>NC_064645.1:628743297-631278297 GCF_023864345.2 Schistocerca serialis cubense
ACAGATACAGCACATGTAGTGACTAAATATTATAAACTACAGTTTGTCGGCGCATATTTTTTCTGTCTGTGTGTGTAGAGGTTTATCGCAGACACTGCGATAGTGATATTGATGTGATATTCACTAACACATAGACAGAATCCCAGGAAGGTTTCTGCGTATAATTTACAAATATTTCGTGTAAATTGGCTGAAATATGATGTATTTTCCCCCAGAGAACTTTCCTGCATAAATCGTTTTAATTATACCGGAATGTGGAGGTAATATTCAGTTACACAACGTAGTTCTCCTAATTTGAATTATAACTCAACGCATTCAGTCGTAAGCAAATTACCATTCCACCAGACAAGTCGTCCGCCCGCAGGTATTAAGTGACACACATGCGAAGCCGCGGTGAGTCGTTCGTCTGTACTAAATTTCATTTCACGAATTACAAGAGCGACCGACTGTAGTTATTCTCCATGTTAGAATCAGAGAGGAGAAAATGCTTTCCTAGCTGTCTGGCCATCATAACGGAACGATAGTCTAGCAAATATCGCAACATTATTGCCACCAACCTTCACGTCACAGTGATGCACTGCACCGTCTCATTTATACCATCAGTGTGAAAACTGAACAAATAACAAACAGTAGGCAGTGGCGACATGTCGACATTCACCGCAAATCAGATGTTGACATCAGAAGAAACCAAGGGCCCCATTCTCTTGTAATGTAAAAACACGTACTACTCGTTTACCTCCAAATTTTCTGCAGTGCTCCCTATCTACATCTACATCCACACGATTACTCTGCAGGTCACAATTAAGTGCCTGGCTGATCATCATCGAACCATCCTCAAGCTCTTTCTCTATGGATCAACTCTCGAACAGTGTATGGGAAAAACGAACTATTTTTCTGTGCGAGGTTTGATTTCTCCTATTTTTATTTTGTTATAACGATCATCCCCCCCCCCCCGCCCCCCTCCCCCAAACAAAATATTTTCACACCCTGAGAAGAAAGTTGGTGACTGAAATTTTATGGGAAGATACTGCCGCAATGAAAAACGCCTTTGTTTGAATGATTGCCACCTTAATTCACGTATCATATTGATGGCGCTCTCTCTTCTATTTCGCGATAGTACAAAATGAGATGCCATCCTTTGAACTTTTTCGACGTCGTCCATGGATCCTAACTGATGCGGATTCCACACCGTAGAGCAATACTGCGGAAGAAGACCTACAAGCGTAGTGTAGGCAGTCTCTTTAGTGTAGTCTTCGGTTTGCATTCCGACAGCCCAAGTGCAAATGGCAAAACCAACAGTGGAAACATCTCACATCTCCCCTGCTAAAGAAATTCAAAGCTGTTGACACAGGTTCCGGTAAGATCATAATGACCTCCTTCTGCGAATGCAGGGTCCTCTGCTCGTCGCGTTCCTCGAGCGTGGAGCCTCAACCAATGCGCAGCGTTATGAAGAAACTGCAATCCGCCATCAACAAGCCTAGGAATTTTGTCGGACGGATTCATCCTGCTGCACGGTGACGCCCGCCCCCACATTGGCAATCGAAGTCTGCGCTTCAGCGATTTGGTTGGTAAACACTGCAACATCCTATATACAGTTCGGATCTTTCATCGTGTGATTTTAACATCTTTGGCGATCTGAAGAAACATGTGTGGACGTCGGCTTCAGTCGGACGTGGACATGCCGTAGTGGGTGCAATTGTGGATCGGTGAGCGGCCTATCGCGTTCTCCGAACAGGAATCGATCATCTCGTCTCCCAGTGCAATAAATTTCTTAACGCGTGAGGATTACTTTTGAATGGTACATTTCATGGTCCTGTTGTACCGGGTGTTCGGTTTTCATTTGACTGCCCTTATAGTAGACTGCCTTTCGTTCTCTCCTCCGTCGTGTGTTGTTTCGCTTCCAAGATAACAGAATTCTTTCACATCGTCTACTACGGTGTCGCCAAAATTAACCATTTCCTAATCTCATTCCTGTTACTCCTCGCAACTTTCGTCTTTCTTTGGTGTACTCTGTCCACATCATTTCATTAGACCACTTCATTTAACATATTCTCTAATTCTTCGCCAATTTCGCCAAGGGTAGTTACGTCACTGGCAGTATTATCATTTATAGCAATATTATCATTCATATCCTTTCACTCTGAATTTTAATCCCACTTTGGAATACTTTTTTAATATTCGTCATTATTAGACGGAGAATCTACATCGTGTTCTTACACCTCTTTTAATCCAACCACTTTAGTGATGGTCTTCCATTCGTATTATACCCTACTTGTTCTTCCACATATTGTAAATTATCCGTATCTCCGTGAATATTACGCCAATTTTTCTGAGAATTTCAAACATCTTACTCCATTTTACGCTGTCGAACGCTTTTTCCGGATCAACAGCTCCAATTAATATGTCCTGATTTTCTTAACCCTTCGCTCCATTATCAAGCGCAACATCATAATCTTTCCTAAAGCCAAAGTGATTGTCATCTAAAAGTTCCTCGGTTTTATTTTCCGTTCTTTCGTATATTATTCTCGTGGTCAGATTGAATGTTTAAACTGTTAAGCTGATATTGCGAAGATTGTCACATTTATTTGCCTTTAATGTCTTCAGGATTGTGTGGATTATTTTCTTTCCAAAGTTCGTTGGTATACGTGCAGTCTCATTGATTCTACTAACTTAAATATTCATTCAGTTACTATTCCCTCAGGTGGTTTTGAGGTTTCTAAGAGATGATATCAATGTATTTTGCCTTGTTTGGTCACACTATATATTAGGGTTATAATTAAACTTTCAGTACTTGAACCACTGTAGAGGGAAAACTATTTACCGTCCGAATACCCAGCTTTATAGGAACCACCTTTCAGTTGTCTATATGTGTGTGTGTGTGTGTGTGTGTGTGTGTGTGTGTGTGTGTGTGTGTGTGTGAATTCCTAAGGGAACACACTGCCGAGGTCATCGGTCCCTAGACTTACAAACTACTTAAACTAACTTAAACCAATTTATGCCAAAACCAACACACACACACACACACACACACACACACCCATTGCCGAGGGAGGACTCGAACCTCCGGCGGCTGTGGCCGCGAAACACGGACATGGCGCCTGAAACCGCAGGGCCACTCCGTGCGGCTTGGGTTGTTAGTAGTGTTGATGTCATGACTTGCCTTCAGGCGCCGGTGCTGAGACACCGACTTTGGGTTGCTACACGAGAATAAATGTTGATTACGACTGCAGAGAGTCAACATGGGTCTGGTCAAGATGAGCAGTGGTTTGATCGTAAACCAGTCTTATCAAAACAGCAGCTATAGAGCTATGGTTCTTTTCGAGTATCGGCGCATTGCTCGTGAGTTCACCCGGTTAATCTGTAACACATTTGGAGAAAACCGAATCTTTGTCCGAATGTTCCAAACTGCTAAGCCACCAAGATCATGAGACTCGAACCCTTGTGATCTCTGGCTGAGGTGTTCCCTGGAAGACAGGGTTTACCGGTGGGACACTAACTCATTTTGGAGATTCAACATGAGCCCAGCGAAGGAGGTGGCCAACATTGTACCTGAAATTTTTCGGGCAGTAGTAGTGCAATTTCTCGTGCAGTTCCATGTTTTCGTGGGTGCAGATGCTCGCCACATTAGGCAACGTTTGTAACCTGGAACGTAACTATGCAGACTGAAGCGATAAATGAAACTTTGTATGAAGGCCAGTATTCGGAAGGGGCTCTCCTGCTCACTAGGCAGATACGCTAACACCTACGGCACACTGGCACAATGCCGTTGCACTACTGCACGAGCTACCTTTAGGACGCCTCCCTCCTCAATCCAAATTCCCATTCACGCTTCAGCCCATTTGGTGTTACCGCTAATCACGAACAGCACTGCAGAGTGTTTCCAACTGTATTGGCATAGCACCTCAGGATCTAATGAAATGGGGTACCCTGCCAGAAACCCAGGTATAGGTACTTTAACCAAAGGAAACCATGTGGTTCCAGGGACATTCTCAAGTCTCAAACATCCATGATATATGTATGTAGACTGAAGCGGCGAATGATAATTTTTACCATGGTAAGTATTCGAACCCGGTTCTCTTACTCACCAGGTAGGCGCACTAACCACTACGCCACCTTGGCACAGTGGCTTCTCACAACTCCCTCCTAAATCGAAATTTCCATTGACAGCTCAGCCCCTTTGTGCTCCCCTAAAGTCGAACATCATCGCAGAGACTCTCCAACTGCTTTAATCAAATTAAACTCTACAGTTCCAGAGAACACTGGTCTCCTGATGAATAGGCAGATTTGCTAACCACTATAGAGGAGGGAAGTGCGCTAGGGTAGTCTGTCCAGGTGTGCAAAGCCACTGTGCCAGGGTGGCTTAGTGGTTAGTGCATGAGCCTAGTGAGCAGGAGAACTGGGTTCGAATCCCAGCCTGCGTATATAGGTCATAGATGTCTCAAACTTCAAAAGATCTTTGGAAACATATAGCTTCATTTGACTAGAACATAAACATGGTACTAATTATCAGATGTTACCCACTCGTGTGGAAATTATAATATGTTTCTTTCAGTGGTTAATTCGTTATTTTTCTTCCACATGCCTGTATAAAAACCTGTATAAATATTTCCACAAAGTTTCAGTGTTCCTACGATCATTCGTTTTTCATAGGGGCCCTCTGAGGCAACGAAAGATTAATTATAAAATGTTCAAATGTGTGTGGATTCCTAAAGGACCAAACTGCTCAGGTCACCGATCCCTAAACTTACTTACTACTTAAACTAGCTTAAACTAACCTATGCTAAGAACAACACACACACCCATGCCCGAGGGAGGACTCGAATCTCCGGCAAGAGGAGCCGCGCTGTCTGTGACATAGCGTCTCAAAACCGCATGACCACTCTGCGAGGCTAATAATTATAACTACCCTGCGCAATGACGTGATAGCATAACAATCATACGCTTTTTGGACCATATGTTGGCCATCTTCCGATTTCACAGTTTCTTAGGTTGTTCGCAGATGATGGTGTAATGTACCGTCTAGTAAGGTCATCCGAAGACCAGTATCAGTTGCAAAGCGATTTAGAAAAGATTGCTGTATGGTGTGGCAGGTGGCAGTTGACGCTAAATAACGAAAAGTGTGAGGTGATCCACATGAGTTCCAAAAGAAGTCCGTTGGAATTCGATTACTCGATAAATAGTACAATTCTCAAGGCTGTCAGTTCAACTAAGTACCTGGGTGTTAAAATTACGAACAACTTCAGTTGGAAAGACCACATAGATAATATTGTGGGGAAGGCGAGTCAAAGGTTGCGTTTCATTGGCAGGACACTTCGAAGATGCAACAAGTCCACTAAAGAGACAGCTTACACTACACTCGTTCGTCCTGTGTTAGAATATTGCTGCGCGGTGTGGGGTCCTTACCAGGTGGGATTGACGGAGGACATCGAAAGGGTGCAAAAAAGGGCAGCTCGTTTTGTATTATCTCGTAATAGGGGAGAGAGTGTGGCAGATATGATACGCGAGTTGGGATGGAAGTCATTAAAGCAAAGACGTTTTTCGTCGCGGCGAGATCTGTTTACGAAATTTCAGTCGCCAATTTTCTCTTCCGAATGAGAAAATATTTTGTTGAGCCCAACCCACATAGGTAGGAATGATCATCAAAATAAAATAAGAGAAATCAGAGCTCGAACAGAAAGGTTTAGGTGTTCGTTTTTCCCGCGCGCTGTTCGGGAGTGGAATGGTAGGGAGATAGTATGATAGTGGTTCGATGAACCCTCTGCCAAGCACTTAAATGTGAATTGCAGAGTAATCATGTAGATGTAGATGTAGGTGTAGATCCGGAATCTGGCGAACAAGGTGTTCACAACATGTGTTGTCACACGTAGCATATGCTAGCAGACGCGCAGCGCAGGGTAGCCGCGCTCTCTAGGGCGTCTTGCGCGGCTCAAGCGGCTCCCTCTGTCGCAGGTTCGACTCCTTCCTCGGGCATGGGTGTGTGTCCTTAGCGTAAGTTAGTTTAAGTTAGATTAAGTAGTGCGTAAGCCTAGGGACCGATGACATCTGCAGTTTGGTCGCATAGGAACTTAACCACGACCCAGCAGATGTCAAGGGAAGGTGGTCAGACACTTAAGCGGCGCCGTGTGTTGTCAGCGCCCAGCTGCTGCAGGAGGTCGGCCGTGGAGGTGTGCAGCCGCACGTCGGCCCAGCTGGGCTGGCCCTTCGACCCCGACTGCGCGCTCAGCTGCAGCATGCAGCGCGGCGGCGGCCCTCCGGGGTACTTCGAGTGCCGCGACTCCGTCTGCCTGTGCTACCTCTGAACAGCCCCACAGCCAGCTCTGACTTCCTCTCTTCCTACCGTACTCCAACACCTCAGCACTGAACAAGGTTTGTCTGTACCTTCGGCCATAACTAGATACTAGTACACTGGACACGACGTCATTTTCGTGGCTCAAACATCTCTCGGCTGAAACCACGTGACTGCTAGCAAGACGTGGTTGTTTCGTGTTGTGCTTACGGGTTTTCAGAACGCTTCGTTGCCTGTGGTGACATTACATTTCATGTCAAAGTATTGATATGCCAATGAAAATGTCTCTACTAAAAATTGAAGGGCAAAGACAGCTATTGTTAGAGCCGCTGAAACGCAAGGACGTTAAGCCAATTTTCCACTAGCGCATTTGCGCAAAACACTCTCAGGAAAAATGTTCTGACAGGCCAAAGGAGGGAGTTGGCTTTGCAGTGATGGTGTTCCAACGCTTTTCTATTTTACTGAGCATATCACGAGGAAGAAACAGTGTTAAATGCTCCTTCCTGTTTGCATTTCCCTAGCTTTCGCGGACAACAATATCAACTGTTTGTTTTCTTTTATAAGTGACCAGAGATAAAAAAAAATCCGCGCATACAACGTTTTTAGTTCAGACACGAACTTACTATTATTTCTTACAAGAATTTTAGTGTCATTTGCCATAATTGATATTTTATCGAGTAATTTCGTCTCGATAACCACTCAAGTGGCGTCTTATGTATTTGTTAGGCTTTTATAACTGCAACAGCAACAGATGCAGGTCAACTGTAGCTCTGGTTTAATTTATCACAGAAGAAAAAATAAGTTTTTGTAAGAATTACGCAGCATTTCATTAAGAAACTTGGGAAAAATAGGATACAAATATCGGGAGGCAAATTCCTGATCTGAAATCTCGCCGACATTTTGCCAAAGTCACGTGGTTTTATGTCTGAGACACTTCAAGCGCATAACCTCTGTACATCAAGCCCAGTCTGCTAGTTGTCTATGGTCGAAGGTCTGTACATAAGACGTTCTGCTTTCACAGTTTGTACTGTTTGTGCAAAATTAATGTAAAGTGCAGTATTTGACAGTAAATGTACACTTTGAGAGTGTATAATCAAAAACATGATTTAGTTCTTCTATCTGTGTCTTCCCTTATAAATAACCTGAACAGTATAAGCGGATTTCCGGTCGTCCAGCGATGCTTCTTTCCCAGCTCACAAAATTTCAGTGATTACACCGCCGTAGCCGAGGTCGCTAAGGGAGCGAGCAGCAGACGCGCCTGCGCAGTGTCAGATTTCATTTCAGTGCGCACACGACGGCATTGCAGCCATAATCGTGCAGCAGTACGAGACTGGAATCCAACCAGTATGCACGTAGGCAGAAGAAATAACGCAGTTGTTCCTTATTTCTTTTATGAATACATTGAGAACGCAACAGGATTGGTTGACGACTGCAGAAAAGAGCGTTCGTGACACTGTCTACGAGTTTAAGAGAAGTTGAAAATTAATTTTTATTTTCGATTGAATGTTTAGTCGTTTGACGGATCAGCCGTAAAACAATAGCCGTAGCGTCAACTGGTCATCTTTTCCAGATATCTGTCTCTAATTATTCTGCATTGTCGATACGGAATCAGCCACACAACACTGTGTAAAATAGCAACGGAAGTCTGTAAATCTGTGTGGGAAGTCTTGCACAAAGAGTGCATACCGAAATTCACAGAAGAAAGGTAACTGAAAAATGCCAAGGAATTTGAAAAGCATACGACTCGATTTGGACAATGAAATCCCATCAACCCAAACAGGAAGTTCACGAAACAGTAGAAGAAATGTTTCCACTGATTACTATAACGATGCTAGCAAAGCACCATGGCAAAACAAATGTATGCAAAACTGGTCGGTAGCATACGTATTGAAAACTGAATCAATTTATTCCCGAAAGTGCACGACGATTCAATTTATATCAGTACAGAAATGTCCACAATTATGTATTTTGTGGCTGCAAAACAATAAGAAATTGATTAAACTGAACCCACTTAGATAACACAATTTATTTTAAACTGTTATTGTTAAACGAAGAATCATTTCTCTCCTGATTCGGTTCCGCAGCAAAATGCTCACAAAACACTACACGCCGTGGAAACCACGAGGCTCTGGAAGGTGTGTCCCGCTTTTCAGGGTATTTTTTCACCTCTTCAATGAGCAGTTCCACTCCAAAACAGGCTGCATCCATGGCAGATGCTGCTGGTGACGCGAAAGAGCGTGCTCTGCCCCATCCACCGGCAACGACTGCTTCGTGGCCATCGGCGAGATCGCTGTGATGCATCAGGAGTGATGGTTCGAGGTAAGCCACTTCAAATCCTGGGGGTGAAAAATTTTGTCTGTCACTATTTGGCAGGCGCGAGGAGGAGAAGGGGTGAGCAGTGGAACACAGTACGTTGTGGTGCATTTTGTTAGTGCGGGTTGCCTACATAAGGGATAGGTATGCAATCAGGGTCAAACCTATTGTTCTCCTTTGATTGAGAGGTCGTTAACCTATTGTTCTGCTAAAAGGATCCTTCATTTTGATTGACAGGCACTTAACCTATTGTTCCCCCACCTCCTCCCACCCCTCCCTCCCTCAGGAAAGCACCCCCTTTGTTGCTGCAGGTACAATTTCAGGTCTAAGTTATTGGGATAGCTCCTCTCACTCTTATCAACTTCATTGACTACTTATTTAAATTGATCATTTAATTATACTCTCAGTCACTGGTTAACCCCCTCCCCTCCCGTCTCCTCCATAGAAAATGGCGGGAAGTTCAAATTCCATCAGGGCAATGCAACACACAATGACCACCTCCACTAACCTATGAAAATGGTAGGAAAAAAGGGCACTTTGGCTACCTTCACTAACCTAAGTCATTCGATCGCCACCACTTCCTAGGAATTGGTTCGGAAAAGGGACTCACCCTGTGCTGGACAGGATGGGCGTAAGTCTTTATTTTCAGTCTTTATTTAAACAATGAGAGGCAGTACCGCCATCAAGTGTATTCACCCTGAGGTCCAGACCCCAACTGATACACTACACAGTACTGCCACCAGAGGGCACTGTCGTCCCTTCTGTGACATAATCCAAGATTGTGGTCTGGTGGTGGAGATGAAGGATCTCATAATAGAAAATTCAAGGCTATACTGTTTATTTATAAAAAGATCAGTTTGTGGGGGTTGGATTTCTCTTGCTCATCATTCTCTGCTGTTTGGAAACATGTAGGTCTCGTAAGAAGTAATTACATAGGACAAACATGTTGCATAACCTAATGTCCCTCCCCCCCCCCATGAACCATAGACCTTTGCCGCTGGTGGGGAGGCTTGCATGCCTCAGTGATACAAGCAGCCATACCATAGGTGCAACCACAACAGAGGGGTATCTGTTGAGAGGCCAGGCAAACGTATGGTCCCTGAAGAGGGGCAGCAGCCTTTTCATTAGTTGCAGGGGCAACAGTCTGGATGATTGACTGATCTGGCCTTGTAACACTAACCAAAATGGCCTTGCTGTGCTAGTACTGACAACGGCTGAATGCAAGGGGAAACTACAACCGTAATTTTACCTGAGGGCATGCAGCTTCCTGGTTGGATAAATGATGATGGCGTCCTCTTGGATAAAATATTCTGGAGGTAAAATAGTCCCCCATTCGGATCTCCGGGTGGGGACTACTCAAGAGGATGTTGTTATCAGGAGAAAGAAAATTGGCGTTCTACAGATCGGAGCATGGAATGTCAGATCCCAGGTAGATTAGAAAATTTAAAAAGGGAAATGGATAGGTTAAAGTTAGATATAGTGGGAATTAGTGAAGTTCGGTGGCAGGAGGAACAAGACTTCTGGTCAGGTGAATACATGGTTATAAATACAAAATCAAATAGGGGTAATGCAGGAGTAGGTTTAATAATGAATAAAAAAATAGGAGTTTGGGTAAGCTATTACAAACAACATAGTGAACGCATTATTGTGGCCAAGACAGACACGAAGCCCATGCCTATGACAGTAGTACAAGTCTATATGCCAACTAGCTCTGCAGATGACGAAGAAATTGAAGAAATGAATAATGAGATAAAAGAAATTATTCAGATAGTGAAGAGAGACGAAAATTTAATAGTCATGGGTGACTGGAATTCGATAGTAGGAAAAGGGAGAGAAGGAAACGTAGTAGGTGAATATGGTTTGGGGCTAAGAAATGAAAGAGGAATCCGCCTGGCAGAATTTTGCACAGAGCATAACTTAATCATAGCTAACACTTGGTTCAAGAATCATAAAAGAAGGTTGTATACATGGAAGAAGCCTGGAGATACTAAAAGGTTTCAGATAGATCATTTAATAGTAAGACAGAGATTTAGGAACCAGGTTTTAAATTGTAAGACATTTCCAGGGGCAGATGTGGACTCTGACGACAATCTATTGGTTATGAACTGTAGAGTAAAACTGAAGAAAAGGTGGGAATTTAAGGTGATGGAACCTGGATAAACTGACTAAGCCAGAGGTTGTACACAATTTCAGGGAGAGCATAAGGGAACAATTGACAAGAATGGGGGAACGAAATACAGTAGAAGAAGAATGGGTAGCTTTGAGGGATGAAGTAGTGAAGGCAGCAGAGAATCAATTAGGTAAAAAGACGAGGGTTAGTAGAAATCCTTGGGTGACAGAAGAACTACAGAATTTCATTGATGAAAGGAGAAAATATGAAAATGCAGTAAATGAAGCAGGCAAAAAGGAATACAAACGTCTCAAAAATGAGATCGACAGGAAGTGCAAAATGGCTAAGCAGGCACGGCTAGATGACAAATGTAAGGATGAAGAGGCGCATATCACTAGGGATAAGATAGATAACGCCTACAGAAAAATTAAAGAGACCTTTGGAGAAAAGAGAACCACTTGTGTGAATATCAAGAGCTCAGATGGAAACCCAGTTCTAAGCAAAGAAGGAAAGGCAGAAAGGTGGAGGGAGTCCATACAGAGACTATACAAGGGCGATGTACTTGAGGGCAATGTTATAGAAAGGGAAGAGGATGTGGATGAATATGAAATGGGAGATGTGATACTGTGTGAAGAGTTCGATAGAGCACTGAAATACCTAAGTCAAAACGGGAATAGACAACATTCCATTAGAACTACTGACTGCCTTGGGAGATCCAGTCCTAACAAAACTCTACCATCTTGTGAGCAAAATGTATGACACAGGCGAAATACCCCCAGACTTCAAGAAGAATATCATAATGCCAATCCCAAAGAAAGCAGGTGTTGACAGATGGGAAATTACCAAAATATCAGTTTAATAAGTCACAGCTGCAAAATACTAACGCGAATTCTTTACAGACGAATGGAAAAACTGATAGAAGCCGTCCTCGGGGAAGATCAGTTTGGATTCCGTAGAAATGTTGGAACACGTGAGGCAATACTGAGCCTACGACTTATCTTAGAAGAAAGATTAAGGAAAGGCAAACCCACGTTTCTAGCATTTGTAGACTTAGAGAAAGCTTTTGACAATGTTGATTGGAATACTCTCTTTCAAATTCTGAAGGTGGCAGGGGTAAAATGCAGGGAGCGAAAGGCTATTTACAATTTGTACAGAAATCAGATGGCAGTTATAAGAGTCGAGGGACATGAAAGGGAAGCAGTGATTGGGAAGGGAGTGAGACAGGGTTGTAGCCTCTCCCCGATATTATTCAATCTATATATTGAGCAAGAATTAAAGGAAACATAAGAAAAATTCGGAGTAGGTTTTAAAATCCATGGAGAAGAAATAAAAACTCTGAGGGTCGCCGATGACATTGTAATTCTGTCAGAGACAGCAAAGGACTTGGAAGAGCAGTTGAACGGAATGGACAGTGTCTTGAAAGGAGGACATAGGATGAACATCAACAAAAGCAAAACGAGGATAATGGAATGTAGTCAAATTAAGTCGGGTGATGCTGAGGGAATTGGATTAGGAAATGAAACACTTAAAGTTGTAAAGGAGTTTTGCTATTTGGGGAGCAAAATAACTGATGATGGTCAAAGTAGAGAGGATATAAAATGTAGACTGGCAATGGCAAGGAAAGCATTTCTGAAGAAGAGAAATTTGTTAACATCGAGTATAGATTTAAGTGTCAGGAAGTTGTGTCTGAAAGTATTTGTATGGAGTGTGTGAAACATGAACGATAAATAGTTTGGACAAGAAGACAATAGAAGCTTTAGAAATGTGGTGCTACAGAAGAATGCTGAAGATTAGATGGGTAGATCACATAACTAATGAGGAGGTAATGAATAGAATTAGGGAGATGAGGAGCTTGTGGCACAACTTGACTAGAAGGAGGGATCGGTTGGTAGGACATGTTCTGAGGCATCGAGGGATCACCAATTTAGTATTGGAGGGCAGTGTGGAGGGTAAAAATCGTAGATGGCGACCATGAGATGAATACACTAAGCAGATTCAGAAGGATGTAGGCTGCAGTATGTACTGGGAGATGAAGAAGCTTGCACAAGGTACGGTAGCATGGAGATCTGCATCAAACCAGTCTCAGGGCTGAAGACCACAACCACAACCTAATGTTTGGCACTGTACTCTGGGTGTCTTAACCTAATGTTGGGCCATCGTCAGCAGTTAACCTATCGTTCTGTTAAGTGGTTTTCCATGTCACCCCCATTTCCTTAAGCTAACGTACCTCCTTTGGTACCAAATTAAGTAATTCTTTATGTGCTCCCACCATTTTCTGGTACACTTTTCGAATGTCATGTGCTTTTGAACGCCATTTCTGGCACATTCGTCTTTGTCACCCACCTCCCTTAAGCTATTGTACTACATTTTATACAAAAATTCTGCAAATTAACCTATTGTTCTGCACTTAACCTGCTGTTCTGCTCCATGACACCAACTCACACACACCCTCCCATTAACTATTGTACTGTTAACACCACATTGATATAAAAAATTTATGCAAATTAATTAAATCGATACTCTTCACATGTGTGGGGTAGTTGCTTTTAATTCACAGCATCCTATTGGTCTGTGAAATCGATGGAATATGGTTTAAACAAAAGATCGGTAGTAAAAAACACATCCTGCCACTCGATGCCCGACGCCCTATGCTGACGCCAGAGTCGAGATAAGCCGGTGCTCACCTTGAAGTGATGACACAGTCTTCAGCTGCCAAGCGATGTGTTGGTGCCAGTTCAAGTCCCACAAGGATGAGGTGGCGGCATCTCTTTCATACTTGACACCTGAGAAATTCCTGTCGAAATATGTGTTCACCTAGGAACCATTGCTGACGCAATGACACATAGCTGTGGTGCAGGTCCAGCACTGAGATAGATGTTCCAGTGCTTCCCAGAATAGCTCAGGGTGCATTGTTCCTAGCGATCCTAATGGGACGACCCATCTGTCACTGAATTTACCCGTCAAAATGCTGCTGCTGCTGGTGTAGCAGCACCATCCACCATTATTTTCTGCAGACGAAACTTCCAGTGGCAACATTATTTTGCACCTGTCGCTAAATTGCGCTGACAGTTAAACCCCACAAAGTTGTCTACAGATCATCAAATATATTCAAGACTCACAAGAATATTGGGAGCCAGCAGCACATTTACCAGTGTAACTACAATCAAATATTGCGATTGCTTAAACTTCACCTCCTTAATAGCGCTCCTCTTCAGAAAAACTAATGTCATTTGAGACATGCACGCCTTTATATACATACGCATACATAATGCAATAGGGGATAGGTTTTTTTTTTGTAAATAACCACAAAAAACACGTTGTTGTTGTTGTTGTTGTGGTCTTCAGTCCTGAGACTGGTTTGATGCAGCTCTCCATGCTACTCTATCCTGTGCAAGCTTTTTCATCTCCCAGTACCTACTGCAATCTGCATCCTTCTGAATCTGCATAGTGTATTCATCTCTTGGTCTCCCTCTACGATTTTTACCCTCCACGCTGCCCTCCAATACTAAATTGGTGATCCCTTGATGCCTCAGAACATAACACGTATGGTGAACAATTTTTTTCTTGGTTCATTCAGTTCACACAAAAACAATATCGTTCTTGAGGTACAATATAATTCTTGAGGTACAATATAGTTCTTGAGATACATTATAATTCTTGAGGTACAAATTGACTCTGCTATTCCAATGCATTGTGTATGAACAAATAAATCAATACAAAATTTTGTCTATTTTTTACTTTTTTTAAAATTTTTGGTTGTGCTTTCTTCTTTATTTCACACACATGGTTTGCTTATATAAACATAAACTTTGTTCTTTTTTTCTTTCTTTTATTTTTTTTTCACACATTCTCTGTCTCTCTCTCTCTCTATGCACGTATATACACGTGTGCATAGTACACAAAAATATTTACATGACACACAAACACACACACACACACACACACACACACACACTCACACACACAAAATTACTTACAGTATGATAAAAGGGCCATATAACTACTCTCCAGACATACTCTCTTTCTCACTCTCTCTCTCTCTCTCTCTCTCTGTCACTCACTCACTCACTCACTATCACTCAGAGTCCCCCACCCCTTCTCTCGCTACAAGTGAGTAGTGCGAATACCGTCGAGTTTCAGTCCCGTCATCACAAATGACCCTTTTATCATCATGATGCGACAGATCGATTTTAGACTGCAGCACAGTGTATAGCTCGTGTCCTCTCGATGGAATACTGTCTGCCGCGCCATATGCGGTGGTTGTGGTGCATCACCGCAAACAGCACTACACCGGTACTGCAAATAGTCTTTGATAGAGAAGGCTCACGATGCTATATGACGCAAAACCTTAGCCCGCCTCTAGGTGGCACCTTCCAATGTGTGATACACAGACATTTTTGAGAATAGACCTCCAAACTCCACAATCGGCAATCCATTCGCCTCATCCTTCATAAGATCAATAACCTTATTTTTCGACGGGATAATACCATAAGCATTATCAGCTGTGTATGAGGACGTGTCGAATTCATTTCGTAATCAAATCAATATACTCCTTCAACCAGGGGGACTGCTTGATGAAGATATCCCGGGTGATTCAAACCACCTTTATAGCCAAGCTGAGACACTGCTGGAGATTAGAATAGATAATAAGGTATCTTAGCTTATCCCCCAGTGTTGTCATCACTTTTGGCATGGAACGTCCTCGTGGAACTAGCTGCCCTGGACACAGCGGCAAATTAATAGGGTATGTGAGTTCTGCCTCTACCACATACCCTACATCAGAATCAGCTGCCGTACCCCCCATGATTTTTCCACCTAATCCCTTGCATTCGTCTTTGGGCACCCATTGAAACTCACCAATCGCCAGTGATTGGTGCATGGCATGCCCATATGAGTTATTTACGTCGAGGTTCATCATGTAACTCGAATCAAGGGATGCGTTGAACCTGTCATCCATCCCCAAGTTATTCGCCTTCACATACCTACGGACACATTGGCAAAGTCCCCCATGGGTCCCTCGCTCAAAGAAAAGAAGCACGTCAGTATCTGTCATAATTCAATGCTGCACTTCGTTTTCTTGAGCATTTCATCCCAAGACAACCCAGATACCGTGTAATAAAAGGCGGGATCCTGAGAATATGTGGTCATGCATAGACTCTGGAATTTCTCGAAAACGTCCACAAGCAAGTGAACATCTGTGTCCATGTACATCTGTGCGTTCTCTCCCAAAGTGATGCTGAATTCCCGCCAGATATCCACGGCATGCTCACTGCATCCATTATGCCATTGCCTGTAAGGTTGCTGGAGAATGCAGTTATGTCGGGTAGCCTGATTTCGTTGGGTTTCACCATACTATCCACATACTCATATGGGAAAGCCCCCTTCATCCTCACAAGTCGAAACTTTCCCTCGTCGGCAAATACAGCTCAAGTGATATTCATATCCCCCTAGGTTGAATGTCACGAGTTTCTGGAGTGGCGCCTGCATAAAACGTAGCATATCAAGGAAGCAGAGCGTAATTCTTTGAATTATTCTTTTGGAGAATGAAATATACTTCTCGACACTTTCATACAGGACACTGACCTGATCTTTCTCCAAACCGAAATCAGCCAAGTGCTCATCTAGAAAGTGAGCGTCATACCCACATAAATTGTGGAAGAAAACGGGTATGTGTCTATGTAGCTGGTACTTCAAATTGCATGCGTTGTGAGCTGCACCCCGAAACGTCCCCGTAAGATGACCATGGTCCCTACGAGGAGTTTCAGCTTTTCTGTCTCCAAAACGCAGGGCTGTCCCCGACGTAAGATATGTAGCAGTTAAGGCTGGAATCGTATGACAATATAATTTGGTACACTGCTGCATACGGTACGTGCTTTTCTGTAAAGGTTCTATGTGAGGCTGTAGGGTCACCTTCACAGCGGGGGGAAATACAGCTCAAGTGATATTCATATCCCCCTAGGTTGAATGTCACGAGTTTCTGGAGTGGCGCCTGCATAAAACGTAGCATATCAAGGAAGCAGAGCGTAATTCTTTGAATTATTCTTTTGGAGAATGAAATATACTTCTCGACACTCTCATACAGGACACTGACCTAATCTTTCTCCAAACCGACATCAGCCAAGTGCTCATCTAGAAAGTGAGCGTCACACCCACTTAAATTGTGGAAGAAATCGGGTATGTGTCTATGCAGCTGGTACTTCAAATTGCATGCGTTGTGAGCTGCACGACGGAACGTCCCCGTAAGATGACCATGCTCCCTACGAGGAGTTTCAGCTTTTCTGTCTCCAAAACGCAGGGCTGTCCCCGACGTAAGATTTGTAGCAGTTAAGACTGGAATCGTATGAGAATACAATTTTGTACACTGCTGCATACGGTACGTGATTTTCAGTAAAGGTTCTATGTGAGGCTGTAGGGTCACCTTCACAGCGGGTCACAAGAGCGAGGAGGCATTCAAAGTCGATGTAGACTACCAACGGGCATCACTCCTGGTGGTGAGCAGCCCTAAACTTTATGAATTTGTTTTCCTCAGTAGGCATAATAATGTTTACTGGGTCCTTGGAAGCAAAGTCTACTAGATGCTACACCACGAAGATGACGTGCTACAGACGCGAAATTTAACCGACAGGAAGAAGATTCTGTGATATGCAAATGATTAGCTTTTCAGAGCATTCACACAAGGTTGGCGCCGGTGGCGACACCTACAACGTGCTGACATGAGGAAAGTTTCCAACCGATTTCTCATACGCAAACAGCAGTTGACCGACTTTGCCTGGTGAAACGTTGTTATGATGCCTCGTGTAAGGAGGACAAATGCGTACAATCACGTTTCCGACTTTGATAAAGGTCGAAGTGTAGCGTATCACGATTGCGGTTTATCGTATAGCGACATTGCTGCTCACGTTGGTCGAGATCCAATGACTGTTAGCAGAATATGGAATCGGCGGGTTCAGGAGGGTAATACGGAACGCCGTACTGGATCCCAACGGCCTCATATCACTAGCAGTCGAGATGACAGGCATCTTATCCGCATTGCTGTAACGGATCGTACAACCACGTCTCGATCCCTGAGTCAACAGATGGGGACGTTTACAAGACAACAACCATCTGCACGAACAGTTCGACGACGTTTGCAGCAGCATGGACTATCAGCTCGGAGACCATGACTGCGGTTACCCTGACGCTGCATCACAGACAGGAGTGCCTGCGATTGTGTACTCAACGACGAACCTGGGTGCACGAATGGCAAAACGTCATTTTTTCGGGTGAATCTAGGTTCTGTTTACAGCATCATGATGATTGCATCCGTGTTTGTCGACATCGCGGTGCACGCACATTGGAAGCGTGTATTCGTCATCGCCATACTAGTATATCACCCGGCGTGATGATATGGGGTGCCATTGGTTACACGTCTCGGTCACCTCTTGTTCGCATTGACGGCACTTTGAACAATGGACGTTACATTTCATATGTGTTACGACCCGTGGCCCTACCCTTCATTCGATCCCTGCAAAACCCTACATTTCAGCAGGATAATGCACGACCGCACGTTGCAGGTCCTGTACAGGCCTTTCTGTATACAGAAAATATTCGACTGCTGCCCTGGCCAGCACATTCTCCAGATCTCTCACCAACTGAAAACTTCTGGTGAATGGTGGACGAGCAACTGGCTCGTCACAATACGACAGTCACTACTCTTGATGAATTGTGGTATCATGTTGAAGCTGCATGGGCAGCTGTACCTGTACATGCCATCCAAGCTTTGTTTGACTCAATGCCCAGGCGTATCAAGGCCGTTATTACGGCCAGAGGTGGTTGTTCCTGGTACTGATTTCTCACAATCTATGCACCCAAACTGCGTGAAAATGCAATCGCATGTCAGTTCTAATACAATATATTTGTCCAATGAATACCCGTTTATCATTTGCAATTCTTCGTGGTGTAGCAATTTTAATGGCCAGTAGTGTAACTTGTCTGAGAAGTAATAATTCAGACACCTTAAGCAAATATGCTGTTTATTCATCTAGGCAGAAAGGAGTCGGGACTTGTCTTTGATCCAAACGTAGTGATAATTATCACCATCAGAGAAGAGAAGCATATGTACATGCAACTCACATTCACCAGCAAATTTTGAGATATGGAGGGAACCGACGACAATATGCTCCTCTTGCTCATCTGACTTGCTTTTCTTCTCCAGGCCATAAACATGAACCGACATTCCGGTATTCTGCGTCTCAAATTTAGGTATGTCCTCTATCTTGACAGGGAACTCCGTACCATCAGAGTTATAACACTTACACATATCAAGGTGTCAACCATATCAATACGTGCGCTGCGGATCTTTTGTGTTATTTCTCTTGCAAGCCAGGATTGACCATGCAAAACAAGCCTTATCCTTTCTATTTTATTAAAAAAGTAACGGATCGGATAGGTATGATTTTACAGAAACATGACATCAGACTGGTCTTTAGACCTACAAAGAAAATCAGCCAAGTACTCCGATCTGTGAAGGATAAACGCCCTCCTCTATTGACATGTTGTAACCTCAACCTCACTTATCGACCTTAATGACAGTGAAAAATTAAACCACGTGTACCTAATGGAAATTTGGGAAAAGCAATCGTCACCGAAGTCAATTTGTCGGTAAAGAGGGAGGAAAGGGTTACATCTAAATGAAAGGAAAAATGCAAATGAAACTGGTTGAAATTAATTTTGGAAGGGGGTAAAGTTAATAAAGAAAGTAAATGTGCGGCCGTTACGTTAACAATTAACTAGCGGTAATTAGATATTTGAGATCTGGGGGAAATTACTGTCGCCAGTCCTAAGGACAATTACTGTAGTAACTGAAAAAAGAAAGGTTATTACACACATAATTAGCACTAGAAGCGTGGCAACTGAAGGTTGACACATGTAGTGTGAGAACTGAAAGTTTGCCAGAAGTAATAAATTTCGCTTAATTTAGCAAAAGAATTAATAAAACCGGAAAATCTAAAGTTAATTTAGTGACTGAAGTTAATAGTGAGCTTTCTTTCTGAAGCACATCGAAATTCAGTAAAATACGGTTAGTCTTGGACTACCTCAACAATCATTTCAAAAGCTACTTGAATCTACGCAATTTAGAAATAAGAGATTTAACTTTGAACTTGAATTAAATGATTCTGAACAATTAACAATAGTAAAATTTAGTATGTACCAAGCTGACCTGCAGTCACAGGTAACTAAAATACGGTAACAAACTCGCACTCTTAATTTGTGCTTGTGCAATCTAAATATTGTAGCCAGCTATGAATACCTTAACTGAACTTTGAAATTAAAGCAGTGAAATCGAATGATGCTGGCAATTGAATTTCAACGACACTCGGGCTCATTTCGGAAAAGGAAGGGACCCTGCTTGGCAATGCTATTGGGACAATGAGCAACAAAGGTTCATGCTAAGTTGCTGTAATTTTGTGATACAACAATTTTAAAAGTTTGAAAAGCTGAGGTCTGCCATACAGTTCTAAAACTTTATGTGCTTCCAGTCTTCCTTGTTGGCTGATTGAAGGTTTGAAACCGTCGATCGAGGAGGTGGCGACAGTCACTCATTGTCGGCCGTCGCTGTTGCAGAAGCTGGATGTTGGCGCGCCTTCTTCTCGACACGGTCACCAAACGAAACGGGCTCTTGATGTGCGCCAGCTAATGCTTCCCGTCCGCGACACCATGTCAGAAACTATCATCGCAAGTCGAGCGCAATTACATGCTGCCAAACCCCGAAAGCGCGGCAACTCGCGGGAGCTTCACACAACACACCTGCTCCACTGCACCACCCCAGCCAGACTCTCTCTGCTCTGCCCGCGCTCCACGCGGCAGAGTTAACACTACCAAAGATCCTAAACACTTTGGTTCTCCACACGACCTATCGATGTAATGGTTCGATAGCATAGTTTCCCTAGGCCAGACCCAGCGTAAAAATATAAATAATCTTTACACAACAAACCAATTATATATCGACATAAATTCGTATATATACAAATAGTAAAACAATTACAATATACAAAGACACAGAAACGTCATATATTTAGGTAACAAAATAAGGAAAAATATTTGCAGTGCAATAGATGGAAATAGGAGGATATGCATTTCCGGCGTTGCAATGTGATGTATACAAAATTTCGTGTACATGTGGTAGAGCTTATAACTACCAAGAGGAGAGTAAATACACGGTTAAAAGAGCACAAAAGTCTTTGCCGAGTAGGAAAAACAGAGAAATCGGCTGTAGCAGAGCATGCTCTTCGGTCAGGAAACCACGAATTGAAATTTTCTGAAACATAAATTTTATCTACAACGTCAAATTATCATCCACGACTATACAGAGAAGCCATTGAAATTTATAAGCATCAGGTCATTTTAATAGAAAAGAGGAGACAATGGAACTTAGCGACAAATGGACAGTAGCTCTGCAGAACGGCTAGACAGTTTTATCTTTGAAAATATGACAATCGATAGTTAAGTTTTATCTTTGATAGGGACTGTAGGGACTGTGTCTGCTGATCACGTGTTACTTTGACTACGCCCCCTTTCTTAGAGCATATATGTCGCTCTCGGACGTCCGACCAGTCAGTCGGAAAGACGCAGAGGAGGAGCACCTCTGGAGATGTTCAGCGCAGTGCTGGACAAAACGTCAGGGGCAGAAGAGTTTCCTCACATCCCGAAAGGTTTATCAGCAACTATGTTATCCGGTCGTGAAAGCCTTCATTCTATGATAAGAATGTGTGGGCCAATCCTGCTTTGCCACAACGTGACACTTCATGACAGGTCGGAGGACAGCACTGGCAAGTCACTTCCACTAGGACCTTGCCAAGAACGGCCATACAGGATTCCTGCATCAGCTCCCCTACGCTCATTCCCTGAGTATTGGACTATTTTGCTTTTGACAGTACAAGTTGACATCATCTGTTACGCTCGCTACGTTATACTCCCCGCTTTTAGACCCCACATAGATTATAGGAATCCAAATGGTGTTTCTTTGGACTCTAATTTAGGATGAGATTTAATTTTGTGAGCTCCTCTACGTACTTCCATCACTGTGTGGAAATAGAGCATCAGCTACACAAGTCGTTCTGGGGCTACTCATGTCAGTAGACTTCAATTATGAACCTTAATAATGTACATTTTTTTCATAATTCGTGGCACGTCATAGTAACTCTTCAGTGAGTGGAGGACATTATACGATGCTATACGTACACGATATTTGAAGCACCTGCGACTAATCGAATCTACCCTATTAGTCTCGCCGTCATGTCAGAAATTTCAACATTTTTATTCAAAACAACAGTAGTCTTCTCTGTACATGCAACGAAAGGCAAACTTTACGTCACTGATTTAAGTGCTGTAGTTCTGCAAAGCTTACAAGCCATTTGCTTTATTTTTTCTAAGTTATCACTTTTTTTAAAATTTTACCCTACTTTACGACAGTAAGTGAAGTTCCAAGGAGCAGATGTTCCCCTCACTGTTCCTTGGAGACTCTCAAGTTGCATAAGTTTCCCCATAACAGCGGATTAAGTATTGACAGCTTCCTAAACATACAGTAGTTGCCATTACGTACACTTATCATTCTTACATACACGACCTATTTCCAGTTTTTATTTGCTCTGTTCCTTGCAGCTATTGTCTTTCACCACCCATCAACAGAGAAGTCAACACAAACCAGCAACATGTACTAATCTCCTATAGCTGCCTGCGTATTGTGTAAATTTATCCATTGAAGCTTCTTGGCCATTCATTTTATGTTAATTGTTGTCAAAGCATTGTAATTGTGATTGTAGACGTAAATATTCAGGTAAGACATTCTTCGTATTAGCAATCGCTACCATCTTATCTCCAAGGAGAACAAATCGTTTCTTGTCTTGGGATGTATGCTATAGAGTTGAATTCTCTGGCAGCAGACGTTTCCAGAAGTTCTTCAATGTACATACAACAGTTTCAAGTTCTCTTGTAAAATTCTTCGTACTGATTAAAGAATCAGATGTCTCATCTGAGGCATAGTGGCTTAAATTAAAGTACTTCCTTTGGCTGTTAAGTAAGTTATTTACACAACAAGTGTCCCATTCGTCCTATCAGTTGTCGCTAATGCTGTCATTTACTTGTCCTTTAACACAAAACAGTATAATGTATAGAGCAGATTGATCGGATTTGTTTTTTGTTTGTCCATCCTTATGACTAGTGGTCTGGGAACGACGACTGTTCACTACAGCCAACTTATGATGTCATTCACTGTATGGCTACCAGTTTCGGTGCTTCATTGCACCATCTTCAGGTCTTACCTGATGCAGATGGTTGGATGGGGCTAACTCCTGCATTTTTGGAATTCAACCACTAATGGGGTAAAAATAGTGAGTGAACGTCTTATAAATAAATAATTATAGAAGTATTACTGAATCATTTGTAAAGTTACATCTATGAAAATTGGTATTTGATTTCTCAGTTGGAAATAAAAACATATCTGTTTTTGAAGGCTCACCCCTTTTGAGATGGAATAGGTAATGAAATGTTTTATGAAAAATCTCATTATGTATGCAATTTTAAAGGTAAATTTATGAAAATTTCTGTTTGGCTCCTCTGCTACAAATAAAGAAACAAGTGTTTCAGTGTTTTTGGAAAGTCAATCCCTAAGAGGGTGAACTACGATCTGACTGATTCAATGACTGATCATTGCCCAGCCCAAACTACTAAGAATAGAACCTTAAAATTTGGAAAGGGTGTTCATCTTACTCTGTAGGCAAGGTTTAGTGAGGAATTGTTGAAAATTCTACCCCTAATGAGGTGAAGTAGCGGATGAAAGGTTTTTTGAAAATATGTCACTGTTAAGTCAGTTTTGAAGCTAGAACTACGAAATTTGTTATTTGGCTTGTCAGAAAGAAATACACAATACGTGTTTCGGCGTTTTTGAAAATTCAGTCACAAAAGGAGTAACATTGTGGGTGAAAGTTTTTTTTTAATAAATCGTCATTGAAGTACTACTAAAGCTACAGCTATGAAAAATTGGTAATTGACTTCTCGGTTGGAAATTAAAAAAAAAATACGTGTTTCAGTATTTTTGTAAAGTCGTCCCCAAAGGGAGCAAAATAGGACTCGAAAGTTTTTAAGAAAATATTTAGTTATGCGAAAAAAGTTTTAAAACCAAATCTGTGAAAACTGGTATTTCACTTCTTGGTTGATGAAATTTCATGGAAATACCAGCACAAGAAGTCAAGAGGCAGGATTAACAAAAACGTCAGACACCAGCTACCAGAATCGCTTTTAGTCAGTACATTCGGCAAAGACTATGTTTCTGTGGCATTAATTGGTGTGAAAAATTTTGAAAGTGCTGCAATTTGTCAGCAATATAAAAATTCGATTAAAGAAAAAGAAAGAAAGAAATTAGTGCAGACCATAAAGTCTACGGCGAGTGAAGCAGCGGGCGCTAAGCTAGTTATAAATATAAAGATTCCCTTACTGGTACCGCATGCAACTGAAATATCAAAGCAAGGCAAACGCTTAATTTCTGGGTTTACAGTTAGACAAACAAAGACAACAGCTGAACGAATATACAGAAGGGATTAGCCAGGCCCGCCAGCAGAAACGGCAAACAAACAAACCACAAAATACGAGTAGTTATTAGACAGGTTGCTAGTTCCGAAAACACCTAATGACAAGTAATTTGGATTTACTAGAATCTGCAGGTCATTTGTCTTAGATACCTTTTACAGAGATGTACGAGGAGTTTACATTGTAAATTGATTTGTCCGTGGATTCAATCAAGCCTAATCGCTCTTCCAACACTTACCTAGAAGCAGAATTAAACACAATTTTTACAAAATACAAAACACCAATGAATAGAACGTGTTTGACAAGCACTCAAAGCGTTGAAAGTTATCCTAGTAAAATACAAAACACCAATGAATTAAACGAGTTTTGGAAGCAAAGCATTGAAACTAATTCCAATAAAATACAAAACACCAAGCAATTAAAGAAGGGTGTCGAGTAATGAATAGATCATACACCAGACAGGTAGCTTACGGTTAATTTCAATAAGTTTTATTCTAATAAAGTACATCACTAATGAATTAAAGAAGGCTGTTGAGCACTGAGTAAGTAGCGCGCGAAAAAGGTAGTTTATAGAAATACTGAAGAGCCAAAGAAAGTGGTAAACCTGCCTGATATCGTTTAGACCCCCCGCGAGCACGCAGAAGTGCCGCAACACGACGTGGCGACTACTCAACTGATGTCTAAAGTAGTGCTGGAGGGAACTGGCACAGTGAATCCTGCATGACTGCCCATAAGTCCGAAACAGTACGAGGGGGTGGAGGTCTCTTCTGAACAGCACGTTGCAAGGCATCCCAGACATGCTCAATAATGTTTGCGTCTGAGCAGTTTGGTGTTCAAACTCAGAAGAGTGTTGCTGGAGCAAGTCTGTAGCAATTTTAGACGTGTGGGGTGACGCATTGTCCTGCTGGAGTTGCCCAAGTCTGTCGGAATGAGCAATGGACATGAATGGATGCACGTTATAAGACAGGATGCCTACGTATATGTCACCTGTCGGAGTAGTATCGTATAAGGCGTCCCATATTACTTCAACAGTACACGCCGCACACCATTACAGAGCCTTCACCATACTGAACAATCCCCTGTTAATATGCAGGGTCCATGGATTCATGAGGTTACCTCCATACCCACCCGCTCGATACAATCCGAGTAGGCAACATGTTTCCAGTCATCAACAGTCCAAAGTCGGTGTTGACGGGTCCAGGGTCCAGGCGAGGCGTAAAGCTTGTGTCGTGCAGTCATCAAGGGTACACGAGTGGACCTTTCGCTCCGAAATCTCATATCGAAGATGTTTCGTTGAACGGTTCTTACGCTGACACTTGTTGATGGCCCAGCACTGAAATCTGCAGCGATTTGCGGAAGGGTTGTACTTCTGTCACGTTGAACGATTGTCTTCGGTCGTTGGTGGCCCTGTTCCTGCACGATCTTTTTCCGGCCGCAGCGTTGTTGGAGATTTGATGTTTCAGCGGGTTCCTGATATTCACGGCACGCTCGTGAAACGGTCGTACGGCAAAATCCCCACTTGATCGCAATCTCGGACATACTGTGTCCCATCTCTCAGGCGCCGACTTTAACACCACGTTCAAACTCCCTTAAATCTTGAAAACCTGCCATTGTAGCAGCAGTAGCCGATCTAACAACTGCGCCAGACACTTGTTGTCTTATACAGGCGTTCCCGACCGCAGCGCCGTATTCTGTCTGTTTACATATCTCTATATTCTAATACGCATGCCTATACCAGTTTCTTTGACGATTCAGAGTATTTGATAGAATAGATTGTGTACACAAACAGCCTAGCCATGCAACTCAGTAATGTGGTGACTGGATAACCAAATCAAATTATAATTCACGTTCACCACAAACTGCGTATGTGTGTCCAGAAAATCAGTTAAAAACAGCCTGGTAGAAAAATGAATTGTGTTTGTCTCGCAACAGCAAATCGGAGAAGCCATGGCAAATATCAGTTAGGCCCGTAAGGATCCAGGAAGCTGTGGGTCACACCTCAGATAAGAACGAAGTGACTATTCGTTAGAAAAAGCCTCAGCACTTAGTCCGGTACATAGGCAGACAATCGTCCAGTGGTCCCCCGAGCAAGCTCTATTTCTCCAACGGTAGAGTAGCTGAAGTTGGATTCCAGTGGGTGTGATGGCGCCTGTAGCACTCCGCAGGCTGGGAGGCTACTCTCAAGCAGTGTTAGGTCCAACTCAGCGTTCATACATCCCAGATAAGACCGGACCTCCAACCGCCAACTGTCCACGGTGCTATCAGCGAGACACCATTATCTCGCGGACCACCATCACCCTGTATCCTAGTAACGGAGCAGAGACATATGCTACTCTTACCTTTTACTAATTGTGCTTGGCGTCCATCTAAATACTCTCCTCCACCGTTGGTACACCGCTCTCACTGCCGTTTCCACTTCCGGGAGCAGTCTCGGTACGCCTCATGCTGGATCGCGCGAAGTGCCGCCTGCGAATTTTCTTTTATCTCGTCTCGTGTTGCAAATCTTCGTCCATTCAACAATATTTTCAACTTTGAAAATAGAAAAAGTCCGCAGGGACCAGGCCTGGAGAGTGCGAAGGATGGGACAGTATAGTCATTTCGTTTTTTGTGCAATAGTCACACACCAACAGGGACAAATGTGCGAGTGCACTATCGTGATGCAAGAGCCATGAATTGTCTCACAACATTTCCGGCTGTTACCTTCTCACATTTTCTCGCAGGCATCGCCACGCGTCCCTATAGTACCATCGATCACCTGTTTGTCCCTGTGACACGAGGTCATGGTAAACTACCCCTTCAAAGTCAAAGAAAACTATCGGCATGGTTTTGACATTTGACCTGCCCTGACGAGCTTTTTTAGGTCTTGGAGAACCTTTCCCGAACCATTGTGAGGATTTAACCTTGGTCTCAACATCATAACCGTAGACCCTCGCCTCATCACCAGTTATGATTTTCTTAAGGAACGTCTCGTTCTCATCTGCACGATCTAACAGCTCTTCACAGATTGCGAAGCCTAAGTCTTTCTGGTCTTGACTCATGAGCGGTGGGACGAACTTGGCGGCAACACGAAGCACTCCAAAATGCTGTGTCAGGATTTCATGACATGATCCCTCTTAAATGTTACATTCTCCTGCAATCTCTCGAAAAGTCAATCCTCGATCGGCACGCACAGTTTCGTTAACTTTCCTAACACGAGCGTCGTCGGTAGACGTCGAAGGGCGTCCTCAACTAGTATCTTCTTTAACTTCAGTCCAGTCATTTTCAAACCGTGTGAACCATTCGTAACACTCATCACCGCAGGCTTCCTGCATCATTTGGTGTGTCTCTTTCAAGGGTTCCTGGAGTTTCAGGCAAAATTTAATGCAGAAGCGTTGCTCCTCTAACTCTGCCATCTCAAAATTCGCGAACTGTGCAACACAACATTATACTCAATACAGCATTGAACAATAACTAACAGACATACAACCTTGAAACTTCTGGCAGTTACGCATTAAACGTAGACGTGTGCGGGAATGGAACCACATTTCGGTCCAACACACGATTGTCGAGAATTATAAATGTTCTGGAATTTTTTGAACAGACGTCGTACATAGGAGAAGTATAAGCGATCACCGAGCGGCAAGGATTTTCGTACGCATGGCACACATGGACAATATTTATTGAAGGTTGGGATCATTTTCTTTCTTGGCAGACCTCTTTCTTTCCTGAATTCCTACCTTTTGTATTGCTCCTCTAAAAAGTATTATGTTAGCTATAAAGCATTACCATGTTATAATGTGTTTGCTGATAGCTGAAAAATGATTACAGTGTACACAGGACGATTTAGCTAACCTGTTCACCTCATACATTTTCTGAACTGTTTTACATATTTTTTTGTTTATTCGAATAACCTTTTTGGATGTTACGACAGATCAGCTTTAGTTTTGCTTCTTTGTATTTAATTTTCGTTTCCCCCAGACTTCCTTCATCCTTCGAGAGTGTCCTTCCTTTTTTTCCTGGGTCTGCTTTCTTCCTTTTTCATATCTCTTTCTTTCCTGAAATACTGCATTTTGAGCTGCTTCCCTAAAAAGTGTTCTGTTATCTATAATGTACATTGCAATTCCTGTGCTTTTAATTGTGTGAATTTTGGTGAACCATATGGGCTTGGATTAGCAGCTGTTTAGTAAATTGAAAATCTGCTTTATTAGTGTTACTCTCCATTCGGTATATGTATCCATACAATTTTAGTCTTCTTTTGCTCATTACATCAGTTAGTTTTTTCCATTTTAAAATAGAGCTCTCTGTTTCTTCTTAATTTCTATTCAACATTACTTTTACTTCTTGAGCCCAATATTTTCCTCAGGATTGTTCTTCAACGTTTTCCAGTTTTTCAAGAACCCAAAAACTTGTTAGTTTTAGTGTTTCTGTTGCATACAGTGTTTCAGACCTGACAACAGGTTGACAGTGTGTTCAAGGACAAAAAATTTTTCTTATATATGTTTTTTTTTCATTTGGAATACCCTTTCCATTTTATGTACTCTATTTTCTGCGGCTAGCTTTTCTTTTGTGTTGCCTTCTCTCCTGCAGATTTGAAACAGTTCATATTATATATTGTGTTGTTAAGAATTTTAAGATTTGCAGGGGCATCATTGATATTCGTCATGAAACATGTTTTTTCAAACGATTCTTTTAGTCCTGTTTTGTCTTCTTGTTCCTGTAGTTCTGCCATTTATTCTTTGCACTGTCCATTGATTTAGTAATCATGCCATGTCATCTGCAAAAGCTAGAAATCTATGGTGATTTTATTTGGGTTTCTTCGTAGTTGAATACATTCAGTAGTGAAAGATTTTCTCCATTTTCACACTACCTTCTCTAATGTGCATTTAAAAAGTCGGATGATAAACCATCTCCCTGTCTTATTCCTGATTTTATTTCAAAATATTTTGACAGTTCCCCCACAAAGTTTACTTTTGACATTGTGGTTGTTAAAGTTCTTATATTTCTGTTGTTTTATTGTGGAGTCCGAATTCCTTTTTAATGCCGAGTAGCGCATTTCTACCAATTGAATGATGTGCCTGTTTAAAAGGTACGAAAGTTATCACATTTTTCAAGTTTCTGTTTTTTCCTCATTTCTGTTATGTTCTTCACATTTAGTAGTTGCTCTGCGCTGACCTTTCCTCCCTAAATCCTGCTTGATAGTCTCGTAGTTGTGGGGCGAGTATTCCTTGAGCTTTCTTTAAAGGTAACGTGGACAAGGTCTAATACGTCACTGGCAAGAGGAAGATCCCTCTACTAGTGTTAGAGTTCTCTTTTCTTTTCTTGTTTTTTTGTAGTGGATGTATTAATGTCGATGTCCATTCTGATGGTAAGCTGTTTGTTGTCCAATTTTCGTTAATGATTCTTATTAGACATAGAATGTTTCCACGATTCAGCAACTATATTGTTTTTTCCTGATGCTCTGTTGTTTTATGATTTCTGTAAGTTCTTCGATTGTTGATGGATTTGAGGCTGATTGTATTTGAATTACATTATCAAAATTAAATTATTCTTTAGTGTAACTCTTTGAAGTAGTCCGCAAATATTCTACAGTTTTCAATGTTATTATATGCAGTCTTCTGTGTTTCAACATCTATAAACTCTAAACTTGGTGGTGTGTACGTCCGTAAATTATTTTTGAATATTTCTATGAAAGTTTCTTGTGTTGTTTCGCTTAAAGTGTAATCCAACTAAACTGTTTAAAATACCACAGTTTCTGTTTTCATCGAAATGAGTTGTGCAAAACTTTTTAATAAATGACATTTAGTCTCTTTCTAAAAAAAAGGCAATTTCATCGCTATTTCATTCTTCGAAAACTGCTCAGTAGTTTTGGAGAAACTGAAATATTTAGTATTAGGATTTCCCTCTTTTGAGCATGAAAGTGATTGCCGACTGAGTTATCAAAGTGCGACTCATGATTCGCTCTCATTGCTTTACTTCCGCCACTACCTTGTTTGTCCGCCCCCCTCCCCAACCTGTACACTTTTGAGGGACTATCTTTCTGGAAGAATTGATATAGCGGATAAATGATTAAGCGACAGTCTATGGGACTACAGTACGGTTGAAGAAGAGGTGCTGGCAGAAGAATATACTCGTATATAAGAAAGGTGATAAAATAATGTAAGTAGTAACGGTACGAAGCTGAAAAGTTAGCGGCCTCAGACCAAAGTAATATCAAAAACAAGCGTTTCCTTTTTATAGACATATAATCAAAGAGAAGCGTGAGTAAAACGAGTAGAAATGAGTGTGGCAAATAAAATTCAAGCATGTATGATCAGTAACTGAAGGCTCATATTAGTCGAACACACATATTGACGGACTTATTTTGGTAACACATTAACCCCAAAGACATAAAACCGAGTTAATAATTTAAAAATACAAATAAAACCGTTACCAAAGCAGGAAAAGCTAGTAGCATCACGCAGGCTTTCAATAATTTTTCTGTAGGCCAAATACAAAATACGCAGAAATTTCGGGCTTGCAGGCGGTCATCGTGACGACGACGAGAACCGGCTGTAAGTACTGAATTTCTTCCAACACTCGATTAGAAGGGAAAATTTTAAAATATTAATAAAAACGCCACAGTCATAGCAAAAACCGTTACAATCAAGGAAAGATGTTATAACAACTTAGGAGACACGGAAGGAATATTTCTTATTATAATCGCTTAGCCCAAAGCATAGGAATAGATGGTATGAAACATTGCAAGTATTGGCGATTATTTTAAACAAAGCCTTGCTACTATAAAGTGACACATCGAACGATGTACTGCATTAGTGAAACTAATATAACTGAAGCACACAGGATACGAGTTAGCGTGGTTTGAAAATCACAAATTGCTGGAATTATAAGAAATCCTATTGTCGACAAATAAAATCACATCAGCTAAACTGCAAAATGATTTGAACTCTGTTCAAAGCATCACATAGCCGGATCTAGCTCCCGAAGACTACCAGCCCTGCTTCCAAGTGTTGCTGATTGCGTATGGCTGCTTGGGCCAGCTTCGAAGGAAACACTAGATTCATCTCAGCAAAAGGTTTGCTGTTCGATCGTGCTCAGAGTGAGGAAGTACTCTGACCACATGTCATGTTACCCACAACTGAACAAAGAGAGTCTACTAAAGTGTTTGCTGTTACCTTAGACCACGGATACACAAAAACCGCGCACTCCTATCACTCTCGTGTTAACGTTTGAAACTAACTTCTGAGTATAGTGACAGAGTGTCAAAAAGTGAGTTTCTGTCATAATACACTATGCGAAGTGGAGTCGTCATTACGGTTCATCTCACTTATATCTGAAATCAAGCATTGAGTTCAACACTTGAACAACTTGTATCAGACATGTAATTATACACGTGACCTAACTTCTCCAAAATTTACTTTATTGGTGTGACGGTTAGTATATTTAGCACTTGTCTTAGAGAAACCGTAACTGTTTGTAACACTGTATTGGCACTTCTTTCTTTTTACAAGCTGCAGGATATAAGTTTCTCAGCGAATTTCCGTATTAGTTGCACTGCGAATCATTTAGGTCATCGCTTTCACAGGAGTGGCAGGCTTAACATTAGCTTCACAGGAATCATTTAGTTTTCTGATTCCTCAACAACACGTGTGAAATGCTTTTATAAGAAGTAACAGTTGTTTCTATCCATAAAGTTTTTATACAAAACATGCGTTTAAGTTTTATAGTTTTGCTTAAGCCAACACAGATACCGAAACAGTACAGAGATGAAAAGGATAGTCTATTAGAAAAACTGAATCGGTTTTTAAAAGGATGCAAGTCAAGAAAACTAACTTAGTGGGAAATTAAAAAAATGTTTTAGACGAAAAATACGAGGAAATAAAAAAGTCTGGTCATTTGAACTAGCAGTATAGGTGCTCCTTGACTGGTGTACACATTAATCGTTACATGAATACAAATACATACAGTGTTAAGAACATTTAAAATATGAAAACATCCGCCCTTTAAAAAAATTGGTGTCATTTGAAGGAGACACAGAACAAAATGTTATTACTTACCCACATTAATGAATTAAATGTTACAAAAACGACTGTAAGCCACAAATAATGAAGATAATAATTTTAAACTGGGCAAAGAAGCATGTAGAAATATTGGAATAGATATATGAATCTCAAGTCTTTTCTCTTTTGATGGACTGTCCCCAGTCATCGTCATGTGCTGTAGTACTGTCAGTAGTCCAGCTCAAAAGTATCTCGTAGAATTGCTTATGCTTACTTTAAACATACTGCTATATCTTTTCTAAGTCTTGAATTTTTTGGGCTTCAATTGGCACCGCCCTGATGGGCAGGCGGCGTTTGTTGGTGCAGGAACAAGTTCTTTCCGATGTACCGTGAAGAATGTGGGCCTCACTAACTCTATGATACACGTCGAACCTTTGATGAACCCAATTCTGGCACTCGAATACACAGAGTGAAAGAAACTGTAGATTAAGAAGTTATATGTGTCACATCTTGACTTGTTCCTTGTTTCTTTAGAAACTGTTGCTTTCTTATCTTTTGTCCACCAACCTTTAAAGCCCAGAATTTCAGATTTGTCAGTTTCTGTAACTATAAATTTTCCAGGTTTTATACTACTTTTTAGAATGTGCTGTAATATTTGCTGAACAGTGAATATCCTGACATTCTATCGAAGCTTCTTTGAAATGATAGCAAAGTCTCTATCTCACGGTAAAAAGCGACGCCCTCTCACTGGCAAATACTATTGAATAAGTTTGAAACGTCCATAATCTGCCAGCAAAACTAAGAATTTAGGGAGCGTTTGGTTTTTGTTCTGTTCTGTGCGGTTATCACAGAGCAGTCGAGGCTCTGAGATATTTTCGTGGCTAACTTTCAGATAATCATATAAAAAGGAACAGACTTCATTGGCATCTTTTCCAGCGATTTCTTCATGACCAAGATACAAAGTGCTTGACCCCTTTTTATGTCCTGAATGTAGAGCACTGGCAGATCTTTCTGAGATAAAATATATCCTGTATTGGTACTTTTGAAAGGTTAATATTTCGCGTATAATCAAATGTGTCTTTCCTTTGGCTTCATCTGATTTTTCATAAAAAATGGTTCAAATGGCTCTGAGCACTATGGGACTCAACTGCTGAGGTCATTAGTCCCCTAGAACTTAGAACTAGTTAAACCTAACTAACCTAAGGACATCACAAACATCCATGCCCGAGGCAGGATTCGAACCTGCGACCGTAGCGGTCTTGCGGTTCCAGACTGCAGCGCCTTTAACCGCACGGCCACTTCGGCCTGAGGCCACTTCGGCCTGAGGCCACCCAAATCGATAGTTTAAATTCTTCTTGAATAATTCGAATAAAAGTAGTAACTTATTTTAGGATCAGGATGCATCTCTAACAACAACTTCCACATATTTTTGACATATACGTAAATCTGCATTAAGGGTAAAAATCTTTGTGGAACAGTAGTGCAGTTCCTGCAATGGGAAGGACTGAATATGCTCCCTTACTTGACCCCGGACAGAGGAGGGAATACTATGACTAACTCCTCTGCCCTTCTTGTCTTCTGGGGTTTTTCCAACAAGCTTCAGTTGCCTTATTCTTCGAATTCGCTTTTCATTACCATCATACACTTCTCGAAATGTGTCTACCAAAACGTGGCACGTGAAGCTGGAAGAACGTGCTACCACAGGTAGTTCATTATTTATTCGACTGCTCTGCTTGGTTAGTGTACAATCTATTAGCCCTTGAAGGAACAAGTCTTGTTCATTCTTAGTTGAAATACCAGAAATTGTTGTAAAGATGCCTACGCAAGTTGTTCTAAGGATTTTTTCTTGCACCTGGGAAAATACGAAGGAATGATATAGGAGATGGATGGAACACAAGACTGTGCTGACCGATGCTAGCATACTATGTAGGTTAGTTTGATATGATAACAAGTACCAGTTGGTAATAATGGAAGCAAGGCTAAAGAAAAATCAAGACACTTTCATAGGATTTGTCGACCTGGAAAAAGCGTTCGACAATATAAATTGGTGCAAGCTGTTCGAGATTCTGAAAAAGGTAGGGGTAAGCTATAGGGAGAGACGGGTCATATACAATATGTACAACAACCAAGAGGGAATAATAAGAGTGGACCATCAAGAACGAGGTGCTCGTATTAAGAAGGGTGTAAGGCAAGGCTGTAGCCTTTCGCCCCTACTCTTCAATCTGTACATCGAGGAAGCAATGATGGAAATAAAACAAAGATTCAGGAGTGGAATTAAAATAGAAGGTGAAAGGATATCAATGATACGATTCGCTGATGACATTGCTATCCTGAGTGAAAGTGAAGAAGAATTAAATGATCTGCTGAACGGAATGAACAGTCTAATGAGTACACAGTATGGTTTGAGAGTAAATCGAAGAAAGACGAAGGTAATGAGAAGTAGTAGAAATGAGAACAGCGAGAAACTTAACATCAGGATTGATGGTCACGAAGTCAATGAAGTTAAGGAATTCTGGTACCTAGGCAATAAAATAATCAAAGACGGACGGAGCGAGGAGGACATCAAAAGCAGACTCGCTATGGCAAAAAAGGCATTTCTGGCCAAGAGAAGTCTACTAATATCAAATACTGGCCTTAATTTGAGGAAGAAATTTCTGAGGATGTACGTCTGGAGTACAGCATTGCATGGTAGTGAAACATGGACTGTGGGAAAACCGGAACAGAAGAGAATCGAAGCATTTGAGATGTGGTGCTATAGACGAATGAAGGAAATTAGATGGACTGATAAGGTAAGGAATGCGGAGGTTCTACGCAGAATCGGAGAGGAAAGGAATATGTGGAAAACACTGATAAGGAGAAGGTACAGGATGATAGGACATCTACTAAGACATGAGGGAATGACTTCCATGGTGCTAGAGGGAGCTGTAGAGGGCAAAAACTGTAGAGGAAGACAGAGACTGGAATACGTCAAGCAAATAATTGAGGACGTAGGTTGCAAGTGCTACTCTGAGATGAAGAGGTTAGCACAGGAAAGGAATTCGTGGCGGGCGGCATCAAACCAGTCAGTAGACTGATGAGCAAACAAAAAAAAAAAAAAAAAAAACCAGTTGAAACATACATATCTGTAGACGATGCATAAGCAAATTACCAGCTTACCTGCCAGATAGATAGACTGAATTGGATTGCCACTGTAATTTACGTAGGCTTCGCCTTTCAAAAAATGGTTCAAATGGCTCTGAGCATTACGGGACTTAACATCTGAGGTCATCAGTCCCCTAGAACTTAGAACTACTTAAACCTAACTAACCTAAGGACATCACACACATCCATGCCCGAGGCAGGACTCGAACCTGCGACCGTAGCAGTCGCGTGGTTCCGGACTTAAGCGCCTAGAACCGCTCGTCCACCGCGGCCGGCGCTTCGCCTTTCAACCGTGGTACTTTTATTTTCGTGCTCTTGTAACAAAATGGATTTCGTCTTATCCATCTTTCCATGTCTTATCTTCAGTACCACTATAAACCCATGCATCATCACTCACTTTGCTCCTAGTAAACATATCACAAAGTCGGAAGACACAGGGCGTGCCAGCTCTTCAACTGTTTTGCATTCACTTGAACGTTGCCCACTGTTCAGTTTTAAAAGGGCACATATCAGTAACTTACGTCCATTAAAACAAAATTTGATTTTCAATTCCACGTTAACTGCGGAATGAAAAATTATTTCCTTTCACAAATCTTTCGGTGTAACCAAACACTGTGCAAGATTTCGTCACTGTAATAAAGAAACCTAACTGAAAAGACTAAAAGATGAATTGAGCAGCATTCCATAATTCGCCTGGAAATGGATGCGGCCACTAGTTTGCTGGTCCTCATGTTGGTTTCATTATAATGAATTATAAGATCAGTTAAAAGGAAGCATAAGAAAGACCAATCGGTCTTCTTTAGATGGGGGTAAATCACTTGGCTATGTCGCGCTCTGTAAGGATTCTTTATCGAATTGACTTCTATCATTTTTATTCAATTAATTGGTTCCAAATTAATCTTTTAATTACAATCCTTTGTCACAATTTAAAGCCTAATATCAACTACTTCATTTGCTCTTGTTTTTCTTCTTATCATTGTTTCTCCACTTGAAATCTTCGTTCATGTGTTTTCAATTAATTTCTTTTGTTTTATCACCCTATTTTTTCGTCCACATTATTCCTTTGATTATATCTATTTCTGATTTTGCTTGAATTTCGTTTTACTTATAAAACTGTCTTTTATTTAAATTTTCATCTGCGTTATTTCGTCCATAATGCAGTTGCTATTTATGTTTTAAATGTTTGTATGCGATAACCATGCAAAAAAAATTGCACACCTGGTAACAAAAATACGTTCTTCACACCTCTACACAAATACTAACAGATTGTTTCGTCTTTTTTAAAACTGGTAGATCGAAATTTTCACATAATTGAATATAATATAAATATAACTAAATTCATATTCACAAAAATTCCAGTTGGAAAAAGAATGATATAAAGAAAAAATTATATTAAAAAGTTCAGATGGTGATTAAAATGATGTGACAAAGGAATAGAAATAAAAAATTGCAATTAAATCAGTTAACTGAATAAAAATAATGATCGAATTCGTTTCGATAAAGTTTTGAAAATAAAAAATGTGTGTACCTGATCAGATCTGTATTCACAATTTACTGCATCTGAAGCTTTTATCCTATCCATTATATCACACAAGCAGACTACATATGTAGCTTTTCTAACGCTATTGAATATCACACAAAATCCTGTATTTTTCCATGAATTACTAGCAAACGATGGGTCACCAGGGTGAATGGCTGTAGTATGTGATACTTGAGATCTTAACCTGTATCACCGTACAGGTAGTTTCAAAACGTGGGTCGCACTGCTAGGGACCTCTCCTTTCAGGAAATACCTCGGTGTAATAATCTGTAAGGATTTGAAATAAAATTACCTCATAGGCTCAGTCACAGATAGTGGACTTCGGTTCATTGGTAGGATTCTGAAAAATTCAATCCGTCTGTAAGCTAGATTGCTTACAAAAGACTCGATGCACGTATTGTTGAATGCAGCTTAGGTGTATGAGCCCCGTAACAAGTAATGTTAACAGGGGATATCAGATTAATGCAAAAAGAGCAGCGAGACTTGTAGTAGGTTTGTTTGACCCGTGGGAGGGCACCAATGAACTGCTGAAAATTCCGACGAAATTCTACTTACACTGTTTCAGGAAGCGGTAGTAAGTGAGTGTGCTAGTACTATACTACAGCGTTTCCATAGAAATGGCGAAGACAAGGTGAGATTAATTATAATATGCACAGAGGCTTCGAAGCAATTATTGTTCCCGCGGTCCATACACGAATAGGACACGAAGAAGCCATAATACATGGTGAGATGGAGAGTATCTTATGCCATCCACTTCACAGTGTATTACTGAGTATGAATATAGATCTAGACGTATATGACATTCTCGAGGAAACGTACGGAAAAAGAAAGAACAGTGCAAGTAATATTCCTGCGCTCTTAGAAACAAGGTTTTGACATAGGAGATACTGCGACTAGCGGCGAGTTATGTGTGTAAAGACTACTCTTCCGACCCACGGATGTCTTGCGCACCTGAGTCCGAATGTGACTCACTAATATACCTGCCGGCTAACCCTCCCCCCACCCCCCACCCCTTCAACCATCTTGAATCTTGTTGACAAGTGGGATATTGGGAAGCTCTGTCCCTGATACTCATAAGGACTCCACCCAAGACAAGGCCTTTGTGAAGCAATTCTCCTATTGTTCACCGCGAGCGGAGGATGTAAATCAGAAAGGTTGTGGAAAGCGTCGGGACAAAATCCTCCCAATATAAAGTCAGCCTATAACTGTCAGTTCGGAATTTCAGATCTAATGATATGATAGAAGACAGTAAAGTAAATATTTGTTTTAGTGGTACTTTCACCTTGGCCTACTAAAAGTGTGCCGCATAGCGTCGACTCTAGTGTTACCATACAGAGGGTGGTCCGAACAGTATGAAAACCAGTTTGAAAAACTTTTAAGGATGTGTTGCAGGGTAGGTTGTGCTGAGAAATAACAAATTCGATAAACCACGCCGTTACAGCGTTAATTAGTACTGAAGTTAGCCAATGAGACCTTTGTGCGCGCGAACTTAAACGGCGCGCCAGAGATGGTATCGCCAAAGATTTTCTTCGTTTGGTTTCATAAAATTAAGCAAGAGAACTGTACAAAGATTGGACATGGGATGGTAGTAAGGATCGAACCGGACCCCAAAGCTGTGCAACCTCGTGCACAATCATCTACGCTATGAGAACAACTGACACTAATTTATCTGACAGGCCACTTGAATGTGGGCGCGCAACGGCTTGATTGGCTAACTACAATGCTAATTAACTCGGAAAGTTGGTAACATATAGAATTTTTTATAAGAATTATTTCTCAGCACAACCTACCCTGAAACACCCTTACAAGCTTATCAGACTGTTTCTGACCACCGTGATACATAGCAAGTTGCAAGAAATTCCATTACTCTTGATCACGGAGATTCAGGTTTGCATTTATTTAATAGAGAGTTGAAACTCATAACAGTTTACCGTTCCTACTATTTATTAGGGAGGGAGTTGCTGGCAAAGCAACGAACAAAACGGAACAGAGGGTGAAATTGGGTTATCAGTTTCACAATAGAATAAAGAAACAAAAGGTTTCCCTTAAAGGAATATAAGAGAACTCAAAATTCTTAAGAAGGAGAAAAATTAAAATAATTACAACCTGTGAATGAAACTTAAATACGTTAAGAGTAAGAGATGTATTCCGGTATTTCGGGAGCAAAACTACAGGGCTGAGACGCAAAACCGAAAAAGCAGCAGGTTACGGCAAAGTAAAACATTAATTCGTGAAGAACACACTGTTACCATTCAGTACTCAGATTACAGGACAACACTGTTGCCTGAAGTCATACTGTCGAGTACAGTGCTTTTTGGAAGTCGTGGCGAAGACAGACACGGGATAGAAGAACCAACACATGTAATAATCTGTCGCAGTAACTGAAAGCACAGTGTGTCATCCAGTACATAAAATTATTACTAAAATTTCACCATGACTATGCAGTCTTCATCCAGCAAGGGAACGCGTTTTCCGTGGTTTTCCTCCATTTCTGCTATTGGAAGTGCATTTTGAGGCATCCGTGCTACGTGTCCAGTCCACTGAATCTGCTTGTTATTCGTGTTCAAAATCTCGTGTTCGTTCATTATACACTCCTGGAAATGGAAAAAAGAACACATTGACACCGGTGTGTCAGACCCACCATACTTGCTCCGGACACTGCGAGAGGGTTGTACAAGCAATGATCACACGCACGGCACAGCGGACACACCAGGAACCGCGGTGTTGGCCGTCGAATGGCGCTAGCTGCGCAGCATTTGTGCACCGCCGCCGTCAGTGTCAGCCAGTTTGCCGTGGCATACGGAGCTCCATCGCAGTCTTTAACACTGGTAGCATGCCGCGACAGCGTGGACGTGAACCGTATGTGCAGTTGACGGACTTTGAGCGAGGGCGTATAGTGGGCATTCGGGAGGCCGGGTGGACGTACCGCCGAATTGCTCAACACGTGGGGCGTGAGGTCTCCACAGTACATCGATGTTGTCGCCAGTGGTCGGCGGAAGGTGCACGTGCCCGTCGACCTGGGACCGGACCGCAGCGACGCACGGATGCACGTCAAGACCGTAGGATCCTACGCAGTGCCGTAGGGGACCGCACCGCCACTTCCCAGCAAATTAGGGACACTGTTGCTCCTGGGGTATCGGCGAGGACCATTCGCAACCGTCTCCATGAAGCTGGGCTACGGTCCCGCACACCGTTAGGCCGTCTTCCGCTCACGCCCCAACATCGTGCAGCCCGCCTCCAGTGGTGTCGCGACAGGCGTGAATGGAGGGACGAATGGAGACGTGTCGTCTTCAGCGATGACAGTCGCTTCTGCCTTGGTGCCAATGATGGTCGTATGCGTGTTTGGCGCCGTGCAGGTGAGCGCCACAATCAGGACTGCATACGACCGAGGCACACAGGGCCAAACCCGGCATCATGGTGTGGGGAGCGATCTCCTACACTGGCCGTACACCACTGGTGATTGTCGAGGGGACACTGAATAGTGCACGGTACATCCAAACCATCATCGAACCCATCGTTCTACCATTCCTAGACCGGTAAGGGAACTTGCTGTTCCAACAGGACAATGCACGTCCGCATGTATCCCGTGCCACCCAACGTGCTCTAGAAGGTGTAAGTCAACTACCCTGGCCAGCAACATCTCCGGATCTGTCCTCCATTGAGCATGTTTGGGACTGGATGAAGCGTCGTCTCACGCGGTCTGCACGTCCAGCACGAACGCTGGTCCAACTGAGGCGCCAGGTGGAAATGGCATGGCAAGCCTTTCCACAGGACTACATCCAGCATCTCTACGATCGTCTCCATGGGAGAATAGCAGCCTGCATTGCTGCGAAAGGTGGATATACACTGTACTAGTGCCGACATTGTGCATGCTGTGTTGCCTGTGTCTATGTGCCTGTGGTTCTGTCAGTGTGATCATGTGATGTATCTGACCCCAGGAATGTGTCAATAAATTTTTCCCTTCCTGGGACAATGAATTCACGGTGTTCTTATTTCAATTTCCAGGAGTGTATTATAAATTCCTTTTTTTTTTGCCCAAAATATTTCCCCTCACATTCCATTAGACGACTGAACTTTTTTGTTCGTAGGTGTTTACGAGTGATAAAGAAAAACGGTATACTTTGTTCGCTACAATAGGTCTTCGAATCGTAAGGTTTTCCGGGCTTTTGGTAGTTTGTAATCTTAGCCACGAATTCGAAAACGTTACTGTTTTCTGTGTTAAGCCTTGGCTATATTTTCAAGATAACGCTTAAGGTCTTACTGTATCTACAAAAACATGTACAAGGCTATACTCGTGCAAAACAATCTGCTGTGACGCTCATTCTGTCCAATTATTACAGGTTAAACGAAGGTAAAATCTAGTTGAGCTTGATAGTTATGGCCGAATCAAAATTGTCAAGATGTTGCTAAATGAGGAACTCAGTAACTGTTAAAGATGCACTGACGCCATGAGTTTATGGCCAAATGAAGTGGGTCGCAACCCAGGAAACTGAATAAGAAGAGAATCAAATATTTCACCAATAAACATGATATCGATCAACAAAGTGCCCACATTCAGAGATACAAAAACAAAATTCAGGTTTGTGTTGTATAGAAGGAAACAAAAAAATAGTCGATTGATTCTATCAGAGTGTAGTTTACGAAGAAAACACTATAACGAGATAAGTTGTTGCTGAAAAGTGATAATTACGGCTTCTTAATTCAGCCAGGTAGGAAAACCGGAAAGGGCTGGACCAGAGGGGTCTTTACACACTTCATTCACTGGTGGAACACAAATTTATTTTACACAGTTTCAAGCACATTGCAGCCAATGAAGGCCCTTTTTTGTTTAAATAAAAGCCCAAGCCATTGGACTCATGCCCATTTAAATTTACAGAACATTTACGGTTAACTTTAACCGAAGATGACTTAATAATCTTTAAGGCAAGACACGCCCTATATAAGACAGAATGAAATAAGGTTAAAGTTGTAATGAAGGAACATGTAAGTTTAAACAACAGTACCAGAACAGATCAGAAAGGCATTAATTACCAAATGGTGAGGATAAACGCTTGACTGACAAAAAAACTAAAACCATAAAACAGTGAAAAACAATTTAACACAAATATCTAGGAAAGTTCATTTTGAGCCCAGAAACACACATCAAATGAAGATCTAACAAATTTTCCAACAGCACAAGATTGAGTTACAACAGACTAAAGTATGTGTTGGGATCCCAACGCACATCCAAATTTGCTTAAGATGATGGCCACAAGCTAGCGGGTACAAATTCAGAATTATTCCAAGGATAAACATAACTTCAACAGGAACATTAAGTAGTGCGGCTGCACTTGGAGGAAACTGCGAGGAGGACAGACAGCGGCGAGAGCCGCCGAGTGTCTGCACTCAAAATGTCGTAAACACCAGGCTAAGCAAGCCGGCGGGTCGTGAGTAAGTGGGGCCCGATCCCGGGCAACACGCACCAGCAACGGAGTACAAGAGATTATTGACGACACTTCCCTGCAGTACAAATAATTTTAATTAGAATCCAACACACAGCCGTGCACCAAATAAATAACTATTAATTTGAGCTCTTACCAAAAACCATAACAACCTAAAGATTGAAGAAACCACCTACAAATATTTAAACAAATTAATTTCAGCAATAAAATACTAATATCAGCATTTCTTTCAGCAAACTCTTAAAACAGCCACAAGGTTACTCGCATGACATTCAAAGCTCATCCGTACAGACATCAGTCCATAGCGATTTGGAGAGAAGAAATACGTCCTGGAACATACTAAAATTTATCTGAGCCACATAACTACAACGGACGCACTATATAATCTCTTAAACAGCATAAGCTTTTGGCAATACCTTCGAGGAAAACAGAACAAAAAAAGCAAATTATTAATAGGCCAGGAAAACAGCAAACCGACACACATGCTGACATGAACAATTAAACATTCTTGGTAACTGGGAATACTACATTTCACTGCGCCTCCAACTGAAAACGACACTACTAATAATTTACTTTAAAATTCAGAAAAATTAATGGGAGGTGGACAAGAACAGGTAACGCATACACTAAAGGACACCGCCAGCCTTCCGAATAAGATTTCTCCTGGAACATAGCGCTTTATACTGGCTAAAGGTTCGCAAGCACCACGGCTACATAAGCTTAACACAGAAAAAAATTATAAAAATATATCAGCCACTGAATAAGTTTAAAATGTCCACTAGATCGTGGAATCTCATTGCTCTTCTAATACCATAGAGACACGGGCGTCCGTACAGAACAAACAGAAGGAAAACAGACCAAAATGATAGTGAACGCTGCCCTGAGAGCTCGACACCCTTCTGATAAACCACAGCACAAGCCAAGTCGGTACTCAGTAACTTAAACGGGGTAACACACCCCCAATATCAGTGGCCACCAACAGCTAGCACCACAGGGATTAGGCCCCACGGAAAGCTCGTTAAAGGGTCGTTCCTCAGCTCATGCTGCCCAACACACCGGCCGTCACACACGGAGCCGCCACACCAGAGGGCGATGCGCTCCAACGGCAAAAAGTTAGTCAAAGATCGTAAGAATAGTGGTATCCATCCATTTATTGAAAGCTGCCACGGCTCAGCTACGACTCGAAAGGCAGCTGTCTAGGGCGCCTAATTTCAGGCAGTAGTCTAAAAATTGGGTTTTCTCCCCGTTTTCATTGTTGACGGTCTTGCTTCTTGATCAGTATGATATAAAAGAATAATGTAAATGGGTTTTGTGTAGTCTTTCACCATGTTGCGACACTGCAATAAGTCTTGCCGTACGTAAACGTGTGGAATGTACTTTTCTGGAAAATGTATGGAAAGAAGTTGGCATTTTGTAAAGAGTTGAATTTCCTGGGAGCGAGGAAGGAGTTATGCATGTACCTGCACACAGGTTGCGGAGTCGGTGTAACTGGCAGACGTGGACGGAGGTACGTGTGCCACATAGGCGGTGAACCGAACGCACGTATTCTATAAAACTTTTATGTGATTCACAGTTAGCAGACGTTACTTAGAAAATTAATCGGACTTCATCATTCGTTATTGTATAATGGCTGCAGACATTTGAACAGTGTGCCGGTGTTCAAGCTGTTAATAGGGTGGACTGGTATTGGAACATGCAATAAATGGTTGTTGTAACCAGAAACTGTTGCTCTCCTATGTAACCAGGTAGCTCGGCCCACCTGTGTTCCACCTATATTATAGACAACGGAATATACCTGGTGACATTGTGGGAGTTTATGCAAGATAGCTCGGCGACTTCTTAAGACACTTGAGCAACCTCCGTACCAACACAAAATTTACCGTGGAAGTAGAAAAGGACAAACAGCTACCTTTTCTATATGTGCTGGTCGTAAGGGATGATGGAAGCATGGGACACAGCGCTCATCGAAACTCAACACACAAGGACCTGTACCTGCAGAAACTGTCAAATCGCCAACCGAGCCAGAAAAAGGGGCATGATTAATACGTTCCTAACGCGAGCTAGACGGCGATGTGAGCCTCAGCACCTAAGACGCGAGATGTGACACCTTGAAAGCGTTCCGAAGAGCAATGGGTACTCCACTAGTTACATAAGAAGTGCAATCTTTTCAAACGAGGTAATTGTCCCTGCCGTATCCGGTGCTCTTGCTTTGAATATTACACTACTGGCCACTAAAATTGCTACACCACGAAGATGACGTGCTACAGACGCGAAATTTAACCGACAGGAAGAAGATTCTGTGATAAGAAAATGATTAGCTTTTCAGAGCATTCACACAAGGTTGGCGCCGGTGGTGACACCTACAACGTGCTGACATGAGGAAAGTTTCCAACCGATTTCTCATACACAAACAGCAGTTGACCGGCGTTGCCTGGTTGGTTGGTTCAAATGGCTCTGAGCACTATGGGACTCAACTGCTGAGGTCATTAGTCCCCTAGAACTTAGAACTAGTTAAACCTAACTAACCTAAGGACATCACAAACATCCATGCCCGAGGCAGGATTCGAACCTGCGACCGTAGCGGTCTTGCGGTTCCAGACTGCAGCGCCTTTAACCGCACGGCCACTTCGGCCGGCTGGCGTTGCCTGGTGAATCGTTGTTGTGATGCCTCGTGTAAGTAGGAGAAATGCGTACCATCACGTTTCCGACTTTAATAAAGATCGGATTGTAGCATGTCGCTATCACTAGCAGTAGAGATGACAGGCATCTTATCCGCATGGCCGTAACGTTTCGTGCAGCCACGTCTCGATTTCTGAGTCAACAGATGGGGACGTTTCCAAGGCAACAAACACCTGCACGAACAGTTCAACGATGTTTGCAGCAGCATGGACTATCAGCTCGGAGACCATGGCTGCGGTCACCCTTGACGCTGCATCACAGACAGGAGCGCCTGCGATTGTGTACTGAACGACGAACCTGGGTGCACGAATGGCAAAACGTCATTTTTTCGGATGAATCCAGGTTCTGTTTACAGCATCATTATGATTGCATCCGTGTTTGGCGACATCGCGGTGAACGCACATTGGAAGCGTGTATTCGTCGTCGCCATATTGGCGTATCACCCGGCGTGATGGTATGGGGTGCAATTGGTTACACGTCTCGGTCACTTCTAGTTCGCATTTACAGCACTTTGAAAAGTGGACGTTACATTTAAGATGTGTTACGACCCGTGGCTCTACCCTTCATTCGATCCCTGCGAAACCCTACATTTCAGCAGGATAATGCACGACCGCATGTTGCAGGTCCTGTACGGGCCTTTCTGGATACAGAAAATGTTCGACTGCTGCCCTGGCCAGCACATTCACCAGATCTCTCACCAATTGAAAACGTCTGGTCAATGGTGGCCGAGCAACTGGCTCGTCACAATACGCCAGTCACTACTCTTGATGAACTGTGGTATGGTGTTGAAGCTGCATGGGCAGCTGTACCTGTACACGCCATCCAAGCTCTGTTTGACTCAATGCCCAGGCGTATCAAGGCCCTTATTACGGCCAGAGGTTGTTGTTCTGGGTACTGATTTCTCAGGATCTATGCACCCAAATTGCGTGGAAATATAATCACATGTCAGTTCTAGTATAATATATTCGTCCAATGAATACCTGTTTATCATCTGAATTTCTTCGTGCCGTAGCAATTTTAATGGCCAGTAGTGTATTTCTGCCCTTAGAGATTCATTAGGGGTGTTCGATTCTGACTTTCCATATCCACCAAAAATATTAGTTCAATTAGAATGCTTCTCTGTAATTTCTAGGCATCGTCTGCAAGTAAATAAATGGACGAAGAAAAACGAATTGTGCATCTTACACGTCCTAAGGGGAGTGAGTCGTGCTTCGGTAGCTCAGATGGTAGAGCACTGGCCCGCAAAAGGCAAAGATCCCGAGTTGGAGTCTCCGTCCGGCACACAGTTTTAATCTGCCGGAAGTTCGTATTAGCGCACACTCCGCTGCAGAATGAAAATCTCATTCTGGACGCTCATATAGTAGAAGACACAGGGTACACGATACACGCACCGTAAGAAGCGGTAAAATTAAAAATCGCCATTATTCTCTACCTACACCTACAGCTACATGATTTCTCTGCAATTCACAATTAACTGCGTGGCAGAGGGTTCATCGAACCACCTCCAAGCTGTTTCTCTGCTGTTCCACTCTCTAATAGCTCGAGGAAAAAACGAGAACTTAAATCTTTCTGTGCGAGTCCTGATTTCTCTTATTTTCTCATGATGACCATTTCTCACTATGTGCGTGGGATCCAACAGAATATTTTCGGATTCGGAGGAGAATGTTGGTGACTGAATTTTCACGAGAAGATCCTGCCGCAACGAAAAACGCCATTGTCTAAATGATCGCCACTCCAATTCACGTATCATGTCTGTGGTACTACCTCTCCTATTTCACGATAATACAAAACGAGCTGCCCTTCTCTGAACTTTATCTATTTGATCCGTCAGTCTCACCTGATGCGGATCCCACACACTCCAGAGTACGGCGGACAAACGTGGTGTAAGCACTCTCTTTAGTAGATCTGTTGAATTTTCTAAGTGTTCTATCAGTAAATCGCAGTCTTTGAATTGCTTTGCCCCAAAATATTATCTAAGTGATCGATCCAACTGAAGTTATCCGTAATTTTAATCCCTAAGTATGTAGTTGAGTTTACGGCCCTTAGATTTGTGTGATTTATCGTGTAACCGAAATTTAGCGGATTTCTTTTTAGTATTCATGTGGATGAACTCACACTTTTCATAATTTAGACTCAATTTCCACTTTTTACACCATACAGATATTTTGTCCAAATCATTTTGCAGTTGGTTTTGATCATCGGATGGTGATCCGTGACAGCATCATCTGCAAACAATCTAAGAGTGCTGCTCAGAATGTCTCCTATGTCTTTTATGTAGATCAGCAGCAGAATAGGGCCTATAACACTTCCTTGGGGATCGTCAGATATTACTTCCGTTTTACTCGATGACTTTCCGTCAGTTACTATGAACTGTGACCTACCTGACACGAACTCACCAATCCAGTCGCACAACTGAGACGATACTCCATGGGTACGCAATTTGATTAGAAGACGTTTGTGAGCAACGATATCGAAAGTGCTCTGGCAATCTAAAAATACGAAATCAATTTGACAACCCCTGTCAATATCACTATTACTTCACGAGAGCTAGTTGTGTTTCACCAAAACGATTTCTCCTGATTCGTGCTGACTATTAGTCAAAAAATCGTTTTTATGTTCGAACACAATATGTTCCAATACCCTACTGCAAATCGTTCGTTAGTGATCTAGGTCTGCAATTTAGAGGGCTACTCCTGTTTCCTTTCTAAGGTAGTGATGTGACTTGAGCAAGTTTACAGTTTTTGGTACAAATCTTTCAATGAGCGAGCGGTTGTACATCATTATTAGACATGGAGCTATTGTATCAGCATACTCTGAAAAGAACCTGACTGCTATGCTGCCTGGACCGGAAGCCATGCCTTTATTAAGTGATTTGAGCTGCTTCACTACACCGAGGATATCTACTCATGTTGTTCTAGATTCGACTTTTGGAATATTTACTTTGTCCTCTTTGGTGAACGAGTTTCGGAAAACAGTGTTTGGTAACTCTGCTTTAATGGCGCTGTCACCAGTGACGTAACCATTGTTATCGTGCAGTGAAGGTCTTGATTGCGTCTTGCCGTTGGTGTACTTTACATATGACCAGAATTTTTTTGGGTTTTTTGTCAGATTTCGAAACAGAGTTTCGTTGTGGAAACTATTAAAAGCATCTCACACTAAAGTTCGCCTTAAATTTCAAGTTTCTGTAAGATTTCGCCAGTCTTGCGGACTTTACGCTCCTTTAAATTTGGCACGCTTTCTTCGTTGCTTCTGCAAGAGTGTTGTTACCCGTTTAGTGTAACAGGGGAGATCAATACCATCGTTAATTAATTTATGTGGTACATATCTCTCAATTGCCATCGATAAAGTTTCTTTGAGTTCAGACCAAATCTGGTCTACGCTTGCATAGTCAGATCGGAAGGAGTGGAGACTGTTTCTTAGATAGGCGTCTAGTGAATTTCTATTTGCTTTTTTAGATAAATGTTCTTTGCATTTATTTTTGGTGGGTTTGGTGGTCAGGGTTTTCGGATTCGCTACAACTGTCTTGCGGTTGCTAATCCTTGTATCCGTCATGATGCCCTCTGTTTGTTCAGGATTATTTGTTGCTAACAGGTCAAGTATGTTTTCGCCACGTTTTACACTCCGAGTGTTCTCCTGAACTAACAGTTCGAACTAATTTTCTGAAAAAGCATTCGGTACAATTTCACGCGAAGTTTTACGCCTACCGCCTGCTTTTAAACATGTATTGTCCCGTATGTATCGAGGTCAGATTGAAGTAACCATTAGCTAAAATTGTATGAGTGGGATATCTATTTGAAATGAGATTCAAGTTTACTTTGAACTGTTCAGCAACTGCGTCAGTTGAGTCAGGGATCGGTAAAACGAACCAGTTATTTGTTAATTTATTCCGGTTGTCAAGTATAACTTTTACCCATATACCTCACTTGAACTATCCACTAGCCGGCCGCCGTGGCCGAGCGGTTCTAGGCGCTTCAGTGCGGAACCGCGCGACTGCTACAGTCGCAGGTTCGAATCCTGCCTCGGGCATGGATGTGTGTGATGTCCTTAGGTTAGTTAGGTTTAACTAGTTCTAAGTTCTAGGGGACTAATGACCTCAGCAGTTGAGTCCCATAGTGCTCAGAGCCAACCTTAGGTTTAAGTAGTTCTAAGTTCTAGGGGACTGATGACCGCAGATGTTAAGTCCCGTAGTGCTCAGAGCCATTTTTTGAACTATCGGCTACAAGGCAAACTACTTCTGACAGCAATAAACACTCCACCATCGACCGTATTTAATCTGGCCTTTCTGAACATGATTAGATCCTTTGAAAACATTTCGGCTGAACATGTTTCCGCCTTCAGCCAGCTTTTTGTGCCTATAACGATTTGAGCTTCAGTGCTTTCTATTAGTGCTTGGAGCTCCTGTTCCTTCACAAAACACCTACGACAATTTACAGCTACAATATCAATTTTTGCCATCTCTACCTTCGTGTGTTAGCCCTGCTCCCTTTTAGACTGACACCTTTTCTGTAGTTTCCCGAGACCCTGTAACTTAAAACCACCGGCCAGCCCTTTCCATACAGCCTCCGCTATCCGTGCAGCCGCTTCCTGTCTATAGCGGACTCCTGATCTATTAAGCGGAACCCGGAAACCCACCATCCGATGTCGCAAGTCGAGGAATCTGCAATCTACACTGCCGCGGACTCCCCACTCGGCTCTGTCCAAAGGACCACAGGCGGTTCTACTGACGAAGCTGCAGCTGGTGAGCTCTGCCATCATCTCGCAAGCAAGATTGGTAGTCCTTACCACTTCAGCTAGCCAGTCCTGACCAGAGAGAATTTCTTCTGATCCGAAGGTAAGAGCCACTACCCACAGCTGGCGGCACCCTGTGCTCTTCATGGCTTCCAGATGGACCCTTTCCACATCTGGAATGACTTCATCCAGCATGCACACCGGGTGCACACTAGATGTCTTCCTCTCCATTACAGTCACATCCCTAAGAGGCGCCTAACGTTGGAGCTGCCATCTACCAGCAAACCCACCCTCTGTGAATGCTCAGACCTCAGAACTGGAACGACCTCCCACTCGACTACAGGCGAGGAGTCAGCCTCGGCGCAGGCAGTAACCGGGGCGGCCACAGCAGTGTACCGAACTGGGGAATGTGCGACGTACTCGCAGCCCTCAGATCCTCACATCTGACCACCCACAGTAATTCCCATTGACAACACCTTAAAACTGTGTGAAAGAAGCTAGCACAGCCTGGAGCTGTTAATGAAGGATCGCCAACTCAGCTCACATCTGTACACAGTAATCACACACAGGGGAGATACTAAAGACGGCGAAAGATATACTCTAGACAGTTAACAAGCGAGGAAATGTGAGTGGTAAATAAATACACAAGAAATTAACGAATTCAAACTAAAGAGCACACGAACATGCTAGAAATTTCAAAATAAACTAGTAATTACACAGATAAGTGAAAATAAATGCTATTGTTTCTAGCTCGTAGAAATACGTAAAAAACGGACAGCATACTCGCCTTATTAGCAACAGAAAAGCGAGGAGCAGTCTGACTGAGCTGTTCTAACCAAAACGAACAGAGGCCTGTACGATACGAGAGTCGATACAAGCGTCGATAACAACGGAGGTACTTCACGCTACACTGTTATTGTAATGAAGAGCTGTGCCTAGTAAATACTCAAATACATAAGAAATTACAAAAATAAACTAGTAACTACACAGAAAACTGAAAAATAAGTGGCTCCTGTTTGAAGCTCGTACGAATATGTAACAAACGAACGCTGTACATGTCTTATTCGCAGCAGGAATGCGAATTACTCACTGGCGGTCTAGCCGATACTGAGCTATACTGACAACAACAAAGTAAAGCCTGTACGACACGAGGGTCGCCCTCTTGACACAGGAAAGTAGCATCATACAACGATTACCGTCTTCCCCCGACTCAATCTATATGCCCATAGAATTTTGGTCTGCGTTTCTCCATTTCCGAACAAATATTGGTACACATTTCACTTCCCTTATTTTCTCTTAGTCTTTATATTCCTTCTTCACTTTCCTTGATCACATTGTGTTCTCTCTTTCGGATTCCTCCTGTCACTCTCTTCCTTTTAATATTATCTTTTCAGCAACATTAAGCACTCTGGTTTGATGGATTTGTTGTAGAGTCTTTGTTACATGTATTTTGAGTTGAATTTTTTGTTGCAAACATCTTCTATGTGTCTGAAGGTTGTTCCCATTTTATGGCGACGAGTTTCATAACCAGTATTTTTCATGGCCTTATCCTGAATGATTTCACCTAAATAACTGAACTGGGAAACACTGTTGAGCTTCTCATATTTAGTGTGCACAATTTTAGGTCCCAGATTGTTGTTACACTTGTATTATGGCTTTTTCTTTCTGCTGTTCCTTTTGTTGTGCTGCTTAAACGTTCTGACATAGAATACCCAGGGCGTCTGCAAAAACTAAGGAGGCTATCTCAATTAATATTCATAAATTTTAAACTCCGACTCCATTCATGCTGCTCTTTGATTACTTTTCTAAGACACAGATGAAAAGTAATTGAGTGAGTCTGTCACCTTGTTTTACACTTATTTTAATTTCAAAATGTTCAGAAATTTCTCCCTTGAACTTAGTCTTATATTTTGTACCATTTAATGAGTCACTAATAACTGCGGTACTTTTAAGGCGCAAACCTTGTCCTTTCAGGATTTGAAAGAGAGACTTACAGCTCACTGAATAATAAGTAATTTAAAATCTACAAAGATACGAACTACTTTCTCAATATCAACTTTTCACAGCGTACTTTTTTGAGCTCGATCCAAAGAACATTAGCATAGAATTTTGTATCTGACAAGAAGAAGGGAATTTCCTCTGTAACAGTTAACATCAGTTCAAACTCTCTTCTTATGCAATGAGCGTTCTCAATTCGTCAAATATTTTACGGGATCAATTTAGTTTCTTTTAAGGTTTTTAGGCTAGTTGTATTCACGAGTGTTGCAACAATTATTTCGGTTCACCGAATGTTGTGTTATGTTTTGGCCTTTACATTTTCTAGCAGTTTCCTTTTCGTTTGGTGCTTGTGAATCCGTATTGGTTTTTAGGCGAATTTCTGGTGAATACCTTTCTCTGGTCTCAGAGTAATTTTGAAGTTTCTTGAAGTATTTGCTAACTTCTCAGCAATTTTCTTGGATGTTAAGTGGAAACCGTCCATTTTATTTCCTAAAACAGTGATTTTTGAGGTTGGTACCCATGTATCACCCATTTGACAGTTTTTCAAAAAGTTCTAGTGTTTTGTTTGAACTATTCTTCAGTTTTGTAAAGTTGACTGTTCTCATATATGTTATAGTTTGGCCTATTAATTTTGACACTTCTTTCTTATGTGCCAGTATCATATCGCGTATTTTTTTGTTTGTTGTTACTCCATATTTTGAATGTCTTGTATCGTGATTTAAATGGATGTTCACAATCTTCATTCCACCAAGGTAATTTATTCCCTCTTTTGCAAGGAAATCTGGTATTGAAAGTTTTGATAAACATATGTTTAGATTGTTGCTTGCGTTTTTTCGACTTCATTTGCTATAGTAATGTCTGATAATACTAATTTTACTAGTGTGTAATTTAGGAATTTCTGACATCATTTTCCTGAACTTTTTGGCTTTCAATTTCCACTTGGATTAAGTAGTAGTCTGTGTCAATATTTGCTGTTTTTCATGCTTGAACATTTAAAATCTCCTGGAGATGGAGATACGAGATGCGATGTGGTCAATTGAAACGTATCTACACTCCTGGAAATTGAAATAAGAACACCACGAATTCATTGTCCCAGGAAGGGGAAACTTTATTGACACATTCCTGGGGTCAGATACATCACATGATCACACTGACAGAACCACAGGCACATAGACACAGGCAACAGAGCATGCACAATGTCGGCACTAGTACAGTGTATATCCACCTTTCGCAGCAATGCAGGCTGCTATTCTCCCATGGAGACGATCGTAGAGATGCTGGATGTAGTCCTGTGGAACGGCTTGCCATGCCATTTCCACCTGGCGCCACAGTTGGACCAGCGTTCGTGCTGGACGTGCAGACCGTGTGAGACGACGCTTCATCCAGTCCCAAACATGCTCAATGGGGGACAGATCCGGAGATCTTGCTGGCCAGGGTAGTTGACTTACACCTTCTAGAGCACGTTGGGTGGCACGGGATACATGCGGACGTGCATTGTCCTGTTGGAACAGCAAGTTCCCTTGCCGGTCTAGGAATGGTAGAACGATGGGTTCGATGACGGTTTGGATGTACCGTGCACTATTCAGTGTCCCCTCGACGATCACCAGTGGTGTACGGCCAGTGTAGGAGATCGCTCCCCACACCATGATGCCGGGTTTGGCCCTGTGTGCCTCGGTCGTATGCAGTCCTGATTGTGGCGCTCACCTGCACGGCGCCAAACACGCATACGACCATCATTGGCACCAAGGCAGAAGCGACTCTCATCGCTGAAGACGACACGTCTCCATTCGTCCCTCCATTCACACCTGTCGCGACACCACTGGAGGCGGGCTGCACGATGTTGGGGCGTGAGCGGAAGACGGCCTAACGGTGTGCGGGACCGTAGCCCAGCTTCATGGAGACGCTTGCGAATGGTCCTCGCCGATACCCCAGGAGCAACAGTGTCCCTAATTTGCTGGGAAGTGGCGGTGCGGTCCCCTACGGCACTGCGTAGGATCCTACGGTCTTGGCGTGCATCCGTGCGTCGCTGCGGTCCGGTCCCAGGTCGACGGGCACGTGCACCTTCCGCCGACCACTGGCGACAACATCGATGTACTGTGGAGACCTCACGCCCCACGTGTTGAGCAATTCGGCGGTACGTCCACCCGGCCTCCCGCATGCCCACTATACGCCCTCGCTCAAAGTCCGTCAACTGCACATACGGTTCACGTCCACGCTGTCACGGCATGCTACCAGTGTTAAAGACCGCGATGGAGCTCCGTATGCCACGGCAAACTGGCTGACACTGACGGCGGCGGTGCACAAATGCTGCGCAGCTAGCGCCATTCGACGGCCAACACCGCGGTTCCTGGTGTGTCCGCTGTGCCGTGCGTGTGATCATTGCTTGTACAGCCCTCTCGCAGTGTCCGGAGCAAGTATGGTGGGTCTGACACACCGGTGTCAATGTGTTCTTTTTTCCATTTCCAGGAGTGTACATTCTTGTTAGGAGATTTTTTTTTTTATCGGACCGTTTGTGCTTAGAGAATTCATCACTCGTTAACTTACTTTTCTATCTTTTCACAACTATGCGTTAAAATCGTCCATTAGACTTTTCGAATGAACTTAGGAAATTTTGGAGACGATATTTTCTACTACTTTCGTTGATATTTTTAATTTTTCTGGATTTGTCTTATTGTATTGGTTTACCATATTGTTGCAGGAAATTTCCGTTAATTTTTTATTCCCAGGCCTTGTGAAACTGCGAGTTCAACTCTAGGATGATGTGTCTTTTTAAGAATAATGTCAACTCTAAAATCCATGATCTTGTTAAGTGGCAAGCTTGTTTCTTGAGGGGTAAAATTTAAGTTTTTGTTCTTCAAGTATTTCTCCTGTTCTGTAGGGCTTTCCTGCAGCTAGAAGTGGTTTAATGTTGATTCTGTTAAAGACATTTTCTTCTTCTTTTTCTCTTGAATAGGCCAAAAGGCTCCCGTTTAGGTTTCAGTGTCTCACCAGTCTACCCACAATCTGACAGACTTGTTGCGCAACTAACAGTGGAGGATTTGTTACCTCCTGGGGTTTTGTTTACTAAAACGCTCCGTTGTTGTACCTGCAGTTACAGGGTTGAGTTTGCAAAAATAATTATGGTTAAGGTACGTTCACTCCTTCGTTACTGCCACCCTAACAAGGGGCCCCCATACGATTCTGTCACCCATGCCAGGAGGACTTTTTAACGAGGTGGATACTCCTGCCCGTCCACCTACCTGATCTGCTCCAGGCTTAGGACTCGTATATCTGAGATGCATTTATTCGGTCACAAACCTCTTAATGATAGTTCCCTTTAGACTGCTAAGAGAGAGAGGTGACTGATTTTTTTTTTTTTTTCGGTCGGGATGGCGCACCGTAACCCAAAGGAATTTCAGGACACAAAGATAAAGTTACCATCTCGAAGGTCGCAGCTGACGACTTAGCGAGCTGTAAACCGCCCCACACGTTGCATCAACATGTGGCGAGACTCTGATAACAACTCGACGACGCAGCCATTTTACTCAGTTCACTTGAAACTTATGCAATTTTTGCACATGGCACAAAAAATTCAGAGCTTTTGGATAGTTTTGCGCACAGTACAGATGGCTACATTGAAGCAGCATGAAACAACATATCAGTTTCTGATATGTTTCAGTCAATGTGTGTCTAACAGAATATTAGATACACATTGGCTGTGCACATTTACACAAAGTAACTCCAACAAGGGTTATTTATATAGGTTGTAAACGAGGGTTGCGACGCCTTCAACTACACAGTTTCAACTTCTTTTCAATATCACCTATCTTTTCACGCTGCATATTTGTAGTCCCCATCCCGCCCATAATCCACCCTTATATCTGCATGCACGTTATGTCCGAGATGGGTGAATTGGAAAACTAGATAGTTGAATGCATCTCAACCCTCGTTTTGTACCTATGTGAATATACTGGAATTGTCTGAAATCGAATTCTAGTTTGACTGGATAGCCATAATTACGTACCTTGCTGTTTCGAGCGCTGAATGGTATTTAACTTGCCAAGTCCATGTAGTAATTTCTGATCCGATACATTCAATTACATACTAACGAGTAATAACAGTCAGGCTTAGCTCATTTCTTGAGATGTTCCACAACGATATTTTCTCATTCTCAGGCAGTCATATTTCTGGCATTTCCGAATAAATTTTTGTGAGCACAATTTTCGACTTGGTCTCTGTATTATTCGAGATAATACTATTAGTGGCATGTCTGCGAATCAATACTTCATCGCAAAGGATGCAATAGTCTTTCTGCAATCCTCTGCGAAGCCAAGTATCATACTTAAGGGCATACAGAATCTGAAAAGTCCACTTCTCGCCTCCCAACTGCCGTTCTGCCAAGGAATTACGTCATTTTCCGTGTAACACACATAGCCTTTCGTTAGTGTAACAGTTACCAGATTGTACACATAACCAATAATTTGGTTATTCAAACGATACTTAATAGAAATAACTGAAGTGGGCAATTTTTTATTTAAGTCAGTGTCAGTAGCTTTCTGCACTCCTTTTTCACTAGAAGTCTTTCTCAGTTTACAAACGACTCTCACATGCCAGTGTGTGAATGTTGTAATTTTGTATTACAGTCGATACGGAATAGTTGTGGATGAAAAGTGTGTAAGACGTCCATGACTAAGGAATTTATTGCTAGCGCACTCGAGCAGATGTAACCTCGATGGATTGCTCACGCGCTGCCTGCGATATGTAAGCTACAATAGAATCGCAGACCAGAGAGCAGTGTCGGTAGCAGCAGTGGTAGTAGTAGCTCGCAGTCGGGCGGTTGGATCAGGTCGCACGTAGAGAGCAGTTGTATAGCTCACAGACAGCACTTGTGTCCAGGAGTTCGGACAATGCAATCCAGTCGTGGTGTTTTGTAGCTCGAGAAGAGCAGTCGAGTTATGGAATTACCAAGGCCGGTCGTGGAGAACGATGGCGGTGCCTGAGCGATGTAGTATAAGGTAAAAGCAAAATATTATTGTTCTTTATTGCTGTGCGCATATGTTAATTGCTACAACTGATTTTTGTACTGTTGTTATATCAAAGTCCCACGTAAATGTTTTCAAAAATATTTCAATAATAATGTGTCTTATAAACAAAATTTTTGACAGTCATTCATCTGAATTTAAACTTTTTACTAATTTCTCCTATCCATAGTCATGCCGATTATAGTAAAGAAAATCAGTTGTTTCTCACACATAACAAAATCTAGTGGCCAGCATTGCACTGGGCTGTGCCAGAAAAATTTCTCATCGGAGCAGATATATACGCGTTATCCGGCGACATCATTGAGGTAAGAATTTTCAGTTTATTCAGAACGATTTTTGAGGGCCATGATGCAGCACTGCTGACGTCCAGATTTAACAGTTTAGATTCGCTGTTAGTTAATTATTAAAAGATTACATTACGAGATTTCTTTTGAAAGGTTGTATATGAGTCACATTTTTATTGGGAGGTTTCGGAATTTATCTGTATGGAGGTTACACTTGGCGACAGCCAGCCAGGATAGTATTTTTTTTTTTGTGGATTTCTGAGAAGTAGTCAGTTATATATCTGTTTTTATTTACCTAATGTTAAATGTAGTTTGCAACTGGCGCAACGCATTTTCTAATTTGTCACTCCTTCTTTCACAGATCATCAGCAATTTATTACTCTTTGTTGTTATTGTACTTGTTCCATTTTTGCTTTGTCTTTGTTTGATTTTGTGCCTACCTTTGACTTGTGAAAATGACACGAAAAACTGCCAAAAGTACATCACGGTGCGTAATGAGTGAAAAAGCTGACTTGAATAATTTGTCTGATAATACTAGCGACACTCAGTGTTACAATGATAATCCTCCAGTTACAGATAATCAGTGTGTGCCGACCACCAGTAATGATTCTAATCTAAATGACGACCAAACAAATTCAATTATGTCCACAGTAAATTTAATGACAGTTGATGACGCTGCACGTTCTGCTACATTGAACGCTGCCCAGTTTGACACACCTGATTTGCCAAATTTACACAGTGGACAGATAAACGTTTCTAACGAAGATGAACAAAGTACTCAACAGATTTATTTGATTCCGATGCAGTGACCAACAGTGCACATCCAATTAGCAAAGCCTTTCATGAATCAGACAATGACCAAATGGTTACAAAAAACGTGATACATGCAGGTACACCATCACACAGCACAGGGAATAGAGTCGCTAATTTTAGCATGGATTAAGTTGTGGCATTATTCCTACAACTTAATGAAAAACACGACAACAATTATAAACAACTTAGTGAACAGATTACAGATAGGTGATATTGAAAAGAAGTTGTCATGATATCAAAGAACAGTTACGTGAGGAAATTAAGGCTTTTGCTAGGAATAGTAGTGAACAAATTAGATCCGTTGCACAAGAAATATATAATACACATGCAGCCACAACAAAATTACTTAGAGATGAAATCAGTGCCGTTGCTAAACAATGTTCAGAAAACGCAACACAGTTACGCGACGAGTCTAAATTAATGTCAGCAGAACTTTCATGCATTCTGGATGCGAAAGTCGACAAGAAATTTGAACAACAGAATATCCAAATTGAAGAACGTTTTAATCACCACCTACAAAACAGTGAAATGCGTTACCGCAAATTCATACAGGAACAGAAAGTTGTTTACGAAAGCAAAAACATACGTAGACACCAACATTGCTACAGTATCAGACGAAATCAATACTATCAAACAGTTGAACACTGAACTGCATACTGAAACCTCCGCTCTAAAAACAAAAACAGACACTAATATTCAGACTTTGGAAAATAAATACACAGTACAACTTTCAGACAGTGACCAGCAGACTTGAACAATTGGAATTAATACATGATCCCGATGCCATTAAAGCAGACGTTAAGAAATCACAACCACACGTAAAATACAAAAACAAATTGATGCCTGTGACACTAAAAATGACGATCAGGTAAAAGCACTGACTGAAAAATTTGATGAATTGGCCAGTCGTATTGACGTTATCGAAAATAACAATGACACCAAATCAGATGATACGTCACCAGTTTCGTTCAATCAAACTCCTGAATTCCAAAATATACCGCAGACAATCAGTGAGATAGGTACGTCCAATAATACATTACGTAGAAAATTGTCATCTTTACAGCAAGAAGTGACAGAAATGAAAAATGTTTCAGCCACTAACACATCACAGTATACGCCACATTCTGAACATTTGTCACACTCACACAGCCAGTGTAACTTAGGTAATTTACAGAGAGTACGTGAGTTAGTGTCCGAACAGACACAGACAAACAGATTCTCATACAACCCTGAGCCGGCTCGGACATTCAGAGCCGATAATTTTTATTACAAGCACTTTCTATCCGTTAGGAAATTTAAGGTATTTGAAGATAACAGAACACAGATTCGAACCTTGGATTGGATACAACAATTTAGTTTTACTTTTCCACCAATTTGGCTCGTAACATACAAACTTGAATTTATTTGCAGTTTTTTGGAAGGCTAACCGGCCGGCAACTCGTATGATACCGATCGCGAGACAGTGTTACTCGGTAGAAGAATTTCGGAATGCTTTTCTGTCAGCGTATTCGTCGAAGACGACACAGCGCCGAATCAAGGATCAGTTAATTAGCTTACCGAATTATGAGAACTGAAATTTTTCCACTGTAATGCAATTTTTTGAACACGTCGTACAGCAAAACCAATATTTATGTGAGCCATACAGTGTGTCAGCACTAATCCAATTATGTATTTCAGAACTACCACGATTGTTAAGGGTGGCACTTTTAACAGGACAGCAAAGAGAAAACATTTCGGCATTTAGAGATCTGCTACAGCTTTCGGATGTTCAGCAATCAGATTATTCCTTCACAAACAAAAATTTTTCACAACAAGGCCAACAAGCATACAGTAATTACGATCAGCCACGCTATTTTAATAGCAAAGGTGATAGACGCTTCAGGAATAACAACCACAAGAACTTTAATACGAGACAAAATTTTAATTATCAGTATCGTCAAAATTATCAGCAATAGCAAACACATTTTGGTAACAATAGAGGCGTTTCCCCACAACAACAACAAAACCAGGTGGTTAGCATACCTAACCAACAATGAAATGTGCAAGGTCAACCAAGCTTTAATGTCTCGGCGCCTACACGTATAGCGTCGGCACCCCAAATAGTAACGCACAGCAACAAGGAAAGCACTACGTACGGAAAACACATCATTCCAACTCCTATCGCAAGCTGGCCGTGGTGGCCGAGCGGTTCTAGGCACTTCAGTCCGGAACCGCGCGACTGCTACAGTTCCTGGTTCTAATCCTGCCTCGGGCATGGATGTGTGTGATGTCCTTAGGTCAGTTAGGTTTAAATAGTTCTAAGTTCTAGGGGTCTGATGACCTCAGATGTTAAGTCCCATAGTCCTCAGAGCCATTTGAACCATCCTATCGCAACGCGCCGTATAGTAATGACTATCATGACAGACGTAAAAGTAATGAGCACAGTATTCAGCGTACATTTAGTAACAGTAGGTTTTTTTCAGCAGAAGAATCATCCACAGCCACAGACTATCATGAATGAACCAGACAGTCATCATCCCCAACCTAATACGTTAGGACGAAGTAACAGAACAGTACAGATAATTGAAATGCCACAACATCCTTCCTCAAATAACAGCACATCAGAAAGAACTTGACTAAATACAGTACAGAATGCATCTTTCAGCAACGTAAGCAATACATTTGTTACACAGAATCTTGTTTCCGAAAATGTTATTACTTTTGACGACATCCAAAACACACTTTTACATGAAAAACCAGTTATACAAAAAGCCATTTCCCACCCTGTTGTTGAAGTAAAGATTGGATCATCCACATTTTCAGCAGTAATCGATTCTGGATCACCTATCTTCGTTACAAATGAAGAAACTTTCAACGAATGTAGCAAAAAGAACACATATCCTACGTTACCATTAGGCAAAACTAAAGTAAAAGGAGCAGTATCTGGTAAAGGAGTAGATGTAAAATTACAGACACACTTATCATTTTGTATTGCAGGTCATACATTCTACACAAATTTTTGGATTGTTCCCTTATTAACAACAGACGTTATCTTAGGTACCAATTTTTTGGTACAACACGACGCAATTATTGACTTTCGAAGTTCCTATGTAATGTTAAAGGATGAAAAATTACAACTGACATTAGAATTTCAGCACAGTTTATCAGCAGAAGAATAGGCACTTAATCGGACAGAGGTCATTTCTACATCGCGTAACACAGACTGTCACTACACATTTTTTCACAAATATTTATGTACACAACTACAGTACACTAGATGAAGCCGACTATGACATTATGCATATGATTTCTGAGAAAGTAAAACAGAGCAGTGCAAATACAGATGACGAACGTACTCAGCTAAGCAATATTCTTTTACAGCAGGCTCCAGTTTTTGTCAACATCCCTGGTACTATGTTCGGTTTTATGTATGAATTTCAAGGTAAACTGCATGACGCATTTAAAGCCAAACATTATCCCATTCCACATATCTACAGAGAACAAGTCAAGAAAGAATTGCAAGCTATGCTTGACCAAGGTATTATTGAACCGGCAATTAGTCCGTACATAAACCCGCTCCATATTGTTAAGAAAAAGGACGGCTCACTTCGCCTCGTACATAATTCGCGTCATGTCAACGACATTATTATTAATGAAACAGATCGCCCACAGACACTAGAAGAACTTTTACAGAAATTTCATGGTACTGCTATTTATTCCACATTAGATTTAAAATCGGGATTTTGGCAAATTCAGTTCCATCCGAACTGCAGAAAGTACACAGCATTTTTCTATGTTGGTGATTGTTATCAATTTTGCAAATTACTGTTCGGTGAACAATTCTTTCAGCAGCATTTATTTGTGGTTTGAATACTATACTTCCGACAGAACTTAAAGACGGAATCACAACCTATGTAGACGACATCCTTATCGCAGAAGCTAACTAGTATGAACATAATTTGATTCTTGAACAGCTGCTGTGAGCTTTTCGTGCACGAGGACTCACAGTTAATCTTAGCAAATCCCACTTTCGCAAAACTTCCATATAATTTCTTGGACATGTAATTTCAGCAGAAGGCATTGAGCCTGACCCGGAAAAACTTCAAGCCTTACGTGACATTACTGTTCCTACGACGAAGAAACAACTACGCAGCTTTTTGGGATTAATTAACTTTTTTCGTAAATTTATTCATTACTCTGCTTTAGACACCCCTAGATTATACCAGTTGACGGGTAAAAACGCTATTTGATCCTGGGATAGCCAAGCACAGTCTGAGTTTGTTAATCTGAAACATGCTTCGTTGAACGCACCACTTTTATTACACCCAGATCCCACCAGAAATTTTTCCATTGCCACCGACAGTTCTAACACCGTTATAGGCGTACACATTTTTCAGGAAATTGAAGAAGACGGTACTATAGTAATTAAAAACATCGCCTTTACAAGTCGCATTCTGTCATCTGCTGAACGTAATTATTCTGTTGCAGAGCTTGAAACATTATATGTTCTATGGGCATTTACCAGACGTAGGAATTTTATTTATCGAAGACATACTACCATTTATACAGATCATAGAGCTATACAGCCGGCCGAAGTGGCCGAGCGGTTCTAGGCGCTACAGTCTGGAACCGCGCGACCGCTACGGTCGCAGATTCGAATCCTGCCTCGGGCATGGATGTGTGTGATGTCCTTAGGTTAGTTGGGTTTAAGTAGTTCTAAGTTCTAGGGGACTGATGACGTCACAAATTAAGTCCCATAGTGCTGAGAGCCATTTGAACCATAGAGCTATTCAGTTTTTACTTTCCGCTGAATTTATACGTGACAGGTTAAACATATGGAAGCTTTATTTACAGAAATTTAATTTTACAATTGTTCACGTAACCGGTACACAAAATATTATAGCAGACGCACTATCCCGTTCTCTCAGCTACAACCAGCAAGACATCGCAACCGACTTCTGCCAAGCAAATTTTGGCCTCATGTATTTTCAACAAGTTGCATTTGAAAATTTCGTTTCATCGTCATTACGAGACATAACACAAGAGCAGAGCAAGGACAACGTATGGAAAGAAATTAAACACCTTTGGCAAGATAGGAATAACGTTACCATCAGGAACCATTACACTGTTTGCCACAACATTCTGTTTCGCCGCTCTCACCCTGACAGCAACAACTGGTTATTATGCATTCCTGACGAGCTTGTTAACAAATTAATTTGGTGTACTCATTTAAGTTACGCACATTATGGAGCCAGAAAATGTTTTCTTATACTGAGACAGAACTGTTATTTTGCCAACATGGAGAAACGTATTCGACGAGTTTTAGCGTCATGTAAAATCTGCCAGAAAGCTAAGTCAGACACGACTTTACATATTCCTCCATTACATCCCATTGTACCCATTAAATTGAGACATATGGCCGCTGTAGACATTTTTGGACTGATTCCAAGATCTAATGAAGATGTTTGTTACATCTTTGTCGCTGTTGATCTCACTTCGAAATTTGTTACCTTCACTCCGTTACACAAAGCTACCGCTAAATCTATTTCGAATGCATTTTTAAAACATTTTCTATTTCATTTAGGGCATGTATTGAAAGTAATTTCCGACAATGGACCACAATTTCGATCCGCGATATGGACACGTATGTTACCAGCTAAAAACATTTCTCTGATCTATATATCCAGGTATCACGCTTCTTCGAACCCTTCTGAACGATTGTTGAAAGAAATTGGTACACTATGTAGAATATAGTGCCATAAAAGACATATTGATTGGGACACACACATACTCTCCTTCCAGGATGTAATGAACTCCATTGCAAATGAATCTACTATGCTATCTCCGACTGTTATATTGAAAAATGTTGAACCACCCAACAACATTAAAGAATTAGTATCTTTGCCTACATCTTGTCGACCACGCCGCCATGAAATAATTGACATTGCCCTCAACAACATCAAACGTGCCGCAGAGCGCCGCAGAAGACAGCAAAAACGGGTTTGTATATGCCGTGAATTTCACACTGGACAGAAGATATTAGTACATACACACTATTTATCCAACAGAGGAAAGAGTAGATGCAGTAAATTTGAACTTCTATACGCTGGTCCATATAGAATTCGCAGCATTCTTCACCCCAATGTAGTACATGTCGAAACGTTGAGAACCAGAAAAACCAAGGGCTATCACCATATTTCCAAAATTAAACCCTTCATTGAATGAACATATCATTTATCACACTGTACTGCCATATTCAGATATTTACATGACTACTTACTGACGATGATCATATTTTTCTTGACAAGCGCCTGGCAAGGTAAGGTTAGCAGGTCGCTTTTCTTGTCGGTATACCTCAGACCGTGAACATTTTTCCAGATAAGCTTACGTGTTATGTGACCATTTATGCACATATATCTATGTGACTACTTACTGATGATGATCATATTTTTTCTTGGCAAGTACCAGGCAAGGTAAGGTTAGCAGGTCGTTTTTCTTGTCGTTATATGTATCATACTGTGTACATTTTCCATTTTTTTATGTATATAAGATGGTTTTCCTATCGAAAGTAGAATTTTCTCTGTATGCACTATGAAATCTTTAAGATATAACAAACATCAGTTGACTTTGACATTTTGCCTTATGATATTCCAATATTTTGACTATTCTACATTTTTTGCTACTACGTTATGACATTGTGTGTACATTTCTGCACTTGAAAATTGTGTATGTTTTTGACCTAATACGTTTTCTGTCATGCTACGCTGTATGCTTAGTCATATCACTAGAAACAAGTTTTCATTTAATGGGTATATGATTTAAATGCCAAATATTAATCCATATTCATCATTTTCAGAAAACAATAACATGTAAAAGAAATAAATTAAACAACCACAGTTATTTACTATGAAATGGAAATTTCACCATCGGCATGAACGAAAGAAAATGCAATGCCTTGTAATGAAGAGTAAATGGATCAGAATTATCAAAGATCACCAAAATATAGTATATGCACCATGTGATAGCAACTTTGACTAATTAGTTTTCTTTCAGAGTATGACGCAGTTGTGGCAGACCGTCGAACAGAGCTATGTATGTTAATTTTAATGATGAAGTATGCTAGAAGTAAGAAACTTAGTAATATATGAAATGATGATGCTGATGAATGATGCTGATAAATAAGATAATGAATAATGAACTATTGTTGCAGAGGATAATAAATGATGGTGTCTAGCTGTCTTCTTTTTGCAAATGAGGATAATGATGAAGTTTATGTAGTTATTTAAGAATTTGTTGTAGTTATATTTGACAGTATGTCGTATATCGCGTAGTATAATGATTGAATGTTTTGGAAAGAGACAGCTAGAGTACATGTATGTTAAGCAGATGTGTCATTACCTGTTAATTAGAAGTTTACCACTTTTCATCATAATACACATTTCTCCTTTCAGCTCAATAATCCATTTGTATTTTTTTCATGACATTAAAATGATTTCTGAAATATGTCGTTATGTTATATGCTACAAGCACTTAGTTATTAAAGCTGTTCTAGTACTTGCATTTTTTTACCAGTTGTCTCTATCATTCATGAATGTAATCACATATACTCTACTTATTTGATAACCTTGCTACAGCTGACTCATGACGAATGACGTTAATATTCCTTATTTCCAGCAATACGTCAGAAGCACATATTTTCATGCCCCAGCAATTGACTATTAAACCCAAAGCAATGCATTGCTAGCACAAAAAAAATATTACTAGTCCCAACTATTACCAGAATACAACTAAATAATGCCACCAGTTTAAGATACATTGCTAGTCCTAAATATAATGCAAATTTTTCTGATGTATTTATTTCATTATGTCTACGTATTATTGGACTAAACACCGTGAGTACTAGGTCCAATGTCTTACATTTTAAATATGCCTTATATCACTTGCATGATATCAAATATACTCACTGCCAGCTTGTTGCTACACACAGTAACTCCTGTTTTGAATAATGACTTCTATGTCATTTGTAATGCTTAATAATGTTCTGTAATACCACATAAATGCTTTGTAACTGGCGAATGAGAGCCAATAATTACTGCAATGAAATGACTTCTGACTAATGTTTTGTAATACTACATATATACTTTGTAACTGGCCAATGAGAGCCAATAATTATTACAATGAGATGACTTATGACTAATGTTTTGTAATACTACATAAATGCTTTGTAACTGGTCAATGAGCGCCAATAATTATTAAAATCGGATGATACACTAGTGTAGTTCTGAATGGACTAGCATAAGACTTAATGTATTCTTCACCTTCTGACCTAATTACCACCAGTTTCTGCGATATCTGTATGGCCTGTCCAACCTCAGGGTCATGGAGTACTCTATTTGGTTTTTGCACTAATGCTACATTGATGTAAGATTATGGATTCTACAAGAATGTGTTGCTGACATATCAAGCTATCCACCACTCTGACCGATGGAAATGTCATTATGGTCATACTGTTTGGTGTACCTACTGTACTATCAAAAGGACAAAAGCAGTCTTAATACTACATTTCAGTGTCTTGGCTACACTGATAAATGCTTCAGGAAAAAGAACATCACGTTATCACACTTAGTGTTGTGCTTCTGTGAAAAGATATGGACTTTTGTGCAGCAATGTGCAAACCACTGTGATACGACCATGATGATATCCTTCCCATTCCTTTCCTAATTCTTGTTAAATTGGCAAAGACTGATATAATTCATATTCACTTTACGTCATTTTTAATATGTTCTGTACTTAAATTATTTATCAATAATGCTACCAGTTTAAGATATATTGCTAGTCCTAAATATAATGCAAATTTTTCTGATGTATTTATTCCATTATGTCTATGTATTATTGGACTAAACACCTTGAGTACTAGGTCCTATGTCTTACATTTTAAATATATCTTATATCTCTTGCATGATATTAAATATACTCACTGCCAGCTTGTTGCTACACGCAATAATTCCTGTTTTGAATAATGACTTCTATGTCATTTGTAATGCTTAATAATGGTCTGTAATACTACATAAATGCTTTGTAACTGGCCAATGAGTACCAATAATTACTGCAATGAGATGAATTATAACTAATTATATATATATATATATATATATATATATATATATATATATATATATATCATGAGGGTGCATGAGGGTGTGGGAGGGTGACTTTTGGCAAGGGTCACACTCATTCAAAAACCACAGAACCCGAAGACGTTGCTGTGTCATGGCGAGTAAGTGCCGCCATTACAATAAGCACTGTCAACACCCAAATCCAGGACGCGTCTGAAGTGGGAACCATCGGCATCCTCGTCAGCGTCTGTTCACACAATTTGCGGCTGGTCATAATGCGCCAGGAACTAACAATCCCTGGTTCTAAACACCCAGTGGAAACACTGGACCAACTTGATTACAAGCAAGTATGACTCGTGCAAGTAATAACAACATTACCCCAGGTGGTAACCAATCCACCCATCAACAGATGGCAACCAGGAATTCGGATTCTGGGGAACCTGGACTTACACGATTACATCAGAGAAAGTCGGAGCTCTCTGGCAAACTTCCACTTAAAACACCTACATACATTGGAACCTTTAACATAAATACATTAATCCAACCAGGAAAACTTCTAAACCTTACAACAGAACTTGAAAAGCAAAAGATAGTAATACTAGCTTTACAGGAAACACGTTTTACAGATGAAGAAACATCAGATTATGGCAACTATCGCGTCTTTAAGAGCAAGACGGATAAACGAATCGGAAGAGGAGCCCCCCATCTCGGGATGGCGTTTATCATACACAAGAGCGTGCTCAGCTCCATCAAGGAAGCTACTCCCGTAAATAATAGGATAATGACGATGCGCTTACAATGTGCCAACAAAACATACACAATGGTTAATGTTCATGCTCCCACAAACGGAGACAACAAGAAAAACCCCATAGAAACAGAAAAGTTCTGGGAAAATTTGGAGAATATAATGGCCAAGATTCCAAAAGATGATACAAAAGTTCTACTCGGCGATTTTAATGCCCAAATTGGTAGAGAGAAAATCCACCAAAAAACCGTAGGCAAATATCCTGCACATAAATTTACCAATAAAAATGGTACAAGGCTCGTCGAACTATGTAAGCAGAATAACCTGAAGATAATGTCAACATCTCTAAGAAAATGTCCAAGAAAACAAAAGACATGGAGATCTCCTATACAACAAATTGGCGAGTTTCAAATAGATCATGTGGCGATTTCATACCCAGTACAAAAAGAAATTTACGACGTCCAAGTACGCAGAGGAGCAAACATTGATTCAGACCATTACCTAACTAGAATTAAAATCAAGTTTACAGCACGAAGAAGTCATCAGAAGAAAACAGAAATACAGAAATATGACACCAAGAAGATTAAAGAATCTAAAGTAAAAGAAGAATGGGAGAAGGAAAAGGCAAACACATGGGAAGAATTTCATTCTAAAATCACGCGAATAGCTAAGGAAACTATTCCCTTGAAAAAGATATTCAAACAGCCTTGGTGGGATTCAGACTGTGAAAATGCATTGGAAAGGAGAAAAAAGGCATTTCAAGAATATAACAGTAAAAAATCACAAGAAAGTCTACATTTATTTAACGAGGTTAGAAAACAGGTTTCAAAATCTATTAGGCAAGCAAAAAGGAAGTACACAAAGGCACAACTGGATGCCATAGAAGAAAATTTCCAAAACTATAATACAAGAGACTTCTACAGAACTTTCGCAGATAAAATACGAGGATATATCCCTCAAAATTTATGTTTCAGAAAACCAGATGGTAAATTAGCCCTAACAAACCAGGAAAACTGTCAAGTATTGGCTCAATATTTTTCTAACCTACTAAATTGCCCAGAACCTAGTTTAAGGTTTCCCAAAGAAATCTGTGCCAACGCTCAACCGGATTCATTACCACCAACACAGGAAGAAATCAAATGTCACATTAAAAACTTAAAAAATAATAGAACATCTGGCGAAGATGGCATTGTTGCAGAGCTATTAAAAAACCTAGGACCAAAGACGTTGCAAGAGCTCACAAAAATAATAACAAAAATATGGGAAACAGAAAAATTACCAGAGGATTGGAAATGTGCCCTTATTCACCCGTTACATAAAAAAGGAGACAGAACAAATGTCAATAACTACAGGGGAATCTCACTTTTACAAGTCACCTACAAAATTCTCTCAACATGCCTGCTGAAAAGAACACAAGAGCAGCTGGAACGCCAAATTGGTGATTTGTCGAGCAGGCTTCCGCCCCGGTCGCTCATGCATAGAACAAATATTTAATTTAAAGACAATATTAAAACACAAAGCAATTAGAAATGCCCCCATAATTTGTACATTTGTAGATTTTAAGAAAGCCTATGACTCAATTGACCGGCAATCTTTGTTTAACATTTTAGAGGAACTTGGACTTGACTCCAAAACACTAAGGCTTATCAAAGAATCACTGACAGACACTGTATCTAAAGTTAAATTCAGGGGAGAAATCTCTGAACCTTTTCTCATAAAAACTGGAGTACGTCAAGGTGACGGGCTATCTCCACTTCTGTTTAATATAGTCCTGGATAAAGTCATTAAGGAATGGGAAAAAGAATTAAAAAATCAATCCTACTGGAAACCAATCCATCTTGGTAGAACCAAAGACAACGTGGAGATATCTTGTTTAGCATTCGCGGACGACTTGGCCATACTTGCAGATGATGAAGAAATCGCCACCAAACAAATAGAGATCCTTAAGGAATGCGCGGATAAAGTAGGTTTACAAATTTCGTTTCAAAAGACAGAATTTTTCTGTACGAAATTCCATATACACAGTTTGAACACAAAATATGGAAAAATAAATAGAGTAAAACATTTTAAATACCTAGGTGAAATTTTGGAGCCAACCGGAGGAGAGAAAGTTGCACAGAAGATCAGACAACAGAAAATGAAGAGAGCATATGGTACGACACATGAAATATACAATAAAAAAATGCATCTCCTCGAACACAAAAATCAGATACTACTGCGCAGTAATTAAGCCAGCAGCACTTTATGCTAGTGAAACGCTCACACTCCACACAAAATGTGATTTAGAAAAAATACTAAAAGAAGAACGCAAAATTATGAGAAAGATTTTAGGTCCAAAATTAACAGAAGAAGGATACCGGATACAATCAAGAAGAACCACAGAAACTATATCAAACCTGGCAGCAGCCATAAGAAGGCGAAGATTAAAATTTTATGGACATGTCACTAGACTTCCCCCCACACGACTCACCAACAGAATTCTCACTTACATAGAAAAAGTCAAATCAACAACACCATGGATTAGCCAAGTAAAATTAGATTTACAAAAAGCAAATATTGAACTTAAAGATGTCAAAGATAGAAAAACGTTTAGAAATAAGGTGGAAAAGTGGATTGTATTGTCGGAGAAGGAAGCACTAAAGAGACCAGGAACAAAATGGACAGAAGAAAGAAAAAGAAAACATGGAGAACGAATGAAAGAAGTATGGAAGAAACGACGTCAGAAAGCTTTGCGTGATCCTTCTGGTTCCATTCGCGATAAGTAAGTATATATATATATATATATATATATATATATATATATATATATATATATATATATATATATATATATGTATATATATGTATATAGGGCGAGTCAAAAGTCCTTGGACACCTTCATAAGTTGGAAGATTAAAGGGAAAATAGAAATGTGATGATGGCAACATAGGTTTGACGTTCGGCCACAACTTTTGGAGTGAATGTCATTCATGGCAGCTGTCTTGAAATCCGCCAATTTGGATTCAAGTCATTTTTTTAATGGGAAATGGGGTGTATGACACATCAAATAACACTCGCTTGAGCTCTGGAAATGAGTGGTGTAATTTGTTTTTGTCTATCTTGTACAGGTTTAGAAGGTATTTATGTGGTTGCAGCGACTACAGTTGTGCACTGCACGGGATGGATAATATATAGAACATGTGTTGTAGCAGTCGGTATGAAGGTAATTTCCCAACTTTGAACATTAATAATCTCTAAACTATACAAGATGGGCAAAAACAAATTACACCACTAAATTCCATAGCTCAAGCCCCTACACTGGGCGAGTCAAAAGTCCTTGGAAATATAGAAAAATTTGTTGCTCATGGCAAGTCAAACTGACTCACCATCGCTGCCAAATTTTTACCCCCAGTAGAGGGTTATGCAAGAGGTCCATGACCAAGGAATTTATTGCTAGCGCACTCGAGCAGATGTAACTTCAATGGATTTCTCACGCGCTGCCTGCGATATGTAAGCTACAATAGAATCGCAGACCAGAGGGCAGTGTCGGCAGCAGCAGTAGTAGTAGTAGCTCGCCATCGGGCGATTGGAGCAGGTCGCTCGTAGAGAGCAGTTGTCGAGTTGTATAGGTCACAGAGAACAGTTGTCGAGTTGTATAACTCACAGAGAGCACTTGTGTCCTGGAGTTCGGACATTGCAATCCAGTAGTGGTGTATTGTAACTCGAGAAGAGCAATAGAGTTATGGAATTACCAAGGCCGGTCGTGGAGAACGATGGCGTTGCCTGAGCGATGTAGTACAAGGTAAAAGCAAAATACTATTGTTCTTTATTGCTGTGCGCAATTTTGTACTATTGTTATATCAAAGTCCCATGAAAATGTTTTCAAAAATCTTTCAATAATAATCTTTCTAATAAAGATAACTTCAGATGTCTGCGAGCCATGTAACTGAGGCGGGACTTGGGGACTAGCCCAGTATTCACTTAGCGGGATGTGAAAAACCGCCTAAAAACCACATCCTGGCTGGCTGGGACACCGACCCTTGTTGTTAATCCGCCAGACGCATTCGATCTGGGGCCGGGCACCTATCCGAATCCAGGAAGCAGCGCATTAGCGCCCTCGGCTAACCTGGCGGGTACTGGACAGCTTCACTTTAACAATTGTAATGCTGCATGCTTTGAAAAGGTAATTTTTACGCTGTCTAAGGCAGCGAGAGAGACTGAGGAAGCGATGGACTTCTTGCAGGTTGGGATTAGCTCAGAGTTTCTTCTCACTGGCGAAAGGGCAGACTTTTGTAGCGCAATCCGTCCTGTGGAGTGGCCCAGCAATTGTCAAAGAATTCTTCGCATGCAGAACGCCAAGCACTTTCCTGCCAGTGTTGCCAGGAAGGCCTGTGACTGGCTAAGGCCTTTGGGTGGACGTTGCTTTAAACTGTTCGAGAAGGTTCTAGAACATTTTGTATGAACTGCTCAGGGATGTCCAGTGGTTTCATGTCTAGAAAGAGTCGAAAGTTCACATTAGTGAACCGAGGTTTGCTAATGTGAAGACAGAATGTGTCGATAGACTCTCTGGTGCGTGTCCACCTGACACGCATGCTCGAGAGGATATAATTTGTTTGAGACATTGCAGACAAAGCATCCGGTGATCGTTCTCAAACTTAGTCTGAGAAAGTACGTTTTGGAACGTACGTTTGAGGAAGGAAGTGGTGCTGCTCTTTGGAGTTTAGTGCTCACTTATGACCGCACACTTGAGTCAAGTGTCTGCTCCTCACAACTGTGCAAGCGGATTGTCTTCACTCGTGAGTGAACTCTGTACTTGAATGACTTCACATGTGGACGCGACCACACATCTCTGTGGAGTGACTTCACATCATACTTCATCTCCATGACGACTGCAGCCTTCCACAAAGCGATGTGGCAGACGTGCTTTTCACTCGACTGTCGATGGTATACGTGTCACGAATTGAGAAATAGGGAACCATGACGATACATGTGTTCAGTTCCACTAGGTTATGCTCTGACGTCTCTGTTAACAGCGCCAGTCAGGGTGGATGTTTCTACAAACAAAAAAGCTAGACAGTATCAACCATTTGACAGTTCCTGACGCGAAAACTGGGGGCGTGATTTCTCCGTAGATGATAGGTCATACGCCAATCTTAAACTTAGTCTGACAACTAGAACGAACTGGATGTTGTAATTGTGCAGATTCTGTTTCGCAGTTTCCTTGACTTTTTGTAATAAATAGCTGGATAAATAGCAGGATCAGTGTTTACCTCACTGACCCTGAATAGGTTATTTAAGAACATTAATCAGTTAGGATCAGTTAAATAATTTGTGTCCGACGTCTAAAGACAGTCAAGCATAGCAGGCATGGTCAGAGTGCAACTTATTAAAATTTCGACTCACCCCAGTCTTACATCAATTGTTTTGTTGATGGGAATTGAGCCTCCTCTGCCAAGCGATTTTTCTTTTAGAAGCACTTTTGAAGCAGTTTTACGAGTGGTTTTAACAGCTACTATGAGATTACTACCTGGTTTCATACACTTCAGACTAGTTTTTTTTTTTTTACACTCTTCATAACATTCTCTGCATTCTTCTTCTTCTCATTCCTCTTCCTCGTCATTTCCATTTTAACTTCAGCTTTCATGACACAAGTCACTTCAAAGGAGGGTAATTTTTTCACTGAGCTTAGCGTCTTTTGCCTACACTCTATACCACACTTTTTCACCCAGAATCTGATCTGCTTGATGTCTGTCTGACAAACTGTCGGGGTTGATTGCATAAGCGATATCATGTTTCTTCCATGCTGAATCTAAAGGATTAGCTCCAACATCACCACCGTTTAATCATTCCATCTACTTCATTCCTGGCAGAAGTATCAGCAGCAGATCATATGACGTTATATGGATGAATTGTTAATAACATGATTAGTAGAGATCCACTTTCTTCTCCCTCTTCTCTTTGTTCACTGCTCGAATTCCACTGCACAGTTGATGTACTAGAATATAGACAACGCTCTTATGTATTAGTAAGAAGGAAAGCGTGCTCTGTAGTAAGCTGGATTTTGATTTTTATTAGCTGTGCTATCAGCCGATTTCGACAGTTACATCATTATCAAGCAAATTGTTCTGCAGACATTTCTTATTAAACTGAATGTCTTCATTTTGCATCTGTGTAGGGTCACAGCCACCAGAAATGCCAACATGAAATGTGGAAATCATATAATCGGTCAAGAAGGAGGCCTGACCGGTTCTGAACGCTAAGTTACTTTTGAAGTTATGATAAGTATAAATCTACTTGTTACATTGAAGTAATTGTGTTTCAATGTAACAAACTGGTTGATTGTTACATCATGGATATATTATTGATATTACGTACATTTTGTTCACAAAACAGAGGTACAGCTGTCAAAATTTCATTATCTGGTGGAGATATGTTAAATATTTACTCAAATCGTAACCACCTACTGTTTAGGCTTACAGAAACATATTCTAAAAATCGTTGAAGATGAAGTAGAATAGATATTAAATTCATATGTCTGCGCTGTGTATGACTGAACAAAAGGTGACTCCGTTTCAGTACAACAAACTGGTTGATTGTTACATTAAGAACACTAGAGCATTTTTGTAGCATGAACAAATGTAAAAAGACATTAGAGGTGTGACAAATGTAAAACATTGAATATAAAAACAATTTACAATTTAAACTCTGAATATTCCTTGTTGTAGCTAGAGTGTATGTAAATGCGTACAGTTAAACAAGTGTGCATCTAACTTTCTTTGGAATATAATCAGTTCTATAATAAATTTTGTATCCAGAGTACTTTTTGTTTGGGTTTTTTCTTTGCAATTCCTCTGTAAGACATTACAAAGATAGAGCTGAAGTTTCCTGATAATTAGGCAGCACAGTTTTTGACATAAACAGAGAGATGTGAACTATACTGATGATAAGGCGGAACAGCATTTGGCATAAACATTAGCAGAGGATGATAACAGAGGCAGATGAAATTTACTGGTATGGCAGTATAGTATTCGACATAAATAATAAGTGCGAAAAGAAGTAAAGCATAAAAAAAACGAAATTTGCTGATGAGGCTACCGTATATGACATCAATATGCGTATGTGTTTGTGAATGGTTGGGTGCACTTTACAATTTTTTGATAAACAATCGTGGCGCTCAGTTGAGGCGAAGAAGCTTCTGGAAAAAACTGTAGTATAAATGTATACTTCCAAACAAAAACAAAATTATCTTGTCTGTGTGTGTGTGTGTGTGTGTCTGTGTGTGTGTGTGTGTGTGTGTGTGTGTGTGTGTGTGTGAGAGAGAGAGAGAGAGAGAGAGAGAGAGAGAGAGATGCTGCCAATTTATGCTATTCAGGTGTAAGTTACACCATTTTCTGAAGACAATGCAACAACGTCAGTGTATTTTGATACTTGTGTGTATGGCCAAGATAGATGGCTACATGGTACTTGACTTTTTCATTTTAATGACTACTAAAATACTAAGCAGTGATTAAGTGCCTCGTGCCTCATATAAACACTACATTGTGAGTGACCAGAGAAGAGAGGATAGTCGGAGGGGAGAGGCAGAAGGCAAGAAGAGAAGAAGTATGCAGCTTGTCATGTGATGATGATGATGACGTCAACACAGATAAATGGGTTGTAAACAAAGTTAGATAAATGGGGTTAGTAAAGTTAGACAAATAAGGTGTGCCTTTCTCACAAATGTAAGCAAAGTTGGCAAGCATGCCGTAAACAAAGTGGGCTGAGTAGTTAGTGCATATACCACTGGAATTACACAACGTGAGACTGTCATGCCAATAAATGTGGAAAAAAATGCTGACCAGGGTAAGAGACTGGGCCCTCTGCAACAAGGTACGTGAGAAGAGCATGGGCAGTATGTGGTCTTGCGTCTAAAATATAACAGATGCTTACTGTACTAACGGCTATGTGAACCAGAGATGATCATATGGTGCACCCAGTTGTACCCCACAACCTAACATCAGCTGCTGGACCCTTATGACGATGGTGAATGCGGTCATCAACCTTTGGAGCCTTCACACATGAATACGCCCATTGTGATGCTGCACGGAGACCTGGTATTCGTCTGAAAAATCTGCTTGTTGTCATTCCTGCATTCAGTGTCTTCGCTTGGTGCATCACTGTCGGTTCACCTCTCAGCTGTTGTGTCAAGATAGGGTGCACCAATGACCGCAATACTGGCAGTCCACGATGCTCCAGATGTCATCACACTGCCTGCGTAGCTAGTTGTCTTGCTGAAAATAAGCTCATTTCCTGAAGCATGTTACGTGATGTGAGTGTGTGATTCCACATGGAGGACCGAGCAGTAGATCTGGGCTCTTGAGCGAAAGTTGTATATGGTCTCTGAGATTCTGTGTAGTGTTGAATAATTCACTCCTTAACCAATGAAATCCATATTAGAATGAAAATCGTGGGATATGAACACCAATGTTAGAGAATGACAAACAGCAAGCTTGCGAGGCCACGGACTTGCTGCTGTAGAATTCCTTACCACTCTTGCTGGTGGATGTTCCTGCTTCATACACGAGGCTCAACACAACAAGCAACATCCACACATCAAAAAAAGTTTTGCATCACCCCGGTTCCCAGAACTTCTGAAGATAGACGTTGACCGTAGATATTGTATCACAGACACAGATGTAAACAACCATGCATAAGCAGCGTTTATTACACAGAGTGGGTCAGACAGCCGATCAGTTCCAGTCATTCCACCAGGAAGGAGTTACACGGCTCGTGTTGTCTGTAGTTCGACCATAGACATACAGAGCAGTTCAGTGCGGTACAGATGGCCCCAACAACATACTCAGGATTGGCATCACGTTCTCTTAACCGATGAGTGTCGCATATGCCTTCAACCAGACAACCGTCGGAGACATGTTTGGACGCAACCAGGTCAGGCTGAACGCCTTAGACACACTGTCCAGCGAGTGCAGCAAGATGGAGGTTCCCTGCTGTTTTGGGGTGGCATTACGTGGGGCCGACGGACGCCGAAAGCCGCCGTAACGGCTGTCGATACGTGAATGCCATCCTCCGACCGATAGTGCAATCATTTCTTTTTTTTTTTCGTCATCAGTCTACTGACTGGTTTGATGCGGCCCGCCACGAATTCCTTTCCTGTGCTAACCTCTTCATCTCAGAGTAGCACTTGCAACCTACGTCCTCAATTATTTGCTTGACGTATTCCAATCTCTGTCTTCCTCTACAGTTTTTGCCCTCTACAGCTCCCTCTAGTACCATGGAAGTCATTCCCTCATGTCTTAGCAGATGTCCTATCATCCTGTCCCTTCTCCTTATCAGTGTGTTCCACATATTCCTTTCCTCTCCGATTCTGCGTAGAACCTCCTCATTCCTTACCTTATCAGTCCACCTAATTTTCAACATTCGTCTATAGCACCACATCTCAAATGCTTCGATTCTCTTCTGTTCGGTTTTCCCACAGTCCATGTTTCACTAACATACAATGCTGTACTCCAGACGTACATCCTCAGAAATTTCTTCCTCAAATTAAGGCCGGTATTTGATATTAGTAGACTTCTCTTGGCCAGAAATGCCTTTTTTGCCATAGCGAGTCTGCTTTTGATGTCCTCCTTGCTCCGTCCGTCATTGGCTATTTTACTGCCTAGGTGCAACCATGTTGTTGTTGTTGTGGTCTTCAGTCCTGAGACTGGTTTGATGCAGCTCTCCATGCTACTCTATCCTGTGCAAGCTTCTTCATCTCCCAGTACCTACTGCAACCTAAATGCTTCTGAATCTGCTTAGTGTATTCATCTCTTGGTCTCCCTCTACGATTTTTACCCTCCACGGTGCCCTCCAATGCTAAATTTGTGATCCCTTGATGCCTCAAAACATGTCCTACCAACCGATCCCTTCTTCTAGTCAAGTTGTGCCACAAACTTCTCTTCTCCCCAATCCCATTCAATACCTCCTCATTAGTTACGTAGTTAGTTACGTACCTCCTCATTAGTAGGTGCAACCATATCGGCGGCATATTGGCGAGGAGTTCATCTTTATGGACGACAGTTGGCGCCCCCATTGTGCACATCTTGTGAATGATCTCCTTCAGGATAACGACATCGCTCGGGTAGACTGGCCTGCATGTTCTCTAGACATGAAGCGTATCGAACATGCCTTGAATAGATTGAAAAGGGCGGTACATGGACGACGTGACCCACCAACCACTCTGAGGAGTGGGTCAATCTGGACCGACAGTGCCTTGATGAACTTGTGTTTAGTATGCCACGAGGAATACAGGCATGGATCAATGCAAGAGGACGTGCTACTGGGTATTAGAGGTACCGGTGTGTACAGCAATCTGGACCACCACCTCCGAAGGTCTCGCTGTGTAGTGGTACAAAATGCAATGTGTGGTTTTCGTGAACTATAAAAAGGTCGGAAATGATATTTATGTTGATCTCTATTCCAATTTTTCTGTACAGGTTCCGCAACTCTCGGAACTGAGGTGATGCAAAACTATTTTTGATTTGTTTATAATTATGGCTTCTGAGTGAGAAACCCACTGCATAATACTTATCTATATAGTACATGTGGATAATGTTACTCCTACCTACTTTGCGTTGTCACACTGAGACGAAAATTATTTGCATATCTAGCAATGCAAATTTGACGTTTATTGCACGCCACATTCATTGTAGTGCAATTTTCATGACCAGTAGTGTAATAATTAGAAATAAACATCAAAAACACTATCGTTACTATTTTTATATTCATTTAATTTACTGACATGCAGTATAACAATGATATATCATTATGGTGGATCTTTGGAACTTGAAGTACATTTTTGTCTATGGGAGGAAGGGTGAGTGGGCTCTAAGTCTTTGGATACGTCTAACTGAGGATAAGTGGAACTGTTGGCTAAATAATACGAGTGCAGTGTGTTTCGTCGTAGCCAAACACAGACGGAGTTGTGTGAACTGTGTCAGGCAGTACCATTAGTACCGTTACTGACACGTACGTCGCTGAGGAGGGGCAGCGGCGCGTCGCGCGCGGACAGCTGGTCTCTCGCTCCAGCTCTTGCTTCAGAAGGCCTGTGGGTCTGGGGCCTCGACCACGGGCTGGTTGGCGCAGCCGCAGGCGGGCGTGGGTCCAGAGTACTCGCAGCCCAGGGAGCCGGGGAAGCCCTGCGACCTGCACAGCACCTCGCAGCCGAAGTCGGGGATTCCCAGCTCGCGGCTGAGGCGCGCGCACACGGGCACGCCCTGTACGCAGCAGTCCGTCAGCGGGTCTGCCACAAAAAAATAAACACGAGTCAGCCCTCCTCCACGTCATGTTGGCTATTGTGAGGTTGTCTGTGTACTCTCCTTTTCGAATGCACTGACGAAACACATGAACTATTTAGTGTCAAGCATACAAACATAATGCTCGAAAAAGGAATTCAAAACAAATATGAAAACAGTTAAAAAACCCTACTTCGAAATAGGCTCAAAATGTTTCAAATGGCTCTAAGCACTAAACCTAACTAACCTAAGGACATCACACACGTCCATGCCCGAGGCAGGATTCGAACCTGCGACCGCAGCAGCAGCGCGGTTCGGGACTGAAGCGCCTAGAACCGCTCGGTCACAGTGGACGGCGAAATAGGTTCCATACCCCATACTAATTACATCTGCTTCTGCGCACGAACGTATGCGCTTCTCGCATTTATTCAAAACTTCTTATCGTCATTCGAATGTTTGAATGACGCCATCTGTAACCAGCTGACGATATCATTACATTTATTATCGCTAAGTCAGCTTCAGGGTATGCACCCGACGCCACAAACGTTTGTGTTTATTTGAAGATGTAATTTTGACATTATGCAGATACATTCCGAGACAAGAAAACGACGTATCACGAAAGAATCATCTCAATGGCATGAAAATCGCTGTACATGTACTGACAAACAAATGATTACAAGAGATTTATTCAGGAGAACGAGCTTCACAAATTGAATAAGTCAGTAATACGCTGGTCTACCTCTGGCCTTTATGCAACCAGTTATTCTTCTTGGCAATCGTTGATGGAGTTTTTCTATGTCCTTTTGAAGGTTATCGTGCAAAATTCTGTAAACTGGCACGTTAGATCGTCAAAGCCCCCAGATGGTTGGAGGGCCCTGCCTATAATGCTCTAAACATACCCGATTGGAAGAGATCCAGCGAGCGCGCTTGCCAAGGTAGGGTTTGACAAGCGCGGGGACAAGCAGTAAAAACTCTCGCCGTGTGTGGGCAGGCATTCATTATCATGCTGAAATGTATGCCGAGGATGGCTTGCCATGAAGGGCGACAGAATGGGGCGTAGAATATCGTCGAAGTATCGCTGTGCTGTAGGGGTGCCGTGGATATCAGCCAAAGGGCTGCTGCTATGAAATGAAACGACAGCCCAGACCATCACTCCTGTTGTCTGGCCGTATGGCGGGCGACAGTCAGGCTGGTATCCCACAGCCGCCTCCAGATGCATCTTCGGGGCTCAGTTCAAAGCTGCTCATTTAGAATTAACAGCAAGTTTGCTTTCAGATCTCTTTTAGCCTCTCATAACCTTTGCTGAAATCGCGGTGCGTAGGCTAAAAAAAACGTCCAAATAGCTGATGATGCATCTTTTTTCACTTGAGTAAGTTTCTCGTTTCCAGTTTCGACTTGTATAGGCAGCACACCAATAAAGAGAACCACAAGGCACCTCTGCACTTCGCATAGCAGGCCATAGAAGGCCGCAAAGCGTCGCGTGTGGCGCGCAGCTGCAGCCTCGTCACGGACTACCTTCAACATATCTCATGTATTTTCTCGAGAATGGGCAGAGGTATTGCTCTCCTTCGAGCGATGAAAAACAATTTCGATAGGTTAGCTATATTTCCTACTAGGGTTCTATAATGTACAGTTCACCAAATGTAAACTGCCTAGCGACTGCACTCTCCATCGCAAACTTTTCAAAATATACCCGGTGGTTTATTTATTTGCAAAGAATCACAATAACAATGGACAATACCAAAAAGATTTTTTTTCCGAATAGTTGCCTCAAGATCGAATGAGAAATGAGAAAGACTGCAAACCGGAGGAATCTAAAACAGTGACTTTTAATTTTTTACGCGCTTCAAAATGGTTCAAATGGCTCTGAGCACTATGGGACTTAACATCTATGGTCATCAGTCCCCTAGAACTTAGAACTACTTAAACCTAACTAACCTAAGGACATCACACAACACCCAGTCATCACGAGGCAGAGAAAATCCCTGACCCCGCCGGGAATCGAACCCGGGAACCCGGGAGCGGGAAGCGAGAACGCTACCGCACGAAAACACGAGCTGCGGACTTTTACGTGGAAAGTAAATATTTTACTGAGAAATTAACTACGCAGACGGATGTAGTTTTGCTTCATCTACGTAAAACATATTTTTAGTTGCAACGGGTGACTTGAAATTTCCCTTGATACGTATCGCACATTGCGTGGAGCGACAGGCACTCCGTATTAGCCGGTCGGAGTAGCCGAGCGGTTCTAGGCACTTCAGTCTGGAACCGCGCGACCGTTACGGTCGCAGGTTAGAATCCTGCCTCGGCCATGGATGTGTGTGATATCCTTAGGTTAGTTAGGTTTAAGTAGTTCTAAGTTCTAGGGGACTGATGACCTCAGAAGTTGAGTCCCGTAGTGCTCAGAGCCATTTGATTTGAACTCCGTATTGCACCGTACGATACGACAGAGATAGTGTCGATGTCATATAGGTTCAAAAATGGCTCAAATGGCTCCAAACACTATGGGACTTAACTTCTGAGGTCATCAGTCCCCTAGAACTTAGAACTACTTAAACCTAACTAACCTAAGGATATCACACACGTCCATGCCCGAGGCACGATTCGAACCTGCGACCGCAGCAGCAGCGCGGTTCCGGACTGAAGCGCCTATAACCGCTCGACCACAGCGGCCGGCGATGTCGTATCTCCGTCGTGCAGTGCGAACCAGTTAAGTCGCTTCAACTGCGTATCTGCGCGCTCCATCAATGCGAGCAGCTTTTTCGTCGTACAGTGAGTCGCATGGCGTATCGTGTCGCATATGGCATCGCCTCAGTGTGAACCGCTCTTAACATATTGTTCAGATATCGTGACTGCAACCGTGCCGTACGCAACATTCGGAAGTCACACACGGCACATCTTCAAATGAGACTCATCTCACTGTGACTTTTGCTGACATTGCGTGTTACTTTAAAAGGACTGTTCACAATGTTTTATTTCCATATGCTAATTACTTTAGGAGTGGCACTAAAATTCAGGGTTAGTGACGTGGGTCGGAGACATGCCCCGTGGGCAGGACGTTTATAAATGGGCACTTGGCCGGGAATTTGCCAAAAGCAATTTTAAATGCTCAAAATGTGGTCATTTACAAAAAATGCTAGAAGGTGTAATTAACCAATTAAAATAAAGGATGGGACAATACTCCCGAGATTAAAAGTTACCAAATGTTTACACTTAAGCCTACGTATATCACTCATTGCATTTATTACTAAGACCGAAAGGAAAGAAGAGTGATGCATTTCATTTCTAGTGGCACTCCAACTTGCTGTTCCGAAGACTGGTGCGTGTTACTGACAGGTGCCTATCGTTTATAATGTCCTTTTTCTTTTTACCAGCTCTGTTCTTCTCTCTCCCCCTCCCCCCCCCCCCCCGTCTCTCTCTCTCTCTCTCTCTCTCTCTCTCTCTCTCACACACACACACACACACACACACACACACACACACACACACACACACCGGATTGGACAGTTGTGTAGTGGTAAGTGATTCCTAGAGAGACGGCAATTGTTGGAGTCGTGGGACCGGAGTGGTCACATGAGACATTCCTAATTAAAATAATTACGGATAAACCTTTTTGCTGTAATTCCAAGTATCTTCTACTTATATTCAGGAGAATCTGAGTCAGAATCGGAACTTCATCCTTCTTCAACTTATGAAGTTCATGAAACTGACAAACCAGTCAGAAGATTCAAAAGTAATTAAAAAGAGATAGTAAGTAGTGCGATGTTTGGCTCACCTGGTCTGGGATTTGGCCGGTAGTCAGCGGAGACCTGCGCTGGAGGCGTCAGCAGGACAAGGCCGGCGACCAATAGGAGGGCTCGGTGGGGCTGCATGTCTGGGCGCTTCCTGAGCACTGACTGCCGGCTGACGGCGCCGCCGCGGGTTATATACAGCGTGAGCAAGGGACGCCGCCGCCAGCCTATCTGCCCTCTCCCACCCGACTGCTTTCGGATAACACCTATCACTAGTAGAGCCACTCATTTCTAGATTATTTACATACTTTCCCTCATGCCGTGAATTAAAAAGTTGCCTGCGGCGACGTTTCCGCCATCGCTGATGTTCCGTCACGTAACTATCGCGTCAACAGCTTCGTTGTAATCCACATGGATGTACATCTATACTCCGCAAGCCATCTGACGGTGTGCGGCGGAGGGTACTGTGGTATCACTGATCTCCCATTTGCGAATTGCAAGTGGGAAGAATGATTCTCGGTAAACCTCTACATTATCTCTGAATACTAGAATTTTATCGTTCTGATCATTCCCCCAGACTTTTTGAGGAAGAAGTAATATCTTCCCCGTCTCTTCGGGGAACGTTCTGTCTCGGTATTTCGATAGTGAAACTCTCTGTGCTGCAGAACTCCTGTCTTGTAATGTCTGCCATTGGGTTTGTTCACCATTTCCGTAACGCTCCCTTGGCGAGGCGCACCGCTCTTCATTGGATCTTGGCTACCTCTTCCATCAGCCCTGGGTGGTAAGGGTCCCAGAATGAGGAGGAATACTCAGGAATAGGCCGAACAAGCGCCTTGTAAGTCACTTATTTCTTGGTGAATTACATTTTCTCAGGATTATTCCATGAAACCCAACGTTGCATCTGCTTTTCCTACTGCTTTTGTTTTACATGATCATTCCACTTTAAGCCGCTCCTAGATATTTAACGCTAGTTACTGCTTCCAGCAATTTCTCATCAACAGAGCAACTGATTCTAGATTTCTATTCCTATGTATGCGCAGTCTGTTACATTTATTTACGTTCAGGTCCATCTGTTAAACCCTGCACTATTCATCAATCCTCTGCAGGTCCTTTTGCACGTCTGCATAGTCTTCTGCTACATTCTTATAGACAACCACATCATCTGCGAAGAGCCTTATGGGGCTTCAGACGTTATCTACTAGGTCATTTATATACATTTTAAACATTCACGCTCCAATCATACTTCCTTGGGGTACTCCTGATGTCACCCTACGTTTGCCGATTTTGTTCCGTTAAGAGCGACGTCTTGAGTTCTATCTGCAAGGAACACTTGAACCCAGACGTAAATCCGATAAGCTTGTATTTCAGTGAACAGCTGTACCGTACTGTCAAATACCTTCCTGAACTCAAGGACGACAGTTCAGTCACTCGATCGAATTATGCGCAGTACTGAGAGATAACGTGTCATACTTGTCGAAACAAAGTCCTCTCTAAAGAATGGAACACAGTAATAACAACAGGGAGGGTAATGGATTCCCTTCAGGCCCAGTTCATTAACCGTCTAAAAATAAATCAAGGCAAATACTATCAATGAAGACCATAATCTGCACATAACAATTAACAAACGTCTAGAGATGATTCTAGAATGTTGGCTGAATGCCAGTAATCTTTATCCAAATCTTATACCAATCTCAATGTTCGTGTTCATTGGATTATGACAGGCTGCCCTTGATTGAACGCATGTAAGGCTAATCAACTACTCAGCGCCTTCTGTAGTACTTAAAAGGAATAGTAAGAAGCAACATATTCCGCAAATTACAGAATTGGTGAAAAACTTTCAAAGCTAACCTCTAACCGTTCTCAGCAATCATGCTGAACAGAGTCTTATTTAGGTTTTGGCTACCAACGCTGCAAACTAAGGGGCCTGCATCACAAAAATTTAAAATTTATAAAGGGTATTTGCTTCAACACTTCGGTGCGTGACGCCTTGTAATCACAAAACAAGTAAACGTAATAGCACTGCCTGACAAAAAAAGTGAAGCACCCAGAAGACTTGGTCGGTTTTCAACGCAATTTAGTACACGTACACACCATCGGCGGGTCGTACGTGATTAGAGTTGCAGTTGTCTGTGATAGGTAGAACGGCCGCAAGGGTACATTGGTGTTGCTGTGTTTAGCATTCTTACTAGGCCTGGTAGGGTACATAAGGGGCGTGAACAGTGTCAGATGTTGAGTGACCAATGTGGACGACACAGAGATGCCACGTAGCGTATGAGACAGCGTTATCAGTGCCTGACAGAGTTTGTGGGTCTCCATTTGGCCGACTAGTCGAATACCGCAATGTCCAGATTTGTGGAGCTTTCGGACAGCACAGAGGCCGATGTTGCACTGCACGGGAACGAGAGAGCAGACAAACTAGTCGTCAAGATTCCGGAAAAATTGGAAATTTGTGGTAAGGTCTTATGGGACAAAACTGCTGAGGTCATCGGTCCCTAAGCCTACGCACTACTCAATCTAACTTAAACTAACTTACGCTAAGGACAACACACACATGGCCGAGGGACGACTCGAACCTCCGACGGGAGGAAGCCGCACTGACCGCGACAAGGCGCCTGAGACCGCGCGGCCACCCAGTCACAGGGGAAGACCGCCATATTTTACACCAAGCACATCGCAAGCCCTTCAAATTACCCCTGCTACCCGAGAAGAAGTGATGGACTCCCTGAAACGTTCTGAGTCATTCCACATCATTGGTCCGAGACTAGCAGCAGGCGGATTAGAGAATTTCCGTCACACACGTCGGCTGCCTTTAACAGAACAACAACGGCTGTGCTTGCAGTCGTGCTGTGACTGGGGAAGCGTGGACTACTGACGAATTGCGTCGTGACGTGTTAAGCGATGAATCGCGGTTCTGCACTATCGCCAGTGGCAGTCGTCGCGGTGCGCTGAGGAGAGGTTAATTCTTCCAATGTTTTGGAGATCAGCAGCTGCATTACTCCTAGTGTCATGATGTGGGGAGCCATTGGGTATGATTTCGGATGAGAGAACCGTAACGGCACCTCGCGGACATCCTGCCTTCTCATATGTTAACTCTCATGCGACAGTATCGTGACGACATAATGCTCGTCCACGCTTGGCAAGTGTCTCTATGATGTCGAAGTATTTCCGTAACCAGTAATATCCACAAATCTGTCACCGATGGAACATGTGTAGCAGCAGCTCATATGTTAACTCCATACTAGTCCGATTATTCAGGATATCAAGGACCAGTTACTACAGTTGTCGACTAGCTTGCCTCATCAAAGAATAAAACAGCTTTGTGACACACTTCTCAACTGAATCAGTGCTTGCCTCCAGGCCAGAGGGGATACGACGTCATACTGATAAGTGGACTCATACTGTCAAGTTCTTTGGAAACTGGATTGAATTTGTAATCGCTGAAATATTAACCTGAGAAGTTTAATTTCGTTTCCCTTTGCCCCTCTGGATGTTTCACGTTTTGGAAAGCAGTGTACTTTGTATGTAATTATTCGGCTCTACTTTCAATGGACGGCTGATACGAATAAAGACTGCATCCACCTCCGAACCCTCGCGTTCACTTGCTTTAAATTCCCGGAGGTAACTGGCCAAAGATGTGGCTTTTCCGTTGGAAAATCCGTTGAGACTTTTTTTAAATGGTTAAGGGAATTTGAGCAGTTAGAAATGAGCTAGATTTTCTGAAATACCGATTTTTTCCCCAACTCTTTTCATCCAAACGAGGAGCCATACAATGTCAAAGGTGTTTTTCTAATATCGAGAGCGCTCTAATAATGAAACTGTTACAGCAGTAAAGGAATGTCATTTTTAGAATTCCGTGCCTCAACTGGTAAACCCTTACAGGATTCCTTTGTTGCCCATTTGTCTTTCTGTCTGACTGTCCGGCTGTTAAAAACCCTTTTTCTCAGAAAAGGACAGACGTATGAGGTTGCAATTTATGTGACGATGGTCCCTTGACTTCCAAATCAATGCAGTCAAAAGGTAATACCATTTATGTCATTTATTTTGATGCTCGCAAACTCATCATCAGAACCTATGGGATACTTCCCGTTGACCTATGACGACGAAATTTATCAAGAAGTAAGAGTTCATAGAACAAATAACCGAAAAGGTCCGAAAGTTGTTAATTTGTAATTGTTATTGTTGTGGTCTTCAGTCCTGAGACTGGTTTGATGCAGCTCTCCATGCTACTCTATCCTGTGCAAGATACTTCATCTCCCAGTACCTACTGCAACCTACATCCTTCTGAATCTGCTTAGTGTATTCATCTCTTGGCCTCCCTCTACGAATTTTACCCTCCACGCTGCCCTCCAATACTAAATTGGTGATCCCTTGATGCCTCAGAACATGTCCTACCAACCGACCCCTTCTTCTGGTCAAGTTGTGCCACAAACTTCTCTTCTCCCCAATCCTATTCAATACTTCCTCATTAGTTATGTGATCTACCCACATTATCTTCAGCATTCTCCTGTAGCACCACATTTCGAAAGCTTCTATTCTCTTCTTGTCCAAACTATTTATCGTCCATGTTTCACTTCCATACATGGCTACACTCCATACGAATACTTTCAGAAATGACTTCCTGACACTTAAATCAATACTGGATGTTAACAAATTTCTCTTCTTCAGAAACGCTTTCCTTGCCATTGCCAGCCTACATTTTATATCCTCTCTACTTCGACCTTCATCAGTTATTTTGCTCCCCAAATAGCAAAACTCCTTTACTACTTTCAGTGTCTCATTTCCTAATCTAATTCCCTCAGCATCACCCGACTTAATTAGACTACATTCCATTATCCTTGTTTTGCTTTTGTTGATGTTCATCTTATATCCTCCTTTCAAGACACTGTCCATTCCGTTCAACTGCTCTTCCAAATCCTTTGCTGTCTCTGACAGAATTACAGTGTCATCGGCGAACCTCAAAGTTTTTATTTCTTCTCCATGGATTTTAATACCTACTCCGAACTTTTCTTTTGTTTCCTTTATTGCTTGCTCAATATACAGATTGAATAACATCGGGGATAGGCTACAACCCTGTCTTACTCCCTTCCCAACCACTGCTTCCCTTTCATACCCCTCGACTCTTATAACTGCCATCTGGTTTCTGTACAAATTGTAAATAGCCTTTCGCTCCCTATATTTTACCCCTGCCACCTTCAGAATTTGAAAGAGAGTATTCCAGTCAACATTGTCAAAAGCTTTCTCTAAGTCTACAAATGCTAGAAACGTAGGTTTGCCTTTCCTTAATCTTTCTTCTAAGATGAGTCGTAGGGTCAGTATTGCCTCACGTGTTCCAGTGTTTCTACGGAATCCAAACTGATCTTCCCCGAGGTTGGCTTCTACTAGTTTTTCCATTCGTCTGTAAAGAATTCGTGTTAGTATTTTGCAGCTGTGACTTATTAAACTGATAGTTCGGTAATTTTCACATCTGTCAACACCTGCTTTCTTTGGGATTGGAATTATTATATTCTTCTTGAAGTCTGAGGGTATTTCGCCTGTTTCATACATCTTGCTCACCAGATGGTAGAGTTTTGTCGGGACTGGCTCACCCAAGGCCGTCAGTAGTTCCAATGGAATGGAATTTGTAATTATATCACACGAAAGAATTTTTCATTCGTCATTTGTTATCCGACGTCAAACTTGAAATTAAAACAAATTTGAAACACCGATTTTCACATGGATATGAATGTTAACTTTTTGTTCCTTTTTAAAAAAACACAATTGTTCACAGCGATGTTAATAAATCGTGTTGCTCATCTTAATGATTTCCATTCTTCAAAGTTTTTTAATCTCTTCTTCAATTCATTAAAGCATAAATTATATAGTGAAATTTTATACTATTAAATATAAACGTTAAACGGTTATTTATACTTTTAATACTAAAAATGTTATTTGCGGTGATTGGTTGTAATAAAATTTCTCCTCGTAGAACCTGCTCCAAAGGGTAATCCCAGAGTCTATACATCCTAAATAAGCCGCCATGCTGAATACATATCGTTTCTTTAAAAAGGTACTCAAAACATCAAGAGTCACGACCATGACAAACCTGACAACAAATCCTCCCCTGTACATAACACACGGTCCTAAAAGACTGGGGCACATCGCCAGCCAATACGATGATTCTGGAAACTAATCCACATTAACAACCAACAGAGTATCGAAATTATAATGATGCAAATTATTAACGTATCCCAGCACCGGCTGGAACATATACATTACGCTGACGCATGACTCCCATCTGAAATGAAGCTAATAAAGGTACAGCAAAATTTGCTCTTATATCTTTGGGCTATGAAAACTGCCTTTACAATAATTGCCGGAATTGAATTAACTGATCCAGAGCTGTAAAACACAAGCCAACGTGGTATTTCTGTGTGAGTACTGCGGAACCGTTGAAAGCAACGAATAACCGCAGATTTTATTTTCCTAGAGTGCATGCAGCTCTTTTTCGTGGTTAAGTGATGATGAAAAGAGAAATAGATAGGATGATGTTGCTCACTGCGGAAATCAGTAGAGGTGGCAGGAAGAAACTGATTTCTGGTCATGTGAGTACAGGGTTATCAACGCAGAATCAAATTCGGATAATACAGGAGTAACTTTAATGATAAACAAGACAACTGAAATGCGGGTGAATCATTATGAACAGCACAGCGGAGGAATTACCAGACCCAAGATAGACCCACGTAATATAGGTATACATTCTTACATGTACTGTAGATCATAAAGAGATTTGAAAAGTGTATGATTAGATCAAGTAGATATGTATTTGTGATGGGGGACGTGAATTCGAAGAAAAAGAAAGATAAGGACTAATAGTGGGACATCGTGAATTGAGTGAAATAAATGAGTGGGATGCTGCATATTATAGTTTTGCACAAAGCACAATTTAATCATTGCACATATTTGGCTTAAGGATAAGGAAAGAAGATTGTATACGTGGAAGAGACTTGGAGACAAAGGAAAGCTCCATTATGTGTGAAGAAATTCGAAAGAACGATGAGATCTGGATAAATCGAAGCGACCAAATGAAAGTCAGAGTAGACATTAGGCAACGAGTAATTGCGAGAAGGGAAATGAATACTACAGGAGATGAACGTATGTGAGATGAAACTGCGAAGACAGCAGAGGGAAAAAACTAAGCAAGAGGCCCCAACAGCAGTCTCTGCAGAACACTTGAGATATTGTTTGTACAAGATATGCAAAACTATAGAATCAGGAACTACAATAAGAAAGATAGACGTCAGTTATATGAAAATCCTGGAAACCTCTGGAGAAGTAGCTCTATGAACATGAAAATATAAAGTAGTAAGCCAGTTCTAGGCAAAGAAGGGACGGCAGAAAAGTGGATGGAACGTACAGATAAAGATGAGAAGTTCGGAGGAGGAGGTGGATGAGTATGAGATAGGAGTGCGACACTGCGAGAGGAATTTCACATAGCACTGAAAGACCTAAGTCAGATAAGGAACTGAAGTAAACGACATTTCCTCAGAGTTATTACGGTCATCGAGGAAACAAACGAAAACAGGAGAACGCCAACATTGACCGAATACACAACTGGATCATAAACACCTTGTTTTGTGAAGTTCATAAAAGTGTAACTTGCTAGTGTAGTTCTTCAAAAATATGTTGTGCTGATTGTGTGTATATTCAAGAATAGATGAGCGGGGAGATGAGGACAGATGTTACAAAAATGATTGAATAATCGCTTAAGATAGTGGTTCAATATTTTCGCGCAACAAAATTACGTTTATAGATAAGTTAATTTGTTAACTTACCTCACTCACAATAACGTAATTTCGTTGTACATGGCAAGATATACCGTAATGTACTTAAGGTCTTACAGAACCTCACATTTTACAAAATAAGGTAATAACCACAACAAACATAAAATTATGTGAGGCTTAATTTCATCACAATAATTATCACTTGAAATGTGTTTGAATTTTACAGAACTGTATCAGAGTACGCACTTATGATAGCACAAAGGCTATGAAACATGTCTGGAGATTAAACAGTTGTTTTCACGACAGGAGGATCGGAAACCCTATAAGCCTGTTCCACCTGAAATACAGGATACATGAGACAGGAAAGAAGTAATAATCTGAATATGAAAGAAGACAAGTGCTGCTACTGTAAGCATTAACGAATCACGGTTGTCACGATTGCAACGAATAACAGTGGTGCACGAAGTACCCTCAGCCAATAAAGATAACGTTGCTTGCGGAGTGCACATTTAGACGTTGTCTGGTGTAGAGTTTGTACTGTCACGAAGCTAAACGAGAGTGAAAGGAAGTAAGATAATAAAAATCACTGCTGTATAACACATGCGCAAAAGTATAAAATGCTACGGTCGCAGGTTCGAATCCTGCCTCAGGCATGGGTGTGTGTGCTGTCCTTAGGTTAGTTAGGTTTAAGTAGTTCTAAGTTCTAGGGAACTTATGACCTCAGATGTTGAGTCCCATAGTGCTCAGAGCCATTTGAACCATTTTTTGAAAGTATAAAAAAAAGGCGGGCTACTATGATATCTATGACTGGGTACAAAACTACTAGCCTAGTGAGACTTTCAACAATACAATAGTGGCTGTACAAAATAAATGTTGTACAGTATGCCGAACATAATATTATATAGTTCTGTACAACATAGGTCTAGTTCTTCAGAGGAGAATCATGAATGTAATACCCTAGTCGTTGAATCGGAAGACCTTAACCGTCAACACAGTTCGTCATTTTTAGAGATATTTGACGCAGGGTGGGAAAACGTATTACATTTTGATCGTACTGATTAATTTCCAGATAAGGTACTCATGCAAGAATTTTGTGTTGTAAATGTGTCATGATATTTGCTAAGCGACATGTCAGCGAAGACGAAGCTCGTATTTAATATAAGCCGTGAGCCTGATTATAAATAAATAGTGCTCATCAGGTAGAAAGTAATTTGGTGAGTCAATAACAAAACCAAGTCGGTGAAATGAAGCAAGAGGTAAAGAGGCAAGAGAAGTGATTAGACCTGTTTCAGTGATTAGACCTACGTAGACGGTACTTCGTTGTGATATGCAACTAAATCAGTCCTTGCATTCGTGATTTTCCTAAAAAAATAAAAATATGAGTAATTGTTGCCGCTTACTGAATCGCTAAATAAAATGTAGCATATAGTGCAGCAACTTAAATACTGACTCGTAAGAAGTATCCATCAAAACTCCGATAAAGATTGAAACAACCAAAGTTTTCTGTTAGATTCTACGTTCCATTTCCAATGAAATAACATCTCACCAGCGACGGAAATAATACAAGAACACATACTGAACGTTTTTGGAATATGATTGTTACATGGCACTCATGCAGAACTTGAATGTAATTGATGCGGAAATAACAGAAAAGTCAGTGACAAATTGAGCACAAGAAGATTCAGTGCGCAACTCTGTAGTCCACTAAACCTACATGTTGTGACTACAGGAAATGATACTGGAGCATCGCTCAAATTTACGACGTGTTTTAAGATTTACAGAATGTGACATACAATGAAAAGGGATTACTCCCAATTACATGTTTTTCCCTAATTATTCAGTATACTTGACCGCTAGCCTTTCGCAGTGACATTTGTAAACATTTATTGCTATGCGTCATTTCAGAGGAACTTTCCCAAGACAGTTCCTTGAGTAAAGTCATACCAACACTTTCTCCTTCAGTTATTTGCTGCCTGCGAGATCCAGGACACTGCGGCATAGAGCATGCCCCGAGCAGATAACAAGTAACAAGCTCGCAACATACTAAATTGCTGCGAAGCATGGATAAGATTTGCACAGAACTTTCTATGCAAATGTTGCGGAGCTCTGTTTTCTGTAAGGTTTTCGGCGATTTACTCAGTGTATTTATCTGACATGGGACATTATTCATGAGATTTCACGTTTGTGCGTCCTGTTTTTAACAGTGCAGTGGGCCAGAGCAATTTGAAATATCTTTGCACTCTAATATAAGACGTTATGAAAGTGCTATTATGCAATCGAATGCATTTGTAATCAGTAGCATTCCCAAACTGACTTCAGAAAATACTCACTCTCGGATGTGACGTTTCGCCTTTTTATCACAGAACGTTTCGAAGAAATGTTCCACATCACCAGACTGTGCACCAATTCCTACGCCTCTCGACATGGTCTCATGAAGTGAGGAAGTATGAAACTCCCGAGCGTGACTAAGTGGTTGGTAGGATAGAGACAATAAACTCGGTGGCTCCCATAATTCTAAGCTATTTTTCACAGTGACGAAACTAAACCAAACTTAAGGACAAGTTAAGAGGTGTAAATATAACTTCTTGCATAATGCAGGAATTCTGTACATTGGTAGCATCTTTCGTTTTCAAAGTTTAGTTTCTTGCACACCAGGGTGTCTTTTGTCGACACTAATCAATTGTTATTGATATTGACATAATAAACTGATCAGTAATAAAATAAGTATAAATGGAACAAAACACAACTTGTCTGCTTCGCGATTTTTAATATGAGGTTGCCCCACAAAAGAGTGGCAGAAGTATCCACTAACATAAAAAAAGTAATTGCACGCAAAGATTTAAGTCCGAACTTGTATCTGAAATGCACAAAATACAGTATATTCATCAATACCTTATACCACTTGTATATTGGAAGCTATTTTGATTGAAGAAGAAATAAGTTTCTGATAATTCAAAAAACTTATGGATTCAGCTTGCGGACACACCTGACTTTCATGGAATCTGAAATATCTTGTCAACAGAAAGATTCCTTAGAAGACAATATGGAAAAGAGGCTATCTAAAACGATTAAGAGTCATCATGCAATAACAGTTAAACCCTCAGTGATAAACAACCAGATTGGTAACCGCGAATGTAGTAAGTCCTCGTCGCTGTTTAACATAAACTGAATATAGATGAACTGTTAGAACCTGGAGAGCGAACGCTACTTCTTTGGAAATCAAATTAAGAATCCAACGATATGTTCAGTCACCTTCTCGAAGTCCCTCTCAATAGCAGGAACCCGCCTCTGGAACAACCCTCCCCCCCCCTCCCCCCCCCCCTCCCCCAATTATATTAGAGAACTGAATAACATCTCCAGCTTCAGCAGACATTTAATAACATACCTACTAAAGCAACAAAAGTGATTACTAACAACAATAATAATTACCATTGCCCTTTCACACACTCATTACCCCTGCTCATCCACCTTTCCAACCAGATCTTCCTACTTTCCCAATATAGCTGGTGAATTCTCCTTAAAGTTCCATTCCCCAGAACTCACTAAACCAGAAAAATCTATTCTGTACACGTATAGTTCTTTTTATATCAGTCACTATCAGGATTTTTATTATTGTCGTTATTATTATTTTTATTACTAGAGATAGCAGCAGATGTACTGCCAGTATTAACTCAATCAGTTCATAGTCAGTTATTTACTCAGATTGTCAATACAGACACTAAAATAATTTTAATACTCTTTGTCATACTGAAATTGTTATTTCATAGGGAGCTATGATGTAAAAAACGTATTGTATTTGTTAAACATGGTACGTTGTAAGAGACAGGCTGCCCGCCTAATCAAATCACCTTAAATAAATAAAACAACATATGAAGACCTTACTCTATAAAGACGATCAAGTAATTGTTGAACAAACTGCAAAAACAGTATATAAGATACGTATACGTCTTAAACTCTGCGCACAGTTTAAGTATTTCAGCAACTAAAATTAAGATTCAGGCTTCCCGAAGGAAGAAACCAGTGAAATAAAACTTCTGCATCGATGTTAAAAGTTTCACATTTCCAGTACCTCCGCTGCGACATGAAGAGTACAAGGGTATAAAAAGCAAAATTAACGTCTGCCAGCGAATATGTGATACATATGCAAGAAAGAGATGCAAAGGAATTTTTTTTTTAAAATGATACCAGTTTCCAGTTATATTGAGCTCAGAGGCAGTCTTTGGGAAATTCGAGGTGGCTTCGCGATGAATAACTAAACAGCATTTAGATCTGATGACCAACTTGTTTTCGGTATAACCACTTAATGACGATGAGACGTTCTAGCTTGCTTCAAGCCAATATTGAAATAATACTTACGTCTGTTTGACAGGAGAGAGGATGCGAATTAAATGTGAGAAGTTTTCTTCCACTACTACCCTCTGGCTACGCCCTTATCGTGCGTCATTAGTTATTTAGTAATTCAATATCCTTGGTAACTTAGTATTGCAGTATGTCCGATAGACGTCCATGAAAAGCATCACGACACTTGAATTCGAAATAATGAGTAGGCAGTAATACCTTCACTGCGACTTCGGGAATCACGAATAATGGACTTGTTGACGTGTGTAACTGGCACTTCACGCATGAGCACTTTTGTGGCCGCCGAGTTTGATTTATATCCCCAGTTACGGCAGTACGGAAAGTTGTTTATAGGTTCAGCATTTTCCAATAGAGGAACTAGATGACGTTGCAGTGTGTCACCGAAACCGGTCATACCTGAGTAAAGAGATTCAAACGCACGGCTGAAGTTGTCACCATTAGTTCTCATATTCTTAGATAATGGGCACTTCTAAAACCTATTTCTGGAATTCTGTCCGTAGAATTTTTCGTGGGTGGATTTATTATCAAATTTTTTCTGTGACACTTCTCCCTGAGAGAAATTTCTAACCACCAATGTCGCCAACTGTTGACGTAGTCATTTTTCCCATTAGTCCAAAATGATCCACATCGCTTTTGCACCAGTTGTTTTGTGCGAATTCCAATGTACCTCTCTCTCTCTCTCCCTGCCTCTCGCTTCACCACAACTGAGCATACAGGATGTTTATTAATTAATTAAAGTAACCTTTAATTTTGAAAAGGGTAAATAACTTACAAAAATGTTTTATACAGCACTGAATGCAGTAGTATATCCTTAAGATTTATTCTCGGCTGATACTGTTAGTTCCCGACATTCCTGTTAAGTGGCACGTACCTCTTTCACAATTAAAAGTTGCTTCTGTATAACTAATTTATAAATTCATATACGTTATCATTTTCATTTTACGAGTATATAACTGTTTCACTTTGTTATGCCCAGTTATTTTGATGACAGTTATTTTCCGGATATTCCTATGTAAGAGTGCCAGCATTTTTTAGTGATTTGATTCTGAATCTCGATCCTGACACTTTTCTTCTTGGCCAGCTATTGCCTGCGTTGTAGTTTAGCAACCCAGACAATGATCTTAGCACAAGTAAAACGCCTCGAAGTATGAAGATCATGCTAACAAAATATGTCGCATTGTTATGCAGTAACATTCATTATCATTACGATTTGTGTGTCCCAAATGTTTCAGTTTCTACAGCACTCTACCTATAAAACATATTTTATATATTTATCAGTATTTTGACTCCATTCAAAGTTGCTATTTAAATATGCTACTGGGGCTGTAGTCCTTAAGTCGCAGCCTCTAGATAATTATCAGTTGGGTACCAACCAATTCGAGTAATTCCGAACACCTGTGGTGTTGTCAATGAATACTATGAAAAAGACTCATATATCGTCACAAATTACAATTAACGTCCTCGTAGAAGAGAACAGTTTATCTTTATGACCTTCAGTCCTGGCATTATCGATCCTGCACAACTTTTAAGTTCAGCATCTGAGAGGAAAGTATAGGGGGTGGGGGAGATATTATATCACCAACCCTGTTCAATTTGGCCCTCAACAACACCCTAAGGAGAGTAACATGTGAAAGTGCAGGAGTCATCGTAGGAAAAAAGATAAATGTCCTGGCTTTTGCGGACGATATTGTCCTGATAGGAAAGAACGTGGGAGACCTGGAGAAAATGGGGACTGTGCTAATGGAAGAAGCTAAGAAAGTAGGTCTAAGTATAAATGAAAGTAAAATGGTTCAGATGGCTCTAAACACTATGGGACTTAACATCTGAGGTAATCAGTCCCCTAGACGTAGAACTACTTAAACCTAACTAACCTAAGGACATCACACACATCCATGCCCGAGGCACGATTCGAAGCTGAGACCGTAGCAGCAGTGCGGTTCGGGACTGAAGCGCCTAGAACCGCTCGGTCACAGAGGCCGGCTAAATGAAAGTAAAACAAAGTTCATGGTAGTAGGAAGAAGACCTCATTTAGGCCCAAACCATCTAAAAATCGGAAATCTAACAATACAGAAGACAGACACATTCACGTACCTCGGTGTAAGGAGGAGGAGGAGGAGGAGGAGATTAGTGTTTAACGTCCCGTCGACAACGAGGTCATTAGAGACGGAGCACAAGCTCGGATTAGTGAAGGATGGGGAAGGAAATCGGCCGTGCCCTTTCAAAGGAACCATCCCGGCATTTGCCTGAGGTGATCTAGGGAAATCACGGTAAACCTAAATCAGGATGGCCGGACGCGGGATTGAACCGTCGTCCTCCCGAATGCGAGTCCAGTGTGCTAACCACTGCGCCTCGCTGTAAGCATCAACCAAAAAAACCTTATAGAACAGGAGATAGTAACAAGAATTCAAGCTGGGGAAGATGTCCAGGAGCTATGCACAACATCATAAGATCGAAGTTACTATGTATGCAGGCAAAAATAAGAATATATCAGACCATCATCAAGCCAATAGTGTGCCATGCAAGTGATACATGGACCCTGACAAAGAAAACTGAGAAAAAACTCATCACTTTTGAAAATAAAGTACTGAGAAAAATATATGGACCATTGAAAGAAAATGAACAGTGGAGAATAAGGAAAAACAGAGAGTTCAGACTATTATACACACTGGCTGACGTCGTTGCGAGTGTGAAAATTAAGAGGCTAAGATGGTAGGGACGTGTGAGGAGGAAGGAGGAGAACACGGAAATAAAGGCTGTAATGGATGGAGAAGCTGAAGGAAAGAGACCACTGGGACGGCCGAGAATGAAATGTAAGGATAATACCATGGGAGACATGGAGATGCTGGATCTGGGAGATGAAGATGCAGATGACAGGAAGTGTGGAAGGCTGGAATGAGTGAGGCCAAGGACCGGCTGCGGTTTGTATCGCCAGTATAAGTAAGTAAGCATTTGTAAAGCTAATTCTATGAAAATTAGACTTTAGCTTCTGTGTTAGAAATTGAAAAATATATGGTTCACTGTTTTTTGAAATTCAACCGCTATGAGAGTGAAGTAATGGATAAAAGTCTTTATGTAAATACTTCGTAATGCGAGAATTTTTGAACCTAAATCTATGAAAATTGGTATTTCACTTGCCGGTTAATTATAAAGATATATATGTTAGGCGATGAAAGCTTCTATGGAAACATCACATCAAGAAAGCAAAAGGCATGATTCATAAAAGTATTAGACTCCAGCTACCAGGATCGCTTTTTGATCAGAACTACATTGGGAAAAAGCCATGCTGCTATGGCCTTCATTAGCGTGAAAAGTTTCGAAGGCAAAGCATAAAAATTTGATTAAAGGAAAACATAGTTATCGTTAAAATATAGTAGCTGCGACATCATAGACGTTAAAGCTAATATTAGGCCGACAGAACAGAAGACGTCCTTTTGTGTTGACTGTAATCACCAGATATAATCAGGCAACTGTTAAATCCGACATTCTTCACCGCTGCTTTGCCAGGATGACTCCCGAACAAGCACCGAATAACAGCGTTATATCTTCGGTCAAGTCTGTAATTACTGACAACTGCATATCACGATACAAAAGGGCATACGCGCATTAAACGCGTTGCGAATCACACTCATATAGTTCTGCGATTTAATCAAATGTTCTTCCAGGCTTCTGCGTCACGGTTGTACAAACGTTTAATGGATAAGCTGAGCGCTATTAGGGATGTGCCTCTAGTTAAATTGTTCTCAACTGACTTTAAACTGTTCCCAATTTAAAGTAAATGTCGGCAGCGCATCTAATTTCATAGCAGCAATTAGCAGTAGAGTTTCTGTCTTTCAATCGTCCATTCAAAACGTAAATAATTTTCAGTAACGTTCAGTTTACAATAATATTACTTTAAATCATCTATAATTTGTCAACTGCTCTTCTAATGTAAAGAAATAACGATATATTGTCTACAGTGCATTTACGGGTGCATAATGTAACTGACTCTTCCTTCAGAGAACGTAGCCTTTCGATATCACGTTTAACATATACTTTATACCAAACATTATGAGTTACATGATATGCTGAAGCGTAAGAGGTTTTTCACACATTAATCAGTAATTAAATATTTCTGGCCAGCCTAGTTGTTGTTGTTATTGTTGTCTTCAGTCCTGAGACTGGTTTGATGCAGCTCTCCATGCTACTCTATCCTGTGCAAGCGTCATCTCCCAGTACTTACTGCAACCTACATCCTTCTGAATCTGCTTAGTGTATTCATCTCTTGGTCTCCCTCTACGATTTTTACCCTCCACGCTGCCCTCCAATGCTAAATTTGTGATCCCCTCATGCCTCAGAACATGTCCTACCAACCGGTCCCTTCTTCTTGTCAAGATGTGCCACAAACTCCTCTTCTCCCCAATTCTTTTCAATACCTCCTCATTAGTTATGTGATCTACCCATGTAATCTTAAGCATTCTTCTGTAGCACCACATTTCGAATGCTTCTATTCTCTTCTTGTCCAAACTATTTATCGTCCATGTTTCACTTCCATACATGGCTACACTCCATACAAATACTTTCAGAAACGACTTCCTTACACTTAAATCTATACTCGATGTTAACAAATTTCTCTTCTTCGGGAACGCTTTCCTTGCCATTGTCAGTCTACGTTTTATATCCTCTCGACTTCGACCATCATCAGTTATTTTGCTCCCCGTTAGCAAAACTCCTTTACTACTTTAAGTGTCTCATTTCCTAATCTAATTCCCTTAGCACCAAGCGACTTAATTCGACTACATTCCATTATCCTCGTTTTGCTTTTGTTGATGTTCATCTTACATCCTCCTTTCAAGACAGCCTAGTACTGAGTCAAATATTTTCTTTTCGAAAGAAAAAAACCTGCCGAAAGCAAATCGGACTACTGGAAGTGACTCCTATTGTAATTACTAGGTATTAGGTGTTATCAGACATTGGCATCATTCTATTTTCTTACTCCTTGCCTGATATTTCTGTTCATTTCGGCTGCGTCACCATTTCTAAGACGGAAAACGTGGCATCTGTCGCTCCCAACTAGTTATAATATTCAGTGATTTATTCGTTTGCAATCCTCATTTTAGCACTCAAGCCTAATAGTGTGACTCCTGAGTCTGTTCTGCAGGGCGACCCGAAAGTCCGTTAATATCTGAGATAGTACTAACTCACGGAATAATAGAGGTAAAAACTGATCAGATGCCTGAAATCAAAACCGAATGCAAAAGCTGGCCAACAGACGGTGCTGGACAGCAACACATCAGTGCTTAGGCATGAAAATCGTGTATAAAATGAGCTGTAATGACACAGGCAGTCAGATCATTCCCCAACCTGGCTGATAAACACCTGCTGGAAGGTACGACTTTTATGCTGGATGGCGCTGCACCTCATATTGCTACACGTGTGAAAGATCTCTTCCGCACATCTTTTGATAAAGATCGCGTGCTGAGCAGCCACATCCGTCATGCTTGGCCTCCCAGGTCCCAGTCCGTGTGATTATTGGTTTTCGGATTTAGCTGAAGTCGCCTGTGTACCACGACCGTTGAACCTCTGTCATGCTAAGCGACAACACCTGACAGCAATTTCTCACTGTACCTACTGATATGCTGTACAGTCCTGTTCACAACATTGTCTCTCGGCTACAGGTATTGTTGATTAATGGCCGCCAACATGTTGAGCATTTATTATGAAAACACCGTCTTTGCTATAAATCAGTTGTTACGCTAATTACTGAACTTGTATCTTGTGAATCTCCAATTGTTGGTCATTTTCAGAGTTTTTCTTTTTGACCCCATGCCGTTTCAAGCATGTGTTTCAATTTTTAGCTTTCTAACTACATTATCCCGTGAAGTATTAAATTTTCAAATGCTAACAGACTTTTGGGTCACTCTGTATTAAGACACACACAAAGGCCTCCGCGCTAAAATTGCAACTATTACTGAAAAATTCCATACAGATTGGACTTCTACCACTTGTTCATTATCAGTGAAATGGCACTCAGCTACAGCCCATCATCATCAGCTTCGTCTGCCTCAAACGATGCAATGAATGATGTCAAATGTGGTTCACACGACCTCGAAAATATTTGTAGTACTGTTCAATTGGAGACACGACTCTACAATTGTGTCGTACGCAGCCTCAGTGTGGGCTATCAGAGTCTATGGAAAGCAGCCAATGAAGTTCAGGCAACATGTTTCTCAAACTCGCGTGCCATTCACATCGAGAAGTATCAAGTCACCCACAAAACATTGGTAGATCTACTCCCACGATCGTATTTTAAGAAACCTCTGCTAATACGTCTGCTAGTACCGATGGAAAATTTAAATCCCAATGGACAGTAATTTAATCAGCCATCTTCCGGTGTCTGCACTAATTGCCAGCAGGTCAGATGCAGTGAAAATACGAAATTAGCCATCCATATACAGAAAAAGATAGACGGTAGGCAGTATGTGTCTCAAAAGCAGGGAGGGGCAGCTAACTGATAACTTACGTTACTCCTCTTCATTCGGAATAATCAACGAAGTGAAAATGTAATCTTCATACGATGATGCACGTTTTCCTTATAATGCAATATACCGCTTGACCGTATATTTGTGTAACATATATGTTACTCATAACTATCTGGTGATAAAATGTAAGCTCATTAGAAGTTTGTGCTTGACGCAGGGCACGTGGGTGTATGTTCTGCAATCTGCTGCCCGTGTATTAACACGGCGACTGGACTCGTTCACTGTAAGAGGGTTACGTGCATTCTGTTTAGTTTAATATGGTTATGATATATTTCATTCAAAGTACCATGGTGAACGTACAATCTACGTAGTGCCATCTATATGCTATAATTTTTATCCGTACATACTGTTAGCATTGTTATTTTTATCTGTTTATTCCCTGTTAATACGAATACGAGTTCACTGCTGTAACACCCGCTCTTTCGATTGCTATGTTGTATTCAACCCAACAATACACTGTACTTTGTTTTCATGCATTTTTTATATCTGCTTTTCCTGTTCACCTTGGCATCTTATTCTTCACTGTTACGTAGTAAAAGCATATTTATATGGTAATGTTACTTTTGTGCGTTCTGCAAGCTATAATTTCTGTTAATCCATGCAGGACTTCCTCCACAGTTCTGAACTGAAATTTTGTTTCTGTATGGTACCCAGCTGGGTCTCTGCAACTCTTCCCCTTGCCGTCCTCTCTTACCTTCTACATTTTCTATATACTTTGTGTTACGTCACAGTAAGTAAATCAGTACTCAGTAATTAGTAGGTACAGTTTAATGACCGAGTAATTTGGCACGTAACGCTAGCTAATAAAGATTCTCACTACGCAGTTCCCTGTTTAGTATCATGATCAAACATTCTTCGTATTTTTAACTTCTTTAGTTTTCATTCCTCGCTTCACTTACGTACTAGCATCTTTATAGTTCGTTGTAAGGTACTGAAAGGTGACTCTTTCTCAGCACTTTCATATCCTTTCAGTGTATTTCATGTTTTTCTGTGATTGCGATACTTACTTTAATGTAGTCTATGAGATCTCGCTCTCATCACTTTCACTGAACTATTACAATAAGTTCTTAGCCATTATTGTTTACTCACATTGCCACTACAGACACTCAGACAGTTTTAATACTATTTCTGGTATTAGTTAGCTCTCAGGCAACTATGACGTTAAAAAGGTACTGTATGTGTAAACCTCTTGTCTGATGTAAGAGAGGGGCTGACTGCCTTGATAAGATCAGGTTAAATAAAGAAACTGCACTACAGGAAGTTAGGGTTTTGATAAATGATCATTCCGCTAAGTAACAAGTTTATGCACTTCGTACTTACATCTACAAAGCTTGGGAGACGGCCGTATTCCACAGCTGAACACTATAAGCCGAAGCCTAACACTTGTTCAAGGTACTCAGTACCATATACTTAGTAATTCACTCACCTATTACATGCAATGTCCTACTGCGCAGGCCCTCAATTCTTTCAGTTACGGTGAATTTATGAAAATGTTTGCTTCGTGATTATCTTACGTACCATTTCGACTAAGGTCACGTTGCTGGCTTTATTCTCGTGGTCATTACATATTTCTTCCTGCATATCGTAAAAATATAAGCGCTTATTTCTCAATACCTATGAATATAGTTGAGGCTTCTTTAGTTTTCAAAACATGCCGACTCCTTTCATTATATAAGAACAGAGCAGTCGCTATTTCATGATTTTCGCCCTTTAAATATTACGTCGTCCTAACATGGACAGGTGGAAAAATGCGTCAGAACAGTTTTTACTCTGAAATCAAGAAGAATCAGTCGCCGTAATAAAGGTTTCCAACAGATTAGAACTCTATGTGGGAACGGTGTCGGGCGTCGATGACTGCATTGCACTCCCGTTCCCAGCTCACGGACCAACCCCAACCTGCCAGTGCCTTTCTCTTTCGACAACGAAGTCCACAGCAACTCTCAAACTACATCCCCACAGAGCTAACGCTGCTGGGACAGAAGATATTGAGAAAGTGCTGGAATATCCTTAACTTAGGGATTTTTAATAACGGACTGAAAACTGTGAATAGACCTCTGAAGCATGTTTGAACGACTCAGTCGAAACAACACTGCCCACGGAGTCTAAATTCAAGTTCTGGTCCCACGAACAGTTTTTTTTTTTAATCTACCAAGAAAGTACTACCGCCTGAGGATTTTTTATGATTATTCTGTTACATCTCTGACACTATGCTCATCCTCTACATCTGCAGCCAGACATTAGTACATCGCGTGCCAAGTGATCTAAACCAGCTTAGACATGGCTTGTATAAGCGGCGGTAGTGAAAGTCTTGTCGCTATTTTCTACTCTGACCGAATTATCCCGCCCACCCAGTCTGCACCCCTACCTCGGACTTCGTTAACATTTCCGGGCCGCCCTAATCTAATCTAGAAATGCCGACAACTTAGCTACTTGCAAGGTATAAAAGCAGTTCACCGGCTCGTACAACAAGCAGTTAAGCACTGGGTCAGTCAACTATGACGACTGCAATCGCTGTTCTGCTGTCCCTTGTTGCCGCAGTCCTGATTGGAGCGGCAACGGCTGGTGAGGTGTTCGAGTCCAACGGCGCCCACTGGATCAACAACCCGTACCCAGAAAGTGGTGAGCACCTATTCCTTGTGAATCTGTTTTGAGTCATTATGCAGTTAAAAGCATTGTCTTAAAATAAGATCACTGAGAAAGATGTTTAGCTGGTACCTTTGATACAATGTTGTTGTTCTTATTGTTTTGTTCTTGTTGTGGTTTTCAGCCTGAAGATTGGTTATTTTTTTGATGCAGTTCTCCATGCTACTCTACCCCATGCAAGCTTCTCCGTCTCTTCGTAACTACTTCAACCTTCATCCATTTGCATCTGCTTAATGCAGTTATCCCTCTCCAGACTTACCTCTAATACCAAACCAACTAGTCCCCAGGGATGTCCTATCAAATGATGCTTCTTTCAGACAGGTTGTTGCCATTTGTTTCTTTTTTCCTTGATCACCTCCTGACTGGTTGTTTTATCGATCCTCCCCATAATATTCAACGTCCTTGTGTAGCACCACATTTCAAAACCTTTTGTTCTCCTGTTTCCTGAAGTGCTAATCATCCTAGTTCCACTTCTTCAGAAGGCTACGCTCCATACAAGTACCTGCAGATATTGATTTATATTAAAATTCTTCTACTCCAGAAATGCTTTTCGTGCTATAAATAGTCTACACCTCTTTCCAGATATCGGCCACTAACAGTTATTTTGGCGCTCAAATAACAAAGCGTACCTACAACTTTCAGGTCTCATTCCTTCATCATCATCTGACAAAATTAGGATACATTCCATTACCCTTGTTTTACTTTTGTTGGTATTCACCATGTAACTTGTTTTAAATGCCTATCCTTTCATTCAACTGCTCTTGCAAGTCCTTTGCCGTCTCCGATAGAAATGCAATGTCATAGGCGAGCCTCAGTTTTTATTTGATTCACTTCCCAAATTTCTCCTTGATTTCCTTTACTGCTTGCTCACTGCAGACATTGAATAACATTTGGGATAAGATACAACACTGTCTCCCTCCATCTTAAGCACTGCTACCGTTTTAAGTTCTTCCACTCTTGTAACTGAAGTCCGGTTTTTGTACAAGTTGTAAATAGGTTCGCCGGAGAAAAAATTAGTCACACTTAGAGAAATCATTACAAGCGTCGTTTAATACCGTTCATTCCACCTCTGGGCTTCATAACAACCTGTATTCGGTTAGAAAGTCAGTCCACAAGGCAGTGCAGGTACGTCGCAACCAGGTTAGGCCATTCGATGAGGATTTGAGCGCGCAAGCCCGTAAATTTGCAGGGATGCTGATTTTACCTCTTGTTGCAACATGTCCCACAAATTTTCTATGAAGTTCAAGTCAGGTGATTTTTCAGGTCAGTCGAAATGTATTAGAGTGGGGGAGTGTTCAGAAAACCAGTAATATATTTTTCCAGCCCGATGAACTTTGCTGTTGTCGTCTTTATGTGCCTGTATGAGCTATGGCCTCTGGCGAGGTGACCAGCTCCAAATGTTCATTGCATGCAGTTCCCGTCGCAGCGTTCTCTCGATGACAGGTCGGAATGGAGTTTCATTCACTGCTTGCAGCAATTCCTCTCGGGTTTGGTAGCGATCTGATTCTTACCCCGTGAAACGTGTCTTCAGTCCCTCTCAGTCATTATCTTTTTCCGACCACTATTCCGACGTAGTGTTTTGGGTCATGTGTGTTACATCACTGCTTGTAGACACGCTGAACACCAACAAATCCAGCAACTTCACACAGACCATATGGCTGTAGGTGCAGCTAAACACGACTGCCCCTTTTTACCACTCTGTCACTTCTTTACATCTACCCCTGTTTAAGTACAATGTCTGCTTGTAACATAAATGTCTCACTCATTGCTACTGCCTTATGCTCACGTAGAGGCAGTGCGTGTTCGGTTGAGCACGTGGCTCGATCGCTGCTCCATCTGTAAAGGCTAAACGATTCACCTGTGCGTGGGCACTGGGGCGATTAACTTTTTTCCGTTGAGCTTATCCTTTTGCTTCCTGTTTCTTATTCCTGCTACCTTCAGAATTTCAAAGAGTGTGATCTAGTCAACACTGACAAAGGCTTTCTCGAAATCTACGAACACTAAGAAACTAAGTGCCTTTACTTAACCTATCTCCTTAGAGAAGTCCTGCGGTCAGTATTGCCTCGCGTATCCCTACATATATCCGGAACCAAAACCGATCTTCCTTCTCCCCCTTCTACTAAATTTTCCAATCTTTGGTAAATAATTCGTGCTAGTAAACTGATAGTGCCGAAGCATTCACACCTGTCACCACTTGCCCTCCTTGAAATTGGAATTATTACATTCTTAAGTAAAACTGAGGGTATTTCGCCTGTCTCATATACACTGCATACCAGGTGAAGTAGCTTTGTCGTGACTGGCTATCCCAAGGAACTCAATAAATCTGAGGGACGTCGTCTGCTCTACGGCCTTGTTTCGAGTTGAACTTCCAGTGCTCTGACAAATTCTTCTCGCAGTATCATGTCTCCCATCTCGTCTTCATCTACACCATCTTACCTTTCTCTAATATTAAATTGCAGTTAATTTCCCTTGTATAGCATTTCTGAATATTTCTTTCAGCTCTCCGTTTTCCCTTCATTTCTTAGTACTGGCTTGTCATCTGAGCTCTTGATATTCAAACAACTTTCTCCTAAGGTCTCTTTAACTTTCGTCTCCCTTGATTATCTGAATAATTTCCTTTGTTTCATCACACATTTTTCCAATCTTTTCATCATCTGCGTAGCTATTTGACATACAAACTTGTACTATTTTGATAGGTGCTGGCTTAGTGTCTATCTTGGCTACAATGATGCGTTCAGTATGCTGTTCGTAAATAGATTACCCACACTTCTATTTTCTTATTCAATATTAGACCAACTCCAGAGTTTCATTCTGTATCATCAACGAATTACTCTAGCCTCTCCACGATACTCCTCCAATGAAATTACCCCTGTGTGTTGGCTATCTGTATCAATGAAGCACGCAAGCCACCCCATCTCGGCAAGGTTCACAGTTCTTGGGGGAGGAGGGGGGAGGAGGGGGGAGGGGAGGGGGAGGGGGAGTGGTACAGAAACAATCAAGGCCATATTAGATTTTGGATTGGCTCCAGAACCTGGTCTCTATGACTATTCGATTTCTAAAATCAAATAAGGAAAATATCTTATTGTCTTTTTCTATGTGATCGTAGTGATTCGAAAATAAACCCCTCAGCAATCTAGGTGCCATAAAGGCTGCTTCTTGGAGCGGGATACTCCAAGAGAACTATAACTTATTACATAAATTGAATGTTCTGTTTCAATTTCATCATTTTTAATTTTCTCTCATGAAAGAATAACTTGGGTTTTCTTTTTTCTTTTTTTTTTCTTTTTTCTTACGACAAATCACAAGTAGCGAATAATCGGGCATCACGAAACTAATTGGGATGGTTCTTGTATAGCAGAATTCTAAAGTTTGGTTCAAAGTTCCCCATAACTTTTGGTTCAAAGTTCCCCATAACTCTTCTAAAACCAAGGTTACTCTTCACAAAGAGCTTCAAGATCAGCGTTTAAAAATCAACTGGAACATGAACACACAATAATAGTGGTGAATAGCATATACAAGTGCCTACGCAAGTAATGACATTCAGGTGAAATTTCTGATTTTAATCCGACTTAATCTATTACTCTTCATGCTAATCAAAGAAGTAGTTAACGATGTTTCATCGATAGCGGAAAATGAAACAGCTGTATAAAAATATAGTTTGCATTACCTCAGCTGTTGACACAGAAGTTGAACAGAATCTTCATGGCCACATTGCCTTGAGTTATTTTTTCTCTTCCTCTGCAGAGATCATTGAAGTGATACGTTAGGATGGTTCTTAGAGTATAACATATTCTCCTGAAGTTCTCTTAACTAAAGTATGCCCGTACTTGTACTTGTACGCAAGTTAAAGTCTAGCAAATAAAAGGTTGTCCATTCGCAAGACACACAACTTGTTTGTTAAAATGCTGTCAGTTTTGTTTGTTTGTTTTTTTTTTTCTTATGTGTGCTTAAAGAGTCAAGAGGCATAAGTATATATAGTATCAGTCAACGGTATACGGTCACCTACTGCTAGACATTAATAGGGCAACATGAACTCTGCCCGGGACAATTTAAATGAGGTGTTGTAATGTCTGCGGACGAATGAAGCTCATTCTTCCTCAAGAAACGGAAACAGAGGAAGTTAAAGCGCTGTTTGTGGAGCTAGGTCGAAATTATAAATCATCCAAAATGTGTTCCATTGAGTTGAGGTCAGGACTGCGGGCAGGTCAGTCCATTTCAGGAGTGTTATTGTCCACAGACCATGGCTCCACAGATGCTACTTCATGATGGGCTGCAGTATCATGCTGATGTAATCGTCGTCTGTGAACTGTTCCTGTGCTGTAGGTAGCGTACAATGTGTTTATATCCTTCCGCTGCAACACCTCCTCTGTACTTCACTGTTGACACTACTTTAGCGTTCTCCAGGCATTCGCCAAACCCAAACTCTTCCATCGTGTTGCCGCGGGACGAAGCGTGATTCTTCAGTCCAAGTCACTCGCTTCAGCCCATCCACTGCCCAGTGGCGTCGCCCTTTGCACCACCTCAGCCGTCACTCAGCACTGATTTATACACGCTGGTGTCCAAAATTAAAGCAGCAAACCACTGTTTACCCGTCCTGCATCTAATTCACGACATAATCGTACAGACTGTCAACAGATGTCCACCTGTTCGTGTCCTGCACAGAAGATGGCATTTTTGTCGACGGACAACCACGCCAAAGGTGACGCTAAGGCATCCATCATACGGAATAGTCCAGAATGAGATGTTCACTCTGCAGCGGAGTGTGCGCTGATATGAAACTTCCTGGCAGATTAAAACTGTGTGCCCGACCGAGACTCGAACTCGGGACCTTTGCCTTTCGCGGGCAAGTGTTCTACCATCTGAGCTACCGAAGCACGACTCACGCCCGGTACTCACAGGTTCACTTCTGCCAGTATCTCGTCTCCTACATTCCAAACTTTACAGAAGCTCTCCTGCGAACCTTGCAGAACTAGCACTCCTGAAAGAAAGGATATTGAGGAGACATGGCTTAGCCACAGCCTGGGGGATGTTTCCAGAATGAGATTTTCACTCTGCAGCGGTGTGTGCGCTGATATGAAACTTCCTGGCAGGAGTGCTAGTTCTGCAAGGTTCGCAGAAGAGCTTCTGTAAAGTTTGGAAGGTAGGAGACGAGATACTGGCAGAAGTAAAGCTGTGAGTACCGGGCGTGAGTCGTGCTTCGGTAGCTCAGATGGTAGAGCACTTGCCCGCAAAAGGCAAAGATCCCGAGTTCGAGTCTCGATCGGGCACACAGTTTTAATCTGCCAGGAAGTTTCATACGGAATAGTGTTTGCCGGTTAGTCCCACAGCCACGATCGCTGTGTATACATTCACAGATGTCTACCATGCTCTCTGCGGTGAAGGAAAAAAAATGATTCAAATGGCTCTGATCGCTATGGGACTTAACATCTATTGTCATCAGTCCCCTAGAACTTAGAACTACTTAAATCTAACTAACCTAAAGACATCACACAACACCCAGTCATCACGAGGCAGAGAAAATCCCTGACCCCGCCGGGCGAAGGAGGATCATGGCAGGAATGGAGGCAGGACTGTCGCAAACTGATGTGGCCTGATGGCTTAATGTGAATCGTTATGTTGTTTTTCGGACGTGGCGACAGATCGAAACTATATCCCGAAGACTATGTGTAACCTCAAAAAGAGAGAACCGTTATTTGGCTGTAAGGGCACGACTTTACCGCCTTAGCACTCCACGGCACCTGGCATTTGACCTGGCAGCATCGATTGGACGTGTTGTAGCGTCGGAGACCTGCTGTGTGTGTACCTCTGACGCGTCTTCACAGAAGAGAACGTCTAGAGTGGAGCCGTCAACATGCCGCCTGGGCGGTCCAACAGCAGGCCAGTGTTCTCTTCACAGTTGAGTCCCGATTTAGTCTGGACAGTGATTCTCGATGGATTCGCATCTGGAGGGAACGTCGAACACGATTTTGGGGCCCAACCATTGTGGAAAGAAACTGATGTCGAGGATGACCACTAGTGGTGTGGGCAGGCATTATGTTGACCACACACACACCTCTTTATGAAATTGTACGATCAAATCGGCAAGATTTTGCTGCTGTCAGGTATCGTGACAAGATCTTGGGGCGTCATGGGCGTTTGTTACGAGCTGCTGTGGATTCAGACTTGCTGGACGATAATGCTCGACCTCATCCAGCTCGCGTCGCTGATATTTTCTTGGAAACGGAAGGTATTGCACCCATGACGTGGCCTGGTAGCTCTCACGTTTTGAATCGCATAGAGCACATCTGGGATGCGCAAGGGACACGGGTTGCATCACGTCAACATCCACCAACCACACTGCAAGACTTGTGAGCTGCGTTGCAGGAAGAATGGGGGTTACTGCTTTGACATGAGATAGATGACATCGGTCACAGCACGCCCCGTCTTTTGTCGGGCCTTTACTGCTGCCAGAGGTGTCGGAACATGCGTGTAAATCTGTTAAGTTGGAAAAAACGAAGAACAGTTTTGTTTACCGTTATGCATGTTGCAGTTTACGTTCTGTGTTCTTTATGTTGTTTCTTCTTTACTGTCGCCTCATAGTGTTTTGTGGCAAAATAAACATAACACTGAAAAATTTTGGTTTGTTGCTGTAATTTTGGACACCAGTGTATGTGTGTGGCTTAAGAGGAGCTGCTTCACTATTTTAGTTCATTCTTTTTATCTCCTAACACTCAGTCACTGTGCTAGCTGGTCTGCTGGTAGCTCTTTGGAACTTACGAGTGATTGCTTCTTCCGATTTGACGAGGGTTTTTCAACGACCCTCTGGAAAGCTTGCTGGTCCCTGTCCGTCAGTACATGAGGTCTGCCTGCTCTTGGTTTGATGTAGTTGTTATTCGCATTTACGGGCAGCTTCCTCAGGTGATATCAAGTTACTACTTCACGTCGTAAGTCACTGAACCCTCCTGACTGTTACTGCTTTTCTACTGGCAACACAACTGTATCCGCTACGTTTTATACTGGCAGGTCCGCCTCTCATGAAGTAGTGGTCAATTCTGGATTACATAGTGGTGTCCAGTTATGCAACAAGCAGCGTTCTCGTGTGGTCAGGAGTATCGTAAAATTTGCACATCTGTTCCTAGAAAACACTTGAGAAGCGCATATCAGTAACGCAGCTTTCGTTAGTTGTGAGAAGGGGAACGGCCATTGTTCACTCTGTGATACAGTCGGAATTTGACAGGATGATAGAAGGATGAAAATTAAAGACCACCTGTTTCGGTTTATGTGCCAACACGCAATAGCTTCCGAGAAAGTGACTGTCAAATTTTCGACACGACTTATCAGGCTATTCGCACAACATAAAACCAAGGTTCCGAAATGTCGCACTCCCTGTTAAAAACTATTATGCTGAAACTTTCTGGCAAATTAAAACTGTGTGCTGGACCGAGACTCGAACTCGGGACTTTGGCCTTTCACGATCAAGTGCTCTACCGTCTGAGCTACCCACGCTGCGTGCTTACAGCTTTACTTCTGCCAGTACCTCGTCTCTTACCTTCTATACCTCACAGAAGCGCTCCTTATACGATAGGCTGTTTGTCGATGAAATCGGAGTACCGACATGCTCACTGAATTTAATTGCGACAACGTTTATGCCTTATGTAAACCCTGTGTATATACTTTCATTGAAAGGTGAAGAATTACATTTGCCGATTACAGAAGTGCCCTACTCTCATCGTAGACGAAAGGTAAATAACAAGCAGAAGCGCTGTAATTAAAATACCATCTTCATCCATAATCAGTTTCCAGCTCCAGTTTTCGAGAAAATGCTTCAACAGTCGTGGTTTACCTCGAAATTATCGCCAGATCGCGTAGTTGATTTCCTAACGATATTCCGACTAAAAAAAAATGTGACGGTGATGCTCTTCCTTACGAACGTTACAAGTGGTGGTCCGAATTTTTAAGTTTCGAATGGTTTTTTTTTTTTATGAGCACACTGGTTATGTTGAAGCATAAAAGTAAAATACAAAGCAAAAATTGAAGTACTATGATTTTTAAGTTTGTGATTATGAATCACTGTTAATTACAGAAGATGAAACTTCACGGCAGATTAAAACTTTGTGCCGGACCGAGATTCGAACTCGGGACGTTTGCCTTTCGCGGGCAAGTGCCCTGCCAACTTTTCTTTTATCTCATTTTGTTCGTTGAATGCGTTCGTGCGGACGTGTGATAACACCCTTTCAGGTTCTTCGCTGATCTGTTCACTCAGTTTGTTTTATTATAGAGGGTAGCTAACCCTCTGACTGAACACGCTGAGCTACCGCCCCAACGGGTTCTTCGTCAGGAGTGACTGAGCTGCCTAAGTACGACTCCCTCCCCGTCCTCACAGCCTTACTTCCGCCAGTACCTCGTCTCCTACATTCCAGATTAGAGCATTGCCCGCGAAAGGCAAAGGTCCTGAAATCGAATCTCGGTCCGGCACACAGTTTTAATCATCCAGGGAGTTTCATACCAGCGCACACTCAGCTGCAGAGTGAAAATTTCATTCTGGGAATTACGCAAGATGTTATAAGATTTGTTATGATACAATCAGTTTTAATAAGCTTTTAAATCTTTATTGTTTTGCCAGATTCCATTGTATTTCACTATGTCGTAAAGATTTTGGTGTGACATATTTCCCAACAACAGAAGAAAAACAAAAGATTGAATTTGAATACCGGGGGCGATATTTTGAACTTGGGGTCCATACCACTACACTACCAACTCACTCCGCTCTACGATGCGCGAGTGGACACGTCTAAAGTTTGATCATGATTTTCTCGAAAACTACTGAGTTTTGGCACCGAAGCCGAAATAGGTGTCCCTTTACTTTCACCCTTCTTTTACCATGCCAAGTTTCGACTGTATAAGAGAGCAACGTATAGCGCATTCCTCTCGTAAGAGTGTACCATTATCGTGATAAAAATGAGCATTGGGTGTGCATATATCTGGAAAGAGAGGGCGACTGAACGATGAAGTGGGACAGAAGGGATTTTACTCTATTGGGAACCGTAGTTTTTGCTTTGTTGTTCAGACAAAATTAGTAGCGTACTGCATGGAACAGGTCCACACGTCTGAACTGTTGTGCTGTGTCCGCCGATGCTGGAGCCGGTTGTTGTGCGTGTTGACAGGTCGCGATGGCAACTGCTGCGACCCGCCGGCCGTGGAGGTGTGCAGCCGGCAGACGGAGCGCTACTCGTGGGCCTACGACCCCGGGTGCGCGCTGGTGTGCGCCTCTGGCGGCCAGGGCCCGGTGCCGGGGTTCTTCCGCTGCCAGGGCCGCAGCTGCATCTGCTACGGCTGACCCCGTGTCCTGCACCAGCTGACACCGTGCTGCCCACGCCCTGCAGCGGCTGAAGCGGCGCACACAACACGACACATGATGATCTCGTCTCGTCTCCACATATATGTGTCACCATTTCTCTAATCCCACTACTGTACTGAACTTCGTCACATACTTCAAATAATGTATCACACTGTCTCTTTCAGAGTCGATTTACTTCATAACTAGGCCCTTCTGCAATATCTTGATTTTACTTCACTTAAAACAAGGGAAATCCTTCTAACAATGAAACATATTTTAGAGAGAAATAAGCACATTAGCAACATATCAGCTCCAGCAATGCATTCTGCGCCGTTTGGGCCATAATTATGATAGAACGCAGTTATGACCTTCCGAATGTACGGCTTTTATACTTCGCGCGCACCTGTCATTCGCTACTCGCCTCAGCGAGAGTAGGGGGCACGGATCAAATCTGCCTAACATGTTTTGTTTGTTCGAGTGCACGTTGTTCTACACGAAAGGAGTACGTACATGAATGTTCAGCATTATATAAAAGGTGTCTCAAAACCTTCAGCTCAAATTGAAACAGGTGACAGTGCGTCCACAACGGGCTACATCGAGATAGGAAAACAATGGCAGGAAATGCATATTTATTGTATTATGCACATAGGCAGCGTACCCTGCATAACAACAAGACAGTTCATACTAATTGTTCAAAGTGACGACCGTCAGTCTCGAAGCATGCATAGCAACGGTGCATGTTCTGCGGCTTTCTCTCATAGATCCCTGGCATCTGTCGTACCAGAAGACAGACAGCTTGGACGTTAGCAAGCACGTCTTCATCCGCTTCTACGGGATTTCATACGCCGACGTCTTGACGTAACCCAAGAGGGAATAGTCCAGAGGTGTCAGATCCAGCGATTGCCTTGGCTCTCGGACTGGACCTCCCCTTCGAATCTAACAATGAGGATACGTGTTGTTCACCTGTTCGCGGGCACTAACATCGAAGGGGGCTGGTGCATTGTCGTGTTGAAACCGCGTCCTTTCCGCGGACAACTAGGGGCACAGTCACCTAGAACTGTGACAGCACATCTTTCAGGAAAATGGTAACGTGGACCAGTCAAACGGGGAGGTTGCTAATAATGCCGTGTTAGGTATCTTGCAAAACGCCCACCCATACGTTGACTCAGGATCGTTGCTGGTGGGCACCGATATGGGTGGCGTGGTCATTGTCCTCACTCCAGACACAGCTGTTTCTGCTGTTGAAAGCACCATCAGGGGTGAATGAGGCCTCGTCCGTGGACAATATGACCTATGTTGTTGTTATGCGGTTCTAGCTTCGCATGTCCATAATACAATAAGTATGCATTTCTGATAACAGGTTCCCTGCCTCAATGTGATCAAGAGGTTTGAGGCACTCCGTATACATCCCTCAAACTCAGTATAAATTAACCTAACGAACCGAAGAATTACTACGAAATCAAGTTTATGATTTTACAGTTTAATCACGCCAATCGCGTTCAAGAATAGCACAACTCTTCCAAATGTACTTCACTTTGAAAGTATCAGCTATTTTTTAACAACACACTCACTCATTTCGTTACCATACACTGTATTTGTGAACCGCGGCATAAATGTGATTAAAACAGAGACATCTCTGGCACAAGCTACGGTCAGAAACCGCGCACTTTGACGCAATAAGCAAAGCACTATCGCTTATTCGTGCAACTACTTTACCTGCACGAAGCTCTTATTCATTCCGGTGTACTGTACTTCGCGCTTGGGCATTAGGCAGCTGTAGTGATCATGGTGTGGATGGGGGGGGGGGGAGGGGGGGGGCGCGAGTGACAACTGATGCGCGATAACGTTCAAAAGCTGTATGTACATTGAGGTCAGAACTGCGAATGGCCCAAATTTTTCTGCAAGATCGATTGTTTAAAATATGACATTTCCTTGAAGTTGAATATTGCATATCCTGCAATCTGCGTATCCTGCAGTGTGTCACTATCTTGCGCAGAACCTAGCTTCAAACACGCAATGACTCACAATTAAAACATTTTAAACAAAATATAGTTTTTGTATAAAACAAGGATGCACACATGCCATTGCCAGTGATAAAAGTACGAATAATTTCACAAAGGAGCGCACTCTTGTCTCATGTCAAATGTTACTTCATTCAAATGAACGTATTTGATCACTAGTACGCGTAAATGTGCTAAATTTAATTTTACCATGTATCATGAAAACTTGTAATACAGCTGAAAACAATAAAATACTCCTACATAATATACAAAAAATCTTTTGCCACTAAATATCTGAGCATAACGGATTCCACCAGCATCTAGCTGCAACAGGAGCAGTAAGTCCTAGCGAAGTTAACGAAAATGTAATCTCCTGCATTTGTCAAATATTGAACTGATATTTTCTTCTTCTTTCATTGTCAAACTAAAGCTCTTGTCATTCTTATAGATGTGACGCAGCATGTGGAGTAAAAAAAATTCTCAAACTCTCTGTTATTGGAAAGATTTTAAGCTGTTACGGGCAGACAGAGAAACCACTAAAATAAATAGATCATGTGGTTGAACACCTCTAATCACTCACAAACGGCTCGAGTTATCTAGACAAGCGTTACAGTCATATACAGTGATCAGCCACAACATTCTGACCACCTAGCTAACAGCAGGTGTGTCCACCTTTGGCACGGATATCAGCGGCGACTCGTTGCGGCATGGAAGCAGTGAGGCCTTTGGCAGGTCGGTGGAGGGAGCTGCCACCACATCTGCACACTCATCTACATCTACATATACGTTATTACTCTGCTATTCACAGTAAAGTGCCTGGCAGAGGCTTCAATGAACCACCTTCAAGCTGTCTCTCTACCGTTTCACTCTCGAACGGCACGCGGGAAAAACGAGCACTTACATTCTTCTGTGCGAGCCCTGATTTCTCTTATTTCATCGCGATGATCATGTAGGTGGATGCCAACAGAATGTTTTCGCAATCGGAGGAGAAAACTGGTGGTTGAAATTTCATGAGAAGATCCCGTCGCAACGAAAACGCCTTTGTTTTAATGACTGCCACTCCAATTCACGTATTCCTATTTGGCGATAAAACAAAACGAGCTGCCCTTCTTTGTACTTTTTCGATGTCATCCGTCAGTCCCACCTGATGCGGATCCCACACCGCACAGCAATACTCCAGGATATGGCGGACAAGCGTAGTGTAAGCAGTCTCTTTAGTAGACTTGTTGCACCTTCTAAGTGTTCTGCCAGTGAATGGCAGTCTTTGGTTTGCTCTACTCACAATATTGTCTACGTGATCGTTCTAATTTAGGTTATTTGTAATTGTAATCCCTAAGTATTTAGTGGGATTTACAGCCTGCGGATTTGTGTGACTTACCGCGTAATCGAAATTTAGTTGATTTCTTTTAGTACTCATGTGAATAACTTCGCACTATTCTTTATTCAGGGTCAATTGCCACTTTTCGCACTATACAGATACCTTATCTAAATCATTTTGCAAGTGGTTTTGATCATCTGACGACTTTACAAGACGGTAAGTGACAGCATCATCTGCCAGTCGCCTAATTCCCGTAAATTCCGGGGAGGGGACGAAGAGCTCTGACGCCGCGTTCAGTCGCGTCCCAGATCTATAGGGTTCAGATCTGGCGAGTTAGGGGGACCAGCACATCAACTGGAACTCACTAATGTGTTCCCCCAACTTCTCCATCACACTCCTGGCCTTGTGGCATGGCGCACTATCTTGTTGAAGAATGTCACTCCGTCAGGAAGGATGGTCGTCATGAACGGGTGTACGTGGTCAGTAACCAGTGAACGATACTCCTTGGCCGTCATGGTGCCTTGCACGAGCTCCACTGGACCCATGGATCGGGACGTGAATGTTCCCCAGAGCATAATGGAGCCGCCGCCAGCTTGTCTCTGTCTCGCAGTACAGGTGTCAAGGAGCTGTTCTCCTGGAAAACTAGGGATTCGTACCCTCCCATTGGCATGATGAAAAGGATATGGGGACTCATCAGACCATGCAACGTTCTCCCACTGCGCCAACGTCCAATGCTGATCGTGACCTGCCCATTTCAGTCGTAGTTGCCGATGTCGTGGTATTAACATTGGCACATGCATGGGTCATGGGTGCGGAGGGTCATCGTTAGGAGTGTTCGGTGCACTGTGAGATCAGACACACTTGTACTTTGCTCAGCATTGAAGTACGATGATAGTTCCGCCACAGTTTCGTCGCCTGTCCTGTTTTACCAGCCTGCCCAGCCTACGACGTCCGGCATCTGCAGTGAGGGTGGCCGCCCTACACCACGACGTCTGCACGTGGTTTCACCTCGGTTTCGCAACGCGTCGAACACACTTATCACAGAACTTCTCGAACCTCTGACAAGCCGTGGCGTTCCCGAAATTCTCGTGCCGAGTCTCCAGGCCATTATAATCTGTCCTCGGGCAAATTCACATACATCGCGCGCCTTCCCCATTCCACAAACGGGACAGCCCGCTCAGTGATAATACCTGCACAGTGCGTGTGTGTGACCAGCAGTCATTCGTCACCAGGTGACGTTGCTACCTCCTGGTCGGGCTTATATCGATAATAGATGGGTGGTCATAATGTTCTGGTTGATCAGTGTATAGGATGCAAAAGGGAATGTATTTTCATTGTTAACAATCGTGATACTTTTACCTGCCGGTATATTGAAGCGAACGTGGTTTTTAAATAAAACGATCTAGTTTCTTAACGGCAGTCGGCAGTGATACTTTTCTCATTATCTACCGAGAAATATGTTAAATCTAAGGTGATAATGATCAGCGTTTCTGAGTGCTAAACGGCGAGGTCAATACCCTTGCTTTAAATCAATAGACACAGGGTGGTGAAAATCTATTAAAAATTAATCATAAGTTTTAAAGCCATGAAAATAATTCAAAATACAAGACTAAAATACTGATATTCGTAAAAGACAAACCATAAAATCATTGATAAAACATAACATAATAATGAGATAAGATCAAGGATAAGATAGCAGTACAGATACATTGGAAAGGGCCCATATTATTGTGGTGGGTGACTACATAGAAATAAGAGATTACCAAGGCACTCTGGGCCATATTAAAATCTCACTCTCTATATTTTGGGAAGGAGTCCTGACATCACACAGAACAATGAAACACACTCACCTCATTACCACTTAAAACAGAGGACAGAGGTCTGCCCTCAGGTCGTCACATAAAACACACTCAATTACAATATTATATGATAATTAATTAAAACCCTCAGCTGCCGACAGATATTGTTGATATACATCGATGGGGACAGCTGAAAATGTGTGCTCCGACCGGGACTCGAACCCGAGATCTCCTGCTTACATGGCAGACGCTCTATCCATCTGAGCCACCGAGGACAGAGGTGACTAGTGCGACTGCAGTGGCTCATCCCTCGCACGCTTCGCGTGATCCCGCTGTGTATCACGCTTCCACAGCGTTGACTCACCAGGGGGCTCCTCGCGATGTACGAGAAACCCGTGAGTCAATGGGCGAGAACTTCGGATGTATTTTTGTCCACCCTGTCAACCAGAAGTTCTGAGGGCTTTCACGTTACCTACGACGTCTTGAATATTCGAATGATCTACTGGTAATTGGGATACTGAATAGTTCTTCTACAAATTCGTCGATTGTAGCGGCGTTGTGTGTCACATATCTGTGACATCATCAAATTTCCTGTTAATCACCTGACACAAAACGAACGTAGCGGAATGTTTGAGCGAATTTTTTTCATGAGGAGCTTATCAAAACCGGCCGCAACTTTGTACACAACACACACTGCCTTTCAGGATTCACCCAGCTAGTCTGATCGGGTGAATTTAACACACTAAACAATATGCAGTTGCGAGGCTCCTTAGTGCAGCAGATAATTCATCAATTTATACCTGCATAACTGCTACGCTCGAAGCATGGAAAAAGATTGCCGCTACTGATCGTCAGCGGTACCGTAGTGATTCGATGGCAGAATAGGGCCGATTCGACAACTAGGGCATCTTCGGGAATTTTTTGTTTAGATGGAAAGATGGAACGAGACACATCCAGGCCTGTTAACGTTCCTCGCAAATGGAAGTAATACAGGGTAACGCTGGAGTGCTATGTGTATACATTTGTTTCTCTACAAACATCAACTGGCGACACATGTTTACAGAAACTAATTTTAGACCTTAAATGTCTGAGCCCGCGGCAGTAAACCCTTCGCTGGCATAAAGATACTTCCCTGGATCCCGAGATGACCCTCTGTCATGAAAGATCATATACACTATTTAATCACAACATCCTGGTCTCTGGAGGGACTGTCAGTAGTGAGAGGAGATGCGTTGACACCCAGCTGACCAGCTCCGATCGCTAATGAGATGTCAACTCACTGCCAGAGGAACTACATTGGAGACCATTATGACTTGAGGCAGTAGTTCTGTTTCAGTCAAATCCGAAACGACAATTCTGAGCTATAGATGGTTCGTTAGCTGCAAGATGGGATACGGGTAGTGACTCGGGGAAGCTAATGAAGATGCTTTACCTTTTGCATCACAGTCCCATCTGATAATGTTGGCAGCCCGTGTGAAAGTCGACATCCTCCACCTTAAAACACTGCCGGCCTAGCCAAGGACGGTGGCAGGCATCTAGTCGTGTGAACGACAGTATGTGAGCTTTCTGGCTTGCGAGTGCACTGTAAACTGTGAACGCAGTGGGAACACTGGGGCGCGTGGTATTAGCAGTAGGAGGTCAGGCAGCTTTCGATAGCATTGTTTCGGGCAGCGAGGTTGTACACGAGCGACTTCAGCTGTACTGCGACCATAATGTGAGAGATGAGAACAGTTGCTCGTTGTCTGCCAAGTTCCTTTCGTTCTCTGTGCAATATTAGGCAATGCTATTTTTATGGTTATTATGAAAATGACGTCAGACTATAAGCACTCCGTGTTCAGGCCACAAGTGGCCCATCGGGACCATCCGACCGCCGTGTCATCCTCAGATGAGGATGGGGATAGGAGGGGCGTGTGGTCAGCACACCGCTCTCCCGGTCGTTATGATGGTTTTCTTTGACCGGAGCCGCTACTATTCGCTCGAGTAGCTCCTCAATTGGCATCACGAGGCTGAGTGCACCCCGAAAAATGGCAACAGCGCATGGCGGCTGGATGGTCACCCATCCAAGTGCCGGCCTCTCAGACAGTAAGCATCCTTCATAATTCCTACCTCCTGCCAGTCGAGAGGTCGGAACAACGTACGAGGATAAGCTAATAGTAAGTCCCAAACTGGGATAGCGACATTAGAGCCGACTTTACCGGCCTGAAATTTTGTTTCTTTTTGAACATACTGGAACATACTATCGCTCGACAAAGCGTTACAAGGCTGCAGTATAGAATTCTCGTGACACCGACCGCTTCTAACGAGTGATCTCTCGAAATATAACAAGTTTATTAAGTTCCCTAAATTGCAGCATACCACAAGAACGGTGTGTCCTGGTGGTGGCGAAATACCACTAGATGGGGAGACAGTGTGCCATCTCTGGATAACCTGGGCGGTCAGGTTATGATCTTTTTTTCCTTTGGTGTATTCCCGTATGCATTTGAACAAAAATTTCCATGAAATTCAGCTCTAATCATATATGGGCCAATTTCACTATGGACGTGTATTTCGGACTGTCCCTCGGCCCACAAAAACCGCGTTATTCTAGTCGGGTACACACTCAAAGCACACCTGCCACGTTGGTCTGACTGCATATCGTTGATCGTTGGAGGGGGGGGGGGGGGGGGGGGGGGGGGAATACTGTGTTTCGGCTACCTTCCACGAGACATGTGCTGCCGCCTTCCAGACACGTATAGACGCGGAATTCAGAACGCATGCTGCACATGTAATATGCTACACATGTAAATTGAAGGTGGATGGGGGGAGAAAGGAAAGGAAAGAGAAGGAAAAAAATGGTTCAAATGGCTCTGAGCACTATGGGACTCAACACCTATGGTCATCAGTCCCCTAGAACTTAGAACTACTTAAACCTAACTAACCTAAGGACAGCACACAACACTCAGCCATCACGAGGCAGAGAAAATCCCTGACCCCGCCGGGAATCGAACCCGGGCGTGGGAAGCGAGAACGGTACCGCACGACCACGAGCTGCGGCCCGAAAGAGAAGGAATTATTGATGTCAGCTACATCTGAAAATTACGCGGAATCAGCGGCGACGAGTGAAAATGTGTACCGGACGGATTTTTTTTTTCTCATTTCGTTCGTTACTGTTCATTGCATTTGTTCGGGGCAGACGTCCCACGTCACCCGTTCTAATTGAACGTCGATCCACTCACTCAGATTTTTTCTTTTTAAGGGGCTCCGGAACGCCCTATACTTGCAATGTTAAAATAACGCTTATAAATTACATCTTTCCTCACAAAGTATTTGAGGTAGGAAGTTGAACTTTTTACAGATTATTTATTGGAATATGGGCTACAACTTAACACAGGGATTTTACAAAATTTTAGTTCAGTTATTAAAGATGATTTTTTTTCAATTGTAATGAAAATTCACAACATTTTTTTGCAATTTTTTATTTATATATTCAAAAATATACAGTTTTTTGGAAAAAGGCTGTGTTAAATTATGCAGAAGGTACTGTGTAACACTTACAGAAAGTTTGAAACAAATATGTTTGGAAGATCCTTAGAAAACATGTAATTAGTATGAGAAAATAAAAGTTTTGGGAATCGAGCGACAAAGATTGGATTAACTTTTTAGTACATTCCAGGTCCATAGGATGGATTATCTTCATCCTCTGCAAACTCCTCCTCCAGCTTCCTCTTGTTCCTCCTCCTGTTTACTCTTGCGTGTATTTCTAGACTCTTCACAGCCCTGTCTGCAGCCCGAAGGAGTTCCTTGTCTAAAGCAAGCATCGCTCGTTGTTGTGTTCGTAGATTTTGCTACCATTTTCTTCAGTTGCAGTTACTGCAACACTGTTCCAAAAGGTGGTCATGTATGAACACTTATCACATTTCAGTTGTATTTCACTAGCAAGTCCTACGTGCTTTATTATGGAGAGTTCCAGACCAACTTCACTACAATGAATACATCTTACACAGTTTGAAAAAATTCCTTTGAGAACCGACATATCAAATATTTCATTCACATCCGATTCGCCCATAAAACATTCATAGTTTTCACTCATTGAACCAAGCTTCTTCTGTGAAGTATTTTCTTTCCCACTTTGACTGCTATGGGCAGGTGTACTTCAGAGGTTAGGTTCACTCACTTGGTTATCGTCTTTATTGTTTACAGTAATAACACATACCTTTGGCTTTCCAACATTTCTCCTTTTCTTAATAGCCTTCAGAGGATTTCTAATAACTTTACTTTTACTCATTATTATACTTCAACAAAACAGAGACTCAAGAAACAGAATTAATTACGAATATTTTCGAGATAGCGACAGAGTAAATAAACATGAAACAATCGACAATCACACCAGCGATATATATTGAACCATCACAGGTTAGCCACAACATATATTTTATCTCACATCACTAAAATGTACCTGATGAACACGGACGTTAATAATAACACCATTTGACAGCAGTTTAACAGCGCCACAGTGGGTCACGCCCATGTAGAACACATTTTTAAAAAAATTTAAAAATAGTTGTAGTTTCGGAATTGAATAAATTATATATCTATTAAAAGGTAATAGTCTGTAGATTCAGAAAACGCAAAAAAGTAAAAATTGAACTTTTCATGATTTTGAGCCTTTCCGGAGCCCCTTAACACAGGACAGCTAACCGTCCGGCCGCACACGCTGAGATACGGAGTAGGCGTGGGATTCGAACTCGGGATCTGCTGCTTGCTCGGCAGGTGCGTTAGCCACTGCTCCATCCGCGACACAGTGCTACCGCACCACAGAGGGCTACTTCGGCGCACCCGGCGGCCGACCCACACTCCCACCTTGCGCCACCTATCCCCAGCCCCTGGCAGTTTCCTCCATGCTCGCTACTCTGAGATTCGCGCAGGATATCGGATGTACTTGTGGAGCCATTGCTTAACCAGGAAAACCAATTATATGAATTCGTGGTGTCTGTTCTTTTGGACAAGTCCGAAAGAACAGATTCTACGCGTTCATATTATTGGTATGCTGTACTGTGGCGTTTGGGACTTATTTATTGAGTCACCCTCGTATTTGGGGATGTGACTGTGGAAAGGGAAACTGTTAGTAGATTGTAAAGGGAGCAGGAGTTAAAATTGCGTGCGGACATTTGGGATAAGGAATTTGTATGGGTTTCGTTTTGTTTTCTATTTATGCGAAAATTGGAACCTGAAAAATCCAGAAAGAACGACGACAAGTAACAAAGTAATCACAAACTGCCAACCCTCTTTCTCCATGTGAGCTCTCTCCCTGACGAAACCGAGCGACATAAATGCGGGACGCCAAGTACCAAGCAGTATTAAATTTTTGAGCGACGTGTCGCAAAAACCTACAGATACAGAGGTTGAACAAACATTACACAGCGAGAATGTATTCTTGAAAGCAAATGCTGATAATAGTCAAGTCTGCAGACTGCGCTGTTGTATTTGATCACGAGCAGCACATCACCAGTGTTCTCCAAACGTACCAAGTGTCAGCCGTGGTCAGAATAGCGTTCCGTGCAGTAGTGAGACCATCATGCCGCAGATTAGGGAACTCCAACTTGGCAAATGGTTGGTGTTCATATGGTCGGTGCTTCCGTTTGGCGTTTCAAGAGGCACCGTATCGCATATTGAAGCCGCATACGAGAGGAGCGCAAAAATATCTCCCCCTAAGTCACAACGTAGAAAAATATGTGTGTTTAGTGATCGTGACAGACGGTCATTGGGGACGATTGTGACGAAAACAAAGAAGATGTCAGTTGCAAAAGTCACTGCAGAACTGGATGTAGCACTTGCGAATCCTGTCAGCAACGAAACAACACGAACAGAGCTCCGTAAACAGGGAATTCCAAAACCATTCATTAGTGATTCAAAAGCCCGTGAATGGTAAATATGGTGCCAAAGCCACAAAGCCTAACTTATGGAGCAATGGAAGAAAGTCATTTGGTTGGATGTCCATTGTTTCACGCTGTTTTCAACCTCAGGCCGAGTTTACGTACCAAGAATAATACATGGCGAGAATTAGATGATGATTTAGGCAGCCATGCCGTGGCATTCCATGGGACCCGTAGCTACTCTGCGATGTCACATTACAGCCAAGTACTAAATGACCATCACATGATACAGTGTTAACTCCTCAATGGTGATGCTGTGCTCGAAGACGACAGGGTGGCTCTCCACACAGTTCGCATCGTCCAGGACCACTTTTCGTGAGCACCAGGATGAGTGCTCGCGTCTTCCCTGGCCGCCACAGGCACCAGACCTCGGTATTATTCAGCCTCTGTGGCCTACTTTGGAGAGAAGGCTACGTGATCACTACCCACGTCCGTCATCGTTACTTACACTTGCAGGAAGAATGATATCAGATTTCTTGAAAAGCACACAGGACTTTTATTCATCCACACCTAGACGACTGGAAGGTGTTCAGAATGCCAACGCTTTTCCTACAGCGTATTAGGCATAGTAATGTATTGTGTTTTTGATGTTTCCGTATTTTTTTTCCGCCACAAGCGCAGAGCTTCGCCAACCGGACCGTGGAAACCACGTCTACGCGTCTCAATATGCGTTGGACCCTGGCGACACGTACAGAAAGTGCGCATTGCGCTGTAGTGTCATGTCACGTCACAGGAGCTATACGTGTCTCAATTTGCGCTTAGCCTTAAAGTGCATTAGGAGCGCTGCTGTAGGTAAAGGTAAGGTTCATGCCTTACACTACGACTGGGCTATTGGCCTTGTAAGGTGTCAGGCAAATCCGACACCTTCCATGAAAACCCTGACATGATAAGGAAATCCAGTAGTATGTCACATAGCTCCGACTAATCGTGACATTAAATTAACCAAAGTAATACGAGTAACGAGTGAGCAAATGGAATACCACAGACTAACACAAGAATGCCTAAATGCATGTCATACATTCCCACTGTGAGATAGACCCAGTTCCGCGGGGAGAAACGAGAACAAAAGCCGAGAGCAGAACCGTGTTAAGCTGGAAGGCCCTACGATAAGGGACGGACACCCACGTCGCCAGCTAACCGCTAGGACCACCCCCCAGCCCATGTTAAAAGCTAGAGCCCTCCAGAAGAACAGTATAGATCTTACGATAACACAAAAAGGGCTACCCCAGCCGCAAGTTTTAGCGTGAGACATTTTCGCGTCTCTGTTACGTCAGGACCACCCCCCAGCCCATGTTAAAAGATAGAGCCCTCCAGAAGAACAGTATAGATCTTACGATAACGCTAAAAGGACCACACCAGCTGAAGTTTTAGATTGAGACTTTTTCGCGTCTCTGTTACGTTGCAAACTTTAAAAACATTGCCCCACCACAAAAAGTATAACGTTTCTCATTGGATGGACAGAATTTTTGTAGACGAAGCTTAAGGTTAACATTGAGACCCTGATTGGTCAGATGAAAACACTGCCAGATAGTTTCTTTAAACCAACTTCGGTAAATTGTAGTAAGGAGAAGTTAGGAGAGAGTTGCTTCCGAGACGGCGAGGTGAGCGGAGCTGTGCTGTCTGCCGCTCCCTGACGAACACCGACAAGGTAATGAACGCACGCGATGCCGCATAACAGCGCATAAAGCTTCACTCAGAACTGCAGAAGTCTCATCTGTTACACCCCCTTTTTGCGTAATACTAGTGTCGATCGTCAATAAAGCTCATGGTGTTCACATTTGCCACTTGAAGTAAAAATCTGAAACGCGATGATTTTTCTGTTATATAGTTATTGAGAAGCCAAATCAGCCACTGTAATTTACGACAAGTTAGATAAGTAATTAAAGATAAATGAGGGTCACTGTAGACCAATTTGATAGTTTTCTCTTTTGTGAAACTTAACTTAAACCTAGATTATAGATGTGATATGGCATAGGTCATCCTTCGATCCATTGTAGAACTTGGAAACCCATTCACGGAATATTCGTTCACATTTTTGTTGAACGCAGTTGGCTTTTACCATCCTGTATTAAAACATTTCCTTTTATCAATAGTGCAATTTATAAACAATGTTTTGTGAGTAGAATTAAATTTCCAATGGTAAACTTAACTGCTTTTTCGACGTTATTTTACCAGCTAACTAAAAATAGGAAATCCTTGAACCCCTTCCACTAAATTTAGTTAGTATTAAGATTCTTTTACAGGGAGTGCAGTGGAGCTGACGCTGAAATCATTAAGTATTTGGTTATATCATCGCTAGTCTCACTGAACTCTTCTGAACTCTACATGACATGTGTGGTCTGGCATCTCCTTACCAGCAACAGGTCCCAGGTTCAAACTAGTCAGTTCCCTAAAAAACACGCTCAGAGCGTCGTTGCGCGAAAGTGGTAGGGAGACACGATATAGAACAAACAGACACCACGCAGAATGTTAGAGCCTGACTACAGGGAGAGTACAGCTTTTCTTCGCCGTGGCACTAGGAGGAGGAGGGTGTCGGGCCAGTTGCTCCGTCCGTCTTTTACCCACGGAAAAGATGCCATGCATACATCTCATAGCAGACTGAGTCGACCTGTGGCCGTCCTGAAAAGATTAGAACGAGGAAGTATTTCGGAGCCTACAGGTAATTGAACTCGGTACCTCCAGGTCCCGAGTTTAGTGTTCTACCCACTACAGCCCCACGATCGAGCTACCAGTAGGCTGGGAAATAAAACACATGTCAGTGACGGTGGCCAAATTTTTAGTCGCTATTGAAACAAAAGGCATCGAATAATCCCTTAAGTCGTCAAACTTCCGCCTACAAAGTCCTTCAGTAATGTGTTAAAACTTTACACAGTTGGTTGTCTCGTACACCAGTACTCCTTAAAATTACAAGCTCATGATTAAATCATTATAGAAGTCCAAATGTCACAAATTAAAAGAGTGTTTTAAGTTCATGAGGTGAATTTGACAACCTGATGAATGAATGAATAATCGTATGGCATTGTTGGCCGGGATGTCCCATTCGGGTTCCTCCGCCAAGTGCGAGTCTTATTCGGAGCCACATTGGGCGACTTGCGGCCGGATGAAATGATGATAAGGACAACACAACACCCAGTCCCCGAGCGGAGAAAATCTCCGACCCGGCATCGGAGGCAAGCATGTAACCACTCAGCTAACCTGATGATGACAGCAGTGTCTCTGAAAACGCGTTTTCAGTTTATGTAGGACGTAAAACGGTTGAATGCTATCAGTAATTACTGTTATGTGAAGAGATTGTATCTTGTAATTCTTACGTGATGTACGTACCCAGGGTCCATAAAAACACAGTAACTCTTAGCTACTCTATTCTTTCTATGTTTACTAGGTAACGAATACTACTTTACGTATCAACAGCTTTAGATGCCTGTCGAAGCCTAGCGACCTATCGAAACCATATTGGTGGCGCTGCAATAAAAAGAAATTTCATGTTAGTTGTATTGAGAAGGGAGATAGGGTAGAAGTTTAGTCGTGAAATGAATTCACGTATTGTGAATACATATTAGCGTCAGTTACTTGCAACAAATGAAAATCTTTGCCGGACCGGGACTCGAAACCGGATTTCCCGCTTGTCATGAGCGGTCTGCCTTAACTCCCTTCCCCCTAAAATTTTTTAAAACAATAAAGTTTTTTTGAGAACATTATCAGTCATCTTGTATAATATAACTAAATATATATAATTAAAGAATAGCCATGATCACAAATTTCTTTTATCGGAGTGACCGGTTTCAGTCCTTAAGTATCATCTTCAGACTCTGAAATAACATACGTACAGATAGAGGGATCCTTACAGTATCATATATACACTGAAATACAATTACAAACTACATATACCCAGCACGGCGTGTGGACTTCCATGGAGCAAGCTGCGCCGACCCACGACGCTGAGCTGACTGCTAAATGGATAGGCTGGGAGTGGTCTTAAATAGCACTAGTCCTGCTCGCCGTTCTGTGTATGACATCAGTGTTAACTAATCAGAAGTATAGTGTGTACTATTAGCATAAAATGTATTACAATAGTCTATATTACTAAGATTTGGAGAAGAGTTATTGTTAAAATACTTCGTAAAGTTGCTATGAAATAGCTATTCGTCAAAAATATAATCTGTAGTAAATAATTAGCTTAAAATAAACTAGTCTAGGCTACTCTCAGTTATCCGTTCCGTAAATTACGTGCTGTTTGCAAAGATATATGGAACAACTGTCAAAGGTTGCTACAGCGATAGAGAGAAGCTACTAGCAAAGATACCATTGATAGCCTGTACAGATATCTTTCAAGCACGAAGTAAGATAATTGCAGAACTATAACATTAAGAAATCAGAAACGAACAATAATTTCATTTTAGGCAGAACATTACGATAAACGTATATACGATTGGATTCTTTGGTGTGACGTCACGTGTGCTGCACTGCTGTTGAAATAGCTCGTTAATATTTCATAAATTTTAGACTTCATTTTCTTATTTTAAAGTTTATTTGTGTTAATATTTGCCGTAAAAGTAGTCTTATTACTGGATTTTCATGAATCTCAGTCTTTCTTTCTGTGTTATTAACTCGAGTTGTCTATTATTTGTGAGTGTGCTTTCGTCGTTCGTCAAAGCCTCGCGCCTCAGTAGTGTGTTTACACTTTGCGGCGTGCACTGCAGCTGTAGCGGTTATAAGCTGAGTACTGACAAACTTATTTGTGCTCTGTAATACAGTTATTAAATTTAATAGATTTCAGCGGTGTTGCGTGCTGTTTGTGGCGAAATAACGACTTAATAAACTTTTGTAATCGCTCGCTGTGTTTTATAGAGTTTTCAGCGTGTTGAAATCGTTTAGAAAATTTCGTGCTTTAGTGTTCAACGGACGTTCATTATTCTTTCTAGAGAAATATTTCAGTAAAATTTTCATTCAGTGTTTTAACTTCGTTTAGTGTTACAGTGGCCGTTTTAATTTTTTTGTTGTAGCTAATAATTTTGTGAAGTTTTGCTAGTATTGGTATCGGCTGTGTTGTAGTAGTATTAATTCAAGTTGCTGCTTTCTTAGTAGGCAGAGAATGTCAAAACCATTATTGTTACTTCTTAAATAGTTCTACTGGCGTAACTGAACTTTGGTAACGTAGACGTATAGTTTTTTTCAGTAACTGTAAAATTTTACCATGAGTGAAAAGTGTGGGCTCTGTCGTAGGTTTGTGAGTAGTGGTTTACGGTGTGGGATTTGTTCAAAGTATTTTCATTGGGGGGAATGCAGTGGGGAAGCCAGTGGTCATTTTAGGGAAATCCTCTCCTGGGAATGTAGAATCTGTAGTAGAAATAAGTTAACAGAGGAGCAGGAGAGTAAGATCTGTGACCTTCAGGTGCAGTTACAATGCGCAAAGGAGGAACTAGGTAGGTTGAGGAGGGTGAAGGGTGGTGGAGAATGGGAACTGGCAGTTGGCAAGAAGGTAGCTAGGAAGAGGAGGTATTCTGACAGTTTTACTTTGCACACATGCAATAGATACGACCAACTGTCAGAGTTGAGTGGACAGGAGTCTCGTGTAGCTGTAGATGTAGGTAACCTGCAGCAGTCCTCAGCAATTAGGAGGCCTAGGTTAGTTGCAAAGTCTAGCAGAAAGAAGGTTCTGCTGCTAGGTAGTTCCCACGGTAGAGATGTGGGCCAGCAGTTGCAGGAAGTGTTGGGGAGTGAGTACCAGGTCACCAGCATTGTGAAGCCTAGTGCAGGGTTGGCTCAGGTGACTGAAGGCATAGGGGAGTTATGTAAGAATTTTACGAAGGAGGATCAGGTAGTGATAGTGGGTGGAACAGGGAACAGTCTCGATAGGGACTGGGAATATGTCAGTGGTGACTTGGTTAAGATAGCTACTCAAATTGGTGGCACTAATATGCATTTCGTGCACCTGTTTCAGCGTCATGATCGGCCTCACATTAATGCGGCTGTTAGGAGCGTTGACGTGGGGCTGGGGAGGGCACTGATGGCGGAGGGCATGGGTCACATCTCAGTGGTGCGAGTTGGGTCTATCAGTAGATGGGGTTTCACTAGGCATGGCCTGCACCTCAATAGGTATGGGAAGGGGAGGCTGGCTAAGCTTATAGGTGACAGTGTAGTGGGTGGTGGTGGTGGTGGTGGTGGTGGTATTGGTATTGGTGTCACTCATGGAAAGAAATTCCTGTAGTAGTTGGTGTTAGAGCTGCACCTTTTTTTAGACTGAAGTCGGCTGATAGGTATACCTGCTTGAAGGAAGTGCCTCCAACTAAGGGCTCATCTCCAGAGGATGTAATGTTTCCGAGTAGAGAAGGAATTAGCATATTTCATCAAAATATAAGAGGTATTAGAGATAAAGTTAGTGAACTGCTAATAGATGTCAACTCTGAAATTATTGGTATATCAGAGCACCACTTAAATAATTTGATAATTCAGAGGATTCCTTTACCAGGCTACAGATTAGCTGGCTGTATGTCAAGGAGTTCCTTGCGGGGTGGGGGAGTGGCTCTGTACGTAAAAAACAGTATTTCATTTGAGTCCATAGACGTATCACGACACTGCACTGGACAGATATTTGAAAGTTGTGCAGCATTAGTTTAATTTAGTGAAACTAAACTTCTAATTGCTGTTGTTTATAGGTCCCCTAACTCCGACTTCAGAGCATTTTTGCTTAAGCTAGAGAGGGTTCTTGATTCGCTTTGTAGGAAGTACCAGAAAGTAGTTATATGTGGTGACTTCAATATTAATTTTGTGCATGATTGTGCAAGAAAAAGGATATTGGTAGATCTCCTAAATTCATATGATCTGATGCAAACTGTTTTTTCCAACTAGGGTGCAGGGGAACAGTAGCACAGTCATAGACAATATTTTTATTCATTCTTCATTACTAGATGGGCATTCTGTTAGTAAAAGGGTGAATGGCCTTTCAGACCATGATGCACAAATTTTAACACTATAACTTTTTTGTACTCAAACCAATGTCATATTTTATTGCAAACTACGTAAGGAAGTTAATCCAACAGCAATAGAGAGTTTTTTAAAACTTGTCAAGGAACAAGAGTAGCAAGATGTTTATAGTGCCAATAATATAGATGATAAATACAATGCTTTCCATAACACATTTCTCATGTTCTTTGAGAGTTGCTTTCCATTAGAACATTCTAAATGGGATACTAGCAGTAATGGACAGCCCGGTTGGCTGACTAGTGGGATAAGGATATCATGTAGAACAAAGCGGGAATTATGTCAAAATGTTAGAAGTAGTCACAATCAAGCTACAGTATCCCATTACAAACAGTATTGTAAGGTGCTTAAAAATGTTGTTAGCAAGGCAAAAAGTATGTGGTATGCAAATAGAATAGGTAATTCACAGTATAAAATTAAAGCCATATGGTTAGTTGTGAAGGAAGTGTCTGGTCAGCAGCACAAGGTCGATGATATAAAGTAAGTTCGCAGTAAAAATATTTCTGTTACTGATAAATCAGATGTATGTACAGTATTTAACAATCATTTTCTGAGCATTGCTGGTGAATTAAATAAAAATTTAGTTTCTACAGGAAATCATATAAATTTCTGAGCAAATGCCTTTCCGAGATTGACGTCTGAAATACTCCTCTGTGATACAGACAAGAGGGACATTGAGTCAATAATTAAATCACTGAAGACTAAGGACTCTCGTGGCTATGATGGAGTGTCTAGCAGAATATTAAAGTACTGTGCTGCACATATTAGCCCTGTATTTAGCCATATTTGTAATTTTTCCTTTAGGAATGGTCAGTTTCCTGAGCGATTAAAGTATTCAGTAGTAAAGCCACTTTATAAAAAGGGAGAAAGGGATAAGGTAGATAATTTTAGACCTATTTCTAACCCATCAGTGTTTGCAAAAGTTATCGAAAAGGCTGTGTATGTAAGGTTAATTGATCATTTTACATCACATGATTTGCTATCAAATGTACAGTTCGGCCTTAGAAGTCGTTTGACAACTGAAAATGCTATATTCTCTTTCCTCTGTGAAGTACTGGATGGACTAAACAAAAAGTTTCGAACGCTTGGCGTATTTTTTGATTTAACAAAAGGCATTTGACTGTGTTGATCTCAATTGCTCCAGAAGTTGGACCATTACAGAATAAGGGGAGTAGCTCACAATTGGTTCACCTCTTACTTTAGCAACAGACAGCAAAAGGTCATTATTCCCAATGTTGATAACGGCTGTGATGTGGGATCTGAGTGGGGTGCTCTCAAGTAGGGGGTGCCCCAGGGATCAGTGTTAGGGCCACTCCTGTTACTTATTTATATAAATGATATGCCCTCTAGTATTATGGGTTACTCTAAAGCATTTCTGTTTGCTGATGACACTAGCTTGGTAGTAAAGGATTTTGTGTGCAACATTGACTCAGTTTCAAGTAGTGCAGTACATGACCTCAGTTCATGGCTTGTAGAAAATAAACTAACGTTAAATCATAGTAAGACTCAGTTTTTACAGTTTCTAACACACAATTCAACAAAACCTGACGTTTTAATCTCACAGAATGGGCATATGATTAGTGAAACTGAACAGTTCAAATTTCTAGGTGTTCCGATAGATAGTAAATTGTCGTGGAAATTCCACGTTCAGGATCCTGTTCAAAGACTTAATACTGCCATTTTCACTATTCGAATGGTATCAAAAGTGAGTGATACTTCGACACGTTAATTAGTCTACTTTGCTTATTTTCATTCACTTATGTCATATGGTATTATGTTTTGGGGTAACTCTTCCCATTCCAGAAGGATATTTTTGGCTCATAAATGGGCGGTTCGGCCAATAAGTGGTGTGAGTTCACGAACCTCTTGTCGACCTCTGTTCACGACTCTGGGTGTTTTGACATTGGCCTCTCAATATGTATATTCCTTATTGTCGTTTCTTGTTACCAATATTAGTTCATTTCCAAGAATAAGCAGCTTTCACTCGGTTAATAGTCGTCAGAAATCAAACCTCCATTTGGATCGGACTTCCTTAACTCTTGTGCAAAAAGGGGTGCAGTATACTGCTGCATCCATTTTCAGTAAGCTGCCACTCGAATTCAAAAATCTTAGCAGTAATCCACGCGCTTTCAAATCGAAACTGAAGTGTTTCCTAATGGGTCACTCCTTCTATTCTGTCGAGGAGTTACTTGAAAAATTAAGCTGAGTCTTATTGTACTGCTGATAGCGTTTACTTAAACTTATGGACTGACTTTCTTTCAGGTTCATGAACATTTATTTTTATCTGTTATTACTTTTATGTTGTAAGTTCATGTACTGACACGTTCCATTACCTTGGAGATTTTGCTCCTCAGTTTGGTCCTACGGAACTTGACGTGTAAATAAATAAAACATAAATAATCTATATAGACGTTGAGGCTTGCCGTAAAAACGGCGTCCTCTATCGATGTCACATTCTAAAAAGCTGGCACAAAGTGTTGTAACGACAGCAAAGACGATCTATGTAGACGTTAACGGATGCCGTAAAGACGGTGTCCTCTAGGGATGTGACACGTCAAAAATAAATAGGAAACATGGTAGTGAATATAATAGTCGTTAAAGATTAATCATAGTAATTTGTATAGCGGAATAGCGAAACATGGGGCATTATTTAACAAGCAATCTTGCCTAATACGTAGGAAGGAAACGTAGATACAAAGGGCAGCATGAGGATTTAGATATACAGAGCTTCGTTACATCTTGTGTTAAACACGATATTGTTATAAATTCATATAATAGATAATATTATGTAAAATAATGGTGATGAGGAAGTAACCCATGCAACATTAAAGGATACAAAATCCGTTAAAAGGAGACTGTTAGTGAAAAAACAGTTTGTGAAGAAAACGGGGGGAGGCTGTTGAGGACAAAACATTAAGAATACAGCAGTGATAAACATGAAGAAACTATAACGTCATTAATCATAGAAAAATGCTAATGATAAAATCATGAGTCAGCGTTATTTGTATAAAAAGAAGGTAAACTAAAACAGACTGGATCAAAAAAAACCAAAGAGCAGTCAAAATTCTAACAAGTATTCAAAAAGATCAAAGAAATATTTTTTCCTAAAATCAAGCTGCTCGTTCAATAACGCTAGAGGCTCGTTTCTGTGATGTCCGTTAATTTCTATTTCTTCTAGTGAATTGATAAAGGTCCTTTAGGGGTAATGTAGAGAATTTTTAAATTATTTTGGATTGACCCTTCAGAGTGATCACAGTCTTTTAAATGTTGCCCTAATAAAGATTTACCTCGACTAGTACCTGAAGTGTGTTCTTTAAGACGTACGTCAAAATTGTGACCGGTCTGTCCAATATATTGTTTTTAACAGTCAATACATAAGACTTTATAAACAGCAGAATTTTGATATTTGATGTCATTTAGACTAATGGTATGTCTAAGTCTATTCTGAAGCAAGTTGTTGTTGATAAAAGCTATTGTCAATTCGATATATTTTATAAATAATTTATTTATATTGTCAGAAATATTCCCCATATATGTCATTTTGGAGAATTTTCGATTACCAGCTTCAGAAGTGCCATATGTGTGTTGTAGCTTATTAAACAAAAAATCAATTTCGTTGGGATTGTAATCATTTGCACTAGCAGTTTGCTTTAGTAGTGACATCTCTTTATGGATTCCATCTGAGTTAGTGTTAATTTTAGAATTATATGGATCACTGATTGGAAAAACTCTTTTTTATGTCTGGGTGGATGACAAAAAGCAGCGTTAATGAAGACAACTGTTGCCGTTGGCTTTCTATATATTGAATAATGGTGTTTATTGACCCCTTTTGTGATAGTGAGATCTAAGATATTTATACTTCTCGAAATCTGGCAGAAAACAGATTGGGATTCTGGTCATAAGTAAAGTACACAAGCGGCAAAATACAATCAATACTATCACTGCGCGATAACAATGGCGATGTTACAGATGACAGTGCCACTAACGCAGAGTTACTAAACACGGTTTTTCCAAATTCCTTCACAAATGAAGAATAAGTAATTATTTCAGAATTCGAAGCCGCGCAGGGTAGACGTTCGGTCTAGGGCGCCATGCCACGGTTCGCGCGGCTCCGCCCATCGGAGGTTCGAGCCCGCCCTGGGGCATGTGTGTTTGTGTTGCCGTTGTGTAAGTTAGATTAAGTAGTGGGTAAGTCTAGGGACCGATGACCTTAGTAGTTTGGTCCCATAGGAACTTACCACAAATTTCAAAATTTCAGAATTCGAATCAATAACAACTGCCAACATGACTAACTTATCCTGGGTGTACCGAACCAGCTTAAAACACTTAATAAAGGCAAGGCCTCCGGTCCAGGTTGTTTTCGGGGTGTGCCGATACAATAGCTCCGCGCTTAGCGGTCATAAACAACCGCTCGCCCTTCGATAGATCCGTAACTAAAGAATGGAAAGTTACACAAGTCCCACCAGTACCCAAAAAAGAATTAGAAGTAATCCGCTGAATTACAGACCCATATCACTAACTTTGATCTGCAACAGGATTTTGGAACATGTACTGTGTTCCAACATTATAAATGACTTCGAAGAAAACGATTTATTGACAAATATTCAGCACGGATCCAGAAAGTATCGTTCTTCTGAAACGCAACTAGGTCTTTATTCTTGCAAAGTAATGAATTTTATCAACAGGGAAGATCAAATTGATTTTGGATTTCCAGAAGGCTTTTGATGCCGTTGCTCACAATGGACTTCTAATCAAATCGCATGCCTATGGAATATCGCCTCAATTGAGCAACTGGAATGTCAGAAAGATCACAATTCGTAATAGTTGACGAAAAGTCATCGAGTAAAACAGAAGTAATATCTGGCGTTCCCCAAGGTTATGTTATAGGCTCTCTGCTGTTCCTAATGTTCACAAACGGCGTAAGAGACAATCTGAGCAGCCCACTTATATTCTTCGCAGATGACGCTATCATTTTCATCAGATGATCAAAACCAGTTGTTAACTGAGGTACATAAGATATCCGTATGGCGCGAAAAGTGGCAGTTGTCTTTAAATAACGAAGAATCTGAAGTCATCCACATGAGTACTAAAAGGAATCTGCTAATTTTTTAGGCTACAGGATAAACCTCACGAATCTAAATTCAACTAAATACTCATGGACTACAATTACGAATAACTGAAATTCAAACGATCACATAGGTAATGTTGTTTGGGAAGGAAACCCAAGATTGCGAGTTACTGGCAGAACACACGGAAAGTGCAACAGGTCTACTAGAGAGAATGCTTACACCACTCTGGTTCGCTCTCTTCTGGAGTACTGCTGTGCGCTGTAGGACCCGCATCAGGTGGGATTACCGGATGCATCGGAAAAGTTCAGTGAATTGCAGCTCGTTTCGTATTATAGCAAAATAGGGAAGCTATTGCCATGGATGTGATACTTGAATTATGGTGGCAATCTTTAAAAAAACGTTTTCTGTTGCGACAGGATCTTCTGGTGAAATTTCAATCACCAACTCTCTCCTCGAATTGCGCAAATATTTTGTAGGCGCACCTACAAAGGGACAAATGAACATCATAATAAAATGAGAGAAATTAGAGTTTACATAGAAAGATTTAAGCGTTCGTTTTTCTCGCGCGCTGTTCGGTAGAGAAATAGCTTGAAGGCGGTTCAATGAACCCTCTGCCAGGCACTTCATTGTGAATTGTAGAGTAATCATGTGGATGTAGATCCGGTGATAAAAACTCTTGGGAAAAGTTTATAAAAAAATATCAAAGTAGACATCTTCGCAATTGTCATTACTGAGACAGTGTGATCACTGCACTCTATGAGAGTAACATACTTCCCTGCGGTCAGATGACGACAGAATATGGTAACTCGTATTCAGCGCACGTTCCAGAGAGCAGCGTTATTTTTTTCCTCCCGTGTAATATACTGACGCTTTCATGCTTAACTCACACAGCAATATATCTACAAAACAGGTAATTTTGAAATTACGTATGTAAATGTATGCTCCGAACTTCCTTGTTTAACGCTGTTATCTTTAGCTGTATCCGCTAATTCATGGACCAACTGTCTGAATTACTCACGCTGTTGTATGCCAGAGGCGTCAAAATATATTTTGTGCTTCCAGTGGGGGAATATTAACAACACTGTCCGTATGGCCGCACAACATGGGACGCTACGAACAGCGCCCTGCTGGCCCGTGTCCCTAGGTAGGTAAACTGGTACTCAAGCGGAAATGTTCCACAAATGTTAAGACTTCAAACTAAATTCACTCTCTATCGTTCAATAACCGCTTTACATTCCTCTAAATCAGTATCCATGAATTACATAATTATAATAAACGCTTAGATTTCCTCAAGAACAATTATGGATCACGAAACAGTAATCAGAATGGAATATTAGGTTAATCGATTACAAACTGGAGTAAAAAAAAATGCAAAGTCAGTGTACTGCTCATTAAAAGTGAAACATTTTTGTAAAAATCACATTTATACTTATATCTACTTGCAGTTTGTAATTTTTTTCTATATTGTTTGACGGTTGGTAAAAAAATTATAATAGTTCTTGTTAGTGAGATTACAGAATAATCACATGAAGATCTTCAAAGTATGCCTTCATGAACACAAAATGGCAGGAATCGCCAACAATAAAAGACACTTTAAGCGATATTAAATAATGAAATAATTCCTTGAATACCAGGAGATGTAATGTCACCTTTATCAGTCCTTCTTCAGTTGCTGATTCAACGCTGTTTCTCTTTTAGATGGGTATAACAAGACCGGTGTGCAAAGTTTAAGAACGAATGTAGCTTCCGCATGATGTGTCACCACCAAGTAACTTAGCTCGATGAAGCTTGAATCATACATATAAATAATTGCTACAGTACAGAAGGTCGTTGAAAGAAATCATCATCTTCGTTTCCCCTCTATCCAGCAACTGGTCGGGTTGCGGTATCAAAGGTATTGCGCCACTTTACTCGGTCTTTCGGTTGAAAGAAATATGCTCTGAAAAGAACAGAAATTTCACCTTTATTCGAAGACAGTACCCACACTGAAGTCTCCACTGATGATCCCCTGGGCATTAAAAAAGGACGGACATGGTTCTTAATAGTGTTTGTGATCACCATGGACGGCAATGCGTGCACTGCAGCGTGCTCCCATATGATGGCCACACATTTGGTGAGGTGTTCTTGAGGTACGGCATTCAATTCCTCCACCAGCACGTGGGCGTGCTGCAGAACGCCTCCCCGACGCATCCCACGCGCTTTCGACGGTATTCACGTCGGGGAAAAGGAGAACCAAGTCAATTCGCAGAATAGCCTCCCAAAAGCCCCTCCACCTGCACATCCAATGATGATGATATTTGGTCTGTGGGGCGCTTTTTCACAGTCCAATTTTTTCACAGTCCAATCTAGCCACTGTCACGAATGATGACGGCAACAGAAACACCCAATCCCCGGGAAGAGAAAATTCCGAACACAGCCGGGAATCGAAACCGGGACCCCGTGATCCAGAGGTAGCAACGCTAGCCACTAGACCACGAGCTGTGGACGTAAAATGTGTTGCCGCCCACAACCAAGTCTGCATAAGCAGTCAAACCTACACACATCTGTTGGACAGCGACAGGAAAGCGGCGAGGAAAGGACACTGCCTGGATTTTACGTCAGCGGCCAGGGCAGGTAACTGGAACGCTAAAGGCCACAAGGTAGAAAATTCCGATGGTGCACTTGGACTTCAATAACCAAAATACAGTTGAACTCCCCCGGATGGTGGCCAAACTTTCGCCAACTCGAACACTCGCTGTTTCTCACGTGAGTGCCCCCAACAGCCAACGATGAAAAGCAATAGCACAATGTGAACAGACTAGCTTCGGTAATTAAATCACCACTCAACCTTGGTGAGCCACGAACCTCGTAGCAATCGGAACAGCTCCCACACACTCCGACACTGCGTAGAGACCGCCAGCTGGCCCGGCCCACTGCGCCGCGCGGAGATTTCCTGGCCGATCCACACCAACCGACCGACTGCCGCACACCGGCTAGCCGGAAACTAAAACCACCAGACCAAACATAGTACAAGGTGTGAATATCGATACACACTGCTGCTGCCACACGTAGAAAGAGGAAGAACCACAGCATAACGGCAATAACAGCAGAGTAACAGTCAAGGTTTTAAACCAACGCCTAAACCGGAGCCAGCCCCTCAAACTTAACCCAGGGAGGGGGATAAAAATGGTTCAAATGGCTCTGAGCACTATGGGACTTAACTTCTGAGGTCATGAGTCCCCTAGAACTTAGAACTACTTAAACCTAACTGACCTAAGGACATCACACACATCCATGCCCGAGGCAGGATTCGAACCTGCGACCGTAGCAGTCCCGCGGTTCCACACTGTAGCGCCTAGAACCGCACGGCCACCGTGGCCGGCGGAGGGGGATAATCCAAACTCTGAGCTACTTAACTTGAATAAGGTGAACCCTATATTGCTTACCTGAGCTGTTCTCCTTGACCAACAGGTTTACCGGGCCCAATATGCACATGATAGAGCAAGGCCCCAAAAAACGAGGAGTGTATTTACTAAGATTCCCATCGCGCACCTGGAAATTGCGGACATAAACTTGGTTCCCCGACCAGCCCTTAAAGGATTCCCGATTACGATTTTAACACTCCGCTTGCTTATTATGGGCCTTGAGTATATTATGCCTGGTCCGGCTCCAGTTTTCCTTGATAACAGGTGCATCAATGTCGGCTGGAATGAGATCTTGAATTCCCCACAAGTCCGAAATAGGGAAATTAACTGGATAGGAAAAGATCAAGGAGGCGGGCATAGTTCTCAAGGCTTCATGACTGGCGGTATTAAAGGAAAAACTAAGCCAGGGAAGACTGGTGTCCCATTTCCTGGGGGTTTTGCGATGATAAATAATCAAAGCAGTCTTAAGATTCCGATTAACTCTCTCCGCAAAGGACTATTGGGGATAATATGGGGTGGTGGTGACATAGTTGACACTGTTCTAAAAACAGAAGGCCTTGAAAGGGGCCGAAAGAAAGGCAGGAGTGTTATCGCTAACCAGCTGCTTGGGTGGTCCAAAAACACTAGTTAAATGATTAATAGTGGTGGCAGCGGTAACGTTAAGGCTGGGAAGGAGCCAAGTAAATCTGGAGATCGCATCAATCACAACTAGTACATATCGATGACCCCCTTCTAGTACGAGGTAACGGCCCCAAACAATCAATATAGAACTTGTGCATAGGACAGGACTCTCGTTCGGAACTCAACCAACCTTGTTGAAGAGCAATCCTGGGTTTGGCTGCATTACAAAAGCGGCAATGGGATATCATTTGTCTCACATCCCGGTCCATGGAGGGCCAAGTTAAATGCTCCTTCATTTTTTTGGAGAGTCTTATAAGTCCCTAAATGGCCACCCACCAACGAATCATGAAAACAACGGAAGACCTGATGCACCAAGGTTGCGGGCGAACAGATCTTAGACTGCTTAGCATTGCCCACCTTCCTGCAAAGAACACCCTTCTTAACAACTCTTCCGACAGCTCTTCTGCCAACACACGTTGCTTAATACCGGCCCAAACAGGGTCCTCATCCTGATGCTGAGCAACGTCTTCGAACAAAAGGGGAATTTCACCCAACACCGTACAATAGGGGTTGTCGCCCTCCACCTGCCGCCTTCTCTCACTAGATGTAGCTTCGGTGAACATCCAGCTGAGGACATCCGCAAGGACATTTTCAGAGCCTTTCACATGTTTGACTTCAAACTCAAAGGCCGAAATACGTACTGCCCACCTAGCAATACGGCCAGTTTCACGCGGCCTAGCCAACACCCAGGTCAAAGCTTGATTGTCAGTTTCCAACTGGAAAACCCGACGTTCAAGGTAGAAGCGGTACTTCTCTAAGGCAAATAATACGGCCAAGACCTCGCAGTCGGAAGCTCGGCATCAGTTAACCGACGAGACGCGTAGGCTAATGTCTGTCTCTGCCCCTCAAACTTCTGGAGGAGAACAGGTGAAATACCCGCATCAGAAGCGTCAGTTTGAACAATAAACCTTTTATTAAAGTCGGGTACCCCAAAAACCGGCGGGTTGGCTATCACTGTCTTGATGTGCTCAAAGTCAGCCTCCTGGGCGGGTCCCCAATCAAAACGCACGCCCTTTCGGCGTAACTGATTTAAGGATGACGCCAACTGAGCAAAATTGGGACCAAAACACCTAAAGTAGTTTGCCGTGCCTATAAATTTAGCAGTTCCCCGTTTATCAGTAGGGGGAGGCATTGCTCGCAAGGCCTTACTTAGTCGGCTCTTGGTCAATGGGAATACTTTGACCCGACACTGTATAGCCTAAGAAAGATACCTCCTGCTTACCTAGCGTGATTTTACTAGGCTTAACAGTTAGACCGGCTCGCTGTAATCCGAACAGAACTTGTCGGATATGCTCCAAATGATCCTCAAACGAACGGCTATAGGTAACCAAGTTGTCCAAAAAATTATAGACACAGACTAACTTTAAGTCGCGAAGGATATTATCCAACAAACGAGTAAGCGCCACCGCTCCGGTTGCTAGCCCAAAAGGAACTCTGTTAAACTCGAACAAGTTCCAATCAGTACAAAACGCAGTAACATGTTTACATTACTCAGCCAAAGGAATCTGATAATAGGCCTGATTCAAATCAAGGACAGTAAACCAGTTGCCGCGGTAAACCAAGTAAAAGAATTATGCAGATCAGGTAAGGCTACTGATTCAAGTAAAACCTTGGCATTCAAACGGCGGTAGTCAACCACAGGTCTGAAATCGGCCCCTGATCTTTAGGTACAAGAAATATTGGGGAAGTATAAGCAGAAGTAGAGGGCCTAATCACTCCTTGTTGGAGCATCTGAGATATCTTAGCCTTGAGTATCTTCACCTTCGGGGGTAAGAGGCGGTATGGAGAGTGCCTAACCGGAATATCATCGGACAGACTGATATGATATTCGAGAACGTTAGTGACACCCACGTTATCACTAAGGAGTTGGGGAAAAGTGTGCAACAAATCGCGCAACTGAGAAGCCTCATGGGGCCAGAAATGGGCCAAATGGAATTCATTAGCTGCGGCCTCAACGGCCAAGGCTGCGGCAGTTTACCATACACTAGGTTTAGCGCACTCGCAAAGGCCAAACATCTCCCTAGGAAATTAATGAAATTACACCCCAAAATTAGACTAACAGGCAGTTTCTTAACCAAGGCTAAAGACATAGGCCAGGAAAAATCACCGACCGATATACTCAGTCGGACCCAACCCTGCGGGGGTAACACCTGGCCATATGCCACCTGACATCCCTGCACCGGCGAAGGCCCGAACGAAGTTTTGTAAGATGCCCAAATTCAGAAACCACTCAAAACTTAATAATGAAAAGGAACTACCGGAATCAAAGAGAGCATAAACGGACTCGCCACCTACCCGAGAAGAAACATACGGCAAAAGGGGTGATGAGGGAGCACCCACCCGAGTGCGCCAAGGCCTAAAACTTCGAACCCGAGTCCGCGGCCAACCCGGGGTCATCTATTGGCTCCAGGAGCACGAGGCTGAACGCAAGAGCGTTCCAAATGAGCCGTACTGCTGCATCTGAAACAACGCCGGGGTCCCCTTTTGATAACTTTAACTAACGTAGATAGTCCGGAATCAGCGCCGACTTATCCACCGGAAGCATTCCCTTAAGAACGATTGGGCCTAATTCTTTTTCAGGTAAATCAATCAATAAGGCGAAAGAGGCTGTTTGGACTCTGTCGACATACTGATGTAACTGCTCGTCACCCCACTGCACTTCCAAATATAACGACACTGTAGTTGTTTCCGAACGCCGGTGGTTAACCTTTGCCTAACTACGAGCTCCCTTATTTGCTGCAAGGAAAACTCTTCTGCCATGGCTGGCGAGAGGAGGTTCTGCAACTCGCCTCTAGCGAGCGGGTACAACAACGACAGAATTACTTGGTGCGGAACACGAAAGGCGGCCGCGTGTTGTTCTAGGCGAACCGGTAACCACAATAAGTTCTCCACCCGATGAAATCGCTCTACAACAAATTCAGTAATATCTCGGAAGAAATAGGCTAGAGGATTAGGCAATTTGGCAAACACAGCATCTACCTTGACAGCCGATGGAACAGTGCCACGCCCAGGCTGTTTCTCGCTGATAGTGCGAGTAGCTATATTCAAACTTCCTCCCATCTAACTCCAAACACGTAAGCTTAAACTGTAATGCGCTCACCAAAGTTCCCAACTCAACGGTTAATTTTTTTGTGATGATCCCCAAATCTAACATACTTAAATCGGCTACCCCAGCCAGCTGACTGTCAATAGGTTGGGTTCCCTCTAGAAGAGAAATAGTGTCCTCAAGGCCTTTAATAGCCTCAAACAAAAACTGAATTGCCGCTCCTGTCTCACCGACCACCGCTGGCATGACGTCAACCGGTTGCAGCACGGCAGCGCGCAAACGGGCTACTAATTCCGGAACACTTCCTTCAGTCGGTTGGCGCCTTATTGCCAACTCGTAGACAAGGTGGTCATTCCGGAGCAAGCCGATCCCCGGACACTGTCCGACTGCCATTTTGACAAGCGCCTGAAACAAGTCACAGCCAAAGCAATACGGTACCACCAGACACAAACAGAAACAACAGTGAATCTGACAGCAACTAGAACGGCAAGCACAAGCGCAACCAGGCTCTGTTACCAGTGAAACGCCTGGTTAAATCCGCAGGACAGAACAGATAGTTGGAATTGTGGGAAGGGGCCAAAAATGAGCGGCTGTCAGTTACACTAGAACACATAACATTATTTAGCTGCTGAACTTTACAGCGCAAATTTCCGAGCTTAAATATCGACTGAATATGTCACACAATCTTATGGCTTAAGGGCACAACCTCCTTAATTTTTACAAGGCAGAAAGCGCAAACCTTTATCAAAAAATATTTTAAATGAGGTTGAAGGCCCAAACAATGCAAGACGAAAAGTAAGGAACTTTCAATTTTAAAATGGCTGATGGCCCATTATTTAATAGCCAACTGAAAGCATACAAATTCAAACCATCGGCTATGAGCCATTAAAATACACAAACACCAATAAGAAAAGGCAGTACAGCCAGCGGCGCTCAGAAGTTTCCGGGGGTCGGTCTGCACTTGAAGTATTAACGTTCGCTTAGGGGAGACAGGTAGTCGGCCCGACTATATCCGATTCGCCGGCAACCCAACCAAGAGACAGTCAACGGACCCATCGACAAGATGACTTGCTTTCCACCCGACCAGTATACAAGGGACTCCAAAGCCAAAACATAAAAGGCGTAGCCGACCACAACCAAGTATGCATAAGGTGTCAAAACTAGACACACCTGTTGGACAGCGACAACACGGGGAGGAAAGGACACTGCCTGAATATTATTTCAGCGGCCAGGGCAGGTAACTGGAACGCTAACGGCCACAAGGCAGAAAATTCCGCTGGTGCACTTGGACTTCAAATAACCAAAATACAGTTGAACTCCAACTCGAACACTCACTGTTGCTGACGGGAATACCCCCAACAGCCAACCATGAAAACCAACAGCACAATGTGAATAGACTGGCTTCGGTAATTACATCACCACTCAACTTTGATGTCCTGGGTCGGTGAGCCACCAACCCCGTAGCAATCGGAACAGCTCCCACACACTCCGACACTACATAGAGACCGCCAGCGGGCCCGGCCCACTTCGCCGCATGGAGATTTCCTGGCTGATCCACACCAACCGACCGACTGCTGCACACTGGCTAGCCGGAAACTATAAGCACCAGACCAAACATAGTACAAGGTGTGAATATCGATACACACTGCTGCTGCCACACGTAGAAAGAGGAAGAACCACAGCATAACGGCAATAACAGCAGAGTAACAGTCAAGGTTTAAACCAACGCCTAAACCGGGGCCAGCACGGCTCACACAGCACGTCCACATACACCAACGACCATCCAGGAGTTGCCAGTCGTGCTGGTGGAGGAATGGAACTCTCATGGCCACCACGGGAGCACGTGGTGATCACATACCGTACTGAAAACACTACCCGCCTCCTGCAATGTCCAGAGGACTACCATGAATCGTGGTGACATCAATTCAGTTATAGTTTTGAATAAAAGTGTCTGTTCTTCTCACTGTGTACCCCTCTCTGTTACTTACTATGTAGCAGTTCTATGTACTCGTATGTTCCAAGTTTTATCGAGTTGTAGATCAAGTGAAAGTGACTTTCGTTCTTAAGTTTTGTATACTACTATATTACCAGCATTTCAGGACCGTTTTTTTATTATTATTATTATTTTACCCAACATACTACATTCAATAGTTTCAGGCATTGTCAGATGTCTACAAAGATACAAAAAATTACTGGTTACTTAATTGTAACTACATTGTTTGAGATACTCGCTGTCTCGGGAGTTTTAGGATATCTTGGTATTAAAATTATATACAACTGAATACTGCATAGCGTGTTTCAAAGGCACGACCGTTTGCTCTTGTCACCTCAAAATGCAAACGCACTTCCGAACAATGGAAGACCTCTCTCATCAAAGATGTGTCTCGATTTATCTAGTACGGATGTAGTTGAATGGCAACACTAAGCACTGTTATCGGTTCACTCTGCAGGTCAAAGGTAATGTTCTTCCTCAATCATTCGTGTTACATGCCATTTCTAAGAAAAGGGGGCACGCAGGAGCAAAAAAACTGTGTAAAATTTACATATAGTTTCATTCTGAAACACGATAACATTTTGGCATACCGAGATCGACTGCTCGCCTCTTTTGCATAGTCTTCAGCCTCTGGTAGTGTGACTTGAGGCTGAAACATAAAAAGTTTCGTTTTGAGAAGGGATGGCTATTAGGTCCAGTGAAGTGGCACAATTAAAGTGGCCGAGTGGTTCTAGGCGCTACAGTCTGAAACCGCGCGACCACTACGGTCGCAGGTTCGAATCCTGCCTCGGGAATGGATGTGTGTGATGTCCTTAGGTTAGTTAGGTTTAAGTAGTTCTAAGTTCTAGGGGACTGATGACCTCAGAAGTTAAGTCCCATAGTGCTCACAGCCATTTGAACCAATTAAAGTGTCGAGTCAGCACGCAACGAGGCGGGGCAGCGAGGATAGGTGTGAAAACACACTAGGTGTCTGTCAGATGCTATAGGTTTTTGTGTGTCCAAACCATTTATTAATTGTATTGGACGGGTAAGACTGTGCATTAGTAGGCACTATGGTCTGGTCAGACGTTGCCACGCCGCTTTTGAGTTTCAAAGCAACCTTCCACTCACCGCTGCGGCGTGATGGGCCCTCCGGCCTGCTCTGGGCTCAAAAGATCGATGGGCTTGAATTCCATGTGAACGACCGCTACAAAGCTAGGCTGGACATTAGCCATAACAACTTTACATTGTACAAGAGCGAAAGGATGTTCATAGCTTCCTAAGGTAGAACACTTGGTGGTGAATGAACCAAGGACGCCCATGTTTCCTTTTGGCCAGCTGTGGCATAGTATACGGTTGGTAAGGTGTGGATCAGGGTCGCTGCATGGTGCAACCGACTGCTACATTTCAGCCACCATAAGTTGATTCCTGACAGTTGCAGTAGAGTCGGTGCAGTAACTTCGCATGTCTACCTCAACCGTTAACATAACGCTGTATTGTAAACGTCTCTATGGACACGCATTAGTGTTGTCACACCTCTACAGATGGCCACTGTTTTTCCCTACAGCCATTAGCGATTCACAGTTAAAACCTGGCAACAGCGCTGGCGAGCTGTCAGGGAACTTCTTACACCGTCTCGAGTATAGCTGGCAGCAACTATTATCACTTCCTTATTCTGTCACATACTTCGGCTTATTAGCCCTAATTTGAGGCCGGTGTATTCCATACTTGGGTAAAATGTAAACTTGGGTGACGTAAGTCGACCTGTGGGACGGCAACGCCGTTATTCCTCATCGGCAGTTCTGTACTACACTTCGGAAAACTTCAGTAAATGCACAACATAACCGCAGCCATTTTCCTTTAAGCACTTAGTTCTACCTAAGTTCATTCTTAGTTTCCACAACCGTTTACTACAACAAATCGCAATAAATAATTCTGAGCTAATGTCGAGCATAAGAACGAATACAGGGCTTGAACACTGGGTTACTGTAGCGAGACTGAATACTGCAACTCTCAAATCCTCCAAAAATAAAAGGAAGATATACCTATTTAAAAAATAAATAATAATAATAATAATTCCCTTGACGCCTTTCTGAGGGACAACCTCCACTCCTTCCAAATTAACAATGTAAGTGTAGCTCACATGTGGCTTAAACCAAAGAGAAAGTATCGACAGCAATTGAGAGATTTATACCAAATAATTTAACAAACGTCCGAGTTGATCGCACATGGTACACCAAACAGGTCAGAACACTGTTGCAGAAACAACGAAAAAGGCAAGCCAAATTTAAACAACGCAAAATCCCTAAGATTGGTGATCTGTTACAGAAGCTCGAAATTTAGCGTGGACTTCAGTGCGAGACGCTTATAATAGTTTCTACAATGAAACTTTGTCTCGAAACCAGACAGAAAATATAAAGAGATTCTGGTCGTGTGGAAAGTATGGTAGTGGCAAGACACAATCAATGTCTTCTCTGAACGATAGCAATGGAAAATAGTATCGATGACAGTGCCCCTAAAGCAGAGTTGTTAAACACAGCCTTCCGAAATTCCTTCACCGTAGAAGACGGAGTAAATATTCCAGAATTCGAATCAAGAACAGCTGCTAACATGAGTAATTTAGAAGTAGATGTCCTCGGAGTAGTGAAGTAACTTAAATCACTTAATAAAACCATCTCTTCCGGTGCAGACTGTATAAGAATTAGGTTCCTTTCAGACTATGTTGATGTAATAGCTCCATACTTAACAATCATATACAACCGCTCACTCAACGAAAGATCCATACCCAAAGACTGAAAAGTTGCACAGTTCATACCAATATTCAAGAAAGCTAGCAGGAGTAATCCACTAAATTACAGGCCCATATCATTAACGTCGATATGCAGCAGAATTTTGGAACATATATTGTGTTCGAACATTATGAATTACCTAGAAGAGAACGGTCTATTGACACACAGTGAATACGGATTTAGAAAGCATCGTTCTTGTGAAACACACCTAGCTCTTTACTCATACGCAGTGTTGTGTGCTATTGACAAGGAATTTCCACCCGACTTGTTGTGTGCTATTGACAAGAGATTTCAAACTGATTCCATATTTCTAGATTTCCAGAAGGCTTTTGACACTGTACCTCACAGGCGGCTTGTAATCCAACTGCGTCTCAATTTGCGACTGGATTCGTGATTACCTGTCAGTGTGTTCACTGTTCGAGTAACCGACGGAAAGTCATCGCGTAAAACAGAAGTGACCTCTGGTGTTCACCAAGGTTGTTGTTATAGGCGGTCTGCTGTTCGTTATCTATATAAACGATTTCGGAGACAATCTGAGTAGCGTTTAAACTCAGAAGAGTGATTCTGGAGTCACTCTGTAGCAATTCTGGACAGGGGTGTCGCATTGTCCTACTGGAATTGCCCAAGTCCGTCGAAATTCACAATGGACATGAATGGAGGCAGGTGATCGGATAGGATGCTTAAGTACGTGTCACATGTCAGAGTCGTATCTAGACGTGTCAGGGGTCCCATATCACTTCAACTGCACACGCCCTCCATCAGGCTGAACAGTCCCCTGGTGACAAGCGGGGTCCACGGATTCATGAGGTTCTCTCCATACCCGTACACGTCCGTCCACTCGATACAATTTGAAACGAGACTCGTCCGACCAGGCAACAGGTTTCCAGTCATCAACAGTCCAATGTCGGTGTTGACGGCACCAGGCGAGGGGTAAAGCTTTTTGTCATACAGTCATTAAGGATACACGAGTGGGCCTTTGGCTCCGAAAGCCCACATCGAGGATGTTCCGCTGACAGTTTCGCAAGCTGACACTTGTTGAGGGCCCATTATTGAAATCTGCAGCAGGTTGCGGATGCGTTGCACTCCTGTCACGCTGAACGATTCTCTTCAGTCGCCGTTGGTCCCGTTCCTCCAGGATGTTTTTCCGGCAGCAGCGATGTAGGAGACTTGATGTTATACCGGGTTCCTGATATTCACGGTACACTCGTGAAATGCTCGTACGGGAAAATCTCCGCTTCAACGCTACCTCGGAGATGCTGTATCCCCGTCGCTCGTGCGGCGACTATAAACTACGTTCAAACTCATTTAAATCTTGATAACCTGCCATTGTATCAGCAGTAACCAATCTAACAACTGCACCAGACACTTGTCTTGTATAGGCGTTGCCGACCGCAGCGCCGTATTCTGCCTGTTTACATATCTCTGTATTTGAATACGCACGCTTATACCAGTTTCTTTGGCGCTTCAGTGTATAATGAACAGTTCAAGAGTATCCAAGTACATGTGTTTTATTTATATTGTCCTTAAATCAACATTCTTTTAACGTCCTTCAGTTTATATCATGAATACATATTTTTGTTCCACTTGGAGAGCTCGTAGACTGAGCATTACAAACTCTCTAAAACGTCTGCACATTTTTTTGATGTTTTGATGAATTTGCTTCGTTAATTTCTTAGACCTCTCGGGAGTTGAAATTTGTGAACCCCAGAGGGAAGCAGTTGTTGCAGTAGACGAGTCTGCAAAATACAGGGAAACTCTTGTGACTAATGAAGAGGAATGAGACATTAGATGTGTTTCCGATTTCCTTTGTAAATCAAAAAAGTACTTGATGGATATGCATTTTGGCTAGAGTTTTCAGTGTTCTTTTATTTTCTCTTGTCTACGAAAATTGTTTATGAATCAAAGCGGCTCGTAAAGGAACCAGGGCCGGCCGTTGTGGCCGAGAGGTTCTAGGCGCTTCAGTCCGAAACCGCGCTGCTGCTACGGTCGCAGGTTCGAATCCTGCCTCGGGCATGGATGTGTGTGATGTCCTTAGGTTAGTTAGGTTATGTAGTTCTAAGTTCTGGGGACTGATGACCTCAGATGTTAAGTCCCATAGTACTCAGAGCCAAAGGAACCAGGACATCTTGAACACACCGAGATCACCAGAATCACTCTTCTTCTGCAGTACGTATTCATCGGATGAACGAATGAAGATTTTTATTTTGTTTAGGTTTGCTATTGCTGGTTCCAGGTTGTTCTTATTTTTGAGAGACAGTCGACAGTTATTTCCTTATTCTGTCCTTATAATCGACGGAATTAACCAGCTAGAAAATATGAAATGCACTATAATAGTGTTAACCCAAAGAATTAACCATTCAGAAAAAAATGCTCAATAATACTGTTCTAATTCCACGTGTTCCCCGTTAGACAACGCGGCCAAAATACTAAAGCAAAGACAAATTTGAATGAATGCAAACAAATGAATCTTTTAACAGTGAGACATAGTGAAAGAAAGTCCCAAACGGACAGAACTGTGGACAAGCACACGGCTGCTATACCAGGTGGTTATAATTAAAGTACAGATACTCACAGAGATCCAATGTGGACTGTAATTATCGTATGACAGCGAAACTTTGTGGATATTCTAATGCGTCAATGCGGAACCGATTTACTCTGGAAAACAGATACTTCAAATTTTGGCCACGAGGTGCAGGTCTAGCGCTGCGAATGTAGGAAAGAGGTATAGAAATGTTTACATATTAATGGATTAGAAACGACATAGGCAGGGAAGGTCAAACAAATGAGAAAGGCGTAATGTCGATTTTGTTGTTAACTGCCGCTTGTGCTGTTTGTTCAATATGAGCACCGGAGAGCTCTCCGAGATGCTGTACAGCGCTAGATTTGCACCTGGTGGCCAGAATTGGAACTATTTTTTGTCAGCGAAAATCGGTTCCGAATTAATACATTAGCATATCTATCAAGTTTCCCTGCCGTACGATAGTTACAGCCTATTCTAGCCCTCAGTGAGTAGTTGCACTGTAATTGTAATCACTCAGTGCTTGTTTCCCTTCTGTGAGAGGGAGACTGAGCATGCACACGTTGGATCGTGAACACAATTCAGCCATGAGTGACTCTGCACTGGTTCATGTGGCTCCTTGCCTCTTATTGCCAACTGCAGCATGCACCTAATGCACACGGAAAGTTAGCAGGTGTAGACGTATCAGTAGTTTCTTAATTATAGGGTAGGAATATCTTTGAAGTGAGCACTCAGTCACACAGAGCAGAACTTTTCGCACCAGTATCCATTTACTCCGAAAGTCACGTGACTATGCCGAGGTGTGAGGTTTACCCGCAAACGCTTCACAGATTTTGAATTGAATTTCGTCCCTAGTACTTATAGATCCTGTTACAAAGCTCTGTGGGTTTTGTACCTGCGTCTCCTAGGCGTCTTAACAATGTGCATTCGATATCTGGAAAGAACTTGCCTTAAAGCTAAAGATAAATGCAGACCTTTCGGCTTATTTTGTGACAAGTGTAACAGATCAGAGATGTCACGAGATCTTTTGTTACGAGAAGAGAATGGATAGCCACGCTGTTTTTCAGGTTTTGTATTTCATTTGATCGTATTGCTGAATATCTGTATTTACACTTTCGCTGCGGCGGCATTGCGGAATGGCTTCCAAGCATGTCAAAACAAAAGTGTCCCAAAAAAACACTGAAATAACAAATTAACGATTTACTACACAATGAAATATTTATATGAAAGACAGTTTTGTTTTTCTCTTCCAGTGCCATATGTTTGATCTTCATTCACTTTTCGGGAGCTAGATTTTTTCATTTTGTCCACATTCATTCTCCTTGAAGTACATCTACATCTACAATCATACTCTGCAAATCACACTTAAGTGCATGGCAGAGGATTCATCGAAACACGTTCACAATAATACTCTTATCATTTCACTCTCGAACTGAGCAAGGACAAAACAACACCTATATCTTACCGTGGGAGCTCTGATTTCCCCTTTTTACTGTGATGGTCATTTCTCCCTGTTTAGGTCGGCGCCAACAAAATGTTTTCGCGCTCGAAGGAGCAAGTTGTTGATTGAAATTTCGTTAGAAGATTCCTCCGCAACGAGAAACGCCTTTTTATTAATAATGTCAACCCCCAACTCTGTATCATATCCGTGACACTCTCTCCCCTATTTTCTGGTAATACCAAAAGCTGCTGCTCTTCTTTGAACCTTCTCGATGTATTCCGTCAACTCTATCTGGTAGGGATCCCACACGGAGCAGCAGCACCTCGAAATAGGACAGGCAGGAATAGTAGGTCTGTTACGTCTTCTAAGTATTCTGCCAATAAAACGCAGTCTTTTTTTCGCCTTCAATACGATGTTTTCTATCTGTTCTTTGCAATTTAAGTTAGTCCTAATTGCAATACATAGGCATTTACTTAATACGGCCTTTCGATTTGATTGATCTATCGTGTAACCGAAGCTTAACGGATTCCTTTTAGCACTCATGTGGGTGATCTCCACTTTTCATTATTTAGGGTCAATTGCTAATTTCCTCACCGTACTGATATCGTTTCTAAATCGTTTTGCAATTTGTTTGATCTTCTGATTTACTAGACGATAAACGACCTGAGACACTTCCGCTAACCACCAAATTCCCCAGACATGGACGGACATTACTGAGCATATCTGGGAAGCCTTGCAACGTGCTCATCAGAAGAGATTTCCACCCTCTCGTACTCTTACGAATTTATGGACAGCCCTGTAGGATTCATGGCGTCGGTTCCCTCCAGCACTTCTTCAGACATTAGTCGAATCCATGCCACGTCGTGTTGGGCACTTCTGCGTGCTTGCGGGGGCCCTACACGATATTAGGCAGGTGTATCAGTTTCTTTCCCCCCCTCCCAGTGTAGATACCCACCTCCGTAGTCGACGTCGCTATGGTGACACATGGCTCAGCGCTAAGCCGATTCGAGTCCTGGTGGATGACATTTTCACTGCTAAAATTTGGCCAAAAAGGGGTGGAGAGGCGCCGGCCAGAGTGTCCGAGCGGTTCTAGGCACTACGGTCTGGAACCGCGCGGCCGCTACGGTCGCAGGTTCGAATCCTGCCTCGGGCGTGGATGTATGTGATGTCCTTAGGTTAGTTAGGTTTAAGTAGTTCTAAGTTCTAGGGGACTGATGACCTCAGAAGTTAAGTCCCATAGTGCTCAGAGCCATTTGGACCATTTGAATCCGAGTTCGAATCTCGGTCCGGCACTCAGTTTAATCTGCTCGGAAGTTTCCGATCAGAGCACACTCCTCTGTAGGGTGAGAATTTCATTCTAGGACGCGAAATTTCGGAACATTTTCTGATGATGAACTCGATCCGCTGGCTAAGTCAGATGCGTTGGGAGATGAAATTTATGAAGCACAGAGGGGAGTAGTTTCTTCAGCATGTGAGTCTGAAACACACAACGACTGGTTGGCAACCAATGAAGGAAAACAGGACATTAGATGTTGGGTTTCTGATTCAATTTGCAAATTAGGAAGTGCTTTATGGATGCACATTTCTGCTAGACGTTTTAGCCTTCGTTTATTTGCTCTGTTCCACACAAACTATTTGTGAATCACAGCGGCAGGTAAAGGAAGCAGGAATGCTCGGCACATAAAGGGCCCCAGAATCACTACTCTTCTTCAACACGTATGGAAGGGCATGTTTGACTTTGTACCATTGCATGCGCCTTCTTGTCGCTTTAGCCAACGACGGCATGCATCTAGTGCGCACGGATAGTTGCTCAGGTATGAACCCACCTTTAAAATGTATAGTTTTTTCTACTCCTTTGGTAGACCTCATACAAAATCTTTTTCACATACGATAAGCGGTCATTTCGATTTAACATTTATGCGGTAAGTTGCGTGTCAATGTCATTATTTTTTCCGCACAACAGCTTCTCATTTAAAATCAGGAGGCTAAGAATCGATCCCGAAATCCCCGCATTGATAGCCTGTCACGCTAATGACTTGACCACGAAAGCGACCGTAGCTCTATTACGAAGTATAGACCCCCACTGGTGAATGCAAAACGATATAACTTTATTTATCGTGGCTATTTTTTCAAACATGAATTCAAAAATCTATGAAGATCATACATTCCCGATGATGGAGCTCAATAGCTCTGACAAAATTTTGAAATGACATTATATAACTCGTAAGCTGTTGTTTAATTTATTCTGTAATGTGCTACCAGTTTCTGTGAAAGACCATTACCGGAAACAGATTGATATAACAGCAAGAGTTGCATATATACATAAAGAAGAACACAAAGTCAAAAATATAATATTTTTAAATTCAGAAGTGGGTGCTTTAGAGAATAATTTACACAGCAGCTTTCGGTTTTATGCAGTGTGAACCAGAACTCAATCGACAAACTTTGGGAGGTACTAGTATGGAGGAAAACAAGAAAAAAATGTTAGTAAATATGGGCTCTAAAATGCAAACCTTAAGAATGATAATACCGTAGGATCATTTATCTTCGCTACTGTGGAAAAATTCTCGTCTCCGGAACGAGTGCTCATAACTTTTAAGGTTTACGTTTGAGATCACATATTTACTGGCCTCTTTTTCTTCTTGTACCACTGCTGCTCTGCTGGTCTTTGCTTTCCCTGTTCCACTCGCAAATGGAGCAGAAGATTAGCAACTGTCTGTACCTTCCAAATTAGCGGTAAGTTCTCTAACCTTGCTTAGCGGTCTTTACGCGAAATGTACATTGGTGGCTGTAAAAACATTCTATAGTCTTTTGCAAATGCCGGTTCTCTAAAAATTTTCCGCAGTATTTCGCCAAAGCAATGTCTCTTCTCTCCAGAGACTCCCATATGAGCTCACGAAGCATTTGTGTAACACTCGCTTGTTAAGAACTACCTGTAACAAACCTAGCAGCATGAGTTGGAATTGCTTCGATGTCTTACTTTAGTCCCAAACACTCGAGCGGTACGCAAGAATGGGTAGTACAAATGTCCCGTACGCTGTCTGCTCCATAAATAAGTTTCACTTTCTTAGAATTCTTCCAATAAACCGATGTAGACTATTCGCCTTCGCAACGCCGAACCTCATGTTCCTATTCCGTTTCATATGAATTCACAACGTTACACTTAAATATGTAATCAACTTAATTGAGTCAGGCAGCACGCCACTAATACTGTAATTCAACACTACGGGACTGATGACTGATAACCCTATGAAACATTTAAGATTTTGTTAGTATGCATCAACAGCTACACCATACACTGCGAAATAGAGTTCTTCCGTCGTATTCAACCGCGTTACGAGCAAGCACCATTTATTAATGCAGCTTTGAAGTATTCTTTTGTTAAGACGTAAAAAATTACTAAACCCTTTCGATATGTTTGCCTTTTGGTTTCATTCTGTTTGATGTATTTCTGGCGGAAATTAAATGTCAAGATTCCAAGTGTTCTAATCCCCGTATTTTATACAAGTCAATACTACTAAACACATGCATAATCTTTGAACTCGGCAATGAAACAATGAAAGTGCAGTTCAACAACATCTCTGCACATTGCAGCTAAAATTACTGGGGCTCAGCTGAATTTTATTGTCATTCGCAGCGGTCGTCATTCTGCCTGTAAGCCCTGAAAATGGGAGATGAAGGGGAAGATGCACTTGGAGAAGGAGAGGAAGAGTCATTGGGGGTATGTAACAATAACATCCAATGTTTAAAAGTGACGAAGAAACCTCAGGTTAAATATTTCATGTCTGGGTTATTGCCTACTTTGTTGTCTGCACGTGTGTCTGTTTTGAGTGGTAAGTGATAGTGAAGTGGACAGGAAAGGGGGGGGGGGGGTGTTATGAACAGATTGCGCACGCATATCGCTTACATCTCTTTCCTATGTGTGTTTACCAGTGCACACCATAAAAAATAGGGAATTGTACTTCACGAAAACGTGTTACTATTATTCTGTGAGCTGATGTGCTCCTTCTGTTTGTTTTGATTTTCTGCTACTGATCAGTATCAGTTAATAGGGTCGGACTTTTTTGTTTAAACTGGAAGACAATTATGATGATGTAGTGTAACCTTTAAGGTAGCCCATCGTCAACACCGAGGCTGTTCCAGGGGGAGTACTGGCCCAGTTGCTGTCGGAGTCCGCAGTGGTCTTGCTCAAACAGCCATCCCAGCTTTCATCCATTTCAGTGAGAATGACTCGGGAATTTCAAACTTGTATATGAATCAGATAAAATAACACACTAAATGCGATGGACGGATCCACTGATTTTGGATTCTGTTTGATGGGGAGTGGAACATACCACTATATCGCTCATGTAACCATTGACTGAGCAGTGTCAACGTGTGTTTTTTATTTTTGTATACCATCGTTTTATAAGAATTTGAGCACGTCGCTTCACAATCATACTGAAATCCTATCTGTATTTGTACGAGTTCGAATTCGTTTATTACAGCTGTTTCTTTTGTGTTCTTGTTCTGTACGAGGAACTTTTTAAATGTAATAAAGCATATCAGATTCGTCCCCAAGAGGAATGGTGTTCAAACCCTGTCCCATCAATAATCCAGAATGAGATTTTCACTCTGCAGCGGAGTGTGCGCTGATTTGAAATTTCTTGGCAGGTTAAAACTGTGTGCCGGACCGAGACTCGAACTCGGGACCTTTGCCTTTCGCGAAAGGTCCCGGGGTCGAGTCTCGGTCCGGCACACAGTTATAATCTGCCAGGAAGTTTCTTGTCCCATCACCCTGAGCGGCGTTTATTGCAAATCCCTAAAATACTGCATCCAAATGCCAGAATGGTTCCTTAAATAATGTGTCAGGTGATTTCCTTCGCCTGCTTCGTCAAATTCCATCCATTGTTCGTCTATTTTAGCACCACTCCGACGAGGTGTTTGGCCGTCCTCGTCCTATTTCATCATTTCGATAGCAGTTCGAATGGGAAAATAGTGCTTCACAAGTACATGCAGGGTGTTCCAAAATAACCTTTACCATTTTGATCACGTATATTTCAGAAACGGGGATATGTAGAACGGTGCAGTTTGTGCCATAATGTCTATACATATCTAAACGTTTAGTAGCCGTTCCACAGGTTCCAATATGTGCGCCATTTGTAGCACGCAGAATATCCAAGGAACATTTCAGTTCCTCCCACTAGAGAGAAAGTCACTGAAGAGATCGTTAAAGCTGTTTCCTTTTCTTCTGTTCTTTTTTAAAGAACGATTAAGTGGTTCTACGTAAACTGACTCTCCTAAATTTTGAAAAAACACACTAAATCATGATTTTGTTGGTATATATTGAACTCCATTCTGAGCCACTGGCAGCTTCAACAATGAGTAATAAAGGACATTTCTTCCTCTAGGTATGAACATGACTGTTTTCAAAATTGTGATTGATTGTGGATGACGAATTTCATTAGTGTATATATGTTTCGTAGTATTGCAGTTAAATGCCTAACTCCTAAAATAGATACTTACATGACGACCGCGGGTGAACACCACATATTATTCTTAATGCTCGTTTTTGTGCCATCAATACTTTGAAAGTTTCTGACAGATTAATACTGTATGCCAAACCAAGACTAGAACCCCGTACCTTTGCGTGCAGATGCTCTACCGACTGAGCTACCCAAGCACGACTCAACAGAGTGTCCTCACAGCTGTACCTCATCTCCTATCTTGTAAACTTACAAAAGTTCCATCCTGGAAGAAAGGACATTGCGAAGACATGGCTTATCCGCAGCCTGGGAGAGTCTTCAGAATGAGATTTTCACTCTGCAGCGGAGAGTGTCGTGATATGAAACTTCCTGGCAGATTAAAACTGCAAGTGTTGCAGGAGAGCGTCTGTTGGGTTGGGTTGTTTTGGGGGAAGAGACCAGACTGCGAGGTCATCGGTCTCATCGGTTTAGGGAAGGACGGGGAAGGAGATCGGCCGTGACCTTTCACAGGAACCATCCCGGCATTCGCCTGGAGCGATTTTGGGAAATCACGGGAAACCTAAATCAGGATGGCCGGACGCGGGATTGAACGAGAGCGTCTGTGAAGTTTGGAATGTGGGATATCAGTTACTGGCCGAAGTGAAACTCTGAGTAAGAGTCGTCAGTCGTGGTGGGGAGCTCAGGCGGTAGAGCAGTTGCCCGCGAAAGGGATACGTGTTGAGTTCGAGTCTCCGCCCGGCACACAGTTTTAATCTCCCAGGAAGTTTCATATCAGCGCACACTCCGCTGTAGAGTGAAACTCTCATTCTGGAATCAACACTTTTTTCCAAGTAGTCAGTTACCCCAGATAATTATTCCATAAGACATTACTGAGAAGGAGGTTAATTTGTTTGTTTCCAAAAGTAGCAGCTATACGAAGAATAAAACTAGCTCAAATTAATACCTTGAGAAACTCAATAATATGGTTCTCTCATTTCAGATTGTCATTAATATGCACCCCCCCCCCAAAAAAAAAAAAATTTTGGAGCATTCTACCCTTTTTACTGACTCCTGTTCATGTGCAACATCAGTTTTGGTATGACTCTTCTTGTTGTCGAGAACTGATTATAGTGTGTTTTATGCAGAATTTACGGAGAGTTTTATTGGAAAATCGCCATGAACAGTCTCTTCTGTATCCTTCTCTCTAATTGGAAACACTGGAATATTCTTTAGAAGTCCAGCGTGCTACAGACGGGACACAATTTTAAGTCTGTTGAACAGCTACTAAAAGTTTAGGTGTGTGTGAACATTATAACGCAAACCGCACGTATCTACTTATCCATATTTCTGAAATAAACGTGATCAAAGTTGTAAAGATCATTTTAGAACACCCTGTATATTATCGCTAAGCATGTCATCACTAGTCTTTTCGTGTCGTCTATAAACAGTTTTCACCATTACAGGAAGTAATGTTTTAACTCTCGAGCTGAAGCTACTATTTCCGAATTCGGAGAACTTTATTCGAGTTTTAGTATTGTAATTATCACAGAAAATTCGTCTTGCTCATTCATGAAAGTTCAACGCGTAGAAACTAACGCAGGTTTCTCAAGGGCGTACGAAGAATCCTATTGCACATTTTCAGTGACTCCAAGTGTAGCACTTTTCGCATCTAGCGAATTTTTACAGTAGAAGTATTGACACACCATTGGCAAGTTGTGAAATGCTGCTGATAAAAGCGGAAACTAATCATTTTACATAAACAACGCCTTATTATAAATTTTATGAAAGACTGGAGAATATCTTAATCTGAATGCAGATTACGACAGACATAGAGCTAAACCAAGAAAGAAAGGACGCGGTTAACTGACTGGAAATTCATCGATGAAAATGTCCAAATGTTTTCCTTGTCAGGTGTGTATGCTGTTCCATTTCGCTGTTTTAATGCTTTTATCGGAACGCCACTTAACAATTAAGTGACTAAAAAGGGATGAAGGTACAACACGCCAACTTACAAGTACACTACATGAGTTACGCACATTGTTTGAAGCAGACGTTTAGCTTTTGGCCAAATAATATCTCATTTATGACTCTCGGGAAATTGCTGGTCGTGGCAAAACCTGGATGACCCACGGGTTTTTATTGCGCCGCTAGGACCCACCTCTCTGTCGTTGTGGTTTCGCTTTGATGGTGATCCACATTTTCTTGGACTGCCCGCTTTCAACATCGCCCAGGCAGACGTTTCCGCTGCCTGATACGCTTCCTACACTTTTATCGGATGACATTGCAACGGCAGACTTAGTTTTGAGTTTTATTCGTGCAGGGTTTTTTTATCCCTTGATCTAAGTGTTTGTCCTTTTTTGTGTTGAGTCCGGCCTTTGGCCCACGGTTTTAGATTGTGTTTCTTAGTGTGTCACTTGGTGGTTGGCTTTTCCTTTTTGTTTTCGTGGTCGGCCTACCACTGTCACACTCTGTGTGATTTTAATTCCTTTTGTCTGGTCTCTGTCTGTGTCTTTCTTGTCCTGTTTCGTCCCTTGTCATCTCCGTTGTTTAATTTTACTCTTCGTGGGTGTTTAAAGTTCGTGGAAAAGGGACCGATGGCCCATGAAGTCTGGTCCCTTCAATCCCAAAAACCAACGAACCGTAACTATGTGTTGCACGGTACAATTTCTGCGGCGAATTGAGCATGTATGATCTTTACACTAAGGTGACAAGTCATGAGCTAGCGATATGCACTTACACAGATGGCGGTAGCATCGCGTACAAAAAGTATAAAAGGGCGGTGCATTGGCAGAGCTGTCATTTGTACTCAGATTATTCGTTTGAAAAGGTTTTCGATGTGATTATGGCTGCACGATGGCAATTAACAGACGTTGGATGCCGAATGATAGTTGCAGCTAGACGCATGGGACATTCCATTTCCGAAATCGTTAGGGAACTCAGTGTTCCGAGATCCAAAACGTCAAGAGCGAGCCAAGAATATCAAATTTCAGGCATTAATCCCATAACGGCAACGCAATGGCCGATGGTCTTCACTTAACAACCGAGAACAGCGGCATTTGCGTAGAGTTTTCATCGCCAACAGACAAGCAGTACTGCGTGAAATAGCCGCAGAAATCAGTGTGAGAACTACGAATAACAAATCCGTTATGACAGTTCGGCGTTATTTGGCGTTAATGGGCTATGGCAGCAGACGAGCGACGCGAGTTACGTTGCTAACACCACGACATCATTTGCAATGCCACGCCTGGCTCCTGAGCATACCGGTTGGACCCTAGATACTGGAAAACCATTTACTGGTCAGACGAATCCCGATTTCATTTGGTAAGAGTTGACTGTAGGGTTGGGACGTCGCGCAGATTTCACGAAGCCGTAGACCGAAGTGGTCAACAAGGGACTGTGCAGGCTAGTGGTGGTCCCATAATCGTGTAGTCTGTGTTTACATAGAATGGACTCAGTCCTCTGGTCCAACTGAACCGGTCGTTGACTGGAAATGGCTATGTTCGGCTACCTGGACACTATTTGCAATCATTGGTTCAAATGGTTCAAATTGCTCTGAGCACTATGGGACTTAACGTCTGAGGTCATCAGTCCCCTAGAACTTAGAACTACTTAAACCTGACCAACCTACGGACATCACACACATCCACGACCGAGGCAGGATTCGAACCTGCGAGCGTAGCGGCCGCGCGGTTCCAGACTGTAGTGCCTAGAACCGGCCGGCCACCCCGGCCGGCTATTTGCAGTCATTCATGGACTTCATGTTCAAAACCACGATGTCATGTCACCAGGACGCAATTGTTCGCGATTGGTTTGAAGAACATTCCAGATAGTTCGATCAAATGATTTGGCCACCCAGATCGTCCGACAGGAATCACATCGGCAACATTTTCGTAACTGTGGACGGCGACAGAGGCAGCGTCGCTCAACATTTCTGGAGGGAACTTCCAACGACATGTTGAGTCCATGCCGCGTCGAGTTGATGCACTGCACCGGACTGAAGGAGGTCCGACACCATATTGGGAAGTATCCCAAGACTTTTGTCATCCAAGTCTTCATTCGTTAACATTTAAGATTTTTACAGCCAAATTACCTTAATGGATGGTAGGGCATAGAGATCACCGTATTTTAAATCAGTTTTATGCGGTTGTAGGTGTTTGGTCTAGTGATGTCTCGTGTAGATTGTAGTAGGTTGAACGGATGCCAAAATACGTTTTCTAACAATGCACATCACAGTTAAGGGAAACTTCTGTTACACGATAAATGCAATTCGACCACGGGGCTAAAGCTGTACTAGGGAGCTGACTGCCTGCACCAATACACTGTTACTATTTAGAGCCTTGCAGAACTTCGGCTGCATCCAGCCTCGTATAGCTACTAATTATACACGTAACTGTTTATAATTTACACTTGGAAAATTAAGCCAAAGGCAAATACATGAAGAGGCCTTCCGTTTTGCCCATGGTACATTCCGTTCTAATTCAGCCAAGATACTATTATTAATAATTTGGTGTTTAAAATACACGCGTTCCTTCTTAACTCTAGTGCACTCTGGCGCTGGCTTACTGCGCATTTCCTACGAGAAATATCCCCCAACTTCTTTGCATCTCATTTATACCGACGCTAATGTATAGTGTTACATCATGACACAACACTACTAAACTGACACTCCCGTATTTCCGTGCATGTTGATTCGGGTTTCATAATTCTGCGAGTTTATTTTCAGTACAGAAATAGATGTTCCTAGAGATGAAGAATGGAGTGTCTATATGATGGAAATTGGGTGTGTCTAATGTTACCGAAACTTTTGTGGTGGAATTCGTTATCCGATATCCAGGAGAAAGTGCACGTGCAGCTTATCGCCTTCTTCCGGACGATGAGAAAGGTCCAGTCATTGACATGAGTGACACGGGAGCATCATATGATAAATCTCACCAGACAGCTAGCTGCATAACACTGACTGCAGAGTAAGAGGTGACGAGATGCTCTCGGCGTAACGGTGTGGAGACAGGAGTGGGAGCAGGTCCTTCCAGAAAGAGTACACCATGAAGAGATCGTAAGATTGCTTGACTGTCTCTGGCAAGCAAACAGTTAACAACAGCTGAAATTGGGCAAATGCTACGAACATAGTATCACGATGATGCTAACAGTTTACTGGAGACTAGACTGAGATCTCGAGTTACCACGGGTTATTTACCGTTGACAATGCTGATACCTCACAACTAGGATTGGGATAGGTTTAAGGAAAACACATGGAAGGCGGACCAACATATTTCGTCATTTGTTGTTTCATATAATACAGTTTATTATTTAACAGCAACATTATCATTAAAATTTAAAGACTTATTAAAAGAACCAGAATTCTCAGCAAAACTTAAATAGGCTCAATTCATTAAAAACCAACTTTCACAATTGTACCATTAACAGCAGGGCATGAAAATCGGAAGTACACAGTTCCCAAAAACAAGAAAAGTCACACCAACAGGACGTGGCTGCAAGTAGGTTCAACAAACAATTTTATGATCCAAATGAATTACAATGAGTGCCATTAAATACACTAACAATCTCCAAGCTTAGGTAACCGTTACACAATTAGATAACTCTCATCCAAACACAGGAACGATCACAAGTCACGACACTTATTGTAGCTGAGAGAATGGCGCTTAGCAGTGTATGAGCCTTTAATTAAAAAAAAGGCCTTAAACAATAAAATACACAATCCCTCAAAACAGACAAACTGGGAAGTATAAAATTTAATTATTAATCCCAACCGGTTCACGCCAACCAAAGACTGAAAATGACATTTAATAAATATATAGTTGCCCAAAATTCAAGGTAAGTTGGGAGCACATGGAAATTAAAATGTACTTCCAACTGGTACAACCCAGCAGAAACGTTGATAATAACCATTAATAAATATGCAATTGCCCAAAATTCAAAGTAGGCTCAGAGCTACAGCAAATGGCTATCACAGCCAACAAGGAATGAGCAGCCAAATTTAACAAGTGTAGTAGCTAATGACTGTGAATCAAGGTAAGGTTCGGCAGTTCATATAGATAAATAACAGATCTTAAACTTAGCACGCTGAGAAGTAGTAATGAGAATGCTAGATTTATACGAATAATTACAGAGGTATAATGAATGAGGAAGAACCTCAGGCTCGGCAAACACGCTTTAACCTCCTGAGCTCTTTAAAATCACCAAATAGCTCCAACTATTGGTTTCCGCATAAACGGTGACACTCCGCCGTGGCAGTCATCAAACGATCAACTTTGCCTGACGTAAACCACCATGATGCGACTGCTGCAGCGGCAGACTGCCGGTCAACCAAGACGCCGTGCTGCGATGGAACTGCAGCCGTGCCTAAAAGCAAACACGCCTCTGCTCAGGACCACGGAAAAGGAACTCGTCGTTTGCTGTCAAAGATACTCTGCCAGCACTTATCAGAGGCAACAGTAATCTGCGCAAATAAGGCTTCACGTGAAACTCGCAAAGGAGTAAACAAAATATGAACTGCCGCGCGCGGTAGCCGCGCGGTCTAGGAGGCCTTGTCACGGTCCGTACGGCTCCCTCCGTCGGAGATTCGAGTCCTCCCTCGGACGTAGGTATGTCCATAGCGTCTAAATCTACATCTACATTTATACTCCGCAAGCCACCCAACGGTGTGTGGCGGAGAGCACCTTACGTGCCACTGTCATTACCTCCCTTTTCTGTTCCAGTCGCGTATGGTTCGCGGGAAGAACGACTGTCTGAAAGCCTCCGTGCGCGCTCGAATCTCTCTAATTTTACATTCGTGATCTCCTCGGGAGGTATAAGTAGACGGAAGAAATGTATTAGATACCTCATCCAGAAACGCACCCTCTCGAAACTTGGCGAGCAAGCTACACCGCGATGCAGAGCGCCTCTCTTGCAGAGTCTGCCACTTGAGTTTGCTAAACATCTCCGTAACGCTATCACGGTTACCAAATAACCCTGTGACGAAACGCGCCGCTCTTCTTTGGATCTTCTCTATCTCCTCCGTCAACCCGATCTGGTACGGATCCCACACTGATGAGCAATACTCAAGTATAGGTCGAACGAGTGTTTTGTAAGCCACCTCCTTCGTTGATGGGCTACATTTTCTAAGGACTCTCCCAATGAATCTCAACCTGGTACCCGCCTTACCAACAATTAATTTTATATGATCATTCCACTTCAAATCGTTCCGTACGCATACTCCCAGATATTTTACAGAAGTAACTGGTACCAGTGTTTGTTCCGCTATCATATAATCATACAATAAAGGATCCTTCTTTCTATGTATTCGCAATACATTACATTTGTCTATGTTAAAGGTCAGTTGCCACTCCCTGCACCAAGTGCCTATCTGCTGCAGATCTTCCTGCATTTCGCTGCAATTTTCTAATGCTGCAACTTCTCTGTTTACTACAGCATCATCCGCGAAAAACCGCATGGAACTTCTGACTCTATCTACTAGGTCATTTATATATATTGTGAAAAGCAATGATCCCATAACACTCCCCAGTGGCACGCCAGAGGCTACTTTAACGTCTGTAGACGTCTCTCCTTTGATAACAACATGCTGTGTTCTGTTTGCTAAAAACTCTTCAATCCAGCCACACAGCTGGTCTGATATTCCGTAGGCTCTTACTTTGTTTATCAGGCGACAGTGCGGAACTGTATCGAACGCCTTCCGGAAGTCAAGGAAAATGGCATCTACCTGGAAGCCTGTATCTAATATTTTCTGGGTCTCATGAACAAATAAAGCGAGTTGGGTCTCACACGATCGCTGTTTCTGGAATCCATGTTGATTCCTTCATAGTAGATTCTGGGTTTCCAAAAACGACATGATACGCGAGCAAAAAACATGTTCTAAAATTCTACAACAGATCGACGTCAGACGTCTACAGTTTTGCGCATCTGCTCGACGACCCTTCTTGAAGACTGGGATTACCTGTGCTCTTTTCCAATCATTTGGAACCTTCCATTCCTCTAGAGACTTGCGGTACACGGCTGTTAGAAGGGGGGCAAGTTCTTTTCGCGTACTCTGTGTAGAATCGAATTGGTATCCCGTCAGGTCCAGTGAACTTTCCTCTATTGAGTGATTCCAGTTGCTTTTCTATTCCTTGGACACTTATTTCGATGTCAGCCATTTTTTTGTTTGTGCGAGGATTTAGAGAAGGGACTGCAGTGCGGTCTTCCTCTGTGAAACAGCTTTGGAAAAGGGTGTTTAGTATTTTAGCTTCACTCGTGTCATCCTCTGTTTCAATGCCATCATCATCCCGGAGTGTCTGGATATGCTGTTTCGAGCCACTTACTGATTTAACGTAAGACCAGAAGTTCCTAGGATTTTCTGTCAAGTCGGTACATAGAATTTTACTTTCGAATTCACTGAACGCTTCACGCATAGCCCTCCTTACGCTAACTTTGACGTCGTTTAGCTTCTGTTTGTCTGAGAGGTTTTGGCTGCGTTTACACTTGGAGTGAAGCTCTCTTTGCTTTCGCAGTAGTTTCCTAACTTTGTTGTTGAACCACGGTGGGTTTTTCCCGTCCCTCACAGTTTTACTCGGCACGTACCTGTCTAAAACGCATTTTACGATTGCCTTGAACTTTTTCCATAAACACTCAACATTGTCAGTGTCGGAACAGAAATTTTCGTTTTGATCTGTTAGGTAGTCTGAAATCTGCCTTCTATTACTCTTGCTAAACAGATAAACCTTCCTCCCTTTTTTTATATTTCTATTAACTTCCATATTCAGGGATGCTCCAACGGCCTTATGATCACTGATTCCCTGTTCTGCACTTACAGAGTCGAAAAGTTCGGGTCTGTTTGTTATCAGTAGGTCCAAGATGTTATCTCCACGAGTCAGTTCTCTGTTTAATTGCTCGAGGTAATTTTCGGATAGTGCACTCAGTATAATGTAAGTTAGTTTAAGTCAGATTAAGTAGTGTGTAGGTTCAGGTACCAATGACCTCAGCAATTTGGTCGCATAAAACCGTACCACAAATTTCCAGACATGAAGTAATGGCAAAAGTGGGTACCGATACAGGTTAAAATGAACATACCTCAAAATTAGGCGCGTTAATATAACAGGTCCAATTCCATATAACACAGACATGGGCTTACAATATCAAGTACTCAAAATAAACAAACAACACTTAATTCCAATCAGGCGCGAAGAAGCCGTGACTTTCAAGATTACAACCAGGGTGTTGTAGCTTCCAATCGATACAGGTAGTCGTCGAGGTGCCGTAAACTTTAAGCTTGAAGAGTAAGCTGTTAACCTGCCGGTCAGGTCGCACGCGACGTCCGTGGGTCTTCGCGCCGCCTGCCGCTACCAATCCTTAAGCCAGCCGGCCAGGTTTTCCCCCGACCGATTTAACCTTACGCGGCTTCTCGACACTCGCGTCAGACCGTGTAGTCGTCTAGGAACCACAACTTGCCAACCACGTGCCTTGCAGTCAACTGATATCCAGGCCTCGTCATACAAACAACACGCACAGCTCGACCAAAGACCTTAGCCCACGACACACGATCGAATCGATATCGGCAACCTGAGTACGTAGTGCCACGAGGTAAATGCTATTCCGCCAAGATTAGAGCCACCACGGCTCAAATATACCGCAGACAACGCAGACTTGCATAGTTTAGAGCCAGAGTCAAATGGGCAATGAGTGGCATTCTGTGAGTCTCGCTTCTGTCTGTGACCTCTGATCGATGCCATCGTGTATGTTGATGGCTTGGTGAGGCAACCATTCTCCAACTCCTGGAATGGTGGTGTGGGGAGCTACTGTGTATGATAATAAGGACTGATTTTGTAATTGTTGAAGGCAGGTTAAATTCTCGCTGGTATGTGACAAGAATGGTAAGCCCTGTTGCCGTACTCTTCACGGCCAGGTAATCAAACGGGATATTCCATCAGGATAACGCAAGAACCCACACTACAGTTCACACCACAAACCTCTGAGGGGCGTCCGAATTCTTGGCTGGCCTGGCCAGCCACTTGATTCGTCACCAAGGGAGAGCACGTATGGTAAGCGATGGGAAGATGCACAAATTTATACCAGCCTCTTACCAGCATTATTCACGAACTGTCACAATACGTGTTTCGGGTACGGCAGGAAATTCCTCAAGCTGACGGTCTAAGGCTGTATACTTCCTTGTCACAACGGATACAAGAGCGTGCTAGTGGAGATGTGGGTCACACTGCGTACTGATCTTGATGATGGATATTCGTTCCGAACTGAATGAAGATTTAATCATTTAATATCCATTGTATGATTAACGTCTCTAAAAACTTTGATAGATATTGCACTAACGCTGTTACGTGTTTCTTCTCGCCTCGGGCATGGATGTGTGTGATGTCCTTAGGTTACTTAGGTTTAAGTAGTTCTAAGTTCTAGGGGGCTGATGACCACAGATGTTAAGTCCCATAGTGCTCAGAGCCATTTGAACCATTTTTGGACTTACACACTTCGAACACACTCCCGAAGGTTATTTATCCGACAGTCACTAACTCATTATAGTTGATTACTTACCGCTGGTGAAGACTTCGTTTACCGCGAAGAAGGCCTCTCTACTCCACTGATTCCGGAGCAGATTCAGAAGTGTCAAAGATGCGGAACACGAGTGATGATACAGTATATTTTTGTTTAGTGTGTTTTATTTAATGCCTTGAGTAAAGGTGCGAGTCTCCCACAGGATCCGCACTTTAATTTGAATGACAATGAGTCGAATGTGGTGCTTGCTTATAGTTTTGTGCCTGTCAGGGCTCCTTCCCAGAACAATGGGTGTGAGATTTTAGCGTGCTCAAGAGTGGCAGGTTCACCCCATCACTTTTAGTAGTCACCCAGCCTCAGTAATCCGGTCCCTTTCAATAGAGTCCGTCCCGGTATTTTATAATATATTTTATCTACAGCTACTCTGCCGTGTTTTTATCTATATTTTATATATTGTCTTTTTGAACTTACATATGCCACCGTTGTGTTGTAAATTCTTGTTTACTTTGCCTTAGAGACGTCGGCTGTTTTCCTTATTGTCAAAGTACTCACTCTATCCTTCAAACACCTAGTGCGCTATTACAGAAACAATCTGAAAGTGCTTTGTATTAATAGATACTGTGAAAGTCGTGATTTAAGTTACCATCATTTTTTTTTAATTCCATACAGGTTACTCTCACTCAACTACTAAACTATCTATGAATCCCCTTCAAAAATCAGTTTCCTGATATCCCCACTTAGACTCTTTCTTGAGATATTACCGATTATATGAGGTATCCTTACTCTGCTGAAAGATATTCAATTAAATATTAACTTCGCTGCCGCTTCGGCCATTCCTGAAAGCCCGACTGACAGAACGCAGAGTAAGTTATCGGTTTTTTTTGTGTCCTCCTGGAAAAGAAAGTTTAGCTGTAGCAGGCTTTCCCTTTGTTTCCAACTTAATGAATATTCATTCTTTGCGTTTCTCTCGGGTTTGAAGCACGCTAGCAATTTCCAACACTCTAAACATCACAGGTCGCACAAAATCGTAACCAGATTAGAAAATTGAAATTCTTTATGGACAAAGTTTCCATATTACAGTGTTGAACATAAATTGTTTTTATTTTTTCATTCTGTCGCAGCTCCGGAGAGAACGGAGGGAAGTAACCCAGTTTGCCAGTGCTCTGTGTATTTTGATGTCTGAATGTACCAAACTTTGCTAGTTAACAACATTTAACGGTACACAGAAATACACGAATACCCATTATCACCTAGCATTTGTAAATCGGAGCAAGAATGACTAAAAACTGCGTACACATTTTACACTTGATGTACACCCGTATACAAAAGTTGTGCATGATCGGAGGAAGAGAAAAACGGAACAGGAAAAAGTAGGTAGTTGCTCTAAATGACAGGGAAGATTTATCCACAAACCTATAGGAAGCAGTGCTTACAAGCAGCGAAAAACAATGAACCAGACTCTTAATTTCTCAGCCGTATTTACACTTCCGTTATGAACAGAACATAGCCCCATAGTAAAATAAACAACGTATTTCTACAAAGGCACAGTTTCGATCCCACACATCCATGGATGCCTTGAAATAGGTCAGCAGCACTGAACATTCCACGAAAGTTATGACAAGCCTTTGGCTACAATTACGAGGTAACAAGATGAGTCACTCAGTAACTGGACGCAATTGGACGACGAAACTGAATGGTCTGCAAACCGTAAGGCCGTAAAGCGTTCTTGCTGCCCTTAGAGTTGCAGTTTATTGGCTCTGAGCACTATGCGACTTAACTTCTTAGGTCAATAGTCGCCTAGAACTTAGAACTAATTAAACCTAACTAACCTAAGGACATCACACACATCCATGCCCGAGGCAAGATTCGAACCTGCGACCGTAGCAGTCCCGCGGTTCCGGACTGCGCGCCTAGAACCACTAGACCACCGCGGCCGGCTGCAGTTTATTGACAAACGGTGTATCAGAGACTCAAACAAACCGGTTATTTATTTAGCATGTGGGTTACAGAATTATAGGTTATAGGTACACACATTAAACTAATACAAGATGAGACAAGGTAACATTAAACAATACAACCAGATGTAGATTGGAGAACTAGCAGTGGGTAGAAGAGGAGGTTGAGATAGCCATTTGCTGTTACAGTTGAATATCAGAAGACACCACCAGACAACTGATTGCTGCAGCTGTTGCGTCTATGAGTCTTTTCAGATGACCACGAATTTTCTTTTTGGGCAATCGTGCAGGATGTGGTCCAGTGTTTGTTCCGACGTTCCGTAGTCGCATTGGTCATTATCAGCCATTTCACATTTAATGTAGTGTTGCTTTGACACTGTTGGGGGAGCTCCGTATTTTTCTTGGTTGATTCGCTCCGAAGGGTTGGACTATCGGATCTGTTTCGTCGCTTCTCATAACCATGAAAGGATGTCCACTGATTTCTCCATTCTTCTTTTAGATCACAGCTTTATGGGAAGTCAACGCCAGTGTTTACCCGGCCTGGTTGCTTAGATTTTAGCCGGGCGCCAGACTCCGGCAGCTCATGTCTTCCTTACGGCAATCTAGAGATGCACCTGCTTATTATTCAGCGAGCTGCATCGGAATTATTTAGGATTAATCCTGCTTCTGTTTGCAGAATAATTCTTGTCACATGTTCATTTGAAGGAAAGCGAGTAGCTGGTACATTCACAGACTTATTGTGGGAAAGTCTGCCCCTAGGTGAGTGGTCAGCGCGTCTGAGTGTCCGGCAACTGGCCCGGGTTCGATTCCCGTCCGTGTGAGAGTTTTTCTCTGCTCGAGGACTGGATATTGTGTTGTTTTCATCATCCCCCAGTGTGGCGTCAGCTGAAAAGACTTGCAACTCGACGGTCGAACTTCCCCAGGTGGGGCCTCCCTGCCATCAATGCCATCGTGGAGAAAAGACCAGTTTGGTAAGAACAAAATAATGATGTATGAGTGTAGGAAAGTTCACTTTTTCGTATGTGGTGGAATACTGTTAATGCCAGAGATGATGTAATAGTCTACGCAACTCTTCAGAGGAGCGACTGATTCGGACTTCCTCCTCTTAAACTGTACGGCCGGTCTGTATCGGCCCAGCACGGTGGGTTAATTTCTTGCTGATAGAGATACCCACAGCGTAGTCTGACCATCGAGGTTTCCGAATCTGTATTCTTCATAGTATGTGTGGAATACATTATAGAGGAGGTGTGTAGCGCTTCAGCCGTCAGCATACATTCTTCCCCACTTTCCTTTCTCGGGAATACAATAGACGGTAAAAAGGCTCATGAACCACTTTCTACATTGTGAAGCCGACTCATTTCAAGAGCTTGTTCAGGAATATTTTTTAGGTTGGGTCGTTAGAGAGTAATTATTTAATTGTGATTCATCGCCTTTTACCCCAGTAACTTTTGTTTCTGCAAAAATTTCTCCATGGCAGTAAAAAAACATGTAAAAAAATGGTTCAAATGGCTCTGAGCACTATGGGACTCAACTGCTGAGGTCATTAGTCCCCTAGAACTTAGAACTAGTTAAACCTAACTAACCTAAGGACATCACAAACATCCATGCCCGAGGCAGGATTCGAACCTGCGACCGTAGCGGTCTTGCGGTTCCAGACTGCAGCGCCTTTAACCGCACGGCCACTTCGGCCGGCGAAACATGTAAAAAGCAATTACCAAATTTTTAACACAAACACTGGGTAACGCAACAACAACCTTCAGATGCAAAAGTACTGAGATGTTGTTGCTGTCGTTGTATGAACATCTCAGCATTTCTTTCACCGCATTCTTTGAATCCATAAAGAGATGTATACCGGCCAACTGTTCATCGTAAGTCTATCCACACTGCCGTTTATCACTGTTAATGTGCAGCAAACACTGACGGTAATCCAATTCCCAGACAGAACCCAGCTCTACTGGATGCGAGATAGGGGCTGAAGGGTGAAGTGGGCTTTACTGTTTTTAAACAGCAAGTGCAGTGAGTGCCTGAATAAGTTTGTTTCCAAACAAAACATGCAGCTCTCACCGCCGACTGTTGTGGAGATATTTTCAGTTCATCAGGGACACAAAAATAAATGAGGGTAAGAAATCGAACGATATACAATTACGCTGTAACGAGCCACCCGAGACAACGGATCCGTTATAACAAAATACTCACAACTTTTCTCAACAAAATCTTCGAAAGTTGATCGTTGGAGGTCGGGTTCACCGTGTATAGAACATTCCACAGAGCAACCAAGCAAGTGAAGTAGACAGAATTTTCTTAATTAAATATGTATATTTGGTTACAGAATGTTTACCGAGCGAGGTGGCGCAGTGGTTAGACACTGGACTCGCATTCGGGAGGACGACGGTTCAATTCCGCGTCCGGCCATCCTGATTTAGGTTTTCCGTGATTTCCCTAAATCGCTCCAGGCAAATGCCGGGATGGTTCCTTTCAAAGGGCACGGCCGACTTCCATCCCCGTCCTTCCCTAATCCGATGAGACCGATGACCTCGCTGTCTGGTCTCCTTCCCCGAAAACAACCAACCAACCAACCAACAGAATGTTTCTAGCAAAACGTTTCGGAGACAGTGCTATTGAATATGTCTAATGATGAATATTTACTTCCGTCTGTTACTCTTCCGACATCCTGTTCAGAAAATATACTCTCATTTCTTTATCATTCCTAACTTCTGAAATTTTAAGTAAATATATGTTTTAGCTACAAGTTTTAATAAACATATTTCGTTGTTTTCACTGTTTACTGAAGAAAGGAAATGACACATCCATTCCGCAGAATCGGAAAATTACTTTTCAGCAGTATCTTAGTTTTCGGACCATCGTGCACTTCCAGCTCGTTAAATATAAAGTACACACTTTTAGATGTAAATAGAATTTCTGTGTGTCTGCAATCTCTGCAGCGCAGGTTAAACTTGCGTTTAATTAAACAGTCAGTCATCGAGGGTTTGTTTTGCCGTTCGCTTGCCATTTAAACGCTAAACATTTTAAAATCTGCACTTCGTTGCATCTGAGTTTAAAATGAAATGCAAGAGAAACAGACAATGACTTTCGATGCCGCAGGTGAGAATAATCTGGTGGGTGATTTATTAAATAAAATACCCAACTATAAATTCTCTTTTGTACATTTGTGTTTTATATTATGTGAAGTGCAAAAAAACGACTCTTAGACAATCAGGAGCGTTGACAGTCAATACTCCATAATTTGCTGTAGAAATTTAATTGCAGTAATGCGCAGTTCAAATACGTACTTCGTTTTCGCACATAGTTAGCTTTGTTCTGAGATATATGAATGGTGGACATTTTGTCTATATAAAAACATTACAGAACTATGTAAAGCTTTCAAAATAAAGGAACGGAATATTTGGTTTAGCTTCTCGTCAACGACGAAGACGTTAGGCATTTAACACGAGCTCCGATAGGAAAGAGGAAGAAAATAGACAGTTTCGCTGTCTAAGGACCCATCCTAATATCTGTCTCATTTGTTAATCGATTTGGAGAAACTAAGGAAAACCTAAATGTGGACGGTGGGACGGTGATCTCAATCACGATCTTCCTAAACGCTGGTCCAGTGCCTCAGCCACCTCACTCGGTCCGTAAGGTTTTTAGGAAGAAAAGTTTACAGAATAAAAATGCAGTAGACGTGGAGTTAGATTTTCTAAGCAGAAAATTCTTTAAGCCATTACGATTATACCAACGGGTGATCACTGACCGTAGTGAAGCAAGTTTCACGTGCGACACTATCAATAACGGCGTAAGTCATTGCTATGGTCTAATTAAGACACACAGACACAGGTGTAACAATGTCACCCTTAACTTACTGTAACGGATGGTAAAAGGTCATAATGGCAACATGATAGCAAAACTTCATCAAATTTGACCTCGTTAATTTGTTCAAGTACGCCACGAGATCAGGCAGTGCGTCCCTAAGACAGTTTATGTTATGAATAGGTTATTCTTCATATTTATATATCAAAAAGTTGTACGTATAGTGAGGGGCGTAATAAATGAGAATCTCACGTGGTTCGTAAATTGATTTGAACGTTAGCTAGTGCAGTATCGCTGCATACATATTTTCAGAAAATTCAAATTTCCCTTATTGTGAAGGAAATCATGGTAATCATGGCTTATAGTGAAATTGCGTGCTTATGGAATATCGTCTCAGTTATGTGACTGGATTCGTATTTTCCTGCCAGAGAGGTCACACTTCGTAGTAACTGACGGAAAGTCATCGAGTAAAACAGAAGGGATTTCTGGCGTTCCCCAAGGTAGCGTTATAGGCCCTTTGCTATTTCTTATCTATATAAACGATTTGGGAGACAATCTGACAATCTTAGGCTGTTTGCAGATGACGCCGTAGTTTATCCACTAATAAAGTCATCAGAAGATCAAATCCAATTGCAAAACGACTTAGAAAATATATCTGTATGGTGCGAAAATTGGCAATTGACCCTAAATAACGAAAAGTGTGAGGTCATCCACATGAGTGCTAAGAGGAATCCCTTAATTTTTGGTTACACGATAAACAGTCAAATTAAAGGCCGTAAATCAACTAAATAGCTAGGAATTACAATTACGAACAACTTAAATTGGAAGGAACACCCAGAAAATGTTGTGGGGAAAGCTAACCAAAGGCTGCGTTTTATTGGCAGGACACTTAGAAACCGTAACAGATCAAAAAAAATGGTTCAAATGGCTCTGAGCACTATGCGACTTAACTTCTGAGGTCATCAGTCGCCTAGAACTTAGAACTAATTAAAGCTAACTAACCTAAGGAGATCACACACATCCATGCCCGAGGCAGGATTCGAACCTGCGACCGTGGCTGTCTCGCGGTTCCGAACTGAGCGCCTAGAACCGCTAGACCACCGCGGCCGGCTGTAACAGATCTACTAAGGAGACTGCCAACACCACGCTTGTCCGTCCTCTTTTAGAATACTGCTGCGCGATGTGGGATCCTTGCCAGATAGGATTGACGGGATACATCGAAAAAGTTCAAAGCAAGGCAGCACGTTTTGTATTATCGCGAAATATGGGAGAGAGTCTCACAGAAATGATACAGGATTTGGGCTGGAAGTCATTAAAAGAAAGGCGTTTTTGGTTGCGACGGAATCTTCTCACGAAATTCCAGTCACCAACTTTCTCTTCCGAATGCGACAATATTTTGTTGAAACCGACCTACATAGGGCGGAACGATCACCACGATAAAATAAGGGAAATCAGAGCTCTTACGGAAAGATATAGCTGTTCTTTCCGCGCGCTATACGAGATAGGAATAATAGAGAATTGTTAAGGTGAATGAACTCTCTGCCAGACACTTAAATGTAGATGTAGACATTATAACTGACCAAGCAATCAAAATGGTTAATTTAGTAGGAATATTAATAATTATCTCAGTCATCTCAGCTTCAGTCTTCATCATAGCGCAGTTGGTGTGAAGTACAGAATAAAAGCTTTGAATGAAGGCTTTCATGACTGTATGTTTTAGCTGGTAGTGAATCTTCTTTGACGTATGGTCGTGATCTATGAAAAGCAAGGAACAAAAAAAAAAAAAAAAAGAAATGTTCAAATGGGTGTGAATTCCTAAGAACCAAACTGCTGAGGTCATCGGTCCCTAGACTTACACACTAGTTAATCAAACTCATGCTAAGAACAACACACACACACCCATGTCCGAGGGAGGTCTCGAAACTCCGGCGGGAGTAGTAGCGCAATCCGTGACATGGCACCTCTAACCGCGCGGCCACTCCGCGCGGCAGTTAGGAACAGAAATGTTTCATAGATCACGATCACACATCCCTGATGATTCGCCGTGCGTTATGAAATAACTACTTACATACAGTAAAAAACTAGGCAGGTGCGAGTAGGACTACTAAGAGTTCGGAACAAAATTATGTATACAGATAATTCATCCATTCCGGGGATCGAGAATCTCGACAGTTTTTGCCTGTTATCGACACTGATACGGGCAAGATATCAGTCCTAGGGATTCCAAAATGTTCGAGACTAGTCTGCGAGAGTTTGCTTTAAATACGACTTGAAACGCCATATCTACGTGCGGTAATCACTCCTGGATATGTGAAGATGGGTAAATTTCGAAGCGCGACATATGAGCAATAGTCATTCCTTGACAGATTTTCGACTTTTATCATTGCGATCCAGTCAGCCTAAGTGCGGATCTACTGATTGTTTTAATTTCAAGTTTGAAGTCGCATAACAAATGACAAAAGGTATTTTTTTAGTCTGCTATAATCCCAAATTAATAGTTTTATGATTTTCTCCTTTACTTGTACTGTGAAATCTTGCTTCTTGCTAAATTTCATGATTCTAAAAAAATTGGAAGTACCCTATAGATTTTGGTGGGTGAGTTTGCAAGTATTAAAGTATGTGACATAAACGGCGTATCTTTTGATTGCACTGACTTAGAAGCTTCAATTGTTAGACTGTCAACGGACCATAGACCTCAGCATGTGACGTAAATTTCAACTTAGATACCCCTAACCGCTCCTGAGAAAAAGGCTTTTTTAAGAGTCGGGCAGACAGATGCTAGGTGACCTCACTGCTATTAAAATCTCATGCAGGCAGAATGCACCAAACTTTAAATTAGCATAACGTGCACTACTAGCTAACAAGTTCAAGTAGGTAGGAGCACCGCCACCAACATTATGCGTATAAAGAAAGATTACGCAGCGAGCTGCTCATTTTGAAATCGCATTTGAATAATGTTGTGTATGCCTCGTCTGAGAAAGAGGAACGCGTACCAGCACGGGTGGGAAATCTGTAGTGGCAGGATCGTGGCCGACTGAGGCTGGTTTATCGTTCCACGATATTGCCGCTCCAGGCGACCAGTGCCCAAGAGGCCAGACAAATGAGTGGAGGTACGACTTCCATGTGCTGGATAGCGTAATATACGCTTGCTGGGTAAGAGTTAAACAGCATAACTCACCTTCCGAGTTTTTACAAACGCTACTGAGCTGTCACAAGGCAACTGTTATTGTCAAAAAATGGCAGTTTAGAAACTGAATGAGTAATTTATTTAAAATGAGCATTTAAAACTTTCATTGCCATTGGGGCGCATATGTCCCGCCATAGCTTATCAAATAAAAAGTTTGAATTTGCTGTATGTTATTGTTTTGAATCAACGACCCACTGGTATAGAGAAGCTTGCTAATGATTTGCAGAATTCTTATAATTACAGCTTGCAGCTGTATGTTGAAGATGTAGACAAATCATCCGCTCCATATTTCCGCACCGAATTAGTTCGCGCCTGCAGATAGGCAACCCAGCGGTCAGATTTGCAAAGTGGGCTGGTCTCGCGTCGTCCCGGGTCATTCCTGTGTGTGAACTGCACTCAGGTATCGACGTTTGCCGCGGCATAAACCGTGCTCTTAGTGAGTATCTGCAACGTGAGTTAAAAACTGATGTCTTTCTGTTTTCTTTATGCCCTGCAGTTATTATGAAGTCGTCTTCTGAAACACTGTATGTACTTATGAACAACCCCCACTTCGGTAAAAGAATACCTTTCACTCCGACAAAAAAAATGGTAGTGAAAGTGTTACGGAAACAGTATTGTAAAAGAAATTGGTGGTTTGCGTTGGAAGACTTTTTCACGATTTTCATAAAGATGTAACCTAACTATAATGCCTAGAATCGCTTCGTTCAACCTTTTGTGATTAATAAACTTGAGAACAGACTGCTACAAACTGTTTGCTTAATTTCGTCATGGGCGTGCTTCGTCAGTGATAAACTTTTTGAAGGTCTATCAAAATCTATTGTCGTTCCAAAAATCGTCTATGCTATGCATAACAGGACTGAAGAGGATCTGCATGTAACTTGTGAGTAGAGGCATCCTCAAGCATACCGAATACTGGACTACATTCGATTGCGCATAATATTTACCTATGAAAAAGTTACGTTCTTGATGAATTGCATACGACTTGACGGAAATTCAAAAACAGGCTCTTGTGAGTTGGTGTAACGGAATGCCTTATTAATATCGTTGTATTCACCAAATACTCTAGGCACGCAACGTAAACGTGGCAGGAACGGAACCCCTGCAACCTCAAGTAGTTGCTCTCATTGAGGTAGCTTGCACGCAGCAACCATGCAACCTCGTCGCACAGCCAAATAGGCCATTCAAACCGCGGCAGCACAGATTAGCAACAATTAACAATAATTTATTAAGAGTATCTATACATTACGTGACTTGAGTGTGAAGATGACACAAGGGAGTGTAGTCTATCCACTTCAAAGTTCAGTTGCACTTGATCAGTCTTTGAACACTGCTCCAGTCCTGAATCCGGTCAACGAAGACTAATGCAGCTTTGTAAAATGTCCAGTTGTGTTTCCTGCCCGGCGTCTGTAGATAAGTCCGGATGTTGTCTTGAGACGCGGTGTTGAGCTAACCGCAATACACTCTCTGACTGGAACTGTGCGTCCGCTTACAACCGTGTTCGGCCGGTTAATATTGCTTGGAAGCTATACTGACGGGAAAAAATCTAAAAACCAAGAAGGAGTTGTGCGGAATGAACGAAGGTTAGTACGCATGATTCTACATTTGAAAGATGATGCCTAATCAAATTTCGCCCCAGTCGCATAAGAGAGGCTTGCTTTAGATATATGCTGTAACGGTCGTAAACGTTAGTTACCTGTGAGATGTGACGTGGTGAGTTGACTTTAGTCAAAAATGCCCTAAAGGTGACAAAGACGCCGTTATCAATACCTCACTGAGTTTGAACGAGAGCTACGAGAAACTGGGTGTTCCTTATGCGATACAACAGAAAGACTTGTTAGGAATGTAGCGACTGTACGTGACTGCTGGTAGCGGTTCACGAAAACGCACGGTCGCAAGAAAACCGGGCTCCTGGCGACCACATGGCATTACCGAGAGGGAAGACAATCGTGTTCGGCGTACGGCTGTAGAACGTCGTAATAGATCTGCACCATCAATCTGAGCAGCAGTTGGCACCTCGGTGAGACACGAACTGTTACAAATCGATTACTTCAAGGACAGCCCCGAGCCAGAAACCCTGTAGCGTCCACTCCAATGACCCCAAACCACTACCATTTGTGACTTAGTAGTGTCACACGAGGTCTCATCATAGGGCAGGGTGGAGGTCATTTGAGTTTTCTCGTGAGAACAAGTTCTGCTTAAGTGCCAGTGATGGCCATATGTCAATTAGGAAGAGGCCAGTTGATTGCCTGCAACCAACCTATATGCGTACTAGACACAATGGACTTACACCTGGAGTTATGGTCTACGGTGCGATTTTGCGTGGCAGCTGGAGCACTCTCGTGGCTATCCCACGCAACCTGTCTGTAAATTTAAATGTCTGTCTGGTGATTCGACCTGTTGTGCTGACATCCATGAACAGCATTCTAGAAAGTGTTTTCCAACATGATACCTCTCTCCCACATACTACTGTTGTAACCCAACGTGCTCTACAGAGAGCTGGCATGTTGTCTTGGCCTGCTCGATCACCAGTCTGTCTCCCATTGAGTATATTATGGGACATCATCGGACGACAACTCCAGCGTCATCCACGAACAGCTGTACTGACCGAACAAGTGCAACAGGCATGGAACTCCATCAAACAAACTGACGTCTGGAATCTATACAACACAATGAATATTGGAATACAAAAGCAACTGGAATCACTCAACAGAGGAAAGTCCACTGGACCTGACGGGATACCAATTCGATTCTACACAGAGTACGCGAAAGAACTTGCCCCCCTTCTAACAGCCGTGTACCGCAAGTCTCTAGAGGAACGGAGGGTTCCAAATGATTGGAAAAGAGCACAGATAGTCCCAGTCTTCAAGAAGGGTCGTCGAGCAGATGCGCAAAACTATAGACCTATATCTCTTACGTCGATCTCTTGTAGAATTTTAGAACATGTTTTTTGCTCGAGTATCATGTCGTTATTGGAAACCCAGAATCTACTATGTAGGAATCAACATGGATTCCGGAAACAGCGATCGTGTGAGACCCAACTCGCTTTATTTATTCATGAGACCCAGAAAATATTAGATACAGGCTCCCAGGTAGATGCTATTTTTCTTGACTTCCGGAAGGCGTTCGATACAGTTCCGCACTGTCGCCTGATAAACAAAGTAAGAGCCTACGGAATATCAGACCAGCTGTGTGGCTGGATTGAAGAGTTTTTAGCAAACAGAACACAGCACGTTGTTCTCAATGGAGAGACGTCTACAGACGTTAAAGTAACCTTTGGCGTGCCACAGGGGAGTGTTATGGAACCATTGCTTTTCACAATAGATATAAATAACCTAGTAGATAGTGTCGGAAGTTCCATGCGGCTTTTCGCGGATGATGCTGTAGTATACAGAGAAGTTGCAGCATTAGAAAATTGTAGCGAAATGCAGGAAGATCTGCAGCGGATAGGCACTTGGCGCAGGGAGTGGCAACTGACCCTTAACATAGACAAATGTAATGTATTGCGAATACATAGAAAGAAGGATCCTTTATTGAATGATTATATGATAGCGGAACAAACACTGGTAGCAGTTACTTCTGTAAAATATCTGGGAGTATGCGTGCGGAACGATTTGAAGTGGAATGATCATATAAAATTAATTGTTGGTAAGGCGGGTACCAGGTTGAGATTCATTGGGAGAGTGCTTAGAATATGTAGTCCATCAACAAAGGAGGTGGCTTACAAAACACTCGTTCGACCTATACTTGAGTATTGCTCATCAGTGTGGGATCCGTACCAGATCGGGTTGACGGAGGAGATATAGAAGATCCAAAGAAGAGCGTCGCGTTTCGTCACAGGGTTATTTGGTAAGCATGATAGCGTTACGGAGATGTTTAACAAACTCAAGTGGCAGACTCTGCAAGAGAGGCGCTCTGCATCGCGGTGCAGCTTGCTCGCCAGGTTTCGAAAGGGTGCGTTTCTGGATGAGGTATCGAATATATTGCTTCCGCCTACTTATACCTCCCGAGGACATGAGGAGATCACGAACGTAAAATTAGAGAGATTAGAGCGCGCACGGAGGCTTTCAGACAGTCGTTCTTCCCGCGAACCATACACGACTGGAACAGGAAAGGGCGGTAATGACAGTGGCACGTAAAGTGCCCTCCGCCACACACCGTTGGGTGGCTTGCGGAGTATAATATATATATATGTATATATATGTATATATATATATATATATATATATATATATATATATATATATATATATATATATATATACATTTGCATGCTTTCATTCAACATTCTGGCGGCTACACCGGTAATTAACGTACCAGCAACTCACATTTGCAATGGCTTATCTCGTGCTTATATTAGCCTTTGATCTCGTAATGCTTATCACTTAAATATGTTACCTAGACTAATGTATCCCCAAAATTTCATTACTGAACATTAATTATCCTTTGATGTTTGGACTTCTTCCCGTTAGTGTATTTTCATGGTGTAAGATGAAGTCAAAACATAATCTGTGTAGTGCACGCCACCTACAGTGTCGGACTATAACTGTAGTCCAACACATACAGCATGACACTCATCGATGTGGAAGTTGTTGCCCTCTAACAGCTGAAACGACACTAGCGCCCCTAGAGACAAGAAAGACGGCCGTAAGATTAATGGTTGTTTTTAATAACTTGTCTGGTTAACTGACGAAGTAGTTATTATTGTTTTGCGTCTCTAGCCTTAGTAAATTAGCGAGAGACATGAATGATCATGTAATAAATGGAAAACAGCTTAATCTCACTGATTCAGTGACATGAACTATGACTTAGTGATGAAGCAATACCTTCGGACATGTGTTTAATGCAACTTACTCCGCTGAAAGCAAGAGAACATTTGGTGTGACGTCATAAGCGCGTGACTGCGTGTGAGATCGCTCTCTAAGTTTTCATCTATTTTTAGGTTTCAGATACATATTTTAACTGTTTTTGTGATAATATTTGCTATATAACTGACTTATTAGTGGTTTCTTCATTCACCTTTGCATTTCTTGTGTTGTGGCCTGATATTTGTGAGTGTTTCGTATCGAGCAACTTAACCTCTTACCCGTGTTTACATTCCGCGCTGACCAGTTGCAGCTGTAGCGGCGCATCGAAAGCTAAGTACTAATTAATTGTTTGTGTATAGTAGTTTATTTAGGAACTTTAGTAGTCTTCAACCGGTGTTCTTGGTGTTTTCCGGTGAAATAACTTCAGAAGAAATTTTTGCGAACTGCTTTCAGTTTCGTTACTGTCATTAGACGTTTGATTTTCTTTCTGTGTTAGTATTTTGTTATATTCTCATTTGTTGTTGATTAATACTGTCAATAATAGTAGTTACTTCCCTTGTAGAGCAAGTTTGTGATAATTGTAGTCAGTTTTTAACATCTTCTTATTGTAGTAGCGGAACTTAGATAAAGTTGTTTTCTTGTTTCAATAATTGTAAAATTTTACCATGAGCGAGAAGTGTGGGCTTTGCCGTAGGTTCGTGAGTAGTGGATTGCGGTGTGAGACTTGTTCGAAGTATTTTCACTGGGGGGAATGCAGTGGGGAAGCCAGTGGGCATTCTGGTGAGATCCTCTCCTGGAACTGCAGGTTATGTAGCAAGAGTAAGTTGATAGAGGAGCAGGAGCGTAAGATCTGTGTCCTTCAGTTGCAGTTGAAAAACGCACAGGAGGAGCTAGATAGGATGAGGAGGGAGAAGGGGGTTGGGGAATGGGAGCTGGCTGTTGGCAAGAGATCTGCTAGGAGAAGGAGATTTTCAGATAGTTTTACTATTGGTGTTTGTAATAGATATGACCAACTGTCAGAGTCTAGTGGAGAGGAATCTCTAGTAGCTGTAGATGTAGGAAGTATGCAGCAGACCTCAGCAGTTACGGTGGCTAGGACAGTTGCAAAGTCTAAGAGAAAGAAGAAGGTTCTGCTGTTAGGTAGTTCTCATGGTAGAGGTGTAGGCCAGCAGTTGCAGGAAGTTTTGGGGAGTGAGTACCAGGTCACCAGCATTGTGAAGCCTAATGCAGGATTGGCTCAGGTGACTTTTAACATAGGGGGGTTATGTAGGGATTTTACTAAAGAGGATCAGGTAGTGATTGTGGGTGGGGCTGGTAATAGTATTGATAGGGATGGGGAGTATGACGTAGATGGTGACCTGGAAAAGATAGCCACTCAGACTGGCAACACGAATGTGCATTTCGTGGAACTGTTTCAGCGTCACGATCGGCCTCATCTTAATACAGCCGTCAGGCGTAATAACATGAGACTTGGGGGTGCGCTGATGACAGAAGGCATGAGTCGCGTTTCAGTGGTGTCGGTGGAGTCTATCAGTAGGACGGGTTTCACTAGACATGGCCTGCACCTCAACAGGTATGGGAAGGGGAGGTTGGCAAAACTTATAGGTGACAGCATAGGTGGGGGTGTCGGGATCACTCATGGGAAAATTCCGGTAGTTGTGGGTGTTAGAGCTGTACCTTTTTTAGATTGAAGTCAGCTGATAGGTATTCCTGCTTAAGGGAAGTCTCTCTAACAAAGAAACCACTTTCTACAAAGCTTGGGTATTCGATTAATGAGGGAATTAGTATATTTCATCAAAATATACAAGGTATTAGAGATAAAGTTAGTGAACTGCTTATAGATGTTGACTCTGAAATTATTGGTATATCTGAACACTTCTTAAATAAGGAGATAATTCAGAGGCTTCCTTTACCAGGATACAGGTTGGCTGGCAGCTTTTCTAGGAGCTCTTTGCGGTGTGGGGGAGTAGCCATGTATGTGAAAAACGGTATCCCATTTGAGTCAATTGATGTTTCAAAGTACTGCACTGAAAAGGTGTTTGAATGTTGTGCAGGTGTGGTTACATTTAGTGGAGCTAAACTTCTTACTGTTGTTATTTATAGATCTCCAGACTCCGATTTCACAACATTTTTGCTAAAGCTAGAGGAGGTTCTTGGTTCACTTTATAGGAAATACAAAAAGTTAGTTATATGTGGTGACTTCAATATTAATTGTATAAGTGATTGTGCAAGGAAAAGGATGCTGGTAGACCTCCTTAATTCATATAATCTTATGCAAACCGTATTCTTTCCAACGAGAGTGCAAGGGAACAGTAGAACAACCATAGACAACATTTTTGTTCATTCGTCATTATTAGAAGGGCATTCTGTTAGCAAAAAGGTGAATGACCTTTCAGATCATGATGCACAAATTTTAAGTCTAAAAGATTTTTTTGCTGCAACATATGTTAAATATAGTTACCAACTTTTTAGGAAAGCTGATCCAGTTGCTGTAGAGACTTTTGTAAACCTTATCAAGGAACAAGAGTGGCAAGATGTTTATAGTGCTGATACAGTAGACGATAAATATAACGCTTTCCTCAAGACTTTTCTCGTGCTCTTTGAAAGTTGCTTTCCGTTAGAACGTTCAAAACAGGGTACTAGCACAAACAGGCAGCCTGGGTGGCTGACTAAAGGGATAAGAATATCTTGTAGAACAAAGTGGCAATTATATCAAAACGTTAGAAACAGTCAAAATCTAAATGCAGCAGCCCATTACAAACAGTATTGTAAGGTGCTTAAAAAAGTTATTAGGAAGGCAAAAAGTATGTGGTATGCAGATAGAATAGCTAAGTCTCAGGATAAAATTAAAACCATATGGTCAGTCGTAAAGGAAGTGGCTGGTCTGCAGAGACAGGTCGAGAATATAGAATCAGTGCGTAGTGGGGATGTCCGTGTTACTGATAAGTCGCAAATATGTACAATACTTAATAATCACTTTCTGAATATAGCAGGTGAACTAAATAGAAACCTAGTCCCAACAGGGAATCATATAGCGCTCTTAGAAAAAAGTGTTCCGAGACTGTTACCTGAAATGCTCCTCCATGATACTGACAAGAGGGAGATTGAGTTAATAATTAAATCACTAAAGACCAAGAACTCTCATGGATATGACGGGGTATCTAGCAGAATACTGAAGTATTGTTCCACGTATGTTAGCTCAGTACTTAGCCATATCTGTAACTTTTCCTTTAGGAGTGGTCGGTTTCCTGACCGATTAAAGTACTCGGTAGTGAAGCCACTTTATAAAAAGGGAGACAGGGATAATGTTGACAATTATAGACCTATTTCTATGCCATCGGTGTTTGCTAAAGTTATCGAGAGGGTTGTATATACAAGGTTACTGCAGCATTTAGATTCACATAATTTGCTGTCAAATGTACAGTTTGGTTTTAGAAATGGCTTAACAACTGAAAATGCTATAGTCTCTTTTCTCTGTGAGGTTTTGGACGGATTAAATAAAAGGTTGCGAACGTTAGGTGTTTTCTTTGATTTAACGAAGGCTTTTGACTGTGTTGACCACAAAATACTACTGCAGAAGTTGGAAAATTATGGAGTAAGGGGAGTAGCTTACAATTGGTTCGCCTCCTACTTTAAGAACAGAAAGCAGAAGGTAATCCTCCACAATATTGAGAGTGGTAATGATGTTCAGTCCCAATGGGGCACTGTTAAATGGGGCGTTCCCCAAGGGTCGGTGCTGGGGCCACTGCTGTTTCTTATTTATGTAAATGATATGCCTTCTAGTATTAGAGGTGATTCAAAAATATTTCTGTTTGCTGATGACATCACCTTGGTAGTGAAGGATCTTGTGTGTAATATTGAAACATTATCAAATAATGTAGTTCATGATATAAGTTCGTGGCTTGTGGAAAATAATTTGATGCTAAATCACAGTAAGACTCAGTTTTTACAGTTTCTAACCCACAATTCAACAAGAACTGACATTTTAATCAGACAGAATGGGCATGTTATAAGCGAGACGGAACAGTTCAAGTTCCTAGGCGTACGGATAGATAGTAAGCTGTTGTGGAAAGCCCATGTTCAGGATCTTGTTCAGAAACTAAATGCCGCTTTATTTACCATTAGAACAGTATCTGAAATAAGTGACATTTCAACACGAAAAGTAGTATACTTCGCATATTTTCATACGCTTATGTCATATGGTATTATTTTTTGGGGTAATTCTTCTGATTCAAAAAGGGTATTTTTGGCTCAAAAACGGGCTGTTCGAGCTATGTATGGTGTAAGTTCGAAAACCTCTTGTCGACCCCTATTCAATAGTGTGGGAATTTTGACATTACCCTCACAGTATGTATTTTCTTTAATGTCGTTTGTTCTTAGCAATATTAGCTTATTCCCAAGAGTTAGCAGCTTTCACTCAGTTAATACTAGGCAGAAATCAAATCTGCATGTGGAATGCACTTCCTTGACTCTTGTGCAGAAAGGAGTGCAGTATTCTGCTGCATCCATTTTCAATAAGCTACCACAAGAACTCAAAAATCTTAGCAGTAGCCCAAACACTTTTAAGTCTAAACTGAAGAGTTTCCTCATGGCTCACTCCTTCTATTCTGTTGAGGAGCTCCTGGAAGAGCTAAAAAATTAAGCAAATTCCAGTGTTACATTCTTGATTTCTTTATTTAAACTAACGACTTGTCGCCTGAATATGTTTCTTATATTTCATTTTATCTGTTTCTACAATCCTGTTATAATTTCATGTATTGACTCGTTCCATGACCATGGAGACTTCTCCTAAATGTGGTCCCACGGAACAATAAATAAATAAATAAATAAACAAATGTCATCCTTGAGACGCATATATTTCTGTTGCTGCCTGTTGTTATTATGATACACACTTCCCTTCACATGTAACAGTTTTGTATGGAGTCTAATGACTCGCACATTATTACACTTCACTCTACTTTTAAAGACACGACTATTTTTGGAAATATAATTACTTTTGGTTTAAAAGTGAATGTCTTGAAGATTCTTGATGTTTGTGTCTCAGATGTAGGAGCAACAGTTGGCGAATGAATTTCTTTTGTGTTGAGAAAGAGTTGTATTGCTATTGACGTTTTATTGTCACGTCTGTGTGTTTTCTCTTTAGCTACGGTATTGATGGTTTATTTGGTACTTTAAATAATGTAGATATTGCATTCTATAAATTTTCCTTCTTTCCACGGATGCCTGGAAGCGTATTGAAGAAACCTTCACATTGCTGAGTAAATATACGACGTCTTTCTGCGAAAGGTCCAGTCTTCTGCTTTTTATGACATACCTATTTGTTTCTGAAATAAAACGGCATTCTTCGGTAAATATCCGAAGATTACAGGAGATTCGTAAATAAACTACCCTTTTCAGACTATCCAGGTTCCTTAGGAAACCGAAAAAAGACAAATGTGGTGTCATTTTTTAGTTATTGCCGATTTTAATGCTACTGCATACGCTCCCTATCGTAAAAAATGAGTTACTCATCAGTATAAACGATTCTACACACACAAAAAAAGTTTTGCATTGACCCCAGTTCCTAGAACTCCTGAAGATAGACGTCGACTGTGGATATTGTATCACAGATCACAGTCCCTTTGACTGTTCAGAGATGTCACTAAGCCGCCCAAAGATGTAAATAACCATGCACGAGCAGCGCCTATTGGACGGAGGCGTTGCAACAGCCGATCAGTTCCAGTCATTCCACCAGGAAGAAGGTACACAGCTCGTGTTGTCTGTAGTTCAACCATGCCTAGACGGTCAATATCGCGGTTCGATCGCGTACGCATTGTTACTTTGTGCCAGGAAGGGCTCTCAACAAGAGAAGTGTCAAGGCGTCTTGGAGTGAACCAAAGCGATGTTGTTCGGACATGGAGGAGATACAGAGAGACAGAAACTGTCGATGACATGCCTCTCTCAGGCCGCCCAAGGGCTACTACTGCAGTTGATGATCGCTACCTACGGATTGCGGCCCGGAGGAACCCTGACAGCATCGCCACCATGTTGAATAATGCTTTTCGTGCAGCCACAGGTCGTCGTGTTCCGACTGAGACTGTACGTAATAGGCTGCATGATGTGCAACTTCACTCCCGACGTCCATGGCGAGGTCCAATTTTGCAACCACGACACCATGCAGCGCGGTACAGATGGGACCAACAACATGCCGAATGGACCGCTCAGGACTGGCATCAGGTTCTATTCACCGATGAGTATCGCATATGTCTTCAACCAGACAATCGTCGGAGACGTGTTTGGAGGCAACCCGGTCAGGCTGAACGCGTTAGACCCACTGTCCAGCGAGTGCAGGAAAGTGGAGGTTCCGTGCTGTTTTGGGGTAGCATTATGTGGGGTCGACGTACGCCGCTGGTAGTCATGGAAGGAGCCGTGACGGCTGTACGATACGTGAATGCCATCCTCAGACCGATAGTGCAACCATATCGGCAGCATATTGGCGACGCATTCGTCTTCATGGACGACAATTCGCGCCCCCATCGTGCACATCTTGTGAATGACTTCCTTGAGGATAACGACATCGCTCGACTAGAGTGGCCAGCATGTTCTCCAGAAATTAACCCTATCGAACATGCCTGAGATGATTTAAAAGGGCCGTTTATAAAACAATAAACTGGTAGCCAAGATCGCAGGAATTCTTTTTTATTCCATGATTACCGATTTCGGCGAAACTAAAGCCGCCATCATCGGATTTTAGGACACATACAGGTTACAACATCAAGGCAGACAAAGGTGATATTAATAGTTGCCTATAACACGCAGGCTTTACAACATTGTCATACCTAGCACATAGGCGTCCAAGAGAGATGACATTATAAATGTTAAGTGTCTCCATCACACACAAGCGCAAGCTAGGTACTCGCTTTCAGATGTGTATCTTACGGTCAACTTGGAGCGCTGCTGCCGCAGTGTGTATCATCAATCAGCAGGTGTGTCGTGGGTGTAAGTGTTAGACTGTGTCTTAAATATGTTACACTTCTCTGGTCTCCTCTCTGTAAACGATTGTGTCTCTTGTCTCTTGAGGACACAGTAAATTTTACCAGGGCAGTGAAAAATCTGTTTAGAATAATCATAACAAAAGATTAAGCCTGAATAGAGTCGTACAAGCAGGAAATTACGCAGTGGTCAACTGTTCCAGTGTTCGAAGATGAACGGAAACGAAGAGAAGCTGTTTGTTTGCAAAGCACTCCAAATAAATTTATCGTCTCTTCCCTTGTTGCACTGGTCATGTCGCGACCAGTGTTTTAGATGATCGAAGAACAGTTGATTATGAATGGTAAATAAGAATTTGTTTGCCACAGCTCACCCATGAAATCAGAAAAAGTAATAAAAAGTTCACATCATTCTTCATTATGACATAGTGCGTTGGGTAAATGATTATTTAAGGAAGAGGAAAGTGGAATTATTGCATCATTGGCCGTATTCACTTGGTTAATCACCACACGACTTCTTCGTGTTCTCTTACGTCACAAAGAAGTGCGTGAATAGTGATTTTCATCATCTCAAGGAACTATTGAATCCTATTGTTGGCGGCCTGAGTGGCCGAGTAGTTCTAGGCGCTACAGTCTGGTAACGTGCGGCCGCTAAGGTCGCAGGTTGGAATCCTGCCTCGGGCATGGATGTTTGTGATGTCCTTAGGTTAGTTAGGTTTAAGTAGTTCTAAGTTCTAGGGGACTGATGACCTCAGAAGTAAAATCCCATAGTGCTCAGAGCCATTTGAACCATTTTCTGAATCCTATTGTTTTTTTTTCCTTTATTGGATTTCGATTCCCCCCTGAAGGGGGCGGGCTGGCAGCAGATCAGTGCGCCGCTCTTCAGCCTACAGAATTTCTAAAACTTAAGAAGATAAGAAACAATAAAAACAGGCGATAAAATGGTGATGTAAAATGTAAAAACGGCGGAAAATTGTGGAATGTTAAAACATAAAACTAATGGTGGGCGATGATACTAAATTCACAGGAAACAGACATGGAAAAAGTAGACAGACAATTTAAAAAAATACGGCGACAGTCTGGATTCTGCACGTAAGAGATATAAAAAATCACACCCTGCGACAGCATGATGTCCATTCGCAACTCTTCGGGAAAGATGCACAACACTTAACAATCACTAGGAACACTGCACTAAAGGTTCGGCACGAAGGCAAGGGCAGATGGGAGGGGGGACGTGGACAGAGGAGGGGGAAGAAAAAGGGGGGAGAGGAGAGGAAAATACGAAAAGCACGGGGGGGGGGAGTGACAAAGGGAGAGGACTCAGAGAGGGGGAGCAGGGTAGACGCGAGAGGGAATCGGGAAAGGCAGAGTAAGGAGAGAAAGGAGGCAGTGAGAGGGTAGGTGGGGAAAAAAACGGGATGGGGGGTGAGAGGGGGAGGGGAAGAGGGAGCCCGGGAAAAGGATAAAGGAAAGGAGGGGGGTGAGGATCAAAGTTGATAAGAGGGATAAATGGAGGGAGAGAGGGCATTATCCGGGATGGGGAGTTGACTGAAGTCACCTTGGGAAAGGAGATGAGGGGTGTAGAGATGGAGGGTAGGGGGAGACACAACAGTGAAGGCGTGGAAGAGGGCGGGGGTTGGAGAGGAGAGGAGCAACCAGGGGATGAGGGGAATCAAGGCGGCAGGAAGTGTAGAGTATGAGGATATGTTCAAGGAATAGGGTCGTAGAGAGATAGGAATGAGGTTGTAGAGAATCTGCGTGGGGGATGGGAGGCATATACGGAAGGCGAGGTGGAGTGCATGATGCTCAAGGATCTGGAGGGACTTATAGAATTTGAATCCTACCAAAACAATGATTTTGACACGCCAACATCCAAAAACAGTACGCGAGAACATGTGAAGGAGTGGGGTAGTCGTGGTGAATGACAAAAGTTTCGTGGTGAATCATTGTGAGTACACTTGCTGCTGAGTAATGTCCATTACAATTTCTGTGGGGGACGTTCAATAAGTAACAACACATTTTTTCTCGGTCAGTTTCAGTTCAAAAAATGTAGAATTTGTTGTGAGATATCATGGAATATTCCCGCTTGAGCCTCCATAACTTCATAAAGTTTCGATAGATGGCGGCAATACTGCCTCGGGCATGGATGTGTGTGATGTCCTTAGGTTAGTTAGGTTTAAGTAGTTGTAAGTTCTAGGGGACTAATGACCTCAGACGTTAAGTCTCATAGTGCTCAGAGCCATTTGAACCATTTGAACAAGGGTTTGCAGTAAGCACTTGGATGGGTGGTCCACCGTGCGCTGTTAGCAAGTGGAGTGCACTCAGCCATTGCGAGGCCAAATGAGGAGCTATTTTATTGAGAAGTGGCGACTCCGCTCACGAAACCTAAGAACGGCAACGAGGGTGGAGTGCTGACCACATGCTCCTTCATATCCGCATCCAGTGACGCCTATAGACTGAAGACGACGGGATGGCCGGTCAGTACTGGTGAGTCTGTTCGGACGGAGTTTGTTTTGCAGTAAATACTTTTGCTGTGCTTCGAAAGAACTACTGAAAAACAGTAAGTAGTTTATATCTTTTGCTTTCTTCTGAGAGTCACAGAAATGGTTATCCTTTACGCCTACCCAATGTAAATAGCCATGATTTGGTTTTTACGGATTCGTATCAGAGTATTTACGAATTTCCTGCTCGCTTTAAATTTTTGAAACCGGGAAGAGTTTGTAATTAGTGTTTGGATCGCAGCTTACTATCAACCTTTGTAGCAGAGCCGAGCGGTGTAGGGCAGTGGTTAGCATAGTGGACTAACATTCGGGAGGACGACGGTACAAACCCGCGTCCGGGCATCCTGGTTCAGGTTTTCTGTGGTTTCCCTGGATCACTTAAGGCAAATGCCTGTATAGTTCTTTCGAAAGGGCACAGCCGCTTTCCTTCTCCATCCTTCACTAACCCGAGCTTGTGCTCCGTCTCTAATGACCTTGTTGACGACGAGATTTTAAACACTAATCTCCTCCTCTTCCTACTCCTCTTTATAGCAGACTGAAAAGTTTAAATCTCTTGCCCATTCTTTCAAAAATGGTTCAAATGGCTCTGAGCACTATGGGACTTAACTTCTGAGGTCATCAGTCCCCTAGAACTTACAACTACTTCAACCTAACTAACCTAAGAACATCACACACATCCATGCCCAAGGCTTGATTCGAACCTGCGACCGTAGCAGTCGCGCGGTTACGGACTGAAGCGCCTAGAACCGCTCGGTCACCGCGGCCGGCTCCCATTCTTTCGATCCGTTTCCGTATCTTGAAATCGGATGACGGTAGATTGAGGTTCATTATTGGGCCTCAGAGAGTGGCCACCTTCGTTGACCTTGCCTTTGTGAATCTATCCTACACGATCAGGGACTCACAGGCAGACATTTCCAAGCCCCTTCTTTTATTTGCAATGTTTTTCCTATAATATCCTGTATTTGGACATCCATTTTATTGCATTTACAGTCTGATATTATGAGTAGCCCCAAATTATGGCCAAATTTGAGAGCTTCTCAGATTTCTGTCACCTCCACAGTAAAAACTGAATAACAAGGCAGCAGGCAAGTTGTTTGAATTACACTGTGCAACAGTAAAAATGTAAATTTCATGCATCTAATTAATCCTCTGTGAATTCACGTATGCTGATAACGAATATCATGAAGAAAACTGAAACTTGGCCCTATCTTGTGTTTTACAAAAGTTTGCATCCATAAAGGAAATTTGTTGCCCACATAAGTATAATTGCTACAAATGATAATAATGAAATAATATAAAAATATAATTCAATTTATTATTAATAAAAAATTTATTATGCTATTACAGGTCGTATCAGTTCAGTACCTTACTTCAATATTGTAGGTGGTAATATTTGTGATTTGCCCTTTTTTAAATTAATTTTATGTGACTAACGAAAAACTTTGTAAAGACCGTGATTCATGTAGAGGGGCCTTATAAGAACTTGAGAGGAAAGTTACCGTGATTGTGTGCATAAGTCAAAGGGAGTATTAACGTTGGCCCACAGATTCTTCGAAAGATCAAATCTGAACATTAATTATACTCAAAGTATTTATGGTACTGAATACTTTATTCTACAAGGCACTGTATAAAACACAGAAAAATCTTCACTTTCTTTTGGTTTAATGTAGTAATTTAGTGATCTGATGTTTATTGTATATTATCTTACTCGAGTGATTGTTCACCTCAGGAATTCACATTATTAACAAATTTCCTATCCCTAAACATTTCTATGGTGTATTACTACCTAAATGTGTATTTTGGTGGCTTAAAAAAAGGACATGTATTTCTAAAGCTGGAGGTAAATATTTATTTTCGTTGCTATTTTCATCACATACTGCCAGCCAAAACAAAGGAGGAAACGAAATTAAACTTCGCTGGTTGAAAGGGTATGTGATTTTATTCCAGTGATTACAAAAGAAAGCCACATTACAAAGAACTTGGCAGTATGATACTCCTTATCAGTATGATGTTGCACCCGCTCTGGCGTGGGATGCATCCACGATTCCGTTGGGAAGGTTGTCAGAATCCGTTGTGTAGGGGGAAGTGTCTTTTACTAGTAATGAAAAAGTCCTGGGTCACTGATGTGGACCAAGCCACTGCTTAAACTTTGAATAAAAATAATCATCAATAGCGGGCGAAGGCTTTCGGCATAAGAAGTCATCTCTGTCCTGCTGAAAGTTATTTGCTCTGTCTCGATCGTTCTTTCGTTCAAGAGCAATAAAATGTTTGCTGCTTTTTATTGAAACCGGAATACACTGTCCTCTGTTTTAAAAACGTTGCACAGAAATTACTATTGCGAACAGCAACGTCATTTACATAATGACAACACTAAATGGCATTCACTGTGCAGGAAATTAAATCGAAACGTGAGATGAGAAGCGAAACAACCAACAAAAACTGGAAAGAATCTCACCTGAAAAATTACCGCATAATCAGCAGCAACAGCTCAGCATGAAGAAATCGCGCCAGCTAAAATATGCTAAAGTAAAATTAAACTATTGGGAGAAACATTGGAATGATTTTCTCATACTAAAAAAAATTCTTACTTGAAATGAAATTACTAATCCGTTCACTATAATGACAACGCCGTATTTTAAACTCTTATTTCACAAGAACATAAAACTCACAGAAAACCAAAAACTTTACTTTCTTTACAAAAGTCTTACAAGGTAGTGCTCTTACAATTGTGCAAGTTGAAATGAATTGAACTGAAATGACCTAAACTGAAGTGGAGAGCCGGACTGTTCTGTTGCAAGAATCGCCAACATTATCAGTAACCGCAGCAAAAATTATTACCTTAAAAACATATCCATAATGCAAATCTATTCTCTCTGTTCCATGAATGCTGCGTCTGTAAGTCCTTTCATCAGATTAATAGTTCCTAACATTTTTGTTCAGCAAACTCCTCGTCCAGTAACCACAACGCTTAAAGTTCTGCCAACTCACTCCATGACCAACACTCGACTACTCTCCACTCTACCACTGAGCCAAAGATACACAAGTTCAGAGATTCTACTGTCACTGCCGTAAGTCGACTATTCCACAGGTGTCACACGCGACTGCTTCGCTCTCATAACACGAAATTTCCACTCATTCTGAAACTATCCGAAAATAAATGTCCAGTGCTCCTATGTATGTCCACATTGCACTGCCAACGGCCTTATCAAGACGACGGAGGAACGGACCGAGGTTTGGGGTGGGAAACTGCCCCTAAAAGGTGGAAGAATCAACTATGATCAACGGAGTGAGGACGCAGAAGGCAATGTAAATCACTGTATTAAAGACATACGACGTTTATCCACATGACATGTGATCTGCAGTTGAAAAAGTGGCGTGATGATCTCTCCACCGGCAAATGATTGCTTGGTAACTCCCATTCAGATCTCCAGGAGGGGACTACCAGTGGGAGGTGACTCCAAGAAAAGGATTGAATAACCAAAGATGGTATAACTTCCTAAGAGTCGTAATATATAATGTCAGAAGCCAGAACGTAGTAGGAATCTGAAAAGGGAAATTCAAAGTTTCAAACCAGGTATAGTGGGAGTAAGTGAAGTAAAATGAAAAGCAGACGAGGATTTCTAGTCAGACGAATATTAGGTACATGAGCAGTAAGAAAAAAATTGTTTAACAAGAGTATAACTCGTTATGAAAAGGAAGGTAGGGCAGAGAGGGAGCTGCTAGGAACAATTCAATGAAAGGATTGATCTCATCGATTAGATAGCAAACAAACGAAAACAACGATAGTTCAGGTATACATACCGACGTCGCAAGCAGAAGATGAAGAGCTAGAGAAAGTATATCAAAGTATATCAGGATACTGCGCTGGTGATTCAGTATGTAAAGGGAGATGAAGATCTGAAAATAATGGGAGAGTGGAACGAGGTTGTAGGGCAAGGAGTAGAAGAAGGGGTTGTGGGGCAACCTGAAGCTTGGCAGTAGGAATGAGAAAAGAAGAAAGATTAATTGAGTTGTGCAATGAATTTCAGGTGTTAATAGCGAATACTCTGTTCTAGAATTAAAAGAGGAAGAGGGATCTTTGAAAACGTCCTGGGGACACGGATGGATTCCACCTGAATTACATCACGATCAAACAGAGATTCCGAAACCAGATATTGGATTATAAGGGGTACTTACATCCAGATATAGACTCAGATCATAATTTAGTAATGATGAAGAGTAAATTAAAGTTCAAGAGAATCGTCAGAGAGAATCAGTGTGGAAGGATGCGGCATGCTGAACTACTGAGTAATGAGACGCGTTTGAAGTTCGCTGAGGATGTGGTTACTGAGATAAAGAATATCAATGCAGGTAATTCAGTTGAAGAGGCTTGGACATCTCTGCAAAGGGTAGTCACAGACAATCACAGTTACAAGGAAGGTATCTGCGCAGAATCCTTGGGTGATGGACGAAATTGCTCAATTAATAGACGAAAGAAGGAAGTATAAAAATGTTCAGGGATACAGCATTATAAATCCCTTAGGAATGAGATAAACAGCAAGTGCAGGGAATCCAACGCGAAATGGCTGCATGGAAGATGTGAAAAAATCGAAAAAGAAGTGAGCATTGTGAGGACTGACTCAGCATGTAGAAGAGTGAAAACAGCCTACGGTTAAGCTAATAGCAAGAGCGGGAACATTAACAGTGCAGTTCCACTGTTAAATGGAGAAGAGAGAACGGATAGGTGGGAAGAGTACATTGAAGGTTTTGGCTGATAGAAAAGGAAATTGAAGTCGATATGGAAGAGATAGAGGATCCAGTGTTAGAGACAGAATTTAAAAACGCTCTCGACTACTTTAAATCAAATTAGGCAGAAGGTACTGATAACATTCCATCGGAACTTCTAAAATCATTTGAGGAAGTTGCAACCAAACAACTATTCAGGTTGGTGTGCAGAATGTATGAGATTGACGACGTACCGTCAGACTTTCGGAAAAGTATTGTCCACACAGTGGATAACTAGCACACGGTCGCCTTAACACCTCATGCATCCAAACTGCTGATAAAAATAAGATATATAAGAATGGAAAAGAAAATTGAGGATGAGTTAAATGACGATCAGTTTCGCTTTAGGAAAGGCAAAGGCACCAGAGGGGATTGCAGATGGTAATGGAAGCAAGACTAAAGAAAAATAAAAAGATACGCTCATAGGACTTGCCGACCTACAAAAAGCGTATGGCGGTGTAAAATTTTACAAAATGTCCGACATTTTGAGGAAAACAGGAGTAAGCTACAGGGGAAGAAGGGTGATATACTATATGTACAAGGAGTAAGAGGGAACAATAACATTGAAAGACCAAGACCTGCTTGGTATTGAAAAGGGTGTAACACAGGCATGCAGTCTTACACCCGTACTGTGTGATCTATACATCGAAAAAGCAATGACAGAAATAAAAGAAGGATTTGAGTGCGATTAAAATTCAAGGTGAAAGCATATCACTTATATGGTAGGCTGAAGACACTGCTACCATCAGTGATATTAAAGAAGAATTATAGTACGTGTTGGGTAGAGCGAGCAGTCAAATGGGTACAGAACATAGATTGAGAGTAAACTGCAGAAAGAGATGAGTCGGGAGACGCCGCTTCCGGGACGGGGAGAAAGCCGGCCACGGATGAACTGCGCCCGGCAGATTAATGAGAAGGGTCGGTGTGCAGATCAGCCTGGATGTGGTTTTCAGGCGGTTTCTCACATTTCAAACTCTGTTAGCTGCTGATGACGCTGTTCCACATGAGTACCTGGCATTTCTGTGTACTTCAAGTGATCGCTCAATATCTGATGCTGTTAGAGTCGCTTATATATCCCACCAGACCAGGTAACAACGCTAAACACGATGGACGTTAATGTACTCTGGTGGCTCGTCTACACATCACAGAGCATTGCAACTCTAGTTACTTACATGCGGTGTGTGTGTGTGTGTGTGTGTGTGTGTGTGTGTGTGTGTGTGTGTACGAAGTAACATTTACATCTGGTTGTGTCCTCTGGGTGCTTCACTTTTCTGTGAGGGAGTATATTATGCGTAAATAAATATAGAAATCCTAAATATTTTATTTTACAATTTTTGCTGCACAGTCCTGCGTCTGTGCAGGAGTACTGGGGGGAGCGCAACGCGGCGGACCAGCGCCACGGGCGCGGGTGGGCGCGGCTGCCCAACGGCGACCTCTACGTGGGGCAGTACGCTCGTGGCAAACGACACGGCGTCGGCATCTACGTGTTCCGCGGGGGCGCACAGTACCACGGCGACTGGCGGCAGGGTCTCAAGTACGGACAGGGTGTCTTCCACTACCCGGACGGCTCCCGTTACGAGGGTAAGTCGGCACAGGTACACACTGTGCGCCGAACTAGGACTTGGATTCTGGACAGAGCATTGCGAACGCGTGGCGAAGCCGAAATCGTTCTCCATCACTCACTTCCATCTTAACTCTGCCAGCAGTTCCCACGCTAGCCTCACGCAGGCCAGCAATCGCTGAAATTGGGTAATTCTTGTACTGAGAGTCTCACCGTCACCAATGGCCTTTTCCGCCTACATGTCAGCGATGAAGGTGAGTTTTCTTTTGATAGCTGTCTCCTGTGTGGTTTGGCACGAGAGCGGGGAAAGGGAAGTTGTGAGGGACCATTCTTTTTACGAAAAATTCGAAATATAGTTAGAGAATGTAAGAACAACCAATGACAGTGACTAAAGCAAAATTCATATTGGCTGTTCCTGACGAAGGTCCCCCTCCGTAGCTGGGTGGCGAGCGCGCCTGACTGCCGTGTGACGGACCCAGTGTCGATGCCCGATGGTGTCAGGAATCTTTTGTTGTGTCTAGGAATCCTGGATATTCGGTTCGCTAGACAAACAATCAAACAACTAGTATTAATGAGTTATATTACAACTAGACAAATACTTAACTTTGATAGACGTGTTGCAAGCAAAGGGCGACATACAAAATAATCAGTCTTCTTCAGAATAGACAACCACAGGTCGGTGCTACATAGAGATTTCTAATAATAAACGTTACAATGCGTCGGCTAACGAAGTGGCTAACCTTGAAGCTGCTATCGAGGTGGGCTGCCACCAGTCGGGCGCGGCACTTATGCCCTTTTCACCTAGGCGCCGCTGCTGTCGCATCTTCGTCCTGGAGGGAGGTCGGTCAGCGTGCGTTTGGCTGACCTCTTCTCACAGCCTTCTCTTCTCTGTCGTTCCCGACTGTGTGCGGCGCTGACTTCACGCCGCAACATTCTTCCCCCCTCTCCTCCCCTCCCCCCCCCCCCCCAAAGCGATGGACCATCGACGTATATGGAACACGACAATTGTGGCTTGGGGGGGGGGGGGGGGGGGGAGGAAGAGGCTGGAGCGTGGACACTCAGATGGCCCAGAAGCTGTGGCTGCAGGGGATGTCAGACTTCCAGTCGTACTCCACTATCCGGCCGTCACTCTGGTGGAAATGTCCCTCGGAAAACAACCAGAAGCGTGGGCGTCCACCTCATGAGCCCCTGAGGCCCATTCCAAGATACAGAAGGTGTCGGCCGGTAGGACGAAAGGAGGCGAGGGTTCCGTCTCCATGGGGTCGTCCCACAGTGTCGTTGTGGCACCCTCTGGTGGCTGGTGTGGCTGCGCTGTCCTCGGGACCCTTGAATCTGGAAGAAGAGATACAGAAGGACACATGACAGTGGGGAATTTGATTGCGATGTCGGCGCTGTAATCCGTCTGAGCCTGAAATGAAATACAAGCATGCGCCAAGTAGACGAAGGAGCTCCCCTCGTGCCCACCGTCTGCTGCCACTGAAAACCTGAAAAACATAATATCATGCAGCGCGAAGCGATACTCACGGCCTTCCTTCGGCGCCGGATGCTGAGGAAGGTGGAGCAGGTGGAGCAGTGTATGATGGCGGCGGCCCTGAAACAATTCCTCCAGCGATGATCCATCTCGTGGATGGGAACGATAGGAGGCGAGAAACAGTTGCAGTGTGTTCAGTGCGAAGTTTGGCCATCTGCTGTTTGAAGGTTATAACAAAACGTTCCGCTTCGCCGTTTGACTGTGGATGGAACAGGGCATTAGTTCGATGCTGTATGCCATTGCGTTCACACAATATTTCAATTTCATTTGACGTGAACTGAGGGCCATTTTCCGACCCCATGACTTCAGTCAAACCTTCGAGGCAAAAAATTGAGGACAGTGCTTGATCTGAGCTACATGGCTTTGTCGAGTTCATTGGCACAGCAAAAGGAAACTTGCTATAAGAGTCTATCACAATCAACCAACAAAAGTTCCGAAAAAAGGACAGGCAAAGTCTATGTGCACACCTTGTGGAGCTTGCTGCCAAGGACAAGCAGAGAATTTTTGTGGCGGAGCAGACCGATTATCCACACATGCGTGACACTGTGACGTCATCTGTTCTATTTGGGTGCCCGTACCCTGTCAAGTACAGGGTTTACGCGCTAACTGTTTCGTACAAAGAAGTAACATCAACACTTCTTTTTGCAAAGCTTTGGTGATCAACACATGTGTCTGAAGAGTATGCACACCTCGACTGTTTATGATGCGACCAAGATACTGCTTTAAAGAAGTCACATTTGTCTGGTCTACATTTTAGTCCTGCATCAGATAACACACGAAACAAAGCACGCAAATTTTCAATGTGTTCTTCAGGTGTACGACCTGCTACGACAATATCGTCCAAATAGTTTGACAGTTTCGTACTTGAACAGTCAGCTGTTCCAAATACCGCAGGAAAATGGCGGATACGGAAGCACTGCCAAAAGGCAAAAGTAAATATTTAAAGAAGCCCAAATGACTGTGAACTACACACACTTTTTGAGATTCTTCATCGAGGGGTATTTGAAAATATGCATCGCTCGAATCAATTTTTGAAAAGTAACGCCCAGCGCCTAACCTGTCTATGAGATCCTCTGGGCATGGCAATGGATAAGTGTCAATCTTAGTTTGTGGGCTGATGGTAGACTTAAAGACAACACAGAGGTGAATGCAACCTGAAGCGTTGGGGAGCAAAACCATTGGACTTGCACACTGACTACTTTTTATGGGCTCAATAGGTACGATATCTTGCAATTCTTTAAGTTCACCAGCTACATTGTCCCATAATGAAATCGGAACTCTTCTGTCCCAGGAAAATTTCGGCTGAGCCCTGCCTTTCACAGTAATATGTGCAACAAAGTTGTTAGCCTTGCCTAAATCTTCAGGAAAGAGTTCAGGGAATTCTTTCAGCATTCGAGGTACAGTGTCGTCGACACTGAATGCAGTCACTGACCACAGATTTTCCTGAATTTGAAATCCAAACAAGTCAAACGAATCAAGGCCAAATTTGTTCTCAAAATCATGTGATTGTAGCACAGTGAAAGTCACAGTTCTTGCATGCGAGCAATACATGGCAGGCCAAGTACATTTTCTGAGAACTGGAATGTATTGTCCATTATAAGGTGTCAGATGCATGTTAGTTTTAGACAGGCGTGGGGAGCCTAACAGTTCATATGTGTTACGATTCAACAATGTAACAGAGGCACCTGTGTCCAACTGAAATTTCATATTTTTTCCACTAAATTGCAAATGAAAAATAAGTTCGTTGGACTGGCGTAGCGCCAACGAAACTGTTTGCTTGCTAGTTTTGCTAATGCCTGCAGCAGGCTTTGAATACACTGCAGTGATTACATGGGCCTTGTGACTTGATTTTTTTGAGTGGGAAGAATTCGTATGTTTCTCCCTTTGCAAACATACGAATTGTACATGACCTTTCTTGCACAGGCGTAACATTGTGCTTGTCTGGACAGGCAATCTTGACGTTTGTGCCATAGATAGCACCAAGGGTATGACTTAATTCTATTACTGATGTAGCTGCCTGTCTAGAGAACTGTTTACGCGGCTTGGCGCATTCATGCTGTCGTCGTGAGCAAGGGATGACTCAACCCGACAAATTGGTGGCTGCTCAAATTCATCGGCCGCTATGGCACCTAAATCATACTGATCTATAATTTGCACTACATGATGAAAAGATGGATCTGACTGTTTCAAAATCTGTTCTCTAAGGTTGACATTAATTTCATTGTACATGATTGCATCACACGACATAACATCTGAATATAAAGCACCACAAACACATCTGAATTTTCTTTTCCACATCACACCCTGCAAATCAGTTACCCACTCGCGATAAGTTTGTTCTGACCTTTTCTGGCAATGAAAGAATTGATACCTAGCTGCCACCACATTCACTTGTTTGTCACAGTAGTTAATTAGAGAATCTAAAACCTGATCATAGGAAAATCACTCAGAGTGGCAATAGGAAACAATTTCTGAATGAGGTGAAAGACTACAGTTCCTATTGTTGACAAAAAGAAATGTAGTTTCACAGCACCTGCCACTTTGTGAGCAATTATGTGGGCTTCATACTGCTGCAACCACTCGAGCTATTCCCTTCTTTTTCGTTAAATTGGCGAAAAGGCGGTATGATACTCGGAGCAACAGTAGTTGCATTTTGGTCGGTTGAGCGCGCTGCATTGGGCACTTGGTGTGCCAGCAACTGCTGTACCGTGTTTAGAAGGCTTGCAGTCTGCTGCATCTGAAACTGAAACATCTGTGTTAGCTGCGTTGCATCTACTGCTTGCAGCTGATGCTCCTGCCGAGGGGGTGGGAGAGGTGGATTGCTCATTTTGGAATAGGCAAATGCAATAAATAGACAATTCATGCAATAAAAATAAGCACATAAACAAAGAAAATTTCTGCAAGGTCCTCCTGGAAACACCGAATAGAAAGAACACTATAAGAGACACTGCTAAAACATACCTCTACAAAGAAAGCACAAGGTAGGACTAAGGTGACAGCAAAACACAGAAGCCCATGACAAAACAAAACAGAGACAATCTGTGACAGCCGGTGGCTCTGGGTTGTTGCTATGTTATTGCTCCTAATCGTCAGCAGCAAATTATTCGAACATCCCATCCTCATCACCATGATGGTGTATCTAGGAATCCTGCATAATCAGTTTGCTAGACAAACAAACAACGCGTATTAATGAGTTTTATTACAACTAGACAAATACTAATACTTAACTTTGATAGATGTGGCGCAAGTAAAGGTCGACATACAAAATATCAGTCTTCTTCAGAGTAGACAAACACAAGTCTGTGCTATGTAGAGATTTCTAATGATAGAGGCTACAGTGTGTCAGCTAATAAAGTGGCTAACATTGAAGCTGCTACCAAAGTGGGCTGCCACCAGTCGGGCGCGGCCCTTATGTCCTCTTCACCTAGGAGCCACTGTTGTCGCGTTGTCGTCCTGGAGGTAGGTCGGTCAGCGTGCGATTGGCTGACTTCTTCTCACAGCCACCTCTTCTCTGTCGTTCCCGACTGGAGCACGATGCACTCACCCTCGTCATGTCAATTGAGGAGCTATTTGACCAAGTAGTAGCAGCTCCAACTAACGAAAATTGACGGCGTGCTGATTCCATGTTCCCCCATACCGCATCCAATGACGCTATTGGCGGGAGATGACACGCAATTAGTTGGTGCCAATGGAACCGACAGAAACCAAGGACGGATTTTACGTTCTTAACAAAGGTCATATGGTAAGCTGAGAACTGAAAAATAGAAAAAAAGGCTGTTGTCCAAACATTTCAAAACGGATGTATATAACTGCTAAAGGAAATATATATGTACAAACTTGTCAAATAATGTTTAGAAGGCAGTGAATAACACTTTTTTACTTTATCCTCTGTTTATTTTCTTTGTAAGTGATAAAAAAACACCTAATATTATTTTTCTCGCTAAACAGATGCTGTAGTATACAGAAAAGTTGAAGCATTAGAAAATTGCAGCGAAATGCAGGAAGATCTGCAGCGGATAGGCACTTGGTGCAGGGAGTGGCAACTGACCCTTAACATAGACAAATGTAATGTATTGCGAATACATAGAAAGAAGGATCCTTTATTGTATGATTATATGATATCGGAACAAACACTGGTAGCAGTTACTTCTGTAAAACATCTGGCAGTAGGCGTACGAAACGATTTGAAGTGGAATGATCATATAAAATTAATTGTTGGTAAGGCGGGTACCAGGTTGAGATTCATTGGGAGAGTCCTTAGAAAATGTAGTCCATCAACAAAGGAGGTGGCTTACAAAACACTCGTTCGACCTATACATTAGTATTGCTCATCAGTGTGGGATCCGTACCAGATCGGGTTGACGGAGGAGATAGAGAAGATCCAAAGAAGAGCGGCGCGTTTCGTCACAGGGTTATTTGGTAACCGTGATAGCGTTACGGAGATGTTTAGCAAACTCAAGTAGCAGACTCTGCAAGAGAGGCGCTCTGCATCGCGGTGTAGCTTGCTGTCCAGGTTTCGAAAGGGTGCGTTTCTGGATGAGGTATCGAATATATTGCTTCCGCCTACTTATACCTCCCGAGGAGGTCACGAATGTAAAATCAGAGAGATTCGAGCGCGCACGGAGGCTTTCCGACAGTCGTTCTTCCCGCGAACCATACGCGACTGGAACAGAAAAGGGAGGTAATGACAGTGGCACGTAAAGTTCCCTCCACCACACCGTTGGGTGGCTTGCGGAGTATAAATGTAGATGCAGATGTAGATCTGACCTTTTGACTGCTGATGGAATTTTCATTAAAATCTGTTATCTATTTACATTCTTATAGACGCAAGTTGTGGGTTTCTTCTTTGTTCAGCCGGGTTCCCGGGTTCGATTCCCGGCGGGGTCAGGGATTTTCTCTGCCTCGTGATGGCTGGGTGTTGTGTGCTGTCCTTAGGTTAGTTAGGTTTAAGTAGTTCTAAGTTCTAGGGGACTGATGACCATAGATGTTAAGTCCCATAGTGCTCAGAGCCATTTGAACCATTTTTCTTTGTTCAGCTTTCCGCTCTGAAATATTACGTTTCCCTCATTGGAGAACACTGCTAGGAAAAATACCATTCCCCATGAAACCTTTACAAAACAAAGCAAACAACAAAACAAAGCTTAAGAAGACACAAAAGCACAAAATCCATTAATGTAAAAGATGTGAACTCGGGGAGAAGTGGTTGTAAAATACCCATGTCAGCAGACGAAGTCGCTGTCCCCTTCGTGCGCATGCGGACTCTGCAGCATACTAGAGAATTTTGAGATCCTCACTCGATATAGTCGACTGATTACTTACGTAGTTGACACATTCGCGACGTTCAAAAATGGTTCAAATGGCTCTGAGCACTATGGGACTTAACATGTGAGGTCATCAGTCTCTTAGAAGTTAGAACTACTTAAACCTAACTAACCTAAGGACATCACACACATCCACAGCCGAGGCAGGATTCGAACCTGCGACCGTAGCGGTCGCGTGGTTCCAGACTGTAGCGCCTAGAACCGCTCGGCCACTCCGGCCGGCCATTCGCGACGTGTTCGGCTGTTTATGTATACGCATTTCATGGCACTCACCCACAGCGAGTAGTCACACGTGTACAACGTGCATTCAGGTGGCAAATCTCACCTGCGCATAACGTAGTGTGACAACTTCAGCACAAGTAAGCGTGATCGTGTTAAGTCATATGCGCGACCGACTGGACTGTATTATTACGCAAGGTGGTATGAGCCATCTTCGCCAACTCCCGCCAGACTATGCTAATTTTTTTTCACCCGCCTCCCACACCTGTGCGAAGACCACACGACTCGGTCACTAGTCTACAGCTGTCTGGCATTGGTGCACAGGGGAGTATCAGCAAATCAGGCCGGAAGTGAATAAACTATGGATGCGAAAATGAGACACGCTACGCCACAACGTGCTGTGCCCTCCAGGTTAACACCTCCGTATTGGGACCACGGTCCCTGTAACCGCGGGAGGACAAGTGATTGAGCTTGAAGGACTTTAAGATGTGACCAATGAAGCCAGCGAATCAGCTGTAACTTTTATCTTTCAGACTTCTTATACGAAATGAAGTGATTTCAACACATCCATGGATGAGTCACTACCCTCCTGCTCTGGTGAGATTCAAACACAATAATGCGGTGCTGGTGGCATCAAAAACTTTGAACATCACATTTCAATACAATATTTCTATAGAACAGGACCTTCCTAGCTTTTATTGATTCTGAAAACGCTTTGTGTGTCTATTTAGTTTTTATTCAAGCCGATCAAGATTTCTACATGAGATAGGTTACGGGTTGGGCCACTCCTGGTCTTCAATTTTAACGATCGACTTCCTCTAACTTGCGATGTACCCATTACCTGGTATCATGATTTATTTAATACTTACGATACAGACAGTATAAGTGAAAAACTGCCATACTTAACAGTGAGGAGCGATAGCGATCCTTTTTCTAGAAAATACACTTCTATTCAGTCTGTCGATTGCCGTCTATTACTTCTATATTGTCGTTTTCTAGCATTGTCACCTACGTAAGATCTGTTGAAGATGTAAGAGCAAATGACAGTGAGTTTTATAGTATGTAAACTCAATATTAGGTCCCCAATTCTCGTTTGATTTCATATCCTTAATACATCTATTCATGGATAAGAGTGCCCGAAACTAGTAATCTGGGAATAATAAACAGCGACCAACAGACTGTTACTTGATTATTGCAATAGACTGTAATTTGTATATACGAAAAATGTATTGCTGTTGTTGTGGTCTCCAGTCAGAAGACAGATTTGACGCAGCTCACCACGGTATTCTATCCCGCGCAAGTCTCTACCTCCTTACACACTTACTGCAACCGACTTCCTTTTGAGTTTGCTTACTGTCGTTAGGCCTTACTGACGCTCTACTATTTTTATCACCCTACACTTCCCCCCATTACCAAACTGATGAATCGTTGATGCCTCAGGGTTTGTAGGCTTTTGACACCGTTCCTCACAAGCGACTATTAATGAAATTGTGTGCATATGGAGTATCGTCTCAGTTGTGTGACTGGATTCGTGATTTCCTCTCAGAGAGGTCACAGTTAGTAGTGATACACGGTAAATCGTCGAGTATGACAGAAGTGATATCTGGCGTTCCGCAAGGTAGTGTCATAGGCCCTCTGCTGTTCCTGATTTACATAAATGATCTAGGTGATAATCTGAGCAACCACCTTAGATTGTTTGCAGATGACGCTGTAATTTACCGTCTAGTAAAATCATCAGACGATCAATTCCAATTACAAAATGATCCAGAGAGAATTTCAGTATGGTGCGAAAAGTGGCAAATGGCACTAAACAAAGAAAAGTGCAAGGTCTTCCACATGGGTACCAAAAGAAATCCGATAAATTTTGGGTATACGATAAATCGCACAAATCTAAAAGCTGTCAATTCGACTAAATACCTAGGAATTACAATTGCGAGCAACTTAAATTGGAAAGCCCACATAGATAATATTGTGGGGGAGGCGAAACAAAGACCGCGCTTTGCTGGCAGAACATTTAGAAGATGCGACAAATCCACTAAAGAGACAGCCTACACTACAATTGTCCGTCCTCTGTTAGAATATTGCTGCGCGTTGTGGGATCCTTACCAGGTAGGATTGACGGAGGACATCGAAAAAGTGCAAAGAAGGGCAGCTCGTTTCGCGTTGTCGGGCAATAGGGGTGAGAGTGTCACTGATATGGTACGCGAGTTGGGGTGGCAGTCACTGAAACAAAGGCGATTTTCATTGCGGCGAGAACTATTTAAGAAATTTCAATCACCAACTTTCTCTGCCGAATGCGAAAATATTTTGTTGGCACCCACCTACGTAGGGAGAAATGATCATCAATAAAATAAGAGAAATCGGAGCTCGAACGGAAAGATTTAGGTGTTCCTTTTTCCCACGCGCCATTCGAGAGTGGAACGGTAGAGAAGTAGTATGAGAATGGCTCGGTGAACCCTCTGCCAGGCACTTAAGTGTGAATTGCATAGTAACCACGTAGATGTAAATGTAGATGTAGATGTTTGGGCCTCACGAAGTCGGAAGTCTGCTAGCAGCCCACCTAGCTGGAGGAAGTGGTGTTAGAAATGTGTAAGAGTTCTGAAGGCGGCAGATAGTAATCCGTAGTTCTGAAGGTGACAGATAGTAATCCGTAGTGAAGAAAAAAGTTTTGTTTCCAGAACGAGAAATGACAGAAATTCTAATTTGCTTTCCAATGAGCAGTTGCGGGATGTCGGTTACTTATTTTACGAACTTTTGGGCGAGAGCGAAGCCACGGCGAAGTCTAATTGAAGGAAATTAATTACATTTCTTTTCGTTTCAATTTGAGTTGTTGTGTACTGCGACTGTGGACATGTTGACTTTGACTGTTATTACATTCTGTCTTTGTGTGAAGATTATGTGGTGGAAGTTGTTAGGATCCTGATGGAGACGTCGTATGTACTATTAGTGGTGATCATTTTGCAGTTGTCGTGTATCGGAATATTTCTGAATGCTTTTATTTGGTTACAGGACATGTGTCATTGGTTTCGGACCACTGACATTTTTAATGCTGTTTTACGGGATCAAAGGGAGGTTTGCGACGCTTTTTTAGGCTGGCTTTGTAAGTGTAGTAGTGATGATGATTTTTTCCGGATTCGGCAATAAATGTTTCCCTAGCACATCTTCGGAACAATGCGTCGCCTGATTTGCCTCGCCACCGACAGAGGCCGCTAATATGACTTCTGCGACGGTACGGCGGCCACTAGAACAAAACACAGGAAGGTTCAGTACTGCCCCCACATGCACTATATTCAGTAGAACTCACGTTTATATAAGAATCTCTTAAGCATGTTGAAAACGTAGAAGTCGACACAATCATTATCTTGTCAGACTTAATTTCTGTGAATATAATGTGAAACCACCGTGTAGTCAACAACGCCAACAGCTACTTGGTTCATCAAACCATAAAACAGATGGCAGCGTTAAATTTCCATGGTGTAAAATGTACTTGTCGTGGGGGAAGCAGCACTACAGTACAGGAAGTAGTCAAGTTTTCAACACACTTAACAAGTAATCAGTATGAAATGGGACAAATAAATATGACCAGTTTCCACACACAGATTTCCACCAGGAAGAATCGCTGCAAATGAGGGACAACTGGAACCACTGCAAGGGACGATGCTACGTTGAAGTATCACATCAGTCCAAAATGTTTAGAGACTGGATTAATAAAAAATGTATAAAAGTTACAATGGTGGTTTTAATGTTTTAGGTCTTCTACATAGTCTCCCCCCATTTGAGTACAACACACAAAAGGTTCATACAGCCATGTGTCACATGTGTCAGAGAACACCTTCTTTGGGAATTCGTTCAACTCGCACATCATAATGGTTTGAATGTCGGTTATCGCATCAAAGTGCTGTCCCTCTAACCTAATTTCTGCACTTTGTCGTTTTGTGATACATTCGTATTGATAACGCCAAGTCTCGTCACCCGAGATGATTTTTTTCTACAAAATAATTATCCGTGTTCTTCATTTCAATCCAGTTGCGACGGGCGTCGACGTGACATTGATTTTGTTCAGGATTCAAACTGTGCAGGACAAACTTTGCACGTACTTTTCTCTTCTTCAAAATGTATCTTGAACATCTGGTTTAGAGATGTTGCTTCATTGCAAATTGTAATACAATAGTTTTCTTACGCTACGGCGGAACGTCCACTACTTAACACTGGCTGTGCACTCGTGGTTTGTAGAATCTACGTCTGTTGCTTACAGCCGTTCGTTCAAATTGCCACTGTAGTTACTGCAGAGATGTCGCTTATACGTCGGGAATGAAATCAGCCTCGGAACTTCTGGGCGGACGGAGTGATTCTAAACACTGCATTACGACCGTGCTATAACTCCGGTGTGTGCTTTAGTGTCTATCAGTGCTGTCGTTGTATACCACCCTGCCGGAGTCATCATCATCTGGAACGCTTTTGGCGCTACGTTCTTTCTGCAGGATGCGGCAGGCTAGTAGGAGGGGGCGGGGGCATTATTTTGTATCCATTAGTATTACCGATAACCATGCTATTACTGGAGACGTTTACCATCGAAAGGGTGATCCTGGGATGACCACGACGCCATCGGCTTTCCCGCGGCCACCAGAAAATAAAACCGACACCGACCAGCAGTCGACTCGGCGCAGAACAGGGTGGGCGGTAGAGATCTGAAATGAGCACCGTAAGCTCGGTTTAAACTTACTCGCCGGTCCTATGACATCGTCTCCGAACTCGTTATCTGTGTATGCTCGGAGACTCGACTCATCCTGCCTCGGGCTTGGATGTGTGTGATGTCCTTAGGTTAGTTAGGTTTAAGTAGTTCTAAGTTCTAGGGGACTGATGATCACAGATGTTAAGTCCCATAGTGCTCAGAGCCATTTTTTAGACTCGACTCACGTTTCCGCGCGACCTGTTTATAATCATAAACACATCGCCTGAGTCTTGTCGGCTACAAGTGTGTAAGCGTATTGTCATATCGCTGGCTTAGTTGTGGAGTATCTTTGCGGGCAGCCGCGTCTATAGAGTCGAGCATCGGACACGGAACTGTTATGTTGTGTAGTGTGTACCTCATCATGTGAAAGGCATTGTTAGCATGGAAGTTGACGTGTTGCTGCAAATGATATTATAGTATAGTGATGGAATATTTAAGTGCTTCAGAGGAAAGTGCGTAATGATATAATTAAAAGTGAGCAGTGCCGCCGATGACGTATTTGTGTGTCCTCTCGTTGCGCGTCGCACCGTTCATCAATCATCCGCGCCGTGTTCGGTCTCCAATAATGAACGAATGTGAATCGGTAATAGTATTAGTAGTAATAGTAGTAATAGTAGTTTATTTAGGAACTTTAGTAGTCTTCAACCGGTGTTCTTGGTGTTTTCCGGTGAAATAACTTCAGAAGAAATTTTTGCGAACTGCTTTCAGTTCGTTACTGTCATTAGACGTTTGATTTTCTTTCTGTGTTAGAATTTTGTTATATTCTCATTTGTTGTTGATTAATACTGTCAATAATAGTAGTTACTTCCCTTGTAGAGCAAGTTTGTGATAATTGTAGTCAGTTTTTAACATCTTCTTATTGTAGTAGCGGAACTTAGATAAAGTTGTTTTCTTGTTTCAATAATTGTAAAATTTTACCATGAGTGAGAAGTGTGGGCTTTGCCGTAGGTTCGTGAGTAGTGGATTGCGGTGTGAGACTTGTTCGAAGTATTTTCACTGGGGGGAATGCAGTGGGGAAGCCAGTGGGCATTCTGGTGAGGTCCTCTCCTGGAACTGCAGGTTATGTAGCAAGAGTAAGTTGATAGAGGAGCAGGAGCGTAAGATCTGTGCCCTTCAGGTGCAGTTGAAAAACGCACAGGAGGAGCTAGATAGGATGAGGAGGGAGAAGGGGGTTGGGGAATGGGAGCTGGCTGTTGGCAAGAGATCTGCTAGGAGAAGGAGATTTTCAGACAGTTTTACTATTGGTGTTTGTAATAGATATGACCAGCTGTCAGAGTCTAGTGGAGAGGAATCTCTAGTAGCTGTAGATGTAGGAAGTATGCAGCAGACCTCAGCAGTTACGGTGGCTAGGACAGTTGCAAAGTCTAAGAGAAAGAAGAAGGTTCTGCTGTTAGGTAGTTCTCATGGTAGAGGTGTAGGCCAGCAGTTGCAGGAAGTTTTGGGGAGTGAGTACCAGGTCACCAGCATTGTGAAGCCTAATGCAGGATTGGCTCAGGTGACTTTTAACATAGGCGGGTTATGTAGGGATTTTACAAAAGAGGATCAGGTAGTGATTGTGGGTGGGGCTGGTAATAGTATTGATAGGGATGGGGAGTATGACATAGATGGTGACCTGGAAAAGATAGCCACTCAGACTGGCAACACGAATGTGCATTTCGTGGAACTGTTTCAGCGTCACGATCGGCCTCATCTTAATACAGCCGTCAGGCGTAATAACATGAGACTTGGGGGTGCGCTGATGACAGAAGGCATGAGTCACATTTCAGTGGTGTCGGCGGAGTCCATCAGCAGGACGGGTTTCACTAGACATGGTCTGCACCTCAACAAGTATGGAAAGGGGAGGTTGGCAAAGCTTATAGGTGACAGCTTAGGTGGGGTTGGTGGGATCACTCATCGGAAAGTTCCGGTAGTTGTGGGTGTTAGAGCTGTACCTTTTTTAGATTGAAGTCAGCTGACAGATATTCCTGCTTAAGGGAAGTCTCTCTAACTAAGAAACCACTTTCGACAAAGCTTAGGTATCCGATTAATGAGGGAATTAGTATATTTCATCAAAACATACAAGGCATTAGAGATAAAGTTAGTGAAGTGCTTATAGATGTTGACTCTGAAATTATTGGTATATCTGAACACTTCTTAAATAAGGAGATAATTCAGAGGCTTCCTTTACCAGGATACAGGTTGGCTGGCAGCTTTTCTAGGAGCTCTTTGCGGTGTGGGGGAGTAGCCATGTATGTGAAAAACGGTATCCCATTTGAGTCAATTGATGTTTCAAAGTACTGCACTGAAAAGGTGTTTGAATGTTGTGCAGGTGTGGTTAAAGTTAGTGGAGCTAAACTTCTTACTGTTGTTATTTATAGATCCCCAGACTCCGATTTCACAACATTTTTGCTAAAGCTAGAGGAGGTTCTTGGTTCACTTTATAGGAAATACAAAATGTTAGTTATATGTGGTGACTTCAATATAAATTGTATAAGTGATTGTGCAAGGAAAAGGATGCTGGTAGACCTCCTTAATTCATATAATCTTATGCAAACCGTATTCTTTCCAACGAGAGAGCAAGGGAACAGTAGAACAACCATAGACAATATTTTTGTTCATTCGTCATTACTAGAAGGGCATTCTGTTAGCAAAATGGTGAATGGCCTTTCAGATCATGATGCACAAATTTTAAGTCTCAAAGATTTTTGTGCTGCAACACATGTTAAATATAGTTACCAACTTTTTAGGAAAGCTGATCCAGTTGCTGTAGAGACTTTTGTAAACCTTATCAAGGAACAAGAGTGGCAAGATGTTTATAGCGCTGATACAGTATACGATAAATATAATGCTTTCCTCAAGACTTTTCTCGTGCTCTTTGAAAGTTGCTTTCCGTTAGAACGTTCAAAACAGGGTACTAGCACAAACAGGCAGCCTGGGTGGCTGACTAAAGGTATAAGAATATCTTGTAGAACAAAGTGGCAATTATATCAAAACATTAGAAACAGTCACAATCTAAATGCAGTAGTCCATTACAAACAGTATTGTAAGGTGCTTAAAAAAGTTATTAGGAAGGCAAAAAGTATGTGGTATGCAGATAGAATAACTAAGTCTCAGGATAAAATTAAAACCATATGGTCAGTCGTAAAGGAAGTGGCTGGTCTGCAGAGACAGGCCGAGAATATAGAATCAGTGCGTAGTGGGGATGTCCGTGTTACTGATAAGTCGCATATATGTACAGTACTTAATAATCACTTTCTGAATATAGCAGGTGAACTAAATAGAAACCTAGTCCCAACAGGGTATCATATAGCGCTCTTAGAAAAAAGTGTTCCGAGACTGTTACCTGAAATGCTCCTCCATGATACTGACAAGAGGGAGATTGAGTTAATAATTAAATCACTAAAGACCAAGAACTCTCATGGATATGACGGGGTATCTAGCAGAATACTGAAGTATTGTTCCACGTATGTTAGCTCAGTACTTAGCCATATCTGTAACTTTTCCTTTAGGAGTGGTCGGTTTCCTGACCGATTAAAGTACTCGGTAGTGAAGCCACTTTATAAAAAGGGAGACAGGGATAATGTTGACAATTATAGACCTATTTCTATGCCATCGGTGTTTGCTAAAGTTATCGAGAGGGTTGTATATACAAGGTTACTGCAGCATTTAGATTCACATAATTTGCTGTCAAATGTACAGTTTGGTTTTAGAAATCGCTTAACAACTGAAAATGCTATAGTCTCTTTTCTCTGTGAGGTTTTGGACGGATTAAATAAAAGGTTGCGAACGTTAGGTGTTTTCTTTGATTTAACGAAGGCTTTTGACTGTGTTGACCACAAAATATTACTGCAGAAGTTGGAAAATTATGGAGTAAGGGGAGTAGCTTACAATTGGTTCGCCTCCTACTTTAAGAACAGAAAACAGAAGGTAATCCTCCGCAATATTGAGAGTGGTAATGATGTTCAGTCCCAAAGGGGCACTGTTAAATGGGGCGTTCCCCAAGGATCGGTGCTGGGCCACTGATGTTTCTTATTTATATAAATGATATGCCTTCTAATATTACAGGTGATTCAAAAATATTTCTGTTTGCTGATGACACCAGCTTGGTAGTGAAGGATCTTGTGTGTAATATTGAAACATTATAAAATAATGTAGTTCATGAAATAAGTTCGTGGCTTGTGGAAAATAATTTGATGCTAAATCACAGTAAGACTCAGTTTTTACAGTTTCTAACTCACAATTCAACAAGAACTGATATTTTAATCAGACAGAATGGGCATGTTATAAGCGAGACGGAACAGTTCAAGTTCGTAGGCGTTCGGATAGATAGTAAGCTGTTGTGGAAAGCTCATGTTCAGGATCTTGTTCAGAAACTAAATGCCGCTTTATTTACCATTAGAACAGTATCTGAAATAAGTGACATTTCAACACGAAAAGTAGTATACTTCGCATATTTTCATACGCTTATGTCATATGGTATTATTTTTTGGGGTAATTCTTCTGATTCAAAAAGGGTATTTTTGGCTCAAAAACGGGCTGTTCGAGCTATGTGTGGTGTAAGTTCGAAAACCTCTTGTCGACCCCTATTCAATAGCCTGGGAATTTTGACATTGCCCTCACAGTATATATTTCCTTTAATGTCGTTTGTTGTTAGCAATATTAGCTTATTCCCAAGAGTTAGCAGCTTTCACTCAGTTAATACTAGGCAGAAATTAAATCTGCATGTGGAATGCACTTCCTTGACTCTTGTGCAGAAAGGAGTGCAGTATTCTGCTGCATCCATTTTCAATAAGCTACCACAAGAACTCAAAAATCTTAGCAGTTGCCCAAACGCTTTTAAGTCTAAACTGAAGAGTTTCGTCATGGCTCACTCCTTCTATTCTGTCGAGGAGCTCCTGGAAGAGCTAAAAAATTAAGCTAATTCCAGTGTTACATTCTTGATTTTCTTTATTTAAACTAACGACGTGTCAGCTGAATATGTTTCTTATATTTCATTTTATCTGTTTCTACAATCGTGTTATAATTTCATGTATTGACTCGTTCCATGACCATGGAGACTTCTCCTTAATGTGGTCCCACGGAACAATAAATAAATAAATTTACCACGAAAGAGACTATTTAAGTGCCAGTGTCGTGTAGCGAGTTCGATCATCGCGTTTCCGCATCATCAACAATCAGCCGCGCCGCGACGGTTACGCGCACGCTCGTCTCAGTGATATTGTGGACAAATAATCATCCATTAATTGGTATAAACACTTATGAATCAGAGTGTAAACAGTGCAACCTGTGATTTCTTATCGTCTCAGAATACAGATGTTCATAGCGGACGTAGGACTACGTTGTGTTTTAACGTTGATTGGTTCCCCTTAAACACGCCTGTATATTTCGATAGATAATTTCGGGCAAGTCAGCATCAGTGTGAAGCAGAACAGTACGACTGCCGCGGGATTATCAGGCACGTGGTGTGGACAGGGCGCACGGTCTAGAAGTGAAGAAACAGTTTAAAGTAACCCCCACCCATTAGTACTCCCGGGCGTGTTACGCGTGGACTCTACCAGCATAGAAAGGACAGCGAATACAGGACTGCGCGAGTATAACCGAGGACTCGCAGCATTGCTGCAACACACAGCGCTGCGGGTTCTGTCTGTACGTGGCGGCTAAACACAGGAGTAGGAATTTTGATATTGTTTTCACTAATTGACTAATTCACCAGGAAGCTTTGTGTATATAATTTATAAATACTTCGAGAAAATTGGCTGAAGTATGACGTATTAAAGTCCGTGCCGTGTTTTTCTGTCTGTATGTGAGGGATGATCTCGGAACTACTGTTTGGCCTTTAACATGATTTTCACTGATAGATAGACTGATTCTCGGGGAAAATTTGTGTATTTAATTTATTACAGCTAAGCCAAACAAGTCGTCCTGCTGTAGATACTTGTACTACCTGTGAGAAGCCAGGACAGGTCTCTGGTTATTTACTAATACCGATTGGTTAGCAGCGAATATTATTCTCGTAAAGTAAATATCAACCGCCTTCAGTCACAATTGTCATATTATTTCGATTCAAGATGCATTTAGTGCCTAAGAGCGAAAAGTGGATACATGTACCTAAACATGTTTACTCGCACTTTGCTTCAAAAATCATGTATCTGGAAAAGTAATCGATGTAGATCGTCAAAGCACCTGAAGGTCAGTCCGCAGGGCACTAAACGCATCGTGAATTGAAATGAAATTACAATTGTGACTGAAGGCGGTTGTTCTTTATTTTACGAAAGTATTATACTCGCGGAAGAAACACTGACAGAAATGGATAAAATTAAGGATCTGTGTCAGAGATATATCTGTGCTGCCAGCGATTTGTGTCGACGCATCTGTAGGGTGGTCCATTGATAGTGACCGGGCCAAATACCTCACGAAATAAGCATCAAACGAAAAAACTACAAAAAACGCAACTCGTCTAGCTTGAAGGGGGAAACCAGATGGCGCTATGGTTGGCCCACTACGTAGCGCTGCCATACGTCAAACGGATATCAAATGCGTTTTTTTTTTAAATAGGAACCCCATTTTTATAAGATATTAGTGTAGTACGTAAAGAAATATTACTGTTTTACTTGGACCACTTTTTTCGCTTTGTGATAGATGGCGCTGTAATAGTCACAAACGTATAAGTACGTGGTATCACGTAACATTCCTCCAGTGCGGACGGCATTTGCTTCGTGATACATTACCCGTGTTAAAACGGACCGTTTACCAATTGAGGAAAATGTCAATGTCGTGTTGATGTATGGCTATTGTGATTAAAATGCCCAACGGGCGTGTGCTATGTATGCTGCTCAGTATCCTGGACGACATCATCCAAGTGTCCGGACCGTTCGCCGGATAGTTACGTTATTTAAGGAAACAGGAAGTGTTCAGCCACATGTGAAACGTCAACCGCGACCTGCAATAAATAATAATGCCCAAGTAGGTGTTTTAGCTGCTGTCGCGGCTAATCCGCACATCAGTAGCAGACAAATTGCGTGAGAATCGGAATCTCAAAAACGTCGGCGTTGAGAATGCTACATCAACATCGAGTGCACCCGTACCATATTTCTATGCACCAGGAATTGCATGGCGACGACTTTGAACGTCGTGTACAGTTTTGTCACTGGGCACAAGAGAAATTACGAGACAATGACAGATTTTTTGCACGGGTTCTATTTAGCAACGAATCGTCATTCACCTACAGCGGTAACGTAAACCGGCATAATATGCACTATTGGGCAACGGAAAATCCACGGTGCCTGCGATAAGTGGAACATTGGCGACCTTGGCGGGTTAATGTATGGTGCGGCATTATGGGAGGAAGGAAAATTGGCCCCCATTTTATCGATGGGAATCTAAACGGTGCAATGTATGCTGATTTCCTACGTAATGTTCTACCGATGTTACTACAAGATGTTTCACTGCATGACAGAATGGCGATCTACCTCCAACATGATGGATGTCCGGCACATAGCTCGCGTGCGGTTGAAGCGGAACTGAGTAACATATTTCATGACAGGTGGATTGGTCATCGAAGCACCATACCATGGCCCGCACGTTCACCGGATCTGACGTCCCCGGATTTCTTTCTGTGGGGAAAGTTGAAGGATATTTGCTATCGTGATCCACAGACAACGCCTGACAACATGCGTCAGCGCATTGTCAATGGATGTGCGAACATTACGGAAGGCGAACTACTTGCTGTCGAGAGGAACGTCGTTACACGTATTGCCAAATGCATTGAGGTTGACGAACATCATTTTGAGCATTTATTGCACTAATGTGGTATTTAGAGGGAATCACGCTGTAACAGAGTGCGTTCTCAGAAATGATAAGTTCTCAAAGGTACACTTGACACCCGGATCTTACACTGGCAGGCCCGCATCTCGTGATCTTAAAGTGGTCAGCGCAGCATTACACACGGCTGATCAAATAATGTAGGTGTGAGGTACATAATTCTGAAGTGAAGTACTTGCTAAAGACTCAGATAACAGTAAAATAAAATTGTGAAATTTAAATTGTATCCGCCATTTATTTACGGTTCAATAGCAACCAGGATCGACCCTTACAACAACATAAATGCCTTGACGAATTACGTATTTTGCAGACACACGTACTCATTCCATGCGTCATGTTTTCTTACACCAGCTTCTAAATGCATTCGCAGTATGGATCCTGTGTGTTGTGCTACTAGCGCGCCTCATATGTGAGGGTGACGTTCCAACACACCTACGAAGATTGGTTGTACGATTCTCACCTCAAAAAAACTAGCTGCTACAACCAAACTTGCTGATGGCGTCAGCCCTTCCCTGCACATTCACCACTGAACTCGAAACATTTTACTCAACGATGGATTAGTGGGAAGAGACCTCTGTTTGAAAGGTCTGCATTTTGGGTTGTCATAAAAACGCCTCAATTTGAAAATCACCTCGTCGTCATTCTGGAAATGTCTGACACGCAATGATTTTCTTCATTCAGAAAAAAGGAAGGAGTCACAGCGTATAGTGTCAGTAGAATAAGGGGAAGGGGGGAGGCAAAACATGACATCCCAAAAAAAGCAGCGTAAGTGACTGTGTGCCGTTTATAATGAGGTGAGTCGTTGTAGTTCACCAAAAACAGCCCTCTTGAGTTCATTCCGGCAATGCTTCGTCTTGACAACCTCGTCAGGTGATTTGGGAAGTATGCTGCTGTGACATCTTGCCCCTTACAAGTATACTCGGTTATTTCTGCACCTATCCAGCACCACTTGGCCCATGGTTGTTGGGCCTTTGTCTTCTTCGGAGATGCTGATTCTACATGTCCCCCTAGTTCCTTTGCTCCTTTGTCTCAGGATCATACACTACACAGTGATTAGACAACTAAAGAAGTCATCTCAACTGACCTGACACTTTTTGGATGGGTGCGGCCAGTCGCAGAACGTACTGGTCGGCTACCTTTGTCATATACAAAATGTCACACAAGGTGCTGGAAACGCATCTATGGCATTTATCTTTTCCCACCACATCTCGATTGCGATAAGCTGTTCTTTGAGGACCAGGGTCTGCTCTTGCGATTCCTGGTTCTTCACGAAGAGATGGTTCTCCAGTTCGTTCTTCATCATACAGGCTTGTTCGAGCACACTAGAAATGCCTGCGCCAATTAACCACTGTGTCATATCATGGTTCATGTTGCCGCACACTTCCATCAACTCAGCAAGCATTGTTGCAGCGCAGCTGCCCGTCAGATGTTGCATGGGGGCTTAATTAAATATGATTGAAAATATTTTTAGTAGCTGTTATGTCCGTTTACGCTGTGTCTCGTAAACGGTTGGCCCTGACTAGTATTATTACGCTATCTGACTGCAAAGAACAACAACAAACAATGAAAGAAAATTTTCGTAACACAATTAATTAAGTCCCCAGCAACTATAAAACCTACTAAACCAAAGCACAAGTATAACTGTTCTGTATGTGGGAGTATGACTCAACGCACACATCTGGCACGGTTCTTCTTCAACAAGACAAGAATTTTTAAATACCAATGATACTGACGTGATAAAAGAAAATTAGAAATACGATAATTGCGTAAAGAAAGCAGAATTACACTCTAATGCAAGAACACACGCCAGATGCTTTGTTGACTGAACCTGTAATGACGCATTATTTAGGACACTGAAATAAAAACAAACGGAGTTAGTTACCTCATTTATATTGATGAAAATCATTCTAATCCTTACATTATATCTCAACCAGAACTCTCCAATATCACATCTCAGCAAGCACTGCCTAATAGCACATCTCAACAAACACTCTCTGCTACAACATCTCAGCACAGACTACCACGAGACCTCGACAGGCACTGACTTCTACGAGCTCTCGACAAGCACTGACTTCTACGAGTTCTTAACAGGCACTGACTTCCACGAGCTCTCTCCAAGCACTGACTGCTACGAGTTCTTAACAGGCACTGTGGAGGCGGCTTAATAATACTCTTTGGCGCAATCTCTGGCGCAGTGGCTCAGTGTAGCCACCTTTTATATGCCCCTCCTCCACAGGCCAGAATTTGATGGTATTTTTGCCAGCATTGGTGGTGAAAATACCACCAAATTCGTCCAGAAAAATACAGACAAAAATAAAAGATAATATTAATACCTAAATATCACATAATTAGTTAAAATTTTGGCTTTGCACTGACCTTTCAATAACCTAATATATAAAATACAGTAGGCAATACAAATTCTTTTCATACATGTGGCTTTACATAATAGTTTACACAATACATAAAAAATCAGTTTATACAGATGTTCACATAAAATTCTTTTAATTATTCAAAAAAAAAATAGTTGATAATTCCAGCCCAGCAATGGTCAACAGGTGCAAACACCAACAAGTGACATCATTTCAGCAGAAGCAGTCCATCAGTTGCACCCAGCAATGTTGAGCAGGTGCAGACACGGACAAGTGACATCATTTCAGTAGAAGCAGTCCATCAGTTGCACCCTGCAATGTTGAGCAGGTGCAGACACCAACAAGTGACATCATTTCAGTAGAAGCAGTCCATCAGTTGCACCCAGCAATGTTGAGCAGGTGAAGACACCAACAAGTGACATCATTTCAGTAGAAGCAGTCCATCAGTTGCACCCAGCAATGTTGAGCAGGTGCAGACACCAACAAGTGACATCATTTCAGTAGAAACAGTCCATCAGTTGCACCCAGCAATGTTGAGCAGGTGCAGACACCAACAAGTGACATCATTTCAGTAGAAGCAGTCCATCAGTTGCACCCAGCAATGTTGAGCAGGTGCAGACACCGACAAGTGACATCATTTCAGTAGAAGCAGTCCATCAGTTGCACCCAGCAATGTTGAGCAGGTGCAGACACCAACAAGTGACATCATTTCAGTAGAAACAGTCCATCAGTTGCACCCAGCAATGTTGAGCAGGTGCAGACACCAACAAGTGACATCATTTCAGTAGAAGCAGTCCATCAGTTGCACCCAGCAATGTTGAGCAGGTGCAGACACCGACAAGTGACATCATTTCAGTAGAAGCAGTCCATCAGTTGCACCCAGCAATGTTGAGCAGGTGCAGACACCAACAAGTGACATCATTTCAGTAGAAGCAGTCCATCAGTTGCACCCAGCAATGTTGAGCAGGTGCAGACACCAACAACTGACATCATTTCAGTAGAAGCATTTCCATCTGTAGCACCCAGTAAAGTTGAAGAGGTACACACAGCAACAAGTCACATTAGTTCAGTAGAAGCAGTCCATCAGTGGCACCCAGCAATGTTGAGTAGGTGCAGACAGCAACAAGTGACTTCATTTCCATACAAGTAGTTCATCAGTTGCACCTAGCAATGATGAGCAGGTCCAGAGAGCAGTCCATGATATTCACTATCACCGATCACACTGTTCATCAGAGTATATAAGCACAAATTAAACATGTCCTAGTGGCACCAATCATGTAGAAAAAGTACAAGGAACAGTCCATAATATTCACTATCCCTGATCACACTGTTCATCAGCAGAAATTAAACATGTCCTAGTGGCACCAATCATGTAGAAAAAGTACAAGTAACAGTCCATAACATTCACTATCACTGATCACACAGTTCATCAGCAGAAATTAAACATTCCTAAGTGTCACACATTATATTGAAAAAGTGCAGGTAACAGTTCATAATATTTACCAACACTAATCAGACAGTTCAGGCATGAACAATAGTTTGAATACACATACAAATGCTTTTACAATGCTCTTACACTAAACATACAAATTCTAATAAACACACAAATGATGTCAGATAATTGTCATATTAACTATTACAAATACTCAAATATCAGTAAACCTATAATATTTATGGGTGTCAGTGCAAGCCACTACAAACAAATAAAATAATATTTACGAGATAGGTGGGTAGGATTAGGAAAGGAAAACACACAAAACACACTCATTCATCTTTCGTCCACATTAAGTACTACTGTGTAATTGAATAGTGTTAACTGTGTAAATGTAATTCTGTCAAAATCTGATGTTCATCATGTGTATCAAGTAGTAGTGGCAGCAATGTATAACAGTCAATAATAGTTAAGTCAACGTCATAGTCATCATGTCAAGACCAATGTTTGCAAAGCCAGATCAAAATGTACTGTTGTTGAACAACTGTCAGTGAGCCAAGATATGCAAATACTTCCTCTCTTCAAAAAAAAGTATATACTGCTTAGTGATTTAACAAAGTGTGTATAGACTATCTTCCTTCTACTTTAGTGTTCTAGTCTGCTATCTTCATCCTCCTTGTTCCATAAGACCAACAAAAAAAATATGCATCTCACTTACTTTACCTCTTATCCACCAAAACTCCAATAATCATCAACTTCACACAATCTCAATAATACCTCAATAATACCTCTTCAATACGTCGATACATATAAACCTTATTGCCAATATATGCTCCTCACTCACTTTACCTCTTATCCACCAAAACTCCAATAATCATCAACTTCACACAATCTCAATAATACCTCAATAATACCTCTTCAATGCGTCGATACATATAAACCTTATTACCAATCTCATTTCACTTCCATAACAACTCTTTCCTCTAGTCAGTCTCCTCGAACAAGTACAGATTAAATCCTAATGCAAACCTCATCATCCCATACAATCCGAAGACACATTGTCAACACACAACCTCTGTGTAATCCATCTGAGCCAAATCTTCTACTCATTATGAATTATAAACAAAAGAAATGCATACATGACCTCTAAGAGACTTAGTTCGAATAACTCTCAGTAATTAAGTACGATTACGGAATGTGAATGATCATAATATTTCACAGTGTGTACACCACATCAAGAATTATGGCAGAAGCAAACATGTGGAGTATTTCTTGTGTCAAGTGTCACTTCCTATTTCAATTGCTCGCGAAAAATGCAGTGTAATAATTGTTAATGGTCTAAACCTAGTTTTGGTATGTCATGTCGTTAGCTTCCTTCCTATTAGCATAAATTTATACAGCTTCCATAAAACCTCAGCTCATGTGACTTCTATGAAGTTTCTTGTACTAATGTCGTTCGTCGAATTATAGCAGTTCATTTTCTTCTCTTAAAAATATAAGGCACTGAGCGCAAGCAAAACATGCGATAGCGAGTAAATATACCAGTAGAGAACAGAATGTCAACAAGTGGATGCAGCACAATCCTTACAACGAGACTCTGCCAAGCGAACAATCTATAATTAATGCAATAGTGTGACCTAAACTCTATGTTTATACACAGTATATCAGCATTTCTATATACCAAATTAAAGAGTAGTTATGACAACAAAACAGAAATGTATAAATATGCAATCCATACGCAAAGCAGTAAACATATATTATTTAACATAATAAACAGGTCATTAGCATCATATCAGCATAAGCAAATAAATGTTCATATGTAATCTTAATAAGAAAACATGAAGGCGCAAGCAGATAAATCACAAAGTATAACTTACATACCTAACCACATCAGCACAATAAATCAGGTGACAATTATAATTTAAATAAATAAGCACAGCAGGCACATAATTAAAAAAAATATGACATCAGTGAAAAAGCAGTGCAGCCAAGCGATGCATAATATACACAAGTTACAACCCAGTTCCTTAATAATCATTGTCAAAATCAGTTAACGTACGCAAGCACGTCGCTTCACACGTAAATTCATAGAACATGAAATTAGCACAAAGTATGAATCACGTAATTGCGAGCAGCAAATTACGTCTAAAGTACGTACCTAAGTGGAAATATGTTACCTGAAAAATGAACTCAATTAATAGTTACCTTTTTAGTTTATTAGTTTCTTCTTGGAAATTACATTCTTTCTGAAAATTTCTCGATAGCAAGTCCTCTTGACGTCGGAGACACACAGAATTTACCTGAAGTTCTTAAATATTTTATAGAACCGTATCCTGAAAAATACTGAATGTTAATAACATAATTCATCAAGTCACTATAGCTTTATACTGAATTTAGTCGGAGAAATTAAACTGTGTATTTGTTTACGGCTGTCAGTGCATTCGCACTGAGCGCTCGATCAGCTGTAGGCGCGTGACGTAGGAAGCAATTGTTCGCGGTCAACGACTGCCTTGTGCGGCGCGCAGACTTCACTGTTGCTTTGAGTATGTGCCGCCGCCAAAACACAGCGCGGTATCCTTGTACTCTCCGCATGTTTACATGTAGCTGTGAGTTTCTCAAAAGTATGTCATTCCACAAAAAAATTTTTTTTTAAAGTATTTCATTCCACAACAATTTTTACGTTAGATATATGATGTATTCCTTTAGAGCATCGAGATTTAAGAGTTTCTACTTCGACAGTGTTATCATGAATAATTTTACGAATTCTATATGGACCGTTATAAAGCAGAAAAAATTTGCGACACAAGCCTTTTCCTTTGTGCGACAAACGATGAGACTTAATTAACACTTTTTGACCAACTGACAAGATTTTTGAACGACCAGGACGCTTAGCTGATTTCTCTTTTCTAGCAGCCGCAGATGCAATATTTTGCAGAGCCATGTTCACAACTTCAGCATGCCGCAGTTTCCGTGAAGGCGGAAAAGGAACGATTTCAGAAATGCGATTTGTCGGTGCTTTGTTTTTTAATGTCAGTATAGGCGGTAAAGAAGTTGAATCATTAGGGAGTTCATTCAGAATGTTTTGAAAAATATAAAGATACTGATCCCACGTTCTGTGATTCTGATGACAATAAAGACGACACAATTTATTGATTTCCTTCATCCATCTCTCTGAAGCGTTAGATTGAGGGTGAAAAAGTGAAATGAAGACTGGTTTAATTTTACGACGCTGTAGAGTACGAAGCCAAATTTTAGAACGAAACTGTGATCCATTATCTGATATAACCTTATCAACATGACCAACTTCTTTAAGAAAATGTTTGATGAAAGCGTTAGATACTGAACGAGCTGTTGCTTTGCGTAAAGGTGTAAAACATACATATTTTGACGTCAACTCCACTGCTACGAAAATGTACGCAAAACCATTAGTAGAACGAACCACTGGACCGAACAAATCAACTGCGGCCATCTCCTTTAATTTCGCTGGAATGATAGGAAACAACGGTGCTCTGTGAGAAACTGTTGGCGGCATAGCCTTTTGACATAATTTGCATTTGGCCAGAACAGATCGAATACGTTTTTCCATATTACTGAAGTAGCAATTTTCTCGTAATTTATGAAAGCATTTTCTGGGACCAAAGTGTGCATAACTGAAATGCGTATACCAAATCAACTTATTGACCCACTCATCAGGAATACGAACTAACCAAACAGAGTTGTCGACCGATTTTCGTTTAAAAAGAATGTCATTGCGAACTGAATAGCATCTAGTTTCTCTGGATCAGGAAGAATACCTTCTGTAGAAATAATGTGACCGAGAAATTTCACCTGTGAACGACCAAATTCAGATTTTTCTAAGTTCACTGTAATGCCAACTCTTGCAAAAATACGTAATAATGAATCCAAAATTTTGTTGTGCTCACTCCAAGAACGTTTAGCAATAAGAATATCGTCAACTTATGAAGTAATATTGTCACGAAGATAAACAGTTAAAATTTCTTTTAAACTACGAATGAATGCTGCAGAAAATATAGTAAGTCCAAACGGTAATTTCCGAAGTCACATTTAGGTAAAGTAGTAATATCCGGTTATTGTTCATCTACTGTCTAGATAGATTGATAGTCGAAGAGTTGGTTTGACAGATGCAAAGAATAGTAAAAGAGTAGGCAGCGGTGCAGAAAACTAAAAGGGAAATAGCACCACTACAGCTCGGGGCCCTATGCTCGCTACGGCACATATTCACTTAGAGTAGTGAATCCCCTGAGGACATTAATAGCCGCACATAATTTCCAGTTTGTGTCTTAGTGGCCAATTCGGTGGAAGTGCGTACATAAATTGATCTGACCATGAACATGGATGTATGTCATTCTTAGAATTGCGGAAGATCTTAAATTTCCGAACAGTCAAAAAGTGTTTATAGTCAAAGTTTTCGCCTCGTGGCGACGAAGACCTACCCCGTCTGTCCCAGTCCCAATGTTGATTATTGTCAAGTTCACGCGCCTGGCGCTCTCTTGTTGCATCACGTAAATGAAACAAATTATTTTCTTCAAACCCCTCTGCTAAACTAAGACTTGTCAATTTATCTGAGATCTCCTCAACTCTTTCCGATGAGTCACTTAATTGTTCTTTCTGTTTATTTACGTCTTCCGTAAGTGTCGCGACTCGGGTTTCGGTATTGTCACATTTAGTAGTGAACTGTTCATACTGTTGCGTTAAGTTATTTATTCTGTCATTTGGTACGGATTCCTCGATTCTTTCAAGTATTTCTTCCTTATCGTGTGCACATTGTAAATTTAGCTCTGAAAATTTTTGTACTATCACGCGATCTTTTTCTTCCTGTTCTCGGTCCTCTTCCTCTTGTCTAATCTCTACTGCAATTAATCTATTATTGTGAGAATTCAAAATCGGTCGTACTTCTCTAATTTCTTTCTTTGATTCATCTTTCGTATTTTTTAAACATGTCCCTATTCGTGAATCTAACCGTGTTTCCATTGTTTCCATCTCTATTTTAATTGATCCTATTTGTGAGCATAACCGTGTTGTCATTGCTTTCATTTCTGTTTTAATTTCAGATCTCAAAGTTTCCATCTGTGATCCCAAATGTAATATAGCATCCATCAACTGCTCCATGTTAGCCGGTTCGAAATTCTTTTCGCCCCTAACATTTCCCGCAAAACTAACTTCCTTCTGCATAGCCATAAGGCTATCTGTGTTCGATACTATTTCAGAATCTTCTATCGTTAATCTCGTATTCTGTGAATTTTCTGATTGAGAAAAATTTTGAAATGGTTCCGAACTATTTTCCCGACTTATTACATTGTTTTCCACTTCATTATCCATCATACTGTTTTCCTCTGTTGGCGAGTTCGCCATAACAATTTCGTCATTCTCACTATCCATCATGTTTGCCTTTTTCATAGATCGCGTAATCATTTACAAAACATACAAAAAATTCGTCACTGTACGAAAATTACACACAAGGACTCCTTATCTCCAACAATACCATTCACATGAAATGTTTCCCTCAAACACGATTAACAAATAATTGACATAATTGCACTAGATTGTCAAACGCGTAAACAAGACAACAAATCAAATTCTGAGAAAAAAATACCATTAGAACAATGACAATTACCAAATCTACACATGCAAAATAGACTACAATTACTAACTACAAATTACTACAACAATACTACCATCTACTATTTTTACAATCAGAAGAATCCAAGGGACGATCCGAAGCAGCGGTCGCCACGTGCATGGGGGCTTAATTAAATACGATTGAAAATATTTTTTAGTAGCTGTTATGTCCGTTTACGCTGTGTCTCGTAAACGGTTGGCCCTGACTAGTATTATTACGCTATCTGACTGCAAAGAACAACAACAAACAATGAAAGAAAATTTTCGTAACACAATTAATTAAGTCCCCAGCAACTATAAAACCTACTAAACCAAAGCACAATATAACTGTTCTGTATGTGGGAGTATGACTCAACGCACACATCTGGCACGGTTCTTCTTCAACAAGACAAGAATTTTTAAATACCAATTATACTGACGTGATAAAAGAAAATTAGAAATACGATAATAGCGTAAGGAAAGCAGAATTACACTCTAATACAAGAACACACGCCAGATGCTTTGTTGACTGAACCTGTAATGACGCATTATTTAGGACACTGAAATAAAAACAAACGGAGTTAGTTACCTCATTTATATTGATGAAAATCATTCTAATCCTTACATTATATCTCAACCAGAACTCTCCAATATCACATCTCAGCAAGCACTGCCTAATAGCACATCTCAACAAACACTCTCTGCTACAACATCTCAGCACAGACTACCACGAGACCTCGACAGGCACTGACTTCTACGAGCTCTCGACAAGCACTGACTGCTACGAGTTCTTAACAGGCACTGTGGAGGCGGCTTAATAATACTCTTTGGCGCAATCTCTGGCGCAGTGGCTCAGTGTAGCCACCTTTCAATGTAAGTAACGAATTTCCACATAGTACTCCGCTTTATGAATGGGCTTCGCCATTTTGGTTTTGGCTTCTGTAGCAGCATGTTACGGTACTGTGGCGGGGGGGATTTCAGTGCAAAAGAAACAAAAAATTAATTACGTAACTTTATGTATTCGACGGTATAATTAGAACTTTGTGAATTCCCCTCGTAGTCTATAACATACGTATTTCATTTCAACAGGCTGTGGTATATAGTCACGATAAACCATTTTGTAGGACATATTTGTTGTACAGGCAACGGCAAATACAAATTTGTAGGGTTATTGCTAATTTATTTACATGTTTCCACTAATTTACACATAATTTGGCACTGGAAAAATATCAACGCCATTGAGCACTATATATAATATGGGAACTGATCTGATAAACGAAACGTGTAGAGCCAATTTGTCGATTTTTCGTAGGAAGCACAAATCTTGAATGTTCTAAATGACGTTCTTGTTTGCTAGCTGGGTTTCTATCATTCAGTGTACAGTTGCTGTATGTGTGTAGCTTTCAGTCTTTCTACGGCAGGTCCGTGCTTTTACTTTGTTGATAATGTATCAGTTTGACGGATAACCATATTAATTAGATAAATTAAATACTGATTTGTTGCTACCTATACGTCTTGAGAATCCACGCCACAGTCATGGTGTTCAAAAATCAATTACTGATCGAATAGTAATCTGTGGTAGGTAGAATCGTAATTGAGAAGCAGTGCTGTAACTGTACTAACAGATGCCCAGGGCAAACTTCGATTTTTCATCCCCCACCCACTCTCGCAGGTAACAACTCCCCATTCTTTGTTTAATCCCTATCATTGCTTCGCCTGTTTATTCGCTTAAAGAGTCAACATGACATTACAGTAAACTAGAAGGCCCACATTTCAATAATTTTTTCGTAAGGTACACTTCAAAAAGTAATGCAGCATACAGTCAAACGTCGCAAAGCGAGTAACAATCACACGGCTCTTTTTTCATTGTGTCATGGCCGACCAACGCAAATCCATAGCAAACAAAACAACAAACGCAAAATATACTGTTTACATTTGCGTTGCGCTCAGTCACTCGACATTACGAGAATGGTTCCATTTACAGTTCGGACCCGATAACTTGGCAGTTGGCCGCGGGCGTAAACAAACGAGAACATACCAAAGCCGGTGGGCTGAGGAGCGGCGCGGAGAACAAGGCTGGTAACCTACACCACGGTTTTGTGCTCCTGCGAAAGCACAACTGATGCGTGGTCATAGGGATCGCCGACCGCTTTTGGTGTTTTGAGAGCCGTTCCTGAGGCCCCGTAATGCACCAGCGTTAGTCTCTTCACTCATTTCAAACCTAGAAAACAACGAGCAACGTGTAGTCGAAAGTAAAACAGAGTACGCAAGGCATTTGGTAACGGCTACCACCAGATCGCTTGTTGAGGCTGACAGTGTCGTAAACAAGATATTTCAGACCTAAACTCTGCTTGTGTCTTACATTGAATACATCCTATATCTAAAACTTCCGCGATAGTTGTGGTCGACAAAACAAACAGTCGACCGTGTACCCGGAAGGTACGTGCTATGGCACAGTTACTCAACACAATCCAGTCCGAATCTCAAGACTGCCTTTGAAATATCTCAGTCCGTGTTCTCATTTTAGTGCTCTCCAATACATTCCCAATTCCTTTTCCTCCTCCTTCTCCTCTTGCTTCTTCTTCTTCCATCGCTCTTTTTTTTTACTCTCTCTCTCTCTCTCTCTCTCTCTCTCTCTCTCTCTCTCTCTCTCTCTCTCTCTCTCTTTTGCGTCTCTAAAAATCGCGTTCCCACAGTAACGGTGTCCCCGGCTGCAATGCTGTAGTTTCACCACTGTCTGGGACAGGTAGCTGAACACATTACCATACAGTGACACAAAAGTGCTGCTTTCGGTTTCCAGTCCACTTTGCTTTATACAGGGTGGTTATAAACACTCTGAGGAAGCTTGTAACGGTGTTGCTGGGGAGGTTGTGCTGAGAAATAATTGTTAAGAAAAATTTCGATACGGTGTACTGTTTCCAAGTTATTTAGCATTGAAATTAGCCTCACAAGCAAATTCAAGCAGCATGCAGAAACAGTGTCGCGAAACTGTTCTTCGTTTGGTTTCCTCAGACCGAACAATAGTAGTTTTTGCTCACCTAGCTTAAATTTATAACTCCCTAAAAAGGTACATTTTAACTGACAATGAGCATTTCAACAAGCTGTAACTCAAGGACCCACAGATGTCTGTCCATTAACGCACTGTAGCGCGTGCAAGGGTTCGAATCTGTGCACGCAGCGACCTGATTGGCTAACTTCAATGCTAAATAACTCGGAAACGGCGCACCGAATCCAATTTTTTCGTAACAACTATTTCTCAGCACAAACTCCCCTGCAACAGTCTTACAACATTTCCAAACTGTTTCTGGCCACCCTGTACCCCGAGAACGAGTAAAAAAAAAATTTATTGTACTGTTCAGCCTTGGATCAAACAAATAATATGTTTACCAGTTTCTTCTCCTTAGCAACAGAAATCTGTTAACATTTAATATAAATGTAAGTATTGGAAAAGTCTTTTTAAGCTACTTTTATTGCGCTTGCCCTTGTACGGTAGTGAAACGTGAACGATAAGGAGTTCAGACAAGAAGAGGACAGAAACCTATGAAATGTTGTGCTACAGAAGGAAGTTAAAAATTAAATGGGCAGACTGAATAACGAATAACTCTCCCGGATAGCCGAGCACGTTAACGCGCCAGTGCCGGCATTCGGAGAGGCAAGCCTGCACTAGGTCGAATCAGCCTCGCGTATAAATGAGGGACGGTGAGCTGGCCGAATGCCGGACATTTGCCACGCCGGATATTTGCCGCACTTGCCCCTTCACCACGTAGCGATCCCTCAGGTAAGGGACGCCCTTCCTTGTACTTCCTCTGTCGCCTTTCAAACTGCAGTCTCCACATATTACTCGATACAACCACTATGTAAGGGACCTTCTTCTTCAACATCTTGGCCAAATACAGAGCTTCTTTTCCGAAATCGAAATATTTATAACTTTTGGGAAATGAAAGCAATAACAACGATTATGTCAGTATGTAATTAGTTCCGCCAAGTACAAATATAAATCCCCCTGTCTGTATGGTAGCTTCCTTTCAAGCTTACTGATTACGATCGAAAGAGTCCATCGGCATGGGAGCAACAAGAAAGCAACGATGTAAACAGAATGCGAATGTACGCCAATCATTTCTTTTTGATCACTGCATTCGTGCCTACTTTAATTATTACAACTGCATGCCCAAAAGACAACAAGGAAAGAAGAAATGGTTATGTGAATGTTTGAAAAGAAGAACGACATACTCCATATTAATTTACTCTCTAAAATGCGATATTCCTTGCGGCGAAACATCAGTTAATAAAGCGTAGCAGGAGAAAGAAAACTGGCGTTCTACGGATCGGAGCGTGGAATGTCAGATCCCTTAATCGGGCAGGTAGATTAGAAAATTTAAAAAGGGAAATGGTAGATTAAAATTAGATATAGTGGGAATTAGTGAAGTTAGGTGGCAGGAGGAACAAGACTTTTGGTCAGGTGAATACAGGGTTATAAATACAAAATGAAATAGGGGTAATGCAGGAGTAGGTTTAATAATGAATAAAAAAATAGGAGTACGGGTAAGTTACTACAAACAGCATAGTGAACGCATTATTGTGGCCAAGATAGACACGAAGCCCACGCCTACTACAGTAGTACAAGTTTATATGCCAACTAGTTCTGCAGATGACGAAGAAATTGACGAAATGTATGATGAGATAAAAGAAATTATTCAGGTAGTGAAGGGAGACGCAAATCTAATAGTCATGGGTGACTGGAATTCGTCAGTAGGAAAAGGGAGAGAAGGAAACATAGTAGGTGAATATGGATTGGGGCTAAGAAATGAAAGAGGAAGCCGTCTGGTAGAATTTTGCACAGCGCATAACTTAATCATAGCTAATACTTGGTTCAAGAATCATAAAAGAAGGTTGTATACTTGGAAGAATCCTGGAGATACTAAAAGGTATCAGATAGATTATATAATGGTAAGACAGAGATTTAGGAATCAGGTTTTAAATTGTAAGACTTTTCCAGGGGCAGATGTGGACTCTGACCACAATCTATTGGTTATGAACTGTAGATTAAAACTGAAGAAACTGCAAAAAGGTGCGAATTTAAGGAGATGGGACCTGGATAAACTGAAAGAACCAGAGATTGTACAGAGTTTCAGGGAGAGCATAAGGGAACAATTGACAGGAATGGGGGAAAGAAATACAGTAGAAGAAGAATGGGTAGCTCTGAGGGATGAAGTAGTGAAGGCAGCAGAGGATCAAATAGGTAAAAAGACAAGGGCCAGTAGAAACCAATGGGTAACAGAAGAAATATTGAATTTAATTGATGAAAGGAGAAAATATAAAAACGCAGTAAATGAAGAAGGCAAAAAGGAATACAAACGTCTCAAAAATGATATCGACAGGAAGTGCAAAATGGCTAAGCAGGGATGGCTAGAGGACAAATGTAAGGATGTAGAGGCCTATCTCACTAGGGGTAAGATAGATACTGCCTACAGGAAAATTAAAGAGACCTTTGGAGAAAAGAGTGCCACTTGTATGACTATCAAGAGCTCAGATGGAAACCCAGTTCTAAGCAAAGAAGGGAAGGCAGAAAGGTGGAAGGAGTATATAGAGGGTCTATACAAGGGCGATGTACTCGAGGACAATATTATGGAAATGGAAGAGGATGTAGATCAAGACGAAATGGGAGATAAGATACTGCGTGAAGAGTTTGCCAGAGCACTGAAAGACCTGAGTCGAAACAAGGCCCCCGGAGTAGACAACGTTCCATTAGAACTACTGACGGCCTTGGGAGAACCACTCTTGACAAAACTCTACCATCTGGTGAGCAAGATGTATAAGACAGGCGAAATACCCTCAGACATCAAGAAGAATATAATAATACCAATCCCAAAGAAAGCAGGTGTTGACAGATGTGAAAATTACCGAACTATCAGTTTAATAAGTCACAGCTGCAAAATACTAACGCGAATTCTTTACAGACGAATGAAAAAACTGATAGAAGCCGACCTCGGGGAAGATCAGTTTGGATTCCGTAGAAATGTTGGAACACGTGAGTGAATGCTGACCCTACGAGTTATCTTAGAAGAAAGATTAAGGAAAGGCATACCTACGTTTATAGTATTTGTAGACTTAGAGAAAGCTTTTGACAATGTTGATTGGAATACTCTCTTTCAAATTCTGAAGGTGGCAGGGGTAAAATACAGGGAGCGAAAGGCTATTTACAATTTGTACAGAAACCAGATGGCAGTTATAAGAGTCGAGGGGTATGAAAGGGAAGCAGTGGTTGGGAAGGGAGTGAGACAGGGTTGTAGCCTATCCCCGATGTTATTCAATCTGTATATTGAGCAAGCAATAAAGGAAACAAAAGAAAAGTTCGGAGTAGGTATTAAAATCCATGGAGAAGAAATAAAAACTTTGAGGTTCGCCGATGACATTACAATTCTGTCAGAGACAGCAAAGGACTTGGAAGAGCAGTTGAACGGAATGGACGGTGTCTTGAAAGGAGGATATAAGATGAACATCAACAAAAGCAAAACGAGGATAATGGAATGTAGTCTAATTAAGTCGGGTGATGCTGAGGGAATTAGATTAGGAAATGAGACACTTAAAGTAGTAAAGGAGTTTTGCTATTTGGGGAGCAAAATAACTGATGATGGTCGAAGTAGAATGGATATAAAATGTAGACTGGCAATGGAAAGGAGAGCATTTCTGAAGAAGAGAAATTTGTTAACATCGAGTATAGATTTAAGTTTCAGGAAGTCTTTTCTGAAAGTATTTGTATGGAGTGTAGCCATGTATGGAAGTGAAACGTGGACGATAAATAGTTTGGACAAGAAGAGAATAGAAGCTTTCGAAATGTGGTGTTACAGAAGAATGCTGAAGATTAGATGGGTAGATCACATAACTAATGAGGAGGTATTGAATAGAATTGGAGAGAAGAGGAGCTTGTGGCACAGCTTGACTAGAAGAAGGGATCGGTTGGTAGGACACGTTCTGAGACATCGAGGGATCACCAATTTAGTATTGGAGGGCAGCGTGAAGGGTAAAAATCGTAGAGGGAGACCAAGAGATGAATACACTAAGCAGATTCAGAAGGATGTAGGCTGCAGTAGGTACTTGGAGATTAAGAAGCTTGCACAGGATAGAGTAGCACGGAGAGCTGCATCAAACCAGTCTCAGGACTGAAGGCCATAACAACAACAACAACAACAACAACAACAACAACAGCGGGACAGTGTCCAAAACATGACTGAAAATACGTTCACTAATTAGGGATAAGAACATCTATGATTGACATGTCACCTAAAGTCAACGTACAATTTTAGAATGTTAGAAGTAAAGAAATGAAGTAATACAGAATGCTATGCTAGTAACGTACGTTGTTGTTCTACGTTGTTTAGCTCTGGTATTTGCAGGATCACAGAGAAAGCATCCTAGGTTTTGGAGGGAAAAGCCGTAGTTGTGATGATCTGCAGAAACAAGAAGCACAACTTAGGAAAAATAATGTAATGTGTGTTCCACCTCACAAGCGACATTGTAGCAGATAGTTCCTGTGACTTAGTACGAGCAGAGGTTATATTCGACAACCGGAATAAATTAATAACTGGCTCCTTTTACGGACCCCCGGTCACAGATGAAACAGTTGCTGAACAGTTCAAAGAAAACTTGAGTCTCATCACAAACAGGTACCCTACTCATAGGGTTATAGTTGGCAGTGACTTCAATCTACCTTCCCTATGTTGACAAAAATACATTTTCAGACCCTATTGTAGATAGAAAACAAATTCTGTAATTTTCTAAATGCTTTTCTTAAAAAAAATTTGAACAATTAGTTCACGAGGCCATTCAAATTGTAAATGATTACGAAAACACACTTGACCTCTTAGCCACAAATAATCCTGAGCATCACGACGGATACAGGGATTGCAGTCGCAGCGAAGCTCGATTCCGTAACAAATAAATTTACCAAAACTAAACGTGAAATATATCTATTTATAAAAGCAACTAAAAGTTTGGTTGACGTCTTTCTAAGAGACAGTCTTCAATCCTTCCAAACTATGTAAGTGAACACCATGTGTAGCTTTAGTTCAAAGAAATAGTATCAACAGCACTCGAGAGATTCATACCAAATAAATTAATAAGAGACGGAACTGATCCCCCTTGGTACACAAAACACGACAGAAAGCTGCTGCAGGAGCATCGAAAAAGGCAAGTATAATTTAGACGAACGCAAAATCTCCAAGATTGGCGAAGTTTTACTGAGGCTCGACTCTGGTGCGGATTTCAATGCGAGATGCATTTAATAGTTTGCACAACGAAACTCTCTCTAGACATGTGGCGGAAAATCCAAAGAGAGTCTGGTTCTATGTTAGGAAAACCAACGGAAAAGCTCAGTAAGTACCTTTACTGCGGGTCGGGCGGCGGGTGAGTAGGAGGAGGAGGAGGAGGAGGGGGGGGGGGGGGGGGGAGTCAAGGGACCCAACCCTTCGGAGCAGGTAAAATCGTGGCAAATGTCCGGCGTGGCAAATGTCCGCACACCTGCATGTGGCTTTTAGGCTGTTTCCCACGTCCAATTAGGAAAATATCGGACTCGTTCGTACGTCCCGCCTCAGATACGCGCTACACAAGCATTTAGAAAACCTCCTCATAACTAAAAAAGAAGTTTAGTCTAGACGCAGACACATGGGGTATACAAATTCCGTCCCGCGGGAAATGGTGGCGTCAGAGTGTGCATCCGGCCACCAGCAGTCACAATCATTACTAAAACCCATATAACAATGGCGATGGTGCAGATAAATGGCAAAAATCAAGAAAGATGAAGGAGAAGATAATGAAATAACTAATGAGAAGGTACTGAATCGAACTGGCGAAAAAATAAATTTGTGGCACAACCTGACTAAAACAAGAAATTGGTGCATGGGACACATCGTTAGGAATCATCAGTTTTGTAATGGAAGGAAGTGTAAATTGTAGAGCGATACCCAGATATGAATACAGTGAGCAGACTCAAAGCTGTGCATGTTGTAGCAGCTATGCAGAAATGAAGCTGACACAGATAGACTGGCTTGGAGAGCTCCATCAAAGCAGTTATAGCAAGTTATCATCAGACGATTTGAATACGTTATGTAGTATGTCGTCAAACTACAATTCAACATGCCGGGAGAGGCGCTGACAGTCTTGAGGCTAAAAGTTCTACTTAGACACTATGGCTAATCTGGGTGAGTCAATAACTGAATCGCTTATTTCTAAAAGAAGACAATTCGTGATTAATAAATTATTCAGGAAAAAAGAAAAAAAATTCACAACATTTGTTTGACAATTTAATGGCGAATTTCTTTCTGCTGTGTGAAACAATTCGTTTTCTAAATTGTGGAATTATCTTCTCTGAAAAACATGGTGATTTTTAGCTTATCGATGTCTCCATTTATAGCAATAAGAGAGGAAACATGTTTTTTTTTCCAAGCACAATAAAAATAATTTTAAGAAAATTTGTCTTTCCTGAGTGTCCTGTTAAATAAAAAAATGTATTTAAAACGAAATTTTCACTTTTCAGCGGATTGTGTGCTAATGAGAAACTTACTGGCAGATTAAAACTGTGTGTCGGACCGAGACTCCAACTCGGGATCTTTGTCTTTCTCGGAGAAGCGTTCTACCGACTGAACTTCTGTGGAGTTTGGAAGGTAGGAGACGAGATACTGGCCGAAGTATGAGCTGTGAGGATGCGTTGTGAGTCGAGCCTGAGTGCCGCCACAGTAGTTCAGTGTGTCCAGTCAGAGGATTAGCTGCCTCTGTAATAAAAAAATTTAGTTAACAGATCAACGATGAACTTGAACAAGTGTCATAGGACGTCCGCCCCGAGCAAATACAACGATCAATTACGAACAAAAATGAGATCAACAAAAAAAATGCAGCTCAGTCGGTAGAGCACTTGCACGCAAAAGGCAAGGGTTTCGAGTTCGAGTCTCGGTCCCTCACACAGTTATAATTTGCCACAAAGTTTCAGAAATTGCATTATTACCATACATATTCGCGTTATGAAGTACATTTAAATGACAACCAAATAGCTTGCTGTTTTTCAGTGTTTATGAACGTAAACCACCGAATATGTTTAATATTAACTTTATAGCTCTTAAGTATTCAGGAAATTTCCCTAAGTTTATAGAAAAATTACTACAAAACATTTTTAAAAAGATGACTGATTCTAGACACTTTTCACTCGAGTTCATCCACTTCTGCATTAGGCCAGGTCTCCAGCTAATGAAAGTCTTCATACCGTGAATCTATAATATACTACAATAATTTACCAGTAAGAACTTCCTTTTTCTAGTTTATGCGACTTTCCCATCACGTGCTTCTGGATGAGGAAGCCCAGTGACCTTGTAGGGGAATATGTTCTGGTCTTCACTAATGTATGTGTGGACTCGATGTCTTCTGCTGTAGGGCCTAGGAATAACTTGCCTATATAATCACACTTAAGAAACTATTAGGACGCAAATAATACTTTGTCCTTCTCTAGTACCTTTTCCCATTCTTTCATCTGATGTGACAATCTTTTCGCATAAAGGTACCCATCATGAGTTTAAAATCGGCTGTTTCCTTTGTTTTCGCTGCATTAACTTTAAAGCGGTCAAGGCTTTTGGAATCGATGATAAGTGACATACGTTAAGCACTCGGTCGCAGATTCGCAACTTTCATTTCACGACATCAGAGTCGCATTCATGTGGTAGATAAGAGTACCCTCAAATGGAGAATTAGTCGTAAATTTCGTCATATTTGCCACTGTCAAGGTCAATAACATTATTATAACGGAATGACTGCGAATTTGGCCTACATTGCATTGCCGAACAAGCAGAGTTCTCTTATGTTTTGTGTTTTGGGGACGAAATCCTCAATGTAATGGTATAGAAAAGTATACACTTCATTAGGACCTTTGGCCATCATGAAAAAAAAAAAAAACAGCTTCATCTGTGTAATATGCTGTATCTCAAAATGAAAAACTCACAACTGCCTGAGATAAAAGATTTCTTGCACCGCCAAATGTGGAAGTGGGTGGATGTGCATATACTCAAGCAACAGAGTCAAACAATGTCTTTGTAAATTCTGGACACTTTTCTCACTGCAGTGGAAAGCATTATAAAGCCACGTTTCATGGACAAACATTCCCTGTAATACCTCAATGAAAGCCTTAGTGGCACACAAAATACAACAGGATACAATACTAAAAATGTAATCATGCTTATCTTGTTTCTTTGTCTTGTTTTTTGTTATCATTTGAAAGTTCAGACTCCGAGCTGTCAGTCTTAATATTATTGTGGAATTGTTAATCAAAGTTTACAACAACAATCACCAATTGTTTCAGCATCATTCCAGATCGATCACGTTTATTTCATAAACGTGACAGCTCCTGGAATCGTCCCCTATTAGAAAGGAATGCAGAATTCATACCACCCTCTACTAGTAGAAGGCAATGACAGCATCCCATTTTCTTTCCAGTCGCTGCATCTATGTCTCAATGAACCAAAACCAACAAAATCTGCCTTTTCAGTATTTAACGAGTTATCCCCTTAATAATAATAAGCTTGTAAGAGACTGTTTACAGTGTCGCGTGCTGCTGTGTGTGTTGTCGGGCTCGCCGTGTGGCCAGTGCGTGGTGTGCGACAGGCGACTGGCGGTACGACGCGCGCCACGGCTACGGCACGTACTGCTACCCGAACGGCGACGAGTACGAGGGCACGTGGCACCGCGGCCTGCGCCACGGGCTCGGCACCTACGTGTTCCTAGAGTCCGGCACGCGCTTCATGGGCACCTGGGTCAAGGGTCGCATGCTGGGACCCGGCCAGCTGCTCTTCCCGCGGCACCGCTTCCACGGATCCTTCAAGAACAACACGGTGAGTCGCGGCTGCAGGAATCTGTGAGGAAAAAAAATGCAGGTTTCCTAATCAAAACTGATGTCTTCTGTCCATGAGGCTCGTCCATCACTGCAAGTACAGCGTTCTCCAGCCAACCCAGTTTTTCGCCATTCTTTTGGTTGCTCCGTATGATGCCTTTACACCGAAGATCCAAAGAAACGGGCACACCTGTCTAATATCGTGGGAGGCCCCGCGAGCACCCAGAAGTACCACAACACGACGTGACATGCACTCGACCAATGTCTCAAGTAGTGCTGGAAGGAAATGACACCATGAATCCTGCAGAGCTGTCCACAAATCCATAAGACTACGATGGGGTGGAGATTTCTTCTGAACACCACGTTGCAAGGCATACCAAATATGCTCGACAATGTTCATGTCTGGGAAGATTGGTGACCAGCGGAAGTGTTTTAACTCAGAAGAGTGTTCCTAGAGCCACTCTGTAGCAATTCTGTTCGTGTGGGGTGTCGCATTGTACTGCTGGAATTGCCCAAGTCCGTCGCAATGCACAATGGACATGAATGGATGCAGGCGATCTGACAGGATGTTTACGTGCGTGCCACCTGTCAGAGTAGTATCAGGGGTCCATGTCACTCCAAGTGCACACGCACCCACACCATTACAGAACCTCCACCAGTTTGAACAGTCCCCTGTTGACACGCAGAGTCCATGGATTCAGGAGGTCATCTCCATACCCGTACACGTCGCCGGCCGGGATGGCCAAGCGGTTCTATGCGCTACAGTCTGGAACCGCGCGACCGCTACGGTCGCAGGTTCGAATCCTGCCTCGGGCATGGATGTGTGTGATGTCCTTAGGTTAGTTAGATTTAAATAGTTCTAACTTCTAGGGGACTGATGACCTCAGAAGTTAAGTCCCATAGTGTTCAGAGCCATTTAAACCATTTGAACCGTACACGTCCATCCGCTAGATACAATTTGAAACGAGACTCGTCCGACCAGGAAACATGTTTCCAGACATCCAATATCGGTATTGACGAACCCAGGCGAGGCATACAGCGTTGTGTCGTGTAGTCATCAAGGGTACACGAGTGGGCCTTCGGCTACGAAAGCCCATATCGACGACGTTTCGTTGAATGGTTCGCACGCTGACACTTGTTGATGGCCCAGCATTTAAATCTGCAGTAATTTGCGGAAGGTTGCACTTCCGTCACATTGAACGATTCTCTTCAGTCGTCGTTACTCCCATTCTAGCAGGATCTTTTTCCGGCATCAGCGATGTCGGAGATTTAATGTTTCACCGGATTCCTGATATTTACGATACCCTCGTGATATGGCCGTTCGGGAAAATCCCCACTTAATCGCTACCCAGGAGATGCTGTGTCCCATCGCTCGTGCGCCGACTACAACACCACGTTCAAACTCATTTAAATCTTGATAACCTGCCATTGTAGCAGCGGTAACCGATCTAATAACTGCGCCAGACACTTGTCTTATAGAAGCGTTGCCGGTCGCAGCGCCGTATTCCGTCTGTTTACATATCTCTGTATTTGAATACGCATGCCTATACCAGTTTCTTTGGCGCATCAGTGTATCTTAGTGTTGTCAATTAGCTCCTCTCTTCATCTACCTCTGCCCATTTCCCCACTCGATATTCCTTCTAGTCCATCTTTTATTATGCAAAGTCTGTTGATACATTGTCTACCAGGGACAGCGGCTGGTCAAATATTTATGAAAGAAGATCGCCAAATAGCCGTACGTATTTGAGATGTTATTTTCTTTATTTTGACTGCCAGTTTCGACATTTCAGTATGTCATCTTCAGGCCCCATACGCACTTCATGTTCAGACGTTCAGGTATACCGATAGTGACATAGTGGTGCCATCAGTGTGTGGATAAAGTGAATTCGTTACTCGAGTGCTTCCTTCGAAGACTTGCATGCAACTATCAATCTTGTCAAGTCTTCGAACGAAGCACTCAAATAACGAATTCGTGGCATCCAGACACTGTTGGCATCACTATGTCACTATCGGTATAGCTGAATGTCTGTACATGAAATGCATATGGAGTCTGAAGGTGGCATACTGAAATGCCGAAATTGATAGTCAAAATAAAATAAAATAACATCTCAAATACATACCGCCATTTGGCGATCTTCCTTGATAAAAATACTGTCTTGCAAACTCAACTCACCCAGCTTCGTAGACAATTTCTTTTCCTCTCATCAACTGTTTCCTGTATTTATCTCTTCTTACTCGTCCTACACTACACAATCCCATTCTTATTTTATCTGCCTACTTCATATCTTTCATTCTTCTTCAAATCCACATTCCAAAACATCTAAGCATTGCTCCTCTCTCCTTCGTAGTACCCATGATTTAGCTTCATATAGACCAGTATACGCTACAAAACACGTCCCTAGTCTTCTCTTCAATTGTTTATTTAATGGACCACAGAATTACTCCTCCTTCCATCAAATATCGCTTGCGTAATAGCTCACTTTTTTTTATTTCTTTATTACCTGAACTTACCGGCTTTTTCCATTAACTCATCACAAATTTCCACTTTTACCTTCCTTTCTTGCCTAGAGAAAACCGTTGTCTTACTTTTTTTCCGCATTGATTTTCATTCTGTATTCCTCACAGTTATTGTTGAAGTCTTTTAACATGTTGTTAATTGCTTCATCACTCTTGTAATACCATGTCATCAGCAAATCTAATACTTTTGATTACGCTTCCCCTTATTATCAGATCACTTTTTCTTGGAACCCGTTTTATAATCAAATCATCTAAACAGATATTAAACAGAGTAGCTGAAAGATTACAGCCAATGGCCTTTCCACAGCGGTAACACCGTTTCCCGTCAGATCACCAAAGTTGAGCGCTGTCGAGATTGGCTAGCACTTACATGGGTCACCATCTGGTTTTGTAGAGCGCTGTCGGCAAGATGGGTGCACTCATCCCTGGTGAGGATAGTTGAGGAGCTGTTTGGTTGAGAAGTAGCTGCTTCGGTTACGAAAATTGACGATGTTCGGGAGAGCGGTGTGCTGACCATACGTCCTTTCACATCTGCATCGGGTGACGCCTGTGGCCCGAGGATAACATGGCGTTCGGTCGGTCCGCTGCGCCTTCCGAGCCTTGTTGGGACGGAGTTAGTTGGCTGAAAGATAATAACCATCTGTAACCTGTCTGGTAATTTTAATTCCTTGTGTCATCTCACTTCCTATACTTCCATTTACTTGTTTCGTATACAGATTGCTTATTAGTCGAAATTTATTTCTAGCTAACTTCAATCTGCTTCTGGATATCTAAAATTTTGGTTTACCGAATTCGCCAAAGCCTTTTTCTGAATCAAAAAATCTGTTCAAACTTCCCCACCCATTTCTAGGTATCTTTCCCCAATTTATCGTATCAGTTCAATCGCTTGTCTTTTGCGAAGCCGAAGTGTTCTTCATACAATTCACTTTCATCTTTAAACTGTAAAAGTCTATTAATTCTTAGCAGACTTTTTACTGAATGAGTCTTCAGACTTATTGTACAACGTTCCAAATATTTCATGGCGTTTGTTTTCCTCCGTAGGTACTGTGAACATCATTGTTTTTGTGAAGTCAATCTGTCTCCTTATGTTTCCCATAAACGTTACTGCACAAATGCAGTATTTCCTGCTTTCTTTTGAGTTCAATGGGAATCTCATATTCACCTACTGTTTTTCCACATTTCATTTCCTAGCATCCATTGGTAACAGTTATCTGGAAAGTGCGTGGATCTTACATACTACTTGGGCAGCGGTTGTCTGTCAGACCGTTGAGTAACTACATGAGATACCATATACCACGTCCTATGCTGTATTTCCAAATATTCGGTTCTTTTCACGAATAATAATATATAATTATATAATATAATAATATATAATTATTTTTTGTTATAATTGCAAACAATTATTGTTGGTTTCGTGCTCAGGCTAGAATCTCGCACAAGACTTTCTTATAGAGAGATTCTGCAGCTGTGTTACAGTGCGCGTATCTTCCGAAAGCCTTCTTCAGTGACAAATAAGCAACCTGATCATACCTTCTTTCTGTAGTATTATAAAGTTGAATTCGTTGTTCTCATTGACTCTTTTCTTCTTTGAAGTTCAAGCTACTGATACTACAAGGCTAGATATTATTGCCGGTCGAAAGTGGCAGTCAGTTTTATACAACACAGAAATCTGCGCAGCATATGGATTTGTCTGCAAAACTACATGTTTTACAAGAAACCAAAGAAAAATCTGGGAAGTAGTTTTTGTGACATGTGATTCGGTTTCACTTTTCTTTTTTTTTTTTTTTTTTTTTTTTTTGAATAGGCAAAAATATTTTCGTCCCTGCTATCATTGCCTCACTAAAGCAAGAAAACAGCTCATTATACATCACTAGGAACGTCCTCGAATCATAAGTCAGTTGCTCACTGGTCAAATCCTTAGCTTGGATTTGTTTATCCCTGTTTGCCTAGATGTGATACATACTGTTGTAAAGATACACAATGCCATCTTGCAATTCACATTCTGCAAGCACAGCAACATAAGAGGTTAACTGATGGGCTACATTCTGAAACACTGGCAGAATACCTGAATGTCTACGACCAGTGCTACTGCACAACAATGTAAAACATTTCTTTTTGTTTAAAAAACGACTGTGATATTGATGTTTAATTGGTTACGATAAAAATTAGATATTCACTGACGTTCCTTAAAACGACAAAAAAAAAAAAAAAAACAAGAACACTGATGAAATACGAGCAATGCCACAAACTACACATCATTGTGCATTCACAGAAGCCATTCAAGTGAAATAAGGTAAGAATGTGGAAACTGCTCCAATACAGTTTCTCAGACGAAAGGTAAAAGGTATCAAATATCGGAGACTGTTGGTGGTTAATCTCGAGACTGTCCAGTAGCCGATTTTAAAAGTGTGCAAGGACGGTTTCGCTTCTAAATCCCTGGGCTTCAAAGGGTTAAACACTGACATAGCTAGTGCGGGTGCAGCACTTCCTTTCAGAGTTGCAGCGCGCTGTCGTGTCGTGATATGGTGGAAAACATGAATAAAAACATAAACAGAATGAAAATTCGTGTCCTGCACTCACTGCTGCTAGATGTTAGAGATGTGAGCCCACTGGTGCTGTACACTGTAAGAGTGCTCTATTAGCGCCTCCCCTCAAAAGTAAGGCGATGAAATGTTGCCATCTATTTTCTATCGAGCTTATTATCCTACGCCGAGTACCAAAGCGCTGCAACCAACGCTTTTGCGATATGCGTACAGCTATGGACAAACTCACGTGCGATAGTCACATATGCCCTAGAGGTACCAATCGCACGGAGCGACTAGCCAAACACTGCACTGTGTAGTAGAGCGCAATGTGTTGCATGTGTTGTCCAGGTCACCCTACCAACCCGCCGAATTAAAGTGCGTTTTCTGATCAATCGTTATTTAACATGTTTAGCGAAGAGTCTAAACTTTTGAGAAACCCTCTTTATAAATATTCATTGCAGAACATGTTCGTAAACCACACATGAAATACTTTTACTCCTATGACTACTTGCTAGTTATCACTTAAAATTATGAAAAATTCAGAAGAAAATCAAGTACAATTTTCAAGTTGACGCTGCTCGTCGTTACAGTACCGTGTGCAGCAGCTGTCGTACAAATCTCCTTTTCGTGAATGAAAAGGATGAAAACTCATGTGTCGTAGAATGTCACAACCTAGATGGTAGGTCGTCCGCGAACAACGTAGCATATATAGATACCAAGATCGAAACTAACAGAAACACACCAGAGAGCGAACGTTATGAATGCAAGTAACACGAGCTCAAAGCAGTACCAATGAACAAAACCAGACAATAGGAAAATATTCAAACAAAGATCCAATTCAAAGCCGGGTTCCAGGAGAGAGAAGCAACAGCTGCATTTGTGAATCGCCGCAGCGCAGGCTCCGTAGAAGAGACTCGAACCGCCGATCCGCTCGCCGGGCTGGGAATTTAATTCTTCTAGTGAGCCAATGGCCATTCCCTCGTAATGTGTTTTCTGCAACCTCCGGAGCTGCAGCAGCCAAAAGCAGAACTATCACACAAATACACTCCTGGAAATTGAAATAAGAACACCGTGAATTCATTGTCCCAGGAAGGGGAAACTTTATTGACACATTCCTGGGGTCAGATACATCACATGATCACACTGACAGAACCACAGGCACATAGACACAGGCAACAGAGCATGCACAATGTCGGCACTAGTACAGTGTATATCCACCTTTCGCAGCAATGCAGGCTGCTATTCTCCCATGGAGACGATCGTAGAGATGCTGGATGTAGTCCTGTGGAACGGCTTGCCATGCCATTTCCATCCGGCGCCTCAGTTGGACCAGCGTTCGTGCTGGACGTGCAGACCGCGTGAGACGACGCTTGATCCCGTCCCAAACATGCTCAATGGGGGACAGATCCGGAGATCTCGCTGGCCAGGGTAGTTGACTTACACCTTCTAGAGCACGTTGGGTGGCACGGGATACATGCGGACGTGCATTGTCCTGTTGGAACAGCAAGTTCCCTTGCCGGTCTAGGAATGGTAGAACGATGGGTTCGATGACGGTTTGGATGTACCGTGCACTATTCAGTGTCCCCTCGACGAACACCAGTGGTGTACGGCCAGTGTAGGAGATCGCTCCCCACACCATGATGCTGGGTGTTGGCCCTGTGTGCCTCGGTCGTATGCAGTCCTGATTGTGGCGCTCACCTGCACGGCGCCAAACACGCATACGACCATCATTGGCACCAAGGCAGAAGCGACTCTCATCGCTGAAGACGACACGTCTCCATTCGTCCCTCCATTCACGCCTGTCGCGACACCACTGGAGGCGGGCTGCACGATGTTGGGGCGTGAGCGGAAGACGGCCTAACGGTGTGCGGGACCGTAGCCCAGCTTCATCGAGACGGTTGCGAATGGTCCTCGCCGATACCCCAGGAGCAACAGTGTCCCTAATTTGCTGGGAAGTGGCGGTGCGGTCCCCTACGGCACTGCGTAGGATCCTACGGTCTTGGCGTGCATCCGTGCGTCGCTGCGGTCCGGTCCCAGGTCGACGGGCACGTACACCTTCCGCCGACCACTGGCGACAACATCGATGTACTGTGGAGACCTCACGCCCCACGTGTTGAGCAATTCGGCGGTACGTCCACCCGGCCTCCCGCATGCCCACTATACGCCCTCGCTCAAAGTCCGTCAACTGCACATACGGTTCACGTCCACGCTGTCGCGGCATGCTACCAGTGTTAAAGACTGCGATGGAGCTCCGTATGCCACGGCAAACTGTCTGACACTGACGGCGGCGGTGCACAAATGCTGCGCAGCTAGCGCCATTCGACGGCCAACACCGCGGTTCCTGGTGTGTCCGCTGTGCCGTGCGTGTGATCATTGCTTGTACAGCCCTCTCGCAGTGTCCGGAGCAAGTATGGTGGGTCTGACACACCGGTGTCAATATGTTCTTTTTTCCATTTCCAGGAGTGTATTAACGTCGCCACTCTCCAAGTCTGTCTCCATTTCGCTGGAGCGGCGGGTTATCAGAAACACTTCTTACAGATTTACCCAGAGTCATGAACCTCTTTCAGGCGTGGCACTTCTGTCCATAGCAAAATGCGTTCTGGTTCAATTAAAAAGAACACTGCTTGTATGCCATCTACAATGTTTAAAGGATGTCAAGTTGTTCTTAGCATTGTTTTCGTTATTAAATGCTACTGCAGTTTATATCATTCTCAGGAATAATCAGTTTGTTATATTGTAATGGTATATATTGATCTCATAAATGATGGGAATCACGGAATACGATGTACCACTTCGTAAGTCCATAGAAAGTTACGTCTACTGGTGACACAAAATCCAGATATTCTGTGTACGAGTAATAACCGAACATAATAAATTCGGATGCTTGTGTACCATAACTACGATACCCACTATATTCATACATATTATAAAAATGGATGTATATGTGTGTGAAGGTGTGCATATGTATGTTCCGCAATACATTTCGCTGACAGTATCCACATACGGCGCTAAACGCACTTACAAAATTGTATCATCGTGGCACTCAGAGTTCACGAGATTGAGGTCAGAAACACTGAAATGCGTGAAAAACTACTTCATCATGAATGACATTTAAATTTATTGCTTCTTTGCTAATAACTCACATTGCAACACATTTGGCAGAAAGTATCCACGTATGCTGCTAAATGTATCTACACAAATATGTCATTGTACGGCACATATGACATCAAAATCATTGAGAAGCATGGAAAAACGTCGCATCATGTGTGAAGTATTGATACACATACCCTTTACTACTAAGACGATCCTACAGTCGTGTCAACTTAAGGAAATCGTTGACACCTCGAAGCACCCCTGACAGCTTTTTAACTGCGAAGCGGAAACAGCTGCAGGCGAAAACAGCAGCCTCTGTAGAGGTGTGAAGAGGCGTTGCCACAGAGGCGTAGCCACATGAAGCAGTTCCGTCCAGCGTGCAGGAACTATGTTTCTTAATGTGGGTATTGTGCTTACAAATTTGTACATTGTGCATAATTCTTTGTACGTCTGTTTCATAAATTCCATTTTTTTTATATTACGCAACAAACACAGTTCATATTTTGTTTTCGATCCTTATAGAAAATTGGAAAAATGGATACCAGGGCAATCCTGGAGTTGGCAGCTACGTATATTATAATAAGTCCGAAAAAACATTAACATAACGAACTTGCATTTGCAGTTGCATTTCAGTCCACGTGTAAGGAACCATAAACTACCAAATTACATTCGCTACGTTGGTGGTTCCAGTTGTCACTTGCTTTTTATTCGCGAAGTGGTACATCATGGTTCCCATTGTTTATAACATGAATTTATAACGGTCAGTCACACGATTTGATTCTGATTGGAATGGCATGAAAACTGAATCAGCAATATTATTTAATAAAGATAGACAGCTCTTGAATATGATGGACGTCCTTCAAGCAATGTGTAATCTTTTCTCAAGAACTTAATTCCATAAATATTCATCACTGAATGTGTTCAACGAGAAATACCGATAGATTTTACTCATAAGTATGATGTCCAAATTAATGTTGAGCATTACAACATGAAATACAGTAATGTCACTAAGTGATAGAAGTTATGGAGTGCTAAAGTTTAATAATCTTCCTTTGCATGTAATTTTTCTAAGTTTGATATGTTTCCGTGTTTTTGTGAACTTAATGTGCTGTAAATATTTAGTACATTGTTCACAGGACCACACGTGATTACACCTCTCTCTATGCAATGAACAACATACGCGTGCCACAAACCACAGCAGGTAACTGAAACGCATTTCGTTTTTTCCTTAAGTATTACGTCTGCTTAAAAGAGAATTCTTCTTCTTTTTTACTTAGTGAAAATAGGTTGACTTCTGACTTCCGCAGCCCACAGCTTCATCTCTCTGAACTCTCAGGCAGACGTTGTCTTCTTATTCCATAAGTGCTTGTATTTGTTACAATACATGACGCTGTGTGATCAATACGCATTCTCCAGCACACTAATGACAACTGAGTACTAAACACGTCTTTTTCAACTCTTTTTGGCCGCTAATAACAACAATCCGCTCATCATAATATTTTTCTTTTTTATTTCCGAATTTCGTTCATAGCCCATCATCGGAATACCAGAATTTAATACACACTGTCGAATCATTTCACACTGTTGAACTATTGTTGTTAACGACCAAAAACTTCATACAATGGTCGCGAGGTCCTGAGGTACTTTATGCCGCAAGTTAAACAAAATGACGCAACTGTGCATTATAACTGGATTATTGTCACCTGGCGTAGGTGTTTTAGAACAGCCATGTATAACAAAGACGCCCAAGGTCGCCCGGAAAGAAATAGGAATTACATAAAAAACATTCCGTCACCACAAGAATAACAGTAGAGATCCAAGGCCAGCAACTCAGGTTAAAAAAAAAAAATAATATCGTCATGTAGAAGAACGAAGTGGTTCGTACACTGCGAACAGAAAACAGTTGTCAGGCATGCTACAAAATTCCCTTTCGCTATAAACTGTTTATACTGTTTCTGTCTCTAGAGCCAAAGGAACTGGTACACACACCTAATACCGTGTAGGGCCCCCGCGAGCACGCAGGAGTGCCGCAACACGACGTGGCAATGACTAAACTAATGTCTGAAGTAGTGCTGGAAGGGATTGATACCATGAATCCTGCAGGGCTGTCAATAAATTCGTAAGAATACGCGGCGGTGGAGATCTCCTCTGAACAGCACGTTGCAAAGCATCACAGATACCTTCAATAACGTTCACGTCTGGGGAGTTTGCTGGCCAGCGGAAGTGTTTGAACTCGGATGACTGTCCCTGGAGCCAGCCTGTAGCAATTCGCGACGTGTGGGGTGCATTGTCCTGCTAGAATTGCCCGAATTCGTCGGAATGAACAATGGACATGAATGGATGCAGGTGATCAGACAGGATGCTTACGTACGTGTCACATGTCAGAGTCGTATCTAGACTTATCAGGGGTCCCATACCACTCCAACCTCACGCACCCCACACCAGTACAGAGCCTCCGCCAGCTTGAACAGTCCTCTACTGGCATGCAGGGTCCATGGATTCATGAGGTTGTCTCCATACCCGTGCACGTCCATCCACTCGATACAATTTTGAACGAGACTCGTCCCACCAGGCAACACGTTTCCAGTCATAAAACAGTCCAATGCCGGTGTTGGCTGGCCCATATCGATGACGTTTCGTTGAATGGTTCGCACGCTGACATTTTTGGTGGCCCAGCACTGAATTCTGCAGTAATTTGCGGATTGGTTGCACTTCTGTCACGTTGAACGTTTCTCTTCAGTCGTCGTTGGTCCCGTTCTTGCAGGATCTTTTTCCGGCCATAGTGATGCCGGAGCTTTGATGTTTTACCTGATTCCTGATATTCAGAGTACACTCGTGAAATGGTCGCACGGGAAAATCTCCACGTACTCGCTACCCCGGAGATGCTGTGTCCCATCGCTCGTGCGCTGACTGTAACACCACGTTCAAACTCACTGAAGTCTTGATAACCTGCAACTGAAGCAGCAGTAACTGATCTAACAACTGCGCCAGACACTTGTCTTATATAGGCATATCCGAGCGCAGCGCCGTATTGTGCCTGTTTACACGTCTCTGTATTTGAAAACGCATGCCTATACCAGTTTATTTGGCGCCTCCGTGTATTTTGACACTGTAAGTGTCTATTCTTCCGTGTTGACTGTTTTCTAACTTTAAAGTGTTAATTTTTAAACATTATTCGCGCAGTGGATTTTCGTATCTGTTCGTATGATGTAATCTGACTGCTCTTAAACGTTAGTTAAAGACTCTGCTACATGTAAACTTTAATTTTGATCACTGAAATTCCCAAGTCCATATCTTGAAACAGTTTTCTGTATATCTTCTAGTTTGAAGAAAAATTTGCTTCACGTGCGTGTAATCTGCTCTATGTTACCTTAAAAATAGTCAGCTCAGCTTGAGTGCGTCGATCTTTCCTAGATATTGATTCGTGAGTGTATGATTACACGAAATAGTAGACCTGCAGTTATTCCTTGTGAGTTATCACTTAATTCCCCGTTTGTTTTGCGGTACTAACTGTTATCATCCAAAAATACCATGGACTGTGGACCGTGGTACTACTCAATTCTTTAGAAAATCAAAAATTACCATCTCACCATAGTTACGAGGGCGGTTCAGAAAGTAACCTCCGATTGGTCACAGTGCGGGTTGTGGGGGGAGTAGCGACGCCATCTGTGCGTTCATGCACTCAACAGGTCAGTCGGCATCAAGCCGTGGTCGAGTGAACGTCGTACCTGCGCTAGTTTAGTTTTTGTGGCAGTTTGAAATGTGTGCTGCAATAGAAAACCCCGCCAAATGTGAAGTGCGTGCTGTCATAAGGTTTTTTACAGCCAAAGGATATTCTGCAGCAGCTATTCATCGTGAGCTTTGTGCCGTGTACGGACCAAGAGTTATGAGTGAAGGAGTTGTCCGTGAATGGGTACGTTTATTTAAAAGTGGACGAGAAAACGTTCATGATGAAGAGAGGAGTGGTAGACCATCATTGGTGACTGACGAACTCGTTCAGACAGTTGATGCAAAAGTTCGTGAAAATCGACGTTTCTCAATGTCGGAGTTGTCTACTGGTTTTCCACAGATTTCTAAGACTCTCTTGTACGAGATAGTGACAGCACGATTGGGTTACCGTAAGTTCTGTGCTCGATGGGTGCCCAAAATTCTTACCGACCACCACAAAACTCAAAGAATGGCCTCTGCATTAGACTTTCTGTCACGTTATGAGGACGAAGGAGAACCATTGTTAAACAGAATCGTGACCGGTGACGAAACCTGGATTAAGTACGTGAACCCTGAGACAAAAGAACAATCAAAGATGTGGGCACATTCAAATTCGCCTACCAAACCAAGAAAAGCCTCGCAAGATTTTTCTGCCAGAAAACTGATGGCAACGGTGTTTTGGGATGCCAAAGGGGTGTTGTTGGTTGAATTCATGGAACGTGGTACGACCATTAATCAAGACGTGTACTGTGAAACAATAAAAAACTTACGACAGGCTATACAGAACAAACGCCATGGTATGCTGACTTCCGGTATCGTTTTTTTGCACGATAACGCCCGTCCTCACTCTGCTCGCAGAACAACGGCCCTTCTTGAGTCCTTCAAGTGGGACGTTATCAACCATCCACCTTACAGCCCAGACCTGGCGCCAAGTGATTATCACCTCTTCATGCATTTGAAGAAATGGCTCGGGTCACAGCAGTTTGATGACGACGAAGAGCTCAAAGATGCGGTCACAGGCTGGCTCCAGGCACAAGCGCGTGATTTTTATGCAGAAGGAATTTCAAAGCTTGTGAAGAGATACGATAAGTGCCTCAATCGCTATGGAGACTATGTAGAAAAATAGTGCAAAGATGTAGTTGTAAGATGTATATATTAAAATATTTTTATTTAACTTGGTGTATTTTTTTAAATCAACCGGAGGTTACTTTCTGAACGGCCCTCGTATTTAAAGCAAGTAGGAAGCCCGGGATCACTAGTGATGGACATGCTTGTGATTGTTTTACAATTATAATTTCAGTCAAAACAGACTTTATACTAAACTTCAGTTCGGTCATTTGCCCTCTTACTGATGCAATATACTAATATATTACATAAACATGAATAAGAATCACTTTTTGCGTCCGCAACCACAATCATAGATAGTAGGCACGGTGAAATAATCAATAATAAACAATCGTTGTTGTTTAACGTTATCTCAAAAGACTAGTAATACTATGCACTTCCAACCCAAAGTTACACAGCCACATAATACCACAACTTCATTAAAAAACAAAGATCTTAAAGCATAATAAAACTGAGCTGCATGCATTAAGGTCCACAGTGAAACGTGCTTATACTAAAAATGCAAAGTGGGCCAACCAAGGTCGCAAAACTGGTACACAGGAAAAATAACAAGTTGCACATTCATTAAAGATACACAAATGATTTACATAAGTGTTAAATAAGAATGGCTAGTAATAACTCAACCAGTAAAATGACTTACAGAACGCTAATATTAACAAAGTGGCCTCACTTAACCAACGGAGATAATGACTCAGAATGATTCCCAAATTGCACTTAACTTTAGAGAACAGCATTAAGGCCCACAGCAGTATTCGGAAGCAGTAGCGCCACGGCCGGCAGGCAGTACGAGCGTTCACTCCCCACGGCTTGTGCACAGGCTCACTAGCTTTTTAAAGGTGGAGCCCCTCCACGCCCACACCGGCATGATGGCCAACACAAAAGGTCTACTGCCATCTCTGCATAAGGGTTAGTATTCACTAGAGTGAGGTGTCGCAGGATGTGGGTACTGCGATGTTTGCGTACGTCTGGTTAGGATTAACCATTAATACGCGCTCATCTGGAGATAGATTGGTCGAAATCTGACGAAGGGTAGCGGTTTGAAGGGCAGAGGAAAAAAAGTGCCAAGGCAAGAGCCAAGGGAAAAAAACCTCTGCGAAAGTTAGGTCGGGCGGCAAGAGCAGTAGCGGTTGTCTTGCTGCCTGCGATAGGTTGTGCAAGGATAGGCTTTGTTAGTAGTGGGTATCATGCATGTCGATACCTTGACGTTGTGCGTTTGTGCTGCTCGGCGGCTGGCGTAGCAGGCGGTATATATCTATATATAGTCCGACCGGCCTCACAGTGAGCGCTCCTGACAAGAATCCATAGCCGCACCGACGCCAGGGAACGAGCAGACTTAACAAATGGCCTGCAGCACAAATAGACTGCAAAGAAAACAAGGTCAAATCACAGCCACACTGGAATATATAATAAGCATGCCCGCAAATTCTTATGGATCAATGCTCTAACACTACCCGTCTCCCAGTAAATTAGCAGGAAACTTATAGATCACTTCCAGTTGCCCTAAGGCACTTTCAACATTAAATAAACACACCAAATCCTGCCGTGACAAATGATTAAACCATTAACGCTACGGCTGCCGGGCGCGTACACAACCACAACCAGTCCCAAGACGGTCAATATGTCCTGAAACAAGTTAAAATTTGCATGAAAACCACTTAAACCGCACACTCCACAGATGATGAGAAACGAAATGAGGAACATCAGTCTCCTTAAAATAGCGACTGGGGAACAAAGTTCAGAATCATCTCCTGCAGCTACCCATACCACAATAAGTTTCAACAATCTTCTTAGTTAAACACAGAATAAAAGTGATACGTAACTTGGAGCTTGCAGATTACGAGCTGGGAAGCTGTTCAGCGTGAGACGACGAACCCACCACAGTTCTGCACGTCAAGGCGTCCAATGATCGGCACCGTACATCCGGCGCGACGAAAGACAAGTGCGGCGAGCACTGCGAGGGCCAGGCACCACGGTTAGCGGCGGGGGCTTGTTTTCAGCACTAGGTGGCTCGCTGAACGCCGACCGGAGACTCTCTCGTCACACGTTCACCCGGGAAAGCAGCGGGGGGAGCAGTCAAAGACAGCAAGACAGCCGAATATCGATATCAGCGATGCAAGTAGAACACCCTACCGCCAGTCGCCACAGCTCAGACTGTATCACCTGTTTTCATTATATCCCTCTCTTCTTTAAAAGAAATCTTGTAAGATAACTTACTTCTTCATAGTCAGGCCGATATTACGCCCTCAGTATTCTGTCTAAAATTCTCAATCATGTCACTATTTTTGCAGTACTTCCATATCTCTTGCCGTTGTCCACCCGCACGTCCGCCACTCTCGACGTCCTAAGCCTCTCCCTACACTACCGACCTTGCCTGGCATCCCCTCCAGTTACATTAACTCCCTGCTTCTCATGCTATACCCTCTGCCGACTACGCCAAATTAGATTCCTGTAATTCGCCGATTAGTACAACCTTCTTATGAACAATTTCCTTTGCTTTCCGGTGATTTTTCCTATCAAATTTCAACATAAAATGGAACTAAGTTCAGAGTGGATTTTTAAATATTCACTTACCTACACAACAGTTTCAATTTTTTAATCATTAATAAAAAGTAATCTGACATGAAAGTTTTCCGAAGACATACTCACCTTATAAATCGTCTTGCATATTATGTATCGCTTCAGTAGTTTCTGCTTACAGACGACGCATATGGCACAGTCTTAAAAATGAAGTGAAAGTTCCAGGGATTTGTGAAATACAGATATGACTGGAGTGTAAAGCAGCAATATCGAAACCAATCACTTAGACCCCATTATGCCACGACAGAGGCGGGACATCTATCTTTCTGGGCACTCAAATATGTCTTGTGGCTTCGTCTGGCCGTAAATCGCAGATATTTATCTTTCAAGCACTAACAACGTTTTAAACGTTGCAAATTTCGGATGGCAACCCACGCGAAGTGCCAATGATTGCGAAAACGTATTTGACCTGTTAGCAACAAATAATCCTGAGTAAATAGGGGGCATCACGAAGGATACAAGGATTAGTGACCACAAGGCAGTTGTAACGAGGCTGAATACCGTAACGTCCAAACCCACCAAAAATAAACGCAAAGTACATATATTTAAAAAAGTAGATAAAAATTTGCTTGGCGCTTCTCTAAGAGAGAGTTTCCACTCCATCCGATCTATGTAAGCGTGGACTTACTGTGATTTCAATTCAAAGAAATAGTATCGACGGCAATTGAGAGATATACACCACATAAATAAATAAGAGGTGGTACTGATCCCCCATGGTACACAAAAGGGTCAGAATATTATTACAGAATCGATGAAAACAGCATGCCAAATTTAAAAGAAAGCAGAATCCCCAAGATTGGTGAAGTTTTACAGAAGCTCGAAATTTAGTGCGAACTTCGATGCGAGATGCTTTTAACAGTTTCCATAACGGAACTCTGTCTCGAAATCTGGCAGAAAACCCAGAGAGATTCTGGTCATAAGTAAAGTACACCAGCGGCAAGAAGCAATCAATACCTCCACTGCGACATAAAAATGAAGATATCACTGATTGACAGTGCCACTAAACCAGAGTTACTAAACACGATTTTCCGAAACTCTTTCACCAAAGAAGTCGCATTAAATAATCCAAAATTCTAAACTAGAACGACTGCCAACATGAGCAACTTAGCAGAAGATATTCTCGGTGTAGTGTAGCAGCTTAAATCTCTTACAAAGGCAAGGCCTACAGTCCAGATTGTATACCAGTCAGGTTCCTTGCAGAGTCTGCTGATACAGTAGCTCCGTACTTAGCGATTATATACAACCGTTCGCTCGTCGAAAGGTCCTTACCTACAGACTTGTAAGTTGCAGATGTCACACCAATACCGAAGAAAACAAAAAGCAGTATCCCATTGAATTACAGACCCATATCATTAATGTCGATTTGCAGTAGGATTTTGGAACATATACTGTAGTTGAACATTATGAATTACCTGGAACAAAACGGTTATTGACGAACAGGCTGCCCTGATTCAGAAAATATCGTTCTTGTGAAACACAACTGGCTCTTTGCTCTCACGGCGTAATGATCCTTGCCGACAGGGGATGTCAAATTGATTCCACATCGTTAGCTTTCCAGAACCCTTTCGACACCGTTCCTCACAAGCGTCTTCTGATCAAATTGCGTGCCTGTGGAGCACCGCGTTAGCTGTGTGACTGGATTCGCGATTTCCTATCAGAAAGGTTACACACAGTTCGTAGTAACTGACGGGAAGTTAACAGACGGAAAGTCAAAGAGTAAAACAGAAGTAATATCTGGCGCTCACTAACGATGTGTTATAGACCCTCTGCTGCTCCTAATCTACAAAACGACGTAGGAAACAATCTGAGCAGCCCACGTGCTATTATTTACCGCCTTGTAAAACCGTTAGATGATCAAAACCAATTGCACAATGGTTTAGACAGGATAGCTGTGTGATGATGCGAAAAGTGGCACTTGGCTCTGGATAATGAAAAGTGTGAAGTCATCCACATGAGTGGTGAAAGAAAACCTCTAAATTTCAGTTACAATATAAAGCACATAGACCTAAAGTTAAAATAATTTAAATTTAAACGATCGTATAGATATTGTTGGGGGTAAAGCAAACCAAAGACTGCGATTTATTGGCAGAACTGCTTGCACTACGCTTGTCCTTCCTCTTCTGGAATCCGCATCGGAGGGAACATCTGAAAAATTAAAAGAAGGGCACCTCGTTTTCTACTATCGTGAAACAGGGAAGAGAGTGCCACGGACATTGGGCCCACCTATATAAGGAGAAATGATCTCATGATAGAGTATGAGAAATTAGAGCTCGCACAGGAAGATTTAAGTGTTCGTTTTTTCCGCGTGGCGTTCGAGAGTTGAATGGGAGAGGAATACCTCGACGGTGGTTTGACGAAACCTCTGCCAGGCTCTTAACTGTTAATTACAGAGCAATCATGTAGATGTCGATGCAGATGTAGATGTAGACAGCACATACGGTAGAGACTGGTAATTAGTGGCCATTTACAGAAGCTTCGAGTAATGAAACGAGTTGTGGGTAACTGATATTACTAAAGAGTCAAAATACTACGCTCTCTACATCGTTTCCATGACAGAAATTTGTAAGGAGGGGTTTAACATAACACCGACTAAAACTAAGCACAAGTTCTGGATGGACAAAGATGGTGATGAAAATCACCCGTACTATTTTCAAAGGTACCATTCTGGAATAGTGATTATGTAATTTATGGAAATCTAATGTGAAGCACGCCATCTATTCGTTTGTGTGTGATTATATGAAGGTACCAATCTCATCCATTAACTGTGCCTTTTGTGCTGTACAGAACCCTTTATGCAGGACATATTTTTTATCGATCGGAGGGAAGAATTGACATGTTTTGTCATCGTACGTACATTACCCATGGAGGCTATGCAAATGTGATTGTACTTCTTATGTTTTTTGCAAACAGTTGTTAATTGTAGTAAGTCTTTTATATCTCCTGTAACAGATACGAATATGGGTAACTGGCAATCTGGATAACACAGATTCTGCTAACGGCTTGTGTTTTGTACACTTGTAATACTATTTGATCCCCGTCCGTTGCCGTTGTCCACAACGTAACCAAACGCGATGTCAAAGCGTTACTCCGCTGCAACATGCCACGAGCCCGAAGGTGTGGAACGTTCGACTGACCGCAGCAGAGGAATTAGATAAACCAGAACCTCGGCACCATCCGTTGACTTTGACCAATGACGTAATTTCGTGAAAGAATTGGAAAGGAAAGGGGATGGGAAAGAGAGAGGAAGGAAATAATGACTCCTAGCCACACAGGGCATTGTGGCAATGCAACGGCGAGAGCTGAAAATTCGTATCGGATCGGGACTCGAACCCGGATGCTCTGCCTCGGTCATGAGGACACGGTTTCCGGCAGACCCGACTTCCCAACTTCCCCCTCGCCGCACCACGGCGAACCCCTCGCAGATTTCTGATTCCCAAAGGAGTTCGTACGTTGGCTGTTCATCCGTACGGAAACTTTTTCAATAAGTAGAATTGTAGACATAGCAGACGCCACTCGTATCTATAGGGCGACAAAGACGTCACAATCCCCCGTTTCCAAAACGCAGAAATATAAAAATCAATTACGGAATCGTATAAAATCTTAACGGCACAACCTCATGAAACTAAGGACTTTAAGCAGGAACAAACTGAAATATGAAATGACAACCACAAATATCACGTAAAAACTAAAACAAACAGACGCGATACATGGTTGCTATCAAATACGCAAAAAAAAAAAAAAAATACATTAGCGCAAACTAATCACAACTGGCATCTGTAATATCACTTGATCTACACTGTTCAACATAAAAGCTCCGTACTAATACAAAAAGGTAGCAAATACGAAAACACGGTATCGAAAACACACTTGAAATACGTAGCTCAACTGAATATCCCGACACCAGTGTTGTTGTTGTTGTTGTTGTTGTTGTGGTCTTCAGTCCTGAGACTGGTTTGCTGCAACTCTCCATGCTACTCTATCCTGTGCAAGCTTCTTCATCTCCCAGTACCTACTGCAGCCTACATCCTTCTGAATCTGTTTAGTGTATTCATCTCTTGGTCTCCCTCTACGATTTTTACCTTCCACGCTGCCCTCCAGTACTAAATTGGTGATCCCTCGATGCCTCAGAACATGTCCTACCAACCGATCCCTTCTTCTAGTGAAGTTGTGCCACAAACACTTCTTCTCCCCAATTCTGTTCAACACCTCATTAGTTATGTGATCTATCCATTTAATCTTCACCATTCTTCTATAGCACCACATTTCGAAAACTTCTATTCTCTTCTTGTATACACTATTTATCATCCATGTTTCACTTCCATACATGGCTACACTCCATACAAATACTTTCACAAACGACTTCCTGACACTTAAATCTATACTTGATGTTAACAAATTTTTCTGCTTCAGAAACGCTTTCCTTGCCATTGCCAGTCTACATTTTATATCCTCTCTACTTCGACCGTCATCAGTTATTTTGCTCCCCAAATAACAAAACTCCTTTACTACTATAAGTGTCTCATTTCCTAATCTAACTCCCTCAGCATCACCCGACTTAATTCGACTACATTCCGTTATCCTCGTTTTGCTTTCGATGATGTTCATCTTATATCCTCCTTTCAAGACACTGTCCATTCCGTTCAACTGCTCTTCCAAGTCCTCTGCTGTCTCTGACAGAATTACAATGTCATCGGCGAACCTCAAAGTTTTTATTTCTTCTCCATGGATTTTAATACATACTCCGAACGTTTCTTTCTTTCCTTTACTGCTTGCTCAAAATACAGATTGAATAGCATCGGGGAGAGACTACAACCCTGTCTCACTCCCTTCCCAACCACTGCTTCCCTTTCATGTCCCTTGACTCTTATAACTGCCATCTGCTTTCTGTACAAATTGTAAATAGCCTTTCGCTCCCTGTATTTTACCCCTGCCACCTTCAGAATTTGAAAGAGAGTGTTCCAGTCAACATTGTCAAAAGCTTTCTCTAAGTCTACAAATGCTAGAAACGTAGGTTTGCCTTTCCTTAATCTTTCTTCTAAGATCAGTCGTAGGGTCAGTATTGCCTCACGTGTTCCAACATTTCCACGGAATCCAAACTGATCTTCCCCGAGGTCGGCTTCTACCAGTTTTTCCATTCGTCTGTAAAGAATTCGTGTTAGTATTTCGCAGCTGTGACTTATTAAACTGATAGTTCGGTAATTCTCACATCTGTCAACACATTCTTTCTTTGGGATTGGAATTATTATATTCTTCTAGAAGTCTGAGGGAATTTCGCCTGTCTCATACATCTTGCTCACCAGATGGTAGAGTTTTGTCAGGACTGGCTCTCGCAAGGCTGTCAGTAGTTCTAATGGAATGTTGTCTACTCCCGGGGCCTTGCTTCAACTCAGGTCTTTCAGTGCTCTGTCAAACTCTTCACGCAGTATCATATCTCCTATTTCATCTTCATCTACCTCCTCTTCCATTTTCATAATATTATCCTACACTCTATATACTCCTTCCACCATTCTGCTTTCCCTTCTTGGCTTAGAACTGGGTTTCCATCAGAGCTCTCGATATTCATGCAAGTGGTTCTCTTTTCTCCAAAGGTCTCTTTAATTTTCCTGTAGGCAGTACCTTTCTTATCCCTAGTGAGATAAGCCTCTACATCCTTACATTTGTCCTCTAGCCATCCCTCCTTAGCCATTTTGCACTTCCGGCCGATCTCATTTTTGAGACGTTTGTATTCCTTTTTGCCTGCTTCACTTACTGCATTTTTGTATTTTCTCCTCTCATCAATTAAATTCAGTATCTCTTCTGTTACCCAAGGATTTCTACTAGCCCTCATCTTTTTACCTACTTGATCCTCTGCTGCCTACACTATTTCATTCCTCAAAGCTACCCATTCTTCTTCTGCTGTATTTCTTTCCCCCATTCCTGTCAATTGTTCCCTTATGCTCTCCCTGAAACTCTGTACAACCTCTGGTTCTTTCTGTTTATCCAGGTCCCATCTCCTTAAATTCCCACCTTTTTGCAGTTTCTTCAGTTTTAATCTACAGTTCATAACCAATAGATTATGGTCAGAGTCCACATCTGCCCCTGCAAATGTCTAAAAATTTAAAATCTGGTTCCTAAATCTCTGTCTTACCATTATATAATATATCTGAAACCTTTTAGTATCTCCAGGGTTCTTCCATGTATACAACCTTCTTTCATGATCCTTGAACCAAGTGTTAGCTACGATTAAGTTATGCTCTGGGCAAAATTCTACCAGGCGGCTTCCTCTTTCATTTCTTATCCCCAATCCACATTCACCTACTATGTTTCCTTCTCTCCCTTTCCCTACTGTCGAATTCCAGTCACCCATGACTATTAAATTTTCGTCTTCCTTCACTATCTGAATAATTTCTTTTATCTCGTCATACATTTCACCAATTTCTTCATCATCTGCCGAGCTAGTTGGCATATAAACTTGTACTACTGTAGTAGGCATGGGCTTCGTGTCTATCTTGGCCACAATAATGCGTTCACTATGCTGTTTGTAGTAGCTTATCCGCCCTCCTATTTTTTTTCATTATTAAACCTACTCCTGCATTACCCCTATTTGACTTTGTATTTATAACTCTGTATTCACCTGACCAGAAGTCTTGTTCCTCCTGCCTACTTCACTAATTCCCACTACATCTAACTTTAACCTATCCATTTCCCTTTTTAAATTTTCTAACCTACCTGCCCGATTAAGGGATCTGACATTCCACGCTCCGATCCGTAGAATGCCAGTTTTCTTTCTCCTGATAATGACATCCTCTTGAGTAGTCCCCGCCCAGAGATCCGAATGGGGGACTATTTTACCTCCGGAATATTTTACCCAAGAGGACGCCATCATCATTTAACCATACAGTAAAGCTGCAAGCCCTCGGGAAAAATTACGGCCGTAGTTTCCCCTTGCTTTCAGCCGTTCGCAGTATCAAAACAGCAAGGCCGTTTTGGTTAGTGTTACAAGGCCAGATCAGTCAGTCATCCAGACTGTTGCCCCTGCAACTACTGAAAAGGCTGCTGTCCCTCTTCAGGAACCACACGTTTGTCTGGCCTCTCAACAGATACCCCTCCGTTGTGGTTGCACCTACGGTACGGCCATCTGTATCGCTGAGGCACGGCAAGGTCCATGGTTCATGGGGCACCTGTACAAAATACTAAAACCGACAGAAATTCACAAACCGCGGTATCGAAAACATGGCCTCACTTACATAGCTCAGCTGAAAACCCCAATACCAATAACGAAAGCCAAAATCGAGGAAACAAGCTACACCTCATATCACTTAGACGTAGGATGGTGTACACTAAGATCGACCTGACGAAGATAATTTGCTTTATTCTAACGCTCTGGAGTCTGTGTTTTTGGTATCCTTCTGATAATGCTAGTAAACCCAAGGAGAAAAACTCACGTGCAGCACAGGTATGACGTCACCAGCCACAACACCAGTACTTCACGCCGAGGATGGTATCGAAAACTCAAGTCGGATTGAGAAATCTTCTTGCACCTCACGACATACCACTCTGTACATGTGCTTGAATTTTTAATTCAGACTTCCGTGTAGATATCAATTATTCAAAATGACAGTCACAATCGCATTATTTATTTTGCAGTCAACCGGTTTCAACCCGCGATGGGGTCATCTTCAGGGCAATTTACGCCATCTGGTCGCTCGCTGGAGTCGTTGGTAACCAACCGTGCACAGGCAGGGTGACGACTCCAGCGAGCGACCAAATGGCGTAGATTGCCCTGAAGATGACCCCATCGCGGGTTGAAACCGGTTGGCGGCAAAATAAATAATGCGATTGTGACTGTCATTTTGATTAATTGATTATAAGTAAACCAATCGCTGTTATCTCCACACAACTATGTTGTCTAAAAATTCCGTTTAGGTAACCTCGCCAAAATATATTTGTTAACCCTTTAAAAGAGCACACTGGTCACTTCGGAGTTCTGTTGGTCTCGTGGAGGTGCCAGCTATTTCGTTTCATGTGGAGGAAAATTGAGAAAATTAAGCTCGTATCTCTTAAAATCATTAATGATTTTTACATGTGATAATTATGGTAAAAGGATACACCTTTCTTAAATGTTTACAAGTTTTCGAGTTAAAATTCGGTAAAGTTTGCAGACGAGATAATTTGTCTGCCGTGTAACGAAAGAACCTTCTATCGGATTTCTGTGAACTACAATTCATTTTGAAGCTAAATGTCTGTTGTTGAAGCAGGTATATAACAATATAACAATTATTAATACAACTTTAAAAAACTTTTATTCGTGTATTAAGTTTAAACACAATTTTCAAAAACAAGTCTCACTCATAATAGGCCGAAACTCCTTTCACTGGATATTGATTTCAGTTTTAAGTTTTATGGCACCCCTTGTCTGAAATGTGGATAAAATAATTATATAATAAATATATAAACCCAAGTCGCACTCGGTTGTAACGGGGTGCCTGAAACATAAACAGCAGTTGATTGACAAAGGCCTCGTCATGATTGATGGGTGTTGCTGCTGTTTCTGCTTCCTTTTTTTCTACAGTGCTTCATTGAAGATACCATAAAAAGTTTACTAATATTGTTTTTAAATAAAATGTTGAACAATATGGCATAATTTGTATTTCGTTTAAATTTATTTTTTTCAGTAGAAACATGAAATATGACGAAAATAGCATTAAATTTAAGTTCTACAAATAACAGATCGATACCGCCTCAAACTATACAATATTATCCTTCAATTTAAATTTTGTTTGAGAGTTTTAGTTTGAATAGTTTCTGAGCCACAAGTCTCAGTATCCGGTGATTTTATTTATTTACAGTAACTTGCATCCTTAAAAGAACCTGGAAACACAGCTGCGAATTTGCGAAAGCTTAACTTAACTCCTATTTTAGATGACAGAAAAATGAACCTGAACCAAAAACACAATGTTTCCAGATGTTCGAAGTGAAATGTAACAGACGGTTGCATGAATTAGTGCAGCACGCCTACGTAGAGACGCGGTGGAAGCCTATAAAGCTGTCGTGTATGAAGTTCCCCGACTTGATGGTGTATCAGCGCGGTCTATCCAGCTTGCCTACAAGAAATGGTGCACCACTTTCAGCCGTGCAACACGGCGTTATAACAGTGGTCACAAAAAGATCCTAAACGCCGGGAAGCAGAGACTAGTACCACGCCTCGTCAGTGGTAATCGGTTTAAAGCCCGACAGGAATTATATTACGTAAATTCAAGGTGGACTGGGGAAGGGGGAGGGGGGGGGGCAGGAAAAGAAAGGGAAGGAACTGATGACGTCAGCTGCATCGGGACTTCATGCGGAATGAGCGGCGACGAATGAAAATGTACCCCAGACCAGGATTCTAACCAGGGATTTTCTACTTACTAGGCAGCTGTGTTAACCACTGCACCAGCCGTAACACACTGTTTGTCGCAAATGCGCACACTATCTCAGTACACCTCTCAGCCGACCGACATTCCCACGTAACGCCACCTATGCGCAGTCCCTGTCCATGTCATCCAAGCTCGCTACCTTGAGAGCCCCACAGGAAATGGATCGTAATTGTGCACCCATCCTGAAGGTGGCGGATTCATTGTCAATCGAGGCGAATCAGTTACACTATTGGTCATTAAAATTGCTACACCATCAAGATGACGTGCTACAGACACGAAATTTAACCGACAGGAAGAAGATGCTGTGATATGCAAATGATTAGCTTTTCAGAGCATTCACACAAGGTTGGCGCCGCTGGCGACACCTACAACGTGCTGACATGAGGAAAGTTACCAACCAATTTCTCTTTCACAAACAGCAGTTGACCGGCGTTGCCTGGTGAAACGTTGTTGTGATGCTTCGTGTAAGGAGGAGAAATGCGTACCATCACGTTTCCGACTTTATTAAGGTCGGATTGTAGCCTATCGCGATTGCGGTTTATCGTATCGCGACATTGCTGCTCGCGTTGGTCGAGATCCAATGACTGTTAGCAGAATATCGAATCGGTGGGTTCAGGAGGGTAATACGGAACGCCGTGCTGGATCCCAACAGCCTCGTATCACTAGCAGTCGAGATGACAGGCATCTTATACGCGTGGCTGTAACGGATCGTGCGGTCACGTCTCGATCGCTGAGTCAAGAGATGGGGACGTTTACAAGACAACAACTATCTGCACGAACAGTTCGACGACGTTTGCAGCAGCATGGACTATCGGCTCGGAAACCATGGCTGCGGTTACCCTTGACGTTGCATAACAGACAGGAGCGACTGCGATGGTGTACTCAACGACGAACCTGGATGCACGGATGGCAAAACGTCATTTTTTCGGATGAATCCAGGTTCTGTTTACAGCATCACGATGGTTGCATCCGTGTTTGGCGACATCGCGGTGAACTCACATTGGAAGCGTGTATTCGTCATCGCCATACTGGCTATCACCCGCCGTGATTTTATGGGGTGCCATTGGTTTCACGTCTCGGTCACTTCTTGTTCGCATTGACGGCACATTGAACAGTGGACGTTACATTTAAGATGTATTACGACCCGTGGCTCTACCCTTCATTCGATCCCTGCGAAACCCTACATTTCAGCAGGATAATGCACGACCGCATTTTGCAGGTCCTGTACGGGCCTTTCTAGATACAGAAAATGTTCGACTGCTGCCCTGGCCAGCACATTCTCCTGATCTCTCGCCAATTGAAAATGTCTGGTCAATGTTGGCCGAGCAACTGGCTCGTCACAATACATCAGTCACTACTCTTGATGAACTGTGGTATCGTGTTGAAGCTGCATGGGCAGCTGTACCTGTACACGCCATCCAAGCTCTGTTTGACTCAATGTCCAGGCGTATCAAGGCCGTTATTACGGCCAGAGGTGGTTGTTCTGGATACTGATTTCTCTGGATCTATGCACCCAAATTGCGTGAAAATGTTATCACATGTCAGTTGTATAATATATTTGTCCAATGAATACCCGTTGATTATCTGCATTTCTTCTTGGTGTAGCAGTTTTAATGGCCAGTAGTGTATAAGAAAGCGCTGCGTGTGTTCTTTGGACATGTCACCACTGTCAGGTCGATGTCAGAGCGATTCACAGCAACAGTTGCACAAAGAAGTACACAAGGGAGGGGTGTAGTTTGGCCGGGCCCCGCTGGCGGTCTCTACGCGATGTCGGAGAGTGTGGCGCTGTTCCCATTGCTACGAGGTCCGTGGCTCACCGACCCTGGACACGAAAGTTGAGTTTTTATTTAACCTACCAGCAAGTCAAGACTGTTCACATTGTGTCGTTTGGAGTTCGTTGTCGGCTGTCTGGATAGTCCGGCGAGCAACAACGTGGTTTTGAAGTTGGAAAATTCTAGCCACCCTCCAGTGGAGTTTCACTGTAATTGGTTATTTGAATTGAAGTGCACCAGCGGAATCTTCTGCCTTGTGGCCGTTAGCGTTTCGGTTACCTGCCCTGGCCATTGACGTAAATTTCAGGCAGTGTAGTTTCCTCATCGTGTTGTTGCTGTCCAGCACAGTGTGTAGTTTGACATCTCCGTGTATGATTGGTTGTGGGCGTCAATATCTTCTACGTTGTTCCGTTGAACTCCCTGTTGTGCCCTGGTCGGGTGAAGTGGAAGTTATCTTGTCGGTGTGTCCGCTGACTGTCGGTCGGTTGGGTTGTCCACGAATCGTGAATGGTTGGCCCGACTGCCTGTCTCACCTAAGCGAGCGTTAGTGTTTGAATTACAGGCCGACCCTCGAACATCTGGGTGCCCTTGTGTGGACTGCCTTTTTTTTTTTAAATTTGTTCTTGTTGTTGGTACTTGTATGGCTTCTAGCCAGTTTTGTGTTTTAAATCAGAGTTGTTTTACTCTTAAGGCCTTCATCCTAGTTTAAAGTACTGTTACACATCAGACCTTCGGCATTTTAAAAAGTTTTTGAATTTTTAAGTCTTCGGTCTTCAGCCGATTTGAATTTAACTTGTTTACTTCAACCTAACTAAAGAACTATTTCAAGATAAGGCTTGCCTTTTTAATTTCTGATTATGGTTGCGTTTTAAGTTACTGGCCTTCAGCCGTTTTTAAATTGAAGTGGCTTTCAGCCGGTAATTAAGTCTCAAATATTATAGCTGTGTGTTTAAAAAATTTTTCGGCTCTTGTAATGTTTGATCAAATAATACAGTTGTATGTTCGAGTGTAACTGACAGTCCCTTATTTTGGCCCCTTTCCACAGTTTATTCATTCTATCCTCTCCTGCGGGTTAAGCAGGGCATTTCAGTAGCCTCTGTAAAAACCCTTATTATTAATCTCTTTGAATTCTCTGGTTTTTGTCGTCTAAAACTCGGTGGGGCAATGTTACTGAGAGTAGACCGCCAATGTAGAAGAGCTGATCTCAATCAAGGTGCCTGTTACGATTCTCATGGTATCGTTCAAATAAGTATCCACCTTACTGACACGCATACTCTTGTACCATACTGATTCGCAATATTCAGCCACGCAATATAAAAGACACAAGGCAGCAGAAAGTGTCAGCTTGAATTCCCCCCAAGAAGTTCCAACTAGTTTCTGGACAGCGTTGATCCTAATCTTTAACTTTTCTGCAAGTGGCCAGATGTGACTCCTGAATGATAGTGAAGATAGTATATTTTATCGTTTTTGTTACAGAAGGTTGAGTTTTAGTGGCTGGTTTGCTAAGCGGTTGTTGAGGTGAAAAGCTGTCACTTCAGTTTTTGCAGAGGTAGGGCACAGCCTACAAGTTCTGTAAGAATCACCAAATACTCACAGAACTTGTGGGAGCACATTTTCTCGATGATCGAGGCGCTTCCTTTGAAATGCAATGGCAGTACAATCTTCGCACCAGAACTTCCAGTATACTGTTTCTGATATGTCACTGACGTACAGGTGCACCAAGAATGGGGCCAGGACAGATCCTTGTGGTAGGCCGTTCTTGACTCTATACGATTTGTTCATTTTGTCTTGGAGGTAGACTCGGAAATAGACAAACCTGAATAACTCTTTTTGGACTCATTTCCTCGACGAATTGCGGCCTATATGAATCGTTACAGACGGTGTTTGACGGTATTGGCTTAATGAGTCCTGGGGAATGACTAATCTTTTGTCACCAGAGCCTGTCGCTCCGTTCACCGAACGTATCAGACAAACCTTGCACTAGGGACATTGTATGAGGGTATTTTCAAAAGTGCGCAGAATCACCACCAGATGTCAGCGCTAGCGCAACGAGTTTCCCGTATAATAATAAATCATTCTATATGACTAAACACGTGATTTTTGAGTGTTCTGTGTAGAAATCTACGGTGTGGACCTCTCTCTATTGTTGTTGCAGTATATTGATTTGTGCATACGGAAAAAAACGATATTCGAGCAGTAATTTAGTACTTCGTACAAAAAGGTATTAAAATAAAGTAACTTCGTAACTGTTTTCAGAGTACAATGGGGCCCCTGCTCCTTTGATATTCAGCTGTTCCCAGATGGATAAACGAGTATAATTTTGTTTGGTGCAGCTTAGATGATGATCCACGAAGTGGTCTGCCAAGATTTGCCTCCACCACGAAATTATTGCAAAAGTGCATAAAATGGTAATGAAGAATCGCTGACCGAAAGTGCGAGGAATTTTTAAAGTTGCAAAGATGTCTGAAGTTATAGGCCTGTCATCTAAATAGGCATATCACACTTTAAGAGTGGAATTGGCTATGAAAAAAATAAGTGCTAGATGGACTGTTAACGCAGATCAGAAACTCATCAGAATGGAAATTCCCGAACTATGTGTGACCCGTCTCCAGAGCAAAGAACAAGTTTTTTTTCCGTGGTTTGTGACCTTAGATGAAACTTGGGTCCACTACTGTACCCCAGAAACGAAACAACAGCCACAATAATGGAAACATGTAGATCCACCACCACCACCACCACCACCAAAGGAAGCAAAAGCAATACGGTCAGCTGGAAACTTCATGGCATCACGTTTCTGGGGTGCGAAAGCGACTACTACACTAACCTCCTGGATCAACTACAGCAAAAGGTACGCGAAAAAAAGGTCAAGATTGGCATGGAGGGAAGTCAATTTTCATCAAGACAAGGCGCGCTTACACACAAGAAGTATCTTTGCCATGGCAAAAGTACAGAAATTAAGACACGGATTGTTGTCACACCCGCCTTATTCGACTGATTTCGCTCCATAAGACTTCCATCTCTTCCCCAAGCTCGGTGGACGGTGTTTCTTTTCAAACGAAGAACGGTCAGCCGAAGTTGATGGGTATTTTACAGGCCTGGACGAACCTAATTTTCGAGATGGGATCAAGGTACTGGAACATCGCTACGCCAAGTGCGTTAGTATACAAGAACGCTACGTTGAAGCAAAAAAAAAAACGTTTCAGTAAGGTAAGTCGTTTCTTTCTGTTGCATTCCGAGAAATTTTCAGCCTATCCTCGTACAGTAGTTGTCCACAAAATGGAGAATGATTTAACCAGGAAAATGCAGCAACTTATACGATTTAGTTAATACTCCGGGGTATGCTTTACCATTGACAACATATGTCTGTACTCCCGTACGTTGAATAGCTAGGTATATTAGTTTGACATCGTAAATAAATTTTTGGGCCCATCTATGAAGTTGTCTATTAGTTATATAGGAATATTCAGTTACCTAATTAATATTTCATTATTATATAGGGTAACAGCGTAAATGGTTAATATTTGGCGTATTGAACACCTTGAACATGCACGCAGATGGCCAACCGATGTTCGGTATGCACGTTCTAGAGTTAAGAACGTTTTAAACACTTGATTTAATTAGTGGATAATAACTTCGTCGGTCAATAGCATGTACGAGTAGTAACCGGAATGACGATCACCAAGTCACTACCCCTTTAGAGAATATAGGTGCTGCCACATAATCCTTGAATATGACCGATTGTGGTCAATACTATGTGTATACGGCAGCAGTGATGCCATCACCCGGTCATACACAACTTTTTATTAACTTAATTAATGGCAGTCATATCCATATAAGAATCACGAGAGGGTAACGTCACCTTGCCACAATCTACTGGATACGAAGTTTTGGTTCAGACTAGCCGGATCAGTCTGAATTGATCTTACTCAATGACGTTTAAAGGTATCCTTGGAGCGTTGCTCGCCAAATCACATCATAATTTAACCATTTCCCGTCATCCTCCCATAATTTAGACTAGTTCTTTAAGTACATATTGAACTATGTCGATCAATTATTTTAAGTGTGTTGACCGGAGCGATGTTCACAATAGTTTGCAAGTTTGTTGACTGGAGCGATGCTCGCCATGTCACATATTAGCTTGAAACATAATTCCGCAGTCATTCCCTAAGTTCAGTGGCAGTGATCACCAGGCCCGAGTCCACACACAATTTTTCAGTATGTGTGTGGATCACTTCCAGGAAGGCAAATTTAGTACCCCAATACCGCCACATTATCCCCTAGTATAGCGTTTTCTGCAACTCATAACCATAACTTGGCCAAGAAGCTCAATCAGGCACGTGCATTAGTTTTTGACTTGATTCTAGACCATTTCACGTCAAATATACTAATGTTGAATAATGGCCATTTATTTTATATGGCCTGTATTGCCGGATGTTACAGATTAGATATAGACTAGTTCATAAGTTCAATCATGACCATTTGTGTGCTAACTCAGTAGGATGTTCATTCGTTTTAACCATAGCTAAGCAAGTGCTTAACAATTATGTCTTAAAAATTTCTAGACCTAGTAGTAATAATACCGATGTAGGCTTTATATTATCCTTCCCACTCCTAAGTTCTTTTTAGGTGATTAAACTTCGCGCTTAAGCACAAACATTTTCCTAGATAGGCCATGCCTTGTAAGCACATGATGTCTTCCTCATATCACGACCAATGAATACTTCATAAATGTTAAGGCAGTCGATCTAAGTACGTTCTGCACAGGATAACATATACGCACTTTTCCTCAGCTATACCTTTTATTTCACTTCACTAGTAAATTCAAGGTCAGGAGTTAAGTTTACGTCTTGTAGCAACAAGTAACTATCATACAGTTTATGCGCAGGCGCAAGGTATTGTGTCCGCCTAGGCGGAGCTTGTTGTGTACATAGTTCCGCGTAGTCAGCGCGTACATAACTTTCCCACTAGAGCGCGCCCCGCTGAGCACAACAGCGCAGGCGCAGCACTCGTCCGTCTCCGCACTACGAGATGGCGCTGCCATAGAGACGGACCAAATTCTGCTTCCGCTGATGCGCGTATTAATATGTAACGCAGCCAATGAGATTGCTGCTAACGTAGAACCTTTTCTCCTCATGGATCGCACTCGCGCAGTGATACCTGAACGCGCGAGTTATTAGAGGGCCGTTCAGAAAGTAACCTCCGGTTGATTTAAAAAAATACACCAAGTTAAATAAAAATATTTTAATATATACATCTTACAACTACATCTTTGCACTATTTTTCTACATAGTCTCCATAACGATTGAGGCACTTATCGTATCTCTTCACAAGCTTTGAAATTCCTTCTGCATAAAAATCACCCGCTTGTGCCTGGAGCCAGCCTGTGACCGCATCTTTGAGCTCTTCATCGTCATCAAACCGCTGTGACCCGAGCCATTTCTTCAAATGCATGAAGAGGTGATAATCACTTGGCGCCAGGTCTGGGCTGTAAGGTGGATGGTTGATAATGTCCCGCTTGAAGGACTCAAGAAGGGCCGTTGTTCTGCGAGCAGAGTGAGGACGGGCGTTATCGTGCAAAAAACCGATACCGGAAGTCAGCATACCACGGCGTTTGTTCTGTATAGCCCGTCGTAACTTTTTTATTGTTTCACAGTACACGTCTTGATTAATGGTCGTACCACGTTCCATGAATTCAACCAACAACACCCCTTTGGCATCCCAAAACACCGTTGCCATCAGTTTTCTGGCAGAAAAATGTTGCGAGGCTTTTCTTGGTTTGGTAGGCGAATTTAAATGTGCCCACATCTTTGATTGTTCTTTTGTCTCAGGGTTCACGTACTTAATCCAGGTTTCGTCACCGGTCAAGATTCTGTTTAACAATGGTTCTCCTTTGTCCTCATAATGTGACAGAAAGTCTAATGCAGAGGCCATTCTTTGAGTTTTGTGGTGGTCGGTAAGAATTTTGGGCACCCATCGTGCACAGAACTTACGGTAACCCAACTTGCTGTCACTATCTCGTACAAGAGAGTCTTAGAAATCTGTGGAAAACCAGTAGACAACTCCGACATTGAGAAACGTCGATTTTCACGAACTTTTGCATCAACTGTCTGAACGAGTTCGTCAGTCACCAATGATGGTCTACCACTCCTCTCTTCATCATGAACGTTTTCTCGTCCACTTTTAAATAAACGTACCCATTCACGGACAACTCCTTCACTCATGACTCTTGGTCCGTACACGGCACAAAGCTCACGATGAATAGCTGCTGCAGAATATCGTTTGGCTGTAAAAAACCTTATGACAGCACGCACTTCACATTTGGCGGGGTTTTCTATTGCAGCACACATTTCAAACTGCCACAAAAACTAAACTAGCGCAGGTACGACGTTCACTCGACCACGGCTTGATGCCGACTGACCTGTTGAGTGCGTGAACGCACAGATGGCGTCGCTACTCCCCCCACAACCCGCACTGTGACCAATCGGAGGTTACTTTCTGAACCGCCCTCGTATAACGAGTGTACAGACCTCCGATTAGTCAGTCTGCATTAGTCTGCACCAGTTTGTACCAGTCTGCATTTGTCTGCACCAGTCTGTTCCAGTCTGCATTTGTCTATACCAGTCTATAGTCAAGTTTCAGTCTGCGCCTAATAAGATTACCATATTCCTGTACGTAGCCATGAAGATAAATGTATAGACACTTTGTCAAGTATCAGAGATATGTTGGAATAAGATTAACGTACCAACTTCAGATTGTCAATTGTAAATAGCATCCAGAATCAAGTTAAGTAATTTTATGCTTGTTATTATTTTAATAAATGTGTGTGAAATTTAATCAAGTTCTGTTTAAAGTTGGTCACCGTCAATCTGAGTCTAAGTGTGCAAGTGGCATTTCTATCGTCTGACCTAACAGCAGAAGATAAACACGCCACGATAAGACCACGAGACATATTGCTGACACTCGCCTACTTCGTTAGAGCGACAAGTCAAATAATCTGATGGTGTGTGAATGGAAGGTCTTACACTACGCACACGACATGGCTCATGACGCTACGGTCAGTTCCAGTACAGCACTCGTGGCTGCCGCATCGCGGTCACGAAATGGGGCCGAGGCAGTTCCAGATAAGTTTTGTAATCTGACGATAATTTATGGATTTGTAATTTTAGCTTGACGATGTCCACTATGGACAAGCGGTAGTTACTGTTATTCTGAAGAAGGCTGGGTTATCCCGACTGAAACCTAGGTAAATTCTAGGTAAACGTGGCAACTGAGGCTGTTGATTATTAAAATTAAAATTAATACTGTTTGTTTGTGGTGGCAGCCCTTAGGATCAGGCGCGTACTGGTTCGAGTCCGGCTGCGTGCAGCTGGGCAACTACTTGATGGCGAGGGACCCCGAGCTGGAGTTCGGGGAAGAAGAACCGGTTCGGCCGCCGCCGACAGGCGAGGGCGCCGGGGAGGAGGAGGAGGAGGGGGAGTGGCCGCCGCGTGGGGAGGTGGCGCTGTGGCGCGCGCACTCGCTGCGCCCCTTCCGGCCGGACATCATGCCTCCGGAGCCCGTCTCGCTCAAGGTATGGAGGCAACTGCTTCAGGCCTGTTTCACTAAGCACGAGTCTGATTCCACACTGAAGTGACAAACGGCAGGGGATAGCAACAAGCACATATACTGCTGGCGGTAGTATGACATACAAAAGGTATAAAAGGACATTGCACTGACAGAGATAACATCTGTACTCAGGTGATTCGTGTGAAAAGGTTTCTACCGTGATTAAGGACGCACGACAGCAATTACAGACTTGGAACGCGGAATGGTAGTTGGAGCTCGACGCATGGGACATTCCAATTCGGAAATCTTTAGGGAATTCAATATTCTGAGATTCACAGTGTCAACAGTGTGTCAAGAATACCAAATTTCAGGCATTACCTGTCACCACGGACAGTGCAGTGGCCGACGGCCTTCACTTAACGACTGAGAACAGCAGCGTTTGCATAGAGTTGTCAGTGCTAACAGACAAGCAACATTGCGTGGAACATCCGCTGAAATCAATTTTGGACGTAGGACCAACGTATCCGTTAGGACAGTGAGCCGAAATTTGGCGTCAGTGGCCTACGGCAGCAGACGATCGACGCGAGTCCTTTGCTAACAGCAAGACATCGCCTGCATCGCCTCTCCAGGGCTCGCGACCGTACCAGTTGGACCCTAGACGACTGGAAAACTGTGTCCTGGTCAGATGAGTCCAGATTTCAGCTGGTAAGAGCTCATGGCGCAGAGACCATGAAAGCCGCCCGGAGTGGCCCTGCGGTCTAGGGCAGCATGTCACGGATTGCGCGGCCCCTGCCGCCGGAGGTTCGAGTCCTCCCTCGGGCATGGGTGTGTGTGTGTGTGTGTTGTTCTTAGCATAAATTAGTTTAATTAGACAGTAACTCTAGGGACAGATGACCTCAACAGTTTGGTCCCATAGGAATTCACACACATCTGAACATTTGCGACCATGAAGGTATGGACCAAAGTTGTCAACCAGCCACTGTGCCAGCTGGTGGTGGCTCCATAATGGTGTGGGCTATGTTTATGTTTAATGGACTGGGTCATCTGGTCCAACTGAACAGAACATTGACGGGAAATTGCAACGATTTATGGACTTCATGTTCCAAAACAACGATCGCTAGGTCACTGGGTTACATCTATTCATAACTTGTTTGAAGAACATTCTGGACAGTTCGTGTGACAGATTTCGTCACCCAAATCGCTCTACATGAACCTCTTGAACATTTATGGGACATAATCGAGAGCTGAGTTCGTGTGCAAAATACTGAACCGGCAACACTTTCGCAATTATACATGAACCCCTTGAACATTTATGGGACATAATAGAGAGCTGAGTTCGTGCGCAAAATCCTGTACCGACAACACTTTCGCAATTATGGAAGGCTGTAGAGGCAGCATCGTTCATTATTTCTGCAATGGACTTCCAACGACATGTCTAGTCCATGCCAAGTCAAGATGGTGCACTACGTCGGACAAAAGAAGATCCTACGTAATATTAGTATGTATCCCATGACTTTTGTCACCTCAGTTTATATTGCTCAGTTCAAGGACACTACACACTGTTTGATCAAAAGTAACCGAACACCCTTATGCAGTGCGGTATTGACAACTAGATGTCAGGCTCTGAGCACTATGGGACTTAACATCTATGGTCATCAGTCCCCTAGAACTTAGAACTACTTAAACCTAACTAACCTAAGGACATCACACAACACCCAGTCATCACGAGGCAGAGTAGATGTCAGGAGAGGCGTATCTGCCAGTATAAAAGGAAGCGTTGAGTAGTATGTTGGCAGTAACGAGCTCTGAAACCCGCCGTGCGCATTCCAAGACTCTAGTCGATACGTTTGCTTCATGAAGAAACGGGCATTCCACCAGCACAGGACAGATTTCGGCAATATATCCTGGCATTCTACGAAAAGATGGGTCCTCTACATATCAGGTCATCAGGACGTGGACCACCAACCAGTTCACAGGCCGACAGCAAGGTGATCTGACTTGCTGCGGAAGTAATTCTGCCCGCAGCAGACTGAGAGGAAAACAGGGTGGGGGCGGGGGCGGGGGCCATGTAGCAATTGATACTACTATCATAAACACTCCCCAGAGGCCAGTTCATCAAGGCAGGACATCACATCTCCGCAACAAGATGGTCAACAGGAATAACATGCAAGTGCGATAGTGCAGTGCGTGTTTTATATAAAATTACCGTGCAATGTTCCTTTGCATCGTAATTTTGTAAAACACAGACACTGCAGTATCGTATCTACCCGCCGACAACGGGCAAGTGACTTTTAAGATGCCTTCCCTGTACGGGAATGTATACAATGGATGCACGAGTACAGGCTGCAGATACACAGCTGACGGCATATGGAAGTTGGGTCTGCCCGTGAGTCGCGCTCGGGTAGGCAGATGGTAAGGCGACAGCTCGCGAAAATTTCGAGTTCGAGTTCCGGTCCGGCGCCAATTTTCACTATCGTCAATCCATTATACAGCTGATGATTGTTTCTATTCGCAGCTGAGAATACATTTCATGTACGACATGCAAGTTTTCAACCTGTGCAGCATCCAAGCAATGGATCCTTGTCAGTTAACAGTGGCAGTGGCTGTGTGTTGTCAGCAGAGAAGCAGGAACAACAGAATGGGTCGGGTCGGTCAGGAGAGTTGCGTGATATCGAACGTGGACAGGTCACTGGATGTCACCTGAGTAACGTACCCATCAGGAACATTTCAAGCCTTCTAAAGCTCCCAAAATCGACTGCTGGTGACGAGATTATGGAGTGCAATCGCTGAGGAACAAGCACGTTTAAACCAAGGCCAGGCAGACCTCACGGAGTAATACCCTGCGGCAGTCCGATGGAAGGGTTTGGTTTATGGGGTGTGCCTGCAGGAAGTTACCTGCCCTCATGCGTAGTGGCAATAGAAAAGCACGGAGGAGCTGTTGTTACGGTATGGGGGCGTTCCTCGTGGTGTGATTCCCTTTCTGCATTTAAGAAATGGCTAAACGTGAAAGAATATGAACATATTTTAAAGCATGGTGCATTGCGTACAGCAGAGGATAATTAGGAGACGACAAGTTAACCCTCAGTCCTATATATAAGCGAAATCCCACGTAAAAACAGTTTCAAAGTCTGATTACTTTACAAATGAGTTAATGTTTTAAATATTTAATGTGTTAAATATTAGCCTCTAAACATGTGAGTGAAGAAAGGTTTCGGAAAGCTTTGAAAGTTTGTTTAAAGTTGCTAAGTACTGTCGGTAGAAACACTGGATGAATATAAACAGAGTAATTTCCAGTCCATTTTAAACAAAAGCTAGTTTTTCACGGATCAGAGTGTGTGTGACGTCATTTCTCCTGACCTTTGTGTCGCACAATGATATAATTTTGCAGATACATTCAACTGTATACGTGGATACTGTCTGCAAAATGTACTGCGAATAGAGTAAGCAGTAAGGAAGAGGTAAATTAAAGCGCCATGCCAGATCTTGAAGTTTTACTACATCGACAACAGAAATGTAGTGAACTATAAACCTTTTCCTTCCATCATTTTTTGAAGAGTAGCAGCGAGAAAAATTTTCGAAACGGCTTGCTGGAAGCCGCTAAGTGCTTTCATTCTCGCTTACTGGGTGAATAAAGTCCGGGCATTTGCGCGCTGTCAGTTGCGTTGCATCGAGACAAATACAGTTTCTAACTGCAATAGTTGCCCTAAGACCTCAGCATAAGATTACACCTTTTAACGAGTACATGAAGACAGCATTTTATATTTTAAAATTCGATCAATAGCTATGCGAAATAATGAAAATCAAATTTTGATGCCTCTTGAAGCAGTTATACTGTCAACCTGAAAATTGGTCGGAGTACCGTGCCCCAAGTTCCTGGGATAATATTTTAGCAATATAGATGATTGTTTATGTCACCATGACAATGCACCTTGTCATAAAATAGCAGCTGTAAAGTGATGGTTTGTGGACGATAACATTCCCGGAATCGACTGGCCTACTCAGAGTCCCGGCCTGAACCAATGGAACACCACCGCGATGAGTTAGAACGTCAGCTTTGCTCCAGACCCCAGCATCCGACATCACTACCTTCATTGGTTTCGGCTCTTGAAGAATAATAGGCCCCCATTCCTCCGCAGACACTCGGAACGTCATTAGTGGTGTCGCCAGCAATGTTCAAGCCTCCATAAAGGTGAAGGGTGGACAGATCTCACATCAATGCCCATTAATAGGTGTCCGGATACTTTTGATCAGATAGTGTATTTTTCATCTATCATTCAGTACACTACGACAAGTTGTTGAATGTACTTATTACGCTGCAAAGCGAAATGGCACTGGTTAAGGTGGCAGCACCATCTCGTATAAGCCAGAGGAACAGGGAGGAGATGTAATAACAACACACATTCTCGCATTTCATGGAACACCTCACACGTCTCTACGGCAAAAGCCTTGCATAACAGAACTATTAAATATTGAACGTCACTTTCGTTTCACAACATCTCTAATAGTTCTCGCACGCTTTCACAGTCACACTGATCAGCCAGAACATTATGAGCACCGACTTACTATCGATATAAACCCGTCCAGGGAATAGCAGCTTCACCTGGCGAGGAATGACTCCTAGTCAGACACACGCACGGTGCACTCAGTATCAATGAGCGTGCTGTCCGTGAGTAGAATGGGAAAGGCATGCAATCTATGTGCGTTTGATCCAGAGCAGATTCTCTGATGGCGCGGAGGCTCGGCACGAGTATTTCGGAAACTGCATGACTTTTCGGGTGTTCGAGGAATGCTGTGGCGAGTGTCTTCATCACATGGCCAAACCAAGGTTCAAATGGTTCAAATGGCTCTGAGCACTATGGGACTTAACATCTGATGTCATCAGTCCCCTAGAACTTAGAACTACTTAAACCTAACTAACCTAAGGATCTCACACACATCCATGCCCGAGGCAGGATTCGAACCTGCGACCGTAGCAGCAACGCGGTTCCGGACTGAAGCGCCTGGAACCGCTCGGCCACAGGAAACCAAGGTGAAACCACAACCAGACGTTGTGGGGTTTGGGCAGCAGTTCGTCATTACAGATGTCATATGTGGTAGGCTGGATATCTGGTAAAACAGGACAGGAGGCGAACTGTGGCGGAACTAACGTCAGACATTAATGCTCGGCGGAGTACAAGTGTGTCTGAAACAGACACTTCTAACGATAGGCCTCCGCAGACGACGACCTATGCATGTGCCATTGTTAACACAATAATAATGGCAACTACGACCAAAATGGGCACGTGACCTCAGCACTGGGCATTGGTACAGTGGCAGAGCGTTGCATGGTCTGATGAATCCCGATACCTTCTTCAACATGTCGATGGGAGGCAGCGAGTCCATCGTCTTCCAGGAGAACAGCACCTTGACACCTGTACTGCGTGGTGGAGATGAGCTGGCGGCAGCTCCAGTATGCTCTGGGGAACATTCGCGAGGGCATCCATGGCTCCAGTGGAACTTGTGCGACGCACCATGGAGGCCAAAGAGTATCGTACACCGTTTCAGATCTCTTCCCGACGATCATGTTTCCCGATGGCAGTGACATTTTTCAGCAAGATAATGTGCCATGTGACAAGGCCGGGAGTGCGAAAGAGTGGTTCGAGGAACACAGTGGCGAGTTCCTGTTGATGTTCTGGCTCGCAACTCGCCAGATCTGAACCTGATCGAAGACATTTGGGATGTGGTTTTACGTGGCGTCATATCGTTACCTTCCCCGTAATGTCCGGGAATTAGGTGACTGTGTGTGCAGAAGTGGTGCCAACTCCTTCCAGCGGCCTACTGCGGCCTCAGTGCTTCCATGCCACGACCCCTCGCCTCTGTTATCAGTACCAAAGGTGGACTTGCCGGCTATAAGGTAGGTATCATAATGTTCTGCCTGCTCAGTGTATGCAGGTTGTTACAAAAAGGTACGGCCAAACTTTCAGGATACATTCCTCACACACAAATAAATAAAAGATGTTATGTGGACATGTGTCCGGAAACGCTTAATTTCCATGTTAGAGCTCATTTTAGTTTCGTCAGTATGTACTGTACTTCCTCGATTCATCGCCAGTTGGCCCAACTGAAGGAAGGTAATGTTGACTTCGGTGCTTGTGTTGACATGCGACTCATTGCTCTACAGTACTAGCATCAAGCGCATCAGTACGTAGCATCAACAGGTTAGTGTTCATCACGAACGTGGTTTTGCAGTCAGCGCAGTGTTTACAAATGCGGAGTTGGCAGATGCCCATTTGATGCATGGATTAGCACGGGGCAATAGCCGTGGCGCGGTACGTTTGTATCGAGACAGATTTCCAGACCGAAGGTGTCCCGACAGGAAGACGCTCGAAGCAATTGATCGGCGTCTTAGGGAGCACGGAACATTCCAGCGTATGACTCGCGACTGGGGAAGACCTAGAACGACAAGGACACCTGCATTGGACGAGGCAATTCTTCGTGCAGTTGACGATAACCCAAATGTCAGCGTCAGAGAAGTTGCTGCTGTACAAGGTAACGTTGACCACGTCACTGTATGGAGAGTGCTACGGGAGAACGAGTTGTTTCCGTACCATGTACAGCATGTGCAGGCACTATCAGCAGCTGATTGGCCTCCACGGCCACACTTCTCCGAATGGTTTATCCAACAATGTGTCAATCCTCACTTCAGTGCAAGTGTTCTGCTGCTGTGTGGTTCCATTCCATGATTAATGTGATTTGAAGAGAAGTAATAAAGTGAGCTCTAACATGGAAAGTAAGCGTTTCCGGACACATGTCCACATAGCATATGTTCTTTCTTTGTGCGTGAGGAATGTTTCCTGAAAGTTTGGCCGTACCTTTTTGTAACATCCTGTATACAGTGTACGTGTACGGCCACACGTTTCGCCTTAATTCTGATGGTTCACTTTTTTTGTTAAAAAATAAGTATAATGCGATATGTATCTCGTTCGGACGTAATGACTCCTTTCTTGTGACACATATCAGAATCACTAAAATAGGCCTACGTGGGAAAAATAAGTCATTTTCTTAACGTGAAACATCGGAAATTTACAGCGTTTTCCTTCGTCACTAAGCTGGACATAATAAACTCATTTTTGAATCTCGTATAAATACATACGTCTCAGCCAAGGATAACTGCTGCATACCGAGTTTTTTTTTTGGCAAGCCTTTAGCCATCTGACGCTTTTCTGTGCAGATTACGGACTCTCGGGAGTCGATCCCCGTGGAGGTTCCAGAGGAGCCTGTGGAAGAGGAGCCACCGCTGGAGATAGACGACCAGCTGTTCATGCGGTCGCCGCCGCCTGAGGCCATCGAACCGGAGGAGGCGGTGCCCGAGGAGGGCTGGCCCTTCGACGAGGAGGACGCTCGTAAGTACTGATCACACGCTCAAGTATAACGCAGCTCATTGAAATTGCCACAACAGGGGGGATACCGATGTTGTTGTTGTGGTCTTCAGTCCTGAGACTGGTTTGATGCAGCTCTCCATGCTACTCTATCCTGTGCAAGCTTCTTCATCTCCTAGTACCTACTGCAACCTACATCCTTCTGAATCTGCTTAGTGTATTCATCTCTCGGTCTCCCTCTACGATTTTTACCCTCCACGCTGCCCTCCAATACTAAATTGGTGATCCCTTGATGCCTCAGAACATCTCCTACCAACCGATCCCTTCTTCTGGTCAAGTTGTGCCACAAACTTCTCTTCTCCCCAATCCTATTCAATACTTCCTCATTAGTTATGTGATCTACCCATCTAATCTTCAGCATTCTTCTGTAGCACCACATTTCGAAAGCTTCTATTCTCTTCTTGTCCAAACTATTTATCGTCCATGTTTCACTTCCATACATGGCTACACTCCATACGAATACTTTCAGAAATGACTTCCTGACACTTAAATCAATACTGGATGTTAACAAATTTCTCTTCTTCAGAAACGCTTTCCTTGCCATTGCCAGTCTACATTTTATATCCTCTCTACTTCGACCATCATCAGTTATTTTGCTCCCCAAATAGCAAAACTCATTTACTACTTTAAGTGTGTCATTTCCTAATCTAATTCCCTCAGCATCACCCGACTTAATTAGACTACATTCCATTATCCTTGTTTTGCTTTTGTTGATGTTCATCTTATATCCTCCTTTCAAGACACTGTCCATTCCATTCAACTGCTCTTCCAAGTCCTTTGCTGTCTCTGACAGAATTACAATGTCATCGGCGAACCTCAAAGTTTTTATTTCTTCTCCATGAATTTTAATACCTACTCCGAATTTTTCTTTTGTTTCCTCTACTGCTTGCTCAATATACAGATTGAACAACATCGGGGAGAGGCTACAACCCTGTCTTACTCCCTTCCCAACCACTGCTTCCCTTTCATGTCCCTCGACTCTTATAACTGCCATCTGGTTTCTGTACAAATTGTAAATAGCCTTTCGCTCCCTGTATTTTACCCCTGCCACCTTTAGAATTTGGAAGAGAGTATTCCAGTCAACATTGTCAAAAGCTTTCTCTAAGTCTACAAATGCTAGAAACGTAGGTTTGCTTTTCCTTAATCTTTCTTCTAAGATAAGTCGTAAGGTCAGTATTGCCTCACGTGGTCCAGTGTTTCTACGGAATCCAAACTGATCTTCCCCGAGGTTGGCTTCTACTAGTTTTTCCATTCGTCTGTAAAGAATTCGTGTTGGTATTTTGCAGCTGTGACTTATTAAACTGATAGTTCGGTAATTTTCACATCTGTCAACACCTGCTTTCTTTGGGATTGGAATTATTATATTCTTCTTGAAGTCTGAGGGTATTTCGCCTCTCTCATACATCTTGCTCACCAGATGGTAAAGTTTTGTCAGGACTGGCTCTCCCACGGCCGTCAGTGGTTCCAATGGAATATTGTCTACTCCGGGGGCCTTGTTTCGACTCAGGTCTTTCAGTGCTCTGTCAAACTCTTCACGCAGTATCATATCTCCTATTTCATCTTCATTTTCCTCCTCTTCCATTTCCATAATATTGTCCTACACTCTATATACTCCTTCCACCTTTCTGCTTTCCCTTCTTGGCTTAGAACTGGGTTTCCATCTGAGCTCTTGATGTTCATACAAGTGGTTCTCTTATCTCCAAAGGTCTCTTTAATTTTCCTGTAGGCGGTATCTATCTTACCCCTAGTGAGATAGGCTTCTACATCCTTGCATTTGTCCTCTAGTCATCCCTGCTTAGCCATTTTGCACTTCCTGTCGATCACATTTTTGAGACGTTTGTATTCCTTTTTGCCTGCTTCACTTACTGCATTTTTATATTTTCTCCTTTCATCAATGAAATTCAATATTTCTTCTGTTACCCAAGGATTTCTACTGGCCCTCGTCTTTTTACCTACTTGATCCTCTGCTGCCTTCACTACTTCATCCCTCAAAGCTACCCATTCTTCATCTACTGTATTTATTTCCCCCATTCCTGTCAGTTGCTCCCTTATGCTCTCCCTGAATCTCTGTACAACCTCTGGTTCTTTTAGTTTATCCAGGTCCCATCTCCTTAAATTCCCACCTTTTTGCAGTTTCTTCAGTTTTAATCTACAGGTCATAACCAATAGATTGTGGTCAGAGTCCACATCTGCCCCTGGAAATGTCTTACAATTTAAAACCTGGTTCCTAAACCTCTGTCTTACCATTATATAATCTATCTGATACCTTTTAGTATCTCCAGGGTTCTTCCATGTATACAACCTTCTTTCATGATTCTTAAACCAAGTGTTAGTTATTATTATGTTGTGCTCTGTGCAAAATTCTACCAGGCGGCTTCCTCTTTTATTTCTTAGCCCCAATCCATATTCACCTACTATGTTTCCTTCTCTCCCTTTTCCTACACTCGAATTCCAGTCACCCATGACTATTAAATTTTCGTCTCCCTTCACAATCTGAATAATTTCTTTTATTTCATCATACATTTCTTCAATTTCTTCGTCATCTGCAGAGCTAGTTGGCATATAAACTTGTACTACTGTAGTAGGCATGGGCTTCGTATCTATCTTGGCCACAATAATGCGTTCACTATGCTGTTTGTAGTAGCTTACCTGCGTTCCTATTTTCCTATTCATTATTAAACCTACTCCTGCATTACCCCTATTTGAGTTTGTGTTTATAACCCTGTAGTCACCTGACCAGAAGTCTTGTTCCTCCTGCCACCGAACTTCACTAATTCCCACTATATCTAACTTCAACCTATCCATTTCCCTTTTTAAATTTTCTAACCTACCTGCCCGATTAAGGGATCTGACATTCCACGCTCCGATCCGTAGAACGCCAGTTTTCTTTCTCCTGATAACGACATCCTCTTGAGTAGTCCACACCCGGAGTTCCGAATGGGGGACTATTTTACCTCCGGAATATTTTACCCAAGAGGACGCCATCATCATGTAATCATACAGTAAAGCTGCATGCCCTCGGGAAAAATTACGGCTGTCGTTTCCCCTTGCTTTCAGCCGTTCGCAGTACCAGCACAGCAAGGCCGTTTTGGTTATTGTTACAAGGCCAGATCAGTCAATCATCCAGACTGTTGCCCTTGCAACTACTGAAAAGGCTGCTGCCCCTCTTCAGGAACCACACGTTTGTCTGGCCTCTCAACAGATACCCCTCCGTTGTGGTTGCACCTACGGTACGGCTATCTGTATCGCTGAGGCACGCAAGCCTCCCCACCAACGGCAAGGTCCATGGTTCATGGGGGGGAATCTGGTCCTCCACCTAGCAGCTGCACACGCTGCCCAGAGCTACGGGTGTGGACTCCAGCCGCAGTGATGAATTATATTTTGTCATTGTCATCTACCGATAACGAAATTTTACTTTCGTGCATGGACAGTATATTATGTAAATATATGATTAAATTTGTAGGTGATCTGGGGATATATAGGGTACGAAATCGAATATACAGTGCTACCACATTTGGCAGCCTGGATTGGTATGGAGTCGAACTGAGCTCGGATAACAGATACGGGTACATCATTCCACGCTGCTTCAATCCTATGCCACAGTTTATCAATCGTAGGGGCTTGCATATAGTGGCAATCCATCAACAGATGTTTTCAGTGGATGAAAGATCTGAAGAAGTTGCTGTAAAGGTCAGCAGTTGAACACCGTCTTTATCGACATAAATCGGGAAAACATAGGCATCATGAAGCCTGGGCTATCTCCTTGAAAGATAACGTGACGGACACCAAAAGGACAGGACACAGCCACTGTCCTGAACATAACGTAAATATAACGGTTGGTGTAAAAACTGCCGGCTATGTGGATCAGAGTTGATGGTGATGTGCACCCAGTGGCACCATGACGAATGAAGTTTGGCAACGATCTTTTTCCTCAGGGCCTCCAAACTCCGATACATGCAAGATGATGCTGTGCGCAAAACCGGTACTTGTCTGAAACGTCGACATCGTTCCACTTCTATGTCCAGGGCTGTAGTTGATCGCATCTCGGTCAGCGTGCTTGTCTCTGCTGCCACTTGAAGGGAAGCGAGACTATGGTCACCATCCAGATAGTCCGTAATGGTCCAAACGTCATACAATGAAGGCTTTCACGGCAGGAGTTGTCATCACTTAACATTTCCGGGCTGAGATGCCGTGGTCCATACATAAGACTCTCCCAAGACATAAAAGGGGGGTGATTAAAACATTAATAGACAGGGCGCACAAAATATGTGAACCAGCTCACTTAGATGATGAGATTGAACACCTTAGAGCGACCTTCAAGAAGAATGGGTACTCTAAGAGAGAGATAGATCGTGCACTACGCCCTAGACTGACAACTAGGACGGACGAGGATCGACGCCAACCCAAGGGGAAAGTGTTCTAACCTTTCATCAGTAAGGTCGCTGACCGTACTGGAAATATTTTAAGCAAGTACGATGTGGAAACTGTTTTCAGACCCATTACGAAAATAAAAGAATGTTTAAAATCCGCAAAAGGTAAACGACATCCTCTAGCTACACCAGGTGTCTATAAAATTCCGTGCAGTTGTGGAAAGGTCTATATAGGCACGACAAAAAGAAGCGTCAACACCTGTCCGGGTGAACATAAAAGGAACTGCCGCCTCGGGCATATTGATAAATCGGCTGTAGCGGAACATGTGTTTCAGGAAGATGATCACGAAATAAAGTTTAGTGAGACGACCGTCATAGCAAAGACGTCGCATTATTATGCGCGAATGTACAGAGAGGCTATTGAGATAGCCAAACACTGCAATAATTTTAATAGAAAAGATGAAGGCATTAAGGTGGATAAGATATGGATGTCAGCATTGCAGCAACAGCGTGACAGTCGATTAGTTTCAATTGAGAAAGTTGGCAATGTCAGAGATCACACTGTAATGTTGTTGCTTTAATTTGTTCTGGAAGCGGTGCTGACAGACAATAAAAGCGGGTTAAAAGCTGTGAGCTATCTGAGGATGTTAACCTTGCATTACTGCGCAACTGTTTCACCAGGTATCCAGTCTAGCTTACCAAATTCCCAACCAGGCTAACATTAATTATAATCTTTTAGTACTCATCTTACCATAACCGGTGATATATATATAAAAAGACAATTTAAATAAAAAGTAATAAATCAGTTAATATTTGGACATTTATTTTAACATTGATCATTGTTCCGTTAAAATTTCAGCATATCAAACTTGATTCATAACTAAACTGGTGCCTTATTTAGGATTGTGAAAATGTGAGTTTGTAATCTTACAGAACACATAAAATATGGAGCCAAGATTGGGAGACTGCATACAACACTGCATTCATAAAATAACACACGAAGAACGTTGAAACATATGCAAGAGGAAATTAACCACAACTAACCGAATTAGTTTTCACCCAAAGAAGTTACGTTCGTAGCACAATCCTGTCCGTCATGTAATTACCACACACTGGTATACTAAATTCATATTAACTCTTTGTGAAATCTTCCCGAAAAGAATAACTGAGGGCTACTTTGATGCTTACACCACAAGCTTCACGTGCTCAACTTGGTTTACACAAAGAGTGTAACTCCACAATAATTTTGATAATTAAAATAAATTAGATCGAAAAGCAATTTACAACAGAAAAACCTCGAACTGGTTACTACCGTCTTACTATTAACATGATGGGTCAAATAATTGTATAAGCATGTGGTACTGGTCTCACAAAGTACACCCCACGTGGGTTGAACATAAAGAAAAGTTGCTATATTGAAAAATATTGTCAAGACGAGACGTTATAATCACACGAGCATTCGCATTTAAGATTGATGATCTTAGTTAGAGTTACTGATCAACACGTGGTTCCACTTTAGTCACAAAGTAGTGACAAAGCAACTACTGGAAGATATTCTGAACTTCACACTCGAAATACACTGCGTTGCAATTTAAGATAACATTAGATATTTTAGAGCTAAACCTGAAATAAAGGTGATTAAATTTTCAGTTAGGCTGAACTTAAGAAATCCATTGTCCTACGGACTTAGCAGAGACGCGCTTAGCCGGAGATCTTACCACTTCAGACGCTCGCCGCGGACAGACTGCCGTGGTCCCTTCCTGAGGGTGCCTCCCAAATACAAACGGAAGTGACCAGAGAGGCAGCTTCCTATACCAACATGACAAGGGACGGACAGGACCATACTAAGAATAGAAACCTCTCTGAATTTAGAAAGCGTAGCTACCTGTTCCGACGTTGGTCCTACTGTTCTCTAGCAGACAGGCTTGTCTGCTACCATCAAGCACGCAACTAGAAATGCATTTGCTCATTCATCTTCCCACACAGAAGGGAAGGTGGATGACAGTATCTTATCACATACAGTATAAAAAAGAAAGCGGATGTAGGTTCCGTATGAGACTGTGTGACATGAATTACATATAAACTGTGTTTTAAAGTGTAGTAGTGTGACAGATCGTTCTTGTTTATGTGTAACAGTAACACGTTTCACTGCTCAGTCTTCTCCCAGATAGAGTCAGAAACACCACAGTAAATTTAGAAGTGGAATGCATGCCGTAAATGACAACAGATTTAAGAAATTAACATGAAAGGTATCCAACAGAGACCTTTCAACACCACAGCCGACGTCACGTGATTGACAGCGGCTCCCTCTGGATGGCCTATATATACGGCGCTCACTCGCGCTCTCGTTGCAGTTGGCCGATTGTCCTCGGAGGATGCCTTCCGCAGTCGAAGGCGAAACGTCAGGGGAGAGTCTTATGTGTGGACCACGGCATCTCAGCCCGGAAGTGTTAGGTGATGGTCCAAACGTCGTCCCATGCCCCGTGTGGATACCAGTCTGTCTGGAAACAAGCCCATTCCCTGACGCAATATGCTTGGCATGGCTGTACAGTACTGTACAGCCTATCGGACAATATGTCAGTCCTCTCAGGTGCTAGTCGATTCTGTATGGCGTTCAGTATGGCCCTCCTGAACGCGTCGAATCCATATTCACAGGGCAGTCGGGGGATTCCGACCAAAGCGAGCAGCAATATCACGTAACGATAAACTGCACTCTCGACAGGTCACTCGTGACACGAGGGATAAAGCGATCGTCTCATGAACAACACACATTCAAATTTGTCTTCTGAATTTGAAATCCACTACGTTATCTTTCCTTGTACAGGGTGTCCCAGAGAGAATGGTCAGTACTCAGGATTTGACAAGAACGATCATTCGTAGCAAAAAAGGCTAGTAAACATGGGCTCTAAAGTACATACCTTAATAGCCATGGGCACTTTTTTATCTTCGCTATTGTGAAGCACCTCTGGTCCACAGTTTCACCTCCCAACCTCCCAGAATATGGAAAGCAAAGAGCTTGTAGGAGAAGAAATTTGTTTCACAGTATCGAAGATGAAGAAGAGCTCGTACCTCCTAAATCATTCTTTTTAGAGTGCATGTTTGCTAGACTGTTTCGCTTCGAATTGTTGTTCCCTTCATATTCCTGAAGATTGACCATTACACCTGAAACATCCTGTATACAGAATGCAAATGACGTTACTCCTACCTACTATGCGTGATTCTGCTGGAATACATTTGCATATCTAAGCCCCAAGTACGCCACACGCCATTTCGACGTTTGTTGCATTCCGTCTTCGTGGTGTTGTGATCTTTTAATGGCAAACAATGTATGTCCCTCACTGCCCATGACATCGGCAAGTCTGTCTCAAGGGAAAGTTCTCCTTGTTTCTGCGGCTTTTTAATCAGTAGCTGTAACTTATAATTGGGATACCATCACTTTAATAATGCAATGATTACTTTTTAATCGAAGTTGCACGAGATTCTTACTTCGATTAAAAAGTTGTGCGAGGTTCTGAGCTACACTCCCGGTCCAGAATGAACTTTTAATCTACCAGGAAGTTTTATAATGTTTAATTTTTCGCATCTTACAAGGAGACGGCACGAGCGTGGGGTCGGGGATTTCCGAAATTTTGTGTGGTGAAAGAGGACCCCTAACACCTCACGTGGTTAAAATATTAGGACGCACTACCGGGAAAAATCGATCCAAAGTTTCTTAGGTGCCTTATGAGTATAAAATGTTAGTCCGTTGCCGAGCCCCCGTCTGGCCTAGATGTTTCGCCGGCACGGTAGCTCAGCGTGTTCGGTCAGAGGGTTAGCCGCCCTCGGTAATAAAAAAACTGAGTTAATCGATCAACAACGAACTTAAACGGATGATTTACGACGTCCGCCACGAGCAGATGCAACGAACAAGGCGAACAAAATGAGATTAAAAAAAAATGTTTAGGGCTCAGACTCCTACGCCAGAGGTCTCGGGTTCTATTCCTCCTCTGGCACTTTTTTTTTCTTCTGTTTCATTTTCTTTTGTTATTCCACCAATTATTCAGAAAGTTTCCCAAACCTACATTATCTTTAAAAAATTAGTTACATTATTGAATAAAAATATTTTCTTTTTGTCCAACAACACAATTCATGGCGGTGAGTTTTCCATTTTTCATTGTAAAGTATATGAGAGGAAACATTGGGTTTTTAATCAGAATAACAAATTCGATTGGTAAACATTCAATTATAAATAAGAACTGCAGTGGTAATTATCGTAAAAACAAACAAAGCAATAATTTTTGCGACATCTTGCGCAACATATAAAAGCGGATTTTTTACAATCACAGGGCGTTTTCAATAAATCTGTACAAAAATATGCCCCATTACCATTTACGAAAATGTTTTGAGTTTCTGATAATTTTGAGGCAGCCCAGGCATATTGAATGATGTCTCGGAATATTGGTGACGATAACTGATGGTGAATTATAGAATGAATTTTTATACAGTCTTCCCGGGAATTTATTTCACGATTCTCCTGTAGCAATGCGCTGCAATTTTGCAAGCAACAGAAGGAAAAAAGTGCCAGAGGAGGAATCGAACCCGAGACCTCTGGCGTAACGGTCGGACCATTAACCATGTAGGCCAGACGGCGGCTCGGCAGTAGACTAACATTTTATACTCATAAGGCACCTAAGAAACTTTGGATCGATTTTTCTCGGGATTTTCCGAGTAGTTCGTCCTAATATTTTAACCACGTGAGGTGTTAGGGGTACTCTTTCACCACACAAAATTTCGGACAAATCCCGGACCCCACGGTCGTGCCGTCTCCTTGTTAGTGTTCTTTTCAATTTTTCATTTTCGTACAAAAGGCGAAGTTTATGTTGAGATGAGCATGACACAGTCTACATATGGTTCTATAACCAGAATCAGTGCACACAGCCTCTTCGGAGAATCTGGGAACTTGACTCGTAACGAGCTACAAAAGTCAGGTAAATATTCTTCCCCTATGTCACTCAGAACGGGTTCTTATGGGGAATGTAATTGGCCACCCAAAGAGATTGTCCAGGTAGCTTTCGATGTTATTTTAATTGAAATTTGGGCGAAATTAAGTAAACTGCAAACCTTAGGAAACATCAGCTCAATCAGATAAGGTATGAACTTATTTTTTATACATAATATTTCTAAATTAGAATACGACTAAAAGAACGAGCGTTTTATTCTCTATCTTTTTCTTCAACTACAGGTTACGCCTAGCAGTGGCAGATGAAGAAGCAGAACTACAACGCTGTTTCTTATAGTCGCGTTCTGATTTAGATAAATTATGTACAAAAAACTTAGAAGTTTACGTCTGGTACGACTGCATTAGCTTTTCTTACCGTTTGCAGTTTATTTAATTACGCTTAAGTTTCAGTTACAACAAGGTTACTAGTTACCAAGACAGTCTTATAATCCTTGAACAACCAATTAACTTCCCAATAGCTACGTTTTGCGTTTGACGTACGGGAAGAATCACGTGACTCGTTCAGCTCATTGTGCATCACGTTTCCTCTTTCTCAGAAGAGGGTGAATGAGGTGATTCTGAGCCTCTGGTCGCGTCTGCATCTGCCATCTGAATAGCACTGAAGATCTGTAGGAGTCGTTGAAGATATGTGTCCATACCTCTAGCGTTATGTTTGAATGGAGCACACGGAGATAGAGAATATAATTCGGCACATGTCTAATTTTGCACAACTCTGCCGTCAGTTATTTTGAGGCCCACTGCTTTACGTTGATTCATATAACACAGGAACAGCTGAAATCCAAATACTGTTCTGATGCTAGGTTGGCATAGATGGTGTGAGGCACGATTCCAAAAGTATTATTCTCGAAATCGTGTCCAAAGCAATAAGTCGTCAGGAGCACTATTATCGCGAGTCCTAGAAACATGCAAATCCAAAAATATTTGAAATAAGCAAATTTTGTCACACTTCAAAGTCTGACAACGACGGTGAGTAGCCGGAACGTTGAAAAATGCAGATCTGGCCAGGGTGTCAGAACTCGTAAGAAAGATAGAAAGCCACTGATATGGACTATGACTCACGTTGCGGGTACAACTTAATGGGCTGTAGACGTACTGCAGTCGCGACATCACCAAGGTACCGATGATGATGATGATGATGCCTTCACTTCCTGGCTGGCCCTCTGGGTACGTGTCTACACCTGGAGAAGCCTCAAAGATTATGAATGTTTTTTTTAATTTACTGTTAATTAAAATACGAACACTGAGAGAGGTTTTTCACTGATACCTACGACAGTATTGTTGTTGTTGTTGTTGTTGTTGTGCTCTTCAGTCCGAAAACTGGTTTTATGCAGCAAGACAATACGAGTTATTACCTCAGCCTACATCCATTTGAACTTTCTTACTGTATTCATCCCTTTGCCTCTCTTCACAATAGTTACCCCTTTACACTTTCTTCCGTTATTAAACTGACAATTCCTTGATGCCTCAGGATGTATCCTATCAACCAGTCCCTTCTTTTAGTCAGTCTGCGCCAACAAATCGTCGTGGAACGCAGTACAAAGCTGCATCGCATCCAAGACATACCAGATGTTCGAAATGCCCTCTATCGGATGCACTGTCATGCAGGACACACGTAATCGTACCTTGGGTTACACCGTGTTGGCGGGCCACTTGCCTGGAGCTTATACTAGGGTTCGTCTCAATATCCTGTAGAACACAGTCCTCCAGATCTGGTGTACGCACAGTCCACTGTATCCCTGGACGTTCGTCTGTCTGAAAGGACACATAATCACGCAAACGCCCAAAAAGGTCTTGAAATGTTGTATGATGTGTATCGTGTCTGTGAGGGGTACTTGGTTTGGTATAGCCGTGCTGCCTCTCGACAGTTTTCAATCTGCTTGGCCGTACACAAACACCATCTCGGTTTGTTCCCAACATGAATACCGGACCATTCTGCTGCTTGCAATAAGCTACGTCAACCACACAGCCTGTAACACACAGGGAACACACCGCACGTGGTCGGATGAGCAGTCATTCGTCAGCACCATCTACCGTGGCAACGATGCATTTCTGGACACATGTTCGTGGAGATGTTTGCTTTGTGGGGCGCTCAAATGTGCGGTCATCGGTGCCCGTACAGAGTCCCAATTTTTACACAGGCCTGTTTGGTTACACAGTCCAATCTAGCTTTTGCCCGCTTAGCTGGCTGGTAACGTGCTTACCTCCCATGCAGCGGGCCCGGGTTCGATTCCCGACCGGGTTGGAGATTATGGAAGTAGGGATACTAACTACTGCTTCCCAATACATTTATTCCTTACTGAAATTTGTCATTAAAAATATATCACTTTTTCAAACCAACAGCTCAATTCATGGAATCAATACTCAAAATAAGAATAATCTTCACAAGGATGTAAAGTCATTTAGTCTTTCACAAAAATGTTTGCATTATTCAGGAACACACATTTTCAATAACTTGCCAGCAGCCATAAAAAGCTTAACAACCAATGAAATTCAGTTTACAAAAGTCCGGAAACACCCTTAAAAAAATTCAAATGGAGTAGCAAACAAGGAAACAGAGTCCCTACACACGAGGGACGGGAAGGGGGAAAATTTATAGACTATGCCACCAGCATGGCGGCCATCTTGAAAGACGCCATCTTGGATTCAACTCCAAAATTTCAAATGGGAATGTAGTCATGTGACATATCAAACAGATAGAGAATTTCACCAGAAAAACAATGCCCTTGTTATTTTAAACGTAGCTTTATTCGTTCTCGGGTTATAGCCAGTTACATGTGGCAGCGGTGGGACGCTCGGCAGCATGCGTGTTATGTGCCGAAGAGGCATTACGCCGATGTTACACAGTCCAGAGAGACCACCAACAGTCATAGGAATGGCTCGATATGTTGTCCATTATGTTGGATTGTTAGTGCTATCCTCCGAACCCAGTCCTGATGAACTTTGACCAACACATCTGGCTATATTTGACCACACGCATCAACAATGGTCTGCTTTAGATGATGCAAATCCCGCATTTTCACAGAATAAACCAGTGCTTTGACATGACCCCAAAGATAAAAATCCAAAGGAGTCAAATCTGGTGAACGTGGTGGCCACTCCACAGCACCCCTACGACCAATCCACTTTTGAGGGAACTGCTCATTCAGGTATGCTCGCACATTGTGCCCGTAATGTGGTGGGGCTCCATCATGCTGGAAGAATTCTGGAAAAGTCCCGTCCTCCGTTAACAACGAGGGAAACACTTCTTCATCCAATAACCTCAGATATCCATTGGCTGTTAACGTACCATCAATAAAAAAAGGTCCAAAGACTTTGGTACCCCACACACCACACCAGACCATCACTTTTTGTGAGTCGATCGTTTTGGAAGCATCAAACCAGTGATGATTTGTGTCGGACCAGTATCTGTGATTCTGCTTGTTCACTTCACCATTGATAAAGAAATTGGCTTCATCACTGAACAGCACCTGAGAGGAGAAACGTGGGTTTATCTGCAGCTGCTGTCTCACCCATTCTGCGAACTGTACCCGACGGTGTGGGTCATCCTCGTTCAGGTGTTGGAGCAGCTGAATTCTGTACGGGTGCCATTTGTGCTGCGATAAAATTCGCAGTATGGAGGTACGGCTAACCCCACATTCTTGTGACAGGCGACGAGTACTCCGTTGCGAACTCTTGCTAAATGATGCCAACACGCTCACTGTTGTTGCTTCATCGGTGGCGGATTTTGGCCTTCCAGCCTTAGGTTTATCTGCGACAGAACCTGTTGCTCGGAATTTGGCCAAAAGCTTGGCACCTGCGCTGTGAGTGATGGGCTGTCTTGTTGGGTGACTACTGTTGAAATCCTCAGCAATGACCCGTGTGCTTCTTTCTCCTGATATCAAGATGATTTCAATGCGTTCTTCATGTGTTAAGGATATTTTGTAAGCTGTAAACAAGGAAACAATGATTAAAACATTAGCATGAGTAAATGATACCTAACAGTTAAACACATGTAACATGGGATAGTCACTTTGCACCGTTTCAGACTCCATTTTATGACTTCTCAGTACGTAATACTCACACTGCCGAGCGTCCCACTGCTGCCGCAAGTAATTGGCTATAACCCGAGAATGAATAAAGCTATGTTTAAAATAACAACATCATTGTTATTCTGGTGAAATTCTCTATCTGTTTGATATGTCACATGACCACATTCCCATTTGAAATTTTGGAGTTGAATCCAAGATGGCGGCTTTCAAGATGGACGCCATGTTGGTGGCATAGCCGATAAAGTTTCCCCCTTCCCGTCCCTCGTGTGTAGGGACTCTGTTTCCTTGTTTGCTACTCCATTTGGACTTTATCGGGGTGTTTCCGGACTTTTGGAGCACCCTATATATACCAATCTTTAAACATGGAAACAGAAAAGATTGTAACAACTACAGAGGTATCTCTTTAATCAGCGTTGTGGGTAAAATCTTCTCAGGTATTGTTGAAAGGAAAGTGCGGGTATTAGTTGAGGACCAACTGGATGAAAATCAGTGTGGGTTTAGGCCGATTAGAGGTTGTCAGGACCAGATCTTTAGCTTACGGCAAATAATGGAGAAGTGTTACGAGTGGAACAGGGAATTGTATCTATGCTTTATAGATCTAGAAAAGGCGTATGACCGGGTTCCTAGAAGGACGTTATTGTCTGTTCTACGACATTATGGAATAGGAGGCAAACTTTTGCAAGCAATTAAAGGTCCTTACATGGATAGTCAGGCAGCAGTTAGAGTTGACGGTAAACTGAGTTCATGGTTCAGAGTAGTTTCAGGGGTAAGACAAGGCTGCAACCTGTCTCCACTGTTGTTCATATTATTTATGGATCATATGTTGAAAACAATAGACTGGCTGGGTGAGATTAAGATATGTGAACACAAAATAAGCACTCTTGCATATGCGGATAACATAGTTGTGATGGCAGATTCGATTGAAAGTTTGCAAAGTAATATTTCAGAGCTAGATCAGAAATGTAAGGACTATGGTGTGAAGATTAACATCTCCAAAACGAAAGTAATGGCAGTGGGAAAGAGATATAAACGGATTGAGTGCCAAATAGGAGGAACAAAGTTAGAACAGGTGGACGGTTTCAAGTACTTAGGATGCATATTCTCACAGGATGGAAACATAGTGAAAGAACTGGAAGTGAGGTGTAGCAAAGCTATTGCAGTGAGCGCTCAGCTACGATCTACTCTCTTCTGCAAGAAGGAAGTCAGTACCAAGACTAAGTTATCTGTGCACTGTTCAATCTTTCGACCAACTTTGTTGTATGGGAGCGAAAGCTGGGTGGGTTCAGGTTACCTTATCAACAAGGTTGAGGTTACGGATATGAAAGTAGCTAGGATGATTGCAGGTACTAGTAGATGGGAACAATGGCAGGAGGGTGTCCACAATGAGGAAATCAAAGAAAAACTGGGAATGAACTCTATAGATGTAGCAGTCAGGGCGAACAGGCTTAGATGGTGGGGTCATGTTACACGCATGGGAGAAGCAAGGTTACCCAAGAGACTCATGGGTTCAGCAGTAGAGGGTAGGAGGAGTCGGGGCAGACCAAGGAGAAGGTATCTGGATTCGGTTAAGAATGATTTTGAAGTAATAGGCTTAACATCAGAAGAGGCACCAATGTTAGCACTGAATAGGGGATCACGGAGGAATTTTATAAGGGGGACTATGCTCCAGACTGAACGCTGAAAGGCATAATCAGTCTTAAATGATGATGATGATGATATATATATAAGTGTGTGTGTGTGTGTGTGTGTGCGTGTGTGTGTGTGTGTATGTGTGTGTAAGTACAATCTAACTTCTACGCCATTTCAGTGCAGTAATGTGTTCATTGTAAATAATTATTACAGTAGTTCTATTACATATTTATTACCTTATAAATAAAAGACTTTATTTTAAATTCAGTGCATTAGTTTTTGTAAAATGATTCTTTCATATAGTGTTCATTAAAAAAAATGACGATCATTCCACTTGGGACCTGTGGAAGGTACATTAGCTTATTTGTTTCAGTTGTAAATATTTGTCATGTATAATTGTTTTTCTGACATGTTCCACATCCTGGAGGAACTCCTCACTACGGATCAATTGGAATGAAAGTAAATCTAATCCAATCTAATCGATGAATTTTCTGTTACTAGTTCACCTGCTCGTGTCCTTTCTCAAACAATTGGTTAAATATCCGTTTAGCTTTATATCGTTGTGAAATGGTTTTAACAAGGATCGGACGACGTCGCAAAGAGTGAAGTTTATCATTTAGAATAGTCAATTACAGATAACAAATTTCGCGTTTTTATTTTCTAGTTTGTTTCGCGCAACCGACAATGAAATTGCATATCGTCTTAATATCGCCTGTATGCCACAACTCCCAATGAAACTTTTTATGCTGATGCTTCAATTCAGGAAAATTTTCCGACGCGACTAATTAATATAATTCGGATTATCCTATTTGAAACAGTAGTAAACGGGGGTGTAAGATACTCACATGTCAACGAGCGCACGTCTTAACCGACTCCGAAGTCAGGACTAGCAACTGCAACTTGACTACTGCCGACTTGCTGCTCTTACTGACCACATGCACAGCACGAACAAATAATAAACTTCAAAGATTCTTGCAGGCCAAGACATCCTAACAAACTCAACAAAAATGCCAATAAAGCAACCAATACATATCGAATAAATTTTTTCTGGGTTTGTGACCGCATTGTCAATACATAAAATTACCGCCATTTCGGTCCCTGTTGCAAGTGACCTTCTTCAGACGGTGACAATGGCTGCGGAAGTCTACGTTTATATTTAACCGATATGTTGTGTGAGGTTACAGGACCTCATGCAGGAAGTTCACTTACACTGACAAGAGGAGGCCGCCAATTGCGAAATTCAGATTCGATTCATACTGCGCATAATAAAAGCTCATGGCCAGAGGTGTAATGTGGCAAAGCACCAAGATGCACTTCTCAGCCGTTGTCGAGAAAATCGACAGTTAAAAGAAACCGTTGCGGTGAAATACTCTCTACGATTAATAATTTTCTACAGCGTCGTGGCGCAGCGGTAAGCACTCGGGTTTGTAATCCGAAGGTCGCTGGGTCGAATCTCGCGCCATGCAACCTTTTTTTTTAGTATTTGTTTTTTGTAATTCACACACACACACACACACACACACATATATATATATATATATATATATATATATATATATATATATATATATATATAATTCCCGGCAATCAGTTGCAACAATTATGCATATAATAAGTTGTTGAAATTCGTTTGTCGTGGAAAAACTGGCGACTTCGAACATCATTATGTTTTCCGCAAACAAAGTTGTATTTCACAAATGTTATTAATTGTCTTCATAATGTTAACCACGTATAGTTAACGGAAGACGTAGAGACGATATTCCGAAACGAATACGTATAGCGTAAGTCAAACGTTGGAATTAGAATAGAGACCCCATGAACACAAAAAATTGTTGTGGCGGGTATGAAATATAAACTCCGTTACTCGCTCGTTACCCTTGAAGGAGCCGCTACATAACAGCGTAGTTACCTGCTAACTTCGAAAGAAGGTAGATGCGGTCCCTAGCGCAACTTATAACATCGTCGAAAATCAGTGCGGACGGGAGAGCTTTGGTACACCCTGTTAAAAAAACGGAAAAATGGAGGCGGTACAACAATTGGAGAGCGATCCGCCTTCACCAACATGCATAAGCAATTCATTAATAGTATATATATATATATATATATATATATATATATATATATATATATATATATATGGTGAAGGCGGATCGCTCTCCAATTGTTGTACCGCCTCCATTTTTCCGTTATATATATATATATATATATATATATTACAAAAAACTAATAATAAAAAAACTTGCATGGCGCGATACTCGATCCGGCGACCTTCGGATTACGAACCCGACTGCTTACCGCTGCGCCACGACGCTGTAGAAAATTATGAATCGTAGAGAGTATTTCACCGCAACGGTTTCTTTTAACTGTCGATTTTCTCGACAACGGTTGAGAAGTGCATCTTGGTGCTTTGCCACATTACACCTCTGGCCATGAGCTTTTATTATACGCAGTATGAATCGAATCTGAATTTCTCAATTGGCGGCCTCCCCTTGTGAGTTAGGTAACGTATCCACGTCGATCATCCACCCAAACTTCGATTTACCCAAAATAGATACCTCTAACACAGGCGTAACAACTGCTGCGATATACAGTTTATGATAGTGAGACACATGTAATACACATTATCTTCATATGAGCGGTTTATATAAAATAGCGTGTAACTTTCTATCTCATACTGAATGCTGATTGGTTCGCTTTTCCTTTTCAGTTACGCCTGTGTACTCAGGACAGTGGAACGACATTCAGCATGAATTCCGCCTGTCACGAAGAGCACGTAAGTAAATTACGTTATCCATGTCGTATGACCATGGAGGTATATCTTAGTGAAATGATGAGACTAAGTGACTAACTACTAAGACTGTAGCAAACCCCAGAGGTGTTTGTAAAATATAGCGTGTGGTTACCTAATGTTGCCTCTGCAAAGGAATGCTCACGCTCTATTTAACTCGCAGACATGTAGTGCTACAGAAATTGTTAGTACGTTGTGCTAGCCAGTATGAAATTATTAATAATCCAATTGTCATCTGATATACATACAAAATTGAAAAGAATTTACAGAACATTAAATGTAAGGTGGCAAATTCATCCGCCTTATATTGTGATGGCATCGAATCATTTAAAAATTTCAATAGATAGCATCAGGGGAGAGAATTTTAAGATTACTTGTTTCATTGAATATCACTGTAGTGGCTACATCCACATTACGAATACAACATGTAGAGTAAGATCAAATATTCGCACCCTTATTAGTGGACATTAATATGGGGAGTGTCCACATTTGTGGCGGCTTAAACTCTGTGGTGGCACTTTCAGTGAGGTGTCTGACTGGAGAGGGATGGCAGGCCATATTTCCTCAAGAGCAGAAACCAGAGGAGGTAGGATTCTACATGTTGCGGTCTGCAGCGAAGTGGACGTTTTAACTAATGCCATTGGATTCAGGTCGGGACCTGTGTCAGACCAATCCATTGAAGGAATGTTGTCCACAAACTGTTGACTCACAGACGCTGCTTTACGAGAGGGTTACAAACATGTGTTCACAATATCCCTCAATTAGCATTTTCTTGAGAGCAATGAGGGGACCACACAGTAACCACGAATATCATCCCCATACCGTAGCACGATCTTCTCTACATGCCACTATTGTCACTAGTTGACATGATGGTAGGCAACGTTCTGGAGGCGCTCGCCAATTCCAAACTCTCCTATCGGATTGCAACAGGGTAGAGAGTGATACATCGCTCCAAATCACACTTTTCCGGCAGTCATCGACAGTCCAGTGCGCCGCTCTTTGCACCGCTTAGCATTGACTACAGGTACTGACGAGGAGCTGCTCCATTATTGTGCCCTGTTCTTTTTAACTCCCTACGCACAGTCACAGTGCTAGCTGGACTGCTGGTGGCACTTTGCATCTGACGAGTGGTTCTTCCGCTGATTTCATATGACTTTTTAAAGTCACCCTCCGCATTGCTCGTTGGTCGCTGTCCGTCATTACACTAGGCCAGCCTGGTCTTGCGTTAGCTACGGTTGTTCTTTGCGTTTCCGCTTCGCAATCACATCACCAATTGTTGACTGGGCAGCTGTAGAAGGGCTGCAATGTTGCTGATGGATCTGATATACAGGTAGACTCAGATGACTAGTCCACGTTCCAAGTCACTGACGTCTCCCGATCGACCCTTCTGCTGTAGCTGCTCCTCTGCTGGCAGCACAGTACTTCCCGCCTCCTCTGACAGTGGCGAGTATGCCTATGGTCACATCTAGTGGTCTATCTCGCTTTTCACAGCGGCGTACGGATACTGTTAGGTACACCAGGGCCACTCTTTCAAAGACCGAGACGCTTACATTGCTTCTATTGTACAGTGTGTTGAAACTGAATTGGAGGCGAATATCTGCGTACATATTTCACATTTGCTGTGTCGTACAATGTGGGGTTTACTCTGTATTAATATTAGCCACTGCCTTCCAATTCTATTCACATACAGGGTGTTACAAAAAGGTACGGCCAAACTTCCAGGAAACATTCCTCACACACAAAGAAAGAAAATATGTTATGTGGACATGTGTCCGGAAACGCTTAATTTCCATGTTAGAGCTCATTTTAGTTTCTTCCGCCTACGCTCAATGGAGCTCGTTATCATGACTTCATACGGGATACTCTACCTGTGCTGCTAGAACATGTGCCTTTACAAGTACGTCACAACATGTGGTTCATGCACGATGGAGCTCCTGCACATTTCAGTCGAAGTGTTCGTACGCTTCTCAACAACAGATTCTGTGACCGATGGATTAATAGAGGCGGACCAATTCCATGGCCTCCACGCTCTCCTGACCTCAACCCTCTTGACTTTCATTTATGGGGACATTTGAAAGCTCTTGTCTACGCAACCCCGGTACCAAATGTAGAGACTCTTCGTGCTCGTATTGTGGACGGCTGTGATACAATACGCCATTCTCCAGGGCTGCATCAGCGCATCAGGGATTCCATGCGACGGAGGATGGATGCATGTATCCTCGCTAACGGAGGACATTTTGAACATTTCCTGTAACAAAGTGTTTGAAGTCACGCTGGTACGTTCTGTTGCTGTGTGTTTCCATTCCATGATTAATGTGATTTGAAGAGAAGTAATAAAATGAGCTCTAACATGGAAAGTAAGCGTTTCCGGACACATGTCCACATAACATGTTTTCTTTCTTTGTGTGTGAGGAATGTTCCCTGAAAGTTTGGCCGTACCTTTTTGTAACGCCCTGTATAGAACGAGTGAAAATGACTACCTATGTGCCTCCGTGCGAGCTCTAAATCCCCTTATTTAATTTCTGATAATCCCTCGCGATACGTATACTCGAGGCAGCAGAATCGTATGACAGCCGATCTCGAACAAGATTTTTTTATGTATTTACACTACAAGGATTCGCAGGTCATCGTTGCCTTTCTTCAACTTTGTAAGGAATCACAGGTGACCGCATTGTAGGCAAGTATGATGAAATGCGGAATACGTACGTAGATGTACGAGGAGCTTCGGTAAGCAATGCAACATATTTTTCTTCTCAAAGTACGCGGATTTTACACAGGATTTCAATAAAACATATTATTCGCCACTCTTTTGGCTACAAAGCCAAGTTTTTAAACACAATGTTCGTTAAATGCGAGGGCCTTACGCCAACTCTCTGGGATGGCATGTGTGGCCTCATGGTAGCACTCGACTTGTCGTCGTCGGGGCCAACGTCTTCCTGCACAATAGATGCTTCCTGCCGACGGCATCCGTCATTGAGCACAACAGATGGAAGTCGGTAGGTGCGACATAGGATGGACGAAGGAGGACAGTCCATTGAACTTTTGTGAGCTCCTCCCGTGTGCGCAGATTCTGTGAGGCCCTGCGTTGTCATGGAGAAGAAGTTCGTTTGCATTTTTGTAGCGACCAACACGCTGAAGTCGTTTCTTCAATTTCTTGAGGATAGCACAGTAGTCTTCAGAGTTGATTGTTGCACCATGAGGGAGGGTATCAAACAGAGTCCCACAAGACCGTCGCCGAGACTTTATCGACTGAGGACGCGGCTTCGAACTTTTTCTTCGGGGGAGAGATGGTGTGGCGCCACTCCACAGATTGCCGTCTCGTTACCGATTTGAAGTGATGAAGCCATGTTTTATCGCCTGTGACGATGTTCGACAAAAAGTATCACGATCAGCCTCGTAACGTGCAAGCAATTCCGTACAGATCGTCCGTCGTTACTTTTTATGGTCTCTCGTTAGGCGGCGAGAAACGCGGCGGGACATACCTTCGAGTACTCCAACTGGTGGACGAGTGTGTCAGCATTACCAGCAGAGGCGTCCAGTTGTGCAGCGAGCAGTTCGATTGTGATCCGTCGATCACCTCGAATGAGAGTGTCCGCACGCTCCAACAATGCAGGAGTCCCACGGCACACGGGAGATCGGAGCGGTTTGCGCGACCTTGTTGGAACTATGACAGACGCCTTGCTCAACGACTCATCGCGCTTTTCTTCACTATCCGGTCTCCGTAGACATTCTGCAAGCTCCTGTGAATACCTGCGATGCTCCGGCTTTCCGCCAACACAAACTCACAGACAGCTCTGCTTGGAACGTAACTCCGTTACAGCCGCCACTTTGAGGGCTAACAACAGCACCGCCACATGTCGAAACTTCACCAGACTATAGGGTCTGAAGCGAGAATATTCCACCATGTCCCACAACAAATTGCACATTTTTTCAACCGAAATTCGCCGAGCAAAATATGTGTTGCATTACTTATTAACGCCCCTTGTAGGATGGTTCATCGAACACTTCACAAACGAGATGGTGGCACTTTGGAGATGGACACTTTAGCACCTTCCGAATACTAGATGATCACAGTGGCTGGACTTTTTCATGCTCGAACCTTAATACATCAAGATGTGTCGTTTTGGATGTGGGAGGCAAGTGACCTGAACTCATTTCTTGTGTGAGGGGGACGTGGTCTTGATAGTAATTTTCATCAGCTGGACCTCGTTGTTTGACGGCCTGGCTTACGAAGGCTGGGTTAGACGCTTTGTGTCTATCTATGTCATTTGACCAAGGGAAAACGAACGAGGTGGTGCAGTGGTTAGAACACTGGACTCGCATTCGGAAAGACGACGCTTCAGACCCGCGCCTGGCCATCCTGATAGGTTTTCTGTGATTTCCTTAAACCGCTTCAGGCAAATGCCGGGATGGTTCCTTTGAAAGGGCACGGCCGACTTCCTTTCCCATCCTTCTCTAAGTCTGATGGGACGATGACCTCGCTGTTTGGTCCCCTCCCCCAAATTAACCAACGAACCAAGGGGAGAATTGTAGCATCACCGCCTCTGTGTGATTCTTCACGAGCACTAGGTGGTGAGATGAGAAACCTACTGGCTAGTTTCTAAAGGAGATCCTCCTCTGAAGGTTTTCTAAGCCTGTAGTCTTTTGCCTTTTGGTATACTGCCCTCCATTTTTTTTTAATTGTGATGATATTTTCCTTTCTGGAAAACTTTTAATTTATCTTTAATATATTTTTGTATAATCTAGTCTGACTCTGCCCCTACTATTTTTCCCTACTGCAGCACCTTTCATCTACTGGCGAAAGATGCCGCAGCAGATGTCCCAGTAACCTGGCCTGCCTCTTGTGAGAGCCTTCCGTAGATTTCTTTTCTCACCTCTTCACTAGTACTCATTTTAAACAGTAATATTTCTGAGTTGTATCCTTTTAGTGATGTTGGAGTTCCATAGAGGAGGCAAGCTTAAACCTGCTGCAGTTGGTGTTTAAACACATGCCTTTCATGTCCCCATGCATAATTACTCACATGGAAAATCATTCCAGGTGTCTCAGCTTGACCGCTAACAGATGGTCGGTCCCAATCTCAATTTTCTATACTTCTCTGCCTAGGCAGAACACAGTTTATGATGATTCGACTCGCAATGGCAGTGACGTAGAGACTGGTGGAACAATCATGCGTTTCCTTTGGTCGAAGATGGCGGAGTTCACGAAGTGAATGGCTAACCACATTCGAATCCTGCCTCGGGCATGGATGTGTGTGTTGTTCTTAGGTTAGTTAAGTAGTTACGTAGTTCTAAGTTCTAGGGGGCTGATGACCCATTCGAACCATTTAACCAAAAGGAAATTCCAGAGAGTACCTAAAGTCGCAAGGACGCAATAAACAGTCCAGAGAGCAATGCGAATTGAAAAGCGAACACAACCAAAGCCAATCACTCTACTATGAATGGCAGATCAAAGGCCTAAGAAAATAGCGAGGAATTGATGCGCAAATGTTGGGCCACGGTATTTACTGACTCTCTCGCGTCAGTGGAAGGGGCCAGGTGACAGTCCCGCGGTGGCGACACCCTGCATGAGAGAACGCTGTGATCGTGCCACAGGCCTGGCTATCCCTGACTCTGTCTGCAGATCGATATTCATGCTGGACGAGAAATCCGAATCACTGTCTCATACTAAAACCAACAATCGATGGGTCGTGTGAAGAATCAAAGTGTGTAGGATCTTTGGGAGTGTTAACTCTGCCACGTGGGGCGCGGGCAGTGAGAGTCTGGCGGGAGTAGCGAGTGGAGCAGGTGTTGTGTGACGCTCCCGCGAGTTGCCGCGCTTTCGGGGTTTGGCAGCATGTAATTGCGCTCGACTCGCGATGATAGTTTCTGACATGGTGTCGCGGACGGGAAGCATTAGCTGGCGCACATCAAGAGCCCGTTTCGCCTGGTGACCGTGTCGAGAAGAAGGCGCGCCAACATCCAGCTTCTGCAACAGCGACGGCCGACAATGAGTGACTGTCGCCACCTCCTCGATCGACGGCTTCAAACCTTCAATCAACCAACAAGGAAGACTAAAAGCACGTAAAGTTTCAGAACTGTATGGCAGACCTCAGCTTTTCAAATTGTTCCATTTGCCTCGCAAAATTACAGCAACTTAGCATGAACCTTTGTTGCTCATTGTCCCAATTGCATTGCCAAGCAGGGTCCCTTCCTTTTCCGAAATGAACCCGAGTGTCGTTGAAATTCAAACGCCAGCATTAAAATAATATAATTAGATTTCACTGCTTTAATTTCAAAGTTCAGTAGCTGGCTACAATATTTAGGTTACGCGAGCACAAATTTAGAGTGCGAGTTTTGTTAGCATATTTTAGCTTACCTGTGACTGCAGCTCAGCTTGGTACGTACTAAATTTTACTACTGTTAATAGTTCAGAATCATTTAATTCAAGTTCAAAGTTAAATCTCTTGTTTCTAAATTGCGTAGAGTCAAGTTGCTTTTGAAATGATTGTTGAGGTAGTCCAAGACTAACCGTATTTTACTGGATTTCGATGTGCTTCAGAAAGAAAGCTCACTATTAACTTCAGTCACTAAATTAACTTTCGATTTTCCGGTTTTATTAATTCTTTTGCTAAATTAAGTCAGAGTGTAGCGAAATTTATTACTTCTGACAAACTTTCAGTTTTCACACTACACGTGTCAACCTTCAGTTGCCACGCTTCTAGTGTTAATTATATGTGTAATAACCTTTCTTTTTCAGTTACTATAGTAATTGTCCTTAGGACTGGCGACCGTGATTTCCCCCAAATCTCAAATATCTAATTACCGCTAGTTAATTGTTAACGTAACGGCCGCACATTTACTTTCTTTATTAACTTTACCCCTTTTCAAAATTAATTTCCACCAGTTTCATTTGCATTTTTCCTTTCATTTAGATGTAACCCTTTCCTCCCTCTTTACCGATAGATTAACTTCGGTGACTATTGCTTTTCCCAAATTTCCATTAGGTACACGCGGTTTAATTTTTCACTGTCATTAAGGTCGATAAGTGAGGGGGGAGGTTACACGTGGCGACCTGGTGACAGGACAATCTTCAAATTTGAGGTTGTTCTGGACACGAATTTTGCATTGTGCAAATCTCGTAACAAAGTACTGGTTACGAAATGGTCGATACGTCAGCGAGAATATTCGTGTGAGGAGTCCTAATTAGAGTTGAGATTTTGCATTTATATTGAAAATTATTAAAATGAGTGAAGGCAACAATTACCAAAATTTGGTAGACTTAGATACGGAACAATCGGTCGAACAGTGGGAAACGCGCACAGCGGTACCCATTGTTCCGGGGCAGGCGGCTAGCATGAAAGATGCGGCCGCCGAAACGCAACAAAGAGCAGAAATGGAATTCCAGACTTTAGAAAATGTTTCGGAATCGGAAGTGAAAATCAAATCTGAATCCCTTGATGACGAATACGGGGGGACAATGAAAGAGGAAGACGCTACGGAAGTAAAACCGGTGGTTTCCGGGAATTTAACTGATTTATTGAATGTTTTGATTAACGAAATCAAGAGTCAATCGGCAGAAATTAAAGATCAGGCTGCCAAGCAAGAAGCTCAGGCTGCCGAGCAAGCAGCTCAGGCTGCCAAGCAAGTAGCTCAGTCTGAAAAAATTGAACGAATGCTAGACAATCAGAACAAAGCTATTAATGTTGTTAACAACAATGTTGAAGTTGTTAACACAAAAGTTGATAAAATCAAAGACGATATTGTCGTGATTAATACCGAAATCGGTAATCTTAAACAGGAAATGATAGGCGTTCAGGCGGAAATTGCGAGCATAAATACTCGTTTTGATTCCGAAATTAGCAGAATCGAGAAAAGTGTAGGAGACGCAGTTACTCAGATCATCGAGAATAAGGTGACGGAACAAATTCAATTTGTGAGAAAAGAGGATCAACAGAAGGTGGAAACTTTAAAGGCTTTAGTATCCGAAGTAGATACCAAAGTGACGAAGCAGGCTAACACCTGCGAAGAGAAAAAGAGGGAAGTGGAAACGCTTGCGACAACCACTTGCCGAGTGATTACGAGGGTGTCGGAATTAGAAAGGAAACTTGACGAAAAACAGAGCTATGTGTCAATCTGTGCACATAGTTCGGAATTGTTGACGAAAGAGGAGCGGTTCGACCCCTTGAAAAAAGGCGGTATACACCCGACGGATTTCATTAAAAATTGTGAAAGAGTTTTACCCAGATCATGGACTAATGAGAGAAAAATTAATGCGGTTATTGATGTGTTGGCTGGTGATGCCAAGCGTTGGGGCTTAAACCTCAACATTACGAACCTGACTTTTGACGAATTTAAAAATTTGTTTCTGGCTGAATACTGGTCAGAGCAAAAACAGCAAAGTGTCTGGCGCGAATTTGTCGTATCGTGGCCTTTCGATGCAAATTCGCGCGGTTCGATGAAGGAGTTTTGTGAGGGCAGGATCCGCAAGTTGGAATATTTGCGTGACCGCCGCTCGGAATCCGAAATAGTCTGGGAACTCTACAAGAAGCTTCCAGATGATACAAAACGATACGTAGGAAGCAATTACAGGACAATCAATGATTTCCTGGAAAGAGTGGAGGACGAGGACAATTGGCGCAATAATCGCGACAGTGGCAGAGGCCGTGGTAACAACAACAGGTACCACAGCAACCACAACAACGATAACCATGGGAATAATGCATACCGCAACCATGGCAGCAATAACAATAATGGTTCGGACCGTAATAACAATCGGTACAATGCAAATAATAACCGGAATAACGGAAACCTGTATCATACTAGCGTGATACTGGCTTCGCGCAATAGTAATAACGTCAGAGGGTGTGATAAGCCGCCTCAGCAGCATCCGGAGAGCGTATCTGCTGGGACGAGACAGGGAAACCATTAGCCGCGCCGGGGAGGGGCCGACCGGGCGTGGAGAAGTTTTGGCGGCCCAATAACGGCAGAAAACCGAGGTGTCGTCGTTATGAAAATTCCGTATGGAATAATCAACGGCGGGAGAGTGTCCCAGTGTTAGGAGAAAGGAGTGCGCCCACAAGTAGTAGATCAGCTGTAGACACGGCAGTAGAAAATACATTCACTGTCAGTGAGAACAATTTAAGCAGTGTTCCGGAAATCGATTATAAAGTGGCAGCTGTAATACCCACAGCGGAACTGGAGATTGAGTTTAAGAATGATTCGCAATTGTTGAGAGAAGATCAGATGTCGGATAACACGTCCGTCATTGAGCGAGGGGATGCAGAGAGGGATGAGGTCTGGTTAAGGCAGTTCGGTCGCTTATACGACGAACTAAGAGATTATAGGGGCCTGTACGGGAGAAGCATTTATGGAGAGCGCGGGCAGAATTTGCCGCGTCTCGTCCCACAGGAAGATAGTATTTGTGAAGTGATGGAAAGTTCTGGCCCTAACCGGCAGACTTTACCAGAAATAGTTGATGTTAATGGGGAGCACGAGCAAGATTCGTCGTGTTTCGTCCCGCAGGAGTTAGATGTTGAAGTAGTAACGGAAAGTTCTGGCCCTAACCGGCAGACTTTACCGAAAGTTATAGTGATAGAAGTAGCCGACCCATCCGACGCAAACCTCCAGTTTAAACGTTGCGAGAGTATTAAGGAGAAAGATTACGAAAATTTTAGTGATAGCCGGACACGATTGGTAGAAAAGCACATAGATTACAGCGTGTATGAGGTTAGAGCTGACGTTATACAGTCAGACGATAGCAGTGTGGGTTGCGCAGATCCAGAAGAAGTAATTTCAGATGCTACTGGGCACATTCCTCCAGGTAGATTGGCAGATGAGATCAATCTGACCAAAGTGGAATCAACGAAGGTGACAATTAGTGAATTGATAGCAAAGCAACACTCACTAGTTGACGAGTTACAGGAAAAGGTTTCGGTATTGGAGGCGACGCTACAGACTAAGCCTCAGGACAAACGTGTTGAAATTAAAACTGTATGTGAACAGAGGCTGAAAAAGCCGCCAGATAAACCGGATTTAGGATCAAAGCCGGATGGTTTGTTCTGGAATGACCTGGATATAGAGGAGGATTTACTGTGGGAAAATAAAGAAACAGCCGAGGACAAGTGTAGACAGAGAGTAGTGTCTGTTAATATGCACGACCTACAACTAAACGCGTTGATGGACACCGGTGCAGAACTGAGTGCTGTATCTGGGAAAATATTTGAGTTACTGAAAAACAGACCCGGCATCGTAGTTATGCCAGTAACAGGAGTGAAAATTATCGGTGCTACTTGGAAGGCCAGTAAACCGGTCACAAAACAGATTTTTGTCAACTTCGAGATATGTGGGGCACAATTTGAGCAAGAGTTTGTCGTCGTGCCAGACTTAACTACGGAAGTAATTATCGGGTTAGATTGGCTATTAAAGTATCGTGCAGTGATTAATTGCGAAAGCAAAACTTTGACATGTACGTCACAAGATAAAACAATAGTAGTTAGTTTTGACGAGGTAGGAGACGGTGTGCATAGGCAATACCAGCCTATACACATTGTTAATTGGCCGGATGGTATTGAGGTAGGTATGAATTTGAACTACTGTAATGTGAGGAATCTCGGCATTGACAATAATGTAGAAAGTGAATTGGAAAGTATTGTAGACGGTGTGTCAAACGTAACACACGAACAAAGACGAGGCCGACTTTCCCGTACCTATTGCCATCACAACCATAGGGCATGGGGCAAATATGAAGCAGAATTTAAGAGAATTATGAACACCCTGAGACATGAATCGACGGGATTTTCTCCAGAGGAAATCCTGTTGGATGACAGAAGTAAAAGTTTAGTGGAAGAGATAATCAAATTCCCTCCACGGATTAACATTAGTATTGGTGTGAAAAAAGATCGTTTGCGAGAAGTAATGAAGCTAAAAGCTGATGCTCGCATACGTCGTCATGACGCTAAAGCGCGTTTTGCTAAGTTTGCAATCGGAGACTTAGTACTTGTAAAAGCTCATGAGAAATCGAGCGAGATAGACAATGAAATCTCTAAATTTAAGTTTGTTTATAATGGACCATATAAAGTCATTGGTATACCTCACACAAATGCTTATTGCTTAGAGTATCCAAGCTCTGGAAAACGATTAGGTATACGGAACATAGTAGACTTGAAATGGTACCAACCTAGGATCGATTAATACCACACAATGCGTAATTTGTACAATATGTAAATATAGAGTGTAAGATTTAAGGTTTGCTAGATTGCCGTGCTTTTGCCTGACCAAGAGGACATTAAAGAAGTTGTAATTAATAAGTAATTAATTTTGACTAAATGATTTAAGAGAAAGTGATTATTTATCAATTGAAAAATCCAAGCTGCTAGTTTAAGTTTTCAGCTGAGTCACAGTAGATTAAGCAATGTAAATATGATTTTGTAACTAGCTGTAAGATTTCATGAATATGTGTTTTACTAGTCATTGCCGATGTACTTAGACGGTGTTTTAAGTTTCAGGCTAGTACATGCGTGTGATGATGGACAGTGTTGAGTTATCCACTGTGATAGTGTTAATGGACTCCTTGAGATTACTCGGGAGTGAGTTTTTCCCAAAGAATTCAGTGAAGCGGACGTTCTGGAAATGCCGTTAGACAGGCGCGTGAGATCAAGCGTGCCGCACAGGCGGGCGCAACAATACTGGCGAGGCGGTGCCGCTGTCGGCTCTTGTGCCGCTGTCGGCATTCTTTGTACTTGCGGGTACGAAAGGCGGAATAGTTTTTCTTCCCGGACAGCTGATGTGAAAGAATTCTGCTGTCAATATTTATGTTTTTTTCGATCTACTGAATATTATTTTCTTGTTTAGCGTTAAGTAGATTCTCGTGACGAGAATATTAATTATGAAAAGGTTATATAAAATGTGTAGTCTATTTAATTATTTATTTGCGTATTTTGATCTACCTGTTTTTATGACCATGCAATCTAATTAATTTTGCAAATACTATTCCATTTCTCATTGTGTTACGAATTTTAATGATTTTGGAATAGCTAAACCATTTTCTATATTTTCTATGACTTTTAGTATGTTGTCAACCTGTTTTATTTTGTGCAAGGTGACAGAGTGGAATAAGATTAGGAGTGTCTCCACTCAATTATTATGGTCTAAAAATTGATTTATGGTTAATTAGACGAATGCTAACTTTTGTTGATGTTTTGAGCATATGCATTTCCACTGTTTCTTTTTTGGGACATTTTCTGAGTCTGTTTACGTTACACGAACATCCTCAGACAATGTGGGGCACGTGTAACGCCGGAAATGCATATCCTCCTATTTTCATCTATTGTACTATTATTTTTTTCCTTGTTTTGTTACCTCAAGATATGACATTTCTGTCTCTTTATATATTGTAATTGTTTTACTGTTTGTATATATATATTTATGCACTTATGTCGATGTATAATTGGTTTGTTTCGTAAATATTATTTGTATTTTTACGCTGGGTCTTGCCTAGGGAAAACTGCTATCGAACGATTACATCGATGGGTCGTGTGAAGAATCAAAGTGTGTAGGATCTTTGGGAGTGTTAACTCTGCCGCGTGGAGCGCGGGCAGTGAGAGTCTGGCGGGAGTAGCGAGTGGAGCAGGTGTTGTGTGACGCTCCCGCGAGTTGCCGCGCTTTCGGGGTTTGGCAGCATGTAATTGCGCTCGACTCGCGATGATAGTTTCTGACATGGTGTCGCGGACGGGAAGCATTAGCTGGCGCACATCAAGAGCCCGTTTCGCCTGGTGACCGTGTCGAGAAGAAGGCGCGCCAACATCCAGCTTCTGCAACAGCGACGGCCGACAATGAGTGACTGTCGCCACCTCCTCGATCGACGGCTTCAAACCTTCAATCAACCAACAAGGAAGACTAAAAGCACGTAAAGTTTCAGAACTGTATGGCAGACCTCAGCTTTTCAAATTGTTCCATTTGCCTCGCAAAATTACAGCAACTTAGCATGAACCTTTGTTGCTCATTGTCCCAATTGCATTGCCAAGCAGGGTCCCTTCCTTTTCCGAAATGAACCCGAGTGTCGTTGAAATTCAAACGCCAGCATTAAAATAATATAATTAGATTTCACTGCTTTAATTTCAAAGTTCAGTAGCTGGCTACAATATTTAGGTTACACGAGCACAAATTTAGAGTGCGAGTTTTGTTAGCATATTTTAGCTTACCTGTGACTGCAGCTCAGCTTGGTACGTACTAAATTTTACTACTGTTAATAGTTCAGAATCATTTAATTCAAGTTCAAAGTTAAATCTCTTGTTTCTAAATTGCGTAGAGTCAAGTTGCTTTTGAAATGATTGTTGAGGTAGTCCAAGACTAACCGTATTTTACTGGATTTCGATGTGCTTCAGAAAGAAAGCTCACTATTAACTTCAGTCACTAAATTAACTTTCGATTTTCCGGTTTTATTAATTCTTTTGCTAAATTAAGTCAGAGTGTAGCGAAATTTATTACTTCTGACAAACTTTCAGTTTTCACACTACACGTGTCAACCTTCAGTTGCCACGCTTCTAGTGTTAATTATATGTGTAATAACCTTTCTTTTTCAGTTACTATAGTAATTGTCCTTAGGACTGGCGACCGTGATTTCCCCCAAATCTCAAATATCTAATTACCGCTAGTTAATTGTTAACGTAACGGCCGCACATTTACTTTCTTTATTAACTTTACCCCTTTTCAAAATTAATTTCCACCAGTTTCATTTGCATTTTTCCTTTCATTTAGATGTAACCCTTTCCTCCCTCTTTACCGATAGATTAACTTCGGTGACTATTGCTTTTCCCAAATTTCCATTAGGTACACGCGGTTTAATTTTTCACTGTCATTAAGGTCGATAAGTGAGGGGGAGGTTACAACTTGGCCTGCTTTTCTTGTCTGGTCAGCTTCTCTGGTCACCCTGGCCCAGACTGTAAGGTGTCTCAGCCCTGCCTTCAGGAGCAGTGGCGGGTGTATTTTGTAGAGTTGGTGTACTGAATGGTTACTCTTACGTCCAACTTGATACTCTCTTGCTCCACTCTGCATGATAGTGACGGTCCCCTCTACCTATATCAGTCTAATGCACCAGAGCCTTGGACATCGAATGTGTGGCATTAAACTCTGTCTTGCAGTTGTATTACATACAGCTTCTGTGGTCCTTCTTTGTTGACATTCCACCTGCCTGTTGTCACCTTGACCTTCTTTGCCCAACTCTCGAACTATCAGGAGAAGGCTTCAAAATTTAATTCAACTGTGCCAAGGATATTATTCCATGACGCTTCGCCCGTCACCTTGAAAGTGTTGTAATAAAAATTCTCTATTTTAAACTAGACTGAACTGCATGTGACTGCTTTAGTCTTTAATAAAACTTGCACCTGACTGCGTATTTAACTGAACTGAACTTTATCTGTCTGCATGAAAATATTGTTGGAAAATTAATACTCAAAATACACATCTGACTGCATGAAAGTTTAGTGGTAAAAATAAATGAAAGTCACCAACCTGCATCTGACTTCGTCTGTGGTCTTAGCTCGTGCATTCTTTCCCGTTTAGCCGATAATAAATCATACATTCAACTCAGCCGTAGTGCAATGGCATAGAACTGTCATTCTAGATAACTTTACTCATTTTGGCCCTGTTTGTTACTTAATAAAAATTCTGTCCTGATCAGAATAATTTGCCAACTGTGCAGTGGCATATAGATTATTTTACTCTGATAAATGAAATTATTAGCTTTATTCATGGGAACTTTACTTTAATGTACCTTTTGGTTCAATGCAAGCACAGGATGTGGAGAACGACATAAGGTGTGAGATGAAACTCTAGTTTTATCTAAAAAATATTTATTGTTCAAACTTTTAAGGCACATGTGAAAAACTAAAAAAAACTTCTATAGCATGGATTTACGAGAAAGTTTCACAAAACGCTTATTGCATCAACAATGGGATTTCTATCTAGCTTTTAGACATTATTTAACCAAAAAAAACCTATTTTATTAATTATTCTTTCTAGTTTCCCCAGCTATGTGCCGAGTTTCGCTGAATATATAGCTTATTATGTGCGTAGCGCCAATTCTTACTTTGATGCTGTCACGACCCGGCTGCCTCCTGCAGGCATCTAGCTCCGACTCGAAACACGTCTGCTGTCTCTGCGCATCTCCTCACCACTACTCAAACTTTTACCGCGTGCACCTAGCTCTGTTAGCTGTCAAAGATCTTACTACTCGAAGATGTACTACTCGTCCAACCTTGCGGTTGGGAACTATCGACATTTTTCACTGGCTCTATCCTGATCGAATCTCAGCACATACCTTTCAACCTGCCGACCGAAAAGGTGTTATCATGTCCCTCCATTAGCGAGAACTGAAACAGATGAAACAAGCAGAACAATTGCCTTTTAAACCTTGATAAACTCTCCAGAGCTTCAGAGTCAGGAACCAATTGTCAAACACACAAGATTACCCCACGGGATACAAGTACCTAAAGGGAGTCCACAATCCATCATCTGTTGGCGACCTGACTGGATGAGGTAAGGCATCTTCTATGTCACCAGATTCGTTTGCGTCGGAAAGTAAACCGGTTTTGTGACATATTACAAGTTCCTAATCAGGGGTGAATTATTTACTTCACCTGAGTGCTCCAGAAGCCAGGTTTTTTAATATCTGCGTATTATTAGGCACAATTCCTACGTTTTCGTCAGGGTCAACAGTAGTGTTTTTTTTAAAAAAATCTTTATTCAGAATTGGCTACAAAGATACATATCAACCCACTACCTTACTACATTAGTGGGTCCTAATATTACAGTCATATTACAAATACTGCAGCTTAATTGCTAACACTATAGGTATGTTAATTCTACTCGTACTATTATTTCACCACTACAGGCATTTCTATTCAACTATTACCTGTTGTACGTGTATCTTGGTTGCTAGTTCATTGTGACTGGTTCTCTAAGTTGTTATTTTACGATGTTCATGCAACTATCTATACCTAACTAATCTACACTACCTACAGCGTTACAGGTGTGCCAGTTGTTGTTGTTGGCCATGCCAACCGAGCTAACCCCAGTGGGCACTGGGCTGGCCAAAGACGTTAATCGCTGCAGTGCTATCCTAAGTGGTTTTCCTGTCTTATCCTACAACTAACCTATTTCTTATCTATTCTGTCATTGTCGGTGCGTGTCACGATCGGTGAAAAGTGTGCACACACCCCCCCCCCCCCCCTCACCACAACCCGAGACATGACGGATCCCGGCCGTGAAGCAGCTGGCCAGCTGGCCAAGTCCACGCCCCGGCGGAACAGGATAGGTGCACGGAGTCTGATTCGGGTAATTACGTATTATAGATTGTTCCTTAAAAATTCCTTAAGAACTTTTCTGGATATTGCATCTGAGAGTTTGTTCAGGACGTGAAAGGTGTCCTCATGCCTGTGTAGGTGGTGTGTGTCATGGTTAGGAAGTTGTTGTCGAAGTTCATTTGCAACATCGTCGAATAGGGGGCACTCATACTCAACACAGTCTGGACTGCGTTGCACGGCACCAGTCACTCGTTGGTGTAGCCCGCCTCTCGAACCGACATAGGTATGTCGGGTATGGTCCATGTCCAGTAAGAAAGTGGAGCAGCCCTCTGGTTAGTTTAAGGTATGTAAGCTGTAATTGCTCCTCAATATGTGGCAGCAACTCATACGTTCTTCGCCCCATATCATCATTATCCCACTGCTCTTGCCACAATTCTTTCCCCCTTCTTTTTATTCCAGGATTATCCCCGTTATTTCCACTATTTTTCCCTCCTCTCCTTCTCCACCCTACCAGGTGGCCTGTTCCCTTATTTTTATATCAAAGGGACAGAGCCCCATTAGTAAGAGCAATGCCCCCCCAGGAGTTGTTCTGTATGCCCCTACCAAGTGCAGGAGCATGTTTCGCTGCACCATTCTTACAGCCATAGCAGGTATAGCCCTCGTGAGCCTGTGTGCCCAGACCCCTGACCAGTATCCCACAATTGAGGTTAGGATGCTATTATGGTATAATTTAATTAGGTCAGGTGGGAGATGGAAGCGTTTGTGGCCAATTCCAATTAGGTTGTTTAGCGTTTCTAATGATCTTTGTGTTATGGTGTCAATATATGATTTATAGTTCCACCTCTCGTCGATGACTACACCTAGATATCGGGCCGCGCAGCACCGAAGAACTGGTGAGCCTTTAATTCTAAGAGTTGGATTCCTAATAAGTTGTCAAAGTATGTGGACTTGCTTGGCGCAATTGTCATTTCGGCTTTGTGGCACCATGCCGTCATAATATATATAGCTCTTTCAACTTTAGGTTCTAGGTCCTCGCGGCTACAGCCGCTAACCAGCAGGAGGAGGTCATCTGCATAGGCTATGACCTTTAGCACATCGTTACTGCTCTTTAACTCATCCAGAAGGGGTTCCATGTTGACATCCCAAAGGAGAGGCCCCAGAACAGAGCCCTGAGGACACCCCTTTGTTATCTTCTTCCTAATTCATCCACTAGGGGCCGATAGCCAGACCTCCCTGTCTTCACAATAGCTCCTAAGACAGCCATATAACGGCCCTGGACAATTCTTTTCTGAAAGCAGGAGAAGAGCGCAGACCACCACAGGTTGTCAAAGGTGCCATTGATGTCCACCATGATGGCAACAATGTACCTGTGCGGAACAGAGTCACATACACCTGCAGCCACGGGATTGCGTCAGACGCTGATCGCCCTGACTGGAAGCCGAATTGTCTGTCACTCATCCCACACAACACGTGGTGTGCTCTGTCTGCTAGCAACTTCTCAAAAAGTTCCAGTAAGCAGATGGGTCTGTAAGATTTCACATCTTTAGGGTCTTTATCTTGACCTTTTTTGATATTACCACATTTGCTATTTTCCAAATGGATGGAAATTTTCACAGCCGTAGACACTCATTGTATAACTTAGCGAGAGGTGCCACCAGCTGGCGGGCGAGGAATTGCACCACCTCTGCTGTAATGGCATCTGGTCCAGGAGCCTTCCCCTTCTTAAGGGCCTTTATTTGGGCACCTACCTCCTCTTTGGAGAAGAGATAAACCATGTATTGTTTACGTAGACCTGCTGGTTTTCTCTCCCGACCCTTTGTTTTTCATCTGAGACGTCTTCCTCTCTATCATCAGGCAACAGGACCTGGAGGAGGACCTCAGCAGTTTCCCGCCAAGTCCCAGTCATCTGGTCCCCATCCCTAACGGTAGATAACACCATAGGCGACCTTTTGTTTCCTGTACTAGCTTGTACGGCATACCCCATAGGTCTGTAGCCAATTGGCTTTGTATGTACTTGTCCCAACTCCTCAGCCTGACTGCCCTGAGCTCCTGTTGGAACTGTTCTTTGGTTTCTGTGTACGCTTGCAGCCATCGTTGCTTTTCTTCCCAGATGACACTCATGTGGTAGTACCTCCTCGCCCTCCTTACAAACTGACGCATCTGTCCCAGTTCGGCTGAGCATGGTGAAGGGGAGGCCGCAACGGCTCTCCTCCTGCCTTCACCGCCTTGGTAACTGCTTTCACCAGCACTTCAGCGTATCCCTCTACATTCTCATCACCCTCCGGCAATATCGGTACGTCGCACTCCCTCGCTAAGTGGTCCCAGTCTCACCCCATGTCCCAGTGGCACTCCCGGTCCATTATGGAAAAGGTTATTAAATTATGGCCGCTTGTTGTGACCTGATCCCATACAGCCCAGTCCATTATCCTGTTGCATGATTTGGCATTACTAGAGTAACCTCGATGTTTGTGCCCTCCTCCCTCCGCTGGAGTAGGTGGGGGGAGCGGGGTTCCCTTGCTTGTTGGCGACAACTAATTGCAGTGCCTTAATGGTTTCTTCTGCTTTTTCACCTCCGTCGTCTTGAGTGGCACTGAACCATAGGGTGGACTTGGCATTTATATCTGCTGTCACTATAAATCTGCGCCCCCGCAACGCTGTGGCTACTTGAGTTAGTTTATCCAGGAATTCATCAATTCCTCTGCCATATTGAAAGTGCATATTGACGATATAAAGTACTCCTATGGGCGACTGTAATTCCATGACGTCGCAGTGGTCATCAGAGAACTATGCAAGGACTGTAGTTCTCTACGCCCTATTTGCCACTATGACTGCGGCCCTTGGTTCCACTCCAAAGTGAATTACTTGGTAATTGACAGCCATGAAAGGGATTCACCCAGATTGGGAGTACGGCTCCTGCAGACAGAGGACATCTAAACTCATCTCCTCCACCACTCTGCGGAGTTCCTGCAGGACTAATTCGCTGTTCCGTGTGTTTATCTGTCCAACGCTTAAATGGTTCATGTGGAAAACATGTATGAATATGAGAATCTGACCAGTTCCTACTCCAGTCGTGTGCTATTCTTCCATCAGTGATAACTGATTGATTGTATAGCTCATCAAGATCAAATTTCTCATTTCGTCTCTCAAACACCTTTCTGACTAAGTCCTGCAGGGCCCCAAAGTCAGTGGGAAGATTCATTGTCTTAAGCTCCATCCTATCTACAGCCTCCATTACCAGAAAGGTGATTTCTCCTCCATACTCATGGCCGGCGCACACCACATGCCTTCAGGCTGTAGTGAGGACAGCCGGCTCCTCTAGGCGAGCTAATTGCAGAGCATGCTCCAGGCTGGGGTATACCCTAGCAGGGTCCATTCCCAACCCTCTCTGAGGTGGTTGGCCTGTTGAACTTGATCTGCTCACATCATTCACCTGCACTAGCTCTTTGGTACTCGTTTCGTTATACTTTTTCACTGGCAGACTCTCTACCACAGGATTCCCATGTGGTCGTGCATGATTTTCAGGCGACCTTAGTCCCCGGCTTGGAGGAGAGGGAGCCTCCTTCTGACCGCAAGGACCTGTTTGCACACATGTGCTACTTTTGTTGCTACTGTTAGAGATTGCGACTTTGTGAACTTTTGAATGAATTCTCTGACTATTTGCCCTCATTGCATCCCTCAACCTTTTGCTCGGGGACTTTCTCTTAGGCTTCCTGTGTTCAGGTATAGCCTCAGCCATACTCGGTTCGGACAATAAGCCTTTGCTTTAGAATTCGGTATGTTGGGCAGTTTCTTCTGGTGGTGTTACAGGTCTTCTTTCCTCTCCTTGTGCAGGGGATGCTTATGGTTCAAATGGCTCTGAGCACTATGGGACTTAACTTCTGAGGTCATCAGTCCCCTAGAACTTAGAACTACTTAAACCTAACTAAGGACATCACACATCCATGCCCGAGGCAGGATTCGAACCTGCGACTGCAGCGGTCGCGCGGCTCCAGACTGTAGCGCCTAGAACCGCTCGGCCACCCCGGCCGGCGGGATGCATATCCCAGCTTTGCCACAGTTCTTCTTAACGTGATCCTCAGCCCCACACCTGGAGCAAGCTGGCTTTCGTTCACAGTGCTTAATGATATGGTCCAAGTCGCCACAATTGTGGCATCAGAGAACCACTAAGTAATCTCGGACATTGATGGCATGGAAACCTATGTAGATTCTGCCCATTCTGGTGAGCCTTCGCCACATTTTTCCTGAGACCTCGGAAACGTGATGTACTACATCCCAGGGCCCAGTTTTAAAGCGTAACTTGAACTCATTTTTAAAAGTATCCCAGTCCATGTCATCAAAGTTTTGATGATACATTGTCTCATAGATATCGTAATCTTTTAATGCTACTGGTACGTCATAGAGAATCACCAAAGGGTTTCGCTTTTTTGGTGGTTCGCACTTTATTGCTTTGTTCAGTGTTGTGTTCTTCAGAATTTTCTTTCTGTCATCCTCAGTGGCTACATTAACAATAACAACATTTTTTGTCACCTTTACCTTATTAATTTTGATTTTATCCTTCGCAGGGTCGATGGTAGTAGTAAAGATCTTCTGCACCTTCTTAATACTCTGTACAGGCAGGGGACTCAGGAAGACCGCCATGTCTGGTCTCTTCGAAATATTGGCAATATTCTCTTTGGTGGTTTGCGCTTGCTCGGCCACTCCAGCCCATGTCTTGACCGGTCGCTGACGCAGTCTTTCATTCTCTTTTTCCAATTCTTCTAAACGCCCCTCGAGCTTCGCAATGGCGATAGCCCAGGCAGCAAGTTCATTTTTGATTGCCAGGATTGCAGTCTGGCTAATTTTCCCCATTCTTAACACTAGAGTCCAGTATCTGGTTAATTCTTTGTGTCTCTCTAAACCATTTTCATCATTCTGTCCCACGTCCTCTTGTGAGGTTGGAACAGTAGACACAGACGCCCTCGAAATCCCACTCGAAACACTCACCCTACAGTAGAGTTTGTGCAGCACGTGCCGATAGTCCGTTTATCTGCATAGTTTAGTTTCCACGGTCTTTAGTATGGGCAGGGACTGCTATTGTTGCGTGCGGATGCGAGCCGAGTTGGTGACACTTCGCTCTCAGCTTGTGGATGTGGTGGCTTCAGTTACACGACTTGAGGCTGCAGTGGATGGGCACCACTGTTCTGGGCCGGCCGTGGGGATCCAACGGACGTCCAGCACGTCAGACTCGACCGATCGGTGTTCACCGGTGGCCAACCCAGTTACTGCTCGCACTGAGTTGGACCCCTCACCTGTGGTCGAGTGGGAGATCGCCCCGGGGCGAAACAGGCGGCCAAAAACCTTCCCAGGCGGCCGCGCGTAAGGCCTCCCCAGTCTGTCTGACAAACAGGTTCCAGGTGCTGTCTGTGGCTGACACTGTCGCTGAACCAGACGCTGTCGCCTGTACTGTTTCAGAGGAAACCACTCAGTCTGCAAGATCCAGGCAATCACAAAGGGTGGGGCTATTGCTAGTTGGGAGCTCCAACGTTAGGCGCGTTATGGGGCCCCTTAGGGACGTGGCTGACAGGAAGGCACGTACGTGTTCGTACCGGGTGGAGTTATTCCAGATGTGGAAAAGGTCCTCCCAGATGCCATGAAGAGCACAGGGTGCAGATAGCTGCAGGTGGTTGCTCACGTAGGTACCAATGATGTGTGTCACTTTGGATCAGATGAGATTCTCTCTGGTTTCGAGTGGCTAACAGAAGTGGTAAAGGTTGGCAGACTTGTTTGCAAGACGAAAGCAGAACTGACCATTTACAGCATAGTCGACAGGACTGATTTCGGACCTCTCGTACAGAGCCGACTGGAGGGTCTGAATCAGAGGCTCAGACTGTTCTGCGACCGTGTAGGCTGCAATTGCGCCAAAGGGTGGTTGGGTTTCGGGTTCCGCTGAATAGGTCAGGTTTCCACTATACGCAGAAGGCGGCTACACGGGTAGCAGGGGCTGTGTGGCGTGGATTGGGCGGCTTTTTAGGTTAGAGGCTCTCGGGAAAACACAAGAAGGGCTTCAGTCTCAAAGTGTGCAAGCCGAACACAGGAAGAACGAAGATACAAGAACTAATGGTATAACAGTTGTAAACTGACGTAGCTGTGTTGGGAAAGTACCAGAGCTCCAAGCGCTAATAGGAAGCACTGATGCTCAAATCGTTGTAGGCACTGAAATCTGGCTAAAGCCGGATATAAGATCAACCGAAATTTTTGCGAAGAACCTAACGGTGTTCCGAAAGGATAGGCTAAACACGGTTGGTGATGGCGTGTTTATTACTGTTAGAAGTAGTTTAACTTGCGAAATTGAAGTAGATACTTCCTGTGAGTTAGTATGGGCAGAGGTCATTGTTGGAAACCGGAATAAAATAATAATAGGATCCTTTTACCGACCTCCCAATTCAGATGATACAATTGCTGAAAGGTTCAAAGAAAACTCGAGTTTGATTTCAAACATGTACCAGACTCATACGATAATAGTTGGTAGAGACTTTAATTTACCCCCGATATGTTGGCAAAAATACATGTTTAATTCCGGGGGTACGCTTACAATATCATCCTAAATTGTGCGAAATACGTTCTCTGAAAATTATTTCGAGCAGTTAGTTCATGAGCCCACGCGGATAGTAAACGGTTGTGAAAACACACTTGACCTCTTAGAAACAAAGAATACTGAGTTAATAACGAGCATCAAAACCGGTACAGGAATTAGTGAACACAGGGTTGTCGTAGCGAGGTTGAATATTGTAATCCCCAAATCCTCCAAAAATAAGCGAAAGAGAACCTATTCAAAAAAGCAGATAAAAATTCACTTGACACCTTTGTGAGAGATAATCTCCACTCATTCCAAATTAATAATATAAGTGTAGACCAGATGTGGCTTGAACACAAAGAAATAGTATAGGCAGCAATTGAGAGAAAATAAATTAACTAACGACGGAGTTGATCCTCCTTGGTACACAAAACGGGTTAGTACACTGTTGCAGGAACAACGAAACAAACATGCCAAATTTAAACAGACGCAAAATCCTCAAGATTGGCGATCTTTTACAGAAGCTCGAAATTCAATGCGAGATGCTTACAGTAGTTTCCACAACGAAACTTTGTCTCGAAACTTGGCAGAAAATCCGAAGAGATTCTGGTCGTGTGTGAAGTATGTTAGCGGCAAGAAACAATCAATGTCTTCTCTGCGCGACAGCAATGGAGATACAATAGAAGACAGTGCTGCCAAAGCAGAGTTACTAAACACAGCCTTCAGAAATGCCTCCGCAAAAGAAGACGAAGTAAATATTCCAGAATTCGAATCGAGAACAGCTACCAACATGAGTAACGTAGAAGTAAATATCTATAACTTAAATCACTTAATAAAAGCAAATGTTCTGGTCCAGACTATACACCAATTAGATTCTTTCGGAGTATGCTGATTCATTAGCTCCATACTTGACAATCATATGCAACCATTCGCCCGACGAAAGATCCGTACCCAAAGACTGGAAAGTTGCACAGGTCACACCAATATTCAACAAAGTTAGTAGGAGTAATCCATTAAATTACAGGCCCATGTCGTTAACGTCGATATGCAGCAGGATTTTGAAACATATATTGTATTCAAACATTATGAATTACCTCGAAGAAAACTGTCTATTGAGAGACAGTCAAGATGGGTTTAGAAAACATCGTTCCTGTCAAACACAACTAGCTCTTTATTCACATGAAGTGATGAGTGCTATTGACAAGGGATTTCAGATCGATTCCGTATTTCTGGATTTCCGCAAGGCTTTTGACATTGTTCCACACAAGCGGCTCGTTGTGAAATTGTGTGCTTATGGAATATCGTCCCAGTTATGTGACTGGATTTGTGGTTCCCTGTCAGAGAAGTCACAGTTCGTAGTAATTGACGGAAAGTCATCGAGTAAAACAGAAGTGATTTTTGGCGTTCCCCAAGGTAGTGTTATAGGCCCTTTGCTGTTCCTTATCTATATAACCGCTTTGGGAGACAATCTGAGCAGCCGTCTTAGTTTGTTTGCAGATGACGCTGTCGTTTATCGACTAACAAAGTCATCAGAAGATCAAAACAAATTGCAAAACGATTTAGAAAAGATCTGAATGGTGCGAAATTGGCAGTTGACCCTAAATAACGAAAAGTGTGAGGTCATCCACATGAGTGCTATAAGGAATCCCTTAAACTTCGGTTACACGATAAATCAGTCAAATCTAAAGGCAATAAATTCAACTAAATACCTATGAATTACAATTACGAACAAGTTAAATTGGAAGGGACACACAGAAAATGTTGAGGGGAAGGCTAACCAAAGACAGCGTTTTATTGGTAGGAGACTTAGAAAATGTAACAGATCATCTAAGGAGACTGCCTACACTACCCTTGTCCGTCCTCTTTTAGAATACTGCTGCGTGGTGTGGGATTCTTACCAGATAGGACGGACGGAGTACATCGAAAAAGTTCAAAGAAAGGCAGCACGTTTTGCGCGCTATACGAGATTGGAATAATAGAGAATTGTGAAGGTGGGTCGATGAAGCCTCTGCCAGGTACTTAAATGTGATTTTCATAGTATCCATGTAGATGTAGATAGATGTAGATGTAGACTGAACCTGAAAGTCTGTAGTGCCTCGTTATCGAATTACGTAGGTATATACGAAGGTGATCAAAGCTCCTCCCACTAGCCTGTACCAGAGCCCAACAGATCCAAGACATGAAGGGTAACTAACGTCATATAGGTTCATACAAACACAAATGCAATACAATATCAGAATTTTTTCCTTGTTAAGATACTGGATAGCTGCAGTTCAGTTAGAAATCCATTGCTTCTAGAATATTTATATATTATTTCTATGAATGCTGTTCAGCTGTTCGGTATGTATATCGGACCTTGACCTTTTGAAAGAAAGGCACCATGAATGATTACAGAAATGCTTCAAAATCAGAATCGAGGAAAACGTGAAGTAGAATACTCAATACCTTGTGATAATTTACTCTGTGAACTGTTTATTAAGATACAATATATATATATTCTTTAACCTCACCTTAGGGATGATTAACGCAAAATTAAGCAGATAACAAGCTATTCATTGGGCTATGAGCATTCATTCTTCCCACAGTAGGTTTGCGAATGGAACAGGATAAAACTTCGATTCATTGTACAACAGACAGATTTCTCTGTCAGACACGTTACAGCGATTTGAAGAGTCTATCGTTGATGTCGAAAACAGACACACTGCGTGTGGCTGGCATCGGTATCGATTTTACACGATATCACAGAAACCTTCTTTTTATTTGCAGGTGAGGCTGCATTGGCAGTGGAACCGGGACAAGAAGAAACAGAAGAGGGAATGGGCGACGAGTTCGCCACAACGTGAATTGCAATCACCTTGCAGCACTAGGCTATCGTATTTTCTGTAACTCCTTTACATTTGTTGATCGTTTATTTGAATGACATTTACAAATTCAAGGAATTCGTCACAGATTCTACTTATTAAAACTTAGTTCTGGAAAAAGGATATAGAATATTATCTCGACGTGTTATTCAAACGCCAGACTTTATTCTTGTCTGCTATGCATATGATCTACACAGATGTTTTGTAGATTCTATTTACAAGACGTCAATTTCAGTGATGCACTCTATAATATTATTTAACGAGCTACTAAACTATTTCATTGCTGCTTAGCGAACATCACAGATATTATGTACTATTTCAAAATAAATACGGATTACACGTAATTTGGAGTAAATATTCAACGTATCTAATACATAAAGAAATTTTAGGAAGGGTAACATGAGAAATTGAATATTTAGTCAATCCTGGAGGCGTGATCGGATGCTTATACCACTAGACGTAAATCCATCATAAAATTATGGAGTGAGGAACAGCGTCCGATAGAACTTTTGCGGAAATATATGCAATCAGCAGTTATTTCTGGAAACTGTCCTACACACGGAAAGGTGGAAGGAGTATATGGAGGGTCTATACAAGGGCGATGTACTTGAGGACAATATTATGGAAATGGAAGAGAATGTAGATGAAGATGAAATGGGAGATACCATACTGCGTGAAGAGTTTGACAGAGCACTGAAAGACCTGAGTCGAAACAAGGCCCCGGGAGTAGACAACATTCCATTAGAATATTTTGAAGCGATCCACGAATCGATCCAATTTGTGACTTCTTCATGACATCGGAAGTATTGGTCAGCCAGGCCATGCGCCATTGATCTAAACAGGTGATAGAGGGAGCAATGTCTGGAGAATACGGCGAGTGGGGTAGGACTCCCCATTTTAATGTTTCCAAGTACGTTTTGACCTCTTTTGCTACGTGGGGTCGAGCGTTGTCGTGCTGCAAAATCACTTTATCGTGCCTCTCGCTGTATTGCTGCCGTTTGTCTTTTAATGCTCTGCTCAAACGCAATAACTGCGTTCGATAACGAGCGCGTGTGATTCTTTCACTTGGTTTTAACACCTCACAGTAGACGTCACCAAGCTGGTCCCACCAAATGCAGAACATGATCTTGGAGCCGTGTATATTCGGTTTGGTCGCCGACGTGGAACATGGCCGGGATATCCCCATGATTTTTTTTGCGTTTAGGGTTATCATAATCAACCAATTTTTCGTCCCCGATCTCAATGCGATGCAGAAATCCCTTCCGTTTTTGCCTTTGAAGCAACTGTTCACAAACACACAAACGCCGTTCAACGTCTCTTGGTTTCAGCTCACACGAGACCCAAGTTCCTTCTTTCTGAATCATGTCCATACCCTTGAGACGTTTTCAAATGGCTTGCTGTGTCACTACCACTAATCGTGCCAATCTCTTCTTGAGTTTGAGGCGAGTCTCTAATTCTGCATTTTCGAAAACATTCTCTCTTCTACCAATATGCCGGTCTACGACGTTAAAATCGCCGTTCTTGAAGCGATGAAACCACTCACGACACGTTCTTTCACTAATAGCGTCCTTACATTATGTACTTGAGAGCATTTCATGAGCCTAAGCCGATGTTTTCTTCATATTGAAACAAAACAGTCACACCTCCCACAAATGACGAGAATTAGGCTAGTAAACTGACATTTTCAATCAACAACAACCAAATGATGTTGACACAAATCGACTAATGTTCGAACGAGGTCATGCTGCCAAGCTAAATGCCTGACGTCTGCGATCTCTTTTCTCTCGACCGCTACTTACCGTTATCGCCACCTATCGGCAAACGGCGGAAGCAAAGTTGTACACTTGTAGCAGAGCTCCTTCACTTTGCCTACTACAGATCCCCAATTTTTATGTTGAGTTTATTGACAATCTACTAACTGTTACTCTTCAATACGGCTGGTCCCGGCGGAGGTTCGAGTCCTCCCTCGGGCATGGGTGTGTGTGTTTGTGCTTAGGATAATTTAGGTTAAGTAGTGTGTAAGCTTAGGGACTGAGACCTTAGCAGTTAAGTCCCATAAGATTTCACACACATTTGAACATTTTAACTCTTCATTAATTTCTTCACTAACATCCTCTCACTTTGAGAGTTTTTAAAACACCACTGAACTGTTCTTTTATTTCTGTCATTGCTTCTTCGATGTACATTTCAAATGATAGGGAAGAAAGACAGAATCCCCCCTTCCCCCCTTTTAATACGAGTACTTCTCTCTTGGTCTTCGATTCTTACTGCTCCCTCTTGGTACTAATACATATAACTAGCTGTATATTTTTTTTTCTTGTACCTGTTTTCTGCCATGTTGATCACAAGTCTTCCAGAACTATCAAGCACAAATTCTGGACCCCCTACGTCTTCCAGATCGACACCCATTTCTTCTTCTAAAGTATTTGCAGACAATTCCTCGCCCTTGTGGTGACTCTCAATGTCCTTTGCCACCTATCTGTCCGTCCTCTGCTTTCAACAATGGAATTTCTTCTCCATTCTTGAAACTGACGCTTTCTTTTAATTTCACAGAAATTTGCTTTTAATTTTCTATGTTCTGAATCTGTCGTTCCGATGAACGTTCCTTTTCGATTTCTTCGCGTTATTCATATAGCCTTTTCGCTGTGGCCTCTCTGCACTTCCTACTCACTTCATTTGCAAGTGACTTACATTGCTGTACCCCACTCTTTCCACAAAAAATTTTGTACTTCCTTCCTCATCAGTCTATTGAAGTGTTTCTTCTGTTACCCAAGCTTTCTTCACAGTTTCCTTCTTTTTACCTATACATATCCACCCATCGCTTGTGACTGCCGTCTTTAGAGATACTGTTCATCTTCAACTGATCTGTGTACTTTCCTATTCAATATTGCAGTATATACAGCCTTAGAGAATTTGAAATACACATCACCATCCCTCAATACTTCAGCATATCACTTCTTTACACATTGTTCCTTTCTAACGCTTCTCTTAAGAGTCTTTCTGTCCCTCATGTTCTGCGCTTAAAGTGTGACCTGAGTCTATATCTGGTCCTGGGTACGCCTTATTAACTGATTTCGAAATCTCTGCCACACCATGATGTAATACAGCTGGAATCTTCCCATGTCTCTAGGCCGCTTCCCAGTGTACCTCGTCTTCTGGTGATTTTTGAATGGGGTAGGTGCTACTACAAGATGAGATTAATTGCATGACTCAATTAGTCTTCTTCCTCTGTTGTTCTTACTACCGAGCTCGTATTCTACTGTAACTCTTCCTTCTAATCGCTCTCCTACTACAGTGATCCAAAAAAATGGCTCTGAGTACTATGGGACTTAACATCTGAGGTCATCAGTCCCCTAGACTTAGAACTACTTAAACCTAACTAACCTAAGGACATCACACACATCCATGCCCGAGGCAGGATTCGAACATGCGACTGTAGCGGTCGCACGGTTCCAGACTGAAGCTCCTAGAATCGCTCGGCCACACCGGCCGGCTACAGTGATACAACGTGTTTGAGTATTAGACCTTCATCTCCTTTTATATACTATATTACCAATTTTATATCCTCATATATTTTTCTCTTTTCCTCATCTTTCACTTGTAGTGTCGGTCAGCATGTATACCTGAACTACTCTTGTTGTCTTTGGTTGTCTATCGAGTATGATGAGAATACTCCTGTCACTCAACTGTTCACAGTAACTCACACGTTGCTCTACCTTCCTGTTCATAACAAACGCTATTCCTGTTGGATTATTTTCTGCTTTTGTCGATATTGTCATATATTCATCTGACTAGAAATCCTTATCTTCATTCCATTCCACTTCACTGAGCCCTACTGCATCTAGACTGAGTCGCTGTACGAGGGTGAGTCAAATGAAAACCTTAAATATTTTTTAAAAATCTTATTTATTCTTCAGAAGTGATACAAAGCTGTATCACTTTTCAACATAAACCCCCCCACGCTCAATGCAGGTCCTCCATCGCTTACAAACTGCATAAATTCCTTTAGAAAAAAAATTCTTTTGGTAATCCGCGCAACCACTCATGCACCGCGTGGCGTACCTCTTCATCAGAGAGGAACGTCTTTCCTCCCGTTACGTCTTTGTGTGGTCCAAACATATGGAAATCACTTGGGGTAAGGTCTGGTGAGTATGGTGGATGAGGAAGACACTCAAAATGCAGGTCTGTGATTCTTGCAACTGTTGTAAGGGCAGTGTGGGGCCTTGCATTGTCATGTTGCAAAAGGACACCTGCTGATAGCAATCCACGTCGCTTTGATTTGATTGCAGGCCGCAGATGATTTTTTTAGAAGATCTGTGGATGATGCACTGGTGACAGTGGTACCTCTTAGAAATGTAATGCTCCGAAATGACGCCTTTTTCGTCCCAAAAGAAAGTGGTGGAAGTGAACCCAGGTTTCGTCCCCAGTAACTATTCTTGCGAGGAAGCCATCACCTTCTCGTTCAAAGACCCGAAGAAGTTCTTCACAAGCATCAACACGTCGTTCTCTCATTCCAGGAGTCAGCTGCCGTGGCACCCATCTTGCAGACACTTTGTGAAACTGGAGCACATCATGCACAATGTGGAGTGCTGACCCACGACTAATCTGTAAACGTACTGCAATGTCATTCAGTGTCACTCGGCGGTTTTCCTTCACTATGGCTTCAACACCTGCAATGTTCTGTGGAGTCACAACTCGTTGTGCCTGACATGGACGAGGAGCATCTTCCACTGAAGTAACACAATTTGCGAACTTTCTAGTCCATTCGTAGACTTGCTTCTGTGACAAACATTCGTCGATGAATTTCAATAGGTTTCACACCTTCACTACGCAAAAACCGAATAACAGAACGCTGTTCTTCCCTGGTGCAAGTCGCAAGTGGGGCGGCCATCTTTGTACTGATACTGCGACGGTATGTGTGCATCTGCACTATGCTGTCACCTACATGCCGTTCTGCGCGCTGTTTTTAGCACGCTTACCAACTTACAGTATAACGGTGCGAAATTAAGATTTCTTATTACAAATTTAAGGTTTTCATTTGACTCACCCTCGTACGTGTTATGGCGTAAAGTCAAACACCGCCATGCCAATCGGAAACGATAGAGAAGAGAGGGCTGTGACAACAAAACGTCAGCCAATTACACGCTGACCGACCCCTCTCTAGGACGACAATGCAACAGCAGCGGCCTCTATTTGAAGGGGGACGTAGGCGCCACTCCCGACTGGTCGCGGTCAGTTGAAGAGAAGCTTCAAGACTAGCGACCTGAATAGAAACATCAACTGTATTCGGAATTGTATGTACTGAAGAAGCTTGTTTATTTTGTCTGTCGCCCTTTGCTTTGACACATCTATGTAATTCTCAAAGTTAAGTACTGCCATTTACTTTTTTGTAATAAAACTCATTAAAATGATTTGCTTGAATTGTTGCCTAGCGATCCGAGAAAGCAGCTTTCCTAGACACCCCATATTCGACGACTAGGCAGGATTTAACAGTATACACCTTTTCAGATTTCCTAGCTACCCTACAACATTCTGAATTCCCAAATTCCACTCTCCGATTCGTAAAATCGGTTATTTAATCTTATTTTCATAATCATCTCTTCCTTGGCACACATACGAATGGGGGATCAATCTAGAATCTTTTGGCAATAGAGGGACTATCATGTCAGCTTTTTTTTCTGTTACACGGCACATATGTAAATTACGTGTCTGTAACGGAATGATTTCCATTGCCTTCTGCATGTTCATGCCATTGATCACTGCTGATTCTTCCGCCTTTTAGGGTCAGTTTCCAGCTCACAGTTTCTGGCTCAAGGGCAAGAGGATGCCTTGAAAGTCTGTCCGCTCCTCAGCCGTCTTTCACAATGCCGTTGGCAGAACGGTGGTGACTTTTGATTCCTGAAGACTTCACGATTTTTGCTAACAATTTAAGGAATGGCTGAGAAGCCTGAAATGAAGCAACAAGATTATAAGATCTAACTATAGCACTTAATCAGTTGTTTATTCTAAAAATAAATTTATTTTTTATTGATTTATAAATCAGCCACGAATCACATTAGTTGATTACACTACATTCCTAAAATTCGCGTAACTATCACTAGAATAAAAATAAAGTATATTTTATTGAGTAAGTAATATATTTTATTGAGTAAGTAATATATTTTAATTAGTAGAAATCATAGATTTTGAGTCTCAATTATACTTTTATCCAGATTAGTCGAAGAGTGCTGCAAGTGATACATGTGAGTTGACCTTGCCTCGGGACTGCTGCAATTGTACCTAACGTTTGTCAACACTCAAGTAGCAGCTTCAGTGAAGATGCACCTAAAGCGCTCATTCGTGTCTTAAAAGTCATATCTAGTCTGTGAAAAGGATAGTGTTCACGTTTTGCTGAGTTGTAGTTGTTTTCAACTAGGATAAAGTGGTCCTTCTAGTTTGGTGACAAATCACTACCACAGTTATTTCTGCTGTAAAAATAGTACATCCTTAAACGATGCAAACTGGAATTTTTCATGAAACAGAGTTATGTCTCCACGCAATCAAAGCATCAGACGCTAGTTGGAATACAACCAAAAAAATCGATAGACATCCCCAACTGGGCACGGACGCGTCAAAGTGACAACATGGGAAGTGTTACGGCGGTGAACCATGAAGGTATAAATATGCTAAACCTAATCCTATGGGCTATATAGGATGGCGGATGTCACCTTCAAGTTTTTGACGTAATGGCAACTCCTTTTTTACCTCCATGGTTATTTTGCTAAATAGTTACTTAAAATGACAGTTCGGCAATAAATTACTTTCTGTTTAGAGTCTAGTCTAGAAAAGATCTTGTGTTTCACACACAATAACTTGGATGGGCTTGTTTCGTAATTATTTATAAGTGTTTACGTCAGGGGTCAGAGATATTATTCCATTGAAGTCGTTGCGAGTCAAATCTCAAGAATGTTAGTACGTCTGACTTTTCGTTGCGAATTATTATTCAGTAAAAAAAATTGAAACTGTCTTTATCGTTTTCTTTAGTTTGGGATTTTATTAAATTAATTCCTTTTTATAATCAAGCATTTATATGGGCAGAGACTCAGAACACGAAAACCCCATGGAATAGTTTTCTGCAATATATTTGCACAAAGTTCGCATCATAAGACATAAATTGCTCACGCGAGCATGCTTTCTAATGGCTCTGAGCACTATGGAACTTAACATCTATGGTCATCAGTCCCCTAGATCTTAGAACTACTTAAACCTAACTAACCTAAGGACATCACACAACACCCAGGCATCACGAGGCATAGAAAATCCCTGACCCCGCCGGGAATCGAACCCGGGAACCCGGGCGCGGGAATCGAGAACGCTACCGCACGACCACGAGCTGCGGACCACGCGAGCATGTACATTTGACAAGGATCAGTACTAGTATTGGTAACAGTAGTCGAAACAGTCACTGTAATAACGGTAGTAGCTCAACAGTACGCCAACATTGGTTTATATAGTCCTCCATAGAGTTTTGTATTCAATATTCAGTTGCTTTGAACTTTAACATTTTTGCTAACTGCTCTACTCTTATCACTAGAATATTACCAAATTCGTTCAAAACTGAAAAAAAAGTAAAGAAAACAGTCATAAAACTACAGAGTAGTCTCCAATCACATAAAGTGTAGTTACACACGGTAAGTAATATCCGTAGCGATATACCTTAACACACAGAAAATTTTTCCAGATAGGTTGAAATATGTCATTGTAAAACCTGTTTATGAAAAAGGTGACAAGCAAATCTTCAATAATTATCGTATAGTTTTCTTCCTGACGTTTTTTCCAAAATATGTGATAAATAATGTAGTCAAGAGTAGTCTCACATGTAAGCAGAAGCAACTTACTTAGCACATCACAGTTTGGATTCCAGAAGGATTGCTCGATTAAGAATGTTACATTCACTCACCAAATACTAACAAGTGTAAAGCAATAAAATGTTGCGAACAGGTTTTGTTTGTGATCTTTCGGACGCTTGTAACTGAGTAGATCATGTGACTTCTAGAAAAACTTAACTTTTATGAAATTGGTGACACTGGAAACTAGCACTTCGAATCATAATTAACAAACGGAGTGCAAAAGGTTTGCTGAATAATTCAAGCAATGTAGGAAGGAGAGAAAATTTTAGTGACTGGGGAGGAAACACTAGTGGAGTTCCACATAGTTCACTTTCGGCTCCGCTCCTTTTCCTTATATACGAGGAGCTTTGAGTGTAATGCAACACAGTTTTTTCTCGGCCAGTTTCGATTGAAAAAAGGAGGTATTTGTTGTGGGGCATCGTGGAATATTTCCGTTTCACCCCTTCTAGTTTCATGAATGTCCGATAGGTGGTGGCGCTAAACGTAGCCCTCAAAACTGCAGTCCACAGAGTGGCGTCACACCACCTCTCCTCCGTAGAAAGAATTCAGAACCGTACCGACAGCCGGTAGAGTCACGCATGGCAACGGTCTTCTGCAACTCTGAGGGGCTATTCAGTTTTATATGCTTCCTCGTGGTGCAACGATCAACTCTGAAGTTTGCTATCCTAAGGAAATTGAAGAAACAACTTCATCGTGTTCCGCTCCAAAAATGCAATTCTCCTTCTCCATGACAACGCAAAGTCTCACACACGTCTGTGCACCCGAGAGGAACTCATAGAACTTCATTGGACTGCTGCTCCTCGTCCAGCCTACAGCCCGGACCTCGCACCTTCCGACTTCCATCTTTTTGGCCCAGTGAAGGTTGCACTCCGCGGGAAGCTGTACGTGGTTGATGGGAAGGTTACTGATGCAGCAAGACGTTTCCTCTGACGTCGACAATTAGACGTAACATGCGGACACTCAGGCTCTCCCAGTAAGGCGGCGTTAAGTCCGTCGCATTGAATGGAGATTATGTTGGAAAACAGGGTTTAGTAGCCAGAAGAGTGGGAAATAATTTGGTGTATCGGAATCCTGAATAAAACCAACCTACTGTCAGAAAAAATACTGTCGCAATACTTATTGAACGCCCCTCGTATATGAATGATGTTCTGCTTAAAATTCATCAACCAGAATGCGTACTTTTCGCAGAAGATATTAGTGCTGTAATAAATCCCATTAGAGAGAAACCAACTGTATGAATTGTTAATGACATTTTCAAAGAAAATTGCGAAAATGCACTTATACATTATAATGATTAATAAGAACAAACTCAGCTACATAATAACTAATTTATTGTGCTGCACTGGTTTCTTTCTTAGAACATTTTCAGACTGTCGAGCTATGCTAAGGTCATGATATAAATGTGAGAAGAATATCATGGCTTTAGCACAATTCAGAAACCTGAAGTATTCTAAGAAGGACACTGGTCATTGCACAGTAAATGTGTAATAGTACAGCTGAGGTGGCTTTCATTTGTTATTAAAATTATTGTCAGCTGTGGTGCTCAACATGATCAAGATTGCACTGTATTCTGTTCTGTACAACAAATATAATAATATCAACAATTGATGCAGCACTCCAGGAGTAGTCAGTAAATAGGATCGAATGCTCCAAAATTTTTGGATAAACACTTTGATGAAAACTTGAATTGAAAAAACCATATTACTAAGCTGCTCAAACAATTTCAGGTACTTTTTGCTTTGTACAACTGTTATTCAAGGAAACAAACTAATTAACCACCTAACATATTTTGCATACTTATAACATATTTGGTGTACAACTACAGTCATCTTGTGTGTACCTCAAATAAATGGTTCAAATGGCTCTGAGCACTATGGGACTTAACATCTGAGGTCATCAGTCCCATAGAACGTAGAACTACTTAAACCTAACAAACCTAAGGACTTCACACACATCCAGGCCCGAGGCAGGATTCGAACCTGCGATCGTAGCGGCCGCGCGATTCCAGACTGTAGCGCCTTTAACCGCTTGGCCACCACGGCCGGCTGTACCTCTTCAAGGAGTTAGATAATTTAACGGCATCTTCACACCACCTCAGCTATATTATTATATCTATTCGTTAATGAAATTCAGAAACAATCCATCAGAGCTGAGAAGAATAGTGCTCTGCATACCTACAACACCCTAAGAAAAAATTACATTTCTTACCTACTAATAAAGTTGTCAGTGGCTTAGGAAGAAGTTCAATAAGCATCACCAACATTTTTAGATCGTTTCACCAATAACAAAGCGAAGAAAGTTTCAAATCTAACCTAAAGCTGTTTCATCTGGAGATTTCCTTTGATTCCATAGACGAATTTTTGTCCAAACATTGGAAGCCTGCCAAAAAAAGTAGTAGTTACGTGAGTAGTACCAAAAATAATATGTTAAAACTATCCTGTAAGCTGGTTCATATCACACCATTTCGATAAAAAATCTTTCAAGTCATCTATGGAAAATGAACTACCAGATAGCTGCAGAATGGGCTGCCACATCTTTCTGTTGGAAAAAGTACCCACATAAAAGACTTTCTGGTTTGTCGTATCAGTTTCTGGCAGATAGGAACATGTAAACGTACACCACATTATTTCGGCGACATTCATCAAGTAGTGCTCCGAGCCCAGCTCAAATGAAGTAAGTTTGTCAAAAAGTTACCTACATTTGAATCACTACTGAAATCTATCATGCATTTTGCAAACAACGTCGTTCATTTAGGCAAAGCAGCTCCATGTCGTCTTCAAAATGTGATCACTTCCAACTTGTATGTGAGCTACAGAAAAGTACCGGCAGTTCCGTAATTACTGGTTCGTGTGAAAAATAGTACGCAAAGTTTCGACTTCTCTCGGCAACATGTGTACGTCTTTTAATGTCATGTACAAATCTGAAAATCACCCGGTGTAAATGACCTTACACCTTGCACTGATATATCTTGAAAAGTGTTCCTTAGTCATAATCATAATCCACCTTGCAGACTTGCAACAAAAGAAAGAGCAATAAAAGCAATAGTCAGAAAAATTATTGACTGTTCTTTGGTAAAAAAAATCTATTAACTAATTTAGAAAAAAGGTAAATGCACTAAATTCATTGCAACATGGGATATATAATCATTAATAATAACAGAGAATATGAGAAAGGAGATATGCAAAACTGATAGTCCAAACTTTCCTGAGAGCGCGTACTCATTAGGATTTGAACTGGAAATCACATATTATAAATATTCTCAAATACTGAAGATTAACAAGAATTGCTCTGCGTGTGATTGTCCATTTTGGTGAGAAAAGAATGAGGACGTTAGCTCACTTTACATACTTCCATTGATTAAACTATATTGAATAACTTTCTGGAGTAATTTCACACATAGACAAAATAGTTTAAATGCAAAGAAATGTGCTGTAAGGAATATGTGGTGTCCGTTCTGGAGCATCATCCAGGCAACTGCTTAAAAATTAGGCATACTAACAATAGGGTCACAATGTATTTGCTCTGCTAGGAAGTTCGTTTATAGAACCAGTCACGATTTGAATATCATGGTTGATTCATAAATGTAGTGCTAGGAATCAAAATGGCCTCGCATATCCACAATTTAAGCCAACTTTTGCACAGAAAGCCTAAAAAATTTTCGTAACCCCACCCCCCTATTGTGAATTAAAAATGGTAAAAAAGTTAAATTTTCAAAACAAATGCCAATATTTTCTGCTTGACAAATACTTCTATTCAGTAACCGAATTTATGGACAGCAAGTATCTTCATGTGGTTTGGTTACATTTTTTAAGGTATGAGTCTGTCATGCTGTCTGATACTGTCCTCAATCTTTTCCTAGCTTATGCTAACCACTCCACCTCTAGGTAAATCTCACGCCCAACATTCTCCGTCATCTGTTTTGTTTATTCTAGTCTTGATCTGTCGACTACTATTTCTTCCCTGTGCTACTCCTTCCATCCCCAGATCAACTATTCCTGGGAGCTGTGACAGATATTGCAGTAAATTGTTGGTTGGTTGGTTCATTGGGAGAGGGGACCAAACAGCGAGGTCATCAGTCCCTACTAAGATCTTTCATAGCTTCCTATCCTCCCCTTTTCTTTCTAGTACGACATTTCACACTTTATCTTAGTGCTCCGTCGTCTTGGCCTCAGAGTGCCCAATTGGGGCCGATCGGCCGCCGTCTCATCCACAGCCAATGACGACACTCGGAGTTGGAGGGGGGGGGGGGGGGGGCGGCAGCATACTGTTCTCCCGGCCGTTGCGGACTTTGCAGACTTTGGAGCCGCTACTTCTCATTCAAACAGCTTCTCAGTTCGTATCACGAGGCTGGGTACACCCCGCTCCAGCTCTCCTACCAACGAAAAATCCCTGGCAATACCGGAAATCGGACCCGGTCCCTTCGCATGGCACTCGCCCATGCTGATCACTCAGTTACGGAATTTGACACTTTATTTATGTACACACTTCATTTTTAATATTCTCCGATAGTATCACATTTCAAATGATTACATTTTCTTCGTTCCCCACATTTATGATGATCGACATTTCGTTTCTGTATAACGCTTTGCTTCAGAGATAAGCTTTGAGACACTTCCTCCTCAGTTACATATAAATATCAGAAATCAACTGAGCCCTTTTATTGAACAAGGCGTTCCTGACTATTCTTCTCCTTATATCTTTATTGCTTCGGCCACTCTGTGTAATCTCACTTCCTAGAAAGAATTCTTTCACTTCTTCTGTTACTGTGTGGTTCCCAATTTTGATGCTAAGCAATTCGTTATTCTTTTTCCTATTAAACTTCATTTCCTTTGTCTTTTCTCTGTTACATTTATTAAATTTGAAAGTGCGCTTAAGCAGTCACAGCTGAGGTAACGTGCCGACATCACAAATAGACGACGAGGTAAACTAGATGAGAGAACTGGTTATTCTGTACATAGGGGGAGATGAAGTTTAATAATCTTGGGGAATCGGAACGCCAAATTAGGAGCAGCAACAGAAGACATAATCACGGGAGAATATGAACACGGCGATAGTAATGAAGAGGATAAAGGCTCTTTAGCCCCTGCAGTAAATGTCGAGCTACCAATGAGAAATACACCGTTCAAACATTACAAGAGGAGGAGGAGGAGGAGAAGGAGTAGAAGGTATACTTGGAAAAGGGAGACACACAAGAAGACATCATCTCGATTAAACCAAGATGAGACAGAGATTCCTAAATCAGATGCCGAATGTAAGGTCTACCAGGAACAGACACAGACTCAGATCATAATTTAGCAATACTGAAGAGTCAGTTGAAGTATAGGAAAATGTTCAGGAAGAATTTATGCGCAGTAATGTGAATATTAAACTGTTGGTAAATGACAGCGTGTAATCAAAGTTCTCTGAGGCCGCAGAACTGCGATACCGGATACCACAGTGGGTAGTTTAATTGAGGAGAAGTGGGTATCACTAAAAAGATAATCGCTGAAACTGAAGTTGGGTAGACAGACGTAAGTGTAAGGATAATAACTAGAAAGAAATTTTGTGTAACAGAAGAAATACTTTTGGTGAGCTAAAAATTCTCAATGGAAAAAAAGAATAAAGCAACACAAATAATTTAGAAACGTGTTTAATAGGAAATGCAATGCAGCTAAAGGGAAATTACTGCAAGAAAAACGTGGAAATATTGGAAAGAACGGTCGTCGTAAGGGCAGTTTCAGCATATAAAAACTTAAAGATAACTTTCGAAGAATTGAAGAACAAATATGTCAGAAGTGCATGAGGACTTCCACTGTTGCACGCAGTAGAGAGAGTGGGTAAGTGGAAACAATACGTTGAAGGCCTCTGCGAGGGGAAAAGAGCTGTCTGATAACGTAATGGGGATTGCAAGATAAGAAACCAGGACATTTTCCGTAAAATCTGGGAATAAAGTAATACGTGCTGAACAATAACTAGCAGGGACAAGATATTGGGATATGTGTTAATATGTCAGGAAATAATTTCGACGTTACTATAAGAAGTCCCAGACCGCAACATTTGTAGCGAAAGATAGAAAGGCGGGCGTTGTGTTTAGCTGCCATTCTGAGACGGAAAGATTGGTAGATGAAAGGAATTCGTTTCAAGCCGTATCAAACTAATCAGAAGATCCCCAAAAAATTAAATAAAAATCCAGTTATTAACTAAAAAAATTTTGCATCGCGACGTCACATCACTTCGGAGTTTTTGCACATGCTATCCGTTAAACTATAACAGATTTTGAACATTATTACTAGGAAATTTTTGATGGAGCAAATTGTGGGAAGGATGAAATGTATTCGAAAGAAGTATTCGCATAACATTCGGTTGAGCTATTCTATTCGAACATTCAAACTGCCTCGTAGTGACGTAGATTGTCTGTTCAAATGGTTCAAATGGCTCTGAGCACTATGTGACTTAACATCTGTGGTCATCAGTCCCCTAGAACTTAGAACTACTTAAACCTAACTAACGAAAGGACATCACAAACATCCATGCCCGAGGCAGGATTTGAACCTGCGACCGTAGCAGTCAGATTGTCTGTTACTCCTGATAAAATGCTAGTTGCTTACCTCTCATGCACTGTTGTTGTCACTTCCAGTTCCTTGATATTTTTATAATTTCCCCAAAGACAGATCGTCAGGCCTTGATGCGACCAGGACACCTTTCAGTAAACAACCGCACCGTTGTTACAGCAGCTTGGCAACATTAACGGCAAACGAAAACCACATACCCATTTTAGAGTTTAGTGCTCGTACACATTCAGAAAATGCGACTTGTTTCAGGAGCAGGGTGTCTGACCGAAGACCACAGACTGAAGGCTTTCAAACGCACAGCTGAACAGACGAAGCGCACCTGAGTTATGTTTTTGCTTACATTTGGTACCGGAGATAGACGTCTGTGTGTCCAGCACTCCTGAGGGCAGGACGGTGATTTGTGGTGCTATTAAACAGTTACTATTCGATCAAGTACCACTCATGTTTAGTTGTTGAAGACCGCTTCGAAGTCTCTTTCCAGTTCCACAGAAGAAAGTGCATACACCGACAGAAAAAAAATCAATACACCAAAAGAAAATTAACGTGGAGTAACGAAATTTCGCTGATACATTTGTCTAAGTAACATACTCAAGTGATTAACGCTGCAACTACACAGATTAATGTAAGCGCGAGATAAGCCATTGCAGATGTGAAATGCTGCTACATTAACAACGGTGGAAACGCCAGAATGTTGACTGCAGGCATGCAAACATGCATGCATTGTGTTGTACAGGTGCTGAATGTCAGTTTGTGGGTTGGAGTTCCATATACAGTAAAGGAAACGCATGTGCTTTGAACCGCTAGTACGCGGCGACGAGATGGTGTATTGACTTTGAATGAATGTTGGCAGACTGCCCATACAATGCAGTTCCAGTCGCTATGGAGTGTTGAAGCGTAGAGCATCGTGTGTTCGTTGTCGAGCAGTACTTTAGAAACAATGATTCCGTAGTCACAGTGCAACGTCTTTTCCATGAAAATTTTGAAACTGGACGTAGAGTCGCAGTGCCTGATCGAAATACTGCACTCCGATGGGTTGCAGCGTTTAGAAGTTCTGGATCTGTGATGAAAAAGAAACCACATGGTTTTCCCCGTTCAGTTCGTACTCCGGAAAATGTAGAGCGAGTGAGAACGGCAGTTCTTGCTAGTCTGAAACGATCGGCTAGACGACAGACAGGCTGCAGCGATGGGTATGTCACGTCCTTCGCTTCACCGCATCTTACATGAAGATCTTAAGTTTCACCCGTATAAGATAATGATTGTCCAGCAGCTTAGTGAACGGGATTTTGTGCAGCGCACAGTTTTGTCGCGTAATGGACGAAATTTTTACGAAGATGCAGATGCTACAGTCTTCATGAGTGATGAAGCACATTTCGTGTAGACGGTTATGTCAATGTTCAAAATTGTCGTATTTGGCGCCGGAGAACCCACATGAATTACACCAAAGACCTCTCCACAGTTTAAAAGTAACAGTGTGGTCCTGCATTTCAAAGATGGGGATTGTTGGACTCTGTTTTTTTTTTGAAGAGGAAGGAACTGCAGTTACTGTGCCATCAGCGTGCTACGTTAAAATGTTAAACACCTTTCTTCGTCCAGAACTTGAAAGGCGTCAAGTGAACATGAGAGAAATACGGTTTCAGCAGGACAGTGCCACAGCTCACACAGCATCCGTGGAAGTGGTTCGACAAATGTTCCCAAGACATGTTATTTCGAGATATGGTGATGTTTACTGGCCCCCTAGCTCACCCCATTTGTCGTAATGCGACTTCTTTCTGTGGGAATATTTAAAATCAAAAGTCTCCATGAACAAGCCTCGCACAATCGATGACCTGAGGAATTCCATTCGTCAGGAAATTGAAGCAGTGCCGAATGAAATGTTGGAGAGAGCCATGCGTAATTTTCGGGAGAGGATCCAAATTTGTATCCAGCAAGAAGGACATCGTCTCCAAGACATTATTTTCGAATCTAATTAAAGTATGTATATTTCAAAACTGCATTAAAAAATCTATCACTTAATGTTTGTTTTTGTCATTTTTATCAAACCGTGTCCCAGTCACTCAATAGTGAAAAACATGCGTTTCTTCTGCTGCACCCTGTATGTTGCATTTGGTCACATTACAGAGATGGTTAATGGTGTTTGTGGATGGCGCTGGAATTGTCGTCCAGTGATGTCCTATTTGAGTTCGCTTGGAGGCAGATCTGGTGATCGAGCATATTAAGACAAGACGTGGAGCAAGTAGGGTGCGTGGGATCCCCACGAGAGTGCCCCTGTTGTCTTAGGAAATCGCACACTCCAGGTGTAGGTCCAGCGTGTCTAGTTCACAGACAAGATGGTTGCAGGACGCCAACTGGCCTCCTCCTGACCAACACCTGGTCATCACTGCCACAGAGGCAGAACCAGCTCTCCTCAGAAAACACAACACACCTCCTCCCTGCCCACCACCACTGACAGTGCAAATGCCGACAGGTTGGGGACAGTGGGATGCACGCTACACGGCGTCTGGTTCAGAGCTGCCCTTGAAGTAGCCGAACTGTAACAGTTCGTTGTTCACTGTGGTGCAGCTGCTGCTCAAATTGCTGCTGCAAGTTCAGTATGGTGGGTCAGAGCCACACGCCGAGCACAATCGTCTCCCGTTTCGGTAGCGCCACACGTCCGTCCGGAGCCCGGTGTTCTCGCGACAGTACATTCTCCTGATCACCACTGCCAACAGTGATGCACAGTAGTTACATTACCCGCCAAGGCTTTCAGCAATACCGCAGAAGGGACATCGAACTTCTCGTAGCCGTGTTACACCACCTCGTTCAAACTCAGTGAGGTGTTAGTAATGGAGTCTTTGTCGCCTTAAAGGCGTTCTTGACTAACGTCCAATCTCAAAAGTAGCGAACGCTCACAACCGTCGTCTATGTGAAGCGAACCTTCGCTACTAACGCCACTCTTAAGCGACTGTGGCGAAATTTGAACAGACGCTATCTTTCAAATGTAGATAACGCCTACAAATTCCATCTTGGTGCTACGATTTTGCGGGCTTTCAAATTAACTACGCACCCTCCGACTCAGAGTTGCAATATTAACAGTTTTGGCTGGTTTCGTTGTCTAGGGGCTGGGATACGCAGTTGCCGCATTAGAAGCCAAATACTGCTGAGTCTACAGTATAAAATATGAATAGACACATTAATCGAATGGTCGTAGGTCTCTATCACTCGGCAATTGCGAATTTTGAAAGTAATATAGACATTTATAAATGAAAGATTGCAATTAAATAATATCTGCAGATACTATCTTAAAGACTTTAAATGATGTGTACGATAGCAGAAGTACTTTTGAGAATGCGGTATATTTCTGCAAACACTTATTGGTGTCGATGGTCCAGCAATTAAAATATAAGTTGAATAACAGGGAAACAATAGATTCCTACAGCACGTAATCAGTTATCATCATCAACAACATAGCTCGGAAGACATTCACTTCTAAACGCACACACTGCGTCTTCACTTCAGAAGCCACGGAAACCACGCAAGAGTACAAGTCGGCACTCCGAAGTATTTCCATCTCTCGCGATCACGCGCAAACTGCTCCCCTCCAAGTCTTTCCCGCGACTGCGCGTGCGCCGCGGCGTCCAGCACTTCCCGTGTCGTCTCCCGTCCTGTCCAGCACTCTCCGTGTCCAGTGCCGTACTCCCCGGACTACCCCCGTGTCCTCTCCGGAGACTGGCTTCCATCCAGTCTCCCCATTCACGAGCGCTGTGATTGGCTAGAGCGTTCGCGCCCTGTCTTCATGCCAACGCACTGTCACACAAGCGTAATGAAACACATTCGAAATACCGGATTTACATTCAAATGACTTGAAATTAAATAAATATTCCTACGACTGGACCATAAACGCGCTCTAACACACATTATTAAATACATAAACAATTAAATAAACATATATCAAAAGAAAAGAAGCAAAAGGTAGACCAGGAGCCTTGTGTCTCTGTGTGTAACCTCCCCCTCACTTATCGATCTTAATGACAGTGAAAAATGAAATCGCGTGTACCTAATGGGAATTTTGGAAAAGCAATCGTCACCGAAGTTAACCTGTCGGTAAAGAGGGAGGAAAGGGTTACATCTAAATGAAAGGAAAAATGCAAGTGAAACTGGTGGAAATTAATTTTGAATTAGGGATAAAGTTAATAAAGAAAGTAAATGTGCGGCCGTTACGTTAACAATCAACTAGCGGTAATTAGATATTTGAGATTTGGGGGAAATTATACGGTCGCCAGTCCTATGGACAATTACTATAATAACTGAAAAAGAAAGGTTATTACACTTATAATTAGCACCAGAAGCGTGGCAACTGAAGGTTGACACGGGTAGTGTGAAAACTGAAAGTTTGTCAGAAGTAATAAATTTCGCTACACTTAATTTAGCAAAAGAATTAATGAAACCGGAAAATCGAAAGTTAATTTAGTGACTGAAGTTAATAGTGAGCTTTCTTTCTGAAGCACATCGAAATACAGTTAGTCTTGGACTACCTCAACAATCATTTCTAAAGCTACTTGAATCTACGCAATTTAGAAAGAAGAGATTTAACTTTGAACTTGAATTAAACGATTCTGAACAATTAACAATAGTAAAATTTAGTACGTACCAAGCTGAGCTGCAGTCACAGGTAAGCTAAAATACGGTAACGAAACTCGCACTCTTAATTTGTGCTTGTGTAATCTAACTATTGTAGCCAGCTATGAATACTTAAATTGAACTTTGAAATTAAAGCAGTGAAATGGAATTACGCTGGCGTTTGAATTTCAACGACACTCGGGTTCATTTCGGAAAAGGAAGGGACCCTGCTTGGCAATGCAATTGGGACAATGAGCAACAAAGGTTCATGCTGAGTTGCTGTAATTTTGCGAGGCAAATGGAACAATTTGAAAAGCTGAGGTCTGCCATACAGTTCTGAAACTTTACGTGCTTTTAGTCTTCCTTGTTGCTTGATTGAAGGTTTGAAGCCGTCGATCGAGGAGGTGGCGACAGTCACTCATTGTCGGCCGTCGCTGTTGCAGAAGCTGGATGTTGGCGCGCCTTCTTCTCGACACGGTCACCAGGCGAAACGGGCTCTTGATGTGCGCCAGCTAATGCTTCCCGTCCGCGACACCATGTCAGAAACTATCATCGCGAGTCGAGCGCAATTACATGCTGCCAAACCCCGAAAGCGCCGCAACTCGCGGGAGCGTCACACAACACACCTGCTCCACTCGCTACTCCAGCCAGACTCTCTCTGCCCGCGCTCCACGCGGCAGAGTTATCACCACCAAAGATCCTACACACTTTGATTCTTCACACGACCTATCGATGTAATCGTTCGATAGCAGTTTTCCCTAGGCAAGACCCAGCGTAAAAATACAAATAATCTTTACACAACAAAGCAATTATACATCGACATAAATGCATAAATATATATATACAAATAGTAAAACAATTACAATATGTAAAGACACAGAAATATCATATATTCAGGTAGCAAAAATAAGGAAAACAAATTATAGCACAATAGATGGAAATAGGAGGATATGCATTTCCGGCGTTACATGTGCTTTGTAAAACGCAGTAAATATTTAACCAATTTCTTCATGAATAGTATATATCGGATATAAACAAAGATATAGATGAATAAATATATTTATAAGCATGCTGCAACCGTTTTATCGTGTAACTGTGGAGTACTTATGGCCTGATGCGATCAGTAGTAATCGGCCACTTTGACCTCCAATAAGTCATGTAATATTCAATTCATACCAATTTAGGTTTACACTAATAGGTTTCTAAAGATACGGCGGTCGACAAAATTGGATGAAGCGTTTATACTTTGCAAATTCGTTGCTGCGTGTTACGTGTATAATTAACGGTCAGATACTTAACTTTAAACTAATAAAGATATTGAAAATCTGATCACACCATCAGAATCGTCGTGCAAATAATAGTAATGTACATGTTTCTTTTTGAGGTATAATGATTCATCTGGCTACTACTAATTTCTATACGAACTGTGAAATGTCTGCCATTAAGGTTCCACAAAGTCCGCCATCTTTGGCACTCCCGGCATAGACATCTCCTTCATCGACAAAAAGCACCGTGCTCGTCCCAGCGGAATTCCCAGCCACGCGGCTGGAACATGCGCTGGGGCTACCGCTCTCCTCCGGCTAGCGTTTGCCACCACGTGTCTGCTGCCGGGCACCGGCTTCGACGAGCGTCCTGTGTGGCCGCCCCAGTTCCCAACATACAATATTTCCAGGGCGCCACAGCTCGCACGTTACCTCACAAGTACCATCTAAAAGACGAAAGTAAATTCGTTGTCAGAATTCGGTAGCTGAAACCAATAAAAATTACTTGCATATATCAGAAAATTCATCAACCTTCGTATGTTTACTCGCTCTGAATAAACGAGGGGCGTTCAGTAAGCAATGCAACACATTTTTTCTCTGCTAATTTCGGTTGAAACAATGCGGAATTAATGGTGGAACATCATGGAGCATTCCTGCTTCAGCTCGCGTGGTTACGTGAAGTTCAGAAAGGCGGCGGCGTTGTAAGTAGCTTTCAAAGAGGCGTCTGTAACAGGGATGCAGAGAGTTGTCACTGAATTTCTTTTGGCGGGAAAACAGAGCATCGTAGATATTCGCAGGCGCTTGCAGAAGGTCTACGGAGACGGAGCAGCGAACAAAAGCACGGTGAGTCGTAGGGCTTCGCGTCTATCATCACTGCAGTAAGATCGCGCAAATCTGTCCTACCTCCTGCCTACCGGCCGGCCACACACAGCTGTGACTCCTGTAGTGCTGCAACGTGAGGACACTCTCACTCGAGGTGACGGACGGATCACAAACACCTCGCTGCACAACTGTACGTCTCTGTTGGAAGTGCTGACACACCCGTCCACCTGTTGGGGTACTCAAAGATGTGTGCCCGCTGGTTTCCTCGCCGCTTAATATAAAACTGTAAAGAGCAACGAAGGACGAACTGTGCGGAATTGCTTGCTCGTGACAAATGGTTCAAATGACTCTAAGCACTTTTTTTCTTTTTTTGGTCATCAGTTCTACTGACTGGTTTGATGCGGCCCGCCACGAATTCCTTTCCTGTGCTAACCTCTTCATCTCAGACAAGCACTTGCAACCTACGTCCTCAATTATTTGCATGACGTATTCCAATCTCTGTCTTCCTCTACAGTTATTGCCCTCTACAGCTCCCTCTAGTACCATGGAAGTCATTCCCTCATGTCTTAGCAGATGTCCTATCGTCCTGTCCCTTCTCCTTATCAGTGTTTTCCACATATTCCTTTCCTCTCCGATTCTGCGTAGAACCTCCTCATTCCTTACCTTATCAGTCCACCTAATTTTCAACATTCGTCTATAGCACCACATCTCAAATACTTCGATTCTCTTCTGTTCCGGTTTTCCCACAGTCCATGTTTCACTACCATACAATGCTGTACTCCAGACGTACATCCTCAGAAATTTCTTCCTCAAATTAAGGCCGGTATTTGATATTAGTAGACTTCTCTTGGCCAGAAATGCCTGTTTTGCCATAGCGAGTCTGCTTTTGATGTCCTCCTTGCTCCGTCCGTCATTGGTTATTTAACTGCCTAGGTAGCAGAATTCCTTAACTTCATTGACTTCGTGACCATCGATCCTGATGTTACGTTTCTCGCTGTTCTCATTTCTACTACTTCTCATTACCATCGTCTTTCTCCAATTTACTCTCAAACCATACTGTGTACTCATTAGACTGTTCATTCCGTTCAGCACATCATTTAATTCTTCTTCACTTTCACTCAGGATAGCAATGCCATCAGCGAATCGTATCATTGATATCCTTTCACCTTGTATTTTAATTCCACTCCTGAACCTTTCTTTTACTTCCATCATTGCTCCCTCGATGTACAGATTGAAGAGTAGGGGCGAAAGACTACAGCCTTGTCTTACACCTTCTTAATACGAGCACTTCGTTCTTGATCGTCCACTCTTATTATTCCCTCTTGGTTGTTGTATATATTGTATATGACCCGTCTCTCCCTATACCTTACCCCTACTTTTTTCAGAATCTCGAACAGCTTGCACCATTTTATATTGTCGAACGCTTTTTCCAGGTCGACAAATCCTATGAAAGTGTCTTGATTTTTCTTTAGCCTTGCTTCCATTATTAGCCGTAACGTCAGAATTGCGTCTCTCGTCCCTTTACTTTTCCTAAAGCCAAACTGATCGTCACCTAGCGCATTGTCAAATTTCTTTTCCATTCTTCTGTATATTATTCTTGTAAGCAGCTTCGATGCATGAGCTGTTAAGCTGATTGTGCGATAATTCTCGCACTTGTCAGCTCTTGCCGTCTTCGGAATTGTGTGGGTGATGCGTTTCCGAAAGTCAGATGGTATATCGCCAGACTCATATATTCTACACACCAACGTGAATAGTCGTTTTGTTGGCACTTCCCCCAATGATTTTAGAAATTCTGATGGAATGTTATCTATCCCTTCTGCCTTATTTGACCGTAAGTCCTCCAAAGCTCTTTTAAATTACGATTCTAATACTGGATCGCCTATCTCTTCTAAATCGACTCCTGTTTCTTCTTCTATCACATCAGACAAATCTTCACCCTCATAGAGGCTTTCAATGCATTCTTTCCACCTATCTGCTCTCTCCTCTGTATTTAACAGTGGAATTCCCGTTGCACTCTTAATGTTACCACCGTTGCTTTTAATGTCACCAAAGGTTGTATTGACTTTCCTGTATGCTGAGTCTCTCCTTCCGACAATCATATCTTTTTCGATGTCTTCACATTTTTCCTGCAGCCATTTCGTCTTAGCTTCCCTGCACTTCCTATTTATTTCATTCCTCAGCGACTTGTATTTCTGTATTCCTGATTTTCCCGGAACATGTTTGTACTTCCTCCTTTCATCAATCAACTGAAGTATTTCTTCTGTTAGCCATGGTTTCTTCGCAGCTACCTTCTTTGTACCTATGTTTTCCTTCCCAACTTCTATGATGGCCCTTTTTAGAGATGTCCATTCCTCTTCAACTGTACTGCCTACTGCGCTATTCCTTATCGCTGTATCTATATCGTTAGAGAACTTCAAACGTATCTCGTCATTCCTTAGTACTTCCGTATCGCACTTCTTTGCGTATTGATTCTTCCTGACTAATGTCTTGAACTTCAGCCTACTCTTCATCACTACTATATTGTGATCTGAGGTTATACCTGCTCCTGGGTACGCCTTACAATCCAGTATCTGATTTCGGAATCTCTGTCTGACCATAATGTAATCTAATTGAAATCTTCCCGTATCTCACGGCCTTTTCCAAGTATACCTCCTCCTCTTGCGATCCTTGAACAGGGTATTAGCTATTACTAGCTGAAACTTGTTACAGAACTCAGTCTTTCTCCTCTTTCATTCCTTGTCCCAAGCCCATATTCTCCTGTAACCTTTTCTCCTACTCCTTCCCCTACAATTGCATTCCAGTCGCCCATGACTATTACATTTTCGTCCCCCTTTACATACTCATTACCCTTTCAATATCCTCATACACTTTCTCTATCTGTTCATCTTCAGCTTGCGACGTCGGCATGTATACCTGAACTATCGTTGTCGGTGTTGGTCTGCTGTCGATTCTGATTAGAACAACCCGATCACTGAACTGTTCACAGTAACACACCCTCTCCCCTACCTTCCTATTAATAACGAATCCTACACCTGTTATACCATTTTCTGCTGCTGTTGATATTACCCGATACTCATCTGACCAGATATCCTTGTCTTCCTTCCACTTCACTTCACTGATCCCTACTATATCTAGACTGAGCCTTTGCATTTCCCTTTTCAGATTTTCTAGTTTCCCTACCAGGTTCAAGCTTCTGACGTTCCACGCCCCGACTCGTAGAACGTTATCCTTTCGTTGATTATTCAATATTTTTCTCATGGTAACCTCCCCCTTGGCAGTCCCCTCCCGGAGATCCGAATGGGGGACTATTCCGGAATCTTTTGCCAATGGAGAGATCATCATGACCCTTCTTCAATTACAGGCGACATGTCCTGTGGATACACGTTACGTGTGTTTAATGCAGTGGTTTCCATTGCCTTCTGCATCCTCATGTCGTTGATCATTGCTGATTCTTCCGCCTTTAGGGGCAATTTCCCACCCCTAGGACAAGAGAGTGCCCTGAACCTCTATCCGCTCCTCCGCCCTCTTTGACAAGGCCGTTGGCAGAATGAGGCTGACTTCTTATGCCGGAAGTCTTCGGCCGCCAATGCTGATTATTTATCTAAGCACTATGGGACTTAAAATCTGAGGTCATCAGTCCCCTAGAACTTAGAACTACTTAAACCTAACTAACCTAAGGACATCACACAGATCCATGCCCGAGGCAGGTTTTTAACCTGCGACCGTAGCAGCAGCGCGTTTCCAGACTGAAGCGCCCAGAACCGCTCGGGCACATCGGCCGGCTGCTCGTGACAACTTTTTGTCCAGCATCGTCAGGGGCGGTGTAACACTGGTTCATCACTTCGACCGGAAAACAAAACGGAAATCCATGGAGTGACCCCACACCACCTCTCCTCCCAAGGAGAAGTTCAGAGCCGCACCCTTAGCCGGTAAAGTCATAGCGATGGTTTTCTGGGACTCTGAAGAGGTTGTTCTGTTTGGTGTCCTCCTTCACAGCGCAACTATCAACTCTGATGTGTATTGTGCTGCTTTAGAGAAATGGTGGAAACGATTCCGCGTGTTCGTTGCCACAAAAATGCAAACGAGCTTCTCATTCCCGTGACAACGCAAGGCCTCGCACAAGTCTGCGCACCCGAGAGGAGCTCACAAAACTTTATTGGACTGTTCTTCCTCATCCACCGGATCTCGTAACTACCGACTTCCATGTTTTTGGCCCAATGAGGAATGCACTCCTCGGAAAGCACTGCATGGTTGATGGAGAGGTTGTTGATGCAACAAGACGTTGGCTCCGACGTCGACCAGTGGATTGGTACCATGCGGGCCTTCCCAGTAAGGTGACGAAAGGCCCTCTCATTGAACGGAGATAATGTTGAAAAACAAAGTTATGTATCCAAAAGAGGGGGAACAGTACGGAATCCTGAATAAAACCAAACTGCTTTCAGAAAGAAATATGTGTTGCATTACTAATAGAAACACCCTCGCATTTGGAGTGGCTGTCTTGGCTGCCTCACGTTGTATGCCCTCATTAATTCTTCGCTACCTCATGACGCTTTGGTTGTAGAATGTATGGTCCAAGCGCCGCATAGGATTTTAAAAGTTACACATCATGAACAGTTCATTTATTCTTATCCTTGTCGTGCATATAGTCTGAGGCATAAATTCATTTCAGTTGTAGCAGAGTGTCCCAAGAGAAATGATCAGTGTTCAGGGATATGACACGAACGATCATTCGAAGCAAAAACGTCTGTTAAACGTGAGCTCAAAAATACATAGCCCACCTCAACAACTATGAGTACTTCTTCATCTTCGATACTGCAAGCTCTTTGTTTTCCATATTTTGAGAGGTGGTAGTATAGACCAAAGTGAGAAAAAAGTCCGGTAAACGTGGGCTCTAATGTGCATACCTTAAGAGCTTTGAGCACTTGTTCGTCTACACTAATGTGAAGCATAGATCTTCTGATAGCTCTTAACGTATGCATTTTAGAGCCTACGTTTCCTACACGATTGTTTCTTGTTTTGGTCCTTATTAGCTCTTTCCAAAATATGGAAAGCAAAGAGCTTGCAGCAGAAGATATTTCTTTCACAGTACCGAAGTCGAAGTGTTCATAGCTCTTTATGTATGCATTTTAGAGCTAATGTTTACAGGACTTCTTTCCTTCGAGCAATCGTTCCTGTCGTATCCCCAAATATTGACCATTCCTCCCGTGACGCCCTGTATGTATCCTTCTTCGTTCTAAAATTTTCCCAAACGATATAGCACGAAATGTGACTTGTTTTACTTTGACCTGATAGAACGATTCAACACCCTGAGAAAAAGGGACAGATACAAATTACGTAAATAAAAATGACTGTTCCGCGCGAAACGTACGAATGGTGCTTAATTATTTTTTCACAATAGAAAAAATTAAGTTATGGAACTTTTATGGAAAAGATGGGGCGAGCTTGACTCAGCGGTGGCGGTATATGACCATATACGTCAACTTCTTGGTGACATATCAAAGTGCTACTCTATAAAACTTTTATATAAATACAAGAGTTTTTATTCGTTCAGCCTGATTCGCTGTTATCTACAAGCACGTATCTACCATTCCCGCAGTAACGAATAGCGTACGCGATGATGAAACTTCAGTTTCACTTTAGATTAGCTTTCGATGAGTTTTGATTAAGTAATAGATGAGCAGGTTAAGTTTGTCCCTCTATTCTGACTTGTAATGCAAGGTTGACCTACTTTCTCCAGCGAGAGAGTAATTTCTTCCAGACAAATTACTTGTCAAACTGAGCCCTCCTACCAACCCAATCTGCATATCCAATGAGCCGATAGACGGTGTTCGCCTAATCCACCACAGATCTGAACCGAGTCGGATACAAACTCGCTGATCCTCCAGTTGTGTGAGACGGCACGCTTGCGGCCGGTATGCTGGAACTGCAGCTGCTGCTTCCCTCTCCAGACGCCTTGAATCACACCAGAAATTATGATTACGCGCTTACTTATAGAACATTTTACAAGTGTAATATTTAAGCAGCAGTTATATCTTTTTTTTCTAATTCTAATTGTAGGGACGATGGACTCGGAAGATCTTCCTCACGTCGTATCTAGAGTTCCTTGCGAATTGAGTATGTAAAGTTACATTTGAGCGGGAGTTCAGTGCAGTTCATTTTTCTCTGCTGAATGTCTTGATCGCTATCTTTGTTTCTGATGTTTTACAGTTTTGAGAGTGACTCACGCGGATAATACACTCCTGGAAATGGAAAAAAGAACACATTGATACCGGTGTGTCAGACCCACCATACTTGCTCCGGACACTGCGAGAGGGCTGTACAAGCAATGATCACACGCAAGGCACAGCGGACACACCAGGAACCGCGGTGTTGGAAGTCGAATGGCGCTAGCTGCGCAGCATTTGTGCAACGCCGCCGTCAGTGTCAGCCAGTTTACCGTGGCATACGGAGCTCCATCGCAGTCTTTAACACTGGTAGCATGCCGCGACAGCGTGGACGTGAACCGTATGTGCAGTTGACGGACTTTGAGCGAGGGCGTATAGTGGGCATGCGGGAGGCCGGGTGGACGTACCGAAGAATTGCTCAACACGTGGGGCGTGAGGTCTCCACAGTACATCGATGTTGTCGCCAGTGGTCGGCGGAAGGTGCACGTGCCCGTCGACCTGGGACCGGACCGCAGCGACGCACGGATGCACGCCAAGACCGTAGGATCCTACGCAGTGTCGTAGGGGACCGCACCGCCACTTCCCAGTAAATTAGGGACACTGTTGCTCCTGGGGTATCGGCGAGGACCATTCGCAACCGTCTCCATGAAGCTGGGCTACGGTCCCGCACATCGTTAGGCCGTCTTCCGCTCACGCCCCAACATCGTGCAGCCCGCCTCCAGTGGTGTCGCGACAGGCGTGAATGGAGGGACGAATGGAGACGTGTCGTCTTCAGCGATGAGAGTCGCTTCTGCCTTGGTGCCAATGATGGTCGTATGCGTGTTTGGCGCCGTGCAGGTGAGCCCCACAATCAGGACTGCATACGACCGAGGCACACAGGGCCAACACCCGGCATCATGGTGTGGGGAGCGATCTCCTACACTGGCCGTACACCACTGGTGATCGTCGAGGGGACACTGAATAGTGCACGGTACATCCAAATCGTCATCGAACCCATCGTTCTACCATTCCTAGACCGGCAAGGGAACTTGCTGTTCCAACAGGACAATGCACGTCCGCATGTATCCCGTGCCACCCAACGTGCTCTAGAAGGTGTAAGTCAACTACCCTGGCCAGCAAGATCTCCGGATCTGTCCCCCATTGAGCATGTTTGGGACTGGATGAAGCGTGTCTCACGCGGTCTGCACGTCCAGCACGAACGCTGGTCCAACTGAGGCACCAGGTGGAAATGGCATGGCAAGCCGTTCCACAGGACTACATCCAGCATCTCTACGATCGTCTCCATGGGAGAATAGCAGCCTGCATTGCTGCGAAAGGTGGATATACACTGTACTAGTGCCGACATTGTGCATGCTCTGTTGCCTGTGTCTATGTGCCTGTGGTTCTGTCAGTGTGATCATGTGATGTATCTGACCCCAGGAATGTGTCAATAAAGTTTCCCCTTCCTGGGAGAATGAATTCACGGTGTTCTTATTTCAATTTCCAGGAGTGTAGTTTTATCCGAACTTTTACTTAAAATTTTAGTTACGATATATTGGGTACCGCTAGACAACATACACTACTGGCCATTAAAACTGCTACACCAAGAGCAAATGCAGAAGACAAACGGGTATTCATTGGATAAATATATTATACTAGAACTGACATGTGATTACATTGTCATTCAATTTGGGTGCATAGATTCTGAGAAATCAGTACCCACAACAACCACCTCTGTCCGTAATGACGGCCTTGATACGCCTGGGCATTGAGTCAAACAGAGCTTGGATGGCATGTACAGGTATAGCTCCCCATGCAGCTTCAACACGATACCACAGTTCATCAAGAGTAGTGACTGGCGTATTGTGACCAGCCAGTTGCTCGGCCACCATTGACCAGACGTTTTCAATTGGAGAGAGATCTGGAGAATGTGCTGGCCAGGGCAGCAGTCGAACGTTTTCTGTATCCAGAAAGTCCCGTACAGGACCTGCAACATGCGGTCGTGCATTATCCTGCTGAAACGTAGGGTTTCCCAGGGATCGAATGAAGGGTAGTGCCACGGGTCGTAACACGTCTGAAATGTAACGTCCACTGTTCAAAGTGCCGTGAATGCGAACAAGAGGTGACCGAGACGTGTAACCAATGGCACCCCATACCATCACGCTGGGTGATGTGCCAGTATGACGATGACGAATACACGCTTCCAATGTACGTTCACCGCGATGTCGCGAAACACGGATGTGACTATGACGATGCTGTAAACAGAACGTGGATTCATCCGAAAAAATGACGTTTTGCCATTCCTGCACGCAGGTTCGTCGCTGAGTACACCATCGCAGGCCCTCCTGTCTGTGATGTAGCGTCAAGGGTAGCCGCAGCCACGGTCTCCGAGCTGATAGTCCATGCTGCTGCAAACGTCGTCGAACTGTTCGTGCAGATGGTTGTTGTTTTGCAAACGTCCCCATATGTTGACTCAGGGATCGAGACGTGGCTGCCCGATCCGTTACAGCCATGCGGATAAGATGCCTGTCATCTCGACTGCTAGCATGGCGTTCTGTATTACCCTCCTGAACGCACCGATTCCATATTCTGCTAACAGTTATTGGATCCCGACCAACGCGAGCAGCAATGTCACGATACAATAAACCGCAATCGCAATAGGCTACAATCCGACCTTTATCAATGTCGGAAACGTGATGGTACGCATTTCTCCTCCTTACACGAGGCATCACAACAACTTTTCACCAGGCAACGCAATTGTGCTGTTTGTGTGTGAGAAATCGGTTGAAAACTTACCTCATGTCAGCACGTTGTATGTGTAGCAACCGGCGACAACCTTGTGTGAATGCTCTGAAAAGTTAATCATTTGCATACCACAGCGTTTTCTTCCTGTCGGATAAAATTCGCGTCTGTAGCATGTCATCTTCGTGGTGTAGCAATTTTAATGGCCAGTAGCGTATTTAAAACAAGCGCTCCCTTAAAATAAGTTCATACTTCATTTTCTTCGTCATCGCCATACTTACTGACTGATATGAAAGAACACTGAAGCATGCTTCAGTTTCATTTTTCTACTTCCTTCCGGTCCGTAAATGGTTACACCAAATGTAATTTGTTTTTGTTAGTATACGTTACAGAAATAGCCTCAGTTCTTCTACCTACTTATGTACACTCACCTGCCTCATACTCTGCACACACGGCTGGCCCGAAAATATTTTTCCGCTCAGGCGGTATATTGTACTTGACGTCTCCCCCCACCCGTCTCCCTTTCTACCTCATACACCTTCCTTCAGGTTTACACCTTTTGCTATTGTATCCCTCGTAGATGAAAGGTAGCGTTCAGGTTTTTCACGTGGTGAAATTTGTTTCGATTACTGATGACAGCAGTGAAATGGTTTCAGATGAAAATGTTTGCACCAAGCTGCGAGCCAAATGACTTTTATTTATTTAACTATTAACCTATGATAAAAATTTTGTTGTGTACAGTGTGCCGAAGGATTAATTGTCAATATTCAGGAAGTTGACAGGAACGATCATTTGAAGCAAAAAACTTCATATGGACATGTGCCCAAATCGAATGGACGTGAGTGGGCGGGCATTATCTTGCTGAAATGTAAGCCCAGGATGGCTTGCCATGAAGAGCAACACAATGAGGCGTAGAATATTGGGGACATACAGCTGTGGCGTACGTGTTGCGCGGATGACAACCGAAGGTACCGTCTATAGAAAGAAATAACACCTCAGACCATCAGGCAGTATGGCGGGCGACAATCAAACGCAGTAAATGAAGCAGGCAAAAAAGAATACAAAAGTCTCAAAAATGAGATAGACATGAAGTGCAAAATAGCTAAGCAGGGAGGGCTAGAGGACAAATGTAAGGATGTAGAGGCTTATCTCACTAGGGGTAAGATAGATACTGCCTACAGGAAAATTAAAGAGACCTTTGGAGAAAAGAGAACCACTTGTATGAATATCAAGAACTAAGATGGAAACCCAGTTCTAAGCAAAGTAGGTGAAGCAGAAAGGTGGAAGAAGTATATAGAGGGTCTATGCAAGGGCGATGTACTTGAGGACAATATTATGGAAATGGAAGAGGATGTAGATGAAGATGACATGGGAGATACGATAATGCGTGAAGGGTTTGACAGAGCACTGAAAGACCTGAGTCGAAACAAGTAGGCAACATTCCATTAGAACTACTGACGGCCTTGGGAGAGCCAGTTCTGACAAAACTCTACCATCTGGTGGGCAAGATGTATGAGACAGGCAAAATACCCTCAGACTTCAGCAAAAATAAAAGAATTCCAATCCCAAAGAAAGCAGGTGTTGACAGATGTGAAAATAACCGAAAAATCAGTTTAATAAGTCACGGATGCAAAATACTAACGCAAATTCTTTACAGATGAATGGAAAAACTGGTAGAAGCCGACCTCGAGGAAGATCAATTTGGATTCGGTGGAAATGTTGGAACAAGCGAGTCAATACTGACCCCACGATTTATCTTAAAAATAGATTAAGGAAAGGCAAACCTACGTTTCTAGCATTTTTAAGGGTCGAGAGGCATGGAAGGGAAGCAGTGGTTGGGAAGGGAGTGAGACAGGGTTGTAGCCTCTCCCCGATGTTATTCAATCTGTATATTGACCAAGCAGTAAAGGAAACAAAAGAAAAATTCGGAGTAGGTATTAAAATCCATGCGGATGAAATAAAAAATTTGAGGTTCGCCGATGACATTGTAATTCTGTCAGAGACAGCAAAGGACTTGGAAGAGCAGTTGAACGGAATGGACAGTGTATTGAAGGGAGGATATAGGATGAACATCAACAAAAGCAAAACGTGGATAATGGAATGTAGTCGAATTAAGTCGGGTGATGCTGAGGGAATTAGGTTACGAAATGAGACACTTAAAGTAGTAAAGGCGTTTTGCTGTTTGGGGAGCAAAATAACTGATGATGGTAGAAGTAGAGAGGATATATGTAGACTGACAATGGCAAAGAAAGCGTTTCTGAAGAAGAGAAATTTGTTAACATCGAGTATAGATTTAAGTGTCAGGAAGTCATTTCTGAAAGTACTTGTATGGAGTCTAGCCATGTATGGAAGTGAAACATGGACGATAAATAGTTTGGACAAGAAGAGAATAGAAGCTTTCGAAATGTGGTGCTACAGAAGAATGCTGAAGATAAGGTGGGTAGATCACGCAACTAATGAGGAGGTATTGAATAGGATTGGGGAGAAGAGAAGTTTGTTGCACAACTTGACTAGAAGAAGGGATCGGTTGGTAGGACATGTTTTGAGGCATCAAGGGATCACAAATTTAGCATTGGAGGGCAGCGTGGAGGGTAAAAATCGTAGAGGGTGACCAAGAGATGAATACACTAAGCAGATTCAGAAGGATGTAGGTTGCAGTAGGTACTGGGAGATAAAGAAGCTTGCACAGGATAGAGTAGCATGGAGAGCTGCAGCCGGCCGAAGTGGCCGTGCGGTTAAAGGAGCTGCAGTCTGGAACCGCAAGACCGCTGCGGTCGCAGGTTCGAATCCTGCCTCGGGCATGGATGTTTGTGATGTCCTTAGGTTAGTTAGGTTTAACTAGTTCTAAGTTCTAGGGGACTAATGACCTCAGAAGTTGAGTCCCATAGTGCTCAGAGCCATTTGAACCATTTTTTTGGAGAGCTGCATCAAACCAGTCTCAGGACTGAAGACCACAACAACAACAACATCCCAGTGCTGTCCGGGTCTTATCTAGGCACGTCTTCACTGGTCATCGGGACTCCTAATCATTGAAGACAATTCTACTCCAGTCAATGAGAGTCCAGGCCGAAGACGTGTCTGGTGACGCTCCGGACACAAGTGCGATAGCAAACTGACTTTCGCCCGCCGTACACGCCGACAACAAGGAGTGATGGTCCGAGCTGCCAGTTTCATAGCAGAACCCCTTTGGTTGTCATCCGCGACACCCTTATAGCACAGCAGTTCGTCGACGATATTCTACGCCCCAGTCTGTTGCCCTTCTCGGGAAGCTATCAGGACTCACATTTCAACAAGATAACGTACGCCCATGCATGGTGAGAGCTTCTACTCCCTGTCTTCGTGCTTGCCAAACCCTACTTTGACAAGCAAGATGGCGTGATTCCTCCCCAACTGAGAACGTTTGGAGCATTATGGGCAGGGCTCTCCACCTACTTCGGGATTTGAACAAAATTTGCCATGATGCCCCTCAGGAGGATATCGGACAACTCCATCAGTCAACGCCAACCCGAATAACTGCTTGCATAAGGGTCAGAGGTGGACTAACACATCTAGTAACTTGTAAAGCTGTTTCTCTTCAAAGAGACTGACAATTTCTTTTTCTGTACATGTCCATGACATTTACCGATTTCCATCCTATTCGGATAAGACCTTCGTGGTGCGATTAGTTTCCCTTAGAGTGCAAATGACATTGTACGAGTAGATTAACTGTTCTCTTATCTCCAAAACCGTTAGGAATAGGACATATGTCCATATGAATTTTTACTTAAAGTGATCATTCCTGTCATATGCCAAAATACTGAACATTCCCTCTGTGACAGCATCTATGTGGTCCGGATCACAATTAATAGGGGAAGCTGACACATGTGAAAGTATACGGGAAAGAAGCCAGTAAACATGGCCCGTGAACACTCCCTTTTCATGATAACTCGGTATATGTGCTTACTAGCTGCCATTGAAAAAAAATGGTTCAAATGGCTCTGAGCACTATGGGACTTAACTTCTGGGGTCATCAGTCCCCTAGGGCTTAGACCTACTTAAACGTAACTAACCTAGGGACATCACACACATCCATGCCCGAGGCAGGATTCGAACCTGCGACCGCAGCGGTCGCGCGGTTCCAGACTGTAGCGCCTAGAACCGCTCGGCCACTCCGGCCGGCAGCTGCCATTGACTTCAGCATGAAGTGTTATTCTAGTTGGTACAAATCTATTTGAAATGTAAACTTTTCGATTAAATTCCCATCTAACTGCGCTCGAACTTCTCCCATGCCCTATAGATGGGGACTGTGGCACAAGCATGACATGATGGTACACAGGCAGATTTTTCTGACGACGTAAGACATCAAATGCACCAGTACGGTGAAAGATGGATAGATCGAGTAGGGTCTGACATCAGTTCTCTGGATTTTTCTCTCCCCGGTTCAAATGGCTCAAAGCACCATGGGACTTAACTTCTGAGGTCATCAGTCCCCTAGAACTTAGAACTACTTAAACCCAACTAACCTAAGGACATCACACACATCCATGCCGGCGGCAGGATTCGAACCTGCGACCGTAGCGTTAGCGCGGTTCCAAACTGTAGCGCCTAAAACCGCTCGGCCACTCTGGCCGGCTTTCTCTCTCCGGTCATGTCAAAAGTGAAGACTACAGCACTCGCATTGAAAGAGTTGAAGAACTGAAACAGCGAATTGTACAGTCTTACTAAGATTTAACAGATGATCCGCAGGTGCCGGAAAAAATTCGCATCTTACTGCAGAGACTAGAGCAATATTTCATCCAAATATGAGGACGGCACGTTGAATACCTCATGTAACAGGTACGAGTGTACTGTAAAGTGTAACGTTTAACGTACTGAAACAGTATTGTATTTCTTGTTAGGGTAGGCCTTGGGTCAAATTTGAGCCCAATTAGATGGGGACTTAATCGAAACGTTTCCATATAGAATACGAGACAGAATAGTTCTTCATACTGAAGCCAGTGACAGATCATAACCAACCAATCGCAATTATTTCACAAACGGCTCATTTGCGGGACCATGCTTACTGATATGTTTTCGTTTCTATTATCGTGTACTTTCAGTTATGTCAGTTCGCGCAACTAACTGTCATACTGGCTTGTGGGGCTTTGATTGTGGATTTGATGACGCACAGTACCAAACTCTGGTCACCAGCAGAGTAAGGAACCACGTCCAATTAATTTAAAACAAGGATACTGTCGCGCAACGGAAACATCTTACTTGAATGAATATTAATAGACGTGCTTCAATTAAGCATGAAATAAATGGGTACCACACCACTCACAGATATATTAATGGGAGGATGGACCTTCTGTCGATGAGTGGAAACAGTGGTCATTATAACAATTACATTTATTGTCTTTAAACATGATACTTACCCACTGAAGTATTAACAAGAACCGATGACAAACTGACAAGATATAGCCGGCTGCTGTGGCCGAGCGGTTCTAGGCGCTTCAGTCCGGAACCGCGCTGCTGCTACGATCGCAGGTTCGAATCCTGCCTCGGGCATGGATGTGTGTGATGTCTTTAGGTTAGCTAGGTTTAAGTAGTTCTAGGTCTAGGGGACTGATGACCACAGATGTTAGTGTACAGAGCCATTTGAACCATTTTGAAACTGACAAGAGTTTACATCTCTAAAGTATAATCTTGGCACAGTTGAGCGGGGAGGATGAAACACCGTTACGCTAATAACTTGCGAACATGGCCAGCGACTGAAGAAGTTCTTAATTAAATGTAGAAAGTACACCGAAAGATAGGATATATTCCAGACTCTGTCTTCCTCTACAGTTTTTACCCTTTACAGCTACTCCTGGTACTGTGAAAGTAATTCCGTGATGTCTCAATAAATATCCTGTCATCTTAACCCTTCTTCTTGTTATTTTCAACATATTTCTCTCCTCGCCTGTTCTGCGGAGAACCTCCTCGTTCCTTACCTTATCAATCCACCTAATGTTCAACTTTCTTCTGTAACACCACACCTCAAATGCTTCGATTCTCTTCTGTTCCGGTTTTCCCACAGTCCATGCTTCATTACCATACAGTGCTGTGATCCAATCGTACATTCTCAGAAATTTCTCCCTCAAATTAAGGCCTATGTTTCATAATAGCAGACTTCTCTTGGCCAGGAACGCCATTTTTGCCTATGCTAGTCTGTTTTTTACGTTCTCCTTGCTCCGTCCGTCATCGGTTATTTTGCTGCCTATGCAGGAGAGTTTCTTAACTTCGTCTACTTCATAATCCTACAATTCTGATGTTTAATTTCTAGCTGTTCTCATTTCGGCTGCTTCTCATTACGTCCGTCTTTCTTCGGTTTACTCAAAGTCCTTATCATGTACTCAATAGACTGCTGATTCCATTCAACATATCCTGGAATTCTTCTCATTTTCACCCTGGATAGCAATGTCATCAGCGAATCTTATCATGTACTCAATAGACTGCTGATTCCATTCAACATATCCTGGAATTCTTCTCATTTTCACCCTGGATAGCAATGTCATCAGCGAATCTTATCATGTACTCAATAGACTGCTGATTCCATTCAGCATATCCTGGAATTCTTCTCATTTTCACCCTGGATAGCAATGTCATCAGCGAATCTTATCATGTACTCAATAGACTGCTGATTCCATTCAGCATATCCTGGAATTCTTCTCATTTTCACCCTGGATAGCAATGTCATCAGCGAATCTTATCACTGATATCCTTTCACCCTGCATTTTATTTTCACTCTAGTACCTTCCTTTTATTTTCCATTGCTTCTGCGATGTATATGTTGAACAGTAGGGGCGAAAGATTGCACTCTTGTCCTACACCCTTTTTAATCCCAGCACTTCATTCTTAGTCCTCTATTCAAGTTGTTATCTCGTCGTTCTTACATACATTGTATTACCTGTCTTTCCCTATAGCTCACCCCAATGTTTCTCAGTATTTCGAACATCTTGTGCTATTTTACACTGTGGAACACTTTTTCCAGGTCGACAAAACCTATAAAAGTGTCTTTATTGTTCTTCAGTATTGCTTTCATTATCTACCGCAACGTCAGAAATGGCTCTCTCGTGCCCTTTCCTAAAGACAAACTGATCGTCATCTGACAGATCTTCAATTTTATTTTCTATTCTTCTGCATATTAGTCTTTTCAACAACTTGGTCGCATAAGATGTTATGCTGGTTTTGCAATAATTCCCGCACTTGTTGGGATAAGACGGCCAAAAGCCGTATCGAGAGCAGAAAACTGGATGAGTGACTTAATTGCGTACTAGGCTCCTGAAGGGACAGAATTAATTTTGAGTTTGAACGGCATCTGCGGGTGTGACGAAGGCGCATCTTGGCAAACATGCGGGGCTTGAATAGGGAGGGCGGCGGCAGCAGCGGCTGGAAAATATGGTTTCCTCCTCCCTCTTTGTAATTAATATTCAGGTTCAGACATACTTCCAATGACAACAAAGCTCGTTTCATCAGTCATCTCTTGAGAGATTTCTCTTCTGTCCTAAGCCCTACAAAAGCCTAACATGAAGTATTTATCTGAAAAAGCCTAAGTGAAGTGTACTCTATGAAAATGTCTCTATGAGAATGCACTCTACGAAAAAATCAAGCGTTTCCAGGTGAACGCATTGTAACTCGGCTGTGTTTCTGCCAGATCAGGGATTCGCCGCCCAATGAGCGCAGAGACTGCGAGTTCTGAGGAATGAAAAATGTGTAAATGAGTTAAATAATCTCCCACTCCTTTCTATCTCATTATTCTTAACACAACCGAACAGAAGCGAGAAAATGGAGCCAGGAGACCTCTCCCAATCCATGATTCTGAAACTGACGAATGGCAAACTCGGCACGTAGGGCCCGAATCAAACGCGTGGAACATTCCCGATATGCGGGTTGGTTGTGTCGGGGAAGGAGACCAGACAGCGAGGTCATCGGTTTCATCGGATTAGGGAAGGACGGGGAAGGAAGTCGGCCGTGCCCTTTGAAAGGAACCATCCCGGCATTTGCCTGGAGTGATTTAGGGAAATCACGGAAAACCTAAATCAGGATGGCCGGACGCGGGATTGAACCGTCGTCCTCCCGAATGCGAGTCCAGTGTCTAACCACTGCGCCACCTCGCTCGGTTCGATATGCGGGTGAGCGTTGTCGTAGAGAATGAGAGGCGCAAGCTCAAGCAACTGAGGTCGAATTTTGTGCAACTTTTCTGCGCAGGTTTTGCATGAAGCTACGATAATACACTGCTGTCACACTTGTTCCACATGGGCCTCTATCGGTCATGATGATCTCTTGGTGATCATAAGAAAAATCATCATTTGCTTGAGCTTTGATTAAGGGTGTGGAAATTTTGTAGACATGGAAAATCTGAAACTCTCCACTCATTGGATTGTGATTTCAACTCCGGCTCAACCTCTCTAATCCACCTTTCATGAATAGTGATAATTGGATACAAGAGTCCTAGGCCTTCATGGTCGAATCGATATTCGAGCAAGATTGCATTGTCCAGGAGTTTCCGCTTCTCTTCAGCAGTCAAACAGTGTGGAACCCACATCGCAGAAATTTTTCATTTCTTCAAATCATTTTGTCAGAATACGGAATGCCGCGCGGTGTAGCGGCGCGGTCTTGGGCGCCTAGCTACGGTTCGGGCGGCTCGCCCCGATGGAGGTTCGAGTCGTCCCTTGGGCCATGGGTGTGTGTGTTGTCCTTAGCATAAGTTAGTTTAAGTTAGATTACGTAGTGTGTAAGCCTAGGGACAGATAGCCGCAGCACAAATTTCCAAAAAAGGAAAGAATACGGAATACTGATGCTTGGGGAATTAACGTGGGTTCAGAGAGTTAATCACAAGTTGCACTTCGATCTTCTTCAAGAGCATCTGCCACAAGTTCCATACGTTGTTCATCTGTTGAGGTTTTTGGCCTTCCGGCTCTTGGATTATCGTCTATGCTCAAACGACCACCACTAAAACGTGAAACTGTACTGCTGTCCATTGTAAACTCATACGAACTTCACTTAATGCAATGTGCATTTCTGTCGGGTTTTTGCCGCGTAAGGTTTCGATATTGCTGTACGACGTCTGGTCCTTAGCAGTAACAGTACCTGAGACCCCTGCAGGGTCAATTTCTACCTCTCGCCAATTTTATGTTAGAGTACAGAGCAAAAAACAAAAATACCTGTTTCTTTCTCAAGTTGAGAACTACATCTGACGTAATTTTCATTGTTGTCGCATCAAACAATCCACAGTAATACCAATTCGTGCATTATTTATTAAATGTCCCTGAACACATTGAAATATATCAAAAACTTCACATCGGATCAAAAGAAGTTGTAATTCCAAAATTTACAACATGCTACTCTAAAAAAAAACATTGAAGAAACCTTGTCTCATATCTCGTTTTGGTTGTACAGCGCCACCATCCCAAGGAAGTTTCACCATTTGGAAAAACAAAAAGTGAAAGCTAATGTAAAATGCATCTTTATGTGAAACATCCGTCTGAAGATGAATTTGTAATGTTCGGAACCGGTAACGGCGCTATTTAAATAAATAAATAAATAGCGTTGTAAAAAGTGGCCGGTTGCTGTTATCTTCTATGTAAGAGTCAACCTATATTTTGTGTACAGCCACGGGCTCAGAATGTCAGTTTTGTTTCAAAGTCTTTGCATCAAACATCTGGGGGCTATACATCACGAGGAACAACTTTTCTTAGAGATAAAATGTTCCCTGGTGCTTTCCAGTGGCACCAGGTGTCCTGTAATATTCGCCACCAGTGGGACTTCCAGGATTCACCTACCTAGCAGTGTCTACTAGCCAGGTGTGCTGTATACTATCCACCCCACCGATCTGATGGACTGCAGGAGAACCTTAAGAAATAGGTGTTTCTAAGAGCAGAAAGGTAATTTACTAGTGAAGCAGGAACTTTGATTTTACTGGGGCTGCCCTGTTTCATACAGAGCAGATGACTGGACTATAGGCAACACGCAAGCCATATGCACGCCGCACAGTACCTATGCCCTGCTGCCTCTCTGGGGCACAACCAATACAAAAGGACATCTAGCTTCGTTGGGAAATGTTTCCACTCTCAAACACTTTACAGTGGTGTGGAGTATGGCTGCAGATGTTGAAATACAACATAATAAACTGTGCGGCTTCATGTTCTCGCGGCCGAAAGACTGTTCCATAAAATTTCGGGCGTGCAGACGCATAAATTCAGTTTCTTCTTCTAATATTTTGGCTGAATACCGTCCAGCCATCTTCAGAGTGAGCCGACGTGACTAACACTCCAGCACTTGCTCCGTCATTTTAAACTCGAGGACCGTACCATGCATACGTTACACCTCTTTACCGCCTATCAACGTCTCTGGCGCCTTGTGTATCTTTGGCCGCATACGCAGTAGTTCGGTCCTCGAGTTTAAAAGGACGGAGCGACTGCTAGAGCGTTAGTCACCTTGGCTCACTCTGAAGATGGCTGGACGATATTCAGCCGAAATATTAGAAGAAATAGCTGAATTTATGCTGCTACACGCCCGAAATTTTATGGAACATCACAATAAACTGGCCGTTGCTGTTTACTGCAATAGCTACCAGTAAGCGAAAAATAATCGAATTGCAGAGTAAAACGGATAGGAAAAGGTCAAAAAGTACGTTTAACATCTGAGACAGATCTTCGAACGCTGTTGTTCAGCAGTAATCTTGTAAATAACAGTTTCTTTAGACTTTTAACCAACGTTAATGTTGTCATGGATGGAGCCCTCTCATCTTTTCTTTCACAGCGACGGAAGAGTGATTGGAATCAACTAATCTGTTCCACAGAGTGGAATTAATATTTCATGGAAATACTAACGAAATTATGTCACCCGGTCAGAAGTTTATTTGTATCCAACAGTACAGCATCTTTTAGGGCTGGGCAAACGATACTCACGTTCGAAGTGCCTCGAGATTTCCCGATACCCTGCAGCGCTCGATGCAGTAATTGACTTGCGAGTCGCTAGTGCAGGGGATAGGCAAGAAACTGCGAACTAACCCGAACAATAAGCTATGGCTGTGTTTGAAATTTGACAGTTTGGTGAAACACTTGAGGAAACAGCTTTAAATTCTACCACTACACAAACTCCCATTGTGTTTGAACAAATTTACGATAAGAGTTCTAATACAGCACCGGTATGTCTGGATTTATGCTGATGTTCAAGGAAAGGTAACAAAGACAAAAATATTGTCCTCCGAAAAATATTACTTGACTGAACCCAGTATAATGTTTTACTTGTTTATGAGAGATGGTAATGATTTCCCGTGCAGTTTGCAAATGAGAAATTCAATTCCTGTTCACATATTTCAATAACATATAAAAATTTTACCACATTATAGTCATTGTGAAAACAAGAGGGCAGACATCAGATGTAACAATCAAGACAATTAATCGAGAATTAAACGCCGAATACACTAAATTTATCGTATTAAAGTGAATAATTTTTCTCGCGAGTATGAATTACAGCGGCATGACCCATCTTGGAAACAGACGTAACTAGATTCACGGGACAATCGAAAATTAGAGGACTGGACAGAATCATGATTGCAGTCTTATATTTATTTATTCGTTGCCGTTGTTACGTATGACCTGCAACCTATAAAGGTATTTCAGTGCGTGTTTCACAGCTATTTTTATTGAAAATCCATAGTGCATTAAAAATACAAAGACAGGTCGTTATGACAATACCAACAAAAGTTATTAGAACGCAGGTCGATCAAAAGATCGAATAGAACCCGAGATTTTAGTGAACTGTGACGTAAAAGTGTTCGAACAGTTCGAGCCGTGTTCAAACGCAGTCCTGGTATCTTTGTAAAAATGACACTCGGATCACAGACGCTCAAATACAAATTTCGTCTTTAGAAGTTTTTTTTTCGTGCGCTCCATGTTTATTTCACTACAAGTTTGTCCATTTTGTAAATTCCAGCTATCTGCCACAGACGCGACAATACATGAGTAAGCTCAGGTCAAAAAATACGTATGCTGCATAGAAAATATTGTTTTTCACAATGACTATTGAAATGTACTTAATTTTTTCACAGGTGGATATATATTTGTACACTGCATATCGATCGTCGTGGCGCAAATACTTACATACGTTGAATTTACTGTGTAATATGAAGGCAGTCCTTGATGTACGTGGAATGTGATGCAACTACCTTCGTAGACACACTATTGATACCGTCTGTGTACTGTCTTCACAATCAGGAATTATCGATGAGGTTGCTTTATTTATTTATTTATTTCCTTTATTTATTTATGCCTTAAACCAGTTACACCTGACAGTGAACTATGAGTTTTCTTTTACAAAGGCTTCGAGATACCTGAACATGGCTAATACACAGAATGATCGGCAGTCTCCAGTACAGTCCAGTGATCAAAATACGTGATTGAGATATGAATCACAATGACACTTTCTCCTTTATAACGTGAATGGACACCGAGTTCAGTTGAAAAGCTGATTCATCGAAAATGCTGCCTCACTGATGAATAATGCCGAAATGGCACTGATCCAAAAACTCGATAACAATGGAAGTAATCAGCAACTACTATTTCCTTCCAATGTTGATAAAAGAGAATATAAATTAGCTTTAACAAGGCCGGCGTGTGTGAGGCAAAACTGGGAGCAGAGATTTGCATGAGCGCTGCTTCCAGAGAACCAAAGAAAATGGCTAGCGTTGTAGCTGTGAGGATTAAGGGCTTTGGACATCTGCATACGCGTCGGAAAATCGCATTAGCAGCTGTCTGCGAAGCGCCTTAAGCTAATGTATACGCTGAAATTTCTTGCGTCCCGTTGCTACGGAACATCTTAACTGCTGTCGCCTTGTCACCAGCCCAACTTAACGACCTAAGTGGCAAAGATGCTCGGCAACTTCGTCGGGAATCATAACAACGACTCCTGACCTATATTTCTGAGATAAAACTGCTGCTATAAGATTCCTTTTGCTCTTCCATACAGTTTCTGAGCTACATTTTCAGAAGATCACAGCAGTAGCCTTTGCTTCTTCTTTGTACTTTTTTCCATTTTGGAGAAAAATAGAAGTTTTTGATTTTCAGTGGGTCTGAGTCCTATGTCGTACCTACTTGAGTAGACAACTCACGCCAGCTGTGATTTTCTATTCCGTGAAAAATATCAAAATAAGGGAAAGCTAGATTGCATTGTGCCTCAAAACACTAATTGCTCTGAGAAGAGATAATGCACAAAGCATTCAGCGGGAATTCAGATGATTATGTTCACCTTGCAGTTGAGATGTGGTTCTGAGCGTTATTACTATTATTTTCCCTGTTAAAATGAAAGCAGATGCAGAGATCGCTGTGAGAGAGCGATAAATTGGGTTGTAATTTATCGTGTTATAGAGCAGCACAGTGAGATGAAATATCTCGAAATGTGCAACAGCAAGAATAATCGGACTGCGTACAGCAAACAATTCAGACTGCAGGTTCTAAAAGAATGGATGCTAATACGCATATGATAGCATATTGACGACGCGTAATCGTCACGTCAGCAAACTTTCGCTTGCCACGGGAATTAAACTGCTGAAACTCGTAATAAACTTGTACAAACAATTAGTGATATTTAAAGTACATATTTCGTAAATAATAAGTCATTTTAGCATTTGAACTCTGTTACAAAATTATTATTCGAAAACAAACTAAAAGATAGCGATCTTAAATGCATTTAGACAGAGGAGAGAGCGTGAAGTAAGTAGGACTGGACAGAGCTTCCTTTGTTTCATGTGAAAGAATAACAAAATTAATCCATCCATTCTGGCACATCAAGTTCAAGGATACATATATGTCTCTTCATGCTGCCTGATCAAACGTCAAAATTTAAAGTATAACGACGAAATGGACGCGTTCATTTGGCTATTGGTACTGACCTCAATATACAAATACAACCATGAAAACTAACAGTCTCTCTTTTCCGCCGGTGTAAACGGCTTTCTATTTTTCGGGCTTCCATGTCTTTTTGCCGCTTTGTAGCTGTAAAATAAGCACTTCGGTTAGATAACCATGCTACAGGAGAGGAGAGACGTAATCCCTGCTGCTCTAACTTCCGAAATTTATTCTAAGTTGTATGTAGTCAGCGAACGAACCACAGCTGATTTAACTCTGCGTTCTTTCAGGATGTTATGTAGATTCTGTGGATACGTGCCAAACAAACCAGGATAGTATGGCATAAAGTTGATAAACTTAGTTGATGCTCGTATCAACTACATGTTCAATTTCTAAATAAACAATAGAAAAGAATCGGATGGCAAAACCCTTAAAGAATCTGGATAAAAATTACGGGTCCCAAATCAAGCTTTGCTCACGATAACAGCCCCAATTTTGGGTAGCAACCGAAATGTGAGAGCTTACAACTAGCTTAGCTCAATGAATGCTGTGAATGAGCTTAATAAAAGAGGGTTGACATACATAGCCACCATGAGAATAAATAAAAGCTATTTCTTCGCTAAGATCACCATCACCAAAAAATGACGCCTCAATGATTCACTCTATGAATTCTCCCTTGCTGGGAAAAATACCTTGTTTTCCTCAAAATTAAAAAAACGAAAAGGTCTTGAACACTGTATACTCTATGCACTACTCTGAAGAAATCGATGAAAATGGTACATTTGAAATCAACCTACTTTACGGCGGCACTGATGGAGGCATTGACACGTTGGATCATAAATGCGCAATCGATTCAACACAACGAAAGGATGAGAGATCGTATTTTTGAGTATTTAGTGGAACATCAAACATTTTGTTTTGTTTTTAACATGTATGTTGTGTTCTGTTCTGTACGTCTAGTGGTGTAGTTTAATTGTATGCACATGTGCAGTCCATTAAATTGTACGGGTTGTACGCACATATACGTGTAGCTACACATAAAATCATGTCACACACAACAAAATGACAACACAGCTTATCACGGGCAAATTACAGTCTTTATCATGGAAGTTTTGTTTGAGGGTTTAATCTTGCAATATGAAACAAGTAAAGAGCGGTATGAAGCACGGTACTAGCTTGTATGTTAATAAAATATCTCAGGTTCTGTTTGTATTGCAGTTTCATTGTAATTGATCCTGTTTTAATGTCATGGGTTCGCGTAAAAAAATACTATTGTGTCGGATATTTATCGCCGATCATTTCGGAGTAAGTCGATTTCTGTGAATTGCGTAGCTGAAATAAGAGATACCCGTTATGCGGTAACAACAAGAATTTAATGAAAACCACTATTACTCTTCGCAAATAATATAATTAAAATGCAAACTTTGTAAGTTGTTGCCGCGGCTCTGTGCCATTTAATATTGACATTATTCAAATAAGACGTTGCGGCTGTGCAAATGGTGATATTCTTAAAATATAAGTCATTATTATCCTAATAAGTAGGGATAAAAAATGGTTCAAATGGCTCTGAGCACCATGGGACTTAACATCTGAGGTCATCAGTCCCCTAGAACTTAGAACTACTTAAACCTAACTAACCTAAGGACATCACACACATCCATGCCCGAGGCAGGATTCGAACCTGCGACCGTAGCGGTCGCGCAGTTCCAGACTGAAGCGCATAGAACCGCTAGGCCACTCCGGCCGGCTATGTAGGCATACTAAAGACACATAAATAAAGGTTTTAAGAGCAAATAAACACATCCATTTAACCAAAATGCAACGTAAGTACACTTACAATGTCTCTCACGTCTATTCTCATCGAAGATTATTTTTAAATTCAGTTACGTTGAGTGATAAATGTATTTCTGTACATTTTTTTCTTACGTCTTTCAAGAATCGTGAAAGTCTTAATTCGCAGCACTGTTCGTAACTCCATATGAATTAATATTGTCCTCCTCAGGGCAACTAGTACATTTGCCATGGTAAACAGCTACATTGTTCATAAAAATGCTGTCGCTAATCCAATGGAACGAAGATTCAATTTTATAGAGAGACGCGGTATGTAGGTTGTGCAACTACTCTTGAGAGCAAGGCTAACACATCCTTCAGTGAATAATAATGCAAATCTTGGATGCGTAAAATACTAAAATTGAGATTCCTGACTCAATCATTCCGATGGATGATAAGCTGGAGAAAATAAAATACTGCCGCCTTTGCCCCCAACGCTGGAAGACAGCTAATAAATATGTCGACTGCTAACAGCCTGTTCGAGGAAAATTGGCACTTCTTGCCTTCAAACGAAAAACAAGTAGTTGGGTGAATGAGGTTGATAATGATTACAACGGCCAGTCTGAAATGTACGGAGCATTGTTTTCTAGTTTAATGGTATTTTGCCATATTGTATAAACCTAACTGAAGAGCCAAAGAAATTGGTACTCCTGCCTAATATCGTGTAGGGTCCTCGTGAACACGCAGAAGTGCCTCAGCACGACGTGATATGGACCCTGCTAATGTCTGAAGTAGTGCTGGAGAGAACTGACACCACGAATCCTGCAGGGCTATCCACAAACCCGTAAGAGCACGAGGGGGTGGAGATCTCTTCTGAGAAGCATGTTGCAAGGCATCCCAGATATACTCAATAATGTTTATGTCTGGGGAGTTCAGTGGCCAGCGGAAGTGTTCAAACTAAGAAGAGTGTTCCTGGAGCCACTCTGTAGCAATTCTGGACATGTGGGAAGTCGGACTGTCCTGCTGGAAATGCCCAAATCCGTCGGAATGCACAATGCACATGAATGGATGCAGGTGATCAGACAGGATGCTTACGTATGTATCACCTGTCAGAGTCGTATCTAGACATATCAGGGGACCCATACCACTCCAACTCCCCCCCCCCCCCCCCCCACTCACACACACCATTACAGAGCCTCCATTAGCTTGAGCAGTCCCCTGCTGACATGTACAGTCCATGGATTCATGAAGTTGTCTTCATACCCGCACACGTCCATCTGCTAGATACAGTTTGAAGCGATACTCGTCCGACCACGCAACATGTTTCCAGACATCAACAGCCCATTGTCTGTGTTGAGGGGCCCAGGGGAAGCGTAAAGCTTTCTGTAGTGCAGTCATCAAGGGCACAAGAGTGGGCCTTCGGTTCCAAAAGCCCATATCGATGATGTGTCGTTGAATGGTTCCCACTCTGACACTTGTTGATGGCCCAGCATCGAAATCTGCAACAATCTGCAGAAGGATTGCACTTCTGTCACTTTGAAAGATTCTCTTTGGTCGTCGTTCTTCCCGTTCTTGCATAATCTTTTTCCGGCCGCAGCGATGTCGGAGATTTGATGTTTCACCGGATTCCTGATATTCACGGTAAACTCGTGAAAGGGTCGTACGGGAAAATCTCCACTTCGTGGCTACCTCGGAGATACTGTGTGCCATCGCTCGTGCGCCGACTACAACACCACGTTCAGACTCACTTAAATCTTGATAACCTCCCACTGTAGCAACAGTAACCGATCGAACAACCGCACCAGACACTTGTTGTCTTAAACAGGCGTTGCCGACCGCAGCACCGTATTGTGGCTGTTTACATATCTCTGTATTAGAATAGGCATGCATATACCAGTTCTTTGGCGCTTCAGTGTAGATTTTGTACTACCATGTTTTTATTGAACTATATTTACTTTTCTGATGAAAATATCTGGTTGAGTAAAACTACTAAGAGACTGACAATAATCAATAATTACCTATTAGTAATGTCTGTTATGACGAAATCTCTTCTAATTTTCTAGTTTGACTGTTCTGATTCTGGAAGACTGAGCGGAAGAAACACTTTATTGTAGAAGGATATCTCTATACTCACGACTCATGTTGGATAGACAAATGGTGAGGCGACTGCTCGCGATGAGCGGGAAGTGCGGGTTCAAGTTCTGGTGTGGCACAAATTTTCACTGTCGCATTCCATTATGCAGCTTCTGCTTGTTCGCAGCTACGAATACATTTAGTGTAAGTCATGTTCTATACTTATTGTGAAAATAATGATATTATTTCCAAAGAAATGCAGAATGTTTTTCCCGATTATTCAAGGGTAAGAAAGTTTTTATTTTTTTATTTTCATTATTATTTAAGGAAAGTTGCAGAATTATACAACTGTTTTCATACAATTCTGTCTATATGAGTTTTTAATAAAAATATTGGAAGAAACACTGATGAAAACGTCCTTTTGTTACCCTACATTTATAGTTACACATTTAAAAGTTGAGAATGTCACATTTTGGATAGACGCAACAACAGATTTGCATGAATTGGGGTTGTGGGCCAAACAGGCCCATGTGTCACCATACGCAAGAAATTTCCAAGGTCATGCAAATAGTGAACACTGCGTGCGCTAACAGGATGTACTGCGCGAGATATATATTCATGTGTTGTAGGAACGTTGGGTGGCAATGGCACTGAAGAGAGAAAATGCTTCTCAAATGATACTTATTGTCCATGTGTTATGACACGAGTGCGATTTGGGCTGGCAACTCTTTCTAAAAACAGTTACCCCCATATATTATCTGTGCACTGTGTGCCCCATCAGTTACCTCTGGCAGTCAGTCAAGTAGGTGAATACTATTCGGAAAGTAAAGGAAACGAATGTGAATGAAGAAATGTAAAGTGTCTAAAATTTCTGTCAATATTGTCTTTTATGAAAGACGTCATGTTTCTTGTTAAATTGTGTATGACTTTCCAGAAACGTAATTTAGATCTCGATTGCAAAACATTTGCATGAACTCATGCATACAAATGCTCTATGACCTTAAATTGAAACCAGGTGCCGGCCGAACTGACCGAGCGGTTCTAGGCGCTATAGTCTGGAACTCCGCGACCGCTACGGTCGCAGGGTCGAATCCTGTCTCGGGCATGGATGTGTGTGATGTCCTTAGGTTAGTTAGGTTTAGGTAGTTCTCAGTTCTAGGGGACTGATGACCTCAGATGTTAAGTCCCATAGTGCTCAGAGCCATTTGAACCATTTTTTTTGAAACCAGGTACAAATTACAGCTCTTTTTTTGATAAAGTACCACCAGAATTTCAAGGTGAATTCGAGTTTCGTGGAAAAATAACATAAGATTCACTGTAGCATAGAAGTGTCCTTAAGAACACGATTAGCAAATTTTTAAATACCTTGCCTATAAATTTAAATGAAAGTTTAGGTTATTTAGGTGCGATAGGAGTATTAAATATATTGTACCCTAAAAACTACAGAAATGATGACAAGTGCGGTAATAAGGAAATCACATAAATATGTGCACTAATTAATTCTGCCACATTAATAAAATTAAATTATCTGTTTCTGGACCAGGCATTGTTTAAATGGTATTCAACAGTAGAGGCAATGCAATTATTTTCAAAGAGCTGGTATAGTTCATTTATGTTAATGACGTAAGGGAACAACTACCCTGCACACAGTTAACTGCGAGTGAGGGCTTAGTTGCATGAACAGTATAAAAACAGAAATCAGAGATTGTCATTCTGTGGAAAGAGTTAGTAAGCTTCTGATGATTAATACTGAAGGGTCATCTCACAATGACTTTGATTTTGAACAGGTATTCAGTGTGTGGAGAATGCATAAGAAACTGACGTATTCTAATGTGATGTGGTATGATGTAACACGAAATAATGAAAATCGATATGACAGTTTACTGTAGTGTAGATACGATATCGAGTGTGTGGAATTATGCATTAAAATCAATTTAAAAAATAATAACATTTCATTTAGCACATCACTGTTAGCTTCAATTCATTAAACAAATATTTCAATTTAAAATTGTCATTAATAGTATAATTTATAAAATTTTCTTCTGGCAAAATTTTGCACAAACTTTTCATATTTTTCACAAATGAAAATTTTGATTTGTTCAGTTTTGAAATTTTATTTTATTTTCTAGTGTAAACCCATGTCCACAGGTCGGTACTCCTACAGTGTTATCAACGTTATTCAGGGTCTACTAAAATCGTTCTGCCGTTTAGAACTGCATCCAATCACACAAAGCTACAACAGGTATTATTTACGCGCGAAGAAAAGGTAGATTGCAATTGTCATTAAGTTGTGAAGCAGGTAGAGGGAAGTGTGGTTCGAGGGTTTGGGCCATATGTTGCTCACGTACCCCTGTCTATGTAAGTGCTGACGAGGGAGAAGTATCCCGCACAAGGGGTTTTGGATCTGATCTTTTCCGCTCTACAAGGAAGCGATAGAGCAAAGACAGAGTGCACAATTTCGGCAAGTTCGTATCAGCCTAGACTCCAGAACAGCATGGAAAGTGCGATCGCGCCGAGGAAAGGAAACGATTGCTCGTGCACAGTCTGAGGGATAAGCCAACTCAACTTATGTAGTGATTGTTGAAGTCACAATACTTCTCGTCGTGCTCGCCAATGCTAAATCTACGGTTAGAATTGAAGAGATTTATTTCTCTCGAAACGATAATTCTATAATGAATTAAAAGTGCATCCCAGATTCCGGGAGGGGGCAAGTGGCGGGCAAGTACCCCCCCCCCCCCTACCGCTCTTACGGACGCTTATCCAAACAACTACATTAACGTAAACAAAATGTTTAAATCACAAATGTGATGTAGAAGTGTCATCGATTGTCAGTTATTTAAATTCGGCACACGATCGTGAATTGTCAGGTATTGTCATTTTTAACAAATCTTTCATTTTTAATCCCATCTTGGCATATGAGATGAGGCAGATAAAACTGTTGTATATAAACAAAAAAGTAGTGACCAGTCATCCATACTGATACACATCGCATGCAATTCATCAGGTTGCCTGGGAACTACGAGCGATATGCGATCTCACTTACTGCAAGCCTTTCCCAGTCAGTTAGTCGTCATATGTTACTGACAAGGACTCCTGCCCGAGGGATACACTGCGATTTTGATCTGCTTTGAATATGTTGTAGTGTAGAGAAAATAAGCACACATATTTTTACATGCACCCACACGACCGTTAAGGGAGAACAACACCTCCTTGAAAAAACTTGAGGTTAACATTTCTGTAAGGAAACCGTTAAACGGCAACAGAGACAAAAAGAAAGGTTCAAATAAAAGTGCAATGGTTTGTAATAAACTTTACAGGAATGCATCCAGATTTGTGTAAAAAGTAATCTTACGAAATCTCCACTATTTTGTTTTTCATTTCGATATTGATCTAATAGCAAAACGTGTAGCATCGTTAATATCAAATTCAGTCAAATGTGGTGAAGTGATATTCCAAAGAAACATTTGTCAGAAATAAGCTAGAAATATAGCTGTCCCGCTGTACACGCGCCCGCATGGTTAAAATTGCGTTGCAGTGTTACACGTTCATCCATCGGCCCCCAAAGTTTACAGTTTTTTATTTTCCGTCGGTAACTGTCAGAATATCAATTTTCGACTAATTTGCATAACTTCTTCGTGGTTCACCTTTTTTCCTTAGACGATATTAAACAGTTTTTTTCAGTGGGATGTTCCACACCCTTAACGGCCGTATGGGCGCGTATAAAAAAATGTGAGTTTCTCATTTTGCACTACACTACACCATATTCAAAGCCGATCAAAATCAAGGTGTATCCCTTGGGTAGGCTTAAGTGGGAGTGCAACGGACTGTGCCGCGAAATTTTGTTTCATCCAAAGGTCCAAACTTTATTTGTTTGCAATACGACGTATTTTACTTTTCAATGTGGGCTACGACAATTGTTACCCAATTCGAGAACAGTCTGCACAAGTCACCACCTCCAACGGGTGGTAACTGCCAGTCCTCCTTGCCGGTAATTCGAGTTACTGTCAAAATTTAGAACAGTGGTTATCTTATTCTTCCCGTTTGGTAAAAACAAGAGCAAGATCACCATTAGTCCAGTCAACGAAGGAAAATTAGGGGAAAAAGTTCCTGTAGTCGCAAACTTTCGTACAGTGGGAGGGGGGAGTGTAATGAATAATATACTAAAAAACGTGGGCGGTGAGGTGTGGCGAGCAGGGGTGGGGGAAGCGGGTGGGCGTCTAGAGAAAATATCTCCCAGTACAAAATTTAACTAGATTAAATTTCCTACAAAAAAGGACCTGCTCATTTTTTCTCATGTACAAATAGTTTCCGAGTTGCATGGGATGCAAAAATCAAACATTAGTAAAAGTAGTATTTTGATGATATAAATTATTGTATATTGTTAAATAACGTGGATTAAGAACAAATATTACATGTTCGTTGCACATCTAAGTGCAGTAGAACTGTATTATTGGATAAACTGTGCGGTGAGGAGATAGCAGAGTGTAAAGGCGTGGTTGGAGGTTAGATGTATGAGGTAAGGTAGGACCACAGATTGCAGTCAACACTTCCCTTCTTCACAGGTCTGCGAAATCAAGAATGAACAGGCAATTCCCCATTCTCTCTACCGCACTACGTCACAAAAGGCAGCTATTGGGTGTTTCACAGTGTAATACCGACCCTTCTGCAGTTCGCCTTACAAACCAGTGGCGACGCAGTGTGCAGACATACTCAGGGGTGCTCACTCTCCACAAAGTGTGCTAACACTACTTGAAATACAGAAATCATTACCAATAACACTAACACAAGAAATGTGTATGGATAGACACTAAGTAAATTTCTTCCCCCCATGAACCATGGACCTTGTCGTTGGTGGGGAGGCTTGCGTGCCTCAACGATACAGATAACCGTACCGTAGGTGCAACCACAACGGAGGGGTATCTGTTGTGAGGCCAGACAAACGTGTGGTTCCTGAAGAGGGGCAGCAGCCTTTTCAGTAGTTGCAGGGGCAACAGTCTGGATGACTGACTGATCTGGCCTTGTAACACTAACCAAAATGGCCTTGCTGTTCTGGTACTGCGAACGGCTGAAAGCAAGGGGCAACTACAGGCGTAATTTTTCCCGAGGGCATGCAGATTTACTGTATGATTATAAATAGAATTGGGGAGAAGAGGAGCTTGTGGCACAACTTGACGAGAAGAAGGGAGCGGTTGGTAGGACATGTTCTGAGACATCGAGGGATCACCAATTTAGTATTGGAGGGCAGCGTGGAGAGTAAAAATTGTAGAGGGAGACCAAGAGATGAATACACTAAGCAGATTCAGAAGGATTTAGGCTGCAGTAGGTACTGGGAGATTAAGAAGCTTGCACAGGATAGAGTAGCATGGAGAGCTGCATCAAACCAGTCTCAGGACTGAAGATCACAACAACAACAACAGAAAATTTCCGCACATTTCTCTACAATGCTTGAAGGAAACCAATTTTTATTCTTCGTGTACGGCAGCTGCAGCATTCTTCCAGGACAGACAACTTCCCTCACAATGAGTGCTGCTTGCTTTTCAGTTTGCAAACAGACTGTACCTCGCCAGTACAACTTCCGCCACACTGAAGAGTCTGCTCCAAGTGTAACATGCTGTCAGTTATACATGTATTCGACAAAGTTAATTTCACAGTCTCCACTATCAGAGTCAGCTTAAAGGTATCAAATGTGTCACTCCAGGATCTGAAGGGGCCCAGAGGCTTATATTGGGTCCCTCTGTAACAAAAGTAGGTCACCTAAGAGTTATGAAACTTCAGACATTTCAATACAAGCCAGGCAATGCATAATAGCCGATTACTATTCTAGATTTAAACGTAGTCAGACCTATTCTATCAGACATACTGCCACCCACCCTGCTAGATGTACTGTGGATGTGTGGCAAGTGGCTCGACTCAGGGCAGCTCACTCTACAAGGGACAGCAATTCCTGAACGGAAGAGAGTTGTGCAGTCTGCCAGTAACATAATTCATGGTGGGAGAAGTGCAGTAACTTTCTGGTCATTCATTAATTCACCACCACTTCCTGGCAGATTAAAACTGTGTGCCGGACCGAGAGTCGAACTCGGGGTCTTTGCCTTTCGCGGGCAAGTGCTCTACCACCGAGCTACCCAAGCACGATTTACGCCCCCTTCTCATGGCTTTATTCTGCCAGTACCTCGTCTCCTGCCTTCCAAACTGGTAGAGCATTTGCCCGTGAAAGGCAAAGGTCCCGATTTCGAGTCTCGGTCGGGCACACAGTTTTAATCTGCCAGGAAGTTTCATATCAGCGCACACTCCGCTGCAGTGTGAAAATCTCATTCTGGCTACAGTACTATTTTGCAGCTTTACAATATTCTGTCAACGGTAGACAGCAGCGAAATGCCACATTTACCAATCCAATCCCATTCCCACCAACACTACTGACAACATCACACTTACAAATTCAGCACTTCTTACCTATTGTTTATAGGAACATCTCCTACGTAAAATCTCAGTTAACTACTGCAAGTAAGTACTCATTTACTACCGCTGGTCCCGGCGGAGGTTCGAGTCCTCCCTCGGCCATGGGTGTGTGTGTTTGTCGTTAGGATAATTTAGGTTAAGTAGTGTGTGAGCTTAGGGACTGATGACCTTAGCAGTTAAGTCCCATAAGATTTCACACACACTCATTTAATAAACTGAAAATAACTCCACTATGTAAACACGACCTTACGGAAGTTATTTTGTCTACTTACATAAGAGAGCTGGACAGGAAATGCTGTGGAGGTACAGTTTATCTGTAAACTGAAAAGCGACCGGTGCCCATGGTGGACGATGTCGACTGGCCTTTGCACACACTCCCATGTAGCAGGCACAGTAATAACCACCCATGACGTAGAGAAACAGCTGAAAGGTCTGAAAGCAAATAAGTCATCAGGTCCGGATGGAATCCCAGATCGGTTTTACAAAGACTATTCTAAGACATTGGCCCCTTATCTAGCTTGTATTTATCGCGAGTCTCTCGACCACCACAAAGTCCCAAGCGACTGGAAAAAAAGTGCAGGTGACTCCTGTGTAGAAGAAGGGTAAAAGAACGGACCCGCAAAAGTACAGACCAACATCCCTGACTTCGGTTTGGTGCAGAAACCTTGAACATATTCTCGGCTCGTATGTAATGAATTTCCTCGAGACCCTGCAAACCGTGGTTGAAGGACAACATGCAGATTCCATATTCCTAGATTTCCAAAAAATGTTTAACACCATGTTCCACTGCAGACTGGTAACGAAGAGACGAGCATGCAGAACAGGTTCCCAGCTATGTAAATGGCTCGAAGATTTCTTAGGTAACAGAAGGCAGTACGCTGTCCTCGAAGGCTAGAGTTCATTACAGGCAAGGGTATCGTCAGGAGTGGCCGAGGGAACCGTGATGGGATAGCTGTTATTCTCTATATACACTACTGGCCTTTAAAATTGCTACACCGCGAAGATGACGTGCTACAGACGCGAAATTTAACCGACAGGAAGAAGATGCTGTGATATGCAAATGATTAGCTTTTCAGAGCATTCACACAAGGTTGGCGCCGGTGGCGTCACCTACAACGTGCTGACATCAGGAAAGTTTCCAACCGATTTCTCATACACAAACAGCAGTTGACCGGCGTTGCCTTGTGAAACGTTGTTGTGATGCCTCGTGTAAGGAGGAGAAACGCGTACCATCACGTTTCCGATTTTGATAAATGTCGAATTGTAGCCTATCGCGATTGCGGTTTATCGTATCGCGACATTGCTGCTCGCGTTGGTTGAGATCCAATGACAGTTAGCAGAATATGGAATCGGTGGGTTCAGGAGGGTAATACGGAACGCCGTGCTGGATCCCAACGGCCTCGTATCACTAGCAGTGGAAATAACAGGCATCTTATCCGCATGGCTGTAACGGAACGTGCAGCCACGTCTCGATCCCTGAGTCAACAGATGGGGACGTTTGCAAGACAACAAGCATCTGCACGAACAGTTCGACGACGTTTGCAGCAGCATGGACTATCAGCTCGGAACCCGTGGCTGCGGCTACTCTTGACGCTGCAACACAGACAGGAACGCCTGCGATGGTGCACTCAACGACGAACCTGGGTTTACGAATGGCAAAACGTCATTTTTTCGGACGATTCCAGGTTCTGTTTACAGCACCATGATCGTCGCATCCGTGTTTGGCGACATCGCGGTGAACGCACATTGGAAGCGTGTATTTGTCATCGCCATATTGGCGTATCACCCGGCGTGATGGTACGGGGTGCCATTAGTTACACGTCTCTGTCACCTCTTGTTCGCATTGACGGCACTTTGAACAGTGGACGTTACATTCCAGATATGTTACGACCCGTGGCCCTATCATTTGATACCTGCGAAACCCTATTTTTCAGCAGGATAATGCACGACCGCATGTTGCAGGTCCTGTACGGGCCTTTCTGGGTACAGAAAATGTTCGACTGCTGCCCTGGCCAGCACACTCTCCAGATCTCTCACCAGCTGAAACGTCTGGTCAAAGGTGGCCGAGCAACTGGCTCGTCGCAATACGTCAGTCACTACTCTTGATGAACTGCGGTGTCGTGTTGAAGCTGCACGGGCAGCTGTATCTGTACACGCCATCCAAGCTCTGTTTCACTCAATGCCCAGGAGTATCAAGGCCGTTATTATTGGCAGAGATGGTTGTTTTGGGTACTGACTTCTCAGGATCTTTGCCCCCAAATTGCGTGAAAATGTAATCACATGTCAGTTCTAGTATAATATATTTGTCCAATGAATACCCGTTGATAATCTGCATTTCTTCTTGGTGTAGCAGTTTTAATGGCCAGTATTGTACAATGAAGGACGTCGAAACTGATGGTTTCGTAAACTTTGATATGCCAGTTATGTACCACGTATATTCCTTTATTTTACTAAAGATTACCCACGTATTTTCCTCATTTAATTGTTTTACAGACAGTGATTGCTAATACATCACGTATTTGTAGAAATTAAAATTTAACAATTGCGTTTAACTGGGCTGTGAACTTCGTAGACAGGCAGCAGAGCGGAGCAGACGGAAGTGCACCGTTATCACAGGTTGTAAAAAAAGACGACTTAAGGAAGGACAGCATTCGCCGGAGGCTGTTGTGTACAGTAAAGAGGCGACTGGGACGCCTGTGGATAGCCGAGACAGTACGGACTGGCGGTAACGCGGCATTCAGCATGCCTCGCAAGAGAAGGAGAAATTCTGGAACGCCTGACTGCCGCTCCCACGTCCTTTTTTTCTGAAGAACAGTTACATGTCTCGCCTAGCGAGCAGCAACAGGCTTTGTGCAGAAATGCAGAGGAGGAACGGCGCTAGCTTGCCAGTAGAAAGGAAAAGCTGGGGCCTCTGTGGATGCAGCTAAGAGAGACAGGAAGGCTGAATGACCCTCGACAGAACACGCCAGGGGTGGAGTAAGGTTTTCATAAGTGTGGGACTGCAGTTTTCACAGCCGAAAATACTTGCAGCGGAGCCCTCGTGAAGAAAATCAGATAGTAATCTTGCGAGGTTTAGAGGAAAGTTGATGTTACGTAGAATAACAGGCTTCTTTGAGTCACCGACAGGAGAGACCCAAAACAGTTTCCTTTCTTTAAATGTAGCAACGTAGCCCTGTGCATGGTCTGGTGTAGTACTTACCGGAAAATTATTGGGCAGTGGAAGGCGGTTTCCAACCGCATACGTGAGTAATCTTCATCGTTATTGCGTGGGAGAACGCCCCAGCAAAATGGAGCCTTGGCATTGGATAACTGAATGTAAGATTTTCTGATTCGCTCACCAAGAAGGGGCGAATGTTACGAGGGAGGAGAAAAGACGCTAAAGGGACACTTTAGCCTCTGCTTGCGGTAGAAAAGCTTCAAATTCTGCGAGCAGAATTCATTGTGAATAGTAGTGAACCTTCCCGTCTCCTCTATATCTCTTGTTACACAACCATTCCTTTTACAATAACCTATGAAACCTTCCCTTCGGGTTTCTACATCTTGCTTAATAATAACAAATGAAATCTTCCCCTTGAAATTGATCCTCTTTCTCAATCTTCGCATACAAATTTAAATGATGCTTATTAAAAGTGATTTTCTGATTATTTCGACGAAACATACAATGTGTCGTCGTCGTGGCCCTCAGTCGTTACCTGCAATAACCCAAAACTGTTCCTTACCTTTTTTACTGTTACTGGATCGCCATCTGACTGCTACATCGAACTGCGAGATAAATATACTTACTTTGTTTTACTGTACTCTATTAGCTGCTGGTGGGCTGTCATAATAAGTGGCTGTATTTATTACCGAAGCTGACGTTGTTCTTCAATAGCAAAGCTTACGGTAGTCTTTAATAGCAAAGCTGACATTATTCTTTAATTAATTTGACTGAAGTTACGTAATTCATAGTTAAACTTTTTCTTGACAACAATAAAATTTTGCGAAGTTTTACGTTGATGGTTTTTGAGATGGATTATAATCAGTAATGCAATCTTGCTCGCAAAAATTAATTATATTCTGAATGAAATGATTTTACAAACGTTCAAATGAGACTTACTTTTTACAATAATCTTACAACTAGCAATGCGCAAACATACCTTCAGTAGTCTTGAGTTTCTCAAAAAATTAATTCAATAATATTAGTTCCTCTTATGATAATAGTTAGCTGATGTCTCTGTACATCCGTTTATAATCTCTTGCAAATCATAGCTAGTGGCTGGCAGGCACACCGCTTCTCTCAACCTCTCGCTTCAGACCTGCTACCGACTCGCTTCACATCTCGCTTACTACTGACTTCCTACGAACGCTAAAGTGCGGTCTCTCCCGCCAACAATGCTTTCTGGTGCAGGCAATCCCTGCTACCATTACAAAATGTATCAATGCGCGGTCCTTCCCGCTCTTTTCTTAAAATGTATTCATACGCTGCCCCGCCAGCCCTTATTAAAATTATATCAATGTGCGGTCTCTCATGCCAACAATACTTTGGTACAGACGTTCCCTGCTACCACAATTATTTCCAACGTGACAAATATTAATTATTCCTACTTAATCCTATTAATAACTATAAACATCTTTCATAAATTGTGGTTTGACAATAGACAATAGAAATATACACGTCTTACAGTAGTTAGTTCGTTTTTCAGCTCGAACTGGATCAAGATGGAAGGTTTGCGCTAGGTAGCTTCTCGAGTTTTACAGGTATTATATTCGGTAGAGTCACCATCTGGAGTAGATCTCCGACGATGCAGTGGCTGTGCTTACAGAAGCGCACATAACGAGTTAACAGCAGTCCTGGCGGTCGACGCAACAACACATTTAAAAATCGTAAAATCCGCAAACGGCTTCGGTGTGTATACGTCTCAATGTGCTCAGTGGAAATTATAATTTTTATTAGAGGGAGGAAGACACCCTTCTGGCATGCATAACATTAGCAGCTCAAATTTTTGCTAGTCGCCGTCGTCGGATCGCGGAAACGTATCAGTCATGCTAGGAATGTAGTAACTTTACGCACGAGTCTCTTATCTTGTACTTCTGCCAACCATAGGTCCTTGTAATTGTTTCACACACTTGTGGAAATCTTTTTCAATGAGTAGGGTAATTAAACAAATGCATATTGTGCTTCATTGCAACTACTGCATTTGTTTGTGCCAGGTTTTGGAATAAATAACAGAATTTATGGTAACCTTCACTTTCATTGCGTAAGTATCTTACCTGATTACAAAATTAAACCGTAATGTCACTATTCCGCCACTATTTTGAAGTCTATAAATTCATAATTTAACGTTAATTAAATGTTCTTGTGCAACAACTAATAATTTACCGTATTCATTGGGTACGTACATACTTATACAGATTACATATATACAGGTGTAGGCTGTGGGGCAGTACAAGGTGGGACAAATAAAGGTGGCCCGGACGAGTAGATGAAATTTGCAGCAATTCCATCCATCCTCCATCAGCAGCTTGCTGACCAGGGCCCAAAAGTGCCAATAGATGAAAGGTGGTCAGTTTCAACACCTGCTATAGTCAGGTTAGTGCTGTATTTCCTCTCCTCTGCTGTGTTTCTCTGTACCCTGGAACTCTGTTCTCCGGGTCACAACATAAATATTCTGGCGGGCAGAGTGAGCAGCAATCTACGGCTGTCTGCTGATGATACTGTGATGTATCGTGAAGCGTTGCCGTTGAGTGGCTCTGGGAGTGTACAAGACGACTTAGACAAAATTTCAAGCTTTTGTGATGAATCGCAGCTAACTCTAAATGCAGATGAGTAGGAGAAACCATCCGATATTGTTCGAATATGGGATTGTTAGTGATGGGCTGCTTGAAACAGTCATGGCTGTTACATATCCGAGCGCAACGCTGCGAAGCTATATGAAGTGGGAACGTGCACAATGCGATTGTAGTAGAGAAGGCGATGGTCCACTTCGGTTTACTGGGAGTATTGGGGAAGTGTTGTTCATCTGTAAATGTGACCGCTTTCTTTAGTAGCGCTCGGATGTTTGGGAATCCCACCACGTCAGATTAACGGAACACACTGAAACAGCTCAGAGGCAGGTTGCTAGATTTCTTACCAGTAGGTTCGATCAAAACGAGAGTGTTACAGAAATGCTTCTAAAACTGAAACTTGAATCCATGAAGACGACTTTCTTTTCACGAAACACTGTTGCAAAAATTAGAGAACCAGCATTTGAAGTTGACTACAGTACGATTCTACTGCTTCCAACATACATTTCACGTAATGACGACGAAGGTGAGAGATATTACGGCTCTTACGGAGGCATTACACAGTTGTTTATCCTCCCTATATTTGCGAGTGCAACAGAGAAGGTAATGACTAAAGTGGTAGTCACAAAATTAGGCAGATCAATGTCATCTCACCTTGTTACAGTATTGCCATTTAGTGAAAATTTCAAACGTTAGTAAAAATTACGAAAAAATATTAAACATTTCTATTTTTAGTAAAGAATATGCCGGAGTATCTTCTAAAAGGAAATTCTTGCAAGTCGTCATAAAAAATAAAAAATAAATACTAACGTTACAATAAATTTTCAAGAAAATTTTCTTTCAGTTCACAAATTATTTTATATTCCCGGCAACCACAGCTGTTGAAAGGCATGGTGTTAGGAAGATCTCCGCTTAAAGCTGGTTAAAATGTTATTTGTTGAAACACAACCGGTTTCGCGGCATAAAGCCGCATCGTCAGATGTAACTTACACGGTAAAAAGCAAAGTACAGAGTAGATACTAAAATTAATAAAGGAATGCCTAAAATATACTCACTACATGAAAAGATCATAGGTATACCCATCGCCCCTAGCCATACTATGGCGAGCGAAAGGTGAAGAAGATGTGCTCCTCTCTTTAAAATTTGCCTGCATCTAAAAAGAAAAAGGAAAATATTTTGTAGTAAGCGGACGCTCGAAATTTTTAAAAAATAACATGTATGCTGATACGTACACCTATTGTTAAGGTGCAAAGGTTACCGCAGAGAATCTGCATACCTTTTGAATAGATCATACAAGTAGTTGGAAGAAATGCTAGCTTTATGAAAAACTGATTTATCTTTTAGTTATTTTAAATTCAGGGATGATTTCTATTCACAACAAGTAGGCTTAGCCATGGGCTCTCCACTTGCCTATCGTAGAGCAAGTATTGTCATGTCCAACTCTGAGCAAGAATTTATGCAAAATTCGCTCAACATGCCAGAAGATTGATTTTGTGAAATAGATATGTTCACGATGTTTTCATGTTATATGGTGGTAATAATGCTGAAAGCGACCAGTTTCTTCGGGATCTAAATAGTCTGAACTAAAAGATATAGTTCACTGGGCAGCGCACAGAGAATGACACTTTACCGTTCCGGACCCCCGAAAGCCAACCACGACAGATTTTGTCATACACAGCCAGTCATTTCACCCAATAAAATATAAATCCGCAGCATTCCGAGCCATGTTAAACCGTATGCATGAAGTGCCCCTTACCAGTGAAGCTAACGTGGCTTATGAGGTTACAAAGTATATAGCGTCCGAAAACGGTTACGATCCAGAATTTGTCAACGCACTGAGCATATTGAAAAAGAAAAATCTTCACTCCCGTAGTGGATTAGAGGCGATTTTATAACCGTTAGACCAGCCGAGCAGACAAAGGAGAATAAAATATCTAGGTACAGTATCCGAAAAAATTGGCAGACGTACGGAAACATTATTCCAGCGTATTTTACAGTTTCAGTTCTTGGCAAAAAACTCAGGCACAAGGAAAAAACTGCGATAAATAAATGTAAGGATGCGGGTGTATACTGCATTACTTGCAATCATTGCCCTAAGAAATACACTACTGGCCATTATAATAGCTACACCACGAATATGACGTGCTACAGACGCGAAATTTAACCGACAGGAAGAAGATGCTGTGATTTGCAAATCATTAGGTTTTCAGAGCATTCACACAAGGTTGGCGCCGGTGGCGACTCCTACAACGTGCTGACATCAGGAAAGTTTCCAACCGATTTCTCATACACAAACAGCAGTTCAAAGGCGTTGCCTTGTGAAACGTTGTTGTGATGCCTCGTGTAAGGAGGAGAAATGCGTACCATCACGTTTCCGACTTTGATAAAGATCGGATTGTAGCCTATCGCGATTGCGGTTTATCGTATCGCGACATTGCTGCTCGCGTTGGTCGAGATCCAATGACTGTTAGCAGAATATGGATTCGGTGGGTTCGGGAGGGTAATACAGAACGCCGTTCTGGATCCCAACGGCCTCGTATCACTAGCAATCGAGATGACAGGCATCTTATCCGCATGGCTGTAACGGATCGTGCAGCCACGTCTCGATCCCTGAGTCAACAGATGGGGACGTTTGCAAGACAACAACCATCTGTACGAACAGTTAGACGACGATTGCAACAGCATGGACTATCAGCTCGGAGACCATGGCTGCCGTTACCCTTGAGGCTGCATCACAGACAGGAGCACCTGCGATGGTGTACTCAACGACGAACCTGGGCGCACAAATGGCAAAACGTCATTTTTTAGGATGAATCCAGCTTCTGTTTACAGCATCATGATGGTCACATCCGTGTTTGGCGACATCGCGGTGAACGCACATCGGAAGCGTGTATTCATCATCGCCATACTGGTGTATCACCCGGCGTGATGGTATGGGGTGCCATTGGTTACACGCCTCGGTCACCTCTTGTTCGCACTGACGGTACTTTGAACAGTGGACGTTACATTTCAGATGTGTTACGACCCGTGGCTCTGCCCTTCATTCGATCCCTGCGAAATCCTACATTTCAGCAGGATAATGCACGACCGCATGTTGCAGGTCCTGTACGGGCCTTTCTGGATACAGAAAATGTTCGACTGCTGCCCTGGCCAGCACATTCTCCAGATCTCTCACCAATTGAAAACGTCTGGTCAATGGTGGCCGTATCGTGTTGAAGCTGGATGGGCAGCTGTACCTGTACACGCCATCCAAGCTCTGTTTGACTCAATGCCCAGGCGTATCAAGGCCGTTATTACGGCCAGAGGTGGTTGTTCTCGGTACTGATTTCTCAGGATCTATGCACCCAAATTGCGTGAAAATGCAATCACGTGTCAGTTCTGGTATAATATATTTTTCCAATGAAAACCCGTTTATCATCTGCATTTCTTCTTGGTGTAACAATTTTAATGGCCAATAGTGTATATAGGACAAACTGGTAGGTCATTTCGAATAAGATTCACGAACACCTTAACTTAAATAACCTGCGATCTGCATTAACAGCGCACTTACGCGAAGAGGGACACATCATCACATGCCCTACAGAAAGTTTAAAAATACTTCATAAAAGAAGGAAAAGGCCATATTCTGAATATATTAGAGGAAGTGGACATTTTTAGACAAAGAAAAAAGAAAACGCACTGTTCACGTTGAATAATCGACTGGAATTAAAGCACCATAGCATTCTGAGTAATTTTGATTGTTTGTATGATTAGGTGTTAGTATGTAATAAAGTTCTGTATTGTTCTCGCTTGTAAAGGTAGCGACCCAGCGCTCCTAGATATGAGTATATGACGTCACAATGTCCACATGCATAGCTTCCGTTCCGCGAGACAGCTAGTCTCTCTCTGTCGTACGTACTGGCCGCTCTTTTCCTGCCCTGCAGTGAGCTACCCTGCTGTCACAATGGTAAGACACTGCCACCTGGTACTTTCCACGAAGTAATTCGCATAGTGCCGCGACTAACCATGTTAACAATGCAAACTTTTTAGCGTCAGTCTGAGCCAAAATGTCAGTTCACTATAAAATATTTTATTTCTTTTTAGATGCAGGCGAATTTTAAAGAATGGAGCACGTCTTCTTTACCTTTCGCTAGCCGTAGTACAGACGATATTCTCTGAATAGTATATTTTAACTAGGAGCGGTGGGTATGCCTACGATCTATTACCGTATTCAGTATATTTTAGGCATTCCTTTATTAATTTTAATATCTGAAAAATGTGGAACACTGTACTTTACTTTTTACTGTGTAGGTTTCATCTAACGGTGCGGCTTTAAGCCTCGAAACAGGTTGTGTTTTTATAAACAACAATTTTACTAGCTGTAAGCGGAGTTCTTCCTAACATCATTTTTTTACTTCAACCTGTGGAAAAAAAGAAACACTAAGACATTTGGACCAAAAATATACATAAACATTCTCGACTTTTATAAAGGCAGGTAATTACACATATTTTATCATGGAAAAATTAACTTTAGGTACTTTCAGGCCACTATTTCCTTTGAAGTCGAACAAAATAATATATTTTCTTGTATGGTTATGTGAAACCGCGGAATGTGAAACCCAATCTTTATCGAAGACTATTGTCCTCAGGACACAGTAAGTGCATTGTACACAGAAACTTCGCTCTTGTTGCTCCAATGCTTCTTCATTCCACTAAAAATTTTCATTCAGCATTAAACTTTCTGAACAGAAAAAACCAAGATGCCGCGGTTTTTCCAGAGGTTCAAGGAACCTGAAAAAGTTACCTTTGATGGATCTCTACTGATCGCGAAAAATGCCATAGTGGCCTGAAAGTACCTAAAGTTAATTTTGTATAGCGTATATGGGCATTTTGGTTGGTAAGTACAGTGGTGAAGGGTCTGTAACAGCCGCAAATAAGAAATTTTCGGGAGGCAGGGAATATTCTCGGTCCTATTAAGGCGAGCCTTGTAGCGGAATGTTAGTACTCGCGCATTGTCGCGCAAGGCATCTTTCGCGAACAAATTGCGTTCGTAAGTGACACGGTACAATAATGATGCCTGAGGTGTTACCAAAACTAATGTACGTAGGCATTTGAACAGGTCATTCCCCATCGATGGCCTGGGCGTGGTGGACCGGTTCCCTGGCCGTCACGCTCACCAGGTTTATCGAGTCTTGAGTGAGATGTTCACTCTGCAGCGGAGTGTGCGCTGATATGAAACTTCCTGGCAGATTAAAACTGTGTGCCCGACCGAGACTCGAACTCGGGACCTTTGCCTTTCGCGGGCAAGTGCTCTAGCATTTTTTTTTTTTTTTTTTTTTTTAAACAAGTGCCACCGCCACTTTTCATCCTATTAAAAAAAAAAATCTGGGCCACTTCAGGCGTTGGCTCCTGACTAAACCTACCCCAGAGAGCTGCCTATATACCAGGGGAAATATGGGAAATCAAGGTTAGGGCTATCCTTAAAAACAAAACAAAATCTTCCTTTTTCTGAATTTTATTTTAATTTTTTTGTTTTATATTTATTTATTTATTTTATTTTATTTCATTTTTTTTTTTTTTTTTTTGTGTAATTGATCAGAGGCCTTCTGCGCCCCGCTGGTAATATGTTGAGTCACGTCTTCTCGAAATTGATGTGTTCCGTTCAATTGTTCAGAAACGTTCATTGGTTCAAACAGGAAACCTTCTTCTCTCTTGGCTTAACACTTTCCAGCTGCGAGGCGGCTCGTGGAAAGCACTCCCAAGGAAGTTCGAGAAAAATTGTCTGTATTTTGGGTGACGGACAACGACATAATGACGGTCATTGAGGTATGTCCAAAAATCGAGTACAGAGTCTACAGTTTGTCCAAATAAGTAGTGAATGGCATGTCCGCGAATCCAATTCACAGCATTGGTCTTTGTCCGAGGAAAATAGTCACGTTCCGGAAATAATAATGAAAGGGGAGTAATCCGATCCGGAATGTCCCGCGTTAGAAAAGCCACAATATGTCGAACCAAGTGCCAAACCTCCGCCGCCGGTCCGCAAACAAACCGATGTTCATCAGCGTCTGGCACTCCACACGTGGAGCATAGAGGTGATTGGGCGAGGTGGATACGATGAAGGCGAAATTGGTTGATTTGCTTACCATTGACAGTTATGTACCAGACAGATTGAACATTCGTGTCAAGGTAACAGGCGAACACCGCGCGCCATACATGACGCCAGTCAACCTGGGGGAACTTTAGTTCAATCGGGTTAGGTGGACGACCTAATTGGAGGACATTGTATACTGCCTTTGTCTTGAGTAAAAGCTGTCTTGGTAAGGTGAGGCGTAGATAACTGAGTTCCAGAAAGAAGTACCGTATATAATGGAACTGGGCCGGAACATCCGAGATCATCACTGGGGCTGACAGTGAGACCGGCGAGTATGCCGACAGGAGGAGACCAGTGAGGCTCGTTGGGCAACGTGTCCATACCGTCATCTGGGAGCTGACAAATAGGGCGCGAGCTCTATCCGGCACGTGAAACAGACCTATCCCACCTCGTTCACGGGGAAGAGTAAGGGTCGCATAGTTAACTTTGAACAACATCCCAGAGCTGACGAAAGATGCCATCGCTGCCAACATGCGACGTGCCACAGTAAGCGGGAAAGGTAGAACTTGCGCTACATGGGGAACTCGGGATGCGATATATGTATTGACATATCGAGCTCGTTGGAGAATATCTAGGGATCGAAGGCGATGGTCCATAAGACCTGCTCTGATCATTAAAAGGAGGCGTCGGCAGTTGATGGTGGCTGAACGCCGGAGATCAGATGAAAAATCTATTCCCAAACAACGAATGGTATCAACGGTGGTGAGAGGTGTAACGCACTCCACGGGAAGTCCCGTGCCAATGAACATAACTTGTGACTTACGTACGTTTAAAGAGCTACCCGACGCCTCACCATAAGTCGCTACCCACGTCAAAACAGCTCGAACTTCGTCGGCATTACGTAAACAGATGACAACATCGTCAGCATAGGCCGTGCAACAGAATCGGTAGCGATCTATGGACAACCCTACCAAACGTTGTCTTAGTCCACATAGCAAGGATTCCAAGGAAAAGGCGTACAAAATTGCTAATAGAGGGCAACCTATTTTTATCGGTGGAGTGAGTCTGCCATTGTACAGAATCCTGGATGAGGCACCCCGCAGAAGGCGCATCACTACCGTGATAACGGCGACTGGGAAACCCATATGGTGGAGAACGGCCGTAAGCAACGAATGGTCAACCCTATCAAAAGCTTGACTAAAGTCCAAAGACGCAAGTGCCCCAGAGAGGCGTTGTGCCTGGGTAACGGCGATCATATCCCTGTAGCGGCATAAAGCCGTGCGAATATTGTTGTCGCCTCCCAAAGATGCTTGGTCTGGCGACACAACATAGCGGGCAACGTTTTTAAGTCGTGCTGCCAAAAGGCGAGTGAAGATTTTCATATCACTGTTAAGGAGGGTGAGGGGCCGGTAATCACTGATATTGTTGCCACCGTGCGGTTTATGTACAGGAATAATAATTCCTTCCATGAAAGCGTCCGGCACAGGTACTTCCGGAACATCAGTTCCCGACAGATGGAAGTGAAGGTGGACTCTAACAAATCACGGAAGGTGCGATAAAACTCGAGGGGAAGACCGTCGGGTCCTGGGGAGCGACTGATGGTTCCTGCCCGGATCGCATCGCGGACTTCCTCATCAGTCACCTCCGACATCAAGTCAATCCCCGCATCTCCTGGGATACCACCGAAGTTGAGCTGTGAGACTTCCTCGATCAACTCTGGGGAATGTGGAACTGCGGCGTAGAGCTGCCGGTAGTGGGCGTGAAGCACATTCCCTATGACAGATTGGGTTACGTAGCGACGCCCTTCTTGATCCGTTAGGACGTGAATCAATTTTCGGCGTCGATTTTGTCGTTCTCGGATGATATGGTACATCGACGGATGTTCATGAGGCATGCGATCAGCAGTACGAGATCGTATTATCGCCCCTTCCAAATGCCGTCGCATGAGATTGGAGATTTGGGCCTTAGCTTGGTTCATCCTTGTATGGCGCTCAGGGGAGGCTGGCATCGTGGAGCATTCTCGTAGGATCCTGTAGTAAAAGTCCATAGTGCTCTTCCTCCAGGCGACAACATCTTTGCCATACCGGATTAAAGTTTTTCGAAGAGCAGGTTTTGCACATTGGATCCACCAGGATATGGTAGACGGATACGTGGGTCGGCGTCTATTACATGTGATCCAAGTGTCTTCTATTAGAAGTCGACAGTCAGGTGAATTAAGAAGTGCCGTGTTCAGTTTCCATAAACCACGTCCGTGCCATACTGCCTGTCTTGTGAGAACAACAAGTAAGCCTCATGGTCTGAGAAAGCAACAGGCCAGATTTCAGCCTGTCGAGTGTGTTGAATTAGGGATCGCGAGATGTAGATGCGATCCAGTCGGCTAGAGGAGTGCGCAGTGTGGTACGTAAAGCCCAAAAGATCACCGTGAACATGTCTCCACGTGTCGACAAATTGTAGCCGCGTGACGACTGTTTCCAGAGCTGCGCATGGTGAGTGACGCGGCAATTGATCCTGAGGTCGCTGGGTGCAGTTGAAGTCTCCACCCATGATACAGTCATCGTGTGGTCCCATAAAAAGGGGTGTGACTTCACTCGCGAAGAAGGCATTGCGTTCACGACGGTAGCTGGAGCCCGACGGCGCATAAATATTGATGATGCGTACACCAAAGAGAGTAAGGGCCATACCTCTGCCGCTGGGGAGGTATAGGACATCTTCGGCAGGAAGACCTTCGCGTAAGATGATGGCAACACCACTACCGGTGTCCGAAGCGGGAGAAAGATGCACCGTGAAGCCATGTGGTGGTGAAAAATCGGCGACATGCACTTCCTGAAAAAGCGCAATATCTATGTCCGCATCATAAATCATATCGCGGAGCAGCGCTAGTTTGTGGGGCGCACGAATGGTCGCCAGGTTAATCGTTGCGACACGATAATGCTGGTGTTGGAGTCCCACAGGCACAGGCGGGGCTTCTTCTTCAGGAGCGAGAGGTCGTCGATCTTGCCGGTCCGCTGAAGAGGCTGCTATTGCGGAGAGTTTGCGGGCGCGGGCGCAACCGATGGGGGTGCCCCATCATCAGCAGCATCCACCCCAGTCCCTTCGATCTCCACGTCGTCTGCCCAGGAGACTGATACTGCGGTAGGGCATCGGCTGTGCACGTCATCCACGTGGAGAGGAGACGTAGTTTTCGTCTCATCGGATAGGCTCTCTTCAACGTCGACCTGTGGGGGCGACGGCGTCAGTAAGGAGGGGTGTTCGTTGCCAGTGGTCGCCTGTGGCGGGTCTTTCGCATCAGCCTTTCGGTCATCAAAGATCGGTTTGTCGTCCATCTTCGGGTCTGCATCCCCGGTATCCATCCGTAGAATGGATTCATCAGGGTGTGTACGGTTACGTTTCTTTCTCTTTCGTGTCGACCCTTGTTTTCGAACAAGTCGTTCAGAGTCCGATTGCGGGTGGCTTTCGTCTGACTCCAGACCAGTCTGAAGGAAAGCAGAAGTAGGTACCACTCCCAGATCAACGTCCATCTCAGTAGCATTTTCAGTCACAGTGCTGCGATGATTCGGCAGGTTAGGATCTGGTGTTTGGGGCACCTCAGAAGGAATCTCAGGAGCGGTTGCATCTACCTGATCAGATGACGTCAACGGAGCAGCAAGACTCTGTGTAGACGAGCTACCTTCCTGGGCAACCTTGGCATATGTGACAGGGATCTGAGTCATCACCGCTGGGGACGCTTCCTCGCCGACCGGCGTCTGGATCAGGCGGCGTCGCATGCAGGCGGATCTGACGTGGCCTTCTTGTCCACAACCCGCACATGTTCGGGGTTGGCCGTCGTACATGACAATGGCTCGCACCCCGCCAATGGTCAGGTATGATGGAATAAGTTTTTTCAGTTCAATTTTGACCTGACGTACACCATTAAGGACATGGTAGGTCGTGAAGGTTTGCCATTTTTCCTCTACGTAACCGGTGACGTTACCGTATGGTTGTAACGCAGAGACAACTTCGTCCTTCGGCACTTCAAAAGGTAGTTCAAACACCCTAATCGTGCGTTGACCGTACTCTGCGAGTTCAAGTGTTACAGCTCCGACGTGACCATCAGAGTATTTGAACTTAAGTCCATTGGCATGGCGGCGAATAACATCTTCACGCACCTCGGTGTTTGTCATTTTAATATGAACGACACTACTCGTGATCGAAAAATGGATTCCGATAACGTGGTTAGGATCTAAACGAACTTCTTCACGTATGAACGTTTCAACTTAATGTGCACGAGGTCGCGCATGTTCAGCTGGGAAGGAAACTTTAAGGGTCGCACGGCGGTAAGCGCTCGACATGTTGTTCACGGTGGACGGACGCAAGCCTGAAAGGTACGACGCGGAAGTAAACAACGCCTGCAGCGGAGCACTGGCCGGCGCGCGGGGCCGTCCGCACGCTGCCACGGCTGAGAGCCGACTGACCTTTGCCTTTCGCGGGCAAGTGCTCTACCATCTGAGCTACGCAAGCACGACTCACGAGCAGTCCTCACAGCTTCAATTCTGCCAGTACCTCGTCTCCTACCTTCCAAACTTCACAGAAGTTCTCCTGGGAACCTTGCAGAACTAGCACTCCTGGAAGAAAGGATATTGCGGAGACATGGCTTAGCCACAGCCTGGGGAATGTTTCCAGAACGAGATTTTCACTCTGCAGCGGAGTGTGCGCTGATATGAAACTTCCTGGCAGATTAAAACTGTGTGCCCGACCGAGACTCGAACTCGGGACCTTTGCCTTTCGCGGGCAAGTGCTCTACCATCTGAGCTACGCAAGCACGACTCACGAGCAGTCCTCACAGCTTCAATTCTGCCAGTACCTCGTCTCCTACCTTCCAAACTTCACAGAAGTTCTCCTGCGAACCTTGCAGAACTAGCACTCCTGGAAGAAAGGATATTGCGGAGACATGGCTTAGCCACAGCCTGGGGAATGTTTCCAGAATGACATTTTCACTTTGCAGCGGAGTGTGCGCTGATATGAAACTTCCTGGCAGATTAAAACTGATCGCAGAAGAGCATCTGTGAAGTTTGAAAGGTAGCAGACGAGGAACTGGCAGAAGTGAAGCTGTGAGGACGGGTCGTGAGTCGGGCTTGAGTAGCTCATTCCTTCTTTCGCTGTCGCCGCGGTCTGACGTGCTAGCTGGTTGCTCCGCGTCGCCGGTGTCCTTCCCCGTGTTTACTGTTTGCCGTTGTGTGTTGCTGTGTCCCGAGTGATCCACGTGTATTGTACTTTTTTGTGGTCGTCCTTTTCGTCAGCAACTTGCCGATCTTGTACAGGATTCGGGCTTGACCGGATTCCCTACAGCTGCAGCGCCATGTCTACCACCATCCGGAAAAACACCCTGGTTTTTGGCTTTGACAAAGATACCCACCGAGTTCAACCGACCGCCCTCGAGGTTCATGACTGGCTAACCGAGGTAATAGGCATCACTTCTAATTCTGTGCACACCACCCAGCTCGATTCTGATCGTTATTGCGCGTTTGTCAAGTTTCTCAGTCCAGTATCAGTTTATTGACTTATTGAAAAAATCGGCAAACAAGTCCCCTTTGTTCATCGCGACGTCACCACTAGTATGGTTACTGTAACACGTGCCGATGCCTCGATTCAGACTGTTCGAGTACTTGCCCATAGAGATTGACAATGCTACAATTAAAGATGCACTTTCTAAGTTTGGTGAGGTTAAAGAAATTGTCAACGAAAAGTGGTCGTCTCGCTACAAATTACAATGTTTCAATGGCTACAATTAAAGATGCACTTTCTAAGTTTGGTGAGGTTAAAGAAATTGTCAACGAAAAGTGGTCGTCTCGCTACAAATTACAATGTTTCAATGGGATTAGATCTGTGGACATGGAAGTAAAAATGAACATTCCTTCTCACATCACGGTCGATGGTTATAAAGCTCACATTATATACTCTGGTCAGGCCGCCACCTGCCATATCTGCAATGAATTAGGCCATCTTCCCCAGGACTGCCCCCGCCGAGTTTTTGTCTTGAAAAATAGTCTACAGCCGCGGCGTAGATCGACAGTTAACGAGGTAATGGCAGTAGATACTTCTGGTTCTTCTGCACACCCTGATGTTGATGCTCCCCAGGTAACTACCTCCGAGACCCCGCCCATAGCCGCTGATGCGTTTCCACCACTCGTAGGACGGCAAACTGCCGCGCCAGTTTGTCTTGAAAGTGAATCTCAGCCAAAGAAAAGGCCGCTGGGACATAGTGATGAGCATTCAGATGAGGAAGTATCTCACACGACTCCTGCAGCCCGGAAACCAAAACCATCAAAAGCGGAGGATTTAGTACCAGATGATGTTATGTGGGTCGACTTTGAAGCCAGTGCGGGTGGACTTGAGGGGATGCCGAATTCTGAGACCCCGGGTCATGAACAGGAACCTCCAATCTTGCGTGCCGCGCCCGAAGGACAACAGCCGCTACAACGCGCACACAGTCAGGAAGTGTTGTGTCAGCAACGCTCTGTAGCTGAGACTCGACAACAAGTTCCGGGCGGAAGTACACAAGCGAAAGTGTTTACCAGGCTGCCAGCTGCCGGCGGCAGTGCTGCGACAACGACACCACCGCGTCTGAAGGAATCCACAAAAACTCCGGGACCTCAAAACGCCCCACGACGAAGGCTCAATCCACAGCCAAATCTCTCCGTTCCTCGCAACAAGGGCAATTCCACTTCGTCGCAAGCGGATGTAGTACCCCGAAATATTAGTTACGAAATTGTGAGGGAAGGATTCGGTGATGACAACAGCAAAGAACTCGGCGAAGCCCATCCCCCACAGTAGTAATTCCATTGTTACAAGGTTCGTTCCGTGCTGTCGCCTAAGGTTGCAAAGCTTCTTCGTGTTTCTTTCTGTCCTCTTATCCGGTTATGGTTCTCAGCATTCACTGTGTCGGTTTCGCTTCAACCGGCCTATAATTCACAGTGTATCACTTGTTATGGTCTTTATTAAGCTTCCTGATTCAATAATCCTCCCATGGCTGCTCGCATTATACCATTTTTAATCCTGCAGACGGCACTCTTGAGCTCCATGCCATCGTTTTGTTATACTTTTACATCTCATTATCTATATGCTACAAGTCTACACTATCACCTCCCTTAATATCAATAGGATTACGTCAGAGTTAAAACTTGCTTTATTAAAACAATTTTTGTTTGACTCTGATACGGAGAGGTCGCAACATGCCAAATTAACATTCCCGGCTATGTTGCAATAATCAATTTCGCTCCCGAATTGAGTGCTGGCACAGCGATTTTAGTCAGGGAAGGAATACCTCTAACCGATGTCGAAAAGTTAGACTCTGGACGGGGAATAGGCGTGAACGTTGTTGTGTTGGCAGAAGAGCCAACACCGTGTTACGAATGGAGGCCGAAATGCACGCGTTTTAGCTCACGCAAGCTGGCGTGAGGAGGGAAGGGCTATACTGACGTGGGGTCTGGAACATGACAAGGAATTAGAATTCAGAAAGCGGACGTAGCTGGTTTGATACTTAACTTTAATCCATTAATGATGAACGTCGCTCTTGACGTTACATGATTCACAATATTATCTGTTCAGAATAGGAACTGAATATGGCGCCTTGCTAGGTCGTAGCAAATGACGTAGCTGAAGGCTATGCTAAACTGTCGGCTCAGCAAATGAGAGCGTATGTAGACAGTGAACCATCGCTAGTAAAGTCGGCTGTACAACTGGGGCGAGTGCTAGGGAGTCTCTCTAGACTAGACCTGCCGTGTGACGGCGCTCGGTCTGCAATCACTGATAGTGGCGACACGCGGGTCCGACGTATACTAATGGATCGCGGCCGATTTAAAGGCTACCACCTAGCAAGTGTGGTGTCTGGCGGTGACACCACAAATATCATGGGCGTCAGTGTAATCAATCTGTATGCACCATCTGGAAGTGCACGGGGCGCTGGCAGATCAAAGTTTTTTAAGGAGGATATCATTTACTTATTGCGGAGAGATTCTCCGAACTTGGTCACTGCAGGCGATTTTAATTGTGTATTACACCATAAAGATCAATCCCCCAATTTTAATTATTCCCATGAATTAAACTTTCTTGTCTCCCAAATGAAACTGAGCGACGTATGGCAAGTTAAGTATCCCACGCTTGTGAAATATACGCACATTTCACATAATTCCAGCAGCAGGATTGATAGAATTTATAAGTCGAGTCACGTAGTGAGGAATTTGCTACAAGTGGAAATAACTCCAATCAGCTTTTCTGACCACTGTAGTGCCTGCATAAACTTAGACCGGACACCAACTCACTGGTTTAGGAATCAGTTGAGCATGAATGTCGGCTTTTTAACAGACGACGAGCACGAGGCCGAATTAACGACAGCTTGGGAATTTTGCTTGCGTTCTGTACACAACTTTCCGAGTGTTTTGCAGTGGTGGACCCGCAAGGCGAAGCCCAAATTACGGAAAGTAATTATATCTTACAGTATAGAGAGATCTCGGGCAGTTCACCGTACAATGGAATTTTACTACATGGTTTTACGGGACTTGTATGATCAGACAGATGGCTCAGACAGGCGATTGTCCGACATCAAGAAAATTAAAGCGACGTTGTTAAGCTTAAAGAGAAAACAACTGGAGGGTCTTAAAATTAAGTCAAAAGCCAGATCTGTCAGCGAGGACGAAACGGCAGCGTTATATCATCTGATTAAACACCGCAAGAACCGACGACGGATATTCATGGACGAACTTAGATTAGAAAACGGTACTGTCCCCACTGTGCAAAACGAGATAAGCAGAGAAATCCACAGGTATTCCAGTGCCCTGTATGAGGCAGAAGCAACGCAAGAGGACGATTCGGATGAGTTATTTGCGTTTACAACCTCCACAATCAGGGCCGACGACAACGCCAGCTTATTTTCGGCTTTTAGTCCACATGACGTCTATGAAATAATTCGCGGCTCCCCTAAAATAAAATCGCCGGGCCCTGATGGCCTTCCGGTGGAATTCTATCAACGATATTGGAGTGTCATATGTGATAATTTGACACAAGCTGTTAACGACGTCCTGCGGGGAAAGTTTGTACCACCAGAACTTAAAGAATGTAAAATCGTGTTGATTCCTAAAAATAAGGGATGTAAAAAGATTAACAACTTCTGGCCGATTTCTCTTCTTAATTCAGATTATAAGATTATTGCGAGAGCTTTAAACAAACGAATGATGCCGTTGAACGCAAACGTAATTGGGCAACAGCAAACTTGTGCTCATAAGCGATCAATATTTCAGACTACAGCACAATATAGAGATATCGTCGCTCTGTCGTCTGCCAGCACCATTAATTGCTGCCTCCTTTTTGTCGATTTTTATAAAGCATTTGACCGTGTCAGCCATAAATACCTCTTCGAAACGATGCGGAGGATGGGTTTCCGGCAGGACTCCATCACTGTTTTGCGCAATATGATCACTGGTCTGGCCGCCACGAGCTCCGTCAACTGCCAGCTCACAAGACCCATTACCATCGCAAGGGGCGTCCCCCAACGAGGCCTCCTTTCCATGTTGCTCTTTGTCATCTCACTAGAACCATTGCTGCGGCTAGTACAAGAGCACATGACGGGCATTACGATCGCCGGGAAGTAAACTGCAGTTGGTGCATATGCTGATGGTGTCGGCATCGTCGTGAGGAACAGGGAAGATGTGATTCAACTGGAGGCGGACGTCAGAAGCTATTGTTCCGCTTCTGGCGCAAAAATGAATGAAACTAAAAGCAAATTTCTACGTATAAGGGGCCTTGACGATATCGGCCTAGAATGGGCTAACCATGTTACGGAACACAAATCTCTTGGGACGATACTGACGGTCCCTCCACAAAGGAAGATAACGGCAAACTGGCGAGATGTCTTGCTCAAAGTCAAGGGTGCTTTCATAGATAACGTCCATCGCAGCATGGACCAATTTCAGAGGGTTAAATTTATAAACACACGCATCCTGTCGAGAGCATATTATGTGGCACAGGTCTTTCCACTCCCCACCGTCATAGCCAAACAGATAATGAGCAAGTTGACCAATTTTCTGTGTCGGGGGGAAATATTTCGAGTTGACGTGAAGACTGCGACCCTCGCCCCTCTGCATGGCGGTATGGGTCTGACCGATCTGAACGCCATAGCAACGGCTTTGTACATTAAACGGATGACATCCTTAATCCCAAAGCTACTCTGACACCCTTACGGCTAAGTTGTTTGAGGCAGTAGCGCCGAAAAGCGTACAACCGCCGATCAATGTGCAGAAGATCGACCACCAGCTCTCCCACATCCGCACACATTATCTGGAAAAGAGCTACTTGAGCGAGGTCCTTCTCCAACATCGCCCCTTAACTGCCAAAGACATTCTGGAGCACAGGAAACAATATGAGGGCAAGAACAAAATCGAACAAAAGCATACTGGTATCAATTAGGATGTCCTGTGGGCGAACATCAGCAGCAGTGTACTTCCGTCCTTGGCCAGGTCGACGTGGTACAAAACGGTCAACAACACTATCAGCACAAATGAGCGCCTGCATGCGATTGGGCTAAGTGACACAGCCCATTGTCCAGATTGTCACCAAGAGGATACTGTTCTCCACAGATATACTTGCAGTCACCGCATGGCAATTGGCAATTGGTTCGTCAACAAGTCGCCCGTATAACTAGGACTTCGGAAATAACATAGACACGAACTTACTGCACAGACCAGACGTCAAATATTTTCCGCCAACTAAAAAAATGCCCTCATGTGGCTGTTGGGTCACTATATAAGTCATGTATTCAATCGGCTGACGGGCGACGATTATAGCGAATTTCTGTTACACATGGAAACGGAATATCTTAAAATTAAAAATTACGTGGATCGCCGTCGGAAGTACGGTAATATGCTCCATATGGCATTCAATAGAACAGGGATTGGATAGCTGTTCGAGCTCTCAAACCTTCCTCCGTTTATGTATCAAGCGAATAGTTTGGCTCAAAAAATCAATGTTGATCAATCCAGAATGAGATTGCTCAGTTGGTAGAGCACTTGCCCGCGAAAGGCAAAGGTCCCGAGTTCGAGTCTCGGTCGGGCACACAGTTTTAATCTGCCAGGAAGTTTCAATGTTGATCAATGTTCCTTTAAAGTCGATGTGAGTGGTGACGGCTATGGGGGCGGCACCGAGGCCAGGCCTCGGGCTAATTGACCCCTGACCTCCTTGCCGCCACCTGCCCGCCACGCTCCTCGCACGGACATTGCAGTGGCTTCAGTACTTATGTATAATAAAAAAAAGAAAAAAAGGAACAATAAATACAGAAAAAAGAAGGAAAAAAAGAAAAAAGAAAAAAAAGAAAAAATTGAGCTACATGAAATTATTATTATTATTGTCATTATTACTATTATTATTATTAAGTGGGGACATGTATAAATAAACAGTATAAAATAAATGGACATTGGAGAATAGCATCAAATGAAACAGTATACAGGGTGTTACACAAAGGTACGGCCAAACTTTCAGGTAACATTCCTCACACACACAAAAAAAAAGAAAATGTGTTATGTGGACATGTGTCTGGAAACGCTTACTTTCCATCTTAGCGCTCATTTTATTACTTCTCTTCAAATCACATTAATTATGGAATGTAAACACACAGCAACAGAACGTACCAGCGTGACTTCAAACACTTTGTTACAGGAAATGTTCAAACTGTCCTCCGTTAGCAACGATATATGCATCCACCCTCCGTCGCATGGAATCCCTGATGCGCTGATGCAGCCCTGGAGAATGGCGTATTGTATCACAGCCGTCCACAATACGAGCACGAAGAGTCTCTACATTTGGTACCGGGGTTGCGTAGGCAAGAGCTTTCAAATGCCCCCATAAATGAAAATCAAAAGGATTGAGGTCAGGAGAGCGTGGAGGCCATGGAATTGGTCCGCCTCTACCAATCCATCGGTCACCGAATCTGTTGTTGAGAAGCGTACGAACACTTCGACTGAAATGTGCAGGAGCTCCATCGTGCATGAACCACATGTTGTGTCGTACTTGTAAAGGTACATGTTCTAGCAACACAGGTAGAGTATCCCGTATGAAATCATGATAACGTGCTCCATTGAGGGTAGGTGGAAGAAACTAAAATGAGCTCTAACATGGAAATTAAGCGTTTCCGGACACACGTCCACATAACATCTTTTCTTTATTTGTGTATGAGGAATGTTTCCTGAAAGTTTGGCCGTTCCTTTTTGTAACACCCTGTATAAGAAAATAGAACCAGTTATGAGCAATTGGACATCTGATGAGAACTCCAGAAAACAGAATTAGTAAAAAACTAATACAAAAATTGTAGAATAGCAAGAGCGACATTAAATGGATCACAGAAATTAAGGAAGATATAAAAGAACTTCAAATTACAGTAGATGTCCTAAAAAACAAGACAGAGAAAAGTATAATACTGCAAGACCCGCAAACCAGACTACAAATGAAAATCAATAAAAGAAGTACAGGAAGAGTTGTCTCAGTTGAAGAAAGAAAGAAAATACCTGAAAGAATGAAGAAATATTGGGCAGACAGAAGAGCAAAACACCTTTCATATAAGAATAGCCTCTAATAATTATAGTACCTAAATATCATATTAAGTTATTGTCGAACCAAATTGTATCCCTGTGTAACAACTTGTTTAGAACTTTGTATTTTTGACTACAGTGGTCCAATGAAGGCTATAAAATAAATAATAATAATTATTATTAAGTGAAGCAGGATAAAAAAAGATAGCTCAGTGGTCAGCGTGACGGATATAAAATAAGGGATATGATTCCTGCTTTGGGTGCAGGAGGTCCCGGGTTCAAATCTCGGACAGGCCCTACTTTTCACTTTTGCGGAAAAAAAAGTTGGTTAGAGCGTCGTGCTAATAACGCGAAGGTCGTGGGTTCGGTCCTCCCACAGGCCACTACGCTTTTGCTACTACGAAAAGGAAGCGCCGATTTCAGCTGGCGAGTATGATGACCAAAAGATCATCACTTTGCGAGGAAGTTGACAGAGGATCCGAACCCGACTTGTCGGGAAGCGCTACGGCATTCAGTCGGCAACGGCCATAATATGTTGAATGCACTAGTTCTCATCAGATAAAGAGAAAATGAAAGAAAATGTCCGATTACCTATGTGTAACAAGTTTGGCCCTTGTCAGTACTTGGGCGGGTGAATGCATGGGGAAAAAAAGTAAAAAAAAAGTAGCTCAGTTGGTAGAACACTTCCACGCTAAAGGCAGAGGTCCCGCGTTCGAGTATCGGTCCGGCACACAGTTTTAATCTGCCACGAAGTCTCTTGTCGAGTCTTGATTTCTTTATGTATGGCTTGATGAAATCTCTCAAGTGTCGCGATCTTGTGGAGTTTTAAATGAATCTCTTAAAAAGTGTCGCATAGCTGCTGCAACCAAACAAACTCCCGGTATGTTCTAGCGTGTTGGGCAGTCAACAATCCGTCGGTGTCAGGCATGCGTGGCGTCTAATGGTGCAAACTTCGAGCATCTGTTGTGACATTAGAGCTGTAGTCGTATCGTACACCATGTGTACTCATATGCGAAATAAATGTTTCAAATGAATCACCCTCTTGTTTCCTTTCCGGTCTTCGACCTCTGCAACCACTTACTCGTGACGTTTACGGCCTTGGGTTGCTACGCCCTTCTCAATCCTTATGATATTCGCCACCTCCCCTAGAAGTTCGTCCCACCATTTCTGGGCATCCTGCACACAATGTTTTAGTTTAACAAATTTTATATTTACAAAGTTCGTCCATTGTTTATTCTTACAAGCAGTGTTTTTGATGCTTCTCACATGATTAAATAAAATAAACACTATTTTATTTCAGAAATTACTTTACGGGTCGCAACCAAAGAGAGAAAAGCGCTAATTATTATAGGACTCCAACTAAGGACTTACCAAATGTGAATCGCAATTTCAGAGGTTTTCTATTCCATTTTAACTTGAAATAATTGACGTGTTTTGAATTTGTCTATCATTTTTACATACGACAATTTTATTTCTGCTATTTTGGATGTTGATTTGCCACATGTTCGCTATTTTGGCTATCTTAGACGTTTCCCACGATATTTGTACGCAGGATAACTTTACTTCAGACAGTAGGTTGGATGGTAAGATGTGACAATGACTTCGAGGATGTGCGTGTTCTGGTGTGCTAGGGGTAGGGAGTAGAAATGTGGCCTTACAATTAGACGTTTCCCAAAGCAAAGGTGTATGTCCACTAGCTAGTAAACTTCCGCAAGTCGCATGCCAATTATTTGACGTGAAACACCCTCAGCAAGTAAACTTCCGCAAGTTTCATCAGCTTGGAAAGGTAGCTTCCGCACGTTAGTGTATACATTATAGTGCAACTTGCAGCAACTGCTTGTCGAACTTCTCAGTTGCAGGAAGTTTTCCTTCAATTTGCGGGAACTTTGTGATGTAAACAGATCGAGAACATCAGAGGCGGTGCAAAAATTCGTGTGGAATTGCGATAAAATCCAGTTATTAATCTAAAAAATGCTTCCCTGTATTGTGGTACACAAATCACGTAGACTTTAAAAATATCATGAGAAAGCCCGGGTTCCAGGGTTCGATTCCCGGCGGAGTCAGGGATTTTCTCTTCCTCGTGATGGCTGGGTGTTGTGTGATGTCCTTAGGTTAGTTAGGTTTAAGTAGTTCTAAGTTCTAGGGGACTGATGACCATAGATGTTAAGTCCCATAGTGCTCAGAGCCATTTGAACCATTTTTTTATAATGAGAAAAAAATCTCTCTCGAAAATGCTGCGACAGATTTCGAGACAACAGGCACCGAAATAATCAAGAAAATTCTTAATTTGCGCACGCAGTATGGACAAGAAGTGAGAAAACGAAAAATTGGGCGGAGGGCGGATGATACGTACACAAGCAGATGGAGCTATTTCGATTCACAGAAATTTATTTTTCCCTCCTGTACACCCAAGAGAACACAGGGTAATTTGGTAAGTGAATAAATACATTTTATAAATTGTATTCATTACTTTCATTACAAAGGCGTGTATGCTTACATAGAGAAACACAGCGGAAATTTGAAGACGTCGATGCTGCTGTCTTCTCCTATTTCTGGTGAAACAAAGAAATCTGCACATTCATTTCTCACTTCCTTGGGTAACTGCGGCTAGTTATGCACTTATAGGAGCTCCAGTGGTACATTAGTTTCTGCCTATGTGCCTTTACCCCATTCTCCTTGAGTTTGTGAACCTTGAGCATCAAATGTGCCAAGTGGTGTATGACAGGAATTGCTACTCTCCTCTGTAATTAAAAAGTTTTACAGAGCACAAATTGTCTTGACAGTTTTCCTTGATTTTTCTGGGTTCTTAAATTTTGGAGTTTGTAAGACTAGAAAGCGTGTGAGGATAAGACCAAAAATGATTTCAAACTCGTTTCTTGTTCTAGAAAACCGATAATTAAAAACTCGATTTGATTTTGCATTGACTCACCTCTAAAAGGGTTGTTGTGGTCTTCAGTCCTGAGACTGGTTTGATGCAGCTCTCCATGCTACTCTATCCTGTGCAAGCTTCTTCAACTCCCAGTACCTACTGCAACCTACATCCTTCTGAATCTGTTTAGTGTATTCATCTCTTGGTCTCCCTCTACGATTTTTACCCTCCACGCTGCTCTCCAATCCTAAATTGGTGATCCCTCGATGTCTCAGAACATGTCCTACCAACCGATCCCTTCTTCTAGTCAAGTTGTGCCACAAACTTCTCTTCTCCCCAATCCTATTCAATACCTCCTCATTAGTTATATGATCTACCCATATAATCTTCAGCATTCTTCTGTAGCACCACATTTCGAAAGCTTCTATTCTCTTCTTGTCCAAACTAGTTATCGTCCATGTTTCACTTTCATATGCTTCATACAAACTTTCAGAAACGACTTCTTGACATTTCAATCTATACTCGATGTTAACAAATTTCTCTTCTTCAGAAACGCTTTCCTTGCCATTGCCAGTCTACGTTTTATATCCTCTCTACTTCAACCATCATCAGTTATTTTGCTCCCCAAATAGCAGAGCTCCTTTACTACTTTAAGTGTCTCATTTCCTAATCTGATTCCCTCAGCATCACCCGACTTAATTCGACTACATTCCATTAACCTCGTTTTGCTTTTGTTGATGTTCATCTTGTACCCTCTTTCAAGACAATGTCCATTCCGTTCAACTGCTCTTCCAGGTCCTTAGCTGTCTCTGGCAGAATTACAATGTCATCGGCGAACCTCAAAGTTTTTACTTCTTCCCCCTGGATTTTGATACCTACTCCGAATTATTCTTTTGTTTCCTTCACTGCTTGCTCAATATACAGATTGAATAACATCGGGGAGAGGCTACAACCCTGTCTCACTCCCTTCCCAACCACTGCTTCCCTTTCATGCCCCTCGACTCTTATTACTGCCATCTGGTTTCTGTACAAATTGTAAATAGCTTTTCGATCCTTGTATTTTACCCCTGCCACCTTCAGAATTTGAAAGAGAGTATTCCAGTCAACATTGTCAAAAGCTTTCTCTAAGTCTACAAATGCTAGAAACGTAGGTTTGCCTTTCCTTAATGTAGCTTCTAAGATACGTTGTAGGGTCAGTATTGCCTCACGTGTTCCAATATTTCTACAGAATCCAAACTGATCTTCCCCGAGGCCGGCTTCTACCAGGTTTTCCATTCGTCTATAAAGAATATGCGTTAGTATTTTGCATCCGTGACTTATTAAACTGATTTTTCGGTAATTTTCACATCTGTCAGCACCTGCTTTCTTTGGGATTGGAATTATTATATTATTCTTGAAGTCTGAGGGAATTTCGCCTGTCTCATACACCTTGCTCACCAGATGGTAGAGTTTTGTCAGGACTGGCTCTCCCAGTGCCATCAGTAGTTCTAATGGAATGTTGTCTACTCCCGGGGCCTTGTTTCGACTCAGGTCTGTCAGTGCTCTGTCAAACTCTTCACGCAATATCGTATCTCCCATTTCATCTTCATCTACATTCTCTTCCATTTCCATAATGTTGTCACAAGTACATCGCCCTTGTACAGACCCTCTATATACTCCATCCACCTTTCTGCTTTCCCCTCTTTGCTTAGAACTGGGTTTCCATCTGAGCTCTTGATATTCATACAAGTGGTTCTCTTTTCTCCAAAGGTCTCTTTAATTTTCCTGTAGGCAGTATCTACACTCCTGGAAATTGAAATAAGAACACCGTGAATTCATTGTCCCAGGAAGGGGAAACTTTATTGACACATTCCTGGGGTCAGATACATCACATGATCACACTGACAGAACCACAGGCACATAGACACAGGCAACAGAGCATGCACAATGTCGGCACTAGTACAGTGTATTTCCAAATTTCGCAGCAATGCAGTCTGCTATTCTCCCATGGAGACGATCGTAGAGACGCTGGATGTAGTCCTGTGGAACGGCTTGCCATGCCATTTCCACCTGGCGCCTCAGTTGGACCAGTGTTCGTGCTGGACGTGCAGACCGCGTGAGACGACGCTTCATCCAGTCCCAAACATGCTCAATGGGGGACAGATCCGGAGATCCTGCTGGCCATGGTAGTTGACTTACACCTTCTAGAGCACGTTGGGTGGCACGGCATACATGCGGACGTGCATTGTCCTGTTGGAACAGCAAGTTCCCTTGCCGGTCTAGGAATGGTAGAACGATGGGTTCGATGACGGTTTGGATGTACCGTGCACTATTCAGTGTCCCCTCGACGATCACCAGTGGTGTACGGCCAGTGTAGGAGATCGCTCCCCACACCATGATGCTGGGTGTTGGCCCTGTGTGCCTCGGTCGTATGCAGTCCTGATTGTGGCGCTCACCTGCACGGCGCCAAACACGCATACGACCATCATTGGCACCAAGGCAGAAGCGACTCTCATCGCTGAAGACGACACGTCTCCATTCGTCCCTCCATTCACGCCTGTCGCGACACCACTGGAGGCGGGCTGCACGATGTTGGGGCGTGAGCGGAAGACGGCCTAACGGTGTGCGGGACCGTAGGCCAGCTTCATGGAGACGGTTGCGAATGGTCCTCGCCGATACCCCAGGAGCAACAGTGTCCCTAATTTGCTGGGAAGTGGCGGTGCGATCCCCTACGGCACTGCGTAGGATCCTACGGTCTTGGCGTGCATCCGTGCTTCGCTGCGGTTCGGTCCCAGGTCGACGGGCACGTGCACCTTCCGCCGACCACTGGCGACAACATCGATGTACTGTGGAGACCTCACACCCCACGTGTTGAGCAATTCGGCGGTACGTCCACCCGGCCTCCCGCATGCCCACTATACGCCCTCGCTCAAAGTCCGTCAACTGCACATACGGTTCACGTCCACGCTGTCGCGGCATGCTACCAGTGTTAAAGACTGCGATGGAGCTCCGTATGCCACGGCAAACTGGCTGACACTGACGGCGGCGGTGCACAAATGCTGCGCAGCTAGCGCCATTTGACGGCCAACACCGCGGTTCCTGGTGTGTCCGCTGTGCCGTGCGTGTGATCATTGCTTGTACAGCCCTCTCGCAGTGTCCGGAGCAAGTATGGTGGGTCTGACACACCGGTGTCAATGTGTTCTTTTTTCCATTTCCAGGAGTGTATAATCTATCTGAAACCTTCTAGTATCTCCAGGATTCTTTCATGTGTACAACCTTCTTTTATGATTCTTGAACCAAGTGTTAGCTACGATTAAGTTATGCTCTGTGCAAAATTCTGTCAGGCGGCTTCCTGTTTCATTTCTTAGCCCCAATCCATATTCACCTGCTACGTTTCCTTCTCTCCCTTTTCCTACTACCGAATTCCAGTCACCCATGACTATTAAATTTTCGTCTCCCTTCACTATCTGAATAATTTCTTTTATTTCATCATACATTTTGCATGGGGGCTTAATTATTAAAATGAAAATATAATTTTAGTAGCTGTGTGTCCGGTTACGAAGTCTCGTAACCGGTTGGCCCTGACTAGTATTAGTACGCAATCTGACTGCATAAAATAACAATAAAGAATGAAGGGAAATTTCCGTTAACACATTTGATGAATTAAGTCCCCAGCAACTATAAAAGCTACGAAACAACAAAGCATAAGTGTAACTGTTCCTTGTGTGGAAGTGTGATTCAACGTACACGTATCTGGCACGGTTCTTCCTCAATAGTACAAGATATTTTAAACACCATTTACAATGAAGTAACTAAAAAACCAGAAATACTTTAATTGCACATAGAAACCAGAATTACAGTCTAATACATGAACACGAGCCAAATGCCTTGTTGACTGAACCTGTGACCAAGAGGAATTGTTATTTAGGAAATTTGAAATAAAATTTTGTTTGTTTCCTTCATATATATTGACGAAAAATACACTGTGATCATTGCAACATCTTACATCTATACATTACACCAACCGAACAGCATCTACTCTCTCACCTAACAGAACAATAACTGCACACGACATGGTCTCAACTAGTATTGCTCTCGACATCATCTCAACAAGCACTGCCCACGGCAACCTCTGAACTACTACTGCCCCAGTGGAGGCGGCGGAATAATACTCTTTGGCGCAATCTCTGGCGCTGTGACTCAGTGTAGCCACCTTTCAATTTCTTCAATTTCTTCGTCATCTGCAGATCTAGTTGGCATATAAACTTGTACTACTGTAGTAGGTGTGGGCTTCGTGTCTATCTTGGCCACAATAATGCGTTCACTATGCTGTTTGTAGTAGCTTACCCGTACTTCTATTTTTTTATTCGTAATTAAACCTACTCCTGCATTACCCCTATTTGATTTTGTATTTATAACCCTGTATTCGTCTGACCAAAAGTCTTGTTCCTCCTGCCAGCGAACTTCACTAATTCCTACTATATCTAACTTTAACCTATCCATTTCCCTTTTTAAATTTTCTAACCTACCTGCTCGATTATGGGATCTGACATTCCACGCTCCGATCCATAGAACGCCAGTTTTCTTTCTCTTGATAACGACGTCCTCTTGAGTAGTCCCCGCCCGGAGATCCGAGTGGGGGACTATTTTACCTCCGGAATATTTTACCCAAGAGGACGCCATCATCATTTAACCATACAGTAAAGCTGCATGCCCTCGGGAAAAATTACGGCTGTAGTTTTCCCTTGCTTTCAGCCGTTCGCAGTATCAGCACAGCAAGGCCGTTTTGGTTAGTGTTACAAGGCCAGATCAGTCAATCATCCAGACTGTTGCCCCTGCAACTACTGAAAAGGCTGCTGCCCCTATTCAGGGAACCACACGTTTGTCTGGCCTCTCAACAGATACCCCTCCGTTGTGGTTGCACCTACGGTACGGCTATCTGTATCGCTGAGGCACGCAAGCTTCCCCACCAACGGCAAGATCCATGGTTCTTGGGGGAGGGGGAGGGGTCTAAAAGGGTAAGGCTTCATAACACATTTTTTGAATCCAATGCATTATCAGCAAAAGTATCTGATGGTGGAGTCTTTAATGAAAATGAATGTCTTGAGCGTAATACCGTGTCGTTATAATCAGTACAGCTACTCAAGGAAGTCCATTGTGGGCTTTACTTACAGTATGGCAGCGTTACTTCGTAGATGTGCGAAATCGTTAATGTGGAACTAAGATAAGCTAGACAAAAATTAGTACCAGTTTTAGCCGCCAAGTGCAAATTGGCGCTTTACAACGTCTCGCGAACTTCTCCTGTGCTCGTATTGAACAAACTGCGTACGTGATGGTTAATAATAAAATGAACATTATGCCTCTGTCACTTGTTACACCTTTTCTGTCTACGTCTTGTTCCAAATCCATTAGGTGTGGAAACATTTCTATATGTCGTTCTTGCATTCACAGCGTCAAATTCGCTCCTGAAGGCCAAGAATGGAACTAATCTTTCTCCAGCGTAAATCGGTTCCACATTAACTCATCACAATATCTACCAAATATCGCTGCCATACGATAACTACAACCACTGTGGACCCCTGTGAGTAGCTGCACCACATTATCTGTATTCTTCTCAAGACTTTCTGACACTTTACATTTACTAAAAGCTCCACCATTACTGCCTACATCAATGTATAGAATTCTCCAGTCAGGTACAATCGATGCTAATAGCACAATACTATATGTACCGTTACAATTTAAGTAACTACCACCTTCTTTCTTGGGATCCTGTATGACTACATGTCTTTCATCCACACCACCAATACAGTTTGGAAAATGCCATGTTTTCGAAACCATTGGCAACTTGTAACCATTCTTCTTCTGTTGAAGGTACCTAAAAGTATGCAAATCAAGAATGGTATCTGAACTTCACCCATACGGATACTACACTATGATATTTATTTCAGGTAACAGATACACATAACGAAGAAACTAAATATTACACAAATAGGCCTACTATTTTAGAGGAAAACTGTGTGGAAATCGAAGCCAAAAGGAAACCATGCAAAAGGAAGAAAGTGATAGTCATATTCTGACACTATTTTGATAAATGACTTGGAAATGATGCAGGAAACCAAATGATGAATTTTAAACATTTGGAGTTTATGTTGCATCAGAGTTTCGAGCTCTGTCGGAAGAGACAAATAAATACAGTTAAAACGTAGAATCCAGCAAGCGTTTTTTGAAATTTCGGCAGAGGATAATGCTTGCAATTTTGAATAACAGACGCTAGACGATAGAAATTTTATATCTATAATGTACACTCTATCAGACGATGTAGTTATTTTATCTGATCCCGTCGAAGTAGGACATTCACAAGGTCGAATTGTTTTGAGCAGCTGTTAGTGCTAAACATCTGCTCATTGAAATTAATCATTAGAAGGGGTGGGCTGCAAATCAGTCTTGGCTGTTCTAAAGTATAAACACTGTTCCTGTTTGTTCTGGCTTCTATTAAGCAGCTATTAATCTGATTATATACTGCTATAATACCTAATAGTACATGTATTTTAATTCCTTCATATTTCCTCCAACAGTGATTACATTTTCCTCCTTGAAAACGACTGCACTGTATTTTATATTTTATTTAGATACATCTTAAAAGCATATGTCCTTATCTTATCACAGAAATAGTGTAGGCTCTCATATTTAACAATATGATGCTGAAGGTATTACTGTTTTGGAAGATTGTAAATGCACTAAAAGGCAAATAGAGTGTAGACAGATGAGGAAAGTGTATATTTTTCTAAAATTTGCCTTAAGAGCCATAATTTTTAAACATTTTCGCTGTAGAGCGTGAGAACATTAATTTCTCTGTAAATAAACGCCGATAGTCCACTCGCTATAAGCTCGCTGGTTAACTTAACAAATGAAAACGGTGTATTACAGTCGCTCGCTTTTTTCTAGTAGACGGAAGCAAGAAGCGAAAAATCATGTCGAAAACTGTAAGTAAATTTAACTCCGAATATTATTGAAACTAAAAACACAACTGAGAAACTTTACTGCAACGCAGTCATTATTTTTGCTTGGTCAACATGACATTCACAACGTTATAGGTTATTGAGCTACAAAGGAGAATCAGTCGAAGTAACACGAACGTGACTGGCCAAATCATCAATATAAGCTAGCTGTTCGGACCCTAAATACCAATCTATGACTGCAGAAAAATTCTGGATTGAACCTATAACCATTCAAAAGACATAGGTCCTTTTTCTTTAATGTGTGATGCGGGTATTTTGATGTGGATTTAAACTTGCGTGTATTTATATTTAAAAACGGAGGCAAATGCTGAAACTACACTTTCTGAACGAATGAACAACCTCTCACTAAACTATACACAATTTTATTTGTCAATTCTATAGATTTCGGGCCTCAGTAAAGGGATCAACGTTTTAAACAGCTTGTAGTTACTGCAGGTTACATCGTGCATTGTCATCATAAGTTACTTTTTGATAAGATAATAATAAATGAACTGTATAATTGCGTTTTGCCCTCCCACTTGCAAGTTACAAATGTGAATTTTATCTGTATTTTACATTCCAGCTATCAATGTAGATAACACTTCCTGAGTTTCACCTGTATTTTACCCAAAGTAGGCGACACTTCTTGCCTGTTTCTTTGAAATGGTGGAGTTCTAATTTTACCCTTACTTGCTAAGTTTGAGGCAAAATAAAAGCTGTTGGAAATCATCTTGCTTTATTCTTCTTCCAGTTTATTAAAAGCATCAGCGTCAAAATATTTAGGCCAAAAATGTTTCTTTGATGCAAGCTAATAATCTAAACATTCCTTCGTAACTCATCAATTTGAAGGAGAAAAAAGTTTAATTAATATTCGTGAGGTTGATATAGTTTGTTTGCCAGTCATCTACGTGTTCCATGGATCAATTTGCATGGTATATTGTAATGACTTGGAAGAAGTCGGTTAACAGAATAGGCCATTATCATAATTGGTGTTGACGATTTCACTTCATATCCTGGTTATAGTGTGGGTCTCATATGGCAGTTATTGATGTCTTTTCGCTTTAAAATGGCTGCGTAGCTGTAATTGGAAAATATTGGTCTCAATAAACACAAATATACCGTCTCAGCAGAATGTTGTCCTGTCGATGACAGTGAGGGTTCGTTTGTCGGAAGTTTTGATAAATTATTTCCCCTCTCTTCTTTTTCTTTGTCTAAGTATTAACATCATTGCCAGAGAGCCCCAAAATACTTTTGAACGACTGACCGCATAAGTTGAGTGTGATCACGAGGCTGTAGTAAAGTACGGTTGACTGACGCCTGTCTTCTAGACTAGAGGGTTGAGACTCGGGATCGTCACCACATGGCCGTCTCGTTTTTATTGTCACAAGGTGTATTAGCCCAAAAATAAATTGTACTTTATTTTCGTATGCTTGTGTCCAAAATTCATCATACCATTTACTTCCCTCGAGTTCTTTGTCTCAACGCTTTTAGTGACACTTGAGAAACACGAGATAAAAAGTTAATTAAAAAAAACTTACTTGAGGAATATATTCACCAATAGATGATTATACTGTGTAAAAATAAGAACGTTTACTTACTGGTTGGAAAAGAATCATTTTTATTAACACCTTGTCCAGTTAATAAAATTACTAAAATCACGTCGACAGCAACACTGAAGGAAAAGATAACGTACATTACTTAAACCTTACAACAATTATAGGTATGGTTACCCTTGACCAGACTGCTGTTCTGTAACGTGCAGTTATTGCCAAGGTCTTCTCACTTGCCACCAATGCTAGAGAGTTACAAAAACTTACTTACATGTTGTCCAGCCCAACGCTTCTATTATAGTGTGGTTTTCATCAACTTTGTTTTTTCGGGTTTGATCATCCTGTTTTGGTATTGATCTGTTTCTCCTGAGGGAACGGATATCTTTTATGTCATCCTTCTTATATTGTCTGTTTTTAGCAGGTGTTTACCAAGCCCGGCAATCTGATTTCTGCTGTTTGTATCTATGATCAACTTTCCAGTACCACTATTTCACAATATTACAACAGAATCGTTATTGCCATAGTATTTGCAAAATTTAAAGTGTGTTTTGTCAACATCAGTCTCACATTTTGCATATTTTCTAAGATAAATTTTAATAAGTCTTAGGTGAGACAAAAGTATGTCTTTTCGAGTCATAGTTAGTCTCCCTAGCAGTGATTTAGTGCCAAATATACATGTACACTCTATGTGTTTGGTCTCCACCAATCTTAGCTAAGAATCGTTATGTATACGACAACATTTCCAATTTTTTTTCTTACATTACTGAAAATATTCTATTAGAACATTTTATGGCAATTTTTGATGCAGTTTGTATATATTCTGTCAGTTAGTGGCAATTTCATATCCTCAGAACAAAATGAAAAAAATAATTTTGTCTCTCTCGCCGTCACTCTTTCTGGAGAGCACTGTACCAAACTTTGGAATTAAATTTGTACCGACAGTAGTTACCGTAAGGGCACAGTGACAAGAAATTAATATTTTGGGCGGCATGAAGTATTGAATGATTAATGTGCATGATGCAAGTGTTTGTCGACTACTGACATTGGGGGGTGGGGGGAGGGGGGGGAGAAGAGGGGGCGAAACATGCCACGCCCAGGGGCGACAGGTTTTTGGGGGCAGAAATATCTTAAATTTTAATGTGGTTCCGAAGGGATGGATGAAACAAGACAACGAAACTCTTTGCATGAATAAAAAATGTAAGAATAAGTTGGAAAAACAAATAATACATTAAATCTAGTGTCTTACCAGAAATTGTCTACGGAATTGTGAAACAAAGCTTGCTGCTGGTAATGTTGCCAACTCAGTTTCTACCATGCACCTACACACGACTTTTATGTACTTATGCCAGCTTGAAAGCCCCTACAGAGGCAAAAAACTGTATAGTAAATAAATAAAGATAAACGACAGTATACTACGGCCTAATAGTTCCTGTATTGCAACCTTAAATAGACGTAGCAGCATCGCTGCGAAAAACATATTGTAAACTTTTCATTTCTGTTTTACTGCCTGGCGCCCGATATCAAGTGGTTCAAATGGCTCTGAGCACTATGCGACTTAACTTTTGAGGTCATCAGTCGCCTAGAACTTAGAACTAATTAAACCTAACTAACCTAAGGACATCAGACACATCCATGCCCGAGGCAGGATTCGAACCTGCGACCGTAGCGGTCGCTCGGCTCCAGACTGTAGCGCCTAGAACCGCATGGCCATTCCCGCCGGCGCCCGATATCAGGCTCCAGTTTTAACAGCATAGTCACACCAGATAGATATGTCAGTTAGTGTGATATGTGCAAATAAGACGTTATGGATGAATGACTTTGTGAAAAAGGTCGACAGTGTCTGAAAACGCTGTAGAGGGAAAGGGAGGTGGGGGAGGGGGAGAGGGGGAGAAGCGACGCTACTTTGGCACGGGGCCTATACTCCAATTACAATTACTTGATAGTCGACACTTCAAGCGGTGGAGCTGGTTTCACTCAATCAGAGCTCACAACGACACACCCGAACCGTTCGCCGTTGTCAAACTACCAAAACACACACACACACACACACACACACACACACACACACACACACACACACACACACATGCTAATGAGATACACATGTTTCATAGACAGTACTGATTAAACACTACTGGATACTTCCACACAAGACGCGAGTCAGCGTCGTATGTGCGGTTATAATAATCACAGAGATCAGCTGACGTTAGATACTGTAAGTTTCGCACGACATTGGCCGGCCGCTGTGACCGAGCGGTTCTTGGCGCTTCAGTCCGGAACCGCGCTGCTGCTACGGTCGCAGGTTCGAAACCTGCCTCGGACATGGATGTGTGTGATGTCCTTAGGTTAGTTAGGTTTAACTAGTTCTAAGTCCCCATAGGCTGATGACCTCAGATATTAAGTCCCATAGGGCTTAGAGCCATTTGAACCATTTTCGCGCGACATTGCGTGAAACCGTGTTTTTGAACGCTATAATTCATCACTGTGACTACGTGATCACAGACAAAAATTTAAGGCATTGTTTCAGTGTTGTAGTTCAGCGCAATGGTTAGTGTATTAACCTACCATGTTGAAGGCTGTAGGTTCGAAGTTCGTTAAATGTCATGGTATTTTCTTATTTCCAAATCTAATCAAAACAGTTTATCATTTTTATTCAGTTAATTAATTTAAATGTAGTTCTTTACTTCTTTTTCTTTGCCACGTCAGTTCTTTTCATCATATTTCCTTTTTTGTTTACTCTTATTTTTCTGTCTACAATCCTTTTTTCACCTGGAATCTGCCTACGTCGTCTATAATCTGCAACGAAGTGCCATCGAGGATTGCTCATCGGTTTGTAGTATGGCAGCTCGTGCAACCAGTGGGAGGGTAGTCTTAGGTAACCAATGATAGCAAGGATTTACAGTTTGCTTTTAGCGCTGAAACTGAATTTTTTCTGTCTTGAGTATGCTCATAGAAGTAAGCTTTAAAAGCCGTTAACAAAGTGGTCGTGATTTTAGTTCTGCTGCAGATTGTTGACCATAGCATTCTCGGATGCATTACACATCACGACGTTGTGCTTAGCCTACGACATGAGTTTCAGTTCAGAGGTACAAAAGGCGTCTCCCGCCGCAGTTCAGTTAAAATCAGCTGTCGGCAGAGCATCTCGACATACCCTGCGAAGGCCTCTCTCAACATTGCTCCGTGTTGCACAGTAACAGCATTTGTAAAGTGACTTACCCTGTTCGTGTGTTACCTATAACGGAGTGGTAGCCGGCAGCTGATGTGGCAACACCGTAGCACAAGTGACAGGACTTAGCTGTCAAATAATTTTATATGGACTTCAGAGTTGTTTGCCACAACAGTGTAGATATCGTTGGTCTGGAACGCAGCATTCAGTCATCTGTGGTGTGTCCACAGTGGATTTTGTCACTGTTTCCAGTTTTATCACTGCATGCAGTAACTCGTTACCGAACATCCAAACACATTGTCAGGGCCGTGCCAAGCACATGGCAAGATAAGTTCCTGGCAATATAGAGAGGGCACAGAGGGGGTGCAAAGACTTGTCGGGAAAAACCAAGTAAGAAAGAAAGAAAGACAGTTTAAGAATTAACTGGAAGAGATACTGATTTCTGGTAGCCCTTGTGTTCCTTTCTTCTTTCTACGGAAAGAAGCATTTCCTTCTAGCCACGACTGTAATGCATGCTATTGCTGCAGCGTCGTTTCTGTAGTGTCATTTCGTCCAAGTGAGGTCATAATCAAACAGCTACCACGGAACTTCAGCTACAGAACCCTTTTGAGATGCTAAATACTTTACAGAGCCCTAAAATGAGTAAGACCTGGTTTCATGGTCGCTCTGTAATTATAATCGCTTAACGCTTAACTTACGCGGGGTGGCCCCCTAGACCACGTGAAAGCTTTCGTTTTCGCACTTCAAGATCAGCTCTGGCTGAAGGATTATACACTCTTCTATATCCTAAATGCCAATTTTGCAGAGTTTCTTTCTGTACCTGTCAAGTGCGAGTTTGTGGCCAATTCTAAACCCTGGAATCTAGTTTAATGCGAAAATTTACTTAATACAGAGGTACTACAATTTTTCAGAGCGTAAAATTCAGATCTCAAACAGTTTATTTATGTGTACTATTTGAAAAACCGGACAAAAGGAGGTGATTTTTTGTGGCATAGGACAGATGGCGGTCCCGGCGAACAATAGTCTCAAGCTGACGTGATTTTGCCGAAATGGAAGGTGTGCGTTGGTAGTGTCGGTGCTTATTTTGTGAATTTGTTTAAAGCGTTATGAGTAAACGTTGCACAGCTGAAGGCTGAGGCAAAAAGTGGTGATATTTAACGAAGAACTACAAAACTCACTTGTTTCGTTCATGAGTGCAGATCTGGCTACAGAGAGAATAGGGAAACATTTTTTTAGTCCTCCAAAAATCGAAGCAGAGTTTTCTAAATGGGGAAGAGCAAAAGACAAGAGATGGGAGCCAGTTGTTTTGTATGTGATTCACATTTCAGTGAGGAACTTGAAAAAAGTCGCCCAGAGGATACAGCCAGTGTTTGAAGCATGGATTGTTGCCACCTCCATCCGAAACACTTCTACGAAATTTAGTCAAGGGTCAGAAATGCTCAGTTGGAATCAATGGTCACGCTGTGAAACCAATTAAGAATTATTTTCGGGAAGACCGATGAAAACAAACCCTTAGGTGAGCTGACTTTTTGATGGAGTTAAGCTGCTTTTCAATAACATTTCGTTCAAAGTTGATGGTTTCGTCAATTTAGGGGAATATAATCTAGACGACTGTATCTTGCAAATCATGCTCTGCTGTTTGTTTCTCTACAGCATAATTGGATCCAACCTATTGCTGTGTATGTTAGTCGGAATACAGCTCTCGGTGACTGTCGTCTCGCAGATATTGATTCAAGTGCTTACCTAGAAAGAGCAAACAGGAACAAGAATTATTGCATTATCTTCTGATGGCAGTCAACCAAATAAAAAGGTCTGGCATTGTCTAATAACTAGCAGCATGAAAAAAGTTACTTGCTCTACACCAAATCCAGTTGATGAAGCCAGGAGTATTTGCGCATTTTCAGACACTATTCATTCATTAAAGGCGCAAGGAAGAATATCTGTGATAAATCTGAGATACTTTTCAACTATGAGATCGTCACGTAAAAATTTTATCTAAGAGTTTCTGAACAAGATAATTCCCCAGAATTCGCCATATTAAAAGTTTGCCACAAATGATTTTTCCAATTACTTGCATCCGACGTCATTTTAACGAATGAACGTAAGATTAGCTCTGTAGTTATTCAGTGATACAATAGCCAAAGAAATAAAATTCTTCAGAGAAGTAACTCGGAGGCTCGCAAAACGTTAATGAAATGGAGAAGCATTCTCGCCGATAGAAGTAATAGCTTTGCTTCCGAAATAACTCTCCACACTCTAAGAGTAACCACTGAAAGAACATTAGGAGTATTTGAATACTTGGGGAAAAGGAGTTTCAGGTATGTCCTGACACCAAAATTTAATCAGGATCCACTTGAACGCCATTTCGGTATCGTAAGGTCTTTGAGTTACAATGATAATCCGTCAGTAATAGGCTTCCTGGGATTGCACATGTTACAGTGAGTTTACATTCCTGTTAAACTTTCATTATCTTCCGATGGAAACTGTGAACATAAATGTGAATTTCCTTTTACGTAGTACGTAAGCCACATGCGGACGATAGCTAGATATTTGCAGCAAAAAAAAAAAAAAAAAAAAAAAAAACCAGAGACTGGGTTATGGAACCAGAGGACATAATTAAAAAAACGCTGTGTGTTCCACATAATTTCGCAGAGGCTCAGCCTGATTAACAACATATATTGGAGACTCTTGAGAGCTCCTGATCAAAAGAACGTTTGGTTTGTCATATTGTAGGTTACGTGGAGCATCATGGAAGAGGAGTCACAAAATGCCGTAAGTGTTTGTGCCTTCTAAATGACATGTCAGTCTCTTTACTGACGTCTACTAGAGATAAGCGCTTTTCTACAGGGAAGACATTGCTGACGTACTCATCGAAAGGCATGTTCAATGTTCTTAACCAGATGGAAAATATTGTCGTGGTAAAGCTCTGTGAGGTCTGTTTATGGGGCGATATTTTTATGAATGTTTAAATAGTTTGATTCACATTATCGTTGGAATATCGAACGTTGGATGCTGCGAAGATCACGTGATGGGCGTCATTCCTCTTTTTTTTCCTTTACTGAATTTCGATTCCCCCCCAAAGGGGGCGGGCTGGCAGCAGCTTAGTACGCCGCTCTTTAGCCTACAGAATTTTTATTTTCCTAATTTAAGTAGGAGAGGTGGTCTGAACTTCAATTTTATCTAATTTCAGCGTTTCAGCAGATCATATAAAGCATTGCACCATAATCTAATAGTGAAGTTAAAAGTCTGAGTAACTTTTCCAAACTTTATCATTGTATACTTCCGTATATTAATGTTAACATTGTGAAGTCCCAGTCGCGGTTACGTTGTAAACTGGAGGTCGTGCGACGAGGGTAGGTGAGTTGCCCAGTTCACTCCCCGGAGGCGTCTGTGACACAGCGGTATATATAATAACATTTATTTACTTTGCAAAGTATATAAATGTCTTCAGAGCTGCCATCAGAAGTCGCAAAAAAGCGCTCATACCACAAAGAAGTGCTGACGCCTTATCGGTGAGCCGTGACGTCACTGCCGTAGTTACGACGCAGTGCAGATTCCACCTCTGTGCTCTCGAAGACAGCCCGTTGTGTGCTCAGATGGAGAATGCCAGCTGTGTTACAGGGTGTCACTTGTCATGAAGACTAGGCCCCGATCATCCACCATGGATCGATCAAGATGGCTGCTGATACACACTATATGGGCAAGAGGCTCTGCAGATGCACCACGCCTGGTGGGTGCGAAGATGCAGGCTTGCAGATAATCTGCAATGGAGGGCTGGCTATCCCCCCAGTCCTCTCATCCATAATGACCCAGTAGGCAGCAAGGGCAGAGCATGGTTGTGGTCTCCATCAAGTTGGTAGCATCTCGCTTTTGAAGTCAGCAAGCAGTAACAGGCTGACTTCAAAATTTCAGTGCAATCTACCTGATGCACAATCAGGTTGTCATGGTTTCACTGAAACACAACAGACTGTTATTCTCTCTCGTTCTAGTAACATGGACAGAAGTAGTGGGGCAAAGTGGGTCTTGGTGCATTTTATTTGTGCAGGTTGCATAAAGACGATCAGGGGCGAGCCTATATTCAGGGGCAAATTATCCCCCTCCCCTTAAATTATTGTTCTGTTAATTGATTTATAACCCTCTGAGACTGATTTATGAACCCCTGTGGATAATGCACCCTTCTGAGAAACCCCCACCCTTCCTCCTCCCACACCCCTCTGGGAAATCCCCAACCCTCCCCTCTTCGCCCTCACTGATACGGTTTCACTATACATATCAAATTAATTGACTAATTAATTAAATTGATATATTAATTACACCTACCCCTTTGGGGAAATCCCCCAGCCTTTCTCTCCTCCACTTCCACCTCTCCTCCTCCACTTCCCCCTCCCCTCACCCACCTGAAAATTAGTGGGAAAAAGATGCAGTCTATGCTGGAGCTTCACTTTGATACCTGATACCTGGGGAATTTATGTTTGTACGTGGTCTTGAAGCACATGCACTATCTCAAGTGATTACTTCCCGCTGGACAAAGCAGATGATGGTGGCATCCTTTGATATTTAGTACCTGGGAAATTCGCTTCCTGTCTCTGTCTCTCAAGAGGTTGCTTACCGTTTGTGTGAACACATGCAGGAACCAATTTGTCCAAAAACGCAGGCAGAGGTTTTCATCCCTCTTATTGTGTTCCTGTTGGCTAATGCCTGGGACAAAGGGAGAGTTGGCACAATAGTGATATCAAAAATAGAGGGAAATATTCCATTTGGGCTTCCCTACCAAATTAATTGTTTAACAAACATAAAACAATGGGAAATCCAGGATGGATTGTAACAGTATTATGAAAAGGATAGTTGCTACTCACCGTATAGCGGAGATACTGATTCGCAGATAGGCAAAACAAAAACACTGTCACAAAATGCGCTTTCGGCCACACTGGCTTCAGCTGCCAGAGACTGCAGTTGTGTGTGTGTGTGTGTGTGTGTGTGTGTGTGTGTGTGTGTGTGTGTGTGCGTGTGTGTGGTCTATTTTTGACAACTCCCTTGTTGGCCAAAAGCTTTTTGTTGTGCCTATCTTCGATTCAGCATCTCCACTATATAATTGTTTAACAGTTTACAGGAGCCAAACAGATTACTTAAAACAGTCACCTCCGCACCTTATCATGATTCTTCTTCGTAATAAAACATATTTTAAACGTTTCAGAATCACACTCAAACTTTTTTCAATAGCCCACACTAGCGATCGCGAAGTACGAGACATCCACCAGCTGCTGGGAAGCCCTGCCACGCCGACTGGAAGAGGGCCAGAGACCCAGACCTGCACTGGCCATGACAGCGTTTGCGGGCCCATCTCCAGCCACACTGGATGCTCGGAGGCTGGACATTCTGTCAGTGTGACCACCAAGTATCCAACAGATGAATTTACTTGGGGGGAATAATCATCCCGACAAACACTCGCTTCTGTCACCGCTGAACTGGCGTACTGGTTACTTTACTACTCAGTCATCCAGAGGGCGCCGCCTCCAGGATTTGTCCCCACAACAGCGGGCAAGATCATACTGGTCGGAGCATTCATTGTTCATGGCAGTCATGTTGGGCTAAGCCGCTGCTTCAGGTCATCCATTGGCTGCAGACAATGCGAGACAAGCAAGCGCAGCTTGGACAAATAGTTCTGTCTGCAGTGAAATAGACGCCCTGGTTTAAAAAATCCACTTACCTAATCCGAATTGGGCCGTTGTCGTCAATACACCATGTCTTTCTCATGCGAAATGCGAATTCTTCCCTTTTATATGAGTTATTCTCAAAGGCAGAAGGAATCTAGGCAACAAGCGTTTTCACATCGCTAAAGTATCGTTACTTGTTGTGAAAATCCTGTACAACAGTGTGCCATAGGCAATGTTTCCTGTAAGTAATCTCTCATCAGGTAACAAAAAATCTATTCTTATCAACTTAATTACTGTTTCGTCCTAGATCGTAGGACTAGAATATTTAAAACATTTTTGGCTCATGACAGAGCGCTCAGAGCACGCTTCAACTCTGTCACCAGTTGCCTTCTCACTTTCGAACTTTCTTAAAGTAACCAGAGGCCTCGTCGCCTACAAAATCTCTTAAGGCAGCAGCACAGAGGAGTTAGAAATATCAAGTTTATCCTATGCATCACTTTATAAATGCGGCAGTATAGCTGATTTTATTACGATGGTCATCTCTCCCTGTGTAGGTGGGGGATTGAAATTTCGTTAAAAGATCCCGCAGCAACGAAAAACCGCCTGATTACCGCTCAAATTTGCAAATCATGTCCATGGTCCTCTCGCTTCGCTTCTATCCACTTTGTCGTACGTCATTGATAAAAAATTGATTAATTACATTGATCATGAGAGTCTTTTTGCGTGATGAGAATTTTTTCCTGCAGTCCTATTACATTCGCCGGGTAGCTCAAATGGGAATCCCTAGAGGGAAGACGATGTTCTTTTCGAGGAACACTATCGAAAAAATTTAGAGAACCAACGTTTGAATCTGATTACACAAGGTCTCTATTGCCGCCAAGATACATTTCGCATAAGGAGCATGAAGATAAGATACGAGGCATTAGCGCTCATTTGGCGGCATATAGATAGTTTTTTTTCCCTCACTGTGTTTGCGAGAGGAATAGTAAAAGAAATGACTAGTAACGGTAAAGGGTAGAGGAAAAGGTGTAAAAAGGGGCACAGGTGTAATTATGGGCACCCCTCACGAAGAGGCTATGGGACGTGCTGCAGTCTGGCGGCCAGGACTGAAAACGGTGCCTGTTGTTGATAGACGGTAGCAGTGAACAGTTGGAAGCATTGTTTCAATCAGTGTAGCTACAACGTCGGATATTGTGTGAATTGGTGTTTGTCCAGGACTGCAAACGTTTGGCAGGATGTGAGATCTTTTTCTATTTATATCCTTCTGATTAGTTTAGAACAATTTCTGAGTGATATACGGAATAACGGAATCCTAAGCTACTTATAGAAGCACGTTTTGCTTTACACGCGCTTTTAGATTCGAAGTGATAGTGGCAATGTTGCTTAAGAATGGTTGGTGTAAATATGAGCCCATTGCGTTGGTGTAAAAATGGGCCCCTGTTTGAGGATGGCCCATAATTACACCATCTCTTCTCTTAAACAATGTAAAACATTTAAATAATGTTATGAGGATATGGTTGGTCGAGTTTTGTTTAAAGTTCATATATATAACTCACACAGCAGCAAACAAACAAATAGAATTTCAAATTGCGATAATAGACCCTAGTGCCTTTTTTCGTCCTTGCAGAACGGTGAGAATAAAGAAGCGCTATGAATGTAAGAACCAGAGGCATCAGTGGGATAAATCTCAGATGGTATGTGCCATAGCAGCTGTGAAAACAAAGGAAGCTTCTGTGAAAGGTGCTGCAAGAACATTCGGAGTGCCTTGTACCACTTTGCAAAGATTTCTGAAACTTGATAAAATCCCTGAGCAAGCGGTTCTAGAGACAAAGCTTGAAAGGAAACAGATTTTCAATGCAGACCTCTAAAAACAGCTAGTTTCTTCCAGAATGAGATTTTCACTCTGCAGCCGAGTGTGTCTCGGTCTGGCACACAGTTTTAATCTGCTAGGAAGTTACAGCTAGTTTCTTATCTCCTTGAGATGGAGCAAAAATTCTTTGCATGACCTTGGCGGATCTGAGAAGAATGGAATTTTTACTTGCCCAGAGAAATAGTTCGACAACCCCTTTCAAAGGAGGAGAAGCAGGACGAGCTTGGGCTGACCTTTTCTTGAGAGACACAAAAATCAGCTGTCAATTCTCAAACCTTGTGGAACTTCATATGCCAGAGCCTTAGGCTTCAATAAAGAGAATATGATGGTTTTCTTTGATTTATTGGCAGACGCTTTCAACAAATCTCATATCCAGCAGACCGAGTGTATAACGTGGATAAGACAGGCCTGCCCATTGTCCAAAGCGAAATTCCAAAAGTGATGGGGATGAAATGGAAGAAACAATCTGCAGCTCTAACGTCTGCAGAAAGAGAGGCTAAAATCACAGCTATTGCATGCATGAGCGCTTCGGGACATTATGTCCCACCAATGATAATTTTCCCTAGAACCAAAATGTACCAAGCTCTAATGAGAGGTTGGCCCCATGGTGAAATTTGTTCACCGAATGGTCCAACTGAACAAGGCCTGTTCTCCTCATCTTGGCTGATCATTATAGCCACGTTCGAAATCCAGAAGTGATTGACTTGGCGAAAGCAGCTACGTGACTGTCACCTCACTTCCTCTACATTGCACCCACAAACTGCAGCCTCTAGATAAGACGTTCATGGGACCTCTGAAAACGTTCTACAGCGAGGCAGTGAGAGTATGGTTGCATCACAATTGGCGTCCTCTCACACCTTGCGACGTTATGGAGATTTTTGGTCAAGCCTACCATCGTACTCAATTATCTGAGACAGCAGTAGATGGATTCAAAGTAACTGAGTTATACCCTATGAAGCGTTACATCTTCACCGACGCTAATTTTGTAGCTGCTGAGTTGGCTGTAGGAAAAAATTGCTCCACAATGGAACATAGACCTAACGTTTCTGAATCACATTCTCCTCAAATGTTTTTTATTCCAATTTCTGATCACAATATCAATTCTTTAGACGACGACCAGTTCAGTCCGTAATGACCATCCTCAGATATAAAATATATAAATATCTACATCTAGTGAGCAGTGTGTCTTTCAACATAAAACAGCAACATGTATCACAATATACTGTCGTACAACCAGGGAAAAGTACAGATAAAATATGGTATAACGTAATTTTTTTACACCATGTCCTAAAGTGATAAGGCCATAATGGCATCGACAAAACATATAAACGTAATCAGTACAGCATCGTCACATGGATCTAAAATAAGGTGTATTCGAACCTGTGACCGCAGCGGTTGCGGGGTTCCAGACTGTAGTGCCTAGAACTGCTCGGCCACTCAGGCTGCCACGACCTGACGTAAGTAACAACAAACGCACACTATTTTATATATCATTGCTAACATTTCTATTCTTTGGATCTGTGGATCTATGGCTTTCAGATCCTGGTAACCTTCAGACCACAAGTAACACATTACAGAACGCTGTTCTTCATTAGCACAAACCAAGAGTGGCGCAGCCATATTTATTTAGCAAGAGCACTGTTGTGGCCCGAGTGCTGGGGCCGTTTTGTGAACTAGAGGTCGAGTGAAGAGGGTCAGTGAATTGCCCAGTCTACACCTGTAACTGTAGTAACATTTATTTGTCTTGCAAAGTGTGTAAGTATCTTCAGAGCTGCAGTCGGTGGCTGCGTGTAGGCTCACGCCACAAAGGAATGTAGATGCCTTGCAGCGATTCACGACAATGGTGCTGCAGGTCAATGCCACAGCTGAATACTGTGTTGGTAATGGCAGCGGGGTGAGGAAGGCACTGCCTGCCCGGGCACTGCATGATGACCCAATGCAGCGTCCATCTAGGCACTCTCAGTGACAGCCCGTCGTGTGCTCAAGAGGAGACTGTGTTCCAGGATGTCAGTCGTTGTGGGGACTAGACCTTGGTCTCCCTCTGTGGACTCACGAAGATGGTAGCAGATGCTTATGAGTCAGCAAGAAGGCTGCACAGACATGCCACACCTAGTTGGTGTGGAGGTGCCAGCTTGCAGATCTACGCAAGACCGATAGTGTAGGAGGGCTGGCTACCCCCCCCCCCCCCCTCCCAGTCGTCTCAAGTGTGACAGGCCAGTAGGCAGCAACGGCAGACCATAGCTGTGATATGCAACAGGTTGGCAGCATCTCGATGTTGAAGTCAGCAAGCAGGTAGCAAGCTGGCCATCATCGATCAGCTCGTTGTGGTTTGAGTGAAACGCAATAGACTCTTATTCCCTCTGATTCAAGCGTCACAGACAGAATGGCAGCACAACAGCATGTATCCTTGAACTCGAGAAGCCTCACTATTTAAAGGGCCAAACCTGTGCCTCTGACACAGTGCCTCTGGGTGTAAGAGTCTGTCTGCTCTCTTTTATCAGATCTGTCAGCACCTCAGTGTGGCTGTTCAATGATTATTCTTGGTTGCCAAGCTCAGTTCTTTCCGTCTGCATTTGATTTTGTAGTGAAGTTACAGAATGTTACCTCACAGTGCTTTGTTATTTAGCACAGCAACACCATGCCATGCTCTGAGGTCTGTTGCATTTGGGATATGCCATTTTGAGGTATCGATTGCCATGCACCCAAGCTCTGCTCTGCTCTGAGCTGGCCTGGTAGATCATTTTAAAAAATTTCGTTGTGTGGTACAAAGTGAACTAATGCGACCTGATGAAACCTGACAGAAAGAGAACAGTGCCTTCTAGTGGTTGACACACGCACTAAGCTGTGCTAACTGCCATAAGAACGAAAGTGCTGATAATTATTGACTAAACCTTGTATCTTGCTTTTACGTCTCGGCTTGCAAAGAGGTTATTATTTTTTTTAACTTATCGCTAGACTGGTGTTTTAACAGTAGAGGTTCAGCTGGTATAGCCTCCTCTTACCTAAGTGAGCTGAACAACTACTTTTTTGTTTCATATACAGGGTGTTACAAAAAGGTACGGCCAAACTTTCAGGAAACATTCCTCACACACAGAGAAAGAAAATATGTTATGTGGACATGTGTCCGGAAACGCTTACTTTCCATGTTAGAGTTCATTTTGTTACTTCTCTTCAAATCACATTAATCATGGAATGGAAACACACAGCAACAGAACGTACCAGCGTGACTTCAAACGCTTTGTTAAAGGAAATGTTCAAAATGTCCTCCGTTAGCGAGGGTACATGCATCCACCCTCCGTCGCATGGAATCCCTGATGCGCTGATGCAGCCCTGGAGAATGGCGTATTGTATCACAGCCGTCCACAATACGAGCACGAAGAGTCTCTACGTTTGGTACCGGGGTTGCGTAGACAAGAGCTTTCAAATGACCCCATAAATGAAAGTCAAGAGGGTTGAGGTCACGAGAGCGTGGAGGCCATGGAATTGGTCCGCCTCAACCAATCCATCGGTCACCGAATCTGTTGTTGAGAAGCGTACGAACACTTCCACTGAAATGTGCAGGAGCTCCATCGTGTATGAACCATATGTTGTGTCGTACTTCTAAAGGCACATGTTCTAGCAGCACAGGTAGAGTATCCCGTATGAAATCATGATAACGTGCTCCATTGAGCGTAGGTGGAAGAACATGGGGCCCAATCAAGACATCACCAACAATGCCTGCCCAAACGTTCTCAGAAAATCTGTGTTGATGACGTGATTGCACAATTGCGTGCGGATTCTCGTCAGCCCACACATGTTGATTGTGAAAATTTGCAATTTGATCACGTTGGAATTAAGCTTCATCCGTAAAGAGAACATTGGTACTGAAATGAGGATTGACACATTGTTGGATGAACCATTTGCAGAAGTGTACCCGTGGAGGCCAATCAGCTGCTGATAGCGCCTTCACACGCTGTACATGGTACGGAAACAACTCGTTCTCCCGTAGCACTCTCCATACAGTGACGTGGTCAACGTTACCTTGTACAGCAGCAATTTCTCTGACGCTGACATTAGGGTTATCGTCAACTGCACGAAGAATTGCCTCGTCCATTGCAGGTGTCCTCGTCGTTCTGGGTCTTCCCCAGTCGCGAGTCATAGGCTGGAATGTTCCGTGCTCCCTAAGACGCCGATCAATTGCTTCGAACGTCTTCCTGTCGGGACGCCTTCGTTCTGGAAATCTGTCTCGATACAAACGTACCACGCCACGGCTATTGCCCCGTGCTAATCCATACATCAAATGGGCATCTGCCAACTCCGCATTTGTAAACATTTCACTGACTGCAAAACCACGTTCGTGATGAACACTAACCTGTTGATGCTACTTACTGATGTGCTTGATGCTAGTACTGTAGAGCAATGAGTCGCATGTCAACACAAGCACCGAAGTCAACATTACCTTCCTTCAATTGGGCCAACTGGCGGTGAATCGAGGAAGTACGGTACATACTGACGAAACTAAAATGAGCTCTAACATGGAAATTAAGCGTTTCTGGACACATGTCCGCATAACATCTTTTCATTATTTGTGTGTGAGGAATGTTTCCTGAAAGTTTGGCCCTACCTTTTTGTAACACCCTGTATAGAGCCATTATGAGTTTCACACACTTTCAACTTTTTCAGTATTATATCTCCAGAGTAGCGCAAGGGTGACGCCTCGTATATGCTGCAGCAACCTAAATAACGGACAGAAGCTATGCATACTGATATTTAACATTTTCTTCATATTTTTTGTGGGTGTCTACCTTATCTTCCAAATTTTGTTCTGTGTCTGAAATACTTGCTTATTTATTTATTTGTTCATGTGAAAAGCATACAAGGTGCATACATATACATAAATAATAGCACCTATAAACCAATTGCACACCTCTATTTTGGAAATGCCCTGTCCATTGATCCTAGTTGTATTATGAGTAGATGTATTTTCCCAGCAACTGCTCGTCTACCATGAGATTACAATTCTTTGACCGTTTCTCATTTGCGTGCCTTACATTGTCTTAGTTAATATAACTTTTAATCCACGTGCAGTGGGTCACTGACATCAGAGTCAAACGAAAACCAACTGGAGTAAATGTCTGTGAACAAGGGCACCACGTGTTTCAAAACTCATGGCATTGCAGCTGGGTGTCATTCTGAAAGACGGCCGATTTTCTTGACGATAAAACTCTCACTCACTGTCGTTCTCCTATAAGAGTGACAGAGGAGTTTTTCGCCAAAACTTCGCTATAATTAAAAAAAGAGAAAAAGAAAACTTTCAACTCGCCGCACTGCATGGGCTTTACAGTCAGTACGCAGCGAAAGCTTTAGTTTCACAAGTGCAATATCTGAAACGTGCGGTGAAATGTCGCTATAGTCAATGTGTAGTTTTAAGAAAAGGCAATACATCATATCTAGCTTTCGAAAATCATTATTTTTTTTACAGAACCCACAAAGGCCACCAAGTAAAGCTACACTAAAAAGTAAGAAGCCGTCACTAGCGTCATCAATTACTAAAATACCTGACGCTCCTGAGAAACCTGAATCTGTGCATGAAGAAAAAAGTATAAGAATTGAGGTGAAAGAGATATATGTCACACCTGTCGTAAGTATAAGCCGACTGATGACTTTTAGCTGTCAGCTGTTACTGTACGCCTAAAATGTAGTAATAGCTTTCAATTGTCGAAGTCCTGTTTCCTCTGCTATGGTTTAATGTGCTTGATTGTGAAACTGCGACATTAGTTCACTTTCTTGTATTTGCACTTAGGCATTTCGCTCCTGGGCTCTGTAATACTAAGTTCGAATCTACATCTGATAGGCTACACAGTTTCATTTACAGATATAAAATAATGATTACTTATAAGTTTTATTCTAATTTGAGCAAAGACTAAGTAGTTTATGCAAGCAACTTAACACGTCTATCTTTCGAAAAATTCAAACTCTGAAAATATAAACTATTTAGTCTTTAATATTGAAAGACAGTCCTAGGTTGCAGAAAGCTCTTCATTGGCACAAAAACGACGCGTTTCACCCGGTTAGGGTATCATCTGGTTATCTGGAAGTACAATGGAAAATGGAATGCAAGAAGTAAAAGATAAGAACGCATATAATTACTAATAAAAAGTATTAATAATAAAAAGTATTAATAAAATACGCCAAAACAGCAGTTAACCTATCGAGAGAAACGCTGTAAGAGATGGTATAAAAACCACAAAGAGTAAACCTACAAGGCATACTTAAAAAGTATAAGCATGTACTGTGCACACACTGTGTGAGCGTGGATAGGCCACCAACGATTTGCTCTGGGGCCATGTCTACAGTTGTCGAGCATGGTCTTACTCCTGTGCTACTATGACTGATGACCCACACTGCACGAGGTGGACCGACGGCTGCATTCCTTAAGTTTCTCTCTGTAGGTTCATTCTTCATGATTTTTATATCTAGATGTAATTAATGAAGAACAATCTCTCAAAAATTTACTTTCACAAGGACCAAGGTCTTAGAAGCAAAATATGTGACCTAGAAGTGTTAATAAACTCAGTAAGTGAAATTTCAGATGCAAATATTCTATGTATAACTGAGCACTTAATGGAAGCACAATCAATCAAAAGTATAGAGCTCCCACAATTCAAGCTAATAGACAATTTTTCAAGAAAAATTTACAAAGGTGGAGGGAGTTGCATATTTGCAAGGGAATTCATTGCAGTCCACCCACTCCAAATATGCTGTTCTTACAATGTTGGAAAGGATATAAAAATATCTAGGATTCAACTTTCTGACCTCAATTTACTCTTAATAACTGTTTACAGATCAATCTCTGATAACAAAGGCTCATTCTTTAAAAACTTGATATCCATTCTTGAAACTCTAGCAAAGAAAAGCATCCCAAATATCTTAATCTGTGGCGACTTTAATAATGACTTCTTGACTGATGGCAGCACACAGACAACCTTTACAAATCTGATGAATTCTTTCAACCTTTATTTGAAAGTAAAATCTGCAACTAGCATCACATCCCATAGTATTGACCAAGTGTCCACTAACATAGAATGTGTTGCAACCCCTGTACACCTAGGGTTCTCAGACCATAATGCTATAATTATAAATGAAAAGTTACTACAGAGGGATGCCTTTGTCGAAAAAGTAATATGAGAAAGCAGAATCTTTTCAAGAAAACAATATTGTACGTTTTCTATTCCACATCAGTACAGAAAACTGGCAGACAGTCTTCCAGCCACAAACAGTAGATGATAAGTATGAAGCCTTCCTAAACATTTCCCCTATTACTTCAATTACCATATTCCTTTAAAATTAAAAAGTTGTTCCTGGTTATTCCAGAAATTGGATCGCTTCAGGCGTTATAACTTCCTCCAAAAGAAAGAGGGAGCTTTTCTCCCTGAGAAAAACAAACTTTGGCAGGAGTGTTCAGTTTAAGAAATACTTCACTGCTTGTAGAAAGATATTCAAAAATGTCAAGGCTGCTAAAAAGCTTCATTATGATGTACCTCTGGAAAACTCAATTAACAAAAGTAAATGTATGTGGCAGATATTTAACACTAATACAGCTAGGACTAAAAACGTTATAAATAGCAGTAACCTACAAATAAATGGAAATTTGATTACTAACAAAAAAGAAATGATGTAAGCGATGATGGAGCTACAATAAGTTCAACGCAAAAGTCTAAGAAATCATGGAAGTGGCCAATGCTGAAAAATGAATTGAAGTATCACTTTGATGAAATAATTTGCACCATTCAGCCTCCACAACAGGTAAGCAAACGTGGGTTATTCTCCATACCACAGCTGGAAGGATATTGGACCTATTAACTCACAATAACGGCTACATTTTGTGTTAAATCTTTAATTTGTCAAACTATTTTGGTAATAAAATTTGTTTCTACTAACGAGATTGTTATTTTTTCTTAATTCTGATGGTCAATCATTCCTCCAGTGCTCTGCACTCCTTATTTCTTTAGTAAGTGCTTTATTCCCTTTCATTCCTATGGTCAAACATAACTCCAGACCTCTGTAATCCTCATTTTTAATGAAATTTAGGCATCCGGTGCAAGGTATCCCCAGGGCAAAAAGAGCCTTGCACCACTTTTTTAAAAAACAATAAAGAATAGAAATAATAGGTTATTTTAAGAGATATAAATATAGGTTACTTCGCAAAAGACTGTTGTAACTAATCAAATCATTTTGAGAAACAAAAACATTAAGAAACCCCTGTTTTAAAACTATTTTCTTAAGAAATCTGTAAAAATTGGAGCAAAGTTACCTCAAATGACGGCATTACAAAGCCCAATGTGACAGTATAAGTATAGCTCAGTCGGTATAGCATTTGATTTCTTTGCCGGATGTTCACAGTTCTGACATCGGATTACCACCTGAGAATGACACTGAAACGGAACTAGAAAGTTTGAAAAAGAAACTCCAGTTACTGCAGAAACAACTACACAGTGCTAATGGTAAAATTGATACAATAGCTGCATCTGTGAAACCTTTTTTAAACGAGGATCAGATCTCGACACTGCAACAAAAAACTATGCAAGGGACAAAGTGGTCACCAGAAACTATTAAGAAGGCTTTGAAAATTCGATTAGCTTGTGGAAGCGTTGGATATAATGCAGTAAGAGCACTGGGACAATCATTACCAAGCGAACAAACTCGACAAAGGAAATTTGAGTCTCTGGCATTCAGTCCAGGTATTTTGGAGGATTTCGTATCTGCTCTTAAAGTGAAGGTAGACACCATGAATCCTTTTGAAAGACATGTTGCAATAATGATGGATGAGATGAGTCTCACGCCAGGCCTAAATTACGACATTTCATCGAAAATCGTAATTGGCCATCCAACACTTCTAGCAGCCAATGGTTCGTATGAAAAACATGCTTGTCACGCCTTGGTATTTATGCTTGGTTGTCTAAGCACGCGATGGAAACAAATAATTGGTTACCATTTCACTGGGAAATCAAATTCAGGTAAAGAACTAAAGTCTTTCCTGTGGCAATTAATTATGAAGTGTGAAGCGATTGGTCTGATGGTACAAGTTATTCTATCAGATATGGGTGGACAAAATCAGGCACTGTGGTGTGAATGTGGTATTATTGCTGGCCATTATAATGAAACAAAGAATTTCTGCGAACATCCATTTTCTCCAGAGCGGAAGCTGTACTTCATGCCTGACATAGCTCATATCTTGAAGAATGTGAGGAATCACCTAACTAATTCCGACCACATTATCCTACCACAGCAAGTAGTTGCAGACAACAATTGGGCAGGACTGGTAGTCTTGATTGAGCCTATCAAAAAACTGTACGAATTTGACAAGGAAAAGAAATTAAAAATTGCTTGGGATTTAAAAGATAATGTCATAAGGCCAGGGCATTATGATAAAATGAAGGTTGGTCCTGCTTATGCACTTTTAAATCACAGCGTTGCAGCACATTACAGTATGAAATAGAGGCACATGTACTTGAAGATTCTGCCACATCAACAGCGTTTTTCATAGCCACAATTTTCCGTTGGTTTAAATTGATGATCTCAGGGAACAGGAAAACTGCCATGAGTAGAGCCGTTGAGGACAAACACAATGATGCTGTACAGTTTCTTAAGAGTGTCATCTCGCTGTTTGAAAATTTGAAAATTGGAAACGGGGGAATCTTGAAACCTGTACAATCTCGAGTTATTCTAGCAACATGCACAGCTATTAATGTCCAGTATTATCTCCTGAACGAAAAAGGTTTCCAGTGTGTTCTGTTGTGCAAGCTGTCACAGGATGCGCTGGAAAACCTTTTCAGTACGGTTCGAGCCAGTAATCCTGTTCCAGATTGTCTCAGTTTCAAGATGATACTGCGGCTTATTGCTGTGTCACAGTATTTTCGTCCCAGTCACCATGGTAGTTATCAGACAGAAGAGGCTGAATTTCTTGTCGACTAGCTGGAACACAGACGGGCGTAGGATGAAGCAGAGTAATAACAAACATCAACAACATGGCCCACTGATTAGAATTATTTAGAAAGCTAGGCATTCTAACTATTTCTTGTGAGTATATCTTTCAGAACATAATGTTCATTAAGAAAAATCTCAACATGTACAACACAAACAGCCTAATTAATACATGACCATGAAACAAGAGCTTGTCACCACCTCCATCTAGATAGAAAGAACAAGGCAAAGACGCAAAAAAGTATATTTTATAATGAGATAAAACTGTATTACAAATTACCACAGGAAATTAAAGAAGTAAATGAGCCCCTCACTTTCAGACAAAAGCTTAAAACCTTCTTAGTAAGTAAAAGTTGTTATACTGTAAAAGAATATTTAACGTAGATGTAGATTATTAGCAACATATGACATTATCACCAAAATATTATGTAATTATAAATGTGTGTATGACTAGTTATAAAAACTACACAAAATATGAGAAACCTGTTTCATTGTAAATGTAAATGTGTGCTCATGTGTTGTAAACTGACGACATCCATACAATATTTATTGTTCCACGGATGAATAAATAACTAAATAAAAGAAGGCACAGACGATGCAGACTTACTTGCAAGTGCGAATTCAGATGTAAGCGATGTTGGAGAAATGCCACCTGAGGAAGCACAGTCTCTACATTATTTAGCAGGCACAACAATAAAGCAAGTGAGCAAAAGTATTTGCTTTGTGAAGCATGCTGAGAATCACTTTCAGCAAAGGAGAAGTCTGAATGTGAAGCAGTACGAAGACTCACTGAACTAAAAAATTACACAACTCACGACAGCTTGGAATGCATTTCCCAAGAAATATTTCGCATTATTGAGATGACAGAAAATGTCTTTCGTGTGAATGAAAAACTGTTCCTGGAATCTAAGTTGTCCCTCGAAGCACTGGAGGCAGTTGCACACAAATCAATCGAGGAACTCATTCAGAATATTCCTTCTTGTCACAGTGTCGTGGACAGAGTTGTACATGAATTTTTGAAGACTCGAATTTATATTCTTCTGAGGAAATATAACTGCCAGGTACTGAAGGATGCCACAGCAAAGTGCGGTAGTAGAAGATTGGCATGAGAAATGCAGTAAAGTTATTTTAAGACGAAGAAATTTATTGTCTTTCATATGTTTTAGCTAAATTGATGTACCAGTAATTTTTAATTTTGTTTTTTTTTTTATTTTTAATTACAAATAACTACCATTATTTGTAACAAACAAGCATTAAAAATGGAATTATGCAAATCGAAGTATGCATTAGTATTTTAATATGTACTGTAAGTCATGTATGTACCTCAGAAGACCTTGACTGGAGTCTATCATTAGAGCATGTAATACTTTTCACAAAAATCAGTAGCCGGCCACGGTGGCCGTGCGGTTCTAGGCGCTCCAGTCCGAAGCCGCACTGCTGCTGCGGTTGCAGGTTCGAATCCTGCCTCGGGCATGGGTGTGTGTGATGTCCTTAGGTTAGTTAGGTTTAAGTAGTTCTAAGTTCTAGGGGACTGATGACCACAGCAGTTGAGTCCCATAGTGCTCAGAGCCATTTGAACCATTTGAACAAAAGTCAGTGTGAGAAGAAAATTAGTGCTAGCTATATTTGTAAGTGTCTAGATCTCAGTGACAGAGTAGCAAATTTTCATTAATTTTCACAGTAGACGCCGAGTTATCAAGGATGTAACGATTAATAACGATAGTTATTTGCTCAGTTAACGCACTGTCATATTCAGGCCGGTTCCCTTCTTCATAAAGGCGAATTTTACAGTTCCGTCCATAGGGCTGCCATTGCGCAGTGTGCCTGAAATGGTGGCGGCCGGCAGGTTGGCGGTACTCTCCCGTATACAGGGCTCTAGCACATTCCTTCCACCACTGCTCCCTGGCTGGAGTATTTCGAAACACGAGTATTGTGCAGAGTTACTGTGGTGTTATTGTTGCTGTACTCAGATTTCATTATGTTCTCATTTTATTACTGAAAAAAGTGAAAACAGTGGTCGGCAGCTTCTGGAACTACAAGAACAGTAACCAATGTTTGATTTCCTGCAGTAGTGTGTGTGTGTGTGTGTGTGTGTGTGTGTGTGTGTGTGTTTGCAAACCAATGACATATCCCACAATTTTAAAACATTTTTGGATGTATAAATAAACTCAACATATGTAACCAAAAAAGTGAGTCGTATAAACTTCGTAATTTTAAAGACCAAGCGTTGTATAACTTATCAATAACCAGTATATGCGGGAGAGAGCTCTCAAGTGTTACAGGGCAGCTGATCAACTAAAAACTAGTTATTCAAAATGCCTGTATCAACGAATACACTAAGATTCTAAAATCCTGGAAGAGTGGCATGTCTGCAGATGATATTTATATGTCAGATGTTAGTTTTCAACCACAGTCTAATATGTACAGTCTTGACGCACTACTGTGGGAAAGTTATTGCTGCTTTAGAGCGACACTAGCGCTTTAAGCGATGAGAAAGCAGACAGTTGCACGCATCGTTAGGACAATATTTGTTTTTAGTTATTTTCTTCTTAATTAACGAAACAGTTATTTTTTTGCGTTCCATGCGTTTGTAAGTTACAAAGAGACATGTGAAAAAAGCTTAACCAGACTGATTCAATGACATAAGCTGCAACTTATTCATGAAGGAATTCTTTCAGATATGTGTATTTGCAGTTTAGTCTGCTGGAAGCAGATTTCAAGCATGAGAATCATATATTTATGTTCTTATTATCACAGTCTTTCCTCGACACTTAAAAAAAATTTTATGGATTGTAATGATTTACCCATTCTTATAATTTACTCGACTTTCTAATCACTTTTGCCTCAAAAGCAAATATGTTGAAAATTTTTCCATTCGTGGCTCACATTTAGCAACAATTGTTGCATTGGTTTTTTCTCTGTTGGAAAACAGTTTTACTGTCTGACAATTTATTATCACGGCTGTGTGGTTTTCGCCTAAGCTACAGGTCTGGTGGTTTATGTGGTATGTTAAATAACATGGCTAGGCCTATCACATTTCCTTCTTTCCAAATTCAACGATTTGGCTGAAAGTGTAGCATACAAAACGCCACTTTGTTGGATAGATTTACTATGTCTTTATGCAGAAGGCCAGATCTTCTGTAGTTTGCTAGATATTTCGTGCTATTAAACGTAAACGACATTACTCAGTAAATATGTGTACATTACAAGGGAATAGTAACTAAACTGCATCGTAATGCCCCATTTCATACCTCCTAGGGTAGTTGGGAAACTAAAGAAGACAAATAGGGCGTCAGTTTCTAGTTATTGGAGATTTTTATAGCACTCCCTATTGTAAAAATTACGTTACAAATAAATATTAACTTTAGTATTCACACTCATCCGACATCGTATTCAGAAGTGTCGCTTGCTGGCCCCTTGAGTCGCTTCTATCGCTATGGATGACAAATACGAGAATGAGTGTCGCGGCTGTTATGTTAGGCTGTGTCGCCATTGGAAATAGCGTTTTCGTCTCCAAGTGTTATTTCTTTTATAAATGTGTTTTTGGCCCCTGATTTAACCCTGTGCGAAATCTGTTTTGGGATCTAACATTTAACTGAGCACCATATTACTAATAAATGTGCCTTGCCATCCACAGTAAGCTATAATTTAGTAACATACTACTGTAGGGAAAGTAAAGACAAAGGCGGAGTAGCAATTTATATTAATAATAGTGTAGCGTACAGAGCTATAGATATTGTGAAATATTGTGTGGAACAACAATTTGAGGCATGTGCAACTGAAATAATAACTAATTTGCACACAATAATAGTGCTGGCTCTCTACAGGCCACCTTCAGGTGACATAAAAACTTTTCTGCATAGAATGGAACTCCTGCTGTCAGGGTTATATGCAAAAACAAAGGATATTATAGTTTTGGTGATTTCAATTCCATCTATGACAGAAAATGAGATTAAAACTGAATTTGAGATTGTGATGACCTTATATAATCCGAAATCGGTAATAAACTTTCCAAAAAGAAATACATCCGAGTCCCAAACTATGATGGAAAACACTTCTTTTTTTTTTAAAAAAAAAAAAGATGTAAGTAGACATCAGAATTATACTGATAGGCAGGTTATAAGTGGGCTTTCATCTCATGACGGACAAATTCTCACTCTTTATGATGTTACTATGTTCAAAAACAACTTCCTCAATGGAAGTTCATAAGAGTAAGGAACAAAGAGGCAACAGGAACTTTCAACCATAGGTTGCAGCAAATGGATTGGTGTTCAGTATGTAGCCTTGATACCAAATTTAACTGTTTTATAAATGAATTCTGTGCTCTTTTTGAAGAAATATTTCCAAATACATGGGTCAAAAAAGTGTTTCCAATTCTGTAAGAAAGCCTTGGTTTACAAAAGGTGTAAAACAGTCATGTAAAACCAAAAGGGAAATTTATGCTGCAATAAGATTATCTAAAGATGCAGAACAATGGGAACACTATAGATTTACTGTAAAATTTTAAAGAAACTAATACAGACATCAAGAGCCCTTTATTATGAGAAGAAATAGATAATTTTAATAATAAAATAAAGACAATTTGGAGCATAGTAAAAAAAGAAACAGGAAGAAATACAACAAACGAAGAAGATGTAAATAAAATCTGATATTCAGGTACCCTACTAGACAACCCCAAAAGTGTGGCTGAGATTTTTAATAAACATTTCCTGTCAGTAAGTCAACAGATTGGTTGCAGGCTCAATGTTGATGAAGTCGTAACTCTTTGTCAAGCTGTATATGCAAACACAATTCTAGAAATGCACTAAGGATAAAATTCAAAATATCATCATGTCTCTAAAAAGTGAGAACTCTGCAGGGGTTGATAATATTTCTAGTAATTTATTGAAGTATTCTTGTGTGTGGATAAGGGACATTCTCAGTCATATTTTCAATGCTTCCCTTTAGAAAGGTGTAGACTTAAGTATGCCATTCAATGCTTCCCTTCAGAAAGGTGCCATTGTGAAGCCCCTGTACAAAAAGGGTGATAAAACTGAATTAACTAACTATCGACGTAGCTCTTTACTGACAGCTTTCTCTAAAATTCTAGAAAAGCTGATACATCTAAGAATTACTGATCGTTTCATGAAGAATGGCGTTCTCAACAAGAGCCAATTTGGCTTTCAAAAGGGCTGTTCAACAGAAGAAGCAATCTATGCACTTGCAAATGAAGTTATAGAATCTCTTTGTGTCTTTGTGATATGTCTAAAGTGTTTGACTGTGTTGATCACCACATTCTCTTGCAAAAAGCAAAATTAGTAGGAATAAGTGGTGCTGCAGGCAATTGGCTACAGTTGTATCTTCAAGACAGAAATCAAAAAATTGTCTTGAATTGCTCAGGTGGAGTATGTGAGTTTTCTCATTCTGAATAGAGTTCCATTACAGGTGGAGTGCCTCAGGACTCAATTCTTGGGCCGCTATTATTCCTGATTTTTAGAAATGATCTACCATAATGTACAAGCCTGCCATTTAAATGTACATTATTTTCTAATGATACCTCAATTTTTATGAGCTGTATAACAGAAAGTAATCTTGAGGAATCCATTAATCACATACTCTCAGATAGACCAGCTTTATTCAGTTCTGTACAAAAACAGGAAAAGAGAGAGAGAGACATGTGGTAATCAGCCAATAGAAAGGACGCAAACATCAAAATTTCTTGGAGTGCACATTGATGGGAAAATGAACTGGTCTTCACATACACTCCTGGAAATTGAAATAAGAACACCGTGAATTCATTGTCCCAGGAAGGGGAAACTTTATTGACACATTCCTGGGGTCAGATACATCACATGATCACACTGACAGAACCACAGGCACATAGACACAGGCAACAGAGCATGCACAATGTCGGCAGTAGTACAGTGTATAACCACCTTTCGCAGCAATGCAGGCTGCTATTCTCCCATGGAGACGATCGTAGAGATGCTGGATGTAGTCCTGTGGAACGGCTTGCCATGCCATTTCCACCTGGCGCCTCAGTTGGACCAGCGTTCGTGCTGGACGTGCAGACCGCGTGAGACGACGCTTCATCCAGTCCCAAACATGCTCAATGGGGGACAGATCCGGAGATCTTGCTGGCCAGGGTAGTTGACTTACACCTTCTAGAGCACGTTGGGTGGCACGGGATACATGCGGACATGCATTGTCCTGTTGGAACAGTAAGTTCCCTTGCCAGTCTAGGAATGGTAGAACGATGGGTTCGATGACGGTTTGGATGTACCGTGCACTATTCAGTGTCCCCTCGACGATCACCAGTGGTGTACGGCCAGTGTAGGAGATCGCTCCCCACACCATGATGCCGGGTGTTGGCCCTGTGTGCCTCGGTCGTATGCAGTCCTGATTGTGGCGCTTATCTGCACGGCGCCAAACACGCATACGACCATCATTGGCACCAAGGCAGAAGCGACTCTCATCGCTGAAGACGACACGTCTCCATTCGTCCCTCCATTCACGCCTGTCGCCACACCACTGGAGGCGGGCTGCACGATGTTGGGGCGTGAGCGGAAGACGGCCTAACGGTGTGCGGGACCATAGCCCAGCTTCATGGAGACGGTTGCGAATGGTCCTCGCCGATACCCCAGGAGCAACAGTGTCCCTTATTTGCTGGGAAGTGGCGGTGCGGTCCCCTACGGCACTGCGTAGGATCCTACGGTCTTGGCGTGCATCCGTGCGTCGCTGCGGTCCGGTCCCAGGTCGACGGGCACGTGCACCTTCCGCCGACCACTGGCGACAACATCGATGTACTGTGGAGACCTCACGCCCCACGTGTTGAGCAATTCGGCGGTACGTCCACCCGGTCTCCCGCATGCCCACTATACGCCCTCGCTCAAAGTCCGTCAACTGCACATACGGTTCACGTCCACGCTGTCGCGGCATGCTACCAGTGTTAAAGACTGCGATGGAGCTCCGTATGCCACGGCAAACTGGCTGACACTGACGGCGGTGGTGCACAAATGCTGCGCAGCTAGCGCCATTCGATGGCCAACACCGTGGTTCCTGGTGTGTCCGCTGTGCCGTGCGTGTGATCATTGCTTGTACAGCCCTCTCGCAGTGTCCGGAGCAAGTATGGTGGGTCTGACACACCGGTGTCAATGTGTTCTTTTTTCCATTTCCAGGAGTGTATTATAGATTTCTGTAAGAGGCTTAGCTCTGCTACGTATGCTTTATGGGTTGTCAGTATGTGTTTTGAACATAACACTGCAAAAGTGGCATACTATGGCTATTTTCACTCATTTATTGAACACGGCATTATTTTTCGGGGCAACCAGCCACTAACAAGGAAAGTGGTAATTGCTCAGAAGCGGGCTTTAAGAGTTATATGTGGATTGTGCCCAAGGGAATCATGTAGAAATAGCTTTTGAATACATAAAATATACACAATTACATGCCAATATATTTTTTCTCTCATGTGTTTTGTCTGTATAGAGATATTTCAACCAAACAGTAATTATCATGAGTATAACACATGGAGGAAGAATGACATACACTGCAATCATAGAAATTTGAGCCTGGTGTTCACTATGCTGGAACAAAACTCTTCAATGCTCTTCCTTCTTAAGTAAAGACAGAGATGCATAACAAGAATAAGTTTAAGAAAGCACTAAATATATTTCTGCTAGAAAACGCTTTTTACAGTCTAGATGAATTTTTAAGTGAATAAATTGTAAAATTTTAATAACGCCAGTAAAAATGTTATTTAACTTGAGCTCTGTATCTGTTTGTGCTCTGTATCTGTTTTTTCTGTTGTGCTTTAATGATTCTAAGAAAATGTGTAGTCTTTTTTTTTCTGTGTTGCTGCTCAAAGAATTTACAGTATAAATTTTTATGTAATAAGATTATCATATTGTATTTGTAAAAAACTGACACATCCCATGTCCTTGTGAACACAACATAGTTGGACCCATGGAACACGAAATAAGATAAATAAATAAATCCCCCTATACTTTAACTCAATGTCACAACCTTCACTATAACATTTATAACCGCCCACATGATTTCAATTGACGCCACATTGAGAGCTGTGCAACTAAGTTGAATTTGTGGCATCCTGTACGAACGATAGCTCACTATCCCACTACAGAAAGCCAGAAGCTGTGAATATGGTAGTAAGAAATAAAGCACACAGGGTTGGCAACAGAGCTGCTGTCTATGTTGTTCTTTGTTGCCTGTGAGTGCTGGGGGCGGTGTACTGAGTATGGTTTGTTGACAAGTGCTTCTGTTAATTTATTCAATATTAAATAATGCAGTATGTACCTTCCAGAAGCTCAAAAGATACATACAGCATAATCTGAATGATGATGATAAGTCTGCACTAACAACTGAAACATTTATTATATAAAATAGAAGTTCACTCATAAAAGTTTTTGGGGTTATACAATTTAATTTGTGTTCTCCATTCTGAGCAGGATCTATCATTTTTCTGCTTAATTATATCCCTAACACATGACGAGGATGGGCAAATTTGGTAGCATAGAGGTCTAATTATCTTTTCATCAAATATTTCACAACACATTTCTATTTATTTAAAGAAGTAATTGCTGAAGATCTTGCCCTTCTGAGACATTCCTTGTCAAACGTTTGCTGAAAGCAGTCACTCTGTATGCTTGATACTGTCAATGGTCTCTCCAAGTTTCCACCACTAGTAGATAATCTAAACCGTATCCTTATCTTAGTTACCTGACTAAATATCCTCTCACATTCAGTATACTATGAGGGATCATTAGAATGCCTACCATAACCTGATCTAATCTGTCAAATGTTAGTCTCTCATCACTACTTCTTAATTTTCCTATCAGGGAACAATAAAGATCTACTGTGCACAACTGTTGCATTCCTCATCATTTCAGTGTTCAATGGCAAATTGTGGACCATGCTATCACATGAGGCAATGAAATATTTTTGAACAGGTGAGAAGAATTTCTCCTTGTCATCATGCCTCAGGCAATCGACAAGATGCAAAGTACAGCTACCAATGACCAAATCACAATCATCCCTCTGGTTTCTTCTGCTGCGATAATCAGCCACATAAAGAGAACAAGGTTACATCACTGAAGGCTGTGCAAATTCAAACATCAGATTTTGTAATGTGTCCATCAGCAGATCTTGCAATAAATGGATGTGAGACACACGTGGCTGCAAAACTAAATTTGCTTTTTTCAAATGTAGGCACAACATTTGATAAAAACAGAAAAAGCCCTATTGAAATCTGATGACAGGAACATAGAAATCATTTATTTATGAGGCAGGTTGTTCTTACCTAAGGAACCCTGTTTAGTTGTTCTGGATGTAGATAACCATGGAACTGGAGATATTTGTGAGTATGTGTGTGTGTGTGTGTGTGTGTGTGTGTGTGTGTGTGTGTGTGTGTGTGTGTGTGTGTAGGGGAGGGGGGGGGGGGGGGCACTACTTTCAGTTGCGGATTGTTTCACTTTTGGAATATGATAAGTTTGGAGATATCCAAGCTGATCATGCTTACCATCCTCATCAAGTGTTAGAGATTTAATTAAGAATAAAAATGATAGATCCTGATCAGAATGGAGAATACAAATTAATTTGAACTATCCCAAAAAATTGTGTGGGTGGACTTCTAGAATTTAGCAGACTGAACAAAGCCTTTCACTGTTTTAATAACAGAAATAAATGTTTGCTCATAGAAAGTCAACTCTTGTACTCGTGCTTCAGAATTTTCCTCATCACAACATAATATATTTCTGAAATTCCTTTAGTTTCTCCTTTGTCTTTGTACCCCTTTGCAGAAAATAGTATATTTCCCCTAAATGACCATCAATCTGGAATGCCAGACGTGCATCTCCCTATTCGCAGCCAAATTTAACAAATGACAAGGACATCCAACAACAAAGAAGTTAGGCATATCATTTTTCAATACACTTGCAACACAATTCTCATTCCGACCATTAAAGGTACATTATCGCAACATACAGTGAAACAGTTATTGGGTGGAATATTACACTCCTTCAGAGTGTTAAGAAAAGATGTTCCTATGTTGATACCAGTGGAATACCCCTTTAACTTGATGGGAGATAATAAGCTGCTTTCAATTTTGTTGGTTATCTTATTATCAGCAGTAACAATTGTCAGATATGAAATTAAAATTGACTTTGTTACTACCATCTGTTGAAATAGTAAATGGCCATTCTTTCCAAATTTTTACAGTTTCTTATTTTCCCATTTTTGGCAGTTTTGCTATAATTGTGATAGTTTTTGTTCTTGCACAGCTGTATTTTTTTGCTGTATTGCTATCGGGGCACATTCTCCTGGACTGGTGACTTTTGTGGTCAGCGTAGATGATTGGCATATTGTGTTTTAAAGTTAACAATGTAAATAAGCGTTCAGCATTTATCGCCTCATTACTTTCACTTGCAACACCAAACTCAAGTTTTTGTTGTCATTCACACACTTAAAATTTTCTCATATCTTTTTTATTTCCACATATCTTGAACATAACTTTTTCCATCACATGATATACAAATTTTTTAGATTAGGCGATTCTCCATCCAATCCAGGTAGTGACAGCTGTAGGAAACCCAAAAGTATCAATGTAAGATCGAAAGAAATGCCTTCTTCAGCTGAGAGTATTAAAAGTGGAAGCATTCACAACAAGGTATTAGAATTTGAAGTGCCCATGAAAAGTAGTAAAACTCACATAATACTAGGTACAGAAAGCTGGTTGAAACCTGAAATTTATAGCAGTAAGATATTTGGGGAAAATTTAAGTTAATCAGAAAGGATTGTTGTTGTTGTTGTGGTCTTAGACAAATGGAAAAAGGAGGTGGCATATTTGTCATAGTAGACAAGAAACTCAAATCTACCATGGTAGAAATTGAAGTTGCATGTGCAACTGTTTGATGAAGGCTCAGAAGCAGGGGTGGGCATAAAATGATAATTGGGTCCTTCTATAGCCCACCAGACTCACCTCCTGGTGTAATCGAAAACTCTAGAGAAAACCTCACTTCACTTGTACAAAAGTTCCCCAAGAATACTGCAATCATTGGTGGTGGCTTTAATCATCTAACAGTTAGTTGGGAAAATAGCAGTTTTGTTAGTGGTGGGCATGATAATACATCCTGTGAAACTTTACTAAATACCTTCTCTGTAAACTATCTAGAACAGATAGGAATCCCAATCATGATGGAAATATATTGGATCTAATGGCAACAAGTAGACCTCTTTGAGGATGTCCACATTGAGACTGGTGTTGGTGACCATGATGCCGTTGTGGCAACAATGATTACCAAAGTACAATGGACAACTAAAATAAGTAAAAAGTCAGTAGTGCCATATCTGAATGAGGAAATTGAAACTTTCACCACTGGGCAGGAGCATGTAGGGAAACTCTGGCTCAAGTTTAAAAGAATAGTTGCCCATGCACTGGATCAATATGTACCTAGTAGAACAGTTCATAGTGGGAGAGAACCTCCATGGTATACAGTCATGTTAGAAACTTTTAAAGAAACAGAGATTACGGCATAGTAGATGCAAAACAAAATGTAGGGCTATCGATAGAAAGATACTGAATGAAATGCATATGGCTATCAAGAGAGCAATGCATGATGCCTTCAGTGAGTACCATAGCAGAATATTGTCAAATGATCTTTCATAAAACCCAAAGAAATTGTGGTCATATGTAAAAGCTGTTAGTGGCACCAAAGTTAGTATCCAGTGAGACGGGAACTGAAACTGATGATATCAAAGTAAAAGCTGAAATGCTTAACTCCATTTTCAAATGTTCCTTTACAAAGAAAAACACAGAAGAATTGTCCCACTTTAATACTCATACCACTGAAAAGATGAATGAAGTAAGTATTAGTATCAGTGGTGTTGAGAAACAGATGAAATCTTTAAAATTGAACAATATTACAGGGCCCAATGGAATTCTGGTCAGATTTTACACTGAAGCACCAAAGAAACTGGTATAGGTGTGCATATTCAAATACAGTCAGAATATGGCGCTGCAGTCGGCAACTCGTATATAACACAACAAGTGTCTGGCACAGTCTTTAGATTGGTTACTGCTGCTTCAATGGCACATGATCAAGATTTAATTAAGTTTGAATGTGGTGTTATAGTCAGCACATGAGCAATGGGACACAGCATCTTTGCGGTAACGTTGAAGTGAGGATTTTCTGATACAACCATTTCACGAGTTTACCGTGAATATCAGGGATCCGGTAAAACATCAAATCTTCAACATCACTGCAGCCGGAAAAAGATCGTGTGAAAACAGGACCAATGACGACTGAAGAGAATCGTCCAACATGACAGAAGTTCCACTCTTCTGCAAATTACTGCAGATTTCAATGCTGGGTCATCAACAAGTGTCAGTGTGCAAACCATTCAATGAAATATTGTCGATATGGGTTTTTGGAGCCAAAGGTTCACTTGTGTACCCTTGATGACTGCATGACACAAAGTTTTACACCTTGCTTGGACCCGTCAACTCTGACATTGGACTGTTGATGACTGGAAACGTGTTGTCTGGTGGGACAAGTCTCCTTTCAAACTGTATCGAATGGATGGACATGTATTGGTAAGGAGACAATCTCATGAATCAATGGATCCTGCATGTCAGCAGTAGACTGTTCAAACTGGTGTAGGGTCTGTATGGTGTGGGGTGTGTGCAGTTGGAGTGATATGGGACCCCTGACACATCTAGTCAGAACTCTGACAGCTGACACTTATGTAAGCTTCCTGTCTGATCACCTGCATCCATTCATGCCCATTGTGCATTCCAATGGACTTGGGCAATTCCAGCAGGACAATGTGGCACACCACACATCCAGAATTACTACAGAGTGGCTCAGGAACATTCCCCTGAGTTTAAACACTTCTGACGACCACCAAACTCTCCAGACATGAACATTATTGAGCATATCTGAGATGCCTTGCAACATGCTGTTCAGAAGAGATCTCCACCTCCCTCATACTCTTACAGATTTATGGACAGCCCTGCAGGATTCATGGTGTCAGTTCCCTCCAACCTACTTTCAGACATTAGTCAAATCCGTACCATGCGTGCTCGTGGGGGCCGTACACAATATAAGCCATGTGTACCAGTTTCTTTGGGTCTTCAGTGTATGATGAATTTGCACCTGAGTTAGCTCATCTTCTAATTGTAATCTATTGGAGATCCCTTGAATAAAATATCAAACCCAGTTCTTGAAAAGAGGCACAGGTCGCACCGGTCTACAACAAGTAATCCACAATACTATCATCCTAATATTTTAATTGAATGTATAAAAAATCTACTCACTAAGCGACAGCAGAACACACATATAAGAAAAGGTTGTAATTAGGCAAGTTTACAGAGCCAGTGACTCCTTCTTCAGGCAGAAGGTGGAAGGGGAAGGAAGAGGGGTGAAGGAAAAGGACTGGAGAGGTCTAGGAAAAGGGGTAGATTTTGGGAAAGTCACGGGCCAGGGTAGACTTACCACACAGGATGAGAGTGAAGAGGATTACCAGGTTGGTTGCACCAATAATCACACCCATTTAGCAACAGTTCATTTATTAACCTTAACACATACAAGGATCATAAAGAACTGACTTGAACATGCTGGAACAGCCAAAGATAATGCTTAAGGTCCAAAGATGAATGCATATTGATGTTGGTGTCGATATCATTGGCGCCACACAGCCCCCCCCCCCCCCCCCCCCCCAACCTGCAGTATGGAGTACTCTTGAGGGGTCGGGGAGGGGGGGGGTTGACTATGGCGTCGGCAAGGGTGGTCCACGGGAGCTGGACCACGGTCAGCTCGACAGCGCCGTCGGGGTGCCGTGTGGGTAGATGTCGTGAAGGAAGATTTGTTGCCAGTGGCGGTGGCCGCGGTTCAGTGGCTGCAGCAGGAGGGGGCATGACCGTGGACGGAGCTGGTGATGTCCCAGTTGCTTGTTTACTGCTTCCCGGAGCGAGCGGAACAGTCGGCACAGTATGGCCCCTGCCGCGTCCGGACGCAGGGCAATGAGCCTGAACCTGAGAATTGTCAGGTAGTCAATGGCTGGCGAAATAGAGCAGTGATGCATCATGTAGCTTGTCAGCAATTGTCATTCTTTGCTCGACAGGTTCAGGAGACCTTTGAGCCAGAGCAAAGCGGATGTGTAGTTTATTTGACCAGATGGCGAGGAGAGCTGTGTCAGAGAGTAGATCGGCGCTGACCAGGGCACATAGCCGTCTCCAGAGCTGGGAAGGTTTGTCATTGCCTAGTTGCTCGACGTGGAGCGCTTGCCATATTGCTGCCTCAGTTGAGCGTGCAAGCCGATGTAGAACTGTCTTTTTGGCTAGAGTGTACTGGGTAGATGAGTCCGGGGCTTCAACCAGGTCAGCAATCAAGTCCTCCTGGTCGTGCAGGTGGGTGATGAGGCACAGAAACCTGGTTGACTCATTGAGTTTGTAATGGTCGAACACTTTGTCCACAATTTTGTACCAGGTTGTCGCTCTGTCGGTATTAAACGGCGGCAGTGTCGGTAAGTGTTGTAGAATGTTCGGAAGAAAAGGTTGAGTTGAGTTCGTTGGGGCACTGCCTGAATCGAGCTGTTGTTGCTGTAGTATTCCAGGAGAGTGTGCCTCCAGGGGATGCGGTAACGATGGCTGTTCGGGTGTCAGTGTGAAAGTGACACGTTGTGGTTGAGCACAATCCGTCGCGACGCAGAAGGCCGACGCGGGTGAGACGACGTAATGTGTCAATTGCGGTCGTGGAAGCTCAACACGTTGCGGGTGTGTTCAGATTGACAATTTGCGGACCAATGTGGATGAGACACTGAGATGTGCTGAGAATGGCAGCAGAAGCTCGACTGGAGCTGGCTCGGGGGCGACAGGTGAGAAAAAGTTCAAAGTTTGAGAACTCGTGTTAGTCCGTGGAAAGCTTGACGTATGATCAGAGCCGGGGCCACCTGTTTTGCAGGGAGGCTGCGGAGGTGCGGTCTGTCCAGAAGCACAGTGTGGGAAATGATGTTGAAGGTGGGACAGAATGTGTGAATGTTCACTGTACGTAGTCACTCCACTCAAAATGGTGTGCGGATAAGGTGAATGTCGTGGCACAAAACACTGAGGTGTAGCAGTGGGACGGAGGTGGAGGTCAGGCACAGATAACAGCTTATTGTTCCTGTTGCAGTCCGAGGTATTGAAGTAGGAAGGCATGTGCTGATGCTGAACTGAGGTGGGCGCGGTCATGGGCGTGGTCAGATGCTGAGGAGGTAGACCTGTGAACGAAGTAGTTCCGGCCAAGTGACAGGTATCTGCGTGGTACTGCACGGATCGGGGCGTGGTAAAGTGGTGCCCTGGCGGTAGTAGGTTGTCCGACGAAGCATTTGCAGAAATCGGCATTGGTCCCGCACTGCATGGAGATCCGTAAGAGGTAACTGCACAGTCGATGAGGGAGGGTACATGTGGCGGGACCAAAGGTGTTTGATAGCCGGAGTCATGCGCACTCCTAACCTCATTTATTGTTGCAGGCTCGAAAACGTCCGGCGAAATCATCGGAATCATCGAGTGAGAGGCATCGTGTTGCAGTCCAGGTGGGTGTACATCGCTCGCAACACGATGCATGTCGATCACAAAATCCGGCATTAGGCGCTGGGCTGAAGTCATTGTTCGAATGCTGTGTTGATGTAATACACGCGAAAATAACCGATGCGGAGGTCGCGGACACAGTAAAACGGCAAAAACGGAAGACGTTACAACTCAGGGTCACCAGTGAGGAGGATTACCGGGTTGGTTGCACCAATAATCACACCCATTTAGCAATAGTTTATTTATTAACCTTAACACACAAGGATCACAAATAACTGACTTGAACATGGCGGAACAGCCAAAGATAATGCTTAGAGTCCAAAGATCAATGCATATCGATGTTGATTTCATCGACGCCACAAGAGGAAAAGACTGACTGTTGGGGACTGTATCAGATGAGATTTGAAAACCTGCAAGCTTAAAGGTGGAAGACAGGGTAACATGCAGGACAGAGATTACTGTTTAAACATCACGCATGAGTTAATAAAAGTGAAAAGCTAAGTGCATTGTACGTAACAGAGGTGGGAGTGGTGTGGAGAAAAATAGACAGGTAAGACAATGAAAGATGTAGAAAACTAAAATGGAGTGAAGAAAAGAGTAGTTAATGTGAAGAAACGCTGAGATGGAAGAAATTAATGTAAATTAAAGCCAGGTGGGTGTAGTAGTCCCCACCTGCAGAGCACCAAGAAAATTTTTACCGTATAGACATTTTTACCATACGGAATCATGGTGAAACTGAACTGTTAAAATTCCTGGAATATCTGAATACCTTCTCCCAATTAAATTTCACATGGTTCTATTCCGAATCCCATGCCACTTTTCTTGATGGTGATATCATCCTCACCGAAGGCCCGCTACAAACATTCTACATCTACATCTACATTTATACTCCGCAAGCCACCCAACGGTGTGTGGCGGAGGGCACTTTACGTGCCACTGTCATTACCTCCCTTTCCTGTTCCAGTCGCGTATGGTTCGCGGGAAGAACGACTGTCTGAAAGCCTCCGTGCGCACTCTAATCTCTCTAATTTTACATTTGTGATCTCCTCGGGAGGTATAAGTAGGGGGAAGCAATATATTCGATACCTCATCCAGAAACGCACCCTCTCGAAACCTGGCGAGCAAGCTACACCGCGATGCAGAGCGCCTCTCTTGCAGAGTCTGCCACTTGAGTTTGTTAACATCTCCGTAACGCTATCATCGTTACCAAATAACCCTGTGACGAAACACGCCGCTCTTCTTTGGATCTTATCTATCTCCTCCGTAAACCCGATCTGATACGGATCCCACACTGATGAGCAATACTCAAGTGTTTTGTAAGCCACCTCCTTTGTTGATGGACTACATTTTCTAAGGACTCTTCCAATGAATCTCAACCTGGTACCCGCCTTACCAACAATTAATTTTATATGATCATTCCACTTCAAATTGTTCCATACGCATACTCCCAGATATTTTACAGAAGTAACTGCTACCAATGTTTGTTCCGCTATCATATAATCATACAATAAAGGATCCTTCTTCCTATGTATTCGCAATACATTACATTTTTCTATGTTAAGGGTCAGTTGCCACTCCCTGCACCAAGTGCCTATCCGCTGCAGATCTTCCTGCATTTCGCTACAATTTTCTAGTGCTGCAACTTCTCCGTATACTACAGCATCATCCGCGAAAAGCCGCATGGAACTTACGACACTATCTACTAGGTCATTTATATATATTGTGAAAAGCAATGGTCCAATGACACTCCCCTGTGGCACGCTAGAGGTTACTTTAACGTCTGTAGACGTCTCTCCATTGATAACAACATGCTGTGTTCTGTTTGCTAAAAACTCTTCAATCCAGCCACACAGCTGGTCTGATATTCTGTAGGCTCTTACTTTGTTTATCAGGCGACAGTGCGGAACTGTATCGAACGCCTTCCGGAAGTCAAGAAAAATAGCATCTACCTGGGAACCTGTATCTAATATTTTCTGGGTCTCATGAACAAATAAAGCGAGTTGGGTCTCACACGATCACTGTTTCCGGAATCCATGTTGATTCCTACATAGTAGATTCTGGGTTTCCAGAAATGACGTGATACTCGAGCAAAAAACATGTTCTAAAATTCTGCAACAGATCGACGTCAGAGATATAGATCTACAGTTTTGCGCATCTGCTCGATGACCCTTCTTGAAGACTGGGACTACCTGTGCTCTTTTCCAATCATTTGGAACCTTTCGTTCCTCTAGAGACTTGCGGTACACGGCTGTTAGAAGGGGGGCAAGTTCTTTCGCGCACTCTGTGTAGAATCGAATTGGTATCCCGCCAGGTTCAGTGGACTTTCCTCTGTTGAGTGATTCCAGTTGCTATTCTATTCCTTGGACACTTATTTCAATGTCAGCCATTTTTTTGTTTGTGTGAGGATTTAGAGAAGGAACTGCAGTGCGGTCTTCCTCTGTGAAACAGCTTTGGAAAAAGGCGTTTAGTATTTCAGCTTTACACGTGTCATCCTCTGTTTCAATGCCATCATCATCCTGGAGTGTCTGGATATGCTGTTTCGAGCCACTTACCGATTTAACGTAAGACCAGAACTTCCTAGGATTTTCTGTCAAGTCGGTACATAGAAGTTTACTTTCGAATTCACTGAACGCTTCACGCATAGCCCTCCTTATGCTAACTTTGACATCATTTAGCTTCTGTTTGTCTGAGAGGTTTTGGCTGCGTTTAAACGTGGAGTGAAGCTCTCTTTGCTTTCAAAGTAGTTTCCTAACTTTGTTGTTGTACCACAGCGGGTTTTTCCCGTCCGTCACAGTTTTACTCAGCACGTACCTGTCTAAAACACATTTTACGATTGCTTTGAACTTTTTCCATAAACACTCAACATTGTCAGTGTCGGAACAGAAATTTTCGTTTTGATCTGTTAGGTAGTCTGAAATCTGCCTTCTATTACTCTTGCTAAACAGATAAACCTTCCTCCCTTTTTTATATTCCTATTAACATCCATACTCAGGGATGCTGCAACGGCCTTATGATCACTGATTCCCTGTTCTGCACGTACAGAGTTGAAAAGTTCGGGTCTGTTTGTTATCAGTAGGTCCAAGATGTTATCTCCACGATTCGGTTCTCTGTTTAATTGCTCGAGGTAATTTTTGGATACTGCACTCAGTATAATGTCACTCGATGCTCTGTCCCTACCACCCGTCCTAAACATCTGAGTGTCCCAATCTATATCTGGTAAATTGAAATCTCCACCTAAGACTATAACATGCTGAGAAAATTTATGTGAAATGTATTCCAAATTTTCTCTCAGTTGTTCTGCCACTAATGCTGCTGAGTCAGGAGGTCGGTAAAAGGAGCCAATTATTAACCTAGCTCGGATGTTGAGTGTATCCTCCACCCATAATAATTCACAGGAACTATCCACTTCTACTTCACTACAGGTTAAACTACTACTAACAGCGATGAACACTCCACCACCGGTTGCATACAATCTATCCTTTCTAAACACTGTCTGTACCTTTGTAAAAATTTCGGCAGAATTTATCCCTGGCTTCAGCCAGCTTTCTGTACCTATAACGATTTCAGCTTCGGTGCTTTCTATCAGCGCTTGAAGTTCCAGTACTTTACCAACGCAGCTTCGACAGTTTACAATTACAATACCGATTGCTGCTTGGTCCCCGCATGTCCTGACTTTGCCCCGCACCCGTTGAGGCTGTTGCCCTTTCTGTACTCGCCCAAGGCCATCTAACCTAAAAAACCGCCCAGCCCACGCCACACAACCCCTGCTACCAGTGTAGCCGCTTGTTGCATGCAGTGGACTCCTGACCTATCCAGCGGAACCCGAAACCCCACCACCCTTTGGCGCAAGTCGAGGAATCTGCAGCCCACATGGTCGCAGAACCGTCTCAGCCTCTGATTCAGACCCTCCACTCGGCTCTGTACCAAAGGTCCGCAGTCAGTCCTGTCGACGATGCTGCAGATGGTGAGCTCTGCTTTCATCCCACTAGCGAGATTGGCAGTCTTCACCAAATCAGATAGCCGCCGGAAGCCAGAGAGGATTTCCTCCGATCCATAGTGACACACATCATTGGTGCCGACATGAGCGACCACCTGCAGATGGGTGCACCCTGTACATTCCATCCACATTAAATCTACCAACAAACAACAGTACTTACATTTTGACGGTTGCCATCCTTTCCATGTCAAACTTCCCTCCCATACCGCCTTGGCATCCAAGGCAAACATATTTGTTCAGATGCATACTCTTTACAGCAATACATCATCATTCTCACCTCAGCCTTCACTGCATGTAAGTACCCCACCACCCTAGTATTAGTTGAAAACAGTCTTGGTTGCAATTTTCGGTTTTTTTTATTTATCAACTACGCATTTCCCCCTATTTAGGCATCTTCAGGCTGATCTTAATTTGGTATTTCTTAAAATAATCCTTTAGACAGTGTAGCTAAAGGGCCTCATCGAGTACATTAGGCAAACATCGCCTTTGTTAACCTCAGTAAATACTTTATAGATGGACGTGAGTAACTCCAAACCTGCATAAGGCATTCGTGTTCACAGGAGGAGTGAAGAGAGATGGAAACTACTACTGCCCTACTAGTAGACTGCTACAGTGAGTGAAGTAATATAAAGTGAGCAAGCTCTGTAATGCAACCAACACACTGCTCATGTATACAATAGATCATCTATATTGAATTTGCTAATTATAGGGCATACAATTTGAACACAGTTAACAATAATGAAACACACAATTTGCCAATGACTGTTGTGGCATTACAGTTTTGTTTGATCACAGATTGTAATCAGCTAGAGGCAAAACACTAGCGGCTGAAGTATTCTGTCTTCTACAGATTGAGTGCTAGGGACACAAGGTATTCAGAAATAGTCAACAGTTCCTGCCAAGGCTGGTAATGCTGGCATTTATAGAACAGGAATGTTCACACAAAGAGCGCAATATAGTGCACAAGTCAATCTAAAGTATGTGTTTATTGGGTGCAGTAAGAGATATGAGCATATAGGCATGATAATTCAAAATGACAATTAAAAAATGTAGCGCTCAGGAAGCCAAGACAATTTGCATTTGTGGCATCCTAAGACTGTCATGCAGTGGTGGCATCATTGCTGATACATGCTTTACATCTGACATTGTTCATTTAATTAATTTTACTGTGTTGAATTGTGTGCTGTATTAATATATTCTGACCTTGCGGTACTGCTCTTTGCCACTATGACAAATCTTATCGTACCTTATTTTTCTGCCTAATATGGTACATGAAAATTTCTTATTTCTTTATCTTTTATCTTCAATGATATTTGCTAGGTGAAGTTTAATGGGCAAAGAGAACCTAAAATTGACTACAGCTTTATAGTAATGGATGTCACTTCACCTTTTCCATGGTGTAATCTTTCTCCCAATATCCCGTAACTTGATTTAACGCACAATGGTCTGTAGTATGAAAGTAAGGTTGCAGTTGAGATGTATATATGAGGTAATCCCAAAAGTAAGGTCTCCTATTTTTTTATAAGTACATAGACATGTTTATTTCTACAATGGTTTACATCAGTTTACAGCTTAAACATTTAGCTATATTTTGACATAATCACCATTTCTGTCGATGCATTTTTGTAGATGCTGTGGCAGTTTTTGTATGCGTATGTCAAATCAGCTTGCCACCATGCTGTTCAGAAAGTTACGATCCTCTTCTTTCACCTCATCGTCAGAGCTGAATCGCTGGGACCACAATTAAGGCTGACAGGTACTGTGAGACTCTGAAAAAACTCAAATGGGCAATTCAGAACTGGAGAAGAGGAATGTTGAGCAAGGGCTAAAGATTAGATGGATAGAGCATGTAACTAATGATGAGGTACTGAATAAAATTGAGGAGACAAGAAATTTGTTGCACAACTTGACTAAAGGAAGGGATCGGTTGATAGGACATATTCTCAGACATTAAGGGATCACCAGTTAATATTGGAGGGAAGTGTGGGGCATAAAAGTCATAATGGAAGATCAAGAGATGAATACAGTAAGTGGATTCAGATGGATGCGGGTTGCAGTAGTTATTTGGAGGTGATGAGGTTCACATAGGACCCTCTTATATGCAGTTCACAGTGGTTTGCACAGTAGAGATGTAGCTGTAGATGTAGACAGATAATGAGAAAAACACTCTAATAACAAGCAGCATAGAGAGCTCCATCAAACCAGTCTTCGGAATGAAGACAACAGCAACAAATAAGAAGTGGAACTGATCCACATGGTAGACAAAACAGGTCAGAACACTGCTTCAGAAACAATGAAAACAGTGCACATAATTTAAAAGAATGCAAGATCCTTAATATTAGAGGCATTTACAAAGCTCAAAATTCATCACGGTTTTCACTATGTAAACCTGTCTCAAAATCTAGCAGAAACTCTAAAGAGGTTCTGTTTGTATGTAAAGTAGGGCCAGTGTTGGGTGGCCAAAAGGGGAGGGGGCAGGGGTTAACCATTGCCACAGTACCCAGGGCCCAGGTGCCACAAGGAGTCTGCCGGCCCTGGTGTCTAGCAAAGAATCAAAATCATCAGATCCTAGTTTTAAAATCTGAATGAAAGGCAAGAGCACTGGAGGCCCTCACTTAGCCTGCAGCCTGCTAGCCTCTATTCCACCAATGCACCCAGTCGTTTTTACATCTCTTCTTTTCCACTACCTCCCTCTCTGTTCCACCCTCTGTCTAATCTCCTGACTGCACCTAGCTGCTCTACCCTCTCTCTGCCTCATCCCTGCACACTCCCACTAGTAACACTTTACGGTCCCCCAACCCTACCTTACCATCCCTCCCCCTCCCCACCCCAGCCTCCCCATTACCCCCACCTAGCTGCCTCTCCCATCATGCGCTGCTTCTCGTAGTCTGGTTGCAGCGACCAAGGACAGGGCTCAGGTGTGTGTGTGTGTGTGTGTGTGTGTGTGTGTGTGTGTGTGTGTGTGTGTGTGTGTGTGTGTGTGTTGTCTATTTTCAACAAAGGCCTTGTTAGCCGAAAGCTCATTCTGTGACAAGTCTTTTTGTTGTGCCTCTCTGTGACCCAGCATCTCCTCTATATAGTGAGTATCAATCATTCTTTTGATAATATGCACTTCCAATGCTCATTGGCAGCTGTAGAGCCAATTCTCAAGTTGTGATGTGCTAGCCTGCATCAATAATCAAATCCCATGTGATTCATCATGTTGCAAGCAGTACCTGTGAAAGGACATCTCACAGATGGCCAGTCATGGAACTCATTTCTACACTCACTGTTCCTTCAACTCTCTTCACCCATCAACCAGCAGTAACCCTATCGTCTGCATCCTTACTGCACGTAGCACAAAACATTTATGGATGTTCACGATGGTTTCTTTTTCCAGAACCAAGAATTCACCTGCAGCATGTTTCTGGTAACATGTGTTTTGCATAGAAGTTACTTTGATGGTTCACTATACTTCTGCAATCTGTTGGAATTGTTCAAAGCTTCAGACATATACAGAATCAACAGCTGTGAAGAAAAACTGAGGCATTAGTTATTGAACAACCTTGTTCCAGTACTTTGTTATAGTACCCAAATGAATTGACATATATATACATGAGTCAGTACAACAATCCATTAAGTTTTTCACACATGAGTGCTAAGGACAAGATCAGATATTAGGAAGATAAATTTTACATGTATTATTTGTATTTCAGGCTGGAAGGCCAAGTCCTTCAGAAATTAAAATTCAGGTTGAACATTTGCAAGAAACAATTGGTGAATCAGACATAATTTCCTGCAATGCTGAGGGTTCTACAAAAATAAACTTCAGTGTGGACCTTAAGGTTTTTCCAACAAAACCAGCAGGAGTTGATGAGATAGTGTCAATTCCTGTACTACGTAAGTTTGACACATATATTCATTTGTATGATTATTTTTTTTTTTTTTTTTTTTTTTTTTTTTTTTTTTTTTTTTTTTTGCTGATACGATATATTTATTAAAGAATTTCTTATGACTGAACACATTGGCATGTAGGCTACTGAGAACATTGACTTAGTTCAGGTATGCAACTAAAATTTTGTTCAACATTTCAGTTACTGTTCTCGATTCTTCACAAAAACAAGTGGGCAAGGAATCACCGAAGAAGGGTGTGAAGGAAGTAAAAGTCTCGGTCTATGGTAGATCTAATTTAGATCTACTGCCTATTTTTTTAGGTAAGTTCATGCACTTATCAGATGCACCTACTTCAATTTTCTTTCATTTACATTTGTATCATGCTATACTTGAAATGAATCTCACTTTTCTTCCTTCCCTTCAACTGACCTGCCCATTATGGAATAATTGCCAGCAAAAGGCAAGTGTTATGGTACAGTGACTTTCAGCAGTAATTTGGCAGTGGAAATCATAACATTATTTGGATGGAACATTACAGAATGACAATAGCACAAATATATAATTTAAAAAATTTTGACACTAAGCTTTCCTTCTTCAGGAAAAAGGAAGATGATGCAATGTTTTCATATATAGGCATGGTTGGAGACTGTGGCTGCTATAAAAAATAAATTGTTGATGGCGCACAGCAACCAACCACAAACTGATTTTAATTTACTTTATTTCAAAATTACTGATATGGTTTCAAATTTTTTACAATTCATCATTAGATTTTTTTTTTCATGCTTTCAACAATATAGATTAGACATTGATTTCCTGTGATTTGCCCTAAGACAAACATTAATTTACAAATTACAAACTGTAACCAAATTGGTTGAGCTACATATTTGTGTTGGAATGCAACTTACATGAAATATGCATCTGGTGCATTTGTATTAGCAGTTTTCTTGCAGTGAAATATATTCTCAAGGATGTTTCTATTTTCTCAGTCACAAACGTTTCACTGTTTTGTGACTGAATGAAAGTGGTTTACAATGCAGTGCAATGTTTGTGAGTGAAAACACAAAATTCCTTGATAATGTACTTCATTGCAATAAAACTGCTAATACAAATGTGGCAGATGGACATTTCATGTAAGTTGCATTTCAACACAAATATGTAATATTACCATTTTGGTTACACATGTGTAATTTGTAAATTGTTGTTTATCCTAGGGCAACTCACAGGAAACCAATGTATAATCTGTACTGAAGGAAAAAAAAATCTGATGATTAATTGTAAAAAAATTCGAAACCTGTAACAATACTTTTTAAATAAAGTAACCTAAAATCAGTTTGCGGCTGGTTGCTGTACACCATTAACAATTTAAAGGAAGCTGTAGTAGTGGACTGACATTCAATGTATAAATTTCAGGCTGTTAATAATGTCTGTTGGTAAATGATAAGCCAAATTTTACATCTAAACTTTCTAAAAATCACAAGGATCAAATGGAATCGAAAGATATCTTGAAACAAGGAAAAACAATACACAACCTTAAAAATGAAAAATAAAGTTCCACTATGACTCTGATGACTCCAACATTGATTATAAGCATAGATGTATTTTTCTAGGAAGATTCAAATATGTCGTCGTTAAAAACTTTTATGAAATTTGACAGTAACAATTTAAATAATTGTCCAATTTCCTTACTGACAAATGTTTGTAAAGTATTTAAGAAAGTAATACAGTCAAGAGTAGTGTTACATTACACTTCAGAAACAACATCAGTGTCAGTAACTGCTGAAGTAACTCCTCCAACAGCAGAAGTAACTCCTACAGCAGCAACACCATCTCCTTCACCAGCAGTAGCAGAACAAATTCCTTCGCCAGCAATAGCAGAATAAACACCATCAGCAACAGCAGGAGCAACTCCTCCAGCAGTAGAACCAGTTCGTACAGCATCAGCACCATCTCCCACACCAGCAGTAGCAGAACCAACTCCTTTACCAGTAATAACAGAAACTACTACTCCACTAGCAGCAACTAAACCAACTTCTCCACCAGCGGAAACAGAACCAGTACCAGTAATAACAGAAACTACTACTCCACTAGCAGCAACTAAACCAACTTCTCCACCAGCAGAAACAGAACCAGCTCCTCCTCCATCATCTTCAGGGGTAGAAGAAAAGAATAGATCAGTCACAGTAAGTAAAGTATCATCTTTGTCTCATGATGAAGTGGTACCAAATGATTTGGGAAAACATGTTATAAAACTTGTTGACAGTGAAGTGAAACAAACTTCCAACCATGTTTCAAGCAGACCCAAAAAATTACCAAAGAGAAATGAAGATTTTTTATGGATTATTCCAAGGAAGTCCAACCGCCACCTAACATAGATTCCAGGGCTGGAAAAATGGTTAAATATTCTTCATTGCCCCATAAAACTGTACTCCTCCCTTCCTGTATAAAAACTCTATCTTGTTTCTGCACATGAATATCAGGTCTCTGAAAAATAAAGTTGATGAGCTTGGTATACTACTAAAAAGTGACAAAAGAATTATTTTATGTATAAATGGACATTGGTTAAAGGAAGAGGATATAAAAATGTATGTACCATCAGGTTTCAAATTAGCTACATACTACTGCAGACCCAGTGAATTATTTGGGGGTTCATCCATATATGTTAGCAATGATCTAGACTTAAAATTTTCTGTTATTGAAGTTAGTGACTTATGTATTAAAGGTGTTTTTGAAGCAGCTGCTTTGATTATACCTAGTATACAACTCATAACTGTGTCTTTCTGCCACACTCCTGAAAGTAATGTAGAACAATTTATAGAATGTTTAGAAAAACTTGCAAACAGTATACAAAAGTATACTAAATACAAAATATTAATTTTTGGGGATCTAAACATAGACATTTGGAAAATGGCAGCCAGAAATGTTAATTTAGTAAATATGTTAAGATCCTATAATCTCATTTGTGCTAATGAAAGTCCTACAAGGCATTTCTCCTGTCTTGACACTCTAATAACATATTTATACAAATGTGATTTTGAGCTTGGCTTATTTAATGTCGATTACCTGTCAGACCATAGAGGTATATGGGTGAAACTAATTACTGAAAAACCAAAATAAGGCCAGGAACAACCTCAGTGTGTGAGACTGTTTACAGGTAGAAATATTAGCAAGTATAGAGAAGAATTTAAGCCTATAGATTGGAATACTATTATATATTCCTCCAGAAATGTTGAAGCCATCAGCACAGTCCTCAAAATCATTTCTGAAATCTTCTATACATGCTATCCACTGGTTAAAAAACAAAAACAACAAAAAAAACAAAAAGTCAGGAAATCTAGCCACTCAGCTTTACAGAAGTGGTTTTCACCTCAATTACAAAAACTGAGACTATTGGTAGTTACTTGTCACGATAAGGTCAAAATGGAAGCAGTAGATAAAGAAACTTACAAAAACATGAAAATAAAATACAGATCTGAAATTAAAATAGCCAAGTGTAAAGCACATGGTGATTTCATTAAAAAATCACACAATAAATGTAAGGATGCATGGAAAGTAATAAAAGCAGAGCTAGGTATCGATATAAACTATAAAGACAACACAAATGCTGGTAACATCACTGCTGATGATTTCAATCACTTTTTTATCAACTCTGCCAAACTTAGCCTCTCAAATCAGGGCAACCAGAACTCCAATTCTACACATACACCTATTTCTCATGCCACATCTGGCAGAAATTTTCAACATAACATTACAAACATAGTGACACCTTGTAAATGGAGAGAAGTACAAATAATTGATATTGAGGGAATGTGGTATAGTTGTAGGTAAACAACTAGAATTCTCTCATATACAGATTTATTCACGCTTAGCGTCAACACAGCTACAAGTCCGGAGGCTAACTGCCATTAGCGTCCAACATGCTCTCCAAAGTCCTCTCCTCAAAGATAGCACACTTACGCACAGAACAAATATCAATTTTTATGGCGCTCTACGCCACATAGCCCCCCCCCCCCCCCCCCCCCCCCCCCCCGCGCAGTATGGAGTATGTCCCTGTGAATGGGGGGGGGGGGTGAGAAGTTAGGAAGGTAACGTACAGTTCTTCTGCATCAGGCGGAAGCGGTCGACTGGTAGGAGACCGGGGGGTGAAGCCCGGTACGTCGACGGTGAAGTCAGCAAGCGACGCCAGCGGCTGAAGACGACGTCCCGTCCTGGAGTGAAGGTGTAGCACTTCGTCAGCCGGCAGGCGGAGAATCACCTTGCCAGAAGGCCTAACAAAGGCACGCAAATTGCCACACGCAGCACTTCTGCTCAATTTAAAGCGGCGCACCACACGAGATTCTGCACTTCCTCCCTCAATATTGTCACACGCGAGTACCACACACACTGTATCACCATCTACGACAACAGATAATTTGTGTATGTCATCAGGGTGCACAGGTGTTGTGAATTCTTGGATGGCAGCTGTACAAGCAATGGTAGGGAGGCAGGGGGGTGTGGGAAAGCCATGGCAGGGGGAAGCATCTGCTAAGAGGCGGGTGGCAGGTGCACTAGACTGTGCAGGAGACAACCTCGGGCGATCAGCTGACAGACAAGGGAGCGTGACCGAAGGCAACGAGGAGCCAGCGTGGGTTGAATGGCGTGACAAAGAGCTGTCACACAAAGATGGTGACACAATGGTAGTTTGACTGCGAGGGCTGTGAGGAGTGAAGCCCCGAAAAGATTGGCCACTCGAATTAGATGAACACGGAGAAGGAGCAGTGCTCGGCAGAGAAACACGCTGTGGAAAATCAATACCCAAATGCATGGTGTGGGAAGATGGATGGCCGCTCGAAGCAGGAGTGGGAGAAATAGGGGCAGAATCAGGGAGGTTCACCTGAGGCTCAATGAAGGCCGGTTTCACTCGGTTGAGTGAGACCGTGGTTACGGAGTCTTTTATGAGGAGATCCATGTTATTCTCAGAGCGTTTGACGACCTTGTAAGGACCTGTGTAGGGTGACTGAAGCGGGGCTTTGACTGAGTCGTCTCTGAGAAACACGTACTCACAAGAGTCTAGCGTGCGCGGTACGTACACGCGCGGAGGTGTATGAGCAGCCGGAGGTGGCGGCTGAATTTTGCTGCAGTGCAAGCGCACCTGCTCGAGAAGTGAAGGGAGTTCAGAGGGCCATGGAAGTGGGGTCGGAGTGACTAATTCTCCAGGCAAAACCAGAGGTTGGCCAAATACAAACTCGGCTACGGACCCCTTGAGGTCTTACTTGAAAGTCGCACGAAGGCCAAGAAGCACGAAGGGCAGTGCCTCTGTCCATAGTGAATCATGACAACGCAGGGCAGACTTTAAGGTGCGATGCCATCGCTTGACAAGCCCATTGCTTTGGGGGTGGTATGCAGAAGTATTAATTTTGACAATACCACACATTTTCCATAAGTCAGAGAAAACTGATGACTCGAATTGTCGCCCCTGGTCAGTGGTGAGGTAAACAGGTGAGCCAAATCTAGAGATCCACGAATCTAAGAATGCTCGACTTACTGTCTCAGAGGTAATGTTCGGAATAGGCACAGCCTCAGCCCACCGAGTCATCCTGTCAATAGCTGTAAACAAGTAACGGAAACCCTCGGAGGGGGGCAAAGGGCCTACGAGGTCGACATGAACATGGTGAAACTGGCCTGGAGGTTGGGCAAAACAGCCAAGGAGTGGAGAAGTGTGCCTGGAAACTTTGTTCTTTTGACACACCATGCATGCCCTTGCCCAAGACTGACAGTCACGGCGCATGTCTCTCCAGACAAACCGTTCAGCTACCAGACGGGTGGAAGCTTTGACACAGGGGTGTGCTAATGTGTGTAGTTTGTCAAAGACCTGGCATTGAAGGGGCTTAGGAATGAATGGCCGCAACATACCAGTTGATTCATCACACCACACTAAGTCAGATATGTCTGGGAAAGTAGAGCGTACCAGTTGGAGAGAGGAGCTGTGGTCTGAAATTAACTGCATGGTATGGGGGTCTGCCGATTGCAACCGAGGTAGGTCCGTTAAGTCAATTAAGGTTTTGACAGCACCAACACATGAGAGAAAATCAGCGACCACATCGTCCGCTTCTCGGATGTAGCGAATGTCATTTGTAAATTGCAAGATGTAATCGATGTGACGAAAGCGTTGTGGGGGTGGATCAGCCGCAGGATTTTTTATGGCAGGAACCAACGGCTTGTGATCAGTGAGCACATAGAAATCTCATCCCTCAACATCAGTTCTGAAGTGTCTTATGGCCTCATAAACTGCAAGTAGTTCTCTGTCGAATGTTGAGTATTTCTTCTGCGCGTTGTTTAGCTTTTTTGAGAAAAACTGCAGGGGGGTCGTAACATCGTTGTATGTCTGACTCAGTACTGCGCCGATAGCATTGTCACTAGCATCAGTAGTGATAAACATTGTGGCGTCCGCCCATGTGTGAGCAATAGTGACAGCGGAGGCCAACAGCTGTTTGAGTTCATTAAATGCCTTGTCCATGTCTGGTGTCCATGGTACCCGGCGGGTGCCAGAAGTTTGTGGGCCAGCGAGAGCATCTGTGAGAGGAGCCTACACCACAGAAGCGGCTGGCAGATGTTTCCGGTAATAATTAACTGTTCCGATGAACCTGCGTAATTCCCTGTAGGTCTGAGGGCGTAGCATCTCGAGAACAGGCTTGATCTTGTCCTGTGGTGGTGTCAGACCATCCGATGACACAACATAACTTAGGAATGTGACGGATGACTGGTGCAATTGAGTCTTTTTATTGTTCAGTTCAATACCAGCGGCTGCTAAAATATCTGTCACAAATTGAACACGTTCCTCACTCTGTTCCAAAGTAGAAGCAAAAACCAATATGTCATCTATATATACGAAACAATAGTCTAGATGGGATAAAGTTTGATTGATGAAACGCTGCCACGTTTGGGGTGCAATTTTCAACCCAAACGGCGTAAATTTGTATTGGAACAGCCCGAAGGGAGTGGTTATGGCAGTCTTTTCAATGTCCTCTGGAGCCATAGGAATCTGATGAAATGCGTGGTTACAGTCCAAAACAGAGAAATACTTTGCACCTGCGAGCGCATGATTGAAGTCTGCGTGTGTGGGACCAGATATTTATCAATGATGGTGCAGGCATTTAAACGCCTATAGTCTCTCACCATACGCCAAGTACCGTCTTTCTTTTGGTCAAACAGGATAGGACTAGCCCAGCAACCGGAAGAAGGTTCAATTATTCCCTTTTGTAACAGATCGTCCAATTGTTCTTTTGCAGTTTTCATAAATTCCGGCTTGAGGCGGCGTGGACGTTGCGATATGGGCAGCCCATCGGTTAGACATAACCGATGAACTGTGCCATTATTGACCACTGCAATACATGGTGCGGCACAACAGTCAGATGTCCGTGAAGTGGAGCAGGCAGTGGCGGACGGGCCAAGCTGTGGCGTTGAGGGCACGGAAGTACAGGTGTGCCACCCGCTCATAGGCTGCGTACAAGCCGCACACGTGTTAACATGGGCGAGGTTGGTACACTGGTTCTTGGTAGCGGGCCGTGCCGCTACGAGCGCTGTAGGCACGAGTGAGCGTGGCCGGACAGCAGATGGCTGTAGTTCATTGCCACAAGCTTGGGAAGTTAATTTTCCATTCGGAACGCAAGGAGCATGAGCACTCGGGCATACCCTATCAATACAAAAGAGGGTGCTGACACAGTTTACAGAGTTCACAACATTGTCGTTAACGTGCGCGGGCACGAGAACACCAGATTGGCACGGACTGACCTTGTCTGTAGCCGACGAGTCGTCTGCTTGTAGTGCCGCCAGGCGTTGTTGTGTGGAGGCCAACTCGTGGTGTATGTCGCGGAGCTGCAGCAGCATTTCCATACATTCCATCCGCAACTTAGAAGACTTGGTGCACTCCACTAGCCACTTGTTTGTCCAAGATTGCAGCTCCAAGGATAGGTTTACACACTTCTTAGCACAGCACACATGTTTGGTGTTAGCCGAACTGTCACTCGGCGAAGCGAAAGGAATATGTTTGTTAAGGGAGGGGTGAAACACGGTATTTTGCACAAAATCTAGTGACAACTGATAGTGCTTGAGGAAATCACTTCCGAGAATAGGTTCTTCAATTGTTGACACTAGAAACGTCCATTCCAGCTTGCACTTGGGCGAAAGTTTCACTGTATACAAAGTGGAACCTGAACTCTGTAGGGTAGACAAGTTCACTGCACAAAGTACTGTTTTGTGTGGTTGCACTTTATTGGTTGCTAGGCGAACCGGCAGCAAAGAGACGTCTGCGCCAGTGTCTACCAGAAAACATACACCTGATCGTAAACCGCGAACGTAGACTCGACCACACTTACTGTTATTGTCCGAAATGGAGTGCAACGTCGAATGGTGCCCGTTGTTTACATCGCAGGAGGTGGCACCGTAGCCCACCTGCGGTTGGAGTTTGGGTAAGAACACGGTGACTGGCATTTGCGAGCTTGCTCCCCAAATCTCGCATGGATGAAACAGTAAGGTTGGGCGGGCCTGTGCTCCTGTGGGTAGTTGCTAGGTGACGGAGTATGTGCCCCAGAGTCTTCCACAGAGGCCAATACACTGTCGTAGCGGAGAGTTGAAGGTGCAGGCAGGGCGGCTAGTTTAACAAACTTGTTATTAGCAGCACCAGACAAGGGCGTGGCGTCAGAAAGCGTCTTAGTGCGGTCACGTCCAGAATGCAGTGCACGGAGCTCACGTTGCCTGGCGGAGTATGCTCTGTCGGCGGCGCGTAAACGTTCATTTACTGGCCTATCTTCATACGCAGAGATTGCAGTCTGGACAGGCAAAGGCAGCTTTTCAGTCCAGATTTCTGCAAGCGTGTCATCAGGCATAACTTGCTCATCGACGAGAAGACGGATGCACCACCACAGCTGGGACGGAGACCTGTCGCCGAGACGCTCTTCGTAGATGAGCTGTCGCACATTTTCTCTCCTGGTTTTAGAGACGCGCTCCAGTATCGTTTGTTTCGCCACAGCATACTTCCCTGCTAGGGGGGGGGGGGTGCTTTGACCAGATCATAAATTAAATCGCCGCGGTCGTGAAGATGGTTCATGAGGCAGGCGAAGCGTGCGTCGTCGTCCAAAGCACAGACATTGAATGTTTGCTCAACCAGGTTGAACCAGAACTCCGGGTGAGCGGGTTTGAAGTCTGGTAATTTCGGCAGATTCGGCACTGCAGTCACTGCGGAGGTGCGCCTATTACTTCGGACGGAAGTAGAGCATGCAGAAGATAGCGAGTCTGAATTATTGGCGTCCCGTAATGCGGGAATCGCGAAATTCACTTGACGCCGGGGGGGTGGCTGAGAAGTGACGGACGCTCGAACGGTGTGAGGATCGTAGTCAAAATGTGCATTCTCATTGACGTGGTAGCTCGGAGAGAAGCCACAAGTGCTTAAGTACGCCGGTGAATGTCCGTTATGCACACAGTATTCACTCGACCGTGGTTGGTGGGGCTGGTTGTAGATGTTGGAGTAATTACTATCCAGCACAGAATTGTTGACCTGATTAGAAGCAACACAAGGATCCCACACTCGTCCACTAGGATGCACATGCGGTGTGATATTTGCTGTTTGGCAAGCATTGAACACCTGTTGACTAGCCGGCGTGGAAGGATACACACGTGGCGGGAACTGATTCGAGTTTGAATTTACTACTGGATTTCCAAAGTAGCAAAACCTTGCTCGACGCCACAAACTGTATTGAATTGTGTGTTCAACACAGGAGTAGAAATGTTCCGACCAACACTCCGTGGAGAACACGTGGGAAGGTCCAGGCTAACATAGCCAGAGTCCACGACCGTTGGCGGTTGGAAGAAACTGGCGGCACTCGATGAATTCCACTGCATGTTCTGGCTGAAGGATTCCGAAGATTCTTGCGGCATGTCCACTACGACGGCAGGAGTGCTGGAGAGATGTTGCTGGAATCCGGGCGGCGGTGAATGCTGAAAGGCCATTGTCTGGAGCTGAACAAAAGCCCTCGCGATCGCGGAGAAACCCGACGCGGGAGGTGCGTAAATAACCTTCAGGTGGTAACTCGGACGCGTATTACACAAAAACGGGGTCACCAGTGAGGGAATATGGTATAGTTGTAGGTAAACAACTAGAATTCTCTCATATACAGATTTATTCACGCTTAGTGTCTACACAGATACAAGTCCGGAGGCTAACTGCCGTTAGCGTCCAACATGCTCTCCAAAGCCCTCTCCTCAAAGATAGCACACTTACGCACAGAACAAATATCGATTTTTATGGCGCTCTATGCCACAATATAATTAAAGCAACCTCTCCAGATCTGAAGATGTTTATGGCCTGTCAAACTTTGTAATTAAAAAAATTGTAGATCTCATATCATATCCTCTTTGCATACTGATAAACTGGATGCTCTCTAGTGGACACTTTCCAGAATGTCTCAAAAAGACAGTTGTCATACCATTTTACAAAAAGGGTGACAAGTCCTGTATCAATAATTATAGACCCGTTTCACTTGTGCCTATTCTCTCAAAAATAATAGAGTATTGCATACACCTATCAGACAATAATATGTTAAATGATTCTCAGTATGGATTTAGGTCAAACTTATCAACAGTCAAAGCAGTTGAAAACCTTATCTCTTTTGTACTAAGCTCATTTGAGTCTGAATTATCTGCTGAAGCCATTTTAATTGACTTGTGTAAGGTTAATTACTCAGTTAACCACAAATTATTATTAGATAAACTATGTTGCTATGGAATCAAACACCTGGAACTCTCACTAATTGAATCATACCTCAGCAACAGAAAACAAATTGTAAAGCACAATGGCCAAACGTCACTCTATGTATAAAACAAGGTGTTCCTCAGGGCTCAGTGCTTGGCCTTTTACTATTTATATTATTTGTGAATGGCTTTCCAAGTAACTTACCCTGTAAATTTATCCTCTATGCTGATGACCCGACATTAGCTAATTCCAGAAAGGATATAAACAAATTGAAGAATGAAAGTGAAGAATGCCTCAAAATATCTAATATCTGGTTTAAAGCTAATGAGTTAAGTAGGAACCATAAACAGATTGTCAAGATAATCTTCAGTCTATCAAACAGTAACACTGAGTTATCATCTGTCAAACTACTAGGAATACATGTTGACTGGAAATTAATGTGGGACACACATACAGATTATGTATGTCCAAAGTTATCACGAGCCATCTACCTACGAGCCAAACTACACACAGGTGTTAAATAAGATTTATTACTTCATTCATACTACACCTTCTTTCACTGCCATCTACAATACGGCATTCTTTTATGGGGTAACTCCCCAGGAGCCAAAAAAATTTTCACTTGACAGAAAAAAGCAATTAGAGGTCTTTATGGAATCACTGACAACAAGACCTCATGTGGACCTTATTTTAAAGACTTAAAAATTCTCACAGTCCCATCTCTGATACATATATTGTTGCCTATTAAACATAAAAGAAAACTTAAACCACTACACTATAAGGAAATCTGTTCATCAACACAATACTCGACAAACAAATATGATTGATATACCCACAACTAGGCTTAAGAAAACCCAATCTACCTGTGAATACATAGGCATAAAATTAGTCAACACTTTACCTCTACAGGCTCAATTGGTTTCACTGGATATTTTCAAAACTAAAACCAGAGTGTGGATGAAGGGAAATACCTTTTATAGTATAGAAGAATTTCAGAAAGTTTTAAAGGTGACCTAATTTATTGATAAATTAAGGCTTACAGTCATGTATAGATATGGGTTTAGAGGCAGCTATAAGCTAATAGGGTAAAACAGTGCTATATTTTTTATCATGTAATATTTTGTTATATGAAACATAATGTACAAATAGCTATAATTCTCCTGATGACATCGATTGCATGTTAATGCTGATAAATTAAGGCTTACTGTTATGTATAGATATGGGTGTAGAGACAGTTATAAGCTAATAGGGTACATCACTGCTATATTTTTAACATGTAATATTTTGTTATGTAAAACATAACGTTCAGACAGCTGTAACTCTTCTGACAACATCGATTGCATGTTAATGCTGAAAGATGGATAAGTAAATAAATAAATAAATAGTTTACATAGTTGTCACAGTTTGGGATCCACAAGTGCAACTCAACTGAGAATATCATTTACACATTTACTCACCAAGTATTACAAGCTTTAAATAAGAAAATACATTTGACTGTACATGTTGTAACAATCTGTTAGTAAAGCTCAAGGTTTATCAAATTAATAGCACCATAAACAACTTGCTTGAAGCATTTTTAACAAAAAGGATGGAAAGAAATGATGAAATTTCAGCCACCATTGAATCAGTAAGATACCTGTACATCATTACTCTGTATTGTCAGCCCCAGTAGTTGAAAAGATCACGGCATGCGTAGCAGCTGTGTATAACCTTCCATTCTGACAAGCCTATCCATTACATCACATGTCTCCTTGGATGTCATTTGCCCATATTTCCATCAGCAGCTCTCCTGACACCTTCAAGCAAATCCTTATCACTCAGCAAATGACAGAAAGTTTCTATGTCATTTCAGGGACAGTCAGAATGTAACCAGCTTTAGTGGCTACATTTAAATTAAGTTACTGCCTGTCAAAGATATAATTTTGATGTGTAACTCAGGTTTAATGCAGTTCCTCCACTTCAATTTTACATAATGTAAGACTGTTTGTGACAAGTTCACACAAAAATAACATAGTTAATAGAATCACAATGCAATTAAAACTGATGTGGGTTTAATGCTCAAAAACTGATGTAGGACTTACATTAAGACTGAGTAACCTGATTTAGCTTCTGCTGTTGCTGCTTAGATATGTTCCAACAATTACAAAATCACATGATGTATTGTTTAAATTGAACGTAATTGAATTTACAATTAACATTTTTATGCTTTCATACTTCAGCTAACTGATGAAAGAAGGAAGTACAAAAATGTTCAGGAAAAAATAGGAAGTGCAGGGAAGCTAAGAGGAAATTGCTCTTGAAGTATGTGAAGAAATCAAAAAAGAGATGATTGCCAGAAGGACTGACTCAGCATATAGGAAAGTCATAACAGCCTTCAGTGAAATTAAAAGCAAGTTTGTTAACATTAAGATTGCTATGGGAATTGTACCGTTAAAGACAGAGGAGAGAGAGGATGGATGGAAAGAGTACACTGAATATCTCTATGAGAGGAAGAGTTGCCTGATGACGTGGTAGAAGGAGAAACAGTAGTAATTAAGGAAGAGATATGGGATCCAGAATTAGAGTCAGAATTTAAAAGAGCTTTGGAGGATTTAATATCAAATAAGGCAGAAGGAATAAATAACATTCTAGCAGCATTTCTAAAATCATTTGGGGAAGTGGCAACAAAATGACTATTCACATTGCTGTGTAGAATGTATAGGACTGGCGATATATCATCAGACTTTTGGAAAAACATCATCCACACCATTCCGAAGGTTGCAAGAGCCAACTAGTGCAAGAACTGTCACATAAACAGCTTAACAGCTCATGCATTTAACTTGCTGACAAGAATAATATAAAGAAGAATGGAAAAGAATGGGAATCTTTTCGATAACGATCAGTTTAGCCTTAGGAAAGATAAAGACACCATAGAGGCAGTTCTGATTTGCAGCTGATAATAGAAGTAAGACTTAAGAAAAATCAAGACAAATTCATGGGATTTGTTGACTGGAGAATCAGTCAGCAATGTCAAATGGTGAAAAATGTTCAAACTTCTGAGAAAAATAGGGGTAAGCTTTAGGGGAAGACAGATAATATACAATACATATAAGAGGTAATAGGGAGCAATAAGAGTGGTAGACGAAGAATGACATGCTCAGATTAAAAAGGGGCTGTAGTCTTTTGTACCAACTGTTCAATCTACACTTCGAAGAAGCAATGGAAATAAAAGAAAGATTGAAGTGCAGGTTAAAATTCAGGGTGAAAGAATATCAGTGATAAAGTTAACTGATAACATTACTATCCCCAGTGAAAGTGAAGAAGAATTACAGGATTTGTACAATGGAATGAACAGTCTAATGGTTACAGAATGTGGATTGAGAGTAAATCAAAGAAAGATGAAAGTCATGAGAAGTAGCAGAAATGAGAACAGTAAGAAACTTAACATCAGAATTAGTGATTATGAAGTAGACAAAGTCAGTGAATTGTGCTATCTCAGCAGCAAAACAACCCAAGATGAATGGAGGAAGGTGTGCATAAAATACAGGCTAGCATGGGCAAAAAGGGAATTCCAAGCAAAGAGAAGTCTACTAGTGCCAAACATAGGTCTTAATTTGAGGAAGAAATTTCTGAGAATGTATGTTTGGAGCACAGAATTCTACGGTAGTGAAACGTGGACTGTGGTAAACCTGGAACAGAAGAGAATCAGAGAATTTGATATGTGGTGCTTATGATGAATCATATTATTTTTTCTTTCTTCGTTCTTTTCTTTTTATATTTGTAAGCTATATATACACAAAGCCACAGATAAATTAATGAGTTGTTTCCTGGCAGAGATAATGTTCTGATATGAAAAAGAGAAAGGATATGCTCCTCAGTTGATCAATTTCTGTATATTCACCTGTTTGGTTCTATGAGTGGTAGTGAGAGGACGCATAATTAGTTCTGGCATACCAGTATTTTTTAAAAATGTGTATTTCAAGCATACATTAAAAGTATTAGAAAAAAGTTATTAGGAAAGTAATGTTTTATTCATATATTCATATCGACCTCACCTGTCTGTTCATCATTTCACCCGCACCGAGAATCCTGCATCAGGAGGTTCGGAGCAGCCACGAGGAATTTGCGTGAGCAGCAGAGGAGCAATCCTGCACTGTCATTGTTATAATCAGGACTATGCACAGTGGAATTAATATAAAGCAGTATATAACTCAAAGTATGAACATTGAACTTAAATGTGTTGACATTGAAGGTCTTTTGATATTAGTACCAGTTAGAGTTCACCCAGTATATGTGTACAGATTTATAAATTACCCTCCAGTTTCTTTCAGCTATTCTTTCCACTCAATTTTTTTCAATTATTCAAGCAGAAATTATTAATCAGTTTCCATTATTTGCCCGCCCACCTATGCTACAGAAGAATATTGGAAATTAGATGGACTTATACAGTAAAGAATGATTAGGTTCTCTGCAAAATCGGCAAGAAAAGGCATATGTGGAAAACACTGACAAGAAGAAAGGACAGGACAGTAGGACATCAGTTACGACACCAGGGAATAACTTCCATGGTACTAGAGGGAGCTGTACAGGGTAAAACTGTAAGGGAAGACAGATATTGGAATACATCCAGCAAATAATGGAGCACATAGACTGCAAGTGTTACTTTGAGATGAAAAGGTTGGCAAAGGAGAGGAATTAGCTCAAAGCTGTATCAAACCAATCAGAAGACTGATGACTCAAAAAAAGCAAAGCTTTCATAGAACTGGTTATGGAATTGAGCCCACAATATTTCTACGACAACTAGTATGTCAAAATATCATTGTATTCATATTAAAATTTCATGAAATATGCATCAATAAAAATGTTATATCTGTTAATTACTTTATATCTGCATTGTTCCTAACATAAAACCTATGTCTTTGCAGTGGGTTCTATCACAATTGCTATTACTCTTCTATGTAATAACTGTGGATGGGATAAGTTGTCCTTATGATGACAAAGTGTTTGATGTATTTTTGATTTATAGTGCAGTATCTCCATAAAAGTATCTGAGTTGAGTTGGTTTGATTTCATCGTAAGTCATCTAGTTTCCATTTATACAGTAGATTAGCAATGTTACTGTTTAAACTTGTGTATGCATATAGCTTTGTGTAAACAATAATTTGTGTAAACAATGCATGATTATATCATCTCTGGTATGTATGTAACCATGTGCTTTATTTAATACTGTCCTACTGTGCTGCATCATACAGTGAACAATTCTTCTCTTATTTCATTGGGTTTATTTTTTAATATCCACTAATATTGGCCTTATGAATCTCTGATTTCAATACTTGGCTTTATTTTAGTATTTCTCAAAGTATTGGTGGAGATTTCGAGTTAGATGTCAAAAGGTTCACGATTCATCAGTTCCTTCCACAATCTCTCTTGAATACCCTCCTACCAGTATTTTCCAAGGAAAGCTGTCTCAAAATCCTCATACTAGTTACATAGATGTGCTGCTTTTGCAGCCTACAGTGTGGCATCAACTTGCATAAATCCACCAATAAAACTAATCCTTTGTTTGTTGTTATAATTATACAGTACCACACCCTAAATGACTTAAGAAAAAGAATCAGATGCTGGTCTTTCCTCCATGCTACAAAAGTTTTGAATTGTCAGTGTGTGACTATACTGTCCTCTAACAAGAATAGGTCACTATAGGTGGGACTGACTTTTTGAAACAATCTATGTGGTGATGTAGGATGGAGGTTAAGGTTCCAGGCACTGCGTCCGGTAGCCATTCACACTGGTGGGCCCTTGTTTTAATAGAAAAAAAAGGAAGAGAGAGAGGAGAAAATTACAAACATTTAAAACATAAATTCTTGTTGCACTATTGCCAAGTAATACACATGAAGACATAAACAAAAGAAGGGATTAGAAATAAAATGAAATTCAAGCAACATGAGGAACAGAAATTAGTGAATGTCATAATATGAATGAAAATATAATTGAAAGTCTTTGTAAGAGGTCCAAATTCCAAAAAGAAGGGATATCTTGTATCAAAAATACATTTTTGACAGCACTGCATCACAAACACAATAGATTATTTCATCTAGTTTGTTTTTTAACCATTAGGTCAACTTTTCAAATATTTTAAATATTATGATAAATAAACAAAAATAATTAAAATCGCATACACAAACATTCCAATCATTCATTTTTTGAGACAGAATAAGAGCAAATGAAACAGTTAATGCCATCATTACAGTGATGTAACGAAGAAAAAGAAATTTTAAAAAATACATTTAAACCAATTAACTGAATGAATGCAATGATGAATACTATTTCAATAAAGATCAATAATAAAAAATTCTATCATACCTGGTGAGATTTGAATCCTCAACATTATGCACATGAAGAACATGCCTCAGCAGTCTTGCCACTATGTATAATGCTATCTTATTTATGGCTCTGTAGCATCATATGATATTCAGAATGTTTTCATTAATTATTCGTAAATGAGGGCACACTTGGGTGAATGGCTACTGTGTGTGATATGTGGGACCTTTACCTACATCATCATTAAAACTTTGACCCCCCCCACCCTTGGGGATCTCTCCTTGTAAGAAGTAAATTGAGAAACTGGGTTCTGTTGTAGGTCTGGTCGGTGCAGCAGACAGTGGAACCTCATCTCTGTTTCTGCAAACCTGCGTAATCTGTGACTGCTGTCAGCTGGGGTGAACTGTCTTGAGTTGCCATAGAAAAAGTGCTCTCCAGAATATTTCACGAGCATCCCCTGCCATTCATGTGGACTTCCAACTGTTCTGACTCATTTTGAATGGTTTGCACAACACACTGAATGTTCCCAACTGTATTGTGCAGAGTACTCACTTTCGAGTTTACGTCTAAAGTAACACTATTAAATCTAATGCCTGCAGATTGTGCTACTTCCTGTACTTGCTCCTGAAGTGTGTTAATTTTGCTCACAGGATTAGTTTTTAAATCTTTCAACCTTTCTTGCCATTAATTTATCTATGTGCCTATCCTTTTTCTTCTTCTTCTTCTTTTAAATAGTGTTTCAAAGTCTGTTTTATTGCCTTGTCCTATTCCTCATTTTGTGTTTCCTTCCAAGATATAAACTCTTCATCAAACATATGACTTAACTGCTGATCTTTAGCAGTGCTCCACTATTCAAACTTGTCATTGATGTACGTAGAGAAACTGTGTGCTTTATCTCCTATTTCTTTCAAAATCTCTTGAATATTTCCTGATTCCTGTGATGATATTGCACTAATTTTATTGACTTCCTCAGGAATTGCAAACTTTTCATGCATAACTGATTCTTCATCATGACTAAAGCCACTTCTTGGGCAGATCTTTTAGCCATTTTCTTTAAATAATTCTGTGGCGGCAGCACCGTCCAAAGCACGAAGGACTGAACTACGGCACTGCCGACACAAGTAGGGGCAGCTGTACCATTACGCGGAATTTCGGCAACGGTGCGTCGCACACCGGACCGCACGGGAACAAAGCAGGCAGCCAGTGCGAGCTAGTTGACGCGACACGACACACGTCTCCCAGTTCTTCCACCGCGGACCACATGCGTCGAGTCAACGTGACTCCGCTGTAAATGCGTACGCGTGGTTGTAAACGCAGTCGCCGTTAAATTGTCTTTCGCTTCTTCGCGCCTCCGGTCGCGCCAGGAGCAGAACATTCTGTGACGCAGCCTATTGCCTCGCTCGGTCCACGCGGTCGCACCACGGCTCATCACTGGAGTGTACACCCTCCGGGATCGGTGATCGAGCCGTGCCGCCAGTGCAACGCACCCGTATAGACGGACATTAGCGAAGAATGTTATGTGTCGTTTATTGTAACGGTAGGAAAAATAAATGTGTCCTGTCCCGAAACTGCTCTAGTCGTTTATTGCCACAAAGCCTCTCCCTTGAGCATAGTGCGTGGGTGCGGCGATAAAGCCGGTTCATTGCACATGGGCGACTGTAAGCAGAGATACAACACGTTCCCGCTTCACTGGTGACCCCGACGTGATTTGAGGCTAAAAAAACACGTGGTGACGAACGTTCGTCGGTACGAGAGATGTGGAACCGCGAGTAGGCTTGTGCGTATACGCCCACGCCGAACAGTGCTCCGTAGTAAAATTTTTTTTAACTAACTTTTTTTTGTATTGTTTTTGTGCCCGTATGTTTTGATCGCGGACTGCTTAGTGTTTTCCTTTTTTTTCTTTTTGTGTGTTCCCCTTGTGTTATTTTCACTGTGTACTTTCCTCCTGTACGAGGATTCAACTCTGAACTAAGATGGCGACACTAGAGAAGTTGCGAAAGACCGTCGAAGAACTGCTCGCACACAACACGAGGCTAGAGAATGAGCTACAGGCACGGACTACATGCGCGGACGCCGCGCAGCCGCAGACAGCTCAGGACAATGTTGGCGCGCAAATCCCCGCCACACCGACGCTTCCTACGACCACCGGAACGCTGACAAGCGCTGGACAGGCATTGATCAGGCTGCGCGACCCTGTGATGTGGTTCAGCCAGGTTGAGGCGGTATTTATGAGCAACCACGTGACCTGCGACCTGGCGAAATTTGGGCACGTAGTGAGCCAGCTGGACCAGAACTATGCGGCCGAAGTGCGGGACATAATCACCAACCCGCCGATGCAGTCAAGCTACAAACGGCTCAAGGAAGAGCTGATCCGGCGGATTTCGTCGTCAGAGGAACAGCGAGTGCACCAACTGCTGCGGCAAGAGGAATGTGGCGATCGGAGGCCCTCGCTGTTCCTGCGCCACTTGCGGAGCCTCGCGCAGTCCAATATGGTGCCAGATTCGCTGTTACGCACTATCTGGGTGCGCAGCCTCCCAGCTCAGGTGCAGGCAGTGATAGCCGCACAGACGGAGATGCAGCTGGACGCTGTCGCTAACTTGGCCGACAGGGTGCACGACGCGCTGACAAAGGCGCCTAGCACCGCGGCTGCGGCAGCTTACGACTCCATCCCCCCACCTCCGTGGCGGCAAGCGCCTCCCGCACCCGCATCGGATGCCGACCTGCACCAGCTAGTGCAACACTTGACCATATAGGTGGCAGCTCTCTCGACGCAAGTCGACCGGTTGGCGCGCTTGCAGCAAGAGGGCAGCACGCGCTGCAGCGGCAGCAGACCGGGCGACAGGCGGCGTGGCTCGCGCAGCCGGCAACGCAGCAACAGCCGCTCCAACGGTACCCCGCCGACGTCACACCACGCACAAAGCGGCTACTGCTGGTACCACGCCCGCTTTGACAATGAAGCAACCAGGTGCCGCGCTCCTTGCTGGCACCCAAACGCCAGCTGCGACCGGACCTAGGTGCACCCGGCTGCAATATGATATCGAAGCGTCTGTTTGTTGCGGAACGGGGGGCAGGCGTGAGGTATCTCGTCGACACGGGTTCGGACCTCTCGATATTCCCCCGTTCTATGTTACGAGACCGCAGGCAGGCCGAGGCACTCTGCCTTACAGCGGCGAACAATTCCACTATTAAAACTTACGGCACACACAGCCGCAATATAGATTTAGGCCTACGGCGCATGTTCTCGTGGACTTTTACCGTGGCCGACGTCAATGAGCCGATCCTGGGCGCAGACTTTCTCGGCCACTACGGGCTGCTAGCCGACATCACAAACAGCCAGCTCATCGACGCCACAACGAGTTTAAAGATAGTGGGACAGCGCCGGCAGGCTGCATACTACAGTGTTAAACCTGTGAAGTGCCCCGGACCGTACGCTGACATTCTGGAACAATTCCCCGACCTCACCCGCCCAGCCGGTGCACCGAGAGACATCAAACATTCGACGGTGCACCACATAATAACCACACCCGGACCCCCCACATCGTGTCGCCCACGTTGACTCGCGCCTGACAGACTTGCAGCAGCAAAGGCAGAGTTCGAGGCCATGCTGCGGCAAGGCATCGTGCGACCATCGAGCATCCCATGGTCATCGGCGTTGCATTTAGTGCCCAAAAAAGACAATTCGTGGTGCCCGTGTGGCGACTATCGCGAACGGTGCCAGACCGATACCCAGTCCCACACCTTCAAGACGTCAGCTACGCCTTGGCGGGCTGCGCAGTGTTCAGCAAGATTGACTGCGCAAAGGCGTACACCCAAATTCCGGTGGCGCCCGAAGACATCGAAAAAACAGCCATCGTAATGCCGTTTGGGGTTTCGAAAGCCTGTTTATAACTTTCGGTCTTCGTATTGCTGCCCAGACTTGGCAGCAGTTCCTGGACGGCGTCTTGCGAGGCTTGCCATTTTGCTTCGTGTACCTCGACGACATCTTCGTGTATTCCAAGTCACCCGATCTCCACCGCCACCACTTAACGACCATCTTTCAGCGCCTGAGTGAAGCCGACATCATTATTAACGCCGCTAAATGCGAGTTCGGTGTGACGGAAATTGAGTTCCTCGGCCATTTAATTACGCCCACTGGATCGACACCGCTACCGGAGAAAATGAAGGCAATACTGAACATTAACTCGGCATGTTGAACTTTTATCGTCGACACCTGCCCAACGCCGCAGCCATACAAGAGCCTCTGACTAAGGCGTTACAAGGTCCTACCTCAAAAGGAAAGACCCTCGTAAATTGGACAGACGCAATGGAGCAGAGCTTCATGGACTCAAAAAGGAATCTCGTGAAAGCGACGCTGCTCGCGCACCCGGTACATGACGCGGACTTAGCTGTAGTCGTGGACGCCAGCCAGGCCGCCATCGGCGCGGCGTTACAACAGCGCGTCGGCGGGAGTTGGCAGCCTCTCGGTTTTTTCTCTAAAAAGCTTTCCGATTCGCAACGTGCTTGGAGCGCTTATGACCGAGAGTTGCTTGCAGTGTACGCGGCGGTGAAATACTTCCGCCCGTCCATAGAAGCCCGACAGTTCATCATTTTCACTGATCACAAACCCATTACACACGCGTTCAAGAACAACCACACTAAGTGTTCACCGCGCCAACTCCAGCAGTTACAGTACGTGTCGCAATTCACGACTGACATTTGACACATTTCGGGGATAGACAATATCGTCGCCGATTGTCTGTCTCCCGAGCGTGTGCCGTTATTTCACCCCCTGGGAACTTTGAGGACGTGACCCAAGTACAGGAGAGTGACGAAGAACTGCACCGCTTCCGTCACGGCACTTCCAGCGGCCTGAAACTGGAGCTGGTGCCTGTCCCCGGCTCTGCACGGAAGATTTGGTGTGACACCTCAACCGGCACGCACCGACTGTTCCTCCCGGAGAAATTCCGGTGCAGTGCCTTCGACCGTGTCCACGGACTGTCCCCGGCACCAACACCACTGCGACGCTCGTGGCTGCGCATTTCGTCTGGCCCAGGCTTCGGAAGGACTGTCGCGAATGGGCGCGCACTTGCACCGCATGTCAGCGCGCCAAAGTCGGGAGGCACACCCACGCACCCATGGGCAACTTCCCGGACGCGACACGCCGATTTGCGCACGTCCACATGGACCTCGTCGGCCCGCTTTCTCTCTCACAAGGCAAGCGGTACATGCTAACTATGGTGGACCGCTTCACTTGCTGGCTGGAAGCAACGCCCGTCGCGGACGTCACAGCCGAGACTGTCGCCACCACATTCGTCGACACCTGGGTGGCACGCTTCGGATGTCCCAGTCACGTGACAACTGATCGTGGCCGCCAGTTTGACTGCACGTTGTTCACGCACGTCGCCAGACTGTGTGGCACCCGGTTACACAGGACAACCAGCTACCATCCGGCGTCGAATGGCATGGTCGAACGGTTCCACAGGACTCTCAAAGCCGCTCTAACCTGCCACGGCACCTCATGGCCAGAGGCGCTCCCACTGGTGCTGCTCAGCCTGCGAGACACGCCAAAGGAGGAGATCGGCACGTCACCTGCCGACCTCGTTTACGGGCAATCTCTGACAATCTCGGGCGATTTTGTTGAAGATGCAAGACTCCCACGCGACGCCGTGGCACCCACTCTGGCGGAACGTCTGCGCAGTCACATGGCCGGCCTCCGAGCGCACGCACCGACGCGGCACGGCACCGGGAAGATATTCGTCCACGCCGACCTGCAGCGCTGGACGCACGTCATGTTGCGTACCGACGCAGTACGGCCACCTCTCCGACCGCCCTACAGTGGACCACACAGTGTGATCGCCCGAGGAGACAAAACGCTGGTCCTCGAGTGCAACGGAAAGCCGTCGACAGTGTCAGTCGACCGCGTCAAACCAGCCTACGTCTTGCCCGCTCCATCAGTCACGCATTTCTTCGACCCGGCAGAAGATCTGATCACGGACGACACGCCCTCTGCCAGCGGTCAGACGGAACCCGCACCCGGAGCCTCCCACCACCACGCCCAGGCAGCTGGTACAGCCGCCCGGACCGCACCCACCACAGGCACACCGGTCGCCCCCACCACAGCTGCCAGCGGACTACGTCACGCGTGCCGGCCGCCGCGTCCGATTCAAACGGCCGTGCTGCGTCGCCAGCGCGCCACGACACCCAAACTGGCAATCACGCGCCCGAGCCGCCAAACGCCGTCAGAATTCGGAGCCGCCGTCCGCTGTAGAGACCCGACCTCCAGCTGCAAGTGCCTTAGGCCGGTAACTCCAGTCGAGCCCCGGACACCGTCACCTGCGTTCGTCACAGCTCCTGGACCCGCGTTCGCATCTTTTGCCTCCGCTGTGTCAGGCGTTGAGGCCGGAACGGCACCTGCGCCAGCTTACCGCATTCGCTTCGTCGTCGAGCTCCGGACATCGCGCTCCACACTGCCCGGCTTGTCCGTAGTAGCTCCCGGACCCGCGTTCGAGTTCCGACGGTAACGCACTCGCACAAGCGCCTTCGAGACGTCACCACCAATGACCTGCAACGCGCGCCTTCACGCGCATCGCTACGGACAGTCATTTATTGTAAGGGTAGGAAAAATAAATGTATCCTGTCCCGAAACCGCTCTAGTCGTTTATTGCCACAAAGCCTCTCCCTTGAGCATAGTGCGTGGGTGCGGCGATAAAGCCGATTCATTGCACATGAGCGACTGTAAGCGGAGATACAACACGTTCCCGCTTCAATTCTACTGATCTCCAATGTAATTGCTAACACTTGTTGCTCATAAATATTTCACTCAAAACACTGCAAATCAAAATTAACATTCTGTTGAGTTCTTTAAAGCTATGCTTGTGTATGTGACGGTGCTCTATTCTAGGCTGTGATCTGGCTGATGGTCATTAGGAAAAAGCTTCTACTCAAAATTGAAATTATCTAAAATGTCCATTATTAAATCTTCAGCATCTTTCTGCTTGCATTAACCACTGCAACTTAAAAGTTTCAACTTGCCTGCCTTTTCTCCAAAACTATTTGGTTGCATAAAATCCAATTTTCCTCTTGAATTTGATCTGGTAATTTTAATATTTCTATGTATCCCCACAGATTCTTCATGTTCTCATTTTCTTCATTTGGAATTTGGTTACATGAAAAAGAAAGTTTCATTGTATTAGAACAGTAATAAAATATTTTAATTATTTCAGTTGTTACTTTCCCTTCTATTTTTTTGCCAACTTCAAGTCAACTAATTACAGCTAATTGGGTCCTGTAACAGCCACCTGCCAATCAGAAAAGAAAGGATAATTAGTGTTTAATGTCCCATCAGCATCAAGTTCATTAGAGATAGAGCACAAGCTTGGACTGTGACAAGGAAGGGCAAGGAAACTAGCTGTTCCCTTTCAGGGGAATCACCCTGACATTTGCTTCCAACAGTTTAGGGAAGTTACTGAAAAACGAAATTTGTATGGCCGGAAGCAGATTTGAACTGTTGTCCTAGATTTGAACTGTCATCCTCCTGAAAGTGAGTCCAGTGTGCTAACCACTGAGCCATCTCACTCAGTACCTCCCAAGCAATCTGTTAATATTAAGTCCATAAAAAATCTTACATATTCAATTAGCTTTTTATGACTTCTTCCACAGTCAGAAAATGATGCTGCTGATCTCTGGAAATACAAGCCGAAAATTCTTACAAATTTTAATCTTGACTTTTTAGCTTAATTAAATCACAAGACCAATGACAGTTAAGAGTCTGACTTATATTTTTATTTTTCATAGGGCAAAATGAGAGCTTTACATGCCACAAGAAGTAAAATTTCTAATTTTTCAAATTTGTGATCCCCCTTTTTTTTCAGTTTTGTATGGCAGACAAATTTAGGTGTCTTGCAGAGATAAAAGTTTCCAACACAACCAATCTAATCTCTGTTGATGCCAGCATGTGTAGTCAAAACATTACAGGCAAATACACCACCATAAATGAAAATCATATTTAAAATAAACCAAGGATGGTACAAGCTGCTATATATAGCTTAAGATACTTCCTGCTGGTGGTCTATAAACTGTCATGGCCTCACTGTGCTGATACTGCATAAGGCTGAAAGCAAGGCGGAATTGTACTCATTACTTTTCCTGTGGACATGTAGCACTACTGTATGGTTAAATAATGGTGGCATCCTCTTGGGTCAAATATTCTGTACTTAAAATAATCCTAATTTATAGCTCTGGGTGAGGACTACTCAAAAGGATGTCATCATCAGAAAAAACAAAACTTGCATTCTTTGGGTAGGAATGTGGATTGTTAGATCCCATAGTCTGTTAGATAGGTTAGAAAGTTTAAAAAGGGAAACATACAGATTGAACTTGGATATAATGGGAATTGGTGAAGTTCAGTAACAGGATGAACAGGACTTCTGGTCAAGTGAGTGCAAGACCGTAACTACAAATTCAAATAGGTGTAATGCATGAGTGGGTGTAGTAATGAATAACAAAACAGGAATGCACACAAGCTACTGTGAACAGCACGGTGAATGCATTACCATAGCCAAGATAGACATGAAACCAACACCCCCCAAAGTAGTAAAAGTTTATGTGTTCACTAGCTCCACAGATGATGAAGGAATTAAAAAAGTGTACAATGATATGAAATAAATAATTCAGATGGTTAAGAGAGAGGAAATCTTAATTGTGAGTGGGAGGGGTGGGGGTTGAAATTAAATAGTAGGAAATGAAAAAGAAAGAAAAATGGTAGGAGAATATGGACTGGCGGAAGGAAATGAAAGTGGATGTCTCCTGGCAAAATTTTGCACAGAGTATAATTTAATCATCACTAACCATGAAAGAAGAGTGTATACATTGAAGAAACACAGGAAGGTTTCAGATTGATTATACAATGGGAAGACAGAGATTTGAGAACCATATTTTAAACTGCAAGAGTTTTCCACAGGGAATGTGGACATAATTTATTGCATGTGAATAGAAGACATTGCAAAAGGGTAGGAAATTAAGGAGATGGGACTTGGATAAGTTGAAAGAACCATAAATGTTGAGAGTATCAAAGGTAGCATTTGGCAATGATTGACTCAAACCTTGGAAACGAGCACAGTAGAAAACAAATGGGTAGCTTTGAGAGATTGTGACGTTGGTGTGCCTTCTTTTGTTCCTTCGTTCGTTGTGCTTGGTGTCGACGTACCTCTTTGTGATACTGGCTGAAAAAATGGGGTGGAAGTGCAGTACCGTCTACTGTAAATGATGTAGCTGACAGTTGCAAATTTGCGCTTCACAGTACTTTACTTTCACTGTTCACAACCCCCAATAACACACAGTTATATGTGACCAGCGCACTATTGTTTTAACTTTCCATAAGCCTCTGCATACTTCTACAATAGTTTACTATAGAACATTTATGAGCAGTAAAAACCTAACCACACAGTTCACAGTTGTTTAAGATTAAAAAGGTACATAAGGAGCAGACACTGTCATTGTTTTAACACATGGCCTAATTGTGTTACACTTTTGGCATCTCAGGCATGGAGCACACTCTCTTTGACTCTGACCTCTTTGAACTGCTTTTGTTCTATGTCTCTCTCTGCACACAGCTTGTGTACTGCCATGTTTTGTTCCTCTTGGTTCATGTCTAATAAAGGCATTTATGATATTTAAAGTGTGTTATTACTGCTCAGCATTACGTGATAACCACAGTGGTGACCCCGACATTGTCATCATATGATAGCGAGTTATTTTATACTTCTTTTCATCATTAACGGATTTTGTGTGCCAGCCCACATTTTCTTCAGAACAATGCATCTACCAGTGTCTTTTGGTGCCAGTGCCAAGCATCCTATTAACTGTGCTTGTGAACATGAGTGGTCAAGTGTACCTAATGCACATTTGGTTAAAAGTGAACAATTATCTACCCACTGTGCTGGTACCACACTACTTAGGGGGACGCCGCACGCAACTGTTGCGCAACTTTACACAAGCTCTCCTGCACACCTTGCAGAACTAGCTCTCCTGAAAGAAAGGATATTGTGGAGACATGGTTTACCCACAACCAGGGGAACATTTCCATAGTGAGATTTTCACTCTGCAGCAGAATGTGCGATGATATGAAACTTCCTGGCAGATTAAATCTGTGTGCCGGACCGAGTCTTGAACTCGGGACTTTTGCCTTTCGCAGGCAAGTGCTCTACCAACTGAGCTACCCAAACACGGCTAACGCCCTGTCCTCACAGCTTTACTTCTGCTAGTACCTCGTTTCCTACCTTCCAAACTTTACAGAAGCTCTCCTGCGAACCTTGCAGAACTAGCTCTCCTGAAAGAAAGGATATTGCAGAGACATGGCTTAGCCACAATCTGGGGGATGTTTCCAGAATGAGATTTTCACTCTGCAGCAGAGTGTGCGCTGATATGAAACTTCCTGGAAGATGAAAACTGTGTGCTGGACTGAGACTCGAACTCGGGACCTTTGCCTTTCGCGGGCAATTGCTCTACCATGTCTCCACAATATCCTTTCTTTCAGGAGTGCTAGCTCTGCAAGGTTCGCAGGAGAGCTTCTGTAAAGTTTGGAAGGTCGGAGACGAGGTACTGGCAGAAGTAAAGCCGTGAGGACGGGGTGTGAGCCATGCTTGGTAGAGCACTTGCCCACGAAAGGCAAAGGTCCTGAGTTCGAGTCTCGGTCCAGCACACAGTTTTAATCTGCCGGGAAGTTTCATCTTGCACCTACCCAAACAATTCTGGTGGGCACATTTAGGCACTATGCCCCCCACTTTCCTTTACAGAGCCAACGTCCGGTGCCGAACTACTCGCTTTAGTGGCACGACGCCGCAGCACCACTGACTTGTCATCAGGAACTCGCTTTCTTGTCAACACCAGTGCCGCCGTCAGCATTATCCCAACCAAGGACACAGGCAACATACTTTCACCTTTTAACCTCCCATTGATTGCTGCAAATTATTCTCCTATTGCTGTCCTTGGCCCCATCATGATGTTGCTTTGCCTATCGCCAGTCCACACTTTCTCTTGGGCTTTCCACATCGCCGACATGGATGAACCTGTGATTGGGTTGGACTAACTGCACCGTTACAAACTTTCACCAGACCTGCAGGCTGTTGTGCTACACCATGCATCTGGTTCTACTGTTCCGTACTCAAATGAGTTCAGCACAACTTCACTCTCTGCCTCCTTGGCTACACTTTCCACATGTGTATCGCTGCTCAAGCACATTACTACACAACCCTCTGATTTGTCAGACGTGTGCACACAAATTGACGAACTCCACAACCACAATGCTTCTGCTTCTACTGAATTGTCACACGCATGGCGTACAATATGTCACCAATCTGTAGAACTGCAACAAGATGGCCCAGCACATGCCTCTACTGTGTCTTCTCACCAATCTTCTCCTGTGCTGAGTGTTCCTCTGCCTGTTGTCATTTCTTCACCACCACAGACGAATATACAAGGTGCAACCCCATGCTCCACTCCTGTACTGTATCTTCCATGGTCGACTTCAGCTGACACACTGCCTACATCACCCTGGTTCAGCAAGGTCAGTGAACCGATATTGCCTATGGACCCCTTCCTTCCCCCTCTTGCCAACCTCCCTTCGTGAGTATCAGCCATCAGCAGTGGCATTTGTCACAGGATTCACACCACAGATGACCCACCTGTATATTATAAGGCCAGGTGCCTTAACACTACCAAACTTCTATGCACAAAAGAAATCATTCAGGATTTGTTGGCTTCAGGAGTGCTCCACCCCTCCACTAACAACTGGTCTTCACCTATCCATCTTGTCCCTAAAAAGGATGGGTCCTTACGCATGTCTGGGGACTACAGGTCTCTTAATGCTCACACAATTATCGATAACTACCCCAGTCTTCATATCCAGGATTTCACGCAATTACCACATGGTTCTAAGTTTTTCTCTGTTCGAAGGCATATCATCAAATTCTTATGCGTCCTCCGGATGTTCCAGAGATGGCCATCATCACACCCTTTGGCCTATTTGAATACTGTCACATGCCTTATGGATTGCCGGCCGAAGTGGCCGTGCGGTTAAAGGCGCTGCAGTTTGGAACCGCAAGACCGCTACGGTCGCAGGTTCGAATCCTGCCTCGGGCATGGATGTTTGTGATGTCCTTAGGTTAGTTAGGTTTAACTAGTTCTAAGTTCTAGGGGACTAATGACCTCAGCAGTTGAGTCCCATAGTGCTCAGAGCCATTTGAACCATTTGAACCTTATGGATTGAAAAATGCTGTGCAGACGTGGCAGCAGTTCCTTGATTCCATTTTGCTACCTTTGCCATTTGCTTATGCTTACTTAGATGATATACTGATAGCTTACTCCTCTGCTGAGGAACATCAAGTTCAGCTAGATGCAGTCCATTCAGCCTTCGCTGCCAATGGCATGGTGATCAACCAAGATAAATCTCAACTCTGTTCCACATCTATTACGTTCCTAGGCCATACTGTCTCTGTTGAAGGCCTCTGACCGACGAGTTATCTTGTTGAAACCATACTTGATCTCCCTCTTTCTGAAGATTATGCACAGCTCCATCATTTTCTGGGTATGGCAAACTTTTAGCGCCGCCATATTCCTCAGGCTGCCTCCGTCCAAGTGGCCCTCACCAATGACCTCTCTGGCAGAAATACCACAGGGAAACATAAGTTGGACTGGACCAAACCTGTGCTTGATGCATTTGGTAACCTTAAAACCGCCCTCACCAAAGCTGTTACACTCACCCAACCTGACGCTGAGTCCTGTGTTTCAATCATGACTGATGCCAGTGACTCAGCTGTGAGCGCTGTTTTACAACAAGAAACTGACTGAGAGCCAGTGTAAGTGGTCAGCTTTCAATCATGAGCTTATCACTGTGCACGAGGCAATTAAACACTTCGGTAGTGACCTCGAGGGGTGACCTTTCATGATCTACTCAGATCATAAGCATCTCATGGACACTATTCGTAATCCGGCTAAGGGCCTTCCACCATGGTGTTTCCATCATATGGACTATATCTGTCAGCACTTTCTCGACGCATACTATAGCCAAGGCATGGAGAACGTGACAAACTACCCATGGCGCATCTGTGTGCTAACACACCACTGAACTTGGAAGAGCTTGCCCCACTTTTGGCTGAACATGATGATATACAGTGATTAATTTTGGACAATGAGTCATCGCTCTCTGTCCAACTCCACATCCTACATGGGTCAATAACAGTGGTCCTTTGCGACATCTGTACAGGCACTCCCCACCCCCTGGTCCTTACTGCTCTTAGATACAGGGTCTTTACTGCTTTTCACAGCTTGGCCCACCTAGTAATGTGGCCCATGACAAGGATTGTTATTGAGCACTTCATCTGGTCCAGTGTGGAGCACAACTGCCACGCTTGGACCCGTGCGCGTATACCTTGCCATCATAGCAAGGTCGGCAGGCTTGCTCAACCTCCATTAGGCAAGTTTGATGTTCTAAGAGACATCGTTGGCCCCCTACCCCCTTCCAAGGGGTACAGATACATCTTATCAATTGTCGACTTCGTAACCCTCTGGGTCGAGACAGCCCCTCTCATTGACATCTCAAACGAGACCATCACTCGTTCTTTCGGATCCATGTGGGTCACACGGTTCAGTTGTCCTCTTTCCCTTACAACTGACCAGGGAGGACAGTTTGAGTCTGCCCTCTTTGCATGGCTGTGACGTTTGCTAAATTCCATACCACAGCCTACGATCCGCAGGCGAACAGCCTGGTCAATCGGTGGCACCGCACCCTCAAGGCCATGCTTATGTGCCATGGTGGCTTATGGTCTGAGGCCCTCCCATGAGTCTTGCTGAACATCCGCTTGGCACATAAAGGAGACTTGAATGCATCGCTCACTGAATTTTTATATGGCGCTCCCCTCCTCCTTCCAGCAGAGTTCGTGGAGGACTCACCGTCGGCCAATACTATGGACCTTCCGGCTCATGCCCACGTTGCATGCCTCCATACCCCACTGCCTCGCCCTCATTCAACCCCACCTGTGTTTGTCCACAAGGACCTTGCATCCTGTGAATTTGTGATGCTGCGTGACAACTCCATGCAAGTGGCCTTGTGACCACCTTATTCAGGGCCTCACCAAGTGTTATGTCGAGGTGTGAACACGTTTGAAATTCATCTACATGGATGACCGTGGACCGTGTCTGTTCATCGCCTGAAAGTGGCTCGGTCAGTCTCCAACCTGCCTTCCAACGCTTCTGATCTGCCTTATGTTGCTGCCGCTCTGCCTTCCAGCGTCACTGACATGCCCTCGACTGAAGCCTCTGCGCATACACAGCAGTTGGCTGCACAGACTCTTGCAGTGCAGTTTCCGATGCGCCTACTTCTCATGCTGGCCACCACCTACAACCGCCAGGCTGGCATGAGGAATACGATTTCAAGTGATGAAGCTTCCCTCCGCTGTGCTCCGCACTGCTGAGTGGGTTGGGGTCTTTGATGCCTCTGGTACAGAGTGCCCTATCTTTGACTCTGACCTCTTTGAACTGCTTTTGTTCTATGTCTCTCTTGGTGCGCAACTTGTGTACTGCCATGTTTTGTTCCTCTTGCTTCGTGTCCAATAAATGCATTTACAATATTTAAAGTGTGTTATTATCACTCAGCATTACGTGATAACCACACACTTATTTCCTGAATGCACTGTTGTTGATCTATTCAATGCAGGTTCCTCATCTGAAGCTCAGCTGTGGTCTGACTGTGTTGGGACCAAATACTGGACCCATATACATCCTCACAATAATAGGTACCAAAACTTCACATTGTTTGAAGTTAAATTTACAGAAATTACAATTAAAATTTAACTCATTAAATTAACTGAATACATTGAAAAATTGGTTCTTTTAAACAGTTTCTTCTACTGCAGGAGCTAGGCTGAATTATTTGTTTAAATCATGAAATTAACAAATATTGTTATGCAAATAATACTTTTGACAGAACTGTTAATTACCTTGGAACTAATTAAGGGCTGGCTTTGCTACCATGTTATCGAATAGAGCCAAATAAATGCTTAAATAATGCTAGTGTTTCATCTTCCAAACATTTATAATTAGTATAGAATTTATATTTGTTTTTAAGTCAACAGTAGAATTTAAGTTATGAAACAATTACTGATTTCATCCTATAATGAAAGATACTAACTAGGAATAGTCAAAATAAATTAGAAAATCAATTACATCCATAAAACTAAGCACAAAATTAGATCTGGTGTTATTTCCTTTAAAACTGAGAGCCAACCTTTCTCTTTTATGAAAATGCAGATTATACTCGTGTATGTTAACGGTAATTAGTTAAAAGTGAAAAAATGAATTTTAAGGAGCCAGATGGCAAGACAAGAGGGAAAGTAAAAATATCCCAGCTTGCTTCATCACAAGACGAAACTGTAAAGGCCACAGAGGATCAAATAGGTAGAAAGACAAGACTCGGATATCACAGGAGATACTGACTTTAATTGATGAATGGAGAAACTATAAAAATGCAGCTAAAATGCAGTAGGTGAAAGAGAATACAGACTGACAGAAAGAGCAAAATAGAAAAATGACTAGAGGACAGATCCAAGTATATAGAAACATATATAACTGTGGCAAAGATAGATGCCACCTATATGCTTCTGGAGGAAAGAGAAACAACTGTGAATATCAGGAGCTCAGAATGAGATACCAGTACTAAGCAAAGAAGGGAAAGCTGAAAGATTGAAGGACTATATAGAGAATCTATACAATGAAAATGAATTTGGAGACAGTATTACAGAAAGGGAAAAGTAAGGAGCTTAAGATGAGATGGGAGATATCATAGTGCTGGAAGAATTTGACAGAGCACAGAAAGACCTAAGCCGCAACAAGGCCCCTCGATTGATAGCATTCCCTCAGAACTACTAATACCCTTGGATGAGCCAGCCACGAACAAATTATTCCGCCTGGTGTACATGATTTTTGAGACAGGGTAAAGTCCTCACACTTCTCGAAGAAGATAATTTCAATTCTAAAGGAAGCAGGTGGTGACAGCAGTGAATATTACAGCCTATCAGTTTAATAAGTCAATTTTGCCAAATGCTAACATGAATTATTTGCAAAAGAATGGAAAAACTGGTAGAAGCTGACCTCAGGGAAGACTTTTGGTTTCTGGAAATATATAGGAACACATGAGACTATACTAACCCTGACTTATCTTAGAAGATAGCTTAAAGAAAGGTACACATATGTTTGTAGCATTTGTAGAGTGAGAGAAAGCTCATGACAGAATTGACTGGAATACCCTCTGTAAAATTCTGAGGATAGTAGGGGTAAAACACAGGAAGTGACCAGTTATATACATGTTCTACAGAAACCAGATGGCAGTTATACGAGTTGATGGACAAGGAAGCAGTGGTTGGCAAGAGAGCTAGACAGGGTTGTAGCCTATCCCCGCTGTTTTTCAATCTGTGGATTGAGCAAGCTATAAAAGCAACCAAAGGAAAATTTGAAGAAAGAATTAAAGTTAAGCAAGAAGAAATAAAAACTCTGAATTTTTGCCTTTAGCACTGTAATTCTTTCAGAGACAGAAAAGGAAGTGGAAGAGCAGTTGCACACAATGGACAGTGTGTTGAAAGGAAGACAAAAGATGTACAACAACAAAAGCAAAAAAGGGTAGTGGAATGTAGTTGAATTAAATGGGGTGATGCTGAGGGAATTAGATTAAGAAGTGAGACACTAAAAGTAGTAGGTGAGATCTGCTATTTTGGCAGTAAAATCCAAGTATCCGATGGTAGCTGCAATAGAGAGGATATAAATTAAAGTGTGGCAATGGCAAGAAAAACGTTTTGGGAGAACAGAAATTTTATAATGTGCAATATGAATTTAAGTGTTAGGAAGTCTTTTCTGAAGGTATTTATCTGGAGTGTAGTCTTGCACAGAAATGAAATGTGTATGATAAGCTATTCTAACAAGATCAGAATAGAAGCTCTTGAAATGTGGTGCTACAGATGAATGCTTAATATTAGATTTGTAGATATCGTAACTAATGAGGAAGTATTGAATAGAACTGGGGAGAAAAGAAATTTGTAGCATAATTTGATAAAAGAAGAAATCAGATAACACATTCTGAGACATTAAGGAATCATCAGTTTAACACTGGGTGAAGTTCTGGGGTAAAAATGGTAGAGGGAGACCAAAACATGAACACAATAAGCAGGTTCAGATGAATGTAAGTTGCAGTGGTTCTTTGGAGATGGAGAGGTTTGGCAGGTTAGAATAGCACAGAGAGTTATGCCAAACTAGTCTTTGAACTGGGTAGTCTATTCAATGAAGAAAAATTAGAGGTAAAATTCGTATAGTCTCAAATTTTTGCACAGTGCCAGGAGGGAGTGTCATGAACAACATACTAAAAATCCTGACCTGTGGGATGTGAGCTTTGGGTTGGGGGACTGTATAAATGTAACTTGTTTTACATTTGTCTCGAATAACTCAAAAACTGCTGCTCCTAGTGAAAATGCTTCCCAGAGTAAAAATAAAATAGATCAAATTTCCTAAAAAAAATGGTTCTATTCGTGTTTTCTCTAGGACTAAAGGTTCTGGTGAGGATGAGAAAATCACAGATTATTAAAAATTTGTTTTAACAGTATTAAATTTGTCTTTATCTTTAATTGGGTGTGCTAGAAACAAATATTAAATTTTTGTATCACATCTGAAAACAGTCTAGCTGTATTAAGGGGTAAACTGTGTTATGGGGGTGTAACAGGGTGAAGGATTGGATGTATGGTTAGAAGCATGATCAGGGTAGCTTGCCAGATTGTTTTCATGCACTTCCCTCCACTGGACTCCAAACTGAAGAGCGAGGAGCTGATTCCCCACTCTGCCTACCAGGCTAAGCACAAGAAGCAACTATAGGTGTTTCACAGAGCTATACCAACCCTCCACAATGCATCCTATGGGGCACTGGTGACTCAGTTACATGGAATGTAGATGATTTTGTTGTTGTTGGGGTCTCCAGTCCAGAGACTGTTTTGATGCAGCTCTCCATGCTACTCTATCCTGTGCAAGCTCCTTCATCTCCCAGTACCTACAGCAACTTACATCCTTCTGAATCTGCTTAGTGTATTCATCTCTTGGTCTCCCTCTACCATTTTTACCCTCCACACTGCCCTCCAATACTAAATTGGTGATCCCTTGATGCCTAAGAACATGTCCTACAAACCAATCCCTCCTTCTAGTCAAGTTGTGCCACAAATTTCTATTCTCTCCAGTTCTGTTCATACCTCCTCATTAGTTATGTGATCTACCCGTATAATCTTCAGCATTCTTCTTTAGCACCACATTTCGAAAGCTTCTATTCTCTTCTTGTCCAAAATATTTATCATCCATCTTTCACTTCCATACATGGCTACAATTCACACAAATACTTTCAGAAACGGCTGCCTGACACTTCAGAAACGCTTTCCTTGCCATTGCCAGTCTATATTTTATATCCTCTCTACTTTGTCCATCATCAGTTATTTTGCTCCCCAAATAGCTACTTTAAGTGTCTCATTACCTAATCTTATTCCCTCAGCATCACCTGACGTAATTCGACTATGTTCCATTATCTCCTCATTTTCTTTTGTTGATGTTCATCTTATATCCTCCTTTCCAGACACTGTCCATCCTGGTCAACTGTTCTTCCAGGTCCTTTGCTGTCTCTGACAGAATTACAATGCTGTCGGCAAACCTCAGAGTTTTTATTTCTTCTTTGTGGATTTTAATTCCTACTCTAATTCCCCCCCCCCCCCCCCCCCCCCCACCCCCCCCCCACCCCCCACCCCACCACACCTTTACTGCTTGCTCAATATACAGATTGAATAACATTGGGGATAGGCTACAACCCTGTCTCAATCCCTTCCCAACCACTGCTTCCCTTTCATGCCCCTCGACTCTTATAACTGCCATCTGGTTTCTATGCAAATTGTAAATAGCCCCCTTGTTCCTTGCATTTTACCCCTGCCACCTTCAGAATTTGAACGAGAGTATTGTAGTCAATGTTGTCAAAAGCTTTCTCTAAGTCTACAAATGCTAGAAATGTAGGTTTTCCTTTCCTTAATCTATCTTCTAAGATAAGTCTTAGGGTCAATATTGTCTCATGTGTGCCAACATTTCTACAGAATCCAAACTGGTCTTGTATTTTGCAGCCGTGACTTATTAAACTGATAGTTCAGTAATTTTCAACACCTGCTTTCTTTCGGATTGGAATTATTATATTCTTCTTGAAGTCTGAGGGTATTTCACCTGTCTCACACATCTTGCTCACCAGATGGTAGAGTTTTGTTAGGGCTGGCTCTCCCAAGGCTGTCAGTAGTTCTAATGGAATGTTGTCTACTCCCGGGGCCTTATTTTGACTCAGGTCTTTCAGTGCTCTGTCAAACTCTTCACACAGTATCATATCTCCCATTTCATCTTCATATACATCCTCTTCCACTTCTATAATATTGCTATCAAGTACATCGCCCGTGTATAGACCCTCTATATACTCCTTCCACCTTTCTGCTTTCCCTTCTTTGCTTAGAACTGGGTTTCCATCTGCGCTTTGATATTCATAAAAGTGGTTCTCTTTTCTCCAAAGGTTTCTTTAATTTTCCTGTAGGCAGTATCTATCTTACCCCTAGTGAGATAAGCCTCTACATCCTTGCATTTGTCCTCTATCCATCCCTGCTTAGCCATTTTGCACTTCCTGCCGAACTCATTTTTGAGACGTTTGTATTCCTTTTTGTCTGCTTCATTTACTGCATTTTTATATATTCACCTTTCATCCATTAAATTCAATATATCCTCTGTTACCCAAGGATTTCTACTAACCTTTGTCTTTTTACCTACTTGATCTTCTGCTGCCTTCACTGTTTCTTCCCTCAAAGCTACCCATTCTTCTTCTACTGTATTTCTTTCCCCCATTCCTTTCAATCATTCCCTAATGCTCTCCCTGAAACTCTGTACAACCTCTGGTTTTCTAAGTCCATCCAGGTCCCATCTCCTTAAATTCCCACCTTTTTGCAGTTTCTTCAGTCGTAATCTACAGTTCATAACCAATAGATAGTGGTCAGAGTCCACATCCAGCCCTGGAATTGTCTTACAATTTAAAACCTGGTTCCTAAATCTCTGTCTTACCATTATATAATCTATCTGAAACCTCCCAGTATCTCCAGGCCTTTTCCATGTATACAACCTTCTTTCATGATTCTTGAACCAAGTGTTAACTATGATTAAATTATGCTCTGCACAAAATTCTACCAGGCAGCTTCCTCTTTCATTTCTTACCTCCATTTCATATTCACCTACTACATTTCCTTCTCTTCATTTTTCTTCTACCGAATTCCAGTCACCCATGACTATTAAATTTTCATCTCCCTTCTATATCTGAATAATTTCTTTTATCTAATCATACATTTCATCGATCTCTTCGTCATCTGCGGAGCTAGTTGGCATACAAACTTGTACTACTGTGGTAGGCATGGGTGTCGTGTCTATCTTGGCCACAATAGTGCATTCACTATGCTGTTTGTAGTAGCTTACCTGCACTCCTATTTTTTTTTATTCATTATTAAACCTACTCCTGCATTACCCCTATTTGATTTTGTATTTATAACCCTGTATTCACCTGACCAGAAGTCTTGTTCCTCCTGCCACCAAACTTAACTAATTCTCACTATATCTAACATTAACTTATCCATTTCCCTTTTTAAATTTTCTAACCTACCTGTCCAATTAAGGGATCTGACATTCCATGCTCCAATCTGTAGAACACCAGTTTCCTTTCTCCTGATAACGATGTCCCCCTGAGTAGTCCCCACCCAGAGATCCTAATATTTTACCCAAGAGGACGCCATGAGAATTTAATCATACAATAAAGCTGCATGCCCTTGGGAAATATTATGGCTGTAGTTTTCCCTTGCTTTCAGCCGTTCACAGTACCAGCACAGCAAGGCTGTTTTGGTTAGTGTTACAAGGTCAGGTCAGTCAACCATCCAGTCTGTTGCCCCTGCGCCTCTTCAGGAACCACACATTTGCCTGGCCTTTCAACATATACCCCTTCTTTGTGGTTGCCCCTACGGTACAGCTATTTGTGCTGCTGAGGCATGCAAGCCTCCCCACCAACAGCAAAGTCCATGGTTCATGGCGTGGGGAGGGGGGAAAGGGGGGGAGGAATGTAGATATGAGTTACTAATAACACCAATGCATGTAACACACGTAATCTACATAAATCTCTGCCCAATGTTCTACACTTCTAGAGAGTAAATTAATTCTTATTCATCCTTTATGACAGCTGAAGTGTTCTTCAGGGAAAGGCAACTTCCACCATCATGGGAGCTGCTCACTCTTCTGTTTATAAATAGACTATGCCTCTGCAATATTTCCTGACCAGTCCTCTAATGCAAGTAGACTAAGTAACTTGATTGAGCTCATGTTTATATAGTGGACTTATTTTCAGCTCATTAAATGAGCACTTACTTGCACTTGTTGAAGTATTACGTAAAATAAGTTCCTGAAAACAATGGGTTTGAGTTTAATTTGTGAGAGTGATGTTGTCAGTGACCTGTGTAGTGTTGATGGGAAAAAAAAATGGATTGGCAAATGTGACACCTTGCTGTTGTTTATTGTTGACATCATATTGTAAGGCTGTACAATTGTGTTTTAGTCACTTGGTGGTGAATTAATAAATGACCAAAAAGTTAGTGCACTTCTATCACTGTTAATTGTGTTACTGGTAGGCTACATAAATCTTTTCCATTCAAGAATTGGTGGCACTTGTAGAGTGGGGTGCACTGGAAGGAGCCACATACCACACATCCTCAGTATATCTTCCAAGATGGGCATGAATAAATCTGATGGAATGGAACTGATCACGTTCAAGTCTACAATTGCAATCTGCTGTAATGCATTGGTTGATTTATGTTGAAAAATCTGAAGTTCCATAACACCTAAGTGGCCTGCTTCAGTTGCAGAGGGAGATCATTTAAGCCCCTGGACCTCTTCATATGTTGGGAGATCTGAAGCTGGAGTGATGCATTTGATACCCTCAAACTGCAAAAAGTATTCTGACTCTTGATAGTACCAACAATGAAATCAACATTGTTGAGTACATATTGACAGCATGCTACGCTTCACCAGGCTCTTCACTGTGATAGACAGCTGACAGCACCAGCTATTGAGCTTTTTTACATAACAGGTCATTTAACAACTGAAAATAAATACTCACTTTCTTCACATGACAGAACTGTATAGAAAATTCTGGGAAGGTATAGTCTGCCTGTAAACTTGAAAGTAAGCAGCACTCGTAGTATGGAAGTTGCCTTTCCTGAAAGAGCACTACAGCTGCCATTCAGGATGACTGAGAGTCACTATCCCCTCTAGCAGTGTACAACATTGTGTAGAGAGTTCCATAGATTCTATCGATATTAGTGTTATTAGTAACTCATATCTGTATTCCATGTTGTGTTAGTACATTTTGTGGAAAATAAGCACCCCTCTCCCACAGGGCAATCTGTGCACTGTCACCAGTGCTTCATAAGGCTTGTAAAACATCTTGCAGTTGCTTCTTGAGCATAGTGGGGCAGGTAGAGTGGAGCATTATCTCCTCACTCTTCAGTTTGCATACCTGTGAAGGTGGAAACTGCATGAACACAACCTGGCAATCTACTTTTACCCCAAACATCCCTCCTGCACTCTGTTTATAGTGGTTGGGGAGAGAGATAATTTACATTGTCCACATCTGCAGTAATTATCATTTACCCCCACCAAAAACTATCTGCCCAGAAATGCATGCGTTCGTGGGTCCGTGTTAAGAACATTGTGGCAGTTTGAGAACAATGAATAAATGTAAATTCTTTTTAGTTTTGGTTTGTGGCTTCGTAATTTACCTTTTCTCTGCAACAATGTACAACAATGTGAGCAGAGATGCAGTGACTATTCTCTGTTTGTGTTGACTTCGACTCTGAAAAGCTCTATTTACAAATGCAATTACATGCATCTTTCTCATACCAGCTCAAAGTTAACTTACTGGAATAATTGTACTAACTGCCCCCCCTCCCCCTCACACTGTATACAGGCATGATCCATATCACTGATCACTGGACGTCAGTTACACTGATGGTACATTACATTGTTTGCACCTCCTCTGTACTTTCAACTCTTGGCCTGTCAGGGTACTGAGACTTTTATTCGTGGCCAAAATTACTTCGTTTACTCCCAGAATGCATCATTACATTATATATATAATTTTATTTACAAATTATTATTATTAACAATATTTATAAAAAAAAAAAAGATTTAAAGGTTGTGTCAACAGGCACATTTTAATTCAGAGTCCGTAGTTTGATTATTGGAATGTAATCTGCTATTGCAACTTTCTCCAGTGTGTACACCTCATGAGAGGCATTCTGCATGTGCACTTGAGGTTGTTAATGTTGCAGATAAGTTGAGCTGACCATGAGTGAGTTACAATTTCACTTGTTTACCCGAAGTCAATAAGAGTGTTCATCCAATTGTTGCAACGTGGTGTGCAGAGGCATGTGCATAATGGAACCATTGATGCTGTGGCAAGTAGGTTCACCATTTACAGTCCAGACATTTATTCTTGTCTTAATTCTCATGTTTCAGTGGTTGAACCAGGCACATGCTATCAGCATCCCAAAGATACTTGAATGGGCTCAAGATAAGTCTCCAATGCTTTTATTCATTTCCATACCCTCTCTATGATAGAATGTCTCATCAATACCCTAGTCACTGAGGATATAAATGTTCGTTCCTGCCCTGCACTGGCCCACGTTTTTCACAGGAACACACATAGAGTTACAGATTTCAAAAAAATGTTTGTAGCACATTTAAAGTTATTATTAGTTCATGTATGCAGAACTTGAAAACATATTCAGCTTTACATTGCATCATAGTTTTTACATTTCATCTTTGATACAATAACCTAAATATTTAGATTTTAAGATATATTGACATGCCTGGTTTACAAATTTCTTACTCCGTCTTCATCATCAGTTATCTGCTATATTAGCAGGTCCTTTACCTCTCCATTTTCTGCGATCCATTGCTTCCTTCTTAAGGCTGCTGTATGTTGTACCGTCCATCATGTCATCCAGTATCTGGAATCTCTTCCTTCCTCGCTTCCTTTTCCCTTCTACATAACGTTCTAAAACTGTTTTTATCAGTCCGTCATTCTTTCTTAATATATGCCCAATCCAATTTCTTTTTCTTCTCTTTATTACATGTAGTAACTGCCTTTTCTCTCCCACTCTTCTCAGTACCTCTTCATTTTTTACTCTGTCCATCCAACTTATTCTTTCCATCTTCCGCCATGTCCAGATCTCAAAAGCCTTACTCCGTACGTACACATTTTCATATGGCATTTACACAAAAATTTATATAAACACCAAACAGAAATTATGCATACAAGACAGTTAATATTATGTACCTCTCTTGTGATTTTATGTCACATAACACCTGTAAGTTTTTACATTATCATTTTTATCACATTTTGGTCTTGGGCATTACACTTTTGAACGTTCATTTGTGAGCAGCCTGTATTCACCATCTCATCTTACTTTAACGTTAGACAGGTTATCATTTTTTCAATCTCATTTTCAAGTATTGCAAAAATATTTGCATACATCATTATCACATGACTTGCATAAATTTTGTGTTCATACACTGCACCTTACGCAAGTGTCTACCATTACAGATGTGGAGGAAGGAAAGCTTCATAAAATGAAATCGTGATCGATAAGCCTACACAACTACACTTAGCTATGCCTCTGACAAGTTTACTAGAATGAGTCTTCTGGTCTACAGGAAATATTATGGACAGGAAGAAGCATCATTTTTACTCTACTACTGCAACCCTCGTTCATCAAGAGAGAACTATTGCACATCATTTTATAACTTTCTACTTGTGTTAATTCACTTACTTCATATTTACTATCCTCAGATACATTCTGACAGTACAGCATTGTGTTATACAAGTATCATCATCAGCTGCAAACAGTGTGCTTCAGTATCAGTCACTTACAGACTTACACTTACTTTCTTTTGCTACATGATATCACCCTTGTGTACTCTGTTGTCCATGAATATGTGTGCAAGAATTGTGGCAGTGAAAAAGTGTAAAACAATGTTGAGACAACTTGTGTATGTGGGTAAATGTGCTGTAATACTCTTGCTTGGCACTCTTCTCAGTCCCTTTGACTTGTTATGCATAATCTGGCTCCTTTCTATTTGGTAACACAAGATCTAAGCTCATCCTTTTTATACATCTGACATACTGTAGCTTTTTCATACACACATTCACACTATCACACTCGCACATATTTTTATACCTGTAATTATTTATTTTCAGTGCGGCCCTTATGCTTTCGTACTATCTATCTACAGTGTTCTCTATTTTACTCAGGATGTGACTCTGCATTGCTCGCTGCAAGGACACTTAAATACTAACTTAAAAAGCCAAGTGTATAATTGCTCATTGGATACTAATTCATCACACTTTCAATGATCATATATTCTATGTCTACATGGTTACTCTGCAATTTACACTTAAGTGCCTGGCAGAGAGTTCATCGAACCATTTTCATACTACTTCTCTACCATTCCACTCTCTAATGGCACGTGGGAAAAAGGAAAACTTAAATCGTTCCATTTGAGCTCTGATTTCTCTTATTTTATTATGATGATCATTTGTCCCTATGTAGCTGTATGTCAACAAAATATTTTTGCATTCAGAAGAGAAAGTTGGTGATTGAAATTTCGTAAATAGATCTTGCCACAAAGAAAACTGCCTTTGGTTCAGTGACTGCCACCCCAACTCGCTTATCATATCAGTGACACTCTCACCCCTATTGCGCGATAACATGAAACGAGCTGCCCTTCTTTGCACTTTTTTGATGTCCTCCTTCAACCCTACCTGGCAAGGATCCCACGCCATGCAGCAATATTCCAGCAGAGGACTGACAAGAGTAATGTAGGCTGTCTCTTTAGTGGGTTTGTCGCATCTTCTAAGTGTTCTGCCAACAAAGCACAGTCTTTGTTTCGCCTTCCCCACAATATTATCTAGGTGGTCTTTCCAATTTAAGTTGCTCATAATTGTAATTCCTAGGTATTTAGTCGAACTGATAGTCCTTAGTGCGATTTATTGTATACCCAAAATTTATTGGATTTCTTTTAGTACCCATGTGGATGACCTTGCACTTTTCTTTGTTTAGTCCCAATTGCCGCTCCTCACACCAATTCTCTCTAGATCATTTTGTAATTGGAATTCACTGTCTGATGATTTTACTAGATGGTAAATTACAGCGTCATCTGCAAAAAAATCTAAGGGGGCTGCTCAGATTATCACCTAGACCATTTATGTAAAGCAGGAACAGCAGAGGGCCTATGACACTACCTTGCAGAATGCCAGATATCACTTCTTTTCTTCTTGATGAATTGCTATCACTACAAACTGTGACCTTCTGAGAGGAAATCACAAATCCAGTCACACAATGAGATGATATTCCATATGCATTCATGGGAATAAAGAGCTAGCTATGGTGCACAAGAATGATATTTTCTGATTCCATGTTGGTTATGTATCAATAAGTCATTTTCTTCAAGGTGATTCATAATGTTCAAGTACAGTATATTCTCCAAAATCCTTCTGCAAATTGAGGTCAGTGATATGGGTCTGTAATTCAGTGGGTTACTCCTATTTCCTTTCTTGAATATTAGTGGGCCTGTGCTACTTTCCAGTTTTTAGGAACAGACCTTTTGTCAAGTGAGCAGTTGTGCATGATTGCTAAGAAAGGCACTATTATGTCTGCATACTCTGAAAGGAACCTGACTGGTATACCATCTGGACCAGTAGACTTGCCTTTCTTAAGTGATTTGAGTTGTTTTGCAACACCTAAGATATCTAGTTTTATGTCACTCATGCTAACAGCTGTTCTGGTTTCGAGTTCTGGAATATTTACTTTGTCTTCTTTCGTGAAGGAATTACAGAAAACTGTATTTAGTAACTCCGCTTCAGTGGCACCATCTTCAGTAACATTTCCATCACTATTGCGCAGTGATGATATTGATTGTTTTTTCTCACTGGTGTACCTTAGATACAACCAGAATCTCTTTTGGTTTTCTACCATCACTATTGCACAGTGATGATAATGACTGTTTTTTGTCACTGGTGTACCTTAGATACAACCAGAATCTCTTTTGGTTTTCTACCATATTTTGAGACAATGTTTCATTGTGGAACCTATTAAAAGCATCTCGCATTTACGTCTGCACTAAATTTCGAGCTTCCATGAAACTTAGCCAGTCTTGGGGATTTTGCATTCTTCTGAATTTGATATGCTTTTTTCGTGGCTTCTGCAACAGTGTTCTGACATGTTTTGTGTAGTCTCTTATTAACTTAGGTGGTATGAGTCTATCTATTGCTGTCGATACTGTATCTTTGAATTTGAGCCATATCTGGTCTACACTTACATAATTAGCTTGGAAGGAAAGGAGACTCTCTCTTAGGAAGGTATCAAGCGAATTTGTATCTGCTGTTTTCAATAGATATGTTTTGTGTTTATTTTTAGTGGTTTTGGTTGATATTGTTTTGAGCCTCACAACAATAACCTTGTGTTCACCAATCCCTGTATCCATCATGATGCTCTCTATTAGATCAGGATTATTTGTGGCTAAGAGGTCAAGTGTGTTTTTGCAACCATTTACAATTCATGTGGGCTTATGAACTAATTGTTCAAAGTAATTCTCAGAGAAAGCATTTAGTACAATTTCACAAGATGTTTTCTGTCTACCACTGGCTTTGAATATGTATTTTCGCCAACAAATCGAGAGTAGATTGAAGTCTCCACCAATTATAACTGTATGAATGGGATACTTATTTGTAATAAGATTCAAGTTTTCTTTGGACCGTTCAGCTATTATATCATCTGAGTCAGGGAGTTGGTAGAAGGAGCCAGTTATTATTTTGGTACAGCTGTTGAGTATAACCTCTACTCACAGTAGTTCGCAGGAACTACCTATTTCAACTTCACTACACGATAAACTGCTACCAACAGACCCAAACACACCACCACCTACTTTATTTAATCTGTCCTTTCTGAACACAGTTTGTGCCTCTGTAAAAATTTGGGCAGAATTTATCTCCGGCTTTAGCCAGCTTTCTGTTCCTATAACGATTTCAGCTTCAGTGCTTTCTATCAGCACTTGAAGCTCTGGTACTTTTCCAACACAGCTACGACACTTTACAACTACAGTACTGACTGTTGCTTGGACGATACTCATCGTTTCTTTGCCCTGTACCCTTTGAGACTGGAGCCCTTTTTGATCTTTCCTGAGACTTTTTAACCTAAAAAACTGCCCAGACCATGCCACACTGCCCCTGCTACCCACGTAGCCACCTCCTGTGTGTAGCAGACACCTGACCTATTTAGCGAAACCTGAAACCCCACCATTCCATGGCACAAGTAAAGGAATCTGCGGCCTACACGGTTGTAGAACCGTCTGAGCCTCTGATTCAGACCCTCCACATGGCTCTGTACCATAGGTCCGCAACTGTTCCTGTCGACGATGCTGTACATGGTGAGCTCTGCCTTCATCTCGCTAGCAAGGCTGGCAGTCTTCATCAACTGAGATAGCTGCCGGAAACCAGAGAGAATCTCTTCTGATCCATAGCGACACACATCATTAGTGCTGACATGAGCCACCACCTGCAGTTGGCTGCACCCTGTACCCTTCATGGCATCCAAAAGGACCCTTTCCACATCTTGGATGACTCCCCCTGGTATGCACACAGAGTGCACATTGGCTTTCTTCCCATCCTTAGCTGCCATATCCCCAAGGGGCTCCATCACTCGCCTAACATTGGAGCTCCCAATGACAAGCAATCCCACCCTCTGCACTTGACCAGACCTCTCAGGAAGACCTGCCACTGCCTCAACAGGCGAGGCCATCCTTGTTGGCTCAGAAGTACTTTCAGCAGTAGGCAGTACCTCAAACCTGTTACAGAGGTGTAAGGGTACAGCCTTGCGGCCAGCACCAACTTTCGCCTTCCGTCCAGGGATTTGCGACCCCGCCATGGTTCGCCAATCACCGTCAGGCAAGTGTCGACCTGCAGAGATGTCCAAATCCAAGGGCGCAGTGGCATCAGAGATTCCAGGCGATGCTACAGGTTCCAGAGGTGCCAAAGCGCATAGTTCTTCCTGTTTTTCTTAATCTTAGTTTAGTTCTGTAGTGTAAACATTTTCTTTCCGTACTAGTCAATTCATGTGAAGTTTCTAAGTTTCTCAAAGTGTAGATTGCTTGGTGTTTCTTTGCTAAGCTATGCTCGTCATCTGGCTTGTGCTGTGCTTTGCTTATGTGCAAAGGTAGCTACTGGATGTGCACAGTTCTGACCCCACTAAAAAAAAAAAAAAAAAAAAAAAAAAAAAAAAAAAAAAAAAAAAAACTCTGAGCACTATGTGACTTAACATCTAAGGACATCACACAACACCCAGTCATTACAAGGCAGAGAAAATCCCTGACCCCGCCGGGAATCGAACCCGGGTGCGCGAAGCGAGAACGCTACCGCACGACCACGAGCTGCAGACTGTTCCCACTCCATTTCACTAGTTTCATGCACTGCACCTCAATCGCATGCATACTGTGTGTTCAAACAGTACAATGTCAAATTAAATAATGTCTCACACTCAGTGAGGGTAATGTTTTCTGTCCTGTAAACATACAATAACAATCTTACATAACCAAAACTTACATCCTAATATGGCAACACACATGAAATAGGCAAAAATGAAACCTTTGCTTAACACTAAACATCAATCATAATAAGTATACTCATTTCTTACATACACTTATACATATGCCTCCAAGCCATTCTTGATCAGTGTCAAATTCTGTTTAGTGCACAAATTCACGTAAATCTTTGTGCGGGTAGATCCCATATTCCTTACCATTGTTAAAGTGTACTAAGTTATAGAGTCCTGGGTGAGGGATTTTTCATATAACAAATGACCCTGTGTACAGCAGTTGCCTCTTGCGAATCAAACTCATTAGGGGTAACCTCAACTTTATGCACATTATGCGTCTGGTTTTGCCAGGTAGTATCTTTCGCAGCTCTCGATTCAAAATTTCATTGTCCCTGGCTACTATTTGCAATATAATTTTGATTGTACTGATTATAGTCAGGTGGTGGCAGATTATTTTGTTGCCCGGTTGTGTTCTGACCTTACCAGTGGCCATTCAGGTCATTGCCCCTGGTCCATAGTACATTGTATGTTTGCTGACTACAACCTCTTTGACCATTACATTCTGACTGACTGAAATTCTGTCCTTGGTTATTTTTGCATCCTCGCTTGAATTTTTGTTCCTTTCCACTACCAAATTGGTTCCTGTTGGTATTGCTGCTAGGGGGATATGGCTGCCAGCCATGTTGGTTCTTATTGCCATTCCCGCCATGTTGTTCATTAGATTTGTGTGATCTACCTGCGTGATGTCACTTTGTAGTTGCACAGGTCTCTCTTCATAGATAAGATCAATAGAATTGAGAACTGAGAGAAAATTCTCTATCGTGCTCAGTAGTAGTAATTAATTTCTCACATATATGAGCCGGAAGTCGACTTCTCAAAATTTTTAGGGCTTTGGATGATACTGAGTTTGTCCAGTAACAGGTTTTATTTGGTACTTCAAGAAGTATCTTCTGAGCCCTCCACGTTTATTGATGAATGGTACTGACGTAAACATGTCACATCTCAATCTCTCTTATACTGCAATGTACCAGAACTCGTCTAGTAATGCCTTTTGAAACTGTTTGCAGATAAGACATTTTTCCACTTTGTCAGTGACCCACAGTAACAAATCACCCTATGTATAACCTGTCACAAAGCATATCTTCTGCATTTTGGTCTAATTCCTTGGGAAAATATTCTGTAATGCTTTTACAAACACAGAAGAAAACCATCAGAAACTGCCTGTGTTGCAATACACCTTCATCTGCAAGCAAAATAGAAAAACATGCAGCACTGTCCATTACCAATATGGTATTGTTTTGATGTATCAGATCGTACTCCGAATACCTTTGCACAAGAGGCACAGAAGTTGGCAGTGTCTAATGCATTTTATTGTTGTGATCTATTTCACCTGATAGGTTAGAGTTCAAGTGTGGGTAGCTGTTCAGATTATCTATCCTGTCTGTTGACACCTGATAACTTGGGTCTGAATGTTCCCCTCTGTTTTCAATGTTATTAACAATCTTAGTTAATGATTTTTCCTCCACTGCTTTCAATCTCTGATCTATTTCAGCTCCTAGTTCTGCCTTCTGTAGCTTCATTGCTTCCTTGATCACATCTACATAACCCTTGTGTTCCTAGACTGCCTTCTGTGCCAGGGTACTGCCTTGGTCTAGGATACCAGCCTTGGCTCTGTTCTTTATTTACTTAATGTGTTTATCTATCCATTCTTGCTCTTTTCTTATGAACTGAGTAATCAAACATTTGCTACTTAGTTGCAATGACAGGTCTTGCACCTGTTCAGGTAGACCTTTGTATGCTGTTTGTAACCCATATATGGCACCTGCGAGAGTATTTATATTCTGGCACAATTATGACTGCTCCTGCAGCATTTATGTCTGAGCCTCAGATACTCCCTTCACCTTTCCCATGAACTGTTCATGTATCTTGCCTACTGATGATAATTTTTAGGTTAAATTATTTATATCTTGAGACAAATCACTGAGAAATTGTGTTTTAGGTCTTTCCCCAAACTTAAAAGTTTATCTGATAATTCATTTGAAAGATCAATACACAAATCTTTTGCCAAGTCACTGAACTGTTGTGTTATGTCAATTTTGAAAGCACCAAGATTTTGCTTTTTCTGTTCAAGTAATTCCCATTGTGTATTTGTCTGTTGTTTTGAAAACTCATTAAATTTTTCATCAGTACTTTGTTTGAGTGTTTGTTTTTTCTGTTACTTAAACTCATTCTTAAAATCATTGAAGCTTTGTTTAAATAACTGTTGTGACATTGCATCATGATTGGGGTTTCCGCTGTGTGCAGTGCACCCTGCCCAATCACATTTGCATTAGGCGTAAGTGTGGCAGGCAAAGAATGATATACTAAGTCCACACTGTCATGTGTTACATTTTCACCAGGGAAAAAATACTCCATGGAGAAAATTACAACCCTGTCTCATCTATTGTCATCATTGTATCATTTTGAATAATAATGTTACTATCATTTGTGTCCACGTTAATTAAAAAATTTAATTGGCCATTGTCACTGCAACTAACATTTTCAGTTTTGATTTCAGCTACATCTTGTGCTTGGCTATCCAACAATATACTGGCAACAGTGTGCATGTTGACAGCACTCGTTTTTCAATAATTTTGCAAAATGACAAAATAAATTAATACTTTTGAAAAGGAAATATTCTGTTTGCAGTAATGAGGATACAATCACAAAACCCATTCAGCAGTGCCTCATTAACAGGTATCAAAATACGTTGTCAGCATAACTAAACTGCATGCAAACATTCCTCGCCCTACAATTAATTTTATTTCCGAATGTCTACATATTTTATGAGAATGCTTCAATTTGAGAATTGGATAAGGAAAGTTACTACAATCACTGTTGGCTAAGACACTAATAAGTGCAGTCATGAATGCAATGGATTGTGAATTTTCCTAACTTTTCGTTAGCTTTCTCACTTCTTCCAGAATTAATTCTCTAATTGATTAGGTTTAATATTTTGTGCATCATGTGAGTCCCATCCTCATTGTGATAACATAGTATCCCACACATGAAAAAGAGAAAGACAACACTTAGTATAATAGAAAATTTACAAAATTATATAATAATTTTAAATTGTCACAAACATCCTCTTTCTCTTACCTGACAGCAACTCATGCTGCAGGTTGCCAGATATGGTGGTTGGTGAGAGAGATAATGTGGATTTTCCACATATGCAGTAATTATCGTTTAGATACACCAAAAATTGCCTGCCCAGTAATGCGTTCAGGCTTAGATACGTGCATGTTAAGAATATTCTGGCAGTTCTGGAATATTGGATAAATGTTAATTCCGCTTAGTTTTGGCGTGTGGCTTGGTAATTTACTTTTTCTCCCCTATGATGGCTATGGAAAATGAGGCACATAAGAAAAATGATAGTTTTGTTCTTCAGATTTCTGTTAACTTACTGAGATAATCATACTTCCCTACAATATCTTTGCCATACAGGGACAACACAAGTATTTATTTATATGTGTAGGCCATTTAAGGAACATACACATGTTACATATCCAGATCACAATTTAACCCTTAATTGACACGACTGCACTTAGGTCTGGTACAAACATTTAAGATATGTTTTAACCCACTTTGTTTAATCATAAATATCAATTTTATACCATTAAAACAATTTTTTAGTAATCTGAGATTTTTCCACACCCTGCAATGGTGAAACTATTAGTCCTAGAGAAAACATGAATAGAACTTTTTTGTAAGAAATTTAATGTAGTTTAATTTTATACTGGGAAACTATTTCACTAGGAGCAGTGGGTTTTGAGTTATTCAAGAAAAATATAAAGTTTAACACAAACGCTCACACCCCACCAGTCAGGATTTTTAGTGTGTGATTCAGTACACTCCCTCCTAGCACTGAGCACTGTGCTAAAAACGTTTGACATGATTCCTTCCCCCACCACCCAGCCAGGTTTTTTTAAATTTTTTTTTAAGAAATCAAATATAATGCTATTATATCCCCAATGTTATTCAGTCTGTGTATTGAGCAAGCAAGCAGCAAAGGAAACAAATGAAAAATTCAGAGTATGTATTAAAATCCATGGAGAAGAAATAAAAACTTTAAGGTTCGCCAATGACATTGTAATTCTGTCAGAGACAGCAAAGGACTTGGAAGAGCAGTTGAACAGAATGGACAGTGTCTTAAAAGGAGGATATAAGATGAACATCAACAAAAGCAAAACAAGGATAATGGAATGTAGTCGAGTTAACTCGGGTGATGCTTTTTAGATACTGTAATTGTAAATTCAGGCAGGTTGTAGTGCAGTCATTAAGCATTTGTTTTGTTTTGGTACATCAGTGGCACTTGTCTGTCTAGTAGGTTCTGAGAGACCCGTGTGGCCTGGGCTCCCAGTTGGTGCACATCGACAGTGCAGAAAGAAATGTATATAGCTTCTTTTCTGTGTTTACTTCTTAGGTTCTTACTTACATTGCATGTGAGTTTCGTATAGAAGGTGTAATTTCAAGTTTTAGTTACTGTAATTGTAAATTCAGGCAGATTGTAGCGCAGTCGTTAGGCATTTGTACAGGTTAGTTCATACATTGTTTGCGTGTTTCCCTTGCGTTATCTAGGCACGGACTCATGTTTCAGTAGCTGTTGTTCAACATCGATTAGAATGGACAGGGACTGTGATTGCTGTGTTTGGATGAGAGCTGAGTTGGAATCCCTTCACTCACAGCTGCAGGCGGCGCTGACTTCGGTCGCGCAGCTTGAGGCTGTTGCCAATGGGCACCACTGTGGGGAGCCAGACTTGGGTATTGCGGGGATGTCAACCTCGTCCCATCTGTCGTCTGTCCCCAGATCAGTCTGCCGCTGTGGTTGCCCCAGCCGCTGCCTGCAGTGGGGCTGAGCCCTCACCTGTGGTTGATTGGGAGGTCATTCCAAGGTGTGGCAGGCAGCGAAAGATGTCCCCGGAGGCTGATCAGAGAGCCTCCCCGGTGCATCTGACAAACAGATTTCAGGTACTGTCTCTGGCTGGGCCAGATGTGGCTGCCTGCCCTGTTTCAGAGGATGATTCCCAGCCTTCAAGGTCTGGGCAATCGCATAGGGTGGGCTTATTGGTAGTTGGGAGCTCCAATGTTAGGAGCGTAATGGGGCCCCTTAGGGATATGGCGGCTAAGGAGGGGAAGAACTCCAGTGTACACTCAGTGTGCATTCTGGGTGGAGTCATTCCTGATGTGGAAAGGGTCCTTCCAGATGCCATGAAGGGCACAGGTGCAGCCAGCTGCAGGTGGTGGCACGTGTCGGCACTAATGACGTGTGTCGCTTTGGATCTGAGGAAATTCTTTCTGGATTCCAGCGGCTATCTGATTTGGTGAAGGCTGCTGGTCTTGCTTACGAGATAAAGGCAGAGCTCAGCATCTGCAGCATCATTGACAGAACCGACTACAGACCTTTGGTACAGAGCCAGGTGGAGGGTCTGAATCAGAGGCTCAGACGGTTTTGCGACCATGTTGGCTGCAGATTCCTTGACTTGCACCATAGGGTGGTGGGGTTTCGGGTTCCGCTGAATAGGTTAGTAGTTCACTACACTCAGCTGGCGGCTACACGGGTAGTGGAGGCTGTGTGGCATGGACTGGGCGTTTTTTTAGGTTAGAAGGACTCGGGAAAGTACGGGGTGGGCTGCAATCTCAAAGGGTGCATGGCAAATACAGGACGTGCTTGGATCAAGGAACAGTGAGAATTGTAGTTGTAAATTGTTGTAGTTGTGCTGGGAAAGTCCCTGAGCTTCAAGCGCTAATAGAAAGCACAGAAGTTGAAATTGTTATAGGTACAGAAAGCTGGCTAAAGCCTGAAATAAGTTCTGCAGAAATTTTTACTAAGTCTCAGACGATGTTCAGGAAAGATAGGTTAGGCAGAATTGGTGGTGGAGTGTTTGCATCTGTCAGTAGTGGTTTATCTTGTAGTGAAGTCGAAGTAGATACTCTGTGGGAATTGGTATGGGTGGAAGTTATACTTATCAGCCGAACTAAGTTAATAATTGGCTCCTTCTACCGACCCCCAGACTCCAATGGTATAGTTGCTGAACAGTTCAGAGAAAATTTGAGTCTCGTAACAAATAAATACCCCACTCATATGGTTATAGTTGGTGGGGACTTCAACCTTCCCTCGATATGTTGGCAAAAATACTTGTTCAAAACCAGTGGTAGGCAGAAAACATCTTCCGAGATTGTCCTAAATGCTTTCTCCAAAAATTATTTCGAGCAGTTAGTCCACGAACCCACGCGAATTGTAAATGGTTGCGAAAACACACTTGACATCTTAGCCACAAACATTCCAGAGCTAATAGAGAGCATCATCACTGATACAGGGATCAGTGATCACAAGGTCGTTGTAGCTAGGCTCAATACTGTTTCTTCCAAATCCACCAGAAACAAACGCAAAATAATTTTATTTAAAAAAGCAGATAAAGTGTCACTAGAAGCCTTTCTAAGAGACAGTCTCCATTCCTTCCGAACTGACTATGCAAATGTAGACAAGATGTGGCTCAAATTCAGAGATATAGTAGCAACAGCAATTGAGAGATTCATACCTCATAAATTGGTAAGAGATGGAACTGATCCGCCATGGTACACAAAAAAGGTCCGAACGCTGTTATAGAGGCAACGGAAAAAGCATGCGAAGTTCAGAAGAACGCGAAATCCCGAAGATCAGCTAAAATTTACAGACGCACGAAATTTGGCACAGACTTCAATGCGAGATGCCTTTAATAGGTTCCACAATGAAACATTGTCTCGAAATTTGGTAGAAAATCTGAAGAAATTCTGGTCGTACGTAAAGTACACAAGTGGCAAGACGCAGTCGATACCTTCGATGCGCAGTGCCAATGGTACTGCTACCGACGACCGTGCCACTAGTTATTGAATGCAGTTTTCCAAAATTCCTTCACCAGGGAAGACGAATGGAATATTCCAGAATTTGAAACACAAACAGCTACCTTAGAGGTTGCGAAGCAACTCAAATCGCTTGATATGGGCAAGTCTTCAGGTCCAGATTGTATACCGAGTAGGTTCCTTTCAGATTACGCTGATACAATAGCTCCCTACTTAGCAATCATATACAACCGCTTGCTCACCAATAGATCTGTACCTACAGATTGGAAAATTGCACAGGTCACACTAGTGTTTAAGAAGGGTAGTAGGAGTAATCCATCGAACTACAGACCTATATCATTGACGTCGGTTTGCAGTAGGGTTTTGGAGCATATACTGTATTCAAACATTATGAATCACCTCGAAGGGAATGATCTATTGATATGTAATCAGCATGGTTTCAGAAAAAATCGTTCTTGTGCAATGCAGCTAGCTCCTTATTCGCACAAAGTAATGGTCGCTATTGACAGGGGATCTCAAGTTGATTCTGTATTTCTAGATTTCCGGAAAGCTTTTGACACCGTTCCTCACAAGCGACTTCTAATCAAGCTGCGGGCCTATGGGGTATTGTCTCAGTTGTGTGACTGGATTCGTGATTTCCTGTGAGGAAGGTTGCAGTTCGTAGTAATAGACGGCAAATCATCAAGTAAAACTGAAGTGATATCAGGTGTTCTCCAGGGAAGCGTCGTGGGACCTCTGCTGCTCCTGATCTATATAAATGACCTGGGTGACAATCTGAGCAGTTCTCTTAGGTTGCAGGTGGCAGTTGACGCTAAATAACGAAAAGTGTGAGGTGATCCACATGAGTTCCAAAAGAAATCCGTTGGAATTCGATTACTCGATAAATAGTACAATTCTCAAGGCTGTCAATTCAACTAAGTACCTGAGTGTTAAAATTACGAACAACTTCAGTTGGAAAGACCACATAGATAATATTGTGGGGAAGGCGAGCCAAAGGTTGCGTTTCATTGGCAGGACACTTAGAAGATGCAACAAGTCCACTAAAGAGACAGCTTACACTACACTTGTTCGTCCTCTGTTAGAATATTGCTGCGCGGTGTGGGATCCTTACCAGATGGGATTGACGGAGGACATCGAAAGGGTGCAAAAAATGGCAGCTCATTTTGTATTATCACGTAATAGGGGAGAGAGTGTGGCAGATATGATACGCGAGTTGGGATGGAAGTCATTAAAGCAAAGACATTTTTTGTTGCGGTGAGACCTATTTACGAAATTTCAGTCACCAACTTTCTCTTCCGAATGTGAAAATATTTTGTTGAGCCTAGCCTACATAGGTAGGAATGATCATCAAAATAAAATAAGAGAAATCAGAGCTCAAACAGAAAGGTTTAGGTGTACGTTTTTCCCGCGCGCTGTTCGGGAGTGGAATGGTAGAGAGGTAGTATGATTGTGGTTCGATGAACCCTCTGCCAAGCACTTAAATGTGAATTGCAGAGTTATCATGTAGATGTAGATGTAGGTGTAGACGCTGAGGGAATTAGATTAGGAAATGAGACACTTAAAGTAGTAAAGGAGTTCTGCTATTTGGGGAGCAAAATAATTGATGATGGTCGAAGTAGAGAGGATATAAAATGTAGACTGGCAATGGCAAGGAAAGCGTTTCTGAAGAAGAGAAATTTGTTAACATTGAGTATAGATTTAAGTGTCAGGAAGTCGTTTCTGAAAGTATTTGTATGGAGTGTAGATATGTATGGAAGTGAAACATGGACGATAAATAGTTTGGACAAGAATGGAGTAGAAGCTTTTGAAATGTGGTGCTAAAGAAGAATGCTGAAGATTATATGGGGAGATTACAAAACTAATGAGGAGGTATTGAATAGAATAGGGGAGAAGAGGAGTTTATGGCACAACTTGACTAGAAGAAGGGATCGGTTGGTAGGACGTGTTCTGAGGCATCAAGGGATCACCAATTTAGTATTGGAGGGCAGTGTGGAGGGTAAAAATCGTAGAGGGAGACCAAGAGATGAATATACTAAGCAGATTCAGAAGGATGTAGGCTGCAGAACATACTGGGAGATGAAGCAGCTTGCACAGGATAGAGTAGCAAGGTAGAGCTGCATCAAACCAGTCTCAGGACTGAAGACCACAACAACAACATATATTCTTAAAAAATGAATCTCATGGGTTTGGAGAATGTATTGATGCACTTCTTCCTAATCCATTTTGTGTAGGTCACATAGTGGACTCAATAGGTTCCTTCAACAAAAAATAAATAAAAAATTAAAAAAATCCCCAGCTTTGTGAACTAAGGCAGAGAAGAAGTGACAGTCCAATTCTGTTTGTTGTGTTAATTCACCATAATCCATCTATTATGTTCAAATTAGCTGTAAATGATCTGCTAACTCAGTACTTAGAAAAATTGATAGTCTGTCAGACTATGAATCCTACAGTATCATCTGATATGCATTCAGTATCTCTTTAGTGCTGTAGAAATTGTATGTGTCTACAAACACTAAATTTTGCTATTGAGAGAACCAGTGATGATGTGCATGTGCTCATTACAGTCTGGAATGATTGATGTTTATATTTAATAAATACAAATGCAACAGTATGCATTCCATTAATCCATATGATAGCATACGACATCAAATAACAATTCAGTGCACTTGAGTGTCATTATGTAGGTATCTGTACTCTATTTTTTTTCTGTGGTTGCATTTTATGCTCTAGTCAGCACATGTTTTTGTATTGGACCTATCTCTATTTCCTGGTTTGGAACTGATGACCTCAGATGTTTAGTTCCATAGTGCTCAGAGCCATTTGAACCATATTTCCTGGTTTCTTACACTGGTAGCTGTTATAACAGCATGCCCTGTATAAGTGGAAGTGTCACAGAATGAGAAATCTGCTTTCCTAAGACTGATCATTCTGCCCTGTTCAACCTCACTAGCCTTCTGTTCTTGTTCAGCTTGATGCCACTGAAGCATACTGATAGTTCCTTTCATTTTCTACTTCATTTGACAGGATTTCAGTGCATGAGCTGGCATAACTTGGGCCTTCCCATCAAAAAGGAGAGAGTCCTGCTGTGCCTAGAGGTGGTTATCTCTCGGCACCCTGAATCACTTCTTGCTGGTACACCGTTCTACTTATCTTCAGTTCCATGTTCATTCAAGCCATTCTTTTTTGGTGCTGCAATTTCCACAATCACTAGAGTGTATTACTTGTTATACCAATGAACCTCCTCCCACGACAATTTTTTTTGCACTGTAGAATATAAGTTTTTCTGAACAATATGTACTATCATAAATACCCAAGCAAATAGTGATCCTAGAAACAACCAGAAATGCTGTCACCTTATCTCCATGTAGACAAGTCGGATTGTAGAAGTGCTGAAGACAGTGGGTGGTCATGGGTCCATTATTTAAAGAATTCATTTTAAATCATGACTGTTTTTATAAACACGTGGTTTAACAAGGAGAACTATGATAACTAAGTGGTCATGGGTCCATTATTTAAAGAATTCATTTTAAATCATTCCTGATTTTATAAACATGTGGGTTAACAAGGAGAACTATGATAACTAATTCCTTATGTAAACCACTGAAAACCTATAAACTACATCGAAATATGTTGTTGTGTTATGTTCTCTCATCTGTACATGTTTTAAGTGCACTGTAGAGATACTGATGTTCATCTTTTTTACATATTATAAGCCTAAGTTATGCATATTTTTTTCGTATAAATAAAATGATGATTCTTTGATATTTCTTCAACAAACAAGATTTTTCTTTCTGCATTTTCAGTATCTTCCATGCCTTCTGTCTCTACTTCAACTTCCTCTCACTTGGCTTCCCCCTCCCCCCCCCCCTTCCTTCCTCTGTCTGAGTGTGTTTGTGTGCATGAGTGTGTATGTGTGTGTGGGGGGGGGGGGGGGTGTGTGGAATCCATTTATTTTAATATATGGGTGAATGGGTCCCATTTTATGTAAGTTTTTTAACTTACTGCTGTTTTTTATCATTAACACTGGAAGTGCAGTTGTAGCACTGGATTTATTTAATTTTATAATTTTCATTGGGAACATAAGTAATATGGTTAATTAATATAAACTTTTATTTAAATTTTGTTTTTTAGGTGAGAGAAAATTTTTTGAATGTTTGTTGCTGGAGCAAGATAAGAAAGTTGTTGGTCAGGAGGTAATTACTTGGCCCAACTTGCCACGTATGTTGGTCTCTGCAGAAGTATGTCAGCTCATGTTGCCATCTGTGCAAAGGAAATTTCAAAATATTCTACATGTAACAGTCGAGTCTCTCCATAATCTGTTACCAGAAATGACAGAAAATATTACTTACAAGGCGGCTATAGCTTTCCCAACGTACTCAGAGGTGAGTTCTAAAAAAGTCAGATGTTTGATAGTGTATCAGTTTCACTGAGTAAGTCAAATCTGATTTTTGTTGTCTCTTCTACATTGCCTTGTTGGTAACACATCAATTTGTAGTCATGAAGCTGAAAATCTTAATGAATACTAGTCTGTTGCTCTATAATGTAAACAAGTCCACAATTTTAGTTCAATTTTTCTATGCATTTATTTTCCTCAGTGTCCAGTTATTGAATCAATGAGAAGTCTCTCAAACTTCATAAAATTAATATTTCTCAAAACAGGTCAGCACACCCAAACAAAAAGGAGTCTACTGTCTAATTGGACCCTGTCCTACATATAATTGAGATATTGTAAAATAATTGATGAAATAAAATTTAAAAACAGTTCTGTCTGTAGTTTCCAGACATAGAAGTGATTAAGATTAATTGCAGGGCACAGTTCCTATAACTCATTTCAATAACATTGGTCATTGTAGAAAGTCAATAGTTCAAAAATACTCATCTTTCTGATTAAAGCTGTAGTAGTTGTTGTTGTTACAGTTCTTCATTACACTGAAAATAAATGGAATACGATGTCACTGAGATGTTTCCTGGGTCTTGAAAGTCATAAAAAACAATATGTTAGTTTTCTTCTTGCAGTTAGTATTGTAGTATAATTCTTTCATTCTGTCATGAAACCTCCTTTATGGTAGATGGAAGGGCAGATCAACTACAGCAGCAGTACTTGACTCAGTTACAAATGCAAGTCAGAATTTTGAATACGAAGGGTTCTAAAGTATAACTATCTCTTCCTCCTTCACGTATTTTGTCAGTTTGTATCTGTTCTTTTACTAAGAAGTGATGACATGACATGAAAAGAGGGCCATGTTTTTACCAGACAGTCCCTTGAAAGGTTTAGTGTTTGGATATTGGATTTCAAAATTAGAGACTATAATAGAATTTAGCTCAAATGGGAGGATCAGTTGTAAAGAAGCATCTTACTTATGCATTAGCATATGTGTGTTGGACTGGATGGAAGACCTGTAATCTTATCATGAAAATATTAAAAGTTGTGCCATTGCCTGTTTAACAGAGGGAAATCATGATCATGTTATTTCAAGCTGAAATAATGTCAAAATAACTTGATGACATCAGACTTTTAAATCCCCAAACTAAACATTTGAAAAGATGAGGTTCTTATATATTTTGACCATGTGATTTGCACTAACAGCTTAGACAATTTCAGCTGCTCAAATGCATCTCTTTGTTGTCAGCAGTTGGCATGTGGCGAGTGTCCCATGGAAAATCTAAAGCTGTAATAAGAAACATGGATAATTATTTAATATAGTGGTAGTTGGTGTTAATTAAATTATTTGAATAACTGACTGAATATTTTACGATATTTATGTAAATGTTACTCATTACAGAATGGTTGGTGCACTTGTAATGGAAAAGGAACATGGATAATTATTTAATATAGTGGTAGTTAGTGTCAATTAAATTATTTGAATAACTGACTGAACTCAATATTTTACAATGTTTATGTAAATGTTACTCATTACAGAATGGTTGCCGCACCTGTAATGGGAAAGGCATCTAGTTGTATCTAGAGTAAAACAGGAGTGTTTCTCCTTCATGGAGGTGTAAAACAATCATTTATTTATTTAAACAGAAAAAATCACAGAGAGTATTGAAGGTTTTTAAATGCAGCTCATGGCTGGTCTATCGATATAGTGGTCTTACAATAGCACTGGGACATTGTGACTTTAGTAAGGCATTTGACTGTATTCCACATAAGGTCCTTCTCACAAGGGAACCCCCCTCAGATTTAATTACAAGTTGGCACAGTGGATAGGCCTTGAAAAACTGAACACAGATCAATCGAGAAAACAGGAAGAAGTTGTGTGGAACTATGAAAAAAATAAGCAAAATATACAAACTGTGTAGTCCATGTGTAAGATAGGCAGCATCAAGGACACTGCAAACTCTGAAGCACCGTGGTCCCGTGGTTAATGTGAGCAGCTGCGAAACGAAAGGTCTTTGGTTCAAGCCTCCCTTGAGTGAAAAATTTTTTATTTTCAGATTATTATCAAAGTTAAGGCACTCAAACATAATCAACTTCGCTCTCCCAAATTCCAGGACATGTTCAGATTTGCTTGGACACATGCAGGATTTGACGGTATACACACGGAAAAATTTGAAAACATTAAAAACATATGTTTTGACAGAGCACAGGGAAAACTGTGCGACTGTGAAACTGTTGCATTCATTTGTTGCAGTTCGTGTGACAAACTCTTATGTTTTCATAACTTTTTTGGGAGTGGTTATCACATCCACAAGAAAACCTAAATCGGCAAGGTAGAAGAATCTTTTTACCCATTCGCCAAGTGTACAAGGTAGATGGGTCGACAACATATTCCTGTCAGGTGACGCACGTGCCGTCACCAGTGTCGTATAGAATATATCAGATGTGTTGTCCTGTGCAGGAATCGGTTGACCTATGACCTTGCAATCAAATGTTTTCGGTGCCCATTGGAGAGGCATGTCCTTTCGTCTACTAATCGCACGGTTTTGCGGTGCGGTGGCAAAACACAGACACTAAACTTATTACAGTGAACAGAGACGTCAATGAACGTACGGACAGTTCATATGTAACTTTGCGAGAATAAAGAAAGTAAAATTTTCACTCGATGGAAGACTTGAACCAAGGACCTCTCATTCCGGAGCTGCTCACGCTAACCACGTGACCACGGCGCTCCTGAGCTCACAATGTCCTTAATGTTGCGTATGTTGCACATGGACTACCCAGTTCATATATTTTGCTTATTTTTTTCGTAGTTCCACACAACTTCTTCCTGTTTTCTCGATTGATCTGTGTCCAGTTTTTCAAGGCCTATCCACTGTGCCAACTTATAACAAAATCTGAGGGGGGGTGCAATGGGTAGGTTCCCTTGTCAGCAAACTAAAATCATATTGTATTCGGGGAGCTGTTCTACAAACTCTAAAATCTTACCTAAAAACAGACAACAGATTGAATCAGTGCAAGAAGCAAAATCAGGTGAAATGAAGTTAAAACACAGTGTGTCACAGGGATCTGTAATAGGGACCCTGTTGATCTTAATCTTCATCAATGACATAGGCTCCAATGGCCACACCTAGCAGCTTGCAGATGACACAACTTTGTTCTCAAAAGGGGAGGATGTATTTCGAGCTGTTCAACAAGCAAAAGTCTGTTTCATCATGAATAAGATGAAAGTTAATGAAGACAAAACACAGAGGGTGATATGCAGCCTAAGTGATACTGGAGCACTGGGTGACACAGCGGCAATTAAGCTTCTGGGCTTTTTCATTGATACCAAGTTAACTTGGCAAACATTAAACATATATGTTCCAAACTCTCACTGGTTCTGTATCTCTTAAGGAAACTAAAAAGTGTTGTATCACAACAGTACCTACTATGCAATGTACATATTATGCAATGTTGCACAGGCACATCAGCTATAGACTCTTACTGTGTGGCTATTCTACTGGCCGCAAGAATGTGCTTTTATTGAAAAGAAAGCAGAAAGGATCATTACCACAAGCAAAAAAACTGACTATTACAAACCAATTTTTTCCAGATTAGGAGCTCAAATTGTATTAAGCCAATATATTTTCAGCTGCTGTGTTCACACAAAGACAAATCAAGAGACCTACAGAAAAAGAAAAGAAGTTCATCAGTACACCACTCACTACAAAGACAGTATAGACAGCCCAAGATATCAGTTAACTAAAATGCAGACCAGCTTCCCTGAAATTATTTAATACTTCTTTTTTTGTCATCAGTCTTGTGACTGGTTTGATGCCACGAATTCCTCTTCATCTCAGAGTAACACTTGCAACCTACATCCTCAATTATTTGCTGGATGTATTCCAATCTCTGTCTAGGAATATTCTGTCATTACCAATCAGACAATTTAGAACTAAAATTTTAGAGCAACCTTTGTACAGTATAGAAGAACACTTCTCTGGTGATAGAACAGAGTCTACCTGAACTGCAACTCAGTTCCAGTGAAAACAGTAGCAACTCTGCTATTTTACTCCATGATTGTCTTGTTATTGTTACGTAAATTGTAATCTAGTTCTTAAATTTATATTTTATAGTACCTAATTTAGTGTCATAGTTTAAATGGCAATATTTCATTAATTTTATTGTAATAATATTATTGTAAACTTGATGCTGTCTGTCCAACCATGGCTGGTGAATGACAGAACTGGTAATTAAGTAATAAAGATAACAATAACACAGGTTAGCTGTGCTCTCAAAATGACACAAAGAGGTATTAAATGTAACTTCTTTAAAATACCAACCAGTCTGAGTCACTTAGCATTATGTATTCTTCACATCTGAATAACCACAAACCAACTTTTTCACATTTCATGAAACATTCATCTGCATCTACATCTACATGGATTGCAAATCATGCTTACGTGTGTGGCACATAACAACATATTCCACAAGGGTATAGCAGAAACAAGTTACATTTTGACTTTCTTCATCATGGTTCATATCCAGCTCTCTACTGCTGCTGCTACTACTACTACTACTACTACTACTACCACTAGCCAGAGAAAACCTAACCCAACAATACATAATTTTTACAATGATAACTAATACAGTATAGCACATCGATTTTTAAGCAGTATTAATACTTAAGTAGATTATTTTGCACCTTATACTAATTGCATTTTGTTAAGTTGCGAATAAACAATCAGTTTTAAACAGTCTTTCATAATAAGAAAAGAATGTAAATAAAAATTATAGGTCCCCAAACACCAAAATTGACCAGTGAATTAACATCAAAAATATATGTTGTATTATCAGTGTTAACAAAATATTAAAAGTGCAAAAGGTGTATTGGGTTGTATGATTGACTACAGTTGTATTGTCATCTTCTTTACTCCATAATCATACATGTATTGTCATTACAAGTGGCAGAATTCACCAAATACATTATAATATTATTGAAGCATTTTTTTTTTTTTTTAGAAATACTGTCCAATAACCAGTAGTAGCTCATACAAGTGACTGAAACAAAGTGATTATGTGTGTGACAAAATACATTCCATATTTACTCTAATATGTCATAGTTCACATAGTGTCTTGTAATAATTTATCAGAGAAAATGCACAACAGTATTTCACGTATTTCATTTCTTAACAAAAGTCACTAAGCCCAACAGTCAGTCCTTCCTATGATAAGCATTTTCCAACTCTCCTACAAACAACAACATAATTCAGTAAAGATATTCTCAAACACAGATTAAAGAAAACACTTGAAATTTCTTACACACCAATATTACTAAATTTTTGCTGATGTGAATACATGTACTTCTGGAGACTGATTGCACATATCTGTTACATGAGTTATTACCAGGAGGAGACTTGACATATCTTGCTCATTTACTTGGTCAACTGGGACTGAAACATGTCCCATTATTTAAAGAGTGGTATATGAACAAAATCTTGTCGCAGAAATTACACAATCATTTGAAAAACTACTAGGCTGGATTATGCTACTCCGGGTGGACTGTAAGTATAGATAAGAATATTGTTTGTGAAAGATGTGTTGGCTAGGAATTTGAAAAGAGTTCCTGGAATCATTTTATGTATCCATGTTAAAACTACCCTGTATGGTAAATTCTGCAAAAATCTTAATTACTGGCTTAGTCAATTAATGAAGTGTGCCTTATGCATAAAAATCAGGTCAACGAAAATGTAATGGTAAAAGTGGGAATCTAACAACAACAGAGACAAAATTTGAAAAGAAAAATGCAACTGCTTCTGAACTTTACTGTTAATTAATTGTTAAGGTAATTAGTTTCATATAAATTAAACTATATTACTGAAAAGTTGGAATGCCGATATGTATAATTAGTGGTGTCAATAAGTCCATAAATACATATCAGCTCACACAATGTCTACTGTTTCACAATTCAGTAAAAAGCTTAATTATCCAAATCATTCAATTACCAGCACTTTCTTGAAAACTACATACACTAGAAGAATCAGCACATTAAAAAGAACAGCCTGAATGATGAATCTAAGTCAAAGTCAGCCTAAATAGCATTTTGGAATATTTATGCAGATGCCACACATCTATTACATAAGTAACTGCATCCAGATTTGATGGGTAGTAAAGAACAAAAAATTTAATTATTGTCAGGAGTGAAAATCATAACACACTGAATAAATTCAGCTTGCTATGTCTCAACTGTGATCTTTGTTTAGTTAATATCAGATTGCCGTATCTGCATTTTTACTAACTGAAATGTATGGTATAATAAGTCAATACAAGCTGAATTTAAATGTGAACATTAAAAAATGTGGACTTAAACCTTAACATCATTCTGCATATTTTATATTTGATAGGAGAATGTTGTGCAGTGAAATCAGAGGTGAATTAATAATATTGAGAGTCAAGACAAAGTATTTTGATTGAAATTCTGTTTTATATTGAGGATTATAGCAGGTAATGTTGATTAGAATGCTCATCACACTAATTTGAGGATTATGTCATTCTTTGAGTGGTATAAAAAGTAATGAATGAAAGGATTTGTGAGAAATGATAATTCTGAATTTAGACAGTCACTCAGTGGTGTGACAAAGTACTGCCCCTCACTAATTTTATTTGTGGGTCACATAGGCTGCATCTGAATACTTCTGGCATGAGGTTACTTGAGTAATTGCCAGAACCATCTAGTAGGTCTTTAATGTTACAAATTCTTCCAGAAAAGGAAAGTACAGAGTAAATACAGTCACATCTGAAACATTTACTAGCAAAGGTAAACACTGCATATGATGTAAGAGGTGTGGGACAGAGAGCGGTAATGATAATAAGGTAGAGTTGGGGGAAGATGCTTTAGTACTGTCTGTGGGAGGGAGTATGGCTGTGGCAGGGACCAATTGGCAGTCTTTCTCTGCATCCTAGACAGGACTAGTCCAGCAACACTAAAAAAATTGCAAAGTTCAATTACAGTCAGAATATTTCTAAGTCCAGCAACCTAGCAAACTAACAGAATTTCTCTAACTCCAACAACTGTCAAAATTATTTCAAGGTTCAACACCAGCTTAAATATTTCCATGTCCCACAGTCTAGTAAACTAACACAGCTTCTCCAAGTCCACACAGCAGCCATTTTACCACTCGTATCCCGACACTTGCTATCATGACTGCTTGCAACTCCAACCAACAAAACATTGCCTGCTCAAGTACCCCTCTGTCTTTATTAGAGAAGGAAAGTTGCTACTCACCATATAGTGGAGATGCTGAGTCACAGATAGGCACAGTCAAGGTATCCATTTTTCAGTGCCATTGCATTTACATGTAGCTTTACCATTTGAATGCCTTTCAGTTTACACAAATGCAGTACATATCAAAGGTTGCTTCTTTCCACAGTGCATATTGTGATATACTTATAAATTTTCTGAGACTGTTATTTCTCTCATAATTTGAATAGTATTGAAATCATGCTCTGTGGTATAAAAGTTTAAACAAAGAGTGATCAGTTACAAATAGTGTAAAGTTATTACATTATAATGTGCTATTATGATGGGGATGAGGTTGAAGATGGGCACTGTTGTGTGTGATCACATGTTTTTGATATGGCCTAATGAAAATTTTCTTGACTCACAAGTATCAAGAATTTGAATTCACCATTGATCATTTTGCAATGAAATAGGCTTCATTATTGTAATATAATACAGGACATAGTAATAGATGTGGGCACATAATAATAAAAAAATGTCAGTTAACTATAGTATACATATTAAGCACAGCAATAATAAAATACACTACAGGAAAATCTCTAAGAGTGAGTGTCAAGAAGTTATGCTATAGCATAGTATGGTACAAACTCTGTGCAATAATATTTTGATAGGGTATAGAGGACAAAATTATACAAGACATAGAAAAAATTATACAAAACATAAACAAAGCATATACTAATACAACAAGCAAAAGGAAAATTTGTTAAATGCTAATATCGTCTTCAGGCATCTCAAGAAAATTTTTAATATGGTAAAATGGGTGATCTATAGGTATACCACTAAATTTCAAAAATTTTTAGATCCATAGACTGAACATGGATTAGTAATTTGTTGAAAATTTTGAGTTGGTTCACTTCATGAGAATTTCCAATTCTTTCAACCTGTGCTTTGGTATATCTAAGTTATCCTCAGCTCTGGTGTCGTGTTCATGATTATTGCCTCTAGCAGCAAATACTGAAATATTACTGGTAATATGGAGGACAAACACTATGTATAAGTTTATAATTATTTGCGTAATGTGGAAAAAGCTCTAATAATACAAAGTATACATTAATTCTCAACTTCTTTACTAGACCAGAATTCTAAATTGAATTGTGCTTCTTTTTGCCCTTTTCTCACCTGTGTACAGTCAGGACAACAAAAGTTATTAATTTCCACAGTTTATGATAATTTGTATATCTTTGTGACTCTGTAGCTCATAAACTAATTGTGCTACAAGATTAATTAGATATTTTTACTTTTACACAGCTATGGTGCTTCATGCACTTTGTATTGGGACTAGGGTTTTAAAATGTGCATTAGGTGGCTGCATGTTTTTGCAGTGGACACAAATTCCTTTGTACCTCATGTTTCTGGTCAAACCTGGCTACCTCCTGCCCTTCCACTTCGACAAACCCATCTGTGGGCAAACTGCTTTGGACGGATATGTGATATATACTGTTGTCTACAGGCCAGGCATAGAGCTGCCTCTACCGCCACACTTTGTACTGGTGTCAATCTGTGCCTCGATTAGATTATATTAGATTAGATTGATTAGATTCAGTTTTCATTCCATAGACCAAAAAATGAGATGATTCTCATGGGTGTGGAACATGTCAGAAAGTATAACATAAAAAAATAAAACAATTGAATATAATACTTACCACCCTGATCATTTCTCAGGAGATATTCAAAATAGGCTAATATGATGCAGTAAACTGGAACAGCTAATATTTACAGAATTAACACGCTGGCAGAATGTAACACTCTTATGCACTATTAATAAATTTATCATACACAAAATACCTAATCTTGACTTTTGTGGCCAATTGTTGTCAAAACTGAAATCTAACAGATATTTTTACTTAAGCTGGCCTAACAGTCTCTGTTAAGGTATTCATATGTGGAGTCTATAGGTTTATTTTCTCAGAAAAATATATGCTCTTTCATTAAACATGTATGTACAATTTTCTTTGTGACAGTGTGACAATACGGAATACAACATGGGAGATTCTTGGCTACCTTACACACATCATCTTCCTGTACTTGAAGTGACAACTTTGATTTCAAAATTTGTTTTTCATTGAGTCAGAAGACTTTTTCTAATATTTTAATAATGTTTAACACTGCTTCTGATACACATTCTAGGCTCTCTCATCAGTTACATAATTTTGAGTTGGGTTATTGTAAAAACCTTTTTCTCAGCGAGACATTTACTTGCTCAAATTGGAACACAGTACACACCACATAACATGTTTTTCTTCTTTACTTGTTTTGCAGTTTCTCAGCTAGATAATTGACTGCTCTTTGTCATTTGAAATCTTGTCTATGTCAACTGTATCTAAATTTGCACTTACAGGTATGACTGCATCATTGTAGTTTTGTGACCCTTCACAAGCACACTTGTGTTTTAGGCAGCCAATGAGGACTTCAACAGCTTTATAATTGCAGTTTTTCTGTTCCTTTTGGTGATTAATTTAAACCATCAGAAAATTATGTCTAAAATATGCTTTTGATGCAGCAGAACCTTAAAGTATCTGTTATTTTACTGCTGCTGAAACACTATGATTTAAAAATTCTTAAGGAAGATCAACTTTCATTTTACCATAACGACCTCATCTTATTACATTTACTTGTAGGTTCCAAGAAATGTTCAATTTTTTCTCTTTGCCAAAATCGTAATTACAGCTTTACAACAAGCTCAATGGAGACATTTGGAAGTGAGAAATATCTGTCTTCAATGGCTTTTTTGGGAACAATGACAGTCAGGAATTATTAAAAGGTTTCTCAGAGTATTCAGAATATGTGCTACACCAGACATGAAATACAGTTTTTAACACAATTCTTGTGATTCATCTCACATTGATCAGATTTGAAATGAAGCAAATAAATGAAAACAAGTATTACAATATGATACAGAATTTAAAGCTCTTACATAAATGTTCTATGAATAAAGTAAACTTAAGAAAACAGTAGTTTGAAGGGAAGAGAACAGGAAGGAAAAAGAATTTTTTTCTGACAGGAATGAACTTGCAAACATTGCATCTGTAGTCAAGCATGTTACCCTCATGCTACCAGTGATACAATTGTACATGTATTAAATAATGTGACATATAAATTGTTGTTAAGTAATCTACACTGAGAGAAATGTTTATTTAATTCACATAATCTAGCATACTTGTGTGAAATATATCTTTCCCTCCAATTTGATATTTTGCTTGTTCCTGCAATCCTTTCACCTTGTGGAATTTGTAAAAAAATCTGCTACCACTCTGTGCCCTTGAATAGTATTTTACTGCATAATAATGTGGCATTCTTCACTACACACATTATATTAGGCTCTTAAATTATAAAATGAGTCTGTATATTTCACACACATCTGTATACTAAGATAACCACTAATTATATCAGTTCTCTCATTATTCTCATGTACGACTTGGGTCCAAAATGGCTGCATTGTACCAGGTGAAGTTCAGCAGCCTAATGGCAGCTCTCAATTTTCAGCAACCTGCACATAAAAAGTTGTTGCTGCTTTCTTTATTTAGGGCTTTCTCCTGTAATTTTGTTTAGGCAGTGCTTTCAAAAAAGGATGGCTACAGTAATCCCTCATTTGACAGTGAATTTAGTGGTGCAGAAAGTGAAAAAGACTGTGATGTTACATCATTAGAGACTGAAAGTGATGACAGTTGATCAGTTGAGTGACAAGTGCTTGCCAGTGGTATGAGATAAATACATCCACTATGCTCCAGTATGCTTTCATCTGCTCACTATGTTTCTTCTTTCCGTCTTAAGACAATTTTGAACCAGACTTTTTAGCTACCCTGGCTTGGAATTTTTCCATTTTCAATACTCTTTCCTGATAGGCTTTTCTGTTGTTTACATCTTTTGTTGTTATATTGTTCTAAATCCTTTTTTATTTCATTGAGTCAGCTTGTTGTGGACTTCCTACCCCACAGATAATTGAAAATCTTATTAGTTAATCTACTGTCTTGCATTTGAAATAAATGTCCAAAAAACATGAGTCTTCTTTTTGTCATTATGTCTGAAATATTTTTTATATTTTGGTATATTTCAACATTACTTCATAATTTCCAGCCATCTGCTGTGTTTTTTGGTCCTAGTATCTTCCCTATAATTCACCTTTCAAGTACTTCTGATTTATCTAAATTGTTGTTTAGTGTCAGGTATTCACTTGCATATAGGCATTCTGGCTTCACTACTGTGTTGTAATGCATTATTTTTGCATTTTTGGATAGACACTTTTTACTGTAGAGGTCTTTGGCTCTCCCCATTTTACACTTCCTTTCCTCTATTGCAGATTTTTCCAAAGCATTTTCTGGGATATCTCTCCTAGAGACAGAATTTTTTTACTCTCTCTATTTGACCAATATCTGTTTTCAGAAATTTTGGAGCGTCCTTAATGTTTGTTATAAATTTTGTTTTTTCTCCAGAAATTCTTAAGCCAGTTCTCCTGGCTATTTCTCTCAGGAGATTTATTTGTTATGGCAGATGCCACATTTTCGAAAAGTATAGCAAAATGATTGCAAATGAAAGACAGTTGATTTCAATCTTTTTGCTCCCTGTTCCTAACTTTATAAGTTTTTTGTTCCAAATCCTCACTGTTTTCTCTAACGCACTATTAAAAAGAATTGGGGATATGACATCATCTTGTCATACACCTGTTTTTATTTTGAAAGGCTATGAAATTTCTCCCATAAATTTGACTTTACAGACTGTATCTGTAATTGTTTCACAGATTAGGTTTGCTAGCTAAGACTTTACAACAAATTCTTGAATTATTTTATCTGTGGTTTCTCTGTCAACAGAATCAAAAGCTGTTTTGAAATCCACAAACATAACTACAATATCCTAGGAATTAAGTAATTTTTGGTGAATTACTTTCTTGATATTAAATGTTTGTTCTGAACATGACCATCCTTTCCTAAAACCTCTTTGATAATCACCTAAATGACTGTCTAGCTTTGTTTCTATTCTGCTTAATAAAATCTTGGAAAATACTTTATATGCTATTGGTTGTATAGAGATTCCCTTCTAATTGTTTACATCCTATTTATTACCTTCTTTTGTGGAGTGGATGTATCAAGGCAACTTTCCAGTGCTGTGGGATTTTTTCTGTTTTGCAGATTTCTTCAAAGAGTAAATTTAGCTTCTATGCTATATTTGGCAAGGACCACTTCAAAAGTTCAGCTGTAATAGAATCTTCTCCACTAACTTTGTTGTTTTTGAGGGTTTTAATTACTTCTTCAATTTCTTGCTTGGTGGTACATCCATAGTTACCAGTCTGAAGTCTGCAGTCCCATCTAGCAAGTGACAGGGAAGGGGGAGAGGTAGGAGTAACAACCTCATTAAAAAAACCTGGGTCCATCTGGCTCTGGATGGTAGTACCATGTGAGGGCAAATGCCTAGGGTTACAAATGAAACCCAGCCAATGGTCCCGAAGGTGGAGGAGGAAGTGTGATTTAATTCCCAACAGTGGACACAATGGAAGAGCCTAGTGGAGTGAACCATGAACAAAAATCAAATTTCAGACTAACAATCCAATCTTGGAATTCAGTTCCTTACTTTGTATGTAATACTCAGGACTTTATTATTGTTGATCTTCAAAATTTTGTAATTCATTATGTTGCGCTTTAAAGTTATCTTTATAGGTCTATAGATAATGTAATTCATTATAGGATGTTTTTCAATGTTGTTGTTGTTGTTGTTGTTGTTGTTGTTGTGGTCTTCGGTCCTGAGACTGGTTTGATGCAGCTCTCCATGCTACTCTATCCTGTGCAAGCTTCTTCATATCTGAGTAACTACTGCAACCTACATCCTTCTGAATCTGCTTAGTGCATTCATCTCTTGGTCTCCCTCTATGATTTTCACCCTACACGCTGCCCTCCAATACTAAATTAGTGATCCCTTGATGCCTCAGAACATGTCCTACCAAACGATCCCTTCTTCATGTCAAGTTGTGCCACAAACTACTCTTCTCCCCAATTCTGTTCAATACCTCCTCATTAGTTATGTGATCTACCCATCTAATCTTCAGCATTCTTCTGTTTTTCAATGGTGAAACAATATTTTTTGGAACATAATTTGAAAAACAGCAATACATTAAGGGGTCAAACACCATACTGCACATAGCTGACCTACTTTCTCTCCACCTTGACCATGCGCACTCCTCAGCAGCACTGCACTGCACTGTATGCCACCCCTCCCCTTCCCCACCCCAGCCTCCTCCTTACCCTCACCCTGTCACCATTCCCATCATGCATCATACACTGGTGCTGCTGCTGCTCGCAGTGTGGCTACAGTTGCCTGAGACTGCAATTGTGTGTGGGGGAGTTGTGTTTGCGTGCGCGCGCGCGCGCGCGCGTGTGTGTGTGTGTGTGTGTGTGTGTGTGTGTGTGTGTGTGTGTGTGTGTGTGTTGTGTGTGTGTGTGTCATCTATTTTTGATGAAGCCCTTATGGCCGAAAGCTGTTTTAAAGGTTAACAATAGATTTTGTTCTTGCCCAATGTTTGGCATTGAGTGACAAATTTAGATTCAGCCTAAAATGTTTTGAGTGATATTTTTACTATGATTCCCATGAACCTCACCCTGAGACATTGTAACAGATTGATAAATTTTAAATTTTATAATTTTAATTTTACAAATATATAGTCAAATTTTTTTATTGCACTTAGGATTATATACGTAATCTTAATTGCAATACATTGGAATATATGGGCCTATTCATTCACATGTATAGCTCTTCTGGCTGAAATCAATTCAGGTACAAAATACAACTGATTAATTGTATAAAATTTACCAACAGATCAGGCCACTCACATGATAAGGTACATTGCTCAACATATGTGCACTATCTGTTGAAAAGTGAAGCACTCCGAAGGGGAGGAGGAAACCCATGAACCTTCATTGGTTGAAATATGTGTAATATTGCTTCAGTGATTATAAAATTAATTCGTATTTGCAAAGAACTTGACAGCACGAGCCTGTTCACCTGTATGATGTTACACCTCATCTGGCCTGGTTGCATGCACTGATTCGGCTGAGGAGCAGGTTGTCATAAATTTGTTGTATACTTCATTTGCTGGGTATTGGCTCTGTGAGAGAGCTAACATACAAGCTTGTCCTTCACATGTTGTATTGGACAGAGATCTGGGGATATTGCTGGCTACTGGAGTGCCGGCAGCCCATCAAGGCACATGCTGAGTGTTGACAATCCTTGCTCTGATGGAAAATGGCACCAAGATATATTCACATGTGGGGTAACACATGAGGCCACAGGTCATCCGTAACACACCATTGTGCCATCAGAATTCTCTCAATCATTACCAACCATTACCTAAAGTCCTAACTGATGGGTCCCTGCAGCCTGATTCCAGTAGTAATACTGCTGCGCTTCTTCAAAACATTGGAAGAATGGAACTTCTTCCCAGGTCACCGCCATAGTCATCTAGAGTACTACTCTACACGATGCTATCGTCAGCAGTCCAAACTTCTCAGTCAACTCCAAATGCAGCCATTTGTGTTGTGGTATAAATGAAGCTTACACATGGGATGGTAATTTCCTAGTCTAGCTACTGGCAGTCTCCGACCAATGGTGTGTGATGATACAGAATATTGCAGAGAGTCCATTACATGTTCTCAGAGGTCAGACGCAGATTTAAAAGGGTTATGATGCAATCCTTGCTTGTGGTAGCCAATGTGATAGATCAGAAACTTGATGTTTAGTGTGCCTGCCCACAACATAAAGCAATCCAGCATTGGGCCACTGTATGCCCCACAAATCTGGATATTACACAGTTTGACCAGTCAGTTGGGTGGTGACACAACTGAGACTCTCTTTAAACACTCAGATACTGTTAACAATGTCTCACATAGGTACACAGCATCTCCATGTCCTTCAGAGTGATCACTCAACATCTGACATTGTTCATGACCCTCACATACTCTATGGTCACAACGCTAAATATGGACAACGCTAATGCACTCCGGTCATTGTTCTACCTATCACAAAAAATTGCCTTTATATCATTTACATATCTGCCAATGCTGTGTACTTGTATGAAGTTACTCTGACTTCCAACTGAGTCTTCTGGAAGCTTCACATTTTTTATTAATCTGCTGCACAGCTTTTCTACTGTACTGTGAATGGTTACATCATAGATTATTTCATTTTGTTGTTATAAACATTCCAGAGTCTTCAGCCAATATATTTTGATAATGGCGCTTACAATCACTCTTATGAGCCAGAGTATTTCAAAAAATGGACTGATTTTTCGTTTCTTGAAGGAAGGGCGAATCTCTCAAAATACAGGTACTAATGAGTTACCTATTATTTTGTTGTCAAAACGCAGTTACACGTAAAATTTCTTACTAATATTGCTTGAGTATCTTTTTTTCCAGCTTATCTCAAAACTTAGAAGAAGTGAAGACAGCTCTACCACTTGACCTCTCTGAAATTTCAAAACATGATGCTCCTTGTGTAGAATGGTATGCACTGAAAAGATGCTGGCTAAAGAAACCTGGAGTTACCACAATTTTTAATACTTTAACAAGGTTTGTTTGGTTTCATTAATTTGTATCAAAAGGTGAACTCACTTTAAAAAATTGTAAGATAACAAAAAGACAGAACGGGGAACCCTTACATATCTTCAGGATATGAAACTATGAAGCTCCAGTACTGCTGATGAACACATTTAAAGTGAAGAAAACTTATCCTACCTTTTAAACACAATTTGTGTGTGTGTGTGTGTGTGTGTATGTGTGTGCCCCCTCAGGGAGGAATGAGGATTTGGTTTTGTAAGGTTGGAAAGGGATAGGTCACTAAAACCCCAATTTGAGAGTCTCCATCTTGGTGAACGATGAAACAAAACAAAGATGAAATTGAAGCCATTAAAGAGCATAGGAGGTGAAATATAGTACACTGGTAAGCAGAGTGCCAGATGAAGAGTGAAGAGAAATGAGTAGTGTAAGGAGGGAAATATCAAGATAAAAAAGTTGAACAGTGAAACACTACCAATGAGAATACAGAGAATACACTGATAATGGAAAAATATATTACCAATTATGACCCCCCCCCCCCCCCCCCACGGGCACCACCCTTTTCCACTCTCATTATAGCCATTAAATCTACCAAAGTCTAATTGCAATGTTGTTAATTATTCCAATTTATGTAATAACTGGACTTGTATTGGAGATTACAAATCTTCAAATATTTAAAGCATGAAGTAGAGGGTGAAAGATTTAGTAAAAAAAGTCTTGCACTTAACTTGATTCTCATTGTTTATTGTCAGTTCTTCTCTTTCTTGGCACAGTAGTTGCAGTTTGATGATTCCTTCACACAAAAGCTGCCAAGAGGTGTATGAGTTTGGTTTATCGATACATTAAATGATTAATGCTGTGTAGCAGAAACTTAACTTCTTTTCAACATTAATTTATTTCATATTTTGTGGTTTCCAAAAGTTAACACACTTCTTAACAAGAACTGATAACTTCTAGCTGTCTCATGCCAAAATGCAACACACACTCTCTCGACATGAACAAGAACAGTGATATTAATAACTGCAGTAAAGGTATGTTTAAATGCTTGATATATCACTGTCCTTGACCAAAGAATTAAAATTGATTAACGTTTCATGAAATCAAAATGAAATACAGGCTGATTTTTTTAAAACAATTATCAAAAACATTAAATATAAGAACAATACTAGACCTAAATATTTTCAACTTCACAAATTAATAGAACTGTGAAGTAAATTAGAAATACAAAAATAATTATTTTTCTCATAAACTAGTTAATCACATCAATTTTGTGCATCAAAATTATAGAAAACACATAGTTTAAAATTTTAATTTCTTTTGATCATGTTCTGAATTATAGTATGTCGGGTTCTCTGATACTTGATGAAAAGTAGAGGTGCATTGACCACTTCCATTTCAGTAGTGCACCAACAATTTTGTAAGTACGCAGATGTGAACAAAATTCTGATACAAAAATAATGGAACTGCCCAAAGCTATTTTGGAAAGAGAGAATTGATTTTCTACAAGTGAAATGTATTTGATATGTTTTGATTCCAGGGTGATTAAAGATATGTTTCAATTCCAGGGTGATTAAATATTGTTGTAAACACAAGTACATAAAAGAAACTGACATTTGTAAATGACATGAGAGAATGATTAGCTAACTAACTAAGCAATACTAAATACAGACACATATGGTGTAGACGTTTTTCACAAAATTATTCATAAATTTGCTGCATTTGGTGTACAGTGTCACAGTGTTCATTTACCAGTGTTTCTTACGGCATCTGAGGTCATAAAAGATTACATAGTATTTCACAATCGCATAAAGCAATATTTCGTAAATGGTCTTATGAATTTTATAAAGAAAATAATTATCACTTCATTTTGTATTTCTATTCTTGCAAAACATAGAAGTTTTTACAAAAAGAGGTTCAGACATCATTGCATGCAAACCTGACTTCACATTCATTTGGCATTTCCATGGCCTTGATAGTACATCAGACCATTATCCACAGTTTGTCCATCCTTTTCACACCTTGGCTCCGTAGAATGTCTTGTTCGTGAGTGTAATATCAGCTACGAAAAACATCACTAATTAGTTTCTGGGTACAATACCAGTCATACGTGAGTTAATGGATATCATGTTTAAATACTGGGGTTGGTCTTTCATGGAGAAATAGACTAACATGAAATTTCTTTAACTAGTCTTTTTTGCCGAAACAATAGGTCAAAGTCAAAATTGCAATTAAGACAAACATTGACACAAAGCCTTAATACATCAACAGATAATTCAAAAGATTATTTAAACATATATAAAGACATATTATTAAAATTGGGAATTGAAAATTTTTGGTGTTGTCATCATTTTAAACAAAAGCCTCCTTTGGGTTAACATTTTGTGAAGTATTACTTTTTCAAAACGTCATCTAACTCTCTTTCAATTATGGTCAGGTTTGTTTCAACTGTTTGATGTTATCAAATAGCAACATCCTGACATTACAACTATTTTTTTCAGTTCTTCAACTACATCCATCATTTCTGTTGTCCCAAGTTAACACTTATTACACTAATTACTTTGTTATTTTCATATTTTTTCTTTCATCTAACGAAACCACAGTAATAATTAAATGAGTATTAGCATATACTCTTTGCCATTGTCAAAAATGACACAATAAGAAAGAATAAGGTTACTTCAACCTCTTCAACAACACCGTAAACATAAAAATCATCAACATCAACAGCATAATTTAAAACATCATTATTATGGTATCTCCTTTCCTATCAATATTTCCACAACATCTCACAAAGACCCTACTTCAACATAATATCACAACATATTCTACAAAATGTATCATCATTATTGTATTGTAAATTATTTTGCACATTGTGCATTTGCAGTCAAACTTCAATCAATTCCTGTACATTTCTATCAGTTAACTATTCCATCACAAAATATTATCATCATTATCAACACTTTTATCAAATATGTGGTCTGATAAACATTTTCCTTGTTTAAATGGTATTCATTACATAATAGCATTAAGAAAGTACTTCAGATTGGTTAACATATATGAAATTTCATCTAAAAACTTTTACTGCAGGGTCCTCAATGTTATCCATTCTTTCAGACATGTCCGAAAGAACAGTTATCACATATACAAATATATGTGCCTTGATGGCAAGTAATGATACCTTCACTTCGGATGCATTTTTCCGTCACCATACGTGGGAATCAGGTGAGGCTGTGAGTGATGAGGATAATGAACAGGGGCACTGTGTATGTTATGTAAGACATATGGGAATTTGGGTTATATGGGAGGTGTGCTTGGATAGCCAAAATGTTTAAGGTGATCACTCATGATAAGAGGAAATCCTAGGTTCGAGTCCCATTTGACACAAATTTTCACTTGCCTTCATTGGATTTGTATCAATGCCCAGTTGCAGCTGGTATCAGAATTTCTCTTACTGTGGGATCTTGAATGGTGTCTGTTCTTTCAGACATGATCGAGAGAACAGACACCATACACAGGGTGTTTGGAAATTCCCTTTACAAACTTTTAGGACTTGTAGAGGGGAGGGAATACATAATATTTGTAATAGGAACCTATGTTCAGAAATATAACATTTCATTTCTATGATGGTTTCAATCCAGATGTTTAACTCATTTGCTTCTGCTTGAAGAATTAGATTAGGTGTGATGCAGTACAATTATTAGGTAACAATTGGAAAAGAAGCGTAATAAAACATCCATTTATCACTTAAGCACATATGTTTGTATTAACACTCAAACATTAAATGTTAACATTATTCAAAAAATAAAAAAAAAACAACCAGCATACAGAGCAGTACTGATGCATTACAACAGCAACTGATGCACACTGTCCATCCATCATGGTGTCTCTTCAATTTATAGTGCAGCAGCCAGAACTCATGTCAGCTGACCTTCCTCTGTCTCTGCAGAAGTGTCACAAATTCAACTTTTCATATGACCCCACAAGAAGCAGTCCATGGGAGTTAAATCCAGTGAGCACAGCAGCCATGCAGTCACATCACCTGGGCCTAGCCTTCTTTCACCATATCGTCTGTTGACATGTCTCTGATATGCACTTCAGAAGTGAGGTGGTGCACCATCAGGCTGAAACCACATTTCCTGTTGGACATTCAGTGGCACAGCTTCCAAGAATGGGTCCAATATGTTTTGTAGGAACTTTGAAACTTTTCTCTTTCCCTCAGCAGATGTCAACACATTACACATATGAATTGAAACTGTCATGAAACAGAAATGGTATGTTTCTTGATGCGGGATCCTGTTCAAAATATTATGTACTCACTCTCCTCTACAAGTCCCAGAAGTTTGTAATGTGAATTTCCAAACACCCTGTATATAAGTATTTGCACCTTGACAGCAAATGATATCTGCACTTTGGGTGCCCTCTGCCTTTGACCTCTTGTGGGAATCAAGTGAGGCTGTGAGTAATGAGGGTAATGGAGAGGGGACACTACATATGTAGTTTGAAACATTTGGGAATTTGGGTTGGATGGGAAGCGTGCTTGGGCAGCCAAAGTGCTTAAGGTAATCGCTCATGATTAGGGGGAATATGAGTTCAAGTCCTGATTGGGCATTAATTTTCACTTGTCGCCAATGGATTTATTTCAGTGCATGATTGCAGCTGATGTTATAATTTCTCTTTCATCATTACACAGACTCACAGTTGTCAGCTCTTGAATGGTGTATTTTTGAGACATGTCTCAAAAGAACAGATATGACATACATAAAGCATACAGTGAAACTACACTTAAAAATTTTCAATGTCTGTGCACTTACTCTCTAATGATACATTTCTGACTTAATGAAGAGAGGATAGTATGACAGTAGAAGATCATTTGAAAGATTTAAAGAAAAGTTTGAGAAGTAATACATTAGATAAGAAACAGTGTTACATAGGTGAGTGTTCTGTGTTCGCTAGGCACATATGGTGAAAAGAGCTCATGACTTTCTGAGGACACAAGTGTTAATATTCATTTATACCCTAGGTGACTTCTGCATCTGTTTCCACTACTGTCATGTTTCCATTTGCAGATCTTACCTAAGTCACATCCTTGCATAAAACTTTGATAAAACATTTTTCTGACACAGATTTTACTTTCTTTTCAACAAAGTTCTTTGGCAACTTACATACAAACACATCACCCACACCTTTGACTTCGCAATCACTTTCTCACAGTGAGACTTTCAACATCACCAAACATTTACCTAAACAATGGATTTTCACAACCAGTCCAGTTATGTACAAATTTGCCACTACAAGTGTTAGCTAACATTGTATAATTGTCCCTGTTTTCTTTGTAACATTTCTGAATATATAAATTTGTTAAGTCTACACAGTCGTCGAAGTACACCTCATTTAGACTAATTTCTTTAACTTTTGAAAACTTTCTCCTTCTGAGCTACAGATAAGTCCACCTTTGGTGTAATAATGTTAAGATTAGTATTTTTTGTTTTGAGTCAGCCATAATTCTTCAAAACATTGTCTTTTACATAAAAAAACACTCTATTTAAATATTTTTTCCTCTACCACATCATCTTCAACTTTGTTGTTGTTTGTCATGAAAGTATTTCTGTGTCTTTCAAGAGTCTCTTTTAGTCCATCCATTTTAGTTTACTATCTCCATAAAACCAGTCTCAACACAAGATTTATAGTCTATTTGGTGAAGGAAAGTTACCGGAAAAAATTTGTGTAATCACAAATTTTTTGTAGAGTGGTATTGACGGGGAAGTGCCATGAATAACACAATACAAATCCTAACAATTGGGGGTGAGCATTGAAGCTGGAGCAAGGGATGTTTTAAGTTAATTTTTTTGTGTTTTTGTGGTTTAACTTGAAAACCATGGATTCTACTGAAAATACTTCACAGTACAAAATTAAACTATGTTAAATTTCCTATAAGAAGATACCTATTCATTCTTTAGAATAAATAATTTCTATGTTGCAGATGATGGAAAAATCACAGATTATTAAAAATAGTGTTTTAATTGTATAAAATTATTGTTTAATACTAAAAGAATTGGGTTAAGAACAAACACAGTGTGTCCCAAATGCTACTTTACAACTTCAGTGTCATACAACTCGACATGTAATTAACTTGAAGAAAAAAGTAAAGTTTCTATGGTACAACAACTCAAAAAGTTTTTTATGTAAGATAATGAATAAATGTTTGCCTTTCCAGGTGACATGAGCAAAATAACTGAAAAAGAACATTATCCTTTGCTGTTGCAGGATGTTAGAGGCACGTTAATGAATTGAAGAACATGTTCTGTACAGGAAAATGCAGAGTCTGTGGCTTGGTTTATTGAAATACAGTCAGACACCCAAGATCAGAGAAATTTTAGAGTGTGATATGGGAAACCACCATCCTCTCAGCCATCCATAAGAAAATGCCACAGGATCTTGATGGAAACTGGGAGTGTGGACATGAAGCACCTTGAAGGCAGACCAGTGAAAAGTGATGAAGATATGGAGAGAATTCAACAGGTCTTCCAGCATTCACCACAGAAGTCCGTTTGTAAGGTATAAAAAGAACTGCAAATCCTTCATCCAACAGTGCCCCAAGTACTCCAAAAGCATCTTCATCTGTTTCTCTGAACTTGAATGTCTGACTTAATTTCAATCAACCAAGCCACACACTGCACCTTTTCCATTTTTCAGTTCATTTATGTTGCTCTGGTCACTGTGCAGCAACAAAGAAAAAAAATTTTTTTCAGTTATGTTGTTCTAGTCACCTGAAAAGACAAAACATCTGTTCATTATCTTACATAAAAAAACTTTTATGAATTTAAGCATCAGATGAGCTTCACTTGTTTTTCTCTAAGATAATTACAAGAAAAGTTGTGTGACCCTGAAGTTGTAAAGAATATTTTGGGACACCCCATATTAAATTTTTTTGCTGCATCTAAGTGCAGTAGAACCATTTTGGGATAAATTGTGTTCTGGGGGGTGTAACAGGGTGGAGGGTTGGAGTGTGAGGAAAGGTAGGTCACCAGAGCAAGTGTTTCTTTTCCACAAAGTGCATTGCCACCATATGGTAATATTGTAAAAAGGATAGATTGCTACTCGCCATATAGTGGAGATGTTGAGTCTCAGATAAGCATAGCAAAAATATTGTCAAACAAGAAATCTTTCGGCCAAACAGGCCTTCTGAATTAGACATCATACACACACACATTCACGCAAATGTGACTCACACACACGTGACCACTGCCTCTGGCTGCTAAGGCAGTCACATTGCACATCATTTTGGCACTGACATGTAAATGAAAATGAAAACTGAAAACTGATGAGACTCAGTATAGGAATAAAAACGCCAGAGCTGCTGCAGTAAATTCCCTTGTTATGAGCAGTCAACTAAAGAGGCATTAGATTTTATATAGAATGCAACACAGAATTAACTTCTTTCCCAGCTCGCATTTATCAAGAATACTTTTCACAATAATAGTTCCATGGAACTGGGAAGAGTGTACGTCACAAAAAATGTAAAAAATCAGATGCACCAAATCACAGACGAACACTCCTGACTTATTTCTTTTGCAAACCTCAAATATTATGTTCCTGGAGCAAAACAAGCTTCTCTCAAAGAATCAGCATAGATTCAGGAAAAACCATTTATATGAAAACAGCTGGTTTTATTTGAATACAACTTGCAAACAGTAGATGCATGTGAATGGACAGATTAAATCTTACTAGATTTCTGAGAGGTGTTCAACACTGAATCACGCTGCTGACTAATCACCAAGATACAGTCATACAAAGTATTTTTGCAGGTATATAGTAGCCTTGATGAATAGATACACAGGCCTTTATTGTTCTTAAACTGCATAAATGATTTATCAGATAGTATCAGCATCACAGCATTGACGTGCAAAAGATTAGATTAGATTCAGTTTTCATTCCACAGACCCAAAAAATGAGATAATTCTCATGGGTGTGGAACATGTCAGAAAGTATAACATAAAAAACATAAAACATTTGAATATAACACTCACTACCCTGATCACTTGTCATGTTATTGTCAAAATATGTGAATACATTACATTAAACTGGAACTGCTAATATTTGCAAAACAAATACACTGTCAGAGGGAAACATTTTATGCACTATTAATAAATTTATCATGCACATAAGCTGGCCTAACAGTCTGTGTTAAGACATTCATCTATAGAGTAGAAGGCATTACTTATGAAGAAGTCTTTCAACCTCTGTTTGAACCGTGCTTTATCGGAAACCAAGTTTTTAATGGTCGCTGGCTTTATTGAAAATGTGTGTTCCTGAGTACTGGACCCCTTTTTGGACCAAGGTAAGTGATTTTAGGCCTTTATGTAGATTGTTCTTTTTCCTAGTACTGGTACTGTGTACTGATCTATTGGTTGGAAATAGAGATATATTACTTGCAACAAATTGCATTAAGGAATAAATATATGGAGAAGCAGTGGTTATTATACAAAGTTCCTTGAACAGATTCCTACATGATGTTCTTGAATTTACAACACAAGTTATTCTTATTACATGATTTTCACACTAAAAACTTTTGCTCAGTTTGATGTGTTATCCCAGAATATGATCCTGTATGACATAATAGAATGAAAGTAAGCAAAGTATGCAAGTTTTTAATATTTATATCCCCTACATCTGACATCATTCTCACTGCAAATACAGATTTGTTAGCAGCTTAAGCAATTCTGTGGTATGCCCTTCCCAACTGAATTTATTATCGAGTTGTAATTCCAGAAATTTAACACTGTCAACCTCTTCAGTCTGCATGTCTTCATATTTATACACATGCTGTAAGGAAATCTCTTACAGGTTCTGAACTGCATATAGTGAGTCTTTTCAAAGTTTAATGACAGTGATTTGGTAATAAAAAGAATACGTGTCCAAATTGTAAGGACGAGATCTCGAAGTTAAATGAGCGAATATCCAGTTTACAAATGATAATCAGTGCTTTAAAGCTGGACATACAGAAACTTCATGCAGAGAAACATGAGTCACTGAAGAAACAAGAAGACTCGACCTCTGCACACAAGTGGCAAACAATAACAGGAGAAAACTGCACTCGGAACGCACAAACCCAAAATAGCAGTGAAACTTCAGTATGTATAAACAGTGAAACTTTATGCAATAAAAACTGCACTCAGAAAGTACAATCTCAAAGCAGCAGTGAAACTTCAATGTGTATAAACAGTGAAAGTTTAATGCATAAAAACTGTCAAACTAGAACTTATAACAAGGGGGGGGGAAGTCCATTGCACGGTGAACTTCCGACTGCTAACATTGTAAAATACGGAAAAATATGTGTGTTAGGCAATAGCCACGGCCGTGGAATTGTCGCAGTGCTAACGGAAAAATACAATTACAGGGCAAACGGTTTCGTGAAGCCTGTGGCTCCATTAGGTGAACTGAAAAACCTTACAAAATTACGTGAAGTAACTAGTTTGTGTAAGGATGACTTTGTTGTATTGCTGGGAGGATCAAATGATGTATATAGAAATAAGTCTTTCAAGGCTAGCACGGAATTGAGAAAATGCCTCAATAATTTATCTCACACGAATGTGCTCATTGTAAATATCCCGCATCGTCACGATTTACTGAGGTGGTCATGTGTAACAGTGAAACTCATGCCGCAAACAAGAGTTTCAGTGAAATATGTACTCACTTTGTAAAGGCACTTACAGAAAAAATTTTCACTCGTATTTCGCGGTGCAATGAAGTACCCAGGCGAAGTGGAAATCGATCGCAAGTAACAAAGCGTTCTTTTCATGCAGCGAACAATATAGCCATCAATCAGTGTCAAACCACGAAATGGTTTAAAACCAATAGGCCAGAAAGTAACATTCAAGCTGAGAAACAAACTCAAATTACGAAATGGTTCAAGCTAAAAAGAAATGAAGCACAAATTATGGAAGCTCCAAAAATACTGGAAGACAAACAAGCTGCTGTACATGTGTCTTCGAGAACAAGGAAAGCTCCAGAAATGAACAGTGATTTTTTATGGCAGGCACCAGGGAAATCACTTCAGCACCATCCAGATCCAGTGCCATCAAGAATGTAACTATGGATGTAAGTACACAATATCAAAGTGACAAAGAAATGTACAAGCCAAGTGAGCAAGCTGATGGGCTGCTACAGAAGAATCCAGACCTACCCTTTTGTGAGGATGGCTCATTATTAAATATTAGGTCTTTAAAAAATAAAATTGATGATCTTAGTAGTAACTATATAATGCATTGTAATATAAATGGTTTAAGTGCTGAATACTCATGTGACAGAAGCTCTAAGTTAGATGAGCTACAAGTTTTTTTTTATCTGAATTTCTAAATGTTAAAGTAATTTGTTTAAATGAACACTGGCTTAGTAGTGATACCATAAAAATCTTAAATAAAATTGAAAACTTCAAGGTAGCTACCAGTTTTTGTAGGATAAATAAGTCACGAGGAGGTTCATGCACACTCATTCATTCTGATTTAGATTACCATGTAAGATGTGACTTCAATTGTTTTAATGAAGAGTGTAATTTTGAGTGTTGCTGTGTTGAGTTAAAGGACTTAAATGTTGTTATAACATCAATTTATAGAATCCCAGGGAAGGTGACAACTGAGCATTTCCTATGTACATTTCAGAGTTTGTTAGAATACCTCAGTTAAGAAAAGAGGAAAAAAATTGTGGTTGCTGCTGATTTCAACATCAACGTGTTGCATGAAACATGTGAGGTATCAAAATTTACAGACTTAATAAAAAAATATGGCTTCAAATTAAATTTTTCTGAATCTACAAGAGAAAATGCTCAGTCAGCTACATGCATTGACAATAATTTAACGAATTACGTATTTGAAGATGGATCTGGATCTAGGAATTCTGATCATTCAGCATTATGTAAAAAGGATCTTCAACCAAGAAACTTTGACTCTATTCCATGATAAGCTCAAGGAGACAGAATGGCACTTTGATAAAAATATTTCATGCATGGCAAATTTTGAAGCATTTCTAAGGGATTTTCTAAGTGTTTTCAATGAAATGTTTCCACAAAAAACTTATTTTAATAAAATGACAAAATTAAAATGGATCACTAAAGGTATAAAAATCTCCGGTCCTAGGAAAAGGCAGCTACATAAGGAACTAAGACATAATAAAAAAATTGAATTTATTGAATATGTTAAACGATACAAAAGTACATTTAAGAAAGTTGTCAAAGCAGCAAAGCAAATGACAAATAATAAATTAATCTTAAAACACGAGAATAAATCAAAGGCAGTGTGGTCAGTTGTGGAACATGAATTAGGCATCAAAGCCTCTAGACATGGAATTAGTACAATTAAGCTTGAAGATGAGACCATTGTAAATCCGGCTCAAGTTTCAGAATGCTTCAATGAGTTCTTCATTAATGTAGTGAAACCAGAGGTTAATGTTGAAGATTATGAGAACAATGTATGTCCCTTTGGACTAAATCATTATTCTGAATGCCTCACAAAATTCAAAAAAATTTCAACAATAGATGTAGAAAAAATTATATTAAAACTAAAAAACAAAAATTCTGCAGGTTGGGATGAAATACCAGCAAAAGTCCTTAAATTTGTGTGTAAAATAATAGGATACCCACTATCTAAAATAATAAACCAATCCTTTGAACAAGGGAGCTTCCCAGAGGTGCTGAAGTATGCAGAAGTAAAATCGTTGCTCAAAAAAGGGCCAAGAGAGGATATGGGGAATTATCGTCCCATCTCCCTCCTTCCAGTCCTATCAAAAATCTTTGAAAATGCTGCTGCTATGCAGATTCGAAATTTTATGGAGAAATATGATATTATTACGGAAAACCAATTTGGTTTCCAGCGTGGCAAAAGTACTACTTATGCAATCATCAAGTTTATGAACAAGATCAGCACATCATTAGACAACCATAATAAAGTTGCAGGAATCTTTTGTGATCTCACAAAAGCCTTTGACTCTGTAAATCATGCACTGCTCATCTATAAGCTTGACAAGTATGGGATCAGGGGTAATGTTCTAAATTGGCTTACTTCATTGTTCCATAAAAACACGGGAGAACTACCGGATATCAGTAACTTCCTGCCACGATATTTCGGCGCAGAGTCTTCTGGCCATCTTCAGGTGAATGCCACTGTAGTAGTACTGGCGAGTATGCTTTTTCTAAAAGGATGGGGCCCCTCCACGCCCACACCAACGTGGTGACCAAACCAAAAGTTCTACTGTCACCTCCGTAAACATGTTAGTTTTTGAATCAGGCATCACAGGATGCGGGCTGTGATGTTGTCCATGTGTCTGGGTAAGATTACTCACTAACATGGTCCATCAGGAGATAGAAGTGGTCGAAAACGATTGAAGGGTAGCGGTTGTAAGGGCAGAAGAAAAAAAGTGCCAAGGCAAGAGCCAAGGGAAAAAAACCTTTGCGACAGTAGGACGGGTAGTAAGGGCAGTAGCGGCTTGCTATCTGTGACAGTGCATGCAAGGTGTGGTTGTGTTAGTTCGAGGTATCGTGCATCGTTACCTTTGTCATTGTTGGAGCTTGTTGCGGCGCTTGCTGCAGTTGCTGCGTCCCTGTAACAGTTCAAGGTCGTTGTGCATTAGTGGGCGATCGGTCATAGATCGGCTCACGGACTGTGTAGGGGGGGGTGTGTGGCTGGTTTGCGTGCTGTGTACAGTACGGTTTCCCTGCGGTTGCCTGTTTTTCGGCTAGTCGCACATCTGGGTTGCCAGTAATAACTGTGTTGCAGGGGCTTTACAGTACTCTCGTGTTAGCGTTCTGTGGACCATAGATGTTTAGTTCCCAGCCAGTAATGTCTTTGGTCTGTTATGCTTCCATCTATGGTTGTGGTTGTAGTTATCCAGAGAAAGGATAAACGGGTTGTGCGAGTGTCTCGTGTTATTGTACAGTCGTGTGGAGAGTTTTTGGAATACCTGCAAGATAGTATCTAGCCGGTATTCCTGGTGAAGGTCTGCGATGCGTGTGTAGTGCGGAGCATTGCTTATGATTTTAAGTACTTTGTTCTGTATGAGCTGCAGACAGCGCAGGCAAGTTGGCGCAGCGTATCCCCAGACAGGGGCTGCGTACGTCATCAGGGGTCTAATAAGTGTCATGTACACGGACCTAGACACCCTCCTGTATAGTGTGCTATGCCTGTTAAGCATAGGGTAGAGTTGTTTGAGCCTCGCGTTAGCTTTGTTGGTCACGTGTTGAATGTGGTCCCCCCAGAGTAGTTTCCTGTCCAGCCAGACTCCGAGGTATTTGACCTTCTCGCGGAAACGTATTGGGCGTGTGTGTAGTGTTATTGGGTTGCAGTCCTGATGTTTGCGCAGTTGCTTCGGTCTTCTAGTGAACAGAATGGCCTCGCACTTGTCGACGTTTACTGTAACACACCATTTCATCAGCCAAGGCTCCGCCGTTCTGAGTGCAGTCTGTAGTTGTGAGTTAATGTTAGATGGCTTCCAATCTTGCGCAAGGATGGCAGTGTCATCCGTGTAGATTGCTACTGTCATGTTATGTGTAGCTGGGAGGTCGTTAATGTAGAGGTTAAACAGTAAGGGCCCTAGGATACTTCCTTGGGGTACTCCTGCCTGTATACCATGTCGTGTCGATTGTTTGCCCTGCACATCGGTGTTGAAACTCCTGTCCGTGAGATATGAGTGTATGAGATGTACGAGCCCGTCGGGGAACCCTGCATTGCTAAGTTTGCGTATTAGGCCATTGTGCCATAGATGATTGAAAGCCTTTTCGATGTCCAGGAACACCGCCCCAGTTGCCTTGTTTGTGTTGTATCTGTGTGTTATGTATTCAATGACGCGGAGGAGTTGTTGTGTTGTTGAGTGGTGATTCCTGAAACCGAATTGCTCTGGTTTCAGGGTGTTGTTTGTGATGCAGTGCCTGGTGAGTCGTTTTAATATTACCTTCTCAATGATCTTGCTCAGCGCACTCAGCAGACTGATGGGTCGGTAATTTTGTGGGAGGCAGTGGTCTTCCCCAGCATCCTGAACATCAGGAGCTTGACTGTCTTCCAAAAGGTGGGGAAGTGTTGGTGCTTGAGTATGGCATTCGTGCTGTGTGTTAGGTAGTCTACAGCTTTGTCCATGAACTCCTGGAGGACATGGTTTTGAATGCCATCGTGACCAGGGGCCTTCCTAGCGGTGGTATGCATGATGGCCCATTTGACTTCTGCTGTACTAGCTTGTCGGATGTTGTTGCGCGCTGGCTGGGCCAAGATGCGTGTGACCTCCTGGTCCATAGCAAGTGTGAACGCTGGGTCTGAGGGATCCAGGTTCAGTGTGAATGATGCTGCGAGTGTGAGGGCCATCAGTTCCGCTTTTTCTTCCACAGAATATGCTGGTCCGTCGGGCTCTTGTAACGTGAGGGTGTACAGTTTCTCCCTGGTGAAGTGTCCTAGCTGCCACATGCCAGGTCGCATGGTGTCCAGCCCTTCGAGTTTCTGGTCCCACTGTTGTGTCTTGAATGTTTGTATTTTTTCCCCGATTATACCCTGGAGCCTGTTAATGGGCTGTTTGAAGTGCTGGCGCCTGGTACACTGCCAATGTCTCCTGAGGCGGTTCCTCATTGAGATTAGGCCCAGGATTTCCTGGAGCAGGACAGCACTGTGTTGTTGTGGCGTGCGGATTGGTATGGTGTCGACTATTGCGTCCTGGACGGCGCCGGTGAGGGTTCCGACTGCCTCGTCAATTTGGGCTGTCTCGTTAATCGCGTGGGTGGGTGGGATGCGACTGTCAAGCGTTTCTTTGAACTGGGTCCAATTCGTGCGCCTGTAGTCTAGCATCCTGCGTTGTTCCGTGTACGTGTCGAGCTCCGCTATTTAAAGCCTTCTGAGGTGACATTGCGCATGCGCTGCTCAGTGTGCGCATTCATAACGGCTCCATGCGCTGCGCCTCGCGCCCTCCACTGTGAAAGCCTGGCGTATCGGTGTCAGGTCAATTTCCATCTTTATGCAGATAACTACGTCGACTACGAAGTTTCTCTATAACAGGATTCCAAGCAGAGTTCAGCTGATAACCGCTATCTCAATTGATGAGAGTCTCATTGTCAGACAATCTTATTTCCACAGATTCATTGATAATCGAGCTCCAAAAGTTTGATGTATGGGCCAAAATTTTAGTGTCGTTGTAATTTATGGAATGGTCTGTGGAAATACAATGTTCGGCAATTGCGGACTTGGTGGGTTGGAGAAGGCGAGTATGCCGTTGGTGTTCCACAATGCGTTCCCACACAGTTCGTGTTGTTTGCCCTATATATGATTTGCCGCATTCACACGGAATTTTGTAAACACCTGGTTTACGCAGGCCCAGGTCGTCTTTAACGGATCCCACCAGTGATGAAATTTTGGAAGGAGGGCGAAAGATGACTCTCACTTGATACTTTCTCCATATTCTGCCTATCTGTGAAGAAATATTCCCAATAAATGGTAGATAAACAGTCGACCTGAAGGCCTCTTCCTCTTCCTTGTTCCGTCGTTTGTAGGTCTTCATCACTCTGTTCACTTGCCTAGGTGAAAATCCATTCTTCAAAAATACTTTTTGCAGGTGTTCCAGTTCCGCTTGAAGACTGTCGGCGTCAGAGATAGTATGGGCACGGTGGCCCAAGATTTTGAGAATGCCCATTGTTTGTGCTGGATGGTGGCAACTAGTAGCTTGTAGATACAGGTCTGTATGAGTGGGCTTTCTGTACACCGAGTGACCAAGTGCGCCATCACTCTTCCGTCACACCAAGACGTCTAAAAATGGCAGACAACCATCTCTCTCTATCTCCATGGTAAACTTTATGTTTTCATGTATGGAGTTCATGTGACGTAAAAATTCTTGGAGGTGGTCCAGACCATGAGGCCACACTATAAAAGTGTCGTCAATGTACTGCCAAAATACTGTCAGTTTAAAAGTGGCAGAGTCGAGTGCTCTCTCCACAAAATCCTCCATAAAAAGATTGGCCACCAGGGGAGACAAAGGACTCCCCATGGCGACACCATCAGATTGTTCGTAAAATTCGTTGTTAAATATAAAATATGTAGAGGAGAGAGTGTGCTCAAACAACGCTGTAATGTCTGCACCAAACATATTGCCAATGAGGTGTAGTGAGTCCAGCAGAGGCACCTTTGTGAACAGTGAAACCACATCAAAACTGACCAATAAATCACTACTTTGCAGTTGTAGTGACTGAAGTCGACTGATAAAATCACCAGAATTCTTTATGTGATGTGCACACTTGTCTATCATTGGTTTGAGCAAAGATGCCAAGAATTTTGCTAGGTCGTAGGTGGCTGCTCCAATGTTACTCACAATTGGACGTAATGGCACATTTTCCTTGTGGATCTTAGGCAGTCCATATAGCATAGGTGGAACTGAACTGTTTGGTTTCAGTCTCTTGATGACCTCCTTCAGTAGAGAACTATTTGATAAAAGTTCTGCTGTTTTTTGCACTACCTGACTCGTGGGATCCTTATCGATTTTGCGATACGTTGAATCACATAACAAAACATTGATCTTATTAATATAGTCATCCCTTGGTATGAGGACAGTAGCATTTCCTTTGTCACATTTTAAGACTACTGTATCCACATCTGTTCGTAAGTTACGGAGGGCTATCCTCTCCATGGGCGAGATGTTATTCTTCATTGGTGCACCCCTGGTCAATACACGGCAAGACTCTCGACGAACTTCCTCCGCTTCATCTGTATCAAGACGGCGTACAGCTTCTTCGATGGCACTGATGAAATCCACTAGTGGCGGTGTAACAGATGTGGGAGCAAAATTCAGTCCTTTTGCTAGCACAGACACAGTCGCGTCATCTAAAGTTTTCTCTGTCAAATTAACAACAGATCGTCGAGTTGGAACTTCCTGCTGCATCTGTTTATAAAGTCTGCCAATCTTGGCAGTTTGCCTCGTCACAGCTTTATCATGGCTCCAGTTTGCTTTAGCCCATGTCACACCATCCACCCAGTCCCACGACAGAGAAGATTGTCTTGCTGTCAATTCCAAATGTATGTGGAACATGTCCTATGACACAGAATCCAATTCACGCCGAGTAAAACGAATCCTTTCTCTCACCAAAGCCATGCTTGCTTTACGTTTGATGTTGTTTGCAGCAGTGGTATTTATGAAATGCACAATTTTGGCAAACGTTGGAATAATGCCCTTGTCTCTGCAACTTAATAAGAATATCAATGAGCTCAGCATCCTTGCTCTTCTTTCACGTAACTTGTCGAATCTTCGAATACATTCCATCACTTCCTCCCCATAGAGTTGCTTGATGTGTTGTTTAAAGCTTTCCTGGCATACTGATTGTTCCATAAAAACATGGGAGAACTGCCGGATATCAGTAACTTCCTGCCACGACATTTCGGCGCAGAGTCTTCTGGCCATCTTCAGGTGAATGCCATTGTAATAGTACTGGCGAGTATGCGCTGAGCTCCACTATTTAAAGCCTTCTGAGGTGACATTCCGCATGCGCTGCTCAGCGTGCGCGTTCATAATGGCTCCGTGCACTGCACCTCGCGCCCTCCACTGCGAAAGCCTGGCGTATCGGTGTCAGGTCGATTTCCATCTTTATGCAGATAACTACGTCGACTATGAAGTTTCTCTATAACAGGATTCCAAGCAGAGTTCAGCTGATAACCACTATCTCGATTGATGAGAGTCTCGTTGTCAGACAATCTTATTTCCACAGATTCATTGATATCCGGCAGTTCTCCTGTGTTTTTATGGAACAATCAGTACGCCGGGAAAGCTTTAAACAACACATCAAGCAACTCAACTGGCTTACTCCATACTTACCAAATAGGAAACAAAGAGTGATTGTCTCATCAAATGCAGCAAATTACTATTCAAAATGGAAAACAGTAGCCCAGGGTGTCCCTCAAGGCTCGATTCTAGGACCTAGTTTGTTTTTGTCCTATGTTAATGATTTACCGAACAATATAAATGTTCCATCGATTTTATTTGCAGATGACACATCAGTATTAATTGAAAACTAGGAGCCAGAAAACATTCCTCTCTACATAATAAACACAATGAACAAACTAGAAACATGGTTCCAACTGAATGGATTAAGATTGAACATCCCCAAAACCCACATGGTCCAGTTCAGAACAAAACAGTCAAAGCCCCAAGAAATTAAAATAACTCATAAAAATCAGTATATAGAAGAAGTAGATTCTGTGAAGTTTTTAGGGTTAAACCTAGATAAAAATTTAAATTGGAATAAACATGTTGACTACCTGTTAAACAAATTATGTAGCTTTGCATTTGCTATGCAAATATTAGCTGGTGCAACAGACATGAATACAAGGAAAATTGCATACCACAGCTACTTTCAATCAGATGTAAGGTGTGGTATTATTGGGGAAATTCAAGCAATGTATTGCGCATACTAAAGTTACAAAAAAGAATAATAAGGAACATGTGTACTGTCCATCCAAGGACATCATGTCGCCCACTATTTGAAAAATAACAGTTATTAACACTTCCCTCCTTATACATCTATGATATTATCATCTTTCTACATAGCAATTTAGAGTTATTCGAGAAAAAACTGTTTCAATCACGCATATAACACAACAAACAAAGACAATTTTATGCTCCCCACTCATCGCTTAAACCTATATGCGCAATCTCCTCAGTATATGGCAATGAAAATTCATAACAAGCTAAAAGGAAAGAATGTTCTGAGTATGAACCTAGAGACACTGAAAACAAAGCTATATGATATACTTGTCAAACGCTGCTACTACACTGTTGAGGAGTTCATGAAGGATGAACTGAACATTTGAGTGGGATAAATTTACATATAGTCTTGTGTGTAAATGTAGCTGTCCTTCACAAAAGGGAGGAAAGAAAAATAAAAGTTTATATTAATATTAAAATTCTTTGTACCAGTTAGGCCTAAGTTGTGTTATCCATTTTTTTTACATGTCTCCTGTACACTAATCATATGAATAGAAATTGTATGTTATGAGACGAATAAACCACTATTCACTATTAGCTTTAAACCATTTATTAATGTCAGTGAAAATTTGATTAGCAGCTATTTCTAAATCTGTACTTGACTTGCTGCTTATTGCAGTGTTTGTATCATCTGCAAACAAAACAAACTTAGCATCTGGCATTGTAACAGACGAGAAGTAATTAATGTACACAAGAAAAAGCAATGGACCCCGGATGGAACCTTGAGGAACACCACATGTAATTAATTCCCAATCAGATGAAGACTACATTCTCTATATCAGAACCCTTGAGGAATGCAAACTGTGACTCATAAAATATATTATTTGCAGTCAAATGCTTAAGGAAATACTTGAACCCAACCTTTTCAAATATTTTTGAGAAAGCCAGCAAAAGTGAAATTGGTCAATAGTTTGATGGTATCTCTCTATCCCCCTTTTTGTAAAGAGGCTTAACTTCAGCATATTTTAGCCAGTCTGGAAATGTTTTATTGATAAGAGATTGAGTACACAAATAACTTAAAACAGAACCCAACTCATATGAGCACTCTTTGATTAACTTCATTGATATGTTATCATACCAACTAGAATACTTAGATTTTAAGAAATTTATGATGGATGCTACTTCTTTGGGAGATGTGAGTGTCGTTTCCATTTTACTGAAGTTATTTTTAAAGACTGGTCTCAGATACTCCATTGCACTTTTCACCAAACCTGATAACTCCCAGCTGTCAGTAATAGAAATGAAGTACTAGTTTATGAGGTTTGGAACACTACATGCACTTGTTACCAAAGTCTCATTTATTTTTAAAGCTATCTGTTCATCTTCCTTTTTGGTCCCACCTGTCTCTGTCTTCACTATATCCCATACAGTCTTTATTTTGCTCTCAGAATAAAGCTGCTTAGTTTTCTGGATTACTTCCTTCAATATTTTGCAGTATTCTTTGTAATGCATTACAATGCTAACATCAGAGCTGTTCCTAGGTAGTATAAACAGTCTCTTTTTTGTCCCACATGATATTTTTAATGCTTGTGTAATCCAAGGTTTATTTTTTTACTTCTGCATGATTTGAGTTATCTTTATGGGAAAACAATTTCCAGAAGTGGAGGTAACTTTATTAATGAATGCTATGTATTTTCCGTTTGAATCAGAAGTATTGCCATGGGATACCTCCTAATATTGTATAAATCATCCTTTTGCCCAGTGTAGAGGAGTAACTCAATGTGGAATGGACTCAACAAGTTGTTGGAAGTCCCCTGAAGAAATATTGAGCCATGCTGCCTCTATAGCCATTCATAACTGCAAAAGTGTTGCCAGGGCATGATTTTGTGCACAAACTGACCTTTTGATTATGTCCCATAAATGTTTGATGGGATTCATGTCAGGCAATCTGGGTGGCCAAATCATTTACTTGAACTGTCCAGAATGTTTTAGATTGGATTAGACGTACTTTCATTCCAATTGATCCATAGTGAGGAGATCCTCCAGGATGTAGAACATGTCAGAAGAACAACAATACATGACAAATATTTACAACTAAAACAAATAAGCTAATGTACCATTCTACAGGTCCCAAGTGGAATGATCATCATTTTTTAATGAACACTGTATGAAAGAGTCATTTTACAAATACTAATGCACTGAATTTGAAATAAAAAGTTTTATTTATTTATTTATAAGGTAATAAATGCGTAATACAACTACTATAATACTTATTTACAATGAACACATTTCTGCACTGAAAACACACATATTTACAATGAACACATTACTGCACTGAAATTGTGCAGAAGTTATATTGTACACACACACACACACACACACACACACACAAATCAGTTGGTTTTACTGAGAAATTCATCAATGGAGTAGAAGGAGTTGGCCACCAATAAATCTTTTAGGCTTCTCTTAAACTGAACTGTTCTTCAAAACAATCAGGAACAATTGTGGCCCAGTGATAAGGCACATTGCCATCCATAAAAATTCCATCAAGAAGACCATAAATGGCTGTATATGGTCTCCAAGTAGCTAGATATAGCCATTTCCACTCAACGATCACTTCAGATTGACCAGAGGACTCAGTCCATTCCATGTAAATGCAGCCCACACCATTATGGAGCCACTGCCAGCTTCCACAGTGCCTTGCTGACAACTTGGGTCCATGACTTCATGTGGTCTGTAGGACACTCAAACCCTACCATAAGCCCTTACCAACTGAAATCAGGACTCATCTGACCACACCAAATTTTTTTTTTTTATTTATTTATTTTTATTTATTTATTTATTGTTCCGTGGGACCACATTTAGGAGAAGTCTCCATGGTCATGGAACGAGTCAATACATGAAATTATAACACGATTGTAGAAACAGATAAAATGAAACAAGTCGTTAGTTTAAATAAAGAAAATCAAGAATGTAACACTGGAATTTGCTTAATTTTTTATCTCTTCCAGGAGCTCCTCGACAGAATAGAAGGAGTGAGCCATGAGGAAACTCTTCAGTTTAGACTTAAAAGTGTTTGGGCTACTGCTAAGATTTTTGAGTTCTTGTGGTAGCTTATTGAAAATGGATGCAGCAGAATACTGCACTCCTTTCTGCACAAGAGTCAAGGAAGTGCATTCCACATGCAGATTTGATTTCTGCCTAGTATTAACTGAGTGAAAGCTGCTAACTCTTGGGAATAAGCTAATATTGCTAACAACAAAAGACATTAAAGAAAATACATATTGTGAGGGCAATGTCAAAATTCCCAGACTATTGAATAGGGGTCGACAAGAGGTTTTCGAACTTACACCATACATAGCTCGAACAGCCCGTTTTTGAGCCAAAAATACCCTTTTTGAATCAGAAGAATTACCCCAAAAAATAATACCATATGACATAAGCGTATGAAAATATGCGAAGTATACTACTTTTCGTGTTGAAATGTCACTTATTTCAGATACTGTTCTAATGGTAAATAAAGCGGCATTTAGTTTCTGAACAAGATCCTGAACATGGGCTTTCCACAACAGCTTACTATCTATCCGTACGCCTAGGAACTTGAACTGTTCCGTCTCGCTTATAACATGCCCATTCTGTCTGATTAAAATGTCAGTTCTTGTTGAATTGTGGGTTAGAAACTGTAAAAACTGAGTCTTACTGTGATTTAGCATCAAATTATTTTCCACAAGCCACGAACTTACTTCATGAACTACATTATTTGATAATGTTTCAATATTACACACAAGATCCTTCACTACCAAGGTGGTGTCATCAGCAAACAGAAATATTTTTGAATCACCTGTAATACTAGAAGGCATATCATTTACATAAATAAGGAACAGCAGTGGCCCCAGCACCGACCCTTGGGGAACGCCCCATTTAACAGTGCCCCATTGGGACTGAACATCATTACCACTCTCAATATTGCGGAGGATTACCTTCTGCTTTCTTTTCTTAAAGTAGGAGGCGAACCAATTGTAAGCTACTCCCCTTACTCCATAATGTTCCAACTTCTGCAGTAATATTTTGTGGTCAACACAGCCAAAAGCCTTCGTTAAATCAAAGAAAACACCTAACGTTCTCAACCTTTTATTTAATCCGTCCAAAACCTCACAGAGAAAAGAGAATATAGCATTTTCAGTTGTTAAGCCATTTCTAAAACCAAACTGTACATTTGACAGCAAATTATGTGAATTTAAATGCTGCAGTAACCTTGTATATACAAGCCTCTCGATAACTTTAGCAAACACCGATGGCATAGAAATAGGTCTATAATTGTCAACATTATCCCTGTCTCCCTTTTTATAAAGTGGCTTCACTACCGAGTACTTTAATCGGTCAGGAAACCGACCACTGCTAAAGGAAAAGTTACAGATATGGCTAAGTACTGAGCTAATATACGTGGAACAATACTTCAGTATTCTGCTAGATACCCCGTCATATCCATGAGAGTTCTTGGTCTTTAGTGATTTAATTATTAACTCAATCTCCCTCTTGTCAGTATCATGGAGGAGCATTTCAGGTAACAGTCTCGGAACACTTTTTTCTAAGAGTGCTATATGATTCCCTGTTGGGACTAGGTTTCTATTTAGTTCACCTGCTATATTCAGAAAGTGATTATTAAGTACTGTACATATATGCGACTTATCAGCAACACGGACATCCCCACTACGCACTGATTCTATATCCTCGACCTGTCTCTGCAGACCAGCCACTTCCTTTACGACTGACCATATGGTTTTAATTTTATCCTGAGACTTAGCTATTCTATTATTCTATCTGCATACCACATACTTTTTGCCTTCCTAATAACTTTTTTAAGCACCTTACAATACTGTTTGTAATGGGCTGCTGCATTTAGATTTTGACTGTTTCTAACGTTTTGATATAATTGCCACTTTGTTCTACAAGATATTCTTATCCCTTTAGTCAGCCACCCAGGCTGCCTGTTTCCAGTCATCTAGGGTCCAACCAATGGTCTTGAGCCCAGGAGAAGTGCTGCAGGGGATATCATGCTGTTAGGAAAGTCACTCTTGTCAATCGTCTGCTACCATGGCTCACTAACATTAAATTTCACTGAATGTCCTAACGGATAAATTTGTTGTGTGTCCCACATTGATTTCTTTGGGTATTTCATTCCATGTTGCTTTTCTGTTAACACTGACAATTCTATGGAAACACTGCTGCTCTCGGTCTTTAAGTGATGGCTTTTGGTACTGCATTGTCCATGGTGAGAGTTAATGCCTGAAATTTGGCGTTCTTGGCACACTCTCCATGCTGTGGATCTCAGAATATTGAATTGTCTAATGATTTCTGAAATGGAACGTCCCATGTTTCTAGCTCCAAATACCATTCTTCATTTAAAGTCTATTAATTCCTGTCATGCAGTCAGAATCATGATGGAGAGCTTTCCACATGAATCATCCAATTACAAATAACAGCTCTGCCAATGCACTGCCCTTCTATATCTTGTGTATGCAATACTACCACTAACTGTATATGTGCATGTCACTGTCCAACGACTCTTGTCACCTCAGAGTATATTATTGTTCATTGACAGTGCTGTAGAGTACATGATAGTGCTACCACTGGGTGATCTTAAGGAAATGCAGAAAGACTTGGACAAAATTTCAATTTTGTGAAATGAATAGCCGCTCTCTTAAATACGGATAAATGTAAGATAATGCCTATAATACGAGAAAGAACTCCGTAGTCTCCAATGATGAGATTAGTGCTGAACATTTAGATCTTTTTTAATCATAAGTATAATACTAAGAGCAATATGAAACTGGATGATCACTTAGAATCAGCATTAGGGAAGTCAGATGGATGACTTAAGGTTTGTTACAAGGGTGTGGTAAAATGTAATGAAGCTATAAAGAACATTCTAGAATATTGTTCCAGTGTTTGAAGTTCTTATCAATTAAGTATCAAGCAGACATCAGACACATTCAGATACACAGTGTTAGGATTGTAATACATCAATATAGTGATATGATGAAGGACATTTAATCTTTAGTCCAGGACCTCCATTGTCTCTAAGGCATATTTTATGGACCTTTCTCTGAGTCTCTGTTTTTAGCCGTCTTTCCTTCCATCAATCTGGCTTAACATGTAGCTGTTTGTAACTCCTTTTTTCGACTTTGTGTTCTACAGTTGTGACATAGGTGCATATGACCCTAGTTGTTTTCACACCCTAAAACAAAACAAACAAACATCGATATAGCCCATGTGATACTGTAACAGGAATGGTCAGCAAACTTAAATGAAAATCCTTTAAAGAAAAATGACAATTCTTCCAAACCCTTGTTGGCTGCAACTAGAGAAATTGTATTGTGTGGGGGTTGTGTTACCACTATGCTGCCACCATCATATACACAGCATAGGAACCACAAGGAAAAGATAAGATATGTTAAGGCTGTTACAGAGGCATTAAAATGGTCATTTTTCCCTCACTTGGTAGGAATAGGAAATAAAATTAATTGGGTGCTATTTACTCTTCACCAAGCTCTGTTCAGTGGCTTTCAAAGTATGTGTGTAGATGTAGATGTAGTAAAAGGCACATGCAGCTTTTTGTTATATGCAGAAAAAAAAGTGAAGCTGAAGGCAACTATAGATGCAATTCTCTTCCATAGTTCACCGTTCACTTTTGTGTGACTGCCAAGCAATATCTGTCACACTGCTCCTTTAATTCCTGTACATCTACATGCATCAAGTCTCTAGATGAGACAATATTTTTGCTAGAATTAAGGATGTTGTAAAGTTTGATCACAACTTATAACAAAGCATATTGAGCTGCTAGGTTAAAATCATAAATGAAAATGATATATGACAGACCCATAACCAATGAAAAAGGCGTTGTGATTAAACAAAACTACGGGTAGAACCCTCATAATAGTATGCATAAAGAATAACAGTGTTGAACAGAAATGTAACTGTTTTTGAAATGTATCCTTTCTTGTCTTGTCCTACAAAAATGACTGTAAAGTCAAACAGAAACAGAAATGAGTAATTGATAACACCAAGCATTAAATATCTTGTCCCAGGAAGAAAATCAGCAGTAATTACAAACCCAATTCACTCCTTTTATTTGAATGTGGCATACAGCGGGGTGGGCAAAAATTGGAAACTAATTAATAACCGAATTGCTTCTTGAATAACTAAAGAAAAATTAATTGGAAAGAATAATTGAAAGAAATTGGAAGGTTCACATATCCTGACTGAACTTTAACTGGTACAATATTGACAGACCTTCAGTGTCAATACATTTAAGATCACTATTCTTCATTTAAAATTATGTACTACTTCTCATGAGTTCCATTGTGCATACAGCTGATCCAGGATCACCCTTCTGCTGCTCATGCAAATTCCTCTTGTCCTCAAGCGAATGGACAGTTTGTTGCTGGTCATTCCCACATAGGAGGCTTCACAGTGTAGGCAGGTCAGTTGGTAAATCACGTGGGTGATTTCACACATGGCTCTGCCTTTGATCGTGTACACCTTCCGGGTTACAGGACTGGAGTAGATGGTTGTGGTCATATGTCTGCTTGTGTCTGTATATGTGCAGATGGGTATGTGTGTGTGTGTGAGTGTATACCTGTCCCTTTTCCCCCTAAGGTAAGTCTTTCCCCTCCCGGGATTGGAATGACTCCTTACTCTCTCCCTTAAAACCCACACCTTTCGTCTTTCCCTCTCCTTCCCTCTTTCCTGATGAAGCAACAGTGGGTTGCGAAAGCTTGATATCTGTGTGTGTGTTTGTGTGTTTTTCATTGTGCTTTCCCGTTTGGTAAGTCACAGCATCTTTTTTTAAATATATATATAACAAAGAGGTGAAGATACTGAAATTAATCAACTGAAGAGCGTATCTCTTTTCTTTTTTGTATAAAAAAACACATTATCTCTGGCACCAAGCAATTCGTTAATTCACATTTGTCTGTATATGTACAAAAAGGTAAAGAATGAAGAAAAAAGGGAAAAACAATATGATGCATTACAATAGCCCCCACTGTGCACTGATGTCATGCAGAGGTGCACAGTGTCTGAGCTTATTCCCGTTTTTGAGAGTTAATAACCCTGGCTGCTAAGGGCATAGCCTTTATTTTCATCCATTAGAGTTATCCTGTATGGTTATCAATTCATATGGGCATGTCAGCTCCTTTTAACACATACACATATAAATTTTCTCTCCTAACAAAGTGCTTGGTGTAACTGCATAGTTGCATTGTTGTCAGTCAGTATCTGCACAGTGTTTAGCTTGCAAGCCTGTGCACACACCTTGATGTCTATTACCATCCCAGTTCATGCCCACATGTTTAATACAAGGCCCAGAGTGTCTGTGTCGTGCATTTACAGTAGCTTTCATTGTACAAATTCATGAAGCTTGATTCTTTGTGAAATCTTTGATGCAGTGACAACTGGTTTCCATATCAGTGGCCCAAGGAATTTATTTTCATCTCCAAATCCGACATCCGTTGACAAGGTAAGTTTCTTGCCACTTTTACAATTCAATTCAATTCAGTTCAGTTTATTAGTGTCCTTGTAGTACGTCATCAAAATGACATAGGACTTGTCAAAAAACATTACAATTTAAAATACGTGTACATGAAAATTTATAATTGAATTTACTTGTCACGTGGACATTACAATTTTAATAGAGCTGTAAGAACATTAACATAAAAATATACAAGTAGGATAACAACGTACAAAAAAAAAAGCTAGTGATTCCCACATCAAAGATTATTTCCATTCTCACATTAACACTGTTTCACACTTTCATAGAAACTGCAAGTATTTAAATGTGAGCAATTACACATATTTATTATGTCAGGGAAATATTAACTACACTTTTATTGTCTATGATTCATAAACTCTTCAATACTGTAAAAACTATTGCTCAATAAGATGTTTTTTAATTCTCTTTTAAATGTGTGCAGTTTTGGTATTATTTTTAGTTCTTTGGGGAGAGCACTGTAGAGGATTTTGGGTTGGTACAGTACACTTTTGTGATACATAGCTGTTTTATGAATTTCTCTGTGGAAATCATTCCTAATCCTTGTTTCGTAGCTGTGAAATTCTCTGTTTAATGTAGAAAATTCCTCGTGTTCTTTTAAGAAACATATGCTTTCATATATGTATAAGGATGGTAGTGTCATGATTTTTAATTCTTTGAAAGCATGCCTACAAGAGTCTCTATATCCTATACCTTTTATTATTCTGACTGCCTTCTTTTGTAGTCTAAATGAATGTTTTGCTAGACTGTTGTTCCCCCAAAACTGTACACCATATCTTAATAAACTATGCATGAATGAGAAATAAACACATAGCACTGTTTCACTATTACATGAGCTTTTAAGCATTCTAGGTATATAACATGTTTGACTTAATTTTTTGTTCAACGATATTACATGCTTTTCCCATCTTAAGTGTCATCAAACCATACCCCCAAGAATTTGGTGTATGATGCTTGTTCAATCTTACACTTACCCAGTTCTACTGTAAGGTTAGTTTTTATTTTATTTGTAATATGTCTGAAGTTGATCCACGTTGTTTTTTTGGCATTCACAATGAGTTTGTTTTCATTAAACCATCTGTCTGCTTCGTCTGTTGCTAATGTGACTTTTTCCTGTAAGTCAGCTTCACTGTTTCCTTTAACAAACAAACTTTTATCGTCAGATACAGATAGTTGACTTGGTAGGTCATTGATAAATATTAAAAACAGTAATGGCCCTAATACAGATCCCTGGGGGTACTCCATACAAAACTTTCTCGAGTCTTGATGAATATGTCCTATCTCCATGGCTTATCTCCACCTTCGGATACCTGTCCGACAGATATGATTCAAACCATTTGTGGGCAACTCCACGTATCCCATAGGCATATAACTTCCTAAGCAGTAACTTATGGTCGATGACATCAAAGGCCTTTGATAAGTCTAAAAACAATCCACAATTTAATTCCTTTCCATTTATGGAATTTAGAACAAGTTGCAAAAAATTGAAGATAGCTGTTTCAGTTGATTTATTTTTACGGAAACCATTTTGTGCGTTAACCAATATTCTATTCTTAATAAGAAATTGAGGACAATATTATGGAAATGGAAGAGGATGTAGATGAAGATGAAATGGGAGATACGATACTGCGTGAAGAGTTTGACAGAGCACTGAAAGACCTGAGTCGAAACAAGGCCCCCAGAGTAGACAATATTCCATTGGAACTACTGACGGCCGTGGGAGAGCCAGTCCTGACAAAACTCTACCATCTGGTGAGCAAGATGTATGAAACAGGCGAAATACCCTCAGACTTCAAGAAGAATATAATAATTCCAATCCCAAAGAAAGCAGGTGTTGACAGATGTGAAAATTACCGAACTATCAGCTTAATAAGTCACAGCTGCAAAATACTAACACGAATTCTTTACAGACGAATGGAAAAACTAGTAGAAGCCAACCTCGGGGAAGATCAGTTTGGATTCCGTAGAAACACTGGAACACATGAGGCAATACTGACCTTACGACTTATCTTAGAAGAAAGATTAAGGAAAGGAAAACCTACGTTTCTAGCATTTGTAGACTTAGAGAAAGCTTTTGACAATGTTGACTGGAATACTCTCTTTCAAATTCTAAAGGTGGCAGGGGTAAAATACAGGGAGCGAAAGGCTATTTACAATTTGTACAGAAACCAGATGGCAGTTATAAGAGTTGAGGGACATGAAAGGGAAGCAGTGGTTGGGAAGGGAGTAAGACAGGGTTGTAGCCTCTCCCCAATGTTGTTCAATCTGTATATTGAGCAAGCAGTAAAGGAAACAAAAGAAAAATTCGGGGTAGATATTAAAATTCATGGAGAAGAAATAAAAACTTTGAGGTTCGCCGATGACATTGTAATTCTGTCAGAGACAGCAAAGGACTTGGAAGAGCAGTTGAATGGAATGGACAGTGTCTTGAAAGGAGGATATGAGATGAACATCAACAAAAGCAAAACAAGGATAATGGAATGTAGTCGAATTAAGTCGGGTGATGCTGAGGGAATTAGATTAGGAAATGAGGCACTTAAAGTCATTTCTGAAAGTATTTGTATGGAGTGTAGCCATGTATGGAAGTGAAACATGGACGATAAATAGTTTGGACAAGAAGAGAATAGAAGCTTTCGAAATGTGGTGCTACAGAAGTATGCTGAAGATTAGATGGGTAGATCACATAACTAATGAGGAAGTATTGAATCGGATTGGGGAGAGGAGAAGTTTGTGGCACAACTTGACCAGAAGAAGGGATCGGTTGGTAGGACATGTTCTGAGGCATCAAGGGATCATCAATTTAGTATTGGAGGGCAGCGTGGAGGGTAAAAATCGTAGAGGGAGACCAAGAGATGAATACACTAAGCAGATTCAGAAGGATGTAGATTGCAGTAGGTACTGGGAGATGAAGAAGCTTGCACAGGATAGAGTAGCATGGAGAGCTGCATCAAACCAGTCTCAGGACTGAAGACCACAACAACAACAATAAGAAATTTGTATAGTCTATGATACATTATCCTTTCTATTATTTTTGAGAAACCTGACAACATTGATAAAGGCCTAAAGTTACTAACATCATATTTATCACTGTTCTTGTAAAGTGGCTTTATAGTTGAAATTTTAAGTTTTGATGGAAACACCCCTGTCTTAAAAGATTCATTTATAATTTCAGTGAGATGTGAGGCTATGTTTCTTGCACTTTGCTTAATGACTTTGTCAGGAATCCCATCACACCCACATGATATTTTATTTTTTAACCTATTTATAGCATTTAGTACCTCTGATTCAGTTACTGTATAAAGGAACATTGTCATGTCATTCATGGGGATTTTTACCTTGCTATTGGAATTGCATTTAGTTTTAATTAAATTTATGGCTATATTTGTGAAATGTTTGTTAAATATGTTGGCAATCTGAAGTGGGTCCTTAACAGTTTTACCCCCACTTTTAATGAAAAAACTGTTATCTTTTCTTTTGTGTCTACCTATATTTTTATTTATTACCTCCCAAGTTGACTTCATTTTTGTTGTTACCTTTCTCAATGTATGAATCATTATCAAGCTTCTTAGCTGCAATTATTACTTTCTTGTACAGGCTTCTATAACATTTCACAAGTGCTTTCTGTGCTACATTCTTCCTGGCTGATTTATTTAACTTTCTGAGAGTGTCTGATGACTTTCTAATCCCCTGTGTAACCCACATTTTGGTTTTATGTTTAGTTTTGACTCTTTTTATAGGAAAGGCAACATCGAAGCAGTGTTGTCAAGCACAGAATCATGTTGTTATGACGTTGTCAAGCACAGAAAATTCTTGTTCTTTGCTTTTGAGCGTCTTTCATATAGTTGTATTACATAAAGTTTCTGTAGTGTTGTTTCCACATACTATACACATAACATAAAAAATACAATTACAAAATACGCTTATCCTATTCATTTGCTGACATGCCACTATCGTTGTTGTACACATTATAGTCTGTGAAATATCCTCTTCCCTTTAAATTGCTCGTCGTTTTACTTTAGTATGTTTAGTTAAATTACAATTTTGTTACATTATTTGATTCCAATTATATGAGTGCACATATTATTCTCATTTGGTTATACATTCTTTCTGTTACATTCATAAAATAATAGATTCTGTATTCTTTTATAGCATAAATTGATATACATTTCACTTCAATTTACAGTGACTTATTGTTGGAGCATATTCATCAATTCATAATAATTAGAGAAGTAAACAATAGTCACTACAATAGATAGGAAATGCTGCTAAAATAACTACATACGGCCTTGTCCTTCTATCTTTCTCCAGGAAGGATCTTCGTGCTACAGGGTTGAGGAAATTCCATGGAAAGGCATTTATGTGCTCAGTTACATCTTGTTTATAGACTTAACTGTGATCTCAAGAACAAAATAGTTTGTTGTTTATAAGCACAACTCAAATCTAACGATACCAGTTGTATCAAATACTTATTCGGTGTTTAAAAGTGCAGCTCAGTGTTTGCTTGTTATGTTCATTGTATAAAGGATAACCATTTCATGTGCTGAGCTATACAGAGTTATCTCATCAATACGATATGTGTTTACAAAAGTAACAAATGTGCATAAAAATTTCAATGTAAATCAGGTGTTTGATGCTTTCATGGGTAGTCGACACTCACAGTAGTTAGGGTTCGACTCCTTGATTATTTGGCAGTACTCAACCTTAGTTCAGCATTGTGATACGTAATGTAGCCTACTGCAACTGTTTTCTTCTTCACGTACTTTCACAGTATCACATTCATGCGCATTATCAACTTATAACCATATTTATCTTGTGGTTCGGTCCTTTCTTCTTTTTATATATTACCGAACACTCTATGAGCATTTAGCTTTCTTCACTTTATTATGTGTTGATGCATTGTTCCCTTGAAGAAAAACTTAATACTCACTTAAAACAAAATCTTCATAGATAAGTGTATAGTGGCTTGATGGCTACTAAAACCTTTTTCATATATTCAATTGTGTATTCATTCACTTCAGTGTGCAGTCGTGCTATCACAAAACTTATTTAATGTTATGTGTGCGTCTCTACTTATGTTATAAAACTGAAAGACAGAGTGTGTTATAGGCATGGTGTGACCTCTTATTCCATTTGCCCTTTATACTGTACTCACTTGTTTACCTGCAGCAAGCCTTTTCTGGTCCATCAAATATAATTAGCATGTGTACTTTCAATACTTAAATTTGTAAAAATTGTACATATATAGATATCATGTATATAATAGTGTAACTTAAGTAAATATCTCATAGTTTAGGGTCTCTTTCTGTGTATATAATCCCCTTAACTTATTTTGGTATGTGTGTGTTGTGTAGATAGTTGGTAGCTGTAGTATGGACTCTGCCCTAATTTTCTATGTACGTGTTTATGCAGTAAGCTTTACTAATGCTATAATCCGTTCATCATAAGAATAAGCCTGATTTAAACATTGCACTACGTATTCTTTCACAATTGCTGGAACCTCATTGAATTTCTGTTTCACGTGGGACTGCAGCCATGCTGTCTGTAGTGCTGTCAAGTATGATAATAAGGTTATGTTTTGTGCTGTGTGTTACAGGACAACAACTTTACTGGTGCATTTAACTGGATTGCACTGGCCAGTCAGCTGGTACAGCTAGCCTGCAGTGACCAGTTGTACTTCACACATAAAAAGAGACGAGCAAAGGAGCAACACACAGCTTTGAAAGTCATTTAAATTTTAAGCAGAATGAAATCATACACTCCAAATCTCCCACAATATGCTCCCTACATGAATAGACAAAAACTGTAACATATTATGGTTTTTTTCTAACATACTATTGTAATTAAAAACAAGAATGATGAAAATTCCCGACTTAACCACAGGGTAATTTTTCTGTACAAGCTGTGTGTAATGTAAGAGAGTATTGAAGGATTTCAATGTATAGTTAAATATTTAAGCCACTGAAGATATTACTTACCAGGAAAGCACTTGGGCTCGATCAAATAGATCTGTATGAATGTTTGGTTATGGGACCATTATGTACCTCTGAATGTGCTGGTGGGTGTCGTTTATTTGCAAAACTCTGCAGTCATGCTCTACATATCACTGTAGATGTAGTTGTAGACGCCATACGCAATGCAGCAATCTTAACTATAATTGTAAATGTGGAATGCCAATAAAATTCTCCGAGCAATACGAATGACTGCAAAACGCACAGTGAAGAAATGCAAGTTGATCGCATGGCGTATTTGCACATTCTATAATATCAGTGTTGAACGCCACGTAAATGACACTTTTGAAGTTGTTTACTGGTTCACCAATATCGTAACCAGCGTTCTGCCACGCGTAATGAAGCATTGGTCTGTATACTCCCGCAGATAACTGATTGTAAATGACGGAATGCATATTCATGATAAAGTATCTGTCGTGCAATTTCGACTGCATATTACTGGAACGTAATTTAATGAAGTCTGTTATTCTCTTGGCATATATTTTATATTGCCAGAAGAAATACACATCCAGAGGTTGTGCATATTTTGTAGTTTTAGGTGGAATGATTTTTAAATCTACATGTTTTCCTCCAGATGCTTCCAGTAGTACTCGTTCATCCTTATGTCCAGACCAGGAGTTACAAAGTACTAATGACTTTCTCGACAAATGTGGAGTCAAAACTGACAGAAAAAACGTCTTCAGATGTTGTTTCATCATCTTCCCACTCACACTTGCATCGATGACGACATTTGGAGGGCACCACGTTTCTATTTCCCTTGACACGCGGGGTCCAAACTTTCCACTGGATTATTGGAAGCAAATATAGAGTTTGTCTGCCAATCGTCCGTCCATTGATATAACAACATCGATCGTGTAACTATGTGTTGCACAGTTAACTGATTGTCACATCGCGACAGTGTTTCTCTCCCCTTTCATGGATAGTGTTTGTCACAAGAAAGTTCATAGTTGAACTGATTCTGATCACAGTTCCATACAGAACTAATATCGATGCTTCCTCTCGTGATATGCTCATTGACGTCAGCAACAAACGTTTGAGCTCTTTCAATCAGCTCTTCTTCGTCATCCTTATCTTTTCGTGCTTGGAGCATAGTGATATGGCGTGATGTTATCCTAAACTCCTTTTTCAAATTAGTGATAAATCCTAGTGAAGCTATAAAGTTTGTACACCCGAGATTTCTGGCTATGTCCAAGGCCCAATGTTGTAAATGCCAATAATGAATGGCGGAACCGCATTCTCGCGCTTCATTGAATTTCGCCATTGCACGCTCCTTGATAGTCTTGAAGACCAGTGTATGATTTCCTTTGAAAACTGTATTTCCTTCTCTTTTCTTTGCCACGTAATCCAGTATGTTTTTAATATTGCTTTTAGACTTCAGTTGAGGGTATCTTTTCAAAAGCTTGTCGTATGTGTCGAAACCTCTTACGTAATAATCATCGTACATGTTCTCCAGTGTGTTGTCATCAAATGCTGTGATGCTACTTGCAACTTTAACATTCTTCTTGGGAGACGGTTGGTATTCACTGTCACTGCTTCCATCGGCTCTTCCCACACTTGCCGTAGCACTACCGTTTGCAATGAGTTGTTTGTCATTATCATCCCTATCATCATCATTATGTGTTAGTGTTACAACAGTATCTGTTTCTAACTTATGCTCACATTTCTGCACTATAATAGATACCAGACAACATGGGAATGGTTCGTCTTCTACACCAATACCATCTTCACGAAGAAGGGTTCTTCGCAACTTCATCTCAACCAATCGCAATACATTAGCAGGATTGATTACCAATCGCCGAGCCATCTGATGCTTCAATACACAAATAATGTCACAAAACGCAACTTCAGAGGCACACTGCACCATTCCTACTGGTCCTGACTGGCGTACCAGCAGGTCAGTGTGCAATGCGGCATGCCATACGGAGAGGCCTCTAATGGACGACTGCAGAGTTTTGCAGGTGTGGGAGTATCACTAGTGCAATAAGAGACCTTTACATTATTTCTCACACGATTTTGGTGTATTTGTGTTTGTTCGAGCCCAAGTACTTTCCTGGTTAGTCAGTCGCCTGGTAATCACTTAGCTCCTTCCTTATCTGAATCCAAGAAATACATTTCAGTTCTGGAAGTGTCACCTGCATTGTTGATAATGAACCTATCAACAACAGAATCCATGAAGCCAATCAAGAGCGCCATTTTCTCTTCTTCTTTTATGATGAGCCATTTCATCTGGCAGCTTAACAGTCTTGTTACTTCTCGGGCCAAATCCCGCAGCTTGGCTCTGATCAGTTCTGTTGGGTTCATTTTGTAGTGGTACAGTAGCAAATGGAAAAATGCAGCATTTGTAAGATGTCCTTGATGCTGTGAAAATGATTGTTTTTTCATGTTTCTGTGATACTTATCTATAATCCATTCATCATAAGAATAAACCTGATGTAAACATTGCACTATGTATTCTTCCACATTTGCTGGAACCTCATTGGATTTCCCTTTCATGTGGGACTGCAGCCAAGCTATGTGTCAAGTACAATAATAAGGGTATGTTTTGTGCTGCGCATTACGATAATATGGGACAACAGCTTTACCGACGCATTTAACTTGGACATCAGTGGCCGGTCAGCTGGTACAGCTAGCCTGCAGTGATGTAGCCAGCTGCAGTTCACATGTATAAAGAGACAAGCAGAGGAACAATGCAGCTTCGGATGTCATGTAATTTTTAAGCAGAATGAAATAATATACTGCAAATCTCCCACAATACGCTTCTTTGACGATTAGACGAAAACTGCAACACGTTATCATTTTTAGCTAACATACTATTGTAATTAAAAACAATAATGATGAAAATTCCTGCATTAACCACAGTACCATTTTTCTGCTTAAGCTGTGTGAAATGTAAGAGAGTATCGAAGGATTTCACCATGTAGTTAACTATTCAAACCACTGAAGGTATCAGTCGTCTGGTAATCTCTTAGTTCTTTCATTATCCAAATCTGAGAAATACTTTTCAGTCCTGGAAGTATCACCTGCTACATTGATAATGAGCCTATCCGCCACAGAATCTACAAAGCCAACCACGCACAGCATTTTCTCTTCTTTTATGACGAGCCATTCTATATCCCACCAGGGTTCAGCAGTGATGTGTGAAAAAGCTGCACGTATTAGTTCCAGTACATCTGGCAGCTTAACAGTATTGTTACTTCTTGGGCCAAATCCTGCAGCTTGGCTCCACATCAGTTCTGTTGGGTTCATATTGTAATGGTTCAGTAGCAAATGTAAAAATGCAGCATTTGTACGATGTGCTCGATGCTGTAAAAATGATTGTTTTCATGTTTCTATGATACTTATCCACCTCTGTGGTATAAAACGATGGACATAGTCCAAATATAGAGGATTAGGTTTTTCATTTTTGCCTTAAAAATTAAATTGTTATGATTTATTAATTTAGACAACTTTTATGAGCTTTACTGTATGATTAAATGATGATGGCGTCCTCTTGGGTAAAATATTCCAGAGGTAAAATAGTCCCCCATTCGGATCTCCGGGCGGGGACTACTCAGGAGGACGTCGTTATCAGGAGAAAGAAAACTGGCGTTCTACAGATCGGAGCGTGGAATGTCAGATTCCTTAATCGGGCAGGTAGGTTAGAAAATTTAAAAAGGGAAATGGATGGGTTAAAGTTAGATATAGTGGGCATTAGTGAAGTTCGGTGGCAGGAGGAACAAGACTTTTGGTCAGGTGATTACAGGGTTATAAATACAAAATCAAATAGGGGTAATGCAGGAGTAGGTTTAATAATGAATAAAAAAATAGAAGTGCGGGTTAGCTACTACAAACAGCATAGTGAACGCATTATTGTGGGCAAGATAGACACAAAGCCCATGCCTACTACAGTAGTACAAGTTTATATGCCAACTAGCTCTGCAGATGATGAAGAAATAGATGAAATGTATGACGAGATAAAAGAAATTATTCAGGTAGTGAAGGGAGACGAAAATCTAATAGTCATGGGTGACTGGAATTCGTCAGTAGGAAAAGGGAGAGAAGGAAACATAGTAGGTGAATATGGATTGGGGGGAAGGAATGAAAGAGGAAGCCGCCTTGTAGAATTTTGCACAGAGCACAACTTAACCATAGCTAACACTTGGTTCAAGAATCATAAAAGAAGGCTGTATACCTGGAAGAATCCTGGAGATACTAAAAGGTATCAGATAGATTATATAATGGTAAGACAGAGATTTAGGAACCAGGTTTTAAATTGTAAGACATTTCCTGGGGCAGATGTGGATTCTGACCACAATCTATTGGTTATGAACTGCAGATTGAAACTGAAGAAACTGCAAAAAGGTGGGAATTTAAGGAGATGGGACCTGGATAAACTGAAAGAACCAGAGGTTGTACAGAGTTTCAGGGAGAGCATAAGGGAACAATTGGCAGGAATGGGGGAAAGAAATACAGTAGAAGAAGAATGGGTAGCTCTGAGGGATGAAGTAGTGAAGGCAGCAGACGATCAAGTAGGTAAAAAGATGAGGGCTAATAGAAATCCTTGGGTAACAGAAGAAATATTGAATTTAATTGATGAAAGGAGAAAATATAAAAATGCACTAAATGAAGCAGGCAAAAAGGAATACAAACGTCTCAAAAATGTTATCGACAGGAAGTGCAAAATGGCTAAGCAGGGATGGCTAGAGGACAAATGTAAGGATGTAGAGGCTTGTCTCACTAGGGGTAAGATAGATACTGCCTACAGGAAAATTAAAGAGACCTTTGGAGAGAAGAGAACCACTTGTATGAATATCAAGAGCTCAGATGGAAACCCAGTTCTAAGCAAAGAAGGGAAGGCAGAAAGGTGGAAGGAGTATATAGAGGGTCTATACAAGGGCGATGTACTTGAGGACAATATTATGGAAATGCAAGAGGATGTAGATGAAGACGAAATGGGAGATAAGATACTGCGTGAAGAGTTTGACAGAGCACTGAAAGACCTGAGTCGAAACAAGGCCCCGGGAGTAGACAACATTCCATTAGAACTACTGATGGCCTCGGGAGAGCCAGTCATGACAAAACTCTACCATCTGGTGAGCACGATGTATGAGACAGGCAAAATACCCTCAGACTTCAAGAAGAATATAATAATTCCAATCCCAAAGAAAGCAGGTGTTGACAGATGTGAACATTACTGAACTATCAGTTTCATAAGTCACAGCTGCAAAATACTAAAACGAATTCTTTACAGACGAATGGAAAAGTTGGTAGAAGCCGACCTCGGAGAAGATCAGTTTGGATTCCATAGAAATGTTGAAACACGTGAGGCAATACTGACCTTACGACTTATCTTAGAAGAAAGATTAAGAAACGGCAAACCTACGTTTCTAGCATTTGTTGACTTAGAAAAAGTTTTTGACAATGTTAACTGGAATACTCTGTTTCAAATTCTGAAGATGGCAGGGGTAAAATACAGGGAGCGAAAGGCTATTTACAATTTGTACAGAAACCAGATGGCAGTTATAAGAGTCGAGGGCCATGAAAGGGAAGCAGTGGTTGGGAAAGGAGTGAGACAGGGTTGTAACCTCTCCCCGATGTTATTCAATCTGTATATTGAGCAAGCAGTAAAGAAAACAAAAGAAAAATTCGGAGTAGGTATTAAAATTCATGGAGAAGAAGTAAAAACTTTGAGGTTCGCCGATGACATTGTCATTCTGTCAGAGACAGCAAAGGACTTGGAAGAGCAGTTGAACGGAATGGACAGTGTCTTGAAAGGAGGATATAAGATGAACATCAACAAAAGCAAAACGAGGATAATGGAATGTAGTCAAATTAAGTCGGGTGATGCTGAGGGAATTAGATTAGGAAATGAGACACTTAGAGTAGTAAAGGAGTTTTGCTATTTAGGGAGTAAAATAACTGATGATGGTCGAAGTAGAGAGGATATAAAATGTAGACTGCCAATGGCAAGGAAATCGTTTCTGAAGAAGAGAAATTTGTTAACATCGAGTATCGATTTAAGTGTCAGGAAGTCGTTTCTGAAAGTATTTGTATGGAGTGTAGCCATGTATGGAAGTGAAACATGGACGATAACTAGTTTGGACAAGAAGAGAATAGTAGCTTTCGAAATGTGGTGCTACAGAAGAATGCTGAAGATAAGGTGGGTAGATCACGTAACTAATGAGGAGGTATTGAATAGGATTGGGGAGAAGAGAAGTTTGTGGCACAACTTGACTAGAAGAAGGGATCGGTTGGTAGGACATGTTTTGAGGCATCAAGGGATCACAAATTTAGCATTGGAGGGCACCGTGGAGGGTAAAAATCGTAGAGGGAGACCAAGAGATGAATACACTAAGCAGATTCAGAAGGATGTAGGTTGCAGTTGGTACTGGGAGATGAAGAAGCTTGCACAGGATAGAGTAGCATGGAGAGCTGCATCAAACCAGTCTCAGGACTGAAGACCACAACAACAACAACATGAGCAGTCTTTCACAAAACATCAATAATTAAGAAATCGTATTGGAAATGGAAACAAGAATTTCCAGTCCATTATGTAATTAGAAACAAGAAGATGTGCATTATTCGTAAAAAATGGTGATGAGTTTTATCATTATGAAATGTAGTCATTTGAAATTGAATGAGAAAGAAAAATGTGGTGGGAGAGATTTGAATTAATGCACGAATAACCGCATGTGGTTCACAATCCCTTACGCTACCAACTGCACTATGCATTCAATAAATATTCATGTATTAACTGCAATATACTATATATAATGCTGGGAGAACATCAAAGCCGATTACCTCTGTAAATTTATGGAAAACAGTAAGAACAGCCTGTTTCTTGGCAGTTTTTAACTGTATTCCACATGTGTGTTTCACTACAGAACAGAAAGCAGCCTCAGCCATTTTCATACTGCGCATTAACAGCACAACAATCACAGCACAATGCTGCAGAGGCTGTGACTGTACATAAATTTTGAAATAAAAGCTATGTAGCTAAAGCATGATTAAGAAAAATGTTGATGGCTGTTAATACATTTGAATATCTTAAAGTTTCATTTAACATAACTTAGTAATAAGATATCTAATACATAAGTAGGACCTACTTCCAAGAGCATAACAACACCAGTGTACATGTGTTACGGCTTCTGACCAATCATCGTGTTTCTGTTTGTTTACATCAGGTTTATTCTTATGATGAACGGATCATACATCTGTGGTATAAAATGATGGACATAGTCCAAATAAAGAGGATTTTGTTTTTCATTTTTGCCTTAAAAATTGAATTGTTATGTTTTCCTAATTTAAACAACTTTTATGAACAGTCTTTCATAAAACATCGATAACTAAGAATTTGTATTTGAAATGGAAACAGGAATTTCACATCTAATATGTAATTAGAAACAAGAAGACATGCATTATTCATAAAAATGGTGATGAATTACAGGTATTTCAAATTGATTGAGGAAAAAAATGATTCTGAGAAGATTTGAACCAACACTCGAACAATCGCATTTGTCTCTTTCACTTTCTATTACTCTACTGACTGCACTACTTGCTCAATGTGTGTATATTTATTGACTGCAGTACAAAAAAAGTTGGTAAAACTTCAAAGCCAATTATCTCTATAAATTTATGAAAAAATTAAGAACAGCCTATTTCTCGACACTTTTTAACCATGTTCCATGCACGTGTTTCTCTATGGAACAGAAAGCAGTGCGACAATCAGAGCACAATGCTGCAAGGCTGTGACTGAACATGATTTTTGAAATAAAACCTATGTAGCTAAAGCATGATTAAGAAAAATGTTGATGGCTGTTAATACAATTGAATGTCTTAAAGTTTTATTTAACGTAACTTAGTAATAAGAGATCTAATACATAAGTAGGACCTACTTCCAAGAGAGTAACAACACCAGCGTACGAGTGCTATGGCTTCTGACCAATCACCGTGTTTGTGTTTGTTTCCACCTGGTTTATTCTTATGATGAATAGGTTATAGTACAGGATGTAGCTCATAGGGTTGGATTGTGTTTGGTGCTCCAACACTCTCAGCTATGTCTGTCTTGCGTGCACATGCCCGCAGTTTGTTGACTAGCTTGCTCCCCAAAGTGCATGCGCTGCATCATTCTGATACCACTTATGTTGTGGTGAGTTGTGTATTGCATTGCCCTCTACCGTGTGTTTCAGCAATTCATTTATTTGTTTACAGCTGGGTCTCGTGCAAGGCAAAATGTTGTATTTAAAATATCATCTCTAGACCCATATAAGTAAAATTCTTCTTTGTTACATCCACATATCGTTTACACATTTGACATATAAGAAAGAATGCAAAGAAAAATTTTCCTTATCAACTAACAACATAAATTCTGGAATGTGATTTTCCAGCATCCTAAATCTAATATTATTATACATACATACAACTTACCTACCTACTTACCTTGATTGTACCTTATAAAGCCAATTTCAATCAAGCTCTTGCCCCAACTTTCCTCCAAGGTCAATGAACAGGGGCTTACCATGACCGATTCAAATTTTCCGGGGTCGTGGTGGCATCGGTCTCTGGTTAGGCGTAACTTCTGTTATATGGACTGTTGGTGTTTGATCACGCCAATTAGTATCCTTTGAGGACCTTGACTGAAATTCTCTTTGCCTTTGCGCATTATTCGGCATGTGTGCATTCCTTTGCTGGCCAAATCCCGCTGTCTCTGGGTTATTCAGCTTTCTGGTATTGTTTTGTGTTTGCCAAGCAATCAGCTGATTATTGCCAGTAGTTTGTGTTTGTACATATTACACAGGCTGGCCATATGCTACTTGTCCATTGTAGTTGTTATTGTTAAATTTTTGGGCTTTATTTTTATATATCCGCCCTTAAATTTACAGCTTTGTCCATTGCCGTTGTGATTACCGTTACTGTTACCATGGATCTGTGTGGGGTAAGGTTGCCATCTGTGTTTCACCACGAATCTGTTGTTCACCTTTTGGTCCGTTAATCTCTGTTGCACTATCTGCATATTAACAGGCTTGGGTTGTACTGGACCGCTCTTCGTATATCAAGCCTATTGAGTCCAATACAGATGAAAGCATTTGGTGCTGTGTTCCGGAATGGTAATGAGTTTTTCCCTAATGTGGCCAGGAAGAAGGCTCTTTAGAATTTTCAGCATGTCTACTTGAGATACCGGGTTCATCCAGTGTCTGGCTTTATCCAAATATTTTTCAAAATAGCTCCTTAAGCTTCCATGTTTGTTATTGAATGGAGTTGGATTGAATACTTCACATCTGAGTCTCTCTTGTACTGCCTCAGACCAATATTTATCCAGAAAGTCTCTCTCAAACTCTTCATAGTAATGGCAACATTCTGCAATTTGCATAGCCCATAGCAGAACATGTGCTGAGGCTGGGGAACCACCATGTAACATCCAGCAGCAGCTCCTGCTGGTGCGGCAGACTTGTAAGTCTCTTGCAGCTCCAACCTCAACCACTCACCATGTAGCTGCTCATCTGCCTCTGGACCATCTTTTTTCCCACCAACCCCGAGCCACGATGCCACTTGGGATCCGCATGCAACGTGTGCTGGAGTCCCTCGGTGTGGAGCCCGTACAGCCCCAAATCCAGGGTTTTAACTGCCTGCCACCCTGGTGATTTTAGATTTGGTATGGTACATGAGAGATTGCATTCCTGCCACCATTTTAATGCAACATTTTCTGCCATTTTATCTGAGTACCACAGACTATGTAGCTGTTTTTATGGGTGGGTTGAAACAGGGGGATTCCGTTGGTTGCTCTGTTGTTTTTCCAGATTGTGTCCTCAAGGTCCAACTGCCTCAAGCGTTACTGTCTTTGATGCAAAATTGTCTGTGATCTTGCGGGCACTGGAGCAGATGAGATGTTCTTCCATCCTAAATTTGTTGTTTGTTTTGACTCTCTTAAGTATCTTTCACTCTTTGCAACATTTGTATTCTACAGATAAAATAATCCAGACCATCCAGGATGCACTCCTCCAACTACAATGACTGGGGAAGGAGGTGGCTTTCTACCGGGGGGTTCCAGGGCACATCGACTTTGCTGGGAACAAAAGGGCAGATCTCGCAGCCAACGAGGCATGTCTTGATCCGCAAGTCTTTTAATGTGCCATCCCCCTGCATGCACTCATCTTGCTGTTGAGTTCATGAGTCATGTGACGGTGAGAGAATGAGTGGCTGGAAATAACTGACAATAAGCTCCATTTAGTCAAGTCCACAATGTGTGTACTTCCTTCCAGCCCCATGGACAGGACAAGGTTCTCCGCACTTGGCTTCAGATAGGCCACAGATCTATGACGCATGGCTTCCTGCTTTGGTGAGAGGACCCTCCAATGTGTGGTGCTTGTGGCGTCCAGATCACTGTGCACCATGTTTTATTGGACTGTGTTTTATTTTCTGACCAGCAGTCTGTGGCTGACTTTCCAGTGGATCTGCCATCTCTTTTAGGAAATACTCAAATGAATGTGGTTAAAGTTTTAAAAGTTCTGTGACATGTCCAATGTTTTTACCAAGATTTTAGGGAGAGGGTCTTAATACATTCACAGGGTGACTGGTTCGCCCATATTTTATGTAAATATGTAAATTGCCACCCAGTGAAAATTCCCTGTGGCATCCTTTGTGCTCCTTTCTCATTTTCCTTACGTTTTATTTTCTTATACAGCATTTTACTTCTTTTCCCGCTTTCTTTGCTTGTATGCTTCCATTTTACTTAGTTTGTCCACATTCATTTCTTTTAATGTGTGTCAGGGCTCTGATGACTTCGATGTTGAATGCCCGTAAGCTCCAATACACACACACACACACACACACACACACACACACACACACACACATACAGCAGAACGTCACCCTGTTTGTATCCAACAATAAATCTAATTTTCTACGTTTCAGTCCAGGTACGAGGTAAAACATTTTGAAATGCTCTGGTAAAGACCATGGGGTTTGGTCTTTTCCCTATAGAGAGAGGTAAATGTCAGAAATTGATGATGCCTAAGTAATCCCTCATCTGCAAGTAATATGGATGAAAATGCTATGTTGTCAGTGACAGGCATGTTTGTGTTGCCTTGTGGCATAGCACATGATAATTGCGCTTGCTCAACAGGTACAGCCACCATCAAGTGTTGCTGCACTCTGCAACCTTCGTGCGATTCTCCTTTGATAGGCTAGCCCTGTATTGCGGGTAACCAGTGAATATATCTGACTTCTCTTTGTATTCTGTCAAATGTTGTTTTGAAATGTCAGTAGTTTTAGCAATACTGTCTCGTAACCTTTCCTCTGCTTCCTTTAAACCTGAATCTATTTTAGCTAGAAATTGACATTCTTTCTCTTTTAGAGCTTCTTCTACAGTATATACACAAATTTGCCACTCTGACTCTACCTTTTCAGCAAGGGTGCTGCCATTATCCAGCTTTCCGGCTTCAGCTTATTCAGTTATTTCCTTTGCATCTACACATAACATATTTCTTAGTTTTTTGGCAAATTCTGATTCTACTACTAGGTCTACTCTTAGACTTAACATTTGTACTTCTGTAGGCAAGTTTTTGCATAAGGTCTTGCAGCTCGCTGACTGTGTCCGTCAATTTTTACGAATGCAAGCACTTGGGATTGTGTCCTCGGAATTTGAGAATATGCTTCACTGAGGTTTTGTAACTCACCAGCAGGTTGTTCCTGTTTATTGTGTATGGATAACACTTTTTCCATCAACATATTTATATTTCAGAACATGTTGATAATTATTTCTTGTTTTAGTTGTTTAACTAGCTCTATCAACTTCCTGGATAGTTTCTCAGATAATTCAGTGCACATAGTTTTGCTCACCTCACTGGATGTTTGACTAATACTGACTTTGAAATCATTAGATGCCTGATTTTGCTGTGTAAGCTGTTGTCCTATATTTTTCTGTTTTGTGAACTGCTATGTCATACCTTTAAATTGTTTTGTTACATTTTGCTGAAATTCCTGTTGTTTTGTAAACTGTTGTGTTATTAGTTGCATGAGTTGTGTCAAATTGTGTCTCACTAGTATTTACATAGCTTTTATGAACTGTTTCTGTTTCTTGCGTTTGCAATGTTGTGAACAAGTAATCAAAGGAATTTTAGCCATCACGCCCTTCAGTTTCACTATTTGAAAAAATATCAGGTAAGAAAAATTGTCTCATTGAGGGTCATAAACGTGACATTGTGATTAGTTATATTACTGGTGTCTTCACTTATTGATAGTGGGACACCAACCTCATTGTTTTGGTAGCCATCGGCCAGTTCACGAATTTGGCGCATTACCTTCAACTGTTGCCAAGCTCGGATTTCCGACGTCTTGACATACTGCATTTTGTAATGAGTTTTCAAAAGTGGTCTTTCCTTTGACTCCATTGTGAATAGTGTTTAACAAAATTATGAAAAAAATTTCAAAAATGAAATTTTGTCTGTATCGGTACTTTTCAATTAAAGTAGATTTAGCTGCATATTCACTAATAAACCTGATTATTATCTGACACAGTCCTTTAGTATTTGATGACTTATCTTGCATCTACTCGCCAAGCAGTGCAGGAGGAAACACACGTAAAAGTTATGGAAATGTGCACGTTTTTTGAGCCAGTAGCTCCTTATGGCAGAAGAGTTGGAGGGAAAGGAAGAGGGATGAAGGAAAAGGGCTCGTGATGTTTAGAAAATGAGAAAAGTTATGGAAAGTCACCCAGAATTGCCGGTCAGGGGAGATGGGATAGAATGAAAGAGAGTTCAAAACCTATCAGTTCTAAGGTGGCAGATGGAGTAATCAAGGGGGGGGGGGGGGGGGCAAGGAAGTAGATAGGTCAGAAAATGAAACATAGGAAAACTAAAAGGGAACAAAAAAGAAATAGTCACTGAAAATAAATGTTGTGATCAAAGAATTTAACGTAAATTTAGGCCAGGTGGGTGCAGACTTCTGAGAAACTGGTGTCAGGGCGGAGAATCCAGAGAGAACATATGGTGAAACAGACACTGAGGTCATGAGTGTCAAGCTGTATAGGGCATTTTACAACAGGAGATTGTGTGTTGCTAGTATACACCCTCTGTCTATGCCCATTCGTCTTAACTGATAACTTGGTGTTGGTGATATCAGTGTAGAAGGCCAAACCATATTTACATAACAGCAGGTATTTACATAACAGCTGGCAGAGGACATGTTGTTTCACACGTGGCTCTCACTTTTGCCAGTTACAGGGCTGAAATGATGGTAGGAGGGTGCATTGGGTAACTCTTACAGTGGGGATGATCACATGGGAGGAGCCATAGTGTGGGGAAATGGGTGCAGAAAGGAGCATAGGCCCGGACCAAGATAATGTGGAGATTTGGGGGGAGGGGTCACAGTGGAAAGTGATTCAAGGAGTGGTGGGAAAAAGTCAGACAGATTGGATCTCATTTCAGGGCATTATTTTAGGTAGTGATAGCCTTGCCAAAGTAGCTGATTAATATGTTCAAGACCAGGAGGGTACTACATGACAGGAGATGTAGGAAGGGGGAGTCTTAGTAATATAGGTTGCAGGTGTTGATCAACCAAGGCAGAGATCCATTCAATGGGTGCTCTGAAGGCAGCAATGTTGGGGCAGCCAGGATGACTGGGTTTGTGATCTTAGAAGGAAGAGAAAAGGTGGTAGTGTGTGGTTTGGGTTGGGTAAGGGGTTCTATGGATTGAGATGTTAGCACTTGTGAAGGGCCTGAGGTTGTAAGGAGGGTCTCTAGGTGAGTTTGTATCATAGGGATGGGATCTTGCTGGCAGACGTGGTATGTAGAAGTGTCAGAAATCTGGCTTAGAACCTCATTTATATACTCCCTTCTGTCAAGTACCACAGTGGTAGATCCCTTGTCAACCTGGAGTTTATTGATGGAGTCATCAGTTTTTAGGGAATGAAGAGCCTGGAATTTTACAGCGGACAGGTTAGTGTCATGTTGTAGGGACCTGAGAAAGGGTTGTGAAGCAATGTTGGATGTTAGGAATTCTAGGAAGACTTTTAATGGTCAATTTTGAGGAAGTGGTTGTAGCTCAAGTTGGGACCATGGTTGGAACTGTTCAAGGCAGAATTCAGGGATAGGTTTGCTGTTGAAAAGATTTTGAGACTGTTTGGCAAAGTGATACTTCCATTTAACCAAAGCTGTATGATAAAATGCAGGTTTATGGCTGAGAGTGAGGCCCTTGGAAAATACAGATAGTTGGGGAGGGGAGAGGGTCTGAGATGAGTGGACAAGAGCACAGTAGCGTTGTGGCTATTTCTAGTGACCATGAATTACCATAGCTTTGGACGACAGTGCTGAAGGTCTGGGGATGTTAAGAAGGTTGTCAAAGCTTGGTTTGTGGAAGAGTAGTAGTGGTTGATTGTGTGGCTTTTTAGGAAGTTGGAGAGGGACAGGAATGGAAACATCACATTGAGGTACTTTAGGAGCAGGGTAGCTGATGAGAAATGTGGCCTGTTCTTGCAGTTTGTAATTGGCTTGGTGGATGATACCATGCAAGGAAACATGGAGGACAGATAACTGCAGGATTTTATAGAAGAAGATAAGTCTGTTGCAGTGGAAATTGGCAGATGGTGTACATAGCTCACTGACTAGCTTTAAGTGCAATAGATGGGTGTATTTGAAACTGTAAAAGGGACTGATGAAGAGTGGGATTAGATCCAGAAAAAGGAACTTGTTAGATCCAGAAAAAGGAACTCATCTCAACCTTCACTGAACATATTCATCGCACAAGCATAGTTGAAAACCAGCTTTCCTAGGCCATCACATCCATGCTGACAGTGCTGATCTCTCCAAAAAAACAACTTAGTAGCACACCTCTTATTACTCAGTACTACCCTGGACTTCCCTGGACTTGAACGTATTAATCAGCTACTTTGACAAGGCTATGAGTTCCTAAAATCATGCCTTGAAATGAGGCCCATTCTCTCTGACTTTTTGTTTGCCCATCATACCTAGAATAGCCTTTTGTGTCCCTGTCCCGCCCCCCTCCCTCCACCCCCCTAATCACCACAATATCCTGATCAGACCCTATGCTCTTCCAGCATCCATTTCCCTACTTTATGGCTCCTGACCCTGTGATCATCCCTGCTGCAAGATGCATCCTCTTACCACAACCTAAAGCAGCTCTGTAACTGGCCAAACATATACTAACAAAGGCAAAGCCACTGTGAATTGACACATGTTATATAACAGCTGTGACATAAACACTGGTCTGCCTCCTATATTAGTATGATGAGCATCAAGTTATCAGTTAGGATCAAAAGCCATAGACAGAGGATGTATAATGGAAACACACAATATCCTGTTGCAAAGCATTCTCTGTGGCATGACAGTCATGACCTCAGTGTCCGCTTCACCACACATGCTGTCTGGATTCTCTGCTCTAACACCAGTTACTCAGAACTCAACAGGTGAGAACTAGTATTATAACATGTCCTTGGCTCTTGCCTTCCACCTGGTCTAAATTTATGTAAATTTCTTTGGTCTCAACGTTTCACTTCAGTAACTATTTCTTTTCTTCAGTCCCTTTGCAATATATCTACCTTTCTGGTCTTATTAACTCTTGTATAATGTCTTGTCAGTAATCTCTGTCTTGCTTGTTACTCTATCTTCCACTGTTGAGCTCTCATGCTTTCAATTCTTATCCTCAACAATGACTCCTTTCTTCTCATCCCATCTGGTAAATCTTCCATGACCCAAGTTTCTTGGCAAGTGTTCTATAACTTTCCCCATTTCCTAAACATCACCAGTCTGTTTCCTTCAACCCTCTTCCTTTCTCTTTAATACTTTTGCTAAAAGAAGGAGCCAATTGTTTCAAAAGCTTGTACATTTCCACAAATTTTATGTGTGTGTCTCCTGGTGAGTAGATTTTTTTATCCATTCAATTATATTATATTTTAAAATAAAAATCGATTATTTTCATTAATATGTTAGCTCTAGTTGTATATATGAGAGCATGTGCTTAAAAAAGAGTAGTAGCCTGACAGATACTTTTATGCTGCTACATATTTCTATATGTAACGTGTCTCAATCAGCTGTAAGTGAAGGTTGCCTTTCCTAATTTTTTATTGTTCCTATCATAGACTTTCTGTTATTTGAATGCTTTTTCATTAAATATTCTTGCCAATAAATACTTAACTTGTTTGTTCATTCCAGGTACAAATGTTGGCCAATAGAAATATCAGGTTCTGCAAAAGCTAGTGCCACTTCAAAATCAAAAAGCAAATCTCCTGAACAAAATTTTCATTTCATAGCGTATCTTGATGCTACAGCACTCCTTTACCCAGGAGGTAAAGAAATTTATATCTCACATAGTAAAATATCCCCAAAAAATATTAGTGTACAGTTGAATTCTCAAAGAAATAATTTCCTTTAGTCACAACCAAATAAAGATAAAATAAACTTATGCTTCATGTTATGAAACAACAGAAGCTACTCATCACTGATATGGTTATCCACCTGATTATATTACATTAAAATGGCTAATTTATTCATTGGCCAAATTAATTATTAGGTTGTAAAGCATTTTCACTCTTACAGAAGGTTCTAATTCATCTTTCCTATTTTCTCTGCCATATTGCTGCAGTTCATATAATAATGATTCTTTTTTTTTTCAGTAAGAGAGATAGTGAACTTGAAATGATGCTTATTATTCTTTATTATGAAAATAATTGTAATATAACTGTGAGGGAATATAGAATAGTTGTGGGTAAACAACTAGAATTCTCTCAGATACAGATTTATTCACACTTAGCTTCTACACAGATACAAGTCCGGAGGCTAACTGCCGTTAGCGTCCAACATCCTGCCCAAAGCCCTCTCCTTAAAGATAGCACACTTACGCACAGAACAAATATTGATATTTATGGCGCTCTACACCACATAGCTCCCGCCGCACAGCATGGAGTACGTCCCTGTGAATTGGGGGGGGGGGGGGGGGTGTTAGGAAGGTAACGTACAGTTCTTCTGCGTCAGGCGGAAGCAGTTGACTGGTAGGAGACCGGGGGGTGAAACCTGGTACGTTGACCATGAAGTCAGCAAGCGACGCCGGCGGCTGAAGATGACGTCCCGTCCTGGAGTGGAGGTTAGCACTTCGTCAGCCAGCAGGGGGAGAATCACCTTGCCAGAAGGCCTAACAAAGGCACGCAAATTGCCACACACAGCACTTCTGCTCAATTTAAAGCGGCGCACCACACGAGATTCTGCACTTCCTCCCTCAATATTGTCACTCGCGAGTACCACACACACCGTATCGCCATCTACGACAACAGATAATTTATGTATGTCATCAGGGTGCACATGTGTTGTGAATTCTTGGATGGCACCTGTACGAGCAATGATAGGGAGGCAGGGAGGTGTGGGAAAGCCATGGCAGGGGGGAGCATCTGCTAAGAGGGGGGTGGCAGGTGCACTGGACTGCACAGGAGACAACCTCGAGCGATCAGCTGACAGACGAGGGAGCGTGACCGAAGGCAACGAGGAGCCAGTGTGGGTTGAACGGCATGACAAAGAGCTGTCACACGAAGATGGTAACACAATGGTAGAATCCGAGTGGTTGGCAGTTCGACTGTGAGGGCTGTGAGGAGTGAAGCCCCAAAAAGATTGGCCACTCGAATTAGATGAACGCGGAGAAGGAGCAGTGCTTGGCAGAGAAGCACGCTGTGGAGAATCAGTACCCGAATGCACGGTGTGGGAAGATGGATGGCCGCTCGAAGCAGGAGTGGGGGAAATAGGGGCAGAATCAGAGGGTTCACCTGAGGCTCAATGAAAGCTGGTTTCACTCGGTTGAGTGAGACCGTGGTTACAGAGTCTTTTTTGAGGAGATCCATGTTATTCTCAGAGCATTTGACGACCTTGTAAGGACCTGTGTAGGGCGACTGAAGCAAGGCTTTGACTGAGTCGTCTCTGAGAAACACGTACTCGCAAGAGTCTAGCGTGCACGGTACATACACATGCGGAGGTGTATGAGCAGCCGGAGGTGGCGGCTGAATTCTGCTGTAGTGCAAGTGCACCTGCTCGAGAAATGAAGGGAGTTCAGAGGGCCGTGGAAGTGGGGTCGGAGTGACTAATTCTCCAGGCAAAACCAGAGGTTGGCCATACACAAACTCGGCTACAGAACCCTTGAGGCCTTCCTTGAAAGTCGCACGAAGGCCAAGAAGCACGAAGGGCAGTGCCTCTGTCCATAGTGAGTCATGGCAATGCAGGGCAGACTTTAAGGTGTGATGCCATCGCTCGACAAGCCCATTGCTTTGGGCGTGGTATGCAGAAGTATGAATTTTGACAATACCACACATTTTACATAATCAGAGAAAACTGAAGACTCCAATTGTCGCCCCTGGTCAGTGGTGAGGTAAACAGGTGAGCCAAATCTAGAGATCCACAAATCTAAGAATGCTCGACTTACTGTCTTAGAGGTAATGTTCAGAATAGGCACAGCCTCAGCCCACCGAGTCATCCTGTCAATAGCTGTAAACAAGTAATGGAAACCCTCGGAGGGCAGCAAAGGACCTACGAGGTCGACATGAACATGGTGAAACCGGCCTGGCGGTTGGGTAAAACAGCCAAAGGGTGGAAAAGTGTGCCTGGAAACTTTGTTCTGTTGACACACCATGCATGCCCTTGCCCAAGACTGACAGTCACGGTGCATGTCTCTCCAGACAAACCGTTCAGCTACCAGACGGGTGGAAGCTTTGACACCGGGGTGTGCTAATGTGTGTAGTTTGTCAAAGACCTGGCATTGAAGGGGCTTAGGAATGAATGGCCACAACATACCAGTTGATTCATCACACCACACTAAGTCAGATATGCCAGGGAAAGTAGAGCGTACCGGTTGGAGAGAGGAGCTGTGGTCTGAAATTAACTGCATGGTATGGGGGTCTGCCGATTGCAACCGAGGTAGGTCCGTTAAGTCAATTAAGGTTTTGACAGCACCAACACATGAGAGAAAATCAGCGACCACATTGTCTGCTTCTCAGATGTAACGAATGTCATTTGTAAATTGCAAGATGTAATCGATGTGACGAAAGCGTTGTGGGGGCGGATCAGCCGCAGGATTTTTTATGGCAGGAACCAACGGCTTGCGATCAGTGAGCACATCGAAATCTCATCCCTCAACATCAGTTCTGAAGTGTCTTATGGCCTCGTAAACTGCAAGTAATTCTCTGTCGAATGCTGAGTATTTCTTCTGCGCGTTGTTTAGCTTTTTTGAGAAAAACTGCAGGGGGCTCGTAACATCGTTGTATGTCTGACTCAGTACTGCGCTGATAGCATTGTCACTAGTGTCAGTAGTGATAAACATTGTGGCATCCGCCCGTGGGTGAGCAATAGTGACGGCGGAGGCCAACAGCTGTTTGAGTTCGTTAAATGCCTTGTCGATGTCTGGTGTCCATGGTACCTGGCGGGTGCCAGAAATTTGTGGGCCAGCGAGAGCATCTGTGAGAGGAGCCTGCACCGCAGAAGCAGCTGGCAAATGTTTCCAGTAATAATTAACTGTTCCGATGAACCTGGGTAATTCCCTATAGGTCTGAGGGTGTAGCATCTCGAGAACAGGCTTGATCTTGTCCTGTGGTGGTGTCAGACAGTCTGATGACACAACATAACTTAGGAATGTGACGGATGACTGGTGCAATTGAGTCTTTTTATTGTTCAGTTCAATACCAGCGGCTGCTAAAATATCTGTCACGACTTGAACACGCTCCTCACTCTGTTCTAAAGTAGAAGCAAAAACCAACATGTCATCTATATATATGAAACAAAAGTCTAGATGGGATAAAGTTTGATTGATGAAATGCTGCCACGTTTGGGGTGCATTTTTCAACCCAAACGGCATAAATTTGTATTGGAACAGCCCAAAGGGAAAGGTTATGGCAGTCTTTTCAATATCCTCCGGAGCCATAGGAATCTGATGAAATGCATGCTTACAGTCCAAAACAGAGAAGTACTTTGCACCTGCGAGTGCATGATTGAAGTCTGCAATGTGTGGGACCTGATATTTATCAATGATGGTGCGGGCATTTAAGCGCCTATAGTCTCCGACCATACGCCAAGTACCGTCTTCCTTTTGGTCAAACAGGATAGGACTAGCCCAGCAACCGGAAGAAGGTTCAATTATTCCCTTTTGTAACAGATCATCCAATTGTTCTTTTGCAATTTTCATAAATTCCGGCTTGAGGCGGCGTGGGCATTGCGATATGGGCGGCCCATCGGTTAGACGTAACCAATGAACTGTGCCATTATTGACCACTGCAATACATGGTGCGGCACAACAGTCAGATGTCCGTGAAGTGGAGCAGGCAGTGGCGGACGGGCCAAGCTGTGGCGCTGAGGGCACAGAAGTACAGGTGTGCCACCCGCTCGTAGGCTGCGTAAAGGCCACACACGTGTTAACATGGGCGAGGTTGGTACACTGGTTCTTGGTAGCAGGCCGTGCCGCTACGAGGGCTGTAGGCACGAGTGGGCATGGCCGGACAGCAGATGGCCGTAGTTCATTGCCACGAGCTTGGTAAGTTAATTGTCCATTCGGAACGCTAGGAGCATGAGCACTCGGGCATACACTATCATTACGAAAGGGGCTGCTGACACAGTTTACAGAGTTCACAGCATTGTCGTTAACGTGCGCGGGCACGGGAACACTAGATTGGCATGGACTGACCTTCTCTGTAGCCGACGAGTCATCTGCTTGTAGTGCTGCGAGGCATTGTTGTGTGGAGGCCGACTCGTGGTGTATGTCGCGGAGATGCAGCAGCATTTCCGTACGTTCCATCCGCAACTTCGAAGACTTGCGCACTCCACTAGCCACTTGTTTGTCCAAGACTGCAGCTCCAAGGATAGGTTTACACACTTCTTAGCACAGCACACAAGTTTGGTGTTAGCCGAACTGTCACTCGGTGAAGCGAAAGGAATATGTTTGTTAAGGGAGGGGTAAAACACAGTATACAAAGTGGAACCCGAACACTGTAGGGTAGACAAGTTCACTGCACAAAGTACTGTTTTGTGTGGTTGCACTTTATTGGTTGCTAGGCGAACCGGCAGCAAAGAGACGTCTGCGCCAGTGTCTACCAGAAAACATACACCTGATCGTAAATCGTGAACATAGACTCGACCACACTTACTTTTATTGTCCGAAACAGAGTGCAACGTGGGATGGTGCCCATTGTTTACATCGCAGGAGGTGGCACCGTAGCCGACCTGCGGTTGGAGTTTGGGTAAGAACACGGTGACTGGCATTTGCGAACTCGCTCCCCGAATCTCGCATGGAAGAAACAGTAAGGTTGGGCGGGCCTGTGCTCCTGTGGGTAGTTGCTAGGTGACGGAGTATGTGCCCCAGAGTCTTCCACAGAGGCCGATGCACTGTCGTTGTGGGGAGTTGAAGGTGCAGGCAGGGTGGCTAGTTTAACAAACTTGTTATTAGCAGCACCAGACAAGGGCGTGGCGTCAGAAAGCGTCTTAGTGCTGTCACGTCCACAATGCAGTGCACGGAGCTCACGTTGCCTGGCGGAGTATGCTCTGTCGGAGGCGCATAAACGTTCATTTACTGGCCTATCTTCATACGCAGAGATTGCAGTCTGGACAGGCAAAGGCAGCTTTTCAGTCCAGATTTCTGTGAGTGTGTCATCAGGCATAACTTGCTCATTGACGAGAAGATGGATGCACCGCCACAGCTGGGACGGAGACCTGTCGCCGAGACGCTCTTCGTAGATGAGCTGTCGCACATTTTCTCTCCTGGTGTTTGAGACGCGCTCCAGTATCGTCTGTTTCGCCACAGCATACTTCCCTGCTATGGGGGGTGCTTTGACCAGATCGTAAATTAAATCGCCGCGGTCGTGAAGATGGTTCATGAGGCAGGTGAAGCGTGTGTCATCGTCCAAAGCACAGACATTGAATGTTTGCTCAACCAGGTTAAACCAGAACTCCGGGTGAGCAGGTTTGAAGTCTGGTAATTTCGGCAGATTCGGCACTGCAGTCACTGCGGAGGTGTGCCTATTACTTCAGACGGAAGTAGAGCATGCAGAAGATAGCGAGTCCGAATTATTGGCGTCCCGTAATGCGGGAATCGTGAAATTCACTTGACGCCGGAGGGGCGGCTGAGAAGCGACGGACGCTCGAACGGTGTGAGGATCATAGTCAAAATGTGCATTCTCATTGATGTGGTAGCTCGGAGAGAAGCCACAAGTGCTTAAGTACGCCGGTGAATGTCTGTTATGCACACAGTATTCACTCGACTGCGAGTGGTGGGGCTGGTTGTAGATGTCGGAGTAATTACTGTCCAGCACAGAATTGTTGACTTGCTTAGAAGCAACACAAGGATCCCACACACGTCCACTAGGATGCACACTCAGTGTGATATTTGCTGTTTGGCGAGCATTGAACACCTGTTGACTAGCCGACACGGAAGGATACACACGTGGTGGGAACTGATTCGAGTTTGAATTTACTACTGGATTTTCCAAAGTAGCAAAACCTCGCTCGACACCACGAACTGTATTGAATTGTGCATTCAACACAGGAGTAGGAATGTTCTGACCAACACTCTGTGGAGAACACATGTGAAGGTCTAGGCTAACAAAGCCAGAGTCCACGACCGTTGGCGGTTGGAAGAAACAGGCGGCACTCGATGAATTCCACTGCATGTTCTGGCTGAAGGATTCTGAAGAGTCTTGCGGCATGTCCACTACGACGGCAGGAGTGCTGGAGAGATGTTGCTGGAATCCGGGCAGCGGTGAATGCTGAAAGGCCATTGTCTGGAGCTGAACAAAGGCCCTCACGATCGCAGAGAAACCCGACGTGGTGGGCACGTAAATAACCTTCGGGCGGTAACTCGGACGCGTATTACACAAAAAACGGGGTCACCAGTGAGGGAATATAGAATAGTTGTAGGTAAACAACTAGAATTCTCTCAGATACAGATTTATTCACACTTAGCTTCTACACAGATACAAGTCCGGAGGCTAACTGTCGTTAGCGTCCAACGTCCTGCCCAAAGCCCTCTCCTCAAAGATAGCACACTTATGCACAGAACAAATATCGATATTTACGGCACTCTACGCCACAACTGCTTTACTGGAATCAGAACACAACTAACAAACACATCAATAATGGAAGGAGTAAAGGTAATCACTCATCATATAGTTGAGATGTTGAGTGGTCAAAAGGAATAAAATGCAGTAGAATAGAATCTTTATTTGTCTTTTGGTATGTGTTCCATGCAATTGGCTTTGTCAGCACATTGAATACATAAAAAATAAATTATAATTACACAAATATTCATGCATGAGACACATAAATACATATGCTGGTGATGGTAAAATAATCAAACATACTGTGGTATTATACAGCAGTAATACATTATATTTATCACATAGTATTTGACAGTGGTACATATAATTATATTTTAATTTAAGTACTATGTAGAAAAAAACTGTGAATGCTTATACATTACTGTCACACACCTATAGGCATACTTCATAATGTAGTTACTGGCTGCTTACTGCATATCTCATATGTGTCATTGTTTAGAAACTCAACAATTGAGTAGTTTGGCATACATTTGAACCACACTTCTATGGAATGCTTAAAATTATTCATTGGTGAATCTCTCACTGTCTTTGGGAGTTTATTATAGAATTTCATACATAAGTACTTACAGCTCTTATGTGTTAATGTCAGTTTTAAGTATGGAAGATCCAGGTTGCTATTATTTTGGGTATTATGGGCATGGACTTGGGATATGAAGTTAAAATTGGTTACATTTTCTTTAGCATATGTTGAACAGTTGTAGATATACATACCAGATAGTATCTTTTTCTGCAGTTTTGTCTTGGTGCTAGACTTAATGTACATCTGACTGCCTTCTTCTGCCATTTGAAGGTGGTACTCCATACTGCAGCTGTGATTGAAAGAAAGCAAAGTATGCAGAAATTAATAAATTTTTACTAATAATGTGTCTCAGTTTGTGCAGTAGGAAGAGTATATTAGCATGTTTGCCACATCAATAATTTGAAGGTGGTACACCATACTGCAGCTGTGATTGAAAGAAAGCAAAGTATGCAGAAATTAATAAATTTATAATGTGTCTCAGTTTGTGCAGTAGGAAGAGTATATTAGCATGTTTGCCACATCAATAATTTGTATGCATATCCCATGTGAATTTTTTATCTAAATGCAATCTCAATAATTTAACACTCTTGTGTATTTATAGATATAAGATTGTCCATGCACCAGTCACTGCTCATCATTTCAGTTACTGTTTTGTTGCATTGCAAGACATATTGCTGATCTTCTCCATCTGTAATCAGAGTTATATCATCAGCATGCATTACATTCTCACATGACATAATTTGGGAAGTCATTGATCCTTGTGGGATTCCTGTCTTTATTTTCAAGGGTGTTGAACTAGGTTGTTCACCTTTACTAATGTATCCCATTGCTTAAGTATGACTCAAATAGTTGCAATTGGCTTACCTACAAGACCACAATGTTCTACCTTTTTTTATCATTATGTCATGTGTGACAGAGTCAAAGGCTTTACTTAAATTTAACAGTGTTGCACAGATTAGTTCCTTGTTCTCAAATCCTTCATATATGGCACTGAGGAGACACTCAATTGCTTTTGTTCTTGATAGATGACACCGAAAGCCAAACTGTCTATTACTCAGAATTTATTGATTTCAAAACAATTGTAAACAAACATGTGTGTACTGTTTTCTATGACTTTTCATATAATAGGAACTAGTGATATGGGCCTATAATTGTTTGGGATTTTTTGTTCACCTTTCTTATAAATTGGGAGTGTAACTGTCATCTTCAGACATTCGGAGAAAACACGTTCATCCAGAGTATGATTTGCCAGATATGTTAGTAGCATCATGATTGCAAAGGCTATGTATGTAATCATACTGTTACTAACTCCATAGTAATCCTCTGGTTTTGAGTTTTTAAGTTTATTTATAAATTTGGTGATGTTACTTGAGGTGATTTTTTACCAAAAGAATTTTTTGGTTGCTGGTTTTTGTTGCCTAAGTAGAGGCACAGCAGCTGGACAATTAATAGAATTATTTGTAGTAAATGAGGAGTGGGTGCTGCTACAATTTATTATACCTTAGCCAGATTCATCCTGACTCACAACTTCTTCACTTTCGAAGGCCACACATACCAACAATTAAAGGGAACAGCCATGGGTACTAGGATGGCCCCCTTGTACACCAACCTATTTATGGGTTGCTTAGAGGAAGCCTTCTTGGTTACCCAGGCCTGCCAACCCAAAGTTTGGTACAGATTTGTTGATAACATCTTCATGATCTGGACTCACAGTGAAGAAGAACTCCAGAATTTCCTCTCCAACCTCAACTCCTTTGGTCCCATCAGATTCACCTGGTCCTACTCCAATTCCCATGCCACTTTCCTCGACATTGACCTCCATCTGTCCAATGGCCAGCTTCACACATCCGTCCACATCAAACCCACCAACAAGCAACAGTACCTCCATTATAACAGCTGCCACCCATTCCATATCAAATGGTCCCTTCCCTACAGCCTAGGTCTTCGTGGCAAACGAATCTGCTCCAGTCTTGAATCCCTGAACCATTACACCAACAACCTGAAAACAGATTTCACATCCCGCAACTACCCTCCTGGCCTGGTACAGAAGCAAATAACCAGAGCCACTTCCTCATCCTCTCAAACCCAGAACCTTCCACAGAAGAATCCCAAAAGTGCCCCACTTGTGACAGGATACTTTCCGGGACTGGATCAGACTCTGAATGTGGCTCTCCAGCAGGGATACAACTTCCTCAAATCCTGCCCTGAAATGAGATCCATCCTTCATGAAATCCTCCCCACTCCACCAAGAGTGTCTTTCCACCATCCACCTAACCTTCGTAACCTCTTGGTTCATCCCTATGAAATCCCCAAACCACCTTCCCTACCCTCTGGCTCCTACCCTTGTAACCGCCCCCGGTGTAAAACCTGTCCCATGCACCCTCCCACCACCACCTACTCCAGTCCTGTAACCCGGAAGGTGTACACGATCAAAGGCAGAGCCACGTGTGAAAGCACCCACGTGGTTTACCAACTGACCTGCTTACACTGTGACGCTTTCTATGTGGGAATGATCAGCAACAAACTGTCCATTCGCATGAATGGACACAGGCAGACAGTGTTTGTTGGTAATGAGGATCACCCTGTGGCTAAACATGCCTTGGTGCACGGCCAGCACAACTTGGCACAGCGTTACACCATCCGGGTTATCTGGATACTTCCCACTAACACCAACCTATCAGAACTCCGGAGATGGGAACTTGCCCTTCAATATATCCTCTCTTCCCATTACCCACCAGGCCTCAACATCTGCTAATTTCAAGTTGCCGCCGCTCATACCTCACGTGTCATTCAACAACATCTCTGCCTCTGTACTTCCGCCTCGACTGACATCTCTGCCCAAACTCTTTGCCTTTACATATGTCTGCTTGTGTGTGTGTATATGTGCAGATGGATCTGTGTGTGTGTGCACGAGTGTATACCTGTCCTTTTTTTTCCCCCTAAGGTAAGTCTTTCGGCTCCCGGGATTGGAATGACTCCTTACCCTCTCCCTTAAAACCGACATCCTTTCGTCTTTCCCTCTCCTTCCCTCTTTCCTGATGAGGCAACAGTTTGTTGCGAAAGCTTGAACTTTGTGTGTATGTTTGTGTTTGTTTGTGTGTCTATCGACCTGCCAGCGCTTTCGTTCGGTAAGTCACCTCATCTTTGTTTTTTTATATATAATTTTTCCCACGTGGAATGTTTCCCTCTGCACACATGCATTGCTATGTAGTCCTGGTTGATCACATCCTCTGAGCGCTAAAGCCTGAATGTAGAGACAGACTGTGTCAGATGCATTTGAATAAGAAGATAACCTGCAGCTTAGCCTCTCATATTAAGGACATACATTACTTCTTTCATTGTCTTTCAACATCCCCCCCCCCCCTTTCCAATGTAGAATCCTGCTCATCATTGTTGACTCAAACATCGACATCACTCATGCTCATGGCCTTTGTCCTGTTGAACACTACATCTCACAAAGTACTTCTGACTCCAAACCTCATTATTTATACACCCAAAAAATTGAATCTGACACATACTGAGGTTGGACAAAAACATGGAAACAATGTGAGAAATGCGCGCTTGAGAGTAAATGCAGATGCTAGCCAAACCTACAGGTTGCACTGTTGTATTTGACCATAGGTGGCACCTGTACGATGTCCTCAATACATTGTAAGTGTTGGTCATAGTCAGGACAGTGTTCTTTGTAGTTTTTGAGTGCATTATGTTGTAACTAAGTAACTCTTAACCTGGGCAAGGTTATGGTGCTCATAAGGTGGGTTCTTTCATGACCAAGGTTGCAGAAATGTTCGGTGTTTCATGAGGCACCAAACTGAAGATTTATAATACTTACAGGGAAAGCAGTAAAACATCATCCATTAAGTCACAACATGGATGAAAATGTGTGTTGACTGATGTGACAGGTGGTCAATGAAGAGGATAGTGATGAGAAATAAGAAGATGATAGCTGCAAAAGCCACAGCAGAACTGAACGTGACACTCACAAACAAAACAACATGAAGGGAGCTCCATGAGCTGGGAATTTCATGGTGAGCTGAAATTCAAAATCACACATCAGTGATGCAAATGCTCAGAGAAGGAAAACATGGTGCCGAAGCCTAAAACCTTGACTAAAGAACAGAAAAAAGAAGTTATTTAGTCAAATAAGTCTTGATGCACACTGTTTCCAACTTCTTGCCCAGTTTATGTCCTAAGACTGAGACTTGGTGGAGGTTCAGTGATGATTGGAGTAGCCATATTATGGTACCATGGCTCCTTTGCAAGATCACATTACTGCCAAGGACTATGTGACCATTTTGGCTGATCACATCCATCCCATGGTACAATGTTTGTTCCCCAGTGTTGATACTGTGTTCGAAGGTGACAGGGTCCCTGTACATATAGCTCATATCATCAGGGGCTGGTTTTTTGAGCAAGAGGATGGTTTGTTACATATCCCTTGGCCACCATAGTGACCAGACCTAAGTATTATTCAGCCTTTCTGGTCTGCTTTGGTGAGAAGGATGCATGATCACTATCCACCTCTATCATCGTTATCTGAGCTTACCACTCTTTTCCAGGAAGAATGGTGTAAGATTCCCTTGAAAACCATTCAGCACATCTGTTTATCCATTCCAAGCTGTCTGGAGGCTGTTCTGAATATCAGTGGTTTTCCTACACCATATTAGGCATGGTAATATGTTGCATTTTTGGTGTTTCCATATAAATGTGCACCCTCTGCAGCTACATCTCCCTCAATGGGACAGCACATGGTACACTCACATGCCAGCCTGTTTATGACAATCAACAGTAAACATTCTTATCCATCCAATATTCAAACCTTTTGTGACATTCAGAGTGATGATATCTTTATGATCTAGATCCAGTTCCAAGACACACTACACCCATTCACCCACAAACTCAACACCTTATTACCTGTTTGCTTCACCCAGTCCTCCTCAGCTCATTGTGTGCCCCTTTTTGGATGTTAATTCCCTCTCTCCTAAGGCTTCATAAAATCTTCATCCACATTAAACCCATCAATTATCAATTGTATTCTCATTTTCATTGCTGCCACCACTTTCACTCTAAAAATCTCTCCTAAGCAATCTGGCCAACTGTCGGCTGTGCATCTGTTGTGGTGATCAGTCCCTTGTCAAGTAAGGTAAACATCTTACTACAGCCTTACAGACAGGCACTATCCTCCAAATCTAGTCTGCAAACATGTTCTGCATCATATCCTCACATACCTCTAATCCTTCAACCACACCCATTGGTTGGAAGGACTGACGGCAAAAAAGTGTTTACATTATAGAGATCAGGGGAAGGAGAGTATGCTTTTGATAAGTACAGCATGGTTAAATTTGGTGTTGTCTAAATGTGAGGCCTTTGGATGGGACTGAAACTTTTGTGTGGTTGAGGAAAGATTAACAACAGAGTTCCAGGATTGTTTCAGCTCTGGTTTTAATGCAGTGTTGGTAAGGAGTTTTGGGTGATATGGCAAGTTGCAAAGATCAGACAGGCAGGATTTGGGTGCTATAAGGGATTGTCAAGGAGGAACATTGTGAGTAGAATGTGGTTTGGATAGTGGAGCCACAAAGTGACAGTAGGATGTCAGCAGGTTGGATGGCTTATGGAACTGGTATCTGGAGCTGCTCTTCAAGGTGCTGGAGAGCAAGGGGGTCAGTTTCAGAGCTGGACTAGGATGTTGTGGGAGTTGGGTGGACAATGAGATACCACAGATACAAGAGATAGAAGAGGTGGCATGAATCTTTGGTAGGATGTAGCTCATTTCAGGGCATGATGATGGATAATCAAACCCCTGATGAATGATGTGGTTCAGTTGCTCCAGTCTGGGGTGGTATTCAATGATGGATGGGACATGACTTTGTAGAAGGTACCTTAGAAGTATTTGGATGCAGTGGTACATGGAAAAGAGGCATGGGAAATCTGTTTGTGGACTACATCTGGGGATATTACCTGTCTGTGAGAGCCTTTCTGATATCTCCAGCAAGGGAGTTGTTGTCAGAGCAGGTATGCTGGCCCCACGTTGTCACACTGTATGGGAAGTATTTTATGGTTTAGAAGGTATGACAGCTGTCAAAATGCAGGAACTGTTGGTTGTTTACGGGTTTAATGTGGACAGAGGTGTGGCTGGGGCCATCAGAGAGGTGGAAGTCAACATTGAGGAAGGGGCTCACTAGGTTGAGGAGAACTATGTGAAGTGTACAGGAGAGAAGGACTTGATTTTGTGAAGGAATGGCAATAGGGTATCTTCATTCTGAATCCAGATCAAGAATATATCATCAATGTACCTGAACCAGACCTGGAGTTGGGTGTTTTGGGAGACTGGGAAGATGTCCTGTATGTCCCATAAACAGGTTGGCATAGGAGAGTGCCATGCAAGAGCCCACAGCTCTGCCACTGACTTTTTTGTATATCTTCTCTTCGAAGGAGAAGTATTTGTTTGTTAGGTGCATGAGTACGGAAGTAGTGGGTTTGGAGTATGAAGGACTTTGGGAAGGTAGTGTTAAGTAGCAGCAAGACCATGGACCACGGGGATGTTGGTGTATAGAGAAGTGGCGTCACCAGTGACAAGTAGAGATCCCGGAGGTAGAGGGGTTGTGGTGGTGGAGGGTAGGTAAAAGAAGTGTTCGGTATCTCTGATGTGGGAGGCTAGATTTCAAGCATTTGGTTAGAGATTTTAGTGAATGAGGGCCGAAATACTTTCAGTGGGGGCATTCAGGATGTTTAGTTTGTGGATTTTGGGGAGCATGTAGATTGTGTGTGTGCAGCATATATGAAGAGGGAAATGGATTCAATGAAGAGGTTCTGAGAAGTGCCTAAGCCATTATGCAGGGACTAGAGGTTATGTTGGACTTCTGGGATGGGATCACTCTGTCAGAGTTTATAGGTGGTGGAGTCAGAGAAATGGCAGAGGCCTTTCACAATGTATTCACTGTGATTCGTAATTACAATTATTGAACCTTGATCTGCAGGTAGGATGATTGGGTGAGGATCTATTTTGAAGCTGTCTGTTGCCGTCCTTTCTTCTACTGAAAGGTTGATGTTGTTAGGACGGATGTGCGGTAGGGTGGTGAGGTGCAGAGGTGGTCTGGTATGCTTGTGGCAAGGAAATGTGTTTCACAGTACCAGGTCTGTGAGTGATAGGGCCTGGTGGAATCTGAAAAGATTAAGGTCAATGTGAAAGGTGAGGATTTCCTGGAAGGTGACCAATGAGTGGTCAGATAGGGTCTGGTGGAATCTGAAAAGGTGAAGGTCATTGTGAAAGGTGAGGATTTCCTGGAAGGTGACCAAGGGGTGGTTATATGGAATGGGAGAGATCAGCAGTTGGATAGTAGTATGAACTGGGAGAGGCATGGTTCAGTGCTGGGATTAGGCTAGCTGTGGATGGATGGGTTGGTGGCAGAGAAGTGTTTCCATTTCAAGGATTGGGAGGGGAGTAGGACTTTGACCAGTCGAACATGGTTAAATTTGGGTATAGGGCTAAAGGTGAGACCTTTTGATAGAACTGAAACTTCTATGGGTCTGAGGATTTTGGTGGAAAGCTTAACAGCAGTGATCCAGAATTTTTTTGGCTTTGGATTTAGTGGAGTGTTGGAAGAGAGTTCAGGGAGCTGTGGTAAGTTGAAAATGGTAGTTAGGCAGGGTCTGAGTGCGGTGAGGGGTTGACAAGGAGGAATGCAATGAGTAGCACAGGGGTTGGATAGTGTGCTGCAAGGCAGTATTAGGGTACGAGCAGGTTCGGTAACTTATGCAGGTGCTGCAAGGCAGTATTTTTAGGGTGCGAGCAGGTTGGGTAACTTATGGAGTTGGTGACTTGATTGCTCTTCCAGGTGCTGGAGTGCAAGGGATTCAGTTTCAGAGATATGATGCATGTTGTAGGGATTGCTTAGTAGCAGTACCTTGTGGAAGGAGCAGAGGTGGTCTGGGATGCTTGTGTCAAGGAGATGTGTTTCTGCAGTACCAGGTTTGTGAGTGATAGGGCCTGGTGGAATCTGAAAAGGTGATGGGCATTGTGAAAGGAGGGGTGGGATCCAAAGAAAAATTTTTATGGTTAGACAGTTTGGGGGCATGCCATTGTAGAGGTAATATTTAGGTGACGGGATGTGGAACTGAATTTTATTGAGGGAAAGAAAGACTTTTCTGAACTGTTGCAGAAAGCTCAAAGCTGGAGCAAGGGTCCATTATCCCAGGAATGTGACATATGTATGGGAAATGATGGAAATGAGAGAATAAAGGTGTTAAGTGTTTCTAAGGGTAGTTGGATAACAGAAGAGGACACTTAAAAATATGTGCAGACATGCAAAAATAGACACAAATGTGTGAAAAACCATAAAAATGCTCACAAGTATATACAAAAATGTGGGGCAAAAGAACAGAATGGGTGGGGTATGGGAATATGTGCATGTCAGGGTAAGAAGAGAGAGAGAGAGAGAGAGAGAGAGAGAGAGAGAATGGAGATTGGTTAGAGCGACTTTTGCAAGTTCGTTTGTATAACAACACGCAAAAACACATGAGGATGAGGAAAGAAATGGGATCAATAGTAATAATTGGGCATTGTGAAAGGAGGGGTGCCAACTAGCTCTGCAGATGACGAAGAAATTGAAGAAATGTATGATGAAATAAAAGAAATTATTCAGATTGTGAAGGGAGATGAAAATTTAATAGTCATGGGGGACTGGAATTCGAGTGTAGGAAAAGGGAGAGAAGGAAACATAGTAGGTGAATATGGATTGGGGCTAAGAAATGAAAAAGGAAGCCGCCTGGTAGAATTTTGCACAGAGCACAACATAATCATAACTAACACTTGGTTTAAGAATCATGAAAGAAGGTTGTATACATGGAAGAACCCTGGAGATACTAAAAGGTATCAGATAGATTATATAATGGTAAGACAGAGATTTAGGAACCAGGTTTTAAATTGTAAGACATTTCCAGGGGCAGATGTGGACTCTGACCACAATCTATTGGTTATGACCTGTAGATTAAAACTGAAGAAACTGCAAAAAGGTGGGATTTTAAGGAGATGGGACCTGGATAAACTGAAAGAACCAGAGGTTGTACAGAGTTTCAGGGAGAGCATAAGGGAACAATTGACAGGAATGGGGGAAAGAAATACAGTAGAAGAAGAATGGGTAGCTTTGAGGGACGAAGTAGCGAAGGCAGCAGAGGATCAAGTAGGGAAAAAGATGAGAGCTAGTAGAAATCCTTGGGTAACAGAAGAAATATTGAATTTAATTGATGAAAGGAGAAAATATAAAAATGCACTAAATGAAGCAGGCAAAAAAGAATACAAACGTCTCAAAAATGAGATCGACAGGAAGTGCAAAACGGCTAAGCAGGGATGGCTAGAGGACAAATGTAAGGATGTAGAGGCCTATCTCACTAGGGGTAAGATAGATACTGCCTACAGGAAAATTAAAGAGACCTTTGGAGATAAGAGAACGACTTGTATGAATATCAAGAGCTCAGATGGAAACCCAGTTCTAAGCAAAGAAGGGAAAGCAGAAAGGTGGAAGGAGTATATAGAGGGTCTATACAAGGGCGATGTACTTGAGGACAATATTATGGAAATGCAAGAGGATGTAGATGAAGACGAAATGGGAGATAAGATACTGCGTGAAGAGTTTGACAGAGCACTGAAAGACCTGAGTCGAAACAAGGCCCCGGTAGTAGACAACATTCCATTAGGACTACTGATGGCCTTGGGAGAGCCAGTCATGACAAAACTCTACCATCTGGTGAGCACGATGTATGAGACAGGCGAAATACCCTCAGACTTCAAGAAGAATATAATAATTCCAATCCCAAAGAAAGCAGGTGTTGACAGATGTGAAAATTACCGAACTATCAGTTTAATAAGTCACAGCTGCAAAATACTAACATGAATTCTTTACAGACGAATGGAAAAACTAGTAGAGGCCAACCTCGGGGAAGATCACTTTGGATTCCGTAGAAACACTGGAACACGTGAGGCAATACTGACATTACGACTTATCGTAGAAGAAAGATTAAGGAAAGGCAAACCTACGTTTCTAGCATTTGTAGACTTAGAGAAAGCTTTTGACAATGTTGAATGGAATACTCTCTTTCAAATTCTGAAGGTGGCAGGGGTAAAATACAGGGAGCGAAAGGCTATTTACAATTTGTACAGAAACCAGATGGCAGTTATAAGAGTCGAGGGACATGAAAGGGAAGCAGTGGTTGGGAAGGGAGTAAGACAGGGTTGTAGCCTCTCCCCGATGTTGTTCAATCTGTATATTGAGGAAGCAGTAAAGGAAACAAAAGAAAAATTCGGAGTAGGTATTAAAATCCATGGAGAAGAAATAAAAACTTTGAGGTTCGCCGATGACATTGTAATTCTGTCAGAGACAGCAAAGGACTTGGAAGAGCAGTTGAATGGAATGGACAGTGTCTTGAAAGGAGGATATAAGATGAACATCAACAAAAGCAAAACAAGGATAATGGAATGTAGTCGAATTAAGTCGGGTGATGCTGAGGGAATTAGATTAGGAAATGAGGCACTTAAAGTAGTAAAGGAGTTTTGCTATTTGGGGAGCAAAATAACTGATGATGGTCGAAGTAGAGAGGATATAAAATGTAGGCTGGCAATGGCAAGGAAAGCGTTTCTGAAGAAGAGAAATTTGTTAACATCCAGTATTGATTTAAGTGTCAGGAAGACATTTCTGAAAGTTTTTGTATGGAGTGTAGCCATGTATGGAAGTGAAACATGGACGATAAATAGTTTGGACAAGAAGAGAATAGAAGCTTTTGAAATGTGGTGCTACAGAAGAATGCTGAAGATTAGATGGGTAGATCACATAACTAATGAGGAAGTATTGAATAGGATTGGGGAGAAGAGAAGTTTGTGGCACAACTTGACCAGAAGAAGGGATCGGTTGGTAGGACATGTTCTGAGGCATCAAGGGATCACCAATTTAGTATTGGAGGGCAGCGTGGAGGGTAAAAATCGTAGGGGGAGACCAAGAGATGAATACACTAAGCAGATTCAGAAGGATGTAGGTTGCAGTAGGTACTGGGAGATGAAAAAGCTTGCACAGGATAGAGTAGCATGGAGAGCTGCATCAAACCAGTCTCAGGACTGAAGACCATAACAACAACAGTAATAATTATAACTATCAGTGGAAAGTGTATGGAGCGTGAGAAGCTGTACCAAAGAACTGTGTGATCATATAGCCATGTATTGTGTGCATCCAGACCATTGCGCAGCCAGACCATTGATACAGTGTGTACAGTTTCAAAGGTGACGAAAAAACATGGGAAGAAGAGAAAGAGTGGACAGTGAGTAGATGAATGCCTTAGAGAATGGTAACAAGGGAAGACATCACAGTTTTGTGGGATGGAGGAAATGTTGTTAGGCAGAATCAAACAAGTTGGAATAACAACAATTAAGAGATTGGTAGGTTGCTACTTACCATACCAGTATAAAAGGCTGTGCAAAGATTTCAGCAGGGCCAGTATATGACATGACTGCTTTAAAAGGTGGCCCAGCCTCTCATGGGCCAGGACAAACCTATGACAGCAACACTAGAATAGGAAGTGCCATCAGCATTCTAATGACCCTCCCCTGGCCACTAGAAAAATTGTTAAATATTCCTGATAAGAGCAAGAAGAACAAACAGACAAGCAGCCTCAAAATTTCCCACTGCAAAATTAATTATTACCCAACACCATCAATCTCAAAATGGACACCTGCTCCTTTTTTTTTTTTTTGCAATAGATCAGAATAGTATCCTTTTCCCTGGCTAAAACCCATTCCACATACCATCCCTTAAATGGTACCTATACCCTGGCATCTCCTCAAATGGCCCAACTATACATATTATTTTCTCTGGATCTCACCCCTCGTTTCACAATAACATTCACCTTTTTAAGATTGCACCAGTCCCTGTCTCTCACAAACCTAGCACCACTAAAACACACCTCTGTGGCACAGGGATACCTAAATCACCTTCACTCTCTCCCCAAGATACTGCTACTGCACAATCCCTACAACATACATCACATCTCTGAAACTGAATCCCTTGCACTCCAGCACCTGGAAGAGCATTCATGACACCACCTCCATAAGCCTGCTGACACTATACTGCCCCCCCCCCCCCCCTTGTAGCATCACTACCCAACCTCTCTGCTACCCACAGTGTTTTTCCTCATCAATCCCTAATAGCACTCAGACTGTGCCTAGTTGCTCTTTTTAACTTGGCACATCTGCCTAAACCCTCTGTCATCACTCCACTAAATCCAGAGCTGAAACAATCCCAGGATACTGCTGTTAATCTTTCCACCAAAACTCTCAGATCCACAAAAATTTCACTTCTATCCAAAGCCCTCATCTTTAGCCCCACACCCAAATTTAACCACATTGGACTCGTCAAAGGCACACTCATGATCTCCTGATCCCTGCTGTGGAAATGCTTCTTTGTCACCAATCCCTCCAATTTAATCTCAACATTGAACCCTTCCTCTCCCAATTCATATCACAATCCATCCATGATCCTTACCCCTCCCATCTAACCATCCTCTAATTACTTTCCAGGAAATCCTTACCTCCAACTTGGCCTCACCTTCCTTTTGCAGGTGCTTCCTAAGAACACCAATCCTTCAGCAGAAGAAACAACAGCCATACACAGCCTCAAAATAGATCCTCACCTAATCATCCTACCTGCAGATGAAGGTTCCATCACTGTCATTATGAATTTGCAGAGGCCTCTGCCAATCCTCTGACTCCTCCACCTATTAACTCTGCCAGAGTAATCCCATCCAAGAAGTCCAATGTAACTCCAGTCCCTACATAAAGCCTTAGGCCCTTCTCAGAACCTATTCCTTGAATCCATTTCCCTCCTCACCCTTATAACAGGCTGCACATGCACATCCTACACACTCCCCGAAATCCACAAACCCAACATCCTGAATGCCCCCACTGAAAATATTTTGGCCCTCACTGACTGACATCTCCAACCAGTTGCTTGAAATCTAGCCTCTCATGTCAAAGGTACCAAACACTTCCTTCACTGCAACCCTTCTACCTCATGGACATCTATTAGTCACTGGTGACATCACTTCCCTATACACCAATATCCCCCCTGTCCACGGTCTTGCCACTACTCAACACTACCTCTACCAACATCCTTCATACTCCAAACCCACTACCTCAGTCCTCATGCACCTTACTAACTTTGCCCTAGCAAATAACTACTTCTCCTTCAAAGAGAAGATATACAGGCAAATCAGCCTCAGAACCATGGGCACCCGCATGGCACCTCCTACGCCAACCTGTTTATGGACCACCTACAGGACATCTTCCTAGCCTCCCAAAATCCACAACTCCTGGTCAGGTTCAGGTTCACTGATGACATGGTCTTAATCTGGTCTTAGGACAAAGACACCTTGTCCTCACTCTTTCACAACCTCAGCACCTTCTCTCCCATGGACTTCAGCTGATTTTCCTCAGCCCAGTGAGTCACCTTCTTTGATGCTGATGTTAATGACTCCATCCAACCTCTCTCCACATTAAAGCCACCAACCACCAGCAGTATCTGCTTTATGCTGGCTGCCATCTCTTCCACATCAAAAAATCCCTCCCAAACAGCCTGACCATTGAGGGACCATGTATCTTCTGTGACAAGGACTCTCTTGTACAGTATGCTGAAGGTCTCGCAAAGGCTCTCACAGAGGGTCAGTAACCCCCAGCCCTAGTCAGCAAGTAGACATCCTGTATCTGATCCCCACACATCCCCAATCATTCCACCACTCCCAAGGAGCACTCCCTTCATCACCAAAACCATCCAGTTCTGGAACAATTGAATTACATCCTTTGTCTGGGCTTTGATTATCCATCATCATACCCTGAAATGAGGGACATCCCTCCTAATATGGTTTTCTGTCACCACCCCAACCTCCACAGTATCCTCACCTATCCATATCCCTCTCCTAATTCCTGCCCCTTGCCATGGTGGTCATATCTCTTTGGAAGATCCAAGTGCGAGACCTGCCCAATCCACCCCTCCAGCACGTCTTATTCAATTGCTGTCACAGGCTTATCCTACCTCATCAGAGAACAATCATGTCATATACCAGCTCTGCTGCAATCATTGCACAACCTTTTCTAATCGTATGACTAACAGCCAGCTGCCCACCAGAATGAATGGCCACCGTTAAACTGTGGCCAAGATCAAAGTCAATCGCTCTGAATCATGACATTCAGCTGAACATAACATGCTTGATTTAAATAGCTGCTTCACATCCTGGCTTTTCTTTATCCTCTCCACCACCACCAGTTTTTCTGAGCTGCGCCAATGGGTGTTATCCTTACAACACATCCTCTGCTACCAAAATTATCCTGGCTTCCACCTACAATAATCTGCTTGTCCCCACACCCTCTACCCAAGAGTTTCCACCCCATTTGTTCCATCACCCCCATCACCCCCCCCCTCCCCCTCTGCTCTTCTCCTTTTCCACTCCCTATTCCCCTCCTCCATTCCCCACAATCTCATGATGCTGCATCTGGCAGCTTTATTCTGCCATCTTCTAGTACCTGCATACTCTGCCAGAAAGTGCTTTTCACCCCCCCCCCCCTCACCCTCCCTAACTCTACTGTCCTTTCCCCTTCCCTACCCCACTCCAGATTTCAGCTTTTGTTCCATGCTATTGTTGTAGTCTGGCCAAAGTGGCCAGAGATAGCAGTTTTGTGTGTGTGTGTGTGAGAGAGAGAGAGAGAGAGAGAGAGAGACGTGTGCCTTCTTGTGTGAATTTGTGTGTGTGTCCTTTCTTTTTTGAAGAAGGTTCTGGCTAAAAGTTCAGTTTGTAACAGTTTTATCGTTGTGCATGCTTGAAACTCAGCATTTCATTATTTTGATAAATAGCAATCTAGCCATTTCATAATTGTTATATTTATGTATACATAATCTGTAACCAAGAGTATGTTTCTCTGCTTGTATCATAATGCAAGTTAATCCAGTAAATATAAAGTTGTCAATTATAAGAAATTATATTTTCTGAGTGGACATAGCGAACTGAATGGTAGTAGCCAGGTCAGTTGAGGTTATTCAGACTATTCACGTCTGTATACACCTCTGGATCAACAGTTTAGTGATGACTCATTTCAGGTCAGTTGTTATGCAAACTAAGATGCATATAGTAAAAATGAGCAATAATATACTGAGCAGAAATCACAGACACCAGCATTTCAAGACAGTTTGGGTTGCAACTTTCAGGGACAGTTTGGATTGGCAATCATACTTCTTGTATAATCTTCACATAGGTGTATACAAAAAGATATTTTCCATTGAAAATGTATATAATAGTTATACAATAACTCACTCATGTATTCAACTTGTGAAACAGCAGCATTAGCTGATAAATAAACATCTCTCTATAAGTGCAAAAAGGACAAATGTGAGTCATGACTCAGACAGACAACCAATTGTACATAAAAGGTCTGGTGTGACTCAATTTATGAAGTTCAAATAATAATGTTTAGTGTGTAATGCCATAAGTGAATAAACACATGACGGCACAAAAGTGCACAGAAACTTCAAAATTAAGATCGTCTACTCTTATTATCCTGACTGTGTAAAATGTTTGCTAACTTTTCATCTGTGGCAACAATCTCTCTCTCTCTCTCTCTCTCTCTCTCTCTCTCTTTCTCCCCCCCCCCCCCCCCCCCGCCCTCCCTCTCCCTCTCCCTCTCCCTCTGTGTTTCTTTTATTCTCTCCCTCTCCCAACAGGAATAAAAATATCATGCCAGAATAAAAGGAGCTTATATGAATACTCAAAGCAAACCACAAATCCTGTATTTATCAACTACTTTAAACAATATAAACAAATACTTAGACAAGTTATAACAAAAGCAAATAAAATGGAAAACGACAAACAAATAAAAAATTCCAGGAATAAGACTAAAGCAACCTGGAGTATCATAAAAAGAGAAACAGGTACTACATCATTAGCCCACAAAAATATAGAACTCCATGAAAACAACAATAAAATAATCAATACCGCAGTAATGGCTAATAAATTTAACAACTACTTTTCTAATGTTGCACACCACCTGATTACCAAACATTACAACCCACAACCATACAGCAATACACTCCAGTCAGATACAAAAATCCTTACAAGAACCCTATTCATTTCTCCAACAGCACCTGAGGAATTATCTGTCATTATAAAAAGGTTACCCAATAAGTATTCAGCAGGTACTGATGAAATACCAGATATTATCATCAAAGCAAGTGTAACATCTATCATAGAACCACTAACGGATATTTTCAATTCATAATTCGTGAGTGGTATATTCCAGAAAAATCTGAAAATGGCAAAAGTGACACCACTGTACAAGAAAGGGGACAAACATGAAGCTGCAAACTATAGACCTGTATCAGTATTGTCAGACTTTGGTAAAATTCTTGAAAAACTATTTCTTAGAAGGCTGACAGCCTTTCTAAATAAAGAAAACATAATAAGTGATGCGCAACATGGATTCAGAACCGGCAGATCAACACAGTCAGCTATTTATACCTTCTTAAATGAAATTCTAACTGCAGTAGATAATAAGCAACATGTGTCTGGCATATTTCTTGTCCATAGTAAAGCCTTCGATGTAATCGATCATAATACTCTGTTGCAGAAGCTAGGTAATTATGGAATACGAGGCCTGCCAAATAAGTGGATACATTCCTACCTTCATGACCATCAACAGATCACTCAAATAAAATACAAATACATAAAAACACAAAAAAATTGTAATTTTTACAGTAATGCACAAAACATTACATATGGAATTCCTCAAGGGTCAGTCCTTGGGCCAATTCTTTTCATTCTTTATGTTAATGATTTGTCAGAAAAAATAACTGAAGGGACAACAGTACTTTTTGCAGATGACACAAATATCCTAATCAAATCACGTGTTGAGGAAAGCCTACAAAAAACAGCTACAGGTATAATACAAAATTTGACACAATGGTTCAGAACAAACAAGCTAATAATAAATAATGAAAAAACAGTGACAGTCAATTTTTCACAATTCACAGAAACTACATCCTGCAAGACCAATTTTTAAAATTGATGGAAAAACTGTCTCATCTGTGAGCGACACAAAATTTTTAGGTATACATATACAGCAAAACCTAAAATGGTAGACACATCTTAACCATGTAAATAAAAAGCTAAACACACTTACGTACGCAGTAAGAATCCTCGGACAAAATACAAGCCGTGTGTCTGTGATCACAATGTACCATGGCAGTATTCAGTCACTGCTGATGTACGACATTATCTTTTGGGGGAAATCCGTAGACCCAAACAAAACATTTAGGCTACAGAAAAAGATTGTTATAAAAATAAACCATGCTAAGTACAGATACTCCTGTAGACCAATATTTAAAAATCTCAGTATACTGGCTCTTCCTTGCTTATATATGTATGAAATATTAAATTTCACAAAAGGAAGTATTTTAAAAGATGGAAATATCTTCAAGTATAACTGTGATTACCACCCTCATGATCCTAGTTAGAAACATTACTTGCATGTCAATACAGTAAGTACAAACATTTGTAAGAGAGGAGTGTATCATACTGGCATAATGCTGTACAATCACATGCCATCCTATTTAAAACATATGCAAAATTTACAAAAGTTAAAAGTGAAACTGAAAGAGTACTTGCTTGACCACTGCTTCTATTCTGTTTCCGAGTTTTTAGTGTATCAGAAAAGTGTAGTGTAATTGCTCAAATATTCTTAATACGTCTATCATTTTATTTTATTATATTAAATTTCTCATCAATATTCAACATGTTTTGAATAATTTTTAATTATTTATCCTTTCAAAATAACAATGTGTATGATGATGTATATACTGTACCAACCTGACTTGTCCTATATCGTTTGTGCAAAATATGTACCTAAACACAGTTTACAGGAACAATAAAGAAATACAAATACAAATACAGATAAGTAGTTTTTAGTAAGTGCAGAGATAACCAAAATATAGTAAGATCATTCAATTGACAGTAAGAAGGCTATGTAACTATCTAGACATCATTTATCATTGACAAAAGATTAAATATTTAAAATCTGATATGGTGCACCACACAATGGATAATTGTAGATTCATAAGATTTAACTTATTACAGCCACATTTAATAACCCATAAATGTTCCAAATAGTTTTCCAGGCGCTTGTGTAGTGTTGATGTCTACAACAGGTCCAGTAAAGTGAGAATTACCTTTTAATATTTATTTGTTTATTACTTTCTTAATTTTTATGGTTTTACACCAACTTAGCTAATTACCACTGCAGTCACTGTAACTACTTCATGATTGTAAATAATACCAGGAACTCAACATTAACAACTTTTCTGTTGTAACAATTCTTTTTTTGTTGGTAGATCCCTCCATATGTTTAAGATTCTCAGCATTTACAAATTAAGGAGAATATTTGGTTAATCATGACATGACATGTGTTAGGTTTCATAACTATAACAATTAACATTGAGTGATACTAACATTCCCATGTAGAATTTCTCTGCGTAACATTATTTACTGAGTAAATATTTTACTCTCATTGCGGTGGTCAAACAGCACCGACAAGTGTTTACCGGTCGCATTATGGAAGGTATAGTGAAAGAACATCATGAAGTGAAGCAAAAGAAACTCTGTATATCTGCTTAATTTTATAAGTAGAAAGAGTCTTGAGAAATTCCTGTTCCTAGCAAATATACTTTGGAGAAGAAGAGAAAAGGAGGTTTTAGCAGCAAGCTAACCAGCAAGGAAAGTCGACTGACGATCTCAAGTAAGTCTTATGGTTAAAGAAGTGGGAGTTTATACGCATACTTCACCACTTTAAGTCATCCAGAGCATTAGAAGCTGTACCCCCTCTCAACTACCAACCTTTTCTTTGGGAGCTGGCTGAACAGAGCAGTTCCTACTACATCCATTTGCTTTTTTGGAGTAAAACTATGTAAGTATCCTTTACATGTCTGAATGCTGACTTTTACACATTGGTACCTACCACAGCTAAACACTTTCTATCTCTCTTAGCAATATTGTGGAAATCCATGTTTTTATCAATACATTTTAGGGACCCACAATGCCCAAAATTTTTATGTGTATATTTTACAAGAGCATCAGTGTGCTGCTCTGGCCAACTAACTTTCCAGCTGTCACTATTCAGACTACATCTGTGAAAAAAAATTATCTTATATACCTGGTAATACAGCCGAACTTTCTCATACTCCTTCTCTCTTAAGAAACTTTTCACTAGTTTCCAGTGTTCATCATTATTCTGATTCCTGATAAATTAGTTACAAAGCCTTCTAATCTCTCATCTTTTACTCCTTTTGTGCACATAATTTTGGAACTTCCTTCTCCCTCCCATTTCCCATTACCACCTTCACCCCTTGTATATAACCTAGATAAAGCATCTGCAATTACAGTTTTTTTTCCCTTTTATATATTTTACTGTATAATCAAACAGTTGCAGATAGACTGCACATCTCAAATTCTGCTGTGTCAGTGGAAGATCACAGATAATCATTATTTAAAAATGATGACCAGTTTTGGCCATTATGCTGGCAAACTTCATATTTACGGCACCATATGGATGAAGACTTTGCTGCAACTGTACTGTGCACTGACAAATTCAGTCATATCATGCCATAGATCTGGAGATGGCCAGCATAAACGCCAAAACTGGACATCATTTTTAAATATATGATTATTTATTATCTTAACTACTGCATTAAGGGATAATTTTCAATAGATTGTTGTTTTACCAATTTATCTAAAAATTTAACTTATACTCCTGGATATAATGCAGAACTTTGTGATCAGAAAAAAACAATGATTTTCTGTCCAAGTAAATAGTTCCAAATTTCATAAACCCCCATACAATGACCAGAAGTTCCTTCTTTGAAGTGTTCTGCTTGCAAGCCAATTGAATGATGCTCTGTTTTCCAATCAGCTATCTTGTCTTCCAATAGATGTACTCCTAATCCAGAATCTCTAGTGTTTGTCGTCAGACAAAATGATAATGAAAAATCAGGTATGTGTAGGATTTTTATTTTACAGTGTTGTTCCTTTATCTCATCAAAAGCTAGCTGGCATACTTCACTCCACTTCCATATGGTATTTTTCCTTAAAAGGTAGATTAAACATGGTGCATTAAAGGCCTGCATCTTTATGTATTTTCTATAAAAGTTAGCTGTCCCAAAAAATGAGCTTAATTCTTTCATTGCTTATAGTTTTGGAAATGACTAAGACTAAGATTTTATCCCTGTGATGCAAAATTCCCTTTTCAGTAATGCTGTTGCCAAGAAAATTTAGTTGTTTCACAGTAAATTTACACTTTTCTAGTTTCAAAGTTCTTCCTTTCCTTAACTTCTTCCCTACCAATCTTAAAGTTGCAAGATGTTCTTTCAAATTTTTTCCAATTATCAAACTATCAGCCACATAAATAGTCAATTTTGCCAAAAGTTCACTTCCGAAAACAAACTGAATAAATTCTTCCACAAAAACATTTAGGCCAAATAGTACCACACACAGTATGGAAAATATCTCCCATCACATTAGAATGCAGGATCTATCACAATTTGATGGAATTCAGAAGTCAAATATAAGCCAGACATAAGCTCAATACCTTAGAATTTACTTAATAATTTGTTTATATTTTTCCTGGGTGATCTGCTTCTCTCGCTAAATATTTATTTAAATATCTGGAGTCTAAAGTTTCAGGCCTACTACTGACAGGTTACTACACCAACTACAACTTCTCTTTCTTACATTACATTTTTACATATTCTACAGTTCATTTTCAACACCTTCCTTTTGTAAACAGGTAAACCATAGCACTTGATAAAGGTGGATCCATGTGGTCTGAAATTTAGCTTACATTGGTAATTCCTCACTCCCTGGTTTTCCATCACAGATGACACAATAATCCCACAAAATTCCTTACTTGTTCTTTTTCCTTTGATCTCAACTTCTCAAATTCCCCTACCTTTTCTGCTGTCAATTCACTATATGTTTCATTTACCTTATCATCATCACATAAACCCTTATCTTTCTCGTAGTGATCCCTTAGCAAACCCTTTCACACAACTGTTCCACCACCCCTCCTCCCCCCTGATTTGGTAACTACTGTTACTGTTATTTATCATTACTAAATCTATTTTAGAGCAAATTTCACTTTTTGGGCCTGTGAATATTAACTTCATGTCACCCTAGTTCAAACCAAATATCACTTTTATAATCCAGTCCAAGGCCAAATTCAAATTTTCATTCAAATCCTCTATCACTAAGCAACCTTGTACAAAAGAAATATTATTTATTTCAAATGATGATAAAAATTGTCTTTTCACTGTCTCACTATATCTCCCTGTAACAACTTTGATCTTAATCCCAGTTACTGGTTATTCAAGAAAATTTTCCCCATTATTTATCATACCCTTTAACTTTCCCAAGATTCCACTTATAGGATGTCCAGTGTCAATCAGGCAATTCCCTTTCCAATTATCTGTATGTACACAAAAGTATGGACTCCCTTGCACATCACTTTCACCTTTACTTCTAGCTTCATGTATCAAATCGCTTTCTATTTCTTTCAATTCCATACCTTTCTCTTCTGATAACTCTTCTTCTACTATCAGTTGCAAAAGTATCAAATCACTTTCTATTTCTTTCAATTCCATATCTTTCTCTTCTTCTGATAACTCTTCTTCTACTAACAGTTGCAAAGGTACATTACAGTCTGTTAACTCATTATTTAGTTTTAGAACCCATTCATGAGTCTGGTGCAAATCTTGACAAACCTCTTTGAGGACACCACATTAACTTTAATATTTTATCTCCAATAAGTCCACTTTGTTTTTTACATCATTACAAGTGGACACTATTTTACTGATGTCTGCATGTATGACCTGATTGTCTTTTACTTCCCCAATATTCTTCTGTTCTTCTCTACCACTTACATCTGAGTCCTTAGTATCATTTCTCAATATTTTTTCCTCCTCCACTTCAACATAAATCATCCCATCTAATTCCTCACAAAGTACAAAACTTTCCATTCTTCAATGTCAGAAACCTCACTATTGACATTGACATCTGTAACATAACTATCTGTCTCCATTTTTTCAATATCCATAGTACAAACATCAATAATAATCTCAATATTCTCTTCACAAGTACTATATTTCTTGCTTTCTTTCCCTTTCAGTATATGATCATTGTTTCAAAACCTTCAACTTTAGCAATAACTGGTTTATAACCCCCTCTACATCACTGTTGCCCATTAATCTTACAATTCCATATTAATCATACTCATTATTCACTATCTCTTCTGCTGACACAGACTGCCTACTAGATTCATCAAAAAGGTTTGTCCAAACATCCCCATCTTTCATGTCACTTAGTATGGCATCCTAAAATTCCCCATCAAAATTAAATCTATTAACCTGGCATATTCTCCTATTACTACCATGGTGGGATCTCATTTGTGAATCCTTCTTTCTCCTCTTCTGAACCATTATCCTAATTTTCATGCATTTTTCTCATCCCAGATTGACAGGCCATGACTTGGATGTCCCTCAGTTTCTGTGACTACTTCTTCTGTTTCTGTCCTCCTGTTATAAAATCGACTGTCTGTTCATGTTGCCTATTTTCATTTCTTTTTCTGTCATTCCAGCAGTTTTCCCTCCTATTAGTATCCCCTGATAATCATTTCTATAATTTTGTAGCTCCCTCCTCCTATGTCTTTCCCCATGATAATCTTGAGACCACACCCCACCCTGGTGATGGTCATATTTGCTTTGTCTATCTCTTTCTCTTTCAGTTCTTTCCCATGACCTGACTAACTTGCCTACATGTCATAGAAACTGTTAATCTCCATTGGACATTGTTTGGTACCCTCCCATTTAAATAATCAATCAGAATCAGTTCATCAAGTGGGTTATCAAAACGTTCTAGTGTTTTTAACTGTTGTTCACAGAAATCTTTCATCTAACCACTAACTTCTCTGACATAAGGCCCATTTAGGAATTCACTTTTTATTCTATCTTCCTTAGTCTCTGACCAAAAATTGTTTAAATAATGTTTTTCAAATTCAATAAAAGTCACATCTGTGCTAATATTTTGGCTGCCTCAAGATAATACGAGAGTGGTTTGAAAAGTTCTCGAAATGGAATAGAAAAAAGTACTTACATCACTGAAACTTTTTTAATTGTTCAATGTAGTCTCCTTGTAGATTAATGCAGTTGGTCCAGTGATGTTCCAGCGCATTGATCCTATCTCGAAAATGAGTTTCCTCCAGACCTGCAAAATAGTTGTCTACTCTGGCTATCAATTCTTTGATTGAAGTGAATCTTCATCCACCAAGAAAAATTTTCAGTTTTGGGAAGAGATGGAAGTGTGATGGAACCATATCAGGTGAATAAGACACATGTGGCAACAATTCATACCTTAGTTCGTGTAATATTGCCATGGCGACAGCATGCGTTTTTGATCCAGTGTCAAAGAGTCGCAGCACCCATCTTGCAGATAATTTTTTCATTTCTAATTCTTCACATGAAATGTGATATACCCTTTCAGATGACATTTGCCAAGCATGACTAATTTCACGCACTTTAAATCAGCAATCCTCGATGACCATTTTCTGCACTTTTGCAATGATTTCTATAGTAGTGACACATCTTGGTCAACCACTGAGCGGATCATCATATAAGCTCTCCCTACCAAATATAAATTCATTTGTCCACTTGGCAACAGTTGAATATGAAGGATCAGAGTCCCCCAGTGTATTCTGGAAATCGTCATGAATGTCCTGTGCTTTCATACCTTTCTTTACAAAGTACTTAATCACTGCTCGAATCTCGATTTTTTTCCATCTTCGCAAGTCACTATGTGGGAACAACAACAGAGCCACGTCACAACCACAGCTCTCTTCCAAGAGCACTGATGTGGCATGTGTTTACAGGCAGCAGTCCAATGAATATCACATGAACAACTCATTGGGCTAGCACTGACCTCTCATGGTGATTCCAAGAACTTTTCAAACCACCCATGCTATTTTGATATGCATCAACATTACTGCTTACATCTGTGACTTTGTGGTGAATTTTGTTAACATATTAATATTAAAATTAGAGGTTTATGTGAGGACAGAACAAGAAAAATTGTCTTCAATTCTTCGTAGGACATATTTCATTTATAAATTTCTCTCATGTTCCTAGGATTATTGATAGCATAGGGTTTATTAATATGAAACCACTTGACCTAATTCATGTGGCATTGATAAATAAAAAGACAATGCATTTCATCCATTGAAAAAGACAGATGGTGAGAGCTGCTCTGAAACTTACAACCACAATAATGTCAGTGTGAATGACAACATCTGAGTACTGTGGCCAGATTAGTACTTACATTTCAAATTTATTCTTCTGTTTGATCTGCCTGAGTAACATTTGCACTTGTTATGTTCTGAATCTTGATTGTAGGTGTAGAACCTGCTACTTGAAATCAAATACGCCATTTCAATTTTCTAAATTAAAGTAATATTCCTGCAATTATATAACCCCTATGAGTAGCATGTTTCCACTTCTTTTACTCTTCAACACCATTATGTAAGCTTTACTTCAGAAAGTACAAAATTTTCCTCCTGGATTTTTATTAAATGAATTTATTCATCAAGGTTGTGATTTCTGCCTATCATGCCATTTTCAAGGAATAGGTCACTACAAAAAGTGTGTCAATGTGTATTGTACCTTCCAAGAAGACACTGTTCTTGTTTCAACTGTGCTCACATATTCCATTTGTATAAGAAGACAGGAGTCATCAACCTATACGTGAAAAAACATAGCACTTCATGTAATAATTACAACTGAATACAAGATATCTACGCAGATGATTTCCACAATGCATCCTCCAGGTCAAACCTGGGACACATTGTGGAAATTATGCGCCCAGATGACATGGATTTAATAGTAAGTACTGCATGAAATGCTGTGTTCTTGTACATAAATGGTGAGGATTCCATTTAAAAGGAATTATACACATTCAAACAATGGAATCTCCAGGTTTCAGTATCAATAATATAAGGAATGGATAAATTGCTACTCACCATAAAGATCAAATGTTAAGACCAGACAGGCACTATGAAAAGACAGTTACACATTAGCTTTAGGCCAGAGCCTTCTTCAGAAAAGGAAACACACACACACACACACACACACACACACACACATTCATTCTCTCAACAGTGAGTAGCAGTTTATCTAGTACTTATACAGAATGATACAAATTGGCAAACTATAGAGTGAACTGTCATTTGAAAACAGCATAGTAGGCCAAAATTACAAAACCTTTTGATAACAACCAAGGCAGAATATGTTGTCTTTTTTTAAAAAAAATATTACAGGACTATGAATGCAAGTGAACTGAAAATAATGTAAGCCTTATGTTAATTCATAATTTTGAATTTCTAAATTTAACTCAAAACAACTGTTACTGTTTTTGTACCATTTCAAGAAAATGATATTAATATTTAATTATATTTCATGATGGTGTGTTGCACAGTGATAAAGTGACGACAGACAGTGAATTCATAGGTTGCAGATGTGATCTCCAGGCAGTTCTAGGACTTTTATCTGTCACTTACCATTTCTGTCACCTCTAGCAGCGTTTACTAATGTGAAAAATGCTGAATTGCACTGTGGGTTGGAGTACTGATTAAGTTGTAAGTTCTCCTGTAAGTTGATGAGTAAGTCACTCTAAAGATTAGGGGAAGGCAATGGCATACCACTTCTAATAGAACCAAGCCTAGTAAAAGACTGTGGTGCTCAAAGCAAACTTTGGAGTGTGTAAATTTCATTGTAATCTAAGGAAATATTACTATATGGATTCATATTTGTGACTGCAATTCTCTAACTCCACCTATGTTCAAATGAACATAATTTCTTTTTATGGCATTTCAATAAAATTTCACAATCCATCTGTGAAATAGCTCTTACTGTATCACAAATTTCATTTCTACTACATTCACTGTTATCTTTCTTTGCAAGTAACAAGAACACGAGTTGCAAGCCAGTTATTCACTTTTAATAGTGAGTGTGCAAAAGAGAAATGTGGTTTGGAGAAATCACTGTTCGATACGATTGACATGGAATTAGATGAAGGGAAAAGTAGCCAGCAAAAGAAACCAGATAAGAAGTCTGTCAAATCACAGATGGTGAGTAGTAACTCTGTAATAATGATTTTTGCCATTTTATTTGGAGCTATGGTGAAGTTCATTTACAACCATTTGATATGAAACTACTATAGTGTATTTCCTTTGTTTGGTGCTATACAGGAAAACTACCATCAATGCTGATCAGTGGTTATTGCTACTTACTAACAGAATAATGTAAACTGTTAAAAGCTAGATGTATTTATAAGTATGGTTAACTCTCCAGCATGAAGAAATTTTTAATTTCTTCATTAAAATAAAACCGAGTAAATGGTCATGAAAGGTTATACAAATGTGTGTTGTAGGCAATGAAAGTTGCTCCAAACCATGTCTGCAAGGTTGGGTAAAATGAAGAGTGTTGCAGTGCCTCAGCAGTAGGTGCAGAGTTTGAGTTGACAGGTGACTTAAGAACCTAATATCAGGACATGACTTAAGGAAATCACGTTTTGCACAACAGGTGATTAATGCACACCAATCTAAAGTGCATGATAAAGAGAGAGGTATTTTCTTGTTTCTTTTAAGAAGGTTATATTGCTGGAGTAGAGTGAAAAGTTTTGTTCACTGGCATACAATAAGGTTGAATGGTTAGCTTCAGCATGAAATGTTAATGAAAGTCAGTATGTATGTAAGTACTCCGAGTAAAGTCTGAGTCCATAAGGAGCACTTCACAGGAAGTTTTATTGCCAAAAAGAAAATACTGCTGCTTATTAGTGGGTATAAGTAGCAAAAAAATGAGTTGTTTGTATTAAACAATGAAAAATCCAGGATAGAATAACAATAATATTGTGAACAGGATATATAGCTACTCACCATATAGCGGAGATGTGGAGTCACAACAGGCACAACAAAAAATCTACCACACATATTCAAGCAAATGTGGTTCACACGCACATGACCACTGTCTCGGGCTGCCGAGACCAGTCATCTGCAGTCTAAGACAGTGATCATGTGTGTGCAAGCTGCATTTGCTTGGATGTGTGTGTGTTGTCTTTTTCAGAAGAAGGCCTTCTGGCCAAAAACTTAAGTATTTGGTAGTCTTTTTGTTAACCTGTCTGTGACTCAGCAGCTTCGCTACATGGTGAGTAGCAGTCTTTTGTGTTAGTTTGTTGTTGCATCCTCATTGTTTGCACAATCTTCACCTCCCCCCCCCCCCCCCCCTTCTTCGTTTATTGGCCTTGCTGAAGTTCCTTTTTTTGTGGCTGGTAAGAAAATGCTTTTATTTTGTCACAAATATTATCAATATTAATTTTTCTACAAAAATAATCATTTTTTTTAAAATATAATATAACTTCTTCTGACTGAAGGGTTTAAGGGGTAGGAAGAAGGATGAGGGAAAAGGACTAGTGAGATTTAAATAGTGCGGAGGGCTATGGAAAAGCTTCCTGGAACCTCGGGTCAAGGGAGACTTACCGAACAGGATGAAAAGGAAAGACAGACTGTTAGGGACTGCAGCAGACAAAATGCTTTTTTTGTGACTGGTAAGAAAATGCTTTTATTTTGTCACAAATATTATCAATATTAATTTTTCTACAAAAATAATCAATTTTTTAAAAATATAATATAACTTCTTCTGACTGAAGGGTTTAAGGGGTAGGAAGAAGGATGAGGGAAAAGGACTAGTGAGATTTAAATAGTGCGGAGGGCTATGGAAAAGTTTCCTGGAACCTCGGGTCAAGGGAGACTTACCGAACAGGATGAAAAGGAAAGACAGACTGTTAGGGACTGCAGCAGACAAAATTTGAAAACCTGAGAGCTTAATTGTGGAAGATAGGGTAATAAGCAAGACAGAGGTTACTAAAGACAGAGATTACTGAAGAACCTTCATGCACTAGTTAATAAGAGTGGAGGGCTAAGTGCAGTGTATGTGGTAGACAGGTAAGGGGAAGTGGCGTGTGGTGGGAGGGGGTTTCAGGGTGACTTTTCTGTAACCTTCCCCATTTCCTGAATCTCATCAGTCCTGTTCCTTCACCCTTCTTCCCTTTCTTTAACTCTTCTGCCAGAAGAAGCAGCGACTGGCTCCAAAAGTTTACATGCTTTCTTAACTCTTATATGTTTTTTTCTCTTGTTGCTGCTTGGTGAGTAGATTTTTTATCTATGAAGTTATACAACATTAATTTTTGTCTTTCATTTGAAAACTGCTGTTGTGCACAGAAACATCATGCAACATTTTTGTATTGCTGATGATATATTTCTTCCACTGCTGTATAACCCTCCATTCTGGGATCTTTGGCACAATGAGTTAGTGTGAGAAAAGAAATCCTGATTTGATGACTTAAAAACAAAAGTTTTCCAGACATTGTGTCTTATCATCAGACTCTATTTAAAATAATCTGTCACTGGTCTTGCAGAATACAACAGAGGTGGAAGAAGAACCTTCAGAGCCTGTTTTCACAGAGGACAGGAAGCCAGTTTTTATAATTGTTGAATTGGAATTACTGAGGCCACTAATTGCAAAACGGAAACCAGAAGACCTACTGAAAAGGTTTAGTTATCTTATCTTATGTGTGAAGACTAAGTGGTATGTCATATGTAAATTACATAATTTGTGATGAGAAAGGACTTGGCCAAAGTTCCAGCTGGGTAATGTAAATTGCACTAATTTATTATTTTGCTTAATCATCCCAAGGAAATGTCAGGGTGTTTCCTTCAGCAACAGTATGAGTACTTATTTTCCATTTCTTACCAAAACCAGTAAGACAGACTGTCAGAGAGAGAACACTTCATGGATGTGGAGGTTCATAAGAGAGAGAAAAGAAATACAACATGAAACTATATTTATTTATTTGCACAACATTTGTATTTACAGGGTGTGATTCAAAAGTTTCGAGACTTAACTCAGAACTAGAAATTTATTGGACATTTAAGTACAGTGGACTAAAATTCTCAAAATATGATCCTTCAGCATCAACACAGTGCTGCCAGCGCATCTTCCACTGTTCGTAGCCCTTCTGGAAGGCCTCAGGCATCATGCTGTCAAGGGCTCTTGTTGAAGCCTGCTGGATGGCATCGATGGAGTCAAATCTTTTCCCTTTTAGGCCTCTCTTGATTCGGGGGAAGAAGAAAAAGTCACTTGTAACTGAGTCGGAGCTGTAGGATGGCTGCGGCAATGTTGCCATGTTGAACTTGACCAAAACTTTGGTGGCGGTGCGCGATGTGTGAGCGGACACATTGTCGTGATGGAGAATCTAATCGCCCTTGATCGCCGGGCGGACACAGCGAGCTCGGTCCCTCAAGCAGCAGAGCACTCCAGCATAAAAGTCACCTGTGACCGTCTGTCCATGAGCAACAAACTCCTTGTGAATCACTTCTTTAGCATAAAAAAAAATCAGCGTGCACTTGTCACACGACTTGCTCATGCGAGCTTTCTTGGGCTTCGGCAAGGAAGCAGTGTGCCATTCTGAGCTTTGATGCTTCTACTCAGGATCATACTTGTAGACCCAGCCCTCATCGCCAGTAACCACTTTCTCCAGAAGATTCGGATCAACATTCAACCGTTGGAGCATTTCCTGGCAAACAGTCATGCACCGTTTCTTCTGATCCACCGACAAAACTTTTGGCACTAGTTTGGCACGCACTTTTTGCATCATCAAACTCTCCATCACAATCCTCCACACCATACTCTGACTGAGTCCCAGTTCATTGGCAATTAATCTAGTACTAAGACGATGGTCATTGTTTAAAAACTCCCGCACTCTCTCCACATTTTGATCCGTTCAGCTTGATGACGGCCTCCCAGAGCTGTCGTCATCTTCAACATTCCCACGGCCATCTTCGAAACATTTGTGCCACATGAAAACCATTGCACAGGACATGGCATTTTCCTTAAAGGCCTCTTGAATCATACTGTGAGTCTACGTGGCAGTTTTGTTCAGTCGCTTGCAAAACTTAATCACATAACCCTGCTCCAAGTGCTGCTCCATTTTTGCCTCTCCCACTTTTCAACCAAGGTCAATGACATGCAATCATGCTGCAAGTGATGCACACTCTCCAGGTTTCCAGAGGCAACTGCTGCAGTGTCAGTTCATTCCCTGAGACCCCCCACTACTTCCCCCACCCGGCGGAACCGGTCCGCACTTTCTCCGCTACTCAGAAATGAATGAGTCTTGCAAGAGTACCGATATTTTAAATAAAAAAAGACATTCATGGGAATGTTCCCAAAAAAAAACTCTAAAATTTCTGCACCCTCACAACAAGATGGTCAACGCCTTCATAGAAAAACGTTTACAGTTGTCTGTGGAACCATGAGTATACCTAGGTTACATCCTATTGTCCAGTGCAAATCAACAGCCACAAATGTCGTTCTTTAGGGATCCAAAATTATGGAAGTTCCATGGGGAGAGATCATGACTGTATGGAGGACAGTAAGGGCTTCACAGTAAAACTTCTTCAGCATACCTGAAACAACTATGGGCGGGCCCGCATGTTTCCAAGATTGTTTCAACTTTCAACTATGCTGTAGAAGTTTTGCTGGGAAGCCCGTCCACTTCCTCTATACAGTCCTGATCTTCCCATGTGGTTTTCATATTTTTGGAGCCCTGGAGGAAAACATTTGTGGCCGTTGATTTGCTTTGGATGAAGAGGTGCATTCCTGGATCTTGGTTCCATAGGCTAACATCACTTCATTCACCTATTCTAATATTTTTGGATGTGACAAAATTTTTGTACTAGTCTTCATCCTTTAAGTATCTAAATATGAACACAGTGAAGAAGGATTAAATGAATTAATTGTGCTTAACTTGATGAAAATCTTCCAGGTTGTTTCTTTTTATGCAAAGTTGTAAAAACAGGTTCTGGTAGCAGTTTTATGTGTAACATTCCCTTCAAGTAAATAGTCTTGACCATGGTATTTGTATCAGATGGCTTAATTTCAGATTTCAATACACTTTCACAGTTAATAAAAATGTTCACATATATTAATGATGGAGTGATAGCTTACAGAGTGATGCATAACACACATCTGCTTCCTAGCACACCTGATGACCAAAAGAAGTGTCTGCTATGAGAAGTCAAAGATCTTACAAAACCTCAAGTTTCAGGCTGGAGTTATTATTTACACACTTTTGCAATAGGTTAATAATGTTATAAAAATTAGTAAAATGCAAATAGATAAGTTGTGAGTAAGGCCCACATTTGCTATTGGTATTTGCTTATTAGAATATGATTTTCTATGTTGTGAATGATAATGGTAAGCTTTATTTGACTAAGGTGTCTTTTCCATTCTGATTGTCAAAGAAGTGTTTTGGAGTTTTGTGTTTTCCTGCTAATAAGTTACATACGTTTTATGTTCAGTATCAGGATTAACAAATAGTACATATAATTTTAGTGTGAACAGTTATATGAATTAAGAATATTTCTGAATCCAAAAATACAATGCACTTTCCATGTTCCAAATTTGTATGTTTTGTATTTGGGATAATATTTATGACAACTAGGAAGTGTTTCGTGTCTCTGTCCCCTACACTTTTGGATGTGATATAAAACTCCAAAACATACTGTAATTTATAATTTGACATAGTTGCACAATTTGTAACTGTCATCCTTTGGTTTCATATTGAAAGTGAAATGGCTTTTTGCCCACTGGTGACTTTAAAATTTTTCACTTTTGCTGTAACCAAATTTGCATTTTGTCTTTTAAATGAAAACTGTTCTACCACATGTTTCAGTGAGGTGCGTAAGTAAAGTGTTATACATTTGTTAACAAAGACTAAATATGTTTTACAAAGTTTTCTTGATGTCTTGAAACAATATTAAGTACTTCCCATTGGTGTGTCAGATGATTCTAGTGGTGACACTGGTTAGTTGGTTCAGGAGCATAGGCCTTACTGGTGTTGGTGTTGGATGTCCTCTTGCATCTGCTTCTTGCTTGACAATGCTTGCTCTGCAGATGTATCTTCTTTTAGTGGGTTCCCCTGGATTCATGGATTTTCTTTTCTACAACAGTTGGATTCTATATCAACTACAGAATCCAGAATCTCTACCTACATAAATAAATTTTTAACTGCTTTTAACATGACTGAAAACACACAGACTTGGACACACAATAGGATGCTGCATTAAGAAAGCATATTAAAAATCAGGAATATTCGTTTACATTAACATAAACCTTTTTAATCAGAATCATAGGCTGAATGAACTATAACTGAATGAACTATGCTATATGAAAGTGCTAGAAAAATTATTTAAGTAAATAAGAGTGGCTCCAAATGTAAAGGTGCACATGAAACTACAAATAAATAAATAAATAAAATGTGAAAGTATTTGCTGTCCTATACATATTTGGTTAAAGAGTCTCTTGGTACACATGGATAAATTATGATAATTCAATTGAATGCACATAAATATGTGTTGCAGAAACCAAATGAAATGTTTGATAAAAGTTTGATAAATAGATTGTTTTAGCATAGACATAATGCTGCTATTTAAAAATTTCCTCAAAACTCTGGCCATTTCTGTAAGCGTGTGTACACAAACAAAAAATTTCAGTACATTTTTGTCACTAAATCCAACTAAACGCCATCCAAATAGGTCTCAGAAGGCCCAACATTACTGACTGACCACTATGTCATCCTCAGCCAAAAGGTGTAACAGGATGTGACTATGATGGGGCATGTAGTCAGCACACCACTCTCCCAGCCTTTGTCAGTTTTTATGACCAGAGCTGCTACTTCTCAGTCAAGTACCTCCTCTATTGGCCTCACAAGGAATGAGTGCACACTGCTTGCCAACAGCGCATGGCAGACTTGGACAGTCACCCATCCAAGTGCTAGCCAAGTTCGATAGCACTCAAGTTTGGTGATCTGATTTGATCCAGTGGTACCACTGCAGCAAGGCCATTGATATTAAATCATAAGTAATTACTTGGATTGGTTTATAAACACAAGAAAAGATAGGTTTGCTAGATGTGTTTTCTGTCATCTACAGCATGTTTATTTAAAAATATTCAGAGTTTATCCAGTTTGACTGCAAGACATTTTTAATAGGTCATAACATAAACACTGTAAATAGAGAGAACTTAGAGCAAAAATTTCAAAACAGTGGTACAGATTCTTTGTAAAGGAAGTAAACATTGATAGCTGGGGGTCCTCATGTTTGCCAAGCACACAGCAATCACAGAATGAGCACCCCCTGAGGAAATATGCTGTGAAAAGCTGTCATTTTTTTCACATGTGTCATCAAATTTCAGAGGGTATTAGCACTTGATATGTGTTTTGCTTACTTTGTCACACTGTAGCTCTAACCTTTATTTAAATTACTGGAAGTTCCAGATACCTGGAGTTTTTTGTAAGTTCCTTATAGAGTATTTCTGATGTACCCTAAATTTGACCTCTGGAAGCTATTAGGCAACTTGCTTCAGATGCTCCAACTTCTATATTAATAAAAGGACTTCCTACCAATTCATTAGCTATATGGTCAACAGGTTCACCTAACAATTCATGCTCTTATATCATCATGATTACTAATTTTGGTCACTTTAACACACTTTAATGCCTTTTGTTGCTTGTCACTTAACTTTTCTCTAAAATATTTATAATAAACACCCTTGTAGTTATTTCACCATTTATGGTTCTGCAGATTAAAACTTCGTGCCAGACTGGGATTTGAACCCAGGACCTTTCACAGACAAGTGCCTGCCAACTGAGCTACCAGAGCATGACTGGTTGTGAGTTGTGCATGGGTAGCTCACTTAGTATAGCACTTTCCATGAAAGGTAAAGGACCTCAGTTTGATTCTGACTCTGGCACACAGTTTTAATCTGCCATGAAGTTTCTTATCAGTGCACAATCTGCTGCAGAGTGAAAATTCATTCTGGAAACAATCCCCCTGGCTGTGGCTAAGCCAGATCTCCACAATATCACTTTTCCTAGGAGAAGTTTTTGTTTTAATCTCTGCAAACTGCTAGATTAGATTAGATTAGATTAGATTTACTTTCATTCCAATTGATCCATAGTGAGGAGGTCCTCCAGGATGTGGAACATGTCAGAAAAACAACAATACATGACAAATATTTAAACTAAAACAAATAAGCTAATGTACCATTCCACAGGTCCCAAGTGGAATGATCGTCATTTTTTAATGAACACTAAGAGTCATTTTACAAATACTATTGCACTGAATTTAAAATAAAAAAGTTTTTTATTTATTTATAAGGTAAGAAACATGTAATACAACTACTGTAATACTTATTTACAATGAACACATTACTGCACTGAAATGGTGCAGAAGTTAGATTATACTTACACACACACACACACACACACACACACACACACACACACACACACACACACACAAATTTTCAGTGAACACATTACTGCACTGAAATTATGCAGAAGTTATGTTGTACTTATATACAAATCAGTTGGTTTTCCTCAGGAATTCATCAATGGAGTAGAAGGAGTTGGCCACCAATAAATCCTTTAGGCTTCTCTTAAACTGAATTTCATTGGTTGTTAAGCTTTTTATGGCTGCTGGCAAGTTATTGAAAATGTGTGTTCCTGAATAATGCACACCTTTTTGTACAAGACTAAGTGACTTTAAATCCTTGTGAAGATTATTCTTATTTCTAGTATTGATTCCATGAATTGAGCTGTTGGTTTGAAAAAGTGATATATTTTTAATGACAAATTTCATTAAGGAATAAATATATTGGGAAGCTGTAGTTAGTATCCCTAGTTCCCTAAACAGGCTTCTGCAGGATGTTCTTGAGTTCACACCACATATAATTCTTACTGCACGTTTTTGTGCCCGGAAAACTTTAGCTTGGCTTGATGAATTACCCCAGAAAATAATCCCATATGACATTATGGAATGAAAGTAAGCATAGTATGCCAGCTTTTTCATTTTTATATCCCCTATGTCTGACAAAATTTGCATTGCAAACAGAGATTTGTTAAGACGCTTCAGCAGTTCTGTGGTGTGCTCCTCCCAGTTGAATTTATTATCAAGCTGTAATCCCAAGAATTTAACACCGTCCACTTCTTCTATCTTCTTGTCATCATATGTTAGACATATACTCTTGGGACACCCCTTACAAGTTCTGAACTGCATGTAGTGTGTTTTTTCAAAGTTTAGTGACAAAGAATTGGCTAGGAACCAGTGATTAATGTCTACAAATATTTTATTGGCTGATCTTTCTAAGACTACACTTGATTTGCTATTTATTGCAATGTTTGTATCATCAGCAAACAAAACAAACTTGGCATCTGGTAATGTTACTGATGAAAGGTCATTGATATACACAAGAAAAAGTAAGGGCCCCAAAATGGAACCTTGTGGGACCCCACATGTAATTAGTTCCCAGTTGGATGATGCCTGATAGCTTGATACATGTCTCTTTCCTAATAACACCCTTTGTTTCCTGCCAGAGATATAAGATTTGAACCATTTTGCAGCATTTCCTGTTACACTATAATATTCTAGTTTACTTAAAAGGATATTGTGATTTACACAGTCAAATGCCTTTGACAGATCACAAAATATACCAGTTGCCTGCAATTTTTTGTCTAATGAATTAAGTACATTTTCACTGTAAGTGTAGATAGCCTTCTCAATATCAGAACCTTTTAGAAATCCAAACTGTGACTTTGACAGTATGTTATTTGAGATAAGATGGTTATAAAGACGACTGTACATTACTTTTTCGAAAATTTTTGAGAATGCTGGCAACAGTGAAATTGGACGGAAATTTGATGCTATTTCTTTATCTCCCTTCTTAAACAGTGGCTTAACTTCAGCATATTTCAGCCATTCGGGAAATATTCCACTGATAAACGACTGGTTACACATATAGCTTAATATGTTACTTAGCTCAGAATCACATTCTTTAATTAACTTTGTTGATATTTCATCATACCCACTAGATGTTTTTGATTTTAAAGATTTTATGATGGACATTATTTCTGTTGGGGTAGTGAGGGTCAAATTCATATTATGGAAGTTACTTGAAATGTCTGGTCTAAGGTAATCCATAGCAGCATCTACCGAACCTGACAACCCCATCTTTTCAGTAACAGTTATAAAATGTTCGTTAAAAAGTTCTGCAACACTATACACATCTGTCACCAATGCATCATTTACTCTTAATGCTATTTGTTCCTCTTCATGTCTGGTTCTACCGGTCTCCTCCTTCACTATATCCCATATTGTCTTTATTTTGTTATCTGATATGACTATCTTTTCCTTGTAATATATTTGCTTTGACATCCGTATTACAGTCTTTAATATTTTGCAGTATTTCTTATAATGTGCTATAGCATCAACATTGGAAATGTTTCGGATTGACAGATACAGTTTTCTTTTTGTTTTACAAGATACCCCTATTCCTCGAGTAATCCATGGCTTCTTTGTAGACTTTGCTCTAACCTTGGTAAGTTTTGGGGGAAAGCAGTGTTCAAATAAGGTAAGCACTTTATTAGCAAAAATGTTATATTTTTCATTCATGCCATGAGCACTGTAAACATCAGTCCAGTGAATGTCTCTGAGGAGTGTCCTAAAATAATCAATTTTTGGCTTACTGATTACCCTCTTGAGCTCAGATTTAACAGATTTTATATCCTGTTCAGTATTAACATTTAACAGAAGGAACTGCATGTCATGGTCTGAGAGGCCATTGACTATTGGTTTTGTAATATAATTTTGTTCATTTGACTTTTCTATAAAGATATTATCAATGGCTGTTTGTGAGCAAGTGGTTATCCTAGTGGGGAACTTTACTGTGGGAATTAAGTTGAATGATAGTGTTACTAACTCAAATAGGTTCTTATTGGGAGAGTCTTTAAGGAAATCTACATTGAAATCACCAGCAACCACTATTTCTTTGTTTTTGGTTGTTAAATGGGCCAGTACAGCTTCAAGGTGGTTTACAAACAGATTAAAGTTACCTGCAGGTGCTCGATATACACTTAATATTATGAAAGATTTTTGTGAAAATCTAATTCTGTTGCACATGCTTCCATATGCTGTTCTAGGCAAAATTTATGAATGTCTATGTTCTTAAATTTATGACAGTTCCTGATGAATGTGGCAACTCCTCCTTTCTCCATTTCTGATCTACAATAGTGAGATGCTAACCTAAACCCTGTAACACTTAAAAGTTCTATACCAGTGGTCACATGATGTTCAGAGAGGCAGATTATGTCAGCTGGGTTTGAAGACTCTAATTCATCTATGCAGATAGTTAATTCATTAATTTTATTTCTCAGTCCTCGAATATTTTGATGCAATAAAGATAGCTGACATTTCACATTGACTGACTTAAAATTGGATGGAGTTAAAATATCTGCTGACAGTTGAAAATTCTTAACCAATGGCTGTTTATGTTGATGTAATAAGCTGGAATTATGTTTTTTGATTTCTTTCTCAAACTGAAGGTTTGTCTCAGTTCTAACCTCTCTTAAAATTTGTTTTCTTTCTGTCCTCCCTACCCTAAAAAAGGGTCTTTTCTGAATCCTATAACCACTGGTATTTTACCACTCATGACAGTGCCTCCCCCCTTTAACTTTCCTGCTATTTCCCCAGCCAATTTACCCTTCCCCTTCCTGTTGAGGTGAAGGCCATGCCTAGTATAATCCCACCTACTGAGAGAATCAACATGAACCACACCAATGTGTGACCCCGCACCCGACATGAGCAGCCGTTCCAGCTCCAAATTAACTCTCTTGACAGAAGAGTTCAAATGAGGTCGGTCATGGCGCCCAAGAACAGATACAAACTCAACACTGGTATGCCTCGATGCTGATGCAATCTTCGCCAGGTCACACTCTATGCTGTACCCAGGATCTCTGTCAATACTGTTACCTGCCCCACCCACTATAACCACGGTGTCTTCCTTAGTGAAATCTTTGCAAAGTGATCCTAAATCCTCTGTCACCTGCTCCAGACCAGCACTAGGTTTAAAAAAATTGGTGACCTGGTATTCTGATCCTAGTTCATCCTGCAAGAGTTGGCCAACACCTCTTCCATGGGAACTACCTAACAACAACACTTCCTTTCTCTTTACTGATTTCCCTACATTCTTACTTTTCAATTTGCTGCTGAAAGTTTGTTGTGCCCTGTCTACACCTAGTTGCTGTCTTAAAGGTACCGTATTTACTCGAATCTAAGCCACAATCCCCCTGGCTGTGGCTAAGCCAGATCTCCACAATATCACTTTTCCTAGGAGAAGTTTTTGTTTTAATCTCTGCAAACTGCTAGTTGCTGTCTTAAAGGTACCGTATTTACTCGAATCTAAGCCACAATCCCCCTGGCTGTGGCTAAGCCAGATCTCCACAATATCACTTTTCCTAGGAGAAGTTTTTGTTTTAATCTCTACAAACTGCTAGTTGCTGTCTTAAAGGTACCGTATTTACTCGAATCTAAGCCGCACTCTAATCTAAGCCACACCAGAAAAATGAGACTCAAAATCAAGGGAAAAAAAATTTCCCGAATCTAAGCCGCATGTGAAATTTGAGACTCGAAATTCAAGGGGAGAGAAAAGTTTTAGGCCGCGTCTCCAAATCGAAACAAAGTTGGTCCATTGTAATATGAGACACAATTTAGGTCGAATGGATGCCGATACAGCTACAGTAGTTTGGTTCGAGTCGTAACCTTAGCAGTTAAGCTTTAGCAGGTAGCCATTGCTATGCGTCAGGCGCTCCGTCCGTATTTATACAGGTACCCTTCCTTTTTCACGTGCTTCGTCTGGTTTGAATTGATTGCTTATTTTTCTTTGATCTGATAAGCGCCGTTTTCTTCGTTATAGGTGTTTACGTCACTCTAAGCTGAAAATGCATTACTGTACTGTGTCATGCATTGTTTGTCGCATTCAGATAGTGCGTGTTTACAGCCTGTCGCCGCTCGCGGCATGGCTTGCTTTTGTGCGCACTAACGCCGCTTACAATTAAAAAAAAAGAGAGGAATCGTCTCATTAGCGAAACAGTGGCAAGAGATTGCTATTTGTTGTTACTTACACTGCTGCTTTCTTTGATAATGATCAACAAGAACCAAATAATCCATGCAATGTACATTGTCTCTGGATGAACAAACTACTACTACTACTACTACTGCGCATGATAGAAGATGTTCTGAATGAGAGTTAGCGAAAATTTTTCTCCGTTTGAAAATCTTTGCAGGCGCCTCTTTAGTACATTACATTTTGCACAGAAATTAGAGTCATCTTAGATTTAAAAATCTAGTCAATTGCTGTGCTTCATTTCTGACTGTATCACTATTAGGCATAAGAATAATACGAATATAAACATGACATGATATGTATATTCTTCCGCGTTTGCTGTTGCCTCACTCTAGTTTCGTAGTTTATTAGGCAGACAGGATTTAAATGAGATAGCAGCAAACACGAAACAATACATGGCTAAATGTTTATATTCGTATTATTCCTATGGTGAAGAGAATACTGCATGTGATTCACAATTCATAGAAGTTCCTATTAGCAACCATCTCTTCTCACAGGTAGGAAAAAATTTAGAACGTAGAGTTGGCCATATTGACAAACATCCCAAACAGTCTTGCCAATCGGATTTTCGTAGTAAATTGAAATGCTGCTACATTCGAAGATGAACAATACGGAATCTGTATTTACTTCGTTGGATAATATATGAAAATGCAGTGGTCGGAACTCGGGGCGGAGAAAAAAAGCTCGTCTTCCACCTTTTTTTGTAATTTATTTACTGACGCAGAGGATTTGGTGCGAGTATTTATCTCTGTGCCTAAAAAGCATGCCTGTGTAGCGCTACACATATTCGACAGAAGAAGTAAGTTGTGGCGGCACACACCAACGTTTTTCAGAACTTCCGCTTTCTTTGCACTCGATTCTAAGCCGCAGGCGGTTTTTTTTATTACAAAAACCGGAAAAAAGTGCGGCTTGGATTCGAGTAAATACGGGTATTACCACCAAACTTAATAACTTCTGTGAAGATTGGAATGTAAGAGACAAGATACTGGCAGAAGTAAGTCGCCAGGAAGTTTTAAAAAATATTTTGTCTGCCTCTGCCAAACTTTTAACATCAAAAAGTTTAATTTCATTTTCTCCCAGAAAAAATCATTTTTTACATTTGTAAAATACTTTTGCTCCTCATCAGGATCTCCTTCTCCTAAAATAGACCCAACTTCCATAAGGACCACACAATTCCAACTAGCTACCGTGTGATCTTAAAAGTCCTACCGGTAAGGAAAATTCCCACTAAGTACTTGGAATTGAACCAGAGTGCTCTGCATGGTAGTTAGATGCATTGATGACTCAGCTGTGGAGCTCCTTCTACAAGAACATTTTTAATTTCCACAAAATTATTGTCTTTTGCCAAATTTTGCCAACAGTCATGAATTTTACATACTATGTCCAGCCTAGTTTCAAAAATTTTAAGACCAACTTCTGTGTTAGTTTCTAGTTGACGGAATCGAACTGTAAATATAATACTGAGAGTTGTTTATTATTTATTTCTATGTATGATTTAATCTCTACAAGCTATTGAATGTCCAGTTCACCATTTTTTTGAGTGTACTTTCAATTTTTGAAAATTTTTGTTTTAATCTCTGCAAACTGTTAGTTGCTCTGTGTGCTCTGTCTTAAAAATATTACTACCAAACTTAGCAACTTTTCTTAAGCACACCACTTCTTGTTAATTGAGGCAAATCAGATAATCGCTCTCTTGGCTGTTGTAATCCCCCCCCCCCCTTCCTTCTTCCATCTATTGCCCACATTAAACAATGCCCAGTCCAAATCATTAATAAGCAAAGTCTCTTATGAAGATTTGAGACGAGTGAAGATTAAAATAAACTTTCAAGTTCACTTAGCTTTTCATGTTGAGATAGGTTCAGTTCTTTTTGTCTAGGGGTCTGATACTTGAAGCTGAAAATCTAATATCAGGTCCTCATGGTTGGTTTGAACTAAATACATTGGAAGACTGTTGTTGCTGAATTTTTTACGTGAACATATTTTCCACTGATTTTCTCACATTTTAGTATATCATGCACAATTTTGATTTTTCGCATTAATTAAGTCGTAGTTACATTGTTTGCACAAAAATACAACTGGTCACATCAGAGGCAAGCTTACAACTCTTACACTCTGCTGAAATAACAATATTCCAAAAGGTTTACAATTTTTCTTAACAAACAAATTCCTATTAGTTTTCATTACATTATTAATTTCAATTATTATTTCATAAATGAGTCCAGAAATAAACCTACTAAACAGTACAGGATTGTGTAATTAATAATAGAAATTTTAAGTGTGCAAATAATTTGTAATCTCAAATGTTTCTAAAAAAAATAATTTTCACAGTACATTCAGAACTAGTACTTACTGATTATAACATAGAAACTAAAATATTTTATAAAGTAATTCCTTTTCATAAATTTTAGCATGAAATATAGCATACTGTGTATAAAATCATGTAATAGTTTTCAGGAAAGCAACTGAGGTAATATTAATCTGTCCAAAATTCGAAAGATTATGATGGTATCGACAGCTACTGTTGAGGTAAAGCAATGCTAGAGGAGGACATCCCATTACAACATCCCCCTCACATAACATAGAAACAATGTGTTTTCAGTATTTTCTGACCTACTATAACTTTTGCCAAACAGTGTACAAAATGATGCCAAAAGACGGTATGCAGATTGTCAATGTTAAATTCCAAAATTACAAGAAAAGTTTAGGTTGTATGATCATCACTTCGTTATGAAAGTAAGTATGCGTTAGCTTACAAAATACTGCAAGAAGTGTAGGAGGAAATACATAGCATCTGACAAATTTCTGATTACAACAGAGTTCTTCTTGCTTACAATTTGTCTATAGTCCAAATGAGTGTGAAACCTAAGTAGTGGAATGACGAACTTAACTTGAAAAAGTCATAAATGGACTCTCTGATCATGATGGGCAAATACTCACAATTGACAACTTTAATACAAATCAGAACAAAGCTAGTGCACAGTGGAAAACCATTAGAAACATGAATGAGGAAAATATCCAAAAATTCAAATTATGCATTCGGGAGACTGACTGGAGGTATGTTTATCTTGCAAATGATGTTAATACAAAATATAATTTATTTACTGATGAATTATCAGGTATATTTGAAAATGTCTTTCCAAAAAAGGTCTGTAGACTACAGAACAGGCAATCAAGCAAAAAACCATGGCTCACCAAGGGCATAAAAATATCATGCCAGAGAAAAAGGGAACTGTATATAATATCTAGACAATCCAATAATCCCCTGCAGATGAAATATTATAGGACATACTGCAAAATCTTAACTAAAGTCATTAAAAAATCTAAAAGTATGTGCATGCAATCTGAAATTAACTGTTCAAACAATAAAATCAGAACGATTTGGAATGTAATAAAGAGGGAAACAGGTACTGCACCATCTGACAATGAAAAATCTGCTGTCCTAAAAATTAACGATTTGGAAATAACTGATAGTAAACAGAGAGCAGACACATTTAACACCCACTTTCTAAGTGTCACCTCTCAAATAGGTTGCAGTGGTGACCTAAGAGAAGCTTTAGATATTCTGAAACTTAACCTCCCACAATGTTTTAATGATATAAATGTAACACCCATAACTGTTAATGAAATAAAAAAAATAATTCACTCATTGAAAAGTAAAGGATCTTCAGGTATAGATAACATCTCTAATAAACTGTTGAAAGCCTGCAGTAATGATGTAAGTGTAGTACTTGCTCACATTTGCAACATGTCTCTTTATGAGGGAGTTGTTCCAGAGAGAATGAAATATGCCATTGTGAGACCTCTTTTCAAGTCTGGCGATGCTACAGATGTAAAAAATTATCGTCCTGTCTCTCTCTTAACAACATTTTCTAAGGTTCTTGAAAAGGCAGTGTATAACAGGATTGTGGCACATCTTGATAAACTTAATATTATTAACCACAGACAGTTTGGTTTTCAAAAAGGGGTTTCCACAGAGCGTGCCATATATTCACTCACAAATGATGTCTTGGAGTCTATTAATAGTAAGAAGTCACCAGTTGGTGTCTTCTGTGATATTTCCAAGGCCTTTGATTGTGTAAACCACAAGATACTCTTGGAGAAGGCCTATCATTACGGAATCAAAGGGCCTATAGGTAACTGGCTAAAATCATATCTTCAAAACAGGAAACAAAAGGTGGTTCTACATGGCTGCAACAAAGGATCTCCTAATCTAGTGGATTCTGAATGGGGCAAAATTCAGCATGGAGTTCCCCAGGGATCTGTCCTTGGACCCTTGCTGTTTTTAATATATGTTAATGATTTACCCCTGTCCATTAGTAAAAATTGTGAATTCACAATGTTTGCTGATGATACAAGCATTGTCGTTGATGGTCAGTCTACTGCTGATCTGGAGACTGATGTTAATGATATACTCAGAGAAGTTACAGCGTGGTTTTCAATTAATTCTCTTTCAGTTAATATTAAAAAAACTAATTTTATACAGTTCCACACAAAAAATAAAACTCTAGAAAGTATAGTAATTGCTCATGACAACCAGGAACTAGAACAGGTGCAATCCACTAAATTCCTGGGGGTTCACATTGACAGTAGGCTCAACTGGGAACAACATGTGTCCCTTACTCTAAAAAGGCTTTCATCAGCAACTTTTGCTCTAAGAATAATTACTCATTTTGGGGACATCAACATTTTAAAATCGTCGTACTTTGGGTACTTTCACTCATTAATGAGTTACGGAATAATATTCTGAGGTAATTCACCAGCCTCAAAAAAAATCTTAACTGCTCAGAAGAGAGCAGTCAGAATCATGTGTGGGGTTCCTCCACGGACCTCATGTAGAAAACTTTTTATACAGTTAGGTATTCTGACCACAACATGTCAGTACATATACTCTCTGATGAATGTAGTTAATAAAGACTATGCTCAGTATGAAACAAATTGTTCATACCATAACTACAATACTAGAGGTAAAGATGAGCTACATGTTTAACACTTGTACAGAAGGGAGTAAAGTATGCTGCTATAAAGACTTTTAATGCATTGCCTAAATATATTAAATATACAATAGAAAATGAAATGCTGTTCAAAGGTATGTTAAAAAAATACCTGCTCGACCATCCACTGTACTCGTTAGATGAATTCTTTTCCAGAAGTAATGCCCTCCCTTAATAATAGATGTATTTAGTCTCTTAGTTATTAGATGGATGATACAATATTATGTTAATGTTATAGTGTTAATGTTATAGTTATAATGTTATATTCAGAATTGCTATACTAGTTTAATGACAGCTTGTAATATCTATATCATTGAATTATATTACTATTCTGTAGCATTAATTGTATTTGTACAATTGTATTGACACGTTCCACATCCAGGCGAATCACTCGCATGTATGGATCTATGGAATACACATACCAAATAAATAAAAAATAAATAAAATGGGGTGCCAATTTCCAAAATTGTGGACAAAATTCACATAAATTTGCTCTAACATATCTAGCTTCATACAGAATGGTCTAATCTAGTGTAATCTTTAAGTCTGTTTCAGCATTGCAATGAATGAGATTTAAGTGTCTGTTAATGTTACATAAAAATGAATAGTAAAACAACCTAATGTAAATGAACATGGTACAAAAGTGAAACATCGTTCCTTCAAACATAGTAAATACCACAAATGTAACCATACTAACCATCGTAAAGTAGAATTCAGATTTATAGACATATCTAATACATAACATATTAAGTACAAGAATATTGATTACACTAATTTATAGGTCTCATTAACTAGTATACTTAAGATTGAATGATTTCTTTGAGTGTGAGTAACAGACTGTTAATTAAGAATGAAGTTATGCCAGAAACACTGCTTCAAATCAGCAACTTAGGAAGCAAGTACAATTTTAGTGCAATATAGGTTTAGATTAATGTGTTACAGAACATAATTACAATGATCCCAAAACCAAAATCTCAACATATTACAGAAACTGTAAGAAAAATATCTACTATACGTGTCATAATCTATACATATATGAGGACATGGCATTCAAATTTTCAGATCTGTGGAACATTCTGTCCCAAGACAAATGATACAAAGTCAAAACTACAACATTACAACACTAAACTATAGAAATAAGGGCAGAGGCAATGTAAAGTTCTATAATTACAGATAGCAAGTTTACAGCTATAAAGTCACACCTCTATAATCATCAAAAGAGAAGAAAAAATTCAGAGCCTATGTGTAATGTGTACAACGAGTGAGCCAACTCCTGTCCAGGAGAATATTGTCAATCACAAGTAGGAATATAGCACAGAATCAATCAGCCACCCTCCCCCCCCCCCCCCCACACACACAGTCACAATGACTAGGGGCACCCATAACAGAGTTAAGCATGAATTTGCACGCAACTGTAGTTACAATGAGATACAATAATGCAGTACTCAGGATAAATACAGGTAATCATTAATAGATTGGAATGATAAAATAATCGAGTAGCATGAGGACCAAAATCAGTATGTGAAATCATAAATGTATACATCTTGTTATGCAGTCTGTACACAACTTATGGAGGTTTTCACATTTCTGTGTTGAACATAACAAATCATCAGTCATAGAAAATCAACCTTCCGCAGCATTTTACCCAAGTTAATCCCCCTGCTTAAAAAAAAAAAAAAAAAAAAAAAAAAAAAAAAAAAAAAAAAAAAAAAAAAACCCTTACATTTATGTGGAATAATACTGACCACAGCAGTGATTTCTTTTCCAAACAAACAGTTCCTTGAAATTTATACAAATACAAGAATTTTGCATATAGCATAGTTTCTTGGCAAACAGTTGATATGTTTCAGTCACGAGACTGATGTAGTTGATAGGTGCTTGAATATATTACCCAGCATGTATGATCTGGACCAACAAGGGTGCATCCATACGGGACTGTGGGAGTGGATCGACCCATCCCTTTCAGTTTCCTCCCTAGATTTCTCATCACATGCTCCAACAGATAGGTAACTTCCTGTATAGCTTTCACATCAAATCCTGAAACATTGTTTTATGTACTAAATATGCTGTTCAATACCTCCCTCAAATTCCACAATATATGTTTTGCTTATCTGCATTGAAAAAATAAGTATTCAGTGTTTACATCAGAATGGATTAAAAAGTGTTCACACATATGGTACATTAATAAACAGAATTAAATGCAATGAAAAAATGAACTAGTAAGGTAATATACACATTTATACTAAAGATATGTCAAAGTAACCATTAACTTGGCAATTAGCATACATTATGTACACAAGCAAGACAAGTTGGACTGTGCTGATGCAGCATCGAACAAATACCTACACAATGAGGTATGGACTATAGTCCAGATGTACTGACATATGAATTCTGTGTTTAATACACACGTGTTTGGTTTGCACATATTAATTTTCATTATACTATTCCTAATATTTACAATACACATGAATAAAATAAGTCTTCACTTGATTTACCACAACACCTATGACTTTATCCAGAAGAGTTCCTGACAATTAACTTAAATCATATTCTGCAGAGTACACAAAAATAATAATAATAATATTTAACACTAATAGCATTCTAAAATCAGAAATTTGTCACTAGATATTTAATGGCATTGTTACATTTCAAAATTGTAGAAGGATCTACCCATTTAGTCACATGGCATATATGTATCAAACTCTAAAGCACAAATCTATTACATAAAAGAATTATATAGTTGTGGTATAGCGAACGGCTGAAAGCAAGGGGAAACTACAGCCGTAATTTTTCCCGAGGACATGCAGCTTTACTGTATGATTAAATGATGATGGCGTCCTCTCGGGTAAAATATTCCGGAGGTAAAATAGTCCCCCATTCAGATCTCCGTGTGGGGACTACTCAAGAGGACGCCGTTATCAGGAGAAAGAAAACTGGGGTTCTACGGATCGGAGCGTGGAATGTCAGATCCCTTAATCGGGCAGGTAGGTTAGAAAATTTAAAAAGGGAAATGGATAGGTTAAAGTTAGACATAGTGGGAATTAGTGAAGTTTGGTGGCAGGAGGAACAAGACTTTTGGTCAGGTGATTACAGGGTTATAAATCCAAAATCAAATAGAGGTAATGGAGGGGTAGGTTTAATAATGAATAAAAAAATAGGAGTGCGGGTTAGCTACTACAAACAGCATAGTGAACGCATTATTGTGGCCAAGATAGACACAAAGCCCATGCCTACTACAGTAGTACAAGTTTATATGCCAACTAGCTCTGCAGATGAAGAGGAAATTGATGAAATGTATGACGAGATAAAAGAAATTATTCGGGTAGTGAAGGGAGACGAAAATTTAATAGTCATGTGTGACTGGAATTCGTCAGTAGGAAAAGGGAGAGAAGGAAACATAGTAGGTGAATATGGATTGGGGGGAAGGAATGAAAGAGGAAGCCGCCTTGCAGAATTTTGCACAGAGCATAACTTAATCATAGCTAACACTTGGTTCAAGAATCATAAAAGACGGTTGTATACCTGGAAGAATCCTGGAGATATGAAAAGGTATCAGATAGATTATATAATGGTAAGACAGAGATTTAGGAACCAGGTTTTAAATTGTAAGACATTTCCAGGGGCAGATGTGGATTCTGACCACAATCTATTGGTTATGAACTGCAGATTGAAACTGAAAAAAGGTGGGAATTTAATGAGATGGGACCTGGATAAACTGAAAGAACCAGAGGTTGTAGAGAGTTTCAGGGAGAGCATAAGGGAACAATTGACAGGAATGGGGGAAAGAAATACAGTAGAAGAAGAATGGGTAGCTCTGAGGGATGAAGTAGTGAAGGCAGCAGACGATCAAGTAGGTAAAAAGACGAGGGCTAATAGAAATCCTTGGGTAACAGAAGAAATATTGAATTTAATTGATGAAAGGAGAAAATATAAAAATGCAGTGAATGAAGCAGGCAAAAAGGAATACAAACATCTCAAAAATGAGATCGACAGGAAGTGTAAAATGGCTAAGCAGGGATGGCTAGAGGACAAATGTAAGGATGTAGAGGCTTGTCTCACTAGGGGTAAGATAGATACTGCCTACAGGAAAATTAAAGAGACCTTTGGAGAGAAGAGAACCACTTGTATGAATATCAAGAGCTCAGATGGCAACCCAGTTCTAAGCAAAGAAGGGAAGGCAGAAAGGTGGAAGGAGTATATAGAGGGTTTATACAGGGGCGATGTACTTGAGGACAATACAGGGTGATTCAAAAAGAATACCACAACTTTAAAAATGTGTATTTAATGAAAGAAACATAATATAACCTTCTGTTATACATCATCACAAAGAGTATTTAAAAAGGTTTTTTTTTTTCATTCAAAAACAAGTTCAGAGATGTTCAATATGGCCCCCTCCAGACACTCGAGCAATATCAACCCGATACTCCAACTCGTTCCACACACTCTGTAGCATATCAGGCGTAACAGTTTGGATAGCTGCTGTTATTTCTCGTTTCAAATCATCAATGGTGGCTGGAAGAGGTGGCCGAAACACCATATCCTTAACATACCCCCATAAGAAAAAATCGCAGGGGGTAAGATCAGGGCTTCTTGGAGGCCAGTGATGAAGTGCTCTGTCACGGGCTGCCTGGCGGCCGATCCATCGCCTCGGGTAGTTGATGTTCAGGTAGTTACGGACAGATAAGTGCCAATGTGGTGGCGCTCCATCCTGCTGAAATATGAATTGTTGTGCTTCTTGTTCGAGCTGTGGGAACAGCCAATTCTCTAACATCTCCAGATACTGTAGTCCAGTTACAGTAGCACCTTCGAAGAAAAAGGGACCAAAAACTTTATTGGCTGAAATGGCACAGAAAACGTTCACCTTAGGCGAGTCACATTCATACTGAGTTGTTTCCCGCGGATTCTCAATGCCCCATATACAGACATTGTGACGGTTGACTTTCCCGTTAGTGTGGAAAGTTGCTTCATCACTAAACACAATCTTTGAAACGAAAGATTCATCTGTTTCCATTTGAGCAAGGATAAAATCACCGAAATCGATTCTTTTATTCTTATCAGCTGCAGACAGTGCTTGAACCAATTTCAGACGATAAGGTTTCGTAACTAACCTTTTTCGTAGGACTCTCCATACAGTTGATTGTGGAATTTGCAGCTCTCTGCTAGCTCTGCAAGTCGATTTTCCTGGGCTGCGAACAAATGCTTGCTGGATGCGTGCTACATTTACATCACTCGTTCTCGGCCGTCCAGAACTTTCCCTTTGCACAAACACCCATTCTCTGTAAACTGTTTATACCAATGTTTAATACACCACCTATCAGGATGTTTAACACCATACTTCGTTCGAAATACACGCTGAGCAACTGTCGTCGATTCACTTCTGCCGTACTCAATAACACAAAAAGCTTTCTGTTGAGCAGTCGCCATCTTAGCATCAACTGACGCTGACGCCTAGTCAACAGCGCCTCAAGCGAACAAATGTACAACTAAATGAAACTTTATAGCTCCCTTAATTCGCCGACAGATAGTGCTTAGCTCTGCCTTTTGTCGTTGCAGAGTTTTAAATTCCTAAAGTTGTGGTATTCTTTTTGAATCACCCTGTATTATGGAAATGGAAGAGGATGTAGATGAAGATGAAATGGGAGATATGATACTGCGTGAAGAGTTTGACAGAGCACTGAAAGACCTGAGTCGAAACAAGGCACCGGGAGTAGACACCATTCCATTAGAACTACCGGTGGCCTTGGGAGAGCCAGTCATGACTAAACTCTACCATCTGGTGAGCAAGATGTATGAGACAGGCGAAATACCCTCAGACTTCAAGAAGAATATAGTAATTCCAATCCCAAAGAAAGCAGGTGTTGACAGATGTGAAAATTACCGAACTATCAGTTTAATAAGTCACAGCTGCAAAATACTAATGCAAATTCTTTACAGACGAATGGAAAAACTGGTAGAAGCGGACCTGAGGGAAGATCAGTTTGGATTCCGTAGAAATGTTGGAACACGTGAGGCAATACTAACCTTAGGACTTATCTTAGAAGAAAGATTAAGAAAAGGCAAACCTACGTTTCTAGCATTTGTAGACTTAGAGAAAGCTTTTGACAATGTTGACTGGAATACTCTCTTTCAAATTCTAAAGGTGGCAGGGGTAAAATACAGGGAGCGAAAGGCTATTTACAATTTGTACAGAAACCAGATGGCAGTTATAAGAGTCAAGGGGCATGAAAGGGAAGCAGTGGTTGGGAAAGGAGTGAGACAGGGTTGTAGCCTCTCCCCGATGTTATTCAATCTGTATATTGAGCAAGCAGTAAAGGAAACGAGAAAAATTCGGAGTAGGTATTAAAATTCATGGAGAAGAAATAAAAACTTTGAGGTTCGCCGATGACATTGTAATTCTGTCAGAGACAGCAAAGAAATGGACAGTGTCTTGAAAGGAGGATATAAGATGAACATCAACAAAAGCAAAACGAGGTTTATGGAATGTAGTCAAATTAAATCGGGTGATGCTGAGGGAATTAGATTAGGAAATGAGACACTTAAAGTAGTAAAGGAGTTTTGCTATTTAGGAATGGTCGAAGTAGAGAGGGTATGAAATGTAGACTGGCAATGGCAAGGAAATCGTTTCTGAAGAAGAGAAATTTGTTAACATCGAGTATAGATTTAAGTGTCAGGAAGTCGTTTCTGAAAGTATTTGTATGGAGTGTAGCCATGTATGGAAATGAAACATGGACGATAACTAGTTTGGACAAGAAGAGAATAGAAGCTTTCGAAATGTGGTGCTACAGAAGAATGCTGAAGATAAGGTGGGTAGATCACGTAACTAATGAGGAGGTATTGAATAGGATTGGGGAGAAGAGAAGTTTGTGGCACAACTTGACTAGAGGAAGGGATCGGTTGGTAGGACATGTTTTGAGGCATCTAGGGATCACCAATTTAGTATTGGAGGGCAGCGTGGAGGGTAAAAATCGTAGAGGGAGACCAAGAGATGAATACACTAAGCAGATTCAGAAGGATGTAGGTTGCAGTAGGTACTGGGAGATGAAAAAGCTTGCACAGGATAGAGTAGCATGGAGAGCTGCATCAAACCAGTCTCAGGACTGAAGACCACAACAACAACAACATAGTTGTATGAACCTGCAAACATAGTGTGGCATAGATTTAAACTCAGTCAATAGAAAAGACAGAACTTAAGAAATCACATCATCTTATGAACATTCCAAACATAGGAGAAAAAAAAAAATTAGATATTTATAGATCATGTCTATGTTTGTGTAATCCAATCAACTTCTCAGATTTAGGATACACAAGTTTGTACTCATTAGGATGCAGACTTCAAGAATTTAGACTGGTCCTATATAAATATTGAAGAATTTCCTTAACTCAGAGGTGACCACTTTAGATTTCTCTTTGGCTTTTACCAACACAAGATCTCCTACCTCAAACTTAGAAAATCTGACTTTATGATCATGTCTCTGCTTTCTCCTATCCCCCTGCTTTTTCATCGTATCTGTGACACAGTCTTCTCTCTCTTGTGTTGATCAATTTTACATAGTGAAAACTCAACATTCTCAGAAATAAAGTTAGCTGGTCTGTGACTAAACATGATTTCAAATGGAGAAAAGTGCATTGAAGAATGTTGTAAGCTGTTCATAACATCGACAAAATCGCTGACATAATCTATACAACTGGTCTGATTCTTACTACAATATGTTTTAAAGAGTCTTCCAATTTCTCTCATATATCTTTCCGCAGGATTACTCAACAGATGGTACACAGAAGTTAGAATATGCCCTTTTTTTCATGATCAAAAAAGTCTTTCCAAACTTGTGACATAAACTGAGAACCATTGCCAGATAAAATTGTTTAAGGAATACCCACCCAATGAAAATATGTGTTTTCAAATTTAGAACTGATTTGATTATTGGTAGCTTTCTTAAGAGGAAACAACCTTATGAACTTTGAAAATATATCAACCAACACAAAAACATAGCAAAATCCATTCTTAGACATAGGCAAAGGTCCATAGACATCCACAGACAAGAGGTCTAGGCTACTATTAGGCAGTATGTTTTGCATTTGACCTCTTCTTATTTGGTTACTTACCTTTACTCTTTGACATCTGTCACAGCTGACATTCTTCTTCTTGACTCTCCTACCTATGATATAACAATAGATGTTTTCCTGAATCTTTTTGTACATTTGATTGATTCACAGTGACTAAAACTCTCATCTGTATATGTATTTAAAGTATCAATACATTGTTCCGGCCAACATAGTTTCCAGTTATCTGAGTCAGGCTTATGTCTCCTTCCTTTCTTACCCAACATACTCTTAACCAGTTTCCAATTTTAATCATGATTTTGATACCTGCAGATGTCTTTGCAAATTTTCAGGACCTCTTTTTCCTCTTTCACACCTCTCAAGTACATAATTTTAAACCCTCTCTCTCCTTCTCCAAAGTTGTTAGATGAATCACTCCCTAAAGGTAGCATAGACAAAGCATCAGCAACTACATTGTCTGTGTCCTTAATGTACCTGATTTCATAATTGAACTACTGTAAAAACAAGGCCCAATGTGTGATTCTTTTAGAGTACAGCTTATACTCCTGGAGATAACATAATGCTTTGTGATCAGTATAGATTATGTTTTTATGACCTATTTAAACATGTTGAGCGCCCAGTGTACAGACAAAAGTTCTTTCTCAGTTACGGTGTATGTTTTTTCATGCTTCTGCAATACTCTACTAGCAAATGGAAATGATATATTTTCAATAACACCTTTAACTTCAACCTCCTGAAATAAATAAGCACCCAAAGCAACATCGCTGTGTCTGTTATAATACAAAAAGGAAGAGACAAATCTGGTCTGAACAATATCTGACTCTGACACAATGTCCTTTGATCTCATCAAAAGCATCCTGACATTCCTGGTTCCAGTCCCAAAACGGCACTCTTCTTCAAAATTTCACACAGGCATGAAGCATTCAAAGCTTGGCTACTACAAAATTTTCTAATTAACCCAAAAATGATTGAAGCTGTTTTTTGTTGTAAGGAGAAGGGAAATTAGCAATAGTATCAAGTTTCTCTTTATCAGGTACAATTCGTTTCTCAGCTATAACATGTCAAAAAATTTTATTTCTTCCACACCAAATTTACACTCACCTATTTTCAGTCATACCTCCTGATTCTAATTTGAAAACACATCTCTTAACAGATCCAAATGTCGTTCCTAAGTCTTTTCAGTGACCAAAATGTCATGAACATACACAATTAATTTTGAACTCACTTCAGTTCCCAAGACAGAATCCAGAGCTCTTACAAATTCAGCTACAGGTACTTTTACCCCAAATGGCACCACACAGTACTGAAAACACCTCCATACAAAAATGCAGTATACTTTCTAGACTGGATTTCAAGTGGGATCTGGTGAAGTCCAGAGGTCAAGTCCAAACTTCTCATGAATTTTACATAATCAGATATGTGTAACAGCTCATCCATGTTCTCAGCATGGCCATTCTCTCTGATAAGAAACGTATTAAGATGTTTAGAGTCCAAAAGAATTCTCACTCCACCATTTCTGTTACTTACCACAACCAAAGGATTATTGTAAGCATTCCTACTTCTCTGAATTACTCCACATGTTTCCATTTCATGAATTTTTTTCTCTACATCTTTTCCTTTTGAAAATGGTATCTGTATGGTTTGGGGAAGAAAGGTTGACTATCTCTAACGTAAAACATGCTCTGATAGTCTTTCACTTTCCCTGGTCTTTCATTGATCACATTTCTAAACTCCAATTACAAATTCCTAAGTTGTTCCTTTTGTTGGTCATTAACAGTTTTAGCTTCCCTCACTTTAGAATCTACTAGACTTTCAAAACCCTGATCCTCAGTCTCATCAAAATTTATATCATCATAAAACATCTGGTACTCACCTTGGTTCACAATGTTCTGCAAATAGTTACAACTTTTCCCACAGTTTAAAATACAGACATTAGTCTTCACATAAGTATTATTTTTGGTTCCAAAATAAACAATTCTTTAGCACTCCATCCAAAACAAGCCTCAACTTTCACTATCCAATCCATATTGAGAATTATATTTTCTTCCAGGCTAGGGATCACCACGCACCCATGTTCAAAGGCCTTACCTTCTATACTAAAAATTAAAAGTACCTGAGCGTTTACCAATTTGCTTTGTTTACCTGTAGCTCCTCTTATCTTTATACATACAAGGTCATTTCCACAAAATTCTTACTATACTTGATCTTGTCTCTAAATTGTTCCGATATACCACAAATCAGGCTACGGTACTTGTATCAATCAAACAATTGCCTCCACACTGATTAGTCTTAATTTTAATGTAAGGAAACCCAAAATCTGAATCATTATCCCTGTTTTCAGACACTTCATGCAAAAGATCACTTTCAATTTCATCAAATGCTCCATCCAAGTTGTCTTCACAAGGTTTTATCAACTTTGCAGGTATAATAACTAATTTGGTTATTCATGTTGTCAGGTAAAGATTGAACACAATGAATAGATTCCATGTCATATCTTTTATTTATTTTTATTTATTTATTTATTTATTTATTTATTCATCCGTAGACAACTTGTGTTGTACGGATGTTGTCAACTGTATACATGGAATGAGTATATACATAATAGTACTTCTGGTAGTACATATTTCTATGGTGCAACTTAATCATTTGTACACAAAATAAATACACACCAATCTTAGTTACAAATAAATATAAATTTACAAATGTATTCTTGCATGGGTTACGCAAAACAAATACACACCAATCTTAATTACAGGTAAATATAAATTTACAAAGGTACTCTTGCATGAATTGAGGTGAACACATGTCATTTACAGTATTCTTTGACAGTATAGTAACATTTATCTGCTAAATAACTTTTTGCAGCTTTCCTAAAGGCATGTATTCCAGTTTCAGCTTTGATCTCCTCTGGAAGTCTATTATACATTTTTATTCCATTAAATAATAAACTATTTTGGGTTTTTGTTTTGTTTTTTCGTATGAGATGCAAATGGTGGCAGGATCTAGTCCAGTGTTGGTGTATAGATCTGTTTTGTGTGTATTGGTCAATGTGTGTCTTTATATATATCACAGGCTGAAAGATGTATTCGCATGGTACTGTCAAGATTCCCATGGTTTTGTATAAATCCGTACAGTGAGCTCTCTTGCTGCTTTTTGTTATTATTCGTACAGCCCTCTTTTGCAGTTTGAAAATTGCTTGTATGTTCTGCACATTTGTACCCCAGAAGGTTATGCCATAACTAATTATTGAATGCACATATGCAAAGTATGTAGTCTTAGCACATGAACTATTACATACTGACATAATTATCCGGAGTGCATAGCAAGCAGTAGCAATTTTCTTTTCTAGTGCTGCAATATGGTCAGTCCAGTTAAGCTGGAGCCAACATGCATTCCTAGCAATTTTGTGTTTGTGACACAATCTATAAGTTCATCTTTAACTTTTAGGCCTATGCTATTATGTTTTTTATTTACGTGGAAATTAATACTGTTTGTTTTTTTAATATTGAGGGTTAATTTGTTGCTTACTATCCACTTGCATACATGATCGAGAGTTTCTTCAGCTTTGTCTCTCAATTTGTCTGGTGACTCATCACTGATAAGGATGCTGCTATCATCTGCAAATAGTATTGCTTCCCCATATTTGACACTCTGGGGAAAATCATTGATATATATTAGGAAGAGTATTGGCCCTAACACACTTCCCTGAGGGACTCCTATGTTAATATGTTCTGGTTTGGAAATGTGTTTTGTCAATCTGTTGAACTTCGTTTGTGAGATCTCTACAAACTGTACCCTATTTTCCAAGTACGATTGAAACCAATTATTTACTGTTCCCCTTATTCCTAGTGCCTCCATTTTGTTTAGTAGTATTTTGTGGTCTACCATGTCAAATGCTTTGCTAAGGTCAAGGAATATGCCTGTTACATGTTCACCTTCATCAAGTGCTTCTAAGACAAAATTTGTGAAGTGAGCTACTGCTGAACCTGTGCTTCTTCCTAGCTTGAAACCAAACTGTTCTTTACACAGTAGGTTGTACTTGTTTAGGAAATCCATTAGTCTCTTTTTCATTATATTTTCTATTACCTTGGAAAAGGATGAGAGTAATGAGATGGGCCTATACTTTTCTATATTTTCAGGATCGCTGTTCTTAAATAGAGGCAGGACTTTTGCACATTTTAAGTATTCTGGGAAGCAGCGTGCAGTGAATGATTCATTTATGATGTGTGCCAAAGGATGTTGTATGCTGTCAATGCAGTCCTTCAGTAAGCACACTGGCACTTCATCTAAACCTGCTGATGTTTTATTCTTTAGATTCTTCACAACCATCCTTACTTCTTCTGTAGAAGTCGGTAACAGTAACATTGAGTTAGCCATATAGTTCAATTTTTGTTCAGGCAGTTTTTTGCCAAACTTTTGCTGTAGCTTGGTAGCAACACTGCTGAAGTACTCATTTACAGTATTTGCTAGTGTATTTGGGTTATGTATAATAGCACCATTATGTTTAATTTGAATGTTTACTGTTTTTAATTTATTACTGTTTGTTTCCTGTTTGGTAACAGTCCAGGCTGCTTTAATTTTATTTTCTGCCTTTTCTATAATACTGTCATTGTGGGCTTTTTTTGCATCTCGTAATACTCTTCTGTATATTCTTTTGTATGTGTGGTAGTAGTTTAGGAAACCAGGATCACTATGGTAGTTTATTAACCTGTTCAGTTGTTTGAGTGTTGCAGAGGATTTCCTTATTCCTTTGGTCACCCAGGTATTTCTTTTGTGTGAGTGTACTGCAGTTTGCACCTTTGGGAATGCTTCATCAAATCTGAGTTTAAATAGTGACATGAACTTAGAAATTTTCTTATTTACACTAGTTTCAGCATACACTTCTTCCCAAGTTATACTGTTTATTTGCTTGGCAAATTCTGATCTGTTTGGTTTGGAGAAAACCCTTCTGTATGTGTATGTTTTAGTTGTATTGTCTATATTTATGTTTAATTTTAGGATTTGACAGGAGTGATCAGAAAGGCCAAGGTTATCTACAATAATTTCACAACTTTCTTTATCTATGTCTGTGATGATGTGATCAATTGTTGATGATGAGTTTTTGGTATCCTTGTGGCTCTGTTAACTAATGGTGATAACTTATAACAGCGCAATATATTTAAGAATGAGTTACAGAATTTATCTGGGTTTTGTGTGTTTATATTTAAGTCTCCACAAATGAGAACCTTCCATTTAGGATTCGAAGCCATGTCTAGAATCTGGATTAGTTTTGCTGTGAAAGTATATATATCACCACTGGGTGAATGGTAAATACATATTATAGTTAACCTTTGTGCCTCATCTGTCTTGCTTATCTCTATGGCTGATATTTCTATGTGTTTTTCCTCACTTACAGAATTAATATCATTTCTAATTTTATAGGCAATTCCTTGCTTAACATATATACATGATCCACCAACTCTAATGGTGGTTCTACTATAATGATATGCTAGTATATATGAGTTTAAATTTATTAATGTTGTTTTAGTTCCTCTACACCAATGTTCGGTAATGCATGTGACTGAACTGTTTAAAGTTTGTAGTTCCACTTCTAATTGTTGCACTTTGTTTCTGACAGATTGTATATTTTGATGAAAGACTGAGAAACGAGCACAGCTTACCTTGCCTGTATCTTTTGTTTGCATTTTGTTGACAGTGACTGGTGCTTTGTGCCGGTTTGTCCCAGTTTTTTTCTCCTCTTGGTGCTGAACCATAAGAAATCCTCCTTTGGAGTGGTGTACTTTCTTGTCCTTTGGCTCCTTCTGATGGGGTGTAGTTTAGCTGGTGGCTTCTCCATTGGTACTGTCATTTCTGGTGCTACTGCTGTTGTTGGCTTTGCTGTTGTCTGTCCCACTGTTGCTGTGTCTCCTGTTCTTATTGTTGGTGGTGGTGGTGAAGGTTCTGCTGATGTCAGTTCTGCTGCTGACGAGATGACTGCCTTTGTTGAGTTTTCTTGTATTGTGGAATGTTCTATTACTGATAGTGGTATAACAGTTGTTTTTGTGTTGAAGGTGTTTTGAAGTAGTTTTAATTCCTTCATTATCATGTTCGCCAGATATTCTTTCCCAATACTGTTTAAGTGTAGACCATGTTGTGTATGGAATCTATGACCTATATTATTTATATTAACACATTTAACATTTTTAAAACGTCTACAGATTTTGGCAAACTGATAGTTGGCTTTTTGTATTTCTGTATTTACACATGATTGGTTATCCAGATCGTGCCAATGTGGTGTATTCACGATTATCACGTTTGTATGCGTGAGGTTCTTCAGACACTGTTTAAGATAACGTGTAGCATTTGCAGTTTCATTTTTATATACATCGTTTGAACCTCCGATGAGTATTACACAGTCTTTATCGTGTAGATTTTTAACCTCTCTAGATTCAGTCGTTTTTATTATTTCCGCTAGTGGGGCTCCCGGTTTTACTATGCTACACAAACTTCTATTAGTTTTCTCTTTAATTTTCTTTGCGAGTCCACGGCCATGACTATCTAACATCACTTCTTACAGAAGGAACACACAACACATTACTATCAAAATTGCACTTCCTGGTTAGGATCCTCTTTCACTTCATTCCACTAATTGGGATACAAATTCTGAATAACCATAGCTAACTTAATCCACATTGCACCTTTATCTATGCTATCATCAATCTGGCCCCAAAAAAACTTCAAAAAGTTTTCACCTTTATTCTCCAGCCTCATGGATACCTCACCTTCATTGTTTGGATCATTACTCTGCATTACATTAATGAAAAACTGTTTTGACTGGACTATTATTCCATGACCCTCACTTACATCATCACATACATCACTTACCTTACCGTATCTGTATTGTCAACATCATTTACAAATAAGTCTGAAACTTCATTACTCTTAAACTCCTCAAATACCTGATTCTCATCATCAGCATATTCCCCCCAAAATTACTTCATCAACAACATCACTGATAATACAAGTCTCATCTCCATCAAAGGCACTTACCTCAATTGCATTCATTTGCAACATGCCACCAGTCTCAGACTTACCAGCCTCAGTTACTTCACAGCTCTCATTCATATCTACAACAAAAATACCACCTAGTTCAGATCCAGTACAGTCATCACCTCATTTACATACATCAACAACACTGTCTTTCGCCCAAGATAAGAAATCATTAAATACACACTACACCAGAATTCTCACTACTCTCGCATTCTGGTCTGTGATTAACACTTACATCACCATAATTAAACATAGCATCTCAAAAGTTTTGATTAAAACATAAATAAGAAATCTGATATTCCTTCTGTTCAATTTCTCATACATGTTCCATATCATTAACACTGTTATTACTGTCTAATTGTAAGTGTAACTTACGGGTCCTGTGCTTGTTATGTTTCCTCACCACAAAACTGTGGACCTCCATTAAGGCAAACTGCCATTTCCTGAGTAGTTACTTCTGTGATTGTTTCTTCTATTAAAATGCCCACAGTTATTTCCATTATTCCTATCTATCCTATTATCCTATTGCTGTTCAGAATTTCTCTCTCTATTGTCTCTTTGATCCTGATGAAAGTTACCATTATCTCTGTTTCTGCGATTATTCACATTGTGATTTCTATCATTCCTATTAATATGGTGCATACTTCTTCCTATTGCCCTATCCAGCCTGTCAAAATATCGTAAAACTGTTCAAGACAATCATCAGGTCAATGTACCAAATCCCACTGCAATCTTTCTGGTAATCTCCTTTTAAGTCTATCAATCAAGGTCTTTTCATTCAATGGTCTGTCTAGATGTGCTAATTTTTTAAGTTGGTTCTTACAAAACTCTTTCAAAGTTCTGTCCCTATCCCTATAATTAGGACCATTCATAAATTCACTTTCGATTCAACTCTGTTCTGCTTCCGCCAAAAATTTATTTAAAAAACTTTTCTCAAAACTCTGATATGTTTCCCACTGACTTAAATTTAAATTTACTCATGACAGAGCTTCGCCTTCAAGAAATCTTTTAACAAATTTAATGTTTTGATTTTCTTTCATGCCTCATGCAACAGTTGCAGAAAATCCACTGGATGTAAATTATCTGATGGAAAACGTTTGATAGGAGTGTTGGACCACACAATACCTTTGTTTGCACACAGATTTTTGTTAATACAACTTTCCTGAACTGCTGAAATTTTTTGTTGTGAAACAGTTTTCTTATTGTTTTCTACTTTTTTTGGTCAAATTTTCTGCTATGTCCTGGTGTTGACCTACCTGATCTTGTATCCTGTCCATTTTACTATTGTTTTCAGTTTTCAAGTCATTTAATTGTCCTTGTAGTGCAGTAAATTTGCTATCATTATCTGTTCTTATTTCAGTTAAGGGATCATTAATTGCACTAAAGTTGCTATTGTTATCTGTCTTTATTTCCTCTAATTTTGCCAAAATTAATTGCAAAACATCAGTCTTTACTGTTTCTTTACTATCTATGATTTCACTCAGCTTAAACATGTGTTGACTGGATCCTGCAGCTTCCATTTCTACCTCACTTTTGCTTTCATTCCTATTCATTTTGTTAACAAGCACAAGAGTCCACTAACAAACCAACTTCACAAATATTTTGTACTTATGTATCCTTTTTTAATACCCCTGGTTGCAGTTGTAAAGTCCTCCTCACTTTCATTTGGTCCTTCATTACTGGTAGTGGATAATCACTGTTGGTATAAAGATTCTTTGTTGGGCAGCCTTCAGTTTTGCTCCATGTGCTCGAAAATTTATTCGTACATAAACTTCAAAAATTAATGATATAAAACAATTTCTCCAACAGACAAAACTTCATTATTAGTCAATTAATCACAGATGACACCCACATGTGTAATCTCCCCCCTCCTTCCTTCTTCAATCTATTGTCCACACTAAACAATGCCCAGTACAATTAATTAATAAACAGTCTTTATGAAGACTTGACAGAAGCAAAGACTAAAAGAAACTATCAAGTCTACTTAGCTTGTCATGTTGAGATATCTCCAGTTCTTCTTGTCTATGGGTCTGATTCTTGGAGCTGAAAATCTAACATCAAGTCCTCACGGTTGATGTGAACTAAATAAATTGGAAGATTATAGTAGCAGAAATTTTTACATAAATATATTTTGCACTGATTTTCTCACATTTAAGGACATCTTACAGAATTTTAAAAGTGGAAAATCCAGGATGAAATGTAACAATACCAGAGAAGGAAAAGGGCTACTTACCGTATAGCAGAGGTGCTGAGTCGTGACAGGCACAACAAAAAGATTCCACAATTATAGCTTTCGGCCACTAAGGCCTTTGTCAGCAGTAGACACAAACACACACACACACACACACACACACACACACACACACACACACACACACACACACAAACACAAACACAAACACAACTTGCACACATGTCTGCAGTCCCAGAGAACTGAAACCACACTGCTCCAGTGCATGATAGGAGTGGCGACTGGGTGGGGTAAGGAAGAGGCTGGGGCAGGGAGGGAAGGGATAGTATGATGGGAGTGGCGAACAGTGAAGTGTTGCAGTTTGTATGGGGGGCAGGAGAGAAGGTGCGGAGGAGGTGGGGGGGGGGGGGGGTAAGTAATGGAAAGGCGAGAAATACAAAGAAATTAAAAGACTGGGTGTGGTGGTCAAATGACAGCTGTGTAGTGCTGGAATGGGAACAGGGAGTGGGCTGGATGGGTGAGGACAGTGACTAACAAAGGTTGAGGCCAAGAGCGTTACGGGAATGTAGGATGTATTGCAGGGAAAGTTCCCACCTGCGAAATTCAGAAAAGAAGCTGGTGTTGGTGGGAAGGATCCACATGGCACAGGTTGTGAAGCAGTCATTGAGATGAGGGATATCATGTTTGGCAGCATGTTCAGCAACAGGGTGGTACACTTTTTTTGCCCACAGTTTGTTGGTGGTTGTTCATGCAGACAAAAAGCTTGTTGGTTGTCATGCCTACATAGAATGCAGCACAGTGGTTGCAGTTTAGCTTGTAAATCACATGACTGGTTTCACAGGTGGCCCTACCTTTGATGGGATAGGTGATGTTAGTGATTGGACTGGAGTAGGTGGTGGTGGGAGGATGTATGGGACAGGCCTTGCATCTAGGTATACTACAGGGGTATGAGCCATAAGTTAAGGGATTGGGAGAAGGGGTTGCGTAAGACATTTCTCATTTCAGGGCACAATGAGAGGTAATTGAAACACTGGCAGAGAATGTAATTCAGTTGCTCCAGTCCCAGATGGTACTGAGTTACAAGGGGAATGCTCCCCTATGTCCGGACTGTTGGACTTTGGGAGGAGGTGGCACACTGGAAAGATAAGGCAGGGGAGATTTGTTTTTGTACAAGGATGGGAGGATAATTACAGTCAGTGAAGGCTTCAGTGAGACCCTCAGTATATTTTGAGAGGGACTGCTCGTCACTGCAGATGTGACAACCAAGGATGGCTAGGCTGTACAGAAGGGACGTCGTGGTATGGAATGGAAGGCAGCTGTCGAAGTGGAGGTATTGCTGGTGGTTAGTAGGTTTGATATGGATGGAGGTACTGATGTAGCCATCTCTGAGATGGAGGTCAACATCTAGGAAGGTGGCTTGTTGGGTTGAGTAGGACCAGGTGAAGCAAAGGGGGAGAAGTTGTTAAGGTTCTGGAGGAATGTGAATAAGATGTCCTCACCTTCAATCCAGATAGCAAAGATGTCATCAATGAATATGAGGAGTTTAGGATTCTGGGTTTTTAGGAAGGATTCCTCTAGATGGTCCATGAATAGGTTAGCATTGAATGGTACCATGCGGGTGTCCATAGCCGTACCGCGGATTTGTTTGTAGGTAATGCCTTCAAAGGAGAAGTAATTGTGGGTGAGGATGTAGTTGGTCATGGAGACTAGGAAGGAGGTTGTTGGTTTGGAATCCATAGGGCATCTGGAAATGTAGTGTTTAATAGCAGTAAGGCCATGGGCATTAGGAATGTTAGTATACAGGGTGATGGCATCAATAGTGACGAGCAGGGTACTGTGTGGTAAAGGGACAAGAACTGTGGAGAGTCATTCGCAGAAATGGTTGGTATCTTTTATGTAGGAGGATAGGTTCCGGGTAATAGGTTGAAGGTGTTGGTCTACAAGAGCAGAGATTCTCTCAGTGGGGGCACAGTAACTGGCCACAATGGGGCATCATGGGTGGTTGGGTTTATGGACTTTAGGAAGCATGTAGAAGGTGGGAGTGTGGGGAGTAGTAGGGGTCAGTAGAGAGATGGACTCCGGGGTGTGGTTCTGGGATGGCCCTAAGGATTTGAGTAGTGACTGGAGATCTAGCTGGATTACCGGAATGGGATCATTGTGGCATGGTTTATAGGCAGATGTATCTGATAGCTGACAGAGTCCTTCTGCCACATAATCCTTGTGGTTCAACCCAACAGTGGTGGAGCCTTTGTCTGCAGGTAGGATTATAAGATCAGGAACTGTTTTTACATGGGGGATTGCAGTTCTTTCTGCTGATGTAAGGTTAGTTTTCATGTTGAGGGATTTGGGGAATGATGGTGAGGCAAGGTTCGAGGTTAAGAAATTCTGGAAAGTTGAGAGGGGGTGGTTTGGAGCCAGTGGAGGTGGATCATTGTTGGACTGAGGTGTGAAATGAGTTAGGCAAGGTTCAATATTGGTCTTTGCTTGAGTTGATTGGTCGGGTTGGTGGCGAAAAGGTGTTTCCACTGTAGGGATCGAGAGAAGGTGAGAAGGTCTTTAACTAGTCCTGCATGGTTGAATTTGGGGTTGGAGTGAAAGGTGAGGCCTTTGGAAAGGACTGATATTTCTGTGGTACTAAGGCTTCTGGAGGAAAGGTTCATAACTTTGTTGCAGGTCTGTTTAGGTTCTGGGTTCTGTTTGGTGGTGGGAGGGAATTTTGGAAGGTGGGGTAAGTGTAGTAGGTGTGTGAGACAGGGTTTGTCAGCTATGAGGGGGAATGGGGGAGGTTTGGAGGTTGTTGTAGAAGTGGTGGACGGTGGTACTCCAAGGTGGGAATAGGAAGTGAGCAGGATGGAGAGCTTTTTGAGGTGGCATTTTGCATGTTGCTAAAGTTCCTGCAGGGCAAAGTTTTCAATGTGTGTTATGGGTTCCAAGAATTTGGGATTACATAGCACGAGAATTTTGCGGATTGAGAGAAGGTACTGGAAGGAGGATTGGGCTTGGTTGATTTGGTTTTACATTACTATGTTGGCGAGGGCTAAGGATTGGCAGAATTTGAACAGGTGGGGATTATTGTGGAAGGAGGGGTTGCAACCAAAGATGGGTAATTTGATGGTAAGGCCATTAGGAGGGATTTCATGAGCCACGCAACAATGCAGGAACACTATGTCAGCCTGGGATCTGGCTAGGGATAAGGAAACTTTTCTGTATTGACACAGATGAAAGGAGCAAGAATCCATGTTGGTGCAAAAAATGCGAAAAATTGTGTAAGAAAGTAGAATTACGTCCGAAAAATTACGCAAAAATACACCCAAGTACACATGAAAAATACAAAAAGGACGAAGTGGATGCACAAGGGCAAAAACTCATAAAAATTGACGAGAAGTCACAAGGGTCAAAGTAGAGAATAATTAATCATTAATAAATATATGTGGGTAGCAGGTTTGAGGGCAGATAAGTGTAAAGAAGGGGGACAGCAGATGTGATTGCATAAGGTGGATTTAGTGGGTGCGAACAGGGATAGAACGGAGAAAGTGTTGGGGTGGGGAGGGGTTCGTTGTTAGAGATGTAAGATCCTGTGGCACCGGAAAAGTGCAGGAGATAACGTGCAAAATTATGGGAACTGACACAGGAATCATGATCAGTTTGAAGGTATAGGCTTAATTATATCAGTGGGAGTAATGTGGGACATAAGATGCTGCACCAACAATCAGCATTGTCTTGAGGCTGTCTGTTGCGCGTGGCTGAGACTGTTGATACAGTGTGGCTCATAAGTAGAGTGTGCAGTGTGGTTTGTAAGGCTACAAGAAAAACACAGGAAAGAAAAAAAGAAGGAGGGACATTCAGTATAGCAATGCAAAAGAAAATAGTTACAAAGGAAAACAGCACATGGCTAGGATTGAAGAAAAGCCATCAGGCAAAAATCAAACAATGGAAAATACAGGATGGAATGTAACTACACCAGAAAAGGAAAGTTGCTACTCACCATACAGCAGAGATTCTGAGTCGCGATATGCACAAGAAAAAGATTCACCCACTTATAGCTTTTGGCCATTAAGGCCTTTGTCAGCAGTAGACACACATACATGCTTACAAACACTCACACAAACGCAACTTGCACACACGTCTGCAGTCTCAGAGAACTGAAACCACACTGCGAGCAGCAGCACCAGTGCATGATGGGAGTGGCGATTGGGTGGGGGTGAGGAGGAGGCTGGGGCAGGGAGGGGGAGGGATAGTATGGTGGGAGTGGCGGACAGTGAAGTGTTGCAGTTTAGACAAAGGGCATGAGAGAAGGTGCAGAGGGGGGAGGGGGAAAGTAGCGCAAAGGAGAGAAATAAAAAGAAATTAAAAGACTGGGTGTGTTGGTGAAATGACTGCTGTGTAGTGCTGGAATGGAAACAGGGAGTGGGCTGGATAGGTGAGGACAGTGACTAACAAAGGTTGAGGCCAGGAAAGTTATGGGAAGGTAGGATGTATTGCAGGGAAAGTTCCCATCTGCAAAATTCAGAAAAGCTGGTGTTGGTGGGAAGGATCCATATGGCACAGGCTGTGAAGCAGTCATTGAGATGAGGGATATCATGTTTGGCAGCGCGTTCAGCAACAGGGTGGTCCACTTGTTTTTTGTCCACAGTTTGTTGGTGGCCGTTCATGCAGACAGACAGCTTGTTGGTTGTCATGCCTACATAGAATGCAGCACAGTGGTTGCAGCTTAGCTTGTCAATCACATGACTGGTTTCAAAGGTAGCCCTGCCTTTGATGGGATAGGTGATGTTAGTGACCAGACTGGAGTTGGTGTGGATAGGATGATGTATGGGACAGGTCATGCAACTAGGTCTATTACAGGGGTATGAGGCATGAGATAAGGGATTGGGAGCAGGGGCTGTGTAAGGATGGACGAGTATATTGTGTAGGTTCGGTGGACGGCAGAATACCACAGTAGGAAGGGTGGGAAGGATAGTGGGTATGGCATTTCTCATTTCAGGGGACGACAAGAGGTAATCGAAACCCTGTCCTAAAATGTAATTCAGTTGCTCCAGTCATGTATGGTTCTGAGTTACGAGGGGAATGCTCGTCTGTGATCGGACTGTGGGAGTTTGGGTGGTGGTGGGAGACTAGAAAGATAAGGCGCAGGAGATATGTTTTTTTACAGGTATTGGAAGATGCACCTTTTTGCCACCAATCTGACCATACAGACTCAACCGAAGACCAATATTCAACCTTGCCTAGTGCAGTTCACTTCTCTATCCAACTGTGATCCACCCCCACGCCTCCAAACCACCCCTCTTAACTTTCCAGAATTTCTTAACCTCGAACCTTGCCTCACCATCATTCCCCAAATCCCTCAACATGCAAACTAACATTACATCTGCAGAAAGAACCGCAGTCCACCAACTAAAAACTGTTCCCGACATTATAACCCTACCTCTAGACAAAGGCTCCACCACCGTTGTTTTGAACCGCAAGGATTACATGGCAGAAGGACTCTGTCAGCTGCCAGATACATCTGCCTACAAACCATGCCACAATGATCCCATTCCAGTAATCCAGCTAGATCTCCAGCCACTACTCAAATCCTTAGGGCCATCCCAGAACCACACCCCAGAGTCCATCTCTCTACTGACCCCTACTACTCCCCACACTCCCACCTTCTACATGCTTCCTAAAGCCCATAAACCCAACCACCCATGATGCCCCATTGTGGCCAGTTACTGTGCCCCCACTGAGAGAATCTCTGCTCTTGTAGACCAACACCTTCAACCAATTACCCGGAACCTATCCTCCTACATAAAAGATACCAACCATTTCATTGGCTGACTCCTCACAGTTTCTGTCCCTTTACCACACAGTGCCCTGCTCGTCACTATTGATGCCATCTCCCTTTACACTAACATTCCTAATGCCCATGTCCTTACTGCTATCAAACATTACCTTTCCAGATGCTATATGTCAATCTAAAATTTATGAAAAGCAATTACTTCATAAAATATTTTAGTTTCAGTGTTATAATCAATAAGTGGTAGTCTTCACGACCAATTATATCCTCACCCACAATTACTTCTCTTATGAAGGCATTACCTACAAACCAATCTGTGGTACGGCTATGGGCACCCACATGGCACCATGCTATGCTAACCTATTCATGGGCCATCTAGAGGAACCCTTCCTAAAAACCCAGAATCCTATACCACTCACCTGGTTCATATTCATTAATGACATCTTTGCTAATGACATCTTTGCTATCTGGATTGGAGGTAAGGACACCTTATTCACATTCTTCCAGAACCTCAACAACTTCTCCCCCATTTGCTTCACCTGGTACTAGTCAACCCAACAAGCCACCTTCCTCGATGTTGACCTCCACCTCAGAGATGGCTACATTGGTACCTACAACCATATAAAAACAACTAACCACCAGCAATACCTTCACTTTGACAGCTGCCAGCCATTCCATACCAAGACGTTCCTTCCGTACAGCCTAGCCACCCTTGCTTGTCGCATCTGCAGTGACAAGCAGTCCCTCTCAAAATATACCGATGGTCTCACTGAAGTCTTCACTGACCATAATTATAATCCCATCCTTGTACAAAAACATATCTCCCATGCCTTATCTTTCCAGTCTCCCACCACCTCCCAAAGTCCAACAGTCCGGCCACAGAGGAGCATTCCCCTCGTAACTCAATACCACACATGACTGGAGCAACTGAATAACGTTCTCCGCCAGGGTTTCAATTACCTCTCTTTGTGACCTGAAATGAGAAATGTCCTGCCCACTATCCTTCCCACAGCCTCCTACTGTTGTATTCCGCTGACTACCGGACCTACACAACATAATTGTCCATACTTACACAACCCCTGCCCCCAATCCCTTAACTTAGGGCTCATACCCCTGTAGTATACCTAGATGCAAGACCTGTCCCATACATCCTCCTACCACCATCTACCCCAGTCCGGTCACTAAAAACACCTATCCCATCAAAGGTAGGGCTACCTGTGAAACCAGTCATGTGATTTACAAGTTAAGCTGCAACCACTGTGCTGCATTCTATGTAGGCATGACAACCAACAAGCTGTCTGTCTGCATGAACGGCCACTGACAAACTGTAGCCAAAAAACGAGTGGACCACCCTCTTGCTGAACACGCTGCCAAACATGATATCCCTTATCTCAATGACTGCTTCACAGACTGTACCATATGGATCATTCCCACCAACACCAGCTTTTCTGAATTGCGCAGGTGGGAACTTTCCCTCCAATACATCCTACCTTCTCGTAACCCTCCTGGCCTCAACCTTTGTTAGTCACTGTCCTCACCCATCCAGCCCACTCCCTGTTCCCATTCCAGCACTACACAGCCGTCATTTCACCACCACATCCAGTCTTTTAATTTTCTTTTATTTCTCTCCTTTCCACTACTTACCTCCTCCCCCCTCTGCACCTTCTCTCCTGCTCTCTGTCTAAACTGCAACACTTCACTGTCCTCCACTCTCACCATACTATCCCTCCAGCTCCCGGCCCAGCCTCCTCCTTACCCCCACCCAGTCGCCACTCCCATCATGCACTGGTGCTACTGCTTGCAGTGTGGTTTCAGTTCTCTGAGACTGCAGACATGTGTGCAAGTTACGTTTGCATGAGTGTGTGTGTGTGCATGTATGTGTGTCTACTGCTGACAAAGGCCTTAATGGCCGAAAGCTATAATTGTATGAATCTTTTTGTTGTGCCTATCGCAACTCAGCATCTCTGCTATATGGTGAGTAGCAACTTTCCTTCTCTGGTATTCTTACAGAATTTTGATTTTTGACATTAACAAAGCCGAAATTACATTGTTCGTCCAAAAATACGTCCGATCACATCAGAGGCAAGCTTATTAATCTCACACTCTGTGGAAATAACAACATTCCAAAGTGTTTACAATTTTTCTTAACAATTGAATTCCTACTAGTTTTTGTTACATTATTAATTTTGATTAATATTTCATAAATGAGTCCAGAAATAAACATAGTAAACAGCACAGGATTGCATAATTAATGATAGAAAATTTTAATTGTGAAATTAATTTGTAACTTCAAATGAAATGTTTAAAAAAAAAAAATTTAACTATACTTTCAGAACTAGTTCTTATTGATTATAACACTGAAATTAAAATATTTTATGAAGTAATTCCTTTTCATAAATTTTAGTTTGAAATATAGCATACTGCATATAAATTTATAGGGAGGTTTTCATGTAAAGCAACTGATATAGTATTAACCTATCCAAAATTCAAAAAATAATACTAGTATCGACAACCACTGCTGGGAAAAGTAATGCTAGAAGAGGATGTCCTGTTACACTGTTATCTCCTAATTATACGTTCAACTCTGAGATACTTATTTTTCCTCAAAATAATTTCAACACAAAATCAAACAAAGTAAAACTAATGAATAAAGTACTTAATTCTTTTATTACAATTGATAGATCATACATTATTTCATTATTTGTTCACTTGGAAAGATTTCGCTTGATTTATTTTGTTTCTTTCATGTCAAAAAGTTTCATTTCTAGACTTTCAAATCAAAATGTTGCAAAAAATGAATAATAAATAATGTCATTCATGCACATTTTACATCAAATCCTGGACAAGAGCCTCAGTTTTAACATTGTTTTCATACCAAGTGTCTTCAGAATTAGGATTTTGTATGAAAAATGAGCACAGCAAGGGCCTGTAAAACAATATCCTAAAATGCCGGCGATGGAGGCAGGAATGGAAATTACTGGAACTGTTACATTTGGTTGCAAAATTTTTTTCATATAAAATGTTTCACAAAATAACTATACAATAAATACTTTCATTTTTCTTGCATAAGGAACAAAGTGTACCGCCCATCAGTCTCCATAGTCTCAGTCCAAAACAAAGATGTAAAGTCATTAATCAGCTACATCGACAAGGCCATGACTTCCTAAAGCCTACCCTGAAATGAGATCCTTTCTGTCTGAGATTTTGTCCACCACATCTAGATAGCTTTTCATTGCCCTCCCAATCTCTGCAATATCCTTTTCAGATCCTGTGCTCTTTCTGCATCCATCTCTCTAACCTGTGACTCACACCCCTGTGACCATCCTCACTGCAAGACTTGCCCTATGCATGCTTCTACCATCATCTGTATCAGCCTTGTAACTGCCAAACACATATTATCAAAGGGAGAGCCACTTGCAGAATGATGTGTCATATACCAGCTGTGATATAAACACTGCTCTCAGGTTTTCAAATATCGTCTGGTGCAGTCCCCCAACAATCAGTCTTTCCTTCTCATCCCATCTGGTAAGTCTCCCCAGACCCGGGGTGCTGTGTAATTTTTCTGAACTGTACCCCTTTCTCTAAACCTCTCCCGTCTGTTTCCTTCACCCCCCTTCCTTCCCCTTCAAGCACTCTGCCAGAAGGAGCCACTGGCTCTGAAAGCTTGCATAAGTAATACCTATTTTTATATGTGTGTCCTCCTGCCACCGCTCGGTGAGTAGATTTTTTGTCTATCCAATTATGATACATTGTTTTGTTTGGGTATTTCAGATCTCCTTGACTGTTGTCATTACATTCCAGTAGTCCCTAATATGCTCAAAACATTTGATACTTGTTAATTTATTTTGCTTGATTTCTCATGTGTCAAAACTAATATTAAATCCATAAATGTTTTTCATAGCTTAAGTTTGTTTACCACTTTCTTCCTTATGGCCTCTTTAAATTCATCAGTGTTCATTTGAGTACTGGGTGGATACCTAATATATTTTTCTTTTAAATTTGAAGAATTTTCTACCATCATCACAACCTCTGCCTTCATGAACAACACTATTTATTACAAACTCAAAATTTTTGACCCATCTGCACCTTGAAAGTTTACTGAGTGCCACATCATATCATATTACTGTAAGTGGAATATGCAGAAATGGATAGTTGCTATACACACAAGTCTCAGGCCATACACCTCAGAGAAAACTGCACTGAACAGCTATTTCAGTGCTATATTTCAGTAACAGGACTGGAAACATAGAACGCAGCAGTCTATAGACCCCCCAAGGAAGGAAGGAAGACTGGATTTAACGTCCTATTAGAGACGTAGTGCAAGCTTGGATGGGGATGGAAATCAGCCTGACCCTTCAAAGGAACCATCCCAGCATTTACCTGGAGAAATTTAGGGAAATCATGGAAAACCTAAATCTGGGTGTCTGTGCAGGTGTTTCAACTGTCATCCTCTCGAATGTGGGTCCCATGTGCTGACCACTGCACCAGCTCACTTTGTATATAGACCCCCAGCAGGAATGTTTTAAGCTTCATGAAGCATTAGAGGGGATATTAATAAGACTTATTATAAATCACTGAGATGTGATTATTGTATGTATAGATTTCAATATACGTTTCATATCAAATCGTTTTGAAGTATGGAAGTAGTCTGTAGCAGCTGCTCCTGCCTATTAATATATTATTTGATTCATTTTCCATCCCTGAAGGCTTAATGATGGTAGTCTGTAGCAGCTGCTCCTGCCTATTAATATATTATTTGATTCATTTTCCATCCCTGAAGGCTTAATGATGGGATTTACAAAATGAATGTTGGTGTATAGATCTATAAAATATGTAGCAAAATAGTGGATCTGAAAGCACACAAGCTGATAATACTGATAGTTCATATGCTACCTGCAGGTAAGATCTGGTCATTATCCTTAAATGCTAGCAATAAAACATGTTTCCCAGATATATTTAGATAATAAAAGGAAACTGGAGCATAACCTAATTATAATGAATTGTACATTAGCATTCTTCATTGTCTCTACTCTACTGTATATTGAACATAAAATGTAACTCTAACAAATAATAAATCAATGGTCGATTGAATTAATGCATTTAGTAACTACTCATTACTTACTGTTTTTCATCTCAATGGGTGTTTAACACCCTCCTTACTACCAATAACATTTATTACAAAATAAATTTTTGTAAAATATAATCATTTAAAAAAAATTCATAATGTGAGAGTCTTTTGATATTGTTTTGTTTTATGATTAGCCTTTCAGAAGCAATACCACCTAGAGAAGAATTACCAAAACAAGCTATGTCAGCAGAGACAGCAGTCGTACACTACAATCATTCCATAAAAATAGTGTCAGAAATAATATCAACTGAATTACAAGATTATTGTTACTATAACAGAAAAACTGAAGAAAATGTGTTAGATGATTTCTACATTTACCTGCAGAGTACTGAAGTATTTGGACAAATTGTAAATATTTTGAGAGACAAAGTCACTGTGCTGATTCGAGAAAAATATTGTCCAGGTGTCACATTCAACAGCAATGAAGACAGACAGGTTAGACTTGAAAAATAAGTGTTTGATGATATTCTAGTACTCTCATATTTATCGGCTGATGCACACAATCAAATGGCTCTGAGCACTGTGGGACTTAACATCTGAGGTCATCAGTCCCCTAGAACTTAGCACTACTTAAACCTAAGGACATCACGCACATCCATGCCCGAGGCAGGATTCGCACCTGTGACCATAGCAGTCGTGCAGTTCCAGACTGAAGCACCTAGAACCTCTCGGCCACCCCGGCCGGCTGCCCCAATCAATTCACATTATGAGGTCTGTTCAAAAAATTCTAGAACTTTGTCCACTAAATTTTTCTGTACTTACCTTTTACTTATTGTGCATGGTCTCCCTCAAAATACTCTTCTCCACAATCAATACACCTCACCCAATCCATGTCCACTTTCTGAAACAGTCGTGGTACGCCTCTTGCTGGATCATGTGAAGCGCCATCTGCAAATTTTGTTTTTCTCATCTATTGTTGCAAATCTTCACCCTTTCCATGGGGTTTCCAACTTTGGAAATAGAAAAGATCCACAGGGGCCAGGTCTGGAGAGTATGGAGGATTATGCAGCACAGTGATTTTGTTTATTGTGCATTAGTCATGCACCAACAGGGATGAATGTGTGGGTATGGTAATAGTGGTGCAAGAACCATGAACTGTTTTGCCACATTTCGAGCCTTTTCCTTCTCACATTTTCTGGCAAGTGTCACAGCACTTCTCAATAATACTGTTGATTGACAGTTTGTCCCTGTGGTTTGAATTCATGATGAACTAATCCTTCAAACTCAGAGAAAACTATCAGCATGGCTTTGACATTTGACCTGCCCTGAGGAGCCCTTTTTGGTTTTGGAGAACCTTTCCCTACCTTTTGTGAAGACTGAACCTTGGTCTCAACATCTTAACCATAGACCCATGTCTGATCACTAGTTATGATTCTCCTAATGAACATCTCATTCTCATTTGCACGACCCAAAAGTTCTTCACAGTTTGAGAGGCGAAGGTCATTCTAGTCATGACTCATGAGCCATGGGACAAATTTGGGAACAAGATGCCATGTCAGGTTTTCATGACATGATTCAAATGAAATGTTATTTTCTCCTTCAATCTCTTGGACAGTCAGTCTTCAATAGGCACACACAGTTTTGTTGACATTGCTAACCTGAGCATCCTCAGTAGGCGTCACAGGACATCCTGAATGAGGGTCGTTTTTAACTTCTGTACAGCCATTTTTAAAACTATGTCAACCATTCCCAACACCAAGTGTGGCTTAAACTCTCATCACCACAGGCTTCCTGTACCATCTGGTGTGTCTCTGTAATGGTTTTCTTGAGTTTAGCACAAAATTTAATGCAGACACATTTCTCCTCTAACTCTGCCATCTCAAATTCACAAATTGTGCAGCAAAACATTTTACTCTATATAGCACTTTTACACATTAAACACAGGCATGTGCAGGGATGTCAGCTGCATTTTGCTCCAACATACCATTGGTGTGAAACTATGTATGTTCCAGAATTTTTTGAACAGACCTCGTATTGTGGTCACCAGATTACATCATAAGTGAATATATTCATGGGTCTTAACAGCAGTTCTACAGGCAGAATGTGATACAATAAAGTGTCGATGTATTCCTGAAGTATCTCATCGTATCCTTTTTAGGGAGATTAAGGAAATAATTAACTGTCCTGAAACAATAACATCTCATGGTATTGATAATATTTTTTACAAAACATTAAAACCTGTTATCATCCAGGCAAGAGTGTTATATTGTCACATATGCAGTGCATTACTCTCTCAATGGTGTTTTCACATAGGCCAAAGTGCTTTAATGTTAGACCCCTTTATAAAGTTTTGTGTCGTCATATCCTGTGGCATTCTCTTCATCTCATAGTAGCAACTCCACCTACAGAAGAACTATAGAAACAAGCAGTGCCAGCAGAGGTAGCAGTTGTGCAGAATTATTTCATAAAAATAGTGTCAGAGATAACATGATCATAAAATCAAGCTCTCATTGTTCTCGCTGCTTCCATGATAAATGCTGTTGATGTAGGAAGCAGCACAGTGCATCTTACTGTTTTGTCACAAAGGAGCTGGTTTCTGGTATGAGACATAAACGAAGATATCTTACTCTCAAAATATTTTACCATATATTTACTAAGTTAGGTAGGAAAACATTTGTGCTTGGCAAGAGTGTCGGAATACAAATTTCAGAGTATCTGAGCAGTCAGCATCAAATATTCAGTACTGAGGATTAAAGTGTGGATCACAAATGGGAGAAATTCAAAAGCATTTCTCAGTATGTCTTCTGCACAAGGTCATAATGGATGGGAGAGACCCACTGAGATCATAAAGCCATATTAGAAAACTGCTACATAAAAAAGAGAGCTTCATCACAAATTCAAGAGGTGTCAAAACATAGTTGAAAAACAAAAGCTGAGTGAAGTGAAAATGAATGTAAGGAGAACAATGAGAGAAGTGTTTGGTGACTTTGAAAGTAAAATTTTGTCAACTGAGCTGAGTAAAACCATAAAATCACTAAGTGGTTTGAAATCACCTATTGATTCACTCAATGGCCATACTGGCACAAAAACTGAGGACAACAGAGAGAAGGTTGAAATATGGTATTCAGTCTTCTGAAACTGTTTCACTACAGGAGATTGTAACATGGTCCCTCAGTCCATCATCATTGAGCATCGAAATGGTAGATATTTAGATAACTGATTGCAGATACAATAACTTAGTAGTGGAAAGGCATCGAGACCAGATGAGATACCTATAAGATTCTACAAAGATTATGCAAAAGAATCAGGATCAGATGAGATACCTATAAGATTCTACAAAGATTATGCAAAAGAACTTGCCCCCTTCTAGGAGCAGTTTATTGTAGATGACTGCAGCAACAAAGGATACCTATCAACTGGAAGAAGATGCAGGTCACACCTGTTTTCAAGAAGTGTCATAGGACAGATGCACATAGTTATAGACCTGCGTTGTTGATGCCAATCTGTTGTAGAATTATGGAATGTGTTTAAAGAATTGTGACTATTTGGAGAACAAAAATCTCCTGTATAAAAATCAACATGGATTCTGCAAATGGAGATATTTGAAATCTCAGCTGACCCTGTTTCCTCATGAGATCCAAGGCACCATAGACAACGGGCTCAGATTAATTCCATGTTCTTTGACTTCAGGAAAGCATTTGACACCAACCCACACTGTGATTTAGTAAAAAATATGAGCATACTGAGTGTTGGACCAGATTTGTGACTGTATTCAAGACTTCCTTACAGGCAGAACTCAACACATTGCTCTTAATGGAACAAAAACGATTGGTGCAAAGGCAATCTTTGGAGTACCCCCAAGGAAGTGTGACAGGACGATGACTGTTTACAAGGTATATAACTGATCTAGTGGAAAGCATTGGGAGCTCCTTAAGACCATTTGCAGATGGTATGGTTGTCTGTAGGAAAGTAACAGCACCAGAAGATGGTATAATTTGCAAAATGACCTGCAGAGGATTTATAAATGATGTGGGTTCTGGCAGTTGACCTTGAACATAAATGAATGTAACACACAGCATATAACAGGAAATGAAATCCACTATTGTACAACTACACTATTGGTGGCAAATTGCTGGAAACAGTATATAACATAAAATATCTAAGAATAGCCATCTGTAACAACCTTAAGTGGAATGACCATATAAAACAAATAGCAGGAAAAGCAGATGCCAGAATGAGATTCATAGGAAGAATCATCCACAAAGGAAGTGGCGTACAAAGTGCTTGTGTGACCGATTCTTGAGTGTTGTTCATCAGTATGGAACTGTTACCAGATAGGATTAATAAAAGAGAAGATGCAACAAGGAGTGACACATTTCATCATGGGATTGTTTAGCCATTGCAAGAGAGTTAAAGAGGTACAGAGATGCTCAACAAACTCCAGTGGCAGACACTACAAGAGAGAAATTGTGCATCATGGAGAGGTTTACTATTGAAATTTCAGAGGTGCACTTTCTGAAACAAACAACATATTACTGTCTCCCACATACATCTCGTGGAATGACCATGACAAGAAAATTTGAGAAATTAGAGCTAATACAGAGTTTTACTGACAATCATTCTTCCTGTGCATCATTTGTTGAGTGGAACTGGAAAGGAAGGATCAGTTAGTGGTACCAGACATACTTTCCACCTCACACAGTTAGGTGGCTTGTGGAGAATTGACTGTGCTTCTATTCACTGGACTCTTATTATAGTTTAAGTCTGAAGTTGGAAGCCAGTTCTTCTTAACTGTGTCACTATTAATAAGAGTGGATTTCAATGTGATTTAACATCATAAATATGGTTGAGCCAAATAATTCTCTTAAGTAGTAGAAAAAGGTATTTTCGAAGTAGACAGCCCTTTAACACTCTGATTCTATCCAGTCTATGTGCTGAAATGCAACCTCTTAATGCAGCCACATTCATACGCTTGGTGGACCTGTACACAGATACCTGGTAATTACATCCTCCTGGATGATTTGCAGTTGCATTGTTTGTTGTTGGCTGTAACAAATACAGTTTCATAGCAGTCATTCACTTACTTTGTTAATTACACATTCTGCACTGCACTTTTGAGTTAAGTTAGTCACAGTGCTGTCCTCAGAATGATGAAGTTACACTTTCACTACAGCAACTCTTACATAGTTCACCAGTTATGTCACTTCATAAAAATTATCTTCACTCAGAAGCCCATAAATATTCATAAGACGTACTCGTACTTTTACCTTTGGCAACAGAAAGTTGCATGCCTGTGAGTGGGATGATCATGTGCAGAAGCTACAAGGGTTAATATTTAATATTCCATTAGAGATTGATCAGTACCTCAGATGGTCAAGGATGGAAAGAGAAAACTGCTCTAGTTTTTTGCAGAAACTGTCATAGTATTTGTGTAAAGTGAGGTATGGAAACTACAGAAATCTGTGGTAGGAAGACTAGATGATGATTAAAACTCACTCCTCTTGAATATGAGCCCATGGTTTTTAAATACTGAAAAATATGATATATGCACTTGGTGCCCATTCTTTTGTAATTAAAAATAGTAATTTTATTTACGATGAAAAATAAAAATTTAATTGTTTCCAGATTTATGTCTTTGAAAGACTAAAGATTAAGTAACCGTACATTCCTTGCAACCTGTTAACAACATAGCAATATGCATTCTAGCATCAGCATGTTTTATATTTCTTTCTTTTCCCTCAATCTCTGAGGTGTTTTTCAAAGGGAAAACAGCAATAGTATTGGCCTTGTTAATAACTTTAAAAAGATCTGCATGGGTGCAAGGTTCATCAAGCGGGTGGTCCATATCTGATACCTTACCAACTCACACAGAACTTCCAGAAGAAGGCCCCACTTCTGCTATTGGCCTTCCAGTGCAGCACCCCCATCCCCATCCTATTCAAAGTTCACCATACAGATTAGTCTAGCTAATTGCCAGGGACTGGTTCTCTTGGAATGTCAGGTTTCTCTAGGTCAGTTCTCTATCTTACCATTTTGAACTTCTGGTCTGCACCCACAATGACCTGCATTCCTTACATGGAGATTTTCCTGGATGGCAGGTGTTTCCTCTCCACAGAAAAGTTTTACCATATAGCTGCTTTTTATCCATAATTAGCAACTTAATATTAAATAGTAAAAAATTACATTTTTCAAAGAAATTATTTTCTTACATCTATAAATACTGCATGAAACATTGGAAAGTCGAGGATGGAATAACAACAATATTATGAAAAGAATAAATTGCTACTCACCATACAGAGGAGACACTGAGTTGCAGACAGGCACAATGACAGCCAAAAGGCCTTCTTTTAAGGTACAAAATATACACACACATTCACACAAGCACCACTCACACACACATGACTGCTATGTGTAATGTTGAACTGTGCCTGATAGGAGCAGCAATTCATTGTGGGTAAGGAAGAGACTTGGGACAGGAGGGGAAGCAGGGTGCATGGGAGGGAAGGTATAATGCTGTTTATCGGAGAATGTAGAGATGTAGTTGAGACAGAGTAGGGCTCCTAGTTACAGTTGGGAGGTTTGGGGGGGATTACAGCACAAAAGGAGAGAAGTATTGAAGGGAAAAAGGAGTAGTGGGTGTGTAGGCATTATAGAAGACTGTGTTGTGCTTAAGTGGGAGCAGGTAAGTGGACAGGGACTAGTGTAGGTTGAGGCCGGTCCAGAGAGAGTTCCCACCTGCACAGTTTAGAGAAGCTGGTATTGGTAGCGAGAATCCAGAAGGCACAGGCTGTGAAGCAGTCATTGATGTGAGGAATGTTGTCTTAGGCAGCATGTTCAGCAACTTGGTGGTCCAGCTGTCTCTTGGCCACAGTTTGTCAGTGCCCATTCATAAGGGCAGACAGCTTGTTAGTCATCATGCCCAAATAAAAGGCAAGCACAGTGGTTGCAGCTTAGTTTGTAGATCAAATGACTGGTTTCATGGGTAGGTCTGCCTTTGGTGGGATAGGAGATGTGGTGACTGGACTGGAGTAAGTGGTGGTGGGAGAATGTGTGGAACAGGTCTTGCATCTAGGTCTATTTCAGGGATATGAGCTATAAAGAAAGGGGTCAGGAGCAGGGATGGACAAGGATATTGAGTAGGTTTGGTGAGTGGCAGAGGTGATAGAGCCTAGGATATTCTTCATTTAAGGGCACAATGAGAGGTAATAGAAACCTGGTGGAGAATGTGGTTCAGTTGCTCCAGTCCTGGAGGGTAATGGATCACAATTCCATTGTGGCCAGACGGTGGGTATGTGGGAGATGGGAGGTGACGGGAGAGACAAGACATGGAAGATCTGTTTCTGTATGAGGTTTGGAGGGTAATTTTCATCTGTGAAGGCCTCGTTGAGAGTCTTGGTATATTTGGAAAGGAATCTTCCTGTGCTACACAGTCTTGTCATATTTTGATCCTGCCAACACCCCCACCCTCTCTCTTTCTCTCTCTCTCTCTCTCTCTCATTTCTCCTGCAACCCCCCCCCCCCCCCTCCCTTATTCCAGCATGCATGTAGTAATCTCACCTAATGTATTAACACCTGCTGTCCCCTCTCTTTCGACACATCCACCAACTACTGTTGCCTTTTTATTTACTTTTCTCTTAGATCTCACTGTATTTTCACATGGTTTTTAATTCATTTTGCCTTTCACTATTGGCCCTTTCATCATTCCGCCCATTTTATGAGTTTTTGCTTTGTAATATTATGTATTTCTACCAGTTTTTCCCCCATGTATTTTTAAGTACCTTACATACATTTGCGTGTTTTTTTATCCTCCACTATGGATCCTCACTCCTTCAACCTGTGCCAATACAGAAATGGTTCCCTATCCCTAGCCAGAAGTCACCCCACATATTCTTCCTGCTTTGATACCTAGCCTATGGAATCACCACAGTACCCTAACCATCAAATTACCCATCTCTGACTCCAAACCCCTCTTCCACAATGTCCTCTGTCTTTTCACATTCTGTTAGTCTATAGCCCTCACCAACCTAGTCTTGCAAAACCAAGTAAATCAGGCCCAAATCTCCAACCATAAAATTCTCCTACCCTGCAATTCCAAATTCCTGCTTCCCAAATGTAACATTGCAATTCCTGCCCTCCAGCATGTGCAACATCACCTCAAAAAACTCTACAACCTGTTCGTTTCTATGCCCACCTTGCACAAACACTATCCACCATCTCTAAAAGAGCCTCCGGATCTCCCTCACATCCTGCAATAATTAAAAAACCCTGCTCACAAATCTACTCCATTTGCCACATTCTCAGAAACTCCTATCCACCACCATACAGAAGCCAGAACCTAAACAGATCCAAAGCACTGTCATGAACCTTGCCTTCAAATGCCTTAGTCCCACAGAAGTGTCAGTCCTTTCCAAAGGCCTTACCTTTTGCCTCATTCCCAAATTTGTTCATGCTGTGCTTATTATAGACCTTCTCTCCTTCTCTTGGTTTATAAAGTGGAAACACTTTTTCACCACAAACCTTACCAATTAAACTCGACCCAAAACCAATACTGAACCCTGCCTGACTCAGTTCACTCCTCCATCCAACTGTGATGAGCCCCATTGCCCCAAGATCAGTGCTTGCTCACTTTCCAGAATTTCTCAACCTAAAACTTTGACTCACCATCATTCCCCAAATCCCTCACAATTGAAATGAATGTTACATCCACATAAATAACAATGGTGCACCATCTAAAACCTGATCCCAACCTTTTAATTCCATCTCCTGACAAAGGCTCCACCACTGTGGCTCCATCACCATGGTTTTGAACTGCAGGGATTTCTTTGTGGATGGACTACCAGCTTTCAGATTTGTCCACCTGCAAGCTGTGTCACAGTGACCCATTCCAGAGATCTATCAGGATCTCCAGTCCCTCATCAGATCCTTACTGCATCCCAAAACCTCTCCTCTGAGTCTATCTGTCTCCTCACACCTACCATTCCCAGCACCCCTACCTTCTACATCCTTACTAAAGTCCATAAACCCAGCCATCCAGAATACCCCCTTGTGGCCAGTTAAAGTGCCCCCACTGAGAGAATCTCTCCTTTCATGGAACACCTAGGACTGGAGCAAATTAACCACATTCTCGTGGACCAGAGTTTCAACTGCCTCACGTGATGCCCTGGAATGAAGAATTTCCTACCCAGTATCCTTCTCACAGTGGTATTCCTTCAACCAACCAAACATATGTGATATCCTTGTCCATCCCTACTCCAAACTTTTCCCAGTCCCTTGCCTAGATGCATGACCTGTCCTGTGAATCCTACCACTGCCACCTACTCCAGTCTGGTCACAAGCATCTCCTATCCCATTGAAGGCCATGCTGCCCATGAAAGCAGTGATGTGAGCTGCAAATTAAGTTCCAGCTATTGAGCTACTTTCTATGTGGAGATAACCAACAACCTGTCTGCCCACATGAGTGACCACTAATAATTTGTGACCAAGAGACCACTGCATCACCCAGTTGCTGAACGTACTGCTCAACACAATGTGCTTCACTTCAATGACTGCTTCACAGGCTACACCTTCTGGATCCTCCCTACCAATGCCAACTTCTCTGAACTGCACAGATAGGTACTCTCCCTGCTCTATGTCCAATGGCCCTGTAATGCTCCTGGCATCAACCTTTTCTAGTACCCACATACATTCCAGCATAATATATCCTTCTATTCTGCCATATCACCCACTAGTACTTCTCTCCTTCTCTGCCTCTACCTATTCCACTCCCTTCCCCAGCCTTCTGACTGCACATAGCACAGCCTTACACTATTCCCTCCTATCCCTGCAGGCTCTCATAAACAGCACTACAACTTTCCCAACCCCATCCTACTTTTGCTCCCTCACCCTTACCATCATTGGATAGCTGGTCCCATCAGTCCAGTTGTGACAGTCTGGCCACAGACAGTGACCGTGTGTGTGTGTGTGTGTGTGTGTGAGCGAGCGAGCGAGCATGCCCACGCACGGGCAGAGAAAGATAGGGAGGGATGGAGTGGTGCTTGTGTGAATATGAGTGTTTTCTGTTTCAGAAGAAGGCCTTTTCTCTGAAGGCTAAGATATGTGATCTTTTTGTTGTGTCCTTCCGTGACTCAACATCACCTCTATATGGTGAACAGCAACCCATCCTTTCGATAATATTGTTGTAAATACTGAATCCTAGTAGCAGTATAGTACTGCTTGTCATGCCGTTTGTATCAGATGCTGATGTTTCTCATATAGCTTACAGAACTTTTCAACCCATGGGTTAATTTGTAGTAAGAGTGGCTAATGAGGAAGGCTTATAATTTTCTTTTTAATTGTTAGGGATTCTCAATTTTGTGCTTAATGTTAGATGAGTGTTTGTTGTGTACCTCCAACCAGGGTACACAACTCCATTCTGAACCCTAGACAAGGAGGCAAAGTGTACTTGAAAAATATTTATGTTTATGTGACTGTATACATGACCGCTCAACTCAAACATATTTTTGTCACCAGCAACAAAAACCATTCATGAGAAGTGAGTTCAATGAATCCAAGATCATTAAAAACAATTCTGTAAAATGTCCATTTACCTGCTTTACACAATTTGCTCACTTCATGCTTCAGCTAAATAAATGCTTTGTTTACTTTAGGACCAGTGTTTTAGGAGATACTTCCATTAGACAAGAAGGAGTAAAAATGTGCAGCCAACACACTAATTTTGAGAGATGCATATTATTGTATTACTTGCTAAGCTCTTCTTCTTGATTAGTGTATTCATGAGTTGATTCCATATTAGCTGGTTATCAAACTTCACCTCGAGGAACTGTACATGCTTTCAGCAGTGGTCTGTGGAAAATTTCCACACCTGTGAACCCGGGTCTGAATGTATACGTAGTACAGGTGTACATGATCAACACATTATAGGAGCAGTAGTGGCCAGTCAATCAGCAACTGAAGATGAAATCCACACACATATTGCACATGCCATGTCACCAGGAACCACTGGGAACCATCTGCTTGCAGCAGCACTTAAATCATGTGTACGCCTCATCAACCTGCCATGACACCACCAATTGTGACTACTCTGGTATCATGAAAGATTCGACTGGAGAGTGGAAAGACAATCTGTTGTCATCAGTGATGAGAATTGGTTCTGTCTGTATGCGAGTGATGGATGTTCTAACCCATCCATTGGTCTGTTGGCTACTATAATCATAGTAATAAAGAAATTAGTAAGCTTTGCAAACTACTGACAATGCATGCACTTGTGCAATAAATATAATATATTGGTTGGTTGTTACTTGGAAATACATAAGTTGAAATCATATTATGATCCAGATTTCTTTCTCCATGTCCACTTTTCAACTAATACTGAACTTGTTTTCGCACTAGGTAACACACGCTGTAGCTGTACAACATATCAGTTGTCCAACACAGCCAATGGAGACTGAAGCATTTTGGCTCCATAGAGCAACCATGACAGACCCCATTTTACAAGTTATCCCACAATTGCACCACAGACAGATTCCTGCAACTGGTTGGCAATTACAAACATATATGAAGTTTACATACAAAGATTATATCAATATAATCAATGTTTCTTAACTAAAGAGATAGAGTCAATTAATATTTCATAAATTAAAGCTTTTTCCTATCAATTTTAACTTTGGAATAATTATGGAAAGCTGTATAAATGATTATAATACTGAATTTAAATATTCAGAACTTTAAACTATAGAGTATCAGCTACTCTAATACTTCATGAAAGAAAGAAGTGTGTTGAGCAGTTTTGTTACAATAGCCACCAAAAATTTTGTAAGCATGAACATGCAAACTAAATTCTGGAACTAAAAATGTTCAACTCTGATTTCTAAAAAACATTGTTTGAAAATAGATAATTGACTTTTTTTAAACTGAAATATGTCTGAATTGTAGAGTTGGTGTGGTGATTAAATATTATTTAAACACAATTACATAAAACAAACATTTACCAGTGGCATAAGAAAAAACTGATTAGTCAACTAATTAAACAATACTAGACACAAATACATTTAGTGTTGAAGTTTTCATATAAAATGTTCTTTGTCTTTGGCATACAATGTTTCACTGTATATTTATGACATGTGTCATTGTTTTTGAGAGCAGATACAAACTTGTACATTGTTGTCACTTTGTTATCAATGGTTCAAACACCAAACCTTTCTTCACTTCACTTATTCTTTTCATTGGCCTTGTTATTACATCATCTCATTACTTGTAATATACCAGTCCTATTCACATCTTCAGTTGGGAGAACATTATTTACATTGGCCTTGTTATTACATCATCTCATTACTTGTAATATACCAGTCCTATTCACATCTGCAGTTGGGAGAATGTTCTTTACATACTTTGTATGTACATATGAACACTTTTTACGTTTTGGCTTAATTGAATGTGTGAAAAAAGTTTACACTCTGTAGGTTTTAATATCTAGCATTGACTCTTAATGACTTGGGAGGAATAGACTAACATGAGACATGAGCTTTTTTTCAGACTGAGACATATTGCCAGAAATAATAGGTCAAAGTTGAAATTATATATCATATAAATTTTTATATAAATACTTCAAATATGATTAAAAAATGAAATAATACAACAATTACTTAAACATATACAAAGACATATTATTAAAATTGGAGACTGCAAAATTAGTGTTGTGATCATCATATTTCATAAATTATCTTCTAGAATGCTATCTAACTCATTTTCAGATATATTAATAACAAAACAGTAAAGCTGTCATGTGTGTTAGTCTGAACACGATTCTCCACACTTCTCCAAAACTACTAGATAAATTTTCATGTTGTTTTCGCAGATATGTTGAGCATAGCTTGTGGCATTGTATAGGTTGTTTCATCAGAATTGAATCACAGAGTAAAAGATATCCCTACATAGTATAAAATGTATGTATGTTATATTTCACATCCCCTCTGAGATCACTGAAGTGATTTCAACCTAACTTGGTACACATATCACTTACTGTCTGAAAAGAATTGCTGTGGAGATACCTACTTATCAAAGTGGTGGGTGTGGGGTGAAGCAGAATTGTACTCCACAGTGTGCTAATACTCTGATTTTACTAATCCACTATTTCAGAATGAGAGCACTTAATGACTTGCAAGAAACTTTAAAAGTAATTTCAAATCTTTATGTAACTTTCTCTCTCACAAAATGGAGAAAGGAAAAAGTTTATTTCTTACTACAGTTTTGTTGTTCATGCAATAAAACTGTCTCATCAGGAATGGCATTTTAAGTTAACTGTGTTCATGACACATTTTGCAGACAGTGCTTACATATACCACTGAATGTACCTGCAAAATAATATCTTTTATGACACACAGTTCAGGATCATGACATCATAAACATCATGTTGCATGAAAAGCAAACTGCAGGGGAAAATTCCCTAGATACACAGGTGAAATATATGTACAAATATCTGTTTTGATTAAATTTGGTATGGAGATTGCTTGAACCCCAAGGAAGAACATATGTTACTTTAGAAAGTGTGTTGTACAACAAATCTATGAAATTAAAGCAAATTTACATGAAATAGGAAAGAATAATTACTCTTTGAAAAAGCTATTTACCCTTAGAATTTTGCACTTTATTATATATTTTATTGGTTGATATGCACCACATGATATGTTTCAAAGTTATGAATACAATGCTTATACAATCTTTAGTTTACTCCATACTTCCAGACTTTGTTGCGTAATATACATGTGGTATAATGTATAGTTACTTCAGTAGCATCATGCATAGATATGCCCTCCTGCCCACGTCCCTCCATAGGCACAGTTTGACAGCAACACTGCACATACTGATGCATTGTGCATTGGGACGGCTTGGGAGTGGGGAGAGCAGGGAGCACATCACGAGCTATGTTTAACGCAAACAGGAAGACTCATGATTGCAACTGATTTTATTTGACATACAGTAGCTTACTTACTCACCATCAACTTTCATTACAAAACTACTGATATGCAAGAGCAGCTCCAGGTAACAGCTAGTTCATAATAAATTTTTCTTATGGTCAGACGTGTATTAACTTTTTTGGGTTATCAAATTGTCAGCAATATTCTGCTACTACAGCCTTTCCTTCGTACTCAGTACCTCTATTACTTACATCATTTTTATTGTCCAAATTCACTTTTTCATTATAATAAATCTGTAATATTATTTTTGTGTTTTTCTTTTAATTATCAGAAAAACACATATGTGTGTACTTCACTCTAATCAAATCTAACACCACAATAAAGAATAAAATTCCCTAACCATGACTTCAACTTTATCATCAACATTTCCTCAGCATCATTAGCATGTCTTCAACATCTCACAAAGGCTACTTCAGTATGTAATCTCAATTTATTCTTAAACCTATCAACTTCATACAATAGATCATTCTATACACGGTGTATCATAGTTGAACTACAATCAGTTTCAGTACATACAGGCTGCAAATGTTCCTTGACAAATGTTACTATCATTATAAACCTTTTTCTCATCTGTATAATCTGAAAATCAGTTTCCTTGCTTTCATAGTGTTTTTTACACATTAGGACAGCAATTCAAAATCGTTTTCATACATCAAATTTAATCTCAGAAGCTTTAATTTATAATCAGACTTTAGTTCTAACATAAAACAAGCCCTGACTGTGAGTCAACAATGTACCAAGTCTGAACCATCTAAAAAATGACATGAGTTGACCTATTCAGATATGTTTTAACCAACAAGGACAAAATGTTTGTAGTAAAGGCATTTTATTAAATGAAAAATTTGACATCAACCATAAAGTCTTAGTTTTGCTTTCAAAGAGAATATCATCCAACTGTAAGTAGTCACATGACTTTACTATGGATTATTTATGGAAGAAACATCATATGGAGGAGAGATAGTATGGATACAAAGAGCTAATTGTTAAGACCTTCATGGCCACTTGTTGCAGATTGCCTGTTGGGTTCTGTCGGGTTCTTCAGCGGCATTTGTTTGATTTTTCTGACATTTTGCCACCACATGTTGCTGGCTATGTCAAAGCTTCACTCTCCATTGCTAGTGGTGGACTGGAGTCGAGTTTGTGGCCACAGACTATCTGTATGTGGTACGCCAATATCCAAGGGCTTTTCCATGGTCATTACTCCTGTGGTTCTCCCCTTTATACTTGCAGTGGCCATTTGCTGCAGCATGGGAATCTAGGATCCATTCACCTTGAGGCTTTCTTCTTTCTTGTTGAAGCTATTGTCATGTTTGTATATTTCTATACAGTAAATCCCCGTATTAACGAACCCACTTTTAAGGAATCCCGCTTTTAAGGAATAGTTTTGTTGGTCCTGGTGATAATGCCATAAAAACAATGTTCCTGAAATTTGGTTTTAATGAATCACACTTTCTTTGAAAACCTGCTTTTAAGGAATAAGTGTGTTACAATTTGCAAATTAAAATACGGTCTGCAGCTGCACTTCTTGTTTTCGGACATTAAATTGTAACATTAGGCTTCGATCATTTGCATTCTTAAAATAGATGTCCACATTAACGTTTGGATATTGGTCTCATATTGATAGTTGTGAAGTTAACGAGATTGGTGAATGTTAAACTGATTATTTGAAAACACAATTCTTCCGCACTACCGCACTCCGGCTGTCGTGTCTGATGCTAAAAAGTGAAAGCATTAAGTGTATACTGTAGTTGTGTGGTCTACTTACAGTAATGTTTTTGTACATGTAATATGGCCAGCAAATGAAGAAAACATACAATACAACAGAAGCTAACAATTATTCGGGATTTTGAAGAGAATGACAATACCTGTATGGAATTATGCAATGTTGCAAAGAAGTACGATTTGATGCCACTATCTTTGTGCGGAATAATAAAAAATAAGGAGGCTTTATTAAATTTAGAAGAAGATGTCGACTCACCAACACCAAGTTTTTCTGTGGCTGTGGAAGGACTTGAGACTCCACCCATTTTATAGCACTTTTGAAAGAAAAGTGTGTATCAGATACGGATCTGATGATCAGTTTCGACGTGAATTCTTTGTTCACAAATGTGCCCGTGACGGACACCATGAACATCTTAGAGGAATGCATGGTACCTGATATCTGCAAACTAGTGCACAACTGTTTGGCGACCACCTATTTCAGGTGGAAAGGAAATTTTTATGAGCAGATGGACAGTGTAGCTATGGGTTCCCCTCTTTTGCCATCCACAGCAGACATTTTTATGCAAGCTTTCAAAGAAACAGCACTCCAGTCCACACCATTGTGCTCAGAATGCTGGCTACAATATGTTGATGACACCTTTGTTATCTGGCCACACGGAGAAGAAGAGCTTCAGAACTTTCACGAACATCTCAACCAGCAACACAGCAAATTTCACTGTACCATGGAGATAGAAAAGAACGGTGTATTGCCTTTTCTCGATGTGGAAGTTTACCGTAAGCCAGAGGGGAAGCTTGGACACGGAGTTTATAGGAAGTCCACTAACACAGACAGGTACCTGCATGCAACCTCCCACCACCATCCTATGCAAAAGAATTTGGCCCTGCAAACTTTAACTAAGAGAGCCTACAGGATCAGTGATGAACGCAACCTGCAAGTTGAACTGCAGAACCTCAGTTCCATTTTTGGAGCTAATGGCTATGACATGAGGATGATACACAAAACCATGGTGCTGAAGGAGGAGGGCAACAGGGAAATACAGAACGAAGCACAGAACACCGTCATGCTACCCTATGTACAAGGGGTTACTGAACGTCTGGGCAAAATTCTCTGTCGGGCAGGCATTAAGCCAATTTTTCGTAGCAACAACAAAATAAAAGACATTCTGAGCTCAATGAAAGATACAATTGACATGTTTCATGCTGCCAGAGTTTATGAAATTGGGTGCGAATGTGGACTGGTGTATGTAGGTGAGACTGGGTGTCCAATAAGCACGAGGTTAACTGAACACCTGAGATACATCCATCTCAAACAATACACCAAATCAGCAGTGGCACAACATCAGGAACAGTGCAGGATGAAGATCGAATTTTGAGTGGCCCATATACTGGTGAAACAACTGTTTAGTTTGAGGAGGAAGATTAGAGAGGCTATAGAAATAGCCAAGCGACCCGACAATATGAATAGAGAAGACAGGTACCGACTTCCAGCATCTTGGCTGCCAGCTGTAACAGCTTTGCGGACGGACAGCTCTCACAGAGCAACAGGCATGCGGTAGGCCACAGCAGTGGAGGGCACACAGAGCGCTGACACGGCCTAGTCGATACTAGGCAGTTAGTAAACAACAGTACACTGTAGTCACCACTCAGTCTCCTAGTTGCTGATTTCCATCAATGGCAAGCAGTAAAGGAAACTCCAATGGAAAATGCCCATTGTCACCAATGACAACACAAAATGCAAAGACCAATAAAATGAACTCCTAATATCCTTCCTCCTCACCCTCACATCCAATGACAGCATTCCTCCATAGTATATAAGTATCCAAGCTAGTGCTCATTCAGCAGTTAGCAATACACCCTGAGGAAGGCGCCTTGCAGCAGTCGCTGAAATGTTGGAATTTTACATATGACAATGCGGCATCTTACCCAGAAGAATTTTTTTGATTGTGACAACAACTGCAGAAGCCTACATTTACAATCATCAAAAATCTTCTTCCCAGACTCTTTTACATCATTTTCAGTTAACACAGTGATAATATCTTACTAACCTGATTCCTTCATTAGTTTTTTAAGTCCTAAATTACTGTACAAATCAGTTACCTGCTCATTTTCTGACATGTGTTAAGTTAAGTTGCTAACTAATCATAAACTACTCTTAAGGTAATTACTTCTTTGTTTCCTTTACTAATGTGTGTATGTTTGTTTTCCTTGCCTGCATCTTTCAGTTTGTCTGCTTGACATACTTCTTTTTCAACAGACATTATACTGTTAGGATAGTACACAACTAAAAGTAATTACTGATTACTTAACATGAATCTTTATTTTTTTGTATTTTAACAATTATTGCGTATATTATACAGTTAATTTGCCCCTACCTTGCCGACAGTGGAGCACAAGGTAGTTTTGTATCTCTTGAATAGTTGCATTATATTGTGTCCTTGTGTCCATGCCAATTTCTATTTCTATTATTAAAGTCTCTATTCCCATTTCTGTTCTAACCATTTCTGTAGTGTCCCCACAGATGAAAATTATTACCATTATTATTATTATGGTTCCTTGTGCAGAGGATATTACCACTGTAATCATTCTGTGGTGGTTAGTGCTTCCTAAATTTTGATTACTTCCTCTTTGTAAATGACTGTGATTGTTATGAAGTTATTTGCTCATCTTTCCCATAACTCTGTGTAGTTTATCCATACATTTTAAAATTGTTCTGTATAATCATTTGGCTGATGCACTTAAGTCCCTTTGAATGTCAGCTTGTAACTTCCTTTTTAAAGCATCTATCTGTGTTAATTCATCAAATTATTTGTTTAAATGTATTAAATGTATTTGATCTTCACAATATTGTTTCATGCCACCATGTCCCTCCCTGTAGTTTGGTCCATTCAAAAATTAATTTTTTATTCTGGCCTCATCAGTTTCTGCCCAGAACTTATTTAAGAATCCTTTTTCATGTTCTGAAAATGACGTGCTCATAGTCATTAGTGCATGACAACACTTCACATTCTCCATAATTTTTTAAACAGACTTAGTATTCATGCCTTCACGTGCATTATCTACAAATTTGTATTTACAGTGTTGCGAAATGTCCGCTGTGTGCAAACTACCATCACCTGAAAAATTTTTCATTGGAATGTTATACCACATAGTGCTAATATAATTAACAAAGTTTTTGGTTGCTGTGTCATCATTAATGTCATCAAATTTCTTAAAAATACACAAATACTACTTTCTGATTGGGACACATTACTGACCATTTCATTTGAATCTATTTTTTGACCAACCAGTTTTACCTGTTTACAAAATTGCTTTTAGCAGTTGCCAATTTCATATCAATATTCATTTTAGTACCAGAAATACTATTTCTTAAATTCTTGTCAACATTTGTAAATTTAGTATGAATATTTTCAAAAGGAAGTTTGTTCTGTTCCCTTTCTTTACCTATTTTGTCTTTGACCTGTTTGATTTCCCCACTAAGATAAGTTTCTATTTCTCCTATTCTTGACTCTACTGCCAAGCCTCTTTGTTCTACAAGATTAATTTTACTTGCAAGACTATACACTACATAATGTAATTTTTTACTTCTTGTCCTAAATTTGTGAGACGATGTGTACATTGTTAAACCAATTATCTGATTGCTTTTAGAGTTATCACTGCTTCTTTATTTTTGACTCTATATATCTTAGAATATTTCTCATTTCTTGATTCTTGAACTTAAAATTTTCAAAAAAATTGTCCCATACTTCATAACACAGTTTTCATTTGTGATACTCTCATGTTTAACGGATCTAATAATTTTACCTCTTTTTTGGACATATTATGTACCCCTCTCAATTGTGCTGGCTCAATGACTTGTTACATCGAAGTCCCCCTGTCCGAAACTTCCTCACTGTCCCCTGCCTGTTCCAATTCCAACTTTGGCTCAAAAATAGTCATTTTCACTAAATGTTCTTCACATTCCCACAAGATAAATAAGAAGGAAAATAAAAATCCCCACTTAACTTTAGGTGGCCATCTGCATCATTATTGTTGGTAAGGACACTTCATTTATTCTCCATCATAATTATTGTACTCTCTTTTTACTTGTTAACAATATTTCCATCTTCCTTGATTTCCTGCAACATACATATCACTTCAGTACATGTCTATGTATATTTATATCCTGCGTCTTGACTACAGTTATCATAGTAATAAAGAAGTTAGCCAGCTTCACAAACTACTGGTGTTATATATGTTTAGATAATAAATGCATATTGGTGAGCAAGGGAGTGAAGCTTTCATGAGTAGGCTTGATCTAAAGTTCATGCAATTATCATAATAGGACACACCTAGCATGTCAATATGTTTTTTCTAAGAGAAGATGGTACCCTTGAGAAGGTATGCACAAAAAGGACTTGATGACTTTGCTGGAACCCTCAAACAAACCTGCTAAGCCACTATGTGATGGTTGAAACAGCAACATCACAGCAGATTACCAACCACCCAAAGTCCAAATTTTTAGATGAGTATCCTATTGTAGTTGAAATGCACTGTACCCTTAACTAAAGTCAAGGTGTAGGAATGTGATGTCATGCATATGGACATTACAGAGCTTGAAGAGGAGTGGGCTGATGAAGGCATCTTTGAAGTGAGAAATGTTATATTTCATTTGAATGGAACACTTGAAAAATCAGAATCATTTACACTGATGTTCAAATAGCTGTTTGTTTTTGTCAAATTGTAATATAGCTTGATTTTTAAAACTAAAAGAGCACGTGACTATGGGATCTAAAGGTGCGGTTAAAGTGCAGTATGGCTGCCCACATTGGAGGAATTCCACATAGCTCCCCTGACCTTAGTATCAATTACTCAGGTCTGCACCCTGCTTGGAGCAGAGAATGTATGATGTTTGATGTTTGAGACTGGAAGGAAAGTCCAGGAATTGAAGGACACAAAGTGCATATACTGCACTGATTTTTAGATGTAAAAATCTTCTTAACCCCAAAACTTTTCAACTTTGTTTGCTGCACCATTCATGAAGAGATCTGCAACAGTGAATGTATCCACTTAGAAATCACCTGTGGATTACAATCTCAAGAAATTCACTTGCAGCTGCACCTGTAGCAGCAACAATTCAGATGAAACTCTATCTGCCGCCATGCAGATTCCAGTAACAGACATCACTTCAACCCCTGACAAAAATGCTGGATTGGAAGTGTAATTGCTCAAAACTAGTTTGACCCCATCAGATGTAGAAAAGCCAGGAGGATGAAGACTATAGCATGGACTTTGAAGTCTGTTTCAAAGAACCCTCAATCCATCTCAGTTCTTTGACTTCTGAAGTGGTTTCTCTACATGCAGAAAAGGAAGGGAGAAATATAAACGTCCCAGATAAATGGCTCCTGTGCTTCAGCTGAACATAAATGGGGACAGAACATATGTGGAGGATCTGAAATTGTTGCACAGGGAGACCCTGTGTGCCTGTGTATGCACATTTTTCAAAGTAGTAATATCCCTGTGCTTACGGGATACAGCCTCCATTGAAAAGAAAAAAGATAAAGCATTTTTCAGTATGCCTTAGACAAGTATATTCTGACCAAGGTCATAAGGGACGAGAATGACCCACTATGGTTTAATAACCACATTAAAAAACTACTATATCAACGAAGAGGGCTTCATCACTGATTCAAGAGAAGTCAAAGCCTAGTTGACAAATTAAAGCTGAATGAAGCAAAAAATAGCATAAGGAGAGCAATGAGGAAAGTGTTCATTGACTTTGAGAGTAAAATTTTGCTAACTGATCTGAACAAAAACTCTAGGAGTTTTGGTCCATAAAATCAGTAAGTAGTTCAAATTCTCTGCTCATTGATTCAATGAGCATGCTGGCACTGAAACTGAAAATAACAGAGTGAAGACCTAAATACTAAATTCAGTCTTTGGAAATTGTTTCACCATGGAAGATTGTAGCACAGTCTCTCCTTTCAATCATCGTATGAATGTTGAAATGGCAGATATTGAGATGACCGATTGTGGAATAGAAAAGCAACTAAAATTGCTTAGTAGTGGAAAGTCATCAGGATCAGTGTACCTAGCAAGTGGAAAAAAGTGCACATCATGCCCATTTTCAAAAAGGGCCATAGGGCATATTGCATTTAATTATAGGCTTATATTGTTGACATTAATTTGTTGTAGAACTATGGAATACATTTTATATTCAAGAATTATGACGTTTTTTGAGAAAAAAAATCTCTTGCATAAAAATCAACGTGGATTCTGCTGACAGAGATCTTGCAAAATCCAGCTTGCTCTGTTTCTCCATGAGCTACAAAGTGCTGTGAACAATGGACCCAGGTTGATGCCATTTCCTTGACTTCAGGAATGTATTTGTCACCATCTCACATTGCTGTTTAGGAAGAAAAAAAAAAAGGAACATGAGCTTACTGAGTATCTGACCAGATTTGCTACTGGATTCAAGACTTCCTTAGAGATAGAACTCAGTGTGTTGCTCTTAATGAAACAAAATAGACAGATGTACTCCAAGCGTGACGGTGCTGTTACTGTTTACAATGTACATAAATGATCTAATAGAAAGTATTGGAAGCTCCTTAAGACCTTTCACAGTGGATACAGTTGTCTATAAGAAAGTGGCATTGTCAGAAGGCAGTATAGATCTGCAGAATGACCTGCTGAGGATTGAAGAATGGTGCAGGGTCTGGCAGTTGACTCTGAGTGTAAATAATTGTAATATATTGTGCATACATAGGAAAAGGAATCCACTACTGCACAACTACACTTTTGATGAAACAGTGGAAAACCCAGAATCAAACGTAACAATATTATGGAAAGGATAGTTGCTACTCACCATATAGTGCAGATGCTGAGTCGCAGATAGGCACAACAAAAAGATTGTCAGAAAGTAAGCTTTCAGCCAACAAGGCCTTTGTCAAAAATAGAAACACACACATACAAATGCAACCCACACACGCATGACCACAGTCTCTGGTGCTGAGGTCAGACTTTGGTATTGTGTGTGGAGACAGGGGTAAAGGTGGGTAGAGTGCCTGTGTCTGTGAACAACATGTATCTCCAACCAATGGATGGTCCAGTCCTCCTACTCATAGGAGATTCTAATATCCTTAATGTGCTATGGGCGTCTGCATCAACCTGCCCCAGATGTCAAGTGGTCGAAAGCCTCATTATGTCAGAAGAGTTATGCCTTCTAACTCTGGTGGCAGCACACACTTCTGCACTGTCGTGGGGTCATTCTTGGCCATAGACCTTGCTTTCTGTTTTCCTGGCCTTGTAGATGCTGCCCATTGAGACGCAATCAAGGACTTGCATTCAGATGGCCACTTCCCTGTCTGGATCCATTTCTCAGACAGAGCTGTCCCTGAAAGGTCACCACCACGGTGGATGCTTAGCAAAGCAAGTTGGATGCCGTACAGGTGGTGTTTAGCTGTTTTTGAACACCAATATAGTGATCAGAACTGTGTGGATCATATTATCGGTGATACACCATCCTGTCGATGCATCTATTCCAATGTCCTCATGCCGAATTCAGAGGCAACATGTCCCATGGTTGAACAGTGAATGTCACTCCACACTCAAGGATAATAACATAGCCTTGTGGTGGTTCAGACACCAACCATATGCTACGAACCTCGCAGCCTTTCAGATCATGAGAGAAAAGCCATGAAGGACAATCAAAGAGAGCTAAAAGAGACCATGACAAGTGTTTCTTGATTCAATAAGTTGTTCACTGGTCCTTCAAAGGTATGGGAAGCCCTACGGGGACATCTGGCAAATGTGTCAGATCACCTATATCTGCTTTGTTGATGCAGGAATGTCTCCACCCTATGCCTGGGGATGTTGTGCAGACAACGGCAGAGTACTTCAGTTTGACCACCGCCAGTGAAAACCAGGATCCAACCATCTGCCACCATCAGGGATTAATGGAGAGGGATGGCTGGAATTTCCATTTCAACAACATCAAGGACTACAGCTGCATCTTTTCTATGTGAGAACTTGAGTATACATTGTCTTGAGTGAAGGAGATTACAGCAGGTGAGGATCAAACCCTATGCAGCATGTCGTAGTACCACAAACAGGATTCAAATGAAATCCTCATGTCTCTTTTTAATACAACTTGGTTGACAGGGGTCTTTCCTGACTTGTGGAAGAAGTCAGTTCTAGTGTCCCTTCTGAAGCCAGAAAGGTCCACACATTGTCCAGTAGTTTTGGTAGGTGGGCCTCACTAGCTTAAAAAGAAGACCTAGAATGAATAGTCAGCTGCTGTCTGACTCGAGTTCTATAATTGTGGGAACTACTTATTTGCTCCCAGTATGGATTTCATAGTTATCATTCAACGCTCAACAACTTCACTATGTTGGAGGTGGAAAAGCAGCAATCTTTCCTATGTAGACAGTGCCACATGTGTATCCTCTTCAATCTTGAGAGGGACCTATAATACAACTTAGAAGCATCATAACCTGGGACAGTTTCACAGCTGGGGCTTCTGAGGACATCTATCAATATTTATATGGTCCTCCCTTTTCAGATGATTTTTATATATATATATATATATATATATATATATATATATATATATATATATATATATATATATATATATATATATATATATATATAAAAATAGAGGGAAACATTCCACGTGGGAAAAATATGTCTAAAAAGAAAGATGATGAAACTTACCAAACAAAAGCGCTGGCAGGTCGATAGACACACAAACAAACACAAACATACACACAAAATTCTAGCTTTCGCAACCTATGGTTGCCTCGTCAGGAAAGAGGGAAGGAGAAGGAAAGACAAAAGGATATGGGTTTTAAGGGAGAGGGTAAGGAGTCATTCCAATCCCGGGAGCGGAAAGACTTACCTTAGGGGGAAAAAAGGACAGGTATACACTCGCACACACACACATATCCATCCACACATACACAGACACAAGCAGACATTTGTAAAGGCAAAGAGTTTGGGCAGAGATGTCAGTCGGGGCGGTTGTACAGAGGCAAAGATGAAGTTGAAAGACAGGTGAGGTATGAGCGGCGGCAAATTGAAATTAGAAATTAGCGGAGATTGAGGCCTGGCGGATAGCGAGAAGAAGGAGTGATCTGAAGGCTGACCGATCCATCGTCATTCTTCCGGCGGACAAGGGTTCCACAACTGTGGTACTTGATCGTCGGGAGTATGTGGCTGAGGGACTGCGTCAGCTTTCAGACAACACTACTTACAAAGTTTGCCAAGGCAATCCCATTCCTGATGTCCAGGCGGAGCTTCAAGGAATCCTCAGAACCTTAGGCCCCCTACAAAACCTTTCACCTGACTCCATCAACCTCCTGACCCCACCAACACCCCGCACCCCTACCTTCTACCTTCTTCCCAAAATTCACAAACACAATCATCCCGGCCGTACCATTGTAGCTGGTTACCAAGCCCCCACCGAACGCATCTCTGCCTACGTAGATCAACACCTTCAACCCATTACATGCAGTCTCCCATCCTTCATCAAAGACACCAACCACTTTCTCAAACGCCTGGAATCCCTACCCAGTCTGTTACCCCCGGAAACCATCCTTGTAACCATTGATGCCACTTCCTTATACACAAATATTCCGCATGTCCAGGGCCTCGCTGCAATGGAGCACTTCCTTTCACGCCGATCACCTGCCGCCCTACCTAAAACCTCTTTCCTCATTACCTTAGCCAGCTTCATCCTGACCCACAACTTCTTCACTTTTGAAGGCCAGACATACCAACAATTAAAGGGAACAGCCATGGGTACCAGGATGGCCCCCTCGTATGCCAACCTATTCATGGGTCGCTTAGAGGGAGCCTTCCTGGTTACCCAGGCCTGCCAACCCGAAGTTTGGTACAGATTTATTGATGACATTTTCGTGATCTGGACTCACAGTGAAGAAGAACTCCAGAATTTCCTCTCCAACCTTAACTCCTTTGGTTCCATCAGATTCACCTGGTCCTACTCCAAATCCCATGCCACTTTCCTTGACGTTGACCTCCACCTGTCCAATGGCCAGCTTCACACGTCCGTCCACATTAAACCCACCAACAAGCAACAGTACCTCCATTATGACAGCTGCCACCCATTCCACATCAAACGGTCCCTTCCCTACAGCCTAGGTCTTCGTGGCAAACGAATCTGCTCCAGTCCGGAATCCTTGAACCATTACACCAACAACCTGAAAACAGCTTTTGCATCCCGTAACTACCCTCCCGACCTGGTACAGAAGCAAATAACCAGAGCCACATCCTCATCTCCTCAAACCCGGAACCTTCCACAGAAGAACCCCAAAAGTGCCCCACTTGTGACAGGATACTTTCCGGGACTGGATCAGATTCTGAATGTGGCTCTCCAGCAGGGATACGACTTCCTCAAATCCTGCCCTGAAATGAGATCCATCCTTCATGAAATCCTCCCCACTCCACCAAGAGTGTCTTTCCGCCGTCCACCTAACCTTCGCAACCTCTTAGTTCATCCCTATGAAATCCCCAAACCACCTTCCCTACCCTCTGGCTCCTACCCCTGTAACCGCCCCCGGTGTAAAACCTGTCCCATGCACCCTCCCACCACCACCTATTCCAGTCCTGTAACCCGGAAGGTGTACACGATCAAAGGCAGAGCCACGTGTGAAAGCACCCACGTGATTTACCAACTGACCTGCCTACACTGTGAAGCGTTCTATGTGGGAATGACCAGCAACAAACTGTCCATTCGCATGAATGGACACAGGCAGACAGTGTTTGTTGGTAATGAGGATCACCCTGTGGCTAAACATGCCTTGGTGCACGGCCAGCACATCTTGGCACAGTGTTACACCGTCCGGGTTATCTGGATACTTCCCACTAACACCAACCCGTCAGAACTCCGGAGATGGGAACTTGCCCTTCAGCATATCCTTTCTTCTCGCTATCCGCCAGGCCTCAATCTCCGCTAATTTCTAATTTCAATTTGCCGCCGCTCATACCTCACCTGTCTTTCAACTTCATCTTTGCCTCTGTACAACCGCCCCGACTGACATCTCTGCCCAAACTCTTTGCCTTTACAAATGTCTGCTTGTGTCTGTGTATGTGTGGATGGATATGTGTGTGTGTGCGAGTGTATACCTGTCCTTTTTTCCCCCTAAGGTAAGTCTTTCCGCTCCCGGGATTGGAATGACTCCTTACCCTCTCCCTTAAAACCCATATCCTTTTGTCTTTCCTTCTCCTTCCCTCTTTCCTGACGAGGCAACCATAGGTTGCGAAAGCTAGAATTTTGTGTGTATGTTTGTGTTTGTTTGTGTGTCTATCGACCTGCCAGCGCTTTTGTTTGGTAAGTTTCATCATCTTTCTTTTTAGACATATATATATATATATATATATATATATATATATATATATATATATATATATATATGGGGTTGATGGTTCTCTTTCCAAGCAATTTGAGCAAGAGAATGCCATTTCTCCGGAATCTGTTATAAGTATGACTGTTTGTTATTGCCATCAGTGTATTACTTTCACGATTAAGTCTCCCATTCGATGTTCATCGGTTGTGCACAACTTTGCTATATTCTGCTCATCCTGCAATTTTGAACTACCACTTGTCAGTTACAGTTAACATCATAACAGTTGGAGATCAAATGGTTTTAAATATTCTCCAGAGAAATGTGTTTATGTTAATTTTAATCATTCTTGTCACCCTTTTAACCTGTTTATTCTTACATTGAGTGGCAATGTTCCAAATTATAAAACTTCAGTGAAGTTTCTGTCTCTTAATTTTCCTGAGTGGCTGATGTGATTACCATATCTGAGGAATATTAAAGCCAAAAGTTTAAAGGAATTTAACATGTTTTACAATATATTTGCCTTGACTACGGGTGAATGGCTTAAGGGTTGTGGCTCAGCTAAGTCTTCTTATCAAGATCATCAGTTTAGTTCACCATGAGAGGATTTTACTGCCAACATGAGCATATAGGACAAGTGTAATTGCCAGCGTCTGTGCTGAGGCTGGTGAAGCACCGCTCCTCATCCCGCATCACGTGTGCATCTTACTCTGCACCCTACAGTCTCCAGCATTCAATGCTGCTGCCCGCCTTCCACTGGAGAGATTGTTCAGAACTAAGCCGCGAGCAACAAGTCCATTCAAGATTCACATTCAGCAGACTAAGTGGCTCTTAATGTGGATGATATTTCTATGTTTTATCAAGGTCGGAGTCATTTGTCACCTTGGTTAATAAGGTCACTAAGAATTACTTTACATTTATCAGTGTACAAAAAGAATTTTACTCCAGGCTATACTTTTAAATCAATTTTTTACAGAATTTTTATCTGAGCACTGTGACTGTATGGTCATTTACACTAATAGGTCAAAAAAGGGAGGTAATTACATTGGCTGTGCTGTGTCATTTCTAGAATGTATTCTCAAGATTCACTTGCCTGGTACATTCATAGTATGGGACACTGAATTATATGCAGTCTTAAGTGCGCTGGACCGGATGTTGTGTCTTCCTCATCTGCACCAACTCTTTAAGTGCCCTTCAGACTATTCATCACATATATCCACCAGAAAAGTATCTTCAATTGATCCACAGCATCCTTTTTCATTTACAAAGGCAGAGCAAAGAGGTGTCATCTTGCTGGGTACAAGAGCGTTTGGGCATTCAGTGTAATGAAGTAGCGAATGAAGCAGCTAAAAAGGCCTTCTTGGAAAATACTCATACAATTTCTGAATGTAATGCCCCTGTACATGTGGTTACCTCACTGTTGAAGCTCAGGAACATGTGTCTGTGAGAAGAGGACTGGTTAGGGTTGAGGAACAACAAGCTGCGGTCAGTGAAACCAGTGACATAGCTGTGGCAATCCTAAAAAAAAAATGCCTCTGAGCACTATGGGACTTAACATCTTAGGTCATCAGTCCCCTAGAACTTAGAACTACTTAAACCTAACTAACCTAAGGACATCACACACACCCATGACCGAAGCAGGATTCGAACCTGCGACCGTAGCAGTCGAGCGGTTCCGGACGAAAGCACCTAGAACCACTCGGCCACAGCAGCCGGCTGTGGCAATCCTCCTTCCAGCCACTGCAGCAGGTGGAAGTTCTCTTAACATGCCTTCAGATAGTCCTCTGATAAATGGATTCCTTCTCCGGCTGGAGGATCCACCAGTATGCAGTGCTTGTGGCATAGAGGTATCTGTACACCACATTTTAACGGTATGTATTTTATGAGAAGCTGTGAGGGCTGCCATCTACTTAGCAGCCTACATGCCCTCTATTTTAGGAGATGATGAATCAAATGTGGTCTGTGTCCAGTCTTCTCAGTAGTGTTTTAGGTAGAAGATTTTAATACGTTTCCAGTGTAGTTGCTTTATCTGTTTTGTTCCCATTGCTCAACCAAGCACAGTTCCCTGTTTTACAATTTTCTATGTTATATGGTTATAATCTAGGTGTTTTAGATACAAACTGCCTTGAGGCACACATCTTTTCATGTTTAGTGTCCCCCTGCAGGTCTGGTGGTTAGAATAGGCCTGAGGTATCTCTGCCTGTTGTAAAAGGTGACTAATAGGAGTCTCACACATTTTGGCCTTGTAAGTTCAGGTCCCATTCATGGTTTGACCTGCCACTTTCCAGATTCTACAGAAGTGTGGGCCATATGGGGAAGGATGCCTTATGTGGTGTATGAGTTATCCATAGTGCCCTTAGATTTGATCTCCTGAATCTCTTGTCATGGCTCTGCATCTCCACCTGCAGTTGAACTATTTGGGTGAGGACACTTTCTAGGGTATGTCATTTTCTTCTGTTGTCTCCTGTCCTCTTTTGCCCCCATGACAGTATGGATTTTTCTGCACCCAATATCCAGCACGGTAGCTGTCATGTACCCATTTGGTGGTAGCCCCCTCACAGCACAGGGATCGCACTGCTGATGCCTGAGCTGTAAACTCCCATAAACTCCCCATGTATACCAAGGAGTAGATGCCTGTCTTCCTGGGGCATCAGGACTCCTGGCAATGGCCATCATGCCAGGTGGACTTTGCTGTGGCTGGGTGGCGCCCGTGGGGAGAGTGAGTCAGTCCCATCAGGGCAGATGACGCACAACGAAGTGGGCTAAGTCATCTCTTACTGGTGATTGTGCAGCACCAGTAGTCTCTAAGAAGGGCAAGATCGAGTACAATGCTGACAGATATGCCCCTAAATCATTTCCCTCCCTTGCTACATCATGGAAGGAATGTAGGGCTACGGAAAGAAGAAAGCCATATTTGCCTCGATATTTAGTCTGTAGCAGAATGGACAGGGACACCTTTCTACCTATGAAGCCTCAATTTTTTTGTGGAACATCTTAAGGATAAGTCTGGGGAAGTGGCAGCATTGTCCAAGATCAGAAGTGGTGCAGTCTTGATTCAGACAGCATCTCCAGCCCAATCCCAGGCATTACTCACTTGTGACGAGCTGGGTAATATTCCTGTTTCCGTCACTCCCCATAAAGACCTCAACAAGGTCCAGGGGATTATTTTCCATTGCGACCCCCTCTGGGAGTCTAACAACGCGCTCCACGCCAATCTAGAACGGCAGGGTGTTCATTTCATCCGGCACGTTTACAGGGGACCCAAAGACAATAGGGTTGCTACCAGTGCCTTCATCTCGGCCTTTGAGGGTGATTCATTACCTGAAAAGGTCAAGGTGATGGTTTACCACTGTGATGTTAAACAATACATCCCTCCCCCTATACGGTGCTTTAAGTGCTGTAAATTCGGGCACGTTTTCCTGCTGCACTTCCAAAGCTACATGTCGAGACTGCAGACATCCACTGCATCCAGATACAACCTGTGCACCTCCTCCCACTTGTATCAACTGTGGAGAGCAGCTCTCCCCCTGCTCGTCAGACTGCATAGTACTCCAAAAGGAGCAGAAAATCATGGAGTACAAGACCCTGGACCAGGCTAAAAGTAAATTTGAACAATTACATTCCATTCTGTTGATGTCCACATATGCTGCAGCTGCATTACCATCACCATCACAAGAACCAGTCATGCCACACTCAGTGCCATCAACAGTTGGACCTCCTGGCCTCCAGAATACATCTGCCCCCTTGGTGGTAGGGGGAAAAAATCTCCTCCCAGAGTACCTATACCGGGAGCAAGCCCTCCCCCCCCCCCCTTCCCCCAAATGCAGGGGTCATCAGTCATCTCCCCCCAGCCTGAGAAGCAATAGCCTCCTCCCGTTCCTCTCATGGGGAAGGGGTCCCTTGGGACTCTCTCTCCCAAGATCTCTGCTATAGCCACAGCGGTCACTTGCCAGTGGCTAATGGAGCCAAAAGCTGCTAGTCGAAGAGCTTCATGGTCCTCCTCCGTGCCTGAAGCTACTTCATAGAAGTTCTCCGAGCAAGCCCCCGAAGAGAAGTGAGAGGGCAAGCAAAAAAAGGAGTCTGCTAAAAGAAGGACCCTCCAGTGTCCCCAACACCACCAATCCCTACCAATTCTGCTCCTGCAGAAGAGTTGGAGATCTCAGCATCTGCTGAGGACCAGAATATCACTGATGCCTCATCCACAATGGGAATGGATACGGATACTCAATCAGTGGCAGCGGGTGACCCTGAACTGTAACCTGCCTCCTTGCATGCTTAATGCCTTCCCAGCCTCACGATAGCGTCGTTATCCAGTGGAATTGCTGAGGTTTTTTCCACCACCTGGCCAAGCTATGGCAATTGTTAAGCTTTACACCTGCTTTCTGTATGGCCCTCCAGAAAACCTTGTTCCCAGCAATGTGGACCCCTGCCATTCGTATCTATAGGGGATATTACAAGGACCATAGCGACTATAATAGAGTGTAAGGTGGAGTTTGTGTCTAAGTCCTGAACTCAGTATGCAGTGAATCTGTGACCCCTCAAACCCCTCTTGAAGCTGTGGCTGTCAGGATAAGGATGACACAAGAAATAACTGTCTGCAAAGTATATCTTCCTTCAGATGGTGCAGTACCTCTGAACATACTGGCTGCATTGATTCATCATCTCCCTAAACCTTTCCTGCTTTTGGGAGATTTTAACGCCTATAACCCCTTGTGGGGTGGCACTGTGCTTACTGGCCAAGGTAGAGATTTTGAAACTTTCCTGTCTCGACTCAACCTCTGCCTCTTAAATACTGGGGCCCCCACACATTTCAGTGTGGCTCATGGCACTTAGTTGGCCATTGATGTATCCCTCTGCAGCCCAGGATGTCTCTCATCTGTCCTCTGAGGAGCCCACAATGACTTGTGTGGTAGTGACCGCTTTCCCATCTTCCTGTCACTCCTCCAGTGCCATTCCCCCAGATGTCTACCAAGATGGGCTTTAAACAAGGCAGACTGGGAAGCTTTCACCTCTGCTGTCACTGTTGACTCTCCCGCACATGGTACTATTGATGTGGTAGTTAAGCAGGTCACTAGAACAGTCATTTCTGCAGTGGAAAACACGAGATCCCTTGTTCTTTAGGGTACCCTCGGCAAAAGTCAGTACCTTGGTGGTCTCTGGAAATCACTGAGGCCATTAAAGAGCATCGGCGAGCTCCACAGCGACAAAAGCAGCACTCTTCCCTAGAGCATCTAATAGCTTTTAAATGGCTCCATGCCCACATTCGCCAGCTTATAAAAAGACATAAACAGGCATGTTGGAAAGAGGTACCTCTTGACCATAGGGTGCCATACGTCACCTTCCCAAGTCTGGACAGAGATCAGATGTGTTTGTGGGTACCAGGCCCCAACGGGTGTTACTAGCATTGACATCAATGGCGTGTTATTACCGATGCAAACACAATTGCCAAGCACTTTGCTGAGCACTATGCTCGAGCCTCCATGTCAGAGAATTATCTCCCAGCATTTCTCACCCTCAAATGGCGGAATGAAAGGAAAGTCCTCTCGTTCAATGAACGTCGCAGTGAACCCTATAATTCTCTATTTGCAGAGTGGGAGCTTCTCAGCACCCTTGCACAATGCCCTGCCACAGCTTCTGAGCCATATCGGATCCACAGTCAGATGATTAAACATCTCTTGTCGAACTACAAGCGACATCTCCTCGCCATCTTCAACTGGATCTGGTGCAATGGCGTCTTTCCATCATAATGGCAGGAGAGCACCATCATTCCAGTGCTCAAACCTGGTAAAAACTTGCTTGACGTGGATAGCTTTCAGTCCATCAACCTCACCAGTGTTACTTGTAAGCTGTTAGAATGTATGGTAAGTCGGTGGTTGTGTTGGGTCCTGGAGTCACGTGGCCCACTGGCTCCATGCCAGGCATTGGACTGGTGACAAGCACAAGACAGATGTTGGTTAGGTTGCCACACTTTTGGCATCACAATACAATCATGTGGTTAAGCCAAGTAAAGTCAGTTTTCTTGAACAGCAATGTCACCTTGATGATGTTAAATTTGGCCACATCATGAGTCAACTAGATCAAAATTACTTGGCAGAAGTGCTACACATGAACACTGCCCCACCAATGCAGTCCTCATACACACTACTGAAGAAGGAGTTAATTTGACAGATTTCATCATCAAAAGAACAAAAGGTGCATCAGTTGCTATACCAAGAAGAACACTGTGACGGGAGGCCATCTCTGTTCCTGTGCCATCTGCAAAACCTGGCACCATCCAACATGGTTGTCGACTCACTCTTACATGTTATCTAGGCACACAGCCCTCCAGCTCAAGCACAAGCAGTCATTGCCACGCAGACAGAAATAGAGCTGCATGCAGTTGTAGACTTGATTGATCAAGTACATGACATGCTGGCAACAACTCCCAATAGCACAGCCACAGCAGCATATGTTGCAAATATGCCTTCCGCACCTACCACTGCAGACACTGACCTGCACCACCTAGTCCTGAAGCTGCCTGTGTACATGACAGCACTAACCACAGAAATCAGCTGGTTGGCACACTTGTAGCCAGAGGGCAGCAGGCAGCATGGCAGCAGCAGCAGATCCAGCTACTGATGACGCAGGTTCTGCAACCGGCAACACATAATGCAGCCATTCTAGTGGCACTTCACTGAAATGAGAACAGCCACTGGACAGATTTTGTTGGCACCACACCCACTTCAGAAGCAATGCTGCAAAGTGCCATCTGCCCTACACACACCAAAATGCCAGCTGCAACTGGACTTAGGTGCACCTGGCTGCATTGCAATATCAAAGCATCTCTGCACCATGGAATAGTCTGGCTGTGTGAAATACCTTATCAACATGGGCTCTGACCTTTTGATATTCTTGCAAGCTATGCTGAGAGACCACAGCACCATCAAGCACTGTCTTATGATGGTTAACAACAACAGCATAAAAATGTGTGGTACAAGCCAGTGGGATTTTGAGCCATACATTCATGTGAACATTCACTGTGGCTGGTCAATGAGCCTACCCTGGATGCAGATTTTCTTGACTACTAAAAGATGCTATCCAACATTGCAAATGTCCTACTAATTGAATTAATGACGAATTTAATGATATTCAGACCATGGCAGCAGTCTGCTCTCTTTAAAATGAAGCTAGTGCAGTGTCCAAACCATACACCAACATCTCAACTAATTTCCATAGCTCACTCACCCATCTTGTGCACTTGGAGGACATAAATACTGATAGTCCAATACATTGTAACCCTTCCCAGTACTCTCTGTCACCAGTATTGGCTTGCACTGTCAGTCTTGTATCCTCGAAGTCTTTCTCGGCAGCATATATGAATAAAAGCTTCTCAGTTTTCAAGAAGTGTCAGTTCGAATAAAATTCTCGAGCTTTCAATAGCTATCTCCTCCATTGTCATCAGGAGTAAAATTACTGACTGCCAGGGCTGGCATGATTTTCTGCTTATATACCCACAATTATGGTTGCTGGCACTAATAAGAGAGGCCCAAAATGAAGCGTGTGCAGAAGGCGAGTTGAGCAGCTCATAGCAGCTCCGACCCACCGCAGGACCGAGTGACATCAGGTGGAGCGAAGGGCCGGCACCATGTTTGAAACTGCCACTCCCTTCTCCCTACAAGCATTAAACATTCACCGTTGCTTCCTTTTGACATCCAGAGCCCGCCCCTATGCCCTGCCCAGTGTGTAACCCTGGTCTTTGTTAAAATCGTTGCTGTTCATTCTAATCTCAACACCTCTTTTATAACAGAATTCCAGTATGTTGACACATGAGCCTAGACTCTCATGTTCTCGAACTGTATTTTGTGTCCATTTTCCAAGCAGAGCTCAGCTATGACCAACTTGTTGAACTCCCTTTGTTTAATATGTCTCTTGTGGTCAGTATAATGCTCTGCAATTGTGCAGAATGTCTCGGCTATATAGATGCTGCCGCACTTGCAGGGGACACCATATGCACCAGGTCCATGAACAGCTATATCATCTTTAACAGGGTGCAGCAAATCTCACATCTTGGGGGAAGGCTAGAACACTAGTCTAAATCTAGGTACCTGCAGTACACGTCCTAAACATGCTGCTCATTGCCTCACAGTATGGCAGGAAAGTCATCGGCTTGGCTTCTTCTGCCAATTCACAATGTGTCCTTCTTTGCTGACACCTGAAAGTGCTTACAGTGTCTCTTTTGCTGTAAACATTCTCTCTGAACACGTGTCTCAATTGCTGCAGTTCAGACTAGGTGGTCGTTGTCAGAAATAACTTTGGCTCTGTGTTCTAATTTGTTCAGGACCACTTTCTTGTGTAGAGGGTGGTGAAAACCATTGGCATTCAAATATCGATCAGTGTGAGTTGGTTTCCTGTAGACTGAATGACCAAGCCAGTCTCCTGCCTTTCACTCAGCTAAAACATCCAAGAATGGTAGCTTTGCCATCCTTCTCCATCTTGGTGGTAAATCTAATGTTGGGACAGACATCAGTTATGTAATCCAGGAATTGCTGCAGTGTGTAGTGTATTTTCACTATGAGGCCATATCAGGAAGGTGTCTTAGGAAGCAAGACAGACACAACATCACAGAATTCAGAATCTGCTCCTCAAAGTGCTTCAAAAAGAAATTTGCAACTGCACGAGACAGTGCTGAGACCTCTGCCATACAAGAAGTACATTGTCATTAGAACATGATGGAACAACTTTTTGATTCCAGGTGGAAACTGTTGGGCCAAAAGATCCAGCATGTCTTGTACTGGCACCCCTGTGAACTGTGATGCCACACTGAGACTAATCATTAGGTCATTTCAGCCTGTTTTCATTTTCTTCAGTGTTTCAACAAATGTCTGTGAGTTTACAACATGGTGTTCACAATGTCCTAGTTTTGGCACTAATAGTACTGCAAGATGTTTTGCCAGTTTGTAGGTGGATGAACTGATGACTAATGTGAGGATAAGGAACGTGTTCCTTATGTATCTTTGGCAGTCCATAAAGCATGGGAGGTCTGGTGGCACAAAGCATTAATTTCTACACCACTTCATCTGGTAAAGCAGATTCTTTTAATAACTTTTCTGTCTTCCTGATTCCAGATGCTGTCGGAATGTGACTAAGCTTCCAGTATATGTAATCTTCTAATAAATGTGGCACCTCCAGATGGTAGTCTTCAGTGTTCATAAACACTTTGGCAATTCCTTTGTTGGCTGGCAATATGATAATGTCTTCAATTCTCATGCAATAAACTTAAGCAAGCCATGTCATTCCTCTTGGCTAATATTTGATTTCAGTAGCTTAGTGTTTGACAGTATACGGCTGGCGTGCCTCACGTCCTCAGCATCGCCATGCGAGAGATGACAAATGCACTGCTCTATTCCACTAATGTGTTTTGGCCCTTTCTGATTGGTGCCAGTAGCCGTAATTGTGGGTATATAAATGGTAAATCAGTCCCAGCAGTCAGTTGTTTTACTCCAGATGAAGATGACAGAGATAGCCATCAAAAGCTTGAGAATTTTATTCGAATTGACATGGCTTGAAAACAGAAATTTTATTCAGTGTCAGGCTTACTATAACTAAGACTGATTTTGAAGCTACACTGTGACAGGGTACCATTTGACCATCATGTAATCCATGGTCTTCTACCTTGGACTTCCACCCCGAGAAGGACACTCTGTGTTGCCCATGAGAGGACTACTGTGCCCTAAATTCACGAACAGTGCTGAACAGCTTTCCGGAACTGCTCCTCTAAGACTTCAATAATGGTTTGGTAGGGCCAGCTATATTGCAACTGTACTCAGGCTCATTCACTACCTATTTATTCATGTGGCTCATCTGCAAAGGAGGTTGGTAGTGAACAGTTGCATTTGCAACCCTAATACTGATTCATATATTGACTATCCTTTGAACAGCTGTGAATTGAATACACAATTGTCTATACCACAACCTTGCACAAAATGAGGTACACTATACAAGTTCAGATTGAAACTTATTTATTTAAGAAAAAAAGAAACACTTTTAACTTTGTGACCATGGATATTAAAGTTCACAAATAGATCCGATCTGGATAAATAATAATTGGTGCAATTCATATACATGGTTTACTGTCTCATGCCTACACACTTTCACGTTGTTCCTTCACAGTTTATTCGCATACACTGGTGTCCATGCTTACACACACTTTCATGTTGTTCCTTCACAGTTTATTCGCATACACTGGTGTCCATGCTTACACTCACGGCACTTTGCCACTCCGAACTTACCACCACAACAGACAACGACCAAAGACCCCCTTTCCCCACTCATATCCCCAGCCCTGAGTTGGGTCACACGACACTACATTAATTAAAATAATTCCTAAACATGGGCACAATTTGTTTACAATTTTATAAGATTTAAATACCTAAACTAAATACATTACATAATTTTACACACATTTATCACCACATAATTTTATAATTCGTTGCAATAATGATAATAATAATTATAAACACTATGCAACAGAACTACAATGCTCATCAAAACACAAAACAAGTATTTTCATGTCCATTTTGCATTACACTATTTTCACTCTGCATTTAATACGTAATTTTATTCTTAAGTGCAGAAAATTAAAATCAGGAGTAATTTATGACATGCTATCAGACTACATAATTAGGAATAACTCCATGTTTTGGCACAGCTTCACCCCTCTCCCTTCATCTAATGACATCTTTGCACGAAATATGAGACATACAAATACTTGTCTGGTACTACAAAGATCAAAACTGAATGGTGTCTTCATAATAAAATAACAACTTACTTGGCAGTTGTTCTAAACATCTTTATAACTTAATTCTACTATGAAACATTTTGATTGAAGTACACCAGCCCAACATATTATTTCTGCTGCTGTGCTTTAAATTTAAATTATGAATCACTTGGAAGAGCTCCATATTATCCCCCATTACGTTACATACCCCCACTTCATGGAGACATTACCTTAGTAATGGCAACATGAAGTAGCACCAAACATAGCCATATTACAAAGATGATGAGACTTACCAAACAAAAGCGCTGGCAGGTCGATAGACACACAAACAAACACAAACATATACACAAAATTCAAGCTTTCGCAACAAACGGTTGCTTCGTCAGGAAAGAGGGAAGGAGAGGGAAAGATGAAAGGATGTGGGTTTTAAGGGAGAGGGTAAGGAGTCATTCCAACCCCGGGAGCGGAAAGACTTACCTTAGGGGGAAAAAAGGACAGGTATACACTCGCACACACACACATGTCCATCCGCATATACACAGGTGTCTGTGTGTGTGCGCGAGTGTATACCTGTCCTTTTTTCCCCCTAAGGTAAGTCTTTCCGCTCCCAGGGTTGGAATGACTCCTTACCCTCTCCCTTAAAACCCACATCCTTTCGTCTTTCCCTCTCCTTCCCTCTTTCCTGACGAAGCAACCGTTTGTTGCGAAAGCTTGAATTTTGTGTGTATGTTTGTGTTTATTTGTGTGTCTATCAACCTGCCAGTGCTTTTGTTTGGTAAGTCTCATCATCTTTGTTTTTAGATATATTTTTCCCACATGGAATGTTTCCCTCTATTATATTCATATTACTATATATATATAATTTTAATCATAACTATAATAGCACCAAAACATGTAGAACAATGTTATAGTGGTGAGTTAATCAGTGTGAGTACTGTCATCAGAAAAGTTACAAACATTATCCGACAATGTATCTAACCTAAATACATTATTAGATAGTCTCATATTGAGTCTGATTGGGCTGTCAAAATGCAAAGAAATTTATATTATATAAATGCCCATGTTAGTATATATGTAGGTTGCACGCTTACTGCACATTAACACTTCCACTTTTACACAGTTGTTTCTGTAGTTGCACGAGGTGGTTGTAACTATATCCTTGTGTTCACAGCTTTATGCATTGGAATGCCAGCTTTCCAAACTTGTCAGCCAGCAGTATTATGTTTCCTCTCATTAGCCAAGCCATCCTATCAAAATTTAATCAAATCCTCATAAATCTTGTCTAGACATGCACACCTACGTTTCCCAGGAGTCAGGGTATCCAAACCCTCTCTGGAACATCCTGTGTTCACTGATTAGCTCTTATTGTCGTTTATACAAATGACAAACATGCACACAAATCAAACACAAACATGGCATAATTAAATATATTCTATTTCACTCCTCAAATGTTCCCAAATCAGGAGCTCTGACATATTTCTACCCCCGCACCAAGAGAATTTATTCCCAGATGCAGATTCCCTTTTTTTTTTTTTTTTTAAAAAAAAAAAAAAGCACCCATACATCTATATCACTGTACATAAATAAACTCCGAATTTTTTCATGAATTCCCATATCATTTTTTACATAATATGTGGCAATATCTTGAAACCCATTCTTTCCTGCCATTTCCATGGATAACTAGATTTAACCATAATGTAGGGAAGCAGCCTACTCACGCCGTAGTAAATTGACATCAGTCTTTCCATTGTGTGCCAGCTAGTCTGCTGTAACTAGCTCTGACGTCATAAATGTTGCGCAATACTTTAAAAATCAAGTAAATAACCTGAAACGGTTCTAGCATGTCAGGAGTAATACTAAATCAATATGTGTTAATGTCAGTTCAATAACTTTAACCATTTTCAAAATTTGGACGTTTTTCTGTAAAAATCATTGGCGCAACAGAAAAGAGCTAGAGACTTAAAAATTTATATTTAGATTCCTTTTTCATAATAATTTAATAGAAACAGTCTTCTGTATCTCACAAATTAAGATTTTAGTTGAAATTCATGATTTTCTGGTTTTTGTCTTAAAAATTAAGGAAGCAAGATAGATTAAGTAGGCTAATAAATAAGGCTAGGATGTTTAAATTTAAGTAGAAGGGAGATCCGGTATAATCATAAAGATGTGAGAAGTTTCAACTGAATAACTATAAAACTATAGCGATAGTGTATCTCCAAAGCGCAGGTTCAGAGCTCGTCTACTGCGTGTAGTGTAATTAAATTAATTCTCTCGCCCAAAATATTTGACTTAGCCACGTCAGACTTTTATTATGATTACTTACCTGTGTGCTGAAGGCACATTTTTAATTGAGAGCTTCATCGGCCATCAGCAAAAGAAGCTATGATTTATTCAATAACTTAATGTGGTGCATTACTAGCCCAGCGGCTAGTTGGGAGAGCCGATTTGATCAGGTGTTCCCTTAGCCGTCCGCAACATGGCTTTATATATAAGAGTGCTGCGCGAGGAAAAAAGGCCCCAGTTCTCTCCAGACGCTGAATAGCACACCATCTGTGTCGGGAGTCGCATCGCGTCGGTATCATTGCTATAAACAGCCTCGAATGCCATATTAAGTTTCTCGGAGTCGCGTAACCATGAAATCATTTTCGAGTGAAGTGTTAATTCTGGGATGATTTTAATTATCTATCTTCAGTTTGCGTATGTCGTATTTTCACGTGCCAGCGCGGGACAAACATTCTACCATTAGTTAGCGTGGCGTTTGATGAACATTATCATCAAATTATGGCGAGCATTCACTCAAACATTTAATTTGGACAGTTATAGTTGCATCAGCGCATTAGACTCTGACCTGCTCTGTTAGTCAGATTGTGTGGATTTTTTTTTTTTTTTTCGTCTGTGACTTTCAGAATATAGAGAACGTTTTTTTTTTCACGATCATTTTTGATTATGAATCCCAGACAATCTCCTAATTCCTCAGAGCTATAAGCTGTAGCTATAAGTGTATTTCTCAGATGAAGTGGGCACTAGGAATTCTAATTACAGGCTTCACGTTTTGCTAATCACTTTCTGGTTGCCAAAATTGTAGTTAGAGAGCCAATGTTGAGAACAGCAAAACAACAGCATAAATAATAGGAACATTTTAAAGAACATAATTCCACCCGCAGCCCCACATATGGTTAAACGGCAGGGAATTGCATCTTTTCTACATTTTAAATAACAACATTAATTTCCACCAGCCGCCCCACATATAGTGCATCGGCCGGGAAGTGTTTCTCCATTCTACAAAATTTTATAATAACATAATTTCCACCAGCCGCCCCACATATGGTGCATCGGCCGGGAACACTGCAATAATTTCTACATTCTACATTACATTTATAAAACAAATAATTTCCACCTGCCGCCCCACAATAAATGGCAAATAAACTCACTAAGGTCATAAAACTTGTACATGCATCCACTTAGCCATTAATGTTCTTTCCCTTACTTCCCTCATTAACATCTTATAATAAGTAAGTTAATTATTTCCCATATGCCTATACAAATTGCATATTTAGTAAGTGCCATACATGGCTATCCCAGTAACAATCCTACCCGTCACACACCAGTATCAACTCCAGATGGCACAGATACATCAGAAATTTTAATAAAACCTCAACTATTTTCAAACAAACTATTTGCAGATTTCCTCCCTGCTTCTATATTCTCCACACTTATTTATACAGAAATAGAGACTACATATACAGTAGGTTTCAGTTCCCGTATGACTATTTCCAACAAGGCTTCTATCACCCCCACACCAGTTGTGCAAATTCATTCGACAACAGATTCACTTAATACAAATACATACAGTATAATGAAGTTTGTTGACCACCAAACAATGGCATTGCAACATACATAGTAACACAAATAATCCTCTAATTATAAATACACATATACATAGCCTCCAATTTTTTTTTAAAGCTGCATATAATAGTCATATCACACACCCTAAAATTTTTTAACTAGACACAATAGTGTACTTGGGAATCTCTTACTGCCTTACCCTTTATTCTTTCACCACATATTTTTCAAACTCCATTACATTTCTCAGTCCAAATGGCTATTTGGACACTAGATATACCAACCTACACGCTTTAGGGTGTGGACGACCAGTTATCTTGAAGGGCCCATGGTACAATTGAAATAACTTTTTGATTTCGCTATCAATGTCACTGGATTTTTTTCTTGTTCCTCACCAGCATCTTATCTCCCTCCTTGAACTTTGTTTTCTTATACCTTTCTCCATGCCTCCTCTGTCTCTCATGTCCTTTCTTTAACATTTTCTGTCTGGCCAGCTGCATCTTTTCTTGACTTGTCAAGCCTTGAGATGGAAGAAAATCCATGTGTTCTGCTATTAGATTGTCTGGTTTGATATCTTTCATGAGCTGATAGGGTGAGAATCCTGTCACAAAACTCTTCACTGTGTTCATAAGCTCCTCAAACACAGTTATACAGAGGGGTCCAAAAAACTGTATCCACTGTTTAAAAGTCCATAACTGGCAAACTAATTGATGGAGTTGTCTCATCTTTGGTAGTGTAATAGTTTGTAGTTCCGCCAACCGCCACACAAGTGTTGTAGTGCATTGTTTTTGTTTTGTCAGATGACAGTCACCATATAGTCAGTGTTTTGTTCTTAGGTTGGTTGGTTGTTTGGGGAAGGAGACCAGACAGCTTGGTCATCGGTCTCATCAGATTAGGGAAGAATGGGGAATGAAGTCGGCCGTGCCCTTTCAGAGGAACCATCCCGGCATTTGCCTGTTTTGTTCTTAGTTGCACCTAGTTACTCGAGTAAACATGGCTGGCTCAAGGCTTACATTCGATGAAAGGAAGTCAGTTTTGAAGTGGTATTTTAAGTACAAAAACATTAATGAGGTTCAATGGCAATGGCGAAATGAGTATCAAACAGAGCCACCAACACTTTTAGCGATTCGTTGCATTCGAGACAAATTTGAAGCCGAAGGCTGTGTTAAAGATGTACACAAACAATGATCTGGATGACCTGTAACAGTAACAAGTCCAGCTAACTCCCGTTGTGTGTTACAACAATTCACTCGCTCACCACAGAAGTCTGTGAGACAGTGTGCTCGTGAAACTGGAGTGAGTCACTCAAGTGTTTGACAAATTTTGAAGACAGAAAAGTGGAAGTGCTACATCCCATGATTGCTACGCGCAATGAATAAGGACGACCCAGATCATAGAATGGAGTACTGCGAGTGGTTTACTAACATGCTGTGCGATGATGAAGAGTTTGTAGAGATGATTGTGTGGTCTGATGAGGCACAGTTCAAACTCAGTGGTACAGTAAATCGCCACAGTTGCATCTACTGGGCCGCCAAAAATCCAAACATCCATGTAGACAAAGCCGTGAATTTGCCAGGAGTAAATGTGTGGTGTGGGTTGTCTTACTGGCACTTGATTGGGCCATTCTTCTTTGATGGCACAGTTACCAGTGAAGTGTACCTTCAGAAGCTTTGGACATCCATTCTACCTGCCATCCAAGATTTGTATAGAGATGGAAGAGTTTACTTTCAACAAGATGGTGCCCCAGCCCACTATCAAAATTGTGTTAGGGCGTATCTCGACGAAAATCTACCAGGAAGATGGATAGGCCATAGAAGTGCTGTGGAGTATCCACCACATTCCCCAGACCTAACTCCTTTGGACTTTTATCTGTGGGGAACACTGAAGGACATCGTTTATCGACAAAGGCCACACACATTGGATGAAGTTCGAGAATCCATCATACATTCATGTGCAAATATCCAACTGAACACGTTGCAGTCAGTAGTTCATGCTGCAGTTCAGTGGCATCGTTTGTGTGTGAATGTTAATGGTGACCATTTCAAACACCTACAGTGATGTCTTTAAGTTGGACTTTAAGCTACACTTTCACCAAAAATGAGACAACTCCGTCAATTAGTTTGCAAGTTATGGACTTTTAAACAGTGGATACATTTTTTTGGACCCCTCTGTATATTCTGCCCAAGTGCTGTGCTTTTTACTGGAATGTGTCCTACAGAGCCTACCCAGCTCCATCATATACCTCTCAGCCAGGTTTCCTGCAGGCTGATACACTGAAATCCTTATATGCTTTATCACAGATCTTTGCATAAACTTCCCCCACGCACTAGATACAAATTGTACTCCATTATCAGACAGAACATTCTCTGGTTTTATAACATTTACAAAGTAATCTTTCTCTAGCTTGTTAATTATATTCTGGCTAGTGGCCTTTTTCAGTGGATACAGCTTTACAAACTTGGAGAATACATCAACAGCTAAAAGAACATACTTCTCACCTCCCCAACCTGTTGGCAGCCTCCCAAACAAATCAATAGCGAGCAGTTCACTATTTCTTTTAGGAACAATATTCTGCATCTCTTCTTGTACTGCAATAGTATTATACTTCACTTTTTGACACTTTTCACAAGAAGCCAACTGTCTCTTTATCCTCCTGGCCATGTTGTTAAAACTAACATAGTCCTGTAGTAATTCCAAACATTTCTGAGCCCCTTAATGCTCATGGCTAAGGTGAATGTAATTGAATAATGTTTCCACATGCTCATATGGAAAACATACCTTCCACTCTTTCTCCAGACCGTCGCCTAAATAAAATCCTCTTATAAATTCTATAATATTTAGAATTTTTTTCATATTCTTTACTTCCAAAGTTTGTTTTGGTAAACTTCAAGGTTTGGTCCTCATTCTGAAGTCTCCTCACGTCCTTACAGATGGATCTGATTTCCTTCTCATCACTCACTCCTTTCATATACAGTATCTGTAGTTCTTTCTTGTCTCCATTCCCTTCATGTTCTTCTCCAATAAAAGGTAATCTTGATAAGGCATCAGCCACATTGTTGCCTGTGCCTTTAACATATCTTATCTCATAGTTAAATTGCTGTAGAAACATGGGCCATCTCATGAGTCTATTATTTAACAGCTTACATTCTTGCAAATAGCTCAGAGCCTTATGATCTGTGTAAACAATCACTTTCCTACCTTCCACATATATCCTGAAGTTCTGAAATCCAAAAGCTATGGCTAACAGATCCTTCTCTGAGAGACCATACATTATTTCATGTTTGGACAGCATTCTGCTTGCAAAAGCGATTGCCTTGTGCTCTGTCTTCCCACCTACTATCCGCTCCTGAACTAGCACTACCCCTATCCCGTAGTCTGAGCTGTCTGCCCCAATACAGAAAGGCATAGACAAATCTGGATAGTACAAAATTTTGCTATTTTTTAAGCTATTCTTTATGGCTTTAAATTCCCTGTCACACTCAGGTGTCCAGCACCAGGTTACACTTTTCTTTAATAGTCTACATAAGTTAAGTGAATTCAGGCTATAATCACTTATACACTTCCTATAGAATGAACATAGTCTATAAATGATTTCAATTGTTTCCTGTTTGTTGACACCTTGCAGTCAACAATAGCCATGATGTTCTCTTTATTAGGCAAAATGCCATCAGGAGCTAGCTGATGACTGAGAAATAGTAATGTTGCTTGAAAAAATTCACTCTTACTTAAGTGTCATTCCCCCTTTAGATATAGCCTTGAATACATGCTCCAACAGCTGACAGTGCTCTTGCCAATTGCTACTCATGATAAGAATGTCATCAACATACACTGTCAATTTTCTCATTAGTTCATCACCCAACACCTGACTTAAAGCCCTTACAAAAACTGCTACAGATATTGATAAACCAAATGGCACAAATGTAAACATAAGTCCTTCCTTAAAATAAGAAAGCAGTGTACTTTCTGCTCTCTTCAGCCAATTGCACCTGCCAAAACCCTTAAGTCAAATCTACACTGGACAGAATTTTAGCATTATAAATTTTTTGCAACAGCTCATTCATGTTCTCTGGCTGATCATGTTCCTTGATTATTATTTTATTTAGCTTTCTTGTATCCAATACTATTCTTATAAAACCATCTCTCTCTTTCACCACTACTATTGGATTACAATACTCACTCCTCCCCATTTCCAGTATGCCCCACTTCAACATCTTCTGTATCTTGGCCCTTACAGCCTCTTTATCAACTACTGCTATAGGATAAGGTTTGGCCCTTATTACTTCATGTGACAATACTCTCAAAACATAATTGAAATCTACAACTTCTCCAGGTCTGTCAGAGAACACATGCTTATGTTTACACAAATCTGTAAGCTGCACCTTTTGTTCCTCATTTAAATGTCCCATTTCATTTACTTTGTCATATATCTGCTGGTCAGTACACATTTCATCACCTAACTCATCTATCCTTTGTAAATAAGTCAGTGTCCCACCCACTTTTAATTCCCCTTTAAATTTTATTCTTCATCTGTTTCCACCAGCATCAAATTCTACCACTCTGTCCTTTACAAAAATACTACAGTCATATTTGTACAGGAAGTCCATACCCAAAATTACATCCAATGCCAAATCCTTCACCACAAAGCAACTAATATCAAAACAATAATCACTACTATTAAATTCCAGTGATACTTCTCTGCTGATGGGGTTACTACATGTCCCAGTGGCTGTCTTAATATTGACTCCTGTAACTGGTAGTTCTATTAATCATAAACAGTTAATTTCTGCCAGAAACATTCAGAAAGTGCAGATAAACTTGAGCCAGAGTCTAATAATGCTATATCTGTAATTCCTCCCACATTAATATCAATTATTTGGCTGTATCACCACTATTTTTACTCTGTCCAGCCCTGATTCCTGTAATAAATAACTTTCTATTTCACATATGTTATCCTCTTGCATAATGCAAATATCTTTAGATCTTTCTCCATTGTGAAGCCCCAGTACAAAAAGGGCAATAAAGCTGAACTAACTATCGACCTATCTCTTTGCTGACAGCTTTCTCCAAAATTCTAGAAAAGCTAATACATGTAAGAATTACTGATCATCTCATGAAGAATGGAGTTCTCAGCAACAGCCAATTTGGCTTTCAAAAGGGCCGTTCAACAGAAGACGCAGTCTAGGCACTTGAAAATGAAGTCCTACAAACCCTTAATGAAAAAATGCTAGCACTTGATGTCTTCTATGATTTACCCAAAGCATTTGACTGTGTTGATCAGCAGAATCTCTTGCAAAAACCAAAATTGGTAGGAATAAGTGGTGTTGCAGGCAATTGGCTACCTCTAAGACAGAAAACAAAAAGTTGTCTTGAATAGCTCAGGTGGAGTATGTGACACTTCCTCAGATTCTGAACAGAGTTCCATTACATGTGGAGTACCTCAGGGCTCAATTCTTAGGCCACTATTATTCCTGATTTTTATAAATGATCTACCATCATGTACAAGCCTGCAATGTAAATTTACATTATTTGCTGTTGATACCACAATTTTTATGAGTAGTAAAACAGTCGATAATCTTGAGGAACTCATTAATCACATACTCTCAGATGTGGTTAATTGGTTAAAGGTGAATGGTCTCTCATTAAATTCCAGTAAGACCAGCTTTATTCAGTTCTGTACAAAAACAGAAAAAGAGAGAGAGATAAGTGTGACATGTGGTAATCAATCAATAGAAAGAATGGAAACAACAAAATTTCTTGGGGTGCACATTGACAAGAAAATGAACTGGTCTTCACACATTATTGATCTCTGTAAGAGGCTTAGCTCTGCTACCTATGCTTTACGGGTTGTCACTACATGTGTTGAACCTAACACTGCAAAAGTGGCATACTATGACTATTTTCACTCTCTCATTGAATACGGCATTATTTTTTGGGGCAACCAGCCATTAGCAAGGAAAGTGTTCATTTGCACAGAAGCGAGCTTTAAGAATTTTATGTGGATTGCACCCAAGGGACTCGTGTAGAAATAGCTTTTGAAAACTTAAAATATACACAACTATATGCCAATATATTTTTTCTCTCATGTGTTTTGTTTGTAAAAATATAGAGATATTTCAACCAAACAGTAATTATCATGAGCATAGCACATGGAGGAAGAATGACATACACAGTGAGCACAGAAATTGAGCTTGGCACTTAAGGGTGTCCACTATACTGGAGCAAAACTATTCAATGCTCTTCCTCCTGAAATAAAGACAGAGTAAGTTTAAGAAAGCACTAAAAATATTTCTGCTAGAAAAAGCTTTTTACAGTCTAGATGAATTTTTGACTAAATAAATTGTAAAATTTTAATATTATATCATACAAGTTGACATAATGCCACTAAGAATGTTATTTTACCTGAGCTGTGGATCTGTGTGTGCTCTGTATCTGTTTTCTGTAGTGCTTTAATGACTCTAAGAAAATATGTATTTTCTTTTTCTGTATTGCTGCCCAAAGAATTTACTGTATAAATTTTTATATAATTATGTACTCAAATATCTGTATATGCTATAAGATTATCAGATTGTATATGTAAAAAACTGACTCATTCCACGTCCTTGTGAACCCAACACAGTTGGACCTATGTAACACGAAATACATCAAATCAAATCAAATCAAACATACATCAGTATCCCCTTCAAACAGATCCTTAATAGCAAACTCAACATTCTCTTCATCAGTAAACACTTCCGAACTAAGTTGCCGTGGTCGATCTGTAGAACTTCTTCTCCCTGACGTTTCATTCTCAACTATGGAGAACATCTTCCGAGGTGAGTTGACGACTGGCTGCTAGGAGCTGGGGCCGTCGCTTATATGGAGATCGTAGAGGGCGCCACCGCACGTCACATGGTGTCGATGTGTAGCTATCTCTGGCTATCGTCTGTTGTCTCGATTGCAGGCAATCGTTTGTCAAGTGATTGATGCAACGTCGACCGCCATATCTTGTCCAATTTTAATCCTTCTTCTTTATGATTAATATTGTATTGATGTTTGTGGATTTCAACTGCCTCTCTATACATACGTGTATAATAATGCGACGTCCTCGCTAGCACGCTTGTCTCACCAAATTTTATTTCGTGATCTCCATCCTTAAAAACAGTTCTGCTACTGCCAATTTGTCGATATGTCCCAAGCGACAGTTTCTTTTGTGCTCCATCAACCGTGTATTGATGCTTCTTTTTGTAGTTCCTATGTAAACTCTGCCACAACTACACGGAATTTTATATACCCCTGGGGTGGCTAGGGGGTGACGAGCATCTTTTGTTGATCTTAGGCATTCACTAATTTTCTTAGTAGGTCTGAAAATAGTCTCCACCTGAAACTTGGCTAGTACTTCCCCAATGCGATCCATGATGTTATGGATGAACGGAAGAAATACTTTTCCAGCTGATGGTTGTTGCTGTCTCCTATTTTTAGGCATTTTTCTACCTGGGTGAAGTGCTCAGTTAATCTCATTTTTCGTATAACCATTTTTCGCAAAAGCCATTCGTAAATGATTTAGTTCTTCTTGTAAGTAGCCTGGTTCACAAATATTATTGGCCCTATCCACTAGTGTTTTTATGACCCCCCTCTTTTGCCTAGGATGGTGGTTTGAGTTCTTATGGAGGTAGCGATCAGTATGTGTACCTTTCCTGTAGAGCTTATGGCCTAAGGTCCCATCCGACCGTTTGATAACTGATACATCCAAAAAGTTAAGTTGTCCATTCTTCTCTTTCTCCATAGTAAATTTGATTTTTGGGTTGATGCTATTTAAGTGCACCAGGAAATCACTCAAGTCTTCTTCCTCATGATTCCATATTACAAAGGTATCATCCACATACTGATACCACTTTGAGGGGCTTTTTTTGGCCGACTGCAGTGCTTGATGTTCAAAATATTCCATGAATAAATTCACAATTGCGGGGCTTAGGGGGCTTCCCATGGCTACCCCATCAATCTGTTCATAAAATTCACCATTGTACTGAAAATAGGTCGAAGATAGACAGTGTTGGAACAAGGCCACTATATCAGTAGGGAACATATCAGCTATATGAGAGAGAGCTTCATCAACTGGAACCATAGTGAACAAAGACACTACATCAAAACTGACAAGGATGTCATTAGGACCGACAGTAAGTGTAGATAGTTTTTAATATGATTCTCAGTTTTGCCTATGTAAGGTTGTAACAAAGAGGCAAGGTATCTGGCTAGTTCTTGGGTAGGAGCTCCAATTGCGCTGACTATCGGTCTCAAAGGAACATCAGGCTTATGTATCTTTGGTAATCCATATAATCTCGGAGGATAAGCCTCCGTTTTACAAAGATACTTTTTAACTTCTGTAGGAATGGAAGACTGTTTTATGAGACGATTGGTGGCATTCAGCACATTCGTTGTGGGATCCTTTTTCAACTTCTTGTATGTGCTGGGTTCCAGGAAATCACTGATCTTCTTGTGATAATCCTCAGTATTCATTAAAACAGTAACATTTCCCTTGTCAGCGGCAACTATAATAACATTCTTGTCTGCATTGATCTACCACAATGCCTTCCTTTCCCCTTGAGACAGATTACTGCTGGGTGACTTAGCTTTACGTAATATCCTGGAGGTTTCCATCCTAATTTCATCAGCAGAATATGATGGTAACTGACAAATTCCTGACTCTATATTAGCAATAATGTCCTCCATAGGAACCTTGGATGGAGTGATTGCAAAATTCCCTCCTTTAGACAGAACAGAAAGTTCCTCCTTAGACAATTCTTTTTCTGATAAATTAATAACCATTTGGGAATTGTTTGGAATCGGTGTTTCCTGTCGACCCTCTTGTAGACAATCAAACTTCTCCTTCTGCCTATTGGAAGACACTTCTGCACTAATCTCCATAGATCTGAATGTTAAACTGTCCACTTTGCTCCAATGACAAAATTGCATAGTATTGCTAATAAGTAAATGAAGATTTAGCAGTTGACTATCACATACCGCCAGTCCTCGTCGTGTCTGATGTATCCGCTCACGTAGTAATGCCAGTTCCATACGAGAATAAATACGGTTAGCTTGTGCTGAATGAAACATTCTTCTCACTTTTAAAAACTTGGGAACTATACCGGTACAACGACAGCGTAGCAGAAAAGTGAGTGAGCGAAGTTGTTGACCTTTCTTCTTGCGTAGGTTCTCCAGTCGTCATACCCTAGTTGACATTTCCTCCCCGTAGAGGCGTCGAATCATCCCATGTAGGTTTTCACAGCCGGCGTCTTCATCAGTAAACACTTCCAGGCTAAGTTGCTGTGGTCGATCTGTAGAACTTCTTCTCCCTGACGTTTCATTCTCAACTATGGAGAACATCTTTCGAGGTGAGTCGACGACTGGCTGCTAGGAGCTGGGACCGCCGCTTATATGGAGATCGTAGAGGGCGCCACCGCACGTCACGTGGCATCGATGTGTAGCTATCTCTGGCTATCATCTGTTCTCTCGATTGCAGGCAATCGATTGTCAAGTGATTGATGCAACGTCGACCGCCATATCTTGTCCAATTTTAATCCTTCTTATTTATGATTAATATTGTATTGATGTTTGTGGATTTCAACTGCCTCTCTATACATACGTGTATAATAATGCGACGTCCTCGCTAGCATGCTTGTCTCACCAAATTTTATTTCGTGATCTCCGTCCTTAAAAACATGTTCCACTACTGCCGATTTGTCAATATGGCCCAAGTGACAGTTTCTTTTGTGCTCCGTCAACTGTGTATTGATGCTTCTTTTTGTAGTTCCTATGTAAACCCTGCCACAACTACACGGAATTTTATATACCCCTGGGGTGGCTAGGGGGTGACGAGCATCTTTTGTTGATCTTAGGCATTCACTAATTTTCTTAGTAGGTCTGAAAATAGTCTCCACCGTATTTACCATTACACAAAATTTTGGCAGTGGAGTGGTGCACACAGATGTGAGGAAGACAAAGTAGTGTGTGCTGTGCCACTGTGCTGCAAAGGTGGATTTCTTAGTTTGATTCTGCAAGTCTTGGACAACATGGGTCAAGTTTACTGTGAGCTCCCCAAGCAATGTGCACATGGTGTCACTCTGGCAACATTCATGTCATTTTCTCACATTGTCAGCAGCAGAACAACACAAAGGGAATTCTGAAAGCAAGAAACTGCAGGGCAAGCTGGAATTTTGTAACAGGAAAACGTATTGCCAAAGCCATAAAACCTGCACTATGGAGCAATAGAAGAAAGTTATTTGGTCAGGTGAGTGTTGTTTCATGCTGCTTCCAACTTCTGGCTGCATTTACATCCCAAGAGTGAAACATGGACAGGGTTCAGTGATGCTTTGGGCAACCATATCATGATATTCCATGGGCCCAGTGGTTGCTCCATACTGTGACAGTACTGCCAAGGATTATGTGACCATTTTGGCTGATCTGGTCCGTCCCACAGTACAATGTTTGTTCCCCAACAGTGATGCGGTTCATACAGCTTGCGTTGTCCAAAACGGGTTTTGTGAGCACAAAGATGAATTGTCACATCTCCTCTAATCACTAAAGTCACCAGATCACAATATTATTGAGCCTTTGTGACCTGAACTTTCCACTATCTTGCAGGTAGAATGGTATACGATTCCCCTGAATGCCATACGGGACCTGTATTTATCCATTCCAAGATGACTGCATGCTACATTGTATTTGACATCCCAATATGCTATGTTTTTGATGTTCTGTATTTTTGTCCATCCCATGAGCATATGGTACAAGTTTCTTTCTCATTAGGTTTATATTAACTTAATAATTCAATTTTTCATAAAGCTATTTTTCTACAATGTTTCACCAATACTTCAGATTATGTGTGGAATAATTGAAAATAGCTATTACTAATGACAAACGCTTTCATTCACATCTCTGCCTCCAATACTATCCTTAATAAATTCTGTATTTTTTCAGTTATTATTAATTTTGATACTGTAGCATGCCAGCAGAAACCAAACTAACTCCCCTACATTTCCACAGCCTTCCAACGAAGAACACAATTTTACAAATTACCTGTAGGTAACCAGATCCTTTACATACAGGCCACTATATACATTAATTTGAGTATCACACAGTATAGCTAATCTTGTTTTCAACATAAAATGTAGATAAGAAAATATTAAATATTTTAAAGCTCACCACTAACAATAATATGTGACAAGAACGAAATTTTCATTCTGCAGCGGAGTGTGCGCTGTTATGGAACTTCCTGGCAGTTGTTAGAGCACTTGCCCGCGAAAGGCAAAGGTCCCGAGTTCGAGTCTCGGTCCAGCACACAGTTTTAATCTGCCAGGAAATTTTAATAATATGTTATTTAGACAGTGCTTAGGAAAATCAGTATATGCACTGTAGTGAAAAATTACAGTCCATATGGCAAATAAAAGAAAACAAGAAATTAACATGTTCACTGATGAACAAAAATTTGCATGCATCACTATACTTTGTTGCTACCCATCAATTTATCAGATGGATTCAATCATTTATTTATTATCAAAGACTCTCTGGTACTTTACTTTTGTATTCTACTGTTGATCTTTTTAAATTTGTTCTCACATGGAGACTACATGACATTTGAACATAAACTAACAAAGTTTTAGTATCACAGATTACAGTTACTATTTCTCTCTCAACAAGTATTAGCTCAACATTTTGATAGTTATTGACAAAATCTCGAATTTCATGTAAATTAGTCACTTCATTGGCATTGTTACAGTGTTGTTTCAAAATAAGGTTGCATAATTTCTGATCAGTTGTCGAAGTATGAGAGGCAAAATTACAAAATTTTGCATCAGAGTTGGGTGTTGATATATAAACCCACATTATTCACAGCATCACTACAAAATTGAATATTACTGTTTCTAAGGTGACTGCCAAATTCATTCAAGTACTTCAACCATGAATTAAGTGGTGATTGACTACAAAATCTTAATAAGCTTTACAAAGCAGATACAGTTTTGAAAATCACTGGTACTTCTTTCAATACAAATCAATTGCAAATGACAGATTCCATACAGTTTTCTGTAACTAGGGTTGAAAGTTCATCTACTGTTGACACTTCAGGCAAGGATTCATCTTTTAAAGCAGGAAAGAAAAATGGTGTCAACACCAAGATTATCTACTGCATTTTTAACCTTCTCTAAAAATTGTTCACTTCACTCTCAGTAAGAATTTCTATGTCATTAAATACATTATTTACATGTTCCTCTTTGCTAGCTATTTTAGACACATCACAGTTTTCAACAATAATTACAGAGTTCGATTCAACTACAAAAATAGTTTCTGGTTCAGTCACATTTTTGTCTACAGTTTCAACATTGTCTTCAGCATAACCAACATAAACTTTTACTTCACTACTGTAATAATGCTTCCTTAGTCCAAATCTCCCAGGTGTCAGTGACAGCTCAATTATTCCTTTGCCCTCCACAGAAACAATGTTGTTTTCCCCACTCTGCTCCCTAAAACAATATCCACTATTCTCACCCCATCTTTTGAAATAATTGAATGTTCCATAAGTCTTAAATGTTCATCATTTTCCAATCATGACTGTACAAATAGCACAATCAATAACCTTTTCAAGTCTGAGTGCCTCGATTATACTGGTTAGACATATTGTCTTCTGTGTGCCGGACAGACACTCGAACTCGGGACCTTTGGCTTTCATAGGCAAATGCTCTACCAAGCACAACTCATGCCCTGTCCTCACAGCTTTACTTCTGCCAGTACCTCGTCTCCTACCTTCCAAACATTACAGAAGCTCTCCTGCGAACCACGCAGAACTAGCACTCCTGGAAGAAAGGATATTGCGGAGACATGGCTTAGCCACAGCCTGGGGGATGTTTCCAGAATGAGATTTTCGCTCTGCAGCAGAGTGCACGCTGATATGAAACTTCCTGCCAGATTAAAACTGGGTGCTGGACTGAACTTGAAGTTGTGACCTTTGCCTTTCGCGGGCAATTGCTCTACCAAGTACAACTCATGCCCTTTCCTCACAGCTTTACTTCTGCCATTACCTCATCTGCTACCTTCCAAACTTTACAGGAGCCCTCCTGCAAAACTTGCAAAACTAACACTCCTGAAAGAAAGTATATTGAGGTGATATGGCTTAGCCATAGCCTGGGGGATGTTTCCAGAATGAGATTTTCACTCTGCAGCAGAGTTTATGCTGATATGAAACCTCGTGGCAGATTAAAACTGTGTGCTGGCTTGAGACTCAAACTCAGGACCATTGCCTTTACTGGGCAAGTCCTCTACCAAGCATGACTCACACCCCATCCTCACAACTTTACTTCTGTCAGTACCTTGTCTCCTACCTTCCAAACTTTACAGAAGCTCTCCTGCGAACCACACAGAACTAGCACTCTTGAAACAATGTCTACCCGTAGACACATTCAGAGTACCAGGTAGAAGGACTGGTGGTGCATGTAAACATGTTCAGAGCACACAGGGACAGGTACAAGGGCATGCATGTTAACACGTCCAGAGCAGTTAAAGTGTTAAATGCCCCTACAAAGTGTTACACCCAGGTATTCATATGAGTGTCTGCCTCTGTAACTTAGTGGTGAACATAGGTGACTGCCATTTGGCAGACCTGGGTTTGATTTCTGTTGTTTCCAAGGATTTTTCCTTGGTGAGAGGACTGGTATGGGCTGCACTGAGCCTGATGATGCCAATTTAAGAACTATTTGAATAATAAATAGCGGCTCCATGGTCTGGAAAGTCAGTAAATGGCCAGGAAAGCAGTGAGCTGACCACATGCTCCTCCACACATTTGCATAATGCCACAATGGAGAGGAAAACATGAGGGTTGATTGAGCAGCTATGTCTCTCTCTTCTTCTTCTTCTTTTTTTTTTTTTTTAAAAAAAAAAAATAAAATAAAAAAAAAATAAAACCTGTGACTCATTGATATTGTAGTCACAGGATAGCACATTTTCTCATTCTGTGAAGTGGACAATTTTACATTGCTGAACACTGAAAGCAAGTTGGTAATCTTTGCATCACTTGAAAATCTTATTAAGATCTGAGTGAATATTTATGCAGCTTCTTCCAAACAGTTGGCTGTGTAATTTTGTCAACATACCAGTACCTGCCTCCTTCCTGAATTTAGTGTGTGGATGCAGCAGTAAAGCCAGTTTATAGTAAGACTAAGTTGTAAGCAGCAATTCGCCAGCTCTCCCATTTCAGTGTTTGAAATCTTGACTGCTGTTCATTCTCTATATTACACAAGCTCTTTCTTCCTAGCACAAGATACTATAATTCTTGTAGTTATTGAAGCCCTAGACCTGCCTCTGTTCAGTTTCACCCTTTATTTTAAGGGAAAAGGAATAGATTTGAAGCATTGTTAGAGTTTACATCAACATTGTCTATTTTATAAATTTCTACCTAGCATTCTTCATATAATTTCTCTCTAAATGTGCACCTGGACTGCAGACTTCTACCTACAAACAAACACAAATATTACATAACTTAATTTTTACAAGGTGATAATTAAAAAATTATGACTATCCCTTGCACTTACTGCGTATAAAAAAATTATATGCTTAAGTGAATAGTAGTTACTGTTATGACATGTAATCAGGAGGATCCCAGGATGGTTCAAATAATACAAATAACTAAAGAAATACTTAGACATTAATTAGTAAGAACTTAAGAAAATATGTGAATAAATATAGTTAGTAAGTTATGTGGTCATAGTAATAAAGAATTACACACAGGAAAGTTCAGGATGAAATAACAGCAATATGGAAAGGATAGATTGCTACTCACCACACAGAGAAGGCTTTGAATGACATACAATCACAATGAAAAAGAACACTAAAAATATTTTAGCTTACAGACAAAGTGCTCCTTCAGAAGTAGATAAAACATATATGTTCACTAGACAACTCACTCACATGTAGTCATTGTCTCTGAGTACTTGATTATGCTTAAACAGTGGAAATTAGGATTTATAACTGTTATTGATTTAAAAATTATTAAATATGTGAAATTAAAATCAAATCCAATTTTGGTCAATAAATTAAGTGTAATAACTCTTGACATTAATACCTCTTAAGTAGCACAGAAATCAATGTGTTATCATCTCTTCTAAGTAATGGGGGGAATTTGTAAAACATGTGGTACTACATATGCATACTGGAAGTATTGACCCATACCCAATATATTCCATTCTAATTTGTTTCAACTTTTTCTAAATAAGAAGAAACTACATATTTTATGGGCATCAAATTGGCCCCTCCCACCCCCTGCACACACCCCCACACACACACTTGCATGCGTGCTTCAAATGAGCATTAGATTTAGCTTCTCAAATAAATTTTGCAGTGTTGTTTCCTTTAGATCCCATCTTGGCTCAGTTAGCTTATTCTGTAGCCTAAAATCCTCTAGTAGATAAATTTTCTTAGACCCCAGAAAATTATTTTCTGCCCAATGACTGGAAAAACTATATAATATAGTTTTTTTTTATGGCTAAATTCATGATATTAGATATGACATTCATGATAGAAGAACTGAGCGAGGTGGCGCAGTGGTTAGCACACTGGACTCACATTCGGGAGGATGACGGTTCAATCCCATCTCCGGCCATCGTGATTTCCCTAAATCGCTTCAGGCAAATTCCGGGATGGTTCCTTTGAAAGGGCACGGCCGATTTCCTTCCCCATCCTTCCCTCACTCGAGCTTGCGCTCCGTCTCTAATGACCTCGTTGTCGACGGGGCGTTAAACACTAATCTCCTCCCTTCCTCCTCCACCCCTCCTCCTCCATGATAGAAGTGAGAATGTTCAGCCAACTCAGTAAGTTGTCCACATGATTGCTCCACAATTTATTTTGTTTACTAGTACACCAAGGAATCTGACACTGTTTGCAGTGTCTAGGCTTTTTCCCCATGTAGTATATTTCACTTATACACTGCGCTGATTGTTTTGTGGTAAAATGAATAGTTTTTGTTTGTTTGTTTGTTTTTTTTTTTTTTTAATTTTAATTTCAAATTACCATTTTTGATCCATATCTCCAGTTCCCCAAGTGTCTACTCAATATGTTGGATTAACTTTTAATCAGTTTCACAATAGACTGTCACAGTCAAGTCATTTGTGTCGAGGATAGTATCAGACTGAAATTGCCATGTCATATCATTGGTGTAATAGAGAGAGAGCATCCAGCCAGAGAGGAAATTCTTGCCACTGTTAAGATAAAGTACTTTTTGTTTTCTATTTACTAAATATTATGACACCCAAATAAGAGATTTTTCTTGAGGAACCATAGCTTATCAATTTACAAAGAAGCAGGTTATAATTTACAGTATCTAAAGCTTTTGTGAGGCCACAAAAGAAAAAGTACATTCTGTTAGTGGGACAGTTTCTAACTTTTGTGCTCAACTTATTTACTACACGAGTTGTGCCACAGCCTTTCCTGAAGAAGCCAAACTGATTCCATAAAATAATACTGTGTGGTGAATTATAATTTCATATCTGGACCTATGTTTAAGCATTTTCAGAGATAACATCCAAAGACGACATGAGGCCAGCATTACAATTATATATCTCTATATACAGAAGCTGCAGGTAGCTGAAAAGTTCATTTATTTTGTGCCAATAATTTTCTTGTGTTCATGTAGAACCTTAGTCAGTTTCACAAAATTGTTGAGCCTTTTGTAACCACTAGTTGACATTCTGCCGTTTGGCTTCTGTGTCAGAGTTTTCAACCAACATTTGTTTGATGATTTTTCTGATCTTTCACCAGCACGAGCAGTTGGCATAATCAAAGCATGAGCAGTTGGCATAATCAAAGCTTCACCCTGCATTTCTTAGGCCATTTTGTTTTTTACCTATTAGTGTTGTTTAGGTATGACATATTATTTATAATTAAATTTTTAACACAATTCCTCATAATAGACATTTTACAGAAAGATATTTATCAAACAAAATTTTTTTGCCCACAGAATTTTATCTCCGATGTTTATGTAAACCTCGTAGAAGAAATGCATTCAACAGTGCACAGTTTGTTAGATGGAGGAGACAAAGCTTCAGAGAAAACATATGATGTAACCAATGATCAAAAGTATTTTTTTGCAATTGAATCAACTGAAGAAGGAGACTATGAAAAAGCAAATCAGCTTTATTTAGAAGTAAGTTACTGAGCATACAAGCTAAATCACTTTATTAAACTTGAAAATGGCATTATGCAGTATTTTACTGAATAATATATCCATACATACTATAAAGATGGATTTGTGTATGTGTGCATGTGTTTATGTTCCACATCTCCTCCTAAACGACTGGACAGGTTTCAATCAAACTTGGTACACAGACCCCTTACTGCCAGGCAACAATTGCTATCAGGTTAAGAACCACTCACCTATGATAGTTCAGGAGATGTGATTTCATAAACAGTGAGATGTATGAACAACTGCCATATCATGCATGACATTTAAATTTATTACTTCCTTGTTACTAATTCTATTCAGAAAACGTTTTTCATACAGTATCTTCATACACTTCTGAATGCACCTACAAAATTGTATCATTGTACGAAACATAAATCAGGAGATATGATGTCATAAACATTGAGATACATGAAAAATCTGTTGTGTCATGCATGATGTTTAAATTTATTACTTCTCTGCTACTTACTCTATTCATTACATAATGTACTTACACAAATATATCATTGTAGGAACACAGTTCAAGAGACATGATCTCATAAACACTATGATGCTTCAAAAAAAAAAAAAAAAATGCTACATCATGCATAAAGTTGTAATACATTCATTCTTCGCTACTAAGACACTCCTACAGCCAGGTCAGCTCAAGGAAATTCCTGACACCTGGCAGCACTTTTAACAGCTTTCAGCTTTCAAGCTCATATTGTAATTTATTTTCCCAGGGATCATTCTATTACGATGTATTATTTTCATCTTAATATAACGAAGAAAGATGCCATATATACAACACATATAATTATAAACAGTTGTGTTTAATGAGGATAAGACAGGAGTTGGTCATGGCCTTTTGGAATTACTATCCTGACATTTACCTGAAATGTTTTGACTGATATCATGTGTAGAAAGCAGAGAAAGAATGGTGGTGCAGGTACTTTTGTAAGAGAAGGAGCAAAATTTTCTAAAATTGATGTAACAACTTATAGCTTAGAACTACATGCAGAGTTCAGTTGTGCTAAGCTGCTGGATGAAAACATAATAGTAGTTAGCCTATATAGATCCCCAGATGATGATGTTAACCTATTTATTGAGAAATTTGAATTATTAATTCAAAAAATTTTGAAATTTAAGACAAGAATTGCTGTCTGTGGAGATTTCAACATTTAAATGACTAATACAGACAAACAAGTCAAAAAAATATTTTTGAATGTACGGTGCTAAGATCATTAAACTTATACTGTACAAATAAGTGTCCCACTCATATGGATGCATGCTTGGACAACATTAAAGTTAATTTCATTGAGGAAGATTTTAGAGTCACATTTGCAGGAGGACACTTTGCTGATCATGCTCCTTTGCTCCCGACACCTTATAAGAGGCAACCAATTAAAACTACTGAACCTAAGTCTGTACTGGTGAGAGGACAAAAAGAGGAGTTGATTACACTGTTTATTGATAATTAAGGAAGGAAAAGTGGGACTGGGTATACAAATGTCAACCAGGGATATTGGGAACAGAAATAGCCTTTGATAACTTTTTTGAGAAATTTATGGAACTATGGTGTTCTTGTTCTCCATTAACAAAAACTAGAGCTACAAAGAAACCTAGAAATAAAATGCTTAACTGGTTTACTGAAGAACTTTCTGAAATTAGGGAAAACTTGCACACGTTACAGCAGATTTACAAGCATGCCTGTATTCACAGGACTGAGCAGAGAGAGAAAATTTATAACTCATATACTAAATCCAAAAAATTCTACAGAACTAAGCTCCTCCTCACAAATAAACTAGCATCTGAAAACTACATAGAAAGTGCTCCCAATAAATGCAAGGCAGCATGGTAAATTATAAATCAACGTCTCACTCCCAAATACACTCAAGTGCTTTTGATGGATCCTGAGGTACTAAATAACTTCTTTATTAATTCAGTTAAGGAAGTAACAAATAGTATGAAAGAAACAAGTTGTTCTGCAATGGACCTGCTGGCTACCCCTGTGCCCAATGAACATGTATTTCACTGGAATCCTATCACACCCACTGACATTTTAAAAACTGTTGCCAAATTTTCAAATTCAAAAAGTATGGATTGCTACTGGTTGCCCAATTACATTATTAAAAAAAAACAATACACTTAATATGCTCACCATTAGCCAGTATTTTCAATAAATGCTTAGAATTTGGAGTTTTTCCTAATACACTCAAAATATCTAAAGTCATCCCTGTTTATAAAAAGGGGAATAAAAAACTTTCTGAAAGCTATCGACCAATTTCAATTGTGCCTATATTGTCAAAAATATGGGGCACTAATACACAACCAGCTACATACCTACTTTGAAGATCATGGATTACTGGATTACTTTGTAACTTTCAGTTTGGATTTCGCAAGGGAAAAAACACAACTGCTGCTGTTTTTGAAATCATTGATCAAACATTATCTGCTATTGAAAACAAAAACAAAATTTCACTTGTTTTATGTGACTTAAGCAAGGCATTTGATTGCATTCCTGTTGACATCCTACTAAAGAAATTGGAATACTATGGGTTGCAAGAGAACACTTTAGCCTTCATCACTTCTTACTTGAACAACAGGAAACTATTCGTTTCAGTCAGGAATATGCATTCTTCCTTGCTTGAAATAGACACAGGTGTTCCCAAGAATCTATCCTCTGACCCCTCTTTTTCATTGTTGCAATCAATGGCCTGCCTTACAACATACTACATCCTGTTGTATGTTACGCAGATGATACCACATTGTTTACCTCTCATCAGAACATCTCTGAATTCAATCACATAACAAAAGAATCTCTTGACATAGCATTGGACTGGTTTACTGCTAATAAACTCTTATATCATCCCGATAAAACACAACAGCCTGTAATAGGCATGATAAAGGTTATAGAAACTAAATCAGTAAAACTTCTAGGTATTCACATTGACTCCAAATGTAATTGGCAAGAACGTATCAATCATGTCTGCTAACAGACATCTCAGGTATTATACCTCTCTTTGAAACTAAGGGACGTGGTAAGCATGGATTACCTTCGGATGACATACTTTGGACTTTTCCAATCGTATATATCATATGGCCTTATTATATGGGGACATTCTCCCTATGTCGATAACATTTTAAAAATACAAAAGAAAGTTTTGCATTTCATTTGTAAGACAGGTCATTTGGAACATTGTTTGCAGGACTTCACATTAAAAATAATATGACAGAACTTGTTGTCAGGGGGGAAGTTCATGACCACAATATTAGGGCTAAGTCACCTAGGCACAGGTTAGCAATGACTGGAAATTCTCACAAAGTAAACCCACTCAGAATTTTCAATAAATTACCAGTCTTTGCTTGGACCATGGATATAATTAGTTTTGAACATAAGTGCTACTGCTGGTTGACAGATCACCCTGTTTATAATATTAAAGAATACTTTGATTTTCCAGATTATTACATTAACTTTAAAAAACTGTAACTTTTAATTGTATTATTATGCACTGCATAAACTTTGTAGAACTAATATTTAATGCTACACATTGTACTACTGTGCATTGTATATACTTTATCTTGTATGAAATTGACAAAACCCAAATCATTGTGAAATGATTTGTGGTGAATAAAGATTCTTGATTCTTGATTTAGGAAAACATCGACAATCTTGAATTTGAGGTCAGTGTCTTGAAAAATGCACTATCTCATTCACTACCTCATTTGATTCTTACCTAGTGTGTTTAAACTATATGGAATGAATTCACTTACTAACATATAAAGTATATATGTACATTGTTCATTCTGACTCTCAACATATATCACTGCACATACTGTACACACTTATAGGCAACTTCTGGACCACATCCATGCTGCCACGCCTCTGCTAAACCACCATATCTTCCCTTCTTGCATGTCTTAAAAGCTTGGTCAGCTTCCCACATTGATTAAAGACATTTTAAGCTCAGGAAATGGTGAGAAATTACTTTCGTGCAGTACAGTCATTGGATGTATGGCTTCCGCATTTATTCATCACATTCTGCAGATGCCATCAAGAAGGAGAACCTTCAGGGATTTCCATTGGGTCAAGGTATACATAGAACCTTAATCTGCATACAGTTCTAACATTAACTATCTTGTCAAAAGTAGGTATAATGAGAACTGTGGCTGTAGTGTAACTGTAAGGTTTATAAACTGAAACAGCAATGGCCACAAGTGGCTTATAAGTATCACTATACTGCTTAATGTTATGCAATCTAGATTTAATCAATGTATTAAAAAGAAAGAAACTGTAACATTATGAAAAAATATTACAGTGTGACAGAGGTCTTATAGTTGTCACTGTTTTTAGTACTCCTCATCTATATGTAACTTTTCATTGTATGGTATGCATTATTTTAGAGATATGTTTTGACTGTCTTTTTAAATAAATATAATTTAGGTACTTCGTTCATCAAGGTGAACTATAAGTCCAGACTGGCTCTTGGTCCATTATTAAGTAATAGCACTATTAGTGAGATACTTACTAATGAATCCCTGATGTGCACAATAGACTGGTATATGTCGTCAGTCGGCACATTAAAGATGATCAATGTTTTTAAATAGTTCTTTGCAATGAGTTTGGCAACTACTTTTAGTCATTGTGAACCTTTTCTGGAGTTGGAAAATTGTGTCCATATTTTGGTATTTGATTCCCAGAAAAGAATTGTGACGTCTCCCACAGGATGACAACTGCCTGCCACCCACGGATGAATGGTCTCACAGGACACTTTGATAAGACTTTGACAGATGTGTTGTTGATGTATGTTGATGTCAAACACAGAGATATGGATAAAATTCCGCTTATCATGACATTCACATACAAAACAGTAAAACATGACACTTCTTTCCACTCCATGGCCATGAGGCGAAAACAACAGTGGATACACTGTTCTCATTTCAGTCAGATGATTGTATAACTGCATGAAATACTGCATTGTCAGAACTAAAGAACCAAGAAAGGTGGCTCTCATATGTGGCCTGGACTGAGAACACTATGATATCAAGCATTGACCAATGAAATACAGCCTATGAAACTTGGTATGGATTTTTATGCCTGTGCAGAGAGTGAGATTGTCAGAAAAGTTGCTTAAGCACTCCTTTTGGCTGTATCATGCCCATTGTTGCTTAGTATCACCTATGAAGTTGAGGACTATGAGCTTTCAAGTAGAGAAATATTGTCCATGTCCTCTGTATCCTGCGGTACAGATCAGTGATGGGGGCCTCTCATTCGAGGAAACTGAGATACCCTCAATGACTCAATGGAAAATGCTACCTGCCCATCACAGTAAAGATGGTGTGACAACATGACCGGAATGTGAGGCTCTGCCAGCACTGCCATACAGAGGACAACTGGCAAGATCTAGATCCAGCGTGTTGCAGTCGGCTTCAGTGATAACTTCAGAAACAGCAGCTCTAAGCTTTATATTATAAATTCTGAACTTCATGATTCTTACTTGATATATTCAGAAGAATGTTCTGTATGATGTCCTGAAATTGTATTATTCTGTAGTATGTGTTAATTATTCAATGGTGAACAAATATTCTTATTATTGTGGCATTCAGATGGCTTTTCCTGTGGATCAAACTAGTTATTCACCAGAAAAGCAAAATATCATAGAGTAGTTTCTGTGTTCACGGGGAAGACACAAGTTACATTGTACTATTCTTTTATTTCTTTTGTTTTAGAAGGTAAAGCATCATTTATTGTTTCCAAAAATAATTTTCTATTTTCAGAACACTGAAATGTTCCTCTGAACTAATCTCCCCCACAGTTATGGAGCAGTACTCTAGTAGTTTACTTGTCACTCACTACTACCTTTTCTTTGTTGTAGAGAATATCAAAGTTCAAGAAAAATCCAGATTTTTGGATTGATTATGCACTATTCTGCATGCAAACTAGTGACACAGCACAAGCAAGAGAATCTATCAGAGAAGCTCTTTCCTTGGACATCAGGCATCCAATTGGGTAACTGCAAAGAATTTCTTTCATAAAATAAGATTCATTATACATTTGCCACCTGGATAGCCACTCTAGTTTATGTGCTTAAACTTAATGTTATTTTAAATTACAAATGTCATTAAAATTGCTAAATAGTACATTTCAGTTAAGGGCAAACCTTCCAAATAAATGCAAAAATGAAGGAAGTGTCCATGTCTAAGAGACTATAGATCTCTAGTAGTTTCAATCTGATGGTCATGAAGTAGATTAGACCAAGACAGTCATTCCTCTAAATAGTATTTAAGACACAGAAAAGCAGTTGTGCATTCTGGTCAGGTCATACATGAGCACACATAACTATATAATTCAAAGACTTTAATTTATATCTAAAGACGAAGACAATGTAACTTACCAAACGAAAACGTTGGTATGTTGATAGACACACAAACACACACACAAAATTCAAGCTTTCGCAACCCATGGTTGCATCATCAGGAAAGAGGGAAGGAGAGGGAAAGACAAAAGGATGTGGGTTTTAAGGGAGAGGGTAAGGAGTCATTCAAATCCCGGAAGCGGAAAGACTTACCTTAGGGGGAAAAAAGGACAGGTATACACTCGCACACACACACATATCCATCCGCACATATACAGACACAAGCAGACATATGTAAAGGCAAAGAGTTTGGGCAGAGATGTCAGTCGAATAGGAAGTACAGAGGCAAAGATCTTGTTGAATGACAGGTGAGGTATGAGCGGCGGCAACTTGAATTTAGCAGAGGTTGAGGCCTGGTGGGTAACGGGAAGAGAGGATATATTGAAGGGCAAGTTCCCATCTCCGGAGTTCTGATAGGTTGGTGTTAGTGGGAAGTATCCAGATAACCCAGATGGTGTAACACTGTGCCAAGATGTGCTGGCCATGCACCAAGGCATGTTCAGCCACAGGGTGATCCTCATTACCAACAAACACTGTCTGCCTGTGTCCATTCATGTGAATAGACAGTTTGTTGCTGGTCATTCCCACGTAGAAACTTCACAGTGTAGGCAGGTCAGTTGGTAAATCACATGGGTGCTTTCACACGTGGATCTTCCTTTGATCGTGTACACCTACAGGACTGGAGTAGGTGCTGTTGGGAGGTTGCATGGGACAGGTTTTACACCGGGGGCGGTTACAAGGGTAGGAGCCAGAGGGTAGGGAAGGTGGTTTGGGGATTTCATAGGGATGAACCAAGAGGTTACGAAGGTTAGGTGGACAGCGGAAAGACACTCTTGGTGGAGTGGGGAGGATTTCATGAAGGATGGATCTCATTTCACGGCAGGATTTGAGGAAGTCGTATCCCTGCTGGAAAGCCACATTCAGAGTCTGATCCAGTCCTGGAAAGTATCCTGTCACAAGTGGGGCACTTTTGGGGTTCTTCTGTGGGAAGTTCTGGGTTTGAGGGGATGAGGAAGTGGCTCTGGTTATTTGCTTCTGTACCAGGTCGGGAGGGTAGTTGCGGTATGCGAAAGCTGTTGTCAGGTTGTTGGTGTAATGGTTCAGGGATTCAGGACTGGAGCAGATTCGTTTGCCACAAAGACCTAGGCTGTAGGGAAGGGATTGTTTGATATGGAATGGGTGGCAGCTGTCATAATGGAGGTACTGTTGCTTGTTGGTGGGTTTGATGTGGACGGATGTGTGAAGCTGGCCATTGGACAGATGGAGGTCATCTTCATGATCTGGACTCACAGTGAAGAAGAACTCCAGAATTTCCTCTCCAACCTCAACTCCTTTGGTTCCATCAGATTCACCTGGTCCTACTCCAAATCCCATGCCACTTTCCTTGACGTTGACCTCCATCTGTCCAATGGCCGGGTTATCTGGATACTTCCCACTAACACCAATGTATCAGAACTCCGGAGATGGAAACTTGCCCTTCAATATATCCTCTCTTTCCGTTACCCACCAGGCCTCAACCCCCGCTAATTTCAAGTTGCCGCCGCTCATACCTCACCTGTCATTCAACAACATCTTTCCCTCTGTACTTCCGCCTCGACTGACATCTCTGCCCAAACTCTTTGCCTTTACATATGTCTGCTTGTGTCTGTATATATGCGGATGGATATGTGTGTGTATACGAGTGTTTACCTGTCCTTTTTTCCCCCTAAGGTAAGTCTTTCTGCTCCCGGGATTGGAATGACTCCTTACCCTCTCCCTTAAAACCCACATCCTTTTGTCTTTCCCTCTCCTTCCCTCGTTCCTGATGAAGCAACTGTGAGTTGCAAAAGCTTTAGTTTTGTGTGCGTGTTTGTGTTTGTTTGCGTGTCTATCAACATACCAACCCTTTTGTTTGGTAATTTACATCATCTTTGTCTTTAGACATATTTTTCCCACTTGGAATGTTTCCCTCTATTATATTCAAAGACTGTAATTTATTAGAAATGGAGATGGAAGTCTGAAATACATTGGCTGCGGTGCTGCATCATATATAAGTAAAGAAAGGACAAATTGCACATAATTTAATTAAGTTCATAACAAGTTTTGAGTTCTAACTACCAGCCCAATCATGAAATCGTGAAGTGTGAGCTAATAATTATGTAGTAGTGCAACTGGAATGACTGAAGTACTATTACTACTACTACTGCTACTACTATCACACAGCAGAGGACAATAGATTTCTATATGCAAAAGATTCAGAAAATGTACTGAATTGTGATTTGTGGGAAATGTTATGAAATGAGTCAGTAGGCTAACAATACCTGGCTTTATTGTGTGAAATACTTAGACTGTAAAGATCACAGTTGTGACATAGTGAATTAACTTTTAGAAAATATTTATAGCATTTTCTAGAATTAGTGACCATAATTTGTGAGACTGTAGCTAATTTATTAGTGTATAGCCAATTACAGTTAGTAAACTGTCACCCACAATGGTTTGGAATGATGTAGTAGCAGTGGCTAGAAAATGTGTAGCAAGCTGACATCACGCATTTCCTGCAGGTGAATGTAAAACCTTTCATTATCATTATACCTATAAATGGGTTACCACAGGTATTGTTGCACAGAAGCTCTCATAAAGCTAACTAGATGCTGGCAGGAGTCAGTATATCTGGCCCTTTGTACAGTGTGGATATTTATCAAGTTAAATTTCAGAACCAATGCAAGGCAAGAAATACAGTTTACAGTATTCTTGAACCTAGTGTTGATTGGATGTTTCTCTTATTGTTTAAGCCCCTTGGAGAAAAATTTTGCTAAAAATAAATCATTTTTGATAGCATCACATACATACAACTGACATCAAGCAAAGCAGTGAGAATGCTGCCTACACTACATGAAAATTATATTTTGGATGTTTGGATGCTTCCCTTTCATGCCCCTTGACTCTTATAACTGCCATATGGTTTCTGTACAAATTGTAAATAGCCTTTCGCTCCCTGTATTTTACCCCCGACATCTTCAGAATTTGAAAGAGAGTATTCCAGTCAACATTTTTGAAAGCTTTCTCTAAGTCTACAAATGCTAGAAATGTAGGTTTGCCTTTCCTTAATCTATCTTGTAAGATAAGTCATAGGGTCAGTATTGCCTCAACGTGTTCCAACATTTCTACGGAATCCAAACTGATCTTCCTCAAGGTCGGCTTTTACCAGTTTTCCACTGGTTTGTAAAGAATTCGTGTTAGTATTATGCAGCTGTGACTTATTAAACTGATAGTTCAATAATTATCATACCTGTCAACACTTGCTTTCTTTGGGATTGGAATTATTATATTCTTCTTGAAGTCTGAGGGTATTTCGCCTGTCTCATACATCTTGCTCACCAGATGGTAGAGTTGTGTCTGGACTGGCTCTCCTAAGGCTATCAGTAGTTCTAATGGAATGCTGACTACTTCTGGTGCCTTGTTTCGACTTAAGTCTTTCAGTGCTCTGTCAAACTCTCCATGCATTATCATATCTCCCATTTCCTCTTCATCCACATTCTCTTCCATTTCCACAATGTTTCCCTCAAGGACATCGCCCTCTATATACTCCTTCCACCTTTCTGTTCTGCCTTCCCTTGTTTGTTTAGAACTGGTTTTCCATCTGAGCTCTATATATTCATACAAGTGGTTCTATATATAAAAACAAAGATGATGTGACTTACCAAACGAAAGAGATGGCACGTCGATAGACACACAAACAAACACAAACACACACACAAAATTCAAGCTTTCGCAACAAACTGTTGCCTCATCAGGAAAGAGGGAAGGAGAGGGGAAGACGAAAGGAAGTGGGTTTTAAGGGAGAGGGTAAGGAGTCATTCCAATCCCGGGAGCGGAAAGACTTACCTTAGGGGGAAAAAAGAACGGGTATACACTCGCGCACACACGCACATATCCATCCACACATATACAGACACAAGCAGACATATTAAAAGGCAAAGAGTTTGGGCAGAGATGTCAGTCGAGGCGGAAGTGCAGAGGCAAAGATGTTGTTGAATGACAGGTGAGGTATGAGTGGTGGCAACTTGAAATTAGCGGAGATTGAGGCCTGGTGGATAACGGGAAGAGAGGATATATTGAAGAGCAAGTTCCCATCTCCGGAGTTCGGATAGGTTGGTGTTAGTGGGAAGTATCCAGATAACCCAGATGGTGTAACACTGTGCCAAGATGTGCTGGCCATGCACCAAGGCATGTTTAGCCACAGGGTGATCCTCATTACCAACAAACACTGTCTGCCTGTGTCCATTCATGCGAATGGACAGTTTGTTGCTGGTCATTCACACATAGAATGCGTCACAGTGTAGGCAGGTCAGTTGGTAAATCACGTGGGTGCTTTCACACATGGCTCTGCCTTTGATCGTGTACACCTTCCGGATTACAGGACTGGAGTAGGTGGTGTTGGGAGGCTGCATGGGACAGGTTTTACACCGGAGGCGGTTACAAGGGTAGGAGCCAGAGGGTATGGAAGGTGGTTTGGGGATTTCATAGGGATGAACTAAGAGGTTACGAAGGTTAGGTGGATGACGGAAAGACACTCTTGGTGGAGTGGGGAGGATTTCATGAAGGATGGATCTCATTTTAGGGCAGGATTTGAGGAAGTCGTATCCCTGCTGGATAGCCACATTCAGAGTCTGATCCAGTCCCGGAAAGTATCCTGTCACAAGTGGGGCATTTTTGTGGTTCTTCTGCGGGAGTTTCTGGGTTTGAGAGGATGAAGAAGTGGCTCTGGTTATTTGCTTCTGTACCAGGTCGGGAGGGTAGTTGCGGGATGCGAAAGCTGTTGTCAGGTTGTTGGTCTAATGATTCAGGGATTCCGGACTGGAGCAGATTCGTTTGCCACAAAGACCCAGGCTGTAGGGAAGGGACCGTTTGATGTGGAATGGGTGACAGCTGTCATAATGGAGGTACAGTTGCTTGTTGGTGGGTTTGATGTGGACGGATGTCTCTGAGGTTGGAGAGGAAATTCTAGAGTTCTTCTTCACTGTGAGTCCAGATCATGAAGATGTCATCAATAAATCTGTACCAAACTTTGGGTTGGCAGGCCTGGGTAACCAAGAAGGTTTCCTCTAAGCGACCCATGAATAGGTTGGCATACGAGGGGGCCATCCTGGTACCCATGACTGTTCCCTTTAATTGTTGGTATGTCTGGCCCTCAAAAGTGAAGAAGTTGTGGGTCAGGATGAAGCTGGCTAAGGTGATGAGGAAAGAGGTTTTAGGTAGGGTGGCAGGTGATCGGCATGAAAGGAAGTGCTCCATCGCAGTGAGACCCTGGACGTGCGGGATATTTGTGTATAAGGAAGTGGCATCAATGGTTACAAGGATGGTTTCGGGGGTAACAGGTTGGGTAAGGATTCCAGGCGTTCGAGAAAGTGGTTGGTGTCTTTGATGAAGGATGGGAGACTGCATGTAATGGGTTGAAGGTGTTGATCTACGTAGGCAGAGATACGTTCTGTGGGGGCTTGGTAACCAGCTACAATGGGGCGGCCGGGATGATTGGGTTTGTGAATTTTAGGAAGAAGGTAGAAGGTAGGGGTGCGTGGTGTTGGTGGGGTCAGGAGGTTGATGGAGTCAGGTGAAAGGTTTTGTAGGGGGCCTAAGGTTCTAAGGATTCCTTGAAGCTCCGCCTGGACATCAGGAATGGGATTACCTTGTCAAACTTTGTGTGTGGTGTTGTCTGAAAGCTGACGCAGTCCCTCAGCCACATACTCCCGACGATCAAGTACCACGGTCGTGGAACCCTTGTCCGCCGGAAGAATGACGATGGATCGGTCAGCCTTCAGATCACGGATAGCCTGGGCTTCAGCAGTGGTGATGTTGGCAGTAGGATTAAGGTTTTTTAAGAAGGATTGAGAGGCAAGGCTGGAAGTGAGAAATTCCTGGAAGGTTTGGAGAGGGTGATTTTGAGGAAGGGGAGGTGGGTCCTGCTGTAACGGAGGAGGGAACTGTTCCAGGCAGGGTTCAATTTGGATAGTGTCTTGGGGAGTTGGATCGTTAGGAGTAGGATTAGGATCATTTTTTTTTCATGGCAAAGTGATATTTCCAGCAGAGAGTACGAGTGTAGGACAGTAAATCTTTGACGAGGGCTGTTTGGTTGAATCTGGGAGTGGGGCAGAAGGTGAGGCCTTTGGATACGACAGAGGTTTCGGATTGGGAGAGAGGTTTGGAGGAAAGGTTAACTACTGAATTAGGGTGTTGTGGTTCCAGATTGTGTTGATTGGAATTTTGAGGTTTTGGGGGGAGTGGAGCTGGAAGTGGGAGATTGAGTAGATGGGAGAGACTGGGTTTGTGTGCAACGAGAGGAGGTTGAGGTTTGCTGGAAAGGTTGTGAAGGGTGAGTGAGTTGCCTTTCCGGAGGTGGGAAACCAGGAGATTGGATAGTTTTTTGAGGTGAAGGGTGGCATGCTGTTCTAATTTGCGGTTGGCCTGTAGGAGGATGCTCTGAACAGCCGGTGTGGATGTGGGAGAGGCAAGATTGAGGACTTTTATTAAGGATAGGAGTTGACGGGTGTGTTCATTGGCTGAGTTGATGTGTAGGAGAAGGATTAGGTGGGTGAGGGCAATGGATTGTTCAGTTTGGAACTGGTATAGGGACTGATGGAAAGAAGGGTTGCAGCCAGAAATGGGAACTTTAAGTGTGAGGCCTTTGGGGGTAATGCCAAATGTCAGACAAGCCTGAGAAAATAAAATATGTGAGTGTAATCTCGCTAGGGTGAAGGCATGTTTGCGGAGGGAATGTGAATAAAAATTAATGGGGTCGTTGTGAGGGTGACACGGTTTTAGAAGGTGGACAGTGTAGCATGAGGCTGAAATGAAAATGAAAATAAATGGCGAGAGATAAGGTGAACTAGAAAGCAACTGGAGATCTGGTGTGAAAAAAGGCGAAAAGGTGTTGGTTATAGCTTACCTCACCTGTCTTTCAACAACATCTTTGCCTCTGTACCTCCGACTCGACTGACATCTCTGCCCAAACTCTGCCTTTACAAATGTCTGCTTGTGTCTGTGTATGTGCGGATGGATATGTGTATGTGTGCGGGTGTATACCCGTCCTTTTTTCCCCCTAAGGTAAGTCTTTCCGCTCCCGGGATTGGAATGACTCCTTACCCTCTCCCTTAAAACCCACATCCTTTCGTCTTTCCCTCTCCTTCCTTCTTTCCTGATGAGGCAACAGTTTGTTGCGAAAGCTTGAATTTTGTGTGTATGTTTGTGTTTGTTTGTGTGTCTGTCGACCTGCCAGCACTTTCATTTGGTAAGTCACATCATCTTTGTTTTTAGATATATTTTTCCGACGTGGAATGTTTCCCTCTATTATATATATATATATATATATATAATGTGACTTACCAAATGAAAGTGCTGGCAGGTCGACAGACACACAAACAAACACAAACATACACACAAAATTCTAGCTTTTGCAACCAACGGTTGCCTCGTCAGGAAAGAGGGAAGGAGAGGGAAAGATGAAAGGATTTGGGTTCTAAGGGAGAGGGTAAGGAGTCATTCCAGTCCCGGGAGCGGAAAGACTTACCTTAGGGGGAAAAAAGGACGGGTATACACTCGCACACACACACATATCCATCCACACATATACAGACACAAGCAGACATATGTCTGCTTGTGTCTGTATATGTGTGGATGGATATGTGTGTGTGTGCGAGTGTATACCCGTCCTTTTTTCCCCCTAAGGTAAGTCTTTCCGCTCCCGGGACTGGAATGACTCCTTACCCTCTCCCTTAGAACCCAAATCCTTTCATCTTTCCCTCTCCTTCCCTCTTTCCTGACGAGGCAACCGTTGGTTGCGAAAGCTAGAATTTTGTGTGTATGTTTGTGTTTGTTTGTGTGTCTGTCGACCTGCCAGCACTTTCATTTGGTAAGTCACATCATCTTTGTTTTTAGATATATATTTCCTACGTGGAATGTTTCCCTCTATTATAACTATATATATATATATATATATATATATATATATATATATATATATATATATATATATATATATATATATATATATATATATAATTTTCTTTTTTTTTAAAGGACACTCTAATTTTTCTGTAGGCAGCTATCCCTTCTTAGCCATTTTGCACTTCCTGTCGATCTCATTTTTGAGACATGCTAGAAGTACAGAGTGAAAATTTGAAGATGAATTTAATGGAAAGGTAATGAGAAGTGAAATAAATATTGCAATTAAGAACTAGCATGACAGTGGGAAATGAAAATAAATCACAGAACAAGAGAGGAGCAATGATGATAAAAAGTACTTACTAAAGACATAACTGATTAATAAAAAAATTAAATACTACCAACAAGGGGAAGAGGAAGGTTGTTAATTACATTGGCTGAACACAAGGATTTGTTAGAGAACAAGTTCCAGGCGCAATAGTTCAGGGAAACTGGTCCCAATGGAAGGATCCAAATGGCCCCTGTGGTGTACCTCCCACATAAGTCCATTTAATCACTTTGAAGATCATCCTGAGCAATTGGCTGCTGAGTATCTCAAGGTACAGGGTTTGTCTGTGTTGATTCATGTGCTCAGGTAGTTTAGTGATGGCCATTACTATGTAAAAACCCATGCAGTCAACACATATTAGTGGGCAAGCGACATGCATGGTTCCCATGTTGCTCTGCCTTTGATGTAGAATTTTTGGTAGTCCACCAGGAGTATGTGGTAGTAAGTGGACGCATAGAGTGGGTTTTGCAACAGGAACAGTTGTAGGGGTAGAAACTTTGGGGTACATATAGTGGGATAGGAATGTTACATGGGTTGCAAATGATGTTATGAAGATTCTAATGATGATGGAAAGTGATGGTTGACAACAATGGGTGGGTTTGGGAGGATTGCTCATACTTTCAAATTGTCATTGTGAAAAGCTATTTTAAGACTAGCTTGTGATAGCTTTACAGTTATATTATCGATATTTGTTTTGTGGGCATAAGGTCGTGGTCAAAGACATAATTGTCTGCCTAACATTTTGTCTTCCAATGCTGGAGATGCTTTAGTGACTGAGAAAGCAGTAACAGTTTCAAATAAGCTTTGTAGTGATGAAATATTCACACATCTTTCTTATTAGTTTAAACATTGTCTCTATACTGTATCTTCTGAGTACTTTGATGATGCGACTCCATGACAGATTTTACAAATGAGAGGAAAACTTTCCCTTCAGCTCATTCTTTCTCAGTAGAATCTCTAGACCTACGATGGTGTAGTGCCCTCGTAGCAATTCCAGTCGTCATTCTAAACAGAAAAATGGAGTTTTCAAAATCATTGGCGGACCACGCTGAAAGAATCTATGAACTACAGTACTTGGAAGATGAGCTCGATCATTTATGAACTGCCCTCAGAAATAGCTACTCTTACAAGTATAAATAAGGCACTACACTGTAAAAGTCTAGAGTTTCTAATGAAAAAATGAGTTACTAAAGGGACAGTTTTCCCTCCATTTGTAAAAACTCTCACAGATCACATCACCAGAGTACTCAGAAAACTTAGTATTGGTATAGTAATTAAATCAACACCAAAGATGCTTGAATATTTGAACACTGTAAAGGACATAATCCATTCTGCATGCCACATCAGAAGTATATAAAATCCCTTGCACTTGCCATCAAGAGGACATAGAAACTACCAAAAGAAGCATTAACGCACACCCCAAGGAACAGAAGAGCAATTGTCACCTGGGCTAGATGGAAAAATCAGCAGTGGCAGATCAAATGTTGGGACCAGGGAAATACCAAATTCATGTCTCTGACACTGTGGTTTTAGCAAGATCTAGGCATTACTGTGGTAGAATGTAGAGACAGGCAACAGAAATTCAAAACTGCAAAAACAATTTTAGCTGAAAAGATGAAGGATTGAAACTAGACAGTTGTGTGCCTTAGTACTAAATAAAACAAATAACACCAACTCTTCCCCAATACAAGCTCCGTTGACATGACACTGTTATCTTAGGCATCATCCTGATGACATCATGAACCAACTGTTGTGTGGAACAATTCAGTTTGCTGAGCTTGTTTGAGGCTGTAACTGCTTTCTGAGACATTAAAGTTTTTGATTATGTCTCCAGTATTGGAAAATGAAACACTTGGCAGAGAATTATGCCTTGGACAATTGTCCTATGCCCATAAAACAAATATCAGCAATAACACAATTACTAGCCATGAAGTCCTGCATTCTATTATTTTTACAGTCAGTTACTTCTTCAAGGAGACTATTCCCTCACTCCAGGGAGAGATGGAGGGGGAAGGGGGGAGTATCCATGCTAGCTAATGAGTCCTTAACTGCTGAATTTGAAGTAATCCTGCAGTGAAGTTATTCAAAATGTACTGCATTTCCAATGACATGGATGGTTTAGAACATGACATAATATGAGAGGAGTGCCAGGAAGGAAGATGTGGCATTAGGATTACAAATTAAGATGACAATACCAGTGATGATGATGGTGATGATGATAGTGATGACTTAGATGTTAGGCAAAAAGAGAAGTGAAGATAAAAGTTAATGTAAGTCATTTCCATTCTGTTTATTTTATTTCTCCTTGTATTACCAAAATCTGGATAGTCAATAAATGGCTTGAATTCAGAATAGATATAATGTTAACTTTTTAAGCACATACTTAATATCAGCGAAATAGTTTAATGTAATGGAATAGATAAAGAAATTCTACTCACCAATCAGCAACAGGAGAACACACATACAAAGGTAGACAAATTTGCAAGCTTTCGCAGCCGGTGGATCCTCCTCCTGGCAGAAGGTTTGAACAGGAAGGAAGAGGTGCAAAGGAAAAGGACTGTTGAGGTTTAGGACATGAGTAGAGTCTGGTGGTTTCCGGTGATTAAGGATGGCAGTGTGGTACTGGTGTGCAAGACTCACACTCCCCCTTGGCTATCAAACTTACTTGGAGTTGCTTCGCCGATCTTCTTTACACGATAGGCAGCTGCATTGTCCTGCACAACTTCTTCTCCGAAGATAAGATGCTACTTTTAAAATAACTCCATACACTTGATAATACTTTGAACTCAATCTCACTGTATTTTCATCACACATAACAGTTTTCATTCAACTAAAACATTTTTCGTAACCTCGACACCTTCCGGTCTGTCAGAAACTATCACATTCATTTGTCCATAAATACAGTCTACAAATCTCTCCAAGTTTAACAAGACAACAGCCCAAATCTTACGGAAGTAAGATAAAGAATGAATAAGTAACTGTCTCTTCTCTTCTTTCAACAACATTCAAATGTTCACACAGTAATGTTTGATGTTGCATGGAGTACAACGCGTTTATTCCTTAAGCTGGACGTGTAACTTCTTAGGCGGGCTCGGCCACTACCTGCCCATGCCAATCATCCATCCGATACACGTCCGTCCTGCACACACATAATTGTGGTGCAGTGGACACAATTCTACTTTACCACACTCATCTCTAAAATAACGCATGTTCGCGACAGTGGAAATACGAGGGTCGCTAGAATTTACCCCGAAATTCTCAAGGCACTACAACAGTTGGGAAAAGTTGCCCATAACCCATTTCAGGGGTTACTTACCAGGTGGGTTGAGAAGAAAAGAATAGAAAGAATAATATGTAAGAAAAAGGTCAGTTCGACTCTTCAAGAAAAAGGAATCATCATATCCTCAGGATCATCTCATAATCAGATAAATACGGTAATTGCAGTAAATATAAGAAAATACTTCTTCTTGGAATTTCCCGACAGGTTAAAACTCTGTGCTAGAATACATTCAAAACCAGACCGTTGTCTTTTGTGGTCAATTTTTTTACTGCCTGAGCTACTCACCACCCAACTATAAAGATTCAGTTGTGTCGGCACCTTTCTTCTACTTTCAAAACTCTTCAAATTCTCTTTTGCATAGCTTGCTGGATCTACACTCCCTGCTCTTCTAGGATATGCAATAGATCTATTGTAGGGTTTGGAGAGTGACAGAGAAGTACTGGCAGAATTGAAGGTCAAAAGGTGAAGTATGCTTAGATAGCTCAGTCAATAAGACTATTGCCCATGTAATGTAAGGATTTGGGTGTATCATTTAATTATAATATGTCAGGACGTCTCTCAGCTGTGACATTCTACTGCAGAATGATTCATTCTGAAGTCTTCTTGGCTCACCTTTGATGTCCTTGTTATGTAAATGTATGCATTCCAAATTATATATGTATTTAACCAAGGAAAACAGAGTATGCTCTTCTTATTCTGGCTACAGATTATTACTGTATGGTATATTTCATTCAACAAATGGTGATCGGCAGGAGGCAGAGCTATTCTTTGGGGCTGCCATTTATTTCCACCCTCGTATTATGGAAGCATGGATAATATTGCACTTGTTCTATGTAAGCATTGAAAAGAATGAAGGTGCTGATATTGCCCTAAGGAAAGGTGAGTGATGCTTAAGTGACATTTCTGATCTCAAAGTAGAAAAGTAAATTAAATTTAAGAAAATGAAAGTAAACAGTATTTTCACATCACCAGTAATTACATAATTATATGGATATGGTGTCTGTTCTTTTGGACATGTCCGAAAGAACAGACGGGCATTGATATATGTGAAAATGTGTGCCCCGACTGGGACTCGAACCCAGGATCTCCTGCTTACATGGCAGACGCTCTATCCATCTGAGCCACCGAGGGCACAGAGGACAGTGCGATTGCTGGGACTATCTCGTGCGCGCCTCCTGCGAGACCCACATTCCCACCTTATATGTCCATACACTACATTTGTAGTGTCCCTACCCAACACTGTCCCTACCCAACACATTCACTACTGGTGGAAGACATTCTTACCAAGTCCCGTAAGAGTTCAGGTAATATGTGTGCATCCACACAGAAGAGGAAGGTCATAGCCAGTATTGCCAGAACTACAGGGTGTTTCAAAAATGACCAGTATATTTGAAACGGCAATAAAAACTAAACGAGCAGCGATAGAAATACACCGTTTGTTGCAATATGCTTGGGACAACAGTACATTTTCAGGCGGACAAACTTTCGAAATTACAGTAGTTACAATTTTCAGCAACAGATGGCGCTGCAAGCGATGTGAAAGATATAGAAGACAACGCAGTCTGTGGGTGCGCCATTCTGTACGTCGTCTTTCTGCTGTAAGCGTGTGCTGTTCACAACGTGCAAGTGTGCTGTAGACAACATGGTTTATTCCTTATAACAGAGGATTTTTCTGGTGTTGGAATTCCACCGCCTAGAACACAGTGTTGTTGCAACAAGACGAAGTTTTCAACGGAGGTTTAATGTAACCAAAGGACCGAAAAGCGATACAATAAAGGATCTGTTTGAAAAATTTCAACGGACTGGGAACGTGACGGATGAACGTGCTGGAAAGGTAGGGCGACCGCGTACGGCAACCACAGAGGGCAACGCGGAGCTAGTGCAGCAGGTGATCCAACAGCGGCCTCGGGTTTCCGTTCGCCGTGTTGCAGCTGCGGTCCAAATGACGCCAACGTCCATGTATCGTCTCATGCGCCAGAGTTTACACCTCTATCCATACAAAATTCAAACGCGGCAACCCTTCAGCGCCGCTACCATTGCTGCATGAGAGACATTTGCTAACGATATAGTGCACAGGATTGATGACGGTGATATGCATGTGGGCAGCATTTGGTTTACTGACAAAGCTTATTTTTACCTGGACGGCCTCGTCAATAAACAGAACTGGCGCATATGGGGAACCGAAAAGCCCCATGTTGCAGTCCCATCGTCCCTGCATCCTCAAAAAGTACTGGCCTGGGCCGCCATTTCTTCCAAAGGAATCATTGGCCCATTTTTCAGATCCGAAACGATTACTGCATCACGCTATCTGGACATTCTTCGTGAATTTGTGGCGGTACAAACTGCCTTAGACGACACTGCGAACACCTCATGGTTTATGCAAGATGGTGCCCGGCCACATCGCACGGCCGACGTCTTTAATTTCCTGAATGAATATTTCGATGATCGTGTGAATGCTTTGGGCTATCCGAAACATACAGGAGGCGGCGTGGATTGGCCTCCCTATTCACCAGACATGAACCCCTGTGACTTCTTTCTGTGGGGACACTTGAAAGACCGGGTGTACTGCCAGAATCCAGAAACAATTGAACAGCTGAAGCAGTACATCTCATCTGCATGTGAAGCCATTCCGCCAGACACGTTGTCAAAGGTTTCGGGTAATTTCATTCAGAGACTATGCCATATTATTGCTACGCATGGTGGATATGTGGAAAATATCGTACTATAGAGTTTCCCAGACCGCAGCGTCATCTGTTGTTGAAAATTGTAACTACTGTAATTTCGAAAGTTTGTCTGCCTGAAAATGTACTGCGGCCCAAGCATATTGCAACAAATGGTGTATTTCTATCGCTGCTCATTTAGTTTTTATTGCCGTTTCAAATATACCGGTCATTTTTGAAACACCCTGTAAATACTTGTATGGATATGGTGTCTTTTTTTTCAGACATATCCATATCCATAATTGCCAGAACTATATACTTATATGGATATGGTGTCTGTACTTTCGGACATGAGTAGCTATTTGTAACTTATTATGCTACTATCAGTATTTTCCAGTTAACAAATTTAGATAATCAGATAATTTACTGAATACTCTCGCACTGTTACCCCACACTGAATGCTAAACAAGGAAATAAAATGTATGTAAAACTACTTTTGTGAATCATTTTGCATTTGTGTAAACTGATTTTTTATTAGCCACATCCACCATTCAGGAATAAATGTGTAAATGAGTACAAGAGTTGCCTGAGCTTTGATGATGATTGTCCAAGAAGTGTAGTTATTCACTTTCAATAAACTTTTGTTGTTCTTTTTCCAGAGTAAATGCTTCACCAATTTTAGTTTGCTATCCAAGAATAAAGAAATACCACCAGAGCAAGTTGGGTTTGTATGTAATAAAGGAACACAAGAGCAGATTCTCAATGTCAGACAGATAGATCACTGAAAATTGTGGGGGATTCAATACTACATTAGTTCTTTTTTTCTTGGACTGTAGCAAGGCTTTTGACTGTGCCCAATGAAACGAACTGTGGGGCATACTAACAGAAATGGGTGTTCCTGATCATCTTATTATGCTTATCAGAAATCTCTACTCTGATAGTAAGGCAACAACCAGGTTAGATAAAATTATTTCAAGTCCTTTTAAACATGTAAAGTGGTTAGGCAGGGATGCATTCTATCACTGGTTCTATTTAACAACTATGGAGAATACGTTATGAGAAAATGCCTTAAGGGCTGGACTGGTAGGATCAAAATTGGAGAATGAAGCATCAGTAATTTAAGATTTGCTAATGACACCACACTGTGTGGAGCTGCAAGTGGAAATGAAGGAACTACTGGATAGAAGTAAGAGAGAAAGCAAGAAATGTGGATTGTCAATTAATAATAAAAAGTCAATTAATAATAAAAAGTCTAAGATCACACAAGTGAGTCACTACGAGCTATTGATGAACTATCAGAATATCAGCATAGGAAGAAGTAGATCACTTTGCCTACCCCTTGGGCTCAGTGGTGGGCTCAGTGGTTCAGAGAGAGGGTGCTTCTACGCAGGAAATATGACATAGGATTGTACTGAGTATGGAAGGTACATCAAAGCTGACAGTGGTGTGAAAAGATTGAGCCCTAACCAGACATACTAATCTGAGAGTGCTGAATTCCCTGATGTTTTCAGTTTTTCTTTGTGGCACTGAAGGGAACTACAAAAGAATTGATGCTTTTGAGATGTGAACGTGTAGGAGGTTGCAGCAAATAGTAGGGATGGACAAACAGACAGCAAATCAGTCCTTCAAGAACTCAGGATGGAGAAGAAGTTGTCCAGTATAAGTTTCCAGCAAATCCTGTAGTTCTTCAATCACATAATTCGACGATAGGATGATACCTTGGAAAAGGTGATCATCCAAGGCAGCGCTGAAAGGAAAAGATTGCAGGAAAGACCTCTGAGATGGTGGATAGACCAGATAAAGGATAAGACAAACAAACCACTGGGCCACCTACTTTGAGATGCAGAAGACCAGGGAAAATGGAGACAGACTGTTAACAGGATTTTGTGATGGGTCACCAACATATGAAAGATAAAGTGTTGATGATGATGATACAAGAATATAATTTCATATATAAAAAGGAGCAAGCATTTTTGTGTACATGCTAACTCATGAGATGCACAGCTAACAGTATCCAAAACTGAACTTATTGTGCTACCTCAGTTTTAGATCACCGTTAATCTGGATCACAAAGAGTTTTATACATATATTTTTCTTCAGTCTGTGACTATTATTGTCTATTTATTGTATATGTAAATTATTTATAACTGTATAATGTAATTGGATGGGGAAAGAAAAAAATCTACTCACCAAGTGGCGACACATATAAATATACTGAATTCTGCAAACTTTTGGAACCAGTAGCTCCTTCCTCTGGCTGAAGAGTTGAAAGGGAAAGAAGAAGGATGAAAGAAAAGGACTAGTGAGGTGTAGGAAATGGGGAGAGTTTGACAAAGATGCACAGAAGCCTGGGTGAGAGGAGACTTACCAGACAAGATGAGAAGGAAGAATATTTTTAAAGTGCAAGTGTCTATCTTGTCAGCTGATTGTGTTTCGGTTTACATTTCATTAAAAATGATAGTGCTCTGTGGTCTGTGTGCACAGTGATGTATCAGATAGAATCAAAACTTACTAAAAGCTTAAACAATGGTCAATTCTTCTCTCTCAGTAATGACGTGCTTTGTTTCCCACAAAGTTAATGTCTTGCTGGTGATGGCAGTCATGTGGTGCCCACATACTATTGACCTCGTACACTTGAAATAGAGGGGAACCTATCCCATCCTCACTACCATCTGAGCCTGTGTAAAATGTTGTGCCAAATTCAAGTGGGTCAGAATGTGTGCTGCTAGCAATTCGAAATGAATATCTTCAAAAGCTTTCTGCTTCTCCTCTCCCCAGGTCATTTACTAATTTCAAAATATAATGTGACAAAAGGGTGTGTCCAGCAAGGAAGCAATGGTAACATCCAGTGGAAGTTCTCAATGGTCTTCAGGTTAAGTCCCTTTTCCAATAATCACACGTCCTAGAAATATTATTTGCTTCCTTCCAGACGCCACCTTCAGCAAGTTTATGGTGAGTCCAGCTCTCTTAAATGCACTTAGGAGATGATATTAACTGTCAAAATGTTCCTCCTATGATGCTGAACCAATTCAAATACCATAAACATAGGTAGTAATGGACGTAGGTAGTTCTGGCCCTTTTACCTGATCAGATGCTCTCATAAAGGCAGCAGATGACACATTCAAACCAAATGCAGTTCTTTATATTGGTGTCTCTTACCATTATGTAGAAATATAGTGTATTTTTGTGAGGTCTAAACTGCTCAGATGTTTTGACACCATTAAATCATTGTAATAGTTTCTCAGAATTCTCAGGTTGATCCATTTGTGAAATAATGATTCTGCTGATTACTCTAGCATCTAATAGAATCTAATACTATTCTGACAGCCGGCCAGTGTGGCCGAGTGGTTCTAGGCGTTTCAGTCTGTAATTGCGTGACCGCTACGGTCGCAGGTTCGAATCCTGCCTCGGGCATGGATGTGTGTGATGTCCTTAGGTTAGTTAGGTTTAAGTAGTTCTAAGTTCTAGGGGACTGATGACCTCAGAAGTTAAGTCCCATAGTGCTCAGAGCCATTTTGAACTATTCTGACAGTTTAGTTTTGATTCATTCCTTACTCTATGATTGCTTAATGATACACATATCTAATATTCTCTGAATCTCTTAGTCAATAGCAGGCTTCTTGACTCATGCAACAGAGTAAGATATTATTTGAAATGCTTCATGATGTTGTAGTTTTAGCTTGCAAATACATCCTTTCATTTGTCCTGCCTGGAATGAAAATACATCTTGGTGGCACCAAATTGTTTCTCTCAACTTTTCCTTGTGATGCTTGGCAAGTGCTGTTAGCTACTTAGTTTCACTTGAATCTTTCCAGCAGCATTATTCACATCCTGTGGCTTCATGTCATTCTCTTTCTCTCGAAATTATAGCATCACAATTCTCGTTTCATCTTTCATGCTAATAACACAAAGATTCATGTGCACAGTGCCTTCACAATCTTCATCTAAAATTCCTTTAAAGAAAATTGTCATCTCTTCCTCCTGGTCCTTATTTGCAACACCTTCCTGTCATCCAGTTAGTACTGAATATGATTCCAAGCACAGAAATGGAATAAGAAGAACTGGATGCTCAATTTTTTCCCCAAAATTCGATATTTCAATAGAATTTGCTTTCTGGTTGGTTTGCTTCTACTCTCAACTATGGTTGCAAGTTTTAGTCCAGTTACCAGAAAATAGTTATCTTTACATTATCATTGAGCTCTTGAAAATTGCTCATCTTCCCTTAATATCTTCCACAAAGTTGTGTCCTTTGTATATGTGCATTAAATACCACAATCAGAAAGTTTCAAGAAAAAATATCTTACTTACATAATGCCAAAGCTGTGAAAACCCAAAAATATTATGTTGGTTATAAAATTTTCATGCTACTTTTGTTATCATAACATCTCTCTGGAATCTTAAACACACATAGATGTTGACAAGAATATTCATTTTTAAGGATGTATAGAAGTACAAAATTGTTACTCAGTACTTACAGGAAGAAAATGTAGTATCAAGTTACAGTGACATCAAAATTAGAAAATTGTTTAAAAAATGAAATCTTCTTTTGCTGTAGATGTACATCAACTACAACTGCTTTGTGTTTTTTATTATATATAGCAAAGAAACTTATGACCCAGTATAGAGAGGAGCTGAATTACCTATATATGTCAAGTGAGCCTTTGGCATGGTCACCAACAGCAATGAAGGATGAATCAGTGTTCCTGTTAACTGCAAAACTTCTGCTGCAACTTCATGCATATCAGGTGAAACATACTGTTATCTGAAACATTTCATCATTCTAATAAATATAGACGAGTTCTGGTTTGCTGAATCAGTGGTAGAGATATGTAATAGTATAAAGTTTTAGCAGATCAAGTTGTCTGCCAACCTAAAATGTCAAATTTATTTTTGAGTGCTGAATATATAAACAATATCTGCTGTAACCATCATATAATAATATGCATGAGTATACACCCCCTTGATAAATAAGGACAAACTTTTTGAATTGGGCAATAATATAAATAACAGACAACTAACTACCATATAAAGGCAACACTGACCTGCAAATAGGCATCTACACAATATCTCTTTAGCTCAGCTTTGTATATTGTATCCTCCTTCAGGTCATGTACAGATGTGTGTGCGCGCGCGCGCGCACACACACACACATACACACACACACACACACAGAGTCATTCTTTCTCCCAACATAATGATTCAGTTGGGGTATTTGTCTTGGGTGTGGGTGTAATGGATGGGCAGAGTAAGCAAGATGTGAGGATTCTAGTGAGGAGATATGATCGGCAGGAAGTGGGAGGGACAGGGAGAAAGGGACAGTAATTCATGAACAGAGTTGTCTACTGTACATAGAATCAGATCCAGATGCGCATGTGCATAAGAAAGGTATGTGGGAGTGGGGAAGATGGCTAGTAAATCAAGTAAATCAGTGTGGAGCAATGTAGAGATAATGCAGTATGAGAGGTATCCAAGAATAATAGGGGGATTTGTACCAGATTGAAGATATGAATATAGTAGGATAAAAAAAGTGTTGGGAAGACATACATGGAGGGAGAAGGGAATGATCTAGATACACAAATTACAACACTCACTGAAGCTCCAATCTTGTGCTAATTATTGTGATCTGAAATTGGACGGTCAAGCATGCCCAGTATCTCTGTTTACCATTGCCTATTTATGGAAGAGATCAGATACCTGGTGATTTTTTTCCACAAAGGAAGCTATGCAGGGATTGCCAAAAGTAGTGCTATCTGCAGTGGAGTATAATACACTCACAACAAGACTGAAATGGTATGTTCTGACAGGTTTTGCACCTTGAGCTTTCAGTCATATGGCACGAGGATGGGTAAAAGAGAAGGCATAAGGATAGACAAGGATATTTTATAGGATGCATTTGATTTACTAAAGCAGATGCTGCAGACACTACTAACTACTGCCTGTTTCAAGGGAGCAGTCAGGAAATAGAGGCAGAAATCAGTAAGATGTTGTTGTTGTTGTTGTCTTCAGTCCTGAGACTGGTTTGATGCAGCTCTCCATGCTAATCTATCCTGTGCAAGCTCCTTCATCTCCCAGTACCTACTGCAACCTACATCCTTCTAAATCTGCTTAGTGTATTAATCTCTTGGTCTCCCTCTACAATTTTTATCCTCCACGCTGCCCTCCAATGCTAAATTTGTGATCCCTTGATGCCTCAGGACATGTCCTACCAACCAATCCCTTCTTCTAGTCAAGTTGTGCCACAAACTTCTCTTCTCCCCAATCCTATTCAATACCTCCTCATTAGTTATGTGATCTACCCACCTAATCTTCAACATTCTTCTGTAGCACCACATTTCAAAAGCTTCTATTCTCTTCTTGTCCAAACTATTTATTGTCCATGTTTCACTTCCATACATGCCTACACTCCATACAAATACTTTCAGAAACGACTTCCTGACACTTATATCTATACTCGATGTTAACAAATTTCTCTTCTTCAGAAACGCTTTCCTTGCCATTGCCAGTCTACATTTTATATCCTCTCTACTTCGACCATCATCAGTTATTTTGCTCCCCAAATAGCAAAACTCCTTTACCACTTTAAGTGTTTCATTTCCTAATCTAATTCCCTCAGCATCACCCGACTTAATTCGACTACATTCCATTATCCTTGTTTTGCTATTGTTGATGTTCATCTTATATCCTCCTTTCAAGACACTGTCCATTCCGTTCAACTGATCTTCCAAGTCCTTTGCTGTCTCTGACAGAATTACAATGTCATCGGTGAACCTCAAAATTTTTATTTCTTCTCCATGGATTTTAATGCCTACTCTGAATTTTTCTTTTGTTTCCTTTACTGCTTGCTCAATATACAGATTGAATAACATCAGGGAGAGGCTACAACCCCGTCTCACTCCCTTCCCAACCACTGCTTCCCTTTCATGCCCCTCGACTCTTATAACTGCCATCTGGTTTCTGTACAAATTGTAAATAGCCTTTCGCTCCTTGTATTTTACCCCTGCCACCTTTAGAATTTGAAAGAGAGTATTCCAGTCAACATTGCCAAAAGCTTTCTCTAAGTCTACAAATGCTAGAAATGTAGGTTTGCCTTTCCTTAATCTTTCTTCTAAGATAAGTCGTAAGGTCAGTATTGTCTCACGTGTTCCAACATTTCTACGGAATCCAAACTGATCTTCCCCGAGGTCGGCTTCTACCAGTTTTTCCATTCATCTGTAAATAATTCGCGTTAGTGTTTTGCAGCTGTGACTTATTAAACTGATAGTTCGGTAATTTTCACATCTGTCAACTCCTGCTTTCTTTGGGATTTGAATTATTGTATTCTTCTTGAAGTCTGAGGGTATTTCGCCTGTCTCGTACATCTTGCTCACCAGATGGTAGAGTTTTGTCAGGACTGACTCTCCCAAGGCTGTCAGTAGTTCTAATGGAATGTTGTCTACTCCCGGGGCCTTGTTTCGACTCAGGTCTTTCAGTGCTCTGTCAAACTCTTCACGCAGTATCGTATCTCCCATTTCATCCTCATCTACATCCTCTTCCATTTCCATAATATTGTCCTCAAGTATATCGCCCTTGTATAGACCCTCTATATACTCCTTCCACCTTTCTGCTTTCCCCTCTTTGCTTAGAACTGGGTTTCCATCTGAGCTCTTGATATTCATACAAGTGGCTCTCTTTTTTCCAAAGGTCTCTTTAATTTTCCTGTAGGCTGTATCTATCTTACCCCTAGTGAGATAAGCCTCTACATCCTTACATTTGTCCTGTAGCCATGCCTGCTTAGCCATTTTGCACTTCCTGTCGATCTCATTTTTGAGACGTTTGTATTCCTTTTTGCCTGCTTCATTTACTGCATTTTTATATTTTCTCCTTTCATCAATTAAATTCAATATTTCTTCTGTTACCCAAGGATTTCTACTAGCCCTCGTCTTTTTACCTACTTGATCCACTGCTGCCTTCACTACTTCATCCCTCAGAGCTACCCATTCTTCTTCTACTGTATTTCTTTCCCCCATTCCTGTCAATTGTTCCCTTATGCTGTCCCTGAAACACTGTACAACCTCTGGTTTAGTCAGTTTATCCAGGTCCCATCTCCTTAAATTCCCACCATTTTGCAACTTCTTCAGTTTTAATCTACAGTTCATAACCAATAGATTGTGGTCAGAGTCCACATCTGCCCCTGGAAATGTCCTACAATTTAAAACCTACCAGTAACATACTGAAAATAATCATTCATCTTGTTGTCTCTACAAAAGAATTTAAGCTGACTCAGTAGATTCCATCTTCAAGTCTATGACTGGTCAATTACTCCAAGGATGTTTCATAAAAGACTGAGACGTACAGTATTAGTGCATGTATATAAAATATGTAACATAAGCAATTAATTTCTAACTGTAGACTTGTCTCACTCCTGTGATTTCTCAAAGATGTTTGATACCACACCCTATGATAGAACATGCATCTTCTTTCATGCCAATAATATATTAATTACTGCATGGGCACACCCTCTGCAATATACGTCACTTATGAATTGTAAGTGGAATATCTGAGACTTGACCAAAGACTGCAGTGTGTTCTGAGTCATGCTCAGTATAAGATAGGCCTCTGTCTGTCATGGTTCAATAAATTTTACTGAGCTATAACTGCCCTGCATACATTATTGGCACACTACCTGTTATCTGCATAGGGATATCATCAACAACTGTCCTCTTAGTTTGATTTCTGTTAAAATTTCTCTAAAGATAAAGCAATTGTTTTATTTGCAGTTTGTATTAGAATAACAGAAATTTCAGGGTGGAAATAAAAGTAAAAAATAAGGAAAGGCCACCAATCACCTGTAGCTATGAGTGGGTGCATGTGGAAGTATAATATGGTTACATGTGTAAGAGAAAATGGTTCAAATGGCTCTGAGCACTATGGGACTTAACATCTGAGGTCATCAGTCTCCTAGAACGTAAAACTACTTAAACCTAACTAACCTCAGGACATCACATGTGTAAGAGGGTTGCTTTATCTAGAAAAAGAATGCTTGCTTAGAAGCTAGTAATTTCTCTGTTCTGCCATATTTTTTAACATGGCATGCATCAGTCAACTACAGTTGAAAGTTTGCCTTTCCTTATTTTTGATTTAATTGCCATTTTGATGAACAAAGTTTTTAACCATTTGCGTATAAATATCTAGTTTCAAAAGAAAGATGTGCTATCAATGGTATCCCATTTCCACGATTACAGACTTACCTCAGTTAACAGAAAACAAAGCTCACATGAACAGAGTACACAACATGAACAAAATTACAGTCAGAATGGTATAAAATAAGACATTTACAATCTTTGTTACTTAATATGTGTCAGTTTTTTATTTACGTAAGCAACTTAACATAGTCATTGAAACCCTCTCAAAAACTGCAGAGTTTCGATTTGCATAGTTACAAAGGTTCTTTCAAGTTATTGATATTTTTAATGCAAAGGGGACTGATGACCATAGATGTTAAGTCCCATAGTGCTCAGAGCCATTTTAATGCAAAACATGTAATAGTAATTGTGCCAAAATAGAACTACCTGTGTTGGTACTTTGATCTATGAAAATTGTGCATTTAGCATGATTCTGGTTATGTTCAAGCAGCAGGGCAGGTTGGTTGATTTGGGGGAGGGGACCAAACAGTGAGGTCATTGGTACCATTTGATTAGGGATGAAAGGAAATTGACTGTGCCCTTTCAAAGGAACCATCCCGGCATTTGCCTGAAGTGACTTAAGGATATCATGGGAAACCTAAATCAGGATGGTCGGACATGGGTTTGAATTGTCATCCTCCCAAATGTGAGTCCAGTGTGCTTATCACTGCGCCACTTCCAAACAGCAAGATAAAAAAGTGTACCAGTGTAACTATGGCATGGAAACCACTGAGAAAGATAGTATGCCATGTGAATAGTAAAGCACTGTCAAGAGTATGTAAGCAAAAATGAAGACCAGACATTAATAACAAGCTGAGTGCCAAAAATTCTATTCTGAGTTATTTGATTTTATTCATTTTGTCAAAAATCTTTAAATAAAAAACCTGAACCATTCTTTTTTTTTTATTATGTAGGGTATTAATCATATTAATATTGCAAATTTTTTGACTAACCTTCTTCTTGAGACTAAAAAGTAGTATTTTTTCAGATAAACGTAGAGTGTGCAAAGTGCCATACTCTTACTAGAAAAAGCAAAGTAAATGCCAATGAATAATAAATCTCAAGCTTCTCTGGTACTTTTTAATAACAACATTGCACAAGTACATTATCATATGAATAATTATTTTGAAGCCTTAATTTTACTTATAAAGAACTCAAAGCAGTTTTAATTCATTAATTCTTCAAAGAATGCTCTATTATCTTCATTATAATATGGCAGTATCAGTTGCAGATAACTCTTCTACTCAACTGACAAGCTGTAGTTTTATGGTTGCAATGGTAAAACCAAGTCCTTGAATATATGGGGTCTATTCAAAAAACTCTGGAACTTTGTCCACAAAATTTTTCTACACTCACCTTTTACTTATTGTGCATAGTCTCCTATGAAATACTCTCCTCCACAATTCATGCACCACTCCCACTGCCTTTCCACTTTCAGAAGTAGTCTTAGTACACCTCTTGCTGGACCACGCGAAGCACCATCTGCGAATTTTCTTTCATCTTATCTGTCTTTGTAAATCTTCATCCTTTCAATGGGATTTTCAACTTTGGAAATAAAAAAAAGTCCAGAGGGGTCAGGTCATGAGAATATGGAGGATGAGACAGCACAGTGATTTCACAGGTGAAGATCTTTTCTGGTCTTGACTCATGAGCAATGGGACAAACTGGCAGTAACACAATGCATTCCAAAATGCTGTGTCAGGACTTCATGACATAATCTAACTGAAATGTTATGTTCACCTGCAATCTCTTGGACTGCCACTCTTCAATTGGCATGCACAATTTTGTTGATGTTCCTGACATGAACATCATCGGTAGGCGTTGAACAGCGTCCTGAAAAAGGGTCATCTTTAACTTTGCCATTTTTAAACCATGTGAACCATTCATAAAATTGAGTATGACTTAACTCATCATCATAGGCTTCCTGCATCATTTGGTGTGTGATTGTAAAGGTTGTCCTGAGTTTCATGCAAAATTTAATGTAGACACTCAAAATTTAATGCAGACGCTTTGCTCCTCTAACTCTGGCATCTCGAAATTCGCAAACTGTGCAACACAATGTTCTACTCAATACGGTACTAAACAATAACTAACAGACATACCACAATGAAACTTCCAGCACTTACACATTAAACACATGTGTGTGCAGGGATGTCAACGACATTTCGCCCCAACATACCATTGTCGCGAAATTATAAATGTTCCAGATTACTTTGAACAGACCTTATATAAGTGGTAGCCCCTTACTGCTTTAGGTCCTATTATCCTGTGAACACTATATTAACTTCTTTTTTGGGTGACACCAGATCATTAATTATTGAAAAAAACATGCATAAAAATGTCCTTACTGACCGTCCCATCTCCCAACAAATAACAAACTTTAGCTTCCTGTCTGCTGTCCTCTGCCTCATCAAACTGACCATGATACCCCTCCTCCCCCTTTTTTTAAGGGCATAGAAGTTGTGGAGAAGAATCTTCTTTGTTTAAGTGAGACCCAAACACACCATAGTTCACATGTAGTTTAATTGAAACAAAACAAGACATAGATTCTGCCATCAAGCATAGTAAGGAATGAGTAGTAGGTCGTTCCTTTGAAAAAATTCCGAAAACTAGTCATATATGAGATAGTAACATTGAATATTAAAAATAATTTTTTTATGCATACCTCTTCTTTAGGCTCTGTTTTTCCTTCCACTAACACATTTTTACTGTTTACATAAATTTTACCTTCATTTCAACTGTGATTCTTTACATCCAAAGTTGATTCTTCATTTTTTTTTTCTTTTTTACTTGTGTTACTGTTGATTTCCACTTTTGAAAGACAATGTAAAAACTAAAACTGAAAACCATAAATTGAAGTCTTAATCAACAGATTTCACTCAGAATATTAACATTGGAATTCATAATGAACTGTAAAGTACAATGTTAAGGAATATCTTGAGACAAAGTCCAAAAGAAATTAAAAAATATTGTAGTACTAAAGTAATATCCTGCAACATGTGATACATATACTGTGTCAGTGAGAACTGCAGTGAAAAGTCTTAGTAGCCCACTTTAGGCTCAGAAATTTACCAAGACATACCTCTCATGTCATCTGCTGAGCCTTATATGCACTACTATAGATGGTTGTGGCATTTAGCCTGCTTTTGAGCTTATTAGTATTGGCATCTATGTACCATATGTTTTTTGGGTTAACTCTTTTTTTTTTATTTTGGCCCCTTTCACTTAACTCATTATTCATGTCTCTTATCCAAACAATCTAAATAGTCTAATAAGCTTGGAAAACAATGGGTTCATGTGCACATCTGATGTTAATTCCACAAATGTCAAATATGTTCAATGGCTCATCATTGTGAACTGACTCTTTAAGTGTCTGTGATTTTGCAGCAGAGGTGAAAATCAGTATTACAATAGAAAAAAATAGCAAATAATATGGAATGACATATTCAATATTTTTCTAGTAAGAGTGTATTTTTTATTTTTGTTGCATATTTTCAAAGTGATCTTTGCTTTTCCCTTCTGGAGGTCAGATTTGATTAATTTTTTGGGAGTGGAATTTTTAGTATCTCACAAGATACAAATACAATCTTTCTTTACGCACACAAATGGTGAGTCCTGCAAAGTGATATTTAAGACTGTGAATTCACAAACACTGTCTGATATACTGGGAACAATGAGTACTATGCTAATAGTCAAAATTAGCGCAAGTCTGGTTTTGAGTGTCAAATAGTACACACTATCCATAGACAAAACTCAAGACCATTATAAGCAGAGTATCAACAATACAAATCATATCCAACTCAAAAGTCCATGAACAAAATGCAGTTCACAACAATACGCAACTATTGCACATCAATGAAAGCTTCATACACATATACTGACTGACTGAACTTACCTGTATTCATGTCCTTATTTGGAATCTCCATCAAGGAGTCTGTCCATTGCAGCTGTTTTGGTCAAGACATCTACCAGTGCTAGCTTTAAATGCAGAACACTGCACCCTGCTGATGCAGTTTATAGCCTTGATTTCCATTTCACTGCCTGATAAAAATACAGGCAGGTCTATCTGTGCATTGCTTTTCATTAGGGACTCAAAGGACATTGATACCACAAAGCCATAATTTCTCTTACAAAATTTGATTTTGTATACAACTGAAACTATCAGAAAGGATAAAGAAACAGGTAACAGGATTGTTGGATGAAAAACTAAATGTCATTTTTTCTGCTTTTATCAAAGAAAGTTACCACTTTCTCCTTCAGTTTATTGAGAATTGGACTTTGAATCAGAGATTCACTGTACAGATATCAAAGATTTTAAGTTCTATCTGCATTAATTTAAGCTCACTGTATTCAAGTTCTTATGCTTAGTCCCCCCACAGGTTACTACCATTAACTAACACAGGTAAACCAATTATAAAACTAGCTCGCATTTCATATTGATTTAGAATGAAAAATATATCAGTGTATGTAACCATGTATCAACCTACTACAAACACTGTGTAAGCAAAACAATATTACAGTTTTCAGAACTGGCCTTGTCACAAGAGCTCTTACTGCATGGGACTTCCACTGCTTACAGATACTATTTATCTGTTGGACATTACTTATCAGGGCGGTATGATGATGCCATATCACATCTGCAACAAATTGTTGATGGAGATTTCAAGGTGAGAACAGGTATAGAATTTAATAACAACAATAATTTAACAATAGAATCTGCAAGAAAGACTTCTTAAAAATGCAGAATTGAAACTACATTGGTACACTACTTTTGGAAAGTGATTTTAGTGTTCAATTACATACATTTGTGCGGTGACAATACTGCAGCCTCAATTGAACTTCAGTGATAACTGTTGTAATATTTTTCTTCTTCTTCTTCTTTTTGTTTTGGTCATTTGAATATCATGTTATTTAGGTCACTTCATTTCTTCTGGTCTTTAACCTTGTCCAGTATTCTTCCATTCTCACGTTTTGCAACCTTCTTTGCTCTTCTGTCTTTTTATGATTTTGCACTGTGTCTACTTCTATCCTGAAAACCTGTAAAAGCCAGAATCTTTTATTTGAGAATCATCCAATTGTAAATATCTGATTTCTGTATTCCCATTTCTTCCAGATCCCTCTGCACCTCTTGGGTTTAGTGTACTTTGATTTTCTTGTCACAATAAACTGTATTATTTGATGTGTCAACATCCCATGGTCCATTTTAAGCATGGGTCCAAAGAACACACTCTTCCTTTTCCTAATGATGTCCAAGACTGTCTCTATCTTGGTATACAGTTCTTGTTTCATCCACTTTCTATATTGATCATCTCCTGTTCTTTGAAGTTCTATTATCCTCCTGAGAATTCTTTGTTCTAAAAGTTCAATGTTATCTATGCTGTCACTGATGCATCCATACCTAAATCATCAGGCTGCCACAGAAGGCAAACTGTCCCTTGGTGGAACGATCAGTGTAGTGGCACTATACAGGACAGGCGGACAGCACTCTGCAGATTCATGCATGGTCCGACAGCAGAGAACCTTCGAGCCTTTCAGTTAGCAAGAGCCAAAGCCTGACAGATAGTGAAGGAGAGCAAGAAGCAATCATGGCATGAGTTTCTGAAGTCCATTAATTGCTCAGGTTACACTACTGCTGTATGAGAATCTGTTTCTTACTGAACGTTATTTCTGGTTCAGAGTCAGGAATACTCTTTCTGATCGATTTCCTCAAGTTCATGGTGTCCCACAGGGGAACATTTTAAGCATGACTTTGTTCATAGTTGCGAACAATGGCATATCATCTGCAGCGAGGGATCCCGTGCAGTGCTCATGGTTTGTGGATGATTTTTCTATTTTCTGTCCCACTTCTAGCCCTCATCAGCTACAGATGACAAGTGGCTGGAAGAATAGTCTGCTCAGACAGGTTTTAATTTCTGCTCAGAGAAAACAGTATGTATTGATTTTAACCACAATTGTTCTCTTTTTACACCTCCGGAACTAAGGCTGTGGGATACGGTTTTACATTTTAAGGAAAAAATGTGATTTTTAAGTCTGTTATTTGACAGCAAACTTACCTGGTTGCCACATCTCAAGGAGCTCAAAACACGAGCCCTTAAAGCACTGAATTTCATGAAGTGCTTGAATGGGAAGAAATGGGGTGCAGATAGATTCTGGTTGCTGCTGTTCTACAAGTGTTTTCTGTGATTACCTCTTCATTATGGTTCTACAGTCTATGGCCCATCATGACCAACATATTTAAAGAAACTGGACTCTGTACCCCACAAGGGCATCAGATTTTCCACTGGAGCCTATAGGACAAGCCCTATGCTGAGCTTATGTGCAGAGGCAGGGGAGCCACTATTAGCTGCTCAGCAGCACTTCCTTGTGGCTAAACAGGCACTCAAGTTCCTGACTTTTCTGACTTTCCCTACAGCAATTAATATCTATGAATCCTTAGAATGACTCTATTGCACTTGTCCATGAGAAGTGAAACTGTTCAGTATATGAGCAAAGCAGCTTTAATTCAATCTGGGAATGTCTCCACCATACATACAGAGGGAGGCTTGGTGCAAAGCTCCACCCTGGTTGTTATTGAAACCTAGAATAATTTTAGACTTGACAGAGCACAACAAATTGCTCACTCCAGACTTTGTTTTTAAGAATAAATTTATTACCATTTTAAATGAGTACCGGGTCTCTAATATAGTACACAGAGATGGGACTAAAGAGGGGGATGCTGTCAGTTGTTTTGTCATTTTTCTTGCTGCTATCTTTAGGTTCCGCCTGCCTTGTGCATTTACTATCTTTCACACCAAACTTTATGTGATTTTTTAAGCTGTGGTTCAAATGAAACGTGAACATGGTTCCAAATTCCTCAGCTCTGACTCGCTTAGTGCACTGCAGACAATCTAGTATACATACCCAGCAGATAGAACTGTCCAGAACATCCATGATGTTATCCAGCATTTGCACAAACAAAGAAAGGAGATCTCATTGTGCTGGTTACCAGAACATTTGGGTATCTGTGGGAATGAGTTGGCCAATACCACGGCCAAGGAGGCATGTGCCCTTCCCAATGTAACAGACTGCCCTGTCCCTCTGCATGCTGTACTGTCATTACTGATAAGGCCTGTCATGTGTTTTTGGGAGGAGGAGTGACTGAGTGTGACGGAAAATAAGTTATGATCAATAAAGGATTTTGAGGCCATGGCACACCTCTTTCCGGCCAGTTAGAATTGATGAAGTCTGTTTAACTTGACTTCGAACAGGACACAGTCCCCTGACCCATGGGTTCCTCCTCAGTCATGAAGATCCACCTGTTTGTGTTTGTGATGCATGTGGTGTGCTGATTATGGTTCACCACATTTTAACTGACTGTATTTTATATAATGATGAGAGTGTTCAAGCTGGTTTACTGACAGACCTTGTCCTTAATTCTAGGTGATAATGAATTGATTGTGGCTTGTGTTTTACTGTTCTGTGTTTTGTCTTCACTTCTGCTTAAGCTCTTAGGCTGATGCTTGTAGTATGTTAGAGAACAACTGGCTCATCCAATTACTATTTTTATGCTCCACCAGTCTTCTTTCCTGAACTTGCCTCTTGGTGGCTGTCCAGATCAGATATCATTGTTTGTAATGGCCTGCCTTGATTCATTTGCTCCATTGTACCATTTAGAAGAGTTGTGTGTGTTCATGTAAAAAAGAGTGCAAGAGAGTGTATGCAGTCATGTGTTGTATTTTAGGCTACCTGGTTTTGTGTGCCCCATTCCTCTCACACAGTTAGCATATAGGCACTGATGACCCCAATGTTGAGCATCCTCCAGATGCAGCAACAACAACAACAAGTTCAAATCTCTAAGGTGCTTCTGTTCATACTAAGTTCAGACTTTCTGCTGTGCTTAAAGTTTCAGGATATATCACTATCTAGTGATGTCTCAGTTTTGCAGTGATCAAGATATTCTTCTTATTTTAGATGTTCATAGTTAGTAAGCTTATTTCATTCGGTTTACTCATGCTTCTTTTTCTGACAGACCATTGCATCTGTTTTCCTAGGTATTTGAATCTCACTGCCTTCTGAATGTTCCTTCCTCCTGTTGTCATCCATCTAGGACAGCTTTGCTGTTTGTCATATACTGTGCCTTCTCAACAGACTTTTGTAGGCCTGCTTTAGCTATGTATTTCTGTAGTTGCATGGTTTAGTTATTCACCTATTTTAATGATTTCAACAATATCAGAATACCATCTACAGTCAATTGATCCTGATTCATTTTTCCCTGCACCCCAGTTGTAGGCCACACATTGCTTTCGTTTCTCATCGTCATTCCCAGATCACCTTACCAAGAATACGGTTAAAGAGCAAAAGGGAGAATCCATCTCCCTGACTGACCCCTGTTTGGCCATACTATAAGAAATCTGAATCACAGACAGAGACTTTCGATGAACAACAGATAATTGTACCTATCCTGAATGACAAAATTTGTGATTCCACTGTTTTATTAGCTATGTTTTGTCTAAAATGACAAATCAGGTATTCAAAAGGGGAGCGTATGGGATAAATGTATTGTGTGGGAACATTTATTTAAACGCCTTTCTTTTCCATGTCATCTGTACTACTTTGAAACTCCATTCCTATCTCTGATTTTTAAAGAAGTTAATCATCCTATAAATTCCATATGACAATAACAGGCATAATATTATTTTATGCAATATTTGGTTACAAAATTTTCTAATAACATTTATCTAACAATGGAAAATCCAGGATGGAATAATGACAATATAACAAAAAGAGGACACACACACACACACACATATATATATATATATATATATATATATATATATATATATATATATATATATATATATATATATATATATATATATATATATATACCCCGCCATCTAGATTCCTTTTTCTGTCAAGCACAGTTGCTTGCCGTCTGTTCTCTGTGGCAGTGGCCATGTGTGTGTGTGTGTGTGTGTGTGTTTGTGTGTGTGTGTGTGGCTTGTGCTTGCATGAATGTGTTGGTGTTGTTTACTTTAGAAGAAGGCCTTTTGGCCAAAAGCTCAAATGTTTAGCAGTCTTTTTGGTGTGCCTGTCTACCACTCAACATCTCCTCTATATGGTGAGTAACAATCCATCCTTTTCATAATGCTATCACTAATAACTTTTCATCACAGGTTGTTGTGCTCATTTCTGAATGGTGTGTCTCCATCATGGATAGTTACCAGCTTCTCTGCTGAGGAGATAGACCAGAGATCTTCTTTCTTTAGAGATCTTCTTTCTTTAGATTCTTTCTTCTCACAATGTGGCCAAAGAAAGGTAGAATTTTTTGATTAGCATGAGAAGAAATGAGCATGGAGATGTTGAGTTGCTCAGTGATGTTCTCCATTTTATGTGCAGCCTCCTGTGCCTGGCTATAGCTCAAGTGCGTTGACGTGCTGTTTGTTTATGACTTTAAGGGTCCAAGTCTCAGAACCATACAAAAAGATGAAAAACATAAGTGTTTCAACAAGCCAGACCTTTATAGTGTTCATTACTGCCCTGTTCTGCCAGATCTTGTTGAGCTTCTTCATAGCCATTTGCCCTAGTGTGGTTCATCTTTTTATCTCATCACCAGTTTCCCATCTCACAGATGACTGACCCAAGATAGATGAAATATTGCACAACTTCAAGTTCCTTTAATCAGCCGGTGAACTGAACTTGTACTCCTCAATCAGTTATCATGATTATGGAGTTGCTGGGAATGAGGTCCAATCCATATGTAACAACATTTATTTTCCATTACATTAGGAACTGTTATAATTTTCCAGTCACTTGGAAGAAAGTACAAGATCTTTGTTATTTTAGCCATGTGACATACTTCATAAAGTTTATATAATCTCCATTTCAAAATTGATGTCTATAAATTTTGCTTATCTCAGGAGTCATATTTTCTTTGTAACTGTTCATTTATGTATGCAGAAAAATATGTAGCAGAATGATTTTGATTAACTACTGGTCCTGGAAAACCTAGAAATCCAAGCTGCAATATATCATTGGGCTATGCACCAAAAGTTAGGGCAGTATTTATTTGACTTTCATGTAGAACAGTCTTTGTTTAGCTTTTATGTAGAGCAGTCTTTGTTTTATAGCTGCCTCGTATGTTTGGTCTGGGCACTGCCAAATTAAGTGTACCTTGTGTACATCATTTTTATTCAAACTTGTGACTTCTAATTGAAAATGTACCTTAAATGTAATACAATCTTATCAGTTTGTAGGCAGCTTTTATTATAAAATACGTGAAAGTCTCCCTTTAGCGAAGTGCACAAGCTATGGCATGAAGCTGACTGTTTGCCCACTGTGAATTGGAAATAAATCATGATGTCTTTAAAAGTTGAATAAGTATCTTCCTTTATATTTAAAACCCTGGACCTAAACATTATCCCCTAGAAAACTAGACGATGTTGATTAGAGCCAAAACACTTTCATAAATCAAGATGTGTATTTAAAAAAATCTTTCTGCTCATTATAATAACAATTTTAGAAATAGTCTTCTGCACTACTGTTTCTTATTCTATTCAACAAAGCATTTACCTAACTGATTGACTTGCTGAAGAAATGCAAATACACCAATAACAGCTTATGTAACAAAGATTTTTAATTGGAGGTAGGGAATGACAGCATTGGAGATCTCAGAAGGTTTCATCTGAACTTGACTGAGGATGTTGTGTTACTTATTTTCTGTGCAATCTGTTCACTAAATTCTGTATCAAAGTCTCTGAATATGAGCATAAAATTCTGTCTCCACTGTTGTTGTTGTTCTGGTCTTCAGTCCTGAGACTGGTTTGTTGCAGCTCTCCATACTACTCTGTCCTGTGCAAGCTTCTTCATCTCCCAGTACCTACTGCAACCTACATCCTTCTGAATCTGCTTGGTGTATTCATCTCTTGGTCTCCCTCTACGATTTTTACCCTCCATGCTGCCCTCCAATACTAAATTGGTGATCCCTTGATGCCTCAGAACATGTCCTACCAACCAATCCCTTCTTCTAGTCAAGTTGTGCCACAAACTTCTCTTCTCCCCAATCCTATTCATTACCTCATTAGTTATGTGATCTACCCATCTAATCTTCAGCATTCTTCTGTAGCACCACATTTCGAAAGCTTCTATTCTCTTCTTGTCCAAACTATTTATCGTCCATGTTTCACTTTCATACATGGCTACACTCCATACAAATACTTTCAGAAACGACTTCCTGACACTTAAATCTATACTCGATGTTAACAAATTTCTCTTCTTCAGAAACGCTTTCCTTACCATTGCCAGTCTACATTTTATATCCTCTCTACTTCAACCATCATCAGTTATTTTGCTCCCCAAATAGCAAAACTCCTTTACCACTTGAGCTAAAGAAGTTGCGCCATATTCTAAATGATAAAACAATTAAGCCACAAAATGGGAACCTGGTGAGTTATGAGAAGCAGAAAGGAAGCGATAGACAGGCATCAAAGGCAGCAAATGAAATTATAATTGCAGATAAAAACAGGTATAGTGTTCTGTCGAATAGTAGTGAGGCCTGCAATAAGGATAAGCAAAACACTAGTGAAGTGATGCAAGACAGTGAAACAATGTCCGAGTGGATAAAAGTGTCACTCAAAGGTAAGCCCTTGTCCACTAAAAGAATAACAAATTCCGTAAAATCTATCACATTCTGCAATAAAAACAAATACGACGTTTTGCAACAAAGTGAAAATACAAATAAACAAAAACCGACGTGTGTGACAAAGAAGAAAGAATCAAAAGTCGACATCTTTGGAGATAGTCATGCCAAAGGAATTTCTCAAGAACTGCAAGTAAATAACAAATCAATGACAGTCACAGGCATGGTTAAACCAGGTGCTGGTTTCAAAGAAGTGACGAAAACCATCGTAAAATATAACTGTGACAAGCAGGACAGTGTTGTAATTTGTGCTGGAGCTAAAGACATTTACGAAAACAATGCTATGAAAATGTATAAACAGCTCTTGAGTGTTTCGCTAGTACTGTCAAATACAAACATTTTACTGGTGAACTTTACCCACAGGCATGATTTACCTGAATGGTCATGTGTGAATAAGGAAATTCACAGAATTAATGCAAAACTTAAAAGTAGTTGTAGGCTATTCAGCAATGTGAAATTAATTGACTCAAGCACACTTGATAGAGAATGTTTTACGAAACATGGGCTTCACCTTAACAGAAATGGGAAGGCCAGGTTAGGAACCTTAATAAGGGAAGCAATTAAATGTAATCACAAAGTGACAGCCACTGAACTGGGATGGTATAAATCTCCAATAGCAGAAACACCAGCACAAACAGCAGCAGCACACAATGGACCGTCCAAAAAACAGTAGCAACAGAGGAACCTACTACTGGACCAACATTAGCAGCAGCAGAACTAACAACAGAAGCAGTAGTTACAGCATCAAAAACAAACCAACCAGAATCATTAGCAGTCACAGCAACATCAGAAGCAGTAGTTTCAACATCAATAACCAAGCAACCAGAATCATTGGCATTCACTTCAACAGCACACAGCAGCAGCAGTGGTAATAGGAGCAGTCATCACACCAGAAGAAGGCAGCCACCCTTGAGAAGCCAGGATTTTTGCTGGGGCAAAACAGTGAACAACAGCACATAACAGGGAAATGTTTGCAAGCAGAGGTATCTAGAACAAGGTATGAATTCTTGTAACAGTGTAAGAGAAAATGCATCAACAGAGTGTAAAGTCACAGATCAGTCGGATTGTTCAAATCAGCTAAGAATTATGAGTCTGAACATTCAGTGCCTTAAAAACAAGTACCTTGAACTTGAGGTAGCAGCAAATAGTGACCATATTGATTGTTTATGTGTTCTGGAACATTGGTGCAGGGACAGTGAACTAAACAGCATAAACTTAAGCCAATATAAACTTGCCAGTCAGTACTGTAGGCAAAATGCCAAAGGTGGTGGTGTAGGCATTTATCTAAATCCCAAGCTTAAATTTAAGATACGAGGCTAAACCATTAATCATAGAAAAGGATTTTGAGGCAGTATCCATTCAGTTATATAGTTTAAAGAAGAAAATAATTGTTGCAGCAATTTACAGCATTTGGAAGAAATGCTCAACATTTTCTCAAATGAGAACTCTACCATAATTCTTTGTGGTGACTTTAATATTAATCTATTGGTCCAGAGTCCAGTAAAAAACAAGTTTTTAGACATACTAAAAAGCTTCAACATGTTCCCCCACATATCAGCTCCTACTAGAACAACAGATTCCAGTGAAAGCCTAATAGATAACATCTTCTCAAATGTGGACACACATGATGTTGCAGTTACAAATGTGAATATAGGATTATCAGATCATAATGCACTAACCTTTAATCTCACTGCAACTCCCAAGGAGGAGGTAAATAAAAAGGAGTACAAACGATTTTTCTGTACTGAAAATTGTAACCAGTTCAAAAATAATTTTAAAAATGCAGTTTGGTCAGAGGTCCTGGCACAAACAAACACAAATGATGCTTACAATATATTTGCTTCCACTTTTATGACATACTTTGAAATGTGTTTCCCAAAAAAGCTTTAGAGTTACAGATCATCTGGATCCAAAGAGACCTGGATTACACCCGGAATTAAAAAGTCAAGTGAAACCATGAAATTACTAAGTTTAAAGTTAAAAACATGTCATGATCAGCAGTTTGTTGAGTATGTGAGGACATACAAAAAGACTTACCGCAAAGTAATAGCAAAAGCAAAATTATTAAGTAATGATAGATTAATAAGGCAGGCTAGTAACAAGTCCAGAATGATGTGGAAAATGGTAAAAAAAGGAACAGGGGGTCAAACTAAAGAACAGGAAATCAATCTTAAAAATAATGAAAATATTCCCATAGAAAAAGATGCCATGGCAAACTATGTAAACAATTATTTTGCAAATATTCCCCTCACTTTAAGTAGTGAATTTAAGCAACAACCAACAGTGACGACTCCAATGGTAAATACCAGCATGATGGCAATCCCAACAGATGAGCATGAAGTTCTAAAAGTCATTAAATGCTTGACATCCAAAATGTCCTCTGGGTTGGATGATGTACCTGTATCAATAATTAAGAAAATTGCTCCATCGGTTGTCAAACCTATAGTGCACATAGCAAACTTGTCCCTTAGTGAAGGGATATTTCCGGACAGACTTAAAATCTCTAAAGTGATACCTCTATACAAAAATGGTGACAGACATAAAATAGAAAATTACCGACCTATATCTCTCCTCCCAGCCTTCTCCAAAATACTTGAGGAATTAATGAAAATCGGGGTTACAAAATATCTAGAAAAACATAAACTAATAAATAACAGTCAACATGGCTTTCGAGCAGGGCACAGTACACAAACAGCCATATTGGACTACACAACAGAAATAGTAAGAAATTTGGAGTCAAATAAACAGGTTGTTGGAATTAATCTAGATTTATCCAGAGCCTTCAATACTGTGAACCATGTAATATTACTAGATAAACTTGAAGCAATAGGTATCAGGGGTACTGTTAAAAAATGGTTTGAATCTTATCTGCAAAACAGGTCACAAGTTGTTGAGCTGAGCTCATCCAACAATCTTCACAATTTTAAGCTCATATCTGAACCAAAACAAATTGAAATAGGTGTTCCACAGGGCAGCATTCTGGGCCCATTGTTATTTCTAATTTATATCAATGATATACAGGCTCCAGACAGCTCAGCCAAAATTCTACTATTTGCAGATGGCACGAGTATCGTAATTAGTGATATAAACGAATCATTGTGTACTACAGCAGAGAAAATGCTCTAATACATACAGTCATGGTTTTATTCAAATAAGCTGACATTAAATACAAAGAAAACAAACTTTATACAGTATGGAAGCAAGTGTCAAGGGGAAAATATGTGCCTTATGCTCGATAGCAAACAAATACAAAAAGTGTGCACCACAAAGTTTCTGGAAATGCGAATTAACCAAGATTTAAACTGGAATGAACACAGTGTATATCTTACTCAGAAACTTAGCTCAGCATGTTTTGCCTTAAGAATAATATCCAAGGTATCCAGCAAAGAATGTATTAGAGTGGTGTATTTTAGTTATTTCCAATCAGCTGCAAGCTATGGCATAAGTTTTTGGGGAAAAACCAGGTCAAGACTAAATGACATCTTTATTATGCAAAAAAGAGCTATTCATATCATGACACACAGTCCACCACAAACTCACTGTAGACCCTTATTCAGACAACTAAAGATACTTACAATACCATCAATATATATTTTTAAATGCCTGGAAATGATAAGTAAAAATAGCTGCGATCTCCAAACCAACTCAAGCTACCATGACCACAATACAAGGCATTGTAAAGACTTCCACATTCCCTATGTAGCCAAAACTAGAAGTCAGAAACATGTTAGCCACTTAGGAATAAAGCTTTTAAATGCACTTCCATCTCAAATTAAAGAATTGAAAGGCAAAAATAATTTCAAGCACAAAGTAAAAAAGTACTTGATGGAAAAATGCTACTACAGTGTAAATGAATACCTGTCTCACTCTGTCAATTGAAACCTGTACTTATTTTTTAAAAATTCAAACTAATTTAATGATGTTTTCAACTTTGTAATTATGATACTTACATACAATCTGTTAAATATCCGTTATACGTATTGTGTATATCCGTAATACATTCTGTGTATAAGGCATAGTTCATGATCTAAAATTGTTTATCATGAGCTCATACTTTTGTTTTTTGGGTAATAAGTTCTTGTACACTACTTATGTACTATGTGTATGTAATTTGTTTGCTGTTTGTGTATGTTTGTCAATTTATTATGTGTATGTGTTGTTATGTGTTACGTGTAATCAAATGACAAATCCTATATCACATGTGTGACCTATTGGATGCTAAATAAATAAATAAAAAACTTTAAGTGTCTCTTTTCCTAATCTAATTCCCTCAGCATCACCCGACTTAATTCGACTACATTCCATTATACTCATTTTCCTTTTGTTGATGTTCATCTTATATCCTCCCTTCAAGACACTATCCATTCCGTTCAACTGCTCTTCCAAGTTCTTTGCTGTCTCTGACAGAATTACAATGTCATCGGCGAACCTCAAAGTTTTTATTTCTTCTTCATGGATTTTAATTCCTACTTCCAATTTTTCTTTTGTTTCCTTCACTGTTTGCTCAATATACAGATTGAATAACATCGGGGAGAGGCTACAACCCTGTCTCACTCCCTTCCCAACCACTCCTTCCCTTTCATGTCCTTCGACTCTTATAACTGCCATCTGGTTTCTGTACAAATTGTAAATAGCCTTTCGCTCCCTGTATTTTATACCCTGCCACCTTCAGAATTTGAAAGAGAGTATTCTGGTCAACATTGTCAAAAGCTTTCTCTAAGTCTACAAATGCTATAAATGTAGGTTTGCCTTTCCTTAATCTAGCTTCTAAGATAAGTCGTAGGGTCAGTATTGCCTCACGTGTTCCAATATTTCTACGGAATCCAAACTGATCTTCCCCGAGGTCGGCTTCTACTAGTTTTTCCATTTGTCTGTAAATAATTCGCGTTAGTATTTTGCAGCTGTGACTTATTAAACTGATAGTTCGGTAATTTTCCCATCTGTCAACACCTGCTTTCTTTGGGATTGAAATTATTACATTCTTCTTGTCTGAGGGTATTTAACCTGTCTCATACATCTTGCTCACCAGATGGTAGAGTTTTGTCAGAACTGGCTTGTAGACAGTATCTATCTTACCCCAGTGAGATCAGCCTCTACATCCTTACATTTGTCCTCTAGCCATCCCTGCTTAGCCATTTTGCACTTCCTGTTGATCTCATTTTTGAGACGTTTGTATTCCTTTTTGCCTGCTTCATTTACTGCATTTTTATATTTTCTCCTTTCATCAATTAAATTCAATATTTCTTCTGTTACCCAAGGATTTCTACTAGCTCTCGTCTTTTTAGCTACTTGATCCTCTGCTGCCTTCACTACTTCATCCCTCAAAGCTACCCATTCTTCTTCTACTGTATTTCTTTCCCCCATTCCTGTCAATTGTTCCCTTATGCTCTCCCTGAAACTCTGTACAACCTCTGGTTTAGTCAGTTTATCCAGGTCCCATCTCCTTAAATTCCCACCTTTTTGCAGTTTCTTCACTAATAGATTGTGGTCAGAGTCCACATCTGCCCCTGGAAATGTCTTACAATTTAAAACCTGGTTCCTAAATCTCTGTCTTACCATTATATAATCTATCTGAAACCTGTCAGTATCTCCAGGCTTCTTCCATGTACACAACCTTCTTTTATGATTCTTGAACCAAGTGTTAGCTATGATTAAGTTGTGCTCTGTGCAAAACTCTACCAGGCGGCTTCCTCTTTTATTTCTTACCCCTAATCCACAGTCACCTACTACGTTTCCTTCTCTCCCTTTTCCTACTACCGAATTCCAGTCACCCATGACTATTAAATTTTCGTCTCCCTTCATTATCTGAATAATTTCTTTTATTTCATCATACATTTCTTCAATTTCTTTGTCACCCGCAGAGCTAGTTGGCATATAAACTTGTACTACTGTAGTAGGCGTGGGTTTTGTGTCTATCTTGGCCACAATAATGCGTTCACTATGCTGTTTGTAGTAACTTACCCGCATTCCTATTTTCCTATTCATTATTGAACGAACTCCTGCATTACCCCTATTTGATTTTGTATTTATAACCCTGTGTTCACCTGACCAAAAGTCTTGTTCCTCCTGCCACCGAACTTCACCAATTCCCACTATATCTAACTTTAACCTATCCATTTCCCTTTTTAAATTTTCTAACCTACCTGCCCGAGTAAGGGATCTGACATTCCATGCTCCAATCCGTAGAACGCCAGTTTTGTTTCTCCTGATAACGACATCCTCCTGAGTAGTCCCCACCCGGAGATCCGAAAGGGGGACTATTTTACCTCCGGAATATTTTACCCAAGAGGATGCCATCATCATTTAACCATACAGTAAAGCTGCATGCCCTCGGGAAAAATTACGGCTATAGTTTCCCCATGCTTTCAACCGTTCGCAGTACCAGCACAGCAAGGCCATTTTGGTTAGTGTTACAAGGCCGGATCAGTCAATCATCCAGACTGTTGCCCCTGCATACTACTGAAAAGGCTGCTGCCCCTCTTCAGGAACCACACGTTTGTCTGGCCTCTCAACAGATACCCCTCCGTTGTGGTTGCACCTACGGTTCGGCTATCTGTATTGCTGAGGCACACAAGCCTCCCCACCAACGGCAAGGTCCATGGTTCATGGGGGGGGTCTCCACTGTTATTGATAAGCAATTACCAGTTTCAGGCTCAGGATTTGTTCTATGCATGATCTACCTCATCTGAAGCCTTCATGATACACAACCAGTTTGTGAATTCAGTTGCTTTTCCCTTGTTCAGCATTTGTTTTGAGACTATTGTATAGATCTCTGGCATTAATGATATTCCTCTGCTGTTCCCAGCATCTGACATCTCCTTTTTTGTGTATAAGATGTATTAGTGCCAATGTCAACCTTCTTTAAAGCTGCTCTTCATCCAAAATTTTGCTTATAATAAGAGTCAGTTCAATGATATTATTCGTATTAGCATACTTCAAGAGTTCTTCAATGATGCTACCTTTCTAACTCACTTTCATCTAATATGTCTTCCTCTATCTCATGGCACTCACCACTGCTTTTAATCACGCACAACTTAATAGGAAAAATCCCTTCATGTAAGGATTAGGCATAAGTAAATCACATTATGCCTCATCAGCATCTGGTATATTCAAGCAACTGTTTAAACCCTTGCAAACCTGCGTTTCCTAGATTACCACATTTTTGGAAGCAGTAAAAGTAACCGTATGTTCATCACTCTGAAATCACACTCCCCTCTAACAACTTTGCTTCGCCATTTTCTGTGGCACCACATGTTCATACTGCCTCCAAAGGTTTTGACAGTTACAGTTTTCTCGTACTCTACAACACAAATTCACTTCCATTTCTGTTAAAATCTGTACCCAAACTTGTCTTGTGACAGCTCTCTCTGTGATGAAGCACACTGGGATCTTTTTACTCCCTCTCTTGTTTTTCCATCTGCCTCCTTAAATTCATTTTATTTTCATTTTTGCCTAATCACCATTAACATGCATGAGTATAATCTGCATTTCCATAATGGTTGGCCCTCAGTCTTAAGGACTATAGCACCAGGTCTAATTTTGTGCTTAGTTTTGTGCATGTAATTAATTTCCTAATTTATTTTGACCATTCCTAGTTAATATCTTTTGTTATAGGGTGAAATCAGTAATTGTTTCGTGACTTAGATTCTGTTGTTGAATCATAAACAAATATAAATTCTGTAATAATTATAAACATTTGGAAGACGAACTACTAGGATTCTTAAAGTATTTATTTGGCTCTATTTGATAACATATTAGTAGACAGCCCTGAATTAATTCCAAAATAAGTACCATGTTTGTCAAAAGTATTGTTTGTATAACTATATCTGTTAATTTCATTACTTAAACAGATAATTTGGCCTAACCTTTGTGGTAGAAGAAACTGTTAGAAAGAAGGAATTTTTTGATGTATTCAGTTAATTGAATGAGTTATGTTTTAACTGTAATTTCTGTAAATTAAACATTGAACAATGTACAGTTTCAGTACCTGTTATTGTGAGGGTATATAAAAGCCCAATTTTTGGTCCCAAGTCGGTCAGTCCACGGCTGATTTTGGTTCAAAAATGGCTCTGGGCACTATGCAACTTAACTTCTGAGGTCATCAGTTGCCTAGAACTTAGAACTAATTAAACCTAACTAACCTAAGGATATCACACACATCCATGCCCGAGGCAGGATTCGAACCTGCGTAGCAGTCGCTCGGTTCCAGACTGTAGCGCCTAGAACCACACGGCCACTGTGGCCGGCGGCCAATTTTCAGATGGGAAGTCTGTATCAGTTAAAGCAACGATGATGCAATAACTTAACAATGGAATTAATGTAACACAAATAGGTCAGTCCACGAGATAAAAGAAATTATTCAGGTAGTGAAGGGAGACGAAAATTTAATAGTCATGGGTGACTGGAATTCGTCAGTAGGAGAAGGGAGAGAAGGAAACATAGTAGGTGAATATGGATTGGGGGGAAGAAATGAAAGAGGAAGCCGCCTTGTAGAATTTTGCACAGAGCATAACTTAATCATAGCTAACACTTGGTTCAAGAATCATAAAAGAAGGTTGTATACCTGGAAGAATCCTGGAGATACTAATAGGTATCAGATAGATTATATAATGGTAAGACAGAGATTTAGGAACCAGGTTTTAAATTGTAAGACATTTCCAGGGGCAGATGTGGATTCTGACCACAATCTATTGGTTATGAACTGCAGATTGAAACTGAAGAAACTGCAAAAAGGTGGGAATTTAAGGAGATGGGACCTGGATAAACTGAAAGAACCAGAGGTTGTAGAGAGTTTCAGGGAGAGCATAAGGGAACAATTGACAGGAATGGGGGAAAGAAATACAGTAGAAGAAGAATGGGTAGCTCTGAGGGTTGAAGTAGTGAAGGCAGCAGAGGATCAAGTAGGTAAAAAGACGAGGGCTAGTAGAAATCCTTGGGTAACAGAAGAAATATTGAATTTAATTGATGAAAGGAGAAAATATAAAAATGCAGTAAATGAAGCAGGCAAAAGGGAATACAAACGTCTCAAAAATGAGATCGACAGAAAGTGCAAAATGGCTAAGCAGGGATGGCTAGAGGACAAATGTAAGGATGTAGAGGCTTGTCTCACTAGGGGTAAGATAGATACTGCCTACAGGAAAATTAAAGAGACCTTTGGAGAGAAGAGAACCACTTGTATGAATATCAAGAGCTCAGATGGCAACCCAGTTCTAAGCAAAGAAGGGAAGGCAGAAAGGTGGAAGGAGTATATAGAGGGTTTATACAAGGGCGATGTACTTGAGGACAATATTATGGAAATGGAAGAGGATGTAGATGAAGATGAAATGGGAGATAAGATACTGCGTGAAGAGTTTGACAGAGCACTGAAAGACCTGAGTCGAAACAAGGCCCCGGGAGTAGACAACATTCCATTAGAACTACTAATGGCCTTGGGAGAGCCAGTCATGACAAAACTCTACCATCTGGTGAGCAAGATGTATGAGACAGGCGAAATACCCACAGACTTCAAGAAGAATATAATAATTCCAATCCCAAAGAAAGCAGGTGTTGACAGATGTGAAAATTACCGAACTATCAGTTTAATAAGTCACAGCTGCAAAATACTAACGCGAATTCTTTATAGACGATTGGAAAAACTGGTAGAAGCGGACCTCGGGGAAGATCAGTTTGGATTCCGTAGAAATGTTGGAACACGTGAGGCAATACTAACCTTAAGACTTATCTTAGAAGAAAGATTAAGAAAAGGCAAACCTACGTTTCTAGCATTTGTAGACTTAGAGAAAGCTTTTGACAACGTTAACTGGAATACTCTCTTTCAAACTCTGAAGGTGCCAGGGGTAAAATACAGGGAGCGAAAGGCTATTTACAATTTGTACAGGAACCAGATGGCAGTTATAAGAGTCGAGGGGCATGAAAGGGAAGCAGTGGTTGGGAAAGGAGTGAGACAGGGTTGTAGCCTCTCCCCGATGTTATTCAATCTGTATATTGAGCAAGCAGTAAAGGAAACAAAAGAAAAATTCGCAGTAGGTATTAAAATTCATGGAGAAGAAGTAAAAACTTTGAGGTTCGCCGATGACATTGTAATTCTGTCAGAGACAGCAAAGGACTTGGAAGAGCAGTTGAACGGAATGGACAGTGTCCTGAAAGGAGGATATAAGATGAACATCAACAAAAGCAAAACGAGGATAATGGAATGTAGTCAAATTAAATCGGGTGTTGCTGAGGGGATTAGATTAGGAAATGAGACACTTAAAGTAGTAAAGGAGTTTTGCTATTTAGGGAGTAAACTAACTGAAGATGGTCGAAGTAGAGAGGATATAAAATGTAGACTGGCAATGGCAAGGAAATCGTTTCTGAAGAAGAGAAATTTGTTAACATCGAGTATGGATTTAAGTGTCAGGAAGTCATTTCTGAAAGTATTTGTATGGAGTGTAGCCATGTATGGAAGTGAAACATGGACGATAACCAGTTTGGACAAGAAGAGAATAGAAGCTTTCGAAATGTGGTGCTACAGGTAGAGGGAGACCAAGAGATCAATACACTAAGCAGATTCAGAAGGATGTAGGTTGCAGTAGGTACTGGGAGATGAAGAAGCTTGCACAGGATAGAGTAGCATGGAGAGCTGCATCAAACCAGTCTCAGGACTGAAGACCACAACAACAACAACAAATAGGTCATGTATTAAGGCAATTACAATGTCCGTTCAAGCTATCTGAGAAATAGTGTCACACATACCTTATTATTCTGCAAAAACTGTGAACTGTGTGGTTAGGTATCTACTGCTCATAGATGTTCAACAGCAAACTATTGTAGCAGTATCCTGATGTTTGCCTGCAACCTATTAATGAGGCTTAACATTTAACAACAGTGAACTGACCATAGAACTGTGTAACTTTGGGGGGTCGGGAACAGTGACAGTAAAGAACTGTGAAATGCAACTGTCAACTACATCATTTACAGTAGTCAGTGTTGAACTTTCATCCCCCATTTGGACCCAGTATAAAAATGTAATATGTCAACACTGAGGACTATCAGCAATAAAATAAAGCAGGCAAACATCACATCTCTCTCTGTACTTCACATTCTATTCTGAATGGTAAATACTAACATGGCATGCACCCATCTGCTCCCCATCACTTCAAACTTTATCATAAACTTCAAAGTTTTCATCACTTCACAAGACATTATTTGAGCGTACAGCATGCTGTACCCCACTGTTACCAGAAATATCACAAATGTCTGTCATGCAGCTGTCAAATTCAGCTGAATCTGAGTACTCTGCCCCCTTGACTTACTTAAACAGCTGTTCCAGTATCATTACTGTGAATTGGTTCATTTTACATACTCTACATTCTCTGGCAACTTACACCCTTTCTGAACACCTCCCATCCTTACCACTGAACATGGTCAACCAAAACCTGCTTCCACCGCAAACATGTTCGCTTTTTCATTTCCTTTATGTTGCTCTCCAGGATTTGTTATTACCAATCATAGTACTATTTTGTTCCCTAAAATATCTTCTTCTTTGGACCATGAGCACAGCATACATCAGCTTCCCTATCTTCATCCTTGTCTAAACCTACCTCATTGCCCATTTCATCTTCCTCCATTAAAACCAAGTGAGGTAGAAGCACATTGGACTCACATTCAGAAGTGTGATGGTTCAAATCCAGTCCAGCCATCCAGATTTAGGTTTTCCATGCTTTCCCTAAATCACTTCAGGCAAATGCCAGGATTTCTCCTTTAAAAGGACATGGTTGATTTCCTTCCACATCCTTGAAACAGTTAGAGCTTGTGCCCCATCTTCCATTACTTCATTGCTGATGGGGCACTAAATCATAATCTTCCTTCTTTCCTTCATTAGAACTGTTTTTTGGGGCATTAAAATTCCCTTGTGACACTTTGCCACACCACTTTCTGAATTTGTGGTAGTGACTGCTAAAATAGTGCTAGTAACTCAGTTCCTTGCCACCTTGTAACATTTAATAACTGCCTACTCCATCAGATAGCTATGTCAAAACTCCTCTTGTCACTCACCTGCTGAGACAGGTGCAACTTTTTACACACAGCCTTGCCAGCCTTGTGTTTTGCATCAATGTTTCCTAGCGCAGTGCTCTAGTCAACCTCTGTAATGTTGCAGTGTAGTTACTGTGCAGTAAACTGCACAAGGATAAGACCTGATTTTTTTATATTTGTGAACTAAGAATTGAATTATTAATTAATGCATGAAATAATTTCTGTTGTAGTCTATTGGAACAAATGATGTTTGTCATTTGCACTCCAAACTCGTACTTGACTCATTCCAGCAACTAGCAGAGAATGTAGTGAACACTAGCCCTGCTCACTGAGTTTAAACAAATTTGATTGTGTGCAGTACTGTTCCCAGAACTGATTGGGGCCCTGTAGTTCAGAGCTGCATAGAAGACTTGAACCAAAGACTTCAAAGATACTGTGCAATATGGCAGAAAACTGTATGGTTCTGCTAAATCACTCAAGAGTACACTACACATCAGGGATCCCTATCCACTGTGTGTGAGGTACACACAGAGTTGTTTTTTTTTTTTTTTTTGGGCGGGGGGTTGTTGACTCTCAATCTGAGACGGATAATAATAGCTGTAGGAGAACTGGGAATTTTAACGAAATGGTAAACTCCTTGATATCACTGCTGGAACATTCACAACATGATCCCAAGAGTTTGAAGAAGTCCTGAAAGGCAGCAAAGCTCTTCAAAGACTAGGCACAGGAAACTGGCCTAGCCAAAAAGTTTACAACAGTGAGAATTTTTAGTAAATCTAAATGTATATAATGTCACATCGAAAACACACTCAAGTGAAAATCGAAAGGAAGGGCCATCAATAAAGTACAACACTTAGAACTGAAAGTTTGTTCATAATTGACATCAACATAAAGTCAGGACAGAACTGATCACCTGGACAGCAAGTTCAGTTATTTGTACAAACATCAAATATTCCAGATATACAAACATTACAAACTTAAGATATTTTAAGAACCTTCTGTAAATTATAAATAAAAAATAACAAATAATTGCTGGTGGTCAGTTTGAACCAGCAACCTGCAGCACACCAGCAAGCAATGCTAACTACTACACCATGCTGTATGCACCAGAGCTCACCACAATCCTCCTTGTCATGGAGAAACAGCAGCACCATTTCAGAAGCCCTCACTGGAGCTGACTACAGTGTCCTGGATCTAGATCTCATCAGTGCTTTTCTGAATGGTGACACTAACAGATACATTCTAGCTTGTTGTTACATCCTCTTCATTATGATGAGTATCAAAGGTAGCCCTTATGATTATATTCTTTGGGATTATCATCAACTGTGTCATCAGTTCTTTTCATGCTCCTGTCATCAATCTGCACCTCTGGGCCCCATGGGGCTTCATGTGGAGGCTGTGGATGTCAGTCTCTGCGATTTTATCTTCTTGATGAAGGGTCATAATTCTTGATTTCATATGTGATCTTCAACAAGCAGTGAAGCATATGATACAGCCAAAGTAGCACTTTAGTTTCTTCTCCGATAATCTCACTTTTCACACTGGTGTGAAAAACCCATGCCATGTCTCCTAGGGTATATCATTGGCCTGTTCTTGGCATTAAGGTACTCTTGGCCCCTCTCCTGGTCTATCCAGGGTCTGTATGCATCCTAGCTGTCTTGATCCTTCAGTACTTTTGATGAGTGTTTCATACAGTCATCCTGAATAATGCCTAGTTTAAATGGGAACAGTGTATCAATTGTTTGGCTCAAATGGCTCTGAGCACTATGCGACTTAACTTCTGAGGTCATCAGTCGCCTAGGACTCAGAACTACTTAAACCTAACTAACCTAAGGACACCACACACATCCATGCCCGAGGCAGGATTCGAACCTGCGACCGTAGCGGTCGCTCAGCTCCAGACTGTAGCGCCTAGAACCGCACGGCCACACCGGCTGGCTCAATTGTTTTTTTTTGGCATCACAATCACAGAGCAGAAAGAACAATGTGGTGCCTGTAGGAGTCTTGCTTCACTATATTGTATGCTAATGTCATGACAGGCTGTATTTTATCCCAATCTTTCTGGTCAGCATCAGTGTACATTGAGATGAAGATGATTGGTTTGTGGGGCACTCAACTGCGTAGTCATTAGCACCTATACAAATTCCAGTTTGTACACAGTCCAACTTTTCACACAATTCAATCAAGCCACTGTCACGAATGATGATGATGATGATGATGATGATAATTAATGATGATGATGATGATAACACAAGCACCCAGTCCTAAGGCAGAGAAAATCCCCAACCAGGCCAGGAATCAAACCTGGGAACCCGTGATCCAAAGGCAGCAACACTAGCCACTAGACCATGAGCTTCGGACGTGTAAATTGAAAGCATATTGGCCCATGTCCTACCAAAGTGTTCTGTGAGGCCATTTGTATGCAGATGGTAGGCATTATTCTGTGTGTAAAGTCATAATGGAAAATTACTTCCGGCACTGGTCTTGACTGGAAAACTTTTACATTATCAGAGATCATCACATGTGGTTCTCCATGCTTCAAAATGATATCTTCTACTTTGTTATATCTTCTACTTTGTAATTTTTAGAGCTTTAGTGGTTGGCATGGCTGTGGTGACAGAATACCAGATAAGGCAATTACTACAAACTATTACCCAATATTTCCCATCTGCCAGCTACAGGAACCTCCTTGGAGATTGTTTCCAATTGGTGTAATGGCATTGCACTGTTGCAGGTGGTGTTAGTACAAGATGCCCCGTAGGTAACTTCTTGAGACGTTTCCATCATTGTCATTCCTTACACTGGCTTACATAGTGTCTAAGGCATCAATAAAGACCTGGCCAGTGGCACCTGTGTCTGATTCAATCTCGAGTCTTCACGAATTCCAAGTGACCACACGAATGAGCTTAGTGGAAATACTTCAGAATCAGTGACTACAGATGAGCTGAGATGACAAGTGACCGTTTCTGTCCCATCATATCACAGTTCCATTAATTAATTTGAATCCTGCTTCAGTCAGTTTTTAATTCCTGTATCTTCCCTCTGTTCAGCAGCAGTCACTTTTAATGCAGCAGTGACTGAGGTTTCACCCATGCTGCTGAGTTCTGCCAAAGAATTACTTGTAAGACAGTAGGAATCCTTGTGTATGCATCCATTTCTGTATGTCATTGTGATGACCTACTCTTAACGCCTCAGTGCCCATGTCTCCAGTGAACTTGAGGGATCATTCACTCTAGTCAGCCAGCATAAGGAATTGTGATCTGTCACAATGGTGAATTGTTTCCCAAATAAATACATCCAGAACTTGTTGATGGCACAAACAACTTTGAGGCACTCTTTCACAGTTGTAGAATAGTTGTTCTTTAACTTGCTCTGAAAGCATAAGCTATCACCTCAACATGTTTCTGAATTTATACTAGAATGGCCCATACCCCAAAACCACTAGCATTGGTGTAAAATTTTGTTTAGGCATTCTTATCATATTATGCTACAATTGGAGAAGATGTTAGCACCTCCTTAAGAGCAAGGAAAATTTTGTGTCTCATTCAGTACTCTTGCAAGGAACATGCCTTGGTACAGAAGTTCTTTAGGAATTGCCATTAGTACGAGCACATTCTGATTAAAATTTTCACATCATGAATGTGCCAAAGAGGCAGAAAATTTGAGACTGCTTTTATTTTCTCTGGATATGGATGGACCCCACTGCTGTTAACTAGGTGCCCCAAGTTTTTTATTTCTTGTGCAATGAAGGGACAATTTTTCGGATTCAACTGGAGGCCTGCAGTTTATTCATACTTCGATACAGTTGTGAAGTGGCTTAAATGTTCTTCAGATACTGCTGAAAAAACGACACTGTCATCCAAAAACGACACTGTCATCCAGAAAGCAAAGACACATTGTCTATTTAATGTGTCAGAGCAGATATGTACAGGGTGGCTGAAGCAATACATAGTCCAAATGGTATAATTTGAACTCATAGAGGCCATCAGCAGTTGTGAAGGCAGTCTTTCTGCACAACCTCATCAACCTCAATTTATCAGTAGCCTCCCCACATCTCCATAGTTGAGAAATAATGTGCTCCTTTCAAGCAGTCTATGGTGTCATTAATGCAGGGTAATGGACAGACATGTTACTTCATGATTCTGTTCAGTCATCAGTATTCAGCACAGAAAAGGACATCTGGAGAGTACAAAGGACTCTTTGATGGTTCACTGATGTCATTTTACAGCACCTTCTCCACTTTCTCTGGGATTATCCATCATTTAGTTCTGTATGAGTGCTTGCTAATTGGTGAATTATTGTCGGTGTTGATACAGTGTTTTTATCATTGGCTGATTAGTCTGTCTTTTCTCAACACCAGAGTTAAAAACATCCAAAATTGAACTATTTTGGACTCATAGCATGGATGGCAGTAACATAATATGAAGAAACAGTCTTGGTTATTTATTTACCGATGACATATTTTGCCTGATTCAGGCAACTTCAGATTGCCCTACACAAAACAGTGGCATGACCCCATTTTGCAAAATTGGAGATACTGACAAGAAATTGTGACACAACACATTGATATTAGGTGGTGTTGTGCACATGGGATACCAAGCATACAAATGTCCCTGAAAATAAATACCCTGATCAAATTATCAAAAACATTATGCAGTTTCCTATAAATAAACAGAATGGAGCTGTAAAATGGTCAGGACCCAGTGACCAACTTTTTCATTAAAATACGAGGGCAGTTCAATAAGTAATGCAACACATTTTTTTTCTCGGCCAATTTTGGTTGAAAAAACCGGAAATTTCTTGTGTAATATTTTCAAACATTCCCAGTTCGTCTCGTATAGTTTCATTGAATTCCGACAGGTGGCAGCGCTGTACGGAGCTGTTAAAATGGCGTCTGTAACGGATGTGCGTTGCAAACAACGGGCAGTGATCGAGTTTCTTTTGGCGGAAAACCAGGGCATCTCAGATATTCATAGGCGCTTGCAGAATGTCTGCGGTGATCTGGCAGTGGACAAAAGCACGGTGAGTCGTTGGGCAAAGCGTGTGTCATCATCGCCGCATGGTCAAGCAAGACTGTCTGATCTCCCGCGTGCGGGCCGGCCGTGCACAGCTGTGACTCCTGCAATGGCGGAGCGTGCGAACACGCTCGTTCGAGATGATCGACGGATCACCATCAAACAACTCAGTGCTCAACTTGACATCTCTGTTGGTAGTGCTGTCACAATTGTTCACCAGTTGGGATATTCAAAGGTTTGTTCCCGCTGGGTCCCTCGTTGTCTAACCGAACACCATAAAGAGCAAAGGAGAACCATCTGTGCGGAATTGCTTGCTCGTCATGTGGCTGAGGGTGACAATTTCTTGTCAAAGATTGTTACAGGCGATGAAACATGGGTTCATCACTTCGAACCTGAAACAAAACGGCAATCAATAGAGTGGCGCCACACCCACTCCCCTACCAAGAAAAAGTTTAAAGCCATACCCTCAGCCGATAAAGTCATGGTTACAGTCTTCTGGGACGCTGAAGGGGTTATTCTGTTCGATGTCCTTCCCCATGGTCAAACGATCAACTCTGAAGTGTATTGTGCTACTCTTCAGAAATTGAAGAAACGACTTCAGCGTGTTCGTAGCCACAAAAATCTGAACGAACTTCTCCTTCTTCATGACAACGCAAGACCTCACACAAGTCTTCGCACCCGAGAGGAGCTCACAAAACTTCAGTGGACTGTTCTTCCTTATGCACCCTACAGCCCCGATCTCGCACCGTCGGATTTCCATATGTTTGGCCCAATGAAGGACGCAATCCGTGGGAGGCACTACGCGGATGATGAAGAAGTTATTGATGCAATACGACGTTGGCTCCGACATCGACCAGTGGAATGGTACCGTGCAGGCATACAGGCCCTCATTTCAAAGTGGCGTAAGGCCGCAGCATTGAATGGAGATTACGTTGAAAAATAGTGCTGTGTAGCTAAAAGATTGGGGAATAACCTGGTGTATTTCAATGCTGAATAAAACAACCCCTGTTTCAGAAAAAAAAATGTGTTGCATTACTTATTGAACTGCCCTCGTATATATTGCACAGCACGAAAAAAGGAAAAAGAAAAAATTACAGGTTACCTTGTTGAGGCATGCAACATACTCCAATGAATACAAAACAGGATTGGCTCTACTTAGATCTGCCACTATGTAAACAAGTTGTGGGTGTAATTGCTTATATTCAGGCTACACAAATAGTACTGGGCACAGGAACACACAGAAGCGTGCACCCAGCATCAGTAGCTTACGGCAGATGGTGTCAGTGAGTTGTGAATTATTGTTTAACTGCCATATATGTGTGAGGGTTAATCAGCAAATTATGAGAGCTACTAGAAGTACTGTATGAAACTGATATGAAACTAGTTTTTTTAATAATTGTGGATAATCTATTTACAGATGTGAGCCAAAGAACAAATAATAAATAAAAATGCGTGCTGTAGTGCAAAGACATGAGAATGCTTAAAGGACCCTTAATTGATCATGACAATAATCAAAGATGTATGCAAGAGGTAATTGGTGGCACAAATCCAAGGTGATATAAAAATTAAAAAGGTTAAAATTTAAATAAGATTGTAGTATTAAGTACTAGAGGCCTACAACACTGTTAGTGTGAGATGCACAAAAATTGCGAGGTCGTCCATGGGGAACAAATGTAGAAGCATTTCTTAAGTACCAAAACGTTTTCATATGAAAGGATGTGTTGAGGCACATGCCAGCAGTAGTGAGCAACCCTTAATCTCGAAAGTATAAAGCAAATCTATGGTTAATAACTAATGTATAAATGTGACTCAGCTTCAAATATCATATTATGAAAACTTTACAAAACCCTGGAGACAACAGAGACCCAGAAGTCTCTCCTGCAATTGCTGAAAAAAGAATTTATCTTTGAGCAGAATTTTGCAGTTTCCCATCAAGAAGACCTGGTTACTCTACTTCAGAGACAGACCTTTCCACAACTAGCATGCCTGTTGTCATAAAATATCAAAAATTTATATATGATCTTCCCCTTATAGGAGACTATCCTCCTCACACAATAAAATTTATTTAAGAACAACTGCATGATCACAGAGTAAATTATTAAGGTAACTTCTCTCCTATGACTGCTCACATCACACAATTATTTTACATTTACCAGTCACTTTTAAAAGCAATGTGATGGACTCTCAATTAATAGTTACTTGGTTTGTTTTCTGGTGAACATCTTTGTGAACCATCTTGAAGGTAACTTTTTCAATAGAAATTCACCAGTATGCAATAAATCCTTCTTTTACCAGTCTTGTGTTGATGATATTGTAGCTGTTTTTAATGGTGAAATGTCCTAGACTTTTATGCTGACTAATGAATTTAGTGTGCTCCATCCAAAAGTTCTGTTTACTTATGAGAACGTGTATTTGGATGGAGTGCTAAATTCCTTGACTTATGGTTACACCCAGTAGATAGCAAAGTCCATATTGGCGTTTTCAGAAACGCAACCACCAACAAATCTGTTATTCATATGTCATCATGCCACCCATGGAGATAAATTTTAGATTTTTTTAAAATTATTCCTAAATGATTCTGGCATCAGTGTAGAACTGGAGAATCTTAAATACATTACTACAAAAATATTGTTATAGTAGTTACATTGCAAACCATCTTTATGAACTAAAAATGATCAAAGGCCACAAATGTTTCCCACATAATTTGTCACTGGTAGAAAGCAACTGTGTGCGCTTGCCATTTGTATGCAATTTTTTATGTGATTTGGGTAGATTTTTTCATGGGATGGACATACCAACAAGTGCAAGCCTCAGCAACCTGCAGGCACTGTGCTGCTGCAGCCACGCTGCCTTCCTGATTTTCCCCATATACAGCCAGCTCATACTTAATTTGTTGTTTTGCCAAATAAGAAATTCTTACCACTGGTCTTGGAACCATGATCCACCATCGTTAACAAATACACCTGAAACCAAAAATATCCAAACATTAATTTGATTCACATAAATTTAATCATAAAATTTTACCCCTACCACTAGACTGGATCAGAACCCTGCCACTCGTTTACAACCACGCTCCGCTACCATTGAAATGCACTAGGGAGCTGGTGTTGAGTACAAAGGTACTGAGCCATAATGAATTTATTAACGTTTCGAAATACACTAACGAATGTATTTTTAAAAAGTAAAAATCCAAGAATAACATCAAATTGCCTCCAGAACTGAAAAGGCTAAATTTCAAAAACACAACTGATAGCAAACACCTTACAATGGCCACAGTGTAAAATCACTTCCTTTAAGTAAAGAATATTAAATGAAGTAAAAATAAATTTACATTACAAACAACAAAACATATGATCAAATGAGTATGTCAGAGATATCAATCATCACCTATTGCCAGTATTTATCAAAATGCCATTGCCTTTGAAGTAGCCAAAATGACTGACAAATGTGGTTCAAATTTATGGTGATAGAGGCGGTGGCAGAGGCAACACCAGTAACAATAATTCCTCCTTCTCCACTAACATAGGATGTAGGTTGCTGCTACCACAGCACTAGAAAACCTTATTAAACATTTCAATCATGGTACACGGGCATCTTTAACTAGAGTACAGTTAACAAGAGATAGAATCACCTATCCTGTAACACAGAGGCAACTCGTTAATTATTCAGTAAAACTTAACATACTACAAATGCAGAAAAGTACAAACATTGTGCAAGAAACTTTGACTTGACTACTGAGGCAAAAATTTCCCCTTTTTTTTTATGCAGACAATTTTTAGTAAACAGCTCAAGCTCATGATACTAGCCATCATGCATTCTATACCCTCAGATTCTGAAATCAGTTTGGAATAATGATAGCCACAAGCCCACACACATTGACAGAACTGAATTCCAGTAGTAACAGGCAAAACCTTCATGAATAACACATTTATATATATAACATTGGGCAACCAGGATACGGAGTCAAAATAGCCACCACACGACACCAAGTGACGTGCAAACTAATCTGATGCTCACTGTGATTTCTCGTAAAATCCTGTGCCCGTTGACAAATGCTTGCTTAGAGAGCACCGAGAGAAGAAAGTAACAAAGATTACTTGTAGTCAGAAACCCACGAGTATCAACCACCAGACCACGTCCAGTACTTGCAAAGGTCAGACCATCTCCAACCCAGTACCACAATGGATACAAACTGCTTGCAACTTCAATAGTAGAGGACATGCCGAATACTGTGGATCCTGCCAAAGTAGCTTTTAAGAAGCAATGTTCACAGCTGTGACCAACACTCAGCCCCGCCAAACCCGCAGTGAGCAAAGACACCAGTCTGCCAGGCCATGGCAGATGCTGGGCCACAACAACAAGCCACCACACTTGCTCTCCTCGCTGCCCATGTCACACTCTCCACTTTTTCTCCAGGTCTCCGCAGCCCTTAACTATTTTCTCCTCTAGCCTACCCTCTGCTGGCAACAGTAATGCTCCATGCCCTCTTGTGGTCAGAGGGATTCCAAATCCACAGGAATTATGCGGAATTAAATGCAGGTGCACAGCACAGATTCCATGCAACGTGTCTAAGCTATCTTGTGTTTGTAAATAAAATAAAATAAATAAATAATATTGGTTACTTTTTAAATTGTAATTTCTAGCCTTCATGTTTTATATATAGCTTTATTATTGGGTATGGTACTGGGGTCAAACAACTGCCTGAAGTAATCTTTTTTATATGTGCTCGTTGGAACTTCACGAACCTGGAACTCCTGATCTTCCACAGTTTATGATTGCTTGCAAGGCCTGTAAGGCATCTAATCTGAGGATGACGTCATGACATTTTGTTAAACCATCAAATTTGATGGGATTTGTTCTGTCATTGACAGTTATTCTTGCAATAGATGTTCCTGTTGGCTGGACATGATGACATCAATAAGATGTCCTAAAAATCTTGGTAACTGTTTTTCTTGGAGAATTTTAGTCTGTGGTGCACTCAAATCCACAGATGGTCACCTTGTTTAGTTTTCCTAAATTTGGCAACTAAGTGAGTGGTTGGTTCTCTGGTTCTCTGTACAGTAATGGGGAGTGGATATGGTGTGTTCAGGAGTGACCTTGTCCATGGGAAACTGATTAGCTTGCTACCATCGGTCAACTATACTTGTCTGTCCTTCCATGTGATGTTATACTCAGTGAAGGAGCTGGTTGTACCTGCATTAGTTGAGTACTGGGTTCTCGTTTGTTGTTGGCAGCATTAACCCTAGCTGACCAAGTCCAATCTTTATGATCTGATAGTCAAATGTAAATACAAATATATTCTCTTATTATTTGTTGTATTGGAGAAGCCAGGGCATGCCGGTTTTCCACAACTGCCATAGGGACCACATTCAGGAGTCAGTTATATCTCTTTTTCAGGAGTCGGTCGTATCTCTTTTGTCCAACTTTTTCTGTTGCATTTTCTTCATGTGCTTGCACCCCTAGGTGGATTCTTCTGTTGTTGTGACATCCTTTACCAGAAGAGCTTGGTATTTGTCTTCTGTAACTCCTTTCATCAAATGAGACATTTTGTTGACTTCTGTCATATTTGGATTCACAATGTTGTGAAAGGCCAAACAATTCATGAAAGTATTCAAAAAGATTTCGGGCTCGCAGCCAGTCGTCGTTGGCTTCCATCCACGATATTTTGACTGGACATCTGCCAGCCATCCTCAGGTGAGCCATCAAAGACTGGCGAAGACGCCCTCCATTCCGCAATATACAGCGTGCAGCAAGTATTCCACACACGCGTCAAAATCATATTGACAGACGAAACACACTGCCCGCCAGCAGCGCCCTCGCTGGTGGAACTGCAGAACTCAGCTGTCTTCAGCGTTGTCAATTGTCGCGGCCATCGAAGTACTCTGATGTCTTCGTCTGGAGCACATCTTAAAGATGATGGGGTTCCATGCATTATCTCGCTGGTAGCCATTGGCACGGTTCATAAGATTGTCTGTTATGTGAATTTCCACTGATTCTTTTATGACAGAGTCTTAAAAGGACGTTGCTGTGGCCAAAATCGTTGTCTTGTCATACTCCATTGAGTGTCCAGTGGAAATGCAATGCTCAGCAATTGCATACTTGCTTGGCTGCAAAAGGGTAGTACAGTGTTGATGTTCAGTGCAATGTTCTTCTACTGTTTGCAATGTTCGTCCTATATACGACGTGCCACACTGACAAGGTATTTTATAAATTCCCGGCTTCCATAATACCAGATCGTCTTTCACCGATCCCAGCAGGTCGGAAATCTTCGACGGTGGACGGAAAATCACTTTCACTTCGAAACCGTGGAGGATTCTTACAATTTTGAAGGAAATGTTGCCAACAAAGGAAAGAAAAGCTAAAGTTTTAGTAGGCGTGCTCTCGTATTTCTCTACTCCCTGTTTGTTTGGCTTGATTATTAGTGCCTTGCTAATCTGCTATCCATTCTCTTTGAAAACCCTCTCCAGGCTACCAGCTAGATAATGCGTGGAACCCCATCATCTCTAAGATCTGCTCCAGACGAAGACATCAGAGTACTCCGATGGCCACGGCAATTGACAATGCCGAAGACAGCTGAGTTCTGCAGTTCCACCAGCGAGGGCGCTGCTGGCGGGCAGTGTGTTTCGTCTGTCAATATGATTTTGACGCGTGTGCGGAATACTCGCTGCACGCTGTATATTGCGGAATGGAGGGCGTCTTCGTCAGTCTTCGATGGCTCACCTGAGGATGGCTGGCAGTTGTCCAGTCGAAATATCATGGATGGAAGCTAACGAAGACCGGCTGCAAGCCCGATATCTTTTTGAATATTTAGTTCACGGGGAAAATTTTAAATTTCACAATTTGTGAAAGGCCAAACCATTCTTTATGCATGACCGTGTCATTTTACGATGATGTTGGCACTTTTCTTGAATTTTATTTCTGCTAACAGACTTAATTGTCACCAGATGTTTTTTTCAGTTTAGCCTGGAATTTGTCCCAGCTATTGAGCCTCTATTCACTGTTGTTCATCCATTGCTTGTATGTGTCATCCAAGTGAAAGTGTATATTCACCAAAACCATCATGTCATCCCACCTGTCGTATTTGGTGACTCAGTTGAGTCCTTTCAGTCTTTTCATCTGGATCTGACCTATGACTCCAAGATACACTGACAGATGTGTGATGTGGTGATGTGCAGCTGACTTACCATTTTCTGTAATCCATCTGTTGCCTGAACACATACACACACACACACACACACACACACACACACACACACACACACGCACACACACACACACACACACACACACACTCACACTCTCCCCTTCCTCGGTAGAATTTTTTTCTGACACCAGTGTATAGCCAGAACACAACTGACCTCCTGGATGAAGAGTGCAGTTATTTACACAAACCTTGAATATTCTGGTTATACAAACATAAGGTATTTCAAAAACTTTCCACAAATGTTAAATCCAAAATAACAAATAACTGCTGCTGGTCAGGTTTGAACCAGTCACTTTTAGCACACCAGCCAGCAATACTAACCACTACATCACAGTATTGAAAGGATAGGCTAATGGGAAATTGATGTGGTTTATTTGTCTCACTAGACAATAAACTCAAATTCACCAAAGATAGAAACTGATGCCACATGTAAAATTGTTTGGGTAAGACTCTCTATCAAGGTTGGAGATCAACTTTTAATTTCAAGCTTCTGTCAACCACTAGACTCTGTTGCAGTGTTTGTAGGCTATTGCTGTCTGGGTCTCCTACTGATGTTCTGTACATCAGTTCTTCAGTATTGGCATAGATGTTTGTTCTGTTTGTTAATTATTCTTTCAAGATTTTTAATTTTTTAAATTTTTTACTTTTTTTACACTTTTAATTCCTACTAAAAGAAAATGTACATGGTATGGGATCTAAAAAAATCATCTCTTCTATTAACTGAAACAGCTATAAAGTGTCATGTAACAACCAATCTCTTGCAAATCTGATATTTTTAAATTTTTGTATTGCAAGGAAATTGCAATTAATTTCTTCCAGAGCCAAAGGTAAATTGATATCTACTTAAAAAATCCATTTTTCTTACAGTATTTTATACTATTGTGTGCACCAACAACAACTCAGAAATGTTGCAGCAGTAGTACAATTTATAAATCTCTCACTTAATTATCATTACTAAATTTGGTTGTACAAATACTTTTTATGTAAAATGTGAATAGGAATGCTCACTGTTTATTGCATCTATCACTTGCTTCTGCTAATTTCTTGCACTACACAACATGTGAAATTTTCTTTTTAATGACTTTTTTTCACAGAATTATCTTGCCCGAAGTCTCATAGGACACTGTTACTATAAGCTAGGTGATAAAAAAAAGGCTGCTGAATGTTATAACTTCGTTGTAGATGCTGAAGATCGTCCCAAAAACCTACACCTGGTAAACATTAGGTAAACTAATGTTTCACACATTACTTCTGTTTTAAATTTTTCATAGCGGACTTTAGAAAGTAAATTACACTTGTTGTTCCATGTTAAGACCACTGCAAAACAAGAGCAATGCATTATGAAAACAGAGTAAGTGTTCCGGGCTTTCTGCAGACTCAGTTCTGCTGTGACACAGTTAACAGGTGCGTCATGACATGGAAGTCAAATGGTACAGCAGCTGGAAACATACACCAAAATTAAAATTCTTACAGACAAAATGGCTATATCACATGCAGCATTCACCATCACATTCTGGAAGTATATGGACCAATACAATGTTGCATCCAGCCATGGTGAAATGATGCCAACAATTTAACCAAGGCTGCACAGATGAGGATCATGATGATGAGGAAGGAAGGCCACCAAGATCAACCACAGACAATAATGTCCAGGCAGTTGAGTAAATTCACAACTCATAAATTATTCAATAAAAGAGTGCTCACACGGCAGTTGTCAAATGGCTCCATGATCAAGGACGGGATTTCTATTATCAGGCAGATGAGCTATTGGTAGAACATTCTGACCATTGGCTATGGAGACTTGGTGACTATGTGACTATGTTGAAAACTAGTGTCATGCATCTGTGTCATTTTGAAGTGTTGTGCAGCATTCAATAAAAGTTACTTGGTCTGTCACAATAATGTGGAACTTACTTTCTGAAGTCCCCTCTTATGCAAGGTATCTATATATTGTCTGCTCCTACTTTAAGAACACCTATTGTGAATTTAGCATTATCTCCATCCACTCTGAGACACACACAAGTGTGATTTTCTTTGTAATTTTCTGTTGACAATAATTAGTTTTGCATGCAAAATTAAATCATCCTATTCAACAGTCAAATGAGTTTTGTTGTTCAGGCCCGCTTACTTATACCAGATAAATACACAGATCCTATGATTTTATTTAATTATGCCATCCCAGCACAAGCTTTACAAAACTGTGCTCTTTTAACCCAATCAATTCATCCTTAACTATGATTTGTATTTGTATTTCTTTATTGGTCCTGTAAATCACGTTTAGGTACATATTTTGCACAAGCGATGTAGGACAAGTCAGGTTGGTACAGTATATACATCATCATACACATTGTTATTTTGAAAAGATAAATAATTAAAAATTATTCAATACATGTTGAATATTAATGACAACATTTATATAATAAAATAAAATGATAGGTTGGTTAAGAATATTTGAGCAGTTACACTATACTTTTCTGGCACTCTAAAAACTCAGAAACAGAATAGAAGCAGTGGTCAAGCAAGTACTCTTTCAGTTTCACTTTAAACTTTTGTAAATTTTGCATATGTTTCAAATAGGATGGCATGTGAATGTGCAGCATTATGCCAGTATGATACACTCCTCTCTTACAAATGTTTGTACTTACTGTACTGACATGCAAATAACGCTTCTGCCTAGTATCATGAGGGTGGAAATCACAGTTATACTTGATGATATTTCCATCTTTTAAAATACTTCCTTTTGTGAAATTTAGTATTTCATACATATATAAGCAAGGAAGAGCCAGTATATTGAGATTTTTAAAAATTGGTCTTCAGGAGTCTCTGTACTTAGCATGGTTTATTAGTCTAATAATCTTTTTCTTGCACCCCATCTCTGAGAATGAGACCTATGCCTTCCCATCTGCTAGATGAATAGTCACTACATTATGTTAAAAAGCTATTTAAGCTTCCTATGTCCCTTTCTCACCTGGGACTACCACTACTGCTTCTACTGCTGCTGCTGCTGTTGTTGTTATTGTTGTTGTGGTCTTCAGTGCCAAGTCCAACTTATTGCAACTCTCCATGTTATAGTATTCTCTGCAAGCTTTTTCATCTCTGGACAACTGCTGCAGCCTACATCCATTTGAACCCACTTGGCGTATTTAAGCCTTAGTCTCCCTCTACAGCATCCCCCGCCCCTAACTGATCCTTTTTTTTAATCAGATTGTGCACAGCAAATCTTCAACACTCTTCTTTAGTACTATATTTAAATATCTATTTGAAACTTGACTAACCTGAATTTGCCACATTGGTCTCACTGATGTCTTTTTGGTATCTGGTTCCTTGCTGTAATCTGATTCTATAAAAAATTTAAGTAATGGATGCAACACCGTACTAGTTAGCTTGGCTTCTTATTATATTTATTATCATTCATAGTCTTATGATGATCAGCTTGTCCACATGAGTTCACACAGCATTTTGATCACAGGTAGTAATTGCACTACGTTGTGGAGTATTTTGACAATGGTGACTTAATTTCGGTATTTTTTCTCTCTCCTATTCTTTTAATGAAACATAGTAAGACATTTACACATGTTTACAAGTTGGTGACTAAATGAGCACCGAATCAAAGAACTAGCACAAATACATTTACACTGGCATGGAATAACAACATATAGGTGTCAGCAATTTAGTTACTGGGTGCCAACTGAAATTGAGACGTTAACTTGATGCTTTCTTATCATGTACAGCTAACTCTTATACAGAGATGATGATTGAGTGAATACTAACCATGAACATTGAGATGTTAATGTTAAATTGCTGCTTGCTCTACACACACTGACAGAAGCATTTTCCATTACTCACATTTATAGATGAACATAAGAATAAATTACAAAATATGGATATACATTCAGGTAATTCATACAAAAGAGAGCAAATTTAGAGGATACTGAATTATACTGGGAAAAATAACAAGTCTATTTCACAACATAATAGTAATAACTATTTAAAAATGGTTTGGATAACTTTAAAATTAACAAAATAATAAGAACCATGCTGGGCATACAATGTAAACATTCATGAATACTTACCAAGCTACATGTAAATTTCACAGGTTCTTAATTTCGTTAATTTGCTTAATTTCTTAACCAACACATTATTGTGATAACTAAAATTATTTCCTAGGTCAGAAAAATTAGGGCAAGAAAACACATTTAAGGTCAAATAACACAAGTATTTACCGGGGTGGTAATTTTAATTATCAATAATTTCTGAAATAGAAAGTTCTTGGGAAAACCATAATGCTTGTTGAAAAGAGGGACTGAAGAGGTTTTGACTGAGGTACATTATTTTACAAATTGCTTTTGCTTACTGAAAATCTCAACTCCATGTGTTATGTAGGTACCAAAAATGTTTAATTATGGTACCTTTTAAATAAATTTTTAGATAAATTAATTATTTATTGGTAGTTAGACATAATGGGCATACTTAGTGAACAATTAAATTTTGTGAACATTGGACTTAATAATAAATTGGTCATTTCATGTAACTAAATCATATGTACTACATAAATGAAAAAAGAAAATATATATGTATATTTAAGGAGTAGAACTGTAGTAAGTGCAGCCATCTTGAGAATATTATGTTTTGTATTCCCTTCTTGTCTGACTGTTTTTCATCTTAAGTTTCACTTCTTTAGAAGGCTACACTCCAGAAAAATATTTCTGGAAAGGGCTTTCTAGTGAAGGAGATATCAAGGTGGTAAGGTAATGACCATGGTTCTCTCTTCTAATCATCAATACTTCTATTACACAACAAACGTACAGGTCGAAGACTAGGCCATTACTGAGGTCCCGGAAGTATACAAACAAAGATCAACTCGAAGACATAATACACATATGATGTTCTGGCCTATCGATCCATGGATCGACACCACATAGCCCCCCCCCCCCCCCCCCACCCTGCAGTATGGAGTACGTACTCGAAGGTGGAGGGGGGGGGGGGGTTGGTGAGAGTTTAAGTGGGTTACAGTGAGTTCCTCTGCGCCATGTTCACGGGCCGTGTGGGAGGAGAGCATAGACCACATCATGGAATGCTGATGCTGAAGTCTTGAAGCGACATCGGCGGTTGTAGTCGTCGGCTGGTGCAGGAGCGCTGGTGTGGAAAAGTGTCGTTGGCAGGGAATCTAATGATCACCTTTCCACTTGGCCTAACATAAGCATGTAGGTTGCCACACGTAGCACTTCGAGAGATTTTGAAATGCTTCACTACACACTGAGACACACCAACTAATAAGTCACACGAATAGTCACACGCAAGCAGCACTAATGCGGTATCACCACTAATGACAACAAAGAAACCACAAATGTCATTAGGATGAACGTGGGTAGAGAGCTCATAAGTGGCGCCTGCTAACAGAGAGGTATGCTGAGCCGGTGGGGTGGGGAAACCGTAGCAGGGTGAGGGCGGTGTGCTGTGAGTAGAGGAGTGAGTGTCAGACGGTGAGGTCTGAGTGGGTGTGGCAGTAACCTGCGGGATGCACCGGTTAGAAGAGCGGCGCGGTGTGCTGTCGCATGAAGATGGAACTGTTATATTAGAGCCGTGGGAGCTGGGGCCTCTGCTATGGGAGCCAGGATGCGGAAAACTCCGGAATGAGTGTGGGCTCGTTGACGGGGCCGGTGTAGGCATGAGTTTACTCGAATCATGAGCAGAGGAAGAAGGCCGAGGGTGGCCAGAGAGTGTGGTCTCTTCAATGGTGGGTGAGGTAGGGGAAAACTTGACGTGTGCAGGTTTAACCTTTTTGAGGGAGACAGTAGTTACTGAGCCCTTAATTATGATGTCCATTGTGTTACTGGTTCGTTTGACAACTCTGTACAGGCCTGTGTAAGGGGGCTGTAACGGAGCTTTTACAGTGTCGTCACGAAGGAACACAAATTCACAAGTGTCTAGCGCCTTGGGAACATATATGTGCGGTGGAGTGTGGCTGGTAGGGGGTGGGGGTTGAAGCTTGTTACAGTGTAACTTCACCCGTTCTACCAAGTATGGCAGTTCGGATGATTTGGCGACTGGAGTAGCAGCAACAAGTTCGGCTGGCAGTGTAAGGGACTGGCCACAGACGAAGTTGGCCACTGAGCCTTTAAGGTCTTCCTTGAAAGTGGCTCACAAACTGAGTAAGATGAATGGCAGGGCTTCTGTCCAAAGGAGGCCATGGCAACGTAGGGTTGTCTTAAGTGTCCTATGCCAGTGTTCCACGAGGCCGTTGCTTTGGGGGTGGTATGATGCTGAATGAATTTTCTTGATGCCATACAGCCTACATAGTTCAGAAAACAAGGCAGACTCAAATTGAGGGCCTTGGTCAGTCATCAAGTAACCAGGGCAGCCAAAGCGTGAAATCCAAGTGTCTATGAAGGATCGTGCCACTGATTCGGATGTAATATTGGGTAGCGGTGCAGCTTCCACCCAATGAGAGGTTCTGTTTATAATAGATATCACGTATCTGTAACCCTTGGAGGTGTGAGGGGCCCACCAAGTCGATGTGAATGTGCTGGAAGCGACTGGGAGGAGCGGTGAAGCTGCCTAGTGGGGGCGATGGGTGCCGCGAAACTTTACGAAACTTTATTTTGTTGGCACAAAATGCAGGCACAGGCCCAGGCTTGGCAGTCGCGATGCGTGTTGCACCAGACAAAGTGCTCTTAAATTAGTCTGGTGGAGGCTCTCACACCTGGATGAGCTAGGTTGTGTAATTTGTCAAACACTTGTCTCTGTAGAGGTTTGGGTATGAAGGGACGCAGCGTACCAGTTGATTCGTCACACCAAACCTCGCCTATGACACTGGGAAAGGTGGATCGCATGGGTTTGAGTGACGAGCTGTGATCGGTAATAAGGTCCATAGTGTCCATGTCGGCAGACTGCAGTTGAGGCAAGTTAGAGAGGTCTATCAGAGTTGTGAGAGCGCTGACACGAGACAAAAAATCTGCGAACCCATTCCGTTCACCCTTGATGTATCATATGTCAGAGGTAAATTACAATATAAAGTCCAAATGACAGAAGCGTCTTGGTGGAGTGTCGGTCAGGGGGTTCTTTACAGCAGCAACCAAAGGTTTATGGTCGGTTAAAATGTAGAAGTCCCTACCCTCAACCTTGGTGCGAAAGTGTTTCACAGCCTCGTAAACTGCCAAGAGATCCCTATCAAAGGCTGAGTCCTTTTTTTGAGCACCATTGAGCTTCTTAGAAAAGAACTGCAAAGTAGAGGTAGTATCTCTGACAGTTTGGCTGAGGACAGCACCTACTGTGGTATCACTGGCACCCACGGTAATAAAAAATGTAGCGTCTGGATGCGGGTGGGCAGCAGTCACTGCGTTTGCTAGTAGGTGCTTCAGTTTGTCAAAAGCTTGTTCCATGGCAGGGGTCCAAGGGACCAGGCAGATACCGGTCATATTTTTGCCAGAAAGGGCGTCTGTTAGGGGAGCCTGAACCTCGGCTGTAGCAGGCAAGTGCTTCCTATAATAGTTAACTGTTCTGATGAACCTGCACATCTCCTTAAATGAGTGAGGGCGTGGCAAATCCAAAACAGGTTTGATTTTATCCTTGGGAGGAGTGAGGGCCTTAGCTGACACGATGTTGCCTAAGAATCTTACAGAAGTCTGGTGCAACTGGAGCTTCTTATTATTCAGTTCAACACTGGCAGTGGTAAGAGGGTCTTTAACAATCTGCAAATGTTCCTTGCTCTTTTGCAAAGTAGGACTGAAAATAAGAATTTCCTCCAAGGAAACAAAACAAAAATTCAGATGAAACAACACCTTGTTTATGAATCTCTACCAAGTTTGTGCAGTGTTGCAGAGGCCAAAGGGCATAAACCGGTACTGGAAAAGGCCGAAAGGTGTTGTAACAGCTGTCTTTTCAATATCCTCTGGTGCCATCGGAATTTGATGATAGGCCCTCCTACAGTCCACTACCGAGAAATATTTGGCGGATGCAAGAGCATGGTTAAAATCTGCGACGTTAGGAACCGCATACTTGTCTATGATAGTACGAGTTCAACTTAGTATAGACACCAACCATATGCCAGGTGCCGTCGCTTTTTGTGACAAAGTGGATAGGCGAGGCCCAGCATCCAGCAGATGGTTCGATGACACTGGTTGTTAAAAGCTTGTCTATTTGTTCGCGAGCCACTTTCATGAGTTCTGGCTTGAGACAGTGTGGTTGGCAAGAGATAGGCAGTCCATCTTGCAAGCGAGGTTTGTGGGCAGTGCCGTCTGTAACCACGGAAATGCACGACATGGTACACGAGGCGACTGTCTGTTGTATAGTGTGCGTGGTGGCTGCTAGACTGGGTTGTGGCACGGACGGCAAAAGTTTGCTTAAGTGCCAACTGTTGGGTGGCTGGGAGTGACAAACAAGTGAGGCACGCGAAACAAGGTTGGTACACTGTTTATTAGTAACCGAAGGCGCCGCTGTCGAGCTTGGTGGTGGTAGTGGGTGCGAATGAACAGCTGATGGCAGTAAATCAAAAACACTAACCTGCGCCTGGGAAGTTAGCTGCCCAAGCAAGGAGGGGGATGAATGTGCACTCAAATTAACGCAGTTAGAGCTGATGGGAGCGCGGACACTGTACAGTTTATGTGGCACACGGTCACAAATGCACTCGGGCACAAGAACACAGTAGTGGCACCGATTAACCTTGTGTGTTGCCAAGGCGTCGTCTGCTGCAAGCTGCTGCCCTGCCGAAGAAAACTCATTACTTAAGTCGTTGAGGCAACGGCGTAGCTTGGAGGAGGGGTTATTACACTTCCTAGCCAGGTGGACCTGTTTAGCAGTACTATTGACACTCGATGAAGCACATGGGATGTGTTCCTGTGTAGGGTGGTGGCACACTGTATTCTTGACAAGGTCAGGCCACAGTTTGTGGTGTCGTAGAAAGTCGATGCCCAAAATGGGATTGTCGATGTCAGCCACCAGGAAGGACCACTTCAGGTTGCACTCAGGCGAGAGGGACACTGCATATGAAGTAGAACCTAAGCACGAGAAACTAGATGAGTTTACAGCATGTAGGACAGTTTTGTGTAGTCGGATCTTTTCGGTAGCAAGACGAGATGGAAGTAGGGAAACATCTCCGCCCGTGTCAATGAGAAAGTTTGTGCCAGAGTTCAAGTCGCAGACATAGACTCATCCATTTGAAGCATTAGTGTTGGACACAGAATGGAGCGGGGGATGGCACCTGTTGTTTACGTCGCAGGAGGTGGCACCGCTGCCTACCTGTGGTTGAAGTTTGGGTAGGAGCATGGCAGTTTACAATTGCATGCTTGATCCCCGAATTTTGCATGGAAGAAACAGTATTTATGGGCTGACATCTGCTCCTGTGAGTGGTCAGACGGCAGCCGCCCAGAATCTTCCACAGAGTCAGATGTGCTGTTGTTGTGCAGACATGAAGGTGCCAGTAATGCAGCAGGCTTGACAGATTTAGGTTTAGTGGGGCATCCAAGTTGGGGCCCTGGTTGTGGTTGGAAACTGGCATAGCTGCAGGACTGCTGGGCATGGCATTCACGTAGTACAGCGGAGTAAGCTCGGTCGGCGGCACGCAAGTGTTCACTATTTGGTCTATCTTCGTAGGCGGAGGTGGCTGTTTGGACAGACAGAGGCAGCTTTTCCCTCCAAATCTCGGTAAGCGTGGCATCTGGCATGTTGCATTGAACGTTTTCTCTTCTTGTCTTGGAGACACGTTCCAGTATTGCTTGTTTAGCTGTAGTGTACTTCTCGTTTGGAGGAGGTGACTTAAATTAAGTCAACACGGTTGTGGAGGTGGTTCATGAGGCATGTGAAATGGGCGTTGTCATCAAGTGCACAGACACTGAAAGTTTGCTCGACCAGATTGAACCAGAATTCTGGGTGGGATGGTTTGAAGGCCGGAAGTTTCGGTAGAGTCGATGAACTGGCAGTGGAAGAATGCGGTCAGCCGCTCATGGACACAGGAGTATGCAAGTCAAAGTTAACTCTGTGTTCATAGTAGCTGGAGGGCAAGCGAAATCCGTTAGCAGGAAGCCCGGCGTGGAGCGAAGCAGGACCGGTTGTTGCGGCAGAAGATCAAAGTGGTCACGGCGGTTGCTAGACAGGTTATTATGCAATTGGTCCTCCACATCTGCAATGAAATTGTCCATCACAGGGTCACTGATGAGCTTGGTGAAACCTGATGCGCTCAAATTACTGCACTGATGAACACTCAGAGTAACAGGCTGGCGAATGTCATTCACATAGTGTGCAACCGGCATGAAGTGATACACATGTGGAGCTTGCACATTCAAAAAGGCATCCTGTTGTGGCACATTATGAAACCTATGCTCCCTACTATTTACAGTACTTGCATTAAAGTTCGGTATCAGTGTGTAGTTGTTTCTTGTACTGCTGTGGGGCGAAAACTGAAGCACTTCAGGGCTAACAAAGCTGGAGTCGGAGACTGCTGGCGTCATGTTCAAAACCTCTGCACCTGACGAGGTCTCTGGGTTCTCAAGGCTATAGGACTGCAGAAATTCACGTCGGGCACCGACTACACCTGGCGTGCTTGAATTTAGTTGCTGTTGCTGGTGAAAACTGGGCAGTGGTGGTGTGTTGTAGAAGGCCATTGTGTAGCGGACAGAGGTCCACACAGAACGTGGAAGCCGGCGCGGTAGTCACTTTGTACTTGGTTTGACGGATTATTCAAACTTCGGGGTCACCACTGAAGAAGATATCAAGGTGGTAAGGTAACGACCATGGTTCTCTCTTCTAATCATCAATACTTTTATTACACAACAAACATACAGGTCGAAGACTAGGCTGGAACTCAGGTCCCGAAAGTATGCAAACGAAGATCAACTCGAAGACATAATAGACATATGATGTTCTGGCCTATCGATCCGTGGATCGACACCACACTAGCATTTTTAAGTTTATATTCAGTGTGACAAGGTTTTTCTTTTTCAGAAATGCTTTACCTCCTACTGCCATTCTTCATTTTATATCCTCTCTATTTCAGCCATCATCAGCTATTTTGCTGCTCAAGTATTAAAACTCAATTACTACTTTTAGGCTGTCATTTCTAATCCAATTCCATCAGTATTGCCTGATTTAATTTGTCCACATGCCACTATTTCTGATTTACTGTTGCTGGTGATCATCTTATAATTTTTTTTCATGACAGTATCCATTCTGTTCACCTGCTCTTCCAAGTCCCTTATTGTCTCCGAGAGAATAACTGAATTACAATGTCACTGATAAAACTCAAAGTTACAATTTCTTCTGCCTGAACGTTAATTTCTTTTCCAAAATTTACCTTGGTTTCCTGTAATGTTTGTTCACAGTGTAAGTTCACAGAAATGATAACCATATTCCTTGGTAGACTTTGTATTTCCTAAGTTCATTTATTGATTACAAGGAGCTTTAAATGATTTTTAAAATAGTCAGACATTACGTCATTGGAAGAGATTTTCAATCTTATGTTTATTAACATTATTTGTCATAATGATGATGATGAAAGTGTTGAAGAACAGATAAAAAATAATGTGTACTGTGTGTGTTTTTAATGGTTGGAAATCATAAAACGAGCAGTGTGAGTTATCTAAGTGCTTCTAAATGAAAACCTGTGTGGTTGGTTGTCATAGCAACATAGCAACTTACATAGTTTCTAATCTGTGTTGTGTGTCTTATTATACTCCCGATAAATAGAAAACAAAGTAATAAAAAAACGTAACAGGTTATGGGCACAGAGCTCTAAGAATATAAAAATAAAATATAATAAAATCCACTTAAAAGGTGTTTCAAGGAAACAAAGAACTTTGTCATGTACAACTGCTTAAAGACAGAAGTACATTCAGCCTCTGGTATGATGAAATTAGAATATTATTTAATACATAAGATTTGTATGATGATTTGGGTGGAACTGAAACACTAGAAAATGGTGAAAAATGTTAAAATATTCCAAGACAAGCTGTCACAGTTGGAAACTATTTTCACAAAGGATATGGTAGATCTCTTTACACCATATCTCTCATTAACTTGCTTTCAGTGGGACAACAAATTCTTTGAGAAAATTTATGATGAAGGTGTAGGGAACCCTCTCAGCATAGCTGTGGTGAATTTTTACATGGAAACATTTGAAGAAACAACCATTGAGATGGTGAAGAAGAAATCATGACATTGGTTTCAGTACATGGATGATACTTTTCCAGAAAAAGAAATTGTGAATTTCTAAGTTTTATGAGTAATATTAATTCTAATATAAAGTTCACTGTGGAAAAAGGAAAAAAAAGTCTGATAGCATTTCTGGGTGTACACACACCCAGAAAAGTTGACGGAACTTTATGGGATAGATTCTACAGAAAGCCCACTCACTCAGGTATGTAGATACCATTACAAATATTCCAGTCACCATCTCAAGCAGAAAAGATGAATGATCAAAACATTGGTGGACAAGGCTAAAAGAATCTGTGGAACCATAGTACTGGGAGGACCAGCTTGATCATTTACAAATGGCCTTCAGCATAAACGGCTACTCTGACAAACAAATAGACAGGGCACTGCATCCTAAAAGGTCTACAGCTTTGAATTAAAAATAACCAGCTAAAGAGAAAGTAGCAAAATACCAGAAAGCACAGTATTGATACAGTGGTATTAACATGATGTTTAAACCAATAAGGAGGGTATGAAAGAATCTGACCACAGCAAAGGATCTATGCCCACAGCTTGCCACAGTGGGTGTACATAAAATTGCTTGCACTTGCTGTCTAGTATACATTAGGAACTACAAAAAAGCATTAAAACCTGACAAAAGGAGCACAAGAGTAGTCGTTGCCTAGGCAATATGGATAAATCAGCAGTAGCAGATCATGCACTAGAACTGGGAAAACACTACATAAGTTTCTATGAATCTGTGGTTTCAGCAGGACCTAATGATTACTAAAATAAAATGTACAAAGAACCCTTGAAATTCAAAAGCACAATAACAATTTCAACAGAAAAGAAGTTGGATTGAAATTATACAAGTTGTTGGCCTTAGTGCTAAGTAAAAGAACAGTGCCAAATCTTACTCACTACAGGTTCCATAGCAAATTTCAGCACAACTCCATGATCTTAGGCTGTGATCTGATGACATCACAAACTGGCTGTTGCCATGGATACATATAAACTGTCTGGCATGCTGGTCTTGTTTGAATCTGAGTCATTATAGCCTCTAATGATGCCTCCAATACTTGTAGACAAAACATTACACATGGAATTATGTGTCAGATCATTGTCTTATGCCCATAAATCAAATATCTGTGATATCACAAATACCAGCTACGTTTTACTGGAAAAATCAGTTAATCAAAAGTTATCCCAAATAGAAACTTCCTCCTGATTAAGCAATAAGTAAAACCTTGTGAGATAATATGTATTTCTGAGCTTAGTGAAACCTCTAGTTATAGAGATTGGCAGTTCAGCTTTTAAATAACATATTTCAGATTCTGTGAAATTAATTGATTTATGGGATAATTAAAACTGAATTTCTGAAGTAGATACATTTTCCATTGCAGATTTTGCCTCCGAGCTTTTTAAATGTGAAAGTTTGCCATTATACTTTTGTAGGCCTGATTTTAATGCACAAGGTGAGACACTACATAAATTTAACACATCATTTATTAAGATTTTTACGTAATTTACCACAATTTTCAATACAGCATTTGTACTCATAAGTCTGATATTATCAGCACGGATGTATGGATGTATAAAATGATGCCATGAACTTTTCTAAATTCCTTAACAAACATATTTTTCACAAACCAAATTTTTATCAGTACTTATATCCCAAACAGCAAACTCTAACCTAGCCATTTTTCAAATAATTGTGTAATTTCTAAAATGACGATTTTTCACATGCCACTCTTTAAAAGGTGAGACATCACTCAAAATTGACAGTCTGAAATCCCTCCTGGTTGACCTAACAAACATGTAACATCTCACTTGAGTCTGCTCCCAGTGTTTGCTCATTCAAACGCTACGTACAATTTTGTTCGTAAAAATATGTGTATCAGATATGCAAAAGCTCGGTAGTCTCTGTGGTGGCGTATGCTGTCGACACCACACCAGGCTGTCCACATTGAGAAGCTGGCAGTAAGCCATGTGACTGTGCTGCCAATGTGCAGCTGGCTTCAAGATGCCCCCTTTGCATCATGTGCAGCAAGCATGATGATGGAGTCGATACCATAAGGAAATGCTGCACCAACGCCAGTCTAGTCTGTTCATGAAGTTCTATTAGAGTGTGCAAAACATTACTATTTAGCATTTGTTGATATTGTGTATGACAAATTATTGGAAACAATATTGGGGGGAAAAGACCAGTGTGTTGGGTGCCTGTATAGACAGTGTCTCTTCATTGTGAAATTAGTATAAGGAAAAATACCTGGGAAGAATGCACAAGGAAGACCAAGTATTCAGTACATCTGGCAGATGGAACAAGATCTGAAACAGACAACTCAGTCTGAGCTGAAGAGACTTACAGAAGACAGGGAAATTTGAAGAGTGAGAATTGCTACCAACCAATCTGTGGAATGAGAACAAAAGAAGAAGAAACATAAATTCCTCTGAATTCTTTTGAGCTACATGCACAATTATCCACTTTCAGACCTTAAATGAAAAAAAAAAAAAAATGTTCAAAGTAACCTAAACACATTAAAAGAAAACCTAATCTACACAAGAGAAAAATTGTCTCAACATATTCACAAACAATATTCAAAAAGCCTTTTCTGTTCAAATGGCTTCTCCACCATGTAACATTGTCTCACTGTGCATGCCACCAATCTCTTCAAACCACAAAAGAGAACAATACTAACTCCCTAAAAATGTATAATAACAACAACAATAATAATAATAAACCCCATGGAGGCCCAGGAAAAGAATAAGCCTCCGGTATGTTCTGCCAGTCGTAAAAGGCGACGAAAAGAACAAACCGCTAATAGGGCTAACCCCCTTTTAGTGTGATTAGTTGGTTCAGGACAGAACTAATGAAGCCTCGGACAAGCACTGTCATGGTCGGGGACAACGCTTGAACCCTATGCCCATCCACAATGGTAACGACACTGCTAGCCACACGGAAAATGATTTAAATCCAAATAGGGATGTTTTGCAGTATATGCTTCCTGCAACCAGTCTAGAAGGAAAACAAAGACAGAGGATGAGATGGTCAGATGTAGTTAATGGACACGTTATGTTCTGTTATTACCAAGCAACAAACTTAGGAACCAACACAACTGGATACAGATCACAAGTATACACAACATTTATTACCAGATACCCAGAATTAAAATTTTTAACAGAACAACGACTAGCTGATCAGATCCATGTAATAATCAAAAATAACAGGATACCCCACTCAGAATTAGAAAACATCAAACAACAAGTACAACAAATACTGGAACAAAATAATGTGCAATCAGAAGAAGAAGAAAATACAGTAATGGACTCAAACATCCCAGAGCAAACAAACAAAGGACAACACACATCAATTAAACAATCAGAGGAAAACAAAATCTTAAGACAGCCACCAGAACAAGCACAAATAGAACATGAAGTGACACAGATATTAGATATAGAAGAAAAATTTCAGCTGACATATATAGAATACAAAGACACAAATACAGACATTAGACCATTCTTGCATAGACCCCCCAAATAACCCACAAGTTGAAACAACAATAACAACTATCAACACAATCATAAACAATAAAATAAGTGAAAATACAACTATGGAAGAGTTAAAATTACTGGTTTATATAGGAGCACTCACTACACTAAATATACACACTAGGCAGAGATCAGAACCAACCAACACACAGAAGAAACCCACAAAACTAGCATGGCAACACAGGCTACAGATCAGAATAGAAAAACTGAGAAAAGACATCGGACAGCTAACACAATTTAAAGGAATGAAATATCAGACAAGAAATGAAAAAGGTTAGGTAAAATCTCACAAAAAGAAGCGATAGAGCAATTAGATGAAAAGAAGCAGAAATTACAAGCATTGGCCAAACGACTTAGAAGATACAAAAAAGTGAAAATAGAAGGAAACAAAACCAAACATTCAACACAAACTAAAAGAAATTTTACCAGACAATAGATAACACACACATTAAAATAGACAATCCATCAAACATAACAGACATGGAACACTTCTGGAGCAACATATGGTCAAACCCGGTACAACATAACAGACATGCACGGTGGATATAAGCAGAAACAGACACATATAAGATGATACCACAAATGCCAGAAGTGATAATTTTGCAACATGAAGTCCCCCAAGCAATTAATTCTACACACAATTGGAAAGCTCCTGGAAAAGATAAAATAGCAAATTTCTGGCTAAAGAAGTTCATCTCAACACATCCACATCTAACTAAATTATTTAACAGTTACATTGCAGACCCATACACATTCCCTGATACACTTACACAAGGAATAACTTATCTGAAACCTAAAGATCAACCAGACACAGCAAACCCAGCAAAATATCACCCAATAACATGCCTACCAACAATATACAAAATATTAACTTCAGTCATTACACAGAAATTAATGACACAACACAGAACAAAATTATAAATGAAGAACAAAAAGGCTGCTGCAAAGGAGCACGAGCATATAAAGAGCAACTGATAATAGATACAGAGGTGACATATCAAGCTAAAACTAAACAAACGTCGCTACACTACGCATACATTGATTACCAAAAAGCTTTTGATAGTGTACCCCACTCATGGTTACTACAGATATCGGAAATATACAAAGTAGATCCTAAATTGATACAGTTCCTAAACATAGTAATAAAAAATTGGAAAACCACACTTAATATCCAAACAAATTCAAATAATATCACATCACAGCCAATACAGATTAAACGTGGAATATACCAAGGAGACTCATTAAGTCTTTTCTGGTACTGCCTTGCTCTGAACCAACTATCCAACATGCTAAATAATACAAATTATGGATATAATATTACTGGAACATACCAACACAAAATCACACATTTGCTATACATGGATGATCTAAAACTAATGGCAGCAACAAACCAACAACTCAACCAATTACTAAAGATAACAGAAGTATTCAGCAATGATATAAATATGTCTTTTGGGACAGACAAATGTAAGAAAAATAGCATAGTCAAGGGAAAACACACTACACAAGAGGATTACATATTGGATAACCACAGCGACTGCATGGAAGCGATGGAAAAAACAGATGCCTATAAATATCTAGGATACAGACAAAAAATAGGAATAGATAATACAAATATTGAAGAAGACCTAAAAGAAAAATATAGACAAAGACTAACAAAAATACTGAAAACAGAATTGACAGCAAGAAACAAGACAAAAGCTATAAATACTTATGCTATACCAATATTGACCTATTCATTTGGAGTACTGAAATGGAGTCACACAGAACTAGAAGCACTCAATACACTTACACGATCACAATGCGACAAATATAGAATACAGCACATACATTCAGCAAAAGAAAGATTCGCATTAAGCAGAAAGGAAGGAGGAAGGGGGATTTATCAACACAAAAAACCTACATTATGGACAGGTAGAAAATTTAAGAAAATTCTTTATAGAACGAGCAGAGACTAGCAAAATACACAAAGCAATCACTCATATAAATACATTGGCTACACCATTGCAATTTCATAACCACTTCGACAACCCTTTAGATCACATAACATCAACAGATGCAAAGAAAGTAAATTGGAAAAAGAAAACACTACATGGCAAGCACCCATATCACCTAACACAGCCACACATCAATCAAGACGCATCCAACACTTGGCTAGGAAAAGGCAGTATATACAGTGAGATGGAAGGATTCATGATTGCAATACAGGATCAAACAATAAACACCAGATATTACAGCAAGCATATTATTAAAGATCCTGATACCACAACAGATAAATGCAGACTATGCAAACAACAAATAGAAACAGTAGATCACATCACAAGCGGATGTACAATACCAGCAAATACAGAATACACCAGAAGACATGACAATATGGCAAAAATAATACATCAACAACTTGCCATACAACATAAACTAATAAAACAACATGTTCCCACATACAGGTATGCACCACAAAATGTACTGGAGAATGATGAATACAAATTATACTGGAACAGAACCATTATAACAGATAAAACAACACCACATAACAAGCCTGACATCATACTCACCATTAAAAAGAAGAAATTAACACAACTAATTGAAATATCCATACCCAATACAACAAATATACAGAAGAAAACAGGAGAAAAAATTGAAAAATACATCCAACTGGCTGAGGAAGTCAAGGACATGTGGCATCAGGATAAAGTTGACATTATACCAATTATACTATCAACTACAGGAGTCATATCACACAATATCCACCAGTACATCAATGCAATACAGCTACATCCAAACGTATATATACAACTACAGAAATCTGTAATTATTGATACATGTTCAATTACCCGAAAGTTCCTAAATGCAATGTACCATATACCGTACAGTTAAAAGGAAGTCATGCTTGATCAAGGTCCATGTCACTTTCCATTTTTAATCAGACATAAAGTCTGAGAAAGGAAAGAAATAATAGTAATAATAATAACAATACCAAAGAAAAATGTCCAGAGATGAAATTATGAATTCAAATTCAATTACTCTCCTAAAGGGCAACAATTATAATAATAAACCACAACACCAAAATGCTAAAATCACACAAGATCACATATATTAGCTGGACTTAATGAGGATCCTCATTACGCATTACAAAAACAAATATTTTTTTATGAAATGTGACTTCTGTACTTGGTAAATTTCTGGGTGAAATTCACCGAACTGATGGAAACTGTTACAAACTAACATCATACCCTGAAATGAGGGACATCATACCTGAGATCTGTCCCACGCCTCTATAACAACCTAGTCCATCACTATGCCACTCTTAATCACTACTCCTAGCCACAAGGATCATATCCCTGTGAGAGACCTGGCAAATCCATCCACGTACCACTTCTTATTCCAGTCCTGTGACATGCTTATCCTACTCCATCAGAGTGTGGGCCATCTGGGAAAGCAGACATGCCATACGCCAGCTCTGCTGAAATCATTGTACAGCTTTTCATGTTGGTATCACTACCAACCAGCAGCCCGCCAGGATAAACAGCCACCATCAAACTGTGCCAAGATCAAAGTAGAGCAGCCTGTGGCAAAACATGCAGCTGAACATAACATGCTTGATTTCAATTCCTGCTTCACTACCCAAGCCATCTCCATCCTCCCCTCCACCACCAGCTTTTCTGAATTGCGCAGATGGGAGTTATCCTACAACACATTCTCCTCTCCTGTAATTATACCAGCCTCAACTTGTGATAATGTACTGTCTCCACTCCATCCACCCAGCAGCTTCCACTCCCTCTGCCCTGTCACCTCCTCCCCATTCACATCTCCCACACTCTTTGTGTGCCAGCCTCTGCCAATGCACATGCCCATCTTTCCCCACTCCTCTCCTTTTTCACTCTGTTTCCCCCACCTCCCTTCCCTCCAAAACTTCCTGAATCTGTGCCTATCAGCAGTCTAGTCTCTGCACACTCCATAACACAGTGCTCTTTTCTCCCTCTCACCTGTACACTGCTATCCTTTCCACTTCTCTGACCCCTCCACATTGCTGCTTCCATTCCACGACAGTTGCATTCTGGTTCAAGCTGCCAGAGTTGGCCGTCACGTCGTGTGAGGTGTGCTTGTTGTGTGAATGAATGGTGTGTATTTCTCTTAGTTTGCCTGATGAGGCTGTGGTGGAAAGCTTATGTGTAAGTGTATTTTAATTGTGCACATCTGCAACTTAACGTGTCATCTTTACAGTAAGCAGCAATCTATCCTGTCCTACATTGTTTCCACTACAAATTTATAATTTGCATCAGTGTGGGGTATCATGTATAGACTTCGAGTTATTTTGGGATGTTCACTTGGAGACTTTCAACATTTCTCTGTGATATTCTGAACTTAGATTTTGGATAAAGTAAAGCTAATTTGTACTTGGAAGTATTTTACCAAATCACTTATGGGTTTATATGTGATGCATGTGTTGAACTCAGTTCAGAATTTGATCTGGGTGAATATTAATTTAGTACTCGTAAATTAGTAATCAGAGTTATAGAACATGATTTCATGCAGTCAAACTTATAAATGTTAGTTATTGTGCCTAATCTGTCAAACTGAAGATTAACTCTCTCTCTCTCTCTCTCTCTCTCTCTCTCTCTCTCTCTCTCTCTCTCTCTCTCTCTGTGTGTGTGTGTGTGTGTGTGTGTGTGTTTTTAACAACAGCTTAAGTACATACAGAAAAAACTTCAAGAACATGCTCCAGTGATTTATGATCAATCGTACCGAAGTCAGCTACAGCCACCCCTAGTAGTCCTACATTGTTCCACAAGCTTCTTGACAAGTAGACAGATATTTTATTTATTAATGTTGTATCCTAGTGCTATACCCTAGGAGTTAAGCTAGACTGTAACACAGCCAAGGTTCCTGAACCAGTAGGTGTCAACTGCCAGTTTATAGTAGTCTACCAACAGTAAATAATGGCACAAGCTGGTATCCACCACTGGTAGATAAGACTTTTACTAGCTGTCCATTGGAAGACTCCATGCAAACTCATTGTGCCAGCAATGCCACCCATGGTTCCCACATCACCACAGGTGGTGGTAGTCACCAGGCTATTTCTCTACACTGGTCATGTGTCCACCTGGAAGTAGGACATGTAACCTTCTGCACCATTATGAGTACTTAAATGGTTGACCAGCACCTAGCACCCAGTTCCATTCATGGAGCGAATCCTGGATCAGTTCCTCTCCAGCACGTCAATGAGCAGCCAAGCCCCAATGTGGAGCTGTTGTTATCATCACAAACCACAGACCTGTTGAACTTAGCCTTCAAGCAAACAGTAATCTACTAGTTGGACTTAGTCTCCAAGTGATAATCAACCTTGTCTTCTGTGGACTTAGCCACCAAGTGATCAAATTATCCTTGTAGTTGGACTTAACCTTCAAGTGATCAGGCAACGTACACTATATAAACAAGTGAACATTATTTTCCATATCTGGACTTGAAAGTCAGAATGATCTTAACTTCCCATTCAAAGCTATCATTTGGTTCCATTATTTGGACCTTGTGTCTCAATATGGTGCTTGGACTTGTTTATAATGGTTTGGCACTTGTAACATATAGACTAAAATCTTTGCACCTTTACTAATTGTTGGATAATGTTGACACTGTATCCACTGATAGACTTAACTGTATTCACTGAGACTTAGATAAAGGTGCTTGTTAGTATTTTGTTGCGCTCAGAATACTGGTTCATGCCGGTTGTTCTGGGATGGTCACAATAATTAGCACCAGGAACATTGCTTGTCACTATAAATGATGTGTCCTTGTAAAAATACCCCATAATCATGTTACCATAGAAGACTTTCTCTCCCATCTCCACCTGACATCAAAAACACACCATCTTGTTCCTAATTGTTTTGATCAGCTGCATTCAGACCAATTATTATTTTTGCTTTGAAGTTCAAATCTACAAACAAAACTGCAGAAGTACCGTAGGTACATACATGGCATCTTCACGAACCAGCCTTCTCGTGGACCACCTAGAGGAATTCTTTCAGGTGTACTGTTGGCATTTTCATTTGCTGGAACCATCACAAAGAACACATCTGTTCTTTCTTCCAGAACTTCAAACCTGCTTCATCAGGTCAGTCTCAGTTCTAGGAGATACTACATGAATGGCAACCTGCATTTTCTCTGTAGCTTCATAAAAACTCTTTTCAAGTCAGATCATCTATAAAATGTATCACTGACTGGACAGCTACTTTCCATTCCATATAATTAATGTTTTCTCTGTGCAGCCATGACTCACATGTAAGCATAATCTCATAATCTGCCATGGCAACCTGCAGATGACCCAATATGCTGTAAACTTACCAGAGCCTTTAAAAACAGACAAATTCTTCATGTCATTTCTTCTCATGATATTAACAAACCTATCAGCACTGTGAAGTATCCATTGACTAACACTCCTCTCTGCACTCAGTGCCGCTTCCTTCCTGTGCTTGGTCCTTGACTACCTCTTGCTGTTTCATGTGACAAATGATATTCCACTCAAAATCTTGTTATACTGTCCAAAGTTATTCTCTAGTGCTTACCTAACCCGAGTTATATTCTAGTTTATACAAGCCACTATTCCTTCAAACTGTGTGCCTCGTAGGTCATTTTCCGGTAGGTAAACCATGTGTAATGCATCCTCCTTACACACAACCAACACCTAATGTTACAGTCCAGTGACAGGCATTTCCTGTCTAATCAAAAGTAGAACCACATTTGATTGCAGCCTCATCATCTGTTAGCAGTATTTTAGGTACTACACAGAGTTGTATGTGAATATGACATTAAATGGCTGTGTACACACATGAATCATCACTGTAAAACTTTTTAAATAACCCTAAGTTCAATCACTCAGTTGATGGACATACTGCACAGCACAACACTAAACATTTCAGTAATTATTTCAGTATCCATGACAATTTGATTCCACCCTTCCTCATTCCTCCCTTCCCCCTCTTGCATGTTCTCCTCTAAACTAGAGTAAACAGCAAATATCACTCCACCATATCCTTCCATTTCTGCAATCCTCCAGGCCTAAATTCCACTAATTTTCATCATTAGTCACTTATTCTGACTTCCTTAACTGCTTACCACTCTCCTTGCTTCCTTGCTCCCCCTTTCTTCTCGCATATCAGTTTTTAATTCTCTTCCCAGCCCCCCCACCCCCCCTCTCTCTCTCTCTCTCTCTCTCTCATGATGAAAAAAAACACTGTTTGTACAGTTACTTATTGACTGAAGTCTTCACGCCATAGATGGCAACAAGCGGCCTATGGGCCACATACAGCATGTGATTGGTTTCAATCAAGCCTGCAGAACAAATTCAGAGTGAACGTAAAATGAATATACTTTCAAAACACATATTTTGAGGCATTATATGTTGATGTGACATGTCAGGTAAGGAGTACTATTCATATCAGTATATTAACCCCTAAACATTAAGGTCATGGAAACTATAGTTTTGACTTTATGCACTAGTAGCACTGCTGTCATGTTATGAGGCAGCCCATGTGCTGAAGTAAGTATGTAAACCAGGCATGCATGTTACCATAGGTTGCCCATGTTTGCTTTATACTAACAAGTTTCATGGTCTTAGCCTCCCCAGCTGTATCTGTACGTTAAAAGAAAACTATATTTCTAAACTGCAAGACCATCAACAAGCTAACAGTAATAGAAAAAAATATAAATGGAATCACGTAAGTCCTCTGCATTTAGCATACCTATGAATAGTGGGTTGAAGCATTAATGTCAAAGATAACTTGCAAGGTAACACATCTCTCATACATGGCTCATCAGAATGAATATCCATATGTTGCCATGCAACAAGCACCTTTCAACTATTACTTATTTAAGTCACCCTTGCCCTGAAAGTGTTGGCAAGAGAGAATGGAGTGTGAATAAACCAGATAAGCCAGATCAGACTCTGTCAGAAGCAGAAAGTTGAAAAAGTAGGGTAATAACTATGTAATATGTACCTGCACTTACAAAAGGTCCGACTGAACAAATGTTTATGTAGCACTGTCATTGGAAGGCAGCGTGCACGTATCATGTAACTGGGACAATGAAGCCATTGTTTGAGTGTCATGAACTGAGAAACCAAAACACATGAAACACAATGCTACTGTACTGCAGCCAACACCTACTAAACACTTGAACAGAGTGCCAATGCATCCCATCTCCCAATGGAAGGAGAAATGAGCAGTTGTGCTGCAGACCACACCACTGTAAACATGGCTGTGTAGATTAGATTGGATTAGTTTTTCGTTCCATAGATCCATGCTGAGGAGATCCTCGTGGATGTGGAACATAGGGCAAAGGTCAACTGGGAATCAGAACTGGCTAGTAATCCTGACACTGCTCTTAACAAACAAGTAGAGCTTAGCGTATGAATAAATTGAATAGTTTTGTGATACAGTCCATCCTGGATTTTCCATTGTTTGAATAATTTTGTGCAATTCTTTCAATATCCCATTACTTTCTATAGCTAGCTTTGACTGTTGGACCTATACTATAGTACTTGGATTGTTGGTGCTGTACCATAGTGCCTGGAGCTAGTGTTTCGAAGCTGTTTTAGCACTACGTTATCTGAATATTGTATGGTAATGTGGTCTCCTTTTTTCATTTGGATACTAATTTCAACTTTTTCTTCATGAAGTACCCCACAATCTGGCATTTATGTTATGTTTGGGCATATTTGCCATTGGTTCTAGACTATGGCATTGTTATTCATTATGCCATGTGGTTGATGATATTGTTATTGAAACTCACTGGCAGATTAAGACTGTGCCATTCTGAGGCTTGAACTCAGGACCTTTGCGTTTCATGGGCAAATCTGCCAGGAAGTTTCGCGTCAGCGCACATTCCTCTGCAGAGTGAAAATTTCATTCTGGATTTTGTTGCTGTTTTAACTATATATTTTTTTTTTTCTTAATTAGGTGGCCTAGAGTTTTATTCATGGCAACAGCTTCTTTCTGTAATTTATGTAGTATTTCTAACTTCAGCACATACTGATTTATTTTTCACATGCATCTGGCATTGAGCAGTTGTTCAGCTTTAGTAGTAAGTTGTGAGAGTATTTGTGTTCTGTGGTTATTTTGAGTTCAGGTTTGCTACATGTTCCATTAACTGTGGTTGCTGTCCAGTTTTCTTTAAGAGTGAACATCTGTCACACATATGCCTTAATTACTTCGGGGTGTTTATCTACAGCAAGTTCTGAGTTCCGATTTTTGTTGTGTCTTTGACCATTACCCTACTTACGGTTCAGCCCATGATGTGCACTTCTTACAGAATATTTACATGATGTGGCCCATAGTGCCACTTCTCAGGTCTCTTTCCATTGGTAGATGGGATATATTGATACTATGGCTGCAGCATGGTAGTGTCATGTTTCAGGTGTCTTGTTTTCCTAGTCACTGATACTTGAATAGAGGTTTCTTTGATCCAGTTACATGGTAGATGTGTGCTGCTTTCTAATGACAGTGCTACATAAACATCTGATCAGTTGGTCCTTTTGTATGGGCAGCTACAGACTGAAATCATTTGTAGTCTGTTGTCTCAGTTTCCTGCTTCCCACATAGTGATAATCTGGCCTTATGTGGGTTATTTAGATGCCATGTCCTCTTGACAGCACTTTCAGAATAAGGATGACTTATGTCAGTTACAGTTGGAAAGTGTTTGTTGAGTGGGCACATTTGGGTATTCAGTCTGATGAGCTATGGACAGTAGACATGTTGCCTTCCAATTTAGCTTCAACATGGATGCTTTGATCTACAATTTACAGGTATGCTCAATGGAGCGGGTATATGTGATCCCAATTACCTTATTCTTTCTATTACTCTTAGCTTGTTTATGGTCTTGCAGTTTAGAGATATTGTTTTATTTTAACTTACAAGCGCAGCTGATGATGGGGCTGAGTCCCAAAAACCTATCAGTGTAAAAACTTCAGTCAACAAATGAATGTAAAACTAAGTGTAATGGATAGATAAAAAATCTGTTCAGGAAGAGGCAGCAAGAGAATACACTGGAGTCAATGGCTCTTTCTTACAGCAGAAGGGCTGAAGGGAAATGAAAAGGGGTGAAGGAAAAGGGTTAGTGAGGTTTAGCAAAAGAAGTGGAATTCGGGAAAGTCACCTAGAACTCTGGGTCAGGGAAGAACTACCAGATGGGACAAGAAGGAAAGACTGATTGTTGGCGACTGCACCAGATGAGATTTGAAAACCTGAGACCTTAAAGGTGGAAGACAGAGTAATATGCAAGACAGAGATTACTGCTAAAAGATCTTGCATGAGTTAACAAGAGTGAAAAGACAAGTGCAAGGTATGTGATATAGGTGGAAGAGGGAGAACAAAAAAATAGACAGGTCAGAAAATGAAAGATGTAGATAAATTAAAGCAGAGTGAAGAAAGGAGCAATTACTGTGAAGAAACGCTGAAACCAAAGAAATTAATGTAAATTAAGGCCAGGTGGGTGGCAAGAACCAAGGACATGTTGTATTGCTAGTTCACACCTATGGAGTTCTGAGAAATTGGTATCAAGAGGAAGAATCCAGATGGCATGTGTGGTGAAACTTAGTGGTAGTCATCCTGATGTAAAAGGCCAGGTAGTGTTTATTTAACAGCTAGTATAAGATGTGTGTCATTTCACAGGTGGTTCTCTATTTGTTTAACCAGTTACAGGGCTGGTATTAGTGGTGGTAGGAAGGTACACAGGGCAGGTCTTGCAGTGGGGCTGGTCACAGGGGTAGGAGCCATAGGGTAGACAGGTGGGTGCAGCAGGAGAATAATGTCTCACAATGATATTGCAGAGACTGGAAGGTGTGGAAGGCAATAGACCTCATTTTAGGAAGTCATGACCTTGTCAAAGTATCTGATATACATTCAAAACCAGGATAACACTGAGTGACAGGCAAATGTATTTGTTCATATGCAGACTATTAACACCAATACACCACCATTCTCACCTCAACCATCAGTGGATGTAATTACCCCACCAGCCTAGTTCAAAAGCAGATTTTCCGGGCCATCGCATCCAATCCTGGTACTGCTAATCCCTCCAAAACAACTTAGGAGTACACCAGTCCCTAACAGTCTTTCCTTCTCATCCCATCTGGTAAGTATCCCCTGACCCTGGGTTCTGGGTGACTTTTCCAAACTCTATCCCTTTTCTTAAACCCTAACAACCACTCTCCTTCACTTCTCTTCCTTCCCCTTTGACCCTTCTGCCAGCAGGAGCCACTGGTTCCAAGAGCTCGCATACGTAAATCTTTTATATGTGTGTTCTCCTGCCACTGCTGAAGTCCAAGATGGCACCCAGTGAAAAGTGCAGTGACACAGTGCTCTCGGAAAAAAAAAAAAAAAAAAAAAACAAATTAAACAGTTTGTCATGCAAGAAATGTCAAAAACGTGTAGTGAAAGGAATAGTATGTGTTAAAGTGCAACTTTTAGATGCATGACAAATGCTCGAAAACGTGCCTTAAATTCATAAGTGAAAACTTTAAATGGTCTTGTTTTGATTGCTTACACGAAGAAAACGTACATCTAGCATCGGCTGTTAAGATGAAAGATGAAATCGTAAATGTGATGCAAACAGAAATTGACACTCTAAAATGTGAAATATTGTCGCTTAAGCAAGGAATTAAGCAACAAAAGAAGGCATGTGAGCCTGCAATCTAAATGTCAAAAACTAAATTGCCACAGTTTCACCAAATACATCGCCACCAGACTCTGAAAAACCACTATAAAATGCAAATTCAAGAAACAAATACCACTGGAATAGTGTTACTTACAAGAAAAACAAGGAAAGTCATCATGTTGCCGAAGTCAAAAACAAAAATAATGAATTTCTTATTATTGGCGATTCTATGCTGAAAAACATCATCGTGCTGAATGCAAAGATCGACATACATCCAGGAATCAGGACACAGCAACTAAACAAACATTTAAATAACATTCAAAACTCAAAAGAATGATCTCCTCAAATTTCTCCAAAAAACTGCAAGGGTGTGTTCATTCACGTAGGAATGAATTCTCTTTGCAGATCCAGTGAAGAAGACCTCACCAATGAAACACAAAACTTAATTGAAGCAGCAAGAAGCTTATACAGGACTTCAAAAATTGTTATCAGTGGTATAATATACAGCAGGTCAGTAAGTTATAAATATGTAAACAGGATAAATAGTAATATCAGGGAACATTATAATGATCTTGGAGCAATATTTATAGACCCAAACAAAATCTTGTGTAACAAATGCCTGGGGATAGATGGCCTTCATCTAAACAGGCTAGGCTCCAAATTGCTTAGTAAAATGTTTATTGATGTATGCCACATCTTAAAACGTACTATGAAGGGAAACGAATAAGCAGTGAGGAGGATGCAAAATTACATGTGAGCAAAAAAATGCAGTAGAACTAAGCGTGCACATAGAAAAGGTTCCTACACACAGTTGCTGTAGATATATTAGGATGAATACAGACCAAAATATAACTCATTTGAATAATATGCTAAGGAGTGTGGATTGGAACAGTATTCTAACAACACATCATAGTTATGCCAAATTCTCGAGTGAACTATTCTACATTCTCAATCAAGCCTGCCCATTAATAGAAAAGAGAATTCATTCACATGCTGTAACCCAAAACTGGATATCAAGTTCAGTCACTGAGGCTAGAGAGAAACTAAGATGGTATGAGTATACTATGTTAAATGACTTGAGCAATAAAAAATTAAAAGAAGAGTTCAAAAAGTATCAGAAATACTATGTAGACCTCATAATTTCGGAAAAACAGAAACATTTTGAAAGTGTCATTCAGAACTCAAATAAAATCTCCAAAACATCATGGTCACTAGTAACTAGAGAAATAGGTAAAGCTGAGAAACATACAACTGAAAATCACTTGCTGATAAACGGCACAATAGAAACTGATCTGTTGGCTCCAGCATAAACTATCAGCTTAAAAATCATAAATACAAATTCAGAGGAATACCAGTGTCAGGAAGTATATTGTTGACGCCAACAAGTAAAGAAGAAACAATTAAACTAGTGAGTAGCTTAAAGAATTCCCATGCAGCAGGATATGATGGTCTTAGTCTGGACACTCTTAAGAAATGTATACATAAAATTGCATCACCTTTATCAACAGTTATCAACTCTCATATGGAAGATGGTCTATTACCAGACCAGTTGAAAATTGCTCGAGTTGTACTTATTTTTAAAAAAGGAAACATAAATCTAGTAGAAAACTTTTTACCCATTTCTGTTCTTCCAATAATATCCTAAATCTTTGAGAAAGTAATATACATAAGAATCTCGAACTTCCTGGTATGCAAAAAAGTGATTTCTAAGCGGCAGTATGGGTTTGTCAAGGGATCATCCACCATTACAGCAGCATCCAACTTAATCGAAGGTGTCACTGAACTAATAGATAATAAAGAACATGTATGTGGCATCTTTCTAGACTTACAAAGAGCATTTGACTGCGTTGATAAGACCATATTGCTGGACAAACTGTGGAACTATGGCATACGAGGCACAGCCCATAACCTGATGAGGTCCTACTTGACAAATAGGAAGCAGTTTGTGTCTATTAGCACTACAGAGGGAGCATACAAATCAAACACCACTTACATAAATTTTGGTATTCCACAGGGGTCAATATTAGGACCACTTCTTTTTAATATTTATTTTAATGATATTCAGTCCATAAGAAAACCATGCAACAGCTATCTTATATGCAGATGATACCACGTTAATATGCTGAAATCCAAGCTACTCGCAGCTCAAAGTGGAATCCAATACTGCAGCAGGCTTAATTCTGCAGTATTTTAATGAAAACCAACTAAAATTAAACACAAATAAATCTGTCTATATTGAATTTTATCCTTGGAGGCAAAAAACTCATGAAAATCAAATTTTAATTGGTGATGCATACATTAAAAAACAATACTTTACCAAATTTCTTGGCCTGACACTTGATGCAGAGTTACACTGGTCTGATCATGTGAATGATATTTGCAAAAATCTATGTACTACCATATATGTCCTAAGAAAATTGACACCATTTTGTAACATCACCACTCTGAGGCAAATATATTTTGCACTATTTGAATCCCATCTAAGCTATGGGATAGAGGTATGGGGATCCAGCAGTAAAGGTAATATGAAAAGTGTACTTATCTTACAAAGAAGGCACTTAGAATTATGGGAAATAAATGTGTCAGGGAGTCCTACAGAAATTTGTTTAAAGAATTTAAAATACTAACTGTTCATAACCTGTATGTACTGAAGATAATCACGGCAGTAAACAGTAACAAAACACTTAATAAAGATATACATGATCACAACACTAGAGGTAGAGAGAGAGCTCACATCATCTCTCATAGAACAACACTTTATGAGAAAAGCCCTCACTATGCAGGCATAAAGCTACTGAATGCTTCCATCCTAATATCTCCAAATTGCCCATTACAAAACTAAAACCAAAATTAAAATTATGGTTCCTAAACAATCCTGTATATTCAATAGATGAGTTTCTAGATTTAGTACACTGATATGATGGAAGACCATCTATCTGAAAATATATGTAATCTCAGATCTTAGACTGTGTCACAAACCGTAAATATTTGAATCTCAGATCTGTGTCACAAGCTGCAGATTCCTTAATCTAAGTATTGCAATAATAAATTGTTTTTATGTATAGTCCATATATTTAACACTGTTCTCTCAACTAAATTTAGAAAAAGTTGTGTAGATAAAAGTGCCAGGCAATAATATGTGACTCTAGTAAGTAAGGCTCTGACTTATCCAGAAGACTGGAACAAAAAAACCTTTTTTTGTAATCAGTTGATGTTGGATCAAAATAAAATAGATAAATAAACCAAATAATATCAAAATGCTTACCAAATGAAAATCTACCCACAGTAATAAATAAATCTGGAACCATGTATATTATGCATTACAATATAAATGGTCTAAACTCTAACTCCTCGAATAGTAGATGTAAAATAGATGAATTGCAAATATTTCTGTCTGAATACAAATTTGTAAAAATTGTATGTCCGAACGAATGTTGGTTGACGAAAGACACTCTAAAATTTCTAAATAAAATCCAAAACTACACCGTAGCTACTAGCTAGTGCAGATAAAATAAATCACATGGAGGCTCATGTATACTCGTTCATTCTAACATAGCGTTTAAAATAAGGAATGAGTTTGATCATTTGAATGAGGAGTGTAGCTTTGAAAGTTGCTGTGTAGAACTAGTTGTACATCTAGGTATTATTGTAATTTCAATTTACAGAATCCCAGGAAATCAAATAATGAACCACTTCCTGTATAAATTTGAAAATATGCTCAAAATCCTAATTAAAGAAAAAAAGAAAAAAGTAGTAACAGCAGCTGACTTCAACATCAATGTCTTAAGTGAATGCCATGAAGCTGACAAATTCACTGCTCTAATAAAAAAAAAAAAAAAAAAAAATCTGCCTTCAAACTAAACTTGTTAGAATACACCAGAGAAAATTCCCAGTCAGCAACCAGCATAGATAACATTCTGACAAATTATGTGTTTGAAGATGTTCATAAATTTTTTTATTCTTGAAGTTTTCCTGGCATATTGAATATTCGATGAGATTTCAGGATTGCAGCTGGATCATGTTGACTTCTTGCCATGATATTTCAGCTGGCAATCGTCCAGCCATCTTCAGGTGAGTGTCCGCCACTGGAGACTGCAAGTTCCCAGAGTCAACTTTATAGCAAAAAATTGACGCGAAAACGCATGCACATTGGCCTCTGTCACAGGAGGGTCCTCTACCAAAATCCGCACCCTCTGGAGCTACTGTTCGATCTATGGTGCGCAGGCACATACGTAAAGGTGAAAACTACATGACCGCCCTCTGTCAGAATAAGCACCCGCGTTGCTAAAAACAGACATCGCCAAACGTGTCATTATGAATAAAATGTCTTCTCCCAGAGGAAATTAGAGAGATCATCAGATCCCAATCCTTGTCCAGTTAAAACCGCCATCACAATTTATAAGATTTTGCGCTAGGCGTATCTCCACAGATTCTTTAATTACTGAATCCCAGAAACTTTTCACTGGGGGCAAGATTTTCGTGGCAGAAAAATCCATAGTGTGTCCTGTGGTAATACAGTGCTCAACTGATCCGACTTACTGGGCTGTGAAACCTTTCCACCTAAGTGTACCAACACCAAAGTGACAAGTAAACTAACTTGGATAACAGAAGGAATAAAAATTTCTAGTGCTAGGAAATGGCAGCTGCACAAAGAGCTGAAATATAACAAAGATATAGCTTTTATTGAATATGTGAAGCATTATAAAAATGTTTTCAAAAATGTTGTAAAGGCAGCAAAGCAAATGTTTAACAGCGAACTAATCTCAAACTATAAGAATAAATCAAAAGCAGTGTGGTCTGTTGTTAAATCAGAATTGGACGTTAAAGTCGGCAGCCATGAAATTTGTAAAATAAAGCATGAAAACACCATCATTGTAAATCCTGCTCCAACATCAGAACACTTCAATAAATTCTTTATCAATGTGACAAAATCAAACGTCAATGTTACAAATTACAATAAAAATTTATGTCCATATGGGCTTGATCGAAAAAATATATCTCCCATGAAATATAGAAATATTACAATGAAAGAAATAGAAGACATTATCTTATCACCAAAAATAAAAATTTGGTGGGTTGGGACGGGATACCTGCGAAAGTAATTAAATCAGTGTACAAAATAGTAAGTACTCCACTAGCTGAATTAATTAACAAATCATTTGAAGAAGGTTGTTTCCAGAATCATTAAAATACACAGAAATAAAACCACTTTTTAAGAAAGGGTCAAGAGAAGACATGGGGAATTATTGTCCTGTCTCCCTCCTTCCAGTGCTGTCAAAAATTTTCGAGAAAGTAGCTACTTTCCAATTCCAAAAATTTATTGTATCACAGGGGATTATTTTGTGCAATCAGTTTTGCTTTCAGCAAGGGAAAAATACAACAGATGCCATAAATAATTTCATAGAAAAAATTAGCACAGCTCTAGAGAAAAACAGTAAAGTAGCCGGAATTTTCTGCGACCTGACAAAGGCTTTCGATTCCATAAATCATTCCTTGCTAATCCACAAACTAGAAAAATATGGGATTAAGTGTGTAGTACTTCAGTGGCTTACTTCTTACTTATCTGATAGAAAACAAAGAACAATCACCTCTTCAAATGGTGTAAACTACCATTCAGACTGGAAAACAATAGCACAGGGTGTCCCGCAATTTTCGATCCTCAGTCCAATCCTCTTTCTATTATATGTCAACGACTTACCATTAAACATAAATTCACCATCCGTTCTCTTTGTTGATGACACGTCTGTCTTGATGGAAAGCAAAAAAACCAAAAAAATTCCTGATAGAGTCACTGGTACATTAGACAGGCTAGAGTCATGGTTCCAGTTAAATGGTCTGAAGCTTAACATATCAAAAACAAACTGGATCCAATTCAGAATCAGTCAAAAGACCAAAAAATTAGTATATATCATAAAAGTGAAGAATTAACAGAAGTGCATTCTGCCAAATTTCTAGGTCTACACCTCAATAAGAATTTAAACTGGAACACACATATTGAGTACCTGTGCAGCAAACTGGGTAGCTTTGCATATGCCATGAATATATTATCAAGAGCTACTAACATGTCCACTCGCAAAGTAGCATATCTAAGTTACTTTGAATCAGTGATAAGATGTGACATTATTTTCTGGGGGAGCTCCAATAACATATTTCGTGTACTGAAGCTCCAGAAGAAAATTATCAGAAATATGTGTACTGCACAGCAAAGAGAATCATGTCATCCATTATTACAGAAACTAAAAATTTTGACTGTCCAATGCCTATACATATACGAGCTAATGATATTTTTACATAACAAACCAGAATTGTTCATTAAAAACTAATTTGATCATCCATACAGTACAAAGAATAAAGATAATTTTATGCTTCGTGCCCATAGATTGAAATTATATGCTCAGACCCCACAATATATGGGCATGAAAGACTATAACAAACTTAAAGGCAAAAACATTCTAAACATGGAACTAGGGATACTAAAAAAGAAGTTACATGAAATTCTTATACACAAATGTTATTACTCATTAGAAGAGTTCATGGGAGATGAACTGATAATTTGAGCAGAATCCAACCGTAAATTAGCATTACATTGTGGAAAAAAAATTGTCCATTAGCAAGAAAGATATTTACCTATGCTTATAAATAATAAAATGTAGGTACTGCTACATAGACTAAATATAGTTTTAAAAATTAATATTAGATTCTAGTTTGTAATTTTTGGTGTGTCTCCTGTACCAAATCACATGATTTGTAAGTGTATGTTATGAGACTAACAAATCACAATTCACAATTGTTATCTATCGACTTGCATTATATTTTCAAAAATTGATTATTTTTGCTGATGTAAAACTGCAGTGCGTATTTCAATCATGAACATTGTGGATGTCCCACCAACAAAAATAAATGTGATTTTACTGCCCTCTGAAATGTGGTTGCATAGCTACATGTTATTTATCTGCAAGAAAATGATTGCCTTTTTTACTTAATTATTTGTTTGTGGTTTTGAAGGATAATTAGGTTGCATTAGAAGGAGCAGCACAGGAGTTAGGACTGGAAGTTAATACAAGTAAAACAAAGTGTATTGAAATGGGAGAGCCTGGTTGTGATAGAGAAATGGGAAAGAGTACCAAAGACTGCTAAATACCTTGCTCCGATTGTAGGGAAGCAGTCTATTCACGCCTTATAAAATTCACATCAGTCTTTCCATTGTGAGCCAGCCAGTCCGCTGTAACTAGCTCTGACGTCATAAATGTTGCGCAATACTTTAAAAATGAAGTAAATAACCTGAAACGTTTCTAGCATGTCAGGAGTAATACAAAATCAATACGTGTTGGATATCAGTTCAATAACTTTAACCATTTTCGAAATTTGGACGTTTTTCTGTGAAAATCGTTGGCACAACAGAAAAGAGCTAGAAACTAAAAAATTTATATTTAGGTTCCTTTTGCATAATAATTTAGTAGAAACAGTATTCTGGATCTCACAAATTAAAATTTTAGTTGAAATTCATGATTTTCTGGTTTTGGTCTTAGAAATTAAGGAAGCAAGATAGATTAAGAAGGCGAATAAATAGAGCTAGGATGTTTAAATTTAAGTAGAAGGGAGATCCGCTATAATCACAAAGATGTGAGAAGTTTCAACTGAATAGTTATAAAACTATAGCGATAGCGTATCTCCAAAGGGCAAGTTCAGAGCTCGTCTACTGCGTGTAGTGTAATTAAATTAATTATCTCGCCCAAAATATTTGACTTGCCACGTCAGACTTTTATTATGATTACTTACCTGTGTGCTGATTGCACATTTAAATTGAGAGCTTCATCAGCCATCAGCAAAGGAAGCAATGATTTATTCGATAACTTAAAGTGGTGCATTACTAGCCCAGCGGCTAGTCGGGAGAGGAGATTTGATCAGGCATTCCCTTAGCTGTCTGCACCGCGGCTTTATATGTAAGAATGCTGTGCGAGAAAAGGAAGGCCCCAGTTCTCTCCAGATGCTGATTAGCACACCACCTGTGCCGGGAGTCGCGTCGTGTCGGTATCGTTGATATAAACAGCCTCGGATGCAGTAATAAGTTACTTGGGATACGCGTAACCATGAAATCATTTTTGAGTGAAGTGTTAATTTTGGGATGACGTTAATGATCTATCTTTAGTTTGTGTATGTCGTATTTTCACGTGCCGCCGCAGGACAGACATTCTACCATTATTAGCGTGGTGTTTGATGAACATTATCATCAAATTATGGCGACCATTCACTTAAACATTTAATTTGAACAGTTATAGTTGCATCAGTGCATTAGACTCTGAACTGCTCTGGTAGTTGGATTGTGTGGATTCTTTTTGGTCTGTGACTTTCAGAATATAGTGAACATTTTAGAGAGAATGGCTTTTGATTATGAATCCCAGACAATCTCCTAATTCCTCAGAGCTATAAGCTGTAGCTATAAATGTATTTCTCAGATGAAGTGGGCACTAAGAATTCTAATTACAGGCTTCACATTTTGCTAATCACTTTCTGGTTGCCAATATTGTAGTTAGAGAGCCAGTGTTGAGAACGGCAAACAACAGCATTAAATAAATAAAAGGAACATTTAACAATTATACCACCCGCCACCCCACACGATGATAACAGAAGATAATAGGACAGCGGCAAAAATTCAAGAAAGGGTAGCAGATGGGAACTGATGTTATTATTCCTTGCAGGATATATTCATGTCCAGAATTGTTAGCAGGAGTACAGAAATCCAAATATATTTGACTATATTAAGATCTACAGTAAATTATTGGATGATTACCACAAAGGAGGAAGGCTGGTTATTAAGATGGGAAAGGAAGATTTTGAGAAAGATATTTGGGGCAGTGAGAGAGGAAGAAAGCTGGAGAACAGGAAAACTTGCAGAACTACTGGTGCTTTTTAGACAGAGGAGCATCATAGTGAAAACTGAGCAATGAAGAATAAGATGGGCAGGACATATACAGAGAATGCAAGAAACTTGAAGTGTTAAGAAAGTGTTTCTAGTAAAGCTCAAAGGCAGAAGGGAAAATGTGGCTTGAAGATATGGAGGAGGATATCAAAGCAATGGGCATCAAGAATTGGAGAAGGAAAGTGACAAACAGAGAAGGATATAGGCAGGTGACAAAGGAGGCCAAGGTTCTACAGGGTGGAGCAGAAACACATTTTTTTCACTATTTAATGATTGGGACACGGTTTGATAAAAATAATAAAAACAAGCATTAAGTGATAGATCTTTAATGGAGTTTTGAAATATACATACTTTAATTAGGTTCGGATAATAGTGTCTTGGAGATGACGTCCTTCTTGCTGGATACAAATTTGGATTCTCTCCCGAAAGTTATGCATGGCTCTCTCCAACATTTCATTCAGCACCGCTTCAATTTCCTGATGAATGGAATTCTTCAGGTCATTGATTGTGCGATGCTTGTTCATGTAGACTTTCGATTTTAAATATCCCCACAAAAATAAGTTGCATATCGACAAATCGGGTGAGCGAATGGGCCAGCAAATATCACAATCTCGAAATAATATGTCCTGGGAACATTTGTTGAACCACTTCCATGGATGCTCTTGCCATGTGAGCTGTGGCACCATCCTGCTGAAACCATATTTCTCTCATGTTCACTTGATGCCTTTCAAGTTCTGGATGAAGAAAAATGTTTCACATTTTAACGTAGCCCGCTGATGTCACAGTAACTGCAGTTCCTTCCTCTTCAAAAAAATAGGGTTCAACAATCCCCATCTTTGAAATGGGGAAGACCAGGTGGTTTCTTTTTCATCACAGATCCAGTATTTCTAAACGCTGCAACCCATCAGTGTACAGTATTTTAATCAAGCACTGCACCTCGACGTCAAACTCTAAAATTTTGACGGAAAAGACGTCGCACTGTGACTACGCAATCATTGTTTCAAAAGTACTGCTCGACAACGAACACGTGATGCTCTATGCTCCAACGCTCCATAGCAACTGAAACTGCATTGTATGGGCAGTCTGCCAACATTCATTCAAGGTCAATACCCCCTCTTGTCACCACATATTAGTGGTTCAAAAAACATGAGTTTCCTCTGCTTCACCCTGTACAAGGACTGTAGTGCTGATCAGTAAGTAAGTAAACAGGAAACTTAAGTTCTTGAATTGAGATACTCAGACAGTTTATAGAAGGGGTAGGTAGTACTACTACTAGCACTACTACTACCATAGTAGTAGTAGTAGTAGTAGTAGTAGTAAGGAGGAATTTGCTTTTCTTTTGCATTTGCACAATTTCCAATCCTTGCATTATACTTGGTGAGAGGTCATCAATAGTATTTGTATCAAAATTCAGAAAATCCCCTAAGAACCACAGAAAGGCACAATTTAAATGGAAATTAGTTTTTTATCTTTTTCTATAGTTGCAAGAATCACATTTATCTTGAAAGTCACCATATTGTTAGAAACAATACCCTCCTCTGAAAGAACTGGAACTTGTGAAATGTGGATATGGCACAGGATGATCATCTGGACAGATAAAGTCAGGACCGAGGAAGTACTGAGATGGCTTGGAGGAAATCAGATGATCTTGCTGACAGTGAAGAACAGGAAGTTAAACTGGATAGGACATAATTTTACATAAGATTGCCTTCTAGTAGAGGCAATTGAAGGTTTTATTCCAGGGAAGGGCAGAAGAAGATACTAGACGCTGGATTGACTCCCAGTAAACCACAAGAAGAGTACCAAAGAATGGAGAGGAAAGTAAAGAACAGAGAAGCATGGAGGGTTATAAAATCTAAACCTGCCACAAGACAGATAACCAAAGGATAATTTGAAAGATATGTGGTTATGGTATCTACTTTATGCAGTATTATTACTGTTTGATTCTGCTACAAAATTATATTTTTTTACTTACTGTCTGAAACAGAAGAAAAATTAATGGACAGTGCAATTGTCAGATTGAAATGATAGAGAAGTTAATAAATATGAAGCAATGATTTAGATATAACTACGTATACGTTACTGAACTATAACATTGCCTCCTTCTGAAATGACATATTTCTAGGTTGTAATGGCGCATGTGTTGCGATGAAGGTATGTGATATATTAAAATTGTGTGCTGTACCGAGATTAAATCTATATGTCTGCCTTTGGAGGGTGCATGGCCCATTGTACCATCCATGCATGCCTTATTGTTTCAGCAATGCTTAATATGCTTACAATTAAATTGCAGTGAAGTATGAGCACACATTCACATACTATTATTTGGATGATTTAATGACTCATCTTATACTTTTGTGATAATTATGTTCCCGATTGGAAACGGTATACAGAGATGAGGATGTGTACCTACTCTACTGCACATTGGCACATTTATAAATTACATTAATATAATAATAGAACAGCAACTTCTTATCTCATTTTAATGTACAAATATGCACTGTGGATTATATAAAACAGTTTTAAGTAATTTTTATGAAACTGTCTTCTCATTTCTTCTTTTGATGTAAAAGAATCAGACCAGGAAAGAGAATTTGGAACACAATCTGTATTGCAAGAGCATATAGTACATACACAAGTTGTAGTTTCTGAACTGAACTGAACTGATTACAAACTTGTGAGTCACAGTACAACCAGGCACAATTATTTTTGTTTCCATGCACTATAACAAATTATAAATGTAACCTATTTCTTTAGAACGTAATGAAACTGTTTACCATAATGCCTCTATTTACAGCTGAGAAAATATAGTAGTAATGATAAATGTTTTCTTTCAGGTTTGGAATATATAATGTGCAAATAAACAATTTTCAAAAAGCAAAAGAAAATTTCCTTGAAGCGTGTCTCAGTTCTCCAACCCCAAGAACGTGGTTAGGTTATGGTTCTGCTTGTTTCATGGTAAGAGAATGTTACAAATATTGACACATTAATTGTACGAGGGTCACTACAAAATAAATGCACACTATTTTTGTAAAAATAGTTTTCATTCTGCATATGTGAAAGTTTTACATTGTGTAGATACATCCTTCCTGCTTGTTTTCAAACTTAGTTCAACCTGTTCCCGTGAGTGGTGCCGTCACAGCATGTCTTCAAGATGGCTGCTACACTTGATGTTTGTCAGAAGCAATGCGCTGTCATAGAATTCCTGTGCTGTGAAAATGAGACAGTGGAAAACATCAACAAGAGGTTGAAAAAGGTGTATGGAGATGCTGCTGTCGATCGCAGTACAGTTAATCGCTGGCAAGCAGGTTATGTGATGAAAGCGGGCACGGCAATTTTGAGGATTGTCCTCACAGTGGCAGGCCTTGTACTGCACACACTCCAAACAATGTGCAGAGAGTTAATGAAGTGGTGACTGCTGACAGATGCATCACAGTGAACGAATGGTCGCGCTTCATTGGAATAGGGGAAGAAAGTGTTTGCAGAATACTGAAAGTGTTGGCGCTACAAAAGGTTTGTGTCAGGTGGGTTCCCAGGATGTTGACAGTGGCTCACAAAGAAACAAGAAAAACAGTATGCAGTGAACTTTTGGAACAGTACGAGAATGGTGGAGATGAATTTCTTGGAAGAATTGTGACAGGTTATGAAACATGGCTCCATCATTTTTCACCAGAGATGAAGAGGCAATCAATGGAGTGGCATCATGCAAATTCAGCCAAGAAAAAAAATTCAAAACCACACCTTCTGCTGGAAAAGTTATGGCTATGGTGTTTTTCAGTTCTTAAGGACTCTTGCTTGTGGACATCATGCCAAGTGGAACCACCATAAATTCTGATGCATATGTGACAACACTGAAGAAACTTCAAGCTCGACTGAGTCGTGTTCGACCACATTGGCAAAAGCAGGGTGTTTTGCTGTTGCATGACAATGCACGGCTGCATGTCAGTCAAAAAACTTTGGAAGTGATCACAAAACTCGGATGGACAACACTGAAACATCTGCCTTACAGTCCTGACCTGGCTCCATGTGACTATCATCTCTTTGGGAAACTGAAAGACTCTCTTTGCGGAACAAGGATTGAAGATGATAACTCCCTTGTGTATGGTGCTAAACAGTGGCTCCAACAGCTTGTTCCAGAATTTTACCGTGCGGGTATACAGGCACTGGTTCGAAGATGGCATAAGGCAGTTGAGAGAAATGAAAATTATGTGAAGAAATGAAAATATTGTTCCTAAAGGATGTATCTACACACTGCAAAACTTTCAAACATGTAGAATAAAAGATGGATTTAAAAAATATATAGTGTGCATTTCTTTAGGAGTGACCCTCATATTCTATGCAAAATTTTTGCTGATAAACAGAATGAAGTAAAATTTGTGCACTCGGGCTTTGCAGCATGGTTCCTCACATACTAATAACGTAAAATGTCTCTTAGAATTCCATTCTGTGCATATTTCTGGCAGTAAATGGATGTTAAAGACTGGCAATCTGGTAACACTGTAATCACATGTACAGTAACTTCTTCAGTCAGCATGTAGGAGTAGTGCTGTGCAGTTGGAGCAGTGGATAGCATTTTTATGTTAGCATGCAGGAGGTTGAGGGTTTAGTTCTGGGTCTGGGAATATTTGCTTTTATTTGCTAAATGTGGTCTGTATGGTACAGTATCTGGCATCTTAATCATCATACAGTGATTAACGTGGGTCTTCTACAAAATGAATTGCTTTGCACCATTGCATCTACTAGATTCCAACCCTATTTTCTGTGTAGCCTCCCCAAGATCCCACTGATTAATACCTACTATTATTCTTCTCATATTCAGGTCCATTACATTTCAAAGCTCAGTTATCATTTGTATGTATTATCACCATGAAACCACTAATTATGCCCTTCAACATTGAGTGTATAAGCACATGCTGTTTAGTAAGTAACTCCATGCATTACTATCATTGTTATTATTATAATTGAGGGAAATGTGGAAACATGACGTTCATTACCATTAAGGAAACAGTGTAATTCGAAAACAAACATTTCACAGGTAGCAGTGTCATGATGAATCATGCAGAAGAATAGCTATAAGAGAGGTGACACGTGTTAGGTGGAACAGCCAGCTGTGATTAATGATGTGTTTATACTGTATGTGCTGTTCACCAAACAAGGACCAGTTGATAGTGGTGGGGTAAGGTGCTCCTGACAGACTCCATGTATATTTGTACACATATTTTCTTCTTCTGTTAATCCAATGCAGTGTGGCAGACATATGACATATACAAACAATGAATATGTGGATATGCTTCTGGTCCTTAGTGCATCTGATAACCAGGCTGGTGTCAGTGCTCATGAATATGCTGCTAGATATTTTGGTTGATGTGAGTCAGATAAAAATATGTTTTGTCATCTGGAGCTTCATTTTCGGGGCACAAGTCCTCTCCCTCCACCATCGCATGACAGAGGTCATCCACAGACGCACCATACTCCAGCTACTGAGGAAGCTATTCTGGAGGTCATACACCAAGAACCCCAGTAAAGTACACATAGCATAGCAATGTAGCTGCATGTCTCACAATGCACAGTCATTGACATGCTGAAGTACGGGCTGCACCCCTATCATTATTCTTTAACGCAACTCCTGCATCCTGGAAACTGCCATCTGCGGATGCAATTCTGTGAATAGTTACAACAACAGGAAGCCTATGACAACTTAATAAACACAGTAATATGGACAGGTGAAGCAGTGTTCACTTGTGAGGCTGTCTTCAATATGTGCAGTGCCAACCATTGGTGTGGCATTAACCTGCACTTCACCTGCGACTGTGGATATCAAGTTTACTTTGGCATCAACATCTGGTCCAGAATATTACAAGACAGGAGTGTAGATCCCTGCTTGTTGCCTGACCAGTTGACTACTGCAGAAGAATACCATGAATTCCTCTCAAACTATCTGCCTGACACACTGGAAGATGTTCCACTTTATGTTCACAGAGGTTATGGTTCCAACATATGGTGCACCCCCATTCTTTGAAATTAATGTGAGACGGTATTTAGACAGATCATTTCCAGAAAAAATGGCTTGGAGGTTGAGGTCCAGCAGTATGGCCTCTGCAATCACCTGACTGAAATACCCTGGATTCCTTCCTGTGGGGATGCTTTAGGCGCATGTGTATTCTACTCTGTCAACACATGTGGAAGGACTGATAGTGCATTTTCATGCTGCTCTTGTATCTGTGTATGCAGTCATGTTGCAGAGTCTAGAGCTGTATAAACCAGCACATTGCACAATGTTTGGACATGCAAGGGGCTCACGTTGAGCATCTAAGGACAATGTATTCTTTTGCAAATGTCATGCAGTCATTAATATGGAAATTATTAATGTCAGTGGTTGCTATTGTGTTACATCTGGTGTTTGAGTGGACAAACTGCATGTAGTATAAATGAACAGTAGATGTTGAGTTATTTAACTGTGCAGCCACCTTTAGCATCTCGAAATTGATATTGTTTTTGTAGTTATTCTGTCCTATGACAGTTCATTTGTTTCAGCTGTATTTCTAACTTGTCTGACCACGTTTTTGTTATGCACCTTTGCAAAACACGCTATCCATTGCACCAGCTGCACAGCACTACTACTGCATCCTGACAGAGGTAGTTACCATATATGTGATTACTGTGTTGCCAGACAGCCAATCTTCAATGTCACTTTATTGCTGGAAATATGTGCAGGACGAAATTTTGTGAGATACTTTTTTGTATTGCTAGTATGTGAGGAATCACACTGCAAAATCCAAGTGTGCCAATTTTTCTTCATGCTGTATAATAGGGAAATTGACACTTGCATGGCACTATTGCATTTTACTTTATTTCTCTTACGACACCTTGCCTTGATTTTAATGTTATTTCTGATGCCCAGCAGCATTGTCAGAAATATTTCCATTTCATTTGTTTTATAGGCTACTGGTATATAATTTCATTCAGAACTTTTTACTTAGACGCAAATAAAATCTCTAAGAATACACAGAATTGAAATTGAGACAAAAAATGATCATGTGCTCAGGACATCTTCAACTTTTTGTAGTCCTGTCTTCCTCAGTTTCATGCATGCACCTGTTATCAATATACCGTAATGTGCTCAGGAGCTTGTGAAAAGGAGCAACTGAAGTTTTGTTGACAGCGAAAAATTAAAAATATAATTATTTAGTATCTAGGTTCCTTAAGCAGCTTTTTAGGAGATAAACTAAGAGTGCAAGCATACAAATAGCAGAATAAGATGTGTAGGCATTAGATGAAAGAAAATTATTCCAATCCTGACTCATAAGAGGTAGGAGGTGCAGGAAAAAATACAGTAGTATTAATACACAGACTAATTATCATGAAATTCCAGAAGTACAATTTGTAGAGTTTAGCTCAAGAGATAATACTGAAGTGAAAAACAAATAAAAGCAGGAAATAATAGAGGAGAACAGAGGTGATTATAGTTGTTGTTGTCGTTGTGGTCTTCAGTCTGAAATCCTGCTTGATGCAGCTCTCCACACTAGTTTGTTCTGTACCAGATTCTCCATCTCCAAACAACTACTGCAACCTACATCCACTAGAACCTGTGAACCTGTTGACTACATTTTTTTTTTTTTTTTTTTTTTTTTTTTTTTTTTTTTTTTTTTTTTTTTTTTTTTAGGCAAGTTGTGTTATAAATTTCTTTTCTCTTCAATTCTATTCAGTACCCCCTCATTAGTTATGCTATCTACCCATCTAATCTTCAGCATTCTTCTGTAGCACAACATTTTAAAAGCTTCTATTCTCTTCTTGATTGAACAGCTCATTTTACACTTTTACCTTCCATACAAGGCTGTACTGCAGGCAAATACCTTCACAAAAGACTTCCTAATACTTAAATTGCTATTTAATGTTAACAAATGTTCCTTTTTAAGAAATTCTTTTCTTGTTATAGCCAGTCTGCATTTTATATTCTCTTTACTTTGGCCACCAACAGTTATTTTGCCATGCAAATAAGAACACTCATCTGTTACTTTTAGTGTCCCATTTCCTAATCTAATTCACTTAGCATTACCTGAATTAATTCAACTAATTTCCATATTCCATTGCCTTTGTTTTACTTTTTTGTTGATGCTCATCTTATAATCTGTTTTCAAGACACAATACATTCTGTTCACCTGTCAGTATTGCCTCACATGTTTCTCCATTTCTCTGGAACCCAAACTGATCATCCCTGAGGCCACCTTCTACCAGTTTTTCCATTCTTCTGTAAATAATTCCTGTCAGTATTTTGCATGTATTACAAATGAAACTGACAATTTGGTAAAATTCACACTTGTCAGCACTTGCTTTCTTTGGAGTTGGGATGATTACATTCTTCTTGAAGACTGAGGGTATATGCTTTCTCCTATATCTTGCACATCAGGTGAATAATTTTGTCATGACTGACTCTCTGGGGATTATAATGATTCAGACAGAATGTCATCTGTTCCAGAGGTCTTCTTTTGACTTTCAGTGCTCCATAAAATTCTTCTTGCTGTAACATATTCCCCATCTCATCTTTATCTATTTCCTCTTCCATTTCTATAACATTGTCTTCAAGTTCGTTTCCCTTGCAGAGTCCCTCTACATATTCCTTCCACTTTACAACTTTCCCTTCTTTGCTTAGTGCTGGCTTGTCCTCTAAGCTCTTGATATTCATTCAGTCACTTTGCTTTTCTCGGAAGGTCTCTTTAATCTTATTATACGTGGTATCTATATTACTCCTAGTTATACATGCTTCAACAGCCTTGCATTAGCCAATTTGTAGTTCCTGCCACACATTTTATACATCATCCTTTTCCACACCCGTTGTGAAACAAGTTGGGTTGTGGTTGTTTTGGGGGAAGAGACCAAACAGTGAGGTCATCGGTCTGTGAAACAAGTATTTGGGTGGATTGAATTCACATGTTCTAAAAAGATGTTCAAATTCTCACTGCCATGGGGCCAAACAACAAAAGTATTGTCTACATATCTGAAAAAAAATGAAAATAACATGCAGGTTTCTAAGCTGATGACTCCAAGGCATGTTCCTCAAAGTCTTCCATAAACAAATTGACAATAATACGTGACAATGGGCTTCCCATCACAACTCCACCTGTCTACTTATGCTTCTGGTCATTGAATAAAAAGTAAGTGAAAGTCAACACACGTCAAAAATGGTTTATTAATTCAACACCAAGCCTAACCTCAGTCAACTGCAATGAATCAGACAGAGGAACATGAGTGAAGAGAGAGACCACATTAAAATTGCTAGAACATCAGACTCATTCAAATGCATTCCCTCTAAGTGATATAAGAACTCTACCAGGTTCTTAATGTGATGCTCACATGGACCTACTAGCAGAATAGCAAGTTGTTTTCCTGCATAATATGTCGGAGTACCAGTGTTACTCACAATCAACATGAGATGAACCCCTTCCTTGTGGACCTTTGGGAGACCATACAACCTACAGGGAACTGAACAATAAGAATTAAAACTCTTGATAGTCTCCTGTGACAAGCAACTTTTCTTCACAAGGTTGTTAAATCTTTCTCCCAACACTATTTGTGGGACCAGCACTGATACTGCGATATGCTGAAAACACTGCATCTTTTGAGCATAATCTTGCTTGTCCGAAGCAACTGTAGAGTTGCCCCCATCTGTGGGTGAAATAACAATATCTGGATCAACTCCAAGTGAATGTAAAGCAGCCCTTTCAGCTGTTGTTATATTACCCTTGGGTGGAAAATATTCACCCTTTGCCAAGTGAGGGTGTGTTTAAAACAAGGTTTTAAATTCCCTTCACATCACTTACTTGCTGCAGTTCTGCCTTGAGAATGACAGGGCCTGCTACTGTCAAAATATCAACAGTTGCTGATGATGTCACCTATATGCATTCCCATACATTATTTGAACATTGTATATATTGGGAGAAACTTAGGTCTCACGTATTATCTACATTTTGTACAGAAACAAGGCTGCTGCCATAAAACATAAAAGGAAGACAGTAGTTGAGAAGAGAGTGAAGCAGAGCTGTACCCTATCATCCATGTTATTCAATTTGCAAACATATCAAACATTAATGATAACTATGGGGATGATTCTAGAACTATGGGGATATTTGTAAAGGGAATAAAATTCCTGGAGACAAAAAAATTAAGGTCTACTGTTAATATTACAGTTATGTAAGAGATGGAAATGGACACACAGAATCAGTTGAATGAAATTGATAATGTCATGAAAAGACATCTGGCAGCCTACCTCTGAATGGCTTCAATATCTTCCTTTAATCTGACCTGGTTGGGATCTCACATATTAAGCTGCACTCAAGAATCAGTCCCACTAGTGTTCCACACACAATCTCCTTTACAGATGAATCACACTTCCCAAATAAACTTAAGTTGACCGTTCACCTTCCCAACTACCAACCTCACATGCTCATTCTATTTCATATCCCTTTGCAGTGTTATGACTAGATTTTTAATTGACATGACTGTGTCAAGCAGCACACTGCTCATGTTGTATTCTAATATTATAGGATTGTTTTCATACTAACTAGATATTTTGTCTAAGTCATCTTACATCCTACTTCAGTCATTCAATGATGACACCTTTGTGTACAATACAGTGTCATCAACAAACAGCTGCTGATTGCTGCTCACCCTGTCCGTCAGATCATTTATGCATGTAGAGAACAAGAGTGGTCATGTCACACTTCCCTGGTGCATTCCTGCTCATGTTGTATTCTAATATTATAGAATTGTTTTCATACTAACTAGAAATTTTGTCTAAGTCATCTTGCAACCTCCTACAGTCTTTCAATGATGACACCTTTGTGTACAATACAGTGTCATCAGCAAACAGCTGCTGATTGCTGCTCACCCTGTCCGTCAGATCATTTATACATGTAGAGAACAAGAGGGGTCATGTCACACTTCCCTGGTGCATTCCTGATGATACATCTGTCTCTGGTGAATGCTTGCTGTCCAGGACAACCCACTGGGTTCTAGTACTAAACAAGTCTTTGAGCCACTCATGTACCTTTGATAACAGTCTGCAGTGGGGCACCATGTTGAACACTTTCCAGAAGTCTAGGAATATGGATCTGACTGCTGTGCTTCATCCATGGTTCACAAGATATCATGTGAGAAAAGGGAAAACTGAATTTCACATGACCAATGCTTCCTAAAACTGTGTTGGTTTGTGGACAGAAGGCACTATAACAGAAACTGACAAAATGTCACACTTGATGAAAGGGGTCACAGAAGACATATACCAAGCTGTTCTGGAACAGGATGTAACATCAACATGGCAACTTAAGGGGTCGGCAGAAAAAGTGCTAACTCTCACTTCAGTTACAATTGGAATGATCACTTTACCTGTTGTTTTTTTGAATACATCAAATGATAGTAACTCATAATTCCATACATATAGCTAGAAAGGACTGTCTACTACATAAATTATTTATCTTACTGCTTTTGCCTTTGAATTTAACTGAACATATAGATCTTGTAGGTGAGCACTCACTTCTGTTGACCCCCTTCACTTTATCAAGTCGTGCCAGCACCTCAAGCAATCGTATGGTAGTCATAAATGTTGGACTGAGTGCACAAGAAAGAGCAGCCACAACTTTTCATCAGTGCATCATGAGAATGTTGAAAAAGAGCTTTAGTGGTCTTCAGTACCTGCCACCACTGATATACACCATGAAATATGGAGTTGGCCAACTTGGATTCATGCCACAGCCATCAAAAAACAGTCCTGCACCTGACCAATTGAAGTACAACCATCTCCTCCCCCATTAAAGAGCAGACATTTGGAGGGTGAATGACAACATACCTGTATGTTTCAACTGTGGACATACTGTATGCTACTGTTGAGAAAAAATATGAGTGTTGAGTGATTATTATGCCTCAAGATACCAGCCATTACAGCAGTCCTATTCATGTGTCAATTGCAGAGAGTTATAATCAACAAATTGAACAAAGCCTGTCACCTTACCCTGGATGAGATTACTCCCCAAATGCCGTAGCCATTCTCTGTCACTGTAAACAGGTCCCGGCCACTCATCTCACAGGCAAAGTCAGGAATACTAAGCAAGACAACCATCTAGGGAGGTGAGGCTGCCACAAATGGAAATTCTCTATGTATGACAGTATTGCTAAGATGCCAGGAAATCTCATCGACATCTTCGTCATTTATGGCCAATCTGTCCAGGTGCTTCAACCTGGACTATCTCCATTACTTCCTCGCATGTTTGAAGTTAATTGAATCTAGTCTTTTTGGTGTTAATTACAACAAAACACATTGGCTTACATCAAAAGAAAATAACTGCCCAAATCCTAACCAACAAGGCACTATTGAACAAACTGACTGTACCAGGGAGGGGAGGCCTAACAGGGTTGTGTTACTCAGTTGCAATGTAAACCTACCTGTTGGTGCCTGCACTTTTGAATTCCAACTGCACACCCTCATCCTCTTAAACATACTGGCCCTTAGCTGCAGTGCAGTTGTCAGTAAACAGTGCCCCGACGTATGAAATCTGATTATGCATTACTCTAAAACAACACTATGGGAGACGTTAGCACATCGATATCTGAACAGCAAACAAATCTGATAAAATCTCAATACATTGTTGAGGTCCAGTGTTCCCCCAGTTTGGTTTGTGTACATTCATTACATCAGATGCACAAAGTTTTATTTGACTATCACACTTTCTTGGTTAGATCATTAGATATCTGAGTACGTACACAACTTATTCTCCATATTTTCTGGCACATACAGCACCCCAGTTTTTATTTCACAGCAATAATCCTAGTCTTATGCACTTTCAAAAATCTAACCCTACTCTGGTGTTTGATGCATCTCAGTCCAGAATTTACCAACAGCATGAAATATTATGATTTCTCACCTTAATATTACTCTAGAGCTATATGCTACTCAGTCTGTTTTCTTAGCTTACTGCACAACATTTACAGATTATTCAACTGTCATTGTCACAAGGCATTTGTCTCCTTAAAACTAAACCTTTCCCTTATACACGCTGTACATTTCAAACTGATACTTCATTTCCATTCATATTTCCTACATACTTAGACCTCATTAAATCTTTTTAGCTTAAACCATTCAAACATTATTCAGGTGCCACTATCTTTGACCATAACTCCCAGATCCTGTTTTAGCCAGAATAATGACTAGTTTCTATTTTATCTTAACTCTGTTCATTTCAAAAGCACAGGAAATCCCCTACACTTAACAATACAATACTTACTGAATGTACCTTTTTAGGTCCAGAAAATTCCTTACGCCACCCACCCAGGTAATTGTACACGTTACAGTGCAGCTGCCAGGACCAGGAGGTGAGCTGGCCCTGGATCGAATCAACCTATCAGATTAACAACAATGGTCAGTGTGCTGCCCAGCATGGATGTAGTTCTTAAATTACTTCCAACAACCCACTAGGTGAATATTGGGCTGGTACCCAGGTCCCACCTCAGTTACATGATTTGTATTTTGAAAAATTTCTTTCACTTTAACATGAATAACACTACATTCAGACAGCTAGGTACACATATTCCATCCATGGAGGGTTATGTGATGACAACAGGAAGGACATCCAGTCACCCCTTAAACTGACCATGCTAAATTCATTAACAACAATGCCGACACTGTGTCGAAGCAGGACAAAGGCAAAAGAAAAAGAAGAACATTCCTTAGCCGAAAAACTCTTCTAGATTTTGGGTAGACCAGGTGATAAAGATTGGTATGTGGTGAACACTGCACAAGAAATGGTCCATGATACACTAGTAGAACTCTTTGATTTCTTGTGGCACTTTCTTTGACCTCTCTTTCGTCTTTACCAACACCAAGTCCCCTGGATTATTAGCAGTTGGCTTGGGCTTGAGCAGCTCCCTCTTGGCACAGCCAATGGACCAAACAGATTCACAGTGATTAATTGCCTGGTTCTTCCACTTGAATGCTTTGACAAAAGCGCTGAATTGGTATAGAAGCAGCTTATACTTTTTGACCTGGTCACATGCATTGATCCACTTCTGCACCCACGTTCACATGATCTTAAAAATCAGTGTCTCTTGTAATTAAGCTATACACTTTTGACCAGAATAATGACCATAGCTTTTGTGAATCAGGTTATTCAGAGCATCAACATGTTGACTCAGAAATCACTACTTCCAGTCTTCCTGATTTCTCTTTTTCCAACGAAAGAATACCACTTTGTGTATTTTATAATATACCTTCATTTTTGGGTGTTTTTGCAAGCCCAAATTGTGTTTTAAATGCTTCAAATGATCATGCCTATTCTGTTCCCTCTAATTTCTTGACAGATTCATCAAATGTCTCCACCAACACAATACTTGTTCCAACTAGTTACAATGCTTTTCGCGGTGGGTGTGGCTAACAATACATCATCAACATAAACTGACAGTTCCTTCATTAGCTCCAGACTCCATAGCAGCACTGGGGATCATCGACCAATTAGCCAGTACTCATATAGCTTGTCACCTGCTGAATGACAGATAACTGAGAGGAAGTGGAGAAGATGTTGCAAGATGACTTCATTGAACATTCAGACAGTTGTTGGTCCTCTCCTGTGATCCTTGTAAAGAACAACTGTACATGACTGAACAAAATTAAGAAAAATAAGTCTGCCACACATTGATGTATGCCAGGCTGCTTGAAAGAAGCATAGTTTTTTTCAACTTAAGACATGCACCAGGGCTACTGGCAAATCAAGGTCGATGAGGTGATGGAAAAAATGCCTCCATAGCTCATGACAGCCTCTACGAGTTCAAAGTTGTACTGTTTGGACTATGCAGTGCTCCAGCAACCTTCAAAGGTATGACGAATGACTTGCTTCAAAACTTTAAAAGGACAATGTGTCTTTGTTATCTGGACGACATCATCAATTTTTGACAATGTTTGAAAACCTTCTAAGCTGTCTAAAAACCATGTTGAAGTGTGTTCAGATACAGGCCTCGACCTGAATCTGAAAAAGTGTCTCCTCATCACACAAGGAAGGAAAAAAAAAGCTTGTGGCACCTAATGAATAGCAAAGGAGTCTGTCACAATCCAGAGATAGTAAGATCAGTCAGAGATTTTCCAACTTCTTGGCACATTCATGATGTGAGAAGTTTTCTCAGAATGTGCTCATACTACCAGTGATTCATAAAGTATTTCTGTACCAAACCCCATCTCTTGCAAGAACTACTGCAAGACAATGCTGAATTTTTGAGGAACAAGGTACAAGAAGATCTTTCCTTGTCCTTAAGAAGGCACTAGTATGTTCTCCAGTCCTAGCATAGTATAATGAGAATGTGGAGATAGAACTTCACATTGAAGTGATTATGGGATAGGTGCAATTCTAGCACCAATTCAGGAAGGTGCTGAAATGGTGCTGACCTATGTTTCCAGAGTGCTCTCCAAGACTGAGATGAACTACTCTACATCTGGAAAAGAGCGACTTGTGGTTATTTGGACCAACAGCAAGTTCCAGCCATCTTTATTTGGCAAACAATTCTCTGGTGTGACAGATCACCTTCCACTACACTATCTTACAAGCCTGAAGGGTTTGTTAGGTCTATATCTACATAAACTCTCCACAAGCCACCACATGGTGTGTGGCAGATGGTACCCTGTACCACTAGTTGTCTTTTCCTTTTCTATTCCCTCGCAAATAGAGTGAGGGAGAAATGACTGTCTATGTACAATGTATGTTGGCAGCAGTAGAATCGTTCAGCAGTCAGCTTCAAATTCCAGTTCTTTAAATTTTCTCTGTAGATTTTCTCAAAAAAAAATAAAAATTAAAAAAAATAAAATAAAAAAAATAAAATAAAAATAAAAAAAAATAAATAAAAATTGCCTTCTCTCCAGGGATTCCCATTTGAACTCCCGAAGCATCTCCATAACACTTATATGTTGTTAGAACCTACCAGGAACAAATCTAGCAGCCCGCTTCTGAATTGCTTCATTCTCTTTCTTCAAACCAACTTGGTACATATCCCAAACACTCAAGCAGTACTCAAGAACAGGTTGCACCAGCACCCTATATGTGGTCTCCCTTACAGGTGAACCATTCTTTCTTAAAGTTCTCTCAATAATTCAAAGTCGACCATTCGCTTTCCCTACCACAGTTCTCACAAGCTTGTTCCACCTCATATCACTTTTCAGTGTTATGGCCAGATATTTAAATGACTTGACTGTGTCAAGCAGGACACTAATAATACTGTATCTGAACATTACAGGCCTGATCTTCCTACTTTTCCACATTAACTTACATTTGTCCATGGTTAGAGCTAGCTGTCATTTATTACACCAAATGGACATTTTGTCTATGTCGTCTTGTGTCTTCCATCAGTCACTCAACTTTGACACCTTACTGTAGACCACAGCATCATCAGCACACAACTGCAGATTGTTGCCCACCCTGTTTGCCAAATCATTTATGTATATAGAGAACAACAGCAGTCTTATCACACTTCCCTGGGGCACTCCTGGTGATACCCTTGTCTCTGATGAACACTCATCATTGAGGACAACATACTGAGTTCTATTATTTAAAAAGTCTTTGAGCCACTCACATATCTGTGAACTTATTCCATATGCTCGTACCTTTGTTAACAGCCTGCACTAGCACACTGTGTGAAATGCCTTCTGAAAATCTACAAATATGCTATCTGCCTGTTGCCCTTCATCCATTGTTTGCAGTACATCATGTGAGAAAAGGGCAAGCTTAGTTTCACATGGGCAATGATTTCTAAAACCATGCTGATTTGTGGACATAAGCTACTCAGTCTCAAGAAAGTTTATTATATTCGAACTGAGAATATGTCCAAGGATTTTGCAGCAAACAGAAATCAGGGATATTGATCTGTAGTTTTGCGGGTATGTTCATTTACCCTTCTTATATACTGGAGTCACCTGCACTTTTTTTCCAGTTGCTTGGGACTTTGTGCTGTACGAGAGATTCATGATAAATCCAAGCTAGGTAAGGGGCCAATGCTGTAGAATCTAACTTGGATTCCAACCGGACCTGGTAATTTATTTGCCTTCATATCTTTCAGTTGTTTCTCTATGCAAGGAATGCTTATTACTATGTTGTCCATATAGGAGCTGTTTAATTGTCAAACAATGGTATGCTTGTACAATTCTCCTATGCGAACTATTTCTTCAACATGAAATTTAAAACTTAAGCTTACGTTTTGCTATCTTCAACTGCTGCATCAGACTGGTCAGCAAATGACGAATGGAAGCCTTGGACCCGCTTAGAGATTTTATGTAAGACCAGAATTTTCTTGGGTTCTCTGCCAGGTCTTTCACTAAGGTGTGATGGTGGTAGTTGTTGTACACTTCACGCACAAATCTTTCCACAGATGCATGATTCTCTATTAACCTTCACTTGTCATCATTTGTTGATTCCCTTTTGAACTGAGAGTGCAACAACCACTGCTTTCTCAGCAACTGCCTAATTTTGTTATTAAACCATGGTGAGTCTTTTCTATCCTTTATCCACTAACTGGACACATAACTCTCCAGATCACGACTTACAATCTGCTTATCTGCTCTATCTAGCAGAAACACTCTCCTAGCCTTCTTGACTGATTTATTAATTTTCATAATCATAATTGCTATAATGACATCATTATCACTAACCCCTGTTTCTATACTGACATTGTCAATAAGGTCAGGCCTATTTGTAACTATAAGGTCTAAGCTATTTCCATTGCTTGTGGAATGCCGAGCTAGCTGCACAAGATAATTTTCAAAAAAAGTGTGCAAAAGTATTTTGCATAACTTTCTGCCTGTAGCACCCCTTCCACAATGAACACATAGACACCCCAGGCTAAAGTTGCCTCTAACTAGTATTTATGCGCTACTGACCGTACACCTACTTTGAATGACTATATAACTGTCACAGTGGAATCAGGTGGCTGGTAAAAACATCCAACGATGAACTTGGTTTCACCTACACCTGTTATAAGCAACCAGATGACTTCACGGTCACACTCAGCTTCAACCTCAGTAGAGACAATATTTTTGTAAAATACAATGAACACTTCCACTCCTATGGCCTCTAATCTGTCTTTCTGATATATGTTCCACAATTCCCTAAATATCTCAGAGCTTTACACTTCAGGTTTTAGCCAGCTCTGAGTCTGAAGAATAATTTGAATGCAAGAACTTTCCTGGAGGGCAATAAATTCAGGAACTTTATTATGAATATTTTGACAGCTTACTGATAAAATTTTGATGGTTGAAGTTTTTTTATTCTGAACACTGACTTCCCTTGCTGTGTATCGAATGGTAAGTTTTCATCAGAGCACCTCAAACTACTGCCTAGCCTAAAAAAACCCTCATGTGCACTCCACAAGTACTCTACTACCCACGTAGTTGCTTCCTTTGTGTAGTGCACACCTGATCTATCAAGGGGAGTCCTACAAATCCCCACATGATAATGCAGGCCTAAAAATCTGCTGCCAAGACCATCACAGAGTCAACAAAGCCTTTGGTTGAAACCCTCCACTCAACTCCAAATGAAAAGACCCTCCTCAACTCTGTGAATGATGCTGTAAATTGTGAGTTGTGCTTGCAGCTTGTGCACAAGACCAGCAGTCTTCATCACCTCTGACAACCGCCTATGCAAAATGAAGTCTCAGAGCCCATGTGACAGGTGTTTTTGGTGCCAACGTGACCCACAACATGCAGATGACTGCACCCTGCTCCCTCGATAGCCACAGGCAAGGCCACTTCAACATCTCAGATGAGCCCTCCCCCAGTAGACATACTGTGTGAACATTGGCTTCATTTACAGCTCTGAACACTATCTGTCTAAGGGAGTCTGTAACATGCCAAAGTTTGGGGCTCCCAATAACTAGTAACCCCCCCCCCCCCCCTCCCCCCTGTACATGATTGGCCATTGGCCCTCCACCTTGAGTGATGCGAATGCATTACCACGCGCCACTTACCCTGCTGTGAGGGTGGATCCATCACATTCAGTGCACTAGGAGGTGCCTCAGAAGCAGAGCCCCTGGGCAAAACAAGTGAAACCTGAGATGTTCCATATGATGCACCAGATTCTCTGCCACTGTTACACCCTGAGGCAGCAGCCTGAAGGTGACTGACCATAGCCAAAAGCACATTCAGCTGTTTGTGAACTGTGGCCAGCTCCTCCTGCATCTGCTCACAGCACGCACACATTCTAGCCATCCTAGCAAGACTAACTGAAGAGGTGAACAAGTAAAGCAGACAGTTTAGAAATGCAATTAGCTATCCTCCTGATGTGTCACCAGTGGATGCTGAAATGTTAATGAGCTATATAGCTGGCTGTTCAGTGAGCAACCATTGTGCTAGAGACTGAATGAATTTATACTTACAAAAATGTGATATTAAACCTCTTAAACAGGGAAACATGCACAAAATTTAATAAATATACTACGAGGAAAAAACACAAAATGTTGAACACTCAATTTGCTGCTCTGTAGTTATACTCATACAGCTACCCAGAGTTGGAGCCTGAGTGGCATGATGGGCACTGAGACTTCAGAGATATGACATCACAGTGATTTACAAAACTAAACACAAATGCAAGCACATTGACTGCCTTTCAAGGAATCCTCAGGCAGAACACAGCAGTATGGGTAAAACTTGTCATTGCTGCATTAAATGGCATTGCTGCTGGACAGAGAGGAGATACAGCACTGCTGAAAACCATAGAAGCCTTGAAGAAAGAGGAACTGACCAAACAACAATTAAAATTAATAAAAGGGAACATTGTACATGAGAAATGGTGCTTGCAATTCCAGTTCTTCTATGACCAGCTATCCTGAAGTTTTTCTACAGCACATCAACATCTGCTCACCTGGGATTCATGAAGCCTCTAGACAGGATCAGATATAGTTATCATCATATAGTCACAGATATGGAAGTGGTATATATAGGTGGATATAAGCTTTCAGCACATGTAAGGAGAGACACTATGGAAAGAGGAGGAGTTGCCATGTTAAAATCAGTCATAGTGTGAAAAATTTGGAAACTAAAAAATTTTGTATAGGGCAACACATAGAAACATGTGCATGTGAGCTTAAACTAAATAAAGCCATTTTTATAATTGTAGCTGTATATAGGTCCCCATTGGGAAATTTTCAACTATTTTTGAAAAACTTTGATTCTTTGTTCTGCCACCTGTCAGACAAAGAAAAGCAAATTATTGTTTGTGGGGATTTCGATGTAGATATTCTGAAAGGGTCAGACAGAAAGCTTGACATTGAAGTATTACTTGGTTCTTTCAATTTGAGATCAGTTATTGATTTTCCTACTCGGCTGGTACAGGAATGCAGCACACTGATAGATAACGTTTTCATAGACCAAGATAAATTCAATCAAATAAAAACTTTTCCTGTTAAGAATGGTCTGTCTGATCATGATGCACAGCTAGTTACAGTATATCATGTAGCTCCATACAGTAATGGAAAACAGTCCTCAAAAATAGTGCATTCCATTAACGATTTAACTCTTCAAAATTTTAGGGAAAGCTTGCAAGCTTAGACTGGGATGAGGTGTACAGGGAACATGATGCTAATTTAAAATTTAACCTATTTCATGATACCTTTGGGCGTATATTGGAAAAGAGTGGCCCTAAGAAAATATTGAAATATAATTGTAAGAAACCATGTAAAAAGCCATGGCTTACTAAAGGGATAAAAATATCTTGTAAACAGAAAAGGGAAATGTATCTTATAGCTAGGAGGAGTAATCATCCCAAAACAATGAAACATTATTGCACTGTATTAAGAAAAGTTATTAAAAAGTCCAGAAGTATGTGCATTATGTCTGAGATTAGCACATCTGATAATAAAGTTAAAACAATTTGGAATATTGTGAAAAGGGAAACAGGCCAACTGAGAGCACAGGAAGACTGTATTTCTATCAAACACAATGGAAAGTTTGTTAACAAGAAGTCAGAAGTAGAAAGCATTTTTAATAATCATTTTTTAAGTGTTGCAGAGAAAATAGGTTCCAGCTATTTATTAGAAAATGCAGGGCAGTATGTGGAAGAGGCAGTATCTCCACAATTTGATAAAATTGAAATTCAATCCACCTCTCCTACTGAAATTAGAAAAATAATAAATTCACTCAAAAGTAAAAGCTCACATGGAATTGATGGCATTTCCAACAGAGTACTAAAAGCTTGTTCCCAACAAATAAGTAGGATTCTCAGCCACATATGTAGTAGCTCACTGAAACAGGGAATTTTTCCAGATAGACTGAAATATGCTATAGTTCAACCATTGCATAAAAAAGGGGCTAGATCTGATGCTGACAACTACAACCCAATCTCACTTCTGACAGATTTCTCCAAAATTCTTGAAAAAGTAATGTATTCAAGAGTAGCATCACATATTTGTAAATATGAAGTACTAACAAAATGTCAATTTGGTTTTCAGAAAGGCTTTTCAACAGAAAATGCTATATACGCTTTCACTGATCACATAGTAAATGCAATGAATAACCAAACATCATCCATTGGGATATTTTGTGATCTCTCAAAGGCTTTTGATTGCGTGAATCATGAAATTCTTCTAGATAAGCTTAAATATTGTGGTATGAGTGGGGCAGTGCAAAAATGGTTTAATTCATACTTTACTGGAAGAATGCAGAAAGTTGAAATTAACAGTACAGATAGTCTACAAAAACCAGCAGAGTGCTCTAACTGGGGAATTATCAAGAATGGTGTCCCACAGGGTTCAGTCTTGGGTCCCTTATTGTTCTTAATACATATTAACGACTTGCCACTCTATATTCATGAAGATACAAAGTTAGTTCTTTTTGCTGATGATACAAGAATAGTAAGCACACCCAAGAAGCAAGAATCAACTGAGTAAATTGGATATAATGTCTTTCAGAAAATTATTAAGTGGTTCTCTGCAAATGCTCTCTCACTAAATTTTGAGAAAACACAGTATATCCAATTCTGTACAGTAAATGACACAACACCATTGATAAACATAGACTATGTACAGAAGTCTGTTGCTAGGGTAGAATACTCAACATTTCTGGGTGTGTGCACTGATGAGAAATTGAATTGGAAGAAACACATCGATGATCTGCTGAAGCGATTAGGTTCAGCTACTTATGCTATTAGGGTTATTGTAAATTTTGGTGATAAACATATCAGTAAATCAGCCTACTATACCTATTTTCATTCAGTGCTTTCATCTGGTACCATATTTTGAGGCAATTCATCATTAAGAGAGAACATATTCATTGCACAAAAGCGTGTAATCAGAATAATAGCTGGAGCCCACCCAAGATAACCTTGCAGACATTTATTTAAGGAACAGGTATTCACAGTACCTTCGCAATACATATATTCACCTATGCAATTTGTCATTAATAACCCACATAAAATAAAAAATAACAGCGACGTGCATACCTACAACACTAGAAGAAAGGATGATATTCACTATTCTGGATTAAATCTCACTTTGGCACAGATAGAGGTGAATTATGCTGGCACAAAAATCTTTGGTCATTTTCCAAATAGTATTAAAAGTCTGACAGATAGCCAACCAACATTTAAAAGCAAATTAAAAGAATTTCTGAATGACCAACTCCTTCTACTCAATAGATGAATTCATAGATATGAAGTAGTATTAAAAAAAAAATATTTTGTGTAAAGAAAACTTATGTTAAAGTGACATGTTCCACATCGTTATGACGTGTTGTATTCATGATCTATGGAACAAGGATTAATGTATGGATGTATGGCCAGCAGCTCTACTAATCCTTTAGACACTGTGTGAGCCGCAGTAAGGAATCCCAATGATGGAAACACAAGCTGCATTTACCTCCAGGCATCTGGTACCAATCCCACCCACAGCAGCACCATTCCATTGAATTGGAGTTGATCATTGATTACCTCACCCATTATTCTGTCACAAAAGCTGTGCCAAATGTGGGTAAACTGTTTCTGTTTCAGCCAGGAACATTTAATTAATGCATGTAGGATAAAATTCCAGATGCAACTCTGTTTCTCTCACTTTTTTTTTTTTTTTGACTGCCAAACAGAAAGGTTTTTGGCTCTCGTTGAATTTTTATATGATGATTGCTTTTTGAGACAAATATGGCCCACTGCTTATTGTTCCAAGAGAGGGATTTTGTAGCTGAAAGAAACTAGAAATTTTCCAAAGTTAAGTAACAAGGGATCTAATAATGTTGTCTGAAATTTATGATCACCAATATGAAAAGAAAAATTTGGGATATTTTATGGTATTTTTCCTCTCCAATTAAGAGTTAATGACAAATAACATTGTCTTGATCTTCTTATAATGCAATAATCATGCTCAGCTCAGTAAATGAGAACTGAGTTTAGAGATGCTATTAGCAGGCTAATATTTTGACTTTAAGTATGGGTTGCTGTTGGATATTAGCAAAACAGTACACATTTTATTCTATACATCCAGACAATACTTGACCCACATAGTGACTGTAGAAATAGAAGACAGTAAAATCAAGCAAGTGTCACCACTAAATTCTTAGGTGTATGGACTGATAACTAACTGCAATGGGAAAAAAATAGAGAAAAACTGCTAAAGAAATTAAACAGCCTTTTCTATGTTATCAGAATTCCTAGCCAATCCTGCAACATTAATACAGCAAAAACAGCATACCATAGTTTGGTACATTTTGTATTTAATGTGGCAACCCTTTCAGAGGAGAAGACGGAAGTGTTAATATCAGAAAAAAATTCTTAATGTAAAAAATAAGTAAAGAAAATTAAAAATCTTAAAAATCATTAATTGTCTAGTTCCACATACTATAACCAAACCAACTTTTAAGGAAGCAAACATGTTGCCATTTTCTTTATTTGCTCCACCATAACATGGAACAAAAGTACATTTAAAAAAAGTGTCAAAAAAAGAATAACTTACAAAAAATATTTTCCACACTGTTGATGAGTGTAAGTGCATGAAGGCAAACCTACACTAGTCATTGACATTATTATCATTATAATAACGAGGAAGGTAGGAAGGTGACAATCATAATACCTTTCATTTGTGTGTGTTTTTAAGACTTTGAACATTTGATTAGCTGATAAAACCTGTTCCCCAATTTGAATCTGTTCTTAAATTATATAATAAAAGGCAAGACATTTTTGTGTGTTTATTTTCTCTTATGTAACCTATATATTGTGTTTAACATATATTCTGTATTTACATGACAATGTCCTATATCATGCACATTTTGTACATTGCGATAGGCATGGGACTAATGTGTGAATATGAACTGCACTTCCATGACGTACTTAAAGCTGTTAAGAATTCGATTCCTCACTGTCTTTATGAATTTATGAATTTCAAACTTAGCTACTTATGGCTCTTATGTGTCAATGTCAGCCCTGAGTATGAAAGATCTACATTACTATTATTTCTAGTATTACTGACATGCACTTTGTATCTTAAGTTAAAATTCTTTACCATATATTAAACAAATGTAGGTATACCTCCTAGGCAATGTCATTACCTTATGTACTTCAATGTGATTTTTGCAGCTTTGTATTTGTGCTAGACCTAATTTACATCTAATTGCTTTCTTCTGCCACTTGAATATGGTACAGAAACCCAGTGAATTACTCCAAAGTAGTACTGTACTCTGTATGAAATCATAATTATCATGATCATGTAAGTAAATCTTTCCTTCTACTAGGCAGGTGATGTGGAAGAAGCAGAGAAAGCATTTACTGAGGCTAATATGCTAGATCCACAGTGTCCCAATATCTGGGCATACCTTTGCCTTGTCAATCTTCACTTAGACAGAGAAGAGGAGTACAGTCAGTGCTACAGGCAATTATTAAAGGTATTACATTGCACAGACAAAAATTACAACTAATATTTCTCATTCATGCTTGCAAGTATAAACAAATGCAGTGCTACTAAAAAGAAGGAATCTACATTTATACTCTGAAAACCATTGTGAAGAGCATGACACAATATACATCCCACTTTACAAGTTACCACAGTTTGCCCCATTCCATTCATGTATGGAATGTGGGAATAATAACTATTGAAATGCCTCCATTTGTGCTGTACTTAATATAATCTTGCACTCATAATCCCTACAGGAGTAATATGTAAAGGGAGGGGGAAGTCTAGTATATTCCTAGTCATCATTTAAAGCCAGTTATTGAAATTATGTAAACAGGCTTTGTAGGGATAATTTACATGATCTTCAAGAGTCTGCCAGTTCAGTTTCTTCTGCATCTCTATAACACTCTCCCATGAGTCAAAGAAACTTGTGCCCATTCATGCTGTCCTTCTGTGCATATGTTCAGTAAACCCTATTAGTCCAATTTTGTATGGATTCCACTCACTTGAGCAACATTCTAGGATGGACATTATTATTATGTCATGTCTTGCAGCTCTCAATTATTGAAAAAAAGACATTTTTTAATGTTTAACACCAAAGTTGCTGTTTATTTACCGGCTGACTAGCTTTGGGCTTTGTCCATTTTCATAATCCATCTTCGTTATCCAGAATAATGTGATCCATGTGACGATGATATTTTATATACAATGGAGAATTTGTTGTTATTGGGTTACATTGTGTGTCAAAGCTGGCTTATTTATTGTGTGCATTTTCATAATTTTGACAGATACTGATGCAAAGAATTTTTTTTCTCTTCATATGAAATACATTTAAATTTGACTACTTTCTTATATATTGACATGAATTTTATATAGCTATGCAGAATTAAGATTTATATGTTATACTGAAAAATGATATTTTCACAGAATCAAAATATTACTGATGATAAAGAAGAAACACGTCATCATATGGATCCCATTTAAAAAAAGGACAACAATGTGATATGTGACACAGCAAACAACAGAAAACTCAACACTATATCAAGCTTAAAGTGGTGTAATACTAGCAGGAATCATGTAGTTTGATAAGCATATTAAATTAAAATTGAAAAAAGAGAAACTCAAAATTTTCATTCTTTTTGCAGCAGCCATGTAACTACTGCATTACATATCCATCAACCACCAAAAATAATTTTTCAGAAAATCATTCTCAGTAAACTAAGATCCAAATGTTATTTATGACATATTATGCCATGAGTTGGCACATGTTTAGCATGAAGTAATCTGTACAGTACAGTAGTGCCACCCTGAGGCAGTGGCAAGAAGCATACTCAGCAGCAGTTAGGACAGTCAGTATCATTGAGCAGTATGAGGCAGATAGAATGGACTTCTAACAAAGGAGTCATCAGTTGGTTGTCAGATAGACCTGTATATCCCACCCAAGCAGTGTGACTTTTGCTGGATACTACTGCTTCCTGTGTTCTGGAAGGGAAAGCTGTCCAGCCTGCACTCAATGTTGACATTACCATTGATATATGCTTGTGGGACTGCATGAAGACTGAATCTGCTCAATTGAATGATGCTGTTGGACACTGTGTCGAAACAGTAAGTGAACTCTTTTAAACAGAATTCATGGCAGAAGAAAACACCTTCTATTAGTTTTCTGTTTTAGGCAGAGTGAAATACACTGTGTTTATAAATGGTACGTAGCAGAGATATTTGACTAATGCAACTTGAGTTAATATGTACTGTGTTATGTTGCTGTGATAAGAAGGTGTTATCAGCATGGTGGTTGTGTCCACACAACTGTTGTGCTCTGTAGGTGCTAAAACAACGTGCATCCTTACTGTACATTGCATGACTCTTGCAGGTGTTTCAAGTCACACTGAACTCAGATCTAATATAATGGGTGCACTTCAGGAGAATGTTACAAGCACTGCTGTATTTAAAAGGGCATGCTACTTTAATTGTATATACTATCAAGTCTTTTAGAATAGTGTAAGATTAAAATTGTATGCTACCTGCTTACTTAAATGGCACTATGGCCAGAGTTGATATTCATGCTAATGATGACAGAAGTTATTAAGATTTTGGGGGACTATTTAAAGTGTTAAAGTGCATTAAAATTGTGGCCATTTTGCTACAAGTATGTGTTAGATAAGTGCCAGCACTACAGTCAGTGGATGTGGGTGGTCACTGACAGTATAACAAGACATTTCTTTGTGGATGAGCAGGTGAGCATCTACATTGTGATTAACTTGGGTACCACCCTGCTGCGGCAAAGTCGAGACCTGAAGCATTTTGTATACTGACCAATGGATCAGATTGTGATGTTATATAAGTGAGCCAGTTTGCTGGACAGAATATAAAATATTTTATTTATTTATTTTATTTATCCATCCATTTACAATAAATATTGTATGGATGTTGTCAAGCCATTTCAAAGAAATGGACACAAACAATATATACGTAAAAAAGTACAAAACAAAATAATACAATGAGGTTAATAATAATACAATGAAAGTAATATAGCCTATATACATCCCTGCTTGTTATTTTAAATGCATAGTCTGTTTTTCATAAGGCTTTAGTTTTGTCCTCCCTAAACCGCAAGTCCTTATATACACAACACTGTTTAAGTATATATTTACATCACACAACAGCTGTCCTTTAAGTATGTAAATGTAATGAATGATTAGGTAATGAATGATTAGGTACATATTGAGTATTTTCCATTTTGCCTTTATAAATATCATTAGAAAAAAGTTATTGACCTACATAGTCATTTACACAATAAAAACATTGTTCTACTAGAAATTTTTTAAATTCTGTTTTAAATTTGTTATCATCTTGTAACTGCCTGATGTTGACTGGCAGTGCATTGTACAGTTTTGCACTGATATGGCTCACATGCCTTTGTGTATTCGTTCTTTTTGTTCGCTGAGTATGGAGTGCTGCACTATTACGGGTATTGTAGTTATGAAAGTCGGCATTAGGTCTGAAAATCTGCAATGTGGGTCCTGACATACAATACACATTTGTATATGTATAATGATGGTATAGTAAGTATTCTAAGCTTTTTGAATATTGGTTTGCAGGGTGTCTGTGGATGACTGTGAGTTATTATTCGGATGGCCCTCTTCTGCAACAAAAAAATTTGTTTTAGGTGCCCTGTTGTGGAACCCCAAAATATTATTCCGTATGTGGCAAGAGATTGAAAATAGCCGAAATATGCCATTCTGGCACCCTCTGAGGTACAAACATTTGCAATAATTCTGAGAGCAAAACAGGCTGAATTAAGTTTCTGTGCAAGTTTTATTACGTGGTCATTAAAATTTAAGTTTTCATCCACATGAATCTCCAGCAATTTTGTGGATGTCACTCTGTCTAAGGCTTTGTCACCCCACACCAGATCGAGATTTACATTTTGACATCTTTTCCCAAACTGCATATAATTTGTTTTATTTACATTTAATGTCAACCTGTTTGCATTGAGCCAAGAGTGGATGTAATTTAGTACTTTATCAGCAGTTGTTGGTAGCAATTGCTTTGGTGCACTTATTATCACATTATTATCATCTGCAAATATTATTGCTTTGGCTGCATCATCTGAGGTGTGAAAATCATTTATATAGACAAGAAACATTATGGGCCCTAGGATGCTGCCTTATGGTACTCCTATTTCTACATTTTTTGCCTCTGATACTGAATTTATTTTGTGGTTGGAGTAAGTTGGTGTCAGTCCTACAACCTGTGTTCTGTTTTTTAGGTATGATTCAAACCTTTTTTTCCTATCCCATGTATACCCAACGATTCCAATTTTTCTAAGAGAATGTCCTGGTTCACAGCATCAAAAGCTTTTGAGAGGTCTAAATTTACTCCTACTACACTATAATCTTTTTCTAGATTTTTGATTATTTGTTCAGTTTTGTTTGGCCAGCCTGTTTTTAATGTAAACAGATAGATTAATGGTGTTTTTAAAATTTATGACCTATTCTCCAGTTATGTGAAATTAGTTGCACTAGTGAACTTTGATCTGATAGATGTTATTTAAATAATAAATTGTTCAAACTGTCTCTCTGGACTACTTGCATCCAAAGCCTGTTCCGTACCATCCAATGATACATTATTAAAGCTGCAAGATAAAATCAGAGACAAAGAGAAAACAGCAGGTCACATTAGCAAATGATACAATAAGAATAAGATTAAAACCAAAGTGGGGAAACATTACATACTGTGTGCTGCAGTACCAGTATCTTCAAAGAAAAGAGGAGCAGCAAGAACAACAAATGTAGCAGCATCACCACTAACAACAACAACAACAACAACAACGATGATGTTGTTGATGATGATGATGACAACAAAAGAAAACAAACATCAGCAATAGTGGTAGTAGAACCAACATCAGTGGCTGCAGTACCAATATCAACACTAGCAGCAAACCCAATATCAGCCACAGCAGAACCAACACAAACAGCAGCAATAGTGGCAGTGAGAGAAATGAAGACAGCTACTATACAACTATACAAAGAATCATATCAGCACAACAATCAACGGCTGTCAACAGTAGTAACACCATCATGACAAACAATGTAGAAACAGCACAGCAAGTACATCTACTTCACTAAATACATGGCTCACCATGATTGATTTGAACAATTGCAATGACTCAAATTGATGATAGCAATAAAATTTGCATATTTCATTAGAGTAATCAGGAACTCAGAAGCAAGTTAGATCAGCTGGCATTAAATATTTTTAACAATGGTGATAATAATATCTTAGATGGTATTCATGTACTTCATTGTACAAACCACCATATTGGAGAAAATTATAAACATTGTAAAGCAGGATGGTTGTAGTCTACCAGCCCACTGCAGTAGAAAATATTTCTTGAAAGTTTTTATGCACATCAGAAACAATACGCTGTACAGATCAATTGATTTAAGAAAATATCCTGCACAGCAACATTTTTGTGGGGCAGTAATAAATGCAAATACAGCATCCACAGTGCTCACAATATATAAGACTCCATAGGGAAATTTAATATGTCTTCTAATTTACATTTTCTCTACAACAAGAACTACTATTATTTTGGATCACTTGAATGTTAAGTTTCAGATCAATAATAGTAGTAAGATTGATCTTGCACATTAAATGAACATACAATCTCATGGCAGTGCCAGATTTTCCCACAAGAGCCACTGATAACTGTAAGTGTCTTGCCGGCAACATTTTCAATGTGCCACTGTAACAGTAACGAAAATTTTAGATTGTCTTTCTTATTATTATGCCAACTACTTACAATTAGTGATGTTACTCAACATAATGAAGTCAGTTTGTCTAGTAAAACTTCCAGATTTATCAATACTGAAAATCTTCACAAGTAGGAAACTCGAAACATTCACGCCAACACAACTCACACATATACACATGGCCACTGTTGTCATCAGGCTCTAAGCCCCAGCTGTGACAGCATCCAGGGTGAGTAGCAACCTGATTGTGTTGAGAAATGGGGGTACGGAAGAGGAGTGGGGCATGAAATGGGAGGGACAGCAGGGATGGTGTTGAGGAAGGTGGTAGGCTACTTGTTAACTGCATGCAGTGACAGGGTGGGGCAGGATAGGGCTGCTAATTGCATCATCGAAAAGCTGTGCTTTGGAGGGAGGAGGGGCGGGGGGGCGGGGGAGCAGAGAAAGGGAAAAGATTATGTATGTGCATTGATGGGATAGAAGGGATGTGTGGCACGGGTGTGGAAGAAGGGATGTGGAAAAGCATGTGGAGGACAGGGGCTAGCAGAACTTGAGGCCAGGAGGTTACGGAAACAAAGAGTATGTTGTAGGACTGGTGTGGGTGGTAGTAGGAGGATGTATGGAAAAGGTCTTGCATCTAGGTCTATTGTTGAGGTATTAGTCATGAGGCAAGGCATTGGCAGCAAGTGTGAAGTAGGGATGGTCACAGATATTGCATGGGTTGGGTGGGTAGCAGAATACCACTGTGGGAGGACTGGAAAGGATATTCTCATTTCAGTGCATGATGAGAGGTAGTTAAGACAATGGTAGAGAATGTGATATAGTTGCTCCAGTCCTGGGTGGTATTGAGTCATGAGAGAAATGCCCTTTTCTGTTTGGACAGTGGATATGTTGCGGATGGTAGATGACTGGGGAAAAAAGGTATGGGAGATCTGTTTCAACCACAAGGTTAGGAGGGTTATTTCAGTCTGTGAAGACCTCAGTGAAACCATTGGCATATTTGGAGGAAAGCTCATAACTACAGGTGCAATGATCATGGGTTCCTGGTCTGCAACTGGTGGCAGCTGTCAAAAAGGAGGCAGCAGGTTTGAGATATAAGGATGTACTGAGGCGGACATCAACATCATAAAAGGTAGCATTTTGGGCTATTTTGGACAAGGTGAATAGAATGAGAGAGCAGATTTTGAGGTTCTAGAGGAATGTGGATAGTATGTCCTCAACCTTCATCCAGATCCCAGAGCCTAAACAGACTCCTAACATAATTGTGAGCCAGTCCTCCGAAAGCCTCTGTACCACAAGGTGGTGTTTCTGCTGCAAAATTCAGTCATACCATGCTTGTTACACACCTTCTCTTCTTTTGCCAATCCCTACAGTGGAAACACTTTTTTGCCAATATTCCTACCAATGAGACTCGACCCAAAACCAATATTGAACCCTTTCTGACTCAATTTACTCCTTCATTTAACCATTATCAGCCCACACTGCTCCCGTATCATTCCCTGTTAACTTTCCTGAGTTTCTTAACATCCAACCTTGCCTCCTCACCATTCCCAAAATCCCTCAATATAGAAATCAACCTCACATCCACAAAAAGAACTGCAACCTATCATTTAAAAACTGCTCCCTGCCGCCGTTGGATAAGCAGCTGAGCAGCAAGTCGTATACTCCTAGCTCACTCGTTTATTACATAGTTTAATTCTTAATTTCTTTGCGTGTTTTTGGTACTTGCATTGTTTAATTCATAAATTTCGGGCGTATTATAGTATTTGAGAGTTGTAGCATCGCGTTTTAGTACCTGAATAGTGTAAATTCGCGTAGTCGTTTGTCTACTGTTTTTGTTTTGAACGGCCAGTGTTGGTTGGTCACAGTCAGTGTGCTCCCTGCCGCCGTTGGATAAGCAGCTGAGCAGCAAGTCGTATACTCCTAGCTCACTCATTTGTTACATAGTTTAATTCTTAATTTCTTTGCGTGTTTTTGGTACTTGCATTGTTTAATTCATAAATTTTGGGCGTATTATAGTATTTTTGAGTGTAGCATCGCGTTTTAGTACCTGAATAGTGTAATTTCGCTTAGTCTCCTTCCGCCGCTGAGCAGTGTCAGCAGTGCGCAAGTAGCAGCATTACTGCATTTACTTGGCAATCTTGTATTTTAATGACCGTTTAAATTTTATCGATTTGTTTGCGCTCTCTGTAGATTAGTTCAGACGTTCTTTGCAAAACAGTTTTTAGCATGGATAGGGACTGCAACTGCTGTGTTCGGATGCAGGCTGAGTTGGCATCCCTTCGCTCCTAGCTTCAGGCAGTGTTGGCTTCGGTCACACAGCTTGAGGCTGCTGCCAATGGGCATCACTCTGGGGGTCCGGATGGGGGTTTGTCGGGGACGGCCAGCTCGTCCCACGCATCCCCTGATCGGACTATGACTGTGGTTGCCCGGTGGTAGAGTGGGAGGTCGTTTCAAGGTGTGGCAGGGGGTGAAAGACATTCCGGAGGGCTGAACGGAAAGCCTCTCCAGTTTGTCTGACGAACCGGTTTCAGGCTCTGTCTCAGGCTGATACTGATCTTCGGCCTGACATGGCTGCTTGTCCTGTTCCAGAGGTTGCCCCTCAGTCTGCAAGATCTGGGCAGTTGCAGAGGGTGGGCTTACTGGTAGTTGGGAGCTCCAATGTCAGGCGCGTAATGGGGCCCCTTAGGGAAATGGCAGCAAGAGAGGGGAAGAAAACCAATGTGCACTCCGTGTGCATACCAGGGGGAGTCATTCCAGATGTGGAAAGGGTCCTTCCGGATGCCATGAAGGGTACAGGGTGCACTCATCTGCAGGTGGTCGCTCATGTCGGCACCAATGATGTGTGTCGCTATGGATCGGAGGAAATCCTCTCTGGCTTCCGGCGGCTATCTGATTTGGTGAAGACTGCCAGTCTCGCTAGCGGGATGAAAGCAGAGCTCACCATCTGCAGCATCGCCGACAGGACTGACTGCGGACCTTTGGTACAGAGCCGAGTGGAGGGTCTGAATCAGAGGCTGAGATGGTTCTGCAACCGTGTGGGCTGCAGATTCCTCGACTTGCGCCATAGGGTGGTGGGGTTTCGGGTTCTGCTGGATAGGTCAGGAGTCCACTACACGCAACATGCGGCTACACGGGTAGCAGGGGTTGTGTGGCGTGGGCTGGGCGGTTTTTTAGGTTAGATGGCCTTGGGCAAGTACAGAAAGGGCAACAGCCTCAACGGGTGCGGGGCAAAGTCAGGACATGCGGGGACCAAGCAGCAATCGGTATTGTAATTGTCAACTGTCAAAGCTGCGTTGGCAAAGTACCGGAACTTCAAGCGCTGATAGAAAGCACCGAAGCTGAAATCGTTATAGGTACAGAAAGCTGGCTTAAGCCAGAGATAAATTCTGCCGAAACTTTTACAAAGGTACAGACGGTGTTTAGAAAGGATAGATTGCATGCAAGCGGTTGTGGAGTGTTCGTCGCTGTTAGTAGTAGTTTATCCTGTAGTGAAGTAGAAGTGAATAGTTATTGTGAATTATTATGGGTGGAGGTTACACTCAACAACCGAGCTAGGTTAATAATTGACTCCTTTTACCGACCTCCCAACTCAGCAGCATTAGTGGCAGAACAACTGAGAGAAAATTTGGAATACATTTCACATAAATTTTCTCAGCATGTTATAGTCTTAGGTGGAGATTTCAATTTACCAGATATAGACTGGGACACTCAGATGTTTAGGACGGGTGGTAGGGACAGAGCATCGAGTGACATTATACTGAGTGCACTATCCAAAAATTACCTCGAGCAATTAAACAGAGAACCGACTCCTGGAGATAACATCTTGGACCTACTGATAACAAACAGACCCGAACTTTTCGACTCTGTATGTGCAGAACAGGGAATCAGTGATCATAAGGCCGTTGCAGCATCCCTGAATATGGAAGTTAATAGGAATATAAAAAAAGGGAGGAAGGTTTATCTGTTTAGCAAGAGTAATAGAAGGCAGATTTCAGACTACCTAACAGATCAAAATGAAAATTTCTGTTCCGACACTGACAATGTTGAGTGTTTATGGAAAAAGTTCAAGGCAATCGTAAAATGCGTTTTAGACAGGTACGTGCCGAGTAAAACTGTGAGGGACGGGAAAAACCCACCGTGGTACAACAACAAAGTTAGGAAACTACTGCGAAAGCAAAGAGAGCTTCACTCCAAGTTTAAACGCAGCCAAATCCTCTCAGACAAACAGAAGCTAAACGATGTCAAAGTTAGCGTAAGGAGGGCTATGCATGAAGCGTTCAGTGAATTCGAAAGTAAAATTCTATGTACCGACTTGACAGAAAATCCTAGGAAGTTCTGGTCTTACGTTAAATCAGTAAGTGGCTCGAAACAGCATATCCAGACACTCCGGGATGATGATGGCATTGAAACAGAGAATGACACACGTAAAGCTGAAATACTAAACACCTTTTTCCAAAGCTGTTTCACAGAGGAAGACCGCACTGCAGTTCCTTCTTTAAATCCTCGCACAAACGAAAAAATGGCTGACATCGAAATAAGTGTCCAAGGAATAGAAAAGCAACTGGAATCACTCAACAGAGGAAAGTCCACTGGACCTGACGGGATACCAATTCGATTCTACCCAGAGTACGCAAAAGAACTTGCCCCCTTCTAACAGCCGTGTACCGCAAGTCTCTAGAGGAACGGAAGGTTCCAAATGATTGGAAAAGAGCACAGATAGTCCCAGTCTTCAAGAAGGGTCGTCGAGCAGATGCGCAAAACTATAGACCTATATCTCTTACGTCGATCTCTTGTAGAATTTTAGAACATGTTTTTTGCTCGCGTATCATGTCATTTCTGGAAACCCAGAATCTACTATGTAGGAATCAACATGGATTCCGGAAACAGCGATCGTGTGAGACCCAACTCACTTTATTTGTTCATGAGACCCAAAAAATATTAGATACAGGCTTCCAGGCAGATGCTACTTTTCTTGACTTCCGGAAGGCGTTCGATACAGTTCCACACTGTCGCCTGATAAACAAAGTACGAGCCTACGGCATATCAGACCAGCTGTGTGGCTGGATTGAAGAGTTTTTAGCAAACAGAACACAGCATGTTGTTATCAATGGAGAGACATCTACAGACATTAAAGTAACCTCTGGTGTGCCACAGGGGAGTGTTATGGGACCATTGCTTTTCACAATATATATAAATGACCTAGTAGATAGTGTCGGAAGTTCCATGCGGCTTTTCGTGGATGATGCTGTAGTATACAGAGAAGTTGCAGCATTAGAAAATTGTAGCGAAATGCAGGAAGATCTGCAGCGGATAGGCACTTGGTGCAGGGAGTGGCAACTGACCCTTAACATAGACAAATGTAATGTATTGCGAATACATAGAAAGAGGGACCCTTTATTGTATGATTATATGATAGCGGAACAAACACTGGTAGCAGTTACTTCTGTAAAATATCTGGGAGTGTGCGTGTGGAACAATTTGAAGTGGAATGATCATATAAAATTAATTGTTGGTAAGGCGGGTACCAGGTTGAGATTCTTTGGGAGAGTCCTTAGAAAATGTAGTCCATCAACAAAGGAGGTGGCTTACAAAACACTCGTTTGACCTATACTTGAGTATTGCTCATCAGTGTGGGATCCGTACCAGATCGGGTTGACGGAGGAGATAGAGAAGATCCAAAGAAGAGCGGCGCATTTCGTCACAGGGTTATCTGGTAACCATGATAGCGTTATGCAGATGTTTAACAAACTCAAGTGGCAGACTCTGCAAGAGAGGCGCTCTGCATCGCGGTGTAGCTTGCTCGCCAGGTTTCGAGAGGGTGCGTTTCTGGATGCGGTATCGAATATATTGCTTCCTCCTACTTATACCTCCCGAGGAGATCATGAATGTAAAATTAGAGAGATTAGAGCGCGCATGGAGGCTTTCAGACAGTCGTTCTTCCCGCGAACCATACACGACTGGAACAGGAAAGGGAGGTAATGACAGTGGCACGTAAAGTGCCCTCCGCCACACACCGTTGGGTGGCTTGCAGAGTATAAATGTAGATGTAGATGTAGATCACTGTGTGTGGACTATCAACAGAAATCAACTGCTTTGTTATTTATAACCTCCACTTAGTTACTACCACCTCTTGGGCACCTGGTTCATCTTCATATTTCTATACGGACACTCAAGGAACTGATAAGCATGAATAAGTTCCTCTATTCATTTCATTCAGAAATTTAGTTAAAAACATTGATTAGATTGCTTATCCTAAGCTGAAACTAACCTCCTCTGAGAAAAGTACTTATGAACTCCACCTGGTACTTCAAATATTCCACATGACTATAAACTTTCAAAGGTACAAGTATTAATCCATATATAACAGATATTTTACCAACTCAAAAATATAGGTCCTCCACAATGCATAGCAATAACCTGGTAACCATTATTGAACTGGGTTTGCCCCCAGACAATTCTTGGGATATACGCTGCAACATATACTGAAGTATGTATCTTTGAATTTGAAATCATCTTATTCTCATCTCAGAGAAGTCTCATGCTGATTGGTATTTTCAAACTTCTGTTTCTTTTATCACTACCAATACACTTATACTCTCTATGTCATTATTGCAAAAAGAAAGGTCAGACCACTGTCTCATTGTTCATTTGAATTTTTTCATGATTACAGCACCCAGTGAGTTTGTTTATTTCACTATCTTGGAATAAACCTAAAAATTAACAATAGTGTACTACCGTTATAAACACTGTCACATACACTAATCATCACTGAAAGGCAATGCCTATATGATCATTGTTCTCTGCTGAGATAGTGTCCTTGTATTATTTCCCTAACTCCCCTTTTAGTGTAGGTTATCCTTTTGTCCATCCCATCATTCTCTTACACAAATTTATATATTCAGGGTGCTTATAATGAAATTTTGGTGGTCGAGAGGGCCCCATGAAAAGTGACTGATCATAGGACAGTGAAACTTTGTGGAAACTTTTGCAAGGACATGTGGAAGAGAGCAAATGAATGAACCATTGAAAGAAACACATATTAATTTCCAGATGAGGGAGTAACATTTCTTACTTCTATACAATGTTTACATTCAAGGTTTCAAACATTGCTCAATGTGATGACCATCTGCATCCATCACACTCTGGAACCACAAAACCACACTAGATATACCATTTCACAGTTGTTCACAGAAATTTTTGAATGGTGGCCATGGGATGTTGAGCTCATGCACTGTTGAAGATCCCACATTGCATTCAGCATTCTCAGCCATGCTAATATTAACTTCTTCAACAATTTGTGGCACAACTGGCTGTCAGCTTCTCCCAAGAGCAAATCCCAAATCACCAGTTAATACAAATTTCCAAATCATGTTCTTCAACAATAGTGCGGAAAATCGACATCTCTCTATTACTTTGATGCATCGATACTCACAAAGACTAGCAGCACTATTGCTGTTGGTTTGATAAAAGAACTTTATGAGTAAAATCCTGCTCTCTTTGTCCAGACTCATGTTGACTGTCTGCAACTGTAATGCACACCAACATATGAAGTGTCTGTACACCTTATGTTTTATATAACCTAATCCTTTGTGCATCTAGAACTAACTTCTATATATTGAACTTGCACAGTCACTAGACTGCTAAAGTGCCCTCCTGCGAGTGTTTCAATGTTATAAGCTCAAGATATCCATACATCATCTTCAGTAGGGTATTGCCCAGATCTTACCATATCATTAGTTAGCTATGGTACATGTTTATTTACACCTGCCTAACCCTTCTCCTGTTTCATGTGATGTTAGTAGCATATAGGTTTTTCCAATTCCCTACGAACACATAGCCAGAAACATATATTACCCTTTCTTTTAACCATGCATCTGGGGTATGCTGCAAGGATTATATTTGGCACTGTTAGCATGTAAGCCACGATATCACATACTTCCTTAACCATACCAATTAATATAGTGGGTTCGCAATGGTCAAGGGGTTAGCTCATTATTGTTAACTAATTCATGTTATTCTTACTCTAATTAGTTTGTGATCTAATGACTAAGAGTTCCCCTAGTACTCTTGTGGGTACTTTTTTTTTTAATAATCACAGTAAATACAAAAACAGAGACAGTAAGGAATTACACTAAAAGTACCTGCAAAAGTAGTGTTAACCAATGCTTATGTGTGGTTATACCAGACCAGAGATTGTACAATCACTGTTAGACTTCAGCAACAGTGACAGAGCAGAACAGTGATAACATCTCTTAATTTTACTCATTCAGTTTAGATCCCAACCAAGTAATTATACGATTCTACAAAGAATTAATTCAATACTAAATCTATGTCTCCAAACACATGGCCCTATTTAATAGTTAAATTTTGTGCAGCACCAGATCAAACAAAATAGCTTGCATTATGCAAGGACATTTGTTTATCTTACTACTATTCCTTCTCCTTCGGGGAGGGGGGGGGGGGGGGGGGGGGGGAGAAAAAAAGCTGTTGTCCTCAAGTAAGCAAATAAAGGTTAAATTCTTCTACAAAACAGTAGCATTTCTCACACACAGTCTGTTACAGCATTATTTTATGTATCCAGTTTCATAATTAGTATTTTACTGCCTATTAATTAATTATATATTTTCATCCCCAGGTACATAATTTCACTTGATGTGTGTTAGGCATAAGAGTCTCTTTGTTCTTGTGAAGTATTGTGGCTAAAATACTTCTCTTTGCATAATTTGTGTCTGTTATGTAAGAAGATTACAATCTTGTGAACATGTGAGGAGTGAGCAGTTAGAATGATTAGTTTATGAAATAATGCATGACAAGATTCTTTTTGCTTTACACCATTTACGTAACTTTCAGAACATGCTGAAGAAATTACTCCATTTTTAACAGTCATACATTCACTCAGTTGAAGAAAGAAATGTACCTAAAGTCAGGAAAATTACACCAGTCATACCCCAGTACACAAGAAAGGAAGTAGAAGTAATCCATTAAATTATAAACCAATATCACTAACATCAATTCAGAGTAGGATTTTTGCATAAATACTGTGTTTCAGCTCTATAAAATACCCCAAAGAAAGTGTATACTGGCAAACAGCCATCACAGATTTAGAAAACATCATTAATGACAAAAACAATTTGCTCTTACACAATGGAATATCTGAGATGGATTAACAACAATATGAAAAGGATAGAGTGCTACTTGCCATATGGAGGAGGTGTTGAGTGGCAGACAGGCTTATTGAAAAAAGAAATTGGAAATTCTTTTGCACGAAGTCCTTCATCACAAAAAAACTCCCCCCCCCACACACACACGGCTATGTCATCTTCAAGTATTATAGCCCAGCAGCTGTCTGTGTCAGAAGGGGGACAGAGATGAGAAGGATAGAGGGCATGTGTTGGAGCAGGAAAGGGATAAGCAGGTGGAGAACAGGGACTAAGGGATAAGGGACTAACAACAGTTGAGATCAGGGGGAGGGGGGGTTTATAGCAGTTAAGGACATGTTGCAGAGAGAGCTCCCACCTGTGCAATTCAGAAAAGTCAGTGTTGATGGGAAGAATCCAAACACACAGGAAGTGAAGCAGTCATTGAAGTGATGAAGCACATCATGTTTGGCAGCATGCTCAGCAACTGAGTGGTCCAGCTGTCTGTGGCCACAGTTTGCAGGTGGCCATTCTTGCTGACAGACAGACTGGTAGTTGTCATGCCAAAGTAGATTGTGGCTAAATTGGTAGACCCCAAAGTGGCCCTGCCTCCAATTGGGTAGGATAAGCCTGTTCCCAGATTGCAGAAGGTGGTAATAGGAGGATGTACAGGAGCAGATTTTTCCTCTAGGTCTTTTCACAGGTATTAACCACGAGCAGTAGGGAGGGACAACGATGCTGTGTAGTTTGGGTGGATGGCAGGATGCCGTTGTGCAGGGGTTGGAAAGGATATTTTCATTTCAGGCCGTGAAAAGAGAATGAGGTGGAGAATGTAATACAATAGTTCCAGGTCTGGGTGATACTGAGTCATGAGAGGAGTGTTCTTTTGGGCCTGGACAGTGGGTATGTGGGGGATGGCAGGTGACTGGGAGACAAAGCAAGGAAGACTGTTTCTGGACAAGGTTAGGAGAGTAATTTCAATCTGTGTGGGCTTTACTAATATCCTTAGCATATTTAGAGAGGTTCTGCTTGTCATATCAGATGTGACAAACCGAATGGTTTCTTCTCAGCAACATCAGCTTTTCTGAACAGCACTGGTGTGTACTCGACCTGAAACATACCCTTCATTCCTGTAAACTCCCCCTTCCCCCCCCCCCCCCCCCCTGCCTCAACCTTCCATAGTCCCTTCCACCACATGCCTATTTCCTTCCCTGCCCCACTCCAGCCACCTTCTATCCTCCTGGTGCACCTGCTTAGTCTTTCCCTCTTCTCTGCTTCTCTCTTCTCCCTTTTACCCTCCCCCTCCCTGCACAGCCTCCTAATGCTGCACCTAGCAGACTACTTTGCTGCCCTGAACATGTAACAGTACACTTATCCCCATTCATATCCTGTATTCCCTGCCCTTCATCTTTCCACAGCTCTTCTGCACCCCCACTATCGACCCCAGCAAACATTGCTGCTCATCTCAGAATCTGTCGCAGTTGGACCTTAGAACCTATAGATGACATTTGCTCTCTCTCTCTCTCTCTCTCTCTCTCTCTCTCTCTCTCACTGTGTGTGTGTGTGTGTGTGTGTGTGTGTGTGTGTGTGTGTGTGTGTGTGAAGCATGTGAAAAGCTGTGTATTTTATTTTACCTACATCAGGTGAAGGATTTAGTCCAACACCTTTCAATGTCTAGCACTCCCTGTTGATTGTGTGTGTCTGTCACTCAGTGCCTCCTCTGTGTGGTGAGTAGCACTCTATCCTTTTCATATTACTATTACAGCTGACTCTTTACTCACTTAAGTAATTAGTGCTATCAACAGGGATCTCAAGTTGATGTCACATTTCTATATTTCCAGAAGGCTTTTGATAACAATCCTCATAACTGGCTTTTAATAAAACTGCTTTCCTGTGGGGTATCATCTTACTTGTGGACAGTATTAATGATTTCTTGTCAGATACATCACATTTTTTACTGACTGATGGGAGGTCATCAAGAGAAACAAAAGTGATACGTGCCATTTCCCATGGAAGTGTTACAAGCCCTCTGCTGTTCCTAACCTACATAAATGATTTAAGAGACTATCTGAGCAGCCCTCTTAGATTGTTTGCAGATTATGGAGTCATTTACAGTCTTCATAAAGTCTAAGATGAACTAGCTGTCTGGGGATATCAACTTTCATTAGTAATCAAAATTTCCTGGGTCCACAGTTCAAACTACCCAATGCTTATCTTTTGAATAAAAATTCATCAACAATAATGGTTGAACACTTCTAGCCAAAGAAATCACCTCATTCTATCAATGGCCTTCTGAAAGAGAGTAGAGAAGTGGACAGAGGTTCAGGGCACTCTGTTGTCCTCAGAAAGGGAAACTGCCCCTAAAAGGCAAAAGACAGCAATGATCAACAGCAAACAGAGCACATATCAATGAAAACCACTGCATTAAAGACACGCAGTGTGTATCCAAAGAACACATTGCCGGTAACTGAAAGAAGTGTCATGATCATTTCTTCATTGGTAAAAGATTCTGGATTAGTCCCCCTTCTCTGGGAGAGGACTGCCATGTGGAAGTAACCTTGGGAAAAGAAATGGAATAACCAACGAAAGGATACAGAATATGGAATGTCAGAACTTCGTGGTAGGGAAGCTAGAAAATATGAAAATGGAAATCCAAAGATTATAATAGTTTATAATCTCCACAACAGAAGAAAATTGTATAACAGTAGTAGTATTTGTTATATAAAGGAAGATAGGACAAAGGCTAATCTACAGTGAACAGCTCAGTGACAGAGCTCTTCTGATCAGTGAAAGAGCTCTTCTCATCAGTTTTGACAGCAAACAAATGATAATAACAATAGTTTAGATATGCATGCTAATGTCACAATGAGAAAACAAAGGGAGTGAGGACACTGAACGGCAAATTCTGTATGTGAAAAGAGAGAGAAAAATCTAATACTCATGGGGTAATACATCAAAATAAACCTCATCAGTCCTCTTCCTTCACCCCTCTTCCTACCCCTTCAACCCTTCTGCCAGACAAAGGGGCCACTGGCTCTGAAAGCCTTGCACTGACTCTGGAAGCTTGCAAATTTCAGTACCTCTATGTGTCAATACCAGAGAAAGAAAGTTGCCACTCACCATATAGTGGAGATGCTGAGTCGTGATAGGCACAACAAAAAGATTCACACAACCATAGCTTTCGGCCATTAGCGAATTTGTCAGCAATAGACACACACACACACACACACACACACACACACACACACACACACACACACACACACACACACACACACACTCACTCTCTCTCTCTCTCTCTCTCTCTCTCTCTCCCTCTCTCTCTCTCATGCAAACACTACTTGCAGACGTGTGTGCAAGTTGCGTGCGTGTGTGTGTGTGTGTGTGTGTGTGTGTGTGTGTGTGTGTGTGTGTGTGTGTGTGTGTGTGTGTGTGTGCGCGTGTGTCTACTGCTGACAAAGACGTTAATGGCCAAAAGCTATAATTACAATTGTGTGGATCTTTTTGTTGTGCCTATCACGACTCAGCATCTCCACTATATGGTGAGTGGCAACTTTCCTTCTCGTGTATTGTTACATTTCATCCTGGATTTTCCATTGCTTGATTAGTACCTCTATGTGTGTTTTCTCTGCCACTGCTTGATGAGTAAATTTTTTTAACTATCCAATTACAGTATAAAAATCATAGGGGATTGTTATGCTGCTATTGTAGAGGAAGGAGTATAAGCAACGATTACTGGAGAATAAGGACTTGGTAGAAGAAATGAGACAGGAGAAAGACCAATCAAGCTCCGTAATAGATGTCAGCTGGTAATAGCAACTACTCTATTTAAGAATCGGAGATTAGGGAGTATACTTGGAAAAGGCCTGGAGACATGGGAAGATTCCAGTTGGATTACATCATGGTCAGACAGATATTCTGAAATTATAAGGTGCAGCCAGGAGCAGATATACGGCTCAGATCACAGTTTAGTAATGGTGAAAAGCAGACTGAAGTTTAAGAGGACTGTATAGAAGAATCAGTGTGGAAGGCAGTGGGATGCTGAAGTACTGGTGAATGATGAGACATGTTTGAAGTTTGTTAAAGATATGGATACTATGATAGGGAATACCACAGTAAGCAGTTCAGTTGATGGGGAAAGGCGATCTCCAAAAAGAGCACTCTTGGAGAGAAAAATATAGGTACAAGGAAGGGAATTGTGAAGAAACCTTGGGTGACAGAAGAAACCCTTCAAATGATTGACAAAAGAAATAAGCACAAAAATTTCCAGGGAAAGGCAGAATATGGCAATATAAATCACTTATGAATGAAATAAATACGTAGGAACTTTGGGAAGTGGAGGCAAAATGGCTATAGGAAAAATGATCATCAAAAGGACTAACTCAGCACACTGAAAAGACAAAACAACTTTAAGTGAAACTCAAAGAATGTAATGAGACTTCCACTGTTAAATGCAGAGCACAGAGTGGATAGGTGGGAAGAGCCATGCAGGTGGTCTGTTGAGAAGTAAGGAATTGTCTGATGACGTGACAGAAGAAGAAATTCAGGGTGTATATGCGGACAAGGAAAAAAAATTCCAGGATTTCCTGATTAAAAAGACACTTTCTCCAGGGTGAAAACATACTTTTTCCCTGTTAACTAACAGTATATTTTCTGTCGGAACTGTATAACTTATTAGTCCTTTGAATGATTATGGTTTTCTACATGGGCATAGAATTTCCCCAGTGCTGTGGCGTGCACAGGCACGCAAATACAACGGGCGGCTACCGCTGCAGAATAAGCCGCACCTGCAACGTAGTTCCGGCGCATTCCGCCAGCCGGCACTGGGGGCGTTTCCCGCCAAACATGAAAGCAGCTGCGGAATACGCACGTCCGCGACCCCTTTTTCTGACGGGAGGGTAATACGATGACATCACCATCCACCAATAGAGTATCGCCAATGGCCGCCAATCTTCACGACAGAATCCGTGGAGGAAGACTAGAGCCGCCGTATTAAATAGCTGGCAGGAAAGGAAAGAGGCGTCTTTCAACCCACCCCGGAGGGAAACATCATCGCAGCCGGATCGACCAGGTGCCTGTCTTCAATACGTCAGTCTTCGACCCGGAAGTGGCGCGCAGAACTCCTCGGCATCCGTTGAAGAGCATCGAGAGAGCACTACAAGGAACGTAAAATCAGTTCAGTTATAAAAGTCAATTTTATTAAGATTGTATATTCGTGTTTTGAAACTAAATTTTTGGACAGGAGAAAAGCCTTTTTATTTTCCAAAGGAGGTTATCTGTTGTAAAATTAAGTGGTGTCCTGGCTACACCTAATAAAGCAAATTTTATTATCATGTGGGTGTTGATCAGTGTATATAACACCCGGCACTTAAGAAAACTAAACACTGTGAAAAACACGTTTTGGAAAGATCTTTGATGTGCAGCAACATGTACGCTGCATAATTTCATATTACGAAAGTATAAATTCGAATTCCACCACAAACATCACTCTCAAGTAGCACGAATACACAAACGGAAAAAGTTAATGGTTTAAATTAATATACATAGTGTTGCTACACGAAACGTAAAGCTTTCACATATAATATTGATCTATAAAATTAATACGCTGCAAGAGAAGCTAAGCGTTCACATATAATGTTGGTTTCTTTTATGCGCGTATTACAATTTAAGATATATCACACAAATGTGCTAGTAAAATTTTTAATAACGACATAAATGTCTGATCTTCTGGTACCGAAATTCATCTAAATGGACTTGTCATCAAAGAGTTTATTTTTAAATGTGAGTCAAACACTCTGTGATTTAAGAAATTCACCATACATTCTTGCACATAAATCAACTTGTGTAAAAGGAAATTTACTCTGATGGTAACGCTTTTCAAACCACCATTCGGAATATTTTCCCACGACCTGTTAAAAATAGGTTTGTTTCTGCAGTTGCCAGAGAGAGCCAGATGACAGGCGTCACCAAACTTGAGCAGCTACGATGTCGTAGGGAGCCCGTATGTTCGTACGTGTAAAACATAAAAGAAACAAGACATCAGAGGATACTCCAAGAGCATCATAATTTCGTGACCCATGCTAAAATGTGCACATTTAAAGTGCATATTTAAAGTGCAAATTCGTATGTCCAGATTCCCAGTGAGGTAGGCCACGACCTGATATTTAGCTTTTCAATGTGGTTTTCAGGCTGTAAATTTTCCTAGAGCACCAGTACTGTGTTATCTTTCATTCTTTATTATGGCATAATGCCATACGGTCTAGAAGTTGAAAACGTGCTCTTGAAATGCAGCGAACAGTGTGTGGAATTAAACACTTCGTTTCAAATATATTGTCTGCCTCAGTGGAAAAGATTAATAAAAGAAAATAACTTCATTGTTCTGCAAGGAAATTAATGCTTGACTGTGACAAATGTGGAAATAAAATAAAATCTACAACTAATAACACATTTTAGCCTTCCGTAATTATGTAAACGTATTTTAATTCACTCGATAGCTCCCGGCCACAGAAATCTGTTTTGTTTTCATTTGACGTGAGATCTGTAAACGAAGAGGAAACTGCAAAAACACTAAATGTAAACAATTGGCCACGTGGAGACTACCCACTTCCCCACTATTACTCGGACTCTCTGCGCACCAGCCCCGGATCTATGATATTTCCGAACCGGGGCAATACCCCGCCGCTCCCTCGAGCGTTTGAGATAGGACGTCAAAAATTTTAAAAAAATCGAATTTTAAAAAATATATTCATTTTGTAGCGCACATCTTTCTGATGAGTCTGATGCATAAAACATATGAGTGCAAGGAAATGTAATGCTCGTTATTTGATGTGAGCCAAAGTGCAGTGCCATGCCTCTTCACACAGCATTCTTCTATCGCACGTCACTGTATTTCACTCTGTGGAATTGAAACGTGTATATCATGTAATGGATGCCATCAAACCATATTCAGGACAGTGGAAATTAAAATGTCCTGTGATGCCTCTCCTGCTTACAGTCGGCCTTTTTAAAAAAAAATCTTCAGAAAATTTGCACTCTTTATCCCTATGAGCTAACAACTTGCTGCTTTGTTTGACAGAAAATTAAATATAGGATACAGAAACCCAGTAAAGACATGAGACAAGCAAGACAATACACATTTCTTCAATCCTTAGCTCCTAGAGTTTTTTCTCTCTAATCTTGCTACAGCTTTACATGGCGCGCTTTCCTTTCTGTGAAAGAATCTACTACCTCATCAAAGCTCGTCAAACGTTTTGCTACATGAAAAATCGAAATGTTGTTGTCTAATATTGAAAAAGCTGTTAATAAAAACAGTACCCAATACTGGTGTGGTTTCCCGATCAGATTACGTCTATTTTGTCACTGTCTGCTAGATAAAACAAAATAGGTCTTTCTAATACTGCAACTATTGTAACACTCCAAATAAACGAGACTATTTTGCCACAAACGTTCTTTTTTTGTAATGGCAGAATATAATTCACGAAGTACCAATATCAAATGCCTATTAGGCCTACTACAATCAAAAAGCTTTACATTATGAAATAGTTTCACACTTCATTCATACACTCCAGTTTCTCAAGCATGAGATCGAAAAGTAGTAGTACGAAATTTGTATACAGACTTGGAATCTTCATATTGTTCCATAATTTGTGTGATGTCCCCGTTTCTTCTCCTTCCTACAAACAGATTTGTTATCCCTAATTCTGTAATTATTCCTGCCAATGTCAAAGCTTATTCGCAGGTTAACTTCACTAACTCTGCCAGAATCACCAGTTTAGTTATCCAGTGATTATTCTCCAGCTAGGCATTGTTACATATTCATACAACGCGTTTTCCGCACTTCTTCCAGAATAGAACTTAAGCGACTGCTAGCCGGGGACTGTACAACTGGCCATTACTAGTACGGCGATCTGGCCAAAAATTTTCTGTCAAAATTTCACTTTCTTGGATACACCCAGGTGTTTCTTACCTGTTATTCGTTTATTTCCACTCCTGTTGTCTGAATCTATGGATTATAACAACGCTCATAATTCTCAAACCCAATCAACCACACAACCAAGAACTAAGTGATCTAATTGTAGATGAAGTTTTTCACAAAATTATTAAGCGGTTCTACGCAAATGGACTCTCTTTAAATTTTGATAAAATACAGTATATGCAGTTCCGTACAGTAAATGGCGCAACTCCAGTAATAAATATAGACTTTGAACAGAAGTCTGTAGCTAAGGTAAAATTTTCAAAATTTTTAGGTGTGTCCATTGATGAGAGGTTAAACTGGAAGCAACACATTGATGGTCTGCTGAAACGTCTGAGTTCAGCTACGTATGCTATTAGGGTTACTGCAAATTTTGGTGATAAGAATCACAGTAAATTAGCTTAATATGCCTACTTTCATTCACTGCTTTCGTATGGCATCATATTCTGGAGTAATTCATCGTTGAGTAGAAAAGTATTCATTGCTCAAAAACGTGTAATCAGAATAATTGCTAGAGCCCACCCACGGTCATCCTGCAGACATCTATTTAAGGATCAAGGGATCCTCACAGTAACCTCACAGTATATATATTCACTTATGAAATTTGTTGTTAATAATCTAACCCAGTTCAAAAGTAATAGCAGTGTGCATAGCTATAACACCAGGAAAAAGGATGATCTTCACTATGCAGGGTTAAATCTGACTTTGGCACAGAAAGGGGTAAATTAAGCTGCCACAAAAGTCTTTGGTCACCTACCAAACAGCATCAAAAGCCTGACAGACAGCCAAGCAACATTTAAAAATAAATTAAAAGAATTTCTAGATGACTACTCCTTCTACTCATTGGCTGAATTTTTAGATATAAATTAAAGGAGAGAAAAAAAACAACTTAAGCATTAGTGTCATGCAATATTTTGTGTAATGTAATATCTTGTACAGACATCTTTTATTAACCTGACACGTTCCACATCATTACGAAGTGTCGTATTCATGATCTATGGAACAAGTATTAATCTAATCTAATCTAATCAGTGGTTGGCATTCATCCGTTCGGCCTTCCTCCGCTGAGCTCATATAGCCCCTTTTGTCTGTAGGAAAGTTTGTTTCTATATGCGACGCAGATTCCCTTGACAGAAACATCATGTACACTATGCACGCATTCACAAATTAACTTACGATCCATTCAGAAATCAACTTAGAATGTGTTCAAAAACCGACAGGGATGCGTTTCAAAGTCATATGAATAATCGACAGACTAACGTGCACTGGATGGTAAGTCGCTTTGTGAAACAAGGTTTCTTCCTCTCAAGAATATGAATTTGCCCCCCCCCCCCCCCCCCCACCTAGATCTGGGCCTGCTGCGCATGCATGAATCTAATAGCTTGGGCGCTGCAGTAAAAATTTTCCCGGCAGCATCCGGATGCTTGCTGTGACTGCTTAAGCAGCCAACAACCACATTCCTGTACCCAGAAGCGGGAGAAGGTACTACTCAACTGCGCATGCGCATGATCCCGCTCGTAACTGCTAAAACCATGGAGACCTCCATGGCTAAAATGAATCTAATGTAAACAGTTGTGACGTCACGCTCATCGGAGGCAATTTGTTGTTACGAAGTATTGCATAGTCTTCCTAAAGCCTTTGACACATTTTGCTGTTGGCAGACACCTATATGAGCACTGTGTTTTGTTGCAGTATATGGCGCGTTTCCTTTGCAATTTAAATACAAATGTTTTATTCCATCGTTGAGCATATTTACATGCAATTGGTGTCGTCCATGTTTACATAATAATAATATACACTTCAACATGACAGATGTTATTAACTACAATGTAATAATCCAGGTTTGATGCAATACATATTTGTGCAAATGTAAATAACAAGAATTTTCCTAATAGATCAATTGCAAGATAAATGAACTACACAGTTCAGTGTATGAAAAATAAATAATAAAACAGATAATTAACAATAAGTACATGAAACAGTAACAAAATAGTTGCACAGTGTGACATATGTTTAGTCTGAAGTTAATTTATAGTTCATTCTCATAAGGAAAGTGGGTCATCTGTCACATACTCAAGGAACTCTTGAACAGAATCAAGTACTACTTTACATTTGATCCGCCTCAAAAGACTAGTTTTAAATTTATTTACTGGCACTGTGTAGGGGTTTTCAGGTAATTTGTTGAAGTAGACAGGTCCAAGATATTTGTAACTGTTATGTGTCTTTGCAAGCCTAGCATATGGCATATAAATTGTATGGCCACTTATGGTCATGAACTGTTCTTAAGTCAAATTTACTAAGATTCCCTTTAACAAAGACAAGGCAATTATAAATATACAGGCCAGGCACTGTCATTATATTTAGTTTCTTAAAATAAATTCAACATGATTCATAACACAAAAAAATGCTTACCAAAAAAGAAAACGTATCGTGTTCCGCACCCTCCTCCCACCCTGTGGTGCAACAGATGTCCCTTTCTCCAAAAATGTACTCAATGGGACCGTAACGTTGCAACCACACACAAGTTGACCTGCTGCATGGAAAAATCAAATTAGTACATTTCAAATATGAAAAAGGTCATTTTATACTCAACATGAAACACCAAAATTCCAAAAGTATAAAACATACAAAAATGCATACCAAAGAGAGAAAATGTATCATGCTCCACACCCTCCTCCCGCCCTGTGGTGCAACAGATGTCCCTTTCTCCAAAAATGTACTCAATGGGACCGTAACGTTGAAACCACACACAAGTTGACCTGATGTGAGGAAAAATCAAGTTAAAACATTTGAAAAATGAAAAAGGTCATTTCAAACTCAACTTGAAAAACCAAAATTCCAAAAGTATAAAACATAAAAAAATGCTTACCAAAGAGGGAAAATGTATCATGCTCCGCACCCTCCTCCCGCCCCGTGCTGCAACAGATGTCCCTTTCTCCAAAAATGTACTCAATGGGACCGTAACGTTGCAACCACACACAAGTTGACCTGCTGCGAGGAAAAATCAAGTTAGTACATTTCAAACATGAAAAAGGTCATTTTATACTAAACAAGAAACACCAAAATTCCGATGTCCCTTTCTCCAAAAATGTACTCAATGGGAGCGTAGCGTTGCAACCACACACAAGTTGACCTGATGTGAGGAAAAATCAAGTTAGTACATTTCAAACATGAAAAAGGTCATTTTAAACTCAACATGAAAAAGCAAAATTCCAAAAGTATAAAACATAAAAAATTGCTTACCAAGGACAGAAAATGTATCGTGCTCCCCACCCTCCTCCCGCCCTGTGGTGCAACAGATGTCCCTTTCTCCAAAAATGTACTCAATGGGACCGTAACGTTGCAACCACACACAAGTTGACCTGCCTTGAGGAAAAATCAAGTTAGTACATTTCAAACATGAAAAAGGTCATTTTATACTCAACATGAAACACCAAAATTCCAAAAGTATAAAAAATACAAAAATGCTTACCAAAGAGAGGAAATGTATCGTGCTCCACACCCTCCTCCAGCCCTGTGGTGCAACTGATGTCCCTTTCTCCAAAAATGTACTCAATGGGAGCGTAGCGTTGCAACCACACACAAGTTGACCTGATGTGAGGAAATATCAAGTTAGTACATTTCAAACATGAAAAAGGTCATTTTACACTCAACATGAAAAACCAAAATTCCAAAAGTATAAAACATAAAAAAATGCTTACCAAAGAGAGAAAATGTATCGTGCTCCACACCCTCCTCCCGCCCTGTGGTGCAACAGATGTCCCTTTCTCCAAAAATGTACCCAATGGGAGCGTAGCGTTGCAACCACACACAAGTTGACCTGATGTGAGGAAAAATCAAGTTAGAACATTTCAAACATGAAAAAGGTCATTTTAAACTCAACATGAAAAAGCAAAATTCCAAAAGTATAAAACATAAAAACATGCTTACCAAAGAGAGATTATGTATCGTGCTCAGCACCCTCCTCCCGCCCTGTGGTGCAACAGATCTCCCTTTCTCCAAAAATGTACTCAATGGGACCGTAACGTTGCAACCACACACAAGTTGACCTGCTGTGAGAAAGAATCGAGGTAGTACATCTCAAACATGAAAAAGGTCATTTCAAATTCAACATGAAAAACCAAAATTCCAAAAGTATAAAACATACAAAAATGCTTACCAAAGAGAGGAAATGTATCGTGCTCAGCACCCTCCTCTCGCCCTGTGGTGAACAGATGTCCCTTTCTCCAAAAATGTACTCAATGGGACGGTAACGTTGCAAACACACACAAGCTGAATTGCCTTGAAAAAACATCAAGGTAGTACATTTCAAACATGAAAATGGTCATTTTATACTCAACATGTAAAACCAAAATTCCAAAAGTATAAAACATAAAAAAAAATGCTTACCAAAGAGAGAAAATATATCGTGCTCCACACCCTCCTCCCGCCCTGTGGTGCAACAGATGTCACTTTCTCCAAAAATGTACTCAATGGGACCGTAACGTTGCAACCACACACAAGTTGACCTGCCTTGAAAAAAAATCAAGGCAGTGCATTTCAAACATGAAAAAGGTCATTTTATACTCAACATGAAAAACCAAAATTCCAAAAGTATAAAACATACAAAAATGCTTACCAAAGAGAGAAAATGTATCGTGCTCCACACCCTCCTCCCGCCCTGTGGTGCCACAGATGTCCCTTTGTCCAAAAATGTACTCAATGGGACGGTAACGTTGCAACCACACACAAGTTGACCTGCCTTGAACAAAAATCAAGGCAGTGCATTTCAAACAGGAAAAAGGTCATTTTATACTCAAAATGAAAAACCAAAACTCCAAAAGTATAAAACATACAAAAATGCTTACCAAAGAGAGATTATGAATCGTGCTCAGCACCCTCCTTCCGCCCTGTGGTGCAACAGATGTCCCTTTCTCCAAAAATGTACTCAATGGGACCGTAACAATGCAAGCACACACAAGTGGACCTGCCTTGAAAAAACATCAAGGTAGTACATTTCAAACATGAAAAAGGTCATTTTATACTCAACATGAAAAACCAAAATTCCAAAAGCATAAAACATAAAATAATGCTTACCAAAGAGAGAAAATGTATCGTGCTCAGCACCCTCCTACCGCCCTGTGGTGCAACAGATGTCCCTTTCTCCAAAAATGTACTCAATGGGACCGTAACATTGCAACCACACCCAAGTTGACCTGCTGTGACGAAAAATCGAAGTAGTACATTTCAAACATGAAAAAAGCCATTTTATACTCACAATGAAAAACCAATATTCCAAAAGTATAAAACATAAGAAAATGCTTACCAAAGAGAGAAAATGTATCGTGCTCTACACCCTCCTCCCGCCCTGTAGTGCAACAGATGTCCGTTTCTCCAAAAATGTACACAATGGGACGGTAACGTTGCAACCACACACAAGTTGACCTGCCTTGAAAAACATCAAGGTAGTACATTTCAAACATGAAAAAGGTCATTTTATACTCAACATGAAAAACCAAAATTCCAAAAGTATAAAACATAAAAAAATGCTTACCAAAGAGAGAAAATGTATCGCGCTCCACACCCTCCTCCCGCCCTATGGTGCAACAGATGTCCCTTTCTCCAAAAATGTACTCAATGGGACCGTAACGTTGCAACCACACACAAATCGACCTGCCTTGAAAAAAAATCAGGGCAGTGCATTTCAAACATGAAAAAGGTCATTTTATACTCAACATAAAAAACCAAAATTCCAAAAGTATAAAACATACAAACATGCTTACCAAAGAGAGAAAATGTATCGTGCTCAGCACCCTCCTGCCGCACTGTGGTGCAACAGATGTCCCTTTCTCCAAAAATGTACTCAATGGGACCGTAACGTTGCAACCACACACAAGTTGACTTGCTGCGAGGAAAAATCAAGTTAGTACATTTCAAACATGAAAAATGTCATTTCAAACTCAACATCAAAAACCAAAAATAGAAAAGTATAAAACATACAAAAATGCTTACCAAAGAGTGAAAATGTATCGTGCTCAGCACCCTCCTCCCGCCCTGTGGTGCAACAGATGTCCCTTTCTCCAAAAATGTATTCAATGGGACCGTAACGTTGCAACCACACACAAGTTGACCTGCTGCGAGGAAAAAACAAATTAGTACATTTCAAACATGAAAAAGGTAATTTCAAACTTAAAATGAAAAACCAAAATTTCAAAAGTATAAAACATAAAAAAATGCTTACCAAAGAGAGAAAATGTATCATGCTCAGCACCCTCCTCCCGCCCTGTGGTGCAACAGATGTCCCTTTCTCCAAAACTGTACTCAATGGGACAGTAACGTTGCAACCACACACAAGTTGACCTGCTGCGAGGAAAAATCAAGTTAGTACAATTCAAACATCAATAGAGTCATTTTAAACTCTACAGGAAAAAGCAAAATTCCAAAAGTATAGAACATAACACATTGCTTACCAAAGAGGGAATATGTATCGTGCTCCCCACCCTCCTCCTGCCTTGTGGTACAACAGATGTCCCTTTCCCCAAAAATGTACTCAATGGGACCGTAGAGTTGCAACCACACACAAGTTGATCTGCTGTGAGGAAAAATCGAGGTAGTACATTTCAACCATGAAAAAGATCATTTTCTACTCAACATGATAAACCAAAATTCCGAAAGTATAAAACAAAAGAAAATGCTTACCAGAGAGAGAAAATGTATCGTGCTCAGCACCCTCCTGCCGCCCTGTGGTGCAACAGATGTCCCTTTCTCCAAAAATGTACTCAATGGGACCGTAACATTGCAACCACACACAAGTTGACCTGCTGCGAGGAAACATCAAGTTAGTACATTTCAAACATGAAAAAGGTCATTTCAAACTCAACATGAAAAACCAAAATTCCAAAAGTATAAAATATAAAAAAAATGCTTACCAAAGAGAGAAAATGTATCGTGCTCAGCTCCCTCCTCCCGCCCTGTGGTGCAACAGATGTCCCTTTCTCCAAAAATGTACTCAATGGGACGGTAACCTTGCAACCACACACAAGTTGACCTGCTGTGGGAAAAATCAAGTTAGTACATTTCAAACATGAAAAAGGTCATTTCAAACTCAACATGAACAACCAAAATTCCAAAGGTATAAAACATACAAAAATGCTTACCAAAGAGAGAAAATGAATCGTGCTCGGCACCCTCCTCCCGCCCTGTGGTGAAACAGATGTCCCTTTCTCCAAATATGTACTCAATGGGACCGTAACGTTGCAACCACACACAAGTTGACCTGCTGTGTGGAAAAATCAAGTTAGTACATTTCAAACATGAAAAAGGTCATTTTATACTCAACATGAAAAACCAAAATTCCAAAAGTATAAAACATACAAAAATGCTTACCAAAGAGAGATTATGTATCGTGCTCGGCACCCTCCTCCCACCCTGTGGTGCAACTTATGTCCCTTTTCTCCAAAAATGTACTCAATGGGACGGTAACGTTGCAACCACACACAAGTTGACCTGCTGTGGGAAATAAAAGTTAGTACATTTCAAACATGAAAAGGGTCATTTCAAACTCAACAAGAAAAACCAAAATTCCAAAGGTATAAAACAAACAAAAATGCTTACCAAAGAGAGAAATGGAATCGTGCTCGGCATCCTCCTCCCGCCCTGTGGTGCAACAGATGTCCCTTTCTCCAAAAATGTACTCAATGGGACCGTAACGTTGCAACCACACACAAGTTGACCTGCTGTGAGGAAAAATCAAGGTAGTACATTTCAAACATGAAAAAGGTCATTTTATACTCAACATGAAAAACCAAAATTCCAAAAGTATAAAACATACAAAAATGCTTACCAAAGAGAGAAAATGAATCATGCTCTACACCCTCCTCCCGCCCTGTGGTGCAACAGATGTCCCTTTCTCCAAAAATGTACTCAATGGGACCGTAAAGTTGCAACCACACACAAGTTGACCTGCTGCGAGGAAAAATCAAGGTAGTACATTTCAAACATGAAAAAGGTCATTTTATACTCAATATGAAAAACCAAATTTCCAAAAGTATAAAACATAAAAAAATCCTTACCAAAGAGAGAGTATGTATCGTGCTCCCCACCCTCCTCCCGCCCTGTGGTGCAAGAGATGTCCCTTTCTCCAAAAATGTACTCAATGGGACGGTAACGTTGCAACCACACACAGGTTCACCTGCTGCGAGGAAAAATCAAGTTAGTACATTCCAAACATGAAAAAGGTCATTTCAAACCCAACATGAAAAACCAAAATTAAAAAAGAATGAAACGTAAAAAAACGCTTACCAAAGAGAGAAATTGTATCATGCTCAGCACCCAACTCCCACCCTGTCGTGAACAGATGTCCGTTTCTCCAAAAATGTAGTCAATGGGACGGTAACATTGCAACCACACACAAGTTTACCTTCTGTGAGGAAAAATCAAGTTAGTACATTTCAAACATGAAAAAGGTCATTTTATACTCAACATGAAACACCAAAATTCCGATGTCCCTTTCTCCAAAAATGTACTCAAGGTGAGCGTAGCGTTGCAACGACACCCAAGTTGACCACCTGTGAGGAAAAATCAAGTTAGTACATTTCAAACATGAAAAGGGTCATTTTAAACTCAGCAGGAAAAAGCAAAATTCCAAAAGTATAAAACATACAAAAATGCTTACCAAAGAGAGGAAATGTAACGTGCTCCACACCCTCCTCCCGACCTGTGGTGCAACAGATGTCCCTTTCTCCAAAAATGTACTCAATGGGACCGTAACGTTGAAACCACACACAAGTTGACCTGCTGCGAGGAAAAATCAAGTTAGTACATTTCAAACATGAAAAAGGTCATTTCAAACTCAACATGAAAAACCAAAATTTCAAAAGTATAAAACATAAAAAAATGCTTACCAAAGATGGAAAATGTATCGTGCTCAGCACCCTCCTCCCGCCCTGTGGTGCAACAGATGTCCCTTTCTCCAAAACTGTACTCAATGGGACGGTAACGTTGCAACCACACACAAATTGACCTGCTGTGAAGAAAAATCAAGTTAGTACAATTCAAACATCAATAGAGTCATTTTAAACTCAACAGGAAAAAGCAAAATTCCAAAAGTATAAAGCATAACACATTGCTTACCAAAGAGGGAATATGTATCGTGCTCCCCATCCTCCTCCTGCCTTGTGGTGCAACAGATGTCCCTTTCCCCAAAAATGTACTCAATGGGACCGTAAAGTTGCAACCACACACAAGTTGATCTGCTGTGAGGAAAAATCGAGGTAGTACATATCAAACATGAAAAAGATCATTTTCTACTCAACATGAAAAACCAAAATTCCAATAGTATAAAACAAAAGAAAATGCTTACCAAAGAGCAAAATGTATCGTGCTCCGCACCCTCCTCCCGCCCTGTGGTGCAACAGATGTCCCTTTCTCCAAAACTGTACTCAATGGGACGGTAACGTTGCAACCACACACAAGTTGACCTGCTGTGAGGAAAAATCAAAATAGTACATTTCAATCATGAAAAAGGTCATTTTATACTCAACATGAAACACCAAAATTCCGATGTCCCTTTCTCCAAAAATGTACTCAATGGGAACGTAGCGTTGCAACCACACACAAGTTGACCTGCTGTGAGGAAAAATCAAGTTAGTACATTTCAAACATGAAAAGGGTCACTTTAAACTCAAGAGGAAAATGCAAAATTCCAAAAGTATAAAACATAACATATTGCTTACCAAAGAGGGAATATGTATCGTGCTCCCCACACTCCTCCCGCCTCGTGGTGCAACAGATGTCCCTTTCTCAAAAAATGTACTAAATGGGACCGTAACGTTGCAACCACACACAAGTTGACTTCCTGCGAGGAAAAATCAAGTCAGTACATTTTAAACATGAAAAAGGTCATTTCAAAGTCAACATGAAAAACCAAAATTCCAAAAGTATAATACATACAAAAATGCTTACCAAAGAGAGAAAATGTATCGTGCTCAGCTCCCTCCTCCCGCCCTGTGGTGCAACAGATATCCCTTTCTCCATAAATGTACTCAATGGGACGGTAACATTGCAACCACACACAAGTTGACCTGCTGTGGGAAAAATCAAGTTAGTACATTTCAAACATGAAAAAGGTCATTTCAAACTCAACATGAAAAACCAAAATTCCAAAGGTATAAAACATACAAAAATGCTTACCAAAGAGAGAAAATGAATCGTGCTCGGCACCCTCCTCCCGCCCTGTGGTGCAACACATGTCCCTTTCTCCAAAAATGTACTCAATGGGACCGTAACGTTGCAACCACACACAAGTTGACCTGCTGTGAGGAAATATCAAGGTAGTACATTTCAAACATGAAAAAAGCCATTTTATACTCACAATGAAAAACCAATATTCCAAAAGTATAAAACATAAAAAAATGCTTACCAAAGAGAGAAAATGTATCGTGCTCAGCACCCTCCTCCCGCCCTGTGGTGCAACAGATGTCCCTTTCTCCAAAACTGTACTCAATGGGACAGTAACGTTGCAACCACACACAAGTTGACCTGCTGCGAGGAAAAATCAAGTTAGTACAATTCAAACATCAATAGAGTCATTTTAAACTCTACAGGAAAAAGCAAAATTCCAAAAGTATAGAACATAACACATTGCTTACCAAAGAGGGAATATGTATCGTGCTCCCCACCCTCCTCCTGCCTTGTGGTACAACAGATGTCCCTTTCCCCAAAAATGTACTCAATGGGACCGTAGAGTTGCAACCACACACAAGTTGATCTGCTGTGAGGAAAAATCGAGGTAGTACATTTCAAACATGAAAAAGATCATTTTCTACTCAACATGAAAAACCAAAATTCCGAAAGTATAAAAAAAAAGAAAATGCTTACCAAAGAGAGAAAATGTATCGTGCTCAGCACCCTCCTGCGGCCCTGTGGTGAAACAGATGTCCCTTTCTCCAAAAATGTACTCAATGGGACCGTAACGTTGCAACCACACACAAGATGACCTGCTGAGAGGAAAAATCAAGTTAGTACATTTCAAACATGAAAAAGGTCATTTTATACTCAACATGAAAAACCAAAATTCCAAAAGTATAAAGCATACAAAAATGCTTACCAAAGAGAGGAAATGTATCACGCTCAGCACCCTCCTCCCGCCCTGTGGTGAAACAGATGTCCCTTTCTCCAAAAATGTACTCAATGGGACCGTAACGTTGCAACCACACACAAGATGACCTGCTGAGAGGAAAAATCAAGTTAGTACATTTCAAACATGAAAAAGGTCATTTTATACTCAACATGAAAAACCAAAATTCCAAAAGTATAAAGCATACAAAAATGCTTACCAAAGAGAGGAAATGTATCATGCTCAGCACCCTCCTCCCGCCCTGTGGTGAAACAGATGTCCCTTTCTCCAAAAATGTACTCAATGGGACCGTAACGTTGCAACCACACACAAGATGACCTGCTGAGAGGAAAAATCAAGTTAGTACATTTCAAACATGAAAAAGGTCATTTTATACTCAACATGAAAAACCAAAATTCCAAAAGTATAAAGCATACAAAAATGCTTACCAAAGAGAGGAAATGTATCGTGCTCAGCTCCCTCCTCCCGCCCTGTGGTGCAACAGATGTCCCTTTCTCCAAAAATGTACTCAATGGGACGGTAACCTTGCAACCACACACAAGTTGACCTGCTGTGGGAAAAATCAAGTTAGTACATTTCAAACATGAAAAAGGTCATTTCAAACTCAACATGAACAACCAAAATTCCGAAGGTATAAAACATACAAAAATGCTTACCAAAGAGAGAAAATGAATCATGCTCGGCACCCTCCTCCCGCCCTGTGGTGCAACAGATGTCCCTTTCTCCAAATATGTACTCAATGGGACCGTAACGTTGCAACCACACACAAGTTGACCTGCTGTGCGGAAAAATCAAGTTAGTACATTTCAAACATGAAAAAGGTCATTTTATACTCAACATGAAAAACCAAAATTCCAAAAGTATAAAACATACAAAAATGCTTACCAAAGAGAGATTATGTATCGTGCTCGGCACCCTCCTCCCACCCTGTGGTGCAACTTATGTCCCTTTTCTCCAAAAATGTACTCAATGGGACGGTAACGTTGCAACCACACACAAGTTGACCTGCTTAGAGGAAAAATCAAGTTAGTACATTTCAAACATGAAAAGGGTCATTTCAAACTCAACAAGAAAAACCAAAATTCCAAAGGTATAAAACAAACAAAAATGCTTACCAAAGAGAGAAATGGAATCGTGCTCGGCATCCTCCTCCCGCCCTGTGGTGCAACAGATGTCCCTTTCTCCAAAAATGTACTCAATGGGACCGTAACGTTGCAACCACACACAAGTTGACCTGCTGTTAGGAAAAATCAAGGTAGTACATTTCAAACATGAAAAAGGTCATTTTATACTCAACATGAAAAACCAAAATTCCAAAAGTATAAAACATACAAATATGCTTACCAAAGAGAGAAAATGAATCATGCTCTACACCCTCCTCCCGCCCTGTGGTGCAACAGATGTCCCTTTATCCAAAAATGTACTCAATGGGACCGTAAAGTTGCAACCACACACAAGTTGACCTGCTGCGAGGAAAAATCAAGGTAGTACATTTCAAACATGAAAAAGGTCATTTTATACTCAATATGAAAAACCAAATTTCCAAAAGTATAAAACATAAAAAAATCCTTACCAAAGAGAGAGTATGTATCGTGCTCCCCACCCTCCTCCCGCCCTGTGGTGCAAGAGATGTCCCTTTCTCCAAAAATGTACTCAATGGGACGGTAACGTTGCAACCACACACAGGTTCACCTGCTGCGAGGAAAAATCAAGTTAGTACATTCCAAACATGAAAAAGGTCATTTCAAACCCAACATGAAAAACCAAAATTAAAAAAGGAATGAAACGTAAAAAAACGCTTACCAAAGAGAGAAATTGTATCATGCTCAGCACCCAACTCCCACCCTGTGGTGAACAGATGTCCGTTTCTCCAAAAATGTAGTCAATGGGACGGTAACATTGCAACCACACACAAGTTTACCTTCTGTGAGGAAAAATCAAGTTAGTACATTTCAAACATGAAAAAGGTCATTTTATACTCAACATGAAACACCAAAATTCCGATGTCCCTTTCTCCAAAAATGTACTCAAGGTGAGCGTAGCGTTGCAACGACACCCAAGTTGACCACCTGTGAGGAAAAATCAAGTTAGTACATTTCAAACATGAAAAGGGTCATTTTAAACTCAGCAGGAAAAAGCAAAATTCCAAAAGTATAAAACATACAAAAATGCTTACCAAAGAGAGGAAATGTAACGTGCTCCACACCCTCCTCCCGACCTGTGGTGCAACAGATGTCCCTTTCTCCAAAAATGTACTCAATGGGACCGTAACGTTGAAACCACACACAAGTTGACCTGCTGCGAGGAAAAATCAAGTTAGTACATTTCAAACATGAAAAAGGTCATTTCAAACTCAACATGAAAAACCAAAATTTCAAAAGTATAAAACATAAAAAAATGCTTACCAAAGATGGAAAATGTATCGTGCTCAGCACCCTCCTCCCGCCCTGTGGTGCAACAGATGTCCCTTTCTCCAAAACTGTACTCAATGGGACGGTAACGTTGCAACCACACACAAATTGACCTGCTGTGAAGAAAAATCAAGTTAGTACAATTCAAACATCAATAGAGTCATTTTAAACTCAACAGGAAAAAGCAAAATTCCAAAAGTATAAAGCATAACACATTGCTTACCAAAGAGGGAATATGTATCGTGCTCCCCATCCTCCTCCTGCCTTGTGGTGCAACAGATGTCCCTTTCCCCAAAAATGTACTCAATGGGACCGTAAAGTTGCAACCACACACAAGTTGATCTGCTGTGAGGAAAAATCGAGGTAGTACATATCAAACATGAAAAAGATCATTTTCTACTCAACATGAAAAACCAAAATTCCAATAGTATAAAACAAAAGAAAATGCTTACCAAAGAGCAAAATGTATCGTGCTCCGCACCCTCCTCCCGCCCTGTGGTGCAACAGATGTCCCTTTCTCCAAAACTGTACTCAATGGGACGGTAACGTTGCAACCACACACAAGTTGACCTGCTGTGAGGAAAAATCAAAATAGTACATTTCAATCATGAAAAAGGTCATTTTATACTCAACATGAAACACCAAAATTCCGATGTCCCTTTCTCCAAAAATGTACTCAATGGGAACGTAGCGTTGCAACCACACACAAGTTGACCTGCTGTGAGGAAAAATCAAGTTAGTACATTTCAAACATGAAAAGGGTCACTTTAAACTCAAGAGGAAAATGCAAAATTCCAAAAGTATAAAACATAACATATTGCTTACCAAAGAGGGAATATGTATCGTGCTCCCCACACTCCTCCCGCCTCCTGGTGCAACAGATGTCCCTTTCTCAAAAAATGTACTAAATGGGACCGTAACGTTGCAACCACACACAAGTTGACTTCCTGCGAGGAAAAATCAAGTCAGTACATTTTAAACATGAAAAAGGTCATTTCAAAGTCAACATGAAAAACCAAAATTCCAAAAGTATAATACATACAAAAATGCTTACCAAAGAGAGAAAATGTATCGTGCTCAGCTCCCTCCTCCCGCCCTGTGGTGCAACAGATATCCCTTTCTCCATAAATGTACTCAATGGGACGGTAACATTGCAACCACACACAAGTTGACCTGCTGTGGGAAAAATCAAGTTAGTACATTTCAAACATGAAAAAGGTCATTTCAAACTCAACATGAAAAACCAAAATTCCAAAGGTATAAAACATACAAAAATGCTTACCAAAGAGAGAAAATGAATCGTGCTCGGCACCCTCCTCCCGCCCTGTGGTGCAACACATGTCCCTTTCTCCAAAAATGTACTCAATGGGACCGTAACGTTGCAACCACACACAAGTTGACCTGCTGTGAGGAAATATCAAGGTAGTACATTTCAAACATGAAAAAAGCCATTTTATACTCACAATGAAAAACCAATATTCCAAAAGTATAAAACATAAAAAAATGCTTACCAAAGAGAGAAAATGTATCGTGCTCAGCACCCTCCTCCCGCCCTGTGGTGCAACAGATGTCCCTTTCTCCAAAACTGTACTCAATGGGACAGTAACGTTGCAACCACACACAAGTTGACCTGCTGCGAGAAAAAATCAAGTTAGTACAATTCAAACATCAATAGAGTCATTTTAAACTCTACAGGAAAAAGCAAAATTCCAAAAGTATAGAACATAACACATTGCTTACCAAAGAGGGAATATGTATCGTGCTCCCCACCCTCCTCCTGCCTTGTGGTACAACAGATGTCCCTTTCCCCAAAAATGTACTCAATGGGACCGTAGAGTTGCAACCACACACAAGTTGATCTGCTGTGAGGAAAAATCGAGGTAGTACATTTCAAACATGAAAAAGATCATTTTCTACTCAACATGAAAAACCAAAATTCCGAAAGTATAAAAAAAAAGAAAATGCTTACCAAAGAGAGAAAATGTATCGTGCTCAGCACCCTCCTGCCGCCCTGTGGTGAAACAGATGTCCCTTTCTCCAAAAATGTACTCAATGGGACCGTAACGTTGCAACCACACACAAGATGACCTGCTGAGAGGAAAAATCAAGTTAGTACATTTCAAACATGAAAAAGGTCATTTTATACTCAACATGAAAAACCAAAATTCCAAAAGTATAAAGCATACAAAAATGCTTACCAAAGAGAGGAAATGTATCACGCTCAGCACCCTCCTCCCGCCCTGTGGTGAAACAGATGTCCCTTTCTCCAAAAATGTACTCAATGGGACCGTAACGTTGCAACCACACACAAGATGACCTGCTGAGAGGAAAAATCAAGTTAGTACATTTCAAACATGAAAAAGGTCATTTTATACTCAACATGAAAAACCAAAATTCCAAAAGTATAAAGCATACAAAAATGCTTACCAAAGAGAGGAAATGTATCATGCTCAGCACCCTCCTCCCGCCCTGTGGTGAAACAGATGTCCCTTTCTCCAAAAATGTACTCAATGGGACCGTAACGTTGCAACCACACACAAGATGACCTGCTGAGAGGAAAAATCAAGTTAGTACATTTCAAACATGAAAAAGGTCATTTTATACTCAACATGAAAAACCAAAATTCCAAAAGTATAAAGCATACAAAAATGCTTACCAAAGAGAGGAAATGTATCACGCTCAGCACCCTCCTCCCGCCCTGTGGTGCAACAGATGTCCCTTTCTGCAAAAATGTACTCAATGGGACCGTAACGTTGCAACCACACACAAGATGACCTGCTGAGAGGAAAAATCAAGTTAGTACATTTCAAACATGAAAAAGGTCATTTTATACTAAACAAGAAACACCAAAATTCCGATGTCCCTTTCTCCAAAAATGTACTCAATGGGAGCGTAGCGTTGCAACCACACACAAGTTGACCTGATGTGAGGAAAAATCAAGTTAGTACATTTCAAACATGAAAAAGGTCATTTTAAACTCAACATGAAAAAGCAAAATTCCAAAAGTATAAAACATAAAAAATTGCTTACCAAGGACAGAAAATGTATCGTGCTCCCCACCCTCCTCCCGCCCTGTGGTGCAACAGATGTCCCTTTCTCCAAAAATGTACTCAATGGGACCGTAACGTTGCAACCACACACAAGTTGACCTGCCTTGAGGAAAAATCAAGTTAGTACATTTCAAACATGAAAAAGGTCATTTTATACTCAACATGAAACACCAAAATTCCAAAAGTATAAAAAATACAAAAATGCTTACCAAAGAGAGGAAATGTATCGAGCTCCACACCCTCCTCCAGCCCTGTGGTGCAACTGATGTCCCTTTCTCCAAAAATGTACTCAATGGGAGCGTAGCGTTGCAACCACACACAAGTTGACCTGATGTGAGGAAATATCAAGTTAGTACATTTCAAACATGAAAAAGGTCATTTTACACTCAACATGAAAAACCAAAATTCCAAAAGTATAAAACATAAAAAAATGCTTACCAAAGAGAGAAAATGTATCGTGCTCCACACCCTCCTCCCGCCCTGTGGTGCAACAGATGTCCCTTTCTACAAAAATGTACCCAATGGGAGCGTAGCGTTGCAACCACACACAAGTTGACCTGATGTGAGGAAAAATCAAGTTAGAACATTTCAAACATGAAAAAGGTCATTTTAAACTCAACATGAAAAAGCAAAATTCCAAAAGTATAAAACATAAAAACATGCTTACCAAAGAGAGATTATGTATCGTGCTCAGCACCCTCCTCCCGCCCTGTGGTGCAACAGATCTCCCTTTCTCCAAAAATGTACTCAATGGGACCGTAACGTTGCAACCACACACAAGTTGACCTGCTGTGAGAAAGAATCGAGGTAGTACATCTCAAACATGAAAAAGGTCATTTCAAATTCAACATGAAAAACCAAAATTCCAAAAGTATAAAACATACAAAAATGCTTACCAAAGAGAGGAAATGTATCGTGCTCAGCACCCTCCTCTCGCCCTGTGGTGAACAGATGTCCCTTTCTCCAAAAATGTACTCAATGGGACGGTAACGTTGCAAACACACACAAGCTGAATTGCCTTGAAAAAACATCAAGGTAGTACATTTCAAACATGAAAATGGTCATTTTATACTCAACATGTAAAACCAAAATTCCAAAAGTATAAAACATAAAAAAAAATGCTTACCAAAGAGAGAAAATATATCGTGCTCCACACCCTCCTCCCGCCCTGTGGTGCAACAGATGTCACTTTCTCCAAAAATGTACTCAATGGGACCGTAACGTTGCAACCACACACAAGTTGACCTGCCTTGAAAAAAAATCAAGGCAGTGCATTTCAAACATGAAAAAGGTCATTTTATACTCAACATGAAAAACCAAAATTCCAAAAGTATAAAACATACAAAAATGCTTACCAAAGAGAGAAAATGTATCGTGCTCCACACCCTCCTCCCGCCCTGTGGTGCCACAGATGTCCCTTTGTCCAAAAATGTACTCAATGGGACGGTAACGTTGCAACCGCACACAAGTTGACCTGCCTTGAACAAAAATCAAGGCAGTGCATTTCAAACAGGAAAAAGGTCATTTTATACTCAAAATGAAAAACCAAAACTCCAAAAGTATAAAACATACAAAAATGCTTACCAAAGAGAGATTATGAATCGTGCTCAGCACCCTCCTTCCGCCCTGTGGTGCAACAGATGTCCCTTTCTCCAAAAATGTACTCAATGGGACCGTAACAATGCAAGCACACACAAGTGGACCTGCCTTGAAAAAACATCAAGGTAGTACATTTCAAACATGAAAAAGGTCATTTTATACTCAACATGAAAAACCAAAATTCCAAAAGCATAAAACATAAAATAATGCTTACCAAAGAGAGAAAATGTATCGTGCTCAGCACCCTCCTACCGCCCTGTGGTGCAACAGATGTCCCTTTCTCCAAAAATGTACTCAATGGGACCGTAACATTGCAACCACACCCAAGTTGACCTGCTGTGACGAAAAATCGAAGTAGTACATTTCAAACATGAAAAAAGCCATTTTATACTCACAATGAAAAACCAATATTCCAAAAGTATAAAACATAAGAAAATGCTTACCAAAGAGAGAAAATGTATCGTGCTCTACACCCTCCTCCCGCCCTGTAGTGCAACAGATGTCCGTTTCTCCAAAAATGTACACAATGGGACGGTAACGTTGCAACCACACACAAGTTGACCTGCCTTGAAAAACATCAAGGTAGTACATTTCAAACATGAAAAAGGTCATTTTATACTCAACATGAAAAACCAAAATTCCAAAAGTATAAAACATAAAAAAATGCTTACCAAAGAGAGAAAATGTATCGCGCTCCACACCCTCCTCCCGCCCTATGGTGCAACAGATGTCCCTTTCTCCAAAAATGTACTCAATGGGACCGTAACGTTGCAACCACACACAAATCGACCTGCCTTGAAAAAAAATCAGGGCAGTGCATTTCAAACATGAAAAAGGTCATTTTATACTCAACATAAAAAACCAAAATTCCAAAAGTATTAAACATACAAACATGCTTACCAAAGAGAGAAAATGTATCGTGCTCAGCACCCTCCTGCCGCACTGTGGTGCAACAGATGTCCCTTTCTCCAAAAATGTACTCAATGGGACCGTAACGTTGCAACCACACACAAGTTGACTTGCTGCGAGGAAAAATCAAGTTAGTACATTTCAAACATGAAAAATGTCATTTCAAACTCAACATCAAAAACCAAAAATAGAAAAGTATAAAACATACAAAAATGCTTACCAAAGAGTGAAAATGTATCGTGCTCAGCACCCTCCTCCCGCCCTGTGGTGCAACAGATGTCCCTTTCTCCAAAAATGTATTCAATGGGACCGTAACGTTGCAACCACACACAAGTTGACCTGCTGCGAGGAAAAAACAAATTAGTACATTTCAAACATGAAAAAGGTAATTTCAAACTTAAAATGAAAAACCAAAATTTCAAAAGTATAAAACATAAAAAAATGCTTACCAAAGAGAGAAAATGTATCATGCTCAGCACCCTCCTCCCGCCCTGTGGTGCAACAGATGTCCCTTTCTCCAAAACTGTACTCAATGGGACAGTAACGTTGCAACCACACACAAGTTGACCTGCTGCGAGGAAAAATCAAGTTAGTACAATTCAAACATCAATAGAGTCATTTTAAACTCTACAGGAAAAAGCAAAATTCCAAAAGTATAGAACATAACACATTGCTTACCAAAGAGGGAATATGTATCGTGCTCCCCACCCTCCTCCTGCCTTGTGGTACAACAGATGTCCCTTTCCCCAAAAATGTACTCAATGGGACCGTAGAGTTGCAACCACACACAAGTTGATCTGCTGTGAGGAAAAATCGAGGTAGTACATTTCAACCATGAAAAAGATCATTTTCTACTCAACATGAAAAACCAAAATTCCGAAAGTATAAAACAAAAGAAAATGCTTACCAGAGAGAGAAAATGTATCGTGCTCAGCACCCTCCTGCCGCCCTGTGGTGCAACAGATGTCCCTTTCTCCAAAAATGTACTCAATGGGACCGTAACATTGCAACCACACACAAGTTGACCTGCTGCGAGGAAACATCAAGTTAGTACATTTCAAACATGAAAAAGGTCATTTCAAACTCAACATGAAAAACCAAAATTCCAAAAGTATAAAATATAAAAAAAATGCTTACCAAAGAGAGAAAATGTATCGTGCTCAGCTCCCTCCTCCCGCCCTGTGGTGCAACAGATGTCCCTTTCTCCAAAAATGTACTCAATGGGACGGTAACCTTGCAACCACACACAAGTTGACCTGCTGTGGGAAAAATCAAGTTAGTACATTTCAAACATGAAAAAGGTCATTTCAAACTCAACATGAACAACCAAAATTCCAAAGGTATAAAACATACAAAAATGCTTACCAAAGAGAGAAAATGAATCGTGCTCGGCACCCTCCTCCCGCCCTGTGGTGCAACAGATGTCCCTTTCTCCAAATATGTACTCAATGGGACCGTAACGTTGCAACCACACACAAGTTGACCTGCTGTGTGGAAAAATCAAGTTAGTACATTTCAAACATGAAAAAGGTCATTTTATACTCAACATGAAAAACCAAAATTCCAAAAGTATAAAACATACAAAAATGCTTACCAAAGAGAGATTATGTATCGTGCTCGGCACCCTCCTCCCACCCTGTGGTGCAACTTATGTCCCTTTTCTCCAAAAATGTACTCAATGGGACGGTAACGTTGCAACCACACACAAGTTGACCTGCTGTGGGAAAAAAAAGTTAGTACATTTCAAACATGAAAAGGGTCATTTCAAACTCAACAAGAAAAACCAAAATTCCAAAGGTATAAAACAAACAAAAATGCTTACCAAAGAGAGAAATGGAATCGTGCTCGGCATCCTCCTCCCGCCCTGTGGTGCAACAGATGTCCCTTTCTCCAAAAATGTACTCAATGGGACCGTAACGTTGCAACCACACACAAGTTGACCTGCTGTGAGGAAAAATCAAGGTAGTACATTTCAAACATGAAAAAGGTCATTTTATACTCAACATGAAAAACCAAAATTCCAAAAGTATAAAACATACAAAAATGCTTACCAAAGAGAGAAAATGAATCATGCTCTACACCCTCCTCCCGCCCTGTGGTGCAACAGATGTCCCTTTCTCCAAAAATGTACTCAATGGGACCATAAAGTTGCAACCACACACAAGTTGACCTGCTGCGAGGAAAAATCAAGGTAGTACATTTCAAACATGAAAAAGGTCATTTTATACTCAATATGAAAAACCAAATTTCCAAAAGTATAAAACATAAAAAAATCCTTACCAAAGAGAGAGTATGTATCGTGCTCCCCACCCTCCTCCCGCCCTGTGGTGCAAGAGATGTCCCTTTCTCCAAAAATGTACTCAATGGGACCGTAACGTTGAAACCACACACAAGTTGACCTGCTGCGAGGAAAAATCAAGTTAGTACATTCCAAACATGAAAAAGGTCATTTCAAACCCAACATGAAAAACCAAAATTAAAAAAGAATGAAACGTAAAAAAACGCTTACCAAAGAGAGAAATTGTATCATGCTCAGCACCCAACTCCCACCCTGTGGTGAACAGATGTCCGTTTCTCCAAAAATGTAGTCAATGGGACGGTAACATTGCAACCACACACAAGTTTACCTTCTGTGAGGAAAAATCAAGTTAGTACATTTCAAACATGAAAAAGGTCATTTTATACTCAACATGAAACACCAAAATTCCGATGTCCCTTTCTCCAAAAATGTACTCAAGGTGAGCGTAGCGTTGCAACGACACCCAAGTTGACCACCTGTGAGGAAAAATCAAGTTAGTACATTTCAAACATGAAAAGGGTCATTTTAAACTCAGCAGGAAAAAGCAAAATTCCAAAAGTATAAAACATACAAAAATGCTTACCAAAGAGAGGAAATGTAACGTGCTCCACACCCTCCTCCCGACCTGTGGTGCAACAGATGTCCCTTTCTCCAAAAATGTACTCAATGGGACCGTAACGTTGAAACCACACACAAGTTGACCTGCTGCGAGGAAAAATCAAGTTAGTACATTTCAAACATGAAAAAGGTCATTTCAAACTCAACATGAAAAACCAAAATTTCAAAAGTATAAAACATAAAAAAATGCTTACCAAAGATGGAAAATGTATCGTGCTCAGCACCCTCCTCCCGCCCTGTGGTGCAACAGATGTCCCTTTCTCCAAAACTGTACTCAATGGGACGGTAACGTTGCAACCACACACAAATTGACCTGCTGTGAAGAAAAATCAAGTTAGTACAATTCAAACATCAATAGAGTCATTTTAAACTCAACAGGAAAAAGCAAAATTCCAAAAGTATAAAGCATAACACATTGCTTACCAAAGAGGGAATATGTATCGTGCTCCCCATCCTCCTCCTGCCTTGTGGTGCAACAGATGTCCCTTTCCCCAAAAATGTACTCAATGGGACCGTAAAGTTGCAACCACACACAAGTTGATCTGCTGTGAGGAAAAATCGAGGTAGTACATATCAAACATGAAAAAGATCATTTTCTACTCAACATGAAAAACCAAAATTCCAATAGTATAAAACAAAAGAAAATGCTTACCAAAGAGCAAAATGTATCGTGCTCCGCACCCTCCTCCCGCCCTGTGGTGCAACAGATGTCCCTTTCTCCAAAACTGTACTCAATGGGACGGTAACGTTGCAACCACACACAAGTTGACCTGCTGTGAGGAAAAATCAAAATAGTACATTTCAATCATGAAAAAGGTCATTTTATACTCAACATGAAACACCAAAATTCCGATGTCCCTTTCTCCAAAAATGTACTCAATGGGAACGTAGCGTTGCAACCACACACAAGTTGACCTGCTGTGAGGAAAAATCAAGTTAGTACATTTCAAACATGAAAAGGGTCACTTTAAACTCAAGAGGAAAATGCAAAATTCCAAAAGTATAAAACATAACATATTGCTTACCAAAGAGGGAATATGTATCGTGCTCCCCACACTCCTCCCGCCTCGTGGTGCAACAGATGTCCCTTTCTCAAAAAATGTACTAAATGGGACCGTAACGTTGCAACCACACACAAGTTGACTTCCTGCGAGGAAAAATCAAGTCAGTACATTTTAAACATGAAAAAGGTCATTTCAAAGTCAACATGAAAAACCAAAATTCCAAAAGTATAATACATACAAAAATGCTTACCAAAGAGAGAAAATGTATCGTGCTCAGCTCCCTCCTCCCGCCCTGTGGTGCAACAGATATCCCTTTCTCCATAAATGTACTCAATGGGACGGTAACATTGCAACCACACACAAGTTGACCTGCTGTGGGAAAAATCAAGTTAGTACATTTCAAACATGAAAAAGGTCATTTCAAACTCAACATGAAAAACCAAAATTCCAAAGGTATAAAACATACAAAAATGCTTACCAAAGAGAGAAAATGAATCGTGCTCGGCACCCTCCTCCCGCCCTGTGGTGCAACACATGTCCCTTTCTCCAAAAATGTACTCAATGGGACCGTAACGTTGCAACCACACACAAGTTGACCTGCTGTGAGGAAATATCAAGGTAGTACATTTCAAACATGAAAAAAGCCATTTTATACTCACAATGAAAAACCAATATTCCAAAAGTATAAAACATAAAAAAATGCTTACCAAAGAGAGAAAATGTATCGTGCTCAGCACCCTCCTCCCGCCCTGTGGTGCAACAGATGTCCCTTTCTCCAAAACTGTACTCAATGGGACAGTAACGTTGCAACCACACACAAGTTGACCTGCTGCGAGGAAAAATCAAGTTAGTACAATTCAAACATCAATAGAGTCATTTTAAACTCTACAGGAAAAAGCAAAATTCCAAAAGTATAGAACATAACACATTGCTTACCAAAGAGGGAATATGTATCGTGCTCCCCACCCTCCTCCTGCCTTGTGGTACAACAGATGTCCCTTTCCCCAAAAATGTACTCAATGGGACCGTAGAGTTGCAACCACACACAAGTTGATCTGCTGTGAGGAAAAATCGAGGTAGTACATTTCAAACATGAAAAAGATCATTTTCTACTCAACATGAAAAACCAAAATTCCGAAAGTATAAAAAAAAAGAAAATGCTTACCAAAGAGAGAAAATGTATCGTGCTCAGCACCCTCCTGCCGCCCTGTGGTGAAACAGATGTCCCTTTCTCCAAAAATGTACTCAATGGGACCGTAACGTTGCAACCACACACAAGATGACCTGCTGAGAGGAAAAATCAAGTTAGTACATTTCAAACATGAAAAAGGTCATTTTATACTCAACATGAAAAACCAAAATTCCAAAAGTATAAAGCATACAAAAATGCTTACCAAAGAGAGGAAATGTATCACGCTCAGCACCCTCCTCCCGCCCTGTGGTGAAACAGATGTCCCTTTCTCCAAAAATGTACTCAATGGGACCGTAACGTTGCAACCACACACAAGATGACCTGCTGAGAGGAAAAATCAAGTTAGTACATTTCAAACATGAAAAAGGTCATTTTATACTCAACATGAAAAACCAAAATTCCAAAAGTATAAAGCATACAAAAATGCTTACCAAAGAGAGGAAATGTATCATGCTCAGCACCCTCCTCCCGCCCTGTGGTGAAACAGATGTCCCTTTCTCCAAAAATGTACTCAATGGGACAGTAACGTTGCAACCACACACAAGATGACCTGCTGAGAGGAAAAATCAAGTTAGTACATTTCAAACATGAAAAAGGTCATTTTATACTCAACATGAAAAACCAAAATTCCAAAAGTATAAAGCATACAAAAATGCTTACCAAAGAGAGGAAATGTATCACGCTCAGCACCCTCCTCCCGCCCTGTGGTGCAACAGATGTCCCTTTCTCCAAAAATGTACTCAATGGGACCGTAACGTTGCAACCACACACAAGATGACCTGCTGAGAGGAAAAATCAAGTTAGTACATTTCAAACATGAAAAAGGTCATTTTATACTCAACATGAAAAACCAAAATTCCAAAAGTATAAAGCATACAAAAATGCTTACCAAAGAGAGGAAATGTATCATGCTCAGCACCCTCCTCCCGCCCTGTGGTGAAACAGATGTCCCTTTCTCCAAAAATGTACTCAATGGGACCGTAACGTTGCAACCACACACAAGATGACCTGCTGAGAGGAAAAATCAAGTTAGTACATTTCAAACATGAAAAAGGTCATTTTATACTCAACATGAAAAACCAAAATTCCAAAAGTATAAAGCATACAAAAATGCTTACCAAAGAGAGGAAATGTATCACGCTCAGCACCCTCCTCCCGCCCTGTGGTGAAACAGATGTCCCTTTCTCCAAAAATGTACTCAATGGGACCGTAACGTTGCAACCACACACAAGATGACCTGCTGAGAGGAAAAATCAAGTTAGTACATTTCAAACATGAAAAAGGTCATTTTATACTCAACATGAAAAACCAAAATTCCAAAAGTATAAAGCATACAAAAATGCTTACCAAAGAGAGGAAATGTATCACGCTCAGCACCCTCCTCCCGCCCTGTGGTGAAACAGATGTCCCTTTCTCCAAAAATGTACTCAATGGGACCGTAACGTTGCAACCACACACAAGATGACCTGCTGAGAGGAAAAATCAAGTTAGTACATTTCAAACATGAAAAAGGTCATTTTATACTCAACATGAAAAACCAAAATTCCAAAAGTATAAAGCATACAAAAATGCTTACCAAAGAGAGGAAATGTATCACGCTCAGCACCCTCCTCCCGCCCTGTGGTGCAACAGATGTCCCTTTCTCCAAAAATGTACTCAATGGGACCGTAACGTTGGAACCACACACAAGATGACCTGCTGAGAGGAAAAATCAAGTTAGTACATTTCAAACATGAAAAAGGTCATTCTATACTCAACATGAAAAACCAAAATTCCAAAAGTATAAAGCATACAAAAATGCTTACCAAAGAGAGGAAATGTATCACGCTCAGCACCCTCCTCCCGCCCTGTGGTGCAACAGATGTCCCTTTCTCCAAAAATGTACTCAATGGGACCGTAACGTTGCTACCACACACAAGATGACCTGCTTAGAGGAAAAATCAAGTTAGTACATTTCAAACATGAAAAAGGTCATTTTATACTCAACATGAAAAACCAAAATTCCAAAAGTATAAAGCATACAAAAATGCTTACCAAAGAGAGGAAATGTATCACGCTCAGCACCCTCCTCACGCCCTGTGGTGCAACGGATGTCCCTTTCTCCAAAAATGTACTCAATGGGACCGTAACGTTGGAACCACACACAAGATGACCTGCTGAGAGGAAAAATCAAGTTAGTACATTTCAAACATGAAAAAGGTCATTTTATACTCAACATGAAAAACCAAAATTCCAAAAGTATAAAGCATACAAAAATGCTTACCAAAGAGAGGAAATGTATCACGCTCAGCACCCTCCTCTCGCCCTGTGGTGAAACAGATGTCCCTTTCTCCAAAAATGTACTCAATGGGACCGTAACGTTGCAACCACACACAAGATGACCTGCTGAGAGGAAAAATCAAGTTAGTACATTTCAAACATGAAAAAGGTCATTTTATACTCAACATGAAAAACCAAAATTCCAAAAGTATAAAGCATACAAAAATGCTTACCAAAGAGAGGAAATGTATCACGCTCAGCACCCTCCTCACGCCCTGTGGTGCAACAGATGTCCCTTTCTCCAAAAATGTACTCAATGGGACCGTAACGTTGCAACCACACACAAGATGACCTGCTGAGAGGAAAAATCAAGTTAGTACATTTCAAACATGAAAAAGGTCATTTTATACTCAACATGAAAAACCAAAATTCCAAAAGTATAAAGCATACAAAAATGCTTACCAAAGAGAGGAAATGTATCACGCTCAGCACCCTCCTCCCGCCCTGTGGTGAAACAGATGTCCCTTTCTCCAAAAATGTACTCAATGGGACCGTAACGTTGCAACCACACAGAAGATGACCTGCATAGAGGAAAAATCAAGTTAGTACATTTCAAACATGAAAAAGGTCATTTTATACTCAACATGAAAAACCAAAATTCCAAAAGTATAAAGCATACAAAAATGCTTACCAAAGAGAGGAAATGTATCACGCTCAGCACCCTCCTCATGCCCTGTGGTGCAACGGATGTCCCTTTCTCCAAAAATGTACTCAATGGGACCGTAACGTTGGAACCACACACAAGATGACCTGCTGAGAGGAAAAATCAAGTTAGTACATTTCAAACATGAAAAAGGTCATTTTATACTCAACATGAAAAACCAAAATTCCAAAAGTATAAAACATACAAAAATGCTTACCAAAGAGAGGAAATGTATCACGCTCAGCACCCTCCTCACGCCCTGTGGTGCAACAGATGTCCCTTTCTCCAAAAATGTACTCAATGGGACCGTAACGTTGCAACCACACACAAGATGACCTGCTGAGAGGAAAAATCAAGTTAGTACATTTCAAACATGAAAAAGGTCATTTTATACTCAACATGAAAAACCAAAATTCCAAAAGTATAAAGCATACAAAAATGCTTACCAAAGAGAGGAAATGTATCACGCTCAGCACCCTCCTCCCGCCCTGTGGTGAAACAGATGTCCCTTTCTCCAAAAATGTACTCAATGGGACCGTAACGTTGCAACCACACACAAGATGTCCTGCTTAGAGGAAAAATCAAGTTAGTACATTTCAAACATGAAAAAGGTCATTTTATACTCAACATGAAAAACCAAAATTCCAAAAGTATAAAGCATACAAAAATGCTTACCAAAGAGAGGAAATGTATCACGCTCAGCACCCTCCTCCCGCCCTGTGGTGCAACAGATGTCCCTTTCTCCAAAAATGTACTCAATGGGACCGTAACGTTGCAACCACACACAAGATGTCCTGCTTAGAGGAAAAATCAAGTTAGTACATTTCAAACATGAAAAAGGTCATTTTATACTCAACATGAAAAACCAAAATTCCAAAAGTATAAAACATACAAAAATGCTTACCAAAGAGAGGAAATGTATCACGCTCAGCACCCTCCTCACGCCCTGTGGTGCAACAGATGTCCCTTTCTCCAAAAATGTACTCAATGGGACCGTAACGTTGGAACCACACACAAGATGTCCTGCTTAGAGGAAAAATCAAGTTAGTACATTTCAAACATGAAAAAGGTCATTTTATACTCAAAATGAAAAACCAAAATTCCAAAAGTATAAAGCATACAAAAATGCTTACCAAAGAGAGGAAATGTATCACGCTCAGCACCCTCCTCCCGCCCTGTGGTGAAACAGATGTCCCTTTCTCCAAAAATGTACTCAATGGGACCGTAACGTTGCAACCACACACAAGATGTCCTGCTTAGAGGAAAAATCAAGTTAGTACATTTCAAACATGAAAAAGGTCATTTTATACTCAACATGAAAAACCAAAATTCCAAAAGTATGAAACATACAAAAATGCTTACCAAAGAGAGGAAATGTATCACGCTCAGCACCCTCCTCACGCCCTGTGGTGAAACAGATGTCCCTTTCTCCAAAAATGTACTCAATGGGACCGTAACGTTGCAACCACACACAACACGACCTGCTTAGAGGAAAAATCAAGTTAGTACATTTCAAACATGAAAAAGGTCATTTTATACTCAACATGAAAAACCAAAATTCCAAAAGTATAAAGCATACAAAAATGCTTACCAAAGAGAGGAAATGTATCACGCTCAGCACCCTCCTCCCGCCCTGTGGTGAAACAGATGTCCCTTTCTCCAAAAATGTACTCAAAGGGACCGTAACGTTGCAACCACACACAAGATGTCCTGCTTAGAGGAAAAATCAAGTTAGTACATTTCAAACATGAAAAAGGGGCATTTTATACTCAACATGAAAAACCAAAATTCCAAAAGTATAAAACATACAAAAATGCTTACCAAAGAGAGGAAATGTATCACGCTCAGCACCCTCCTCACGCCCTGTGGTGCAACAGATGTTCTTTCTCCAAAAATGTACTCAATGGGACCGTAACGTTGGAACCACACACAAGATGTCCTGCTTAGAGGAAAAATCAAGTTAGTACATTTCAAACATGAAAAAGGTCATTTTATACTCAACATGAAAAACCAAAATTCCAAAAGTATAAAGCATACAAAAATGCTTACCAAAGAGAGGAAATGTATCACGCTCAGCACCCTCCTCACGCCCTGTGGTGCAACAGATGTCCCTTTCTCCAAAAATGTACTCAATGGGACCGTAACGTTGGAACCACACACAAGATGTCCTGCTTAGAGGAAAAATCAAGTTAGTACATTTCAAACATGAAAAAGGTCATTTTATACTCAACATGAAAAACCAAAATTCCAAAAGTATAAAGCATACAAAAATGCTTACCAAAGAGAGGAAATGTATCACGCTCAGCACCCTCCTCACGCCCTGTGGTGCAACAGATGTCCCTTTCTCCAAAAATGTACTCAATGGGACCGTAACGTTGGAACCACACACAAGATGTCCTGCTTAGAGGAAAAATCAAGTTAGTACATTTCAAACATGAAAAAGGTCATTTTATACTCAACATGAAAAACCAAAATTCCAAAAGTATAAAGCATACAAAAATGCTTACCAAAGAGAGGAAATGTATCACGCTCAGCACCCTCCTCACGCCCTGTGGTGCAACAGATGTCCCTTTCTCCAAAAATGTACTCAATGGGACCGTAACGTTGGAACCACACACAAGATGTCCTGCTTAGAGGAAAAATCAAGTTAGTACATTTCAAACATGAAAAAGGTCATTTTATACTCAACATGAAAAACCAAAATTCCAAAAGTATAAAGCATACAAAAATGCTTACCAAAGAGAGGAAATGTATCACGCTCAGCACCCTCCTCACGCCCTGTGGTGCAACAGATGTCCCTTTCTCCAAAAATGTACTCAATGGGACCGTAACGTTGGAACCACACACAAGATGTCCTGCTTAGAGGAAAAATCAAGTTAGTACATTTCAAACATGAAAAAGGTCATTTTATACTCAACATGAAAAACCAAAATTCCAAAAGTATAAAGCATACAAAAATGCTTACCAAAGAGAGGAAATTTATCACGCTCAGCACCCTCCTCACGCCCTGTGGTGCAACAGATGTCCCTTTCTCCAAAAATGTACTCAATGGGACCGTAACGTTGGAACCACACACAAGATGTCCTGCTTAGAGGAAAAATCAAGTTAGTACATTTCAAACATGAAAAAGGTCATTTTATACTCAACATGAAAAACCAAAATTCCAAAAGTATAAAGCATACAAAAATGCTTACCAAAGAGAGGAAATGTATCACGCTCAGCACCCTCCTCACGCCCTGTGGTGCAACAGATGTCCCTTTCTCCAAAAATGTACTCAATGGGACCGTAACGTTGGAACCACACACAAGATGTCCTGCTTAGAGGAAAAATCAAGTTAGTACATTTCAAACATGAAAAAGGTCATTTTATACTCAACATGAAAAACCAAAATTCCAAAAGTATAAAACATACAAAAATGCTTACCAAAGAGAGGAAATGTATCACGCTCAGCACCCTCCTCACGCCCTGTGGTGCAACAGATGTTCTTTCTCCAAAAATGTACTCAATGGGACCGTAACGTTGGAACCACACACAAGATGTCCTGCTTAGAGGAAAAATCAAGTTAGTACATTTCAAACATGAAAAAGGTCATTTTATACTCAACATGAAAAACCAAAATTCCAAAAGTATAAAGCATACAAAAATGCTTACCAAAGAGAGGAAATGTATCACGCTCAGCACCCTCCTCACGCCCTGTGGTGCAACAGATGTCCCTTTCTCCAAAAATGTACTCAATGGGACCGTAACGTTGGAACCACACACAAGATGTCCTGCTTAGAGGAAAAATCAAGTTAGTACATTTCAAACATGAAAAAGGTCATTTGATACTCAACATGAAAAACCAAAATTCCAAAAGTATAAAGCATACAAAAATGCTTACCAAAGAGAGGAAATGTATCACGCTCAGCACCCTCCTCACGCCCTGTGGTGCAACAGATGTCCCTTTCTCCAAAAATGTACTCAATGGGACCGTAACGTTGCAACCACACACAAGATGTCCTGCTTAGAGGAAAAATCAAGTTAGTACATTTCAAACATGAAAAAGGTCATTTTATACTCAACATGAAAAACCAAAATTCCAAAAGTATAAAGCATACAAAAATGCTTACCAAAGAGAGGAAATGTATCACGCTCAGCACCCTCCTCCCGCCCTGTGGTGAAACAGATGTCCCTTTCTCCAAAAATGTACTCAATGGGACCGTAACGTTGCAACCACACACAAGATGTCCTGCTTAGAGGAAAAATCAAGTTAGTACATTTCAAACATGAAAAAGGTCATTTTATACTCAACATGAAAAACCAAAATTCCAAAAGTATAAAGCATACAAAAATGCTTACCAAAGAGAGGAAATGTATCACGCTCAGCACCCTCCTCACGCCCTGTGGTGCAACAGATGTCCCTTTCTCCAAAAATGTACTCAATGGGACCGTAACGTTGGAACCACACACAAGATGTCCTGCTTAGAGGAAAAATCAAGTTAGTACATTTCAAACATGAAAAAGGTCATTTGATACTCAACATGAAAAACCAAAATTCCAAAAGTATAAAGCATACAAAAATGCTTACCAAAGAGAGGAAATGTATCACGCTCAGCACCCTCCTCACGCCCTGTGGTGCAACAGATGTCCCTTTCTCCAAAAATGTACTCAATGGGACCGTAACGTTGCAACCACACACAAGATGTCCTGCTTAGAGGAAAAATCAAGTTAGTACATTTCAAACATGAAAAAGGTCATTTTATACTCAACATGAAAAACCAAAATTCCAAAAGTATAAAGCATACAAAAATGCTTACCAAAGAGAGGAAATGTATCACGCTCAGCACCCTCCTCCCGCCCTGTGGTGAAACAGATGTCCCTTTCTCCAAAAATGTACTCAATGGGACCGTAACGTTGCAACCACACACAAGATGTCCTGCTTAGAGGAAAAATCAAGTTAGTACATTTCAAACATGAAAAAGGTCATTTTATACTCAACATGAAAAACCAAAATTCCAAAAGTATAAAGCATACAAAAATGCTTACCAAAGAGAGGAAATGTATCACGCTCAGCACCCTCCTCACGCCCTGTGGTGAAACAGATGTCCCTTTCTCCAAAAATGTACTCAATGGGACCGTAACGTTGCAACCACACACAAGATGTCCTGCTTAGAGGAAAAATCAAGTTAGTACATTTCAAACATGAAAAAGGTCATTTTATACTCAACATGAAAAACCAAAATTCCAAAAGTATAAAGCATACAAAAATGCTTACCAAAGAGAGGAAATGTATCACGCTCAGCACCCTCCTCCTGCCCTGTGGTGAAACAGATGTCCCTTTCTCCAAAAATGTACTCAATGGGACCGTAACGTTGCAACCACACACAAGATGTCCTGCTTAGAGGAAAAATCAAGTTAGTACATTTCAAACATGAAAAAGGTCATTTTATACTCAACATGAAAAACCAAAATTCCAAAAGTATAAAGCATACAAAAATGCTTACCAAAGAGAGGAAATGTATCACGCTCAGCACCCTCCTCCCGCCCTGTGGTGAAACAGATGTCCCTTTCTCCAAAAATGTACTCAATGGGACCGTAACGTTGCAACCACACACAAGATGACCTGCTTAGAGGAAAAATCAAGTTAGTACATTTCAAACATGAAAAAGGTCATTTTATACTCAACATGAAAAACCAAAATTCCAAAAGTATAAAGCATACAAAAATGCTTACCAAAGAGAGGAAATGTATCACGCTCAGCACCCTCCTCACGCCCTGTGGTGCAACGGATGTCCCTTTCTCCAAAAATGTACTCAATGGGACCGTAACGTTGCAACCACACACAAGATGACCTGCTGAGAGGAACAATCAAGTTAGTACATTTCAAACATGAAAAAGGTCATTTTATACTCAACATGAAAAACCAAAATTCCAAAAGTATAAAACATACAAAAATGCTTACCAAAGAGAGGAAATGTATCACGCTCAGCACCCTCCTCACGCCCTGTGGTGCAACAGATGTCCCTTTCTCCAAAAATGTACTCAATGGGACTGTAACGTTGCAACCACACACAAGATGACCTGCTGAGAGGAAAAATCAAGTTAGTACATTTCAAACATGACAAAGGTCATTTTATACTCAACATGAAAAACCAAATTTCCAAAAGTATAAATCATACAAAAATGCATACCAAAGAGAGGAAATGTATCACGCTCAGCACCCTCCTCACGCCCTGTGAAGCAACAGATGTCCCTTTCTCCAAAATTGTACTCAATGTGACCGTAACGTTGCAACCACACACAAGATGACCTGCTGAGAGGAACAATCAAGTTAGTACATTTCAAACATGAAAAAGGTCATTTTATACTCAACATGAAAAACCAAAATTCCAAAAGTATAAAGCATACAAAAATGCTTACCAAAGAGAGGAAATGTATCACGCTCAGCACCCTCCTCACGCCCTGTGGTGCAACAGATGTCCCTTTCTCCAAAAATGTACTCAATGGGACTGTAACGTTGCAACCACACACAAGATGACCTGCTGAGAGGAAAAATCAAGTTAGTACATTTCAAACATGAAAAAGGTCATTTTATACTCAACATGAAAAACCAAATTTCCAAAAGTATAAATCATACAAAAATGCATACCAAAGAGAGGAAATGTATCACGCTCAGCACCCTCCTCACGCCCTGTGAAGCAACAGATGTCCCTTTCTCCAAAATTGTACTCAATGGGACCGTAACGTTGCAACCACACACAAGATGACCTGCTGAGAGGAACAATCAAGTTAGTACATTTCAAACATGAAAAAGGTCATTTTATACTCAACATGAAAAACCAAAATTCCAAAAGTATAAAGCATACAAAAATGCTTACCAAAGAGAGGAAATGTATCACGCTCAGCACCCTCCTCACGCCCTGTGGTGCAACAGATGCCCTTTCTCCAAAAATGTACTCAATGGGACCGTAACGTTGCAACCACACACAAGATGACCTGCTGAGAGGAAAAATCAAGTTAGTACATTTCAAACATGAAAAAGGTCATTTTATACTCAACATGAAAAACCAAATTTCCAAAAGTATAAATCATACAAAAATGCTTACCAAAGAGAGGAAATGTATCACGCTCAGCACCCTCCTCACGCACTGTGGTGCAACAGATGTCCCTTTCTCCAAAATTGTACTCAATGGGACCGTAACGTTGCAACCACACACAAGATGACCTGCTGAGAGGAACAATCAAGTTAGTACATTCCAAACATGAAAATGGTCATTTTAAACTCAACATGAAAAACCAAAATTCCAAAAGTATAAAACATACAAAAATGCTTACCAAAAAGAGGAAATGTATCACGCTCAGCACCCTCCTCACGCCCTGTGGTGCAACAGATGTCCCTTTCTCCAAAAATGTACTCAATGGGACTGTAACGTTGCAACCACACACAAGATGACCTGCAGAGAGGAAAAATCAAGTTAGTACATTTCAAACATGAAAAAGGTCATTTTATACTCAACATGAAAAACCTAATTTCCAAAGGTATAAAACATACAAAAATGCTTACCAAAGAGAGGAAATGTATCACGCTCAGCACCCCCCTCACACCCTGTGGTGCAACAGATGTCCCTTTCTCCAAAATTGTACTCAATGGGACCGTAACGTTGCAACCACACACAAGATGACCTGCTAAAAGGAACAATCAAGTTAGTACATTTCAAACATGAAAAAGGTCATTTTATACTCAACATGAAAAACCAAAATTCCAAAAGTATAAAGCATACAAAAATGCTTACCAAAGAGAGGAAATGTATCACGCTCAGCACCCTCCTCACGCCCTGTGGTGCATCAGATGTCCCTTTCTCCAAAAATGTACTCAATGGGACCGTAACGTTGCAACCACACACAAGATGACCTGCTGAGACGAACAATCAAGTTAGTACATTTCAAACATGAAAAAGGTCATTTTATACTCAACATGAAAAACCAAATTTCCAAAAGTATAAAACATACAAAAATGCTTACCAAAGAGAGGAAATGTATCACGGTCAGCACCCTCCTCACGCCCTGTGGTGCAACAGATGTCCCTTTGTCCAAAATTGTACTCAATGGGACCGTAACGTTGCAACCACACACAAGATGACCTGCTGAGAGGAAATATCAAGTTAGTACATTTCAAACATGAAAAAGGTCATTTTATACTCAACATGAAAAACCAAAATTCCAAAAGTATAAAACATACAAAAATGCTTACCAAAGAGAGGAAATGTATCACGCTCAGCACCCTCCTCACGCCCTGTGGTGCAACAGATGTCCCTTTCTCCAAAAATGTACTCAATGGGACCGTAACGTTGCAACCACACACAAGATGACCTGCTGAGAGGAAAAATCAAGTTAGTACATTTCAAACATGAAAAAGGTCATTTTATACTCAACATGAAAAACCAAAATTCCAAAAGTATAAAGCATACAAAAATGCTTACCAAAGAGAGGAAATGTATCACGCTCAGCACCCTCCTCCCGCCCTGTGGTGAAACAGATGTCCCTTTCTCCAAAAATGTACTCAATGGGACCGTAACGTTGCAACCACACAGAAGATGACCTGCATAGAGGAAAAATCAAGTTAGTACATTTCAAACATGAAAAAGGTCATTTTATACTCAACATGAAAAACCAAAATTCCAAAAGTATAAAGCATACAAAAATGCTTACCAAAGAGAGGAAATGTATCACGCTCAGCACCCTCCTCACGCCCTGTGGTGCAACGGATGTCCCTTTCTCCAAAAATGTACTCAATGGGACCGTAACGTTGGAATCACACACAAGATGACCTGCTGAGAGGAAAAATCAAGTTAGTACATTTCAAACATGAAAAAGGTCATTTTATACTCAACATGAAAAACCAAAATTCCAAAAGTATAAAACATACAAAAATGCTTACCAAAGAGAGGAAATGTATCACGCTCAGCACCCTCCTCACGCCCTGTGGTGCAACAGGTATCCCTTTCTCCAAAAATGTACTCAATGGGACCGTAACGTTGCAACCACACACAAGATGACCTGCTGAGAGGAAAAATCAAGTTAGTACATTTCAAACATGAAAAAGGTCATTTTATACTCAACATGAAAAACCAAAATTCCAAAAGTATAAAGCATACAAAAATGCTTACCAAAGAGAGGAAATGTATCACGCTCAGCACCCTCCTCCCGCCCTGTGGTGAAACAGATGTCCCTTTCTCCAAAAATGTACTCAATGGGACCGTAACGTTGCAACCACACACAAGATGTCCTGCTTAGAGGAAAAATCAAGTTAGTACATTTCAAACATGAAAAAGGTCATTTTATACTCAACATGAAAAACCAAAATTCCAAAAGTATAAAGCATACAAAAATGCTTACCAAAGAGAGGAAATGTATCACGCTCAGCACCCTCCTCCCGCCCTGTGGTGCAACAGATGTCCCTTTCTCCAAAAATGTACTCAATGGGACCGTAACGTTGCAACCACACACAAGATGTCCTGCTTAGAGGAAAAATCAAGTTAGTACATTTCAAACATGAAAAAGGTCATTTTATACTCAACATGAAAAACCAAAATTCCAAAAGTATAAAACATACAAAAATGCTTACCAAAGAGAGGAAATGTATCACGCTCAGCACCCTCCTCACGCCCTGTGGTGCAACAGATGTCCCTTTCTCCAAAAATGTACTCAATGGGACCGTAACGTTGGAACCACACACAAGATGTCCTGCTTAGAGGAAAAATAAAGTTAGTACATTTCAAACATGAAAAAGGTCATTTTATACTCAACATGAAAAACCAAAATTCCAAAAGTATAAAGCATACAAAAATGCTTACCAAAGAGAGGAAATGTATCACGCTCAGCACCCTCCTCCCGCCCTGTGGTGAAACAGATGTCCCTTTCTCCAAAAATGTACTCAATGGGACCGTAACGTTGCAACCACACACAAGATGTCCTGCTTAGAGGAAAAATCAAGTTAGTACATTTCAAACATGAAAAAGGTCATTTTATACTCAACATGAAAAACCAAAATTCCAAAAGTATAAAACATACAAAAATGCTTACCAAAGAGAGGAAATGTATCACGCTCAGCACCCTCCTCACGCCCTGTGGTGAAACAGATGTCCCTTTCTCCAAAAATGTACTCAATGGGACCGTAACGTTGCAACCACACACAAGATGACCTGCTTAGAGGAAAAATCAAGTTAGTACATTTCAAACATGAAAAAGGTCATTTTATACTCAACATGAAAAACCAAAATTCCAAAAGTATAAAGCATACAAAAATGCTTACCAAAGAGAGGAAATGTATCACGCTCAGCACCCTCCTCCCGCCCTGTGGTGAAACAGATGTCCCTTTCTCCAAAAATGTACTCAATGGGACCGTAACGTTGCAACCACACACAAGATGTCCTGCTTAGAGGAAAAATCAAGTTAGTACATTTCAAACATGAAAAAGGTCATTTTATACTCAACATGAAAAACCAAAATTCCAAAAGTATAAAACATACAAAAATGCTTACCAAAGAGAGGAAATGTATCACGCTCAGCACCCTCCTCACGCCCTGTGGTGCAACAGATGTTCTTTCTCCAAAAATGTACTCAATGGGACCGTAACGTTGGAACCACACACAAGATGTCCTGCTTAGAGGAAAAATCAAGTTAGTACATTTCAAACATGAAAAAGGTCATTTTATACTCAACATGAAAAACCAAAATTCCAAAAGTATAAAGCATACAAAAATGCTTACCAAAGAGAGGAAATGTATCACGCTCAGCACCCTCCTCACGCCCTGTGGTGCAACAGATGTCCCTTTCTCCAAAAATGTACTCAATGGGACCGTAACGTTGCAACCACACACAAGATGTCCTGCTTAGAGGAAAAATCAAGTTAGTACATTTCAAACATGAAAAAGGTCATTTTATACTCAACATGAAAAACCAAAATTCCAAAAGTATAAAGCATACAAAAATGCTTACCAAAGAGAGGAAATGTATCACGCTCAGCACCCTCCTCACGCCCTGTGGTGCAACAGATGTCCCTTTCTCCAAAAATGTACTCAATGGGACCGTAACGTTGGAACCACACACAAGATGTCCTGCTTAGAGGAAAAATCAAGTTAGTACATTTCAAACATGAAAAAGGTCATTTTATACTCAACATGAAAAACCAAAATTCCAAAAGTATAAAGCATACAAAAATGCTTACCAAAGAGAGGAAATGTATCACGCTCAGCACCCTCCTCACGCCCTGTGGTGCAACAGATGTCCCTTTCTCCAAAAATGTACTCAATGGGACCGTAACGTTGCAACCACACACAAGATGTCCTGCTTAGAGGAAAAATCAAGTTAGTACATTTCAAACATGAAAAAGGTCATTTTATACTCAACATGAAAAACCAAAATTCCAAAAGTATAAAGCATACAAAAATGCTTACCAAAGAGAGGAAATGTATCACGCTCAGCACCCTCCTCACGCCCTGTGGTGCAACAGATGTCCCTTTCTCCAAAAATGTACTCAATGGGACCGTAACGTTGGAACCACACACAAGATGTCCTGCTTAGAGGAAAAATCAAGTTAGTACATTTCAAACATGAAAAAGGTCATTTTATACTCAACATGAAAAACCAAAATTCCAAAAGTATAAAGCATACAAAAATGCTTACCAAAGAGAGGAAATGTATCACGCTCAGCACCCTCCTCACGCCCTGTGGTGCAACAGATGTCCCTTTCTCCAAAAATGTACTCAATGGGACCGTAACGTTGCAACCACACACAAGATGTCCTGCTTAGAGGAAAAATCAAGTTAGTACATTTCAAACATGAAAAAGGTCATTTTATACTCAACATGAAAAACCAAAATTCCAAAAGTATAAAACATACAAAAATGCTTACCAAAGAGAGGAAATGTATCACGCTCAGCACCCTCCTCACGCCCTGTGGTGCAACAGATTTTCTTTCTCCAAAAATGTACTCAATGGGACCGTAACGTTGGAACCACACACAAGATGTCCTGCTTAGAGGAAAAATCAAGTTAGTACATTTCAAACATGAAAAAGGTCATTTTATACTCAACATGAAAAGCCAAAATTCCAAAAGTATAAAGCATACAAAAATGCTTACCAAAGAGAGGAAATGTATCACGCTCAGCACCCTCCTCACGCCCTGTGGTGCAACAGATGTCCCTTTCTCCAAAAATGTACTCAATGGGACCGTAACGTTGGAACCACACACAAGATGTCCTGCTTAGAGGAAAAATCAAGTTAGTACATTTCAAACATGAAAAAGGTCATTTTATACTCAACATGAAAAACCAAAATTCCAAAAGTATAAAGCATACAAAAATGCTTACCAAAGAGAGGAAATGTATCACGCTCAGCACCCTCCTCCCGCCCTGTGGTGAAACAGATGTCCCTTTCTCCAAAAATGTACTCAATGGGACCGTAACGTTGCAACCACACACAAGATGTCCTGCTTAGAGGAAAAATCAAGTTAGTACATTTCAAACATGAAAAAGGTCATTTTATACTCAACATGAAAAACCAAAATTCCAAAAGTATAAAGCATACAAAAATGCTTACCAAAGAGAGGAAATGTATCACGCTCAGCACCCTCCTCACGCCCTGTGGTGCAACAGATGTCCCTTTCTCCAAAAATGTACTCAATGGGACCGTAACGTTGCAACCACACACAAGATGTCCTGCTTAGAGGAAAAATCAAGTTAGTACATTTCAAACATGAAAAAGGTCATTTTATACTCAACATGAAAAACCAAAATTCCAAAAGTATAAAGCATACAAAAATGCTTACCAAAGAGAGGAAATGTATCACGCTCAGCACCCTCCTCACGCCCTGTGGTGCAACGGATGTCCCTTTCTCCAAAAATGTACTCAATGGGACTGTAACGTTGCAACCACACACAAGATGACCTGCTGAGAGGAACAATCAAGTTAGTACATTTCAAACATGAAAAAGGTCATTTTATACTCAACATGAAAAACCAAAATTCCAAAAGTATAAAACATACAAAAATGCTTACCAAAGAGAGGAAATGTATCACGCTCAGCACCCTCCTCACGCCCTGTGGTGCAACAGATGTCCCTTTCTCCAAAAATGTACTCAATGGGACTGTAACGTTGCAACCACACACAAGATGACGTGCTGAGAGGAAAAATCAAGTTAGTACATTTCAAACATGAAAAAGGTCATTTTATACTCAACATGAAAAACCAAAATTCCAAAAGTATGAAACATACAAAAATGCTTACCAAAGAGAGGAAATGTATCACGCTCAGCACCCTCCTCACGCCCTGTGGTGCAACAGATGTCCCTTTCTCCAAAAATGTACTCAATGGGACTGTAACGTTGCAACCACACACAAGATGACCTGCTGAGAGGAACAATCAAGTTAGTACATTTCAAACATGAAAAAGGTCATTTTATACTCAACATGAAAAACCAAAATTCCAAAAGTATAAAACATACAAAAATGCTTACCAAAGAGAGGAAATGTATCACGCTCAGCACCCTCCTCACGCCCTGTGGTGCAACAGATGTCCCTTTCTCCAAAAATGTACTCAATGGGACCGTAACGTTGGAACCACACACAAGATGTCCTGCTTAGAGGAAAAATCAAGTTAGTACATTTCAAACATGAAAAAGGTCATTTTATACTCAACATGAAAAACCAAAATTCCAAAAGTATAAAGCATACAAAAATGCTTACCAAAGAGAGGAAATGTATCACGCTCAGCACCCTCCTCCCGCCCTGTGGTGAAACAGATGTCCCTTTCTCCAAAAATGTACTCAATGGGACCGTAACGTTGCAACCACACACAAGATGTCCTGCTTAGAGGAAAAATCAAGTTAGTACATTTCAAACATGAAAAAGGTCATTTTATACTCAACATGAAAAACCAAAATTCCAAAAGTATAAAGCATACAAAAATGCTTACCAAAGAGAGGAAATGTATCACGCTCAGCACCCTCCTCACGCCCTGTGGTGCAACGGATGTCCCTTTCTCCAAAAATGTACTCAATGGGACTGTAACGTTGCAACCACACACAAGATGACCTGCTGAGAGGAACAATCAAGTTAGTACATTTCAAACATGAAAAAGGTCATTTTATACTCAACATGAAAAACCAAAATTCCAAAAGTATAAAACATACAAAAATGCTTACCAAAGAGAGGAAATGTATCACGCTCAGCACCCTCCTCACGCCCTGTGGTGCAACAGATGTCCCTTTCTCCAAAAATGTACTCAATGGGACCGTAACGTTGCAACCACACACAAGATGACCTGCTGAGAGGAAAAATCAAGTTAGTACATTTCAAACATGAAAAAGGTCATTTTATACTCAACATGAAAAACCAAAATTCCAAAAGTATAAAGCATACAAAAATGCTTACCAAAGAGAGGAAATGTATCACGCTCAGCACCCTCCTCCCGCCCTGTGGTGAAACAGATGTCCCTTTCTCCAAAAATGTACTCAATGGGACCGTAACGTTGCAACCACACACAAGATGACCTGCTTAGAGGAAAAATCAAGTTAGTACATTTCAAACATGAAAAAGGTCATTTTATACTCAACATGAAAAACCAAAATTCCAAAAGTATAAAGCATACAAAAATGCTTACCAAAGAGAGGAAATGTATCACGCTCAGCACCCTCCTCACGCCCTGTGGTGCAACGGATGTCCCTTTCTCCAAAAATGTACTCAATGGGACTGTAACGTTGCAACCACACACAAGATGACCTGCTGAGAGGAACAATCAAGTTAGTACATTTCAAACATGAAAAAGGTCATTTTATACTCAACATGAAAAACCAAAATTCCAAAAGTATAAAACATACAAAAATGCTTACCAAAGAGAGGAAATGTATCACGCTCAGCACCCTCCTCACGCCCTGTGGTGCAACAGATGTCCCTTTCTCCAAAAATGTACTCAATGGGACTGTAACGTTGCAACCACACACAAGATGACCTGCTGAGAGGAAAAATCAAGTTAGTACATTTCAAACATGAAAAAGGTCATTTTATACTCAACATGAAAAACCAAATTTCCAAAAGTATAAATCATACAAAAATGCATACCAAAGAGAGGAAATGTATCACGCTCAGCACCCTCCTCACGCCCTGTGAAGCAACAGATGTCCCTTTCTCCAAAATTGTACTCAATGGGACCGTAACGTTGCAACCACACACAAGATGACCTGCTGAGAGGAACAATCAAGTTAGTACATTTCAAACATGAAAAAGGTCATTTTATACTCAACATGAAAAACCAAAATTCCAAAAGTATAAAGCATACAAAAATGCTTACCAAAGAGAGGAAATGTATCACGCTCAGCACCCTCCTCACGCCCTGTGGTGCAACAGATGTCCCTTTCTCCAAAAATGTACTCAATGGGACCGTAACGTTGCAACCACACACAAGATGACCTGCTGAGAGGAAAAATCAAGTTAGTACATTTCAAACATGAAAAAGGTCATTTTATACTCAACATGAAAAACCAAATTTCCAAAAGTATAAATCATACAAAAATGCTTACCAAAGAGAGGAAATGTATCACGCTCAGCACCCTCCTCACGGACTGTGGTGCAACAGATGTCCCATTCTCCAAAATTGTACTCAATGGGACCGTAACGTTGCAACCACACACAAGATGACCTGCTGAGAGGAACAATCAAGTTAGTACATTCCAAACATGAAAATGGTCATTCTAAACTCAACATGAAAAACCAAAATTCCAAAAGTATAAAACATACAAAAATGCTTACCAAAAAGAGGAAATGTATCACGCTCAGCACCCTCCTCACGCCCTGTGGTGCAACAGATGTCCCTTTCTCCAAAAATGTACTCAATGGGACTGTAACGTTGCAACCACACACAAGATGACCTGCAGAGAGGAAAAATCAAGTTAGTACATTTCAAACATGAAAAAGGTCATTTTATACTCAACATGAAAAACCTAATTTCCAAAGGTATAAAACATACAAAAATGCTTACCAAAGAGAGGAAATGTATCACGCTCAGCACCCCCCTCACACCCTGTGGTGCAACAGATGTCCCTTTCTCCAAAATTGTACTCAATGGGACCGTAACGTTGCAACCACACACAAGATGACCTGCTAAAAGGAACAATCAAGTTAGTACATTTCAAACATGAAAAAGGTCATTTTATACTCAACATGAAAAACCAAAATTCCAAAAGTATAAAGCATACAAAAATGCTTACCAAAGAGAGGAAATGTATCACGCTCAGCACCCTCCTCACGCCCTGTGGTGCATCAGATGTCCCTTTCTCCAAAAATGTACTCAATGGGACCGTAACGTTGCAACCACACACAAGATGACCTGCTGAGACGAACAATCAAGTTAGTACATTTCAAACATGAAAAAGGTCATTTTATACTCAACATGAAAAACCAAATTTCCAAAAGTATAAAACATACAAAAATGCTTACCAAAGAGAGGAAATGTATCACGGTCAGCACCCTCCTCACGCCCTGTGGTGCAACAGATGTCCCTTTGTCCAAAATTGTACTCAATGGGACCGTAACGTTGCAACCACACACAAGATGACCTGCTGAGAGGAAATATCAAGTTAGTACATTTCAAACATGAAAAAGGTCATTTTATACTCAACATGAAAAACCAAAATTCCAAAAGTATAAAACATACAAAAATGCTTACCAAAGAGAGGAAATGTATCACGCTCAGCACCCTCCTCACGCCCTGTGGTGCAACAGATGTCCCTTTCTCCAAAAATGTACTCAATGGGACCGTAACGTTGCAACCACACACAAGATGACCTGCTGAGAGGAAAAATCAAGTTAGTACATTTCAAACATGAAAAAGGTCATTTTATACTCCACATGAAAATCCGAAATCCCAAAAGTAAAAAAAAAAAATACAAAAATGCTTACCATAGAGAGGAAATGTGTGACGTTCAGCACCCTCCTCCCGCACTGTGGTGGAACAGATGTCCCTTTCTCCAAAAATGAACTCAATGGGACCGTATCGTTGCAACCACACACAAGATGACCTGCTGAGAGGAAAAATCAAGTTAGTACATTTCAAACATGAAAAAGGTCATTTTATACTCAACATGAAAAACCAAAATTCCAAAAGTATAAAACTTACAAAAATGATTACCAAAGAGAGGAAATGTATCACGCTCAGCACCCTCCTCACGCCCTGTGGTGCAACAGATGCCCCTTTCTCCAAAATTGTACTCAATGGGACCGTAACGTTGCAACCACACACAAGATGACCTGCTGAGAGGAACAATCAAGTTAGTACATTTCAAACACGAAAAAGGTCATTTTATACTCAACATGAAAAACCAAAATTCCAAAAGTATAAAGCATACAAAAATGCTTACCAAAGAGAGGAAATGTATCACGCTCAGCACCCTCCTCACGCCCTGTGGTGCAACAGATGTCCCTTTCTCCAAAAATGTACTCAATGGGACCGTAACGTTGCAACCACACACAAGATGACCTGCTGAGACGAACAATCAAGTTAGTACATTTCAAACATGAAAAAGGCCATTTTATACTCAACATGAAAAACCAAAATTCCAAAAGTATAAAACATACAAAAATGCTTACCAAAGAGAGGAAATGTATCACGCTCAGCACCCTCCTCACGCCCTGTGGTGCAACAGATGTCCCTTTCTCCAAAAATGTACTCAATGGGACCGTAACGTTGCAACCACACACAAGATGACCTGCTGAGAGGAAAAATCAAGTTAGTACATTTCAAACATGAAAAAGGTCATTTTATACTCCACATGAAAATCCGAAATCCCAAAAGTAAAAAAAAAAATACAAAAATGCTTACCAAAGAGAGGAAATGTGTGACGCTCAGCACCCTCCTCCCGCACTGTGGTGGAACAGATGTCCCTTTCTCCAAAAATGAACTCAATGGGACCGTATCGTTGCAACCACACACAAGATGACCTGCTGAGAGGAAAAATCAAGTTAGTACATTTCAAACATGAAAAAGATCATTTTATACTCAACATGAAAAACCAAAATTCCAAAAGTATAAAACATACAAAAATGATTACCAAAGAGAGGAAATGTATCACGCTCAGCACCCTCCTCACGCCCTGTGGTGCAACAGATGCCCCTTTCTCCAAAATTGTACTCAATGGGACCGTAACGTTGCAACCACACACAAGATGACCTGCTGAGAGGAACAATCAAGTTAGTACATTTCAAACACGAAAAAGGTCATTTTATACTCAACATGAAAAACCAAAATTCCAAAAGTATAAAGCATACAAAAATGCTTACCAAAGAGAGGAAATGTATCACGCTCAGCACCCTCCTCACGCCCTGTGGTGCAACAGATGTCCCTTTCTCCAAAAATGTACTCAATGGGACCGTAACGTTGCAACCACACACAAGATGACCTGCTGAGACGAACAATCAAGTTAGTACATTTCAAACATGAAAAAGGCCATTTTATACTCAACATGAAAAACCAAAATTCCAAAAGTATAAAACATACAAAAATGCTTACCAAAGAGAGGAAATGTATCACGCTCAGCACCCTCCTCACGCCCTGTGGTGCAACAGATGTCCCTTTGTCCAAAATTGTACTCAATGGGACCGTAACGTTGCAACCACACACAAGATGACCTGCTGAGAGGAAAAATCAAGTTAGTACATTTCAAACATGAAAAAGGTCATTTTATACTCAACATGAAAAACCAAAATTCCAAAAGTATAAAACATACAAAAATGCTTACCAAAGAGAGGAAATGTATCACGCTCAGCACCCTCCTCACGCCCTGTGGTGCAACAGATGTCCCTTTCTCCAAAAATGTACTCAATGGGACCGTAACGTTGCAACCACACACAAGATGACCTGCTGAGAGGAAAAATCAAGTTAGTACATTTCAAACATGAAAAAGGTCATTTTATACTCAACATGAAAATCCGATATCCCAAAAGTAAAAAAAAAATTACAAAAATGCTTACCAAAGAGAGGAAATGTGTCACGCTCAGCACCCTCCTCCCGCACTGTGGTGGAACAGATGTCCCTTTCTCCAAAAATGAACTCAATGGGACCGTAACGTTGCAACCACACACAAGATGACCTGCTGAGAGGAAAAATCAAGTTAGTACATTTCAAACATGAAAAAGGTCATTTTATACTCAACATGAAAATCCGATATCCCAAAAGTAAAAAAAAAATTACAAAAATGCTTACCAAAGAGAGGAAATGTGTCACGCTCAGCACCCTCCTCCCGCACTGTGGTGGAACAGATGTCCCTTTCTCCAAAAATGAACTCAATGGGACCGTAACGTTGCAACCACACACAAGATGACCTGCTGAGAGGAAAAATCAAGTTAGTACATTTCAAACATGAAAAAGGTCATTTTATACTCAACATGAAAATCCGATATCCCAAAAGTAAAAAAAAAATTACAAAAATGCTTACCAAAGAGAGGAAATGTGTCACGCTCAGCACCCTCCTCCCGCACTGTGGTGGAACAGATGTCCCTTTCTCCAAAAATGAACTCAATGGGACCGTAACGTTGCAACCACACACAAGATGACCTGCTGAGAGGAAAAATCAAGTTAGTACATTTCAAACATGAAAAAGGTCATTTTATACTCAACATGAAAATCCGATATCCCAAAAGTAAAAAAAAAATTACAAAAATGCTTACCAAAGAGAGGAAATGTATCACGCTCAGCACCCTCCTCCCGCACTGTGGTGGAACAGATGTCCCTTTCTCCAAAAATGAACTCAATGGGACCGTAACGTTGCAACCACACACAAGATGACCTGCTGAGAGGAAAAATCAAGTTAGTACATTTCAAACATGAAAAAGGTCATTTTATACTCAACATGAAAATCCGATATCCCAAAAGTAAAAAAAAAATTACAAAAATGCTTACCAAAGAGAGGAAATGTGTCACGCTCAGCACCCTCCTCCCGCACTGTGGTGGAACAGATGTCCCTTTCTCCAAAAATGAACTCAATGGGACCGTAACGTTGCAACCACACACAAGATGACCTGCTGAGAGGAAAAATCAAGTTAGTACATTTCAAACATGAAAAAGGTCATTTTATACTCAACATGAAAAACCAAAATTCCAAAAGGATAAAACATACAAAAATGATTACCAAAGAGAGGAAATGTATCACGCTCAGCACCCTCCTCACGCCCTGTGGTGCAACAGATGCCGCTTTCTCCAAAACTGTACTCAATGGGTCCGTAACGTTGCAACCACACACACGATGACCTGCTCAGAGGAAAAATCAAGTTAGTACATTTCAAACATGAAAAAGGTCATTTTATACTCAACATGAAAAACCAAATTCCAAAAGTATAAAACATACAAAAATGCTTACCAAAGAGAGGAAATGTATCACGCTCAGCACCCTCCTCATGCCCTTTGGTGCAACAGATGTCCCTTTCTCCAAAAATGTACTCAATGGGACCGTAACGTTGCAACTACACACAAGATGACCTGCTGAGAGGAACAATCAAGTTAGTACATTTCAAACATGAAATAGGTCATTTTATACTCAACATGAAAATCCAAAATTCCAAAAGTATAAAACATACAAAAATGCTTACCAAAGAGAGGAAATGTATCACGCTCAGCACCCTCCTCACGCCCTGTGGTGCAACAGATGTCCCTTTCTCCAAAAATGTACTCAATGGGACCGTAACGTTGCAACCACACACAAGATGACCTGCTGAGAGGAAAAATCAAGTTAGTACATTTCAAACATGAAAAAGGTCATTTTATACTCAACATGAAAAACCAAAATTCCAAAAGTATAAAACATACAAAAATGCTTACCAAAGAGAGGAAATGTATCACGCTCAGCACCCTCCTCACGCCCTGTGGTGCAACAGATGTCCCTTTCTCCAAAAATGTACTCAATGGGACCGTAACGTTGCAACCACACACAAGATGACCTGCTGAGAGGAAAAATCAAGTTAGTACATTTCAAACATGAAAAAGGTCATTTTATACTCAACATGAAAAACCAAAATTCCAAAAGTATAAAACATACAAAAATGCTAACCAAAGAGAGGAAATGTATCACGCTCAGCACCCTCCTCATGCCCTTTGGTGCAACAGATGTCCCTTTCTCCAAAAATGTACTCAATGGGACCGTAACGTTGCAACTACACACAAGATGACCTGCTGAGAGGAACAGTCAAGTTAGTACATTTCAAACATGAAATAGGTCATTTTATACTCAACATGAAAATCCAAAATTCCAAAAGTATAAAACATACAAAAATGCTTACCAAAGAGAGGAAATGTATCACGCTCAGCACCCTCCTCACGCCCTGTGGTGCAACAGATGTCCCTTTCTCCAAAAATGTACTCAATGGGACCGTAACGTTGCAACCACACACAAGATGACCTGCTGAGAGGAAAAATCAAGTTAGTACATTTCAAACATGAAAAAGGTCATTTTATACTCAACATGAAAAACCAAAATTCCAAAAGTATAAAACGTACAAAAATGCTTACCAAAGAGAGGAAATGTATCACGCTCAGCACCCTCCTCACGCCCTGTGGTGCAACAGATGTCCCTTTCTCCAAAAATGTACTCAATGGGACCGTAACGTTGCAACCACACACAAGATGACCTGCTGAGAGGAAAAATCAAGTTAGTACATTTCAAACATGAAAAAGGTCATTTTATACTCAACATGAAAAACCAAAATTCCAAAAGTATAAAACATACAAAAATGCTTACCAAAGAGAGGAAATGTATCACGCTCAGCACCCTCCTCACGCCCTGTGGTGCAACAGATGTCCCTTTCTCCAAAAATGTACTCAATGGGACCGTAACGTTGCAACCACACACAAGATGACCTGCTGAGAGGAAAAATCAAGTTAGTACATTTCAAACATGAAAAAGGTCATTTTATACTCAACATGAAAAACCAAATTTCCAAAAGTATAAAACATACAAAAATGCTTACCAAAGAGAGGAAATGTATCACGCTCAGCACCCTCCTCACGCCCTGTGGTGCAACAGATGTCCCTTTCTCCAAAAATGTACTCAATGGGACCGTAACGTTGCAACCACACACAAGATGACCTGCTGAGAGGAAAAATCAAGTTAGTACATTTCAAACATGAAAAAGGTCATTTTATACTCAACATGAAAAACCAAAATTCCAAAAGTATAAAACATACAAAAATGCTTACCAAAGAGAGGAAATGTATCACGCTCAGCACCCTCCTCACGCCCTGTGGTGCAACAGATGTCCCTTTCTCCAAAAATGTACTCAATGGGACCGTAACGTTGCAACCACACACAAGATGACCTGCTGAGAGGAAAAATCAAGTTAGTACATTTCAAACATGAAAAAGGTCATTTTATACTCAACATGAAAAACCATAATTCCAAAAGTATAAAACATACAAAAATGCTTACCAAAGAGAGGAAATGTATCACGCTCAGCACCCTCCTCACGCCCTGTGGTGCAACAGATGTCCCTTTCTCCAAAAATGTACTCAATGGGACCGTAACGTTGCAACCACACACAAGATGACCTGCTGAGAGGAAAAATCAAGTTAGTACATTTCAAACATGAAAAAGGTCATTTTATACTCAACATGAAAAACCAAAATTCCAAAAGTATAAAACATACAAAAATGCTTACCAAAGAGAGGAAATGTATCACGCTCAGCACCCTCCTCACGCCCTGTGGTGCAACAGATGTCCCTTTCTCCAAAAATGTACTCAATGGGACCGTAACGTTGCAACCACACACAAGATGACCTGCTGAGAGGAAAAATCAAGTTAGTACATTTCAAACATGAAAAAGGTCATTTTATACTCAACATGAAAAACCAAAATTCCAAAACTATAAAACATACAAAAATGCTTACCAAAGAGAGGAAATGTATCACGCTCAGCACCCTCCTCACGCCCTGTGGTGCAACAGATGTCCCTTTCTCCAAAAATGTACTCAATGGGACCGTAACGTTGCAACCACACACAAGATGACCTGCTGAGAGGAAAAATCAAGTTAGTACATTTCAAACATGAAAAAGGTCATTTTATACTCAACATGAAAAACCAAAATTCCAAAAGTATAAAACATACAAAAATGCTTACCAAAGAGAGGAAATGTATCACGCTCAGCACCCTCCTCACGCCCTGTGGTGCAACAGATGTCCCTTTCTCCAAAAATGTACTCAATGGGACCGTAACGTTGCAACCACACACAAGATGACCTGCTGAGAGGAAAAATCAAGTTAGTACATTTCAAACATGAAAAAGGTCATTTTATACTCAACATGAAAAACCAAAATTCCAAAACTATAAAACATACAAAAATGCTTACCAAAGAGAGGAAATGTATCACGCTCAGCACCCTCCTCACGCCCTGTGGTGCAACAGATGTCCCTTTCTCCAAAAATGTACTCAATGGGACCGTAACGTTGCAACCACACACAAGATGACCTGCTGAGAGGAAAAATCAAGTTAGTACATTTCAAACATGAAAAAGGTCATTTTATACTCAACATGAAAAACCAAAATTCCAAAAGTATAAAACATACAAAAATGCTTACCAAAGAGAGGAAATGTATCACGCTCAGCACCCTCCTCACGCCCTGTGGTGCAACAGATGTCCCTTTCTCCAAAAATGTACTCAATGGGACCGTAACGTTGCAACCACACACAAGATGACCTGCTGAGAGGAAAAATCAAGTTAGTACATTTCAAACATGAAAAAGGTCATTTTATACTCAACATGAAAAACCAAATTTCCAAAACTATAAAACATACAAAAATGCTTACCAAAGAGAGGAAATGTATCACGCTCAGCACCCTCCTCACGCCCTGTGGTGCAACAGATGTCCCTTTCTCCAAAAATGTACTCAATGGGACCGTAACGTTGCAACCACACACAAGATGACCTGCTGAGAGGAAAAATCAAGTTAGTACATTTCAAACATGAAAAAGGTCATTTTATACTCAACATGAAAAACCAAAATTCCAAAAGTATAAAACATACAAAAATGCTTACCAAAGAGAGGAAATGTATCACGCTCAGCACCCTCCTCACGCCCTGTGGTGCAACAGATGTCCCTTTCTCCAAAAATGTACTCAATGGGACCGTAACGTTGCAACCACACACAAGATGACCTGCTGAGAGGAAAAATCAAGTTAGTACATTTCAAACATGAAAAAGGTCATTTTATACTCAACATGAAAAACCAAAATTCCAAAAGTATAAAACATACAAAAATGCTTACCAAAGAGAGGAAATGTATCACGCTCAGCACCCTCCTCACGCCCTGTGGTGCAACAGATGTCCCTTTCTCCAAAAATGTACTCAATGGGACCGTAACGTTGCAACCACACACAAGATGACCTGCTGAGAGGAAAAATCAAGTTAGTACATTTCAAACATGAAAAAGGTCATTTTATACTCAACATGAAAAACCAAAATTCCAAAAGTATAAAACATACAAAAATGCTTACCAAAGAGAGGAAATGTATCACGCTCAGCACCCTCCTCACGCCCTGTGGTGCAACAGATGTCCCTTTCTCCAAAAATGTACTCAATGGGACCGTAACGTTGCAACCACACACAAGATGACCTGCTGAGAGGAAAAATCAAGTTAGTACATTTCAAACATGAAAAAGGTCATTTTATACTCAACATGAAAAACCAAAATTCCAAAAGTATAAAACATACAAAAATGCTTACCAAAGAGAGGAAATGTATCACGCTCAGCACCCTCCTCACGCCCTGTGGTGCAACAGATGTCCCTTTCTCCAAAAATGTACTCAATGGGACCGTAACGTTGCAACCACACACAAGATGACCTGCTGAGAGGAAAAATCAAGTTAGTACATTTCAAACATGAAAAAGGTCATTTTATACTCAACATGAAAAACCAAAATTCCAAAAGTATAAAACATACAAAAATGCTTACCAAAGAGAGGAAATGTATCACGCTCAGCACCCTCCTCACGCCCTGTGGTGCAACAGATGTCCCTTTGTCCAAAAATGTACTCAATGGGACCGTAACGTTGCAACCACACACAAGATGACCTGCTGAGAGGAAAAATCAAGTTAGTACATTTCAATCATGAAAAAGGTCATTTTATACTCAACATGAAAAACCAAAATTCCAAAAGTATAAAACATACAAAAATGCTTACCAAAGAGAGGAAATGTATCACGCTCAGCACCCTCCTCACGCCCTGTGGTGCAACAGATGTCCCTTTCTCCAAAAATGTACTCAATGGGACCGTAACGTTGCAACCACACACAAGATGACCTGCTGAGAGGAAAAATCAAGTTAGTACATTTCAAACATGAAAAAGGTCATTTTATACTCAACATGAAAAACCAAAATTCCAAAACTATAAAACATACAAAAATGCTTACCAAAGAGAGGAAATGTATCACGCTCAGCACCCTCCTCACGCCCTGTGGTGCAACAGATGTCCCTTTCTCCAAAAATGTACTCAATGGGACCGTAACGTTGCAACCACACACAAGATGACCTGCTGAGAGGAAAAATCAAGTTAGTACATTTCAAACATGAAAAAGGTCATTTTATACTCAACATGAAAAACCAAAATTCCAAAACTATAAAACATACAAAAATGCTTACCAAAGAGAGGAAATGTATCACGCTCAGCACCCTCCTCACGCCCTGTGGTGCAACAGATGTCCCTTTGTCCAAAAATGTACTCAATGGGACCGTAACGTTGCAACCACACACAAGATGACCTGCTGAGAGGAAAAATCAAGTTAGTACATTTCAAACATGAAAAAGGTCATTTTATACTCAACATGAAAAACCAAATTTCCAAAAGTATAAAACATACAAAAATGCTTACCAAAGAGAGGAAATGTATCACGCTCAGCACCCTCCTCACGCCCTGTGGTGCAACAGATGTCCCTTTGTCCAAAAATGTACTCAATGGGACCGTAACGTTGCAACCACACACAAGATGACCTGCTGAGAGGAAAAATCAAGTTAGTACATTTCAAACATGAAAAAGGTCATTTTATACTCAACATGAAAAACCAAATTTCCAAAAGTATAAAACATACAAAAATGCTTACCAAAGAGAGGAAATGTATCACGCTCAGCACCCTCCTCACGCCCTGTGGTGCAACAGATGTCCCTTTGTCCAAAAATGTACTCAATGGGACCGTAACGTTGCAACCACACACAAGATGACCTGCTGAGAGGAAAAATCAAGTTAGTACATTTCAAACATGAAAAAGGTCATTTTATACTCAACATGAAAAACCAAATTTCCAAAAGTATAAAACATACAAAAATGCTTACCAAAGAGAGGAAATGTATCACGCTCAGCACCCTCCTCACGCCCTGTGGTGCAACAGATGTCCCTTTGTCCAAAAATGTACTCAATGGGACCGTAACGTTGCAACCACACACAAGATGACCTGCTGAGAGGAAAAATCAAGTTAGTACATTTCAAACATGAAAAAGGTCATTTTATACTCAACATGAAAAACCAAAATTCCAAAAGTATAAAACATACAAAAATGCTTACCAAAGAGAGGAAATGTATCACGCTCAGCACCCACCTCACGCCCTGTGGTGCAACAGATGTCCCTTTGTCCAAAAATGTACTCAATGGGACCGTAACGTTGCAACCACACACAAGATGACCTGCTGAGAGGAAAAATCAAGTTAGTACATTTCAAACATGAAAAAGGTCATTTTATACTCAACATGAAAAACCAAAATTCCAAAACTATAAAACATACAAAAATGCTTACCAAAGAGAGGAAATGTATCACGCTCAGCACCCTCCTCACGCCCTGTGGTGCAACAGATGTCCCTTTGTCCAAAAATGTACTCAATGGGACCGTAACGTTGCAACCACACACAAGATGACCTGCTGAGAGGAAAAATCAAGTTAGTACATTTCAAACATGAAAAAGGTCATTTTATACTCAACATGAAAAACCAAATTTCCAAAAGTATAAAACATACAAAAATGCTTACCAAAGAGAGGAAATGTATCACGCTCAGCACCCTCCTCACGCCCTGTGGTGCAACAGATGTCCCTTTGTCCAAAAATGTACTCAATGGGACCGTAACGTTGCAACCACACACAAGATGACCTGCTGAGAGGAAAAATCAAGTTAGTACATTTCAAACATGAAAAAGGTCATTTTATACTCAACATGAAAAACCAAAATTCCAAAAGTATAAAACATACAAAAATGCTTACCAAAGAGAGGAAATGTATCACGCTCAGCACCCTCCTCACGCCCTGTGGTGCAACAGATGTCCCTTTGTCCAAAAAAGTACTCAATGGGACCGTAACGTTGCAACCACACACAAGATGACCTGCTGAGAGGAAAAATCAAGTTAGTACATTTCAAACATGAAAAAGGTCATTTTATACTCAACATGAAAAACCAAATTTCCAAAAGTATAAAACATACAAAAATGCTTACCAAAGAGAGGAAATGTATCACGCTCAGCACCCTCCTCACGCCCTGTGGTGCAACAGATGTCCCTTTGTCCAAAAATGTACTCAATGGGACCGTAACGTTGCAACCACACACAAGATGACCTGCTGAGAGGAAAAATCAAGTTAGTACATTTCAAACATGAAAAAGGTCATTTTATACTCAACATGAAAAACCAAAATTCCAAAAGTATAAAACATACAAAAATGCTTACCAAAGAGAGGAAATGTATCACGCTCAGCACCCTCCTCACGCCCTGTGGTGCAACAGATGTCCCTTTGTCCAAAAATGTACTCAATGGGACCGTAACGTTGCAACCACACACAAGATGACCTGCTCAGAGGAAAAATCAAGTTAGTACATTTCAAACATGAAAAAGGTCATTTTATACTCAACATGAAAAACCAAATTTCCAAAAGTATTAAACATACAAAAATGCTTACCAAAGAGAGGAAATGTATCACGCTCAGCACCCTCCTCACGCCCTGTGGTGCAACAGATGTCCCTTTCTCCAAAAATGTACTCAATGGGACCGTAACGTTGCAACCACACACAAGATGACCTGCTGAGAGGAAAAATCAAGTTAGTACATTTCAAACATGAAAAAGGTCATTTTATACTCAACATGAAAATCCGAAATCCCAAAAGTAAAAAAAAAATTACAAAAATGCTTACCAAAGAGAGGAAATGTATCACGCTCAGCACCCTCCTCACGCCCTGTGGTGCAACAGATGTCCCTTTGTCCAAAAATGTACTCAATGGGACCGTAACGTTGCAACCACACACAAGATGACCTGCTGAGAGGAAAAATTAAGTTAGTACATTTCAAACATGAAAAAGGTCATTTTATACTCAACATGAAAAACCAAATTTCCAAAAGTATAAAACATACAAAAATGCTTACCAAAGAGAGGAAATGTATCACGCTCAGCACCCTCCTCACGCCCTGTGGTGCAACAGATGTCCCTTTCTCCAAAATTGTACTCAATGGGACCGTAACGTTGCAACCACACACAAGATGACCTGCTGAGAGGAACAATCAAGTTAGTACATTTCAAACATGAAAAAGGTCATTTTATACTCAACCTGAAAAACCAAAATTCCAAAAGTATAAAACATACAAAAATGCCTACCATAGAGAGGAAATGTATCACGCTCAGCACCCTCCTCACACCCTGTGGTGCAACAGATGTCCCTTTCTCCAAAAATGTACTCAATGGGACCGTAACGTTGCAACCACACACAAGATGACCTGCTGAGAGGAAAAATCAAGTTAGTACATTTCAAACATGAAAAAGGTCATTTTATACTCAACATGAAAAACCAAATTTCCAAAAGTATAAAACATACAAAAATGCTTACCAAAGAGAGGAAATGTATCACGCTCAGCACCCTCCTCACGCCCTGTGGTGCAACAGATGTCCCTTTCTCCAAAATTGTACTCAATGGGACCGTAACGTTGCAACCACACACAAGATGACCTGCTGAGAGGAACAATCAAGTTAGTACATTTCAAACATGAAAAAGGTCATTTTATACTCAACCTGAAAAACCAAAATTCCAAAAGTATAAAACATACAAAAATGCCTACCATAGAGAGGAAATGTATCACGCTCAGCACCCTCCTCACGCCCTGTGGTGCAACAGATGTCCCTTTCTCCAAAAATGTACTCAATGGGACCGTAACGTTGCAAACACACACAAGATGACCTGCTGAGAGGAACAATCAAGTTAGTACATTTCAAACATGAAAAAGGTCATTTTATACTCAACATGAAAATCCAAAATTCCAAAAGTATAAAACATACAAAAATGCTTACCAAAGAGAGGAAATGTATCACGCTCAGCACCCTCCTCACGCCCTGTGGTGCAACAGATGTCCCTTTCTCCAAAAATGTACTCAATGGGACCGTAACGTTGCAACCACACACAAGATGACCTGCTGAGAGGAACAATCAAGTTAGTACATTTCAAACATGAAAAAGGTCATTTTATACTCAACATGAAAAACCAAAATTCCAAAAGTATAAAACATACAAAAATGATTACCAAAGAGAGGAAATGTATCACGCTCAGCACCCTCCTCACGCCCTGTGGTGCAACAGATGCCCCTTTCTCCAAAAATGTACTCAATAGGACCGTAACGTTGCAACCACACACAAGATGACCTGCTGAGAGGAAAAATCAAGTTAGTACATTTCAAACATGAAAAAGGTCATTTTATACTCAACATGAAAAACCAAATTTCCAAAAGTATAAAACATACAAACATGCTTACCAAAGAGAGGAAATGTATCACGCTCAGCACCCTCCTCACGCCCTGTGGTGCAATAGATGTCCGTTTCTCAAAAAATGTACTCAATGGGACCGTAATGTTGCAACCACACACAAGATGACCTGCTGAGATGAACAATCAAGTTAGTACATTCCAAACATGAAAAAGGTCATTTTAAACTCAACATGAAAAACCAAAATTCCAAAAGTACAAAACATACAAAAATGCTTACCAAAAAGAGGAAATGTATCACGCTCAGCACCCTGCTCACGCCCTGTGGTGCAACAGATGTCCCTTTCTCCAAAAATGTACTCAATGGGACCGTAACGTTGCAACCACACACAAGATGACCTGCTGAGAGGAAAAATCAAGTTAGTACATTTCAAACATGAAAAAGGTCATTTTATACTCAACATGAAAAACCAGAATTCCAAAAGTATAAAACATACAAAAATGCTTACCAAAGAGAGGAAATGTATCACGCTCAGCACCCTCCTCACGCCCTGTGGTGCAATAGATGTCCGTTTCTCAAAAAATGTACTCAATGGGACCGTAATGTTGCAACCACACACAAGATGACCTGCTGAGATGAACAATCAAGTTAGTACATTCCAAACATGAAAAAGGTCATTTTAAACTCAACATGAAAAACCAAAATTCCAAAAGTACAAAACATACAAAAATGCTTACCAAAAAGAGGAAATGTATCACGCTCAGCACCCTGCTCACGCCCTGTGGTGCAACAGATGTCCCTTTCTCCAAAAATGTACTCAATGGGACCGTAACGTTGCAACCACACACAAGATGACCTGCTGAGAGGAACAATCAAGTTAGTACATTTCAAACATGAAAAAGGTCATTTTATACTCAACCTGAAAAACCAAAATTCCAAAAGTATAAAACATACAAAAATGCTTACCATAGAGAGGAAATGTATCACGCTCAGCACCCTCCTCACGCCCTGTGGTGCAACAGATGTCCCTTTCTCAAAAAATGTACTCAATGGGACCGTAATGTTGCAACCACACACAAGATGACCTGCTGAGATGAACAATCAAGTTAGTACATTCCAAACATGAAAAAGGTCATTTTAAACTCAACATGAAAAACCAAAATTCCAAAAGTATAAAACATACAAAAATGCTTACCAAAAAGAGGAAATGTATCACGCTCAGCACCCTCCTCACGCCCTGTGGTGCAACAGATGTCCCTTTGTCCAAAATTGTACTCAATGGGACCGTAACATTGCAACCACACACAAGATGACCTGCTGAGAGGAAAAATCATGTTAGTACATTTCAAACATGAAAAAGGTCATTTTATACTCAACATGAAAAACCAAAATTCCAAAAGTATAAAACATACAAAAATGCTTACCAAAGAGAGGAAATGTATCACGCTCAGCACCCTACTCACGCCCTGTGAAGCAACAGATGTCCCTTTCTCCAAAATTGTACTCAATGGGACCGTAACGTTGCAACCACACACAAGATGACCTGCTGAGAGGAACAATCAAGTTAGTACATTTCAAACATGAAAAAGGTCATTTTATACTCAACCTGAAAAACCAAAATTCCAAAAGTATAAAACATACAAAAATGCTTACCATAGAGAGGAAATGTATCACGCTCAGCACCCTCCTCACGCCCTGTGGTGCAACAGATGTCCGTTTCTCAAAAAATGTACTCAATGGGACCGTAATGTTGCAACCACACACAAGATGACCTGCTGAGATGAACAATCAAGTTAGTACATTCCAAACATGAAAAAGGTCATTTTAAACTCAACATGAAAAACCAAAATTCCAAAAGTATAAAACATACAAAAATGCTTACCAAAAAGAGGAAATGTATCACGCTCAGCACCCTCCTCACGCCCTGTGGTGCAACAGATGTCCCTTTGTCCAAAATTGTACTCAATGGGACCGTAACATTGCAACCACACACAAGATGACCTGCTGAGAGGAAAAATCAAGTTAGTACATTCCAAACATGAAAAAGGTCATTTTAAACTCAACATGAAAAACCAAAATTCCAAAAGTACAAAACATACAAAAATGCTTACCAAAAAGAGGAAATGTATCACGCTCAGCACCCTGCTCACGCCCTGTGGTGCAACAGATGTCCCTTTCTCCAAAAATGTACTCAATGGGACCGTAACGTTGCAACCACACACAAGATGACCTGCTGAGAGGAAAAATCAAGTTAGTACATTTCAAACATGAAAAAGGTCATTTTATACTCAACATGAAAAACCAAAATTCCAAAAGTATAAAACATACAAAAATGCTTACCAAAGAGAGGAAATGTATCATGCTCAGCACCCTCCTCACGCCCTGTGGTGCAATAGATGTCCGTTTCTCAAAAAATGTACTCAATGGGACCGTAATGTTGCAACCACACACAAGATGACCTGCTGAGATGAACAATCAAGTTAGTACATTCCAAACATGAAAAAGGTCATTTTAAACTCAACATGAAAAACCAAAATTCCAAAAGTACAAAACATACAAAAATGCTTACCAAAAAGAGGAAATGTATCACGCTCAGCACCCTGCTCACGCCCTGTGGTGCAACAGATGTCCCTTTCTCCAAAAATGTACTCAATGGGACCGTAACGTTGCAACCACACACAAGATGACCTGCTGAGAGGAAAAATCAAGTTAGTACATTTCAAACATGAAAAAGGTCATTTTATACTCAACATGAAAAACCAAAATTCCAAAAGTATAAAACATACAAAAATGCTTACCAAAGAGAGGAAATGTATCACGCTCAGCACCCTCCTCACGCCCTGTGGTGCAATAGATGTCCGTTTCTCAAAAAATGTACTCAATGGGACCGTAATGTTGCAACCACACACAAGATGACCTGCTGAGATGAACAATCAAGTTAGTACATTCCAAACATGAAAAAGGTCATTTTAAACTCAACATGAAAAACCAAAATTCCAAAAGTACAAAACATACAAAAATGCTTACCAAAAAGAGGAAATGTATCACGCTCAGCACCCTGCTCACGCCCTGTGGTGCAACAGATGTCCCTTTCTCCAAAAATGTACTCAATGGGACCGTAACGTTGCAACCACACACAAGATGACCTGCTGAGAGGAACAATCAAGTTAGTACATTTCAAACATGAAAAAGGACATTTTATACTCAACATGAAAAACTAAAATTCCAAAAGTATAAAGCATAAAAAAATGCTTACCAAAGAGAGGAAATGTATCACGCTCAGCACCCTCCTCACGCCCTGTGGTGCAACAGATGTCCCTTTCTCCAAAAATGTACTCAATGGGACCGTAACGTTGCAACCACACACAAGATGACCTGCTGAGAGGAAAAATCAAGTTAGTACATTTCAAACATGAAAAAGGTCATTTTATACTCAACATGAAAAACCAAATTTCCAAAAGTATAAAACATACAAACATGCTTACCAAAGAGAGGAAATGTATCACGCTCAGCACCCTACTCACGCCCTGTGAAGCAACAGATGTCCCTTTCTCCAAAATTGTACTCAATGGGACCGTAACGTTGCAACCACACACAAGATGACCTGCTGAGAGGAACAATCAAGTTAGTACATTTCAAACATGAAAAAGGTCATTTTATACTCAACCTGAAAAACCAAAATTCCAAAAGTATAAAACATACAAAAATGCTTACCATAGAGAGGAAATGTATCACGCTCAGCACCCTCCTCACGCCCTGTGGTGCAACAGATGTCCGTTTCTCAAAAAATGTACTCAATGGGACCGTAATGTTGCAACCACACACAAGATGACCTGCTGAGATGAACAATCAAGTTAGTACATTCCAAACATGAAAAAGGTCATTTTAAACTCAACATGAAAAACCAAAATTCCAAAAGTATAAAACATACAAAAATGCTTACCAAAAAGAGGAAATGTATCACGCTCAGCACCCTCCTCACGCCCTGTGGTGCAACAGATGTCCCTTTCTCCAAAATTGTACTCAATGGGACCGTAACGTTGCAACCACACACAAGATGACCTGCTGAGAGGAACAATCAAGTTAGTACATTTCAAACATGAAAAAGGTCATTTTATACTCAACATGAAAAACCAAATTTCCAAAAGTATAAAACATACAAACATGCTTACCAAAGAGAGGAAATGTATCACGCTCAGCACCCTACTCACGCCCTGTGAAGCAACAGATGTCCCTTTCTCCAAAATTGTACTCAATGGGACCGTAACGTTGCAACCACACACAAGATGACCTGCTGAGAGGAACAATCAAGTTAGTACATTTCAAACATGAAAAAGGTCATTTTATACTCAACCTGAAAAACCAAAATTCCAAAAGTATAAAACATACAAAAATGCTTACCATAGAGAGGAAATGTATCACGCTCAGCACCCTCCTCACGCCCTGTGGTGCAACAGATGTCCCTTTCTCCAAAAATGTACTCAATGGGACCGTAACGTTGCAACCACACACAAGATGACCTGCTGAGAGGAAAAATCAAGTTAGTACATTTCAAACATGAAAAAGGTCATTTTATACTCAACATGAAAAACCAAATTTCCAGAGGTATAAAACATACAAAAATGCTTACCAAAGAGAGGAAATGTATCACGCTCAGCACCCTCCTCACGCCCTGTGGTGCAACAGATGTCCCTTTGTCCAAAATTGTACTCAATGGGACCGTAACATTGCAACCACACACAAGATGACCTGCTGAGAGGAAAAATCAAGTTAGTACATTTCAAACATGAAAAAGGTCATTTTATACTCAACATGAAAAACCAAAATTCCAAAAGTATAAAACATACAAAAATGATTACCAAAGAGAGTAAATGTATCACGCTCAGCACCATCCTCACGCCCTGTGGTGCAACAGATGCCCCTTTCTACAAAACTATACTCAATGGGACCGTAACGTTGCAACCACACACAAGATGACCTGCTGAGAGGAAAAATCAAGTTAGTACATTTCAAAAATGAAAAAGGTCATTTTATACTCAACATGAAAAACCAAATTCCAAAAGTATAAAACATACAAAAATGCTTACCAAAGAGAGGAAATGTATCACGCTCAGCACCCTCCTCACGCCCTGTGGTGCAACAGATGTCCGTTTCTCAAAAAATGTACTCAATGGGACAGTAATGTTGCAACCACACACAAGATGACCTGCTGAGATGAACAATCAAGTTAGTACATTCCAAACATGAAAAAGGTCATTTTAAACTCAACATGAAAAACCAAAATTCCAAAAGTATAAAACATACAAAAATGCTTACCAAAAAGAGGAAATGTATCACGCTCAGCACCCTCCTCCCGCCCTGTGGTGCAACAGATGTCCCTTTCTCCAAAAATGTACTCAATGGGACAGTAACGTTGCAACCACACACAAGATGACCTGCTGAGAGGAAAAATCAAGTTAGTACATTTCAAACATGAAAAAGGTCATTTTATACTCAACATGAAAAACCAAATTTCCAAAGGTATAAAACATGCAAAAATGCTTACCAAAGAGAGCAAATGTATCACGCTCAGCACCCTCCTCACACCCTGTGGTGCAACAGATGTCCCTTTCTCCAAAATTGTACTCAATGGGACCGTAATGTTGCAACCACACACGAGATGACCTGCTGAGAGGAAAAATCAAGTTAGTACATTTCAAATATGAAAAAAGACATTTTATACTCAACATGAAAAACTAAAATTCCAAAAGTATAAAGCATACAAAAATGCTTACCAAAGAGAGGAAATGTATCACGCTCAGCACCCTACTCACGCCCTGTGGTGCAACAGATGTCCCTTTCTCCAAAAATGTACTCAATGAAACCGTAACGTTGCAACCACACACAAGATGACCTGCTGAGAGGAAAAATCAAGTTAGTACATTTCAAACATGAAAAAGGTCATTTTATACTCAACATGAAAAACCAAATTTCCAAAAGTATAAAACATACAAAAATGCTTACCAAAGAGAGGAAATGTATCACGCTCAGCACCCTCCTCACGCCCTGTGAAGCAACAGATGTCCCTTTCTCCAAAATTGTACTCAATGGGACCGTAACGTTGCAACCACACACAAGATGACCTGCTGAGAGGAAAAATCAAGTTCGTACATTTCAAACATGAAAAAGTTCATTTTATACTCAACCTGAAAAACCAAAATTCCAAAAGTATAAAACATACAAAAATGCTTACCATAGAGAGGAAATGTATCATGCTCAGCACCCTCCTCACGCCCTGTGGTGCAACAGATGTCCCTTTCTCCAAAAATGTACTCAATGGGACCGTAACGTTGCAACCACACACAAGATGACCTGCTGAGAGGAACAATCAAGTTAGTACATTTCAAACATGAAAAAGGTCATTTTATACTCAACATGAAAAACCAAAATTCCAAAAGTATAAAACATACAAAAATGCTTACCAAAGAGAGGAAATGTATCACGCTCAGCACCCTCCTCACACCCTGTGGTGCAACAGATGTCCCTTTCTCCAAAATTGTACTCAATGGGACCGTAACGTTGCATCCACACACAAGATGACCTGCTGAGAGGAACAATCAAGTTAGTACATTTCAAACATGAAAAAGGACATTTTATACTCAACATGAAACACTAAAATTCCAAAAGTATAAAGCATACAAAAATGCTTACCAAAGAGAGGAAATGTATCACGCTCAGCACCCTCCTCACGCCCTGGGTGGAACAGATGTCCCTTTCTCCAAAAATGTACTCAATGGGACCGTAATGTTGCAACCACACACAAGATGACCTGCTGAGATGAACAATCAAGTTAGTACATTCCAAACATGAAAAAGGTCATTTTAAACTCAACATGAAAAACCAAAATTCCAAAAGTATAAAACATACAAAAATGCTTACCAAAAAGAGGAAATGTATCACGCTCAGCACCCTCCTCACGCCCTGTGGTGCAACAGATGTCCCTTTCTCCAAAAATGTACTCAATGGGACAGTAACGTTGCAACCACACACAAGATGACCTGCTGAGAGGAAAAATCAAGTTAGTACATTTCAAACATGAAAAAGGTCATTTTATACTCAACATGAAAAACCAAATTTCCAAAGGTATAAAACATGCAAAAATGCTTACCAAAGAGAGCAAATGTATCACGCTCAGCACCCTCCTCACACCCTGTGGTGCAACAGATGTCCCTTTCTCCAAAATTGTACTCAATGGGACCGTAATGTTGCAACCACACACAAGATGACCTGCTGAGAGGAACAATCAAGTTAGTACATTTCAAATATGAAAAAAGACATTTTATACTCAACATGAAAAACTAAAATTCCAAAAGTATAAAGCATACAAAAATGCTTACCAAAGAGAGGAAATGTATCACGCTCAGCACCCTACTCACGCCCTGTGGTGCAACAGATGTCCCTTTCTCCAAAAATGTACTCAATGAAACCGTAACGTTGCAACCACACACAAGATGACCTGTTGAGAGGAAAAATCAAGTTAGTACATTTCAAACATGAAAAAGGTCATTTTATACTCAACATGAAAAACCAAATTTCCAAAAGTATAAAACATACAAAAATGCTTACCAAAGAGAGGAAATGTATCACGCTCAGCACCCTCCTCACGCCCTGTGAAGCAACAGATGTCCCTTTCTCCAAAATTGTACTCAATGGGACCGTAACGTTGCAACCACACACAAGATGACCTGCTGAGAGGAAAAATCAAGTTCGTACATTTCAAACATGAAAAAGTTCATTTTATACTCAACCTGAAAAACCAAAATTCCAAAAGTATAAAACATACAAAAATGCTTACCATAGAGAGGAAATGTATCATGCTCAGCACCCTCCTCACGCCCTGTGGTGCAACAGATGTCCCTTTCTCCAAAAATGTACTCAATGGGACCGTAACGTTGCAACCACACACAAGATGACCTGCTGAGAGGAACAATCAAGTTAGTACATTTCAAACATGAAAAAGGTCATTTTATACTCAACATGAAAAACCAAAATTCCAAAAGTATAAAACATACAAAAATGCTTACCAAAGAGAGGAAATGTATCACGCTCAGCACCCTCCTCACGCCCTGTGGTGCAACAGATGTCCCTTTGTCCAAAATTGTACTCAATGGGACCGTAACGTTGCAACCACACACAAGATGACCTGCTGAGAGGAAAAATCAAGTTAGTACATTTCAAACATGAAAAAGGTCATTTTATACTCAACATGAAAAACCAAAATTCCAAAAGTATAAAACATACAAAAATGCTTACCAAAGAGAGGAAATGTATCACGCTCAGCACCCTCCTCACACCCTGTGGTGCAACAGATGTCCCTTTCTCCAAAATTGTACTCAATGGGACCGTAACGTTGCATCCACACACAAGATGACCTGCTGAGAGGAACAATCAAGTTAGTACATTTCAAACATGAAAAAGGACATTTTATACTCAACATGAAACACTAAAATTCCAAAAGTATAAAGCATACAAAAATGCTTACCAAAGAGAGGAAATGTATCACGCTCAGCACCCTCCTCACGCCCTGGGTGGAACAGATGTCCCTTTCTCCAAAAATGTACTCAATGGGACCGTAATGTTGCAACCACACACAAGATGACCTGCTGAGATGAACAATCAAGTTAGTACATTCCAAACATGAAAAAGGTCATTTTAAACTCAACATGAAAAACCAAAATTCCAAAAGTATAAAACATACAAAAATGCTTACCAAAAAGAGGAAATGTATCACGCTCAGCACCCTCCTCACGCCCTGTGGTGCAACAGATGTCCCTTTCTCCAAAAATGTACTCAATGGGACCGTAACGTTGCAACCACACACAAGATGACCTGCTGAGAGGAACAATCAAGTTAGTACATTTCAAACATGAAAAAGGTCATTTTATACTCAACATGAAAAACCAAATTTCCAAAGGTATAAAACATACAAAAATGCTTACCAAAGAGAGGAAATGTATCACGCTCAGCACCCTCCTCACACCCTGTGGTGCAACAGATGTCCCTTTCTCCAAAATTGTACTCAATGGGACCGTAACGTTGCAGCCACACACAAGATGACCTGCTGAGAGGAACAATCAAGTTAGTACATTTCAAACATGAAAAAGGACATTTTATACTCAACATGAAAAACTAAAATTCCAAAAGTATAAAGCATACAAAAATGCTTACCAAAGAGAGGAAATGTATCACGCTCAGCACCCTCCTCACGCCCTGTGGTGGAACAGATGTCCCTTTCTCCAAAAATGTACTCAATGGGACCGTAACGTTGCAACCACACACAAGATGACCTGCTGAGAGGAAAAATCAAGTTAGTACATTCCAAACATGAAAAAGGTCATTTTAAACTCAACATGAAAAACCAAAATTCCAAAAGTATAAAACATACAAAAATGCTTACCAAAAAGAGGAAATGTATCACGCTCAGCACCCTCCTCACGCCCTGTGGTGCAACAGATGTCCCTTTCTCCAAAAATGTACTCAATGGGACCGTAACGTTGCAACCACACACAAGATGACCTGCTGAGAGGAAAAATCAAGTTAGTACACTTCAAACATGACAAAGGTCATTTCAAACTCAACATGAAAAACCAAAATTCCAACAGTATAAAACATACAAAAATGCTTGCCAAAGAGAGAAAATGTACCGTGCTCGGCACCCTCCCCCCGCCCTGCGGTGCAACAGATGTCCCTTTCTCCAAAAATGTACTCATGGCGACTGTAACGTTGCAACCACACACAAGTTGACCTGCTGTGAGGAAAAATCAAGTTAGAACATTTCAAACATGATAAAGGTCATTTTAAACTCAACATGAAAAAGCAAAATTCCAAAAGTATAAAACATAAAAATATACTTACCAAAGAGAGATTATGTATCGTGCTCAGCACCCTCCTCCCGCCCTGTGGTGCAACAGATGTCCCTTTCCCCCAAATTGTACTCAATGAGACCGTAACGTTGCAACCACACACAACTTGGCCTGATGTGAGGAAAAATCAAGTTAGGATATTTCAAATGTGAAAAGGGTTATATAAACTCACTATGAAAAACCAAAATTCCAAAGGTATAAAACATAACATAATGCTTACCAAAGAGAGAAAATGTATCTTGCTCCGCACCCTCCTCCCACCCTGTGGTGCAACAGATGTCCCTTTCTCCAAAAATGTACTCAATGGGACCGTAACGTTTAAACCACATACAAGTTGACCTGCTGCAAGGAAAAATCAAGTTAGTACATTTCAAACATTTCAAAGGTCATTTCAAACTCAACATGAAAAACCAAAGTTCCAAAGGTATAAAACATACAAAAATGCTTACCAAAGAGAGAAAATGTATCGTGCTCGGCACCCTCCCCCCGCCCTGTGGTGCAACAGATGTCCCATTCTCCAAAAATGTACTCAATGAGACCGTAACGTTGAAACCACATACAAGTTGACCTGCTGCGAGGTAAAATCGAGTTAGTGCATTTCAAACGTGAAAAAGGTCATTTTATACTCAACATGAAACAGCAAAATTCCGATATCCCTTTCTCCAAAAATGTACTCAATTGGAGCGTAGCATTGCAACCACACACAAGTTGGCCTGATGTGAGGAAAAATCGAGTAAGTACATATCAAACATGAAAAAGGTCATTTAAAACTCAACATGAGAATGCAAATTTCCAAAAGTATAAAACATAAAAACATGCTTACCAAAGAGAGATTATGTATCGTGCTCAGCACCCTCCTCACGCCCTGTGGTGCAACAGATGTCCATTTCTCGAAAAATGTACTCAATGGGACCGTAACGTTGCAACCACCCACAAGTTGACCTGCTGTGAGGAAACATCAAGTTAGTACATTACAAACATGAAAAAGGTCATTTTAAACTCAACATGAAAAACCAAAATTCCAAAAGTATAGAACATAAAATAATGCTTACCAAATAGATAACATGTATCGTGCTCCGCACCATCCTCCCGCCCTGTGGTGCAACAGATGTCCCTTTCTCCAAAAATGTACTCAATGGGACCATAACGTTGCAACCACACACAAGTTGTCCTGCTGCGAGGAAAAATCAAGTTAGAATATTTCGAACATGAAAAAGGTCATTTTAAACTCAACATGAAAAAGCAAATTTCCAAATGTATAAAACATAAAAATATGCTTACTAAAGAGAGATTATGTATCGTGCTCAGCGCCCTCATCCCGCCCTGTGGTGCAACAGATGTCCCTTTCTCCAAAAATGTACTCAATGGGACCATAACTTTGCAACCACACACAAGTTGTCCTGCTGCGAGGAAAAATCAAGTTAGGATATTTCAAACATGATTAGGGTCATATAAACTCAACATGAAAAACAAAAATTGCAAAAGTATAAAACATAAAATAATGCTTACCAAAGAGAGAAAATGTATCGTGCTCCGCACCCTCCTCCCACCCTGTGGTGCAACAGATGTCCCTTTCTCCAAAAATGTACTCAATGAGACCATAACGTTGCAACCACACAAGTTGTCCTGCTGTGAGGAAAAATCAAGTTAGAACATTTCAAACATGAAAAAGGTCATTTTAAACTCAACAAGAAAAAGCAAATTTCCAAAAGTATAAAACATAAAAATACGCTTACTAAAGAGAGATTATGTATCGTGCTCAGCACCCTCCTCCCGCCCTGTGGTGCAACAGATGTCCATTTCTCCAAAAATGTACTCAATGGGACCGTAACGTTGCAACCTCACACAAGTTGACATGCTGTGAGGAAACATCAAGTTAGTACATTACAAACATGAAAAAGGTCATTTTAAACTCAACATGAAAAACCAAAATTCCAAAAGTATAGAACATAAAATAATGCTTACCAAAGAGAGGAAATGTGTCGTGCTCAGCACCCTCGTCCCTTCCTGTGGTGCAACAGATGTCCCTTTCTCCAAAAATGTACTCAATGGGACCGTAACGTTGCAACCACTCACATGTTGACCTGCTGTGAGGAAAAATCAAGTTAGGATATTTCAAACATGAAAAGGGTCATATAAACTCAACATGAAAAACAAAAATTGCGTAAGTATAAAACATACAAAAATGCTTACCAAAGAGAGGAAATGTCTCGTGCTCCGCACCCTCCTCCCACCCTGTGGTGCAACAGATGTCCCTTTCTCCAAAAATGTACTCAATGGGACCATAACGTTGCAACCACACACAAGTTGTCCTGCTGCGAGGAAAAATCCAGTTAGAACATTTCGAACATGAAAAAGGTCATTTTAAACTCAACATGAAAAAGCAAATTTCCAAAAGTATAAAACATAAAAATATGCTTACTAAAGAGAGATTATGTATTGTGCTCAGCGCCCTCGTCCCGTCCTGTGGTGCAACGGATGTCCCATTCTTCAAAAATGTACTCAATGAGATGGTAACGTTGCAACCACACACAAGTTGACCTGCTGCGAGGAAAAATCAAGTCAGTACATTTCAAACGTGAAAAAGGACTTTTTATACTCAACATGAAACACCAAAATTCCGATGTCCCTTTCTCCAAAAATGTACTCAATTGGAGCGTAGCATTGCAACCACACACAAGTTGGCCTGATGTGAGGAAAAATCAAGTTCGTACATTTCAAACATGAAAATGGTCATTTTAAACTCAGCATGAGAATGCAAATTTCCAAAAGTATAAAACATAAAAACATGCTTACCAAAGAGAGATTATGTATCGTGCTCAGCACCCTCCTCCCGCCATGTGGTGCAACAGATGTCCATTTCTCCAAAAATGTACTCAATGGGACCGTAACGTTGCAACCACACACAAGTTGACCTGCTGCGAGGAAAAATCAAGTTAGGATATTTCAAACATGTAACGGGTCATGTAAACTCAACATGAAAAACAAAAATTGCAAAAGTATAAAACATAAAATAATGCTTACCAAAGAAAGAAAATGTATCGTGCTCAGCACCCTCCTCCCGCCATGTGGTGCAACAGATGTCCCTTTCTCCAAAAATGTACTCAATGGGACCATAACGTTGCAACCACACACAAGTTGTCCTGCTGCGAGGAAAAATCAAGTTAGAACATTTCGAACATGAAAAATGTCATTTTAAACTCAACATGAAAAAGCAAATTTCCAAAAGTATAAAACATAAAAATATGCTTACTAAAGAGAGATTATGTATCGTGCTCCGCACCCTCCTCCCGCCCTGTGGTGCAACAGATGTCCCTTTCTCCAAAAGTGTACTCAATTGGACAGTAACCATCCAACCACACGCAAGTTGACCTGCTGCGAGGAAAAAAATTTAGTTCATTTCAATCATGAAAAAGGTCATTTTAAACCTCAAGATGAAAAAGCGAAATTCCAAAAGCATAAAACAAAAAAATGCTTACCAAAGATAGGAAATGTACCATGCTCAGAACCCTCCTTCCGCCCTGTGGTGAACAGATGTCCCTTTCTCCAAAAAAGTACTCAGTGGGACCGTAACGTTGCAACCACACACAAATTAACCTGATGTGAGGAAAAACCAAGTTAGGATATTTCAAACATGAAAAAGGTCATTTTAAACTCAACACGAAAAAGCAAAATTCCAAAAGTATAAAACATACAAAAATGCTTACCAAAGAGAGGAAATGTATCACGCTCAGCACCCTCCTCACGCCCTGTGGTGCAACAGATGCCCCTTTCTCCAAAGATGTACTCAATGGGACCTTATCGTTGCAACCACACACAAGATGACCTGCTGAGAGGAAAAATCAAGTTAGTACATTTCAAACATGAAAAAGGTCATTTTATACTCAACATGAAAAACCAAAATTCCAAAAATATAAAACATACAAAAATGATTACCAAAGAGAGGAAATGTATCACGCTCAGCACCCTCCTCCCGCGCTGTGGTGAAACAGATGTCCCTTTCTCCAAAAATGTACTCAATGGGACCGTAACGTTGCAACAACACACAAGATGACCTGCTGAGAGGAAAAATCAAGTTAGTACATTTCAAACATGAAAAAGGTCATTTTATACTCAACATGAAAATCCAAAATTCCAAAAGTAAAAAAAAAATACAAAAATGCTTACCAAAGAGAGGAAATGTATCACGCTCAGCACCCTCCTCCTGCCCTGTGGTGGAACAGATGTCCCTTTCTCCAAAAATGAACTCAAAGGGACCGTATCGTTGCAACCACACACAAGATGACCTGCTGAGAGGAAAAATCAAGTTAGTACATTTCAAACATGAAAAAGGTCATTTTATACTCAACATGAAAAACCAAAATTCCAAAAGTATATAACATACAAAAATGATTACCAAAGAGAGGAAATGTATCACGCTCAGCACCCTCCTCACGCCCTGTGGTGCAACAGATGCCCCTTTCTACAAAACTGTACTCAATGGGACCGTAACGTTGCAACCACACACAAGATGACCTGCTTAGAGGAAAAATCAAGTTAGTACATTTCAAACATGAAAAAGGTCATTTTATACTCAACATGAAAAACCAAATTCCAAAAGTATAAAACATACAAAAATGCTTACCAAAGAGAGGAAATGTATCACGCTCAGCACCCTCCTCACGCCCTGTGGTGCAACAGATGTCCCTTTCTCCAAAAATGTACTCAATGGGACCGTAATGTTGCAACCACACACAAGATGACCTGCTGAGATGAACAAAAAAAAGTTAGTACATTCCAAACATGAAAAAGGTCATTTTAAACTCAACATGAAAAACCAAAATTCCAAATGTATAAAACATACAAAAATGCTTACCAAAAAGAGGAAATGTATCACGCTCAGCACCCTCCTCACGCCCTGTGGTGCAACAGATGTCCCTTTCTCCAAAAATGTACTCAATGGGACCGTAACGTTGCAACCACACACAAGATGACCTGCTGAGAGGAAAAATCAAGTTAGTACATTTCAAACATGAAAAAGGTCATTTTATACTCAACATGAAAAACCAAAATTCCAAAAGTATAAAACATACAAAAATGCTTACCAAAGAGAGGAAATGTATCACGCTCAGCACCCTCCTCACGCCCTGTGGTGCAACAGATGTCCCTTTCGCCAAAAATGAACTCAATGGGACCGTATCGATGCAACCACACACAAGATGACCTGCTGAGAGGAATAATCAAGTTAGTACATTTCAAACATGAAAAAGGTCATTTTGTACTCAACATGAAAAACCAAAATTCCAAAAGTATAAAGCATACAAAAATGCTTACCAAAGAGAGGAAATGTATCACGCTCAGCACCCTCCTCACGCCCTGTGGTGCAACAGATGTCCCTTTTTCCAAAAATGTACTCAATGGGACCGTAACGTTGCAACCACACACAAGATGACCTGCTGAGAGGAAAAATCAAGTTAGTACATTTCAAACATGAAAAAGGTCATTTTATACTCAACATGAAAATCCGAAATCCCAAAAGTAAAAAAAAAAATACAAAAATGCTTACCAAAGAGAGGAAATGTATCACGCTCAGCACCCTCCTCCCGCACTGTGGTGGAACAGATGTCCCTTTCTCCAAAAATGAACTCAATGGGACCGTATCGATGCAACCACACACAAGATGACCTGCTGAGAGGAAAAATCAAGTTAGTACATTTCAAACATGAAAAAGGTCATTTTATACTCAACATGAAAAACCAAAATTCCAAAAGTATAAAACATACAAAAATGCTTACCAAAGAGAGGAAATGTATCACGCTCAGCACCCTCCTCACGCCCTGTGGTGCAACAGATGTCCCTTTGTCCAAAATTGTACTCAATGGGACCGTAACATTGCAACCACACACAAGATGACCTGCTGAGAGGAAAAATCAAGTTAGTACATTTCAAACATGAAAAAGGTCATTTTATACTCAACATGAAAAACCAAAATTCCAAAAGTATAAAACATACAAAAATGCTTACCAAAGAGAGGAAATGTATCACGCTCAGCACCCACCTCACGCCCTGTGGTGCAACAGATGTCCCTTTCTCCAAAAATGTACTCAATGGGACCGTAACGTTGCAACCACACACAAGATGACCTGCTGAGAGGAACAATCAAGTTAGTACATTTCAAACATGAAAAAGGTCATTTTATACTCAACATGAAAAACCAAAGTTCCAAAAGTATAAAACATACAAAAATGCTTACCAAAGAGAGGAAATGTATCACGCTCAGCACCCACCTCACGCCCTGTGGTGCAACAGATGTCCCTTTCTCCAAAAATGTACTCAATGGGACCGTAACGTTGCAACCACACACAAGATGACCTGCTGAGAGGAACAATCAAGTTAGTACATTTCAAACATGAAAAAGGTCATTTTATACTCAACATGAAAAACCAAAATTCCAAAAGTATAAAGCATACAAAAATGCTTACCAAAGAGAGGAAATGTATCACGCTCAGCACCCTCCTCACGCCCTGTGGTGCAACAGATGTCCCTTTCTCCAAAAATGTACTCAATGGGACCGTAACGTTGCAACCACACACAAGATGACCTGCTGAGAGGAACAATCAAGTTAGTACATTTCAAACATGAAAAAGGTCATTTTATACTCAACATGAAAAACCAAAATTCCAAAAGTATAAAACATACAAAAATGCTTACCAAAGAGAGGAAATGTATCACGCTCAGCACCCTCCTCACGCCCTGTGGTGCAACAGATGTCCCTTTGTCCAAAATTGTACTCAATGGGACCGTAACATTGCAACCACACACAAGATGACCTGCTGAGAGGAAAAATCAAGTTAGTACATTTCAAACATGAAAAAGGTCATTTTATACTCAACATGAAAAACCAAAATTCCAAAAGTATAAAACATACAAAAATGCTTACCATAGAGAGGAAATGTATCACGCTCAGCACCCTCCTCACGCCCTGTGGTGCAACAGATGTCCCTTTGTCCAAAATTGTACTCAATGGGACCGTAACGTTGCAACCACACACAAGATGACCTGCTGAGAGGAAAAATCAAGTTAGTACATTTCAAACATGAAAAAGGTCATTTTATACTCAACATGAAAAACCAAAATTCCAAAAGTATAAAACATACAAAAATGCTTACCAAAGAGAGGAAATGTATCACGCTCAGCACCCACCTCACGCCCTGTGGTGCAACAGATGTCCCTTTGTCCAAAATTGTACTCAATGGGACCGTAACGTTGCAACCACACACAAGATGACCTGCTGAGAGGAAAAATCAAGTTAGTACATTTCAAACATGAAAAAGGTCATTTTATACTCAACATGAAAAACCAAAATTCCAAAAGTATAAAGCATACAAAAATGCTTACCAAAGAGAGGAAATGTATCACGCTCAGCACCCTCCTCACGCCCTGTGGTGCAACAGATGTCCCTTTGTCCAAAATTGTACTCAATGGGACCGTAACATTGCAACCACACACAAGATGACCTGCTGAGAGGAAAAATCAAGTTAGTACATTTCAAACATGAAAAAGGTCATTTTATACTCAACATGAAAAACCAAAATTCCAAAAGTATAAAACATACAAAAATGCTTACCAAAGAGAGGAAATGTATCACGCTCAGCACCCACCTCACGCCCTGTGGTGCAACAGATGTCCCTTTCTCCAAAAATGTACTCAATGGGACCGTAACGTTGCAACCACACACAAGATGACCTGCTGAGAGGAACAATCAAGTTAGTACATTTCAAACATGAAAAAGGTCATTTTATACTCAACATGAAAAACCAAAATTCCAAAAGTATAAAACATACAAAAATGCTTACCAAAGAGAGGAAATGTATCACGCTCAGCACCCACCTCACGCCCTGTGGTGCAACAGATGTCCCTTTCTCCAAAAATGTACTCAATGGGACCGTAACGTTGCAACCACACACAAGATGACCTGCTGAGAGGAACAATCAAGTTAGTACATTTCAAACATGAAAAAGGTCATTTTATACTCAACATGAAAAACCAAAATTCCAAAAGTATAAAGCATACAAAAATGCTTACCAAAGAGAGGAAATGTATCACGCTCAGCACCCTCCTCACGCCCTGTGGTGCAACAGATGTCCCTTTCTCCAAAAATGTACTCAATGGGACCGTAACGTTGCAACCACACACAAGATGACCTGCTGAGAGGAACAATCAAGTTAGTACATATCAAACATGAAAAAGGTCATTTTATACTCAACATGAAAAACCAAAATTCCAAAAGTATAAAACATACAAAAATGCTTACCAAAGAGAGGAAATGTATCACGCTCAGCACCCACCTCACGCCCTGTGGTGCAACAGATGTCCCTTTCTCCAAAAATGTACTCAATGGGACCGTAACGTTGCAACCACACACAAGATGACCTGCTGAGAGGAACAATCAAGTTAGTACATTTCAAACATGAAAAAGGTCATTTTATACTCAACATGAAAAACCAAAATTCCAAAAGTATAAAACATACAAAAATGCTTACCAAAGAGAGGAAATGTATCACGCTCAGCACCCTCCTCACGCCCTGTGGTGCAACAGATGTCCCTTTCTCCAAAAATGAACTCAATGGGACCGTAACGTTGCAACCACACACAAGATGACCTGCTGAGAGGAACAATCAAGTTAGTACATATCAAACATGAAAAAGGTCATTTTATACTCAACATGAAAAACCAAAATTCCAAAAGTATAAAACATACAAAAATGCTTACCAAAGAGAGGAAATGTATCACGCTCAGCACCCACCTCACGCCCTGTGGTGGAACAGATGTCCCTTTCTCCAAAAATGAACTCAATGGGACCGTATCGATGCAACCACACACAAGATGACCTGCTGAGAGGAAAAATCAAGTTAGTACATTTCAAACATGAAAAAGGTCATTTTATACTCAACATGAAAAACCAAAATTCCAAAAGTATAAAACATACAAAAATGCTTACCACAGAGAGGAAATGTATCACGCTCAGCACCCACCTCACGCCCTGTGGTGCAACAGATGTCCCTTTCTCCAAAAATGTACTCAATGGGACCGTAACGTTGCAACCACACACAAGATGACCTGCTGAGAGGAACAATCAAGTTAGTACATTTCAAACATGAAAAAGGTCATTTTATACTCAACATGAAAAACCAAAATTCCAAAAGTATAAAGCATACAAAAATGCTTACCAAAGAGAGGAAATGTATCACGCTCAGCACCCTCCTCACGCCCTGTGGTGCAACAGATGTCCCTTTCTCCAAAAATGTACTCAATGGGACCGTAACGTTGCAACCACACACAAGATGACCTGCTGAGAGGAACAATCAAGTTAGTACATATCAAACATGAAAAAGGTCATTTTATACTCAACATGAAAAACCAAAATTCCAAAAGTATAAAACATACAAAAATGCTTACCAAAGAGAGGAAATGTATCACGCTCAGCACCCTCCTCACGCCCTGTGGTGCAACAGATGTCCCTTTCTCCAAAATTGTACTCAATGGGACCGTAACGTTGCAACCACACACAAGATGACCTGCTGAGAGGAACAATCAAGTTAGTACATTTCAAACATGAAAAAGGTCATTTTATACTCAACATGAAAAACAAAAATTCCAAAAGTATAAAGCATACAAAAATGCTTACCAAAGAGAGGAAATGTATCACGCTCAGCACCCTCCTCACGCCCTGTGGTGCAACAGATGTCCCTTTCTCCAAAAATGTACTCAATGGGACCGTAACGTTGCAACCACACACAAGATGACCTGCTGAGAGGAACAATCAAGTTAGTACATATCAAACATGAAAAAGGTCATTTTATACTCAACATGAAAAACCAAAATTCCAAAAGTATAAAACATACAAAAATGCTTACCAAAGAGAGGAAATGTATCACGCTCAGCACCCTCCTCACGCCCTGTGGTGCAACAGATGTCCCTATGTCCAAAATTGTACTCAATGGGACCGTAACGTTGCAACCACACACAAGATGACCTGCTGAGAGGAAAAATCAAGTTAGTACATTTCAAACATGAAAAAGGTCATTTTATACTCAACATGAAAAACCAAAATTCCAAAAGTATAAAACATACAAAAATGCTTACCAAAGAGAGGAAATGTATCACGCTCAGCACCCTCCTCACGCCCTGTGGTGGAACAGATGTCCCTTTGTCCAAAATTGTACTCAATGGGACCGTAACGTTGCAACCACACACAAGATGACCTGCTGAGAGGAACAATCAAGTTAGTACATTTCAAACATGAAAAAGGTCATTTTATACTCAACATGAAAAACCAAAATTCCAAAAGTATAAAGCATACAAAAATACTTACCAAAGAGAGGAAATGTATCACGCTCAGCACCCACCTCACGCCCTGTGGTGGAACAGATGTCCCTTTCTGCAAAAATGAACTCAATGGGACCGTATCGATGCAACCACACACAAGATGACCTGCTGAGAGGAACAATCAAGTTAGTACATTTCAAACATGAAAAAGGTCATTTTATACTCAACATGAAAAACCAAAATTCCAAAAGTATAAAACATACAAAAATGCTTACCAAAGAGAGGAAATGTATCACGCTCAGCACCCTCCTCACGCCCTGTGGTGCAACAGATGTCCCTTTGTCCAAAATTGTACTCAATGGGACCGTAACGTTGCAACCACACACAAGATGACCTGCTGAGAGGAAAAATCAAGTTAGTACATTTCAAACATGAAAAAGGTCATTTTATACTCAACATGAAAAACCAAAATTCCAAAAGTATAAAACATACAAAAATGCTTACCAAAGAGAGGAAATGTATCACGCTCAGCACCCTCCTCACGCCCTGTGGTGCAACAGATGTCCCTTTGTCCAAAATTGTACTCAATGGGACCGTAACGTTGCAACCACACACAAGATGACCTGCTGAGAGGAACAATCAAGTTAGTACATTTCAAACATGAAAAAGGTCATTTTATACTCAACATGAAAAACCAAAATTCCAAAAGTATAAAGCATACAAAAATGCTTACCAAAGAGAGGAAATGTATCACGCTCAGCACCCACCTCACGCCCTGTGTTGGAACAGATGTCCCTTTCTCCAAAAATGAACTCAATGGGACCGTATCGATGCAACCACACACAAGATGACCTGCTGAGAGGAAAAATCAAGTTAGTACATTTCAAACATGAAAAAGGTCATTTTATACTCAACATGAAAAACCAAAATTCCAAAAGTATAAAACATACAAAAATGCTTACCAAAGAGAGGAAATGTATCACGCTCAGCACCCTCCTCACGCCCTGTGGTGCAACAGATGTCCCTTTCTCCAAAATTGTACTCAATGGGACCGTAACGTTGCAACCACACACAAGATGACCTGCTGAGAGGAACAATCAAGTTAGTACATTTCAAACATGAAAAAGGTCATTTTATACTCAACATGAAAAACAAAAATTCCAAAAGTATAAAGCATACAAAAATGCTTACCAAAGAGAGGAAATGTATCACGCTCAGCACCCTCCTCACGCCCTGTGGTGCAACAGATGTCCCTTTCTCCAAAAATGTACTCAATGGGACCGTAACGTTGCAACCACACACAAGATGACCTGCTGAGAGGAACAATCAAGTTAGTACATATCAAACATGAAAAAGGTCATTTTATACTCAACATGAAAAACCAAAATTCCAAAAGTATAAAACATACAAAAATGCTTACCAAAGAGAGGAAATGTATCACGCTCAGCACCCTCCTCACGCCCTGTGGTGCAACAGATGTCCCTTTGTCCAAAATTGTACTCAATGGGACCGTAACGTTGCAACCACACACAAGATGACCTGCTGAGAGGAAAAATCAAATTAGTACATTTCAAACATGAAAAAGGTAATTTTATACTCAACATGAAAAACCAAAATTCCAAAAGTATAAAACATACAAAAATGCTTACCAAAGAGAGGAAATGTATCACGCTCAGCACCCTCCTCACGCCCTGTGGTGCAACAGATGTCCCTTTCTCCAAAAATGTACTCAATGGGACCGTAACGTTGCAACCACACACAAGATGACCTGCTGAGAGGAAAAATCAAGTTAGTACATTTCAAACATGAAAAAGGTCATTTTATACTCAACATGAAAATCCGAAATCCCAAAAGTAAAAAAAAAAAATACAAAAATGCTTACCAAAGAGAGGAAATGTATCACGCTCAGCACCCTCCTCCCGCACTGTGGTGGAACAGATGTCCCTTTCTCCAAAAATGAACTCAATGGGACCGTATCGTTGCAACCACACACAAGATGACCTGCTGAGAGGAAAAATCAAGTTAGTACATTTCAAACATGAAAAAGGTCATTTAATACTCAACATGAAAAACCAAAATTCCAAAAGTATAAAACATACAAAAATGATTACCAAAGAGAGGAAATGTATCACGCTCAGCACCCTCCTCCCACCCTGTGGTGCAACAGGTGTCCCTTTCTCCAAAACTGTACTCAATGGGACCGTAACGTTGCTACCACACACACGATGACCTGCTGAGAGGAAAAATCAAGTTAGTACATTTCAAACATGAAAAAGGTCATTTTATACTCAACATGAAAAACCAAATTCCAAAAGTATAAAACATACAAAAATGCTTACCAAAGAGAGGAAATGTATCACGCTCAGCATCCTCCTCACGCCCTGTGGTGCAACAGATGTCCCTTTCTCCAAAAATGTACTCAATGGGACCGTAACGTTGCAACCACACACAAGATGACCTGCTGAGAGGAAAAATCAAGTTAGTACATTTCAAACATGAAAAAGGTCATTTTATACTCAACATAAAAAACCAAATTTCCAAAAGTATAAAACATACAAAAATGCTTACCAAAGAGAGGAAATGTATCACGCTCAGCACCCTCCTCACGCCCTGTGAAGCAACAGATGTCCCTTTCTCCAAAATTGTACTCAATGGGACCGTAACGTTGCAACCACACACAAGATGACCTGCTGAGAGGAACAATCAAGTTAGTACATATCAAACATGAAAAAGGTCATTTTATACTCAACCTGAAAAACCAAAATTCCAAAAGTATAAAACATACAAAAATGCTTACCATAGAGAGGAAATGTATCATGCTCAGCACCCTCCTCACGCCCTGTGGTGCAACAGATGTCCCTTTCTCCAAAAATGTACTCAATGGGACCGTAACGTTGCAACCACACACAAGATGACCTGCTGAGAGGAACAATCAAGTTAGTACATTTCAAACATGAAAAAGGTCATTTTATACTCAACATGAAAAACCAAAATTCCAAAAGTATAAAACATACAAAAATGCTTACCAAAGAGAGGAAATGTATCACGCTCAGCACCCTCCTCACGCCCTGTCGTGCAACAGATGTCCCTTTGTCCAAAATTGTACTCAATGGGACCGTAACATTGCAACCACACACAAGATGACCTGCTGAGAGGAAAAATCAAGTTAGTACATTTCAAACATGAATAAGGTCATTTTATACTCAACATGACAAACCAAAATTCCAAAAGTATAAAACATACAAAAATGATTACCAAAGAGAGGAAATGTATCACGCTCAGCACCCTCCTCACGCCCTGTGGTGCAACAGATGCCCCTTTCTACAAAAATGTACTCAATGGGACCGTAACGTTGCAACCAAACACAAGATGACCTGATTAGAGGAAAAATCAAGTTAGTACATTTCAAACATGAAAAAGGTCATTTTACACTCAACATGAAAAACCAAATTCCAAAAGTATAAAACATACAAAAATGCTTACCAAAGAGAGGAAATGTATCACGCTCAGCACCCTCCTCACGCCCTGTGGTGCAACAGATGTCCCTTTCTCCTAAAATGTACTCAATGGGACCATAACGTTGCAACCACACACAAGATGACCTGCTGAGAGGAACAATCAAGTTAGTACATTTCAAACATGAAAAAGGTCATTTTATACTCAACATGAAAAACCAAATTTCCAAAGGTATAAAACATACAAAAATGCTTACCAAAGAGAGGAAATGTATCACGCTCAGCACCCTCCTCACACCCTGTGGTGCAACAGATGTCCCTTTCTCCAAAATTGTACTCAATGGGACCGTAACTTTGCAACCACACACAAGATGACCTGCTGAGAGGAACAATCAAGTTAGTACATTTGAAACATGAAAAAAGTCATTTTATACTCAACATGAAAAACCAAAATTCCAAAAGTATAAAGCATACAAAAATGCTTACCAAAGAGAGGAAATGTATCACGCTCAGCACCCTCCTCACGCCCTGTGGTGCAACAGATGTCCCTTTCTCCAAAAATGTACTCAATGGGACCGTAACGTTGCAACCACACACAAGATGACCTGCTGAGAGGAACAATCAAGTTAGTACATTTCAAACATGAAAAAGGTCATTTTATACTCAACATGAAAATCCAAAATTCCAAAAGTATAAAACATACAAAAATGATTACCAAAGAGAGGAAATGTATCACGCTCAGCACCCTCCTCACGCCCTGTGGTGCAACAGATGTCCCTTTGTCCAAAATTGTACTCAATGGGACCGTAACGTTGCAACCACACACAAGATGACCTGCTGAGAGGAAAAATCAAGTTAGTACATTTCAAACATGAAAAAGGTCATTTTATACTCAACATGAAAAACCAAAATTCCAAAAGTATAAAACATACAAAAATGCTTACCAAAGAGAGGAAATGTATCACGCTCAGCACCCTCCTCACGCCCTGTGGTGCAACAGATGTCCCTTTCTCCAAAAATGTACTCAATGGGACCGTAACGTTGCAACCACACACAAGATGACCTGCTGAGAGGAAAAATCAAGTTAGTACATTTCAAACATGAAAAAGGTCATTTTATACTCAACATGAAAATCCGAAATCCCAAAAGTAAAAAAAAAAAAAATACAAAAATGCTTACCAAAGAGAGGAAATGTATCACGCTCAGCACCCTCCTCCCGCACTGTGGTGGAACAGATGTCCCTTTCTCCAAAAATGAACTCAATGGGACCGTATCGTTACAACCACACACAAGATGACCTGCTGAGAGGAAAAATCAAGTTAGTACATTTCAAACATGAAAAAGGTCATTTTATACTCAACATGAAAAACCAAAATTCCAAAAGTATAAAACATACAAAAATGCTTACCAAAGAGAGGAAATGTATCACGCTCAGCACCCTCCTCATGTCCTGTGGTGCAACAGATGCCCCTTTCTCCAAAACTGTACTCAATGGGACCGTAACGTTGCTACCACACACACGATGACCTGCTGAGAAAAAAAATCAAGTTAGTACATTTCAAACATGAAAAAGGTCATTTTATACTCAACATGAAAAACCAAATTCCAAAAGTATAAAACATACAAAAATGCTTACCAAAGAGAGGAAATGTATCACGCTCAGCATCCGCCTCACGCCCTGTGGTGCAACAGATGTCCCTTTCTCCAAAAATGTACTCAATGGGACCGTAACGTTCCAACCACACACAAGATGACCTGCTGAGAGGAAAAATCAAGTTAGTACATTTCAAACATGAAAAAGGTCATTTTATACTCAACATGAAAAACCAAATTTCCGGAGGTATAAAACATACAAAAATGCTTACCAAAGAGAGGAAATGTATCACGCTCAGCACCCTCCTCACGCCCTGTGAAGCAACAGATGTCCCTTTCTCCAAAATTGTACTCAATGGGACCGTAACGTTGCAACCACACACAAGATGACCTGCTGAGAGGAACAATCAAGTTAGTACACATCAAACATGAAAAAGGTCATTTTATACTCAACCTGAAAAACCAAAATTCCAAAAGTATAAAACACACAAAAATGCTTACCATAGAGAGGAAATGTATCACGCTCAGCACCCTCCTCACGCCCTGTGGTGCAACAGATGTCCCTTTCTCCAAAAATGTACTCAATGGGACCGTAATGTTGCAACCACACAAAAGATGCCCTGCTGAGAGGAACAATCAAGTTAGTACATTTCAAACATGAAAAAGGTCATTTTATACTCAACATGAAAAACCAAAATTCCAAAAGTATAAAACATACAAAAATGCTTACCAAAGAGAGGAAATGTATCACGCTCAGCACCCTCCTCACGCCCTGTGGTGCAACAGATGTCCCTTTGTCCAAAATTGTTCTCAATGGGACCGTAACGTTGCAACCACACACAAGTTGACCTGCTGAGAGGAAAAATCAAGTTAGTACATTTCAAACATGAAAAAGGTCATTTTATACTCAACATGAAAAACCAAAATTCCAAAAGTATAAAACATACAAAAATGCTTACCAAAGAGAGGAAATGTATCACGCTCAGCACCCTCCTCACGCCCTGTGGTGCAACAGATGTCCCTTTCTCCAAAAATGTACTCAATGGGACCGTAATGTTGCAACCACACACAAGATGACCTGCTGAGAGGAAAAATCAAGTTAGTACCTTCCAAACATGAAAAAGGTCATTTTATACTCAACATGAAAAACCAAAATTCCAAAAGTATAAAACATACAAAAATGCTTACCAAAGAGAGGAAATGTATCACGCTCAGCACCCTCCTCACACCCTGTGGTGCAACAGATGTCCCTTTCTCCAAAATTGTACTCAATGGGACCGTAACGTTGCAACCACACACAAGATGACCTGCTGAGAGGAACAATCAAGTTAGTACATTTCAAACATGAAAAAGGTCATTTTATACTCAACATGAAAAACCAAAATTCCAAAAGTATAAAACATACAAAAATGCTTACCAAAAAGAGGAAATGTATCACGCTCAGCACCCTCCTCACGCCCTGTGGTGCAACAGATGTCCCTTTCTCCAAAAATGTACTCAATGGGACCGTAATGTTGCAACCACACACAAGATGACCTGCTGAGAGGAAAAATCAAGTTAGTACCTCCAAACATGAAAAAGGTCATTTTATACTCAACATGAAAAACCAAAATTCCAAAAGTATAAAACATACAAAAATGCTTACCAAAGAGAGGAAATGTATCACGCTCAGCACCCTCCTCACGCCCTGTGGTGCAACAGATGTCCCTTTCTCCAAAAATGTACTCAATGGGACCGTAATGTTGCAACCACACACAAGATGACCTGCTGAGAGGAAAAATCAAGTTAGTATCTTCCAAACATGAAAAAGGTCATTTTATACTCAACATGAAAAACCAAAATTCCAAAAGTATAAAACATACAAAAATGCTTACCAAAGAGAGGAAATGTATCACGCTCAGCACCCTCCTCACACCCTGTGGTGCAACAGATGTCCCTTTCTCCAAAATTGTACTCAATGGGACCGTAACGTTGCAACCACACACAAGATGACCTGCTGAGAGGAACAATCAAGTTAGTACATTTCAAACATGAAAAAGGTCATTTTATACTCAACATGAAAATCCTAAATTCCAAAAGTATAAAACATACAAAAATGCTTACCAAAAAGAGGAAATGTATCACGCTCAGCACCCTCCTCACGCCCTGTGGTGCAACAGATGTCCCTTTCTCCAAAAATGTACTCAATGGGACCGTAATGTTGCAACCACACACAAGATGACCTGCTGAGAGGAAAAATCAAGTTAGTACCTTCCAATCATGAAAAAGGTCATTTTATACTCAACATGAAAAACCAAAATTCCAAAAGTATAAAACATACAAAAATGCTTACCAAAGAGAGGAAATGTATCATGCTCAGCACCCTCCTCACGCCCTGTGGTGCAACAGATGCCCCTTTCTACAAAAATGTACTCAATGGGACCGTAACGTTGCAACCACACACAAGATGACCTGCTGAGAGGAAAAATCAAGTTAGTACATTTCAGACATGAAAAAGGTCATTTTATACTCAACATGAAAAACCAAATTCCAAAAGTATAAAACATACAAAAATGCTTACCAAAAAGAGGAAATGTATCACGCTCAGCACCCTCCTCACACCCTGTGGTGCAACAGATGTCCCTTTCTCCAAAAATGTACTCAATGGGACCGTAATGTTGCAACCACACACAAGATGACCTGCTGAGAGGAAAAATCAAGTTAGTACCTTCCAAACATGAAAAAGGTCATTTTATACTCAACATGAAAAACCAAAATTCCAAAAGTATAAAACATACAAAAATGCTTACCAAAAAGAGGAAATGTATCACGCTCAGCACCCTCCTCACACCCTGTGGTGCAACAGATGTCCCTTTGTCCAAAATTGTACTCAATGGGACCGTAAAGTTGCAACCACACACAAGATGACCTGCTGAGAGGAAAAATCAAGTTAGTACATTTCAAACATGAAAAAGGTCATTTTATACTCAACATGAAAAACCAAATTCCAAAAGTATAAAACATACAAAAATGCTTACCAAAAAGAGGAAATGTATCACGCTCAGCACCCTCCTCACACCCTGTGGTGCAACAGATGTCCCTTTGTCCAAAAATGTACTCAATGGGACCGTAACGTTGCAACCACACACAAGATGACCTGCTGAGAGGAACAATCAAGTTAGTACATTTCAAACATGAAAAAGGTCATTTTATACTCAACATGAAAAACCAAAATTCCAAAAGTATAAAACATACAAAAATGCTTACCAAAAAGAGGAAATGTATCACGCTCAGCACCCTCCTCACGCCCTGTGGTGCAACAGATGTCCCTTTCTCCAAAAATGTACTCAATGGGACCGTAATGTTGCAACCACACACAAGATGACCTGCTGAGAGGAAAAATCAAGTTAGTACCTTCCAAACATGAAAAAGGTCATTTTATACTCAACATGAAAAACCAAAATTCCAAAAGTATAAAACATACAAAAATGCTTACCAAAAAGAGGAAATGTATCACGCTCAGCACCCTCCTCACACCCTGTGGTGCAACAGATGTCCCTTTGTCCAAAATTGTACTCAATGGGACCGTAACGTTGCAACCACACACAAGATGACCTGCTGAGAGGAACAATCAAGTTAGTACATTTCAAACATGAAAAAGGTCATTTTATACTCAACATGAAAAACCAAATTCCAAAAGTATAAAACATACAAAAATGCTTACCAAAAAGAGGAAATGTATCACGCTCAGCACCCTCCTCACGCCCTGTGGTGCAACAGATGTCCCTTTCTCCAAAAATGTACTCAATGGGACCGTAACGTTGCAACCACACAAAAGATGCCCTGCTGAGAGGAACAATCAAGTTAGTACATTTCAAACATGAAAAAGGTCATTTTATACTCAACATGAAAAACCAAAATTCCAAAAGTATAAAACATACAAAAATGCTTACCAAAGAGAGGAAATGTATCACGCTCAGCACCCTCCTCACGCCCTGTGGTGCAACAGATGTCCCTTTGTCCAAAATTGTTCTCAATGGGACCGTAACGTTGCAACCACACACAAGTTGACCTGCTGAGAGGAAAAATCAAGTTAGTACATTTCAAACATGAAAAAGGTCATTTTATACTCAACATGAAAAACCAAAATTCCAAAAGTATAAAACATACAAAAATGCTTACCAAAGAGAGGAAATGTATCACGCTCAGCACCCTCCTCACGCCCTGTGGTGCAACAGATGTCCCTTTCTCCAAAAATGTACTCAATGGGACCGTAATGTTGCAACCACACACAAGATGACCTGCTGAGAGGAAAAATCAAGTTAGTACCTTCCAAACATGAAAAAGGTCATTTTATACTCAACATGAAAAACCAAAATTCCAAAAGTATAAAACATACAAAAATGCTTACCAAAGAGAGGAAATGTATCACGCTCAGCACCCTCCTCACACCCTGTGGTGCAACAGATGTCCCTTTCTCCAAAATTGTACTCAATGGGACCGTAACGTTGCAACCACACACAAGATGACCTGCTGAGAGGAACAATCAAGTTAGTACATTTCAAACATGAAAAAGGTCATTTTATACTCAACATGAAAAACCAAAATTCCAAAAGTATAAAACATACAAAAATGCTTACCAAAAAGAGGAAATGTATCACGCTCAGCACCCTCCTCACGCCCTGTGGTGCAACAGATGTCCCTTTCTCCAAAAATGTACTCAATGGGACCGTAATGTTGCAACCACACACAAGATGACCTGCTGAGAGGAAAAATCAAGTTAGTACCTCCAAACATGAAAAAGGTCATTTTATACTCAACATGAAAAACCAAAATTCCAAAAGTATAAAACATACAAAAATGCTTACCAAAGAGAGGAAATGTATCACGCTCAGCACCCTCCTCACGCCCTGTGGTGCAACAGATGTCCCTTTCTCCAAAAATGTACTCAATGGGACCGTAATGTTGCAACCACACACAAGATGACCTGCTGAGAGGAAAAATCAAGTTAGTATCTTCCAAACATGAAAAAGGTCATTTTATACTCAACATGAAAAACCAAAATTCCAAAAGTATAAAACATACAAAAATGCTTACCAAAGAGAGGAAATGTATCACGCTCAGCACCCTCCTCACACCCTGTGGTGCAACAGATGTCCCTTTCTCCAAAATTGTACTCAATGGGACCGTAACGTTGCAACCACACACAAGATGACCTGCTGAGAGGAACAATCAAGTTAGTACATTTCAAACATGAAAAAGGTCATTTTATACTCAACATGAAAATCCTAAATTCCAAAAGTATAAAACATACAAAAATGCTTACCAAAAAGAGGAAATGTATCACGCTCAGCACCCTCCTCACGCCCTGTGGTGCAACAGATGTCCCTTTCTCCAAAAATGTACTCAATGGGACCGTAATGTTGCAACCACACACAAGATGACCTGCTGAGAGGAAAAATCAAGTTAGTACCTTCCAATCATGAAAAAGGTCATTTTATACTCAACATGAAAAACCAAAATTCCAAAAGTATAAAACATACAAAAATGCTTACCAAAGAGAGGAAATGTATCATGCTCAGCACCCTCCTCACGCCCTGTGGTGCAACAGATGCCCCTTTCTACAAAAATGTACTCAATGGGACCGTAACGTTGCAACCACACACAAGATGACCTGCTGAGAGGAAAAATCAAGTTAGTACATTTCAGACATGAAAAAGGTCATTTTATACTCAACATGAAAAACCAAATTCCAAAAGTATAAAACATACAAAAATGCTTACCAAAAAGAGGAAATGTATCACGCTCAGCACCCTCCTCACACCCTGTGGTGCAACAGATGTCCCTTTCTCCAAAAATGTACTCAATGGGACCGTAATGTTGCAACCACACACAAGATGACCTGCTGAGAGGAAAAATCAAGTTAGTACCTTCCAAACATGAAAAAGGTCATTTTATACTCAACATGAAAAACCAAAATTCCAAAAGTATAAAACATACAAAAATGCTTACCAAAAAGAGGAAATGTATCACGCTCAGCACCCTCCTCACACCCTGTGGTGCAACAGATGTCCCTTTGTCCAAAATTGTACTCAATGGGACCGTAAAGTTGCAACCACACACAAGATGACCTGCTGAGAGGAAAAATCAAGTTAGTACATTTCAAACATGAAAAAGGTCATTTTATACTCAACATGAAAAACCAAATTCCAAAAGTATAAAACATACAAAAATGCTTACCAAAAAGAGGAAATGTATCACGCTCAGCACCCTCCTCACACCCTGTGGTGCAACAGATGTCCCTTTGTCCAAAAATGTACTCAATGGGACCGTAACGTTGCAACCACACACAAGATGACCTGCTGAGAGGAACAATCAAGTTAGTACATTTCAAACATGAAAAAGGTCATTTTATACTCAACATGAAAAACCAAAATTCCAAAAGTATAAAACATACAAAAATGCTTACCAAAAAGAGGAAATGTATCACGCTCAGCACCCTCCTCACGCCCTGTGGTGCAACAGATGTCCCTTTCTCCAAAAATGTACTCAATGGGACCGTAATGTTGCAACCACACACAAGATGACCTGCTGAGAGGAAAAATCAAGTTAGTACCTTCCAAACATGAAAAAGGTCATTTTATACTCAACATGAAAAACCAAAATTCCAAAAGTATAAAACATACAAAAATGCTTACCAAAAAGAGGAAATGTATCACGCTCAGCACCCTCCTCACACCCTGTGGTGCAACAGATGTCCCTTTGTCCAAAATTGTACTCAATGGGACCGTAACGTTGCAACCACACACAAGATGACCTGCTGAGAGGAACAATCAAGTTAGTACATTTCAAACATGAAAAAGGTCATTTTATACTCAACATGAAAAACCAAATTCCAAAAGTATAAAACATACAAAAATGCTTACCAAAAAGAGGAAATGTATCACGCTCAGCACCCTCCTCATGCCCTGTGGTGCAACAGATGTCCCTTTCTCCAAAAATGTACTCAATGGGACCGTAATGTTGCAACCACACACAAGATGACCTGCTAAGAGGAAAAATCAAGTTAGTACCTTCCAAACATGAAAAAGGTCATTTTATACTCAACATGAAAAACCAAAATTCCAAAAGTATAAAACATACAAAAATGCTTACCAAAGAGAGGAAATGTATCACGCTCAGCACCCTCCTCACGCCCTGTGGTGCAACAGATGTCCCTTTCTCCAAAAATGTACTCAATGGGACCGTAATGTTGCAACCACACACAAGATGACCTGCTGAGAGGAAAAATCAAGTTAGTGCCTTCCAAACATGAAAAAGGTCATTTTATACTCAACATGAAAAACCAAAATTCCAAAAGTATAAAACATACAAAAATGCTTACCAAAAAGGGGAAATGTATCACGCTCAGCACCCTCCTCACACCCTGTGGTGCAACAGATGTCCCTTTGTCCAAAATTGTACTCAATGGGACCGTAACGTTGCAACCACACACAAGATGACCTGCTGAGAGGAAAAATCAAGTTAGTACATTTCAAACATGAAAAAGGTCATTTTATACTCAACATGAAAAACCAAATTCCAAAAGTATAAAACATACAAAAATGCTTACCAAAAAGAGGAAATGTATCACGCTCAGCACCCTCCTCACGCCCTGTGGTGCAACAGATGCCCCTTTCTACAAAAATGTACTCAATGGGACCGTAACGTTGCAACCACACACAAGATGACCTGCTGAGAGGAAAAATCAAGTTAGTACATTTCAAACATGAAAAAGGTCATTTTATACTCAACATGAAAAACCAAATTCCAAAAGTATAAAACATACAAAAATGCTTACCAAAAAGAGGAAATGTATCACGCTCAGCACCCTCCTCACGCCCTGTGGTGCAACAGATGTCCCTTTCTCCAAAAATGTACTCAATGGGACCGTAATGTTGCAACCACACACAAGATGACCTGCTGAGAGGAAAAATCAAGTTAGTACCTTCCAAACATGAAAAAGGTCATTTTATACTCAACATGAAAAACCAAAATTCCAAAAGTATGAAACATACAAAAATGCTTACCAAAGAGAGGAAATGTATCACGCTCAGCACCCTCCTCACGCCCTGTGGTGCAACAGATGTCCCTTTCTCCAAAAATGTACTCAATGGGACCGTAATGTTGCAACCACACACAAGATGACCTGCTGAGAGGAAAAATCAAGTTAGTACCTTCCAAACATGAAAAAGGTCATTTTATACTCAACATGAAAAACCAAAATTCCAAAAGTATAAAACATACAAAAATGCTTACCAAAGAGAGGAAATGTATCACGCTCAGCACCCTCCTCACGCCCTGTGGTGCAACAGATGTCCCTTTCTCCAAAAATGTACTCAATGGGACCGTAATGTTGCAACCACACACAAGATGACCTGCTGAGAGGAAAAATCAAGTTAGTACCTTCCAAACATGAAAAAGGTCATTTTATACTCAACATGAAAAACCAAAATTCCAAAAGTATAAAACATACAAAAATGCTTACCAAAGAGAGGAAATGTATCACGCTCAGCACCCTCCTCACACCCTGTGGTGCAACAGATGTCCCTTTCTCCAAAATTGTACTCAATGGGACCGTAACGTTGCAACCACACACAAGATGACCTGCTGAGAGGAACAATCAAGTTAGTACATTTCAAACATGAAAAAGGTCATTTTATACTCAACATGAAATACCAAAATTCCAAAAGTATAAAACATACAAAAATGCTTACCAAAAAGAGGAAATGTATCACGCTCAGCACCCTCCTCACGCCCTGTGGTGCAACAGATGTCCCTTTCTCCAAAAATGTACTCAATGGGACCGTAACGTTGCAACCACACACAAGATGACCTGCTGAGAGGAACAATCAAGTTAGTACATTTCAAACATGAAAAAGGTCATTTTATACTCAACATGAAAAACCAAAATTCCAAAAGTATAAAACATACAAAAATGCTTACCAAAAAGAGGAAATGTATCACGCTCAGCACCCTCCTCACACCCTGTGGTGCAACAGATGTCCCTTTCACCAAAAATGAACTCAATGGGACCGTATCGTTGCAACCACACACAAGATGACCTGCTGAGAGGAAAAATCAAGTTAGTACATTTCAAACATGAAAAAGGTCATTTTATACTCAACATGAAAAACCAAATTCCAAAAGTATAAAACATACAAAAATGCTTACCAAAAAGAGGAAATGTATCACGCTCAGCACCCTCCTCACGCCCTGTGGTGCAACAGATGTCCCTTTCTCCAAAAATGTACTCAATGGGACCGTAACGTTGCAACCACACACAAGATGACCTGCTGAGAGGAACAATCAAGTTAGTACATTTCAAACATGAAAAAGGTCATTTTATACTCAACATGAAAAACCAAAATTCCAAAAGTATAAAACATACAAAAATGCTTACCAAAAAGAGGAAATGTATCACGCTCAGCACCCTCCTCACACCCTGTGGTGCAACAGATGTCCCTTTCTCCAAAAATGAACTCAATGGGACCGTATCGTTGCAACCACACACAAGATGACCTGCTGAGAGGAAAAATCAAGTTAGTACATTTCAAACATGAAAAAGGTCATTTTATACTCAACATGAAAAACCAAATTCCAAAAGTATAAAACATACAAAAATGCTTACCAAAAAGAGGAAATGTATCACGCTCAGCACCCTCCTCACGCCCTGTGGTGCAACAGATGTCCCTTTCTCCAAAAATGTACTCAATGGGACCGTAACGTTGCAACCACACACAAGATGACCTGCTGAGAGGAACAATCAAGTTAGTACATTTCAAACATGAAAAAGGTCATTTTATACTCAACATGAAAAACCAAAATTCCAAAAGTATAAAACATACAAAAATGCTTACCAAAAAGAGGAAATGTATCAGCTCAGCACCCTCCTCACACCCTGTGGTGCAACAGATGTCCCTTTCTCCAAAAATGAACTCAATGGGACCGTATCGTTGCAACCACACACAAGATGACCTGCTGAGAGGAAAAATCAAGTTAGTACATTTCAAACATGAAAAAGGTCATTTTATACTCAACATGAAAAACCAAATTCCAAAAGTATAAAACATACAAAAATGCTTACCAAAGAGAGGAAATGTATCACGCTCAGCATCCGCCTCACGCCCTGTGGTGCAACAGATGTCCCTTTCTCCAAAAATGTACTCAATGGGACCGTAATGTTGCAACCACACACAAGATGACCTGCTGAGAGGAAAAATCAAGTTAGTACCTTCCAAACATGAAAAAGGTCATTTTATACTCAACATGAAAAACCAAAATTCCAAAAGTATAAAACATACAAAAATGCTTACCAAAGAGAGGAAATGTATCACGCTCAGCACCCTCCTCACACCCTGTGGTGCAACAGATGTCCCTTTCTCCAAAATTGTACTCAATGGGACCGTAACGTTGCAACCACACACAAGATGACCTGCTGAGAGGAACAATCAAGTTAGTACATTTCAAACATGAAAAAGGTCATTTTATACTCAACATGAAAAACCAAAATTCCAAAAGTATAAAGCATACAAAAATGCTTACCAAAGAGAGGAAATGTATCACGCTCAGCACCCTCCTCACGCCCTGTGGTGCAACAGATGTCCCTTTCTCCAAAAATGTACTCAATGGGACCGTAACGTTGCAACCACACACAAGATGACCTGCTAAGAGGAACAATCAAGTTAGTACATTTCAAACATGAAAAAGGTCATTTTATACTCAACATTAAAAACCAAAATTCCAAAAATATAAAACATACAAAAATGCTTACCAAAAAGAGGAAATGTATCACGCTCAGCACCCTCCTCACACCCTGTGGTGCAACAGATGTCCCTTTCTCCAAAATTGTACTCAATGGGACCGTAACGTTGCAACCACACACAAGATGACCTGCTGAGAGGAACAATCAAGTTAGTACATTTCAAACATGAAAAAGGTCATTTTATACTCAACATGAAAAACCAAAATTCCAAAAGTATAAAGCATACAAAAATGCTTACCAAAGAAAGGAAATGTATCACGCTCAGCACCCTCCTCACGCCCTGTGGTGCAACAGATGTCCCTTTCTCAAAAAATGTACTCAATGGGACCGTAACGTTGCAACCACACACAAGATGACCTGCTGAGAGGAACAATCAAGTTAGTACATTTCAAACATAAAAATGGTCATTTTATACTCAACAAGGAAAACCAAAATTCCAAAAGTATAAAACATACAAAAATGCTTACCAAAGAGAGGAAATGTATCACGCTCAGCACCCTCCTCACGCCCTGTGGTGCAACAGATTTCCCTTTCTCCAAAAATGTACTCAATGGGACCGTAACGTTGCAACCACACACAAGATGACCTGCTGAGAGGAAAAATCAAGTTAGTACATTTCAAACATGAAAAAGGTCATTTTATACTCAACATGAAAATACGAAATCCCAAAAGTAAAAAAAAAAAAATACAAAAATGCTTACCAAAGAGAGGAAATGTATCACGCTCAGCACCCTCCTCCCGCACTGTGGTGGAACAGATGTCCCTTTCTCCAAAAATGAACTCAATGGGACCGTATCGTTGCAACCACACACAAGATGACCTGCTGAGAGGAAAAATCAAGTTAGTACATTTCAAACATGAAAAAGGTCATTTTATACTCAACATGAAAAACCAAAATTCCAAAATTATAAAACATACAAAAATGCTTACCAAAGAGAGGAAATGTATCACGCTCAGCACCCTCCTCACGCCCTGTGCTGCAACAGATGCCCCTTTCTCCAAAACTGTACTCAATGGGACCGTAACGTTGCTACCACACACACGATGACCTGCTGAGAGGAAAAATCAAGTTAGTACATTTCAAACATGAAAAAGGTCATTTTATACTCAACATGAAAAACCAAATTCCAAAAGTATAAAACATACACAAATGCTTACCAAAGAGAGGAAATGTATCACGCTCAGCATCCTCCTCACGCCCTGTGGTGCAACAGATGTCCCTTTCTCCAAAAATGTACTCAATGGGACCGTAACGTTGCAACCACACACAAGATGACCTGCTGAGAGGAAAAATCAAGTTAGTACATTTCAAACATGAAAAAGGTCATTTTATACTCAACATGAAAAACCAAATTTCCAAAAGTATAAAACATACAAAAATGCTTACCAAAGAGAGGAAATGTATCACGCTCAGCACCCTCCTCACGCCCAGTGAAGCAACAGATGTCCCTTTCTCCAAAATTGTACTCAATGGGACCGTAACGTTGCAACCACACACAAGATGACCTGCTGAGAGGAACAGTCAAGTTAGTACATATCAAACATGAAAAAGGTCATTTTATACTCAACCTGAAAAACCAAAATTCCAAAAGTATAAAACATACAAAAATGCTTACCATAGAGAGGAAATGTATCACGCTCAGCACCCTCCTCACGCCCTGTCGTGCAACAGATGTCCCTTTCTCCAAAAATGTACTCAATGGGACCGTAACGTTGCAACCACACACAAGATGACCTGCTGAGAGGAACAATCAAGTTAGTACATTTCAAACATGAAAAAGGTCATTTTATACTCAACATGAAAAACCAAAATTCCAAAAGTATAAAACATACAAAAATGCTTACCAAAGAGAGGAAATGTATCACGCTCAGCACCCTCCTCACGCCCTGTGGTGCAACAGATGTCCGTTTCTCAAAAAATGTACTCAATGGGACTGTAATGTTGCAACCACACACAAGATGACCTGCTGAGATGAACAATCAAGTTAGTACATTCCAAACATGAAAAAGGTCATTTTAAACTCAACATGAAAAACAAAAATTCCAAAAGTATAAAACATACAAAAATGCTTTCCAAAAAGAGGAAATGTATCACGCTCAGCACCCTCCTCACGCCCTGTGGTGGAACAGATGTCCCTTTCTCCAAAAATGTACTCAATGGGACCGTAACGTTGCAACCACACACAAGATGACCTGCTGAGAGGAAAAATCAAGTTAGTACATTTCAAACATGAAAAAGGTCATTTTATACTCAACATGAAAAACCAAATTTCCAAAGGTATAAAACATACAAAAATGCTTACCAAAGAGAGGAAATGTATCACGCTCAGCACCCTCCTCACACCCTGTGGTGCAACAGATGTCCCTTTCTCCAAAATTGTACTCAATGGGACCGTAACGTTGCAACCACACACAAGATGACCTGCTGAGAGGAACAATCAAGTTAGTACATTTCAAACATGAAAAAGGTCATTTTATACTCAACATGAAAGACCAAAATTCCAAAAGTATAAAGCATACAAAAATGCTTACCAAAGAGAGGAAATGTATCACGCTCAGCACCCTCCTCACACCCTGTGGTGCAACAGATGTCCCTTTCTCCAAAAATGTACTCAATGGGACCGTAACGTTGCAACCACACACAAGATGACCTGCTGAGAGGAACAATCAAGTTAGTACATTTCAAACATGAAAAAGGTCATTTTATACTCAACATGAAAAACCAAAATTCCAAAAGTATAAAACATACAAAAATGCTTACCAAAGAGAGGAAATGTATCACGCTCAGCACCCTCCTCACGCCATGTGGTGCAACAGATGTCCCTTTCTCCAAAATTGTACTCAATGGGACCGTAACGTTGCAACCACACACAAGATGACCTGCTGAGAGGAACAATCAAGTTAGTACATTTCAAACATGAAAAAGGTCATTTTATACTCAACATGAAAAACCAAAATTCCAAAAGTATAAAGCATACAAAAATGCTTACCAAAGAGAGGAAATGTATCACACTCAGCACCCTCCTCACGCCCTGTGGTGCAACAGATGTCCCTTTCTCCAAAAATGTACTCAATGGGACCGTAACGTTGCAACCACACACAAGATGACCTGCTAAGAGGAACAATCAAGTTAGTACATTTCAAACATGAAAAAGGTCATTTTATACTCAACATTAAAAACCAAAATTCCAAAAATATAAAACATACAAAAATGCTTACCAAAAAGAGGAAATGTATCACGCTCAGCACCCTCCTCACACCCTGTGGTGCAACAGATGTCCCTTTCTCCAAAATTGTACTCAATGGGACCGTAACGTTGCAACCACACACAAGATGACCTGCTGAGAGGAACAATCAAGTTAGTACATTTCAAACATGAAAAAGGTCATTTTATACTCAACATGAAAAACCAAAATTCCAAAAGTATAAAACATACAAAAATGCTTACCAAAGAAAGGAAATGTATCACGCTCAGCACCCTCCTCACGCCCTGTGGTGCAACAGATGTCCCTTTCTCAAAAAATGTACTCAATGGGACCGTAACGTTGCAACCACACACAAGATGACCTGCTGAGAGGAACAATCAAGTTAGTACATTTCAAACATAAAAATGGTCATTTTATACTCAACAAGGAAAACCAAAATTCCAAAAGTATAAAACATACAAAAATGCTTACCAAAGAGAGGAAATGTATCACGCTCAGCACCCTCCTCACGCCCTGTGGTGCAACAGATTTCCCTTTCTCCAAAAATGTACTCAATGGGACCGTAACGTTGCAACCACACACAAGATGACCTGCTGAGAGGAAAAATCAAGTTAGTACATTTCAAACATGAAAAAGGTCATTTTATACTCAACATGAAAATACGAAATCCCAAAAGTAAAAAAAAAAAAATACAAAAATGCTTACCAAAGAGAGGAAATGTATCACGCTCAGCACCCTCCTCCCGCACTGTGGTGGAACAGATGTCCCTTTCTCCAAAAATGAACTCAATGGGACCGTATCGTTGCAACCACACACAAGATGACCTGCTGAGAGGAAAAATCAAGTTAGTACATTTCAAACATGAAAAAGGTCATTTTATACTCAACATGAAAAACCAAAATTCCAAAATTATAAAACATACAAAAATGCTTACCAAAGAGAGGAAATGTATCACGCTCAGCACCCTCCTCACGCCCTGTGCTGCAACAGATGCCCCTTTCTCCAAAACTGTACTCAATGGGACCGTAACGTTGCTACCACACACACGATGACCTGCTGAGAGGAAAAATCAAGTTAGTACATTTCAAACATGAAAAAGGTCATTTTATACTCAACATGAAAAACCAAATTCCAAAAGTATAAAACATACACAAATGCTTAATAAAGAGAGGAAATGTATCACGCTCAGCATCCTCCTCACGCCCTGTGGTGCAACAGATGTCCCTTTCTCCAAAAATGTACTCAATGGGACCGTAACGTTGCAACCACACACAAGATGACCTGCTGAGAGGAAAAATCAAGTTAGTACATTTCAAACATGAAAAAGGTCATTTTATACTCAACATGAAAAACCAAATTTCCAAAAGTATAAAACATACAAAAATGCTTACCAAAGAGAGGAAATGTATCACGCTCAGCACCCTCCTCACGCCCAGTGAAGCAACAGATGTCCCTTTCTCCAAAATTGTACTCAATGGGACCGTAACGTTGCAACCACACACAAGATGACCTGCTGAGAGGAACAATCAAGTTAGTACATATCAAACATGAAAAAGGTCATTTTATACTCAACCTGAAAAACCAAAATTCCAAAAGTATAAAACATACAAAAATGCTTACCATAGAGAGGAAATGTATCACGCTCAGCACCCTCCTCACGCCCTGTCGTGCAACAGATGTCCCTTTCTCCAAAAATGTACTCAATGGGACCGTAACGTTGCAACCACACACAAGATGACCTGCTGAGAGGAACAATCAAGTTAGTACATTTCAAACATGAAAAAGGTCATTTTATACTCAACATGAAAAACCAAAATTCCAAAAGTATAAAACATACAAAAATGCTTACCAAAGAGAGGAAATGTATCACGCTCAGCACCCTCCTCACGCCCTGTGGTGCAACAGATGTCCGTTTCTCAAAAAATGTACTCAATGGGACTGTAATGTTGCAACCACACACAAGATGACCTGCTGAGATGAACAATCAAGTTAGTACATTCCAAACATGAAAAAGGTCATTTTAAACTCAACATGAAAAACAAAAATTCCAAAAGTATAAAACATACAAAAATGCTTTCCAAAAAGAGGAAATGTATCACGCTCAGCACCCTCCTCACGCCCTGTGGTGGAACAGATGTCCCTTTCTCCAAAAATGTACTCAATGGGACCGTAACGTTGCAACCACACACAAGATGACCTGCTGAGAGGAAAAATCAAGTTAGTACATTTCAAACATGAAAAAGGTCATTTTATACTCAACATGAAAAACCAAATTTCCAAAGGTATAAAACATACAAAAATGCTTACCAAAGAGAGGAAATGTATCACGCTCAGCACCCTCCTCACACCCTGTGGTGCAACAGATGTCCCTTTCTCCAAAATTGTACTCAATGGGACCGTAACGTTGCAACCACACACAAGATGACCTGCTGAGAGGAACAATCAAGTTAGTACATTTCAAACATGAAAAAGGTCATTTTATACTCAACATGAAAGACCAAAATTCCAAAAGTATAAAGCATACAAAAATGCTTACCAAAGAGAGGAAATGTATCACGCTCAGCACCCTCCTCACACCCTGTGGTGCAACAGATGTCCCTTTCTCCAAAAATGTACTCAATGGGACCGTAACGTTGCAACCACACACAAGATGACCTGCTGAGAGGAACAATCAAGTTAGTACATTTCAAACATGAAAAAGGTCATTTTATACTCAACATGAAAAACCAAAATTCCAAAAGTATAAAACATACAAAAATGCTTACCAAAGAGAGGAAATGTATCACGCTCAGCACCCTCCTCACGCCATGTGGTGCAACAGATGTCCCTTTCTCCAAAAATGTACTCAATGGGACCGTAACGTTGCAACCACACACAAGATGACCTGCTGAGAGGAAAAATCAAGTTAGTACATTTCAAACATGAAAAAGGTCATTTTATACTCAACATGAAAAACCAAAATTCCAAAAGTATAAAGCATACAAAAATGCTTACCAAAGAGAGGAAATGTATCATGCTCAGCACCCTCCTCACGCCCTGTGGTGCAACAGATGTCCCTTTCTCCAAAAATGTACTCAATGGGACCGTAACGTTGCAACCACACACAAGATGACCTGCTAAGAGGAACAATCAAGTTAGTACATTTCAAACATGAAAAAGGTCATTTTATACTCAACATTAAAAACCAAAATTCCAAAAATATAAAACATACAAAAATGCTTACCAAAAAGAGGAAATGTATCACGCTCAGCACCCTCCTCACACCCTGTGGTGCAACAGATGTCCCTTTCTCCAAAATTGTACTCAATGGGACCGTAACGTTGCAACCACACACAAGATGACCTGCTGAGAGGAACAATCAAGTTAGTACATTTCAAACATGAAAAAGGTCATTTTATACTCAACATGAAAAACCAAAATTCCAAAAGTATAAAACATACAAAAATGCTTACCAAAGAAAGGAAATGTATCACGCTCAGCACCCTCCTCACGCCCTGTGGTGCAACAGATGTCCCTTTCTCAAAAAATGTACTCAATGGGACCGTAACGTTGCAACCACACACAAGATGACCTGCTGAGAGGAACAATCAAGTTAGTACATTTCAAACATAAAAATGGTCATTTTATACTCAACAAGGAAAACCAAAATTCCAAAAGTATAAAACATACAAAAATGCTTACCAAAGAGAGGAAATGTATCACGCTCAGCACCCTCCTCACGCCCTGTGGTGCAACAGATTTCCCTTTCTCCAAAAATGTACTCAATGGGACCGTAACGTTGCAACCACACACAAGATGACCTGCTGAGAGGAAAAATCAAGTTAGTACATTTCAAACATGAAAAAGGTCATTTTATACTCAACATGAAAATACGAAATCCCAAAAGTAAAAAAAAAAAAATACAAAAATGCTTACCAAAGAGAGGAAATGTATCACGCTCAGCACCCTCCTCCCGCACTGTGGTGGAACAGATGTCCCTTTCTCCAAAAATGAACTCAATGGGACCGTATCGTTGCAACCACACACAAGATGACCTGCTGAGAGGAAAAATCAAGTTAGTACATTTCAAACATGAAAAAGGTCATTTTATACTCAACATGAAAAACCAAAATTCCAAAATTATAAAACATACAAAAATGCTTACCAAAGAGAGGAAATGTATCACGCTCAGCACCCTCCTCACGCCCTGTGCTGCAACAGATGCCCCTTTCTCCAAAACTGTACTCAATGGGACCGTAACGTTGCTACCACACACACGATGACCTGCTGAGAGGAAAAATCAAGTTAGTACATTTCAAACATGAAAAAGGTCATTTTATACTCAACATGAAAAACCAAATTCCAAAAGTATAAAACATACACAAATGCTTACCAAAGAGAGGAAATGTATCACGCTCAGCATCCTCCTCACGCCCTGTGGTGCAACAGATGTCCCTTTCTCCAAAAATGTACTCAATGGGACCGTAACGTTGCAACCACACACAAGATGACCTGCTGAGAGGAAAAATCAAGTTAGTACATTTCAAACATGAAAAAGGTCATTTTATACTCAACATGAAAAACCAAATTTCCAAAAGTATAAAACATACAAAAATGCTTACCAAAGAGAGGAAATGTATCACGCTCAGCACCCTCCTCACGCCCAGTGAAGCAACAGATGTCCCTTTCTCCAAAATTGTACTCAATGGGACCGTAACGTTGCAACCACACACAAGATGACCTGCTGAGAGGAACAATCAAGTTAGTACATATCAAACATGAAAAAGGTCATTTTATACTCAACCTGAAAAACCAAAATTCCAAAAGTATAAAACATACAAAAATGCTTACCATAGAGAGGAAATGTATCACGCTCAGCACCCTCCTCACGCCCTGTCGTGCAACAGATGTCCCTTTCTCCAAAAATGTACTCAATGGGACCGTAACGTTGCAACCACACACAAGATGACCTGCTGAGAGGAACAATCAAGTTAGTACATTTCAAACATGAAAAAGGTCATTTTATACTCAACATGAAAAACCAAAATTCCAAAAGTATAAAACATACAAAAATGCTTACCAAAGAGAGGAAATGTATCACGCTCAGCACCCTCCTCACGCCCTGTGGTGCAACAGATGTCCGTTTCTCAAAAAATGTACTCAATGGGACTGTAATGTTGCAACCACACACAAGATGACCTGCTGAGATGAACAATCAAGTTAGTACATTCCAAACATGAAAAAGGTCATTTTAAACTCAACATGAAAGACCAAAATTCCAAAAGTATAAAGCATACAAAAATGCTTACCAAAGAGAGGAAATGTATCACGCTCAGCACCCTCCTCACACCCTGTGGTGCAACAGATGTCCCTTTCTCCAAAAATGTACTCAATGGGACCGTAACGTTGCAACCACACACAAGATGACCTGCTGAGAGGAACAATCAAGTTAGTACATTTCAAACATGAAAAAGGTCATTTTATACTCAACATGAAAAACCAAAATTCCAAAAGTATAAAACATACAAAAATGCTTACCAAAGAGAGGAAATGTATCACGCTCAGCACCCTCCTCACGCCATGTGGTGCAACAGATGTCCCTTTCTCCAAAATTGTACTCAATGGGACCGTAACGTTGCAACCACACACAAGATGACCTGCTGAGAGGAACAATCAAGTTAGTACATTTCAAACATGAAAAAGGTCATTTTATACTCAACATGAAAAACCAAAATTCCAAAAGTATAAAGCATACAAAAATGCTTTCCAAAAAGAGGAAATGTATCACGCTCAGCACCCTCCTCACACCCTGTGGTGGAACAGATGTCCCTTTCTCCAAAAATGTACTCAATGGGACCGTAACGTTGCAACCACACACAAGATGACCTGCTGAGAGGAACAATCAAGTTAGTACATTTCAAACATGAAAAAGGTCATTTTATACTCAACATGAAAGACCAAAATTCCAAAAGTATAAAGCATACAAAAATGCTTACCAAAGAGACGAAATGTATCACGCTCAGCACCCTGCTCACACCCTGTGGTGCAACAGATGTCCCTTTCTCCAAAATTGTACTCAATGGGACCGTAACGTTGCAACCACACACAAGATGACCTGCTGAGAGGAACAATCAAGTTAGTACATTCCAAACATGAAAAAGGTCATTTTAAACTCAACATGAAAAACAAAAATTCCAAAAGTATAAAACATACAAAAATGCTTTCCAAAAAGAGGAAATGTATCACGCTCAGCACCCTCCTCACACCCTGTGGTGGAACAGATGTCCCTTTCTCCAAAAATGTACTCAATGGGACCGTAACGTTGCAACCACACACAAGATGACCTGCTGAGAGGAACAATCAAGTTAGTACATTTCAAACATGAAAAAGGTCATTTTATACTCAACATGAAAAACCAAATTTCCAAAGGTATAAAACATACAAAAATGCTTACCAAAGAGAGGAAATGTATCACGCTCAGCACCCTCCTCACACCCTGTGGTGCAACAGATGTCCCTTTCTCCAAAATTGTACTCAATGGGACCGTAACGTTGCAACCACACACACGATGACCTGCTGAGAGGAAAAATCAAGTTAGTACATTTCAAACATGAAAAAGGTCATTTTATACTCAACATGAAAAACCAAATTCCAAAAGTATAAAACATACACAAATGCTTACCAAAGAGAGGAAATGTATCACGCTCAGCTTCCTCCTCACGCCCTGTGGTGCAACAGATGTCCCTTTCTCCAAAAATGTACTCAATGGGACCGTAACGTTGCAACCACACACAAGATGACCTGCTGAGAGGAAAAATCAAGTTAGTACATTTCAAACATGAAAAAGGTCATTTTATACTCAACATGAAAAACCAAATTTCCAAAAGTATAAAACATACAAAAATGCTTACCAAAGAGAGGAAATGTATCACGCTCAGCACCCTCCTCACGCCCAGTGAAGCAACAGATGTCCCTTTCTCCAAAATTGTACTCAATGGGACCGTAACGTTGCAACCACACACAAGATGACCTGCTGAGAGGAACAATCAAGTTAGTACATATCAAACATGAAAAAGGTCATTTTATACTCAACCTGAAAAACCAAAATTCCAAAAGTATAAAACATACAAAAATGCTTACCATAGAGAGGAAATGTATCACGCTCAGCACCCTCCTCACGCCCTGTGGTGCAACAGATGTCCCTTTCTCCAAAAATGTACTCAATGGGACCGTAACGTTGCAACCACACACAAGATGACCTGCTGAGAGGAACAATCAAGTTAGTACATTTCAAACATGAAAAAGGTCATTTTATACTCAACATGAAAAACCAAAATTCCAAAAGAATAAAACATACAAAAATGCTTACCAAAGAGAGGAAATGTATCACGCTCAGCACCCTCCTCACGCCCTGTGGTGCAACAGATGTCCGTTTCTCAAAAAATGTACTCAATGGGACTGTAATGTTGCAACCACACACAAGATGACCTGCTGAGATGAACAATCAAGTTAGTACATTCCAAACATGAAAAAGGTCATTTTAAACTCAACATGAAAAACAAAAATTCCAAAAGTATAAAACATACAAAAATGCTTTCCAAAAAGAGGAAATGTATCACGCTCAGCACCCTCCTCATGCCCTGTGGTGGAACAGATGTCCCTTTCTCCAAAAATGTACTCAATGGGACCGTAACGTTGCAACCACACACAAGATGACCTGCTGAGAGGAAAAATCAAGTTAGTACATTTCAAACATGAAAAAGGTCTTTTTATACTCAACATGAAAAACCAAATTTCCAAAGGTATAAAACATACAAAAATGCTTACCAAAGAGAGGAAATGTATCACGCTCAGCACCCTCCTCACACCCTGTGGTGCAACAGATGTCCCTTTCTCCAAAATTGTACTCAATGGGACCGTAACGTTGCAACCACACACAAGATGACCTGCTGAGAGGAACAATCAAGTTAGTACATTTCAAACATGAAAAAGGTCATTTTATACTCAACATGAAAGACCAAAATTCCAAAAGTATAAAGCATACAAAAATGCTTACCAAAGAGAGGAAATGTATCACGCTCAGCACCCTCCTCACACCCTGTGGTGCAACAGATGTCCCTTTCTCCAAAAATGTACTCAATGGGACCGTAACGTTGCAACCACACACAAGATGACCTGCTGAGAGGAACAATCAAGTTAGTACATTTCAAACATGAAAAAGGTCATTTTATACTCAACATGAAAAACCAAAATTCCAAAAGTATAAAACATACAAAAATGCTTACCAAAGAGAGGAAATGTATCACGCTCAGCACCCTCCTCACGCCATGTGGTGCAACAGATATCCCTTTCTCCAAAAATGTACTCAATGGGACCGTAACGTTGCAACCACACACAAGATGACCTGCTGAGAGGAAAAATCAAGTTAGTACATTTCAAACATGAAAAAGGTCATTTTATACTCAACATGAAAAACCAAAATTCCAAAAGTATAAAGCATACAAAAATGCTTTCCAAAAAGAGGAAATGTATCACGCTCAGCACCCTCCTCACACCCTGTGGTGGAACAGATGTCCCTTTCTCCAAAAATGTACTCAATGGGACCGTAACGTTGCAACCACACACAAGATGACCTGCTGAGAGGAAAAATCAAGTTAGTACATTTCAAACATGAAAAAGGTCATTTTATACTCAACATGAAAAACCAAAATTCCAAAAGTATAAAGCATACAAAAATGCTTACCAAAGAGAGGAAATGTATCACGCTCAGCACCCTCCTCACACCCTGTGGTGCAACAGATGTCCCTTTCTCCAAAAATGTACTCAATGGGACCGTAACGTTGCAACCACACACAAGATGACCTGCTGAGAGGAACAATCAAGTTAGTACATTTCAAACATGAAAAAGGTCATTTTATACTCAACATGAAAAACCAAAATTCCAAAAGTATAAAACATACAAAAATGCTTACCAAAGAGAGGAAATGTATCACGCTCAGCACCCTCCTCACGCCATGTGGTGCAACAGATGTCCCTTTCTCCAAAAATGTACTCAATGGGACCGTAACGTTGCAACCACACACAAGATGACCTGCTGAGAGGAACAATCAAGTTAGTACATTTCAAACATGAAAAAGGTCATTTTATACTCAACATGAAAAACCAAAATTCCAAAAGTATAAAGCATACAAAAATGCTTTCCAAAAAGAGGAAATGTATCACGCTCAGCACCCTCCTCACACCCTGTGGTGGAACAGATGTCCCTTTCTCCAAAAATGTACTCAATGGGACCGTAACGTTGCAACCACACACAAGATGACCTGCTGAGAGGAAAAATCAAGTTAGTACATTTCAAACATGAAAAAGGTCATTTTATACTCAACATGAAAAACCAAAATTCCAAAAGTATAAAACATACAAAAATGCTTACCAAAGAGAGGAAATGTATCACGCTCAGCACCCTCCTCACGCCCTGTGGTGCAACAGATGTCCCTTTCTCCAAAATTGTACTCAATGGGACCGTAACGTTGCAACCACACACAAGATGACCTGCTGAGAGGAAAAATCAAGTTAGTACATTTCAAACATGAAAAAGGTCATTTTATACTCAACATGAAAAACCAAAATTCCAAAAGTATAAAGCATACAAAAATGCTTTCCAAAAAGAGGAAATGTATCACGCTCAGCACCCTCCTCACACCCTGTGGTGGAACAGATGTCCCTTTCTCCAAAAATGTACTCAATGGGACCGTAACGTTGCAACCACACACAAGATGACCTGCTGAGAGGAACAATCAAGTTAGTACATTTCAAACATGAAAAAGGTCATTTTATACTCAACATGAAAGACCAAAATTCCAAAAGTATAAAGCATACAAAAATGCTTACCAAAGAGAGGAAATGTATCACGCTCAGCACCCTCCTCACACCCTGTGGTGCAACAGATGTCCCTTTCTCCAAAATTGTACTCAATGGGACCGTAACGTTGCAACCACACACAAGATGACCTGCTGAGAGGAACAATCAAGTTAGTACATTCCAAACATGAAAAAGGTCATTTTAAACTCAACATGAAAAACAAAAATTCCAAAAGTATAAAACATACAAAAATGCTTTCCAAAAAGAGGAAATGTATCACGCTCAGCACCCTCCTCACACCCTGTGGTGGAACAGATGTCCCTTTCTCCAAAAATGTACTCAATGGTACCGTAACGTTGCAACCACACACAAGATGACCTGCTGAGAGGAAAAATCAAGTTAGTACATTTCAAACATGAAAAAGGTCATTTTATACTCAACATGAAAAACCAAATTTCCAAAGGTATAAAACATACAAAAATGCTTACCAAAGAGAGGAAATATATCACGCTCAGCACCCTCCTCACACCCTGTGGTGCAACAGATGTCCCTTTCTCCAAAATTGTACTCAATGGGACCGTAACGTTGCAACCACACACAAGATGACCTGCTGAGAGGAACAATCAAGTTAGTACATTTCAAACATGAAAAAGGTCATTTTATACTCAACATGAAAAACCAAAATTCCAAAAGTATAAAACATACAAAAATGCTTACCAAAGAGAGGAAATGTATCACGCTCAGCACCCTCCTCCCGCACTGTGGTGGAACAGATGTCCCTTTCTCCAAAAATGTACTCAATGGGACCGTAACGTTGCAACCACACACAAGATGACCTGCTGAGAGGAACAATCAAGTTAGTACATTTCAAACATGAAAAAGGTCATTTTATACTCAACATGAAAAACCAAAATTCCAAAAGTATAAAACATACAAAAATGCTTACCAAAGAGAGGAAATGTATCACGCTCAGCACCCTCCTCACGCCATGTGGTGCAACAGATGTCCCTTTCTCCAAAATTGTACTCAATGGGACCGTAACGTTGCAACCACACACAAGATGACCTGCTGAGAGGAAAAATCAAGTTAGTACCTTCCAAACATGAAAAAGGTCATTTTACACTCAACATGAAAAACCAAAATTCCAAAAGTATAAAACATACAAAAATGCTTTCCAAAAAGAGGAAATGTATCACCCTCAGCACCCTCCTCACGCCCTGTGGTGGAACAGATGTCCCTTTCTCCAAAAATGTACTCAATGGGACCGTAACGTTGCAACCACACACAAGATGACCTGCTGAGAGGAACAATCAAGTTAGTACATTTCAAACATGAAAAAGGTCATTTTATACTCAACATGAAAAACCAAAATTCCAAAAGTATAAAACATACAAAAATGCTTACCAAAGAGAGGAAATGTATCACGCTCAGCACCCTCCTCACGCCCTGTGAAGCAACAGATGTCCCTTTCTCCAAAAATGTGCTCAATGGGACCGTAACGTTGCAACCACACACAAGATGACCTGCTGAGAGGAAAAATCAAGTTAGTACCTTCCAAACATGAAAAAGGTCATTTTATACTCAACATGAAAAACCAAAATTCCAAAAGTATAAAACATACAAAAATGCTTACCAAAGAGAGGAAATGTATCACGCTCAGCACCCTCCTCACGCCATGTGGTGCAACAGATGTCCCTTTCTCCAAAATTGTACTCAATGGGACCGTAACGTTGCAACCACACACAAGATGACCTGCTGAGAGGAAAAATCAAGTTAGTACCTTCCAAACATGAAAAAGGTCATTTTATACTCAACATGAAAAACCAAAATGCCAAAAGTATAAAACATACAAAAATGCTTTCCAAAAAGAGGAAATGTATCACGCTCAGCACCCTCCTCACACCCTGTGGTGCAACAGATGTCCCTTTCTCCAAAATTGTACTCAATGGGACCGTAACGTTGCAACCACACACAAGATGACCTGCTGAGAGGAACAATCAAGTTAGTACATTTCAAACATGAAAAAGGTCATTTTATACTCAACATGAAAAACCAAAATTCCAAAAGTATAAAGCATACAAAAATGCTTACCAAAGAGAGGAAATGTATCACGCTCAGCACCCTCCTCACACCCTGTGGTGCAACAGATGTCCCTTTCTCCAAAATTGTACTCAATGGGACCGTAACGTTGCAACCACATACAAGATGACCTGCTGAGAGGAACAATCAAGTTAGTACATTTCAAACATGAAAAAGGTCATTTTATACTCAACATGAAAAACCAAAATTCCAAAAGTATAAAGCATACAAAAATGCTTACCAAAGAAAGGAAATGTATCACGCTCAGCACCCTCCTCACGCCCTGTGGTGCAACAGATGTCCCTTTCTCCAAAATTGTACTCAATGGGACCGTAACGTTGCAACCACACACAAGATGACCTGCTGAGAGGAACAATCAAGTTAGTACATTTCAAACATGAAAATGGTCATTTTATACTCAACATGAAAAACCAAAATTCCAAAAGTATAAAGCATACAAAAATGCTTACCAAAGAGAGGAAATGTATCACGCTCAGCACCCTCCTCACACCCTGTGGTGCAACAGATGTCCCTTTCTCCAAAATTGTATTCAATGGGACCGTAACGTTGCAACCACACACAAGATGACCTGCTGAGAGGAACAATCAAGTTAGTACATTTCAAACATGAAAAAGGTCATTTTATACTCAACATGAAAAACCAAAATTCCAAAAGTATAAAGCATACAAAAATGCTTACCAAAGAGAGGAAATGTATCACGCTCAGCACCCTCCTCACACCCTGTGGTGCAACAGATGTCCCTTTCTCCAAAATTGTACTCAATGGGACCGTAACGTTGCAACCACACACAAGATGACCTGCTGAGAGGAACAATCAAGTTAGTACATTTCAAACATGAAAAAGGTCATTTTATACTCAACATGAAAATCCGAAATCCCAAAAGTAAAAAAAAAAATACAAAAATGCTTACCAAAGAGAGGAAATGTATCACGCTCAGCACCCTCCTCCAGCCCTGTGGTGGAACAGATGTCCCTTTCTCCAAAAATGTACTCAATGGGACCGTAACGTTGCAACCACACACAAGATGACCTGCTGAGAGGAAAAATCAAGTTAGTACATTTCAAACATGAAAAAGGTCATTTTATACTCAACATGAAAAACCAAATTTCCAAAAGTATAAAACATACAAAAATGTTTACCAAAGAGAGGAAATGTATCACACTCAGCACCCTCCTCACGCCCTGTGAAGCAACAGATGTCCCTTTCTCCAAAATTGTACTCAATGGGACCGTAACGTTGCAACCACACACAAGATGACCTGCTGAGAGGAACAATCAAGTTAGTACATTACAAACATGAAAAAGGTCATTTTATACTCAACATGACAAACCAAAATTCCAAAAGTATAAAACATACAAAAATGCTTACCAAAGAGAGGAAATGTATCACGCTCAGCACCCTCCTCACGCCCTGTGGTGCAACAGATGTCCCTTTGTCCAAAATTGTACTCAATGGGACCGTAAAGTTGCAACCACACACAAGATGACCTGCTGAGAGGAACAATCAAGTTAGTACATTTCAACCATGAAAAAGGTCATATTATACTCAACATGAAAAACCAAAATTCCAAAAGTATAAAACATACAAAAATGCTTACCAAAGAGAGGAAATGTATCACGCTCAGCACCCTCCTCACGCCCTGTGGTGCAACAGATGTCCCTTTGTCCAAAAATGTACTCAATGGGACCGTAACGTTGCAACGACACACAAGATTACCTGCTGAGAGGAACAATCAAGTTAGTACATTTCAAACATGAAAAAGGTCATTTTATACTCAACATGAAAAACCAAAATTCCGAAAGTATAAAACATACAAAAATGCTTACCAAAGAGAGGAAATGTATCACGCTCAGCACCCTCCTCACGCCCTGTGGTGCAACAGATGTCCCTTTGTCCAAAATTGTACTCAATGGGACCGTAACGTTGCAACCACACCCAAGATGACCTGCTGAGAGGAAAAATCAAGTTAGTACATTTCAAACATGAAAAAGGTCATTTTATACTCAACATGAAAAACCAAAATTCCAAAAGTATAAAACATACAAAAATGTATACCAAAGAGAGGAAATGTATCATGCTCAGCACCCTCCTCACGCCCTGTGGTGCAACAGATGTCCCTTTCTCCAAAAATGTACTCAATGGGACCGTAACGTTGCAACCACACACAAGATGACCTGCTGAGAGGAACAATCAAGTTAGTACATTTCAAACATGAAAAAGGTCATTTTATACTCAACAGGAGAAACCAAAATTCCAAAAGTATAAAACATACAAAAATGCTTACCAAAGAGAGGAAATGTATCACGCTCAGCACCCTCCTCACGCCCTGTGGTGCAACAGATGTCCCTTTGTCCAAAATTGTACTCAATGGGACCGTAACGTTGCAACCACACACAAGATGACCTGCTGAGAAAAAAAATCAAGTTAGTAAATTTCAAACATGAAAAAGGTCATTTTATACTCAACATGAAAAACCAAAATTCCAAAAGTATAAAACATACAAAAATGATTACCAAAGAGAGGAAATGTATCACGCTCAGCACCCTCCTCATGCCCTGTGGTGCAACAGATTCCCCTTTCTACAAAACTGTACTCAATGGGACCGTAACGTTGCAACCACACACAAGATGACCTGCTGAGAGGAAAAATCAAGTTAGTACATTTCAAACATGAAAAAGGTCATTTTATACTCAACATGAAAAACCAAATTTCCAAAGGTATAAAACATACAAAAATGCTTACCAAAGAGAGGAAATGTATCACGCTCAGTACCCTCCTCACACCCTGTGGTGCAACAGATGTCCCTTTCTCCAAAATTGTACTCAATGGGACCGTAACGTTGCAACCACACACAAGATGACCTGCTGAGAGGAACAATCAAGTTAGTACATTTCAAACATGAAAAAGGTCATTTTATACTCAACATGAAAGACCAAAATTCTAAAAGTATAAAGCATACAAAAATGCTTACCAAAGAGAGGAAATGTATCACGCTCAGCACCCTCCTCACACCCTGTGGTGCAACAGATGTCCCTTTCTCCAAAATTGTACTCAATGGTACCGTAACGTTGCAACCACACACAAGATGACCTGCTGAGAGGAACAATCAAGTTAGTACATTTCAAACATGAAAAAGGTCATTTTATACTCAACATGAAAAACCAAAATTCCAAAAGTATAAAGCATACAAAAATGCTTACCAAAGAGAGGAAATGTATCACGCTCAGCACCCTCCTCACACCCTGTGGTGCAACAGATGTCCCTTTCTCCAAAATTGTACTCAATGGGACCGTAACGTTGCAACCACACACAAGATGACCTGCTGAGAGGAACAATCAAGTTAGTACATTTCAAACATGAAAAAGGTCATTTTATACTCAACATGAAAAACCAAAATTCCAAAAGTATAAAGCATACAAAAATGCTTACCAAAGAAAGGAAATGTATCACGCTCAGCACCCTCCTCACGCCCTGTGGTGCAACAGATGTCCCTTTCTCCAAAATTGTACTCAATGGGACCGTAACGTTGCAACCACACACAAGATGACCTGCTGAGAGGAACAATCAAGTTAGTACATTTCAAACATGAAAAAGGTCATTTTATACTCAACATGAAAAACCAAAATTCCAAAAGTATAAAGCATACAAAAATGCTTACCAAAGAGAGGAAATGTATCACGCTCAGCACCCTCCTCACACCCTGTGGTGCAACAGATGTCCCTTTCTCCAAAATTGTACTCAATGGGACTGTAACGTTGCAACCACACACAAGATGACCTGCTGAGAGGAACAATCAAGTTAGTACATTTCAAACATGAAAAAGGTCATTTTATACTCAACATGAAAAACCAAAATTCCAAAAGTATAAAGCATACAAAAATGCTTACCAAAGAGAGGAAATGTATCACGCTCAGCACCCTCCTCACACCCTGTGGTGCAACAGATGTCCCTTTCTCCAAAATTGTACTCAATGGGACCGTAACGTTGCAACCACACACAAGATGACCTGCTGAGAGGAACAATCAAGTTAGTACATTTCAAACATGAAAAAGGTCATTTTATACTCAACATGAAAATCCGAAATCCCAAAAGTAAAAAAAAAAAATACAAAAATGCTTACCAAAGAGAGGAAATGTATCACGCTCAGCACCCTCCTCCAGCCCTGTGGTGGAACAGATGTCCCTTTCTCCAAAAATGAACTCAATGGGACCGTATCGTTGCAACCACACACAAGATGACCTGCTGAGAGGAACAATCAAGTTAGTACATTTCAAACATGAAAAAGGTCATTTTATACTCAACATGAAAAACCAAAATTCCAAAATTATAAAACATACAAAAATGATTACCAAAGAGAGGAAATGTATCACGCTCAGCACCCTCCTCACGCCCTGTGGTGCAACAGATGCCCCTTTCTCCAAAACTGTACTCAATGGGACCGTAACGTTGCAACTACACACAAGATGACCTGCTGAGAAGAACAATCAAGTTAGTACATTTCAAACATGAAAAAGGTCATTTTATACTCAACATGAAAATCCAAAATTCCAAAAGTATAAAACATACAAAAATGCTTACCAAAGAGAGGAAATGTATCACGCTCAGCACCCTCCTCACGCCCTGTGGTGCAACAGATGTCCCTTTCTCCAAAAATGTACTCAATGGGACCGTAACGTTGCAACCACACACAAGATGACCTGCTGAGAGGAAAAATCAAGTTAGTACATTTCAAACATGAAAAAGGTCATTTTATACTCAACATGAAAAACCAAATTTCCAAAAGTATAAAACATACAAAAATGTTTACCAAAGAGAGGAAATGTATCACACTCAGTACCCTCCTCACGCCCTGTGAAGCAACAGATGTCCCTTTCTCCAAAATTTTACTCAATGGGACCGTAACGTTGCAACCACACACAAGATGACCTGCTGAGAGGAACAATCAAGTTAGTACATTTCAAACATGAAAAAGGTCATTTTATACTCAACATGACAAACCAAAATTCCAAAAGTATAAAACATACAAAAATGCTTACCAAAGAGAGGAAATGTATCACGCTCAGCACCCTCCTCACGCCCTGTGGTGCAACAGATGTCCCTTTGTCCAAAATTGTACTCAATGGGACCGTAAAGTTGCAACCACACACAAGATGACCTGCTGAGAGGAACAATCAAGTTAGTACATTTCATACATGAAAAAGGTCATTTTATACTCAACATGAAAAACCAAAATTCCAAAAGTATAAAACATACAAAAATGCTTACCAAAGAGAGGAAATGTATCACGCTCAGCACCCTCCTCACGCCCTGTGGTGCAACAGATGTCCCTTTGTCCAAAAATGTACTCAATGGGACCGTAACGTTGCAACCACACACAAGATTACCTGCTGAGAGGAACAATCAAGTTAGTACATTTCAAACATGAAAAAGGTCATTTTATACTCAACATGAAAAACCAAAATTCCGAAAGTATAAAACATACAAAAATGCTTACCAAAGAGAGGAAATGTATCACGCTCAGCACCCTCCTCACGCCCTGTGGTGCAACAGATGTCCCTTTGTCCAAAATTGTACTCAATGGGACCGTAACGTTGCAACCACACCCAAGATGACCTGCTGAGAGGAAAAATCAAGTTAGTACATTTCAAACATGAAAAAGGTCATTTTATACTCAACATGAAAAACCAAAATTCCAAAAGTATAAAACATACAAAAATGTATACCAAAGAGAGGAAATGTATCATGCTCAGCACCCTCCTCACGCCCTGTGGTGCAACAGATGTCCCTTTCTCCAAAAATGTACTCAATGGGACCGTAACGTTGCAACCACACACAAGATGACCTGCCGAGAGGAACAATCAAGTTAGTACATTTCAAACATGAAAAAGGTCATTTTATACTCAACAGGAGAAACCAAAATTCCAAAAGTATAAAACATACAAAAATGCTTACCAAAGAGAGGAAATGTATCACGCTCAGCACCCTCCTCACGCCCTGTGGTGCAACAGATGTCCCTTTGTCCAAAATTGTACTCAATGGGACCGTAACGTTGCAACCACACACAAGATGACCTGCTGAGAAAAAAAATCAAGTTAGTACATTTCAAACATGAAAAAGGTCATTTTATACTCAACATGAAAAACCAAAATTCCAAAAGTATAAAACATGCAAAAATGATTACCAAAGAGAGGAAATGTATCACGCTCAGCACCCTCCTCATGCCCTGTGGTGCAACAGATTCCCCTTTCTACAAAACTGTACTCAATGGGACCGTAACTTTGCAACCACACACAAGATGACCTGCTTAGAGGAAAAATCAAGTTAGTACATTTCAAACATGAAAAAGGTCATTTTTTACTCAACATGAAAAACCAAATTCCAAAAGTATAAAACATACAAAAATGCTTACCAAAGAGAGGAAATGTATCACGCTCAGCACCCTCCTCACGCCCTGTGGTGCAACAGATGTCCCTTTCTCCAAAAATGTACTCAATTGGACCGTAACGTTGCAACCACACACAAGATGACCTGCTGAGAGGAAAAATCAAGTTAGTACATTTCAAACATGAAAAAGGTCATTTTAAACTCAACATGAAAAACCAAATTTCCAAAAGTATAAAGCATACAAAAATGCTTACCAAAGAGAGGAAATGTATCACACTCAGCACCCTCCTCACGCCATGTGAAGCAACAGATGTCCCTTTCTCCAAAATTGTACTCAATGGGACCGTAACGTTGCAACCACACACAAGATGACCTGCTGAGAGGAACAATCAAGTTAGTACATTTCAAACATGAAAAAGGTCATTTTATACTCAACATGAAAAACCAAAATTCCAAAAGTATAAAACATACAAAAATGCTTACCATAGAGAGGAAATGTATCACGCTCAGCACCCTCCTCACGCCCTGTGGTGCAACAGATGTCCCTTTCTCCAAAAATGTACTCAATGGGACCGTAACGTTGCAACCACACACAAGATGTCCTGCTGAGAGGAACAATCAAGTTAGTACATTTCAAACATGAAAAAGGTCATTTTATACTCAACATGAAAAACCAAAATTCCAAAAGTATAAAACATACAAAAATGCTTACCAAAGAGAGGAAATGTATCACGCTCAGCACCCTCCTCACGCCCTGTGGTGCAACAGATGTCCCTTTGTCCAAAAATGTACTCAATGGGACCGTAACGTTGCAACGACACACAAGATTACCTGCTGAGAGGAACAATCAAGTTAGTACATTTCAAACATGAAAAAGGTCATTTTATACTCAACATGAAAAACCAAAATTCCGAAAGTATAAAACATACAAAAATGCTTACCAAAGAGAGGAAATGTATCACGCTCAGCACCCTCCTCACGCCCTGTGGTGCAACAGATGTCCCTTTCTCCAAAAATGTACTCAATGGGACCGTAACGTTGCAACCACACACAAGATGACCTGCTGAGAGGAACAATCAAGTTAGTACATTTCAAACATGAAAAAGGTCATTTTATACTCAACAGGAGAAACCAAAATTCCAAAAGTATAAAACATACAAAAATGCTTACCAAAGAGAGGAAATGTATCACGCTCAGCACCCTCCTCACGCCCTGTGGTGCAACAGATGTCCCTTTGTCCAAAATTGTACTCAATGGGACCGTAACGTTGCAACCACACACAAGATGACCTGCTGAGAAAAAAAATCAAGTTAGTACATTTCAAACATGAAAATGGTCATTTTATACTCAACATGAAAAACCAAAATTCCAAAAGTATAAAACATACAAAAATGATTACCAAAGAGAGGAAATGTATCACGCTCAGCACCCTCCTCATGCCCTGTGGTGCAACAGATTCCCCTTTCTACAAAACTGTACTCAATGGGACCGTAACTTTGCAACCACACACAAGATGACCTGCTTAGAGGAAAAATCAAGTTAGTACATTTCAAACATGAAAAAGGTCATTTTTTACTCAACATGAAAAACCAAATTCCAAAAGTATAAAACATACAAAAATGCTTACCAAAGAGAGGAAATGTATCACACTCAGCACCCTCCTCACGCCCTGTGGTGCAACAGATGTCCCTTTCTCCAAAAATGTACTCAATTGGACCGTAACGTTCCAACCACACACAAGATGACCTGCTGAGAGGAAAAATCAAGTTAGTACATTTCAAACATGAAAAAGGTCATTTTATACTCAACATGAAAAACCAAATTTCCAAAAGTATAAAACATACAAAAATGCTTACCAAAGAGAGGAAATGTATCACGCTCAGCACCCTCCTCACGCCATGTGAAGCAACAGATGTCCCTTTCTCCAAAATTGTACTCAATGGGACCGTAACGTTGCAACCACACACAAGATGACCTGCTGAGAGGAACAATCAAGTTAGTACATTTCAAACATGAAAAAGGTCATTTTATACTCAACATGAAAAACCAAAATTCCAAAAGTATAAAATATACAAAAATGCTTACCATAGAGAGGAAATGTATCACGCTCAGCACCCTCCTCACGCCCTGTGGTGCAACAGATGTCCCTTTCTCCAAAAATGTACTCAATGGCACCGTAACGTTGCAACCACACACAAGATGACCTGCTGAGAGGAACAATCAAGTTAGTACATTTCAAACATGAAAAAGGTCATTTTATACTCAACATGAAAAACCAAAATTCCAAAAGTATAAAAAATACAAAAATGCTTACCAAAGAGAGGAAATGTATCACGCTCAGCACCCTCCTCACGCCCTGTGGTGCAACAGATGTCCCTTTGTCCAAAAATGTACTCAATGGGACCGTAACGTTGCAACGACACACAAGATTACCTGCTGAGAGGAACAATCAAGTTAGTACATTTCAAACATGAAAAAGGTCATTTTATACTCAACATGAAAAACCAAAATTCCGAAAGTATAAAACATACAAAAATGCTTACCAAAGAGAGGAAATGTATCACGCTCAGCACCCTCCTCACGCCCTGTGGTGCAACAGATGTCCCTTTGTCCAAAATTGTACTCAATGGGACCGTAACGTTGCAACCACACCCAAGATGACCTGCTGAGAGGAAAAATCAAGTTAGTACATTTCAAACATGAAAAAGGTCATTTTATACTCAACATGAAAAACCAAAATTCCAAAAGTATAAAACATACAAAAATGTATACCAAAGAGAGGAAATGTATCATGCTCAGCACCCTCCTCACGCCCTGTGGTGCAACAGATGTCCCTTTCTCCAAAAATGTACTCAATGGGACCGTAACGTTGCAACCACACACAAGATGACCTGCTGAGAGGAACAATCAAGTTAGTACATTTCAAACATGAAAAAGGTCATTTTATACTCAACAGGAGAAACCAAAATTCCAAAAGTATAAAACATACAAAAATGCTTACCAAAGAGAGGAAATGTATCACGCTCAGCACCCTCCTCACGCCCTGTGGTGCAACAGATGTCCCTTTGTCCAAAATTGTACTCAATGGGACCGTAACGTTGCAACCACACACAAGATGACCTGCTGAGAAAAAAAATCAAGTTAGTACATTTCAAACATGAAAAAGGTCATTTTATACTCAACATGAAAAACCAAAATTCCAAAAGTATAAAACATACAAAAATGATTACCAAAGAGAGGAAATGTATCACGCTCAGCACCCTCCTCATGCCCTGTGGTGCAACAGATTCCCCTTTCTACAAAACTGTACTCAATGGGACCGTAACTTTGCAACCACACACAAGATGACCTGCTTAGAGGAAAAATCAAGTTAGTACATTTCAAACATGAAAAAGGTCATTTTTTACTCAACATGAAAAACCAAATTCCAAAAGTATAAAACATACAAAAATGCTTACCAAAGAGAGGAAATGTATCACGCTCAGCACCCTCCTCACGCCCTGTGGTGCAACAGATGTCCCTTTCTCCAAAAATGTACTCAATTGGACCGTAACGTTGCAACCACACACAAGATGACCTGCTGAGAGGAAAAATCAAGTTAGTACATTTCAAACATGAAAAAGGTCATTTTATACTCAACATGAAAAACCAAATTTCCAAAAGTATAAAACATACAAAAATGCTTACCAAAGAGAGGAAATGTATCACACTCAGCACCCTCCTCACGCCATGTGAAGCAACAGATGTCCCTTTCTCCAAAATTGTACTCAATGGGACCGTAACGTTGCAACCACACACAAGATGACCTGCTGAGAGGAACAATCAAGTTAGTACATTTCAAACATGAAAAAGGTCATTTTATACTCAACATGAAAAACCAAATTTCCAAAATTATAAAACATACAAAAATGCTTACCAAAGAGAGGAAATGTATCACGCTCAGCACCCTCCTCACGCCCTGTGGTGCAACAGATGTCCCTTTCTCCAAAAATGTACTCAATGGGACCGTAACATTGCAACCACACACAAGATGACCTGCTGAGAGGAACAATCAAGTTAGTACATTTCAAACATGAAAAAGGTCATTTTATACTCAACATGAAAAACCAAAATTCCGAAAGTATAAAACATGCAAAAATGCTTACCAAAGAGAGGAAATGTATCACGCTCAGCACCCTCCTCACGCCCTGTGGTGCAGCAGATGTCCCTTTGTCCAAAATTGTACTCAATGGGACCGTAACGTTGCAACGACACACAAGATGACCTGCTGAGAGGAAAAATCATGTTAGTACATTTCAAACATGAAAAAGGTCATTTTATACTCAACATGAAAAACCAAAATTCCAAAATTATAAAACATACAAAAATGCTTACCAAAGAGAGGAAATGTATCACGCTCAGCACCCTCCTCACACCCTGTGGTGCAACAGATGTCCCTTTCTCCAAAAATGTACTCAATGGGACCGTAACGTTGCAACCACACACAAGATGACCTGCTGAGAGGAACAATCAAGTCAGTACATTTCAAACATGAAAAAGGTCATTTTATACTCAACATGAAAAACCAAAATTCCAAAAGTATAAAACATACAAAAATGCTTACCAAAGAGAGGAAATGTATCACGCTCAGCACCCTCCTCACGCCCTGTGGTGCAACAGATGTCCCTTTGTCCAAAATTGTACTCAATGGGACCGTAACGTTGCAACCACACACAAGATGACCTGCTGAGAAAAAAAATCAAGTTAGTACATTTCAAACATGAAAAAGGTCATTTTATACTCAACATGAAAAACCAAAATTCCAAAAGTATAAAACATACAAAAATGATTACCAAAGAGAGGAAATGTATCACGCTCAGCACCCTCCTCACGCCCTGTGGTGCAACAGATTCCCCTTTCTACAAAACTGTACTCAATGGGACCGTAACGTTGCAACCACACACAAGATGACCTGCTTAGAGGAACAATCAAGTTAGTACATTTCAAACATGAGAAAGGTCATTTTATACTCAACATGAAAAACCAAATTCCAAAAGTATAAAACATACAAAAATGCTTACCAAAGAGAGGAAATGTATCACGCTCAGCACCCTCCTCACGCCCTGTGGTGCAACAGATGTCCCTTTCTCCAAAAATGTACTCAATGGGACCGTAATGTTGCAACCACACACAAGATGACCTGCTGAGATGAACAATCAAGTTAGTACATTCCAAACATGAAAAAGGTCATTTCAAACTCAACATGAAAAACCAAAATTCCAAAAGTATAAAACATACAAAAATGCTTACCAAAGAGAGGAAATGTATCACGCTCAGCACCCTCCTCACGCCCTGTGGTGCAACAGATGTCCCTTTCTCCAAAAATGTACTCAATGGGACCGTAACGTTGCAACCACACACAAGATGACCTGCTGAGAGGAACAATCAAGTTAGTACATTTCAAACATGAAAAAGGTCATTTTATACTCAACATGAAAAACCAAAATTCCAAAAGTATAAAACATACAAAAATGCTTACCAAAGAGAGGAAATGTATCACGCTCAGCACCCTCCTCACGCCCTGTGGTGCAACAGATGTCCCTTTGTCCAAAATTGTACTCAATGGGACCGTAACGTTGCAACCACACACAAGATGACCTGCTGAGAGGAAAAATCAAGTTAGTACATTTCAAACATGAAAAAGGTCATTTTATACTCAACATGAAAAACCAAAATTCCAAAAGTATAAAACATACAAAAATGCTTACCAAAGAGAGGAAATGTATCACGCTCAGCACCCTCCTCACACCCTGTGGTGCAACAGATGTCCCTTTCTCCAAAATTGTACTCAATGGGACCGTAACGTTGCAACCACACACAAGATGACCTGCTGAGAGGAACAATCAAGTTAGTACATTTCAAACATGAAAAAGGTGATTTTATACTCAAAATGAAAAACCAAAATTCCAAAAGTATAAAGCATACAAAAATGCTTACCAAAGAAAGGAAATGTATCACGCTCAGCACCCTCCTCACGCCCTGTGGTGCAACAGATGTCCCTTTCTCCAAAAATGTACTCAATGGGACCGTAATGTTGCAACCACACACAAGATGACCTGCTGAGAGGAAAAATCAAGTTAGTACATTTCAAACATGAAAAAGGTCATTTTATACTCAACATGAAAAACCAAATTCCAAAAGTATAAAACATACAAAAATGCTTACCAAAGAGAGGAAATGTATCATGCTCAGCACCCTCCTCACGCCCTGTGGTGCAACAGATGTCCCTTTCTCCAAAAATGTACTCAATGGGACCGTAGCGTTGCAACCACACACAAGATGACCTGCTGAGAGGAAAAATCAAGTTAATACATTTCAAACATGAAAAAGGTCATTTTATACTCAACATGAAAAACCAAAATTCCAAAAGTATAAAACATACAAAAATGCTTACCAAAGAGAGGAAATGTATCACGCTCAGCACCCTCCTCACGCCCTGTGGTGCAACAGATGTCCCTTTGTCCAAAATTGTACTCAATGGGACCGTAACGTTGCAACCACACACAAGATGACCTGCTGAGAAAAAAAATCAAGTTAGTACATTTCAAACATGAAAAAGGTCATTTTATACTCAACATGAAAAACCAAAATTCCAAACGTATAAAACATACAAAAATGATTACCAAAGAGAGGAAATGTATCACGCTCAGCACCCTCCTCACGCCCTGTGGTGCAACAGATTCCCCTTTCTACAAAACTGTACTCAATGGGACCGTAACGTTGCAACCACACACAAGATGACCTGCTTAGAGGAAAAATCAAGTTAGTACATTTCAAACATGAAAAAGGTCATTTTATACTCAACATGAAAAACCAAATTCCAAAAGTATAAAACATACAAAAATGCTTACCAAAGAGAGGAAATGTATCACGCTCAGCACCCTCGTCACGCCCTGTGGTGCAACAGATGTCCCTTTCTCCAAAATTGTACTCAATGGGACCGTAACGTTGCAACTACACACAAGATGACCTGCTGAGAGGAACAATCAAGTTAGTACATTTCAAACATGAAAAAGGTCATTTTATACTTAACATGAAAATCCAAAATTCCAAAAGTATAAAACATACAAAAATGCTTACCAAAGAGAGGAAATGTATCACGCTCAGCACCCTCGTCACGCCCTGTGGTGCAACAGATGTCCCTTTGTCCAAAATTGTACTCAATGGGACCGTAACGTTGCAACCACACACAAGATGACCTGCTGAGAAAAAAAATCAAGTTAGTACATTTCAAACATGAAAAAGGTCATTTTATACTCAACATGAAAAACCAAAATTCCAAAAGTATAAAACATACAAAAATGATTACCAAAGAGAGGAAATGTATCACGCTCAGCACCCTCCTCATGCCCTGTGGTGCAACAGATTCCCCTTTCTACAAAACTGTACTCAATGGGACCGTAACTTTGCAACCACACACAAGATGACCTGCTTAGAGGAAAAATCAAGTTAGTACATTTCAAACATGAAAAAGGTCATTTTATACTCAACATGAAAATCCAAAATTCCAAAAGTATAAAACATACAAAAATGCTTACCAAAGAGAGGAAATGTATCACGCTCAGCACCCTCGTCACGCCCTGTGGTGCAACAGATGTCCCTTTCTCCAAAAATGTACTCAATGGGACCGTAACGTTGCAACCACACACAAGATGACCTGCTGAGAGGAAAAATCAAGTTAGTACATTTCAAACATGAAAAAGGTCATTTTATACTCAACATGAAACACCAAATTTCCAAAAGTATAAAACATACAAAAATGCTTACCAAAGAGAGGAAATGTATCACGCTCAGCACCCTCCTCACGCCCTGTGGTGCAACAGATGTCCCTTTGTCCAAAATTGTACTCAATGGGACCGTAACGTTGCAACCACACACAAGATGACCTGCTGAGAAAAAAAATCAAGTTAGTACATTTCAAACATGAAAAAGGTCATTTTATACTCAACATGAAAAACCAAAATTCCAAAAGTATAAAACATACAAAAATGATTACCAAAGAGAGGAAATGTATCACGCTCAGCACCCTCCTCATGCCCTGTGGTGCAACAGATTCCCCTTTCTACAAAACTGTACTCAATGGGACCGTAACGTTGCAACTACACACAAGATGACCTGCTGAGAGGAACAATCAAGTTAGTACATTTCAAACATGAAAAAGGTCATTTTATACTTAACATGAAAATCCAAAATTCCAAAAGTATAAAACATACAAAAATGCTTACCAAAGAGAGGAAATGTATCACGCTCAGCACCCTCGTCACGCCCTGTGGTGCAACAGATCTCCCCTTCTCCAAAAATGTACTCAATGGGAACGTAACGTTGCAACCACACACAAGATGACCTGCTGAGAGGAAAAATCAAGTTAGTACATTTCAAACATGAAAAAGGTCATTTTATACTCAACATGAAACACCAAATTTCCAAAAGTATAAAACATACAAAAATGCTTACCAAAGAGAGGAAATGTATCACGCTCAGCACCCTCCTCACGCCCTGTGGTGCAACAGATGTCCCTTTGTCCAAAATTGTACTCAATGGGACCGTAACGTTGCAACCACACACAAGATGACCTGCTGAGAAAAAAAATCAAGTTAGTACATTTCAAACATGAAAAAGGTCATTTTATACTCAACATGAAAAACCAAAATTCCAAAAGTATAAAACATACAAAAATGATTACCAAAGAGAGGAAATGTATCACGCTCAGCACCCTCCTCATGCCCTGTGGTGCAACAGATTCCCCTTTCTACAAAACTGTACTCAATGGGACCGTAACTTTGCAACCACACACAAGATGACCTGCTTAGAGGAAAAATCAAGTTAGTACATTTCAAACATGAAAAAGGTCATTTTTTACTCAACATGAAAAACCAAATTCCAAAAGTATAAAACATACAAAAACGCTTACCAAAGAGAGGAAATGTATCACGCTCAGCACCCTCCTCACGCCCTGTGGTGCAACAGATGTCCCTTTCTCCAAAAATGTACTCAATGGGACCGTAACGTTGCAACCACACACAAGATGACCTGCTGAGAGGAAAAATCAAGTTAGTACATTTCAAACATGAAAAAGGTCATTTTATACTCAACATGAAAAACCAAATTTCCAAAAGTATAAAACATACAAAAATGCTTACCAAAGAGAGGAAATGTATCACACTCAGCACCCTCCTCACGCCATGTGAAGCAACAGATGTCCCTTTCTCCAAAATTGTACTCAATGGGACCGTAACGTTGCAACCACACACAAGATGACCTGCTGAGAGGAACAATCAAGTTAGTACATTTCAAACATGAAAAAGGTCATTTTATACTCAACATGAAAAACCAAAATTCCAAAAGTATAAAACATACAAAAATGCTTACCATAGAGAGGAAATGTATCACGCTCAGCACCCTCCTCACGCCCTGTGGTGCAACAGATGTCCCTTTCTCCAAAAATGTACTCAATGGGACCGTAACGTTGCAACCACACACAAGATTACGTGCTGAGAGGAACAATCAAGTTAGTACATTTCAAACATGAAAAAGGTCATTTTATACTCAACATGAAAAACCAAAATTCCGAAAGTATAAAACATGCAAAAATGCTTACTAAAGAGAGGAAATGTATCACGCTCAGCACCCTCCTCACGCCCTGTGGTGCAGCAGATGTCCCTTTGTCCAAAATTGTACTCAATGGGACCGTAACGTTGCAACCACACACAAGATGACCTGCTGAGAGGAAAAATCAAGTTAGTACATTTCAAACATGAAAAAGGTCATTTTATACTCAACATGAAAAACCAAATTTCCAAAATTATAAAACATACAAAAATGCTTACCAAAGAGAGGAAATGTATCATGCTCAGCACCCTCCTCACGCCCTGTGGTGCAACAGATGTCCCTTTCTCCAAAAATGTACTCAATGGGACCGTAACGTTGCAACCACACACAAGATGACCTGCTGCGAGGAAAAATCAAGTTAGTACATTTCAAACATGAAAAAGGTCATTTTATACTCAACATGAAAAACCAAATTTCCAAAATTATAAAACATACAAAAATGCTTACCAAAGAGAGGAAATGTATCATGCTCAGCACCCTCCTCACGCCCTGTGGTGCAACAGATGTCCCTTTCTCCAAAAATGTACTCAATGGGACCGTAACGTTGCAACCACACACAAGATGACCTGCTGAGAGGAACAATCAAGTTAGTACATTTCAAACATGAAAAAGGTCATTTTATACTCAACATGAAAAACCAAAATTCCAAAAGTATAAAACATACAAAAACGCTTACCAAAGAGAGGTAATGTATCACGCTCAGCACCCTCCTCACGCCCTGTGGTGCAACAGATGTCCCTTTGTCCAAAATTGTACTCAATGGGACCGTAACGTTGCAACCACACACAAGATGACCTGCTGAGAAAAAAAATCAAGTTAGTACATTTCAAACATGAAAAAGGTCATTTTATACTCAACATGAAAAACCAAAATTCCAAAAGTATAAAACATACAAAAATGATTACCAAAGAGAGGAAATGTATCACGCTCAGCACCCTCCTCACGCCCTGTGGTGCAACAGATGTCCCTTTCTCCAAAAATGTACTCAATGGGACCGTAACGGTGCAACCACACACAAGATGACCTGCTGAGAGGAAAAATCAAGTTAGTACATTTCAAACATGAAAAAGGTCATTTTATACTCAACATGAAAAACCAAATTCCAAAAGTATAAAACATACAAAAATGCTTACCAAAGAGAGGAAATGTATCACGCTCAGCACCCTCCTCACGCCCTGTGGTGCAACAGATGTCCCTTTCTCCAAAAATGTACTCAATGGGACCGTAATGTTGCAACCACACACAAGATGACCTGCTGAGATGAACAATCAAGTTAGTACATTCCAAACATGAAAAAGGTCATTTCAAACTCAACATGAAAAACCAAAATTCCAAAAGTATAAAACATACAAAAATGCTTACCAAAGAGAGGAAATGTATCACGCTCAGCACCCTCCTCACACCCTGTGGTGCAACAGATGTCCCTTTCTCCAAAAATGTACTCAATGGGACCGTAACGTTGCAACCACACACAAGATGACCTGCTGAGAGGAACAATCAAGTTAGTACATTTCAAACATGAAAAAGGTCATTTTATACTCAACATGAAAAACCAAAATTCCAAAAGTATAAAACATACAAAAATGCTTACCAAAGAGAGGAAATGTATCATGCTCAGCACCCTCCTCACGCCCTGTGGTGCAACAGATGTCCCTTTCTCCAAAAATGTAGTCAATGGGACCGTAACGTTGCAACCACACACAAGATGACCTGCTGAGAGGAACAATCAAGTTAGTACATTTCAAACATGAAAAAGGTCACTTTATACTCAACATGAAAAACCAAAATTCCAAAAGTATAAAGCATACAAAAACGCTTACCAAAGAGAGGAAATGTATCACGCTCAGCACCCTCCTCACGCCCTGTGGTGCAACAGATGTCCCTTTCTCCAAAAATGTACTCAATGGGACCGTAAAGTTGCAACCACACACAAGATGACCTGCTGAGATGAACAATCAAGTTAGTACATTCCAAACATGAAAAAGGTCATTTCAAACTCAACATGAAAAACCAAAATTCCAAAAGTATAAAACATACAAAAATGCTTACCAAAGAGAGGAAATGTATCACGCTCAGCACCCTCCTCACGCCCTGTGGTGCAACAGATGTCCCTTTCTCCAAAAATGTACTCAATGGGACCGTAATGTTGCAACCACACACAAGATGACCTGCTGAGATGAACAATCAAGTTAGTACATTTCAAACATGAAAAAGGTCATTTTATACTCAACATGAAAAACCAAATTCCAAAAGTATAAAACATACAAAAATGCTTACCAAAGAGAGGAAATGTATCACGCTCAGCACCCTCCTCACGCCCTGTGGTGCAACAGATGTCCCTTTCTCCAAAAATGTACTCAATGGGACCGTAATGTTGCAACCACACACAAGATGACCTGCTGAGATGAACAATCAAGTTAGTACATTCCAAACATGAAAAAGGTCATTTCAAACTCAACATGAAAAACCAAAATTCCAAAAGTATAAAACATACAAAAATGCTTACCAAAGAGAGGAAATGTATCACGCTCAGCACCCTCCTCACACCCTGTGGTGCAACAGATGTCCCTTTCTCCAAAAATGTACTCAATGGGACGGTAACGTTGCAACCACACACAAGATGACCTGCTGAGAGGAACAATCAAGTTAGTACATTTCAAACATGAAAAAGGTCATTTTATACTCAACATGAAAAACCAAATTTCCAAAATTATAAAACATACAAAAATGCTTACCAAAGAGAGGAAATGTATCATGCTCAGCACCCTCCTCACGCCCTGTGGTGCAACAGATGTCCCTTTCTCCAAAAATGTACTCAATGGGACCGTAACGTTGCAACCACACACAAGATGACCTGCTGAGAGGAACAATCAAGTTAGTACATTTCAAACATGAAAAAGGTCATTTTATACTCAACATGAAAAACCAAAATTCCAAAAGTATAAAACATACAAAAATGCTTACCAAAGAGAGGAAATGCATCACACTCAGCACCCTCCTCACGCCCTGTGAAGCAACAGATGTCCCTTTCTCCAAAATTGTACTCAATGGGACCGTAACGTTGCAACCACACACAAGATGACCTGCTGAGAGGAACAATCAAGTTAGTACATTTCAAACATGAAAAAGGTCATTTTATACTCAACATGAAAAACCAAAATTCCAAAAGTATAAAACATACAAAAATGCTTACCATAGAGAGGAAATGTATCACGCTCAGCACCCTCCTCACGCCCTGTGGTGCAACAGATGTCCCTTTCTCCAAAAATGTACTCAATGGGACCGTAACGTTGCAACCACACACAAGATGACCTGCTGAGAGGAACAATCAAGTTAGTACATTTCAAACATGAAAAAGGTCATTTTATACTCAACATGAAAAACCAAAATTCCAAAAGTATAAAACATACAAAAATGCTTACCAAAGAGAGGAAATGTATCACACTCAGCACCCTCCTCACGCCCTGTGAAGCAACAGATGTCCCTTTCTCCAAAATTGTACTCAATGGGACCGTAACGTTGCAACCACACACAAGATGACCTGCTGAGAGGAACAATCAAGTTAGTACATTTCAAACATGAAAAAGGTCATTTTATACTCAACATGAAAAACCAAAATTCCAAAAGTATAAAACATACAAAAATGCTTACCATAGAGAGGAAATGTATCACGCTCAGCACCCTCCTCACGCCCTGTGGTGCAACAGATGTCCCTTTCTCCAAAAATGTACTCAATGGGACCGTAACGTTGCAACCACACACAAGATGACCTGCTGAGAGGAACAATCAAGTTAGTACATTTCAAACATGAAAAAGGTCATTTTATACTCAACATGAAAAACCAAAATTCCGAAAGTATAAAACATACAAAAATGCTTACCAAAGAGAGGAAATGTATCAAGCTCAGCACCCTCCTCACGCCCTGTGGTGCAACAGATGTCCCTTTGTCCAAAATTGTACTCAATGGGACCGTAACGTTGCAACCACACACAAGATGACCTGCTGAGAAAAAAAATCAAGTTAGTACATTTCAAACATGAAAAAGGTCATTTTATACTCAACATGAAAAACCAAAATTCCAAAAGTATAAAACATACAAAAATGATTACCAAGGAGAGGAAATGTATCACGCTCAGCACCCTCCTCACGCCCTGTGGTGCGACAGATTCCCCTTTCTACAAAACTGTACTCAATGGGACCGTAACGTTGCAACCACACACAAGATGACCTGCTTAGAGGAAAAATCAAGTTAGTACATTTCAAACATGAAAAAGGTCATTTTATACTCAACATGAAAAACCAAATTCCAAAAGTATAAAACATACAAAAATGCTTACCAAAGAGAGGAAATGTATCACGCTCAGCACCCTCCTCACGCCCTGTGGTGCAACAGATGTCCCTTTCTCCAAAAATGTACTCAATGGGACCGTAATGTTGCAACCACACACAAGATGACCTGCTGAGATGAACAAACAAGTTAGTACATTCCAAACATGAAAAAGGTCATTTTAAACTCAACATGAAAAACCAAAATTCCAAAAGTATAAAACATACAAAAATGCTTACCAAAAAGAGGAAATGTATCACGCCCAGCACCCTCCTCACGCCCTGTGGTGCAACAGATGTCCCTTTCTCCAAAAATGTACTCAATGGGACCGTAACGTTGCAACCACACACAAGATGACCTGCTGAGAGGAAAAATCAAGTTAGTACATTTCAAACATGAAAAAGGTCATTTTATACTCAACATGAAAAACCAAATTTCCAAAGGTGTAAAACATACAAAAATGCTTACCAAAGAGAGGAAATGTATCACGCTCAGCACCCTCCTCACACCCTGTGGTGCAACAGATGTCCCTTTCTCCAAAATTGTACTCAATGGGACCGTAACGTTGCAACCACACACAAGATGACCTGCTGAGAGGAACAATCAAGTTAGTACATTTCAAACATGAAAAAGGTCATTTTATACTCAACATGAAAATCCGAAATCCCAAAAGTAAAAAAAAAAATACAAAAATGCTTACCAAAGAGAGGAAATGTATCACGCTCAGCACCCTCCTCCCGCCCTGTGGTGGAACAGATGTCCCTTTCTCCAAAAATGAACTCAATGGGACCGTATCGTTGCAACCACACACAAGATGACCTGCTGAGAGGAAAAATCAAGTTAGTACATTTCAAACATGAAAAAGGTCATTTTATACTCAACATGAAAAACGAAAATTCCAAAAGTATAAAACATACAAAAATGATTACCAAAGAGAGGAAATGTATCACGCTCAGCACCCTCCTCACGCCCTGTGGTGCAACAGATGCCCCTTTCTCCAAAACTGTACTCAATGGGACCGTAACGTTGCAACCACACACACGATGACCTGCTGAGAGGAAAAATCAAGTTAGTACATTTCAAACATGAAAAAGGTCATTTTATACTCAACATGAAAAACCAAATTCCAAAAGTATAAAACATACAAAAATGCTTACCAAAGAGAGGAAATGTATCATGCTCAGCACCCTCCTCACGCCCTGTGGTGCAACAGATGTCCCTTTCTCCAAAAATGTACTCAATGGGACCGTAGCGTTGCAACCACACACAAGATGACCTGCTGAGAGGAAAAATCAAGTTAATACATTTCAAACATGAAAAAGGTCATTTTATACTCAACATGAAAAACCAAATTTCCAAAAGTATAAAACATACAAAAATGCTTACCAAAGAGAGGAAATGTATCACACTCAGCACCCTCCTCACGCCCTGTGAAGCAACAGATGTCCCTTTCTCCAAAATTGTACTCAATGGGACCGTAACGTTGCAACCACACACAAGATGACCTGCTGAGAGGAACAATCAAGTTAGTACATTTCAAACATGAAAAAGGTCATTTTATACTCAACATGAAAAACCAAAATTCCAAAAGTATAAAACATACAAAAATGCTTACCATAGAGAGGAAATGTATCACGCTCAGCACCCTCCTCACGCCCTGTGGTGCAACAGATGTCCCTTTCTCCAAAAATGTACTCAATGGGACCGTAACGTTGCAACCACACACAAGATGACCTGCTGAGAGGAACAATCAAGTTAGTACATTTCAAACATGAAAAAGGTCATTTTATACTCAACATGAAAAACCAAAATTCCGAAAGTATAAAACATACAAAAATGCTTACCAAAGAGAGGAAATGTATCAAGCTCAGCACCCTCCTCACGCCCTGTGGTGCAACAGATGTCCCTTTGTCCAAAATTGTACTCAATGGGACCGTAACGTTGCAACCACACACAAGATGACCTGCTGAGAAAAAAAATCAAGTTAGTACATTTCAAACATGAAAAAGGTCATTTTATACTCAACATGAAAAACCAAAATTCCAAAAGTATAAAACATACAAAAATGATTACCAAGGAGAGGAAATGTATCACGCTCAGCACCCTCCTCACGCCCTGTGGTGCGACAGATTCCCCTTTCTACAAAACTGTACTCAATGGGACCGTAACGTTGCAACCACACACAAGATGACCTGCTTAGAGGAAAAATCAAGTTAGTACATTTCAAACATGAAAAAGGTCATTTTATACTCAACATGAAAAACCTAAATTCCAAAAGTATAAAACATACAAAAATGCTTACCAAAGAGAGGAAATGTATCACGCTCAGCACCTTCCTCACGCCCTGTGGTGCAACAGATGTCCCTTTCTCCAAAAATGTACTCAATGGGACCGTAATGTTGCAACCACACACAAGATGACCTGCTGAGATGAACAAACAAGTTAGTACATTCCAAACATGAAAAAGGTCATTTTAAACTCAACATGAAAAACCAAAATTCCAAAAGTATAAAACATACAAAAATGCTTACCAAAAAGAGGAAATGTATCACGCTCAGCACCCTCCTCACGCCCTGTGGTGCAACAGATGTCCCTTTCTCCAAAAATGTACTCAATGGGACCGTAACGTTGCAACCACACACAAGATGACCTGCTGAGAGGAAAAATCAAGTTAGTACATTTCAAACATGAAAAAGGTCATTTTATACTCAACATGAAAAACCAAATTTCCAAAGGTGTAAAACATACAAAAATGCTTACCAAAGAGAGGAAATGTATCACGCTCAGCACCCTCCTCACACCCTGTGGTGCAACAGATGTCCCTTTCTCCAAAATTGTACTCAATGGGACCGTAACGTTGCAACCACACACAAGATGACCTGCTGAGAGGAACAATCAAGTTAGTACATTTCAAACATGAAAAAGGTCATTTTATACTCAACATGAAAATCCGAAATCCCAAAAGTAAAAAAAAAAATACAAAAATGCTTACCAAAGAGAGGAAATGTATCACGCTCAGCACCCTCCTCCCGCCCTGTGGTGGAACAGATGTCCCTTTCTCCAAAAATGAACTCAATGGGACCGTATCGTTGCAACCACACACAAGATGACCTGCTGAGAGGAAAAATCAAGTTAGTACATTTCAAACATGAAAAAGGTCATTTTATACTCAACATGAAAAACGAAAATTCCAAAAGTATAAAACATACAAAAATGATTACCAAAGAGAGGAAATAAATCACGCTCAGCACCCTCCTCACGCCCTGTGGTGCAACAGATGCCCCTTTCTCCAAAACTGTACTCAATGGGACCGTAACGTTGCAACCACACACACGATGACCTGCTGAGAGGAAAAATCAAGTTAGTACATTTCAAACATGAAAAAGGTCATTTTATACTCAACATGAAAAACCAAATTCCAAAAGTATAAAACATACAAAAATGCTTACCAAAGAGAGGAAATGTATCATGCTCAGCACCCTCCTCACGCCCTGTGGTGCAACAGATGTCCCTTTCTCCAAAAATGTACTCAATGGGACCGTAGCGTTGCAACCACACACAAGATGACCTGCTGAGAGGAAAAATCAAGTTAATACATTTCAAACATGAAAAAGGTCATTTTATACTCAACATGAAAAACCAAATTTCCAAAAGTATAAAACATACAAAAATGCTTACCAAAGAGAGGAAATGTATCACACTCAGCACCCTACTCACGCCCTGTGAAGCAACAGATGTCCCTTTCTCCAAAATTGTACTCAATGGGACCGTAACGTTGCAACCACACACAAGATGACCTGCTGAGAGGAACAATCAAGTTAGTACATTTCAAACATGAAAAAGGTCATTTTATACTCAACATGAAAAACCAAAATTCCAAAAGTATAAAACATACAAAAATGCTTACCATAGAGAGGAAATGTATCACGCTCAGCACCCTCCTCACGCCCTGTGGTGCAACAGATGTCCCTTTCTCCAAAAATGTACTCAATGGGACCGTAACGTTGCAACCACACACAAGATGACCTGCTGAGAGGAACAATCAAGTTAGTACATTTCAAACATGAAAAAGGTCATTTTATACTCAACATGAAAAACCAAAATTCCGAAAGTATAAAACATACAAAAATGCTTACCAAAGAGAGGAAATGTATCAAGCTCAGCACCCTCCTCACGCCCTGTGGTGCAACAGATGTCCCTTTGTCCAAAATTGTACTCAATGGGACCGTAACGTTGCAACCACACACAAGATGACCTGCTGAGAAAAAAAATCAAGTTAGTACATTTCAAACATGAAAAAGGTCATTTTATACTCAACCTGAAAAACCAAAATTCCAAAAGTATAAAACATACAAAAATGATTACCAAGGAGAGGAAATGTATCACGCTCAGCACCCTCCTCACGCCCTGTGGTGCGACAGATTCCCCTTTCTACAAAACTGTACTCAATGGGACCGTAACGTTGCAACCACACACAAGATGACCTGCTTAGAGGAAAAATCAAGTTAGTACATTTCAAACATGAAAAAGGTCATTTTATACTCAACATGAAAAACCAAATTCCAAAAGTATAAAACATACAAAAATGCTTACCAAAGAGAGGAAATGTATCACGCTCAGCACCCTCCTCACGCCCTGTGGTGCAACAGATGTCCCTTTCTCCAAAAATGTACTCAATGGGACCGTAATGTTGCAACCACACACAAGATGACCTGCTGAGATGAACAAACAAGTTAGTACATTCCAAACATGAAAAAGGTCATTTTAAACTCAACATGAAAAACCAAAATTCCAAAAGTATAAAACATACAAAAATGCTTACCAAAAAGAGGAAATGTATCACGCTCAGCACCCTCCTCACGCCCTGTGGTGCAACAGATGTCCCTTTCTCCAAAAATGTACTCAATGGGATCGTAACGTTGCAACCACACACAAGATGACCTGCTGAGAGGAAAAATCAAGTTAGTACATTTCAAACATGAAAAAGGTCATTTTATACTCAACATGAAAAACCAAATTTCCAAAGGTGTAAAACATACAAAAATGCTTACCAAAGAGAGGAAATGTATCACGCTCAGCACCCTCCTCACACCCTGTGGTGCAACAGATGTCCCTTTCTCCAAAATTGTACTCAATGGGACCGTAACGTTGCAACCACACACAAGATGACCTGCTGAGAGGAACAATCAAGTTAGTACATTTCAAACATGAAAAAGGTCATTTTATACTCAACATGAAAATCCGAAATCCCAAAAGTAAAAAAAAAAATACAAAAATGCTTACCAAAGAGAGGAAATGTATCACGCTCAGCACCCTCCTCCCGCCCTGTGGTGGAACAGATGTCCCTTTCTCCAAAAATGAACTCAATGTGACCGTATCGTTGCAACCACACACAAGATGACCTGCTGAGAGGAAAAATCAAGTTAGTACATTTCAAACATGAAAAAGGTCATTTTATACTCAACATGAAAAACGAAAATTCCAAAAGTATAAAACATACAAAAATGATTACCAAAGAGAGGAAATGTATCACGCTCAGCACCCTCCTCACGCCCTGTGGTGCAACAGATGCCCCTTTCTCCAAAACTGTACTCAATGGGACCGTAACGTTGCAACCACACACACGATGACCTGCTGAGAGGAAAAATCAAGTTAGTACATTTCAAACATGAAAAAGGTCATTTTATACTCAACATGAAAAACCAAATTCCAAAAGGATAAAACATACAAAAATGCTTACCAAAGAGAGGAAATGTATCATGCTCAGCACCCTCCTCACGCCCTGTGGTGCAACAGATGTCCCTTTCTCCAAAAATGTACTCAATGGGACCGTAGCGTTGCAACCACACACAAGATGACCTGCTGAGAGGAAAAATCAAGTTAATACATTTCAAACATGAAAAAGGTCATTTTATACTCAACATGAAAAACCAAATTTCCAAAAGTATAAAACATACAAAAATGCTTACCAAAGAGGGGAAATGTATCACGCTCAGCACCCTCCTCACGCCCTGTGAAGCAACAGATGTCCCTTTCTCCAAAAATGTACTCAATGGGACCGTAATGTTGCAACCACACACAAGATGACCTGCTGAGATGAACAATCAAGTTAGTACATTCCAAACATGAAAAAGGTCATTTTAAACTCAACATGAAAAACCAAAATTCCAAAAGGATAAAACATACAAAAATGCTTACCAAAGAGAGGAAATGTATCACGCTCAGCACCCTCCTCACGCCCTGTGAAGCAACAGATGTCCCTTTCTCCAAAAATGTACTCAATGGGACCGTAGCGTTGCAACCACACACAAGATGACCTGCTGAGAGGAAAAATCAAGTTAATACATTTCAAACATGAAAAAGGTCATTTTATACTCAACATGAAAAACCAAATTTCCAAAAGTATAAAACATACAAAAATGCTTACCAAAGAGAGGAAATGTATCACGCTCAGCACCCTCCTCACGCCCTGTGAAGCAACAGATGTCCCTTTCTCCAAAAATGTACTCAATGGGACCGTAGCGTTGCAACCACACACAAGATGACCTGCTGAGAGGAAAAATCAAGTTAATACATTTCAAACATGAAAAAGGTCATTTTAAACTCAACATGAAAAACCAAATTTCCAAAAGTATAAAACATACAAAAATGCTTACCAAAGAGAGGAAATGTATCATGCTCAGCACCCTCCTCACGCCCTGTGGTGCAACAGATGTCCCTTTCTCCAAAAATGTACTCAATGGGACCGTAGCGTTGCAACCACACACAAGATGACCTGCTGAGAGGAAAAATCAAGTTAATACATTTCAAACATGAAAAAGGTCATTTTATACTCAACATGAAAAACCAAATTTCCAAAAGTATAAAACATACAAAAATGCTTACCAAAGAGAGGAAATGTATCACGCTCAGCACCCTCCTCACGCCCTGTGAAGCAACAGATGTCCCTTTCTCCAAAAATGTACTCAATGGGACCGTAGCATTGCAACCACACACAAGATGACCTGCTGAGAGGAAAAATCAAGTTAGTACATTTCAAACATGAAAAAGGTCATTTTATACTCAACATGAAAAACCAAATTCCAAAAGGATAAAACATACAAAAATGCTTACCAAAGAGAGGAAATGTATCATGCTCAGCACCCTCCTCACGCCCTGTGGTGCAACAGATGTCCCTTTCTCCAAAAATGTACTCAATGGGACCGTAGCGTTGCAACCACACACAAGATGACCTGCTGAGAGGAAAAATCAAGTTAATACATTTCAAACATGAAAAAGGTCATTTTATACTCAACATGAAAAACCAAATTCCAAAAGGATAAAACATACAAAAATGCTTACCAAAGAGAGGAAATGTATCATGCTCAGCACCCTCCTCACGCCCTGTGGTGCAACAGATGTCCCTTTCTCCAAAAATGTACTCAATGGGACCGTAATGTTGCAACCACACACAAGATGACCTGCTGAGATGAACAATCAAGTTAGTACATTCCAAACATGAAAAAGGTCATTTTAAACTCAACATGAAAAACCAAAATTCCAAAAGTATAAAACATACAAGAATGCTTACCAAAAAGAGGAAATGTATCACGCTCAGCACCCTCCTCACGCCCTGTGGTGCAACAGATGTCCCTTTCTCCAAAAATGTACTCAATGGGACCGTAACGTTGCAACCACACACAAGATGACCTGCTGGGGGGAAAAATCAAGTTAGTACATTTCAAACATGAAAAAGGTCATTTTATACTCAACATGAAAAACCAAATTTCCAAAGGTATAAAACATACAAAAATGCTTACCAAAGAGAGGAAATATATCACGCTCAGCACCCTCCTCACACCCTGTGGTGCAACAGATGTCCCTTTCTCCAAAATTGTACTCAATGGGACCGTAACGTTGCAACCACACACAAGATGACCTGCTGAGAGGAACAATCAAGTTAGTACATTTCAAACATGAAAAAGGTCATTTTATACTCAACATGAAAAACCAAAATTCCAAAAGTATAAAGCATACAAAAATGCTTACCAAAGAGAGGAAATGTATCACGCTCAGCACCCTCCTCACGCCCTGTGGTGCAACAGATGTCCCTTTCTCCAAAAATGTACTCAATGGGACCGTAACATTGCAACCACACACAAGATGACCTGCTGAGAGGAACAATCAAGTTACTACATTTCAAACATGAAAAAGGTCATTTTATACTCAACATGAAAAACCAAAATTCCAAAAGTATAAAACATACAAAAATGCTTACCAAAGAGAGGAAATGTATCACGCTCAGCACCCTCCTCACGCCCTGTGGTGCAACAGATTTCCCTTTGTCCAAAATTGTACTCAATGGGACCGTAACGTTGCAACCACACACAAGATGACCTGCTGAGAGGAAAAATCAAGTTAGTACATTTCAAACATGAAAAAGGTCATTTTATACTCAACATGAAAAACCAAAATTCCAAAAGTATAAAACATACAAAAATGCTTACCAAAGAGAGGAAATGTATCACGCTCAGCACCCTCCTCACGCCCTGTGAAGCAACAGATGTCCCTTTCTCCAAAAATGTACTCAATGGGACCGAAACGTTGCAACCACACACAAGACGACCTGCTGAGAGGAAAAATCAAGTTAGTACATTTCAAACATGAAAAAGTTCATTTTATACTCAACATGAAAAACCAAAATTCCAAAAGTATAAAACATACAAAAATGCTTACCAAGGAGAGAAAATGTATCACACTCAGCACCCTCCTCACGCCCTGTGGTGCAACAGATGTCCCTTTCTCAAAAAATGTACTCAATGGGACCGTAACGTTGCAACCACACACAAGATGACCTGCTGAGAGGAACAATCAAGTTAGTACATTTCAAACATGAAAAAGGTCATTTTATACTCAACATGAAAAACCAAAATTCCAAAAGTATAAAACATACAAAAATGATTACCAAAGAGAGGAAATGTATCACGCTCAGCACCCTCCTCACGCCCTGTGGTGCAACAGATGCCCCTTTCTCCAAAACTGTACTCAATGGGACCGTAACGTTGCAACCACACACACGATGACCTGCTGAGAGGAAAAATCAAGTTAGTACATTTCAAACATGAAAAAGGCCATTTTATACTCAACATGAAAAACCAAATACCAAAAGTATAAGACATACAAAAATGCTTACCAAAGAGAGGAAATGTATCACGCTCAGCACCCTCCTCACGCACTGTGGTGCAACAGTTGTCCCTTTCTCCAAAAATGTACTCAATGGGACCGTAACGTTGCAACTACACACAAGATGACCTGCTGAGAGGAACAATCAAGTTAGTACATTTCAAACATGAAAAAGGTCATTTTATACTCAACATGAAAATCCAAAATTCCAAAAGTATAAAACATACAAAAATGATTACCAAAGAGAGGAAATGTATCACGCTCAGCACCCTCCTCACGCCCTGTGGTGCAACAGCTGCCCCTCTCTCCAAAACTGTACTCAATGGGACCGTAACGTTGCAACCACACACACGATGACCTGCTGAGAGGAAAAATCAAGTTAGTACATTTCAAACATGAAAAAGGTCATTTTATACTCAACATGAAAAACCAAATTCCAAAAGTATAAAACATACAAAAATGCTTACCAAAGAGAGGAAATGTATCATGCTCAGCACCCTCCTCACGCCCTGTGAAGCAACAGATGTCCCTTTCTCCAAAAATGTACTCAATGGGACCGTAATGTTGCAACCACACACAAGATGACCTGCTGAGATGAACAATCAAGTTAGTACATTCCAAACATGAAAAAGGTCATTTTAAACTCAACATGAAAAACCAAAATTCCAAAAGTATAAAACATACAAGAATGCTTACCAAAAAGAGGAAATGTATCACGCTCAGCACCCTCCTCACGCCCTGTGGTGTAACAGATGTCCCTTTCTCCAAAAATGTACTCAATGGGACCGTAACGTTGCAACCACACACAAGATGACCTGCTGGGGGGAAAAATCAAGTTAGTACATTTCAAACATGGAAAAGGTCATTTTATACTCAACATGAAAAACCAAATTTCCAAAGGTATAAAACATACAAAAATGCTTACCAAAGAGAGGAAATGTATCACGTTCAGCACCCTCCTCACGCCCTGTGGTGCAACAGATGTCCCTTTCTCCAAAATTGTACTCAATGGGACAGTAACGTTGCAACCACACACAAGATGACCTGCTGAGAGGAAAAATCAAGTTAGTACATTTCAAACATGAAAAAGGTCATTTTATACTCAACATGAAAAACCAAAATTCCAAAAATATAACACATACAAAAATGCTTACCAAAGAGAGGAAATGTATCACGCTCAGCACCCTCCTCCCGCCCTGTGGTGCAACAGATGTCCCTTTCTCCAAAAATGTACTCAATGGGACCGTAACGTTGCAACCACACACAAGATGACCTGCTGAGAGGAAAAATCAAGTTAGTACATTTCAAACATGAAAAAGGTCATTTTATACTCAACATGAAAAACCAAAATTCCAAAAATATAACACATACAAAAATGCTTACCAAAGAGAGGAAATGTATCACGCTCAGCACCCTCCTCCCGCCCTGTGGTGCAACAGATGTCCCTTTCTCCAAAAATGTACTCAATGGGACCGTAACGTTGCAACCACACACAAGATGACCTGCTGAGAGGAAAAATCAAGTTAGTACATTTCAAACATGAAAAACTTCATTTTATACTCAACATGAAAAACCAAAATTCCAAAAGTATAAATCATACAAAAATGCTTACCAAAGAGAGGAAATGTATCACGCTCAGCACCCTCCTCACGCCCTGTGGTGCAACAGATGTCCCTTTCTCCAAAATTGTACTCAATGGGACCGTAACGTTGCAACCACACACAAGATGACCTGCTGAGAGGAAAAATCAAGTTAGTACATTTCAAACATGAAAAAGGTCAATTTATACTCAACATGAAAAACCAAAATTCCAAAAATATAACACATACAAAAATGCTTACCAAAGAGAGGAAATGTATCACGCTCAGCACCCTCCTCCCGCCCTGTGGTGCAACAGATGTCCCTTTCTCCAAAAATGTACTCAATGGGACCGTAACGTTGCAACCACACACAAGATGACCTGCTGAGAGGAAAAATCAAGTTAGTACATTTCAAACATGAAAAAGGTCATTTTATACTCAACATGAAAAACCAAAATTCCAAAAGTATAAAACATACAAAAATGCTTACCAAAGAGAGAAAATGTATCACGCTCAGCATCCTCCTCACGCCCTGTGGTGCAACAGATGTCCCTTTCTCCAAAAATTGTACTCAATGGGACCGTAACGTTGCAACCACACACAAGATGACCTGCTGCGAGGAAAAATCAAGTTAGTACATTTCAAACATGAAAAAGGTCATTTTATACTCAACATGAAAAACCAAAATTCCAAAAGTATAAAACATACAAAAATGCTTACCAAAGAGAGAAAATGTATCACGCTCAGCACCCTCCTCCCGCCCTGTGGTGCAACAGATGTCCCTTTCTCCAAAAATGTACTCAATGGGACCGTAATGTTGCAATTACACACAAGATGACCTGCTGAGAGGAAAAATCAAGTTAGTACATTTCAAACATGAAAAAGGTCATTTTATACTCAACATGAAAAACCAAAATTCCAAAAGTATAAAACATACAAAAATGCTTACCAAAGAGAGGAAATGTATCACGCTCAGCACCCTCCTCCCGCCCTGTGGTGGAACAGATGTCCCTTTCTCCAAAAATGTACTCAATGGGACCGTAACGTTGCAACCACACACAAGATGACCTGCTGCAAGGAAAAATCAAGTTAGTACATTTCAAACGTGAAAAAGGTCATTTTATACTCAACATGAAAAACCAAAATTCCAAAAGTATAAAACATACAAAAATGCTTACCAAAGAGATGAAATGTATCACGCTCAGCACCCTCCTCACGCCCTGTGGTGCAACAGATGTCCCTTTGTCCAAAAATGTACTCAATGGGACCGTAACGTTGCAACCACACACAAGATGACCTGCTGAGAGGAAAAATCAAGTTAGTACATTTCAAACATGAAAAAGGTCATTTTACACTCAACATGAAAAACCAAAATTCCAAAAGTATAAAACATACAAAAATGCTTACCAAAGAGAGGAAATGTATCACGCTCAGCACCCTCCTCACGCCCTGTGGTGCAACAGATGTCCCTTTCTCCAAAATTGTACTCACTGGGACCGTAACATTGCAACCACACACAAGATGACCTGCTGAGAGGAAAAATCAAGTTCGTACATTTCAAACATGAAAAAGGTCATTTTATACTCAACATGAAAAACCAAAATTCCAAAAGTATAAAACATACAAAAATGCTTACCAAAGAGAGAAAATGTATCACGCTCAGCACCCTCCTCCCCCCTGTGGTGCAACAGATGTCCCTTTCTCCAAAAATGTACTCAATCGGACCGTAACGTTGCAACCACACACAAGATGACCTGCTGTGAGGAAAAATCAAGTTAGTACATTTCAAACATGAAAAAGGTCATTTTATATTCAACATGAAAAACCATAATTCCAAAAGTATAAAAACATACAAAAATGCTTAGCAAAGAGAGAAAATGTATCACGCTCAGCATCCTCCGCACGCCCTGTGGTGCAACAGATGTCCCTTTCTCCAAAAAGGTACTCAATGGGACCGTAACGTTGCAACCACACACAAGATGACCTGCTGAGACGAAAAATCAAGTTAGTTCATTTCAAACATGAAAAAGGTCATTTTATACTCAACATGAAAAACCAAAATTCCAAAAGTATAAAACATACAAAAATGCTTACCAAAGAGAGGAAATGGATCACGCTCAGCACCCTCCTCACGCCCTGTGGTGCAACAGATGTCCCTTTCTCCAAAAATGTACTCAATGGGACCATAACGTTGCAACCACACACAAGATGACCTGCTGAGAGGAACAATCAAGTTAGTACATTTCAAACATGAAAAAGGTCATTTTATACTCAACATGATAAACCAAAATTCCAAAAGTATAAAACATAGAAAAATGCTTATCAAAGAGAGGAAATGTATCACGCTCAGCACCCTCCTCACGCCCTGTGGTGCAACAAATGTCCCTTTCTCCAAAATTGTACTCAATGGGACCGTAACGTTGCAACCACACACAAGATGACCTGCTGAGAGGAAAAATCAAGTTAGTACATTTCAAACATGAAAAAGGTCATTTTATACTCAACATGAAAAACCAAAATTCCAAAAGTATAAAACATACAAAAATGCTTACCATAGAGAAGAAATGTATCACGCTCAGCACCCTCCTCACGCCCTGTGGTGCAACAGATGTCCCTTTCTCCAAAATTGTACTCAATGGGACCGTAACGTTGCAACCACACACAAGATGACCTGCTGAGAGGAAAAATCAAGTTAGTACATTTCAAACATGAAAAAGGTCATTTTATACTCAACATGAAAAACCAAAATTCCAAAAGTATAAAACATACAAAAATGCTTACCAAAGAGAGAAAATGTATCACGCTCAGCACCCTCCTCCCGCCCTATGGTGCAACAGATGTCCCTTTCTCCAAATATGTACTCAATGGGACCGTAACGTTGCAACCACACACAAGATGACCTGCTGAGAGGAAAAATCAAGTTAGTACATTTCAAACATGAAAAAGGTCATTTTATACTCAACATGAAAAACCAAAATCTTAAAAGTATAAATCATACAAAAATGCTTACCAAAGAGAGAAAATGTATCACGCTCAGCACCCTCCTCACGCCCTGTGGTGCAACAGATGTCCCTTTCTCCAAAAATGTACTCAATGGGACCGTAACGTTGCAACCACACACAAGATGACCTGCTGAGAGGAAAAATCAAGTTAGTTCATTTCAAACATGAAAAAGGTCGTTTTATACTCAACATGAAAAACCTAAATTCCAAAAGTATAAAACGTACAAAAATGCTTACCAAAGAGAGGAAATGTATCACGCTCAGCACCCTCCTCACGCCCTGTGGTGCAACAGATGTCCCTTCCTCCAAAAATGTACTCAATGGGACCGTAACGTTGCAACCACACACAAGATGAACTGCTGAGAGGAAAAATCAAGTTAGTACATTTCAAACATGAAAAAGGTGGTTTTATACTCAACATGAAAACCCAAAATTCCAAAAGTATAAAACATACAAAAATGATTACCAAAGAGAGGAAATGTATCACGCTCAGCTCACTCCACACGCCCTGTGGTGCAACAGATGTAACTTTCTACAAAAATGTACTCAATGGGACCGTAACGTTGCAACCACACACAAGATGACCTGCTGAGAGGAAAAATCAAGTTAGTACATTTCAAACATGAAAAAGGTCATTTTATACTCAACATGAAAAACCAAAATTCCAAAAGTATAAAACATACAAAAATGCTTACCAAAGAGAGGAAATGTATCACGCTCAGCACCCTCCTCACGCCCTGTGGTCCAACAGATGTCCCTTTCTCCAAAAATGTACTCAATGGGACCGTAACGTTGCAACCACAGACAAGATGACCTGCTGAGAGGAACAATCAAGTTAGTACATTTCAAACATGAAAAAGGTCATTTTATACTCAACATGAAAAACCAAAATTCCAAAAGTGTAAAACATACAAAAATGCTTACCAAAGAGAGGAAATGTATCACGCTCAGCACCCTCCTCACGCCCTGTGGTGCAACAGATGTCCCTTTCTCCAAAAATGTACTCAATGAGACCGTAACGTTGCAACCACACACAAGATGACCTGCTGCGAGGAATAATCAAGTTAGTACATTTCAAACATGAAAAAGGTCATTTTATACTCAACATGAAAAACCAAAATTCCAAAAGTATAAAACATACAAAAATGATTACCAAAGAGAGGAAATGTACCACGCTCAGCACCCTCCTCACGCCCTGTGTTGCAACAGATGTCCCTTTCTCCAAAATTGTACTCAATGGGACAGTAACGTTGCAACCACACACAAGATAACCTGCTGAGAGGAAAAATCAAGTTAGTACATTTCAAACATGAAAAAGGTCATTTTATACTCAACATGAAAAGCCAAAATTCCAAAAGTATAAAACATACAAAAATGCTTACCAAAGAGAGGAAATGTATCACGCTCAGCACCCTCCCCACGCCCTGTGGTGCAACAGATGTCCCTTTCTCCAAAAATGTACTCAATGGGACCGTAACGTTGCAACCACACACAAGATGACCTGCTGAGAGGAACAAGCAAGTTAGTACATTTCAAACATGAAAAAGGTCATTTTATACTCAACTTGAAAAACCAAAATTCCAAAAGTAGAAAACATACAAAAATGCTTACCAAAGAGAGGAAATGTATCACGCTCAGCACCCTCCTCACGCCCTGTGGTGCAACAGATGTCCCTTTCTCCAAAAATGTACTCAATGGGACCGTAACGTTGCAACCACACACAAGATGACCTGCTGAGAGGAAAAATCAAGTTAGTACATTTCAAACATGAAAAAGGTGATTTTATACTCAACATGAAAACCCAAAATTCCAAAAGTATAAAACATACAAAAATGATTACCAAAGAGAGGAAATGTATCACGCTCAGCACCCTCCTCACGCCCTGGGGTGCAACAGATGTAACTTTCTCCAAAAATGTACTCAATGGGACCGTAAGGTTGCAACCACACACAAGATGGCCTGCTGAGAGGAACAATCAAGTTAGTACATTTCAAACATGAAAAAGGTCATTTTATACTCAACATGATAAACCAAAATTCCAAAATTATAAAACATACAAAAATGCTTACCAAAGAGAGGAAATGTATCACGCTCAGCACCCTCCTCACGCCCTGTGGTGCAACAAATGTCCCTTTCTCCAAAATTGTACTCAATGGGACCGTAACGTTGCAACCACACACAAGATGACCTGCTGAGAGGAAAAATCAAGTTAGTACATTTCAAACATGAAAAAGGTCATTTTATACTCAACATGAAAAACTTAAATTCCAAAAGTATAAAACGTACAAAAATGCTTACCAGAGAGAGGAAATGTATCACGCTCAGCACCCTCCTCACGCCCTGTGGTGCAACAGATGTCCCTTTCTCCAAAAATGTACTCAATAGGACCGTAACGTTGCAACCACACACAAGATAAACTGCTGAGAGGAAAAATCAAGTTAGTACATTTCAAACATGAAAAAGATGATTTTATACTCAACATGAAAACCCAAAATTCCAAAAGTATAAAACATACAATAATGATTACCAAAGAGAGGAAATGTATCACGCTCAGCTCACTCCTCACGCCCTGTGGTGCAACAGATGTAACTTTCTACAAGAATGTACTCAATGGGACCGTAACATTGCAACCACACACAAGATGACCTGCTGAGAGGAAAAATCAAGTTAGTACATTTCAAACATGAAAAAGGTCAATTTATACTCAACATGAAAAACCAAAATTCCAAAAGTATAAAACATACAAAAATGCTTACCAAAGAGAGGAAATGTATCACGCTCAGCACCCTCCTCACGCCCTGTGGTGCAACAGATGTCCCTTTCTCCAAAAGTGTACTCAATGGGACCGTAACGTTGCAACCACACACAAGATGACCTGCTGAGAGAAAAAATCAAGTTAGTACATTTCAAACATGAAAAAGGTCATTTTATACTCAACATGAAAAACCAAAATTCCAAAAGTATAGAACATACAAAAATGCTTACAAAAGAGAGGAAATGTATCACACTCAGCACCCTTCTCACGCCCTGTGGTGCAACAGATGTCCCTTTCTCCAAAAATGTACTCAATGGGACCGTAACGTTGCAACCACACACAAGATGACCTGCTGACAGGAAAAATCTAGTTAGTACATTTCAAACATGAAAAAGGTCATTTTATACTCAACATGAAAAACCAAAATTCCAAAAGTATAAGACATACAAAAATGCATACCAAAGAGAGGAAATGTATCACGCTCAGCACCCTCCTCCCGCCCTGTGGTGCAACAGATGTCCCTTTCTCCAAAAATGTACTCAATGGGACCGTAACGTTGCAACCACACACAAGATGACCTGCTGAGAGGAAAAATCAAAATAGTACATTTCAAACATGAAAAAGGTCATTTTATACTCAACATGAAAAACCAAAATTCCAAGAGTAGAAGACATACAAAAATGCATACCAAAGAGAGGAAATGTATCACGCTCAGCACCCTCCTCACGCCCTGTGGTGCAACAGATGTCCCTTTCTCCAAAAATGTACTCAATGGGACCGTAACGTTGCAACCACACACAAGATGACCTGCTGAGAGGAAAAATCAAGTTAGTACATTTCAAACATGAAAAAGGTCATTTTATACTCAACATGAAAAACCAAAATTCCAAAAGTATAAAACATACAAAAATGCTTACCAAGGAGAGAAAATGTATCACACTCAGCACCCTCCTCACGCCCTGTGGTGCAACAGATGTCCCTTTCTCCAAAAATGTACTCAATGGGACCGTATCGTTGCAACCACACACAAGATGACCTGCTGAGAGGAAAAATCAAGTTAGTACATTTCAAACATGAAAAGGGTCATTTTTTACTCAACATGAAAAACCAAAATTCCAAAAGTATAATGCTTACCAAAGAGAGGAAATGTATCACGCTCAGCACCCTCCTCACGCCCTGTGGTGCAACAGATGTCCCTTTCTCCAAAAATGTACTCAATGGGACCGTAACGTTGCAACCACACACAAGATGACCTGCTGAGAGGAAAAATCAAGTTAGTACATTTCAAACATGAAAAAGGTCATTTTATACTCAACATGAAAAACCAAAATTCCAAAAGTATAAAACATACAAAAATGCTTACCAAGGAGAGAAAATGTATCACACTCAGCACCCTCCTCACGCCCTGTGGTGCAACAGATGTCCCTTTCTCCAAAAATGTACTCAATGGGACCGTATCGTTGCAACCACACACAAGATGACCTGCTGAGAGGAAAAATCAAGTTAGTACATTTCAAACATGAAAAGGGTCATTTTTTACTCAACATGAAAAACCAAAATTCCAAAAGTATAATGCTTACCAAAGAGAGGAAATGTATCACGCTCAGCACCCTCCTCACGCCCTGTGGTGCAACAGATGTCCCTTTCTCCAAAAATGTACTCAATGGGACCGTAACGTTGCAACCACACACAAGATCACCTGCTGAGAGGAAAAATCTAGTTAGTACATTTCAAACATGAAAAAGGTCATTTTATACTCAACATGAAAAACCAAAATTCCAAAAGTATAAAACATACAAAAATGCTTAACAAGGAGAGAAAATGTATCACGCTCAGCACCCTCCTCCCGCCCTGTGGTGCAACAGATGTCCCTTTCTCCAAAAATGTACTCAATGGGACCGTAACGTTGCAACCACACACAAGATGACCTGCTCAGAGGAAAAATCAAGTTAGTACATTTCAAACATGAAAAAGGTCATTTTATACTCAACATGAAAAACCAAAATTCCGAAAGTATAAAACATACAAAAATGCTTACCAAAGAAAGGAAATGTATTACGCTCACCACCCTCCTAACGCCCTGTGGTGCAACAGATGTCCCTTTCTCCAAAAATGTACTCAATGGGACCGTATCGTTGCAACCACACACAAGATGACCTGCTGAGAGGAAAAATCAAGTTAGTACATTTCAAACATGAAAAGGGTCATTTTTTACTCAACATGAAAAACAAAAATTCCAAAAGTATAATGCTTACCAAAGAGAGGAAATGTATCACGCTCAGCACCCTCCTCACGCCCTGTGGTGCAACAGATGTCCCTTTCTCCAAAAATGTACTCAATGGGACCGTAACGTTGCAACCACACACAAGATGACCTGCTGAGAGGAAAAATCAAGTTAGTACATTTCAAACATGAAAAAGGTCATTTTATACTCAACATGAAAAACCAAAATTCCAAAAGTATAAAACATACAAAAATGCTTACCAAGGAGAGAAAATGTATCACACTCAGCACCCTCCTCACGCCCTGTGGTGCAACAGATGTCCCTTTCTCCAAAAATGTACTCAATGGGACCGTATCGTTGCAACCACACACAAGATGACCTGCTGAGAGGAAAAATCAAGTTAGTACATTTCAAACATGAAAAGGGTCATTTTTTACTCAACATGAAAAACCAAAATTCCAAAAGTATAATGCTTACCAAAGAGAGGAAATGTATCACGCTCAGCACCCTCCTCACGCCCTGTGGTGCAACAGATGTCCCTTTCTCCAAAAATGTACTCAATGGGACCGTAACGTTGCAACCACACACAAGATCACCTGCTGAGAGGAAAAATCTAGTTAGTACATTTCAAACATGAAAAAGGTCATTTTATACTCAACATGAAAAACCAAAATTCCAAAAGTATAAAACATACAAAAATGCTTAACAAGGAGAGAAAATGTATCACGCTCAGCACCCTCCTCCCGCCCTGTGGTGCAACAGATGTCCCTTTCTCCAAAAATGTACTTAATGGGACCGTAACGTTGCTACCACACACAAGATGACCTGCTGAGAGGAAAAATCAAGTTAGTACATTTCAAACATGAAAAAGGTCATTTTATACTCAACATGAAAAACCAAAATTCCGAAAGTATAAAACATACAAAAATGCTTACCAAAGAAAGGAAATGTATTACGCTCACCACCCTCCTAACGCCCTGTGGTGCAACAGATGTCCCTTTCTCCAAAAATGTACTCAATGGGACCGTATCGTTGCAACCACACACAAGATGACCTGCTGAGAGGAAAAATCAAGTTAGTACATTTCAAACATGAAAAGGGTCATTTTTTACTCAACATGAAAAACAAAAATTCCAAAAGTATAATGCTTACCAAAGAGAGGAAATGTATCACGCTCAGCACCCTCCTCACGCCCTGTGGTGCAACAGATGTCCCTTTCTCCAAAAATGTACTCAATGGGACCGTAACGTTGCAACCACACACAAGATGACCTGCTGAGAGGAAAAATCAAAATAGTACATTTCAAACATGAAAAAGGTCATTTTATACTCAACATGAAAAACCAAAATTCCAAGAGTAGAAGACATACAAAAATGCATACCAAAGAGAGGAAATGTATCACGCTCAGCACCCTCCTCCCGCCCTGTGGTGCAACAGATGTCCCTTTCTCCAAAAATGTACTCAATGGGACCGTAACGTTGCAACCACACACAAGATGACCTGCTGAGAGGAAAGATCAAGTTAGTACATTTCAAACATGAAAAAGGTCATTTTATACTCAACATAAAAAACCAAAATCCCAAAAGTATAAGACATACAAAAATGCATACCAAAGAGAGGAAATGTATCACGCTCAGCACCCTCCTCCCGCCCTGTGGTGCAACAGATGTCCCTTTCTCCAAAAATGTACTCAATGGGACCGTAACGTTGCAACCACACACAAGATGACCTGCTGAGAGGAAAAATCAAGTTAGTACATTTCAAACATGAAAAAGGTCATTTTATACTCAACATGAAAAACCAAAATTCCAAAAGTATAAAACATACAAAAATGCTTACCAAGGAGAGAAAATGTATCACGCTCAGCACCCTCCTCACGCCATGTGGTGCAACAGACGTCCCTTTCTCCAAAAATGTACTCAATGGGACCGTAACGTTGCAACCACACACAAGATGACCTGCTGAGAGGAAAAATCAAGTTAGTACATTTCAAACATGAAAAAGGTCATTTCATACTCAACATGAAACACCAAAATTCCGAAAGTATAAAACATACAAAAATGCTTACCAAAGAGAGGAAATGTATCACGCTCAGCACCCTCCTCACGCCCTGTGGTGCAACAGATGTCCCTTTCTCCAAAAATGTACTCAATGGGACCGTAACGATGCAACCACACACAAGATGACCTGCTGAGAGGAAAAATCAAAATAGTACATTTCAAACATGAAAAGGGTCATTTTTTACTCAACATGAAAAACCAAAATTCCAAAAGTATAATGCTTACCAAAGAGAGGAAATGTATCACGCTCAGCACCCTCCTCACGCCCTGTGGTGCAACAGATGTCCCTTTCTCCAAAAATGTACTCAATGGGACCGTAACGTTGCAACCACACACAAGATGACCTGCTGAGAGGAAAAATCAAAATAGTACATTTCAAACATGAAAAAGGTCATTTTTTACTCAACATGAAAAACCAAAATTCCGAAAGTATAATGCTTACCAAAGAGAGGAAATGTATCACGCTCAGCACCCTCCTCAGGCCCTGTGGTGCAACAGATGTCCCTTCCTCCAAAAATGTACTCAATGGGACCGTAACGTTGCAACCACACACAAGATGACCTGCTGAGAGGAAAAATCAAGTTAGTACATTTCAAACATGAAAAAGGTCATTTTATACTCAACATGAAAAACCAAAGTTCCAAAAGTATAATACATACAAAAATGCTTACCAAAGAGAGGAAATGTATCACGCTCATCACCCTCCTCACGCCCTGTGGTGCAACAGATGTCCCTTTCTCCAAAAATGTACTCAATGGGACCGTAACGTTGCAACCATACACAAGATGACCTGCTGAGAGGAAAAATCAAGTTAGTACATTTCAAACATGAAAAAGGTCATTTTATACTCAACATGAAAAACCAAAATTCCAAAAGTATAAAACATACAAAAATGCTTACCAAAGAGAGGAAATGTATCACGCTCAGCACCCTCCTCACGCCCTGTGGTGCAACAGATGTCCCTTTCTCCAAAAATGTACTCAATGGGACCGTAACTTTGCAACCACACACAAGATGACCTGCTGAGAGGAAAAATCAAGTTAGTACATTTCAAACATGAAAAAGGTCATTTTATACTCAACATGAAAAACCAAAATTCCAAAAGTATAAGACATACAAAAATGCATACCAAAGAGAGGAAATGTATCACGCTCAGCACCCTCCTCCCGCCCTGTGGTGCAACAGATGTCCCTTTCTCCAAAAATGTACTCAATGGGACCGTAACCTTGCAACCACACACAAGATGACCTGCTGAGAGGAAAAATCAAGTTAGTACATTTCAAACATGAAAAAGGTCATTTTATACTCAACATGAAAAACCAAAATTCCAAAAGTATAAAACATACAAAAATGCTTACCAAGGAGAGGAAATGTATCACGCTCAGCACCCTCCTCCCGCCCTGTGGTGCAACAGATGTCCATTTCTCCAAAAATGTACTCAATGGGACCGTAACGTTGCAACCACACACAAGATGACCTGCTGAGAGGAAAAATCAAAATAGTACATTTCAAACATGAAAAGGGTCATTTTATACTCAACATGAAAAACCAAAATTCCAAAAGTATAATGCTTACCAAAGAGAGGAAATGTATCACGCTCAGCACCCTCCTCACGCCCTGTGGTGCAACACATGTCCCTTTCTCCAAAAATGTACTCAATGGGACCGTAACGTTGCAACCACACACAAGATGACCTGCTGAGAGGAAAAATCAAGTTAGTACATTTCAAACATGAAAAAGGTCATTTTATACTCAACATGAAAAACCAAAATTCCAAAAGTATAAGACATACAAAAATGCATACCCAAGAGAGGAAATGTATCACGCTCAGCACCCTCCTCCCGCCCTGTGGTGCAACAGATGTCCCTTTCTCCAAAAATGTACTCAATGGGACCGTAACCTTGCAACCACACACAAGATGACCTGCTGAGAGGAAAAATCAAGTTAGTACATTTCAAACATGAAAAAGGTCAATTTAAACTCAACATGAAAAACCAAAATTCCAAAAGTATAAAACATACAAAAATGCTTACCAAGGAGAGGAAATGTATCACGCTCAGCACCCTCCTCCCGCCCTGTGGTGCAACAGATGTCCCTTTCTCCAAAAATGTACTCAATGGGACCGTAACGTTGCAACCACACACAAGATGACCTGCTGAGAGGAAAAATCAAAATAGTACATTTCAAACATGAAAAGGGTCATTTTATACTCAACATGAAAAACCAAAATTCCAAAAGTATAATGCTTACCAAAGAGAGGAAATGTATCACGCTCAGCACCCTCCTCACGCCCTGTGGTGCAACACATGTCCCTTTCTCCAAAAATGTACTCAATGGGACCGTAACGTTGCAACCACACACAAGATGACCTGCTGAGAGGAAAAATCAAAATAGTACATTTCAAACATGAAAAAGGTCATTTTATACTCAACATGAAAAACCAAAATTCCAAAAGTATAAGACATACAAAAATGCATACCAAAGAGAGGAAATGTATCACGCTCAGCACCCTCCTCCCGCCCTGTGGTGCAACAGATGTCCCTTTCTCCAAAAATGTACTCAATGGGACCGTAACCTTGCAACCACACACAAGATGACCTGCTGGGAGGAAAAATCAAGTTAGTACATTTCAAACATGAAAAAGGTCATTTTATACTCAACATGAAAAACCAAAATTCCAAAAGTATAAAACATACAAAAATGCTTACCAAGGAGAGGAAATGTATCACGCTCAGCACCCTCCTCCCGCCCTGTGGTGCAACAGATGTCCCTTTCTCCAAAAATGTACTCAATGGGACCGTAACGTTGCAACCACACACAAGATGACCTGCTGAGAGGAAAAATCAAAATAGTACATTTCAAACATGAAAAGGGTCATTTTTTACTCAACATGAAAAACCAAAATTCCAAAAGTATAATGCTTACCAAAGAGAGGAAATGTATCATGCTCAGCACCCTCCTCACGCCCTGTGGTGCAACAGATGTCCCTTTCTCCAAAAATGTACTCAATGGGACCGTAACTTTGCAACCACACACAAGATGACCTGCTGAGAGGAAAAATCAAGTTAGTACATTTCAAACATGAAAAAGGTCATTTTATACTCAACATGAAAAACCAAAATTCCAAAAGTATAAGACATACAAAAATGCATACCAAAGAGAGGAAATGTATCACGCTCAGCACCCTCCTCCCGCCCTGTGGTGCAACAGATGTCCCTTTCTCCAAAAATGTACTCAATGGGACCGTAACGTTGCAACCACACACAAGATGACCTGCTGAGAGGAAAAATCAAGTTAGTACATTTCAAACATGAAAAAGGTCATTTTATACTCAACATGAAAAACCAAAATTCCAAAAGTATAAAACATACAAAAATGCTTACCAAGGAGAGAAAATGTATCACGCTCAGCACCCTCCTCCCGCCCTGTGGTGCAACAGATGTCCCTTTCTCCAAAAATGTACTCAATGGGACCGTAACGTTGCAACCACACACAAGATGACCTGCTGAGAGGAAAAATCAAGTTAGTACATTTCAAACATGAAGAAGGTCATTTTATACTCAACATGAAAAACCAAAATTCCGAAAGTATAAAACATACAAAAATGCTTACCAAAGAGAGGAAATGTATCACGCTCAGCACCCTCCTCACGCCCTGTGGTGCAACAGATGTCCCTTTCTCCAAAAATGTACTCAATGGGACCGGAACGTTGCAACCACACACAAGATGACCTGCTGAGAGGAAAAATCAAAATAGTACATTTCAAACATGAAAAGGGTCATTTTTTACTCAACATGAAAAACCAAAATTCCAAAAGTATAATGCTTACCAAAGAGAGGAAATGTATCATGCTCAGCACCCTCCTCACGCCCTGTGGTGCAACAGATGTCCCTTTCTCCAAAAATGTACTCAATGGGACCGTAACGTTGCAACCACACACAAGATCACCTGCTGAGAGGAAAAATCAAGTTAGTACATTTCAAACATGAAAAAGGTCATTTTATACTCAACATGAAAAACCAAAATTCCAAAAGTATAAAACATACAAAAATGCATACCAAAGAGAGGAAATGTATCACGCTCAGCACCCTCCTCCCGTCCTGTGGTGCAACAGATGTCCCTTTCCCCAAAAATGTACTCAATGGGACCGTAACGTTGCAACCACACACAAGATGACCTGCTGAGAGGAAAAATGAAGTTAGTACATTTCAAACATGAAAAAGGTCATTTTATACTCAACATGAAAAACCAAAATTCCAAAAGTATAAGACACGCATACCAAAGAGAGGAAATGTATCACGCTCAGCACCCTCCTCCCGGCCAGTGGTGCAGCAGATGTCCCTTTCCCCAAAAATGTACTCAATGGGACCGTAACGTTGCAACCACACACAAGATGACCTGCTGAGAGGAAAAATCAAGTTAGTACATTTCAAACATGAAAAAGGTCATTTTATACTCAACATGAAAAACCAAAATTCCAAAAGTATAAGACATACAAAAATGCATACCAAAGAGAGGAAATGTATCACGCTCAGCACCCTCCTCCCGCCCTGTGGTGCAACAGATGTCCCTTTCTCCAAAAATGTACTCAATGGGACCGTAACCTTGCAACCACACACAAGATGACCTGCTGAGAGGAAAAATCAAGTTAGTACATTTCAAACATGAAAAAGGTCATTTTATACTCAACATGAAAAACCAAAATTCCAAAAGTATAAAACATACAAAAATGTAAACCAAAGAGAGGAAATGTATCACGCTCAGCACCCTCCTCACGCCCTGTGGTGCAACAGATGTCCCTTTCTCCAAAAATGTACTCAATGGGACCGTAACGTTGCAACCACACACAAGATGACCTGCTGAGAGGAAAAATCAAAATAGTACATTTCAAACATGAAAAGGGTCATTTTTTACTCAACATGAAAAACCAAAATTCCAAAAGTATAATGCTTACCAAAGAGAGGAAATGTATCACGCTCAGCACCCTCCTCACGCCCTGTGGTGCAACACATGTCCCTTTCTCCAAAAATGTACTCAATGGGACCGTAACGTTGCAACCACACACAAGATGACCTGCTGAGAGGAAAAATCAAAATAGTACATTTCAAACATGAAAAAGGTCATTTTTTACTCAACATGAAAAACCAAACTTCCGAAAGTATAATGCTTACCAAAGAGAGGAAATGTATCACGCTCAGCACCCTCCTCAGGCCCTGTGGTGCAACAGATGTCCCTTCCTCCAAAAATGTACTCTATGGGACCGTAACGTTGCAACCACACACAAGATGACCTGCTGAGAGGAAAAATCAAGTTAGTACATTTCAAACATGAAAAAGGTCTTTTTATACTCAACATGAAAAACCAAAATTCCAAAAGTATAATACATACAAAAATGCTTACCAAAGAGAGGAAATGTATCACGCTCATAACCCTCCTCACGCCCTGTGGTGCAACAGATGTCCCTTTCTCCAAAAATGTACTCAATGGGACCGTAACGTTGCAACCACACACAAGATGACCTGCTGAGAGGAAAAATCAAGTTAGTACATTTCAAACATGAAAAAGGTCATTTTATACTCAACATGAAAAACCAAAATTCCAAAAGTATAAAACATACAAAAATGCTTACCAAAGAGAGGAAATGTATCACGCTCAGCACCCTCCTCACGCCCTGTGGTGCAACAGATGTCCCTTTCTCCAAAAATGTACTCAATGGGACCGTAACGTTGCAACCACACACAAGATGACCTGCTGAGAGGAAAAATCAAGTTAGTACATTTCAAACATGAAAAAGGTCATTTTATACTCAACATGAAAAACCAAAATTCCAAAAGTATAAGACATACAAAAATGCATACCAAAGAGAGGAAATGTATCACGCTCAGCACCCTCCTCCCGCCCAGTGGTGCAACAGATGTCCCTTTCTCCAAAAATGTACTCAATGGGACCGTAACGTTGCAGCCACACACAAGATGACCTGCTGAGAGCAAAAATCAAGTTAGTACATTTCAAACATGAAAAAGGTCATTTTATACTCAACATGAAAAACCAAAATTCCAAAAGTATAAAACATACAAAAATGCTTACCAAGGAGAGAAAATGTATCACGCTCATCACCCTCCTCCCGCCCTGTGGTGCAACAGATGTCCCTTTCTCCAAAAATGTACTCAATGGGACCGTAACGTTGCAACCACACACAAGATGACCTGCTGAGAGGAAAAATCAAGTTAGTACATTTCAAACACGAAAAAGGTCATTTTATACTCAACATGAAAAACCAAAATTCCGAAAGTATAAAACATACAAAAATGCTTACCAAAGAGAGGAAATGTATCACGCTCAGCACCCTCCTCGCGCCCTGTGGTGCAACAGATGTCCCTTTCTCCAAAAATGTACTCAATGGGACCGTAACGTTGCAACCACACACAAGATCACCTGCTGAGAGGAAAAATCAAAATAGTACATTTCAAACATGAAAAGGGTCATTTTTTACTCAACATGAAAAACCAAAAATCCAAAAGTATAATGCTTACCAAAGAGAGGAAATGTATCACGCTCAGCACCTTCCTCACGCCCTGTGGTGCAACAGATGTCCCTTTCTCCAAAAATGTACTCAATGGGACCGTAACGTTGCAACCACACACAAGATGACCTGCTGAGAGGAAAAATCAAAATAGTACATTTCAAACATGAAAAAGGTTATTTTTTACTCAACATGAAAAACCAAAATTCCGAAAGTATAATGCTTACCAAAGAGAGGAAATGTATCACGCTCAGCACCCTCCTCACGCCCTGTGGTGCAACAGATGTCCCTTTCTCCAAAAATGTACTCAATGGGACCGTAACGTTGCAACCACACACAAGATGACCTGCTGAGAGGAACAATCAAGTTAGTACATTTCAAACATGAAAAAGGTCATATTATACTCAACATGAAAAACCAAAATTCCAAAAGTATAAAACATACAAAAATGCTTACCAAAGAGAGGAAATGTATCACGCTCATCACCCTCCTCACGCCCTGTGGTGCAACAGATGTCCCTTTCTCCAAAAATGTACTCAATGGGACCGTAACGTTGCAACCACACACAAGATGACCTGCTGAGAGGAAAAATCAAGTTAGTACATTTCAAACATGAAAAAGGTCATTTTATACTCAACATGAAAAACCAAAATTCCAAAAGTATAAAACATACAAAAATGCTTACCAAATAGAGGAAATGTATCACGCTCAGCACCCTCCTCACGCCCTGTGGTGCAACAGATGTCCCTTTCTCCAAAAATGTACTCAATGTGACCGTAACATTGCAACCACACACAAGATAACCTGCTGAGAGGAAAAATCAAGTTAGTACATTTCAAACATGAAAAAGGTCATTTTATACTCAACATGAAAAACCAAAATTCCAAAAGTATAAAACATACAAAAATGCTTACCAAGGAGAGAAAATGTATCACGCTCAGCACCCTCCTCACGCCCTGTGGTGCAACAGACATCCCTTTCTCCAAAAATATACTCAATGGGACCGTAACGTTGCAACCACACACAAGATGACCTGCTGAGAGGAAAAATCAAGTTAGTACATTTCAAACATGAAAAAGGTCATTTCATACTCAACATGAAACACCAAAATTCCAAAAGTATAAAACATACAAAAATGCTTACCAAAGAGAGGAAATGTATCACGCTCATCACCCTCCTCACGCCCTGTGGTGCAACAGATGTCCCTTTCTCCAAAAATGTACTCAATGGGACCGTAACGTTGCAACCACACACAAGATAACCTGCTGAGAGGAAAAATCAAGTTAGTACATTTCAAACATGAAAAAGGTCATTTTATACTCAACATGAAAAACCAAAATTCCAAAAGTATAAAACATACAAAAATGCTTACCAAGGAGAGAAAATGTATCACGCTCAGCACCCTCCTCCCGCCCTGTGGTGCAACAGATGTCCCTTTCTCCAAAAATGTACTCAATGGGACCGTAACGTTGCAACCACACACAAGATGACCTGCTGAGAGGAAAAATCAAGTTAGTACATTTCAAACACGAAAAAGGTCATTTTATACTCAACATGAAAAACCAAAATTCCGAAAGTATAAAACATACAAAAATGCTTACCAAAGAGAGGAAATGTATCACGCTCAGCAACCTCCTCACGCCCTGTGGTGCAACAGATGTCCCTTTCTCCAAAAATGTACTCAATGGGACCGTAACGTTGCAACCACACACAAGATGACCTGCTGAGAGGAAAAATCAAAATAGTACATTTCAAACATGAAAAAGGTTATTTTTTACTCAACATGAAAAACCAAAATTCCGAAAGTATAATGCTTACCAAAGAGAGGAAATGTATCACGCTCAGCACCCTCCTCACGCCCTGTGGTGCAACAGATGTCCCTTTCTCCAAAAATGTACTCAATGGGACCGTAACGTTGCAACCACACACAAGATGACCTGCTGAGAGGAACAATCAAGTTAGTACATTTCAAACATGAAAAAGGTCATTTTATACTCAACATGAAAAACCAAAATTCCAAAAGTATAAAACATACAAAAATGCTTACCAAAGAAAGGAAATGTATCACGCTCAGCACCCTCCTCACGCCCTGTGGTGCAACAGATGTCCCTTTCTCCAAAAATGTACTCAATGTGACCGTAACGTTGCAACCACACACAAGATGACCTGCTGAGAGGAAAAATCAAGTTAGTACATTTCAAACATGAAAAAGGTCATTTCATACTCAACATGAAAAACCAAAATTCCAAAAGTATAAAACATACAAAAATGCTTACCAAAGAGAGGAAATGTATCACGCTCATCACCCTCCTCACGCCCTGTGGTGCAACAGATGTCCCTTTCTCCAAAAATGTACTCAATGTGACCGTAACGTTGCAACCACACACAAGATTACCTGCTGAGAGGAAAAATCAAGTTAGTACATTTCAAACATGAAAAAGGTCATTTTATACTCAACATGAAAAACCAAAATTCCAAAAGTATAAAACATACAAAAATGCTTACCAAAGAGAGGAAATGTATCACGCTCAGCACCCTCCTCACGCCCTGTGGTGCAACAGATGTCCCTTTCTCCAAAAATGTACTCAATGTGACCGTAACGTTGCAACCACACACAAGATAACCTGCTGAGAGGAAAAATCAAGTTAGTACATTTCAAACATGAAAAAGGTCATTTTATACTCAACATGAAAAACCAAAATTCCAAAAGTATAAAACATACAAAAATGCTTACCAAGGAGAGAAAATGTATCACGCTCAGCACCCTCCTCACGCCCTGTGGTGCAACAGACGTCCCTTTCTCCAAAAATATACTCAATGGGACCGTAACGTTGCAACCACACACAAGATAACCTGCTGAGAGGAACAATCAAGTTAGTACATTTCAAACACGAAAAAGGTCATTTTATACTCAACATGAAAAACCAAAATTCCAAAAGTATAAAACATACAAAAATGCTTACCAAAGAGAGGAAATGTATCACGCTCAGCACCCTCCTCACGCCCTGTGGTGCAACAGACGTCCCTTTCTCCAAAAATATACTCAATGGGACCGTAACGTTGCAACCACACACAAGATGACCTGCTGAGAGGAAAAATCAAGTTAGTACATTTCAAACATGAAAAAGGTCATTTCATACTCAACATGAAACACCAAAATTCCGAAAGTATAAAACATACAAAAATGCTTACCAAAGAGAGGAAATGTATCACGCTCAGCACCCTCCTCACGCCCTGTGGTGCAACAGATGTCCCTTTCTCCAAAAATGTACTCAATGGGACCGTAACGTTGCAACCACACACAAGATAACCTGCTGAGAGGAACAATCAAGTTAGTACATTTCAAACACGAAAAAGGTCATTTTATACTCAACATGAAAAACCAAAATTCCAAAAGTATAAAACATACAAAAATGCTTACCAAAGAGAGGAAATGTATCACGCTCAGCACCCTCCTCACGCCCTGTGGTGCAACAGACGTCCCTTTCTCCAAAAATATACTCAATGGGACCGTAACGTTGCAACCACACACAAGATGACCTGCTGAGAGGAAAAATCAAGTTAGTACATTTCAAACATGAAAAAGGTCATTTCATACTCAACATGAAACACCAAAATTCCGAAAGTATAAAACATACAAAAATGCTTACCAAAGAGAGGAAATGTATCACGCTCAGCACCCTCCTCACGCCCTGTGGTGCAACAGATGTCCCTTTCTCCAAAAATGTACTCAATGGGACCGTAACGTTGCAACCACACACAAGATAACCTGCTGAGAGGAACAATCAAGTTAGTACATTTCAAACATGAAAAAGGTCATTTTATACTCAACATGAAAAACCAAAATTCCAAAAGTATAAAACATACAAAAATGCTTACCAAGGAGAGAAAATGTATCACGCTCAGCACCCTCCTCCCGCCCTGTGGTGCAACAGATGTCCCTTTCTCCAAAAATGTACTCAATGGGACCGTAACGTTGCAACCACACACAAGATGACCTGCTGAGAGGAAAAATCAAGTTAGTACATTTCAAACACGAAAAAGGTCATTTTATACTCAACATGAAAAACCAAAATTCCGAAAGTATAAAACATACAAAAATGCTTACCAAAGAGAGGAAATGTATCACGCTCAGCACCCTCCTCACGCCCTGTGGTGCAACAGATGTCCCTTTCTCCAAAAATGTACTCAATGGGACCGTAACGTTGCAACCACACACAAGATCACCTGCTGAGAGGAAAAATCAAAATAGTACATTTCAAACATGAAAAGGGTCATTTTTTACTCAACATGAAAAACCAAAAATCCAAAAGTATAATGCTTACCAAAGAGAGGAAATGTATCACGCTCAGCACCTTCCTCACGCCCTGTGGTGCAACAGATGTCCCTTTCTCCAAAAATGTACTCAATGGGACCGTAACGTTGCAACCACACACAAGATGACCTGCTGAGAGGAAAAATCAAAATAGTACATTTCAAACATGAAAAAGGTTATTTTTTACTCAACATGAAAAACCAAAATTCCGAAAGTATAATGCTTACCAAAGAGAGGAAATGTATCACGCTCAGCACCCTCCTCACGCCCTGTGGTGCAACAGATGTCCCTTTCTCCAAAAATGTACTCAATGGGACCGTAACGTTGCAACCACACACAAGATGACCTGCTGAGAGGAACAATCAAGTTAGTACATTTCAAACATGAAAAAGGTCATATTATACTCAACATGAAAAACCAAAATTCCAAAAGTATAAAACATACAAAAATGCTTACCAAAGAGAGGAAATGTATCACGCTCATCACCCTCCTCACGCCCTGTGGTGCAACAGATGTCCCTTTCTCCAAAAATGTACTCAATGGGACCGTAACGTTGCAACCACACACAAGATGACCTGCTGAGAGGAAAAATCAAGTTAGTACATTTCAAACATGAAAAAGGTCATTTTATACTCAACATGAAAAACCAAAATTCCAAAAGTATAAAACATACAAAAATGCTTACCAAAGAGAGGAAATGTATCACGCTCAGCACCCTCCTCACGCCCTGTGGTGCAACAGATGTCCCTTTCTCCAAAAATGTACTCAATGGGACCGTAACGTTGCAACCACACACAAGATAACCTGCTGAGAGGAAAAATCAAGTTAGTACATTTCAAACATGAAAAAGGTCATTTTATACTCAACATGAAAAACCAAAATTCCAAAAGTATAAAACATACAAAAACATCACGCTCAGCACCCTCCTTACGCCCTGTGGTGCAACAGATGTCCCTTTCTCCAAAAATGTACTCAATGGGACCGTAATGTTGCAATCACACACAAGATGACCTGCTGAGAGGAAAAATCAAGTTAGTACATTTCAAACATGAAAAACGTCATTTTATACTCAACATAAAAACCAAAATTCCAAAAGTATAAAACATACAAAAATGCTTACCAAAGAGAGGAAATGTATCACGCTCAGCACCCTCCTCAAGCCCTGTGGTGCAACAGATGTCCTTTTCTCCAAAAATGTCCTCAGTGGGACCGTAATGTTGCAACCACACACAAGATTACCTGTTGAGAGGAACAATGAAGTTAGTACATTTCAAACATGAAAAAGGTCATTTTATACTCAACATGAAAAACCAAAATTCCAAAAGTATAAAACATACAAAAATGCTTACCAAAGAGAGGAAATGTATCACGCTCAGCACCCTCCTCACGCCCTGTGGTGCAACAGATGTCCCTTTCTCCAAAAATGTACTCAATGGGACCGTAACGTTGCAACCACACACAAGATGACCTGCTGAGAGGAAAAATCAAGTTAGTACATTTCAAACATGAAAAAGGTCATTTTATACTCAACATGAAAAACCAAAATTCCAAAAGTATAAAACATACAAAAATGCTTACCAAAGAGAGGAAATGTATCACGCTCAGCACCCTCCTCACGCCCTGTGGTGCAACAGATGTCCCTTTCTCCAAAAATGTACGCAATGGGACCGTAATGTTGCAACCACACACAAGATGACCTGCTGAGAGGAAAAATCAAGTTAGTACATTTCAAACATGAAAAACGTCATTTTATACTCAACATAAAAACCAAAATTCCAAAAGTATAAAACATACAAAAATGCTTACCAAAGAGAGGAAATGTATCACGCTCAGCACCCTCCTCAAGCCCTGTGGTGCAACAGATGTCCTTTTCTCCAAAAATGTACTCAATGGGACCGTAACGTTGCAACCACACACAAGATGACCTGCTGAGAGGAAAAATCAAGTTAGTACATTTCAAACATGAAAAACGTCATTTTATACTCAACATAAAAACCAAAATTCCAAAAGTATAAAACATACAAAAATGCTTACCAAAGAGAGGAAATGTATCACGCTCAGCACCCTCCTCAAGCCCTGTGGTGCAACAGATGTCCTTTTCTCCAAAAGTGTCCTCAGTGGGACCGTAATGTTGCAACCACACACAAGATTACCTGTTGAGAGGAACAATGAAGTTAGTACATTTCAAACATGAAAAAGGTCATTTTATACTCAACATGAAAAACCAAAATTCCAAAAGTATAAAACATACAAAAATGCTTACCAAAGAGAGGAAATGTATCACGCTCAGCACCCTCCTCATGCCCTGTGGTGCAACAGATGTCCCTTTCTCCAAAAATGTACTCAATGGGACCGTAACGTTGCAACCACACACAAGATGACCTGCTGAGAGGAAAAATCAAGTTAGTACATTTCAAACATGAAAAAGGTCATTTTATACTCAACATAAAAACCAAAATTCCAAAAGTATAAAACATACAAAAATGCTTACCAAAGAGAGGAAATGTATCACGCTCAGCACCCTCCTCACGCCCTGTGGTGCAACAGATGTCCCTTTCTCCAAAAATGTACTCAATGGGACCGTAACGTTGCAACCACACACAAGATGACCTGCTGAGAGGAAAAATCAAGTTAGTACATTTCAAACATGAAAAAGGTCATTTTATACTCAACATGAAAAACCAAAATTCCAAAAGTATAAAACATACAAAAATGCTTACCAAAGAGAGGAAATGTATCACGCTCAGCACCCTCCTCACGCCCTGTGGTGCAACAGATGTCCCTTTCTCCAAAAATGTACTCAATGGGACCGTAACGTTGCAACCACACACAAGATGACCTGCTGAGAGGAAAAATCAAGTTAGTACATTTCAAACATGAAAAAGGTCATTTTATACTCAACATGAAAAACCAAAATTCCAAAAGTATAAAACATACAAAAATGCTTACCAAAGAGAGGAAATGTATCACGCTCAGCACCCTCCTCACGCCCTGTGGTGCAACAGATGTCCCTTTCTCCAAAAATGTACTCAATGGGACCGTAACGTTGCAACCACACACAAGATGACCTGCTGAGAGGAAAAATCAAGTTAGTACATTTCAAACATGAAAAAGGTCATTTTATACTCAACATGAAAAACCAAAATTCCAAAAGTATAAAACATACAAAAATGCTTACCAAAGAGAGGAAATGTATCACGCTCAGCACCCTCCTCACGCCCTGTGGTGCAACAGATGTCCCTTTCTCCAAAAATGTACTCAATGGGACCGTAATGTTGCAACCACACACAAGATGACCTGCTGAGAGGAAAAATCAAGTTAGTACATTTCAAACATGAAAAACGTCATTTTATACTCAACATAAAAACCAAAATTCCAAAAGTATAAAACATACAAAAATGCTTACCAAAGAGAGGAAATGTATCACGCTCAGCACCCTCCTCACGCCCTGTGGTGCAACAGATGTCCCTTTCTCCAAAAATGTACTCAATGGGACCGTAATGTTGCAACCACACACAAGATGACCTGCTGAGAGGAAAAATCAAGTTAGTACATTTCAAACATGAAAAAGGTCATTTTATACTCAACATGAAAAACCAAAATTCCAAAAGTATAAAACATACAAAAATGCTTACCAAAGAGAGGAAATGTATCACGCTCAGCACCCTCCTCACGCCCTGTGGTGCAACAGATGTCCCTTTCTCCAAAAATGTACTCAATGGGACCGTAATGTTGCAACCACACACAAGATGACCTGCTGAGAGGAAAAATCAAGTTAGTACATTTCAAACATGAAAAACGTCATTTTATACTCAACATAAAAACCAAAATTCCAAAAGTATAAAACATACAAAAATGCTTACCAAAGAGAGGAAATGTATCACGCTCAGCACCCTCCTCAAGCCCTGTGGTGCAACAGATGTCCTTTTCTCCAAAAATGTACTCAATGGGACCGTAACATTGCAACCACACACAAGATGACCTGCTGAGAGGAAAAATCAGGTTAGTACATTTCAAACATGAAAAAGGTCATTTTATACTCAACATGAAAAACCAAAATTCCAAAAGTATAAAACATACAAAAATGCTTACCAAAGAGAGGAAATGTATCACGCTCAGCACCCTCCTCACGCCCTGTGGTGCAACAGATGTCCCTTTCTAAAAAATGTACTCAATGGGACCGTAACGTTGCAACCGCACACAAGATGACCTGCTGAGAGGAAAAATCAAGTTAGTACATTTCAAACATGAAAAAGGACATTTTATACTCAACATGAAAAACCAAAATTCCAAAAGTATCAATCATACAAAAATGCTTACCAAAGAGAGGAAATGTATCACGCTCAGCACCCTACTCACGCCCTGTGGTGCAACAGATGTCCCTTTCTCCAAAAATGTACTCAATGTGACCGTAACGTTGCAACCACACACAAGATAACCTGCTGAGAGGAAAAATCAAGTTAGTACATTTCAAACATGAAAAAGGTCATTTTATACTCAACATGAAAAACCAAAATTCCAAAAGTATAAAACATACAAAAATGCTTACCAAGGAGAGAAAATGTATCACGCTCAGCACCCTCCTCACGCCCTGTGGTGCAACAGACGTCCCTTTCTCCAAAAATATACTCAATGGGACCGTAACGTTGCAACCACACACAAGATGACCTGCTGAGAGGAAAAATCAAGTTAGTACATTTCAAACATGAAAAAGGTCATTTCATACTCAACATGAAACACCAAAATTCCGAAAGTATAAAACATACAAAAATGCTTACCAAAGAGAGGAAATGTATCACGCTCAGCACCCTAATCACGCCCTGTGGTGCAACAGATGTCCCTTTCTCCAAAAATGTACTCAATGGGACCGTAACGTTGCAACCACACACAAGATAACCTGCTGAGAGGAACAATCAAGTTAGTACATTTCAAACATGAAAAAGGTCATTTTATACTCAACATGAAAAACCAAAATTCCAAAAGTATGAAACATACAAAAATGCTTACCAAGGAGAGAAAATGTATCACGCTCAGCACCCTCCTCCCGCCCTGTGGTGCAACAGATGTCCCTTTCTCCAAAAATGTACTCAATGGGACCGTAACGTTGCAACCACACACAAGATGACCTGCTGAGAGGAAAAATCAAGTTAGTACATTTCAAACACGAAAAAGGTCATTTTATACTCAACATGAAAAACCAAAATTCCGAAAGTATAAAACATACAAAAATGCTTACCAAAGAGAGGAAATGTATCACGCTCAGCACCCTCCTCACGCCCTGTGGTGCAACAGATGTCCCTTTCTCCAAAAATGTACTCAATGGGACCGTAACGTTGCAACCACACACAAGATGACCTGCTGAGAGGAAAAATCAAAATAGTACATTTCAAACACGAAAAAGGTCATTTTATACTCAACATGAAAAACCAAAATTCCGAAAGTATAAAACATACAAAAATGCTTACCAAAGAGAGGAAATGTATCACGCTCAGCACCCTCCTCACGCCCTGTGGTGCAACAGATGTCCCTTTCTCCAAAAATGTACTCAATGGGACCGTAACGTTGCAACCACACACAAGATAACCTGCTGAGAGGAACAATCAAGTTAGTACATTTCAAACATGAAAAAGGTCATTTTATACTCAACATGAAAAACCAAAATTCCAAAAGTATAAAACATACAAAAATGCTTACCAAGGAGAGAAAATGTATCATGCTCAGCACCCTCCTCCCGCCCTGTGGTGCAACAGATGTCCCTTTCTCCAAAAATGTACTCAATGGGACCGTAACGTTGCAACCACACACAAGATGACCTGCTGAGAGGAAAAATCAAGTTAGTACATTTCAAACACGAAAAAGGTCATTTTATACTCAACATGAAAAACCAAAATTCCGAAAGTATAAAACATACAAAAATGCTTACCAAGGAGAGAAAATGTATCACGCTCAGCACCCTCCTCCCGCCCTGTGGTGCAACAGATGTCCCTTTCTCCAAAAATGTACTCAATGGGACCGTAACGTTGCAACCACACACAAGATGACCTGCTGAGAGGAAAAATCAAAATAGTACATTTCAAACATGAAAAAGGTTATTTTTTACTCAACATGAAAAACCAAAATTCCGAAAGTATAATGCTTACCAAAGAGAGGAAATGTATCACGCTCAGCACCCTCCTCACGCCCTGTGGTGCAACAGATGTCCCTTTCTCCAAAAATGTACTCAATGGGACCGTAACGTTGCAACCACACACAAGATGACCTGCTGAGAGGAACAATCAAGTTAGTACATTTCAAACATGAAAAAGGTCATATTATACTCAACATGAAAAACCAAAATTCCAAAAGTATAAAACATACAAAAATGCTTACCAAAGAGAGGAAATGTATCACGCTCAGCACCCTCCTCACGCCCTGTGGTGCAACAGATGTCCCTTTCTCCAAAAATGTACTCAATGGGACCGTAACGTTGCAACCACACACAAGATAACCTGCTGAGAGGAAAAATCAAGTTAGTACATTTCAAACATGAAAAAGGTCATTTTATACTCAACATGAAAAACCAAAATTCCAAAAGTATAAAACATACAAAAACATCACGCTCAGCACCCTCCTTACGCCCTGTGGTGCAACAGATGTCCCTTTCTACAAAAATGTACTCAATGGGACCGTAATGTTGCAATCACACACAAGATGACCTGCTGAGAGGAAAAATCAAGTTAGTACATTTCAAACATGAAAAACGTCATTTTATACTCAACATAAAAACCAAAATTCCAAAAGTATAAAACATACAAAAATGCTTACCAAAGAGAGGAAATGTATCACGCTCAGCACCCTCCTCAAGCCCTGTGGTGCAACAGATGTCCCTTTCTCCAAAAATGTACTCAATGGGACCGTAACGTTGCAACCACACACAAGATGACCTGCTGAGAGGAAAAATCAAGTTAGTACATTTCAAACATGAAAAAGGACATTTTATACTCAACATGAAAAACCAAAATTCCAAAAGTATATAACATACAAAAATGCTTACCAAAGAGAGGAAATGTATCACGCTCAGCACCCTCCTTACGCCCTGTGGTGCAACAGATGTCCTTTTCTCCAAAAATGTCCTCAATGGGACCGTAATGTTGCAACCACACACAAGATTACCTGTTGAGAGGAACAATGAAGTTAGTACATTTCAAACATGAAAAAGGTCATTTTATACTCAACATGAAAAACCAAAATTCCAAAAGTATAAAACATACAAAAATGCTTACCAAAGAGAGGAAATGTATCACGCTCAGCACCCTCCTCACGCCCTGTGGTGCAACAGATGTCCCTTTCTCCAAAAATGTACTCAATGGGACCGTAACGTTGCAACCACACACAAGATGACCTGCTGAGAGGAAAAATCAAGTTAGTACATTTCAAACATGAAAAAGGACATTTTATACTCAACATGAAAAACCAAAATTCCAAAAGTATAAAACATACAAAAATGCTTACCAAAGAGAGGAAATGTATCACGCTCAGCACCCTCCTCACGCCCTGTGGTGCAACAGATGTCCCTTTCTCCAAAAATGTACTCAATGGGACCGTAATGTTGCAACCACACACAAGATGACCTGCTGAGAGGAAAAATCAAGTTAGTACATTTCAAACATGAAAAACGTCATTTTATACTCAACATAAAAACCAAAATTCCAAAAGTATATAACATACAAAAATGCTTACCAAAGAGAGGAAATGTATCACGCTCAGCACCCTCCTCAAGCCCTGTGGTGCAACAGATGTCCTTTTCTCCAAAAATGTACTCAATGGGACCGTAACATTGCAACCACACACAAGATGACCTGCTGAGAGGAAAAATCAGGTTAGTACATTTCAAACATGAAAAAGGTCATTTTATACTCAACATGAAAAACCAAAATTCCAAAAGTATAAAACATACAAAAATGCTTACCAAAGAGAGGAAATGTATCACGCTCAGCACCCTCCTCACGCCCTGTGGTGCAACAGATGTCCCTTTCTAAAAAATGTACTCAATGGGACCGTAACGTTGCAACCACACACAAGATGACCTGCTGAGAGGAAAAATCAAGTTAGTACATTTCAAACATGAAAAAGGACATTTTATACTCAACATGAAAAACCAAAATTCCAAAAGTCTCAATCATACAAAAATGCTTACCAAAGAGAGGAAATGTATCACGCTCATCACCCTCCTCACGCCCTGTGGTGCAACAGATGTCCCTTTCTCCAAAAATGTACTCAATGGGACCGTAACGTTGCAACCACACACAAGATGACCTGCCGAGAGGAAAAATCAAGTTAGTACATTTCAAACATGAAAAAGGTCATTTTATACTCAACATGAAAAACCAAAATTCCGAAAGTATAAAACATACAAAAATGCTTACCAAAGAGAGGAAATGTATCACGCTCAGCACCCTCCTCACGCCCTGTGGTGCAACAGATGTCCCTTTCTCCAAAAATGTACTCAATGGGACCGTAACGTTGCAACCACACACAAGATGACCTGCCGAGAGGAAAAATCAAGTTAGTACATTTCAATCATGAAAAAGGTCATTTTATACTCAACATGAAAAACCAAAATTCCAAAAGTATAAAACATACAAAAATGCTTACCAAAGAGAGGAAATGTATCACGCTCAGCACCCTCCTCACGCCCTGTGGTGCAACAGATGTCCCTTTCTCCAAAAATGTACTCAATGGGACCGTAACGTTGCAACCACACACAAGATGACCTGCCGAGAGGAAAAATCAAGTTAGTACATTTCAAACATGAAAAAGGTCATTTTATACTCAACATGAAAAACCAAAATTCCAAAAGTATAAAACATACAAAAATGCTTACCAAAGAGAGGAAATGTATCACGCTCAGCACCCTCCTCACGCCCTGTGGTGCAACAGATGTCCCTTTCTCCAAAAATGTACTCAATGGGACCGTAACGTTGCAACCACACACAAGATGACCTGCTGAGAGGAAAAATCAAGTTAGTACATTTCAAACATGAAAAAGGACATTTTATACTCAACATGAAAAACCAAAATTCCAAAAGTATAAAACATACAAAAATGCTTACCAAAGAGAGGAAATGTATCACGCCCAGCACCCTCCTCATGCCCTGTGGTGCAACAGATGTCCCTTTCTCCAAAAATGTACTCAATGGGACCGTAATGTTGCAACCACACACAAGATGACCTGCTGAGAGGAAAAATCAAGTTAGTACATTTCAAACATGAAAAAGGTCATTTTATACTCAACATGAAAAACCAAAATTCCAAAAGTATAAAACATACAAAAATGCTTACCAAAGAGAGGAAATGTATCACGCTCAGCACCCTCCTCACGCCCTGTGGTGCAACAGATGTCCCTTTCTCCAAAAATGTACTCAATGGGACCGTAACGTTGCAACCACACACAAGATGACCTGCCGAGAGGAAAAATCAAGTTAGTACATTTCAATCATGAAAAAGGTCATTTTATACTCAACATGAAAAACCAAAATTCCAAAAGTATAAAACATACAAAAATGCTTACCAAAGAGAGGAAATGTATCACGCTCATCACCCTCCTCACGCCCTGTGGTGCAACAGATGTCCCTTTCTCCAAAAATGTACTCAATGGGACCGTAACGTTGCAACCACACACAAGATGACCTGCTGAGAGGAAAAATCAAAATAGTACATTTCAAACATGAAAAAGGTCATTTTATACTCAACATGAAAAACCAAAATTCCAAAAGTATAAAACATACAAAAATGCTTACCAAAGAGAGGAAATGTATCACGCCCAGCACCCTCCTCACGCCCTGTGGTGCAACAGATGTCCCTTTCTCCAAAAATGTACTCAATGGGACCGTAATGTTGCAACCACACACAAGATTACCTGTTGAGAGGAACAATGAAGTTAGTACATTTCAAACATGAAAAAGGTCATTTTATACTCAACATGAAAAACCAAAATTCCAAAAGTATAAAACATACAAAAATGCTTACCAAAGAGAGGAAATGTATCACGCTCAGCACCCTCCTCACGCCCTGTGGTGCAACAGATGTCCCTTTCTCCAAAAATGTACTCAATGGGACCGTAACGTTGCAACCACACACAAGATGACCTGCTGAGAGGAAAAATCAAGTTAGTACATTTCAAACATGAAAAAGGACATTTTATACTCAACATGAAAAACCAAAATTCCAAAAGTATAAAACATACAAAAATGCTTACCAAAGAGAGGAAATGTATCACGCTCAGCACCCTCCTCACGCCCTGTGGTGCAACAGATGTCCCTTTCTCCAAAAATGTACTCAATGGGACCGTAATGTTGCAACCACACACAAGATGACCTGCTGAGAGGAAAAATCAAGTTAGTACATTTCAAACATGAAAAACGTCATTTTATACTCAACATAAAAACCAAAATTCCAAAAGTATAAAACATACAAAAATGCTTACCAAAGAGAGGAAATGTATCACGCTCAGCACCCTCCTCAAGCCCTGTGGTGCTACAGATGTCCTTTTCTCCAAAAATGTACTCAATGGGACCGTAACATTGCAACCACACACAAGATGACCTGCTGAGAGGAAAAATCAGGTTAGTACATTTCAAACATGAAAAAGGTCATTTTATACTCAACATGAAAAACCAAAATTCCAAAAGTATAAAACATACAAAAATGCTTACCAAAGAGAGGAAATGTATCACGCTCAGCACCCTCCTCACGCCCTGTGGTGCAACAGATGTCCCTTTCTAAAAAATGTACTCAATGGGACCGTAACGTTGCAACCACACACAAGATGACCTGCTGAGAGGAAAAATCAAGTTAGTACATTTCAAACATGAAAAAGGACATTTTATACTCAACATGAAAAACCAAAATTCCAAAAGTCTCAATCATACAAAAATGCTTACCAAAGAGAGGAAATGTATCACGCTCAGCACCCTACTCACGCCCTGTGGGGCAACAGATGTCCCTTTCTCCAAAAATGTACTCAATGGGACCGTAACGTTGCAACCACACACAAGATGACCTGCTGAGAGGAAAAATCAAGTTAGTACATTTCAAACATGAAAAAGGTCATTTTATACTCAACATGAAAAACCAAAATTCCAAAAGTATAAAACATACAAAAATGCTTACCAAAGAGAGAAAATGTATCACGCTCAGCACCCTCCTCCCGACCTGTGGTGCAACAGATGTCCCTTTCTCCAAAAATGTACTCAATGGGACCGTAACGTTGCAACCACACACAAGATGACCTGCCGAGAGGAAAAATCAAGTTAGTACATTTCAATCATGAAAAAGGTCATTTTATACTCAACATGAAAAACCAAAATTCCAAAAGTATAAAACATACAAAAATGCTTACCAAAGAGAGGAAATGTATCACGCTCATCACCCTCCTCACGCCCTGTGGTGCAACAGATGTCCCTTTCTCCAAAAATGTACTCAATGGGACCGTAACGTAGCAACCACACACAAGATGACCTGCTGAGAGGAAAAATCAAGTTAGTACATTTCAATCATGAAAAAGGTCATTTTATACTCAACATGAAAAACCAAAATTCCAAAAGTATAAAACATACAAAAATGCTTACCAAAGAGAGGAAATGTATCACGCTCATCACCCTCCTCACGCCCTGTGGTGCAACAGATGTCCCTTTCTCCAAAAATGTACTCAATGGGACCGTAACGTAGCAACCACACACAAGATGACCTGCTGAGAGGAAAAATCAAGTTAGTACATTTCAAACATGAAAAAGGTCATTTTATACTCAACATGAAAAACCAAAATTCCAAAAGTATAAAACATACAAAAATGCTTACCAAAGAGAGGAAATGTATCACGCTCATCACCCTCCTCACGCCCTGTGGTGCAACAGATGTCCCTTTCTCCAAAAATGTACTCAATGGGACCGTAACGTAGCAACCACACACAAGATGACCTGCTGAGAGGAAAAATCAAGTTAGTACATTTCAAACATGAAAAAGGTCATTTTATACTCAACATGAAAAACCAAAATTCCAAAAGTATAAAACATACAAAAATGCTTACCAAAGAGAGGAAATGTATCACGCTCATCACCCTCCTCACGCCCTGTGGTGCAACAGATGTCCCTTTCTCCAAAAATGTACTCAATGGGACCGTAACGTAGCAACCACACACAAGATGACCTGCTGAGAGGAAAAATCAAGTTAGTACATTTCAAACATGAAAAAGGTCATTTTATACTCAACATGAAAAACCAAAATTCCAAAAGTATAAAACATACAAAAATGCTTACCAAAGAGAGGAAATGTATCACGCTCATCACCCTCCTCACGCCCTGTGGTGCAACAGATGTCCCTTTCTCCAAAAATGTACTCAATGGGACCGTAACGTAGCAACCACACACAAGATGACCTGCTGAGAGGAAAAATCAAGTTAGTACATTTCAAACATGAAAAAGGTCATTTTATACTCAACATGAAAAACCAAAATTCCAAAAGTATAAAACATACAAAAATGCTTACCAAAGAGAGGAAATGTATCACGCTCATCACCCTCCTCACGCCCTGTGGTGCAACAGATGTCCCTTTCTCCAAAAATGTACTCAATGGGACCGTAACGTAGCAACCACACACAAGATGACCTGCTGAGAGGAAAAATCAAGTTAGTACATTTCAAACATGAAAAAGGTCATTTTATACTCAACATGAAAAACCAAAATTCCAAAAGTATAAAACATACAAAAATGCTTACCAAAGAGAGGAAATGTATCACGCTCATCACCCTCCTCACGCCCTGTGGTGCAACAGATGTCCCTTTCTCCAAAAATGTACTCAATGGGACCGTAACGTAGCAACCACACACAAGATGACCTGCTGAGAGGAAAAATCAAGTTAGTACATTTCAAACATGAAAAAGGTCATTTTATACTCAACATGAAAAACCAAAATTCCAAAAGTATAAAACATACAAAAATGCTTACCAAAGAGAGGAAATGTATCACGCTCATCACCCTCCTCACGCCCTGTGGTGCAACAGATGTCCCTTTCTCCAAAAATGTACTCAATGGGACCGTAACGTAGCAACCACACACAAGATGACCTGCTGAGAGGAAAAATCAAGTTAGTACATTTCAAACATGAAAAAGGTCATTTTATACTCAACATGAAAAACCAAAATTCCAAAAGTATAAAACATACAAAAATGCTTACCAAAGAGAGGAAATGTATCACGCTCATCACCCTCCTCACGCCCTGTGGTGCAACAGATGTCCCTTTCTCCAAAAATGTACTCAATGGGACCGTAACGTAGCAACCACACACAAGATGACCTGCTGAGAGGAAAAATCAAGTTAGTACATTTCAAACATGAAAAAGGTCATTTTATACTCAACATGAAAAACCAAAATTCCAAAAGTATAAAACATACAAAAATGCTTACCAAAGAGAGGAAATGTATCACGCCCAGCACCCTCCTCACGCCCTGTGGTGCAACAGATGTCCCTTTCTCCAAAAATGTACTCAATGGGACCGTAACGTTGCAACCACACACAAGATGACCTGCCGAGAGGAAAAATCAAGTTAGTACATTTCAATCATGAAAAAGGTCATTTTATACTCAACATGAAAAACCAAAATTCCAAAAGTATAAAACATACAAAAATGCTTACCAAAGAGAGGAAATGTATCACGCTCATCACCCTCCTCACGCCCTGTGGTGCAACAGATGTCCCTTTCTCCAAAAATGTACTCAATGGGACCGTAACGTTGCAACCACACACAAGATGACCTGCTGAGAGGAAAAATCAAGTTAGTACATTTCAAACATGAAAAAGGTCATTTTATACTCAACATGAAAAACCAAAATTCCAAAAGTATAAAACATACAAAAATGCTTACCAAAGAGAGAAAATGTATCACGCTCAGCACCCTCCTCACGCCCTGTGGTGCAACAGATGTCCCTTTCTCCAAAAATGTACTCAATGGGACCGTAACGTTGCAACCACACACAAGATAACCTGCTGAGAGGAAAAATCAAGTTAGTACATTTCAAACATGAAAAAGGTCATTTTATACTCAACATGAAAAACCAAAATTCCAAAAGTATAAAACATACAAAGACATCACGCTCAGCACCCTCCTTACGCCCTGTGGTGCAACAGATGTCCCTTTCTCCAAAAATGTACTCAATGGGACCGTAACATTGCAACCACACACAAGATTACCTGTTGAGAGGAACAATGAAGTTAGTACATTTCAAACATGAAAAAGGTCATTTTATACTCAACATGAAAAACCAAAATTCCAAAAGTATAAAACATACAAAAATGCTTACCAAAGAGAGGAAATGTATCACGCTCAGCACCCTCCTCACGCCCTGTGGTGCAACAGATGTCCCTTTCTCCAAAAATGTACTCAATGGGACCGTAACGTTGCAACCACACACAAGATAACCTGCTGAGAGGAAAAATCAAGTTAGTACATTTCAAACATGAAAAAGGTCATTTTATACTCAACATGAAAAACCAAAATTCCAAAAGTATAAAACATACAAAGACATCACGCTCAGCACCCTCCTTACGCCCTGTGGTGCAACAGATGTCCCTTTCTCCAAAAATGTACTCAATGGGACCGTAACATTGCAACCACACACAAGATTACCTGTTGAGAGGAACAATGAAGTTAGTACATTTCAAACATGAAAGAGGTCATTTTATACTCAACATGAAAAACCAAAATTCCAAAAGTATAAAACATACAAAAATGCTTACCAAAGAGAGAAAATGTATCACGCTCAGCACCCTCCTCACGCCCTGTGGTGCAACAGATGTCCCTTTCTCCAAAAATGTACTCAATGGGACCGTAACGTTGCAACCACACACAAGATAACCTGCTGAGAGGAAAAATCAAGTTAGTACATTTCAAACATGAAAAAGGTCATTTTATACTCAACATGAAAAACCAAAATTCCAAAAGTATAAAACATACAAAGACATCACGCTCAGCACCCTCCTTACGCCCTGTGGTGCAACAGATGTCCCTTTCTCCAAAAATGTACTCAATGGGACCGTAACATTGCAACCACACACAAGATTACCTGTTGAGAGGAACAATGAAGTTAGTACATTTCAAACATGAAAGAGGTCATTTTATACTCAACATGAAAAACCAAAATTCCAAAAGTATAAAACATACAAAAATGCTTACCAAAGAGAGAAAATGTATCACGCTCAGCACCCTCCTCACGCCCTGTGGTGCAACAGATGTCCCTTTCTCCAAAAATGTACTCAATGGGACCGTAACGTTGCAACCACACACAAGATGACCTACTGAGAGGAACAATCAAGTTAGTACATTTCAAACATGAAAAAAGTCATTTTATACTCAACATGAAAAACCAAAATTCCAAAAGTATAAAACATACAAAGACATCACGCTCAGCACCCTCCTTACGCCCTGTGGTGCAACAGATGTCCCTTTCTCCAAAAATGTACTCAATGGGACCGTAACGTTGCAACCACACACAAGATTACCTGTTGAGAGGAACAATGAAGTTAGTACATTTCAAACATGAAAAAGGTCATTTTATACTCAACATGAAAAACCAAAATTCCAAAAGTATAAAACATACAAAGACATCACGCTCAGCACCCTCCTCACGCCCTGTGGTGCAACAGATGTCCCTTTCTCCAAAAATGTACTCAATGGGACCGTAACGTTGCAACCACACACAAGATGACCTACTGAGAGGAACAATCAAGTTAGTACATTTCAAACATGAAAAAAGTCATTTTATACTCAACATGAAAAACCAAAATTCTAAAAGTATAAAACATACAAAGACATCACGCTCAGCACCCTCCTTACGCCCTGTGGTGCAACAGATGTCCCTTTCTCCAAAAATGTACTCAATGGGACCGTAACATTGCAACCACACACAAGATGACCTACTGAGAGGAACAATCAAGTTAGTACATTTCAAACATGAAAAAGGTCATTTTATACTCAACATGAAAAACCAAAATTCCAAAAGTATAAAACATACAAAGACATCACGCTCAGCACCCTCCTCACGCCCTGTGGTGCAACAGATGTCCCTTTCTCCAAAAATGTACTCAATGGGACCGTAACGTCGCAACCACACACAAGATGACCTACTGAGAGGAACAATCAAGTTAGTACATTTCAAACATGAAAAAAGTCATTTTATACTCAACATGAAAAACCAAAATTCCAAAAGTATAAAACATACAAAGACATCACGCTCAGCACCCTCCTCACGCCCTGTGGTGCAACAGATGTCCCTTTCTCCAAAAATGTACTCAATGGGACCGTAACGTTGCAACCACACACAAGATGACCTACTGAGAGGAACAATCAAGTTAGTACATTTCAAACATGAAAAAAGTCATTTTATACTCAACATGAAAAACCAAAATTCCAAAAGTATAAAACATACAAAGACATCACGCTCAGCACCCTCCTTACGCCCTGTGGTGCAACAGATGTCCCTTTCTCCAAAAATGTACTCAATGGGACCGTAACGTTGCAATCACACACAAGATTACCTGTTGAGAGGAACAATGAAGTTAGTACATTTCAAACATGAAAGAGGTCATTTTATACTCAACATGAAAAACCAAAATTCCAAAAGTATAAAACATACAAAAATGCTTACCAAAGAGAGGAAATGTATCACCCTCAGCACCCTCCTCACGCCCTGTGGTGCAACAGATGTCCCTTTCTCCAAAAATGTACTCAATGAGACCGTAACATTGCAACCACACACAAGATGACCTGCTGAGAGGAAAAATCAGGTTAGTACATTTCAAACATGAAAAAGGTCATTTTATACTCAACATGAAAAACCAAAATTCCAAAAGTATAAAACATACAAAGACATCACGCTCAGCACCCTCCTCACGCCCTGTGGTGCAACAGAAGTCCCTTTCTCCAAAAATGTACTCAATGGGACCGTAACGTTGCAACCACACACAAGATGACCTACTGAGAGGAACAATCAAGTTAGTACATTTCAAACATGAAAATAGTCATTTTATACTCAACATGAAAAACCAAAATTCCAAAAGTATAAAACATACAAAGACATCACGCTCAGCACCCTCCTCACGCCCTGTGGTGCAACAGATGTCCCTTTCTCCAAAAATGTACTCAATCGGACCGTAACGTTGCAACCACACACAAGATGACCTACTGAGAGGAACAATCAAGTTAGTACATTTCAAACATGAAAAAAGTCATTTTATACTCAACATGAAAAACCAAAATTCCAAAAGTATAAAACATACAAAGACATCACGCTCAGCACCCTCCTTACGCCCTGTGGTGCAACAGATGTCCCTTTCTCCAAAAATGTACTCAATGGGACCGTAACGTTGCAATCACACACAAGATTACCTGTTGAGAGGAACAATGAAGTTAGTACATTTCGAACATGAAAGAGGTCATTTTATACTCAACATGAAAAACCAAAATTCCAAAAGTATAAAACATACAAAAATGCTTACCAAAGAGAGGAAATGTATCACCCTCAGCACCCTCCTCATGCCCTGTGGTGCAACAGATGTCCCTTTCTCCAAAAATGTACTCAATGAGACCGTAACGTTGCAACCACACACAAGATGACCTGCTGCGAGGAAAAATCAGGTTAGTACATTTCAAACATGAAAAAAGTCATTTTATACTCAACATGAAAAACCAAAATTCCAAAAGTATAAAACATACAAAGACATCACGCTCAGCACCCTCCTCACGCCCTGTGGTGCAACAGATGTCCCTTTCTCCAAAAATGTACTCAATGGGACCGTAACGTTGCAACCACACACAAGATGACCTACTGAGAGGAACAATCAAGTTAGTACATTTCAAACATGAAAAAAGTCATTTTATACTCAACATGAAAAACCAAAATTCCAAAAGTATAAAACATACAAAGACATCACGCTCAGCACCCTCCTCACGCCCTGTGGTGCAACAGATGTCACTTTCTCCAAAAATGTACTCAATGGGACCGTAACGTTGCAACCACACACAAGATGACCTACTGAGAGGAACAATCAAGTTAGTACATTTCAAACATGAAAAAAGTCATTTTATACTCAACATGAAAAACCAAAATTCCAAAAGTATAAAACATACAAAGACATCACGCTCAGCACCCTCCTTACGCCCTGTCGTGGAACAGATGTCCCTTTCTCCAAAAATGTACTCAATGGGACCGTAACGTTGCAATCACACACAAGATTACCTGTTGAGAGGAACAATGAAGTTAGTACATTTCAAACATGAAAGAGGTCATTTTATACTCAACATGAAAAACCAAAATTCCAAAAGTATAAAACATACAAAAATGCTTACCAAAGAGAGGAAATGTATCACCCTCAGCACCCTCCTCACGCCCTGTGGTGCAACAGATGTCCCTTTCTCCAAAAATGTACTCAATGGGACCGTAACGTTGCAACCACACACAAGATGACCTACTGAGAGGAACAATCAAGTTAGTACATTTCAAACATGAAAAAAGTCATTTTATACTCAACATGAAAAACCAAAATTCCAAAAGTATAAAACATACAAAGACATCACGCTCAGCACCCTCCTCACGCCCTGTGGTGCAACAGATGTCCCTTTCTCCAAAAATGTACTCAATGGGACCGTAACGTTGCAACCACACACAAGATGACCTACTGAGAGGAACAATCAAGTTAGTACATTTCAAACATGAAAAAAGTCATTTTATACTCAACATGAAAAACCAAAATTCCAAAAGTATAAAACATACAAAGACATCACGCTCAGCACCCTCCTTACGCCCTGTGGTGCAACAGATGTCCCTTTCTCCAAAAATGTACTCAATGGGACCGTAACGTTGCAATCACACACAAGATTACCTGTTGAGAGGAACAATGAAGTTAGTACATTTCAAACATGAAAGAGGTCATTTTATACTCAACATGAAAAACCAAAATTCCAAAAGTATAAAACATACAAAAATGCTTACCAAAGAGAGGAAATGTATCACCCTCAGCACCCTCCTCACGCCCTGTGGTGCAACAGATGTCCCTTTCTCCAAAAATGTACTCAATGAGACCGTAACGTTGCAACCACACACAAGATGACCTTCTGAGAGGAAAAATCAGGTTAGTACATTTCAAACATGAAAAAGGTCATTTTATACTCAACATGAAAAACCAAAATTCCAAAAGTATAAAACATACAAAGACATCACGCTCAGCACCCTCCTCACGCCCTGTGGTGCAACAGATGTCCCTTTCTCCAAAAATGTACTCAATGGGACCGTAACATTGCAACCACACACAAGATGACCTACTGAGAGGAACAATCAAGTTAGTACATTTCAAACATGAAAAAAGTCATTTTATACTCAACATGAAAAACCAAAATTCCAAAAGTATAAAACATACAAAGACATCACGCTCAGCACCCTCCTCACGCCCTGTGGTGCAACAGATGTCCCTTTCTCCAAAAATGTACTCAATGGGACCGTAACGTTGCAACCACACACAAGATGACCTACTGAGAGGAACAATCAAGTTAGTACATTTCAAACATGAAAAAAGTCATTTTATACTCAACATGAAAAACCAAAATTCCAAAAGTATAAAACATACAAAGACATCACGCTCAGCACCCTCCTCACGCCCTGTGGTGCAACAGATGTCCCTTTCTCCAAAAATGTACTCAATGGGACCGTAACGTTGCAACCACACACAAGATGACCTACTGAGAGGAACAACCAAGTTAGTACATTTCAAACATGAAAAAAGTCATTTTATACTCAACATGAAAAACCAAAATTCCAAAAGTATAAAACATACAAAGACATCACGCTCAGCACCCTCCTCACGCCCTGTGGTGCAACAGATGTCCCTTTCTCCAAAAATGTACTCAATGGGACCGTAACGTTGCAACCACACACAAGATGACCTACTGAGAGGAACAATCAAGTTAGTACATTTCAAACATGAAAAAAGTCATTTTATACTCAACATGAAAAACCAAAATTCCAAAAGTATAAAACATACAAAGACATCACGCTCAGCACCCTCCTCACGCCCTGTGGTGCAACAGATGTCCCTTTCTCCAAAAATGTACTCAATGGGACCGTAACGTTGCAATCACACACAAGATTACCTGTTGAGAGGAACAATGAAGTTAGTACATTTCAAACATGAAAGAGGTCATTTTATACTCAACATGAAAAACCAAAATTCCAAAAGTATAAAACATACAAAAATGCTTACCAAAGAGAGGAAATGTATCACGTTCAGCACCCTCCTCACGCCCTGTGGTGCAACAGATGTCCCTTTCTCCAAAAATGTACTCAATGAGACCGTAACGTTGCAACCACACACAAGATGACCTTCTGAGAGGAAAAATCAGGTTAGTACATTTCAAACATGAAAAAGGTCATTTTATACTCAACATGAAAAACCAAAATTCCAAAAGTATAAAACATACAAAGACATCACGCTCAGCACCCTCCTCACGCCCTGTGGTGCAACAGATGTCCCTTTCTCCAAAAATGTACTCAATGGGACCGTAACGTTGCAACCACACACAAGATGACCTACTGAGAGGAACAATCAAGTTAGTACATTTCAAACATGAAAAAAGTCATTTTATACTCAACATGAAAAACCAAAATTCCAAAAGTATAAAACATACAAAGACATCACGCTCAGCACCCTCCTCACGCCCTGTGGTGCAACAGATGTCCCTTTCTCCAAAAATGTACTCAATGGGACCGTAACGTTGCAACCACACACAAGATGACCTACTGAGAGGAACAATCAAGTTAGTACATTTCAAACATGAAAAAAGTCATTTTATACTCAACATGAAAAACCAAAATTCCAAAAGTATAAAACATACAAAGACATCACGCTCAGCACCCTCCTCACGCCCTGTGGTGCAACAGATGTCCCTTTCTCCAAAAATGTACTCAATGGGACCGTAACGTTGCAACCACACACAAGATGACCTGCTGAGAGGAACAATCAAGTTAGTACATTTCAAACATGAAAAAAGTCATTTTATACTCAACATGAAAAACCAAAATTCCAAAAGTATAAAACATACAAAGACATCACGCTCAGCACCCTCCTCACGCCCTGTGGTGCAACAGATGTCCCTTTCTCCAAAAATGTACTCAATGAGACCGTAACGTTGCAACCACACACAAGATGACCTGCTGAGAGGAAAAATCAGGTTAGTACATTTCAAACATGAAAAAGGTCATTTTATACTCAACATGAAAAACCAAAATTCCAAAAGTATAAAACATACAAAGACATCACGCTCAGCACCCTCCTCACGCCCTGTGGTGCAACAGATGTCCCTTTCTCCAAAAATGTACTCAATGGGACCGTAACGTTGCAACCACACACAAGATGACCTACTGAGAGGAACAATCAAGTTAGTACAATTCAAACATGAAAAAAGTCATTTTATACTCAACATGAAAAACCAAAATTCCAAAAGTATAAAACATACAAAGACATCACGCTCAGCACCCTCCTCACGCCCTGTGGTGCAACAGATGTCCCTTTCTCCAAAAATGTACTCAATGGGACCGTAACGTTGCAACCACACACAAGATGACCTACTGAGAGGAACAATCAAGTTAGTACATTTCAAACATGAAAAAAGTCATTTTATACTCAACATGAAAAACCAAAATTCCAAAAGTATAAAACATACAAAGACATCACGCTCAGCACCCTCCTCACGCCCTGTGGTGCAACAGATGTCCCTTTCTCCAAAAATGTACTCAATGGGACCGTAACGATGCAACCACACACAAGATGACCTACTGAGAGGAACAATCAAGTTAGTACATTTCAAACATGAAAAAAGTCATTTTATACTCAACATGAAAAACCAAAATTCCAAAAGTATAAAACATACAAAGACATCACGCTCAGCACCCTCCTCACGCCCTGTGGTGCAACAGATGTCCCTTTCTCCAAAAATGTACTCAATGGGACCGTAACGTTGCAACCACACACAAGATGACCTACTGAGAGGAACAATCAAGTTAGTACATTTCAAACATGAAAAAAGTCATTTTATACTCAACATGAAAAACCAAAATTCCAAAAGTATAAAACATACAAAGACATCACGCTCAGCACCCTCCTCACGCCCTGTGGTGCAACAGATGTCCCTTTCTCCAAAAATGTACTCAATGAGACCGTAACGTTGCAACCACACACAAGATGACCTACTGAGAGGAACAATCAAGTTAGTACATTTCAAACATGAAAAAAGTCATTTTATACTCAACATGAAAAACCAAAATTCCAAAAGTATAAAACATACAAAGACATCACGCTCAGCACCCTCCTCACGCCCTGTGGTGCAACAGATGTCCCTTTCTCCAAAAATGTACTCAATGGGACCGTAACGTTGCAACCACACACAAGATGACCTACTGAGAGGAACAATCAAGTTAGTACATTTCAAACATGAAAAAAGTCATTTTATACTCAACATGAAAAACCAAAATTCCAAAAGTATAAAACATACAAAGACATCACGCTCAGCACCCTCCTCACGCCCTGTGGTGCAACAGATGTCCCTTTCTCCAAAAATGTACTCAATGGGACCGTAATGTTGCAACCACACACAAGATGACCTACTGAGAGGAACAATCAAGTTAGTACATTTCAAACATGAAAAAAGTCATTTTATACTCAACATGAAAAACCAAAATTCCAAAAGTATAAAACATACAAAGACATCACGCTCAGCACCCTCCTCACGCCCTGTGGTGCAACAGATGTCCCTTTCTCCAAAAATGTACTCAATGAGACCGTAACATTGCAACCACACACAAGATGACCTACTGAGAGGAACAATCAAGTTAGTACATTTCAAACATGAAAAAAGTCATTTTATACTCAACATGAAAAACCAAAATTCCAAAAGTATAAAACATACAAAGACATCACGCTCAGCACCCTCCTCACGCCCTGTGGTGCAACAGATGTCCCTTTCTCCAAAAATGTACTCAATGGGACCGTAACGTTGCAACCACACACAAGATGACCTACTGAGAGGAACAATCAAGTTAGTACATTTCAAACATGAAAAAGGTCATTTTATACTCAACATGAAAAACCAAAATTCCAAAAGTATAAAACATACAAAAATGCTTACCAAAGAGAGGAAATGTATCACCCTCAGCACCCTCCTCACGCCCTGTGGTGCAACAGATGTCCCTTTCTCCAAAAATGTACTCAATGAGACCGTAACGTTGCAACCACACACAAGATGACCTACTGAGAGGAACAATCAAGTTAGTACATTTCAAACATGAAAAAAGTCATTTTATACTCAACATGAAAAACCAAAATTCCAAAAGTATAAAACATACAAAGACATCACGCTCAGCACCCTCCTTACGCCCTGTGGTGCAACAGATGTCCCTTTCTCCAAAAATGTACTCAATGGGACCGTAACGTTGCAATCACACACAAGATTACCTGTTGAGAGGAACAATGAAGTTAGTACATTTCAAACATGAAAGAGGTCATTTTATACTCAACATGAAAAACCAAAATTCCAAAAGTATAAAACATACAAAGACATCACGCTCAGCACCCTCCTCACGCCCTGTGGTGCAACAGATGTCCCTTTCTCCAAAAATGTACTCAATGGGACCGTAACGTTGCAACCACACACAAGATGACCTACTGAGAGGAACAATCAAGTTAGTACATTTCAAACATGAAAAAGGTCATTTTATACTCAACATGAAAAACCAAAATTCCAAAAGTATAAAACATACAAAGACATCACGCTCAGCACCCTCCTTACGCCCTGTGGTGCAACAGATGTCCCTTTCTCCAAAAATGTACTCAATGGGACCGTAACGTTGCAATCACACACAAGATTACCTGTTGAGAGGAACAATGAAGTTAGTACATTTCAAATATGAAAGAGGTCATTTTATACTCAACATGAAAAACCAAAATTCCAAAAGTATAAAACATACAAAAATGCTTACCAAAGAGAGGAAATGTATCACCCTCAGCACCCTCCTCACGCCCTGTGGTGCAACAGATGTCCCTTTCTCCAAAAATGTACTCAATGAGACCGTAACGTTGCAACCACACACAAGATGACCTACTGAGAGGAACAATCAAGTTAGTACATTTCAAACATGAAAAAAGTCATTTTATACTCAACATGAAAAACCAAAATTCCAAAAGTATAAAACATACAAAGACATCACGCTCAGCACCCTCCTCACGCCCTGTGGTGCAACAGATGTCCCTTTCTCCAAAAATGTACTCAATGAGACCGTAACGTTGCAACCACACACAAGATGACCTGCTGAGAGGAAAAATCAGGTTAGTACATTTCAAACATGAAAAAGGTCATTTTATACTCAACATGAAAAACCAAAATTCCAAAAGTATAAAACATACAAAGACATCACGCTCAGCACCCTCCTCACGCCCTGTGGTGCAACAGATGTCCCTTTCTCCAAAAATGTACTCAATGGGACCGTAACGTTGCAACCACACACAAGATGACCTACTGAGAGGAACAATCAAGTTAGTACATTTCAAACATGAAAAAAGTCATTTTATACTCAACATGAAAAACCAAAATTCCAAAAGTATAAAACATACAAAGACATCACGCTCAGCACCCTCCTCACGCCCTGTGGTGCAACAGATGTCCCTTTCTCCAAAAATGTACTCAATGGGACCGTAACGTTGCAACCACACACAAGATGACCTACTGAGAGGAACAATCAAGTTAGTACATTTCAAACATGAAAAAAGTCATTTTATACTCAACATGAAAAACCAAAATTCCAAAAGTATAAAACATACAAAGACATCACGCTCAGCACCCTCCTCACGCCCTGTGGTGCAACAGATGTCCCTTTCTCCAAAAATGTACTCAATGGGACCGTAACGTTGCAACCACACACAAGATGACCTACTGAGAGGAACAATCAAGTTAGTACATTTCAAACATGAAAAAAGTCATTTTATACTCAACATGAAAAACCAAAATTCCAAAAGTATAAAACATACAAAGACATCACGCTCAGCACCCTGCTCACGCCCTGTGGTGCAACAGATGTCCCTTTCTCCAAAAATGTACTCAATGGGACCGTAACGTTGCAACCACACACAAGATGACCTACTGAGAGGAACAATCAAGTTAGTACATTTCAAACATGAAAAAAGTCATTTTATACTCAACATGAAAAACCAAAATTCCAAAAGTATAAAACATACAAAGACATCACGCTCAGCACCCTCCTTACGCCCTGTGGTGCAACAGATGTCCCTTTCTCCAAAAATGTACTCAATGGGACCGTAACGTTGCAATCACACACAAGATTACCTGTTGAGAGGAACAATGAAGTTAGTACATTTCAAACATGAAAGAGGTCATTTTATACTCAACATGAAAAACCAAAATTCCAAAAGTATAAAACATACAAAAATGCTTACCAAAGAGAGGAAATGTATCACCCTCAGCACCCTCCTCACGCCCTGTGGTGCAACAGATGTCCCTTTCTCCAAAAATGTACTCAATGGGACCGTAACATTGCAACCACACACAAGATGACCTACTGAGAGGAACAATCAAGTTAGTACATTTCAAACATGAAAAAGGTCATTTTATACTCAACATGAAAAACCAAAATTCCAAAAGTATAAAACATACAAAGACATCACGCTCAGCACCCTCCTCACGCCCTGTGGTGCAACAGATGTCCCTTTCTCCAAAAATGTACTCAATGGGACCGTAACATTGCAACCACACACAAGATGACCTACTGAGAGGAACAATCAAGTTAGTACATTTCAAACATGAAAAAGGTCATTTTATACTCAACATGAAAAACCAAAATTCCAAAAGTATAAAACATACAAAGACATCACGCTCAGCACCCTCCTCACGCCCTGTGGTGCAACAGATGTCCCTTTCTCCAAAAATGTACTCAATGAGACCGTAACGTTGCAACCACACACAAGATGACCTACTGAGAGGAACAATCAAGTTAGTACATTTCAAACATGAAAAAAGTCATTTTATACTCAACATGAAAAACCAAAATTCCAAAAGTATAAAACATACAAAGACATCACGCTCAGCACCCTCCTCACGCCCTGTGGTGCAACAGATGTCCCTTTCTCCAAAAATGTACTCAATGGGACTGTAACGTTGCAACCACACACAAGATGACCTACTGAGAGGAACAATCAAGTTAGTACATTTCAAACATGAAAAAGGTCATTTTATACTCAACATGAAAAACCAAAATTCCAAAAGTATAAAACATACAAAAATGCTTACCAAAGAGAGGAAATGTATCACCCTCAGCACCCTCCTCACGCCCTGTGGTGCAACAGATGTCCCTTTCTCCAAAAATGTACTCAATGGGACCGTAACATTGCAACCACACACAAGATGACCTACTGAGAGGAACAATCAAGTTAGTACATTTCAAACATGAAAAAGGTCATTTTATACTCAACATGAAAAACCAAAATTCCAAAAGTATAAAACATACAAAAATGCTTACCAAAGAGAGGAAATGTATCACCCTCAGCACCCTCCTCACGCCCTGTGGTGCAACAGATGTCCCTTTCTCCAAAAATGTACTCAATGGGACCGTAACGTTGCAACCACACACAAGATGACCTACTGAGAGGAACAATCAAGTTAGTACATTTCAAACATGAAAAAGGTCATTTTATACTCAACATGAAAAACCAAAATTCCAAAAGTATAAAACATACAAAAATGCTTACCAAAGAGAGGAAATGTATCACCCTCAGCACCCTCCTCACGCCCTGTGGTGCAACAGATGTCCCTTTCTCCAAAAATGTACTCAATGGGACCGTAACATTGCAACCACACACAAGATGACCTACTGAGAGGAACAATCAAGTTAGTACATTTCAAACATGAAAAAGGTCATTTTATACTCAACATGAAAAACCAAAATTCCAAAAGTATAAAACATACAAAAATGCTTACCAAAGAGAGGAAATGTATCACGCTCAGCACCCTCCTCACGCCCTGTGGTGCAACAGATGTCCCTTTCTCCAAAAATGTACTCAATGGGACCGTAACATTGCAACCACACACAAGATGACCTACTGAGAGGAACAATCAAGTTAGTACATTTCAAACATGAAAAAGGTCATTTTATACTCAACATGAAAAACCAAAATTCCAAAAGTATAAAACATACAAAAATGCTTACCAAAGAGAGGAAATGTATCACCCTCAGCACCCTCCTCACGCCCTGTGGTGCAACAGATGTCCCTTTCTCCAAAAATGTACTCAATGGGACCGTAACATTGCAACCACACACAAGATGACCTACTGAGAGGAACAATCAAGTTAGTACATTTCAAACATGAAAAAGGTCATTTTATACTCAACATGAAAAACCAAAATTCCAAAAGTATAAAACATACAAAAATGCTTACCAAAGAGAGGAAATGTATCACCCTCAGCACCCTCCTCACGCCCTGTGGTGCAACAGATGTCCCTTTCTCCAAAAATGTACTCAATGGGACCGTAACATTGCAACCACACACAAGATGACCTACTGAGAGGAACAATCAAGTTAGTACATTTCAAACATGAAAAAGGTCATTTTATACTCAACATGAAAAACCAAAATTCCAAAAGTATAAAACATACAAAAATGCTTACCAAAGAGAGGAAATGTATCACCCTCAGAACCCTCCTCACGCCCTGTGGTGCAACAGATGTCCCTTTCTCCAAAAATGTACTCAATGGGACCGTAACGTTGCAACCACACACAAGATGACCTACTGAGAGGAACAATCAAGTTAGTACATTTCAAACATGAAAGAGGTCATTTTATACTCAACATGAAAAACCAAAATTCCAAAAGTATAAAACATACAAAGACATCACGCTCAGCACCCTCCTCACGCCCTGTGGTGCAACAGATGTCCCTTTCTCCAAAAATGTACTCAATGGGACCGTAACGTTGCAACCACACACAAGATGACCTACTGAGAGGAACAATCAAGTTAGTACATTTCAAACATGAAAAAGGTCATTTTATACTCAACATGAAAAACCAAAATTCCAAAAGTATAAAACATACAAAAATGCTTACCAAAGAGAGGAAATGTATCACCCTCAGCACCCTCCTCACGCCCTGTGGTGCAACAGATGTCCCTTTCTCCAAAAATGTACTCAATGGGACCGTAACATTGCAACCACACACAAGATGACCTACTGAGAGGAACAATCAAGTTAGTACATTTCAAACATGAAAAAGGTCATTTTATACTCAACATGAAAAACCAAAATTCCAAAAGTATAAAACATACAAAAATGCTTACCAAAGAGAGGAAATGTATCACCCTCAGCACCCTCCTCACGCCCTGTGGTGCAACAGATGTCCCTTTCTCCAAAAATGTACTCAATGGGACCGTAACATTGCAACCACACACAAGATGACCTACTGAGAGGAACAATCAAGTTAGTACATTTCAAACATGAAAAAGGTCATTTTATACTCAACATGAAAAACCAAAATTCCAAAAGTATAAAACATACAAAAATGCTTACCAAAGAGAGGAAATGTATCACCCTCAGCACCCTCCTCACGCCCTGTGGTGCAACAGATGTCCCTTTCTCCAAAAATGTACTCAATGGGACCGTAACATTGCAACCACACACAAGATGACCTACTGAGAGGAACAATCAAGTTAGTACATTTCAAACATGAAAAAGGTCATTTTATACTCAACATGAAAAACCAAAATTCCAAAAGTATAAAACATACAAAAATGCTTACCAAAGAGAGGAAATGTATCACCCTCAGCACCCTCCTCACGCCCTGTGGTGCAACAGATGTCCCTTTCTCCAAAAATGTACTCAATGGGACCGTAACGTTGCAACCACACACAAGATGACCTACTGAGAGGAACAATCAAGTTAGTACATTTCAAACATGAAAGAGGTCATTTTATACTCAACATGAAAAACCAAAATTCCAAAAGTATAAAACATACAAAGACATCACGCTCAGCACCCTCCTCACGCCCTGTGGTGCAACAGATGTCCCTTTCTCCAAAAATGTACTCAATGAGACCGTAACGTTGCAACCACACACAAGATGACCTACTGAGAGGAACAATCAAGTTAGTACATTTCAAACATGAAAAAGGTCATTTTATACTCAACATGAAAAACCAAAATTCCAAAAGTATAAAACATACAAAAATGCTTACCAAAGAGAGGAAATGTATCACCCTCAGCACCCTCCTCACGCCCTGTGGTGCAACAGATGTCCCTTTCTCCAAAAATGTACTCAATGGGACCGTAACATTGCAACCACACACAAGATGACCTACTGAGAGGAACAATCAAGTTAGTACATTTCAAACATGAAAAAGGTCATTTTATACTCAACATGAAAAACCAAAATTCCAAAAGTATAAAACATACAAAAATGCTTACCAAAGAGAGGAAATGTATCACCCTCAGCACCCTCCTCACGCCCTGTGGTGCAACAGATGTCCCTTTCTCCAAAAATGTACTCAATGGGACCGTAACATTGCAACCACACACAAGATGACCTACTGAGAGGAACAATCAAGTTAGTACATTTCAAACATGAAAAAGGTCATTTTATACTCAACATGAAAAACCAAAATTCCAAAAGTATAAAACATACAAAAATGCTTACCAAAGAGAGGAAATGTATCACCCTCAGCACCCTCCTCACGCCCTGTGGTGCAACAGATGTCCCTTTCTCCAAAAATGTACTCAATGGGACCGTAACATTGCAACCACACACAAGATGACCTACTGAGAGGAACAATCAAGTTAGTACATTTCAAACATGAAAAAGGTCATTTTATACTCAACATGAAAAACCAAAATTCCAAAAGTATAAAACATACAAAAATGCTTACCAAAGAGAGGAAATGTATCACCCTCAGCACCCTCCTCACGCCCTGTGGTGCAACAGATGTCCCTTTCTCCAAAAATGTACTCAATGGGACCGTAACATTGCAACCACACACAAGATGACCTACTGAGAGGAACAATCAAGTTAGTACATTTCAAACATGAAAAAGGTCATTTTATACTCAACATGAAAAACCAAAATTCCAAAAGTATAAAACATACAAAAATGCTTACCAAAGAGAGGAAATGTATCACCCTCAGCACCCTCCTCACGCCCTGTGGTGCAACAGATGTCCCTTTCTCCAAAAATGTACTCAATGGGACCGTAACATTGCAACCACACACAAGATGACCTACTGAGAGGAACAATCAAGTTAGTACATTTCAAACATGAAAAAGGTCATTTTATACTCAACATGAAAAACCAAAATTCCAAAAGTATAAAACATACAAAAATGCTTACCAAAGAGAGGAAATGTATCACCCTCAGCACCCTCCTCACGCCCTGTGGTGCAACAGATGTCCCTTTCTCCAAAAATGTACTCAATGGGACCGTAACGTTGCAACCACACACAAGATGACCTGCTGAGAGGAAAAATCAAGTTAGTACATTTCAAACATAAAAAGGTCATTTTATACTCAACATGAAAAACCAAAATTCCAAAAGTATAAAACATACAAAAATGCTTACCAAAGAGAGGAAATGTATCACCCTCAGCACCCTCCTCACGCCCTGTGGTGCAACAGATGTCCCTTTCTCCAAAAATGTACTCAATGGGACCGTAACGTTGCAACCACACACAAGATGACCTGCTGAGAGGAAAAATCAAGTTAGTACATTTCAAACATGAAAAAGGTCATTTTATACTCAACATGAAAAACCAAAATTCCAAAAGTATAAAACATACAAAAATGCTTACCAAAGAGAGGAAATGTATCACCCTCAGCACCCTCCTCACGCCCTGTGGTGCAACAGATGTCCCTTTCTCCAAAAATGTACTCAATGGGACCGTAACGTTGCAACCACACACAAGATGACCTGCTGAGAGGAAAAATCAAGTTAGTACATTTCAAACATGAAAAAGGTCATTTTATACTCAACATGAAAAACCAAAATTCCAAAAGTATAAAACATACAAAAATGCTTACCAAAGAGAGGAAATGTATCACCCTCAGCACCCTCCTCACGCCCTGTGGTGCAACAGATGTCCCTTTCTCCAAAAATGTACTCAATGGGACCGTAACGTTGCAACCACACACAAGATGACCTGCTGAGAGGAAAAATCAAGTTAGTACATTTCAAACATGAAAAAGGTCATTTTATACTCAACATGAAAAACCAAAATTCCAAAAGTATAAAACATACAAAAATGCTTACCAAAGAGAGGAAATGTATCACCCTCAGCACCCTCCTCACGCCCTGTGGTGCAACAGATGTCCCTTTCTCCAAAAATGTACTCAATGGGACCGTAACGTTGCAACCACACACAAGATGACCTGCTGAGAGGAAAAATCAAGTTAGTACATTTCAAACATGAAAAAGGTCATTTTATACTCAACATGAAAAACCAAAATTCCAAAAGTATAAAACATACAAAAATGCTTACCAAAGAGAGGAAATGTATCACCCTCAGCACCCTCCTCACGCCCTGTGGTGCAACAGATGTCCCTTTCTCCAAAAATGTACTCAATGGGACCGTAACGTTGCAACCACACACAAGATGACCTGCTGAGAGGAAAAATCAAGTTAGTACATTTCAAACATAAAAAGGTCATTTTATACTCAACATGAAAAACCAAAATTCCAAAAGTATAAAACATACAAAAATGCTTACCAAAGAGAGGAAATGTATCACCCTCAGCACCCTCCTCACGCCCTGTGGTGCAACAGATGTCCCTTTCTCCAAAAATGTACTCAATGGGACCGTAACATTGCAACCACACACAAGATGACCTGCTGAGAGGAAAAATCAAGTTAGTACATTTCAAACATGAAAAAGGTCATTTTATACTCAACATGAAAAACCAAAATTCCAAAAGTATAAAACATACAAAAATGCTTACCAAAGAGAGGAAATGTATCACCCTCAGCACCCTCCTCACGCCCTGTGGTGCAACAGATGTCCCTTTCTCCAAAAATGTACTCAATGGGACCGTAACATTGCAACCACACACAAGATGACCTGCTGAGAGGAAAAATCAAGTTAGTACATTTCAAACATAAAAAGGTCATTTTATACTCAACATGAAAAACCAAAATTCCAAAAGTATAAAACATACAAAAATGCTTACCAAAGAGAGGAAATGTATCACCCTCAGCACCCTCCTCACGCCCTGTGGTGCAACAGATGTCCCTTTCTCCAAAAATGTACTCAATGGGACCGTAACGTTGCAACCACACACAAGATGACCTGCTGAGAGGAAAAATCAAGTTAGTACATTTCAAACATGAAAAAGGTCATTTTATACTCAACATGAAAAACCAAAATTCCAAAAGTATAAAACATACAAAAATGCTTACCAAAGAGAGGAAATGTATCACCCTCAGCACCCTCCTCACGCCCTGTGGTGCAACAGATGTCCCTTTCTCCAAAAATGTACTCAATGGGACCGTAACATTGCAACCACACACAAGATGACCTACTGAGAGGAACAATCAAGTTAGTACATTTCAAACATGAAAAAGGTCATTTTATACTCAACATGAAAAACCAAAATTCCAAAAGTATAAAACATACAAAAATGCTTACCAAAGAGAGGAAATGTATCACCCTCAGCACCCTCCTCACGCCCTGTGGTGCAACAGATGTCCCTTTCTCCAAAAATGTACTCAATGGGACCGTAACATTGCAACCACACACAAGATGACCTACTGAGAGGAACAATCAAGTTAGTACATTTCAAACATGAAAAAGGTCATTTTATACTCAACATGAAAAACCAAAATTCCAAAAGTATAAAACATACAAAAATGCTTACCAAAGAGAGGAAATGTATCACCCTCAGCACCCTCCTCACGCCCTGTGGTGCAACAGATGTCCCTTTCTCCAAAAATGTACTCAATGGGACCGTAACATTGCAACCACACACAAGATGACCTACTGAGAGGAACAATCAAGTTAGTACATTTCAAACATGAAAAAGGTCATTTTATACTCAACATGAAAAACCAAAATTCCAAAAGTATAAAACATACAAAAATGCTTACCAAAGAGAGGAAATGTATCACCCTCAGCACCCTCCTCACGCCCTGTGGTGCAACAGATGTCCCTTTCTCCAAAAATGTACTCAATGGGACCGTAACGTTGCAACCACACACAAGATGACCTGCTGAGAGGAAAAATCAAGTTAGTACATTTCAAACATAAAAAGGTCATTTTATACTCAACATGAAAAACCAAAATTCCAAAAGTATAAAACATACAAAAATGCTTACCAAAGAGAGGAAATGTATCACCCTCAGCACCCTCCTCACGCCCTGTGGTGCAACAGATGTCCCTTTCTCCAAAAATGTACTCAATGGGACCGTAACGTTGCAACCACACACAAGATGACCTGCTGAGAGGAAAAATCAAGTTAGTACATTTCAAACATAAAAAGGTCATTTTATACTCAACATGAAAAACCAAAATTCCAAAAGTATAAAACATACAAAAATGCTTACCAAAGAGAGGAAATGTATCACCCTCAGCACCCTCCTCACGCCCTGTGGTGCAACAGATGTCCCTTTCTCCAAAAATGTACTCAATGGGACCGTAACGTTGCAACCACACACAAGATGACCTGCTGAGAGGAAAAATCAAGTTAGTACATTTCAAACATGAAAAAGGTCATTTTATACTCAACATGAAAAACCAAAATTCCAAAAGTATAAAACATACAAAAATGCTTACCAAAGAGAGGAAATGTATCACCCTCAGCACCCTCCTCACGCCCTGTGGTGCATCAGATGTCCCTTTCTCCAAAAATGTACTCAATGGGACCGTAACGTTGCAACCACACACAAGATGACCTGCTGAGAGGAAAAATCAAGTTAGTACATTTCAAACATAAAAAGGTCATTTTATACTCAACATGAAAAACCAAAATTCCAAAAGTATAAAACATACAAAAATGCTTACCAAAGAGAGGAAATGTATCACCCTCAGCACCCTCCTCACGCCCTGTGGTGCAACAGATGTCCCTTTCTCCAAAAATGTACTCAATGGGACCGTAACGTTGCAACCACACACAAGATGACCTACTGAGAGGAACAATCAAGTTAGTACATTTCAAACATGAAAAAGGTCATTTTATACTCAACATGAAAAACCAAAATTCCAAAAGTATAAAACATACAAAGACATCACGCTCAGCACCCTCCTCACGCCCTGTGGTGCAACAGATGTCCCTTTCTCCAAAAATGTACTCAATGGGACCGTAACGTTGCAACCACACACAAGATGACCTACTGAGAGGAACAATCAAGTTAGTACATTTCAAACATGAAAAAGGTCATTTTATACTCAACATGAAAAACCAAAATTCCAAAAGTCTAAAACATACAAAGACATCACGCTCAGCACCCTCCTCACGCCCTGTGGTGCAACAGATGTCCCTTTCTCCAAAAATGTACTCAATGGGACCGTAACGTTGCAACCACACACAAGATGACCTGCTGAGAGGAAAAATCAAGTTAGTACATTTCAAACATGAAAAAGGTCATTTTATACTCAACATGAAAAACCAAAATTCCAAAAGTATAAAACATACAAAAATGCTTACCAAAGAGAGGAAATGTATCACCCTCAGCACCCTCCTCACGCCCTGTGGTGCAACAGATGTCCCTTTCTCCAAAAATGTACTCAATGGGACCGTAACGTTGCAACCACACACAAGATGACCTACTGAGAGGAACAATCAAGTTAGTACATTTCAAACATGAAAAAGGTCATTTTATACTCAACATGAAAAACCAAAATTCCAAAAGTATAAAACATACAAAAATGCTTACCAAAGAGAGGAAATGTATCACCCTCAGCACCCTCCTCACGCCCTGTGGTGCAACAGATGTCCCTTTCTCCAAAAATGTACTCAATGGGACCGTAACGTTGCAACCACACACAAGATGACCTACTGAGAGGAACAATCAAGTTAGTACATTTCAAACATGAAAAAGGTCATTTTATACTCAACATGAAAAACCAAAATTCCAAAAGTATAAAACATACAAAAATGCTTACCAAAGAGAGGAAATGTATCACCCTCAGCACCCTCCTCACGCCCTGTGGTGCAACAGATGTCCCTTTCTCCAAAAATGTACTCAATGGGACCGTAACGTTGCAACCACACACAAGATGACCTACTGAGAGGAACAATCAAGTTAGTACATTTCAAACATGAAAAAGGTCATTTTATACTCAACATGAAAAACCAAAATTCCAAAAGTATAAAACATACAAAAATGCTTACCAAAGAGAGGAAATGTATCACCCTCAGCACCCTCCTCACGCCCTGTGGTGCATCAGATGTCCCTTTCTCCAAAAATGTACTCAATGGGACCGTAACGTTGCAACCACACACAAGATGACCTGCTGAGAGGAAAAATCAAGTTAGTACATTTCAAACATAAAAAGGTCATTTTATACTCAACATGAAAAACCAAAATTCCAAAAGTATAAAACATACAAAAATGCTTACCAAAGAGAGGAAATGTATCACCCTCAGCACCCTCCTCACGCCCTGTGGTGCAACAGATGTCCCTTTCTCCAAAAATGTACTCAATGGGACCGTAACGTTGCAACCACACACAAGATGACCTACTGAGAGGAACAATCAAGTTAGTACATTTCAAACATGAAAAAGGTCATTTTATACTCAACATGAAAAACCAAAATTCCAAAAGTATAAAACATACAAAGACATCACGCTCAGCACCCTCCTCACGCCCTGTGGTGCAACAGATGTCCCTTTCTCCAAAAATGTACTCAATGGGACCGTAACGTTGCAACCACACACAAGATGACCTACTGAGAGGAACAATCAAGTTAGTACATTTCAAACATGAAAAAGGTCATTTTATACTCAACATGAAAAACCAAAATTCCAAAAGTATAAAACATACAAAGACATCACGCTCAGCACCCTCCTCACGCCCTGTGGTGCAACAGATGTCCCTTTCTCCAAAAATGTACTCAATGGGACCGTAACGTTGCAACCACACACAAGATGACCTGCTGAGAGGAAAAATCAAGTTAGTACATTTCAAACATGAAAAAGGTCATTTTATACTCAACATGAAAAACCAAAATTCCAAAAGTATAAAACATACAAAAATGCTTACCAAAGAGAGGAAATGTATCACCCTCAGCACCCTCCTCACGCCCTGTGGTGCAACAGATGTCCCTTTCTCCAAAAATGTACTCAATGGGACCGTAACGTTGCAACCACACACAAGATGACCTACTGAGAGGAACAATCAAGTTAGTACATTTCAAACATGAAAAAGGTCATTTTATACTCAACATGAAAAACCAAAATTCCAAAAGTATAAAACATACAAAAATGCTTACCAAAGAGAGGAAATGTATCACCCTCAGCACCCTCCTCACGCCCTGTGGTGCAACAGATGTCCCTTTCTCCAAAAATGTACTCAATGGGACCGTAACGTTGCAACCACACACAAGATGACCTACTGAGAGGAACAATCAAGTTAGTACATTTCAAACATGAAAAAGGTCATTTTATACTCAACATGAAAAACCAAAATTCCAAAAGTATAAAACATACAAAAATGCTTACCAAAGAGAGGAAATGTATCACCCTCAGCACCCTCCTCACGCCCTGTGGTGCAACAGATGTCCCTTTCTCCAAAAATGTACTCAATGAGACCGTAACGTTGCAACCACACACAAGATGACCTACTGAGAGGAACAATCAAGTTAGTACATTTCAAACATGAAAAAAGTCATTTTATACTCAACATGAAAAACCAAAATTCCAAAAGTATAAAACATACAAAGACATCACGCTCAGCACCCTCCTCACGCCCTGTGGTGCAACAGATGTCCCTTTCTCCAAAAATGTACTCAATGAGACCGTAACGTTGCAACCACACACAAGATGACCTACTGAGAGGAACAATCAAGTTAGTACATTTCAAACATGAAAAAAGTCATTTTATACTCAACATGAAAAACCAAAATTCCAAAAGTATAAAACATACAAAAACATCACGCTCAGCACCCTCCTCACGCCCTGTGGTGCAACAGATGTCCCTTTCTCCAAAAATGTACTCAATGGGACCGTAACGTTGCAACCACACACAAGAAGACCTACTGAGAGGAACAATCAAGTTAGTACATTTCAAACATGAAAAAGGTCATTTTATACTCAACATGAAAAACCAAAATTCCAAAAGTATAAAACATACAAAAATGCTTACCAAAGAGAGGAAATGTATCACCCTCAGCACCCTCCTCACGCCCTGTGGTGCAACAGATGTCCCTTTCTCCAAAAATGTACTCAATGAGACCGTAACGTTGCAACCACACACAAGATGACCTACTGAGAGGAACAATCAAGTTAGTACATTTCAAACATGAAAAAAGTCATTTTATACTCAACATGAAAAACCAAAATTCCAAAAGTATAAAACATACAAAGACATCACGCTCAGCACCCTCCTTACGCCCTGTGGTGCAACAGATGTCCCTTTCTCCAAAAATGTACTCAATGGGACCGTAACGTTGCAATCACACACAAGATTACCTGTTGAGAGGAACAATGAAGTTAGTACATTTCAAACATGAAAGAGGTCATTTTATACTCAACATGAAAAACCAAAATTCCAAAAGTATAAAACATACAAAGACATCACGCTCAGCACCCTCCTCACGCCCTGTGGTGCAACAGATGTCCCTTTCTCCAAAAATGTACTCAATGGGACCGTAACGTTGCAACCACACACAAGATTACCTACTGAGAGGAACAATCAAGTTAGTACATTTCAAACATGAAAAAGGTCATTTTATACTCAACATGAAAAACCAAAATTCCAAAAGTATAAAACATACAAAAATGCTTACCAAAGAGAGGAAATGTATCACTCTCAGCACCCTCCTCACGCCCTGTGGTGCAACAGATGTCCCTTTCTCCAAAAATGTACTCAATGGGACCGTAACGTTGCAACCACACACAAGATGACCTACTGAGAGGAACAATCAAGTTAGTACATTTCAAACATGAAAAAGGTCATTTTATACTCAACATGAAAAACCAAAATTCCAAAAGTATAAAACATACAAAAATGCTTACCAAAGAGAGGAAATGTATCACCCTCAGCACCCTCCTCACGCCCTGTGGTGCAACAGATGTCCCTTTCTCCAAAAATGTACTCAATGAGACCGTAACGTTGCAACCACACACAAGATGACCTACTGAGAGGAACAATCAAGTTAGTACATTTCAAACATGAAAAAAGTCATTTTATACTCAACATGAAAAACCAAAATTCCAAAAGTATAAAACATACAAAGACATCACGCTCAGCACCCTCCTCACGCCCTGTGGTGCAACAGATGTCCCTTTCTCCAAAAATGTACTCAATGGGACCGTAACGTTGCAACCACACACAAGATGACCTACTGAGAGGAACAATCAAGTTAGTACATTTCAAACATGAAAAAGGTCATTTTATACTCAACATGAAAAACCAAAATTCCAAAAGTATAAAACATACAAAAATGCTTACCAAAGAGAGGAAATGTATCACCCTCAGCACCCTCCTCACGCCCTGTGGTGCAACAGATGTCCCTTTCTCCAAAAATGTACTCAATGAGACCGTAACGTTGCAACAACACACAAGATGACCTACTGAGAGGAACAATCAAGTTAGTACATTTCAAACATGAAAAAGGTCATTTTATACTCAACATGAAAAACCAAAATTCCAAAAGTATAAAACATACAAAAATGCTTACCAAAGAGAGGAAATGTATCACCCTCAGCACCCTCCTCACGCCCTGTGGTGCAACAGATGTCCCTTTCTCCAAAAATGTACTCAATGAGACCGTAACGTTGCAACAACACACAAGATGACCTACTGAGAGGAACAATCAAGTTAGTACATTTCAAACATGAAAAAGGTCATTTTATACTCAACATGAAAAACCAAAATTCCAAAAGTATAAAACATACAAAAATGCTTACCAAAGAGAGGAAATGTATCACCCTCAGCACCCTCCTCACGCCCTGTGGTGCAACAGATGTCCCTTTCTCCAAAAATGTACTCAATGAGACCGTAACGTTGCAACAACACACAAGATGACCTACTGAGAGGAACAATCAAGTTAGTACATTTCAAACATGAAAAAGGTCATTTTATACTCAACATGAAAAACCAAAATTCCAAAAGTATAAAACATACAAAGACATCACGCTCAGCACCCTCCTCACGCCCTGTGGTGCAACAGATGTCCCTTTCTCCAAAAATGTACTCAATGGGACCGTAACGTTGCAACCACACACAAGATGACCTACTGAGAGGAACAATCAAGTTAGTACATTTCAAACATGAAAAAGGTCATTTTATACTCAACATGAAAAACCAAAATTCCAAAAGTATAAAACATACAAAAATGCTTACCAAAGAGAGGAAATGTATCACCCTCAGCACCCTCCTCACGCCCTGTGGTGCAACAGATGTCCCTTTCTCCAAAAATGTACTCAATGAGACCGTAACGTTGCAACCACACACAAGATGACCTACTGAGAGGAACAATCAAGTTAGTACATTTCAAACATGAAAAAGGTCATTTTATACTCAACATGAAAAACCAAAATTCCAAAAGTATAAAACATACAAAAATGCTTACCAAAGAGAGGAAATGTATCACCCTCAGCACCCTCCTCACGCCCTGTGGTGCAACAGATGTCCCTTTCTCCAAAAATGTACTCAATGAGACCGTAACGTTGCAACCACACACAAGATGACCTACTGAGAGGAACAATCAAGTTAGTACATTTCAAACATGAAAAAAGTCATTTTATACTCAACATGAAAAACCAAAATTCCAAAAGTATAAAACATACAAAGAAATCACGCTCAGCACCCTCCTCACGCCCTGTGGTGCAACAGATGTCCCTTTCTCCAAAAATGTACTCAATGAGACCGTAACGTTGCAACCACACACAAGATGACCTACTGAGAGGAACAATGAAGTTAGTACATTTCAAACATGAAAGAGGTCATTTTATACTCAACATGAAAAACCAAAATTCCAAAAGTATAAAACATACAAAAATGCTTACCAAAGAGAGGAAATGTATCACCCTCAGCACCCTCCTCACGCCCTGTGGTGCAACAGATGTCCCTTTCTCCAAAAATGTACTCAATGAGACCGTAACGTTGCAACCACACACAAGATGACCTACTGAGAGGAACAATCAAGTTAGTACATTTCCAACATGAAAAAAGTCATTTTATACTCAACATGAAAAACCAAAATTCCAAAAGTATAAAACATACAAAGACATCACCCTCAGCACCCTCCTCACGCCCTGTGGTGCAACAGATGTCCCTTTCTCCAAAAATGTACTCAATGAGACCGTAACGTTGCAACCACACACAAGATGACCTACTGAGAGGAACAATCAAGTTAGTACATTTCAAACATGAAAAAAGTCATTTTATACTCAACATGAAAAACCAAAATTCCAAAAGTATAAAACATACAAAGACATCACGCTCAGCACCCTCCTCACGCCCTGTGGTGCAACAGATGTCCCTTTCTCCAAAAATGTACTCAATGGGACCGTAACGTTGCAACCACACACAAGATGACCTACTGAGAGGAACAATGAAGTTAGTACATTTCAAACATGAAAGAGGTCATTTTATACTCAACATGAAAAACCAAAATTCCAAAAGTATAAAACATACAAAAATGCTTACCAAAGAGAGGAAATGTATCACCCTCAGCACCCTCCTCACGCCCTGTGGTGCAACAGATGTCCCTTTCTCCAAAAATGTACTCAATGAGACCGTAACGTTGCAACCACACACAAGATGACCTACTGAGAGGAACAATCAAGTTAGTACATTTCAAACATGAAAAAGGTCATTTTATACTCAACATGAAAAACCAAAATTCCAAAAGTATAAAACATACAAAAATGCTTACCAAAGAGAGGAAATGTATCACCCTCAGCACCCTCCTCACGCCCTGTGGTGCAACAGATGTCCCTTTCTCCAAAAATGTACTCAATGAGACCGTAACGTTGCAACCACACACAAGATGACCTACTGAGAGGAACAATCAAGTTAGTACATTTCAAACATGAAAAAGGTCATTTTATACTCAACATGAAAAACCAAAATTCCAAAAGTATAAAACATACAAAAATGCTTACCAAAGAGAGGAAATGTATCACCCTCAGCACCCTCCTCACGCCCTGTGGTGCAACAGATGTCCCTTTCTCCAAAAATGTACTCAATGAGACCGTAACGTTGCAACCACACACAAGATGACCTACTGAGAGGAACAATCAAGTTAGTACATTTCAAACATGAAAAAAGTCATTTTATACTCAACATGAAAAACCAAAATTCCAATAGTATAAAACATACAAAGACATCACGCTCAGCACCCTCCTCACGCCCTGTGGTGCAACAGATGTCCCTTTCTCCAAAAATGTACTCAATGAGACCGTAACGTTGCAACCACACACAAGATGACCTACTGAGAGGAACAATCAAGTTAGTACATTTCAAACATGAAAAAAGTCATTTTATACTCAACATGAAAAACCAAAATTCCAAAAGTATAAAACATACAAAGACATCACGCTCAGCACCCTCCTCACGCCCTGTGGTGCAACAGATGTCCCTTTCTCCAAAAATGTACTCAATGGGACCGTAACCTTGCAACCACACACAAGATGACCTACTGAGAGGAACAATCAAGTTAGTACATTTCAAACATGAAAAAAGTCATTTTATACTCAACATGAAAAACCAAAATTCCAAAAGTATAAAACATACAAAGACATCACGCTCAGCACCCTCCTCACGCCCTGTGGTGCAACAGATGTCCCTTTCTCCAAAAATGTACTCAATGAGACCGTAACGTTGCAACCACACACAAGATGACCTACTGAGAGGAACAATGAAGTTAGTACATTTCAAACATGAAAGAGGTCATTTTATACTCAACATGAAAAACCAAAATTCCAAAAGTATAAAACATACAAAGACATCACGCTCAGCACCCTCCTCACGCCCTGTGGTGCAACAGATGTCCCTTTCTCCAAAAATGTACTCAATGAGACCGTAACGTTGCAACCACACACAAGATGACCTACTGAGAGGAACAATCAAGTTAGTACATTTCAAACATGAAAGAGGTCATTTTATACTCAACATGAAAAACCAAAATTCCAAAAGTATAAAACATACAAAGACATCACGCTCAGCACCCTCCTCACGCCCTGTGGTGCAACAGATGTCCCTTTCTCCAAAAATGTACTCAATGGGACCGTAACGTTGCAACTACACACAAGATGACCTACTGAGAGGAACAATCAAGTTAGTACATTTCAAACATGAAAAAAGTCATTTTATACTCAACATGAAAAACCAAAATTCCAAAAGTATAAAACATACAAAGACATCACGCTCAGCACCCTCCTCACGCCCTGTGGTGCAACAGATGTCCCTTTCTCCAAAAATGTACTCAATGGGACCGTAACGTTGCAACCACACACAAGATGACCTACTGAGAGGAACAATGAAGTTAGTACATTTCAAACATGAAAAAGGTCATTTTATACTCAACATGAAAAACCAAAATTCCAAAAGTATAAAACATACAAAAATGCTTACCAAAGAGAGGAAATGTATCACCCTCAGCACCCTCCTCACGCCCTGTGGTGCAACAGATGTCCCTTTCTCCAAAAATGTACTCAATGAGACCGTAACGTTGCAACCACACACAAGATGATCTACTGAGAGGAACAATCAAGTTAGTACATTTCAAACATGAAAAAAGTCATTTTATACTCAACATGAAAAACCAAAATTCCAAAAGTATAAAACATACAAAGACATCACGCTCAGCACCCTCCTCACGCCCTGTGGTGCAACAGATGTCCCTTTCTCCAAAAATGTACTCAATGGGACCGTAACGTTGCAACCACACACAAGATGACCTACTGAGAGGAACAATCAAGTTAGTACATTTCAAACATGAAAAAAGTCATTTTATACTCAACATGAAAAACCAAAATTCCAAAAGTATAAAACATACAAAGACATCACGCTCAGCACCCTCCTCACGCCCTGTGGTGCAACAGATTTCCCTTTCTCCAAAAATGTACTCAATGAGACCGTAACGTTGCAACCACACACAAGATGACCTACTGAGAGGAACAATGAAGTTAGTACATTTCAAACATGAAAGAGGTCATTTTATACTCAACATGAAAAACCAAAATTCCAAAAGTATAAAACATACAAAGACATCACGCTCAGCACCCTCCTCACGCCCTGTGGTGCAACAGATGTCCCTTTCTCCAAAAATGTACTCAATGAGACCGTAACGTTGCAACCACACACAAGATGACCTACTGAGAGGAACAATCAAGTTAGTACATTTCAAACATGAAAAAGGTCATTTTATACTCAACATGAAAAACCAAAATTCCAAAAGTATAAAACATACAAAAATGCTTACCAAAGAGAGGAAATGTATCACCCTCAGCACCCTCCTCACGCCCTGTGGTGCAACAGATGTCCCTTTCTCCAAAAATGTACTCAATGAGACCGTAACGTTGCAACCACACACAAGATGACCTACTGAGAGGAACAATCAAGTTAGTACATTTCAAACATGAAAAAAGTCATTTTATACTCAACATGAAAAACCAAAATTCCAAAAGTATAAAACATACAAAGACATCACGCTCAGCACCCTCCTCACGCCCTGTGGTGCAACAGATTTCCCTTTCTCCAAAAATGTACTCAATGAGACCGTAACGTTGCAACCACACACAAGATGACCTACTGAGAGGAACAATGAAGTTAGTACATTTCAAACATGAAAGAGGTCATTTTATACTCAACATGAAAAACCAAAATTCCAAAAGTATAAAACATACAAAGACATCACGCTCAGCACCCTCCTCACGCCCTGTGGTGCAACAGATGTCCCTTTCTCCAAAAATGTACTCAATGAGACCGTAACGTTGCAACCACACACAAGATGACCTACTGAGAGGAACAATCAAGTTAGTACATTTCAAACATGAAAAAGGTCATTTTATACTCAACATGAAAAACCAAAATTCCAAAAGTATAAAACATACAAAAATGCTTACCAAAGAGAGGAAATGTATCACCCTCAGCACCCTCCTCACGCCCTGTGGTGCAACAGATGTCCCTTTCTCCAAAAATGTACTCAATGAGACCGTAACGTTGCAACCACACACAAGATGACCTACTGAGAGGAACAATCAAGTTAGTACATTTCAAACATGAAAAAAGTCATTTTATACTCAACATGAAAAACCAAAATTCCAAAAGTATAAAACATACAAAGACATCACGCTCAGCACCCTCCTCACGCCCTGTGGTGCAACAGATTTCCCTTTCTCCAAAAATGTACTCAATGAGACCGTAACGTTGCAACCACACACAAGATGACCTACTGAGAGGAACAATGAAGTTAGTACATTTCAAACATGAAAGAGGTCATTTTATACTCAACATGAAAAACCAAAATTCCAAAAGTATAAAACATACAAAGACATCACGCTCAGCACCCTCCTCACGCCCTGTGGTGCAACAGATGTCCCTTTCTCCAAAAATGTACTCAATGAGACCGTAACGTTGCAACCACACACAAGATGACCTACTGAGAGGAACAATCAAGTTAGTACATTTCAAACATGAAAAAGGTCATTTTATACTCAACATGAAAAACCAAAATTCCAAAAGTATAAAACATACAAAAATGCTTACCAAAGAGAGGAAATGTATCACCCTCAGCACCCTCCTCACGCCCTGTGGTGCAACAGATGTCCCTTTCTCCAAAAATGTACTCAATGAGACCGTAACGTTGCAACCACACACAAGATGACCTACTGAGAGGAACAATCAAGTTAGTACATTTCAAACATGAAAAAAGTCATTTTATACTCAACATGAAAAACCAAAATTCCAAAAGTATAAAACATACAAAGACATCACGCTCAGCACCCTCCTCACGCCCTGTGGTGCAACAGATGTCCCTTTCTCCAAAAATGTACTCAATGAGACCGTAACGTTGCAACCACACACAAGATGACCTACTGAGAGGAACAATCAAGTTAGTACATTTCAAACATGAAAAAAGTCATTTTATACTCAACATGAAAAACCAAAATTCCAAAAGTATAAAACATACAAAGACATCACGCTCAGCACCCTCCTCACGCCCTGTGGTGCAACAGATGTCCCTTTCTCCAAAAATGTACTCAATGAGACCGTAACGTTGCAACCACACACAAGATGACCTACTGAGAGGAACAATCAAGTTAGTACATTTCAAACATGAAAGAGGTCATTTTATACTCAACATGAAAAACCAAAATTCCAAAAGTATAAAACATACAAAGACATCACGCTCAGCACCCTCCTCATGCCCTGTGGTGCAACAGATGTCCCTTTCTCCAAAAATGTACTCAATGAGACCGTAACGTTGCAACCACACACAAGATGACCTACTGAGAGGAACAATCAAGTTAGTACATTTCAAACATGAAAAAAGTCATTTTATACTCAACATGAAAAACCAAAATTCCAAAAGTATAAAACATACAAAGACATCACGCTCAGCACCCTCCTCACGCCCTGTGGTGCAACAGATGTCCCTTTCTCCAAAAATGTACTCAATGAGACCGTAACGTTGCAACCACACACAAGATGACCTACTGAGAGGAACAATCAAGTTAGTACATTTCAAACATGAAAAAGGTCATTTTATACTCAACATGAAAAACCAAAATTCCAAAAGTATAAAACATACAAAAATGCTTACCAAAGAGAGGAAATGTATCACCCTCAGCACCCTCCTCACGCCCTGTGGTGCAACAGATGTCCCTTTCTCCAAAAATGTACTCAATGAGACCATAACGTTGCAACCACACACAAGATGACCTACTGAGAGGAACAATCAAGTTAGTACATTTCAAACATGAAAAAAGTCATTTTATACTCAACATGAAAAACCAAAATTCCAAAAGTATAAAACATACAAAGACATCACGCTCAGCACCCTCCTCACGCCCTGTGGTGCAACAGATGTCCCTTTCTCCAAAAATGTACTCAATGAGACCGTAACGTTGCAACCACACACAAGATGACCTACTGAGAGGAACAATCAAGTTAGTACATTTCAAACATGAAAAAAGTCATTTTATACTCAACATGAAAAACCAAAATTCCAAAAGTATAAAACATACAAAGACATCACGCTCAGCACCCTCCTCACGCCCTGTGGTGCAACAGATGTCCCTTTCTCCAAAAATGTACTCAATGGGACCGTAACGTTGCAACCACACACAAGATGACCTACTGAGAGGAACAATCAAGTTAGTACATTTCAAACATGAAAAAAGTCATTTTATACTCAACATGAAAAACCAAAATTCCAAAAGTATAAAACATACAAAGACATCACGCTCAGCACCCTCCTCACGCCCTGTGGTGCAACAGATGTCCCTTTCTCCAAAAATGTACTCAATGAGACCGTAACGTTGCAACCACACACAAGATGACCTACTGAGAGGAACAATGAAGTTAGTACATTTCAAACATGAAAGAGGTCATTTTATACTCAACATGAAAAACCAAAATTCCAAAAGTATAAAACATACAAAAATGCTTACCAAAGAGAGGAAATGTATCACCCTCAGCACCCTCCTCACGCCCTGTGGTGCAACAGATGTCCCTTTCTCCAAAAATGTACTCAATGAGACCATAACGTTGCAACCACACACAAGATGACCTACTGAGAGGAACAATCAAGTTAGTACATTTCAAACATGAAAAAAGTCATTTTATACTCAACATGAAAAACCAAAATTCCAAAAGTATAAAACATACAAAAATGCTTACCAAAGAGAGGAAATGTATCACCCTCAGCACCCTCCTCACGCCCTGTGGTGCAACAGATGTCCCTTTCTCCAAAAATGTACTCAATGAGACCGTAACGTTGCAACCACACACAAGATGACCTACTGAGAGGAACAATCAAGTTAGTACATTTCAAACATGAAAAAAGTCATTTTATACTCAACATGAAAAACCAAAATTCCAAAAGTATAAAACATACAAAGACATCACGCTCAGCACCCTCCTCACGCCCTGTGGTGCAACAGATGTCCCTTTCTCCAAAAATGTACTCAATGGGACCGTAACGTTGCAACCACACACAAGATGACCTACTGAGAGGAACAATCAAGTTAGTACATTTCAAACATGAAAGAGGTCATTTTATACTCAACATGAAAAACCAAAATTCCAAAAGTATAAAACATACAAAGACATCACGCTCAGCACCCTCCTCACGCCCTGTGGTGCAACAGATGTCCCTTTCTCCAAAAATGTACTCAATGAGACCGTAACGTTGCAACCACACACAAGATGACCTACTGAGAGGAACAATGAAGTTAGTACATTTCAAACATGAAAGAGGTCATTTTATACTCAACATGAAAAACCAAAATTCCAAAAGTATAAAACATACAAAAATGCTTACCAAAGAGAGGAAATGTATCACCCTCAGCACCCTCCTCACGCCCTGTGGTGCAACAGATGTCCCTTTCTCCAAAAATGTACTCAATGAGACCGTAACGTTGCAACCACACACAAGATGACCTACTGAGAGGAACAATCAAGTTAGTACATTTCAAACATGAAAAAAGTCATTTTATACTCAACATGAAAAACCAAAATTCCAAAAGTATAAAACATACAAAGACATCACGCTCAGCACCCTCCTCACGCCCTGTGGTGCAACAGATGTCCCTTTCTCCAAAAATGTACTCAATGGGACCGTAACGTTGCAACCACACACAAGATGACCTACAGAGAGGAACAATCAAGTTAGTACATTTCAAACATGAAAAAGGTCATTTTATACCCAACATGAAAAACCAAAATTCCAAAAGTATAAAACATACAAAAATGCTTACCAAAGAGAGGAATTGTATCACCCTCAGCACCCTCCTCACGCCCTGTGGTGCAACAGATGTCCCTTTCTCCAAAAATGTACTCAATGAGACCGTAACGTTGCAACCACACACAAGATGACCTACTGAGAGGAACAATCAAGTTAGTACATTTCAAACATGAAAAAAGTCATTTTATACTCAACATGAAAAACCAAAATTCCAAAAGTATAAAACATACAAAGACATCACGCTCAGCACCCTCCTCACGCCCTGTGGTGCAACAGATGTCCCTTTCTCCAAAAATGTACTCAATGGGACCGTAACGTTGCAGCCACACACAAGATGTCCTACTGAGAGGAACAATCAAGTTAGTACATTTCAAACATGAAAAAGGTCATTTTATACTCAACATGAAAAACCAAAATTCCAAAAGTATAAAACATACAAAAATGCTTACCAAAGAGAGGAAATGTATCACCCTCAGCACCCTCCTCACGCCCTGTGGTGCAACAGATGTCCCTTTCTCCAAAAATGTACTCAATGAGACCGTAACGTTGCAACCACACACAAGATGACCTACTGAGAGGAACAATCAAGTTAGTACATTTCAAACATGAAAAAGGTCATTTTATACCCAACATGAAAAACCAAAATTCCAAAAGTATAAAACATACAAAAATGCTTACCAAAGAGAGGAAATGTATCACCCTCAGCACCCTCCTCACGCCCTGTGGTGCAACAGATGTCCCTTTCTCCAAAAATGTACTCAATGAGACCGTAACGTTGCAACCACACACAAGATGACCTACTGAGAGGAACAATCAAGTTAGTACATTTCAAACATGAAAGAGGTCATTTTATACTCAACATGAAAAACCAAAATTCCAAAAGTATAAAACATACAAAGACATCACGCTCAGCACCCTCCTCACGCCCTGTGGTGCAACAGATGTCCCTTTCTCCAAAAATGTACTCAATGGGACCGTAACGTTGCAACCACACACAAGATGTCCTACTGAGAGGAACAATCAAGTTAGTACATTTCAAACATGAAAAAGGTCATTTTATACTCAACATGAAAAACCAAAATTCCAAAAGTATAAAACATACAAAAATGCTTACCAAAGAGAGGAAATGTATCACCCTCAGCACCCTCCTCACGCCCTGTGGTGCAACAGATGTCCCTTTCTCCAAAAATGTACTCAATGAGACCGTAACGTTGCAACCACACACAAGATGACCTACTGAGAGGAACAATCAAGTTAGTACATTTCAAACATGAAAAAAGTCATTTTATACTCAACATGAAAAACCAAAATTCCAAAAGTATAAAACATACAAAGACATCACGCTCAGCACCCTCCTCACGCCCTGTGGTGCAACAGATGTCCCTTTCTCCAAAAATGTACTCAATGGGACCGTAACGTTGCAACCACACACAAGATGACCTACTGAGAGGAACAATCAAGTTAGTACATTTCAAACATGAAAAAAGTCATTTTATACTCAACATGAAAAACCAAAATTCCAAAAGTATAAAACATACAAAGACATCACGCTCAGCACCCTCCTCACGCCCTGTGGTGCAACAGATGTCCCTTTCTCCAAAAATGTACTCAATGGGACCGTAACGTTGCAACCACACACAAGATGACCTACTGAGAGGAACAATCAAGTTAGTACATTTCAAACATGAAAAAGGTCATTTTATACTCAACATGAAAAACCAAAATTCCAAAAGTATAAAACATACAAAGACATCACGCTCAGCACACTCCTCACGCCCTGTGGTGCAACAGATGTCCCTTTCTCCAAAAATGTACTCAATGGGACCGTAACGTTGCAACCACACACAAGATGACCTACTGAGAGGATCAATCAAGTTAGTACATTTCAAACATGAAAAAGGTCATTTTATACTCAACATGAAAAACCAAAATTCCAAAAGTATAAAACATACAAAGACATCACGCTCAGCACCCTCCTCACGCCCTGTGGTGCAACAGATGTCCCTTTCTCCAAAAATGTACTCAATGAGACCGTAACGTTGCAACCACACACAAGATGACCTACTGAGAGGAACAATCAAGTTAGTACATTTCAAACATGAAAGAGGTCATTTTATACTCAACATGAAAAACCAAAATTCCAAAAGTATAAAACATACAAAGACATCACGCTCAGCACCCTCCTCACGCCCTGTGGTGCAACAGATGTCCCTTTCTCCAAAAATGTACTCAATGGGACCGTAACGTTGCAACCACACACAAGATGTCCTACTGAGAGGAACAATCAAGTTAGTACATTTCAAACATGAAAAAGGTCATTTTATACTCAACATGAAAAACCAAAATTCCAAAAGTATAAAACATACAAAAATGCTTACCAAAGAGAGGAAATGTATCACCCTCAGCACCCTCCTCACGCCTTGTGGTGCAACAGATGTCCCTTTCTCCAAAAATGTACTCAATGAGACCGTAACGTTGCAACCACACACAAGATGACCTACTGAGAGGAACAATCAAGTTAGTACATTTCAAACATGAAAAAAGTCATTTTATACTCAACATGAAAAACCAAAATTCCAAAAGTATAAAACATACAAAGACATCACGCTCAGCACCCTCCTCACGCCCTGTGGTGCAACAGATGTCCCTTTCTCCAAAAATGTACTCAATGAGACCGTAACGTTGCAACCACACACAAGATGACCTACAGAGAGGAACAATCAAGTTAGTACATTTCAAACATGAAAAAGGTCATTTTATACCCAACATGAAAAACCAAAATTCCAAAAGTATAAAACATACAAAAATGCTTACCAAAGAGAGGAAATGTATCACCCTCAGCACCCTCCTCACGCCCTGTGGTGCAACAGATGTCCCTTTCTCCAAAAATGTACTCAATGAGACCGTAACGTTGCAACCACACACAAGATGACCTACTGAGAGGAACAATCAAGTTAGTACATTTCAAACATGAAAAAAGTCATTTTATACTCAACATGAAAAACCAAAATTCCAAAAGTATAAAACATACAAAGACATCACGCTCAGCACCCTCCTCACGCCCTGTGGTGCAACAGATGTCCCTTTCTCCAAAAATGTACTCAATGGGACCGTAACGATGCAACCACACACAAGATGACCTACTGAGAGGAACAATCAAGTTAGTACATTTCAAACATGAAAAAAGTCATTTTATACTCAACATGAAAAACCAAAATTCCAAAAGTATAAAACATACAAAGACATCACGCTCAGCACCCTCCTCACGCCCTGTGGTGCAACAGATGTCCCTTTCTCCAAAAATGTACTCAATGGGACCGTAACGTTGCAACCACACACAAGATGACCTACTGAGAGGAACAATCAAGTTAGTACATTTCAAACATGAAAAAGGTCATTTTATACTCAACATGAAAAACCAAAATTCCAAAAGTATAAAACATACAAAGACATCACGCTCAGCACCCTCCTCACGCCCTGTGGTGCAACAGATGTCCCTTTCTCCAAAAATGTACTCAATGGGACCGTAACGTTGCAACCACACACAAGATGACCTACTGAGAGGATCAATCAAGTTAGTACATTTCAAACATGAAAAAGGTCATTTTATACTCAACATGAAAAACCAAAATTCCAAAAGTATAAAACATACAAAGACATCACGCTCAGCACCCTCCTCACGCCCTGTGGTGCAACAGATGTCCCTTTCTCCAAAAATGTACTCAATGGGACCGTAACGTTGCAACCACACACAAGATGACCTACTGAGAGGAACAATCAAGTTAGTACATTTCAAACATGAAAAAAGTCATTTTATACTCAACATGAAAAACCAAAATTCCAAAAGTATAAAACATACAAAGACATCACGGTCAGCACCCTCCTCACGCCCTGTGGTGCAACAGATGTCCCTTTCTCCAAAAATGTACTCAATGGGACCGTAACGTTGCAACCACACACAAGATGACCTACTGAGAGGAACAATCAAGTTAGTACATTTCAAACATGAAAAAAGTCATTTTATACTCAACATGAAAAACCAAAATTCCAAAAGTATAAAACATACAAAGACATCACGCTCAGCACCCTCCTCACGCCCTGTGGTGCAACAGATGTCCCTTTCTCCAAAAATGTACTCAATGGGACCGTAACGTTGCAACCACACACAAGATGACCTACTGAGAGGAACAATCAAGTTAGTACATTTCAAACATGAAAAAGGTCATTTTATACTCAACATGAAAAACCAAAATTCCAAAAGTATAAAACATACAAAGACATCACGCTCAGCACCCTCCTCACGCCCTGTGGTGCAACAGATGTCCCTTTCTCCAAAAATGTACTCAATGGGACCGTAACGTTGCAACCACACACAAGATGACCTACTGAGAGGAACAATCAAGTTAGTACATTTCAAACATGAAAAAGGTCATTTTATACTCAACATGAAAAACCAAAATTCCAAAAGTATAAAACATACAAAGACATCACGCTCAGCACCCTCCTCACGCCCTGTGGTGCAACAGATGTCCCTTTCTCCAAAAATGTACTCAATGAGACCGTAACGTTGCAACCACACACAAGATGACCTGCTGAGAGGACAAATCAGGTTAGTACATTTCAAACATGAAAAAGGTCATTTTATACTCAACATGAAAAACCAAAGTTCCAAAAGTATAAAACATACAAAGACATCACGCTCAGCACCCTCCTCACGCCCTGTGGTGCAACAGATGTCCCTTTCTCCAAAAATGTACTCAATGGGACCGTAACGTTGCAACCGCACACAAGATGACCTACTGAGAGGAACAATCAAGTTAGTACATTTCAAACATGAAAAAAGTCATTTTATACTCAACATGAAAAACCAAAATTCCAAAAGTATAAAACATACAAAGACATCACGCTCAGCACCCTCCTCACGCCCTGTGGTGCAACAGATGTCCCTTTCTCCAAAAATGTACTCAATGGGACCGTAACGTTGCAACCACACACAAGATGACCTACTGAGAGGAACAATCAAGTTAGTACATTTCAAACATGAAAAAAGTCATTTTATACTCAACATGAAAAACCAAAATTCCAAAAGTATAAAACATACAAAGACATCACGCTCAGCACCCTCCTCACGCCCTGAGGTGCAACAGATGTCCCTTTCTCCAAAAATGTACTCAATGGGACCGTAACGTTGCAACCACACACAAGATGACCTACTGAGAGGAACAATCAAGTTAGTACATTTCAAACATGAAAAAAGTCATTTTATACTCAACATGAAAAACCAAAATTCCAAAAGTATAAAACATACAAAGACATCACGCTCAGCACCCTCCTCACGCCCTGTGGTGCAACAGATGTCCCTTTCTCCAAAAATGTACTTAATGGGACCGTAACGTTGCAACCACACACAAGATGACCTACTGAGAGGAACAATCAAGTTAGTACATTTCAAACATGAAAAAAGTCATTTTATACTCAACATGAAAAACCAAAATTCCAAAAGTATAAAACATACAAAGACATCACGCTCAGCACCCTCCTTACGCCCTGTGGTGCAACAGATGTCCCTTTCTCCAAAAATGTACTCAATGGGTCCGTAACGTTGCAATCACACACAAGATTACCTGTTGAGAGGAACAATGAAGTTAGTACATTTCAAACATGAAAGAGGTCATTTTATACTCAACATGAAAAACCAAAATTCCAAAAGTATAAAACATACAAAAATGCTTACCAAAGAGAGGAAATGTATCACCCTCAGCACCCTCCTCACGCCCTGTGGTGCAACAGATGTCCCTTTCTCCAAAAATGTACTCAATGAGACCGTAACGTTGCAACCACACACAAGATGACCTACTGAGAGGAACAATCAAGTTAGTACATTTCAAACATGAAAAAAGTCATTTTATACTCAACATGAAAAACCAAAATTCCAAAAGTATAAAACATACAAAGACATCACGCTCAGCACCCTCCTCACGCCCTGTGGTGCAACAGATGTCCCTTTCTCCAAAAATGTACTCTATGGGACCGTAACGTTGCAACCACACACAAGATGACCTACTGAGAGGAACAATCAAGTTAGTACATTTCAAACATGAAAAAGGTCATTTTATACTCAACATGAAAAACCAAAATTCCAAAAGTATAAAACATACAAAAATGCTTACCAAAGAGAGGAAATGTATCACCCTCAGCACCCTCCTCACGCCCTGTGGTGCAACAGATGTCCCTTTCTCCAAAAATGTACTCAATGAGACCGTAATGTTGCAACCACACACAAGATGACCTACTGAGAGGAACAATCAAGTTAGTACATTTCAAACATGAAAAAGGTCATTTTATACTCAACATGAAAAACCAAAATTCCAAAAGTATAAAACATACAAAAATGCTTACCAAAGAGAGGAAATGTATCACGCTCAGCACCCTCCTCCCGCCCTGTGGTGAAACAGATGTCCCTTTCTCCAAAAATGTACTCAATGAGACCGTAACGTTGCAACCACACACAAGATGACCTACTGAGAGGAACAATCAAGTTAGTACATTTCAAACATGAAAGAGGTCATTTTATACTCAACATGAAAAACCAAAATTCCAAAAGTATAAAACATACAAAAATGCTTACCAAAGAGAGGAAATGTATCACCCTCAGCACCCTCCTCACGCCCTGTGGTGCAACAGATGTCCCTTTCTCCAAAAATGTACTCTATGGGACCGTAACGTTGCAACCACACACAAGATGACCTACTGAGAGGAACAATCAAGTTAGTACATTTCAAACATGAAAAAAGTCATTTTATACTCAACATGAAAAACCAAAATTCCAAAAGTATAAAACATACAAAGACATCACGCTCAGCACCCTCCTCACGCCCTGTGGTGCAACAGATGTCCCTTTCTCCAAAAATGTACTCTATGGGACCGTAACGTTGCAACCACACACAAGATGACCTACTGAGAGGAACAATCAAGTTAGTACATTTCAAACATGAAAAAGGTCATTTTATACTCAACATGAAAAACCAAAATTCCAAAAGTATAAAACATACAAAAATGCTTACCAAAGAGAGGAAATGTATCACGCTCAGCACCCTCCTCACGCCCTGTGGTGCAACAGATGTCCCTTTCTCCAAAAATGTACTCAATGGGACCGTAACGTTGCAACCACACACAAGATGACCTACTGAGAGGAACAATCAAGTTAGTACATTTCAAACATGAAAAAGGTCATTTTATACTCAACATGAAAAACCAAAATTCCAAAAGTATAAAACATACAAAAATGCTTACCAAAGAGAGGAAATGTATCACGCTCAGCACCCTCCTCACGCCCTGTGGTGCAACAGATGTCCCTTTCTCCAAAAATGTACTCAATGGGACCGTAACGTTGCAACCACACACAAGATGACCTACTGAGAGGAACAATCAAGTTAGTACATTTCAAACATGAAAAAGGTCATTTTATACTCAACATGAAAAACCAAAATTCCAAAAGTATAAAACATACAAAAATGCTTACCAAAGAGAGGAAATGTATCACGCTCAGCACCCTCCTCCCGCCCTGTGGTGAAACAGATGTCCCTTTCTCCAAAAATGTACTCAATGAGACCGTAACGTTGCAACCACACACAAGATGACCTACTGAGAGGAACAATCAAGTTAGTACATTTCAAACATGAAAAAAGTCATTTTATACTCAACATGAAAAACCAAAATTCCAAAAGTATAAAACATACAAAGACATCACGCTCAGCACCCTCCTCACGCCCTGTGGTGCAACAGATGTCCCTTTCTCCAAAAATGTACTCAATGGGACCGTAACGTTGCAACCACACACAAGATGACCTACTGAGAGGAACAATGAAGTTAGTACATTTCAAACATGTAAGAGGTCATTTTATACTCAACATGAAAAACCAAAATTCCAAAAGTATAAAACATACAAAAATGCTTACCAAAGAGAGGAAATGTATCACCCTCAGCACCCTCCTCACGCCCTGTGGTGCAACAGATGTCCCTTTCTCCAAAAATGTACTCAATGAGACCGTAACGTTGCAACCACACACAAGATGACCTACTGAGAGGAACAATGAAGTTAGTACATTTCAAACATGAAAAAGGTCATTTTATACTCAACATGAAAAACCAAAATTCCAAAAGTATAAAACAATCAAAGACATCACGCTCAGCACCCTCCTCACGCCCTGTGGTGCAACAGATGTCCCTTTCTCCAAAAATGTACTCAATGGGACCGTAACGTTGCAACCACACACAAGATGACCTACTGAGAGGAACAATCAAGTTAGTACATTTCAAACATGAAAAAAGTCATTTTATACTCAACATGAAAAACCAAAATTCCAAAAGTATAAAACATACAAAGACATCACGCTCAGCACCCTCCTCACGCCCTGTGGTGCAACAGATGTCCCTTTCTCCAAAAATGTACTCAATGGGACCGTAACGTTGCAACCACACACAAGATGACCTACTGAGAGGAACAATCAAGTTAGTACATTTCAAACATGAAAAAAGTCATTTTATACTCAACATGAAAAACCAAAATTCCAAAAGTATAAAACATACAAAGACATCACGCTCAGCACCCTCCTCACGCCCTGTGGTGCAACAGATGTCCCTTTCTCCAAAAATGTACTCAATGGGACCGTAACGTTGCAACCACACACAAGATGACCTACTGAGAGGAACAATCAAGTTAGTACATTTCAAACATGAAAAAGGTCATTTTATACTCAACATGAAAAACCAAAATTCCAAAAGTATAAAACATACAAAGACATCACGCTCAGCACCCTCCTCACGCCCTGTGGTGCAACAGATGTCCCTTTCTCCAAAAATGTACTCAATGGGACCGTAACGTTGCAACCACACACAAGATGACCTACTGAGAGGAACAATCAAGTTAGTACATTTCAAACATGAAAAAGGTCATTTTATACTCAACATGAAAAACCAAAATTCCAAAAGTATAAAACATACAAAGCCATCACGCTCAGCACCCTCCTCACGCCCTGTGGTGCAACAGATGTCCCTTTCTCCAAAAATGTACTCAATGGGACCGTAACGTTGCAACCACACACAAGATGACCTACTGAGAGGAACAATCAAGTTAGTACATTTCAAACATGAAAAAAGTCATTTTATACTCAACATGAAAAACCAAAATTCCAAAAGTATAAAACTTACAAAGACATCACGCTCAGCACCCTCCTCACGCCCTGTGGTGCAACAGATGTCCCTTTCTCCAAAAATGTACTCAATGGGACCGTAACGTTGCAACCACACACAAGATGACCTACTGAGAGGAACAATCAAGTTAGTACATTTCAAACATGAAAAAAGTCATTTTATACTCAACATGAAAAACCAAAATTCCAAAAGTATAAAACATACAAAGACATCACGCTCAGCACCCTCCTCACGCCCTGTGGTGCAACAGATGTCCCTTTCTCCAAAAATGTACTCAATGGGACCGTAACGTTGCAACCACACACAAGATGACCTACTGAGAGGAACAATCAAGTTAGTACATTTCAAACATGATAAAAGTCATTTTATACTCAACATGAAAAACCAAAATTCCAAAAGTATAAAACATACAAAGACATCACGCTCAGCACCCTCCTTACGCCCTGTGGTGCAACAGATGTCCCTTTCTCCAAAAATGTACTCAATGGGACCGTAACGTTGCAATCACACACAAGATTACCTGTTGAGAGGAACAATGAAGTTAGTACATTTCAAACATGAAAGAGGTCATTTTATACTCAACATGAAAAACCAAAATTCCAAAAGTATAAAACATACAAAAATGCTTACCAAAGAGAGGAAATGTATCACCCTCAGCACCCTCCTCACGCCCTGTGGTGCAACAGATGTCCCTTTCTCCAAAAATGTACTCAATGAGACCGTAACGTTGCAACCACACACAAGATGACCTGCTGAGAGGAAAAATCAGGTTAGTACATTTCAAACATGAAAAAGGTCATTTTATACTCAACATGAAAAACCAAAATTCCAAAAGTATAAAACATACAAAGACATCACGCTCAGCACCCTCCTCACGCCCTGTGGTGCAACAGATGTCCCTTTCTCCAAAAATGTACTCAATGGGACCGTAACGTTGCAACCACACACAAGATGACCTACTGAGAGGAACAATCAAGTTAGTACATTTCAAACATGAAAAAAGTCATTTTATACTCAACATGAAAAACCAAAATTCCAAAAGTATAAAACATACAAAGACATCACGCTCAGCACCCTCCTCACGCCCTGTGGTGCAACAGATGTCCCTTTCTCCAAAAATGTACTCAATGGGACCGTAACGTTGCAACCACACACAAGATGACCTACTGAGAGGAACAATCAAGTTAGTACATTTCAAACATGAAAAAAGTCATTTTATACTCAACATGAAAAACCAAAATTCCAAAAGTATAAAACATACAAAGACATCACGCTCAGCACCCTCCTTACGCCCTGTGGTGCAACAGATGTCCCTTTCTCCAAAAATGTACTCAATGGGACCGTAACGTTGCAATCACACACAAGATTACCTGTTGAGAGGAACAATGAAGTTAGTACATTTCAAACATGAAAGAGGTCATTTTATACTCAACATGAAAAACCAAAATTCCAAAAGTATAAAACATACAAAAATGCTTACCAAAGAGAGGAAATGTATCACCCTCAGCACCCTCCTCACGCCCTGTGGTGCAACAGATGTCCCTTTCTCCAAAAATGTACTCAATGAGACCGTAACGTTGCAACCACACACAAGATGACCTGCTGAGAGGAAAAATCAGGTTAGTACATTTCAAACATGAAAAAGGTCATTTTATACTCAACATGAAAAACCAAAATTCCAAAAGTATAAAACATACAAAGACATCACGCTCAGCACCCTCCTCACGCCCTGTGGTGCAACAGATGTCCCTTTCTCCAAAAATGTACTCAATGGGACCGTAACGTTGCAACCACACACAAGATGACCTACTGAGAGGAACAATCAAGTTAGTACATTTCAAACATGAAAAAAGTCATTTTATACTCAACATGAAAAACCAAAATTCCAAAAGTATAAAACATACAAAGACATCACGCTCAGCACCCTCCTCACGCCCTGTGGTGCAACAGATGTCCCTTTCTCCAAAAATGTACTCAATGGGACCGTAACGTTGCAACCACACACAAGATGACCTACTGAGAGGAACAATCAAGTTAGTACATTTCAAACATGAAAAAAGTCATTTTATACTCAACATGAAAAACCAAAATTCCAAAAGTATAAAACATACAAAGACATCACGCTCAGCACCCTCCTTACGCCCTGTGGTGCAACAGATGTCCCTTTCTCCAAAAATGTACTCAATGGGACCGTAACGTTGCAATCACACACAAGATTACCTGTTGAGAGGAACAATGAAGTTAGTACATTTCAAACATGAAAGAGGTCATTTTATACTCAACATGAAAAACCAAAATTCCAAAAGTATAAAACATACAAAAATGCTTACCAAAGAGAGGAAATGTATCACCCTCAGCACCCTCCTCACGCCCTGTGGTGCAACAGATGTCCCTTTCTCCAAAAATGTACTCAATGAGACCGTAACGTTGCAACCACACACAAGATGACCTGCTGAGAGGAAAAATCAGGTTAGTACATTTCAAACATGAAAAAGGTCATTTTATACTCAACATGAAAAACCAAAATTCCAAAAGTATAAAACATACAAAGACATCACGCTCAGCACCCTCCTCACGCCCTGTGGTGCAACAGATGTCCCTTTCTCCAAAAATGTACTCAATGGGACCGTAACGTTGCAACCACACACAAGATGACCTACTGAGAGGAACAATCAAGTTAGTACATTTCAAACATGAAAAAAGTCATTTTATACTCAACATGAAAAACCAAAATTCCAAAAGTATAAAACATACAAAGACATCACGCTCAGCACCCTCCTTACGCCCTGTGGTGCAACAGATGTCCCTTTCTCCAAAAATGTACTCAATGGGACCGTAACGTTGCAATCACACACAAGATTACCTGTTGAGAGGAACAATGAAGTTAGTACATTTCAAACATGAAAGAGGTCATTTTATACTCAACATGAAAAACCAAAATTCCAAAAGTATAAAACATACAAAAATGCTTACCAAAGAGAGGAAATGTATCACCCTCAGCACCCTCCTCACGCCCTGTGGTGCAACAGATGTCCCTTTCTCCAAAAATGTACTCAATGGGACCGTAACATTGCAACCACACACAAGATGACCTGCTGAGAGGAAAAATCAGGTTAGTACATTTCAAACATGAAAAAGGTCATTTTATACTCAACATGAAAAACCAAAATTCCAAAAGTATAAAACATACAAAGACATCACGCTCAGCACCCTCCTTACGCCCTGTGGTGCAACAGATGTCCCTTTCTCCAAAAATGTACTCAATGGGGCCGTAACATTGCAACCACACACAAGATGACCTGCTGAGAGGAAAAATCAGGTTAGTACATTTCAAACATGAAAAAGGTCATTTTATACTCAACATGAAAAACCAAAATTCCAAAAGTATAAAACATACAAAGACATCACGCTCAGCACCCTCCTCACGCCCTGTGGTGCAACAGATGTCCCTTTCTCCAAAAATGTACTCAATGGGACCGTAACGTTGCAACCACACACAAGATGACCTACTGAGAGGAACAATCAAGTTAGTACATTTCAAACATGAAAAAAGTCATTTTATACTCAACATGAAAAACCAAAATTCCAAAAGTATAAAACATACAAAGACATCACGCTCAGCACCCTCCTTACGCCCTGTGGTGCAACAGATGTCCCTTTCTCCAAAAATGTACTCAATGGGACCGTAACGTTGCAATCACACACAAGATTACCTGTTGAGAGGAACAATGAAGTTAGTACATTTCAAACATGAAAGAGGTCATTTTATACTCAACATGAAAAACCAAAATTCCAAAAGTATAAAACATACAAAGACATCACGCTCAGCACCCTCCTCACGCCCTGTGGTGCAACAGATGTCCCTTTCTCCAAAAATGTACTCAATGGGACCGTAACGTTGCAACCACACACAAGATGACCTACTGAGAGGAACAATCAAGTTAGTACATTTCAAACATGAAAAAAGTCATTTTATACTCAACATGAAAAACCAAAATTCCAAAAGTATAAAACATACAAAGACATCACGCTCAGCACCCTCCTTACGCCCTGTGGTGCAACAGATGTCCCTTTCTCCAAAAATGTACTCAATGGGACCGTAACGTTGCAATCACACACAAGATTACCTGTTGAGAGGAACAATGAAGTTAGTACATTTCAAACATGAAAGAGGTCATTTTATACTCAACATGAAAAACCAAAATTCCAAAAGTATAAAACATACAAAAATGCTTACCAAAGAGAGGAAATGTATCACCCTCAGCACCCTCCTCACGCCCTGTGGTGCAACAGATGTCCCTTTCTCCAAAAATGTACTCAATGAGACCGTAACGTTGCAACCACACACAAGATGACCTGCTGAGAGGAAAAATCAGGTTAGTACATTTCAAACATGAAAAAGGTCATTTTATACTCAACATGAAAAACCAAAATTCCAAAAGTATAAAACATACAAAGACATCACGCTCAGCACCCTCCTCACGCCCTGTGGTGCAACAGATGTCCCTTTCTCCAAAAATGTACTCAATGGGACCGTAACGTTGCAACCACACACAAGATGACCTACTGAGAGGAACAATCAAGTTAGTACATTTCAAACATGAAAAAAGTCATTTTATACTCAACATGAAAAACCAAAATTCCAAAAGTATAAAACATACAAAGACATCACGCTCAGCACCCTCCTTACGCCCTGTGGTGCAACAGATGTCCCTTTCTCCAAAAATGTACTCAATGGGACCATAACGTTGCAATCACACACAAGATTACCTGTTGAGAGGAACAATGAAGTTAGTACATTTCAAACATGAAAGAGGTCATTTTATACTCAACATGAAAAACCAAAATTCCAAAAGTATAAAACATACAAAAATGCTTACCAAAGAGAGGAAATGTATCACCCTCAGCACCCTCCTCACGCCCTGTGGTGCAACAGATGTCCCTTTCTCCAAAAATGTACTCAATGGGACCGTAACATTGCAACCACACACAAGATGACCTGCTGAGAGGAAAAATCAGGTTAGTACATTTCAAACATGAAAAAGGTCATTTTATACTCAACATGAAAAACCAAAATTCCAAAAGTATAAAACATACAAAGACATCACGCTCAGCACCCTCCTTACGCCCTGTGGTGCAACAGATGTCCCTTTCTCCAAAAATGTACTCAATGGGGCCGTAACATTGCAACCACACACAAGATGACCTGCTGAGAGGAAAAATCAGGTTAGTACATTTCAAACATGAAAAAGGTCATTTTATACTCAACATGAAAAACCAAAATTCCAAAAGTATAAAACATACAAAGACATCACGCTCAGCACCCTCCTCACGCCCTGTGGTGCAACAGATGTCCCTTTCTCCAAAAATGTACTCAATGGGACCGTAACGTTGCAACCACACACAAGATGACCTACTGAGAGGAACAATCAAGTTAGTACATTTCAAACATGAAAAAAGTCATTTTATACTCAACATGAAAAACCAAAATTCCAAAAGTATAAAACATACAAAGACATCACGCTCAGCACCCTCCTTACGCCCTGTGGTGCAACAGATGTCCCTTTCTCCAAAAATGTACTCAATGGGACCGTAACGTTGCAATCACACACAAGATTACCTGTTGAGAGGAACAATGAAGTTAGTACATTTCAAACATGAAAGAGGTCATTTTATACTCAACATGAAAAACCAAAATTCCAAAAGTATAAAACATACAAAAATGCTTACCAAAGAGAGGAAATGTATCACCCTCAGCACCCTCCTCACGCCCTGTGGTGCAACAGATGTCCCTTTCTCCAAAAATGTACTCAATGGGACCGTAACATTGCAACCACACACAAGATGACCTGCTGAGAGGAAAAATCAGGTTAGTACATTTCAAACATGAAAAAGGTCATTTTATACTCAACATGAAAAACCAAAATTCCAAAAGTATAAAACATACAAAGACATCACGCTCAGCACCCTCCTTACGCCCTGTGGTGCAACAGATGTCCCTTTCTCCAAAAATGTACTCAATGGGGCCGTAACATTGCAACCACACACAAGATGACCTGCTGAGAGGAAAAATCAGGTTAGTACATTTCAAACATGAAAAAGGTCATTTTATACTCAACATGAAAAACCAAGATTCCAAAAGTATAAAACATACAAAAATGCTTACCAAAGTGAGGAAATGTTCACGCTCAGCACCCTCCTCACGCCCTGTGGTGCAACAGATGTCCCTTTCTCCAAAAATGTACTCAATGGGACCGTAACGTTGCAACCACACACAAGATGACCTGCTGAGAGGAAAAATCAAGTTAGTACATTTCAAACATGAAAAAGGTCATTTTATACTCAACATGAAAAACCAAAATTCCAAAAGTATAAAACATACAAAAATGCTTACCAAAGAGAGAAAATGTATCACGCTCAGCACCCTCCTCCCGACCTGTGGTGCAACAGATGTCCCTTTCTCCAAAAATGTACTCAATGGGACCGTAACGTTGCAACCACACACAAGATGACCTACTGAGAGGAACAATCAAGTTAGTACATTTCAAACATGAAAAAAGTCATTTTATACTCAACATGAAAGACCAAAATTCCAAAAGTATAAAACATACAAAAATGCTTACCAAAGAGAGGAAATGTATCACCCTCAGCACCCTCCTCACGCCCTGTGGTGCAACAGATGTCCCTTTCTCCAAAAATGTACTCAATGAGACCGTAACGTTGCAACCACACACAAGATGACCTACTGAGAGGAACAATGAAGTTAGTACATTTCAAACATGAAAAAGGTCATTTTATACTCAACATGAAAAACCAAAATTCCAAAAGTATAAAACATACAAAGACATCACGCTCAGCACCCTCCTCACGCCCTGTGGTGCAACAGATGTCCCTTTCTCCAAAAATGTACTCAATGGGACCGTAACGTTGCAACCACACACAAGATGACCTACTGAGAGGAACAATCAAGTTAGTACATTTCAAACATGAAAAAAGTCATTTTATACTCAACATGAAAAACCAAAATTCCAAAAGTATAAAACATACAAAGACATCACGCTCAGCACCCTCCTCACGCCCTGTGGTGCAACAGATGTCCCTTTCTCCAAAAATGTACTCAATGGGACCGTAACGTTGCAACCACACACAAGATGACCTACTGAGAGGAACAATCAAGTTAGTACATTTCAAACATGAAAAAAGTCATTTTATACTCAACATGAAAAACCAAAATTCCAAAAGTATAAAACATACAAAGACATCACGCTCAGCACCCTCCTCACGCCCTGTGGTGCAACAGATGTCCCTTTCTCCAAAAATGTACTCAATGGGACCGTAACGTTGCAACCACACACAAGATGACCTACTGAGAGGAACAATCAAGTTAGTACATTTCAAACATGAAAAAGGTCATTTTATACTCAACATGAAAAACCAAAATTCCAAAAGTATAAAACATACAAAGACATCACGCTCAGCACCCTCCTCACGCCCTGTGGTGCAACAGATGTCCCTTTCTCCAAAAATGTACTCAATGGGACCGTAACGTTGCAACCACACACAAGATGACCTACTGAGAGGAACAATCAAGTTAGTACATTTCAAACATGAAAAAGGTCATTTTATACTCAACATGAAAAACCAAAATTCCAAAAGTATAAAACATACAAAGCCATCACGCTCAGCACCCTCCTCACGCCCTGTGGTGCAACAGATGTCCCTTTCTCCAAAAATGTACTCAATGGGACCGTAACGTTGCAACCACACACAAGATGACCTACTGAGAGGAACAATCAAGTTAGTACATTTCAAACATGAAAAAAGTCATTTTATACTCAACATGAAAAACCAAAATTCCAAAAGTATAAAACTTACAAAGACATCACGCTCAGCACCCTCCTCACGCCCTGTGGTGCAACAGATGTCCCTTTCTCCAAAAATGTACTCAATGGGACCGTAACGTTGCAACCACACACAAGATGACCTACTGAGAGGAACAATCAAGTTAGTACATTTCAAACATGAAAAAAGTCATTTTATACTCAACATGAAAAACCAAAATTCCAAAAGTATAAAACATACAAAGACATCACGCTCAGCACCCTCCTCACGCCCTGTGGTGCAACAGATGTCCCTTTCTCCAAAAATGTACTCAATGGGACCGTAACGTTGCAACCACACACAAGATGACCTACTGAGAGGAACAATCAAGTTAGTACATTTCAAACATGAAAAAAGTCATTTTATACTCAACATGAAAAACCAAAATTCCAAAAGTATAAAACATACAAAGACATCACGCTCAGCACCCTCCTTACGCCCTGTGGTGCAACAGATGTCCCTTTCTCCAAAAATGTACTCAATGGGACCGTAACGTTGCAATCACACACAAGATTACCTGTTGAGAGGAACAATGAAGTTAGTACATTTCAAACATGAAAGAGGTCATTTTATACTCAACATGAAAAACCAAAATTCCAAAAGTATAAAACATACAAAAATGCTTACCAAAGAGAGGAAATGTATCACCCTCAGCACCCTCCTCATGCCCTGTGGTGCAACAGATGTCCCTTTCTCCAAAAATGTACTCAATGGGACCGTAACATTGCAACCACACACAAGATGACCTGCTGAGAGGAAAAATCAGGTTAGTACATTTCAAACATGAAAAAGGTCATTTTATACTCAACATGAAAAACCAAAATTCCAAAAGTATAAAACATACAAAGACATCACGCTCAGCACCCTCCTCACGCCCTGTGGTGCAACAGATGTCCCTTTCTCCAAAAATGTACTCAATGGGACCGTAACGTTGCAACCACACACAAGATGACCTACTGAGAGGAACAATCAAGTTAGTACATTTCAAACATGAAAAAAGTCATTTTATACTCAACATGAAAAACCAAAATTCCAAAAGTATAAAACATACAAAGACATCACGCACAGCACCCTCCTCACGCCCTGTGGTGCAACAGATGTCCCTTTCTCCAAAAATGTACTCAATGGGACCGTAACGTTGCAACCACACACAAGATGACCTGTTGAGAGGAACAATGAAGTTAGTACATTTCAAACATGAAAGAGGTCATTTTATACTCAACATGAAAAACCAAAATTCCAAAAGTATAAAACATACAAAAATGCTTACCAAAGAGAGGAAATGTATCACCCTCAGCACCCTCCTCACGCCCTGTGGTGCAACAGATGTCCCTTTCTCCAAAAATGTACTCAATGGGACCGTAACGTTGCAATCACACACAAGATTACCTGTTGAGAGGAACAATGAAGTTAGTACATTTCAAACATGAAAGAGGTCATTTTATACTCAACATGAAAAACCAAAATTCCAAAAGTATAAAACATACAAAAATGCTTACCAAAGAGAGGAAATGTATCACCCTCAGCACCCTCCTCACGCCCTGTGGTGCAACAGATGTCCCTTTCTCCAAAAATGTACTCAATGGGACCGTAACATTGCAACCACACACAAGATGACCTGCTGAGAGGAAAAATCAGGTTAGTACATTTCAAACATGAAAAAGGTCATTTTATACTCAACATGAAAAACCAAAATTCCAAAAGTATAAAACATACAAAGACATCACGCTCAGCACCCTCCTCACGCCCTGTGGTGCAACAGATGTCCCTTTCTCCAAAAATGTACTCAATGGGACCGTAACGTTGCAACCACACACAAGATGACCTACTGAGAGGAACAATCAAGTTAGTACATTTCAAACATGAAAAAAGTCATTTTATACTCAACATGAAAAACCAAAATTCCAAAAGTATAAAACATACAAAGACATCACGCTCAGCACCCTCCTCACGCCCTGTGGTGCAACAGATGTCCCTTTCTCCAAAAATGTACTCAATGGGACCGTAACGTTGCAATCACACACAAGATTACCTGTTGAGAGGAACAATGAAGTTAGTACATTTCAAACATGAAAGAGGTCATTTTATACTCAACATGAAAAACCAAAATTCCAAAAGTATAAAACATACAAAAATGCTTACCAAAGAGAGGAAATGTATCACCCTCAGCACCCTCCTCACGCCCTGTGGTGCAACAGATGTCCCTTTCTCCAAAAATGTACTCAATGAGACCGTAACGTTGCAACCACACACAAGATGACCTGCTGAGAGGAAAAATCAGGTTAGTACATTTCAAACATGAAAAAGGTCATTTTATACTCAACATGAAAAACCAAAATTCCAAAAGTATAAAACATACAAAGACATCACGCTCAGCACCCTCCTCACGCCCTGTGGTGCAACAGATGTCCCTTTCTCCAAAAATGTACTCAATGGGACCGTAACGTTGCAACCACACACAAGATGACCTACTGAGAGGAACAATCAAGTTAGTACATTTCAAACATGAAAAAAGTCATTTTATACTCAACATGAAAAACCAAAATTCCAAAAGTATAAAACATACAAAGACATCACGCTCAGCACCCTCCTCACGCCCTGTGGTGCAACAGATGTCCCTTTCTCCAAAAATGTACTCAATGGGACCGTAACGTTGCAACCACACACAAGATGACCTACTGAGAGGAACAATCAAGTTAGTACATTTCAAACATGAAAAAAGTCATTTTATACTCAACATGAAAAACCAAAATTCCAAAAGTATAAAACATACAAAGACATCACGCTCAGCACCCTCCTTACGCCCTGTGGTGCAACAGATGTCCCTTTCTCCAAAAATGTACTCAATGGGACCGTAACGTTGCAATCACACACAAGATTACCTGTTGAGAGGAACAATGAAGTTAGTACATTTCAAACATGAAAGAGGTCATTTTATACTCAACATGAAAAACCAAAATTCCAAAAGTATAAAACATACAAAAATGCTTACCAAAGAGAGGAAATGTATCACCCTCAGCACCCTCCTCACGCCCTGTGGTGCAACAGATGTCCCTTTCTCCAAAAATGTACTCAATGAGACCGTAACGTTGCAACCACACACAAGATGACCTGCTGAGAGGAAAAATCAGGTTAGTACATTTCAAACATGAAAAAGGTCATTTTATACTCAACATGAAAAACCAAAATTCCAAAAGTATAAAACATACAAAGACATCACGCTCAGCACCCTCCTCACGCCCTGTGGTGCAACAGATGTCCCTTTCTCCAAAAATGTACTCAATGGGACCGTAACGTTGCAACCACACACAAGATGACCTACTGAGAGGAACAATCAAGTTAGTACATTTCAAACATGAAAAAAGTCATTTTATACTCAACATGAAAAACCAAAATTCCAAAAGTATAAAACATACAAAGACATCACGCTCAGCACCCTCCTCACGCCCTGTGGTGCAACAGATGTCCCTTTCTCCAAAAATGTACTCAATGGGACCGTAACGTTGCAACCACACACAAGATGACCTACTGAGAGGAACAATCAAGTTAGTACATTTCAAACATGAAAAAAGTCATTTTATACTCAACATGAAAAACCAAAATTCCAAAAGTATAAAACATACAAAGACATCACGCTCAGCACCCTCCTTACGCCCTGTGGTGCAACAGATGTCCCTTTCTCCAAAAATGTACTCAATGGGACCGTAACGTTGCAATCACACACAAGATTACCTGTTGAGAGGAACAATGAAGTTAGTACATTTCAAACATGAAAGAGGTCATTTTATACTCAACATGAAAAACCAAAATTCCAAAAGTATAAAACATACAAAAATGCTTACCAAAGAGAGGAAATGTATCACCCTCAGCACCCTCCTCACGCCCTGTGGTGCAACAGATGTCCCTTTCTCCAAAAATGTACTCAATGAGACCGTAACGTTGCAACCACACACAAGATGACCTGCTGAGAGGAAAAATCAGGTTAGTACATTTCAAACATGAAAAAGGTCATTTTATACTCAACATGAAAAACCAAAATTCCAAAAGTATAAAACATACAAAGACATCACGCTCAGCACCCTCCTCACGCCCTGTGGTGCAACAGATGTCCCTTTCTCCAAAAATGTACTCAATGGGACCGTAACGTTGCAACCACACACAAGATGACCTACTGAGAGGAACAATCAAGTTAGTACATTTCAAACATGAAAAAAGTCATTTTATACTCAACATGAAAAACCAAAATTCCAAAAGTATAGAACATACAAAGACATCACGCTCAGCACCCTCCTTACGCCCTGTGGTGCAACAGATGTCCCTTTCTCCAAAAATGTACTCAATGGGACCGTAACGTTGCAATCACACACAAGATTACCTGTTGAGAGGAACAATGAAGTTAGTACATTTCAAACATGAAAGAGGTCATTTTATACTCAACATGAAAAACCAAAATTCCAAAAGTATAAAACATACAAAAATGCTTACCAAAGAGAGGAAATGTATCACCCTCAGCACCCTCCTCACGCCCTGTGGTGCAACAGATGTCCCTTTCTCCAAAAATGTACTCAATGGGACCGTAACATTGCAACCACACACAAGATGACCTGCTGAGAGGAAAAATCAGGTTAGTACATTTCAAACATGAAAAAGGTCATTTTATACTCAACATGAAAAACCAAAATTCCAAAAGTATAAAACATACAAAGACATCACGCTCAGCACCCTCCTTACGCCCTGTGGTGCAACAGATGTCCCTTTCTCCAAAAATGTACTCAATGGGGCCGTAATGTTGCAACCACACACAAGATGACCTGCTGAGAGGAAAAATCAGGTTAGTACATTTCAAACATGAAAAAGGTCATTTTATACTCAACATGAAAAACCAAGATTCCAAAAGTATAAAACATACAAAAATGCTTACCAAAGAGAGGAAATGTTCACGCTCAGCACCCTCCTCACGCCCTGTGGTGCAACAGATGTCCCTTTCTCCAAAAATGTACTCAATGGGACCGTAACGTTGCAACCACACACAAGATGACCTGCTGAGAGGAAAAATCAAGTTAGTACATTTCAAACATGAAAAAGGTCATTTTATACTCAACATGAAAAACCAAAATTCCAAAAGTATAAAACATACAAAAATGCTTACCAAAGAGAGAAAATGTATCACGCTCAGCACCCTCCTCCCGACCTGTGGTGCAACAGATGTCCCTTTCTCCAAAAATGTACTCAATGGGACCGTAACGTTGCAACCACACACAAGATGACCTACTGAGAGGAACAATCAAGTTAGTACATTTCAAACATGAAAAAAGTCATTTTATACTCAACATGAAAGACCAAAATTCCAAAAGTATAAAACATACAAAAATGCTTACCAAAGAGAGGAAATGTATCACGCTCAGCACCCTCCTCCCGCCCTGTGGTGCAACAGATGTCCCTTTCTCCAAAAATGTACTCAATGAGACCGTAACGTTGCAACCACACACAAGATGACCTGCTGAGACGAAAAATCTAGTTAGTACATATCAAACATGAAAAAGGTCAGTTTATACTCAACATGAAAAACCAAAATTCCAAAAGTATAAAACATACAAAAATGCTTACCAAAGAGAGGAAATGTATCACGCTCAGCACCCTCTTCACGCCCTGTGGTGCAACAGATGTCCCTCTCTCCAAAAATGTACTCAATGGGACCGTAACGTTGCAACCACACACAAAATGACCTGCTGAGAGGAAAAATCAAGTTAGTACATTTCAAACATGAAAAAGGTCATTTTATACTCAACTTGAAAAACCAAAATTCCAAAAGTATAATACATACAAAAATGCTCACCAAAGAGAGGAAATGTATCACGCTCAGCACCCTCCTCACGCCCTGTGGTGCAACAGATGTCCCTTTCTCCAAAAATGTACTCAATGGGACCGTAACGTTGCAACCACACACAAGATGACCTGCTGAGAGGAAAAATCAAGTTAGTACATTTCAAACATGAAAAAGGTCATTTTATACTCAACATGAAAAACCAAAATTCCATAAGCGTAAAACATACAAAAATGCTTACCAAAGAGAGGAAATGTATCACGCTCAGCACCGTCCTCACGCCCTGTGGTGCAACATATGTTCCTTTCTCCAAAAATGTACTCAATGGGACCGTAATGTTGCAACCACACACAAGATGACCTGCTGAGAGGAAAAATCAAGTTAGTACATTTCAAACATGAAAAAGGTCATTTTATACTCAACATGAAAAACCAAAATTCCAAAAGTATAAAACATACAAAAATGCTTACCAAAGAGAGGAAATGTATCACGCTCAGCACCCTCCTCACACCCTGTGGTGCAACAGATGTCCCTTTCTCCAAAAATGTACTCAATGGGACCGTAATGTTGCAACCACACACAAGATGACCTGCTGAGAGGAAAAATCAAGTTAGTACATTTCAAACATGAAAAAGGTCATTTTATACTCAACATGAAAAACCAAAATTCCAAAAGTATAAAACATACAAAAATGCTTACCAAAGAGAGGAAATGTATCACGCTCAGCACCCTCCTCACACCCTGTGGTGGAACAGATGTCCCTTTCTCCAAAAATGTACTCAATGGGACCGTAACGTTGCAACCACACACAAGATGACCTGCTGAGAGGAAAAATCAAGTTAGTACATTTCAAACATGAAAAAGGTCATTTTATACTCAACATGAAAAACCAAAATTCCAAAAGTATAAAACATACAAAAATGCTTACCAAAGAGAGGAAATGTATTATGCTCAGCACCCTCCTCACGCCCTGTGGTGCAACAGATGTCCCTTTCTCCAAAAATGTACTCAATGGGACCGTAACGTTGCAACCACACACAAGATGACCTGCTGAGAGGAAAAATCAAGTTAGTTTATTTCAAACATGAAAAAGGTCATTTTATACTCAACATGAAAAACCAAAATTCCAAAAGTATAAAACATACAAAAATGCTTACCAAAGAGAGGAAATGTATCACGCTCAGCACCCTCCTCACACCCTGTGGTGCAACAGATGTCCCTTTCTCCAAAAATGTACTCAATGGGACCGTAATGTTGCAACCACACACAAGATGACCTGCTGAGAGGAAAAATCAAGTTAGTACATTTCAAACATGAAAAAGGTCATTTTATACTCAACATGAAAAACCAAAATTCCAAAAGTATAAAACATACAAAAATGCTTACCAAAGAGAGGAAATGTATCACGCTCAGCACCCTCCTCACGCCCTGTGGTGCAACAGATGTCCCTTTCTCCAAAAATGTACTCAATGGGACCGTAACGTTGCAACCACACACAAGATGACCTGCTGAGTGGAAAAATCAAGTTAGTACATTTCAAACATGAAAAAGGTCATTTTATACTCAACATGAAATACCAAAATTCCAAAAGTATAAAACATACAAAAATGCTTACCAAAGAGAGGAAATGTATCACGCTCAGCACCCTCCTCACACCCTGTGGTGCAACAGATGTCCCTTTCTCCAAAAATGTACTCAATGGGACCGTAATGTTGCAACCACACACAAGATGACCTGCTGAGAGGAAAAATCAAGTTAGTACATTTCAAACATGAAAAAGGTCATTTTATACTCAACATGAAAAACCAAAATTCCAAAAGTATAAAACATACAAAAATGCTTACCAAAGAGAGGAAATGTATCACGCTCAGCACCCTCCTCACACCCTGTGGTGGAACAGATGTCCCTTTCTCCAAAAATGTACTCAATGGGACAGTAACGTTGCAACCACACACAAGATGACCTGCTGAGAGGAAAAATCAAGTTAGTACATTTCAAACATGAAAAAGGTCATTTTATACTCAACATGAAAAACCAAAATTCCAAAAGTATAAAACATACAAAAATGCTTACCAAAGAGAGGAAATGTATCACGCTCAGCACCCTCCTCACACCCTGTGGTGGAACAGATGTCCCTTTCTCCAAAAATGTACTCAATGGGACCGTAACGTTGCAACCACACACAAGATGACCTGCTGAGAGGAAAAATCAAGTTAGTACATTTCAAACATGAAAAAGGTCATTTTATACTCAACATGAAAAACCAAAATTCCAAAAGTATAAAATATACAAAAATGCTTACCAAAGAGAGGAAATGTATTATGCTCAGCACCCTCCTCACGCCCTGTGGTGCAACAGATGTCCCTTTCTCCAAAAATGTACTCAATGGGACCGTAACGTTGCAACCACACACAAGATGACCTGCTGAGAGGAAAAATCAAGTTAGTTTATTTCAAACATGAAAAAGGTCATTTTATACTCAACATGAAAAACCAAAATTCCAAAAGTATAAAACATACAAAAATGCTTACCAAAGAGAGGAAATGTATCACGCTCAGCACCCTCCTCACACCCTGTGGTGGAACAGATGTCCCTTTCTCCAAAAATGTACTCAATGGGACCGTAACGTTGCAACCACACACAAGATGACCTGCTGAGAGGAAAAATCAAGTTAGTTTATTTCAAACATGAAAAAGGTCATTTTATACTCAACATGAAAAACCAAAATTCCAAAAGTATAAAACATACAAAAATGCTTACCAAAGAGAGGAAATGTATCACGCTCAGCACCCTCCTCACACCCTGTGGTGCAACAGATGTCCCTTTCTCCAAAAATGTACTCAATGGGACCGTAACGTTGCAACCACACACAAGATGACCTGCTGAGAGGAAAAATCAAGTTAGTACATTTCAAACATGAAAAAGGTCATTTTATACTCAACATGAAATACCAAAATTCCAAAAGTATAAAACATACAAAAATGCTTACCAAAGAGAGGAAATGTATCACGCTCAGCACCCTCCTCACACCCTGTGGTGCAACAGATGTCCCTTTCTCCAAAAATGTACTCAATGGGACCGTAATGTTGCAACCACACACAAGATGACCTGCTGAGAGGAAAAATCAAGTTAGTACATTTCAAACATGAAAAAGGTCATTTTATACTCAACATGAAAAACCAAAATTCCAAAAGTATAAAACATACAAAAATGCTTACCAAAGAGAGGAAATGTATCACGCTCAGCACCCTCCTCACACCCTGTGGTGGAACAGATGTCCCTTTCTCCAAAAATGTACTCAATGGGACCGTAACGTTGCAACCACACACAAGATGACCTGCTGAGAGGAAAAATCAAGTTAGTACATTTCAAACATGAAAAAGGTCATTTTATACTCAACATGAAAAACCAAAATTCCAAAAGTATAAAACATACAAAAATGCTTACCAAAGAGAGGAAATGTATCACGCTCAGCACCCTCCTCACGCCCTGTGGTGCAACAGATGTCCCTTTCTCCAAAAATGTACTCAATGGGACCGTAACGTTGCAACCACACACAAGATGACCTGCTGAGAGGAAAAATCAAGTTAGTACATTTCAAACATGAAAAAGGTCATTTTATACTCAACATGAAATACCAAATTTCCAAAGGTATAAAACATACAAAAATGCTTACCAAAGAGAGGAAATATATCACGCTCAGCACCCTCCTCACGCCCTGTGGTGCAACAGATGTCCCTTTCTCCAAAAATGTACTCAATGGGACCGTAATGTTGCAACCACACACAAGATGACCTGCTGAGAGGAAAAATCAAGTTAGTACATTTCAAACATGAAAAAGGTCATTTTATACTCAACATGAAAAACCAAAATTCCAAAAGTATAAAACATACAAAAATGCTTACCAAAGAGAGGAAATGTATCACGCTCAGCACCCTCCTCACACCCTGTGGTGGAACAGATGTCCCTTTCTCCAAAAATGTACTCAATGGGACCGTAACGTTGCAACCACACACAAGATGACCTGCTGAGAGGAAAAATCAAGTTAGTACATTTCAAACATGAAAAAGGTCATTTTATACTCAACATGAAATACCAAATTTCCAAAGGTATAAAACATACAAAAATGCTTACCAAAGAGAGGAAATATATCACGCTCAGCACCCTCCTCACGCCCTGTGGTGCAACAGATGTCCCTTTCTCCAAAAATGTACTCAATGGGACCGTAACGTTGCAACCACACACAAGATGACCTGCTGAGAGGAAAAATCAAGTTAGTACATTTCAAACATGAAAAAGGTCATTTTATACTCAACATGAAATACCAAATTTCCAAAGGTATAAAACATACAAAAATGCTTACCAAAGAGAGGAAATATATCACGCTCAGCACCCTCCTCACGCCCTGTGGTGCAACAGATGTCCCTTTCTCCAAAAATGTACTCAATGGGACCGTAATGTTGCAACCACACACAAGATGACCTGCTGAGAGGAAAAATCAAGTTAGTACATTTCAAACATGAAAAAGGTCATTTTATACTCAACATGAAATACCAAATTTCCAAAGGTATAAAACATACAAAAATGCTTACCAAAGAGAGGAAATATATCACGCTCAGCACCCTCCTCACGCCCTGTGGTGCAACAGATGTCCCTTTCTCCAAAAATGTACTCAATGGGACCGTAATGTTGCAACCACACACAAGATGACCTGCTGAGAGGAAAAATCAAGTTAGTACATTTCAAACATGAAAAAGGTCATTTTATACTCAACATGAAAAACCAAAATTCCAAAAGTATAAAACATACAAAAATGCTTACCAAAGAGAGGAAATGTATCACGCTCAGCACCCTCCTCACACCCTGTGGTGGAACAGATGTCCCTTTCTCCAAAAATGTACTCAATGGGACCGTAACGTTGCAACCACACACAAGATGACCTGCTGAGAGGAAAAATCAAGTTAGTACATTTCAAACATGAAAAAGGTCATTTTATACTCAACATGAAATACCAAATTTCCAAAGGTATAAAACATACAAAAATGCTTACCAAAGAGAGGAAATATATCACGCTCAGCACCCTCCTCACGCCCTGTGGTGCAACAGATGTCCCTTTCTCCAAAAATGTACTCAATGGGACCGTAATGTTGCAACCACACACAAGATGACCTGATGAGAGGAAAAATCAAGTTAGTACATTTCAAACATGAAAAAGGTCATTTTATACTCAACATGAAATACCAAATTTCCAAAGGTATAAAACATACAAAAATGCTTACCAAAGAGAGGAAATATATCACGCTCAGCACCCTCCTCACGCCCTGTGGTGCAACAGATGTCCCTTTCTCCAAAAATGTACTCAATGGGACCGTAACGTTGCAACCACACACAAGATGACCTGCTGAGAGGAAAAATCAAGTTAGTACATTTCAAACATGAAAAAGGTCATTTTATACTCAACATGAAATACCAAATTTCCAAAGGTATAAAACATACAAAAATGCTTACCAAAGAGAGGAAATATATCACGCTCAGCACCCTCCTCACGCCCTGTGGTGCAACAGATGTCCCTTTCTCCAAAAATGTACTCAATGGGACCGTAATGTTGCAACCACACACAAGATGACCTGCTGAGAGGAAAAATCAAGTTAGTACATTTCAAACATGAAAAAGGTCATTTTATACTCAACATGAAATACCAAATTTCCAAAGGTATAAAACATACAAAAATGCTTACCAAAGAGAGGAAATATATCACGCTCAGCACCCTCCTCACGCCCTGTGGTGCAACAGATGTCCCTTTCTCCAAAAATGTACTCAATGGGACCGTAATGTTGCAACCACACACAAGATGACCTGCTGAGAGGAAAAATCAAGTTAGTACATTTCAAACATGAAAAAGGTCATTTTATACTCAACATGAAATACCAAATTTCCAAAGGTATAAAACATACAAAAATGCTTACCAAAGAGAGGAAATATATCACGCTCAGCACCCTCCTCACGCCCTGTGGTGCAACAGATGTCCCTTTCTCCAAAAATGTACTCAATGGGACCGTAATGTTGCAACCACACACAAGATGACCTGCTGAGAGGAAAAATCAAGTTAGTACATTTCAAACATGAAAAAGGTCATTTTATACTCAACATGAAATACCAAATTTCCAAAGGTATAAAACATACAAAAATGCTTACCAAAGAGAGGAAATATATCACGCTCAGCACCCTCCTCACGCCCTGTGGTGCAACAGATGTCCCTTTCTCCAAAAATGTACTCAATGGGACCGTAATGTTGCAACCACACACAAGATGACCTGCTGAGAGGAAAAATCAAGTTAGTACATTTCAAACATGAAAAAGGTCATTTTATACTCAACATGAAATACCAAATTTCCAAAGGTATAAAACATACAAAAATGCTTACCAAAGAGAGGAAATATATCACGCTCAGCACCCTCCTCACGCCCTGTGGTGCAACAGATGTCCCTTTCTCCAAAAATGTACTCAATGGGACCGTAATGTTGCAACCACACACAAGATGACCTGCTGAGAGGAAAAATCAAGTTAGTACATTTCAAACATGAAAAAGGTCATTTTATACTCAACATGAAATACCAAATTTCCAAAGGTATAAAACATACAAAAATGCTTACCAAAGAGAGGAAATATATCACGCTCAGCACCCTCCTCACGCCCTGTGGTGCAACAGATGTCCCTTTCTCCAAAAATGTACTCAATGGGACCGTAATGTTGCAACCACACACAAGATGACCTGCTGAGAGGAAAAATCAAGTTAGTACATTTCAAACATGAAAAAGGTCATTTTATACTCAACATGAAATACCAAATTTCCAAAGGTATAAAACATACAAAAATGCTTACCAAAGAGAGGAAATATATCACGCTCAGCACCCTCCTCACGCCCTGTGGTGCAACAGATGTCCCTTTCTCCAAAAATGTACTCAATGGGACCGTAATGTTGCAACCACACACAAGATGACCTGCTGAGAGGAAAAATCAAGTTAGTACATTTCAAACATGAAAAAGGTCATTTTATACTCAACATGAAATACCAAATTTCCAAAGGTATAAAACATACAAAAATGCTTACCAAAGAGAGGAAATATATCACGCTCAGCACCCTCCTCACGCCCTGTGGTGCAACAGATGTCCCTTTCTCCAAAAATGTACTCAATGGGACCGTAACGTTGCAACCACACACAAGATGACCTGCTGAGAGGAAAAATCAAGTTAGTACATTTCAAACATGAAAAAGGTCATTTTATACTCAACATGAAATACCAAATTTCCAAAGGTATAAAACATACAAAAATGCTTACCAAAGAGAGGAAATATATCACGCTCAGCACCCTCCTCACGCCCTGTGGTGCAACAGATGTCCCTTTCTCCAAAAATGTACTCAATGGGACCGTAATGTTGCAACCACACACAAGATGACCTGCTGAGAGGAAAAATCAAGTTAGTACATTTCAAACATGAAAAAGGTCATTTTATACTCAACATGAAATACCAAATTTCCAAAGGTATAAAACATACAAAAATGCTTACCAAAGAGAGGAAATATATCACGCTCAGCACCCTCCTCACGCCCTGTGGTGCAACAGATGTCCCTTTCTCCAAAAATGTACTCAATGGGACCGTAACGTTGCAACCACACACAAGATGACCTGCTGAGAGGAAAAATCAAGTTAGTACATTTCAAACATGAAAAAGGTCATTTTATACTCAACATGAAATACCAAATTTCCAAAGGTATAAAACATACAAAAATGCTTACCAAAGAGAGGAAATATATCACGCTCAGCACCCTCCTCACGCCCTGTGGTGCAACAGATGTCCCTTTCTCCAAAAATGTACTCAATGGGACCGTAATGTTGCAACCACACACAAGATGACCTGCTGAGAGGAAAAATCAAGTTAGTACATTTCAAACATGAAAAAGGTCATTTTATACTCAACATGAAATACCAAATTTCCAAAGGTATAAAACATACAAAAATGCTTACCAAAGAGAGGAAATATATCACGCTCAGCACCCTCCTCACGCCCTGTGGTGCAACAGATGTCCCTTTCTCCAAAAATGTACTCAATGGGACCGTAATGTTGCAACCACACACAAGATGACCTGCTGAGAGGAAAAATCAAGTTAGTACATTTCAAACATGAAAAAGGTCATTTTATACTCAACATGAAATACCAAATTTCCAAAGGTATAAAACATACAAAAATGCTTACCAAAGAGAGGAAATATATCACGCTCAGCACCCTCCTCACGCCCTGTGGTGCAACAGATGTTCCTTTCTCCAAAAATGTACTCAATGGGACCGTAACGTTGCAACCACACACAAGATGACCTGCTGAGAGGAAAAATCAAGTTAGTACATTTCAAACATGAAAAAGGTCATTTTATACTCAACATGAAAAACCAAAATTCCAAAAGTATAAAACATACAAAAATGCTTACCAAAGAGAGGAAATGTATTATGCTCAGCACCCTCCTCACGCCCTGTGGTGCAACAGATGTCCCTTTCTCCAAAAATGTACTCAATGGGACCGTAACGTTGCAACCACACACAAGATGACCTGCTGAGAGGAAAAATCAAGTTAGTTTATTTCAAACATGAAAAAGGTCATTTTATACTCAACATGAAAAACCAAAATTCCAAAAGTATAAAACATACAAAAATGCTTACCAAAGAGAGGAAATGTATCACGCTCAGCACCCTCCTCCCGCCCTGTGGTGCAACAGATGTCCCTTTCTCCAAAAATATACTCAATGGGACCGTAATGTTGCAACCACACACAAGATGACCTGCTGAGAGGAAAAATCAAGTTAGTACATTTCAAACATGAAAAAGGTCATATTATACTCAACATGAAAAACCAAAATTCCAAAAGTATAAAACATACAAAAATGCTTACCAAAGAGAGGAAATGTATCACGCTCAGCACCCTCCTCACGCCCTGTGGTGCAACAGATGTCCCTTTCTCCAAAAATGTACTCAATGGGACCGTAACGTTGCAACCACACACAAGATGACCTGCTGAGAGGAAAAATCAAGTTAGTACATTTCAAACATGAAAAAGGTCATTTTATACTCAACATGAAAAACCAAAATTTCAAAAGTATAAAACATACAAAAATGCTTACCAAAGAGAGGAAATGTATCACGCTCAGCACCCTCCTCACGCCCTGTGGTGCAACAGATGTCCCTTTCTCCAAAAATGTACTCAATGGGACCGTAACGTTGCAACCACACACAAGACGACCTGCTGAGAGGAAAAATCAAGTTAGTACATTTCAAACATGAAAAAGGTCATTTTATACTCAACATGAAAAACCAAAATTCCAAAAGTATAAAACATACAAAAATGCTTACCAAAGAGAGGAAATGTATCACACTCAGCACCCTCCTCACGCCCTGTGGTGCAACAGATGTCCCTTTCTCCAAAAATGTACTCAATGGGACCGTAACGTTGCAACCACACACAAGATGACCTGCTGAGAGGAAAAATCAAGTTAGTACATTTCAAACATGAAAAAGGTCATTTTATACTCAACATGAAATACCAAAATTCCAAAAGTATAAAACATACAAATATGCTTACCTAAGAGAGGAAATGTTTCACGCTCAGCACCCTCCTCACGCCCTGTGGTGCAACAGATGTCCCTTTCTCCAAAAATGTACTCAATGGGACCGTAACGTTGCAACCACACACAAGATGACCTGCTGAGAGGAAAAATCAAGTTAGTACATTTCAAACATGAAAAAGGTCATTTTATACTCAACATGAAAAACCAAAATTCCAAAAGTATAAAACATACAAAAATGCTTACCAAAGAGAGGAAATGTATCACGCTCAGCACCCTCCTCACGCCCTGTGGTGCAACAGATGTCCCTTTCTCCAAAAATGTACTCAATGGGACCGTAACGTTGCAACCACACACAAGATGACCTGCTGAGAGGAAAAATCAAGTTAGTACATTTCAAACATGAAAAAGGTCATTTTATACTCAACATGAAAAACCAAAATTCCAAAAGTATAAAACATACAAAAATGCTTACCAAAGAGAGGAAATGTATCATGCTCAGCACCCTCCTCACGCCCTGTGGTGCAACAGATGTCCCTTTCTCCAAAATTGTACTCAATGGGACCGTAACGTTGCAACCACACACAAGATGACCTGCTGAGAGGAAAAATCAAGTTAGTACATTTCAAACATGAAAAAGGTCATTTTATACTCAACATGAAAAACCAAAATTCCAAAAGTATAAAACATACAAAAATGCTTACCAAAGAGAGGAGATGTATCATGCTCAGCACCCTCCTCACGCCCTGTGGTGCAACAGATGTCCCTTTCTCCAAAAATGTACTCAATGGGACCGTAATGTTGCAACCACACACAAGATAACCTGCTGAGAGGAAAATTCAAGTTAGTACATTTCAAACATGAAAAAGGTCATTTTATACTCAACATGAAAAACCAAAATTCCAAAAGTATAAAACATACAAAAATGCTTACCAAAGAGAGGAAATGTATCACGCTCAACACCCTCCTCACGCCCTGTGGTGCAACAGATGTCCCTTTCTCCAAAAATGTACTCCATGGGACCGTAACGTTGCAACCACACACAAGATGACCTGCTGAGAGGAAAAATCAAGTTAGTACATTTCAAACATGAAAAAGGTCATTTTATACTCAACATGAAAAACCAAAATTCCAAAAGTATAAAACATACAAAAATGCTTACCAAAGAGAGGAAATGTATCACGCTCAGCACCCTCCTCCCGCCCTGTGGTGCAACAGATGTCCCTTTCTCCAAAAATGTACTCAATGGGACCGTAACGTTGCAACCACACACAGGATGACCTGCTGAGAGGAAACATCAAGTTAGTACATTTCAAACATGAAAAAGGTCATTTTATACTCAACATGAAAAACAAAAATTTCAAAAGTATAAAACATACAAAAATGCTTACCAAAGAGAGGAAATGTATCACGCTCAGCACCCTCCTCACGCCCTGTGGTGCAACAGATGTCCCTTTCTCCAAAAATGTACTCAATGGGACCGTAACGTTGCAACCACACACAAGATGACCTGCTGAGAGGAAAAATCAAGTTAGTACATTTCAAACATGAAAAAGGTCATTTTATACTCAACATGAAAAACCAAAATTCCAAAAGTATAAAACATACAAAAATGCTTACCAAAGAGAGGAAATGTATCACGCTCAGCACCCTCCTCACGCCCTGTGGTGCAACAGATGTCCCTTTCTCCAAAAATGTACTCCATGGGACCGTAACGTTGCAACCACACACAAGATGACCTGCTGAGAGGAAAAATCAAGTTAGTACATTTCAAACATGAAAAAGGTCATTTTATACTCAACATGAAAAACCAAAATTCCAAAAGTATAAAACATACAAAAATGCTTACCAAAGAGAGGAAATGTATCACGCTCAGCACCCTCCTCCCGCCCTGTGGTGCAACAGATGTCCCTTTCTCCAAAAATGTACTCAATGGGACCGTAACGTTGCAACCACACACAGGATGACCTGCTGAGAGGAAACATCAAGTTAGTACATTTCAAACATGAAAAAGGTCATTTTATACTCAACATGAAAAACCAAAATTTCAAAAGTATAAAACATACAAAAATGCTTACCAAAGAGAGGAAATGTATCACGCTCAGCACCCTCCTCACGCCCTGTGGTGCAACAGATGTCCCTTTCTCCAAAAATGTACTCAATGGGACCGTAACGTTGCAACCACACACAAGATGACCTGCTGAGAGGAAAAATCAAGTTAGTACATTTCAAACATGAAAAGGTCATTTTATACTCAACATGAAAAACCAAAATTCCAAAAGGATAAAACATACAAAAATGCTTACCAAAGAGAGGAAATGTATCACGCTCAACACCCTCCTCACGCCCTGTGGTGCAACAGATGTCCCTTTCTCCAAAAATGTACTCCATGGGACCGTAACGTTGCAACCACACACAAGATGACCTGCTGAGAGGAAAAATCAAGTTAGTACATTTCAAACATGAAAAAGGTCATTTTATACTCAACATGAAAAACCAAAATTCCAAAAGTATAAAACATACAAAATGCTTACCAAAGAGAGGAAATGTATCACGCTCAACACCCTCCTCACGCCCTGTGGTGCAACAGATGTCCCTTTCTCCAAAAATGTACTCCATGGGACCGTAACGTTGCAACCACACACAGGATGACCTGCTGAGAGGAAACATCAAGTTAGTACATTTCAAACATGAAAAAGGTCATTTTATACTCAACATGAAAAACCAAAATTTCAAAAGTATAAAACATACAAAAATGCTTACCAAAGAGAGGAAATGTATCACGCTCAGCACCCTCCTCACGCCCTGTGGTGCAACATATGTTCCTTTCCCCAAAAATGTACTCAATGGGACCGTAATGTTGCAACCACACACAAGATGACCTGCTGAGAGGAAAAATCAAGTTAGTACATTTCAAACATGAAAAAGGTCATTTTATACTCAACATGAAAAACCAAAATTCCAAAAGTATAAAACATACAAAAATGCTTACCAAAGAGAGGAAATGTATCATGCTCAGCACCCTCCTCACGCCCTGTGGTGCAACAGATGTCCCTTTCTCCAAAATTGTACTCAATGGGACCGTAACGTTGCAACCACACACAAGATGACCTGCTGAGAGGAAAAATCAAGTTAGTACATTTCAAACATGAAAAAGGTCATTTTATACTCAACATGAAAAACCAAAATTCCAAAAGTATAAAACATACAAAAATGCTTACCAAAGAGAGGAGATGTATCATGCTCAGCACCCTCCTCACGCCCTGTGGTGCAACAGATGTCCCTTTCTCCAAAAATGTACTCAATGGGACCGTAATGTTGCAACCACACACAAGATAACCTGCTGAGAGGAAACATCAAGTTAGTACATTTCAAACATGAAAAAGGTCATTTTATACTCAACATGAAAAACCAAAATTTCAAAAGTATAAAACATACAAAAATGCTTACCAAAGAGAGGAAATGTATCACGCTCAGCACCCTCCTCACGCCCTGTGGTGCAACAGATGTCCCTTTCTCCAAAAATGTACTCAATGGGACCGTAACGTTGCAACCACACACAAGATGACCTGCTGAGAGGAAAAATCAAGTTAGTACATTTCAAACATGAAAAAGGTCATTTTATACTCAACATGAAAAACCAAAATTCCAAAAGTATAAAACATACAAAAATGCTTACCAAAGAGAGGAAATGTATCACGCTCAGCACCCTCCTCACGCCCTGTGGTGCAACAGATGTCCCTTTCTCCAAAAATGTACTCCATGGGACCGTAACGTTGCAACCACACACAAGATGACCTGCTGAGAGGAAAAATCAAGTTAGTACATTTCAAACATGAAAAAGGTCATTTTATACTCAACATGAAAAACCAAAATTCCAAAAGTATAAAACATACAAAAATGCTTACCAAAGAGAGGAAATGTATCACGCTCAGCACCCTCCTCCCGCCCTGTGGTGCAACAGATGTCCCTTTCTCCAAAAATGTACTCAATGGGACCGTAACGTTGCAACCACACACAGGATGACCTGCTGAGAGGAAACATCAAGTTAGTACATTTCAAACATGAAAAAGGTCATTTTATACTCAACATGAAAAACCAAAATTTCAAAAGTATAAAACATACAAAAATGCTTACCAAAGAGAGGAAATGTATCACGCTCAGCACCCTCCTCACGCCCTGTGGTGCAACAGATGTCCCTTTCTCCAAAAATGTACTCAATGGGACCGTAACGTTGCAACCACACACAAGATGACCTGCTGAGAGGAAAAATCAAGTTAGTACATTTCAAACATGAAAAGGTCATTTTATACTCAACATGAAAAACCAAAATTCCAAAAGGATAAAACATACAAAAATGCTTACCAAAGAGAGGAAATGTATCACGCTCAACACCCTCCTCACGCCCTGTGGTGCAACAGATGTCCCTTTCTCCAAAAATGTACTCCATGGGACCGTAACGTTGCAACCACACACAGGATGACCTGCTGAGAGGAAACATCAAGTTAGTACATTTCAAACATGAAAAAGGTCATTTTATACTCAACATGAAAAACCAAAATTTCAAAAGTATAAAACATACAAAAATGCTTACCAAAGAGAGGAAATGTATCACGCTCAGCACCCTCCTCACGCCCTGTGGTGCAACATATGTTCCTTTCTCCAAAAATGTACTCAATGGGACCGTAATGTTGCAACCACACACAAGATGACCTGCTGAGAGGAAAAATCAAGTTAGTACATTTCAAACATGAAAAAGGTCATTTTATACTCAACATGAAAAACCAAAATTCCAAAAGTATAAAACATACAAAAATGCTTACCAAAGAGAGGAAATGTATCATGCTCAGCACCCTCCTCACGCCCTGTGGTGCAACAGATGTCCCTTTCTCCAAAATTGTACTCAATGGGACCGTAACGTTGCAACCACACACAAGATGACCTGCTGAGAGGAAAAATCAAGTTAGTACATTTCAAACATGAAAAAGGTCATTTTATACTCAACATGAAAAACCAAAATTCCAAAAGTATAAAACATACAAAAATGCTTACCAAAGAGAGGAGATGTATCATGCTCAGCACCCTCCTCACGCCCTGTGGTGCAACAGATGTCCCTTTCTCCAAAAATGTACTCAATGGGACCATAATGTTGCAACCACACACAAGATAACCTGCTGAGAGGAAAATTCAAGTTAGTACATTTCAAACATGAAAAAGGTCATTTTATACTCAACATGAAAAACCAAAATTCCAAAAGTATAAAACATACAAAAATGCTTACCAAAGAGAGGAAATGTATCACGCTCAACACCCTCCTCACGCCCTGTGGTGCAACAGATGTCCCTTTCTCCAAAAATGTACTCCATGGGACCGTAACGTTGCAACCACACACAAGATGACCTGCTGAGAGGAAAAATCAAGTTAGTACATTTCAAACATGAAAAAGGTCATTTTATACTCAACATGAAAAACCAAAATTCCAAAAGTATAAAACATACAAAAATGCTTACCAAAGAGAGGAAATGTATCACGCTCAGCACCCTCCTCCCGCCCTGTGGTGCAACAGATGTCCCTTTCTCCAAAAATGTACTCAATGGGACCGTAACGTTGCAACCACACGCAGGATGACCTGCTGAGAGGAAACATCAAGTTAGTACATTTCAAACATGAAAAAGGTCATTTTATACTCAACATGAAAAACCAAAATTCCAAAAGTATAAAACATACAAAAATGCTTACCAAAGAGAGGAAATGTATCACGCTCAGCACCCTCCACACGCCCTGTGGTGCAACAGATGTCCCTTTCTCCAAAAATGTACTCAATGGGACCGTAACGTTGCAACCACACACAAGATGACCTGCTGAGAGGAAAAATCAAGTTAGTACATTTCAAACATGAAAAAGGTCATTTTATACTCAACATGAAAAACCAAAATTCCAAAAGTATAAAACATACAAAAATGCTTACCAAAGAGAGGAAATGTATCACGCTCAGCACCCTCCTCACGCCCTGTGGTGCAACAGATGTCCCTTTCTCCAAAAATGTACTCCATGGGACCGTAACGTTGCAACCACACACAAGATGACCTGCTGAGAGGAAAAATCAAGTTAGTACATTTCAAACATGAAAAAGGTCATTTTATACTCAACATGAAAAACCAAAATTCCAAAAGTATAAAACATACAAAAATGCTTACCAAAGAGAGGAAATGTATCACGCTCAGCACCCTCCTCCCGCCCTGTGGTGCAACAGATGTCCCTTTCTCCAAAAATGTACTCAATGGGACCGTAACGTTGCAACCACACACAGGATGACCTGCTGAGAGGAAACATCAAGTTAGTACATTTCAAACATGAAAAAGGTCATTTTATACTCAACATGAAAAACCAAAATTTCAAAAGTATAAAACATACAAAAATGCTTACCAAAGAGAGGAAATGTATCACGCTCAGCACCCTCCTCACGCCCTGTGGTGCAACAGATGTCCCTTTCTCCAAAAATGTACTCAATGGGACCGTAACGTTGCAACCACACACAAGATGACCTGCTGAGAGGAAAAATCAAGTTAGTACATTTCAAACATGAAAAGGTCATTTTATACTCAACATGAAAAACCAAAATTCCAAAAGGATAAAACATACAAAAATGCTTACCAAAGAGAGGAAATGTATCACGCTCAACACCCTCCTCACGCCCTGTGGTGCAACAGATGTCCCTTTCTCCAAAAATGTACTCCATGGGACCGTAACGTTGCAACCACACACAAGATGACCTGCTGAGAGGAAAAATCAAGTTAGTACATTTCAAACATGAAAAAGGTCATTTTATACTCAACATGAAAAACCAAAATTCCAAAAGTATAAAACATACAAAAATGCTTACCAAAGAGAGGAAATGTATCACGCTCAACACCCTCCTCACGCCCTGTGGTGCAACAGATGTCCCTTTCTCCAAAAATGTACTCCATGGGACCGTAACGTTGCAACCACACACAGGATGACCTGCTGAGAGGAAACATCAAGTTAGTACATTTCAAACATGAAAAAGGTCATTTTATACTCAACATGAAAAACCAAAATTTCAAAAGTATAAAACATACAAAAATGCTTACCAAACAGAGGAAATGTATCACGCTCAGCACCCTCCTCACGCCCTGTGGTGCAACATATGTTCCTTTCTCCAAAAATGTACTCAATGGGACCGTAATGTTGCAACCACACACAAGATGACCTGCTGAGAGGAAAAATCAAGTTAGTACATTTCAAACATGAAAAAGGTCATTTTATACTCAACATGAAAAACCAAAATTCCATAAGCGTAAAACATACAAAAATGCTTACCAAAGAGAGGAAATGTATCACGCTCAGCACCCTCCTCACGCCCTGTGGTGCAACATATGTTCCTTTCTCCAAAAATGTACTCAATGGGACCGTAATGTTGCAACCACACACAAGATGACCTGCTGAGAAGAAAAATCAAGTTAGTACATTTCAAACATGAAAAAGGTCATTTTATACTCAACATGAAAAACCAAAATTCCAAAAGTATAAAACATACAAAAATGCTTACCAAAGAGAGGAAATGTATCACGCTCAGCACCCTCCTCACGCCCTGTGGTGCAACAGATGTCCCTTTCTCCAAAAATGTACTCAATGGGACCGTAACGTTGCAACCACACACAAGATGACCTGCTGAGAGGAAAAATCAAGTTAGTACATTTCAAACATGAAAAAGGTCATTTTATACTCAACATGAAAAACCAAAATTCCAAAAGTATAAAACATACAAAAATGCTTACCAAAGAGAGGAAATGTATTATGCTCAGCACCCTCCTCACGCCCTGTGGTGCAACAGATGTCCCTTTCTCCAAAAATGTACTCAATGGGACCGTAACGTTGCAACCACACACAAGATGACCTGCTGAGAGGAAAAATCAAGTTAGTTTATTTCAAACATGAAAAAGGTCATTTTATACTCAACATGAAAAACCAAAATTCCAAAAGTATAAAACATACAAAAATGCTTACCAAAGAGAGGAAATGTATCACGCTCAGCACCCTCCTCCCGCCCTGTGGTGCAACAGATGTCCCTTTCTCCAAAAATGTACTCAATGGGACCGTAATGTTGCAACCACACACAAGATGACCTGCTGAGAGGAAAAATCAAGTTAGTACATTTCAAACATGAAAAAGGTCATTTTATACTCAACATGAAAAACCAAAATTCCAAAAGTATAAAACATACAAAAATGCTTACCAAAGAGAGGAAATGTATCACGCTCAGCACCCTCCTCACGCCCTGTGGTGCAACAGATGTCCCTTTCTCCAAAAATGTACTCAATGGGACCGTAACGTTGCAACCACACACAAGATGACCTGCTGAGAGGAAAAATCAAGTTAGTACATTTCAAACATGAAAAAGGTCATTTTATACTCAACATGAAAAACCAAAATTTCAAAAGTATAAAACATACAAAAATGCTTACCAAAGAGAGGAAATGTATCACGCTCAGCACCCTCCTCACGCCCTGTGGTGCAACAGATGTCCCTTTCTCCAAAAATGTACTCAATGGGACCGTAACGTTGCAACCACACACAAGACGACCTGCTGAGAAGAAAAATCAAGTTAGTACATTTCAAACATGAAAAAGGTCATTTTATACTCAACATGAAAAACCAAAATTCCAAAAGTATAAAACATACAAAAATGCTTACCAAAGAGAGGAAATGTATCACGCTCAGCACCCTCCTCACGCCCTGTGGTGCAACAGATGTCCCTTTCTCCAAAAATGTACTCAATGGGACCGTAACGTTGCAACCACACACAAGATGACCTGCTGAGAGGAAAAATCAAGTTAGTACATTTCAAACATGAAAAAGGTCATTTTATACTCAACATGAAATACCAAAATTCCAAAAGTGTAAAACATACAAATATGCTTACCTAAGAGAGGAAATGTTTCACGCTCAGCACCCTCCTCACGCCCTGTGGTGCAACAGATGTCCCTTTCTCCAAAAATGTACTCAATGGGACCGTAACGTTGCAACCACACACAAGATGACCTGCTGAGAGGAAAAATCAAGTTAGTACATTTCAAACATGAAAAAGGTCATTTTATACTCAACATGAAAAACCAAAATTCAAAAAGTATAAAACATACAAAAATGCTTACCAAAGAGAGGAAATGTATCACGCTCAGCACCCTCCTCACGCCCTGTGGTGCAACAGATGTCCCTTTCTCCAAAAATGTACTCAATGGGACCGTAACGTTGCAACCACACACAAGATGACCTGCTGAGAGGAAAAATCAAGTTAGTACATTTCAAACATGAAAAAGGTCATTTTATACTCAACATGAAAAACCAAAATTCCAAAAGTATAAAACATACAAAAATGCTTACCAAAGAGAGGAGATGTATCATGCTCAGCACCCTCCTCACGCCCTGTGGTGCAACAGATGTCCCTTTCTCCAAAATTGTACTCAATGGGACCGTAACGTTGCAACCACACACAAGATGACCTGCTGAGAGGAAAAATCAAGTTAGTACATTTCAAACATGAAAAAGGTCATTTTATACTCAACATGAAAAACCAAAATTCCAAAAGTATAAAACATACAAAAATGCTTACCAAAGAGAGGAGATGTATCATGCTCAGCACCCTCCTCACGCCCTGTGGTGCAACAGATGTCCCTTTCTCCAAAATTGTACTCAATGGGACCGTAACGTTGCAACCACACACAAGATGACCTGCTGAGAGGAAAAATCAAGTTAGTACATTTCAAACATGAAAAAGGTCATTTTATACTCAACATGAAAAACCAAAATTCCAAAAGTATAAAACATACAAAAATGCTTACCAAAGAGAGGAAATGTATCACGCTCAGCACCCTCCTCCCGCCCTGTGGTGCAACAGATGTCCCTTTCTCCAAAAATGTACTCAATGGGACCGTAACGTTGCAACCACACACAGGATGACCTGCTGAGAGGAAACATCAAGTTAGTACATTTCAAACATGAAAAAGGTCATTTTATACTCAACATGAAAAACCAAAATTTCAAAAGTATAAAACATACAAAAATGCTTACCAAAGAGAGGAAATGTATCACGCTCAGCACCCTCCTCACGCCCTGTGGTGCAACAGATGTCCCTTTCTCCAAAAATGTACTCAATGGGACCGTAACGTTGCAACCACACACAAGATGACCTGCTGAGAGGAAAAATCAAGTTAGTACATTTCAAACATGAAAAAGGTCATTTTATACTCAACATGAAAAACCAAAATTCCAAAAGTATAAAACATACAAAAATGCTTACCAAAGAGAGGAAATGTATCACGCTCAGCACCCTCCTCACGCCCTGTGGTGCAACAGATGTCCCTTTCTCCAAAAATGTACTCCATGGGACCGTAACGTTGCAACCACACACAAGATGACCTGCTGAGAGGAAAAATCAAGTTAGTACATTTCAAACATGAAAAAGGTCATTTTATACTCAACATGAAAAACCAAAATTCCAAAAGTATAAAACATACAAAAATGCTTACCAAAGAGAGGAAATGTATCACGCTCAGCACCCTCCTCCCGCCCTGTGGTGCAACAGATGTCCCTTTCTCCAAAAATGTACTCAATGGGACCGTAACGTTGCAACCACACACAGGATGACCTGCTGAGAGGAAACATCAAGTTAGTACATTTCAAACATGAAAAAGGTCATTTTATACTCAACATGAAAAACCAAAATTTCAAAAGTATAAAACATACAAAAATGCTTACCAAAGAGAGGAAATGTATCACACTCAGCACCCTCCTCACGCCCTGTGGTGCAACAGATGTCCCTTTCTCCAAAAATGTACTCAATGGGACCGTAACGTTGCAACCACACACAAGATGACCTGCTGAGAGGAAAAATCAAGTTAGTACATTTCAAACATGAAAAGGTCATTTTATACTCAACATGAAAAACCAAAATTCCAAAAGTATAAAACATACAAAAATGCTTACCAAAGAGAGGAAATGTATCACGCTCAACACCCTCCTCACGCCCTGTGGTGCAACAGATGTCCCTTTCTCCAAAAATGTACTCCATGGGACCGTAACGTTGCAACCACACACAAGATGACCTGCTGAGAGGAAAAATCAAGTTAGTACATTTCAAACATGAAAAACGTCATTTTATACTCAACATGAAAAACCAAAATTCCAAAAGTATAAAACATACAAAAATGCTTACCAAAGAGAGGAAATGTATCACGCTCAACACCCTCCTCACGCCCTGTGGTGCAACAGATGTCCCTTTCTCCAAAAATGTACTCCATGGGACCGTAACGTTGCAACCACACACAGGATGACCTGCTGAGAGGAAACATCAAGTTAGTACATTTCAAACATGAAAAAGGTCATTTTATACTCAACATGAAAAACCAAAATGTCAAAAGTATAAAACATACAAAAATGCTTACCAAAGAGAGGAAATGTATCACGCTCAGCACCCTCCTCACGCCCTGTGGTGCAACAGATGTCCCTTTCTCCAAAAATGTACTCCATGGGACCGTAACGTTGCAACCACACACAAGATGACCTGCTGAGAGGAAAAATCAAGTTAGTACATTTCAAACATGAAAAAGGTCATTTTATACTCAACATGAAAAACCAAAATTCCAAAAGTATAAAACATACATAAATGCTTACCAAAGAGAGGAAATGTATCACGCTCAGCACCCTCCTCCCGCCCTGTGGTGCAACAGATGTCCCTTTCTCCAAAAATGTACTCAATGGGACCGTAACGTTGCAACCACACACAGGATGACCTGCTGAGAGGAAACATCAAGTTAGTACATTTCAAACATGAAAAAGGTCATTTTATACTCAACATGAAAAACCAAAATTTCAAAAGTATAAAACATACAAAAATGCTTACCAAAGAGAGGAAATGTATCACGCTCAGCACCCTCCTCACGCCCTGTGGTGCAACAGATGTCCCTTTCTCCAAAAATGTACTCAATGGGACCGTAACGTTGCAACCACACACAGGATGACCTGCTGAGAGGAAACATCAAGTTAGTACATTTCAAACATGAAAAAGGTCATTTTATACTCAACATGAAAAACCAACATTCCAAAAGTATAAAACATACAAAAATGCTTACCAAAGAGAGGAAATGTATCACGCTCAGCACCCTCCTCACGCCCTGTGGTGCAACAGATGTCCCTTTCTCCAAAAATGTACTCAATGGGACCGTAACGTTGCAACCACACACAAGATGACCTGCTGAGAGGAAAAATCAAGTTAGTACATTTCAAACATGAAAAAGGTCATTTTATACTCAACATGAAATACCAAAATTCCAAAAGCATAAAACATACAAATATGCTTACCTAAGAGAGGAAATGTTTCACGCTCAGCACCCTCCTCACGCCCTGTGGTGCAACAGATGTCCCTTTCTCCAAAAATGTACTCAATGGGACCGTAACGTTGCAACCACACACAAGATGACCTGCTGAGAGGAAAAATCAAGTTAGTACATTTCAAACATGAAAAAGGTCATTTTATACTCAACATGAAAAACCAAAATTCCAAAAGTATAAAACATACAAAAATGTTTACCAAAGAGAGGAAATGTATCACGCTCAGCACCCTCCTCACGCCCTGTGGTGCAACAGATGTCCCTTTCTCCAAAAATGTACTCAATGGGACCGTAACGTTGCAACCACACACAGGATGACCTGCTGAGAGGAAACATCAAGTTAGTACATTTCAAACATGAAAAAGGTCATTTTATACTCAACATGAAATACCAAAATTCCAAAAGTATAAAACATACAAATATGCTTACCAAAGAGAGGAAATGTTTCACGCTCAGCACCCTCCTCACGCCCTGTGGTGCAACAGATGTCCCTTTCTCCAAAAATGTACTCAATGGGACCGTAACGTTGCAACCACACACAAGATGACCTGCTGAGAGGAAAAATCAAGTTAGTACATTTCAAACATGAAAAAGGTCATTTTATACTCAACATGAAATACCAAAATTCCAAAAGTATAAAACATACAAATATGCTTACCTAAGAGAGGAAATGTTTCACGCTCAGCACCCTCCTCACGCCCTGTGGTGCAACAGATGTCCCTTTCTCCAAAAATGTACTCATTGGGACCGTAACGTTGCAACCACACACAGGATGACCTGCTGAGAGGAAACATCAAGTTAGTACATTTCAAACATGAAAAAGGTCATTTTATACTCAACATGAAAAACCAAAATTTCAAAAGTATAAAACATACAAAAATGCTTACCAAAGAGAGGAAATGTTTCACGCTCAGCACCCTCCTCACGCCCTGTGGTGCAACAGATGTCCCTTTCTCCAAAAATGTACTCAATGGGACCGTAACGTTGCAACCACACACAGGATGACCTGCTGAGAGGAAACATCAAGTTAGTACATTTCAAACATGAAAAAGGTCATTTTATACTCAACATGAAATACCAAAATTCCAAAAGTATAAAACATACAAATATGCTTACCTAAGAGAGGAAATGTTTCACGCTCAGCACCCTCCTCACGCCCTGTGGTGCAACAGATGTCCCTTTCTCCAAAAATGTACTCAATCTGACCGTAACGTTGCAACCACACACAAGATGACCTGCTGAGAGGAAAAATCAAGTTAGTACATTTCAAACATGAAAAAGGTCATTTTATACTCAACATGAAAAACCAAAATTTCAAAAGTATAAAACATACAAAAATGCTTACCAAAGAGAGGAAATGTAATACGCTCAGCACCCTCCTCACGCCCTGTGGTGCAACAGATGTCCCTTTCTCCAAAAATGTACTCAATGGGACCGTAACGTTGCAACCACACACAAGACGACCTGCTGAGAGGAAAAATCAAGTTAGTACATTTCAAACATGAAAAAGGTCATTTTATACTCAACATGAAAAACCAAAATTCCAAAAGTATAAAACATACAAAAATGCTTACCAAAGAGAGGAAATGTATCACGCTCAGCACCCTCCTCACGCCCTGTGGTGCAACAGATGTCCCTTTCTCCAAAAATGTACTCAATGGGACCGTAACGTTGCGACCACACACAAGATGACCTGCTGAGAGGAAAAATCAAGTTAGTACATTTCAAACATGAAAAAGGTCATTTTATACTCAACATGAAATACCAAAATTCCAAAAGTATAAAACATACAAATATGCTTACCTAAGAGAGGAAGTGTTTCACGCTCAGCACCCTAATCACGCCCTGTGGTGCAACAGATGTCCCTTTCTCCAAAAATGTACTCAATGGGACCGTAACGTTGCAACCACACACAAGATGACCTGCTGAGAGGAAAAATCAAGTTAGTACATTTCAAACATGAAAAAGGTCATTTTATACTCAACATGAAAAACCAAAATTCCAAAAGTATAAAACATACAAAAATGCTTACCAAAGAGAGGAAATGTATCACGCTCAGCACCCTCCTCACGCCCTGTGGTGTAACAGATGTCCCTTTCTCCAAAAATGTACTCAATGGGACCGTAACGTTGCAACCACACACAAGATGACCTGCTGAGAGGAAAAATCAAGTTAGTACATTTCAAACATGAAAAAGGTCATTTTATACTCAACATGAAAAACCAAAATTCCAAAAGTATAAAACATACAAAAATGCTTACCAAAGAGAGGAAATGTATCATGCTCAGCACCCTCCTCACGCCCTGTTGTGCAACAGATGTCCCTTTCTCCAAAATTGTACTCAATGGGACCGTAACGTTGCAACCACACACAAGATGACCTGCTGAGAGGAAAAATCAAGTTAGTACATTTCAAACATGAAAAAGGTCATTTTATACTCAACATGAAAAACCAAAATTCCAAAAGTATAAAACATACAAAAATGCTTACCAAAGAGAGGAGATGTATCATGCTCAGCACCCTCCTCACGCCCTGTGGTGCAACAGATGTCCCTTTCTCCAAAAATGTACTCAATGGGACCGTAATGTTGCAACCACACACAAGATAACCTGCTGAGAGGAAAAATCAAGTTAGTACATTTCAAACATGAAAAAGGTCATTTTATACTCAACATGAAAAACCAAAATTCCAAAAGTATAAAACATACAAAAATGCTTACCAAATAGAGGAAATGTATCACGCTCAACACCCTCCTCACGCCCTGTGGTGCAACAGATGTCCCTTTCTCCAAAAATGTACTCTATGGGACCGTAACGTTGCAACCACACACAAGATGACCTGCTGAGAGGAAAATTCAAGTTAGTACATTTCAAACATGAAAAAGGTCATTTTATACTCAACATGAAAAACCAAAATTCCAAAAGTATAAAACATACAAAAATGCTTACCAAAGAGAGGAAATGTATCACGCTCAGCACCCTCCTCCCGCCCTGTGGTGCAACAGATGTCCCTTTCTCCAAAAATGTACTCAATGGGACCGTAACGTTGCAACCACACACAGGATGACCTGCTGAGAGGAAACATCAAGTTAGTACATTTCAAACATGAAAAAGGTCATTTTATACTCAACATGAAAAACCAAAATTTCAAAAGTATAAAACATACAAAAATGCTTACCAAAGAGAGGAAATGTATCACGCTCAGCACCCTCCTCACGCCCTGTGGTGCAACAGATGTCCCTTTCTCCAAAAATGTACTCAATGGGACCGTAACGTTGCAACCACACACAAGATGACCTGCTGAGAGGAAAAATCAAGTTAGTACATTTCAAACATGAAAAAGGTCATTTTATACTCAACATGAAAAACCAAAATTCCAAAAGTATAAAACATACAAAAATGCTTACCAAAGAGAGGAAATGTATCACGCTCAACACCCTCCTCACGCCCTCTGGTGCAACAGATGTCCCTTTCTCCAAAAATGTACTCCATGGGACCGTAACGTTGCAACCACACACAAGATGACCTGCTGAGAGGAAAAATCAAGTTAGTACATTTCAAACATGAAAAAGGTCATTTTATACTCAACATGAAAAACCAAAATTCCAAAAGTATAAAACATACAAAAATGCTTACCAAAGAGAGGAAATGTATCACGCTCAGCACCCTCCTCACGCCCTGTGGTGCAACAGATGTCCCTTTCTCCAAAAATGTACTCAATGGGACCGTAACGTTGCAACCACACACAAGATGACCTGCTGAGAGGAAAAATCAAGTTAGTACATTTCAAACATGAAAAAGGTCATTTTATACTCAACATGAAAAACCAAAATTCCAAAAGTATAAAACATACAAAAATGCTTACCAAAGAGAGGAAATGTATCACGCTCAACACCCTCCTCACGCCCTGTGGTGCAACAGATGTCCCTTTCTCCAAAAATGTACTCCATGGGACCGTAACGTTGCAACCACACACAAGATAACCTGCTGAGAGGAAAAATCAAGTTAGTACATTTCAAACATGAAAAAGGTCATTTTATACTCAACATGAAAAACCAAAATTCCAAAAGTATAAAACATACAAAAATGCTTACCAAAGAGAGGAAATGTATCACGCTCAACACCCTCCTCACGCCCTGTGGTGCAACAGATGTCCCTTTCTCCAAAAATGTACTCCATGGGACCGTAACGTTGCAACCACACACAAGATGACCTGCTGAGAGGAAAAATCAAGTTAGTACATTTCAAACATGAAAAAGGTCATTTTATACTCAACATGAAAAACCAAAATTCCAAAAGTATAAAACATACATAAATGCTTACCAAAGACAGGGAATGTATCACGCTCAGCACCCTCCTCCCGCCCTGTGGTGCAACAGATGTCCCTTTCTCCAAAAATGTACTCAATGGGACCGTAACGTTGCAACCACACACAGGATGACCTGCTGAGAGGAAACATCAAGTTAGTACATTTCAAACATGAAAAAGGTCATTTTATACTCAACATGAAAAACCAAAATTTCAAAAGTAAAAAACATACAAAAATGCTTACCAAAGAGAGGAAATGTATCACGCTCAGCACCCTCCTCACGCCCTGTGGTGCAACAGATGTCCCTTTCTCCAAAAATGTACTCAATGGGACCGTAACGTTGCAACCACACACAAGATGACCTGCTGAGAGGAAAAATCAAGTTAGTACATTTCAAACATGAAAAAGGTCATTTTATACTCAACATGAAAAACCAAAATTCCAAAAGTATAAAACATACAAAAATGCTTACCAAAGAGAGGAAATGTATCACGCTCAGCACCCTCCTCACGCCCTGTGGTGCAACAGATGTCCCTTTCTCCAAAAATGTACTCAATGGGACCGTAACGTTGCAACCACACACAGGATGACCTGCTGAGAGGAAACATCAAGTTAGTACATTTCAAACATGAAAAAGGTCATTTTATACTCAACATGAAAAACCAAAATTCCAAAAGTATAAAACATACAAAAATGCTTACCAAAGAGAGGAAATGTATCACCCTCAGCACCCTCCTCACGCCCTGTGGTGCAAAAGATGTCCCTTTCTCCAAAAATGTACTCAATGGGACCGTAACGTTGCAACCACACACAAGATGACCTGCTGAGAGGAAAAATCAAGTTAGTACATTTCAAACATGAAAAAGGTCATTTTATACTCAACATGAAAAACCAAAATTCCAAAAGTATAAAACATACAAAAATGCTTACCAAAGAGAGGAAATGTATCACGCTCAGCACCCTCCTCACGCCCTGTGGTGCAACAGATGTCCCTTTCTCCAAAAATGTACTCCATGGGACCGTAACGTTGCAACCACACACAAGATGACCTGCTGAGAGGAAAAATCAAGTTAGTACATTTCAAACATGAAAAAGGTCATTTTATACTCAACATGTAAAACCAAAATTCCAAAAGTATAAAACATACAAAAAAGCTTACCAAAGAGAGGAAATGTATCACGCTCAGCACCCTCCTCCCGCCCTGTGGTGCAACAGATGTCCCTTTCTCCAAAAATGTACTCAATGGGACCGTAACGTTGCAACCACACACAGGATGACCTGCTGAGAGGAAACATCAAGTTAGTACATTTCAAACATGAAAAAGGTCATTTTATACTCAACATGAAAAACCAAAATTTCAAAAGTATAAAACATACAAAAATGCTTACCAAAGAGAGGAAATGTATCACGCTCAGCACCCTCCTCACGCCCTGTGGTGCAACAGATGTCCCTTTCTCCAAAAATGTACTCAATGGGACCGTAACGTTGCAACCACACACAAGATGACCTGCTGAGAGGAAAAATCAAGTTAGTACATTTCAAACATGAAAAAGGTCATTTTATACTCAACATGAAAAACCAAAATTCCAAAAGTATAAAACATACAAAAATGCTTGCCAAAGAGAGGAAATGTATCACGCTCAGCACCCTCCTCACGCCCTGTGGTGCAACAGATGACCCTTTCTCCAAAAATGTACTCAATGGGACCGTAACGTTGCAACCACACACAAGATGACCTGCTGAGAGGAAAAATCAAGTTAGTACACTTCAAACATGAAAAAGGTCATTTTATACTCAACATGAAAAACCAAAATTCCAAAAGTATAAAACATACAAAAATGCTTACCAAAGAGAGGAAATGTATCACGCTCAGCACCCTCCTCCCGCCCTGTGGTGCAACAGATGTCCCTTTCTCAAAATATGTACTCAATGGGACCGTAACGTTGCAACCACACACAGGATGACCTGCTGAGAGGAAACATCAAGTTAGTACATTTCAAACATGAAAAAGGTCATTTTATACTCAACATGAAAAACCAAAATTTCAAAAGTATAAAACATACAAAAATGCTTACCAAAGAGAGGAAATGTATCACGCTCAGCACCCTCCTCCCGCCCTGTGGTGCAACAGATGTCCCTTTCTCCAAAAATGTACTCAATGGGACCGTAACGTTGCAACCACACACAGGATGACCTGCTGAGAGGAAACATCAAGTTAGTACATTTCAAACATGAAAAAGGTCATTTTATACTCAACATGAAAAACCAAAATTCCAAAAGTATAAAACATACAAAAATGCTTACCAAAGAGAGGAAATGTATCACGCTCAGCACCCTCCTCCCGCCCTGTGGTGCAACAGATGTCCCTTTCTCCAAAAATGTACTCCATGGGACCGTAACGTTGCAACCACACACAGGATGACCTGCTGAGAGGAAACATCAAGTTAGTACATTTCAAACATGAAAAAGGTCATTTTATACTCAACATGAAAAACCAAAATTCCAAAAGTATAAAACATACAAAAATGCTTACCAAAGAGAGGAAATGTATCACGCTCAGCACCCTCCTCACGCCCTGTGGTGCAACAGATGTCCCTTTCTCCAAAAATGTACTCAATGGGACCGTAACGTTGCAACCACACACAAGATGACCTGCTGAGAGGAAAAATCAAGTTAGTACACTTCAAACATGAAAAAGGTCATTTTATACTCAACATGAAAAACCAAAATTCCAAAAGTATAAAACATACAAAAATGCTTACCAAAGAGAGGAAATGTATCACGCTCAGCACCCTCCTCCCGCCCTGTGGTGCAACAGATGTCCCTTTCTCCAAAAATGTACTCAATGGGACCGTAACGTTGCAACCACACACAGGATGACCTGCTGAGAGGAAACATCAAGTTAGTACATTTCAAACATGAAAAAGGTCATTTTATACTCAACATGAAAAACCAAAATTTCAAAAGTATAAAACATACAAAAATGCTTACCAAAGAGAGGAAATGTATCACGCTCAGCACCCTCCTCCTGCCCTGTGGTGCAACAGATGTCCCTTTCTCCAAAAATGTACTCAATGGGACCGTAACGTTGCAACCACACACAGGATGACCTGCTGAGAGGAAACATCAAGTTAGTACATTTCAAACATGAAAAAGGTCATTTTATACTCAACATGAAAAACCAAAATTTCAAAAGTATAAAACATACAAAAATGCTTACCAAAGAGAGGAAATGTATCACGCTCAGCACCCTCCTCACGCCCTGTGGTGCAACAGATGTCCCTTTCTCCAAAAATGTACTCAATGGGACCGTAACGTTGCAACCACACACAAGATGACCTGCTGAGAGGAAAAATCAAGTTAGTACACTTCAAACATGAAAAAGGTCATTTTATACTCAACATGAAAAACCAAAATTCCAAAAGTATAAAACATACAAAAATGCTTACCAAAGAGAGGAAATGTATCACGCTCAGCACCCTCCTCCCGCCCTGTGGTGCAACAGATGTCCCTTTCTCCAAAAATGTACTCAATGGGACCGTAACGTTGCAACCACACACAGGATGACCTGCTGAGAGGAAACATCAAGTTAGTACACTTCAAACATGAAAAAGGTCATTTTATACTCAACATGAAAAACCAAAATTCCAAAAGTATAAAACATACAAAAATGCTTGCCAAAGAGAGGAAATGTATCACGCTCAGCACCCTCCTCCCGCCCTGTGGTGCAACAGATGTCCCTTTCTCCAAAAATGTACTCAATGGGACCGTAACGTTGCAACCACACACAGGATGACCTGCTGAGAGGAAACATCAAGTTAGTACATTTCAAACATGAAAAAGGTCATTTTATACTCAACATGAAAAACCAAAATTTCAAAAGTATAAAACATACAAAAATGCTTACCAAAGAGAGGAAATGTATCACGCTCAGCACCCTCCTCCCGCCCTGTGGTGCAACAGATGTCCCTTTCTCCAAAAATGTACTCAATGGGACCGTAACGTTGCAACCACACACAGGATGACCTGCTGAGAGGAAACATCAAGTTAGTACATTTCAAACATGAAAAAGGTCATTTTATACTCAACATGAAAAACCAAAATTTCAAAAGTATAAAACATACAAAAATGCTTACCAAAGAGAGGAAATGTATCACGCTCAGCACCCTCCTCACGCCCTGTGGTGCAACAGATGTCCCTTTCTCCAAAAATGTACTCAATGGGACCGTAACGTTGCAACCACACACAGGATGACCTGCTGAGAGGAAAAATCAAGTTAGTACATTTCAAACATGAAAAAGGTCATTTTATACTCAACATGAAAAACCAAAATTCCAAAAGTATAAAACATACAAAAATGCTTGCCAAAGAGAGGAAATGTATCACCCTCAGCACCCTCCTCACGCCCTGTGGTGCAACAGATGTCCCTTTCTCCAAAAATGTACTCAATGGGACCGTAACGTTGCAACCACACACAGGATGACCTGCTGAGAGGAAACATCAAGTTAGTACATTTCAAACATGAAAAAGGTCATTTTATACTCAACATGAAAAACCAAAATTCCAAAAGTATAAAACATACAAAAATGCTTACCAAAGAGAGGAAATGTATCACGCTCAGCACCCTCCTCCCGCCCTGTGGTGCAACAGATGTCCCTTTCTCCAAAAATGTACTCAATGGGACCGTAACGTTGCAACCACACACAAGATGACCTGCTGAGAGGAAAAATCAAGTTAGTACATTTCAAACATGAAAAAGGTCATTTTATACTCAACATGAAAAACCAAAATTCCAAAAGTATAAAACATACAAAAATGCTTGCCAAAGAGAGGAAATGTATCACCCTCAGCACCCTCCTCACGCCCTGTGGTGCAACAGATGTCCCTTTCTCCAAAAATGTACTCAATGGGACCGTAACGTTGCAACCACACACAAGATGACCTGCTGAGAGGAAAAATCAAGTTAGTACATTTCAAACATGAAAAAGGTCATTTTATACTCAACATGAAAAACCAAAATTCCAAAAGTATAAAACATACAAAAATGCTTGCCAAAGAGAGGAAATGTATCACGCTCAGCACCCTCCTCACGCCCTGTGGTGCAACAGATGTCCCTTTCTCCAAAAATGTACTCAATGGGACCGTAACGTTGCAACCACACACAAGATGACCTGCTGAGAGGAAAAATCAAGTTAGTACACTTCAAACATGAAAAAGGTCATTTTATACTCAACATGAAAAACCAAAATTCCAAAAGTATAAAACATACAAAAATGCTTGCCAAAGAGAGGAAATGTATCACGCTCAGCACCCTCCTCCCGCCCTGTGGTGCAACAGATGTCCCTTTCTCCAAAAATGTACTCAATGGGACCGTAACGTTGCAACCACACACAGGATGACCTGCTGAGAGGAAACATCAAGTTAGTACATTTCAAACATGAAAAAGGTCATTTTATACTCAACATGAAAAACCAAAATTCCAAAAGTATAAAACATACAAAAATGCTTGCCAAAGAGAGGAAATGTATCACCCTCAGCACCCTCCTCACGCCCTGTGGTGCGACAGATGTCCCTTTCTCCAAAAATGTACTCAATGGGACCGTAACGTTGCAACCACACACAGGATGACCTGCTGAGAGGAAACATAAAGTTAGTACATTTCAAACATGAAAAAGGTCATTTTATACTCAACATGAAAAACCAAAATTTCAAAAGTATAAAACATACAAAAATGCTTGCCAAAGAGAGGAAATGTATCACGCTCAGCACCCTCCTCACGCCCTGTGGTGCAACAGATGTCCCTTTCTCCAAAAATGTACTCAATGGGACCGTAACGTTGCAACCACACACAAGATGACCTGCTGAGAGGAATAATCAAGTTAGTACACTTCAAACATGAAAAAGGTCATTTTATACTCAACATGAAAAACCAAAATTCCAAAAGTATAAAACATACAAAAATGCTTGCCAAAGAGAGGAAATGTATCACGCTCAGCACCCTCCTCCCGCCCTGTGGTGCAACAGATGTCCCTTTCTCCAAAAATGTACTCAATGGGACCGTAACGTTGCAACCACACACAGGATGACCTGCTGAGAGGAAACATCAAGTTAGTACATTTCAAACATGAAAAAGGTCATTTTATACTCAACATGAAAAACCAAAATTTCAAAAGTATAAAACATACAAAAATGCTTACCAAAGAGAGGAAATGTATCACGCTCAGCACCCTCCTCACGCCCTGTGGTGCAACAGATGTCCCTTTCTCCAAAAATGTACTCAATGGGACCGTAACGTTGCAACCACACACAAGATGACCTGCTGAGAGGAAAAATCAAGTTAGTACATTTCAAACATGAAAAAGGTCATTTTATACTCAACATGAAAAACCAAAATTCCAAAAGTATAAAACATACAAAAATGCTTGCCAAAGAGAGGAAATGTATCACGCTCAGCACCCTCCTCCCGCCCTGTGGTGCAACAGATGTCCCTTTCTCCAAAAATGTACTCAATGGGACCGTAACGTTGCAACCACACACAGGATGACCTGCTGAGAGGAAACATCAAGTTAGTACATTTCAAACATGAAAAAGGTCATTTTATACTCAACATGAAAAACCAAAATTCCAAAAGTATAAAACATACAAAAATGCTTGCCAAAGAGAGGAAATGTATCACCCTCAGCACCCTCCTCACGCCCTGTGGTGCAACAGATGTCCCTTTCTCCAAAAATGTACTCAATGGGACCGTAACGTTGCAACCACACACAGGATGACCTGCTGAGAGGAAACATCAAGTTAGTACATTTCAAACATGAAAAAGGTCATTTTATACTCAACATGAAAAACCAAAATTTCAAAAGTATAAAACATACAAAAATGCTTGCCAAAGAGAGGAAATGTATCACGCTCAGCACCCTCCTCACGCCCTGTGGTGCAACAGATGTCCCTTTCTCCAAAAATGTACTCAATGGGACCGTAACGTTGCAACCACACACAAGATGACCTGCTGAGAGGAATAATCAAGTTAGTACACTTCAAACATGAAAAAGGTCATTTTATACTCAACATGAAAAACCAAAATTCCAAAAGTATAAAACATACAAAAATGCTTGCCAAAGAGAGGAAATGTATCACGCTCAGCACCCTCCTCCCGCCCTGTGGTGCAACAGATGTCCCTTTCTCCAAAAATGTACTCAATGGGACCGTAACGTTGCAACCACACACAGGATGACCTGCTGAGAGGAAACATCAAGTTAGTACATTTCAAACATGAAAAAGGTCATTTTATACTCAACATGAAAAACCAAAATTCCAAAAGTATAAAACATACAAAAATGCTTACCAAAGAGAGCAAATGTATCACGCTCAGCACCCTCCTCACGCCCTGTGGTGCAACAGATGTCCCTTTCTCCAAAAATGTACTCAATGGGACCGTAACGTTGCAACCACACACAAGATGACCTGCTGAGAGGAAAAATCAAGTTAGTACATTTCAAACATGAAAAAGGTCATTTTATACTCAACATGAAAAACCAAAATTCCAAAAGTATAAAACATACAAAAATGCTTGCCAAAGAGAGGAAATGTATCACGCTCAGCACCCTCCTCACGCCCTGTGGTGCAACAGATGTCCCTTTCTCCAAAAATGAACTCAATGGGACCGTAACGTTGCAACCACACACAGGATGACCTGCTGAGAGGAAACATCAAGTTAGTACATTTCAAACATGAAAAAGGTCATTTTATACTCAACATGAAAAACCAAAATTCCAAAAGTATAAAACATACAAAAATGCTTGCCAAAGAGAGGAAATGTATCACCCTCAGCACCCTCCTCACGCCCTGTGGTGCAACAGATGTCCCTTTCTCCAAAAATGTACTCAATGGGACCGTAACGTTGCAACCACACACAAGATGACCTGCTGAGAGGAAAAATCAAGTTAGTACTCTTCAAACATGAAAAAGGTCATTTTATACTCAACATGAAAAACCAAAATTCCAAAAGTATAAAACATACAAAAATGCTTGCCAAAGAGAGGAAATGTATCACGCTCAGCACCCTCCTCACGCCCTGTGGTGCAACAGATGTCCCTTTCTCCAAAAATGTACTCAATGGGACCGTAACGTTGCAACCACACACAGGATGACCTGCTGAGAGGAAACATCAAGTTAGTACATTTCAAACATGAAAAAGGTCATTTTATACTCAACATGAAAAACCAAAATTCCAAAAGTATAAAACATACAAAAATGCTTGCCAAAGAGAGGAAATGTATCACCCTCAGCACCCTCCTCACGCCCTGTGGTGCAACAGATGTCCCTTTCTCCAAAAATGTACTCAATGGGACCGTAACGTTGCAACCACACACAGGATGACCTGCTGAGAGGAAACATCAAGTTAGTACATTTCAAACATGAAAAAGGTCATTTTATACTCAACATGAAAAACCAAAATTTCAAAAGTATAAAACATACAAAAATGCTTACCAAAGAGAGGAAATGTATCACGCTCAGCACCCTCCTCACGCCCTGTGGTGCAACAGATGTCCCTTTCTCCAAAAATGTACTCAATGGGACCGTAACGTTGCAACCACACACAAGATGACCTGCTGAGAGGAAAAATCAAGTTAGTACACTTCAAACATGAAAAAGGTCATTTTATACTCAACATGAAAAACCAAAATTCCAAAAGTATAAAACATACAAAAATGCTTGCCAAAGAGAGGAAATGTATCACGCTCAGCACCCTCCTCCCGCCCTGTGGTGCAACACATGTCCCTTTCTCCAAAAATGTACTCAATGGGACCGTAACGTTGCAACCACACACAGGATGACCTGCTGAGAGGAAACATCAAGTTAGTACATTTCAAACATGAAAAAGGTCATTTTATACTCAACATGAAAAACCAAAATTCCAAAAGTATAAAACATACAAAAATGCTTGCCAAAGAGAGGAAATGTATCACCCTCAGCACCCTCCTCACGCCCTGTGGTGCAACAGATGTCCCTTTCTCCAAAAATGTACTCAATGGGACCGTAACGTTGCAACCACACACAAGATGACCTGCTGAGAGGAAAAATCAAGTTAGTACATTTCAAACATGAAAAAGGTCATTTTATACTCAACATGAAAAACCAAAATTCCAAAAGTATAAAACATACAAAAATGCTTGCCAAAGAGAGGAAATGTATCACACTCAGCACCCTCCTCACGCCCTGTGGTGCAACAGATGTCCCTTTCTCCAAAAATGTACTCAATGGGACCGTAACGTTGCAACCACACACAAGATGACCTGCTGAGAGGAAAAATCAAGTTAGTACACTTCAAACATGAAAAAGGTCATTTTATACTCAACATGAAAAACCAAAATTCCAAAAGTATAAAACATACAAAAATGCTTGCCAAAGAGAGGAAATGTATCACGCTCAGCACCCTCCTCACGCCCTGTGGTGCAACAGATGTCCCTTTCTCCAAAAATGTACTCAATGGGACCGTAACGTTGCAACCACACACAAGATGACCTGCTGAGAGGAAAAATCAAGTTAGTACATTTCAAACATGAAAAAGGTCATTTTATACTCAACATGAAAAACCAAAATTCCAAAAGTATAAAACATACAAAAATGCTTGCCAAAGAGAGGAAATGTATCACGCTCAGCACCCTCCTCACGCCCTGTGGTGCAACAGATGTCCCTTTCTCCAAAAATGTACTCAATGGGACCGTAACGTTGCAACCACACACAAGATGACCTGCTGAGAGGAAAAATCAAGTTAGTACATTTCAAACATGAAAAAGGTCATTTTATACTCAACATGAAAAACCAAAATTCCAAAAGTATAAAACATACAAAAATGCTTGCCAAAGAGAGGAAATGTATCACGCTCAGCACCCTCCTCACGCCCTGTGGTGCAACAGATGTCCCTTTCTCCAAAAATGTACTCAATGGGACCGTAACGTTGCAACCACACACAAGATGACCTGCTGAGAGGAAAAATCAAGTTAGTACACTTCAAACATGAAAAAGGTCATTTTATACTCAACATGAAAAACCAAAATTCCAAAAGTATAAAACATACAAAAATGCTTACCAAAAAGAGGAAATGTATCACGCTCAGCACCCTCCTCATGCCCTGTGGTGCAACAGATGTCCCTTTCTCCAAAAATGTACTCAATGGGACCGTAACGTTGCAACCACACACAAGATGACCTGCTGAGAGGAAAAATCAAGTTAGTACATTTCAAACATGAAAAAGGTCATTTTATACTCAACATGAAAAACCAAAATTCCAAAAGTATAAAACATACAAAAATGCTTGCCAAAGAGAGGAAATGTATCACCCTCAGCACCCTCCTCACGCCCTGTGGTGCAACAGATGTCCCTTTCTCCAAAAATGTACTCAATGGGACCGTAACGTTGCAACCACACACAAGATGACCTGCTGAGAGGAAAAATCAAGTTAGTACATTTCAAACATGAAAAAGGTCATTTTATACTCAACATGAAAAACCAAAATTCCAAAAGTATAAAACATACAAAAATGCTTGCCAAAGAGAGGAAATGTATCACGCTCAGCACCCTCCTCACGCCCTGTGGTGCAACAGATGTCCCTTTCTCCAAAAATGTACTCAATGGGACCGTAACGTTGCAACCACACACAAGATGACCTGCTGAGAGGAAAAATCAAGTTAGTACACTTCAAACATGAAAAAGGTCATTTTATACTCAACATGAAAAACCAAAATTCCAAAAGTATAAAACATACAAAAATGCTTGCCAAAGAGAGGAAATGTATCACGCTCAGCACCCTCCTCCCGCCCTGTGGTGCAACAGATGTCCCTTTCTCCAAAAATGTACTCAATGGGACCGTAACGTTGCAACCACACACAGGATGACCTGCTGAGAGGAAACATCAAGTTAGTACATTTCAAACATGAAAAAGGTCATTTTATACTCAACATGAAAAACCAAAATTCCAAAAGTATAAAACATACAAAAATGCTTGCCAAAGAGAGGAAATGTATCACCCTCAGCACCCTCCTCACGCCCTGTGGTGCAACAGATGTCCCTTTCTCCAAAAATGTACTCAATGGGACCGTAACGTTGCAACCACACACAAGATGACCTGCTGAGAGGAAAAATCAAGTTAGTACACTTCAAACATGAAAAAGGTCATTTTATACTCAACATGAAAAACCAAAATTCCAAAAGTATAAAACATACAAAAATGCTTGCCAAAGAGAGGAAATGTATCACGCTCAGCACCCTCCTCACGCCCTGTGGTGCAACAGATGTCCCTTTCTCCAAAAATGTACTCAATGGGACCGTAACGTTGCAACCACACACAAGATGACCTGCTGAGAGGAAAAATCAAGTTAGTACTCTTCAAACATGAAAAAGGTCATTTTATACTCAACATGAAAAACCAAAATTCCAAAAGTATAAAACATACAAAAATGCTTGCCAAAGAGAGGAAATGTATCACCCTCAGCACCCACCTCACGCCCTGTGGTGCAACAGATGTCCCTTTCTCCAAAAATGTACTCAATGGGACCGTAACGTTGCAACCACACACAAGATGACCTGCTGAGAGGAAAAATCAAGTTAGTACACTTCAAACATGAAAAAGGTCATTTTATACTCAACATGAAAAACCAAAATTCCAAAAGTATAAAACATACAAAAATGCTTGCCAAAGAGAGGAAATGTATCACGCTCAGCACCCTCCTCACGCCCTGTGGTGCAACAGATGTCCCTTTCTCCAAAAATGTACTCAATGGGACCGTAACGTTGCAACCACACACAAGATGACCTGCTGAGAGGAAAAATCAAGTTAGTACGCTTCAAACATGAAAAAGGTCATTTTATACTCAACATGAAAAACCAAAATTCCAAAAGTATAAAACATACAAAAATGCTTGCCAAAGAGAGGAAATGTATCACGCTCAGCACCCTCCTCACGCCCTGTGGTGCAACAGATGTCCCTTTCTCCAAAAATGTACTCAATGGGACCGTAACGTTGCAACCACACACAAGATGACCTGCTGAGAGGAAAAATCAAGTTAGTACACTTCAAACATGAAAAAGGTCATTTTATACTCAACATGAAAAACCAAAATTCCAAAAGTATAAAACATACAAAAATGCTTGCCAAAGAGAGGAAATGTATCACGCTCAGCACCCTCCTCACGCCCTGTGGTGCAACAGATGTCCCTTTCTCCAAAAATGTACTCAATGGGACCGTAACGTTGCAACCACACACAAGATGACCTGCTGAGAGGAAAAATCAAGTTAGTACACTTCAAACATGAAAAAGGTCATTTTATACTCAACATGAAAAACCAAAATTCCAAAAGTATAAAACATACAAAAATGCTTGCCAAAGAGAGGAAATGTATCACCCTCAGCACCCTCCTCACGCCCTGTGGTGCAACAGATGTCCCTTTCTCCAAAAATGTACTCAATGGGACCGTAACGTTGCAACCACACACAAGATGACCTGCTGAGAGGAAAAATCAAGTTAGTACACTTCAAACATGAAAAAGGTCATTTTATACTCAACATGAAAAACCAAAATTCCAAAAGTATAAAACATACAAAAATGCTTACCAAAGAGAGGAAATGTATCACGCTCAGCACCCACCTCACGCCCTGTGGTGCAACAGATGTCCCTTTCTCCAAAAATGTACTCAATGGGACCGTAACGTTGCAACCACACACAAGATGACCTGCTGAGAGGAAAAATCAAGTTAGTACTCTTCAAACATGAAAAAGGTCATTTTATACTCAACATGAAAAACCAAAATTCCAAAAGTATAAAACATACAAAAATGCTTGCCAAAGAGAGGAAATGTATCACGCTCAGCACCCACCTCACGCCCTGTGGTGCAACAGATGTCCCTTTCTCCAAAAATGTACTCAATGGGAGCGTAACGTTGCAACCACACACAAGATGACCTGCTGAGAGGAAAAATCAAGTTAGTACACTTCAAACATGAAAAAGGTCATTTTATACTCAACATGAAAAACCAAAATTCCAAAAGTATAAAACATACAAAAATGCTTACCAAAGAGAGGAAATGTATCACGCTCAGCACCCACCTCACGCCCTGTGGTGCAACAGATGTCCCTTTCTCCAAAAATGTACTCAATGGGACCGTAACGTTGCAACCACACACAAGATGACCTGCTGAGAGGAAAAATCAAGTTAGTACTCTTCAAACATGAAAAAGGTCATTTTATACTCAACATGAAAAACCAAAATTCCAAAAGTATAAAACATACAAAAATGCTTACCAAAGAGAGGAAATGTATCACGCTCAGCACCCACCTCACGCCCTGTGGTGCAACAGATGTCCCTTTCTCCAAAAATGTACTCAATGGGACCGTAACGTTGCAACCACACACAAGATGACCTGCTGAGAGGAAAAATCAAGTTAGTACTCTTCAAACATGAAAAAGGTCATTTTATACTCAACATGAAAAACCAAAATTCCAAAAGTATAAAACATACAAAAATGCTTGCCAAAGAGAGGAAATGTATCACGCTCAGCACCCACCTCACGCCCTGTGGTGCAACAGATGTCCCTTTCTCCAAAAATGTACTCAATGGGACCGTAACGTTGCAACCACACACAAGATGACCTGCTGAGAGGAAAAATCAAGTTAGTACTCTTCAAACATGAAAAAGGTCATTTTATACTCAACCTGAAAAACCAAAATTCCAAAAGTATAAAACATACAAAAATGCTTGCCAAAGAGAGGAAATGTATCACGCTCAGCACCCACCTCACGCCCTGTGGTGCAACAGATGTCCCTTTCTCCAAAAATGTACTCAATGGGACCGTAACGTTGCAACCACACACAAGATGACCTGCTGAGAGGAAAAATCAAGTTAGTACTCTTCAAACATGAAAAAGGTCATTTTATACTCAACATGAAAAACCAAAATTCCAAAAGTATAAAACATACAAAAATGCTTACCAAAGAGAGGAAATGTATCACGCTCAGCACCCACCTCACGCCCTGTGGTGCAACAGATGTCCCTTTCTCCAAAAATGTACTCAATGGGACCGTAACGTTGCAACCACACACAAGATGACCTGCTGAGAGGAAAAATCAAGTTAGTACTCTTCAAACATGAAAAAGGTCATTTTATACTCAACATGAAAAACCAAAATTCCAAAAGTATAAAACATACAAAAATGCTTGCCAAAGAGAGGAAATGTATCACGCTCAGCACCCACCTCACGCCCTGTGGTGCAACAGATGTCCCTTTCTCCAAAAATGTACTCAATGGGACCGTAACGTTGCAACCACACACAAGATGACCTGCTGAGAGGAAAAATCAAGTTAGTACTCTTCAAACATGAAAAAGGTCATTTTATACTCAACATGAAAAACCAAAATTCCAAAAGTATAAAACATACAAAAATGCTTGCCAAAGAGAGGAAATGTATCACGCTCAGCACCCACCTCACGCCCTGTGGTGCAACAGATGTGCCTTTCTCCAAAAATGTACTCAATGGGACCGTAACGTTGCAACCACACACAAGATGACCTGCTGAGAGGAAAAATCAAGTTAGTACTCTTCAAACATGAAAAAGGTCATTTTATACTCAACATGAAAAACCAAAATTCCAAAAGTATAAAACATACAAAAATGCTTGCCAAAGAGAGGAAATGTATCACGCTCAGCACCCACCTCACGCCCTGTGGTGCAACAGATGTCCCTTTCTCCAAAAATGTACTCAATGGGACCGTAACGTTGCAACCACACACAAGATGACCTGCTGAGAGGAAAAATCAAGTTAGTACTCTTCAAACATGAAAAAGGTCATTTTATACTCAACATGAAAAACCAAAATTCCAAAAGTATAAAACATACAAAAATGCTTGCCAAAGAGAGGAAATGTATCACGCTCAGCACCCACCTCACGCCCTGTGGTGCAACAGATGTCCCTTTCTCCAAAAATGTACTCAATGGGACCGTAACGTTGCAACCACACACAAGATGACCTGCTGAGAGGAAAAATCAAGTTAGTACTCTTCAAACATGAAAAAGGTCATTTTATACTCAACATGAAAAACCAAAATTCCAAAAGTATAAAACATACAAAAATGCTTGCCAAAGAGAGGAAATGTATCACGCTCAGCACCCACCTCACGCCCTGTGGTGCAACAGATGTGCCTTTCTCCAAAAATGTACTCAATGGGACCGTAACGTTGCAACCACACACAAGATGACCTGCTGAGAGGAAAAATCAAGTTAGTACTCTTCAAACATGAAAAAGGTCATTTTATACTCAACATGAAAAACCAAAATTCCAAAAGTATAAAACATACAAAAATGCTTGCCAAAGAGAGGAAATGTATCACGCTCAGCACCCACCTCACGCCCTGTGGTGCAACAGATGTGCCTTTCTCCAAAAATGTACTCAATGGGACCGTAACGTTGCAACCACACACAAGATGACCTGCTGAGAGGAAAAATCAAGTTAGTACTCTTCAAACATGAAAAAGGTCATTTTATACTCAACATGAAAAACCAAAATTCCAAAAGTATAAAACATACAAAAATGCTTGCCAAAGAGAGGAAATGTATCACGCTCAGCACCCACCTCACGCCCTGTGGTGCAACAGATGTCCCTTTCTCCAAAAATGTACTCAATGGGACCGTAACGTTGCAACCACACACAAGATGACCTGCTGAGAGGAAAAATCAAGTTAGTACTCTTCAAACATGAAAAAGGTCATTTTATACTCAACATGAAAAACCAAAATTCCAAAAGTATAAAACATACAAAAATGCTTGCCAAAGAGAGGAAATGTATCACGCTCAGCACCCACCTCACGCCCTGTGGTGCAACAGATGTCCCTTTCTCCAAAAATGTACTCAATGGGACCGTAACGTTGCAACCACACACAAGATGACCTGCTGAGAGGAAAAATCAAGTTAGTACTCTTCAAACATGAAAAAGGTCATTTTATACTCAACCTGAAAAACCAAAATTCCAAAAGTATAAAACATACAAAAATGCTTGCCAAAGAGAGGAAATGTATCACGCTCAGCACCCACCTCACGCCCTGTGGTGCAACAGATGTCCCTTTCTCCAAAAATGTACTCAATGGGACCGTAACGTTGCAACCACACACAAGATGACCTGCTGAGAGGAAAAATCAAGTTAGTACTCTTCAAACATGAAAAAGGTCATTTTATACTCAACATGAAAAACCAAAATTCCAAAAGTATAAAACATACAAAAATGCTTACCAAAGAGAGGAAATGTATCACGCTCAGCACCCACCTCACGCCCTGTGGTGCAACAGATGTCCCTTTCTCCAAAAATGTACTCAATGGGACCGTAACGTTGCAACCACACACAAGATGACCTGCTGAGAGGAAAAATCAAGTTAGTACTCTTCAAACATGAAAAAGGTCATTTTATACTCAACATGAAAAACCAAAATTCCAAAAGTATAAAACATACAAAAATGCTTGCCAAAGAGAGGAAATGTATCACGCTCAGCACCCACCTCACGCCCTGTGGTGCAACAGATGTCCCTTTAAATGTACTCAATGGGACCGTAACGTTGCAACCACACACAAGATGACCTGCTGAGAGGAAAAATCAAGTTAGTACATTTCAAACATGAAAAAGGTCATTTTATACTCAACATGAAAAACCAAAATTCCAAAAGTATAAAACATACAAAAATGCTTACCAAAGAGAGGAAATCTATCACGCTCAGCACCCTCCTCACGCCCTGTGGTGCAACAGATGTCCCTTTCTCCAAAAATGTACTCAATGGGACCGTTACGTTGCAACCACACACAAGATGACCTGCTGAGAGGAAAAATCAAGTTAGTACATTTCAAACATGAAAAAGGTCATTCTATACTCAACATGAATCACCAAAATTCCAAAAGTATAAGAAATACAAATATGCTTACCAAAGAGAGGAAATCTATCACGCTCAGCACTCTCCTCATGCCCTGTGGTGCAACAGATGTCCCTTTCTCCAAAAATGTACTCAATGGGACCGTAACGTTGCAACCACACACAAGATGACCTGCTGAGAGGAAAAATCAAGTTAGTACATTTCAAACATGAAAAAGGTCATTTTATACTCAACATGAAAAACCAAAATTCCAAAAGTATAAAACATACAAAAATGCTTACCAAAGAGAGGAAATCTATCACGCTCAGCACCCTCCACACGCCCTGTGGTGCAACAGATGTCCCTTTCTCCAAAAATGTACTCAATGGGACCGTAACGTTGCAACCACACACAAGATGACCTGCTGAGAGGAAAAATCAAGTTAGTACATTTCAAACATGAAAAAGGTCATTTTATACTCAACATGAAAAACCAAAATTCCAAAAGTATAAAACATACAAAAATGCTTACCAAAGAGAGGAAATGTATCACGCTCAGCACCCTCCTCACGCCCTGTGGTGCAACAGATGTCCTTTTCTCCAAAAATGTACTCAATGGGACCGTAACGTTGCAACCACACACAAGATGACCTGCTGAGAGGAAAAATCAAGTTAGTACATTTCAAACAGGAAAAAGGTCATTTTATACTCAACATGAACAACCAAAATTCCAAAAGTATAAAACATACAAATATGCTTACCAAAGAGAGGAAATCTATCACGCTCAGCACCCTCCTCATGCCCTGTGGTGCAACAGATGTCCCTTTCTCCAAAAATGTACTCAATTGGACCGTAACGTTGCAACCACACACAAGTTGACCTGCTGAGAGGAACAATCAAGTTAGTACATTTCAAACATGAAAAAGGTCATTCTATACTCAACATGAATCACCAAAATTCCAAAAGTATAAGAAATACAAATATGCTTACCAAAGAGAGGAAATCTATCACGCTCAGCACTCTCCTCATGCCCTGTGGTGCAACAGATGTCCCTTTCTCCAAAAATGTACTCAATTGGACCGTAACGTTGCAACCACACACAAGATGACCTGCTGAGAGGAAAAATCAAGTTAGTACATTTCAAACATGAAAAAGGTCATTCTATACTCAACATGAATCACCAAAATTCCAAAAGTATAAGAAATACAAATATGCTTACCAAAGAGAGGAAATCTATCACGCTCAGCACTCTCCTCATGCCCTGTGGTGCAACAGATGTCCCTTTCTCCAAAAATGTACTCAATGGGACCGTAACGTTGCAACCACACACAAGATGACCTGCTGAGAGGAAAAATCAAGTTAGTACATTTCAAACATGAAAAAGGTCATTCTATACTCAACATGAAAAACCAAAATTCCAAAAGTATAAAACATACAAAAATGCTTACCAAAGAGAGGAAATCTATCACGCTCAGCACTCTCCTCATGCCCTGTGGTGCAACAGATGTCCCTTTCTCCAAAAATGTACTCAATGGGACCGTAACGTTGCAACCACACACAAGATGACCTGCTGAGAGGAAAAATCAAGTTAGTACATTTCAAACATGAAAAAGGTCATTCTATACTCAACATGAAAAACCAAAATTCCAAAAGTATAAAACATACAAATATGCTTACCAAAGAGAGGAAATGTATCACGCTCAGCACCCTCCTCACGCCCTGTGGTGCAACAGATGTCCTTTTCTCCAAAAATGTACTCAATGGGACCGTAACGTTGCAACCACACACAAGATGACCTGCTGAGAGGAAAAATCAAGTTAGTACATTTCAAACATGAAAAAGGTCATTTTATACTCAACATGAAAAACCAAAATTCCAAAAGTATAAAACATACAAAAATGCTTACCAAAGAGAGGAAATGTATCACGCTCAGCACCCTCCTCACGCCCTGTGGTGCAACAGATGTCCCTTTCTCCAAAAATGTACTCAATGGGACCGTAACGTTGCAACCACACACAAGATGACCTGCTGAGAGGAAAAATCAAGTTAGTACATTTCAAACATGAAAAAGGTCATTTTATACTCAACATGAAAAACCAAAATTCCAAAAGTATAAAACATACAAAAATGCTTACCAAAGAGAGGAAATGTATCACGCTCAGCACCCTCCTCACGCCCTGTGGTGCAACAGATGTCCCTTTCTCCAAAAATGTACTCAATGGGACCGTAACGTTGCAACCACACACAAGATGACCTGCTGAGAGGAAAAATCAAGTTAGTACATTTCAAACATGAAAAAGGTCATTCTATACTCAACATGAAAAACCAAAATTCCAAAAGTATAAAACATACAAATAAGCTTACCAAAGAGAGGAAATGTATCACGCTCAGCACCCTCCTCACGCCCTGTGGTGCAACAGATGTCCTTTTCTCCAAAAATGTACTCAATGGGACCGTAACGTTGCAACCACACACAAGATGACCTGCTGAGAGGAAAAATCAAGTTAGTACATTTCAAACAGGAAAAAGGTCATTTTATACTCAACATGAAAAACCAAAATTCCAAAAGTATAAAACATACAAATATGCTTACCAAAGAGAGGAAATGTATCACGCTCAGCACCCTCCTCATGCCCTGTGGTGCAACAGATGTCCCTTTCTCCAAAAATGTACTCAATTGGACCGTAACGTTGCAACCACACACAAGTTGACCTGCTGAGAGGAACAATCAAGTTAGTACATTTCAAACATGAAAAAGGTCATTCTATACTCAACATGAATCACCAAAATTCCAAAAGTATAAGAAATACAAATATGCTTACCAAAGAGAGGAAATCTATCACGCTCAGCACCCTCCTCATGCCCTGTGGTGCAACAGATGTCCCTTTCTCCAAAAATGTACTCAATTGGACCGTAACGTTGCAACCACACACAAGATGACCTGCTGAGAGGAAAAATCAAGTTAGTACATTTCAAACATGAAAAAGGTCATTCTATACTCAACATGAATCACCAAAATTCCAAAAGTATAAGAAATACAAATATGCTTACCAAAGAGAGGAAATCTATCACGCTCAGCACTCTCCTCATGCCCTGTGGTGCAACAGATGTCCCTTTCTCCAAAAATGTACTCAATGGGACCGTAACGTTGCAACCACACACAAGATGACCTGCTGAGAGGAAAAATCAAGTTAGTACATTTCAAACAGGAAAAAGGTCATTTTATACTCAACATGAAAAACCAAAATTCCAAAAGTATAAAACATACAAATATGCTTACCAAAGAGAGGAAATGTATCACGCTCAGCACCCTCCTCATGCCCTGTGGTGCAACAGATGTCCCTTTCTCCAAAAATGTACTCAATTGGACCGTAACGTTGCAACCACACACAAGTTGACCTGCTGAGAGGAACAATCAAGTTAGTACATTTCAAACATGAAAAAGGTCATTTTATACTCAACATGAAAAACCAAAATTCCAAAAGTATAAAACATACAATAATGCTTACCAAAGAGAGGAAATGTATCACGCTCAGCACCCTCCTCACGCCCTGTGGTGCAACAGATGTCCCTTTCTCCAAAAATGTACTCAATGGGACCGTAACGTTGCAACCACACACAAGATGACCTGCTGAGAGGAAAAATCAAGTTAGTACATTTCAAACATGAAAAAGGTCATTTTATACTCAACATGAAAAACCAAAATTCCAAAAGTATAAAACATACAAAAATGCTTACCAAAGAGAGGAAATGTATCACGCTCAGCACCCTCCTCACGCCCTGTGGTGCAACAGATGTCCCTTTCTCCAAAAATGTACTCAATGGGACCGTAACGTTGCAACCACACACAAGTTGACCTGCTGAGAGGAACAATCAAGTTAGTACATTTCAAACAGGAAAAAGGTCATTTTATACTCAACATGAAAAACCAAAATTCCAAAAGTATAAAACATACAATAATGCTTACCAAAGAGAGGAAATGTATCACGCTCAGCACCCTCCTCACGCCCTGTGGTGCAACAGATGTCCCTTTCTCCAAAAATGTACTCAATGGGACCGTAACGTTGCAACCACACACAAGATGACCTGCTGAGAGGAAAAATCAAGTTAGTACATTTCAAACATGAAAAAGGTCATTTTATACTCAACATGAAAAACCAAAATTCCAAAAGTATAAAACATACAAAAATGCTTACCAAAGAGAGGAAATGTATCACGCTCAGCACCCTCCTCACGCCCTGTGGTGCAACAGATGTCCCTTTCTCCAAAAATGTACTCAATGGGACCGTAACGTTGCAACCACACACAAGATGACCTGCTGAGAGGAAAAATCAAGTTAGTACATTTCAAACATGAAAAAGGTCATTTTATACTCAACATGAAAAACCAAAATTCCAAAAGTATAAAACATACAAAAATGCTTACCAAAGAGAGGAAATGTATCACGCTCAGCACCCTCCTCACGCCCTGTGGTGCAACAGATGTCCCTTTCTCCAAAAATGTACTCAATTGGACCGTAACGTTGCAACCACACACAAGTTGACCTGCTGAGAGGAACAATCAAGTTAGTACATTTCAAACAGGAAAAAGGTCATTTTATACTCAACATGAAAAACCAAAATTCCAAAAGTATAAAACATACAATAATGCTTACCAAAGAGAGGAAATGTATCACGCTCAGCACCCTCCTCACGCCCTGTGGTGCAACAGATGTCCCTTTCTCCAAAAATGTACTCAATGGGACCGTAACGTTGCAACCACACACAAGATGACCTGCTGAGAGGAAAAATCAAGTTAGTACATTTCAAACATGAAAAAGGTCATTTTATACTCAACATGAAAAACCAAAATTCCAAAAGTATAAAACATACAAAAATGCTTACCAAAGAGAGGAAATCTATCACGCTCAGCACCCTCCTCACGCCCTGTGGTGCAACAGATGTCCCTTTCTCCAAAAATGTACTCAATGGGACCGTAACGTTGCAACCACACACAAGATGACCTGCTGAGAGGAAAAATCAAGTTAGTACATTTCAAACATGAAAAAGGTCATTCTATACTCAACATGAAACACCAAAATTCCAAAAGTATAAAAAATACAAATATGCTTACCAAAGAGAGGAAATCTATCACGCTCAGCACTCTCCTCATGCCCTGTGGTGCAACAGATGTCCCTTTCTCCAAAAATGTACTCAATGGGACCGTAACGTTGCAACCACACACAAGATGACCTGCTGAGAGGAAAAATCAAGTTAGTACATTTCAAACATGAAAAAGGTCATTTTATACTCAACATGAAAAACCAAAATTCCAAAAGTATAAAACATACAAAAATGCTTACCAAAGAGAGGAAATGTATCACGCTCAGCACCCTCCTCACGCCCTGTGGTGCAACAGATGTCCCTTTCTCCAAAAATGTACTCAATGGGACCGTAACGTTGCAACCACACACAAGATGACCTGCTGAGAGGAAAAATCAAGTTAGTACATTTCAAACATGAAAAAGGTCATTTTATACTCAACATGAAAAACCAAAATTCCAAAAGTATAAAACATACAAAAATGCTTACCAAAGAGAGGAAATCTATCACGCTCAGCACACTCCTCACGCCCTGTGGTGCAACAGATGTCCCTTTCTCCAAAAATGTACTCAATGGGACCGTAACGTTGCAACCACACACAAGATGACCTGCTGAGAGGAAATATCAAGTTAGTACATTTCAAACATGAAAAAGGTCATTTTACACTCAACATGAAAAACCAAAATTCCAAAAGTATAAAACATACAAAAATGCTTACCAAAGAGAGGAAATCTATCACGCTCAGCACTCTCCTCACGCCCTGTGGTGCAACAGATGTCCCTTTCTCCAAAAATGTACTCAATTGGACCGTAACGTTGCAACCACACACAAGTTGACCTGCTGAGAGGAACAATCAAGTTAGTACATTTCAAACAGGAAAAAGGTCATTTTATACTCAACATGAAAAACCAAAATTCCAAAAGTATAAAACATACAATAATGCTTACCAAAGAGAGGAAATGTATCACGCTCAGCACCCTCCTCACGCCCTGTGGTGCAACAGATGTCCCTTTCTCCAAAAATGTACTCAATGGGACCGTAACGTTGCAACCACACACAAGATGACCTGCTGAGAGGAAAAATCAAGTTAGTACATTTCAAACATGAAAAAGGTCATTTTATACTCAACATGAAAAACCAAAATTCCAAAAGTATAAAACATACAAAAATGCTTACCAAAGAGAGGAAATCTATCACGCTCAGCACCCTCCTCACGCCCTGTGGTGCAACAGATGTCCCTTTCTCCAAAAATGTACTCAATGGGACCGTAACGTTGCAACCACACACAAGATGACCTGCTGAGAGGAAAAATCAAGTTAGTACATTTCAAACATGAAAAAGGTCATTCTATACTCAACATGAAACACCAAAATTCCAAAAGTATAAAAAATACAAATATGCTTACCAAAGAGAGGAAATCTATCACGCTCAGCACTCTCCTCATGCCCTGTGGTGCAACAGATGTCCCTTTCTCCAAAAATGTACTCAATGGGACCGTAACGTTGCAACCACACACAAGATGACCTGCTGAGAGGAAAAATCAAGTTAGTACATTTCAAACATGAAAAAGGTCATTTTATACTCAACATGAAAAACCAAAATTCCAAAAGTATAAAACATACAAAAATGCTTACCAAAGAGAGGAAATCTATCACGCTCAGCACCCTCCTCACGCCCTGTGGTGCAACAGATGTCCCTTTCTCCAAAAATGTACTCAATGGGACCGTAACGTTGCAACCACACACAAGATGACCTGCTGAGAGGAAAAATCAAGTTAGTACATTTCAAACATGAAAAAGGTCATTTTATACTCAACATGAAAAACCAAAATTCCAAAAGTATAAAACATACAAAAATGCTTACCAAAGAGAGGAAATCTATCACGCTCAGCACACTCCTCACGCCCTGTGGTGCAACAGATGTCCCTTTCTCCAAAAATGTACTCAATGGGACCGTAACGTTGCAACCACACACAAGATGACCTGCTGAGAGGAAATATCAAGTTAGTACATTTCAAACATGAAAAAGGTCATTTTACACTCAACATGAAAAACCAAAATTCCAAAAGTATAAAACATACAAAAATGCTTACCAAAGAGAGGAAATGTATCACGCTCAGCACCCTCCTCACGCCCTGTGGTGCAACAGATGTCCCTTTCTCCAAAAATGTACTCAATGGGACCGTAACGTTGCAACCACACACAAGATGACCTGCTGAGAGGAACAATCAAGTTAGTACATTTCAAACATGAAAAAGGTCATTTTATACTCAACATGAAAAACCAAAATTCCAAAAGTATAAAACATACAAAAATGCTTACCAAAGAGAGGAAATCTATCACGCTCAGCACCCTCCTCACGCCCTGTGGTGCAACAGATGTCCCTTTCTCCAAAAATGTACTCAATGGGACCGTAACGTTGCAACCACACACAAGATGACCTGCTGAGAGGAAAAATCAAGTTAGTACATTTCAAACATGAAAAAGGTCATTTTATACTCAACATGAAAAACCAAAATTCCAAAAGTATAAAACATACAAAAATGCTTACCAAAGAGAGGAAATCTATCACGCTCAGCACCCTCCTCACGCCCTGTGGTGCAACAGATGTCCCTTTCTCCAAAAATGTACTCAATGGGACCGTAACGTTGCAACCACACACAAGATGACCTGCTGAGAGGAACAATCAAGTTAGTACATTTCAAACATGAAAAAGGTCATTTTATACTCAACACGAAAAACCAAACTTCCAGAAGTATAAAACATACAAATAAGCTTACCAAAGAGAGGAAATGTATCACGCTCAGCACCCTCCTCATGCCCTGTGGTGCAACAGATGTCCCTTTCTCCAAAAATGTACTCAATGGGACCGTAACGTTGCAACCACACACAAGATGACCTACTGAGAGGAATAATCAAGTTAGTACATTTCAAACATAAAAAAGGTCATTTTATACTCAACATGAAAAACCAAAATTCCAAAAGTATAAAACATACAAATATGCTTACCAAAGAGAGGAAATGTATCACGCTCAGCACCCTCCTCACGCCCTGTGGTGCAACAGATGTCCCTTTCTCCAAAAATGTACTCAATGGGACCGTAACGTTGCAACACACACAAGATGACCTGCTGAGAGGAAAAATCAAGTTAGTACATTTCAAACATGAAAAAGGTCATTTTATACTCAACATGAAAAACCAAAATTCCAAAAGTATAAAACATACAAAAATGCTTACCAAAGAGAGGAAATCTATCTCGCTCAGCACCCTCCTCACGCCCTGTGGTGCAACAGATGTCCCTTTCTCCAAAAATGTACTCAATGGGACCGTAACGTTGCAACCACACACAAGATGACCTGCTGAGAGGAAAAATCAAGTTAGTACATTTCAAACATGAAAAAGGTCATTTTATACTCAACATGAAAAACCAAAATTCCAAAAGTATAAAACATACAAATATGCTTACCAAAGAGAGGAAATGTATCACGCTCAGCATCCTCCTCATGCCCTGTGGTGCAACAGATGTCCCTTTCTCCAAAAATGTACTCAATGGGACCGTAACGTTGCAACCACACACAAGATGACCTGCTGAGAGGAACAATCAAGTTAGTACATTTCAAACATGAAAAAGGTCATTTTATACTCAACATGAAAAACCAAAATTCCAAAAGTATAAAACATACAAATATGCTTACCAAAGAGAGGAAATGTATCACGCTCAGCACCCTCCTCATGCCCTGTGGTGCAACAGATGTCCCTTTCTCCAAAAATGTACTCAATGGGACCGTAACGTTGCAACCACACACAAGATGACCTGCTGAGAGGAACAATCAAGTTAGTACATTTCAAACATGAAAAAGGTCATTTTATACTCAACATGAAAAACCAAAATTCCAAAAGTATAAAACATACAAAAATGCTTACCAAAGAGAGGAAATCTATCACGCTCAGCACCCTCCTCATGCCCTGTGGTGCAACAGATGTCCCTTTCTCCAAAAATGTACTCAATGGGACCGTAACGTTGCAACCACACACAAGATGACCTGCTGAGAGGAACAATCAAGTTAGTACATTTCAAACATGAAAAAGTCATTTTATACTCAACATGAAAAACCAAAATTCCAAAAGTATAAAACATACAAATATGCTTACCAAAGAGAGGAAATGTATCACGCTCAGCACCCTCCTCATGCCCTGTGGTGCAACAGATGTCCCTTTCTCCAAAAATGTACTCAATGGGACCGTAACGTTGCAACCACACACAAGATGACCTGCTGAGAGGAAAAATCAAGTTAGTACATTTCAAACATGAAAAAGGTAATTTTATACTCAACACGAAAAACCAAAATTCCAAAAGTATAAAACATACAAAAATGCTTACCAAAGAGAGGAAATCTATCACGCTCAGCACCCTCCTCACGCCCTGTGGTGCAACAGATGTCCCTTTCTCCAAAAATGTACTCAATGGGACTGTAACGTTGCAACCACACACAAGATGACCTGCTGAGAGGAAAAATCAAGTTAGTACATTTCAAACATGAAAAAGGTCATTTTATACTCAACATGAAAAACCAAAATTCCAAAAGTATAAAACATACAAAAATGCTTACCAAAGAGAGGAAATCTATCACGCTCAGCACCCTCCTCACGCCCTGTGGTGCAACAGATGTCCCTTTCTCCAAAAATGTACTCAATGGGACCGTAACGTTGCAACCACACACAAGATGACCTGCTGAGAGGAACAATCAAGTTAGTACATTTCAAACATGAAAAAGGTCATTTTATACTCAACATGAAAAACCAAAATTCCAAAAGTATAAAATATACAAAAATGCTTACCAAAGAGAGGAAATCTATCACGCTCAGCACCCTCCTCACGCCCTGTGGTGCAACAGATGTCCCTTTCTCCAAAAATGTACTCAATGGGACCGTAACGTTGCAACCACACACAAGATGACCTGCTGAGAGGAAAAATCAAGTTAGTACATTTCAAACATGAAAAAGGTCATTTTATACTCAACATGAAAAACCAAAATTCCAAAAGTATAAAACATACAAAAATGCTTACCAAAGAGAGGAAATCTATCACGCTCAGCACCCTCCTCACGCCCTGTGGTGCAACAGATGTCCCTTTCTCCAAAAATGTACTCAATGGGACCGTAACGTTGCAACCACACACAAGATGACCTGCTGAGAGGAAAAATCAAGTTAGTACATTTCAAACATGAAAAAGGTCATTTTATACTCAACATGAAAAACCAAAATTCCAAAAGTATAAAACATACAAATATGCTTACCAAAGAGAGGAAATGTATCACGCTCAGCACCCTCCTCACGCCCTGTGGTGCAACAGATGTCCCTTTCTCCAAAAATGTACTCAATGGGACCGTAATGTTGCAACCACACACAAGACGACATGCTGAGAGGAAAAATCAAGTTAGTACATTTCAAACATGAAAAAGGTCATTTTATACTCAACATGAAAAACCAAAATTCCAAAAGTATAAAACATACAAATATGCTTACCAAAGATAGGAAATGTATCACGCTCAGCACCCTCCTCATGCCCTGTGGTGCAACAGATGTCCCTTTCTCCAAAAATGTACTCAATGGGACCGTAACGTTGCAACCACACACAAGATGACCTGCTGAGAGGAACAATCAAGTTAGTACATTTCAAACATGAAAAAGGTCATTTTATACTCAACATGAAAAACCAAAATTCCAAAAGTATAAAACATACAAAAATGCTTACCAAAGAGAGGAAATCTATCACGCTCAGCACCCTCCTCATGCCCTGTGGTGCAACAGATGTCCCTTTCTCCAAAAATGTACTCAATGGGACCGTAACGTTGCAACCACACACAAGATGACCTGCTGAGAGGAACAATCAAGTTAGTACATTTCAAACATGAAAAAGGTCATTTTATACTCAACATGAAAAACCAAAATTCCAAAAGTATAAAACATACAAATATGCTTACCAAAGAGAGGAAATGTATCACGCTCAGCACCCTCCTCATGCCCTGTGGTGCAACAGATGTCCCTTTCTCCAAAAATGTACTCAATGGGACCGTAACGTTGCAACCACACACAAGATGACCTGCTGAGAGGAAAAATCAAGTTAGTACATTTCAAACATGAAAAAGGTCATTTTATACTCAACATGAAAAACCAAAATTCCAAAAGTATAAAACATACAAAAATGCTTACCAAAGAGAGGAAATCTATCACGCTCAGCACCCTCCTCATGCCCTGTGGTGCAACAGATGTCCCTTTCTCCAAAAATGTACTCAATGGGACCGTAACGTTGCAACCACACACAAGATGACCTGCTGAGAGGAACAATCAAGTTAGTGCATTTCAAACATGAAAAAGGTCATTTTATACTCAACATGAAAAACCAAAATTCCAAAAGTATAAAACATACAAATATGCTTACCAAAGAGAGGAAATGTATCACGCTCAGCACCCTCCTCATGCCCTGTGGTGCAACAGATGTCCCTTTCTCCAAAAATGTACTCAATGGGACCGTAACGTTGCAACCACACACAAGATGACCTGCTGAGAGGAAAAATCAAGTTAGTACATTTCAAACATGAAAAAGGTCATTTTATACTCAACACGAAAAACCAAAATTCCAAAAGTATAAAACATACAAAAATGCTTACCAAAGAGAGGAAATCTATCACGCTCAGCACCCTCCTCACGCCCTGTGGTGCAACAGATGTCCCTTTCTCCAAAAATGTACTCAATGGGACCGTAACGTTGCAACCACACACAAGATGACCTGCTGAGAGGAAAAATCAAGTTAGTACATTTCAAACATGAAAAAGGTCATTTTATACTCAACATGAAAAACCAAAATTCCAAAAGTATAAAACATACAAATATGCTTACCAAAGAGAGGAAATGTATCACGCTCAGCACCCTCCTCATGCCCTGTGGTGCAACAGATGTCCCTTTGTCCAAAAATGTACTCAATGGGACCGTAACGTTGCAACCACACACAAGATGACCTGCTGAGAGGAACAATCAAGTTAGTACATTTCAAACATGAAAAAGGTCATTTTATACTCAACATGAAAAACCAAAATTCCAAAAGTATAAAACATACAAAAAAGCTTACCAAAGAGAGGAAATCTATCACGCTCAGCACCCTCCTCACGCCCTGTGGTGCAACAGATGTCCCTTTCTCCAAAAATGTACTCAATGGGACCGTAACGTTGCAACCACACACAAGATGACCTGCTGAGAGGAACAATCAAGTTAGTACATTTCAAACATGAAAAAGGTCATTTTATACTCAACATGAAAAACCAAAATTCCAAAAGTATAAAACATACAAAAATGCTTACCAAAGAGAGGAAATCTATCACGCTCAGCACCCTCCTCACGCCCTGTGGTGCAACAGATGTCCCTTTCTCCAAAAATGTACTCAATGGGACCGTAACGTTGCAACCACACACAAGATGACCTGCTGAGAGGAAAAATCAAGTTAGTACATTTCAAACATGAAAAAGGTCATTTTATACTCAACATGAAAAACCAAAATTCCAAAAGTATAAAACATACAAAAATGCTTACCAAAGAGAGGAAATGTATCACGCTCAGCACCCTCCTCACGCCCTGTGGTGCAACAGATGTCCCTTTCTCCAAAAATGTACTCAATGAGACCGTAACGTTGCAACCACACACAAGATGACCTGCTGAGAGGAAAAATCAAGTTAGTACATTTCAAACATGAAAAAGGTCATTTTATACTCAACATGAAAAACCAAAATTCCAAAAGTATAAAACATACAAATATGCTTACCAAGAGAGGAAATGTGTCACGCTCAGAACTCTCCTCATGCCCTGTGGTGCAACAGATGTCCCTTTCTCCAAAAATGTACTCAATGGGACCGTAACGTTGCAACCACACACAAGATGACCTGCTGAGAGGAAAAATCAAGTTAGTACATTTCAAACATGAAAAAGGTCATTTTATACTCAACATGAAAAACCAAAATTCCAAAAGTATAAAACATACAAATATGCTTACCAAAGAGAGGAAATGTATCACGCTCAGCACCCTCCTCATGCCCTGTGGTGCAACAGAGGTCCCTTTCTCCAAAAATGTACTCAATGGGACCATAACGTTGCAACCACACACAAGATGACCTGCTGAGAGGAACAATCAAGTTAGTACATTTCAAACATGAAAAAGGTCATTTTATACTCAACATGAACAACCAAAATTCCAAAAGTATAAAACATACAAAAATGCTTACCAAAGAGAGGAAATCTATCACGCTCAGCACCCTCCTCACGCCCTGTGGTGCAACAGATGTCCCTTTCTCCAAAAATGTACTCAATGGGACCGTAACGTTGCAACCACACACAAGATGACCTGCTGAGAGGAACAATCAAGTTAGTACATTTCAAACATGAAAAAGGTCATTTTATACTCAACATGAAAAACCAAAATTCCAAAAGTATAAAACATACAAATATGCTTACCAAAGAGAGGAAATGTATCACGCTCAGCACCCTCCTCATGCCCTGTGGTGCAACAGATGTCCCTTTCTCCAAAAATGTACTCAATGGGACCGTAACGTTGCAACCACACACAAGATGACCTGCTGAGAGGAACAATCAAGTTAGTACATTTGAAACATGAAAAAGGTCATTTTATACTCAACATGAAAAACCAAAATTCCAAAAGTATAAAACATACAAATATGCTTACCAAAGAGAGGAAATGTATCACGCTCAGCACCCTCCTCATGCCCTGTGGTGCAACAGATGTCCCTTTCTCCAAAAATGTACTCAATGGGACCGTAACGTTGCAACCACACACAAGATGACCTGCTGAGAGGAACAATCAAGTTAGTACATTTCAAACATGAAAAAGGTCATTTTATACTCAACATGAAAAACCAAAATTCCAAAAGTATAAAACATACAAATATGCTTACCAAAGAGAGGAAATGTATCACGCTCAGCACCCTCCTCATGCCCTGTGGTGCAACAGATGTCCCTTTCTCCAAAAATGTACTCAATGGGACCGTAACGTTGCAACCACACACAAGATGACCTGCTGAGAGGAAAAATCAAGTTAGTACATTTCAAACATGAAAAAGGTCATTTTATACTCAACATGAAAAACCAAAATTCCAAAAGTATAAAACATACAAATATGCTTACCAAAGAGAGGAAATGTATCACGCTCAGCACCCTCCTCATGCCCTGTGGTGCGACAGATGTCCCTTTCTCCAAAAAGGTACTCAATGGGACCGTAACGTTGCAACCACACACAAGATGACCTGCTGAGAGGAACAATCAAGTTAGTACATTTCAAACATGAAAAAGGTCATTTTATACTCAACATGAAAAACCAAAATTCCAAAAGTATAAAACATACAAATATGCTTACCAAAGAGAGGAAATGTATCATGCTCAGCACCCTCCTCATGCCCTGTGGTGCAACAGATGTCCCTTTCTCCAAAAATGTACTCAATGGGACCGTAACGTTGCAACCACACACAAGATGACCTGCTGAGAGGAAAAATCAAGTTAGTACATTTCAAACATGAAAAAGGTCATTTTATACTCAACATGAAAAACCAAAATTCCAAAAGTATAAAACATACAAATATGCTTACCAAAGAGAGGAAATGTATCACGCTCAGCACCCTCCTCATGCCCTGTGGTGCAACAGATGTCCCTTTCTCCAAAAATGTACTCAATGGGACCGTAACGTTGCAACCACACACAAGATGACCTGCTGAGAGGAACAATCAAGTTAGTACATTTCAAACATGAAAAAGGTCATTTTATACTCAACATGAAAAACCAAAATTCCAAAAGTATAAAACATACAAATATGCTTACCAAAGAGAGGAAATGTATCACGCTCAGCACCCTCCTCATGCCCTGTGGTGCAACAGATGTCCCTTTCTCCAAAAATGTACTCAATGGGGCCGTAACGTTGCAACCACACACAAGATGATCTGCTGAGAGGAAAAATCAAGTTAGTACATTTCAAACATGAAAAAGGTCATTTTATACTCAACATGAAAAACCAAAATTCCAAAAGTATAAAACATACAAATATGCTTACCAAAGAGAGGAAATGTATCACGCTCAGCACCCTCCTCATGCCCTGTGGTGCAACAGATGTCCCTTTCTCCAAAAATGTACTCAATGGGACCGTAACGTTGCAACCACACACAAGATGACCTGCTGAGAGGAACAATCAAGTTAGTACATTTCAAACATGAAAAAGGTCATTTTATACTCAACATGAAAAACCAAAATTCCAAAAGTATAAAACATACAAATATGCTTACCAAAGAGAGGAAATGTATCACGCTCAGCACCCTCCTCATGCCCTGTGGTGCAACAGATGTCCCTTTCTCCAAAAATGTACTCAATGGGACCGTAACGTTGCAACCACACACAAGATGACCTGCTGAGAGGAAAAATCAAGTTAGTACATTTCAAACATGAAAAAGGTCATTTTATACTCAACATGAAAAACCAAAATTCCAAAAGTATAAAACATACAAATATGCTTACCAAAAAGAGGAAATGTATCACGCTCAGCACCCTCCTCATGCCCTGTGGTGCAACAGATGTCCCTTTCTCCAAAAATGTACTCAATGGGACCGTAACGTTGCAACCACACACAAGATGACCTGCTGAGAGGAACAATCAAGTTAGTACATTTCAAACATGAAAAAGGTCATTTTATACTCAACATGAAAAACGAAAATTCCAAAAGTATAAAACATACAAATATGCTTACCAAAGAGAGGAAATGTATCACGCTCAGCACCCTCCTCATGCCCTGTGTTGCAACAGATGTCCCTTTCTCCAAAAATGTACGCAATGGGACCGTAACGTTGCAACCACACACAAGATGACCTGCTGAGAGGAACAATCAAGTTAGTACATTTTAAACATGAAAAAGGTCATTTTATACTCAACATGAAAAACCAAAATTCCAAAAGTATAAAACATACAAATATGCTTACCAAAGAGAGGAAATGTATCACGCTCAGCACCCTCCTCATGCCCTGTGGTGCAACAGATGTCCCTTTCTCCAAAAATGTACTCAATGGGACCGTAACGTTGCAACCACACACAAGATGACCTGCTGAGAGGAACAATCAAGTTAGTACATTTCAAACATGAAAAAGGTCATTTTATACTCAGCATGAAAAACCAAAATTCCAAAAGTATAAAACATACAAATATGCTTACCAAAGAGAGGAAATGTATCACGCTCAGCACCCTCCTCATGCCCTGTGGTGCAACAGATGTCCCTTTCTCCAAAAATGTACTCAATGGGACCGTAACGTTGCAACCACACACAAGATGACCTGCTGAGAGGAAAAATCAAGTTAGTACATTTCAAACATGAAAAAGGTCATTTTATACTAAACATGAAAAACCAAAATTCCAAAAGTATAAAACATACAAATATGCTTACCAAAGAGAGGAAATGTATCACGCTCAGCACCCTCCTCATGCCCTGTGGTGCAACAGATGTCCCTTTCTCCAAAAATGTACTCAATGGGACCGTAACGTTGCAACCACACACAAGATGACCTGCTGAGAGGAAAAATCAAGTTAGTACATTTCAAACATGAAAAAGGTCATTTTATACTCAACATGAAAAACCAAAATTCCAAAAGTATAAAACATACAAATATGCTTACCAAAGAGAGGAAATGTATCACGCTCAGCACCCTCCTCATGCCCTGTGGTGCAACAGATGTCCCTTTCTCCAAAAATGTACTCAATGGGACCGTAACGTTGCAACCACACACAAGATGACCTGCTGAGAGGAAAAATCAAGTTAGTACATTTCAAACTTGAAAAAGGTCATTTTATGCTCAACATGAAAAACCAAAATTCCAAAAGTATAAAACATACAAATATGCTTACCAAAGAGAGGAAATGTATCACGCTCAGCACCCTCCTCATGCCCTGTGGTGCAACAGATGTCCCTTTCTCCAAAAATGTACTCAATGGGACCGTAACGTTGCAACCACACACAAGATGACCTGCTGAGAGGAACAATCAAGGTAGTACACTTCAAACATGAAAAAGGTCATTTTATACTCAACATGAAAAACCAAAATTCCAAAAGTATAAAACATACAAATATGCTTACCAAAGAGAGAAAATGTATCGTGCTCCGCACCCTCCTCCCGCCCTGTGGTGCAACAGATGTCCCTTTCTCCAAAAATGTACTCAATGGGACCGTAACGTTGCAACCACACACAAGATGACCTGCTGAGAGGAAAAATCAAGTTAGTACATTTCAAACATGAAAAAGGTCATTTTATACTCAACATGAAAAACCAAAATTCCAAAAGTATAAAACATACAAATATGCTTACCAAAGAGAGAAAATGTATCGTGCTCCGCACCCTCCTCCCGCCCTGTGGTGCAACAGATGTCCCTTTCTCCAAAAATGTACTCAATGGGACCGTAACGTTGCAACCACACACAAGATGACCTGCTGAGAGGAAAAATCAAGTTAGTACATTTCAAACATGAAAAAGGTCATTTTATACTCAACATGAAAAACCAAAATTCCAAAAGTATAAAACATACAAATATGCTTACCAAAGAGAGGAAATGTATCACGCTCAGCACCCTCCTCATGCCCTGTGGTGCAACAGATGTCCCTTTCTCCAAAAATGTACTCAATGGGACCGTAACGTTGCAACCACACACAAGATGACCTGCTGAGAGGAAAAATCAAGTTAGTACATTTCAAACATGAAAAAGGTCATTTTATACTCAACATGAAAAACCAAAATTCCAAAAGTATAAAACATACAAATATGCTTACCAAAGAGAGAAAATGTATCGTGCTCCACACCCTCCTCCCGCCCTGTGGTGCAACAGATGTCCCTTTCTCCAAAAATGTACTCAATGGGACCGTAACGTTGCAACCACACACAAGATGACCTGCTGAGAGGAAAAATCAAGTTAGTACATTTTAAACATGAAAAAGGTCATTTTATACTCAACATGAAAAACCAAAATTCCAAAAGTATAAAACATACAAATATGCTTACCAAAGAGAGGAAATGTATCACGCTCAGCACCCTCCTCATGCCCTGTGGTGCAACAGATGTCCCTTTCTCCAAAAATGTACTCAATGGGACCGTAACGTTGCAACCACACACAAGATGACCTGCTGAGAGGAAAAATCAAGTTAGTACATTTCAAACATGAAAAAGGTCATTTTATACTCAACATGAAAAACCAAAATTCCAAAAGTATAAAACATACAAATATGCTTACCAAAGAGAGAAAATGTATCGTGCTCCGCACCCTCCTCCCGCCCTGTGGTGCAACAGATGTCCCTTTCTCCAAAAATGTACTCAATGGGACCGTAACGTTGCAACCACACACAAGATGACCTGCTGAGAGGAAAAATCAAGTTAGTACATTTCAAACATGAAAAAGGTCATTTTATACTCAACATGAAAAACCAAAATTCCAAAAGTATAAAACATACAAATATGCTTACCAAAGAGAGGAAATGTATCACGCTCAGCACCCTCCTCATGCCCTGTGGTGCAACAGATGTCCCTTTCTCCAAAAATGTACTCAATGGGACCGTAACGTTGCAACCACACACAAGATGACCTGCTGAGAGGAAAAATCAAGTTAGTACATTTCAAACATGAAAAAGGTCATTTTATACTCAACATGAAAAACCAAAATTCCAAAAGTATAAAACATACAAATATGCTTACCAAAGAGAGAAAATGTATCGTGCTCCACACCCTCCTCCCGCCCTGTGGTGCAACAGATGTCCCTTTCTCCAAAAATGTACTCAATGGGACCGTAACGTTGCAACCACACACAAGATGACCTGCTGAGAGGAAAAATCAAGTTAGTACATTTCAAACATGAAAAAGGTCATTTTATACTCAACATGAAAAACCAAAATTTAATAAGTATAAAACATACAAATATGCTTACCAAAGAGAGAAAATGTATCGTGCTCCGCACCCTCCTCCCGCCCTGTGGTGCAACAGATGTCCCTTTCTCCAAAAATGTACTCAATGGAACCGTAACGTTGCAACCACACACAAGATGACCTGCTGAGAGGAAAAATCAAGTTAGTACATTTCAAACATGAAAAAGGTCATTTTATACTCAACATGAAAAACCAAAATTCCAAAAGTATAAAACATACAAATATGCTTACCAAAGAGAGAAAATGTATCGTGCTCCGCACCCTCCTCCCGCCCTGTGGTGCAACAGATGTCCCTTTCTCCAAAAATGTACTCAATGGGACCGTAACGTTGCAACCACACACAAGATAACCTGCTGAGAGGAAAAATCAAGTTAGTACATTTCAAACATGAAAAAGGTCATTTTATACTCAACATGAAAAACCAAAATTCCAAAAGTATAAAACATACAAAAATGCTTACCAAAGAGAGGAAATGTATCACGCTCAGCACCCTCCTCATGCCCTGTGGTGCAACAGATGTCCCTTTCTCCAAAAATGTACTCAATGGGACCGTAACGTTGCAACCACACACAAGATGACCTGCTGAGAGGAAAAATCAAGTTAGTACATTTCAAACATGAAAAAGGTCATTTTATACTCAACATGAAAAACCAAAATTCCAAAAGTATAAAACATACAAATATGCTTACCAAAGAGAGAAAATGTATCGTGCTCCGCACCCTCCTCCCGCCCTGTGGTGCAACAGATGTCCCTTTCTCCAAAAATGTACTCAATGGGACCGTAACGTTGCAACCACACACAAGATGACCTGCTGAGAGGAAAAATCAAGTTACTACATTTCAAACATGAAAAAGGTCATTTTATACTCAACATGAAAAACCAAAATTCCAAAAGTATAAAACATACAAATATGCTTACCAAAGAGAGGAAATGTATCACGCTCAGCACCCTCCTCATGCCCTGTGGTGCAACAGATGTCCCTTTCTCCAAAAATGTACTCAATGGGACCGTAACGTTGCAACCACACACAAGATGACCTGCTGAGAGGAACAATCAAGTTAGTACATTTCAAACATGAAAAAGGTCATTTTATACTCAACATGAAAAACCAAAATTCCAAAAGTATAAAACATACAAATATGCTTACCAAAGAGAGGAAATGTATCACGCTCAGCACCCTCCTCATGCCCTGTGGTGCAACAGATGTCCCTTTCTCCAAAAATGTACTCAATGGGACCGTAACGTTGCAACCACACACAAGATGACCTGCTGAGAGGAAAAATCAAGTTAGTACATTTCAAACATGAAAAAGGTCATTTTATTCTCAACATGAAAAACCAAAATTCCAAAAGTATAAAACATACAAATATGCTTACCAAAGAGAGAAAATGTATCGTGCTCCGCACCCTCCTCCCGCCCTGTGGTGCAACAGATGTCCCTTTCTCCAAAAATGTACTCAATGGGACCGTAACGTTGCAACCACACACAAGATGACCTGCTGAGAGGGAAAATCAAGTTAGTACATTTCAAACATGAAAAAGGTCATTTTATACTCAACATGAAAAACCAAAATTCCAAAAGTATAAAACATACAAATATGCTTACCAAAGAGAGGAAATGTATCACGCTCAGCACCCTCCTCATGCCCTGTGGTGCAACAGATGTCCCTTTCTCCAAAAATGTACTCAATGGGACCGTAACGTTGCAACCACACACAAGATGACCTGCTGAGAGGAAAAATCAAGTTAGTACATTTCAAACATGAAAAAGGTCATTTTATACTCAACATGAAAAACCAAAATTTAAAAAGTATAAAACATACAAATATGCTTACCAAAGAGAGAAAATGTATCGTGCTCCGCACCCTCCTCCCGCCCTGTGGTGCAACAGATGTCCCTTTCTCCAAAAATGTACTCAATGGGACTGTAACGTTGCAACCACACACAAGATGACCTGCTGAGAGGAAAAATCAAGTTAGTACATTTCAAACATGAAAAAGGTCATTTTATACTCAACATGAAAAACCAAAATTCCAAAAGTATAAAACATACAAATATGCTTACCAAAGAGAGAAAATGTATCGTGCTCCGCACCCTCCTCCCGCCCTGTGGTGCAACAGATGTCCCTTTCTCCAAAAATGTACTCAATGGGACCGTAACGTTGCAACCACACACAAGATAACCTGCTGAGAGGAAAAATCAAGTTAGTACATTTCAAACATGAAAAAGGTCATTTTATACTCAACATGAAAAACCAAAATTCCAAAAGTATAAAACATACAAATATGCTTACCAAAGAGAGGAAATGTATCACGCTCAGCACCCTCCTCATGCCCTGTGGTGCAACAGATGTCCCTTTCTCCAAAAATGTACTCAATGGGACCGTAACGTTGCACCCACACACAAGATGACCTGCTGAGAGGAACAATCAAGTTAGTACATTTCAAACATGAAAAAGGTCATTTTATACTCAACATGAAAAACCAAAATTCCAAAAGTATAAAACATACAAATATGCTTACCAAAGAGAGGAAATGTATCACGCTCAGCACCCTCCTCATGCCCTGTGGTGCAACAGATGTCCCTTTCTCCAAAAATGTACTCAATGGGACCGTAACGTTGCAACCACACACAAGATGACCTGCTGAGAGGAACAATCAAGTTAGTACATTTCAAACATGAAAAAGGTCATTTTATACTCAACATGAAAAACCAAAATTCCAAAAGTATAAAACATACAAATATGCTTACCAAAGAGAGGAAATGTATCACGCTCAGCACCCTCCTCACGCCCTGTGGTGCAACAGATGTCCCTTTCTCCAAAAATGTACTCAATGGGACCGTAACGTTGCAACCACACACAAGATGACCTGCTGAGAGGAAAAATCAAGTTAGTACATTTCAAACATGAAAAAGGTCATTTTATTCTCAACATGAAAAACCAAAATTCCAAAAGTATAAAACATACAAATATGCTTACCAAAGAGAGAAAATGTATCGTGCTCCGCACCCTCCTCCCGCCCTGTGGTGCAACAGATGTCCCTTTCTCCAAAAATGTACTCAATGGGACCGTAACGTTGCAACCACACACAAGATGACCTGCTGAGGGGAACAATCAAGTTAGTACATTTCAAACATGAAAAAGGTCATTTTATACTCAACATGAAAAACCAAAATTCCAAAAGTATAAAACATACAAATATGCTTACCAAAGAGAGGAAATGTATCACGCTCAGCACCCTCCTCATGCCCTGTGGTGCAACAGATGTCCCTTTCTCCAAAAATGTACTCAATGGGACCGTAACGTTGCAACCACACACAAGATGACCTGCTGAGAGGAACAATCAAGTTAGTACATTTCAAACATGAAAAAGGTCATTTTATACTCAACATGAAAAACCAAAATTCCAAAAGTATAAAACATACAAATATGCTTACCAAAGAGAGGAAATGTATCACGCTCAGCACCCTCCTCATGCCCTGTGGTGCAACAGATGTCCCTTTCTCCAAAAATGTACTCAATGGGACCGTAACGTTGCAACCACACACAAGATGACCTGCTGAGAGGAAAAATCAAGTTAGTACATTTCAAACATGAAAAAGGTCATTTTATACTCAACATGAAAAACCAAAATTCCAAAAGTATAAAACATACAAATATGCTTACCAAAGAGAGGAAATGTATCACGCTCAGCACCCTCCTCATGCCCTGTGGTGCAACAGATGTCCCTTTCTCCAAAAATGTACTCAATGGGACCGTAACGTTGCAACCACACACAAGATGACCTGCTGAGAGGAAAAATCAAGTTAGTACATTTCAAACATGAAAAAGGTCATTTTATACTCAACATGAAAAACCAAACTTCCAAAAGTATAAAACATACAAATATGCTTACCAAAGAGAGGAAATGTATCACGCTCAGCACCCTCCTCATGCCCTGTGGTGCAACAGATGTCCCTTTCTCCAAAAATGTACTCAATGGGACCGTAACGTTGCAACCACACACAAGATGACCTGCTGAGAGGAAAAATCAAGTTAGTACATTTCAAACATGAAAAAGGTCATTTTATACTCAACATGAAAAACCAAAATTCCAAAAGTATAAAACATACAAATATGCTTACCAAAGAGAGAAAATGTATCGTGCTCCGCACCCTCCTCCCGCCCTGTGGTGCAAAATATGTCCCTTTCTCCAAAAATGTACTCAATGGGACCGTAACGTTGCAACCACACTCAAGATAACCTGCTGAGAGGAAAAATCAAGTTAGTACATTTCAAACATGAAAAAGGTCATTTTATACTCAACATGAAAAACCAAAATTCCAAAAGTATAAAACATACAAATATGCTTACCAAAGAGAGGAAATGTATCACGCTCAGCACCCTCCTCATGCCCTGTGGTGCAACAGATGTCCCTTTCTCCAAAAATGTACTCAATGGGACCGTAACGTTGCACCCACACACAAGATGACCTGCTGAGAGGAACAATCAAGTTAGTACATTTCAAACATGAAAAAGGTCATTTTATACTCAACATGAAAAACCAAAATTCCAAAAGTATAAAACATACAAATATGCTTACCAAAGAGAGGAAATGTATCACGCTCAGCACCCTCCTCATGCCCTGTGGTGCAACAGATGTCCCTTTCTCCAAAAATGTACTCAATGGGACCGTAACGTTGCAACCACACACAAGATGACCTGCTGAGAGGAACAATCAAGTTAGTACATTTCAAACATGAAAAAGGTCATTTTATACTCAACATGAAAAACCAAAATTCCAAAAGTATAAAACATACAAATATGCTTACCAAAGAGAGGAAATGTATCACGCTCAGCACCCTCCTCATGCCCTGTGGTGCAACAGATGTCCCTTTCTCCAAAAATGTACTCAATGGGACCGTAACGTTGCAACCACACACAAGATGACCTGCTGAGAGGAAAAATCAAGTTAGTACATTTCAAACATGAAAAAGGTCATTTTATACTCAACATGAAAAACCAAAATTCCAAAAGTATAAAACATACAAATATGCTTACCAAAGAGAGAAAATGTATCGTGCTCCGCACCCTCCTCCCGCCCTGTGGTGCAACAGATGTCCCTTTCTCCAAAAATGTACTCAATGGGACCGTAACGTTGCAACCACACACAAGATGACCTGCTGAGAGGAAAAATCAAGTTACTACATTTCAAACATGAAAAAGGTCATTTTATACTCAACATGAAAAACCAAAATTCCAAAAGTATAAAACATACAAATATGCTTACCAAAGAGAGGAAATGTATCACGCTCAGCACCCTCCTCATGCCCTGTGGTGCAACAGATGTCCCTTTCTCCAAAAATGTACTCAATGGGACCGTAACGTTGCAACCACACACAAGATGACCTGCTGAGAGGAAAAATCAAGTTAGTACATTTCAAACATGAAAAAGGTCATTTTATTCTCAACATGAAAAACCAAAATTCCAAAAGTATAAAACATACAAATATGCTTACCAAAGAGAGAAAATGTATCGTGCTCTGCACCCTCCTCCCGCCCTGTGGTGCAACAGATGTCCCTTTCTCCAAAAATGTACTCAATGGGACCGTAACGTTGCAACCACACAAAAGATGACCTGCTGAGAGGAAAAATCAAGTTAGTACATTTCAAACATGAAAAAGGTCATTTTATACTCAACATGAAAAACCAAAATTCCAAAAGTATAAAACATACAAATATGCTTACCAAAGAGAGGAAATGTATCACGCTCAGCACCCTCCTCATGCCCTGTGGTGCAACAGATGTCCCTTTCTCCAAAAATGTACTCAATGGGACCGTAACGTTGCAACCACACACAAGATGACCTGCTGAGAGGAAAAATCAAGTTATAACATTTCAAACATGAAAAAGGTCATTTTATACTCAACATGAAAAATCAAAATTCCAAAAGTATAAAACATACAAAAATGCTTACCAAAGAGAGGAAATGTATCACGCTCAGCACCCTCCTCATGCCCTGTGGTGCAACAGATGTCCCTTTCTCCAAAAATGTACTCAATGGGACCGTAACGTTGCAACCACACACAAGATGACCTGCTGAGAGGAAAAATCAAGTTAGTACATTTCAAACATGAAAAAGGTCATTTTATACTCAACATGAAAAACCAAAATTCCAAAAGTATAAAACATACAAATATGCTTACCAAAGAGAGGAAATGTATCACGCTCAGCACCCTCCTCATGCCCTGTGGTGCAACAGATGTCCCTTTCTCCAAAAATGTACTCAATGGGACCGTAACGTTGCAACCACACACAAGATGACCTGCTGAGAGGAACAATCAAGTTAGTACATTTCAAACATGAAAAAGGTCATTTTATACTCAACATGAAAAACCAAAATTCCAAAAGTATAAAACATACAAATATGCTTACCAAAGAGAGGAAATGTATCACGCTCAGCACCCTCCTCATGCCCTGTGGTGCAACAGATGTCCCTTTCTCCAAAAATGTACTTAATGGGACCGTAACGTTGCAACCACACACAAGATGACCTGCTGAGAGGTACAATCAAGTTAGTACATTTCAAACATGAAAAAGGTCATTTTATACTCAACATGAAAAACCAAAATTCCAAAAGTATAAAACATACAAATATTCTTACCAAAGAGGGGAAATGTATCACGCTCAGCACCCTCCTCACGCCCTGTGGTGCAACAGATGTCCCTTTCTCCAAAAATGTACTCAATGGGACCGTAACGTTGCAACCACACACAAGATGACCTGCTGAGAGGAACAATCAAGTTAGTACATTTCAAACATGAAAAAGGTCATTTTATACTCAACATGAAAAACCAAAATTCCAAAAGTATAAAACATACAAATATGCTTACCAAAGAGAGGAAATGTATCACGCTCAGCACCCTCCTCATGCCCTGTGGTGCAACAGATGTCCCTTTCTCCAAAAATGTACTCAATGGGACCGTAACGTTGCAAACACACACTAGATGACCTGCTGAGAGGAAAAATCAAGTTAGTACATTTCAAACATGAAAAAGGTCATTTTATACTCAACATGAAAAACCAAAATTCCAAAAGTATAAAACATACAAATATGCTTACCAAAGAGAGGAAATCTATCACGCTCAGCACCCTCCTCATGCCCTGTGGTGCAACAGATGTCCCTTTCTCCAAAAATGTACTCAATAGGACCGTAACGTTGCAACCACACACAAGATGACCTGCTGAGAGGAACAATCAAGTTAGTACATTTCAAACATGAAAAAGGTCATTTTATACTCAACATGAAAAACCAAAATTCCAAAAGTATAAAACATACAAATATGCTTACCAAAGAGAGGAAATGTATCACGCTCAGCACCCTCCTCATGCCCTGTGGTGCAACAGATGTCCCTTTCTCCAAAAATGTACTCAATGGGACCGTAACGTTGCAACCACACACAAGTTGACCTGCTGAGAGGAAAAATCAAGTTAGTACATTTCAAACATGAAAAAGGTCATTTTATACTCAACATGAAAAACCAAAATTCCAAAAGTATAAAACATACAAATATGCTTACCAAAGAGAGGAAATGTATCACGCTCAGCACCCTCCTCATGCCCTGTGGTGCTACAGATGTCCCTTTCTCCAAAAATGTACTCAATGGGACCGTAACGTTGCAACCACACACAAGATGACCTGCTGAGAGGAAAAATCAAGTTAGTACATTTCAAACATGAAAAAGGTCATTTTATACTCAACATGAAAAACCAAAATTCCAAAAGTATAAAACATACAAATATGCTTACCAAAGAGAGGAAATGTATCACGCTCAGCACCCTCCTCATGCCCTGTGGTGCAACAGATGTCCCTTTCTCCAAAAATGTACTCAATGGGACCGTAACGTTGCAACCACACACAAGATGACCTGCTGAGAGGAACAATCAAGTTAGTACATTTCAAACATGAAAAAGGTCATTTTATACTCAACATGAAAAACCAAAATTCCAAAAGTATAAAACATACAAATATGCTTACCAAAGAGAGGAAATGTATCACGCTCAGCACCCTCCTCATGCCCTGTGGTGCAACAGATGTCCCTTTCTCCAAAAATGTACTCAATGGGACCGTAACGTTGCAACCACACACAAGATGACCTGCTGAGAGGAAAAATCAAGTTAGTACATTTCAAACATGAAAAAGGTCATTTTATACTCAACATGAAAAACCAAAATTCCAAAAGTATAAAACATACAAATATGCTTACCAAAGAGAGGAAATGTATCACGCTCAGCACCCTCCTCATGCCCTGTGGTGCAACAGATGTCCCTTTCTCCAAAAATGTACTCAATGGGACCGTAACGTTGCAACCACACACAAGATGACCTGCTGAGAAGAACAATCAAGTTAGTACATTTCAAACATGAAAAAGGTCATTTTATACTCAACATGAAAAACCAAAATTCCAAAAGTATAAAACATACAAATATGCTTACCAAAGAGAGGAAATGTATCACGCTCAGCACCCTCCTCATGCCCTGTGGTGCAACAGATGTCCCTTTCTCCAAAAATGTACTCAATGGGACCGTAACGTTGCAACCACACACAAGATGACCTGCTGAGAGGAACAATCAAGTTAGTACATTTCAAACATGAAAAAGGTCATTTTATACTCAACATGAAAAACCAAAATTCCAAAAGTATAAAACATACAAATATGCTTACCAAAGAGAGGAAATCTATCACGCTCAGCACCCTCCTCATGCCCTGTGGTGCAACAGATGTCCCTTTCTCCAAAAATGTACTCAATGGGACCGTAACGTTGCAACCACACACAAGATGACCTGCTGAGAGGAACAATCAAGTTAGTACATTTCAAACATGAAAAAGGTCATTTTATACTCAACATGAAAAACCAAAATTCCAAAAGTATAAAACATACAAATATGCTTACCAAAGAGAGGAAATGTATCACGCTCAGCACCCTCCTCATGCCCTGTGGTGCAACAGATGTCCCTTTCTCCAAAAATGTACTCAATGGGACCGTAACGTTGCAACCACACACAAGATGACCTGCTGAGAGGAAAAATCAAGTTAGTACATTTCAAACATGAAAAAGGTCATTTTATACTCAACATGAAAAACCAAAATTCCAAAAGTATAAAACATACAAATATGCTTACCAAAGAGAGGAAATGTATCACGCTCAGCACCCTCCTCATGCCCTGTGGTGCAACAGATGTCCCTTTCTCCAAAAATGTACTCAATGGGACCGTAACGTTGCAACCACACACAAGATGACCTGCTGAGAAGAACAATCAAGTTAGTACATTTCAAACATGAAAAAGGTCATTTTATACTCAACATGAAAAACCAAAATTCCAAAAGTATAAAACATACAAATATGCTTACCAAAGAGAGGAAATGTATCACGCTCAGCACCCTCCTCATGCCCTGTGGTGCAACAGATGTCCCTTTCCCCAAAAATGTACTCAATGGGACCGTAACGTTGCAACCACACACAAGATGACCTGCTGAGAGGAACAATCAAGTTAGTACATTTCAAACATGAAAAAGGTCATTTTATACTCAACATGAAAAACCAAAATTCCAAAAGTATAAAACATACAAATATGCTTACCAAAGAGAGGAAATGTATCACGCTCAGCACCCTCCTCATGCCCTGTGGTGCAACAGATGTCCCTTTCTCCAAAAATGTACTCAATGGGACCGTAACGTTGCAACCACACACAAGATGACCTGCTGAGAGGAACAATCAAGTTAGTACATTTCAAACATGAAAAAGGTCATTTTATACTCAACATGAAAAACCAAAATTCCAAAAGTATAAAACATACAAATATGCTTACCAAAGAGAGGAAATGTATCACGCTCAGCACCCTCCTCATGCCCTGTGGTGCAACAGATGTCCCTTTCTCCAAAAATGTACTCAATGGGACCGTAACGTTGCAACCACACACAAGATGACCTGCTGAGAGGAACAATCAAGTTAGTACATTTCAAACATGAAAAAGGTCATTTTATACTCAACATGAAAAACCAAAATTCCAAAAGTATAAAACATACAAATATGCTTACCAAAGAGAGGAAATGTATCACGCTCAGCACCCTCCTCATGCCCTGTGGTGCAACAGATGTCCCTTTCTCCAAAAATGTACTCAATGGGACCATAACGTTGCAACCACACACAAGATGACCTGCTGAGAGGAACAATCAAGTTAGTACATTTCAAACATGAAAAAGGTCATTTTATACTCAACATGAAAAACTATAATTCCAAAAGTATAAAACATTCAAATATGCTTACCAAAGAGAGGAAATGTATCACGCTCAGCACCCTCCTCATGCCCTGTGGTGCAACAGATGTCCCTTTCTCCAAAAATGTACTCAATGGGACCGTAACGTTGCAACCACACACAAGATGACCTGCTGAGAGGCAAAATCAAGTTAGTACATTTCAAACATGAAAAAGGTCATTTTATACTCAACATGAAAAACCAAAATTCCAAAAGTATAAAACATACAAATATGCTTACCAAAGAGAGGAAATGTATCACGCTCAGCACCCTCCTCATGCCCTGTGGTGCAACAGATGTCCCTTTCTCCAAAAATGTACTCAATGGGACCGTAACGTTGCAACCACACACAAGATGACCTGCTGAGAGGAACAATCAAGTTAGTACATTTCAAACATGAAAAAGGTCATTTTATACTCAACATGAAAAACCAAAATTCCAAAAGTATAAAACATACAAATATGCTTACCAAAGAGAGGAAATGTATCACGCTCAGCACCCTCCTCATGCCCTGTGGTGCAACAGATGTCCCTTTCTCCAAAAATGTACTCAATGGGACCATAACGTTGCAACCACACACAAGATGACCTGCTGAGAGGAACAATCAAGTTAGTACATTTCAAACATGAAAAAGGTCATTTTATACTCAACATGAAAAACTATAATTCCAAAAGTATAAAACATTCAAATATGCTTACCAAAGAGAGGAAATGTATCACGCTCAGCACCCTCCTCATGCCCTGTGGTGCAACAGATGTCCCTTTCTCCAAAAATGTACTCAATGGGACCGTAACGTTGCAACCACACACAAGATGACCTGCTGAGAGGCAAAATCAAGTTAGTACATTTCAAACATGAAAAAGGTCATTTTATACTCAACATGAAAAACCAAAATTCCAAAAGTATAAAACATACAAATATGCTTACCAAAGAGAGGAAATGTATCACGCTCAGCACCCTCCTCATGCCCTGTGGTGCAACAGATGTCCCTTTCTCCAAAAATGTACTCAATGGGACCGTAACGTTGCAACCACACACAAGATGACCTGCTGAGAGGAACAATCAAGTTAGTACATTTCAAACATGAAAAAGGTCATTTTATACTCAACATGAAAAACCAAAATTCCAAAAGTATAAAACATACAAATATGCTTACCAAAGAGAGGAAATGTATCACGCTCAGCACCCTCCTCATGCCCTGTGGTGCAACAGATGTCCCTTTCTCCAAAAATGTACTCAATGGGACCGTAACGTTGCAACCACACACAAGATGACCTGCTGAGAGGAACAATCAAGTTAGTACATTTCAAACATGAAAAAGGTCATTTTATACTCAACATGAAAAACCAAAATTCCAAAAGTATAAAACATACAAATATGCTTACCAAAGAGAGGAAATGTATCACGCTCAGCACCCTCCTCATGCCCTGTGGTGCAACAGATGTCCCTTTCTCCAAAAATGTACTCAATGGGACCGTAACGTTGCAACCACACACAAGATGACCTGCTGAGAGGAACAATCAAGTTAGTACATTTCAAACATGAAAAAGGTCATTTTATACTCAACATGAAAAACCAAAATTCCAAAAGTATAAAACATACAAATATGCTTACCAAAGAGAGGAAATGTATCACGCTCAGCACCCTCCTCATGCCCTGTGGTGCAACAGATGTCCCTTTCTCCAAAAATGTACTCAATGGGACCGTAACGTTGCAACCACACACAAGATGACCTGCTGAGAGGAACAATCAAGTTAGTACATTTCAAACATGAAAAAGGTCATTTTATACTCAACATGAAAAACCAAAATTCCAAAAGTATAAAACATACAAATATGCTTACCAAAGAGAGGAAATGTATCACGCTCAGCACCCTCCTCATGCCCTGTGGTGCAACAGATGTCCCTTTCTCCAAAAATGTACTCAATGGGACCATAACGTTGCAACCACACACAAGATGACCTGCTGAGAGGAACAATCAAGTTAGTACATTTCAAACATGAAAAAGGTCATTTTATACTCAACATGAAAAACTATAATTCCAAAAGTATAAAACATTCAAATATGCTTACCAAAGAGAGGAAATGTATCACGCTCAGCACCCTCCTCATGCCCTGTGGTGCAACAGATGTCCCTTTCTCCAAAAATGTACTCAATGGGACCGTAACGTTGCAACCACACACAAGATGACCTGCTGAGAGGCAAAATCAAGTTAGTACATTTCAAACATGAAAAAGGTCATTTTATACTCAACATGAAAAACCAAAATTCCAAAAGTATAAAACATACAAATATGCTTACCAAAGAGAGGAAATGTATCACGCTCAGCACCCTCCTCATGCCCTGTGGTGCAACAGATGTCCCTTTCTCCAAAAATGTACTCAATGGGACCGTAACGTTGCAACCACACACAAGATGACCTGCTGAGAGGAACAATCAAGTTAGTACATTTCAAACATGAAAAAGGTCATTTTATACTCAACATGAAAAACCAAAATTCCAAAAGTATAAAACATACAAATATGCTTACCAAAGAGAGGAAATGTATCACGCTCAGCACCCTCCTCATGCCCTGTGGTGCAACAGATGTCCCTTTCTCCAAAAATGTACTCAATGGGACCATAACGTTGCAACCACACACAAGATGACCTGCTGAGAGGAACAATCAAGTTAGTACATTTCAAACATGAAAAAGGTCATTTTATACTCAACATGAAAAACTATAATTCCAAAAGTATAAAACATTCAAATATGCTTACCAAAGAGAGGAAATGTATCACGCTCAGCACCCTCCTCATGCCCTGTGGTGCAACAGATGTCCCTTTCTCCAAAAATGTACTCAATGGGACCGTAACGTTGCAACCACACACAAGATGACCTGCTGAGAGGCAAAATCAAGTTAGTACATTTCAAACATGAAAAAGGTCATTTTATACTCAACATGAAAAACCAAAATTCCAAAAGTATAAAACATACAAATATGCTTACCAAAGAGAGGAAATGTATCACGCTCAGCACCCTCCTCATGCCCTGTGGTGCAACAGATGTCCCTTTCTCCAAAAATGTACTCAATGGGACCGTAACGTTGCAACCACACACAAGATGACCTGCTGAGAGGAAAAATCAAGTTAGTACATTTCAAACATGAAAAAGGTCATTTTATACTCAACATGAAAAACCAAAATTCCAAAAGTATAAAACATACAAAAATGCTTACCAAAGAGAGGAAATGTATCACGCTCAGCACCCTCCTCATGCCCTGTGGTGCAACAGATGTCCCTTTCTCCAAAAATGTACTCAATGGGACCGTAACGTTGCAACCACACACAAGATGACCTGCTGAGAGGAACAATCAAGTTAGTACATTTCAAACATGAAAAAGGTCATTTTATACTCAACATGAAAAACCAAAATTCCAAAAGTATAAAACATACAAATATGCTTACCAAAGAGAGGAAATGTATCACGCTCAGCACCCTCCTCATGCCCTGTGGTGCAACAGATGTCCCTTTCTCCAAAAATGTACTCAATGGGACCGTAAAGTTGCAACCACACACAAGATGACCTGCTGAGAGGAACAATCAAGTTAGTACATTTCAAACATGAAAAAGGTCATTTTATACTCAACATGAAAAACCAAAATTCCAAAAGTATAAAACATACAAATATGCTTACCAAAGAGAGGAAATGTATCACGCTCAGCACCCTCCTCATTCCCCCTGTGGTGCAACAGATGTCCCTTTCTCCAAAAATCTACTCAATGGGACCGTAACGTTGCAACCACACACAAGATGACCTGCTGAGAGGAACAATCAAGTTAGTACATTTCAAACATGAAAAAGGTCATTTTATACTCAACATGAAAAACCAAAATTCCAAAAGTATAAAACATACAAATATGCTTACCAAAGAGAGGAAATGTATCATGCTCAGCACCCTCCTCATGCCCTGTGGTGCAACAGATGTCCCTTTCTCCAAAAATGTACTCAATGGGACCGTAACGTTGCAACCACACACAAGATGACCTGCTGAGAGGAACAATCAAGTTAGTACATTTCAAACATGAAAAAGGTCATTTTATACTCAACATGAAAAACCAAAATTCCAAAAGTATAAAACATACAAATATGCTTACCAAAGAGAGGAAATGTATCACGCTCAGCACCCTCCTCATGCCCTGTGGTGCAACAGATGTCCCTTTCTCCAAAAATGTACTCAATGGGACCGTAACGTTGCAACCACACACAAGATGACCTGCTGAGAGGAAAAATCAAGTTAGTACATTTCAAACATGAAAAAGGTCATTTTATACTCAACATGAAAAACCAAAATTCCAAAAGTATAAAACATACAAATATGCTTACCAAAGAGAGGAAATGTATCACGCTCAGCACCCTCCTCATGCCCTGTGGTGCAACAGATGTCCCTTTCTCCAAAAATGTACTCAATGGGACCGTAACGTTGCAACCACACACAAGATGACCTGCTGAGAGGAACAATCAAGTTAGTACATTTCAAACATGAAAAAGGTCATTTTATACTCAACATGAAAAACCAAAATTCCAAAAGTATAAAACATACAAATATGCTTACCAAAGAGAGGAAATGTATCACGCTCAGCACCCTCCTCATGCCCTGTGGTGCAACAGATGTCCCTTTCCCCAAAAATGTACTCAATGGGACCGTAACGTTGCAACCACACACAAGATGACCTGCTGAGAGGAACAATCAAGTTAGTACATTTCAAACATGAAAAAGGTCATTTTATACTCAACATGAAAAACCAAAATTCCAAAAGTATAAAACATACAAATATGCTTACCAAAGAGAGGAAATGTATCACGCTCAGCACCCTCCTCATGCCCTGTGGTGCAACAGATGTCCCTTTCTCCAAAAATGTACTCAATGGGACCGTAACGTTGCAACCACACACAAGATGACCTGCTGAGAGGAACAATCAAGTTAGTACATTTCAAACATGAAAAAGGTCATTTTATACTCAACATGAAAAACCAAAATTCCAAAAGTATAAAACATACAAATATGCTTACCAAAGAGAGGAAATGTATCACGCTCAGCACCCTCCTCATGCCCTGTGGTGCAACAGATGTCCCTTTCTCCAAAAATGTACTCAATGGGACCGTAACGTTGCAACCACACACAAGATGACCTGCTGAGAGGAAAAATCAAGTTAGTACATTTCAAACATGAAAAAGGTCATTTTATACTCAACATGAAAAACCAAAATTCCAAAAGTATAAAACATACAAATATGCTTACCAAAGAGAGGAAATCTATCACGCTCAGCACCCTCCTCACGCCCTGTGGTGCAACAGATGTCCCCTTCTCAAAAAATGTACTCAATGGGACCGTAACGTTGCAACCACACACAAGATGACCTGCTGAGAGGAACAATCAAGTTAGTACATTTCAAACATGAAAAAGGTCATTTTATACTCAACATGAAAAACCAAAATTCCAAAAGTATAAAACATACAAAAATGCTTACCAAAGAGAGGAAATGTATCACGCTCAGCACCCTCCTCATGCCCTGTGGTGCAACAGATGTCCCTTTCTCCAAAAATGTACTCAATGGGACCGTAACGTTGCAACCACACACAAGATGACCTGCTGAGAGGAACAATCAAGTTAGTACATTTCAAACATAAAAAAGGTCATTTTATACTCAACATGAAAAACCAAAATTCCAAAAGTATAAAACATACAAAAATGCTTACCAAAGAGAGGAAATCTATCACGCTCAGCACCCTCCTCACGCCCTGTGGTGCAACAGATGTCCCTTTCTCCAAAAATGTACTCAATGGGACCGTAACGTTGCAACCACACACAAGATGACCTGCTGAGAGGAAAAATCAAGTTAGTACATTTCAAACATGAAAAAGGTCATTTTATACTCAACATGAAAAACCAAAATTCCAAAAGTATAAAACATACAAATATGCTTACCAAAGAGAGGAAATGTATCACGCTCAGCACCCTCCTCATGCCCTGTGGTGCAACAGATGTCCCTTTCTCCAAAAATGTACTCAATGGGACCGTAACGTTGCAACCACACACAAGATGACCTGCTGAGAGGAACAATCAAGTTAGTACATTTCAAACATGAAAAAGGTCATTTTATACTCAACATGAAAAACCAAAATTCCAAAAGTATAAAACATACAAATATGCTTACCAAAGAGAGGAAATCTATCACGCTCAGCACCCTCCTCATGCCCTGTGGTGCAACAGATGTCCCTTTCTCCAAAAATGTACTCAATGGGACCGTAACGTTGCAACCACACACAAGATGACCTGCTAAGAGGAACAATCAAGTTAGTACATTTCAAACATGAAAAAGGTCATTTTATACTCAACATGAAAAACCAAAATTCCAAAAGTATAAAACATACAAATATGCTTACCAAAGAGAGGAAATGTATCACGCTCAGCACCCTCCTCATGCCCTGTGGTGCAACAGATGTCCCTTTCTCCAAAAATGTACTCAATGGGACCGTAACGTTGCAACCACACACAAGATGACCTGCTGAGAGGAACAATCAAGTTAGTACATTTCAAACATGAAAAAGGTCATTTTATACTCAACATGAAAAACCAAAATTCCAAAAGTATAAAACATACAAATATGCTTACCAAAGAGAGGAAATCTATCACGCTCAGCACCCTCCTCATGCCCTGTGGTGCAACAGATGTCCCTTTCTCCAAAAATGTACTCAATGGGACCGTAACGTTGCAACCACACACAAGATGACCTGCTAAGAGGAACAATCAAGTTAGTACATTTCAAACATGAAAAAGGTCATTTTATACTCAACATGAAAAACCAAAATTCCAAAAGTATAAAACATACAAATATGCTTACCATAGAGAGGAAATGTATCACGCTCAGCACCCTCCTCATGCCCTGTGGTGCAACAGATGTCCCTTTCTCCAAAAATGTACTCAATGGGACCGTAACGTTGCAACCACACACAAGATGACCTGCTGAGAGGAACAATCAAGTTAGTACATTTCAAACATGAAAAAGGTCATTTTATACTCAACATGAAAAACCAAAATTCTAAAAGTATAAAACATACAAATATGCTTACCAAAGAGAGGAAATGTATCACGCTCAGCACCCTCCTCATGCCCTGTGGTGCAACAGATGTCCCTTTCTCCAAAAATGTACTCAATGGGACCGTAACGTTGCAACCACGCACAAGATGACCTGCTGAGAGGAAAAATCAAGTTAGTACATTTCAAACATGAAAAAGGTCATTTTATACTCAACATGAAAAACCAAAATTCCAAAAGTATAAAACATACAAATATGCTTACCAAAGAGAGGAAATGTATCACGCTCAGCACCCTCCTCATGCCCTGTGGTGCAACAGATGTCCCTTTCTCCAAAAATGTACTCAATGGGACCGTAACGTTGCAACCACACACAAGATGACCTGCTGAGAGGAAAAATCAAGTTAGTACATTTCAAACATGAAAAAGGTCATTTTATACTCAACATGAAAAACCAAAATTCCAAAAGTATAAAACATACAAATATGCTAACCAAAGAGAGGAAATGTATCACGCACAGCACCCTCCTCGTGCCCTGTGGTGCAACAGATGTCCCTTTCTCCAAAAATGTACTCAATGGGACCGTAACGTTGCAACCACACACAAGATGACCTGCTGAGAGGAAAAATCAAGTTAGTACGTTTCAGACATGAAAAAGGTCATTTTATACTAAACATGAAAAACCAAAATTCCAAAAGTATAAAACATACAAATATGCTTACCAAAGAGAGGAAATGTATCACGCTCAGCACCCTCCTCATGCCCTGTGGTGCAACAGATGTCCCTTTCTCCAAAAATGTACTCAATAGGACCGTTACGTTGCAACCACACACAAGATGACCTGCTGAGAGGAACAATCAAGTTAGTACATTTCAAACATGAAAAAGGTCATTTTATACTCAACATGAAAAACCAAAATTCCAAAAGTATAAAACATACAAATATGCTTACCAAAGAGAGGAAATGTATCACGCTCAGCACCCTCCTCATGCCCTGTGGTGCAACATATGTCCCTTTCTCCAAAAATGTACTCAATGGGACCGTAACGTTGCAACCACACACAAGATGACCTGCTGAGAGGAACAATCAAGTTAGTACATTTCAAACATGAAAAAGGTCATTTTATACTCAACATGAAAAACCAAAATTCCAAAAGTATAAAACATACAAATATGCTTACCAAAGAGAGGAAATGTATCACGCTCAGCACCCTCCTCATGCCTTGTGGTGCAACAGATGTCCCTTTCTATAAAAATGTACTCAATGGGACCGTAACGTTGCAACCACACACAAGATGACCTGCTGAGAGGAACAATCAAGTTAGTACATTTCAAACATGAAAAAGGTCATTTTATACTCAACATGAAAAACCAAAATTCCAAAAGTATAAAACATACAAAAATGCTTACCAAAGAGAGGAAATGTATCACTCTCAGCACCCTCCTCATGCCCTGTGGTGCAACAGATGTCCCTTTCTCCAAAAATGTACTCAATGGGACCATAACGTTGCAACCACACACAAGATGACCTGCTGAGAGGAACAATCAAGTTAGTACATTTCAAACATAAAAAAGGTCATTTTATACTCAACATGAAAAACCAAAATTCCAAAAGTATAAAACATACAAAAATGCTTACCAAAGAGAGGAAATCTATCACGCTCAGCACCCTCCTCACGCCCTGTGGTGCAACAGATGTCCCTTTCTCCAAAAATGTACTCAATGGGACCGTAACGTTGCAACCACACACAAGATGACCTGCTGAGAGGAAAAATCAAGTTAGTACATTTCAAACATGAAAAAGGTCATTTTATACTCAACATGAAAAACCAAAATTCCAAAAGTATAAAACATACAAATATGCTTACCAAAGAGAGGAAATGTATCACGCTCAGCACCCTCCTCATGCCCTGTGGTGCAACAGATGTCCCTTTCTCCAAAAATGTACTCAATGGGACCGTAACGTTGCAACCACAAACAAGATGACCTGCTGAGAGGAACAATCAAGTTAGTACATTTCAAACATGAAAAAGGTCATTTTATACTCAACATGAAAAACCAAAATTCCAAAAGTATAAAACATACAAATATGCTTACCAAAGAGAGGAAGTCTATCACGCTCAGCACCCTCCTCATGCCCTGTGGTGCAACAGATGTCCCTTTCTCCAAAAATGTACTCAATGGGACCGTAACGTTGCAACCACACACAAGATGACCTGCTGAGAGGAACAATCAAGTTAGTACATTTCAAACATGAAAAAGGTCATTTTATACTCAACATGAAAAACCAAAATTCCAAAAGTATAAAACATACAAATATGCTTACCATAGAGAGGAAATGTATCACGCTCAGCACCCTCCTCATGCCCTGTGGTGCAACAGATGTCCCTTTCTCCAAAAATGTACTCAATGGGACCGTAACGTTGCAACCACACACAAGATGACCTGCTGAGAGGAACAATCAAGTTAGTACATTTCAAACATGAAAAAGGTCATTTTATACTCAACATGAAAAACCAAAATTCCAAAAGTATAAAACATACAAATATGCTTACCAAAGAGAGGAAATGTATCACGCTCAGCACCCTCCTCATGCCCTGTGGTGCAACAGATGTCCCTTTCTCCAAAAATGTACTCAATGGGACCGTAACGTTGCAACCACACACAAGATGACCTGCTGAGAGGAACAATCAAGTTAGTACATTTCAAACATAAAAAAGGTCATTTTATACTCAACATGAAAAACCAAAATTCCAAAAGTATAAAACATACAAAAATGCTTACCAAAGAGAGGAAATCTATCACGCTCAGCACCCTCCTCACGCCCTGTGGTGCAACAGATGTCCCTTTCTCCAAAAATGTACTCAATGGGACCGTAACGTTGCAACCACACACAAGATGACCTGCTGAGAGGAAAAATCAAGTTAGTACATTTCAAACATGAAAAAGGTCATTTTATACTCAACATGAAAAACCAAAATTCCAAAAGTATAAAACATACAAATATGCTTACCAAAGAGAGGAAATGTATCACGCTCAGCACCCTCCTCATGCCCTGTGGTGCAACAGATGTCCCTTTCTCCAAAAATGTACTCAATGGGACCGTAACGTTGCAACCACACACAAGATGACCTGCTGAGAGGAACAATCAAGTTAGTACATTTCAAACATGAAAAAGGTCATTTTATACTCAACATGAAAAACCAAAATTCCAAAAGTATAAAACATACAAATATGCTTACCAAAGAGAGGAAATCTATCACGCTCAGCACCCTCCTCATGCCCTGTGGTGCAACAGATGTCCCTTTCTCCAAAAATGTACTCAATGGGACCGTAACATTGCAACCACACACAAGATGACCTGCTGAGAGGAACAATCAAGTTAGTACATTTCAAACATGAACAAGGTCATTTTATACTCAACATGAAAAACCAAAATTCCAAAAGTATAAAACATACAAATATGCTTACCATAGAGAGGAAATGTATCACGCTCAGCACCCTCCTCATGCCCTGTGGTGCAACAGATGTCCCTTTCTCCAAAAATGTACTCAATGGGACCGTAACGTTGCAACCACACACAAGATGACCTGCTGAGAGGAACAATCAAGTTAGTACATTTCAAACATGAAAAAGGTCATTTTATACTCAACATGAAAAACCAAAATTCTAAAAGTATAAAACATACAAATATGCTTACCAAAGAGAGGAAATGTATCACGCTCAGCACCCTCCTCATGCCCTGTGGTGCAACAGATGTCCCTTTCTCCAAAAATGTACTCAATGGGACCGTAACGTTGCAACCACACACAAGATGACCTGCTGAGAGGAAAAATCAAGTTAGTACATTTCAAACATGAAAAAGGTCATTTTATACTCAACATGAAAAACCAAAATTCCAAAAGTATAAAACATACAAATATGCTTACCAAAGAGAGGAAATGTATCACGCTCAGCACCCTCCTCATGCCCTGTGGTGCAACAGATGTCCCTTTCTCCAAAAATGTACTCAATGGGACCGTAACGTTGCAACCACACACAAGATGACCTGCTGAGAGGAACAATCAAGTTAGTACATTTCAAACATGAAAAAGGTCATTTTATACTCAACATGAAAAACCAAAATTCCAAAAGTATAAAACATACAAATATGCTAACCAAAGAGAGGAAATGTATCACGCTCAGCACCCTCCTCATGCCCTGTGGTGCAACAGATGTCCCTTTCTCCAAAAATGTACTCAATGGGACCGTAACGTTGCAACCACACACAAGATGACCTGCTGAGAGGAAAAATCAAGTTAGTACATTTCAGACATGAAAAAGGTCATTTTATACTAAACATGAAAAACCAAAATTCCAAAAGTATAAAACATACAAATATGCTTACCAAAGAGAGGAAATGTATCACGCTCAGCACCCTCCTCATGCCCTGTGGTGCAACAGATGTCCCTTTCTCCAAAAATGTACTCAATAGGACCGTTACGTTGCAACCACACACAAGATGACCTGCTGAGAGGAACAATCAAGTTAGTACATTTCAAACATGAAAAAGGTCATTTTATACTCAACATGAAAAACCAAAATTCCAAAAGTATAAAACATACAAATATGCTTACCAAAGAGAGGAAATGTATCACGCTCAGCACCCTCCTCATGCCCTGTGGTGCAACATATGTCCCTTTCTCCAAAAATGTACTCAATGGGACCGTAACGTTGCAACCACACACAAGATGACCTGCTGAGAGGAACAATCAAGTTAGTACATTTCAAACATGAAAAAGGTCATTTTATACTCAACATGAAAAACCAAAATTCCAAAAGTATAAAACATACAAATATGCTTACCAAAGAGAGGAAATGTATCACGCTCAGCACCCTCCTCATGCCTTGTGGTGCAACAGATGTCCCTTTCTCCAAAAATGTACTCAATGGGACCGTAACGTTGCAACCACACACAAGATGACCTGCTGAGAGGAACAATCAAGTTAGTACATTTCAAACATGAAAAAGGTCATTTTATACTCAACATGAAAAACCAAAATTCCAAAAGTATAAAACATACAAAAATGCTTACCAAAGAGAGGAAATGTATCACTCTCAGCACCCTCCTCATGCCCTGTGGTGCAACAGATGTCCCTTTCTCCAAAAATGTAATCAATGGGACCGTAACGTTGCAACCACACACAAGATGACCTGCTGAGAGGAACAATCAAGTTAGTACATTTCAAACATGAAAAAGGTCATTTTATACTCAACATGAAAAACCAAAATTCCAAAAGTATAAAACATACAAATATGCTTACCAAAGAGAGGAAATGTATCACGCTCAGCACCCTCCTCATGCCCTGTGGTGCAACAGATGTCCCTTTCTCCAAAAATGTAATCAATGGGACCGTAACGTTGCAACCACACACAAGATGACCTGCTGAGAGGAACAATCAAGTTAGTACATTTCAAACATGAAAAAGGTCATTTTATACTCAACATGAAAAACCAAAATTCCAAAAGTATAAAACATACAAATATGCTTACCAAAGAGAGGAAATGTATCACTCTCAGCACCCTCCTCATGCCCTGTGGTGCAACAGATGTCCCTTTCTCCAAAAATGTAATCAATGGGACCGTAACGTTGCAACCACACACAAGATGACCTGCTGAGAGGAACAATCAAGTTAGTACATTTCAAACATGAAAAAGGTCATTTTATACTCAACATGAAAAACCAAAATTCCAAAAGTATAAAACATACAAATATGCTTACCAAAGAGAGGAAATGTATCACTCTCAGCACCCTCCTCATGCCCTGTGGTGCAACAGATGTCCCTTTCTCCAAAAATGTAATCAATGGGACCGTAACGTTGCAACCACACACAAGATGACCTGCTGAGAGGAACAATCAAGTTAGTACATTTCAAACATGAAAAAGGTCATTTTATACTCAACATGAAAAACCAAAATTCCAAAAGTATAAAACATACAAATATGCTTACCAAAGAGAGGAAATGTATCACGCTCAGCACCCTCCTCATGCCCTGTGGTGCAACAGATGTCCCTTTCTCCAAAAATGTAATCAATGGGACCGTAACGTTGCAACCACACACAAGATGACCTGCTGAGAGGAACAATCAAGTTAGTACATTTCAAACATGAAAAAGGTCATTTTATACTCAACATGAAAAACCAAAATTCCAAAAGTATAAAACATACAAAAATGCTTACCAAAGAGAGGAAATGTATCACGCTCAGCACCCTCCTCATGCCCTGTGGTGCAACAGATGTCCCTTTCTCCAAAAATGTAATCAATGGGACCGTAACGTTGCAACCACACACAAGATGACCTGCTGAGAGGAACAATCAAGTTAGTACATTTCAAACATGAAAAAGGTCATTTTATACTCAACATGAAAAACCAAAATTCCAAAAGTATAAAACATACAAATATGCTTACCAAAGAGAGGAAATGTATCACGCTCAGCACCCTCCTCATGCCCTGTGGTGCAACAGATGTCCCTTTCTCCAAAAATGTAATCAATGGGACCGTAACGTTGCAACCACACACAAGATGACCTGCTGAGAGGAACAATCAAGTTAGTACATTTCAAACATGAAAAAGGTCATTTTATACTCAACATGAAAAACCAAAATTCCAAAAGTATAAAACATACAAAAATGCTTACCAAAGAGAGGAAATGTATCACTCTCAGCACCCTCCTCATGCCCTGTGGTGCAACAGATGTCCGTTTCTCCAAAAATGTAATCAATGGGACCGTAACGTTGCAACCACACACAAGATGACCTGCTGAGAGGAACAATCAAGTTAGTACATTTCAAACATGAAAAAGGTCATTTTATACTCAACATGAAAAACCAAAATTCCAAAAGTATAAAACATACAAATATGCTTACCAAAGAGAGGAAATGTATCACGCTCAGCACCCTCCTCATGCCCTGTGGTGCAACAGATGTCCCTTTCTCCAAAAATGTAATCAATGGGACCGTAACGTTGCAACCACACACAAGATGACCTGCTGAGAGGAACAATCAAGTTAGTACATTTCAAACATGAAAAAGGTCATTTTATACTCAACATGAAAAACCAAAATTCCAAAAGTATAAAACATACAAATATGCTTACCAAAGAGAGGAAATGTATCACTCTCAGCACCCTCCTCATGCCCTGTGGTGCAACAGATGTCCCTTTCTCCAAAAATGTAATCAATGGGACCGTAACGTTGCAACCACACACAAGATGACCTGCTGAGAGGAACAATCAAGTTAGTACATTTCAAACATGAAAAAGGTCATTTTATACTCAACATGAAAAACCAAAATTCCAAAAGTATAAAACATACAAATATGCTTACCAAAGAGAGGAAATGTATCACGCTCAGCACCCTCCTCATGCCCTGTGGTGCAACAGATGTCCCTTTCTCCAAAAATGTAATCAATGGGACCGTAACGTTGCAACCACACACAAGATGACCTGCTGAGAGGAACAATCAAGTTAGTACATTTCAAACATGAAAAAGGTCATTTTATACTCAACATGAAAAACCAAAATTCCAAAAGTATAAAACATACAAATATGCTTACCAAAGAGAGGAAATGTATCACGCTCAGCACCCTCCTCATGCCCTGTGGTGCAACAGATGTCCCTTTCTCCAAAAATGTAATCAATGGGACCGTAACGTTGCAACCACACACAAGATGACCTGCTGAGAGGAACAATCAAGTTAGTACATTTCAAACATGAAAAAGGTCATTTTATACTCAACATGAAAAACCAAAATTCCAAAAGTATAAAACATACAAAAATGCTTACCAAAGAGAGGAAATGTATCACGCTCAGCACCCTCCTCATGCCCTGTGGTGCAACAGATGTCCCTTTCTCCAAAAATGTAATCAATGGGACCGTAACGTTGCAACCACACACAAGATGACCTGCTGAGAGGAACAATCAAGTTAGTACATTTCAAACATGAAAAAGGTCATTTTATACTCAACATGAAAAACCAAAATTCCAAAAGTATAAAACATACAAAAATGCTTACCAAAGAGAGGAAATGTATCACGCTCAGCACCCTCCTCATGCCCTGTGGTGCAACAGATGTCCCTTTCTCCAAAAATGTAATCAATGGGACCGTAACGTTGCAACCACACACAAGATGACCTGCTGAGAGGAACAATCAAGTTAGTACATTTCAAACATGAAAAAGGTCATTTTATACTCAACATGAAAAACCAAAATTCCAAAAGTATAAAACATACAAAAATGCTTACCAAAGAGAGGAAATGTATCACGCTCAGCACCCTCCTCATGCCCTGTGGTGCAACAGATGTCCCTTTCTCCAAAAATGTAATCAATGGGACCGTAACGTTGCAACCACACACAAGATGACCTGCTGAGAGGAACAATCAAGTTAGTACATTTCAAACATGAAAAAGGTCATTTTATACTCAACATGAAAAACCAAAATTCCAAAAGTATAAAACATACAAAAATGCTTACCAAAGAGAGGAAATGTATCACTCTCAGCACCCTCCTCATGCCCTGTGGTGCAACAGATGTCCCTTTCTCCAAAAATGTAATCAATGGGACCGTAACGTTGCAACCACACACAAGATGACCTGCTGAGAGGAACAATCAAGTTAGTACATTTCAAACATGAAAAAGGTCATTTTATACTCAACATGAAAAACCAAAATTCCAAAAGTATAAAACATACAAATATGCTTACCAAAGAGAGGAAATGTATCACGCTCAGCACCCTCCTCATGCCCTGTGGTGCAACAGATGTCCCTTTCTCCAAAAATGTAATCAATGGGACCGTAACGTTGCAACCACACACAAGATGACCTGCTGAGAGGAACAATCAAGTTAGTACATTTCAAACATGAAAAAGGTCATTTTATACTCAACATGAAAAACCAAAATTCCAAAAGTATAAAACATACAAAAATGCTTACCAAAGAGAGGAAATGTATCACGCTCAGCACCCTCCTCATGCCCTGTGGTGCAACAGATGTCCCTTTCTCCAAAAATGTAATCAATGGGACCGTAACGTTGCAACCACACACAAGATGACCTGCTGAGAGGAACAATCAAGTTAGTACATTTCAAACATGAAAAAGGTCATTTTATACTCAACATGAAAAACCAAAATTCCAAAAGTATAAAACATACAAAAATGCTTACCAAAGAGAGGAAATGTATCACTCTCAGCACCCTCCTCATGCCCTGTGGTGCAACAGATGTCCCTTTCTCCAAAAATGTAATCAATGGGACCGTAACGTTGCAACCACACACAAGATGACCTGCTGAGAGGAACAATCAAGTTAGTACATTTCAAACATGAAAAAGGTCATTTTATACTCAACATGAAAAACCAAAATTCCAAAAGTATAAAACATACAAAAATGCTTACCAAAGAGAGGAAATGTATCACTCTCAGCACCCTCCTCATGCCCTGTGGTGCAACAGATGTCCCTTTCTCCAAAAATGTAATCAATGGGACCGTAACGTTGCAACCACACACAAGATGACCTGCTGAGAGGAACAATCAAGTTAGTACATTTCAAACATGAAAAAGGTCATTTTATACTCAACATGAAAAACCAAAATTCCAAAAGTATAAAACATACAAATATGCTTACCAAAGAGAGGAAATGTATCACGCTCAGCACCCTCCTCATGCCCTGTGGTGCAACAGATGTCCCTTTCTCCAAAAATGTAATCAATGGGACCGTAACGTTGCAACCACACACAAGATGACCTGCTGAGAGGAACAATCAAGTTAGTACATTTCAAACATGAAAAAGGTCATTTTATACTCAACATGAAAAACCAAAATTCCAAAAGTATAAAACATACAAAAATGCTTACCAAAGAGAGGAAATGTATCACGCTCAGCACCCTCCTCATGCCCTGTGGTGCAACAGATGTCCCTTTCTCCAAAAATGTAATCAATGGGACCGTAACGTTGCAACCACACACAAGATGACCTGCTGAGAGGAACAATCAAGTTAGTACATTTCAAACATGAAAAAGGTCATTTTATACTCAACATGAAAAACCAAAATTCCAAAAGTATAAAACATACAAATATGCTTACCAAAGAGAGGAAATGTATCACTCTCAGCACCCTCCTCATGCCCTGTGGTGCAACAGATGTCCCTTTCTCCAAAAATGTAATCAATGGGACCGTAACGTTGCAACCACACACAAGATGACCTGCTGAGAGGAACAATCAAGTTAGTACATTTCAAACATGAAAAAGGTCATTTTATACTCAACATGAAAAACCAAAATTCCAAAAGTATAAAACATACAAATATGCTTACCAAAGAGAGGAAATGTATCACGCTCAGCACCCTCCTCATGCCCTGTGGTGCAACAGATGTCCCTTTCTCCAAAAATGTAATCAATGGGACCGTAACGTTGCAACCACACACAAGATGACCTGCTGAGAGGAACAATCAAGTTAGTACATTTCAAACATGAAAAAGGTCATTTTATACTCAACATGAAAAACCAAAATTCCAAAAGTATAAAACATACAAAAATGCTTACCAAAGAGAGGAAATGTATCACGCTCAGCACCCTCCTCATGCCCTGTGGTGCAACAGATGTCCCTTTCTCCAAAAATGTAATCAATGGGACCGTAACGTTGCAACCACACACAAGATGACCTGCTGAGAGGAACAATCAAGTTAGTACATTTCAAACATGAAAAAGGTCATTTTATACTCAACATGAAAAACCAAAATTCCAAAAGTATAAAACATACAAATATGCTTACCAAAGAGAGGAAATGTATCACTCTCAGCACCCTCCTCATGCCCTGTGGTGCAACAGATGTCCCTTTCTCCAAAAATGTAATCAATGGGACCGTAACGTTGCAACCACACACAAGATGACCTGCTGAGAGGAACAATCAAGTTAGTACATTTCAAACATGAAAAAGGTCATTTTATACTCAACCTGAAAAACCAAAATTCCAAAAGTATAAAACATACAAATATGCTTTCCAAAGAGAGGAAATGTATCACGCTCAGCACCCTCCTCATGCCCTGTGGTGCAACAGATGTCCCTTTCTCCAAAAATGTACTCAATGGGACCGTAACGTTGCAACCACACACAAGATGACCTGCTGAGAGGAACAATCAAGTTAGTACATTTCAAACATGAAAAAGGTCATTTTATACTCAACATGAAAAACCAAAATTCCAAAAGTATAAAACATACAAATATGCTTACCAAAGAGAGGAAATGTATCACGCTCAGCACCCTCCTCATGCCCTGTGGTGCAACAGATGTCCCTTTCTCCAAAAATGTACTCAATGGGACCGTAACGTTGCAACCACACACAAGATGACCTGCTGAGAGGAACAATCAAGTTAGTACATTTCAAACATGAAAAAGGTCATTTTATACTCAACATGAAAAACCAAAATTCCAAAAGTATAAAACATACAAATATGCTTACCAAAGAGAGGAAATGTATCACGCTCAGCACCCTCCTCATGCCCTGTGGTGCAACAGATGTCCCTTTCTCCAAAAATGTACTCAATGGGACCGTAACGTTGCAACCACACACAAGATGACCTGCTGAGAGGAACAATCAAGTTAGTACATTTCAAACATGAATAAGGTCATTTTATACTCAACATGAAAAACCAAAATTCCAAAAGTATAAAACATACAAATATGCTTACCAAAGAGAGGAAATCTATCACGCTCAGCACCCTCCTCATGCCCTGTGGTGCAACAGATGTCCCTTTCTCCAAAAATGTAATCAATGGGACCGTAACGTTGCAACCACACACAAGATGACCTGCTGAGAGGAACAATCAAGTTAGTACATTTCAAACATGAAAAAGGTCATTTTGTACTCAACATGAAAAACCAAAATTCCAAAAGTATAAAACATACAAATATGCTTACCAAAGAGAGGAAATGTATCACTCTCAGCACCCTCCTCATGCCCTGTGGTGCAACAGATGTCCCTTTCTCCAAAAATGTACTCAATGGGACCGTAACGTTGCAACCACACACAAGATGACCTGCTGAGAGGAACAATCAAGTTAGTACATTTCAAACATGAAAAAGGTCATTTTATACTCAACATGAAAAACCAAAATTCCAAAAGTATAAAACATACAAATATGCTTACCAAAGAGAGGAAATCTATCACGCTCAGCACCCTCCTCATGCCCTGTGGTGCAACAGATGTCCCTTTCTCCAAAAATGTACTCAATGGGACCGTAACGTTGCAACCACACACAAGATGACCTGCTGAGAGGAACAATCAAGTTAGTACATTTCAAACATGAATAAGGTCATTTTATACTCAACATGAAAAACCAAAATTCCAAAAGTATAAAACATACAAATATGCTTACCAAAGAGAGGAAATCTATCACGCTCAGCACCCTCCTCATGCCCTGTGGTGCAACAGATGTCCCTTTCTCCAAAAATGTAATCAATGGGACCGTAACGTTGCAACCACACACAAGATGACCTGCTGAGAGGAACAATCAAGTTAGTACATTTCAAACATGAAAAAGGTCATTTTGTACTCAACATGAAAAACCAAAATTCCAAAAGTATAAAACATACAAATATGCTTACCAAAGAGAGGAAATGTATCACTCTCAGCACCCTCCTCATGCCCTGTGGTGCAACAGATGTCCCTTTCTCCAAAAATGTACTCAATGGGACCGTAACGTTGCAACCACACACAAGATGACCTGCTGAGAGGAACAATCAAGTTAGTACATTTCAAACATGAAAAAGGTCATTTTATACTCAACATGAAAAACCAAAATTCCAAAAGTATAAAACATACAAATATGCTTACCAAAGAGAGGAAATGTATCACTCTCAGCACCCTCCTCATGCCCTGTGGTGCAACAGATGTCCCTTTCTCCAAAAATGTACTCAATGGGACCGTAACGTTGCAACCACACACAAGATGACCTGCTGAGAGGAACAATCAAGTTAGTACATTTCAAACATGAAAAAGGTCATTTTATACTCAACATGAAAAACCAAAATTCCAAAAGTATAAAACATACAAAAATGCTTACCAAAGAGAGGAAATGTATCACTCTCAGCACCCTCCTCATGCCCTGTGGTGCAACAGATGTCCCTTTCTCCAAAAATGTAATCAATGGGACCGTAACGTTGCAACCACACACAAGATGACCTGCTGAGAGGAACAATCAAGTTAGTACATTTCAAACATGAAAAAGGTCATTTTATACTCAACATGAAAAACCAAAATTCCAAAAGTATAAAACATACAAATATGCTTACCAAAGAGAGGAAATGTATCACTCTCAGCACCCTCCTCATGCCCTGTGGTGCAACAGATGTCCCTTTCTCCAAAAATGTAATCAATGGGACCGTAACGTTGCAACCACACACAAGATGACCTGCTGAGAGGAACAATCAAGTTAGTACATTTCAAACATGAAAAAGGTCATTTTATACTCAACATGAAAAACCAAAATTCCAAAAGTATAAAACATACAAATATGCTTACCAAAGAGAGGAAATGTATCACTCTCAGCACCCTCCTCATGCCCTGTGGTGCAACAGATGTCCCTTTCTCCAAAAATGTAATCAATGGGACCGTAACGTTGCAACCACACACAAGATGACCTGCTGAGAGGAACAATCAAGTTAGTACATTTCAAACATGAATAAGGTCATTTTATACTCAACATGAAAAACCAAAATTCCAAAAGTATAAAACATACAAATATGCTTACCAAAGAGAGGAAATCTATCACGCTCAGCACCCTCCTCATGCCCTGTGGTGCAACAGATGTCCCTTTCTCCAAAAATGTAATCAATGGGACCGTAACGTTGCAACCACACACAAGATGACCTGCTGAGAGGAACAATCAAGTTAGTACATTTCAAACATGAAAAAGGTCATTTTATACTCAACATGAAAAACCAAAATTCCAAAAGTATAAAACATACAAAAATGCTTACCAAAGAGAGGAAATGTATCACTCTCAGCACCCTCCTCATGCCCTGTGGTGCAACAGATGTCCCTTTCTCCAAAAATGTAATCAATGGGACCGTAACGTTGCAACCACACACAAGATGACCTGCTGAGAGGAACAATCAAGTTAGTACATTTCAAACATGAAAAAGGTCATTTTGTACTCAACATGAAAAACCAAAATTCCAAAAGTATAAAACATACAAATATGCTTACCAAAGAGAGGAAATGTATCACTCTCAGCACCCTCCTCATGCCCTGTGGTGCAACAGATGTCCCTTTCTCCAAAAATGTACTCAATGGGACCGTAACTTTGCAACCACACACAAGATGACCTGCTGAGAGGAACAATCAAGTTAGTACATTTCAAACATGAAAAAGGTCATTTTATACTCAACATGAAAAACCAAAATTCCAAAAGTATAAAACATACAAATATGCTTACCAAAGAGAGGAAATCTATCACGCTCAGCACCCTCCTCATGCCCTGTGGTGCAACAGATGTCCCTTTCTCCAAAAATGTACTCAATGGGACCGTAACGTTGCAACCACACACAAGATGACCTGCTGAGAGGAACAATCAAGTTAGTACATTTCAAACATGAAAAAGGTCATTTTGTACTCAACATGAAAAACCAAAATTCCAAAAGTATAAAACATACAAAAATGCTTACCAAAGAGAGGAAATGTATCACTCTCAGCACCCTCCTCATGCCCTGTGGTGCAACAGATGTCCCTTTCTCCAAAAATGTAATCAATGGGACCGTAACGTTGCAACCACACACAAGATGACCTGCTGAGAGGAACAATCAAGTTAGTACATTTCAAACATGAAAAAGGTCATTTTATACTCAACATGAAAAACCAAAATTCCAAAAGTATAAAACATACAAATATGCTTACCAAAGAGAGGAAATGTATCACTCTCAGCACCCTCCTCATGCCCTGTGGTGCAACAGATGTCCCTTTCTCCAAAAATGTACTCAATGGGACCGTAACGTTGCAACCACACACAAGATGACCTGCTGAGAGGAACAATCAAGTTAGTACATTTCAAACATGAAAAAGGTCATTTTATACTCAACATGAAAAACCAAAATTCCAAAAGTATAAAACATACAAATATGCTTACCAAAGAGAGGAAATGTATCACGCTCAGCACCCTCCTCATGCCCTGTGGTGCAACAGATGTCCCTTTCTCCAAAAATGTACTCAATGGGACCGTAACGTTGCAACCACACACAAGATGACCTGCTGAGAGGAACAATCAAGTTAGTACATTTCAAACATGAAAAAGGTCATTTTATACTCAACATGAAAAACCAAAATTCCAAAAGTATAAAACATACAAATATGCTTACCAAAGAGAGGAAATGTATCACTCTCAGCACCCTCCTCATGCCCTGTGGTGCAACAGATGTCCCTTTCTCCAAAAATGTACTCAATGGGACCGTAACTTTGCAACCACACACAAGATGACCTGCTGAGAGGAACAATCAAGTTAGTACATTTCAAACATGAAAAAGGTCATTTTATACTCAACATGAAAAACCAAAATTCCAAAAGTATAAAACATACAAATATGCTTACCAAAGAGAGGAAATCTATCACGCTCAGCACCCTCCTCATGCCCTGTGGTGCAACAGATGTCCCTTTCTCCAAAAATGTACTCAATGGGACCGTAACGTTGCAACCACACACAAGATGACCTGCTGAGAGGAACAATCAAGTTAGTACATTTCAAACATGAAAAAGGTCATTTTGTACTCAACATGAAAAACCAAAATTCCAAAAGTATAAAACATACAAAAATGCTTACCAAAGAGAGGAAATGTATCACTCTCAGCACCCTCCTCATGCCCTGTGGTGCAACAGATGTCCCTTTCTCCAAAAATGTAATCAATGGGACCGTAACGTTGCAACCACACACAAGATGACCTGCTGAGAGGAACAATCAAGTTAGTACATTTCAAACATGAAAAAGGTCATTTTATACTCAACATGAAAAACCAAAATTCCAAAAGTATAAAACATACAAATATGCTTACCAAAGAGAGGAAATGTATCACTCTCAGCACCCTCCTCATGCCCTGTGGTGCAACAGATGTCCCTTTCTCCAAAAATGTACTCAATGGGACCGTAACGTTGCAACCACACACAAGATGACCTGCTGAGAGGAACAATCAAGTTAGTACATTTCAAACATGAAAAAGGTCATTTTATACTCAACATGAAAAACCAAAATTCCAAAAGTATAAAACATACAAATATGCTTACCAAAGAGAGGAAATGTATCACGCTCAGCACCCTCCTCATGCCCTGTGGTGCAACAGATGTCCCTTTCTCCAAAAATGTACTCAATGGGACCGTAACGTTGCAACCACACACAAGATGACCTGCTGAGAGGAACAATCAAGTTAGTACATTTCAAACATGAAAAAGGTCATTTTATACTCAACATGAAAAACCAAAATTCCAAAAGTATAAAACATACAAATATGCTTACCAAAGAGAGGAAATGTATCACGCTCAGCACCCTCCTCATGCCCTGTGGTGCAACAGATGTCCCTTTCTCCAAAAATGTACTCAATGGGACCGTAACTTTGCAACCACACACAAGATGACCTGCTGAGAGGAACAATCAAGTTAGTACATTTCAAACATGAAAAAGGTCATTTTATACTCAACATGAAAAACCAAAATTCCAAAAGTATAAAACATACAAATATGCTTACCAAAGAGAGGAAATCTATCACGCTCAGCACCCTCCTCATGCCCTGTGGTGCAACAGATGTCCCTTTCTCCAAAAATGTACTCAATGGGACCGTAACGTTGCAACCACACACAAGATGACCTGCTGAGAGGAACAATCAAGTTAGTACATTTCAAACATGAAAAAGGTCATTTTGTACTCAACATGAAAAACCAAAATTCCAAAAGTATAAAACATACAAATATGCTTACCAAAGAGAGGAAATGTATCACTCTCAGCACCCTCCTCATGCCCTGTGGTGCAACAGATGTCCCTTTCTCCAAAAATGTAATCAATGGGACCGTAACGTTGCAACCACACACAAGATGACCTGCTGAGAGGAACAATCAAGTTAGTACATTTCAAACATGAAAAAGGTCATTTTATACTCAACATGAAAAACCAAAATTCCAAAAGTATAAAACATACAAATATGCTTACCAAAGAGAGGAAATGTATCACTCTCAGCACCCTCCTCATGCCCTGTGGTGCAACAGATGTCCCTTTCTCCAAAAATGTACTCAATGGGACCGTAACGTTGCAACCACACACAAGATGACCTGCTGAGAGGAAAAATCAAGTTAGTACATTTCAAACACGAAAAAGGTCATTTTATACTCAACATGAAAAACCAAAATTCCAAAAGTATAAAACATACAAATATGCTTACCAAAGAGAGGAAATGTATCACTCTCAGCACCCTCCTCATGCCCTGTGGTGCAACAGATGTCCCTTTCTCCAAAAATGTAATCAATTGGACCGTAACGTTGCAACCACACACAAGATGACCTGCTGAGAGGAACAATCAAGTTAGTACATTTCAAACATGAAAAAGGTCATTTTATACTCAACATGAAAAACCAAAATTCCAAAAGTATAAAACATACAAATATGCTTACCAAAGAGAGGAAATGTATCACTCTCAGCACCCTCCTCATGCCCTGTGGTGCAACAGATGTCCCTTTCTCCAAAAATGTAATCAATGGGACCGTAACGTTGCAACCACACACAAGATGACCTGCTGAGAGGAACAATCAAGTTAGTACATTTCAAACATGAAAAAGGTCATTTTATACTCAACATGAAAAACCAAAATTCCAAAAGTATAAAACATACAAATATGCTTACCAAAGAGAGGAAATGTATCACTCTCAGCACCCTCCTCATGCCCTGTGGTGCAACAGATGTCCCTTTCTCCAAAAATGTAATCAATGGGACCGTAACGTTGCAACCACACACAAGATGACCTGCTGAGAGGAACAATCAAGTTAGTACATTTCAAACATGAAAAAGGTCATTTTATACTCAACATGAAAAACCAAAATTCCAAAAGTATAAAACATACAAATATGCTTACCAAAGAGAGGAAATGTATCACTCTCAGCACCCTCCTCATGCCCTGTGGTGCAACAGATGTCCCTTTCTCCAAAAATGTAATCAATGGGACCGTAACGTTGCAACCACACACAAGATGACCTGCTGAGAGGAACAATCAAGTTAGTACATTTCAAACATGAAAAAGGTCATTTTATACTCAACATGAAAAACCAAAATTCCAAAAGTATAAAACATACAAATATGCTTACCAAAGAGAGGAAATGTATCACTCTCAGCACCCTCCTCATGCCCTGTGGTGCAACAGATGTCCCTTTCTCCAAAAATGTAATCAATGGGACCGTAACGTTGCAACCACACACAAGATGACCTGCTGAGAGGAACAATCAAGTTAGTACATTTCAAACATGAAAAAGGTCATTTTATACTCAACATGAAAAACCAAAATTCCAAAAGTATAAAACATACAAATATGCTTACCAAAGAGAGGAAATGTATCACTCTCAGCACCCTCCTCATGCCCTGTGGTGCAACAGATGTCCCTTTCTCCAAAAATGTAATCAATGGGACCGTAACGTTGCAACCACACACAAGATGACCTGCTGAGAGGAACAATCAAGTTAGTACATTTCAAACATGAAAAAGGTCATTTTATACTCAACATGAAAAACCAAAATTCCAAAAGTATAAAACATACAAATATGCTTACCAAAGAGAGGAAATGTATCACTCTCAGCACCCTCCTCATGCCCTGTGGTGCAACAGATGTCCCTTTCTCCAAAAATGTAATCAATGGGACCGTAACGTTGCAACCACACACAAGATGACCTGCTGAGAGGAACAATCAAGTTAGTACATTTCAAACATGAAAAAGGTCATTTTATACTCAACATGAAAAACCAAAATTCCAAAAGTATAAAACATACAAATATGCTTACCAAAGAGAGGAAATGTATCACTCTCAGCACCCTCCTCATGCCCTGTGGTGCAACAGATGTCCCTTTCTCCAAAAATGTAATCAATGGGACCGTAACGTTGCAACCACACACAAGATGACCTGCTGAGAGGAACAATCAAGTTAGTACATTTCAAACATGAAAAAGGTCATTTTATACTCAACATGAAAAACCAAAATTCCAAAAGTATAAAACATACAAATATGCTTACCAAAGAGAGGAAATGTATCACTCTCAGCACCCTCCTCATGCCCTGTGGTGCAACAGATGTCCCTTTCTCCAAAAATGTAATCAATGGGACCGTAACGTTGCAACCACACACAAGATGACCTGCTGAGAGGAACAATCAAGTTAGTACATTTCAAACATGAAAAAGGTCATTTTATACTCAACATGAAAAACCAAAATTCCAAAAGTATAAAACATACAAATATGCTTACCAAAGAGAGGAAATGTATCACTCTCAGCACCCTCCTCATGCCCTGTGGTGCAACAGATGTCCCTTTCTCCAAAAATGTAATCAATGGGACCGTAACGTTGCAACCACACACAAGATGACCTGCTGAGAGGAACAATCAAGTTAGTACATTTCAAACATGAAAAAGGTCATTTTATACTCAACATGAAAAACCAAAATTCCAAAAGTATAAAACATACAAATATGCTTACCAAAGAGAGGAAATGTATCACTCTCAGCACCCTCCTCATGCCCTGTGGTGCAACAGATGTCCCTTTCTCCAAAAATGTAATCAATGGGACCGTAACGTTGCAACCACACACAAGATGACCTGCTGAGAGGAACAATCAAGTTAGTACATTTCAAACATGAAAAAGGTCATTTTATACTCAACATGAAAAACCAAAATTCCAAAAGTATAAAACATACAAATATGCTTACCAAAGAGAGGAAATGTATCACTCTCAGCACCCTCCTCATGCCCTGTGGTGCAACAGATGTCCCTTTCTCCAAAAATGTAATCAATGGGACCGTAACGTTGCAACCACACACAAGATGACCTGCTGAGAGGAACAATCAAGTTAGTACATTTCAAACATGAAAAAGGTCATTTTATACTCAACATGAAAAACCAAAATTCCAAAAGTATAAAACATACAAATATGCTTACCAAAGAGAGGAAATGTATCACTCTCAGCACCCTCCTCATGCCCTGTGGTGCAACAGATGTCCCTTTCTCCAAAAATGTAATCAATGGGACCGTAACGTTGCAACCACACACAAGATGACCTGCTGAGAGGAACAATCAAGTTAGTACATTTCAAACATGAAAAAGGTCATTTTATACTCAACATGAAAAACCAAAATTCCAAAAGTATAAAACATACAAATATGCTTACCAAAGAGAGGAAATGTATCACTCTCAGCACCCTCCTCATGCCCTGTGGTGCAACAGATGTCCCTTTCTCCAAAAATGTAATCAATGGGACCGTAACGTTGCAACCACACACAAGATGACCTGCTGAGAGGAACAATCAAGTTAGTACATTTCAAACATGAAAAAGGTCATTTTATACTCAACATGAAAAACCAAAATTCCAAAAGTATAAAACATACAAATATGCTTACCAAAGAGAGGAAATGTATCACTCTCAGCACCCTCCTCATGCCCTGTGGTGCAACAGATGTCCCTTTCTCCAAAAATGTAATCAATGGGACCGTAACGTTGCAACCACACACAAGATGACCTGCTGAGAGGAACAATCAAGTTAGTACATTTCAAACATGAAGAAGGTCATTTTATACTCAACATGAAAAACCAAAATTCCAAAAGTATAAAACATACAAATATGCTTACCAAAGAGAGGAAATGTATCACGCTCAGCACCCTCCTCATGCCCTGTGGTGCAACAGATGTCCCTTTCTCCAAAAATGTACTCAATGGGACCGTAACTTTGCAACCACACACAAGATGACCTGCTGAGAGGAACAATCAAGTTAGTACATTTCAAACATGAAAAAGGTCATTTTATACTCAACATGAAAAACCAAAATTCCAAAAGTATAAAACATACAAATATGCTTACCAAAGAGAGGAAATGTATCACGCTCAGCACCCTCCTCATGCCCTGTGGTGCAACAGATGTCCCTTTCTCCAAAAATGTAATCAATGGGACCGTAACTTTGCAACCACACACAAGATGACCTGCTGAGAGGAACAATCAAGTTAGTACATTTCAAACATGAAAAAGGTCATTTTATACTCAACATGAAAAACCAAAATTCCAAAAGTATAAAACATACAAATATGCTTACCAAAGAGAGGAAATGTATCACGCTCAGCACCCTCCTCATGCCCTGTGGTGCAACAGATGTCCCTTTCTCCAAAAATGTACTCAATGGGACCGTAACTTTGCAACCACACACAAGATGACCTGCTGAGAGGAACAATCAAGTTAGTACATTTCAAACATGAAAAAGGTCATTTTATACTCAACATGAAAAACCAAAATTCCAAAAGTATAAAACATACAAATATGCTTACCAAAGAGAGGAAATCTATCACGCTCAGCACCCTCCTCATGCCCTGTGGTGCAACAGATGTCCCTTTCTCCAAAAATGTACTCAATGGGACCGTAACGTTGCAACCACACACAAGATGACCTGCTGAGAGGAACAATCAAGTTAGTACATTTCAAACATGAAAAAGGTCATTTTGTACTCAACATGAAAAACCAAAATTCCAAAAGTATAAAACATACAAATATGCTTACCAAAGAGAGGAAATGTATCACGCTCAGCACCCTCCTCATGCCCTGTGGTGCAACAGATGTCCCTTTCTCCAAAAATGTACTCAATGGGACCGTAACTTTGCAACCACACACAAGATGACCTGCTGAGAGGAACAATCAAGTTAGTACATTTCAAACATGAAAAAGGTCATTTTATACTCAACATGAAAAACCAAAATTCCAAAAGTATAAAACATACAAATATGCTTACCAAAGAGAGGAAATGTATCACTCTCAGCACCCTCCTCATGCCCTGTGGTGCAACAGATGTCCCTTTCTCCAAAAATGTACTCAATGGGACCGTAACGTTGCAACCACACACAAGATGACCTGCTGAGAGGAAAAATCAAGTTAGTACATTTCAAACACGAAAAAGGTCATTTTATACTCAACATGAAAAACCAAAATTCCAAAAGTATAAAACATACAAATATGCTTACCAAAGAGAGGAAATGTATCACTCTCAGCACCCTCCTCATGCCCTGTGGTGCAACAGATGTCCCTTTCTCCAAAAATGTAATCAATGGGACCGTAACGTTGCAACCACACACAAGATGACCTGCTGAGAGGAACAATCAAGTTAGTACATTTCAAACATGAAAAAGGTCATTTTATACTCAACATGAAAAACCAAAATTCCAAAAGTATAAAACATACAAATATGCTTACCAAAGAGAGGAAATGTATCACTCTCAGCACCCTCCTCATGCCCTGTGGTGCAACAGATGTCCCTTTCTCCAAAAATGTAATCAATGGGACCGTAACGTTGCAACCACACACAAGATGACCTGCTGAGAGGAACAATCAAGTTAGTACATTTCAAACATGAAGAAGGTCATTTTATACTCAACATGAAAAACCAAAATTCCAAAAGTATAAAACATACAAATATGCTTACCAAAGAGAGGAAATGTATCACTCTCAGCACCCTCCTCATGCCCTGTGGTGCAACAGATGTCCCTTTCTCCAAAAATGTACTCAATGGGACCGTAACTTTGCAACCACACACAAGATGACCTGCTGAGAGGAACAATCAAGTTAGTACATTTCAAACATGAAAAAGGTCATTTTATACTCAACATGAAAAACCAAAATTCCAAAAGTATAAAACATACAAATATGCTTACCAAAGAGAGGAAATGTATCACTCTCAGCACCCTCCTCATGCCCTGTGGTGCAACAGATGTCCCTTTCTCCAAAAATGTAATCAATGGGACCGTAACGTTGCAACCACACACAAGATGACCTGCTGAGAGGAACAATCAAGTTAGTACATTTCAAACATGAAGAAGGTCATTTTATACTCAACATGAAAAACCAAAATTCCAAAAGTATAAAACATACAAATATGCTTACCAAAGAGAGGAAATGTATCACGCTCAGCACCCTCCTCATGCCCTGTGGTGCAACAGATGTCCCTTTCTCCAAAAATGTACTCAATGGGACCGTAACGTTGCAACCACACACAAGATGACCTGCTGAGAGGAAAAATCAAGTTAGTACATTTCAAACACGAAAAAGGTCATTTTATACTCAACATGAAAAACCAAAATTCCAAAAGTATAAAACATACAAATATGCTTACCAAAGAGAGGAAATGTATCACGCTCAGCACCCTCCTCATGCCCTGTGGTGCAACAGATGTCCCTTTCTCCAAAAATGTACTCAATGGGACCGTAACGTTGCAACCACACACAAGATGACCTGCTGAGAGGAACAATCAAGTTAGTACATTTCAAACATGAAAAAGGTCATTTTATACTCAACATGAAAAACAAAAATTCCAAAAGCATAAAACATACAAATATGCTTACCAAAGAGAGGAAATGTATCACGCTCAGCACCCTCCTCATGCCCTGTGGTGCAACAGATGTCCCTTTCTCCAAAAATGTACTCAATGGGACCGTAACGTTGCAACCACACACAAGATGACCTGCTGAGAGGAACAATCAAGTTAGTACATTTCAAACATGAAAAAGGTCATTTTATACTCAACATGAAAAACCAAAATTCCAAAAGTATAAAACATACAAAAATGCTTACCAAAGAGAGGAAATGTATCACGCTCAGCACCCTCCTCATGCCCTGTGGTGCAACAGATGTCCCTTTCTCCAAAAATGTACTCAATGGGACCGTAACGTTGCAACCACACACAAGATGACCTGCTGAGAGGAACAATCAAGTTAGTACATTTCAAACATGAAAAAGGTCATTTTATACTCAACATGAAAAACCAAAATTCCAAAAGTATAAAACATACAAAAATGCTTACCAAAGAGAGGAAATCTATCACGCTCAGCACCCTCCTCATGCCCTGTGGTGCAACAGATGTCCCTTTCTCCAAAAATGTACTCAATGGGACCGTAACGTTGCAACCACACACAAGATGACCTGCTGAGAGGAACAATCAAGTTAGTACATTTCAAACATAAAAAAGGTCATTTTATACTCAACATGAAAAACCAAAATTCCAAAAGTATAAAACATACAAATATGCTTACCAAAGAGAGGAAATGTATCACGCTCAGCACCCTCCTCATGCCCTGTGGTGCAACAGATGTCCCTTTCTCCAAAAATGTACTCAATGGGACAGTAACGTTGCAACCACACACAAGATGACCTGCTGAGAGGAACAATCAAGTTAGTACATTTCAAACATGAAAAAGGTCATTTTATACTCAACATGAAAAACAAAAATTCCAAAAGCATAAAACATACAAATATGCTTACCAAAGAGAGGAAATGTATCACGCTCAGCACCCTCCTCATGCCCTGTGGTGCAACAGATGTCCCTTTCTCCAAAAATGTACTCAATGTTACCGTAACGTTGCAACCACACACAAGATGACCTGCTGAGAGGAACAATCAAGTTAGTACATTTCAAACATGAAAAAGGTCATTTTATACTCAACATGAAAAACCAAAATTCCAAAAGTATAAAACATACAAAAATGCTTACCAAAGAGAGGAAATGTATCACGCTCAGCACCCTCCTCATGCCCTGTGGTGCAACAGATGTCCCTTTCTCCAAAAATGTACTCAATGGGACCGTAACGTTGCAACCACACACAAGATGACCTGCTGAGAGGAACAATCAAGTTAGTACATTTCAAACATGAAAAAGGTCATTTTATACTCAACATGAAAAACCAAAATTCCAAAAGTATAAAACATACAAAAATGCTTACCAAAGAGAGGAAATCTATCACGCTCAGCACCCTCCTCATTCCCTGTGGTGCAACAGATGTCCCTTTCTCCAAAAATGTACTCAATGGGACCGTAACGTTGCAACCACACACAAGATGAGTTGCTGAGAGGAACAATCAAGTTAGTACATTTCAAACATAAAAAAGGTCATTTTATACTCAACATGAAAAACCAAAATTCCAAAAGTATAAAACATACAAAAATGCTTACCAAAGAGAGGAAATCTATCACGCTCAGCACCCTCCTCACGCCCTGTGGTGCAACAGATGTCCCTTTCTCCTAAAATGTACTCAATGGGACCGTAACGTTGCAACCACACACAAGATGACCTGCTGAGAGGAAAAATCAAGTTAGTACATTTCAAACATGAAAAAGGTCATTTTATACTCAACATGAAAAACCAAAATTCCAAAAGTATAAAACATACAAATATGCTTACCAAAGAGAGGAAATGTATCACGCTCAGCACCCTCCTCATGCCCTGTGGTGCAACAGATGTCCCTTTCTCCAAAAATGTACTCAATGGGACCGTAACGTTGCAACCACACACAAGATGACCTGCTGAGAGGAACAATCAAGTTAGTACATTTCAAACATGAAAAAGGTCATTTTATACTCAACATGAAAAACCAAAATTCCAAAAGTATAAAACATACAAATATGCTTACCAAAGAGAGGAAATCTATCACGCTCAGCACCCTCCTCATGCCCTGTGGTGCAACAGATGTCCCTTTCTCCAAAAATGTACTCAATGGGACCGTAACGTTGCAACCACACACAAGATGACCTGCTGAGAGGAACAATCAAGTTAGTACATTTCAAACATGAAAAAGGTCATTTTATACTCAACATGAAAAACCAAAATTCCAAAAGTATAAAACATACAAATATGCTTACCATAGAGAGGAAATGTATCACGCTCAGCACCCTCCTCATGCCCTGTGGTGCAACAGATGTCCCTTTCTCCAAAAATGTACTCAATGGGACCGTAACGTTGCAACCACACACAAGATGACCTGCTGAGAGGAACAATCAAGTTAGTACATTTCAAACATGAAAAAGGTCATTTCATACTCAACATGAAAAACCAAAATTCCAAAAGTATAAAACATACAAATATGCTTACCAAAGAGAGGAAATGTATCACGCTCAGCACCCTCCTAATGCCCTGTGGTGCAACAGATGTCCCTTTCTCCAAAAATGTACTCAATAGGACCGTTACGTTGCAACCACACACAAGATGACCTGCTGAGAGGAACAATCAAGTTAGTACATTTCAAACATGAAAAAGGTCATTTTATACTCAACATGAAAAACCAAAATTCCAAAAGTATAAAACATACAAATATGCTTACCAAAGAGAGGAAATGTATCACGCTCAGCACCCTCCTCATGCCTTGTGGTGCAACAGATGTCCCTTTCTCCAAAAATGTACTCAATGGGACCGTAACGTTGCAACCACACACAAGATGACCTGCTGAGAGGAACAATCAAGTTAGTACATTTCAAACATGAAAAAGGTCATTTTATACTCAACATGAAAAACCAAAATTCCAAAAGTATAAAACATACAAAAATGCTTACCAAAGAGAGGAAATGTATCACTCTCAGCACCCTCCTCATGCCCTGTGGTGCAACAGATGTCCCTTTCTCCAAAAATGTACTCAATGGGACCGTAACGTTGCAACCACACACAAGATGACCTGCTGAGAGGAACAATCAAGTTAGTACATTTCAAACATAAAAAAGGTCATTTTATACTCAACATGAAAAACCAAAATTCCAAAAGTATAAAACATACAAAAATGCTTACCAAAGAGAGGAAATCTATCACGCTCAGCACCCTCCTCACGCCCTGTGGTGCAACAGATGTCCCTTTCTCCAAAAATGTACTCAATGGGACCGTAACGTTGCAACCACACACAAGATGACCTGCTGAGAGGAAAAATCAAGTTAGTACATTTCAAACATGAAAAAGGTCATTTTATACTCAACATGAAAAACCAAAATTCCAAAAGTATAAAACATACAAATATGCTTACCAAAGAGAGGAAATGTATCACGCTCAGCACCCTCCTCATGCCCTGTGGTGCAACAGATGTCCCTTTCTCCAAAAATGTACTCAATGGGACCGTAACGTTGCAACCACACACAAGATGACCTGCTGAGAGGAACAATCAAGTTAGTACATTTCAAACATGAAAAAGGTCATTTTATACTCAACATGAAAAACCAAAATTCCAAAAGTATAAAACATACAAATATGCTTACCAAAGAGAGGAAGTCTATCACGCTCAGCACCCTCCTCATGCCCTGTGGTGCAACAGATGTCCCTTTCTCCAAAAATGTACTCAATGGGACCGTAACGTTGCAACCACACACAAGATGACCTGCTGAGAGGAACAATCAAGTTAGTACATTTCAAACATGAAAAAGGTCATTTTATACTCAACATGAAAAACCAAAATTCCAAAAGTATAAAACATACAAATATGCTTACCATAGAGAGGAAATGTATCACGCTCAGCACCCTCCTCATGCCCTGTGGTGCAACAGATGTCCCTTTCTCCAAAAATGTACTCAATGGGACCGTAACGTTGCAACCACACACAAGATGACCTGCTGAGAGGAACAATCAAGTTAGTACATTTCAAACATGAAAAAGGTCATTTTATACTCAACATGAAAAACCAAAATTCCAAAAGTATAAAACATACAAATATGCTTACCAAAGAGAGGAAATGTATCACGCTCAGCACCCTCCTCATGCCCTGTGGTGCAACAGATGTCCCTTTCTCCAAAAATGTACTCAATGGGACCGTAACGTTGCAACCACACACAAGATGACCTGCTGAGAGGAACAATCAAGTTAGTACATTTCAAACATAAAAAAGGTCATTTTATACTCAACATGAAAAACCAAAATTCCAAAAGTATAAAACATACAAAAATGCTTACCAAAGAGAGGAAATCTATCACGCTCAGCACCCTCCTCACGCCCTGTGGTGCAACAGATGTCCCTTTCTCCAAAAATGTACTCAATGGGACCGTAACGTTGCAACCACACACAAGATGACCTGCTGAGAGGAAAAATCAAGTTAGTACATTTCAAACATGAAAAAGGTCATTTTATACTCAACATGAAAAACCAAAATTCCAAAAGTATAAAACATACAAATATGCTTACCAAAGAGAGGAAATGTATCACGCTCAGCACCCTCCTCATGCCCTGTGGTGCAACAGATGTCCCTTTCTCCAAAAATGTACTCAATGGGACCGTAACGTTGCAACCACACACAAGATGACCTGCTGAGAGGAACAATCAAGTTAGTACATTTCAAACATGAAAAAGGTCATTTTATACTCAACATGAAAAACCAAAATTCCAAAAGTATAAAACATACAAATATGCTTACCAAAGAGAGGAAATGTATCACGCTCAGCACCCTCCTCATGCCCTGTGGTGCAACAGATGTCCCTTTCTCCAAAAATGTACTCAATGGGACCGTAACGTTGCAACCACACACAAGATGACCTGCTAAGAGGAACAATCAAGTTAGTACATTTCAAACATGAAAAAGGTCATTTTATACTCAACATGAAAAACCAAAATTCCAAAAGTATAAAACATACAAATATGCTTACCATAGAGAGGAAATGTATCACGCTCAGCACCCTCCTCATGCCCTGTGGTGCAACAGATGTCCCTTTCTCCAAAAATGTACTCAATGGGACCGTAACGTTGCAACCACACACAAGATGACCTGCTGAGAGGAACAATCAAGTTAGTACATTTCAAACATGAAAAAGGTCATTTTATACTCAACATGAAAAACCAAAATTCTAAAAGTATAAAACATACAAATATGCTTACCAAAGAGAGGAAATGTATCACGCTCAGCACCCTCCTCATGCCCTGTGGTGCAACAGATGTCCCTTTCTCCAAAAATGTACTCAATGGGACCGTAACGTTGCAACCACACACAAGATGACCTGCTGAGAGGAAAAATCAAGTTAGTACATTTCAAACATGAAAAAGGTCATTTTATACTCAACATGAAAAACCAAAATTCCAAAAGTATAAAACATACAAATATGCTTACCAAAGAGAGGAAATGTATCACGCTCAGCACCCTCCTCATGCCCTGTGGTGCAACAGATGTCCCTTTCTCCAAAAATGTACTCAATGGGACCGTAACGTTGCAACCTCACACAAGATGACCTGCTGAGAGGAACAATCAAGTTAGTACATTTCAAACATGAAAAAGGTCATTTTATACTCAACATGAAAAACCAAAATTCCAAAAGTATAAAACATACAAATATGCTAACCAAAGAGAGGAAATGTATCACGCTCAGCACCCTCCTCATGCCCTGTGGTGCAACAGATGTCCCTTTCTCCAAAAATGTACTCAATGGGACCGTAACGTTGCAACCACACACAAGATGACCTGCTGAGAGGAAAAATCAAGTTAGTACATTTCAGACATGAAAAAGGTCATTTTATACTAAACATGAAAAACCAAAATTCCAAAAGTATAAAACATACAAATATGCTTACCAAAGAGAGGAAATGTATCACGCTCAGCACCCTCCTCATGCCCTGTGGTGCAACAGATGTCCCTTTCTCCAAAAATGTACTCAATAGGACCGTTACGTTGCAACCACACACAAGATGACCTGCTGAGAGGAACAATCAAGTTAGTACATTTCAAACATGAAAAAGGTCATTTTATACTCAACATGAAAAACCAAAATTCCAAAAGTATAAAACATACAAATATGCTTACCAAAGAGAGGAAATGTATCACGCTCAGCACCCTCCTCATGCCCTGTGGTGCAACATATGTCCCTTTCTCCAAAAATGTACTCAATGGGACCGTAACGTTGCAACCACACACAAGATGACCTGCTGAGAGGAACAATCAAGTTAGTACATTTCAAACATGAAAAAGGTCATTTTATACTCAACATGAAAAACCAAAATTCCAAAAGTATAAAACATACAAATATGCTTACCAAAGAGAGGAAATGTATCACGCTCAGCACCCTCCTCATGCCTTGTGGTGCAACAGATGTCCCTTTCTCCAAAAATGTACTCAATGGGACCGTAACGTTGCAACCACACACAAGATGACCTGCTGAGAGGAACAATCAAGTTAGTACATTTCAAACATGAAAAAGGTCATTTTATACTCAACATGAAAAACCAAAATTCCAAAAGTATAAAACATACAAAAATGCTTACCAAAGAGAGGAAATGTATCACTCTCAGCACCCTCCTCATGCCCTGTGGTGCAACAGATGTCCCTTTCTCCAAAAATGTACTCAATGGGACCGTAACGTTGCAACCACACACAAGATGACCTGCTGAGAGGAACAATCAAGTTAGTACATTTCAAACATAAAAAAGGTCATTTTATACTCAACATGAAAAACCAAAATTCCAAAAGTATAAAACATACAAAAATGCTTACCAAAGAGAGGAAATCTATCACGCTCAGCACCCTCCTCACGCCCTGTGGTGCAACAGATGTCCCTTTCTCCAAAAATGTACTCAATGGGACCGTAACGTTGCAACCACACACAAGATGACCTGCTGAGAGGAAAAATCAAGTTAGTACATTTCAAACATGAAAAAGGTCATTTTATACTCAACATGAAAAACCAAAATTCCAAAAGTATAAAACATACAAATATGCTTACCAAAGAGAGGAAATGTATCACGCTCAGCACCCTCCTCATGCCCTGTGGTGCAACAGATGTCCCTTTCTCCAAAAATGTACTCAATGGGACCGTAACGTTGCAACCACACACAAGATGACCTGCTGAGAGGAACAATCAAGTTAGTACATTTCAAACATGAAAAAGGTCATTTTATACTCAACATGAAAAACCAAAATTCCAGAAGTATAAAACATACAAATATGCTTACCAAAGAGAGGAAGTCTATCACGCTCAGCACCCTCCTCATGCCCTGTGGTGCAACAGATGTCCCTTTCTCCAAAAATGTACTCAATGGGACCGTAACGTTGCAACCACACACAAGATGACCTGCTGAGAGGAACAATCAAGTTAGTACATTTCAAACATGAAAAAGGTCATTTTATACTCAACATGAAAAACCAAAATTCCAAAAGTATAAAACATACAAATATGCTTACCATAGAGAGGAAATGTATCACGCTCAGCACCCTCCTCATGCCCTGTGGTGCAACAGATGTCCCTTTCTCCAAAAATGTACTCAATGGGACCGTAACGTTGCAACCACACACAAGATGACCTGCTGAGAGGAACAATCAAGTTAGTACATTTCAAACATGAAAAAGGTCATTTTATACTCAACATGAAAAACCAAAATTCCAAAAGTATAAAACATACAAATATGCTTACCAAAGAGAGGAAATGTATCACGCTCAGCACCCTCCTCATGCCCTGTGGTGCAACAGATGTCCCTTTCTCCAAAAATGTACTCAATGGGACCGTAACGTTGCAACCACACACAAGATGACCTGCTGAGAGGAAAAATCAAGTTAGTACATTTCAAACATGAAAAAGGTCATTTTATACTCAACATGAAAAACCAAAATTCCAAAAGTATAAAACATACAAATATGCTTACCAAAGAGAGGAAATGTATCACGCTCAGCACCCTCCTCATGCCCTGTGGTGCAACAGATGTCCCTTTCTCCAAAAATGTACTCAATGGGACCGTAACTTTGCAACCACACACAAGATGACCTGCTGAGAGGAACAATCAAGTTAGTACATTTCAAACATGAAAAAGGTCATTTTATACTCAACATGAAAAACCAAAATTCCAAAAGTATAAAACATACAAATATGCTTACCAAAGAGAGGAAATCTATCACGCTCAGCACCCTCCTCATGCCCTGTGGTGCAACAGATGTCCCTTTCTCCAAAAATGTACTCAATGGGACCGTAACGTTGCAACCACACACAAGATGACCTGCTGAGAGGAACAATCAAGTTAGTACATTTCAAACATGAAAAAGGTCATTTTGTACTCAACATGAATAACCAAAATTCCAAAAGTATAAAACATACAAATATGCTTACCATAGAGAGGAAATGTATCACGCTCAGCACCCTCCTCATGCCCTGTGGTGCAACAGATGTCCCTTTCTCCAAAAATGTACTCAATGGGACCGTAACGTTGCAACCACACACAAGATGACCTGCTGAGAGGAACAATCAAGTTAGTACATTTCAAACATGAAGAAGGTCATTTTATACTCAACATGAAAAACCAAAATTCCAAAAGTATAAAACATACAAATATGCTTACCAAAGAGAGGAAATGTATCACGCTCAGCACCCTCCTCATGCCCTGTGGTGCAACAGATGTCCCTTTCTCCAAAAATGTACTCAATGGGACCGTAACGTTGCAACCACACACAAGATGACCTGCTGAGAGGAAAAATCAAGTTAGTACATTTCAAACACGAAAAAGGTCATTTTATACTCAACATGAAAAACCAAAATTCCAAAAGTATAAAACATACAAATATCCTTACCAAAGAGAGGAAATGTATCACGCTCAGCACCCTCCTCATGCCCTGTGGTGCAACAGATGTCCCTTCCTCCAAAAATGTACTCAATGGGACCGTAACGTTGCAACCACACACAAGATGACCTGCTGAGAGGAACAATCAAGTTAGTACATTTCAAACATGAAAAAGGTCATTTTATACTCAACATGAAAAACAAAAATTCCAAAAGCATAAAACATACAAATATGCTTACCAAAGAGAGGAAATGTATCACGCTCAGCACCCTCCTCATGCCCTGTGGTGCAACAGATGTCCCTTTCTCCAAAAATGTACTCAATGGGACCGTAACGTTGCAACCACACACAAGATGACCTGCTGAGAGGAACAATCAAGTTAGTACATTTCAAACATGAAAAAGGTCATTTTATACTCAACATGAAAAACCAAAATTCCAAAAGTATAAAACATACAAAAATGCTTACCAAAGAGAGGAAATGTATCACGCTCAGCACCCTCCTCATGCCCTGTGGTGCAACAGATGTCCCTTTCTCCAAAAATGTACTCAATGGGACCGTAACGTTGCAACCACACACAAGATGACCTGCTGAGAGGAAAAATCAAGTTAGTACATTTCAGACATGAAAAAGGTCATTTTATACTAAACATGAAAAACCAAAATTCCAAAAGTATAAAACATACAAATATGCTTACCAAAGAGAGGAAATGTATCACGCTCAGCACCCTCCTCATGCCCTGTGGTGCAACAGATGTCCCTTTCTCCAAAAATGTACTCAATAGGACCGTTACGTTGCAACCACACACAAGATGACCTGCTGAGAGGAACAATCAAGTTAGTACATTTCAAACATGAAAAAGGTCATTTTATACTCAACATGAAAAACCAAAATTCCAAAAGTATAAAACATACAAATATGCTTACCAAAGAGAGGAAATGTATCACGCTCAGCACCCTCCTCATGCCCTGTGGTGCAACATATGTCCCTTTCTCCAAAAATGTACTCAATGGGACCGTAACGTTGCAACCACACACAAGATGACCTGCTGAGAGGAACAATCAAGTTAGTACATTTCAAACATGAAAAAGGTCATTTTATACTCAACATGAAAAACCAAAATTCCAAAAGTATAAAACATACAAATATGCTTACCAAAGAGAGGAAATGTATCACGCTCAGCACCCTCCTCATGCCTTGTGGTGCAACAGATGTCCCTTTCTCCAAAAATGTACTCAATGGGACCGTAACGTTGCAACCACACACAAGATGACCTGCTGAGAGGAACAATCAAGTTAGTACATTTCAAACATGAAAAAGGTCATTTTATACTCAACATGAAAAACCAAAATTCCAAAAGTATAAAACATACAAAAATGCTTACCAAAGAGAGGAAATGTATCACTCTCAGCACCCTCCTCATGCCCTGTGGTGCAACAGATGTCCCTTTCTCCAAAAATGTACTCAATGGGACCGTAACGTTGCAACCACACACAAGATGACCTGCTGAGAGGAACAATCAAGTTAGTACATTTCAAACATAAAAAAGGTCATTTTATACTCAACATGAAAAACCAAAATTCCAAAAGTATAAAACATACAAAAATGCTTACCAAAGAGAGGAAATCTATCACGCTCAGCACCCTCCTCACGCCCTGTGGTGCAACAGATGTCCCTTTCTCCAAAAATGTACTCAATGGGACCGTAACGTTGCAACCACACACAAGATGACCTGCTGAGAGGAAAAATCAAGTTAGTACATTTCAAACATGAAAAAGGTCATTTTATACTCAACATGAAAAACCAAAATTCCAAAAGTATAAAACATACAAATATGCTTACCAAAGAGAGGAAATGTATCACGCTCAGCACCCTCCTCATGCCCTGTGGTGCAACAGATGTCCCTTTCTCCAAAAATGTACTCAATGGGACCGTAACGTTGCAACCACACACAAGATGACCTGCTGAGAGGAACAATCAAGTTAGTACATTTCAAACATGAAAAAGGTCATTTTATACTCAACATGAAAAACCAAAATTCCAAAAGTATAAAACATACAAATATGCTTACCAAAGAGAGGAAGTCTATCACGCTCAGCACCCTCCTCATGCCCTGTGGTGCAACAGATGTCCCTTTCTCCAAAAATGTACTCAATGGGACCGTAACGTTGCAACCACACACAAGATGACCTGCTGAGAGGAACAATCAAGTTAGTACATTTCAAACATGAAAAAGGTCATTTTATACTCAACATGAAAAACCAAAATTCCAAAAGTATAAAACATACAAAAATGCTTACCAAAGAGAGGAAATGTATCACTCTCAGCACCCTCCTCATGCCTTGTGGTACAACAGATGTCCCTTTCTCCAAAAATGTACTCAATGGGACCGTAACGTTGCAACCACACACAAGATGACCTGCTGAGAGGAACAATCAAGTTAGTACATTTCAAACATAAAAAAGGTCATTTTATACTCAACATGAAAAACCAAAATTCCAAAAGTATAAAACATACAAAAATGCTTACCAAAGAGAGGAAATCTATCACGCTCAGCACCCTCCTCACGCCCTGTGGTGCAACAGATGTCCCTTTCTCCAAAAATGTACTCAATGGGACCGTAACGTTGCAACCACACACAAGATGACCTGCTGAGAGGAAAAATCAAGTTAGTACATTTCAAACATGAAAAAGGTCATTTTATACTCAACATGAAAAACCAAAATTCCAAAAGTATAAAACATACAAATATGCTTACCAAAGAGAGGAAATGTATCACGCTCAGCACCCTCCTCATGCCCTGTGGTGCAACAGATGTCCCTTTCTCCAAAAATGTACTCAATGGGACCGTAACGTTGCAACCACACACAAGATGACCTGCTGAGAGGAACAATCAAGTTAGTACATTTCAAACATGAAAAAGGTCATTTTATACTCAACATGAAAAACCAAAATTCCAAAAGTATAAAACATACAAATATGCTTACCAAAGAGAGGAAATCTATCACGCTCAGCACCCTCCTCACGCCCTGTGGTGCAACAGATGTCCCTTTCTCCAAAAATGTACTCAATGGGACCGTAACGTTGCAACCACACACAAGATGACCTGCTGAGAGGAACAATCAAGTTAGTACATTTCAAACATGAAAAAGGTCATTTTATACTCAACATGAAAAACCAAAATTCCAAAAGTATAAAACATACAAATATGCTTACCAAAGAGAGGAAATCTATCACGCTCAGCACCCTCCTCATGCCCTGTGGTGCAACAGATGTCCCTTTCTCCAAAAATGTACTCAATGGGACCGTAACGTTGCAACCACACACAAGATGACCTGCTGAGAGGAACAATCAAGTTAGTACATTTCAAACATGAAAAAGGTCATTTTATACTCAACATGAAAAACCAAAATTCCAAAAGTATAAAACATACAAATATGCTTACCAAAGAGAGGAAATCTATCACGCTCAGCACCCTCCTCACGCCCTGTGGTGCAACAGATGTCCCTTTCTCCAAAAATGTACTCAATGGGACCGTAACGTTGCAACCACACACAAGATGACCTGCTGAGAGGAACAATCAAGTTAGTACATTTCAAACATGAAAAAGGTCATTTTATACTCAACATGAAAAACCAAAATTCCAAAAGTATAAAACATACAAATATGCTTACCAAAGAGAGGAAATCTATCACGCTCAGCACCCTCCTCACGCCCTGTGGTGCAACAGATGTCCCTTTCTCCAAAAATGTACTCAATGGGACCGTAACGTTGCAACCACACACAAGATGACCTGCTGAGAGGAACAATCAAGTTAGTACATTTCAAACATGAAAAAGGTCATTTTATACTCAACATGAAAAACCAAAATTCCAAAAGTATAAAACATACAAATATGCTTACCAAAGAGAGGAAATCTATCACGCTCAGCACCCTCCTCACGCCCTGTGGTGCAACAGATGTCCCTTTCTCCAAAAATGTACTCAATGGGACCGTAACGTTGCAACCACACACAAGATGACCTGCTGAGAGGAACAATCAAGTTAGTACATTTCAAACATGAAAAAGGTCATTTTATACTCAACATGAAAAACCAAAATTCCAAAAGTATAAAACATACAAATATGCTTACCAAAGAGAGGAAATCTATCACGCTCAGCACCCTCCTCACGCCCTGTGGTGCAACAGATGTCCCTTTCTCCAAAAATGTACTCAATGGGACCGTAACGTTGCAACCACACACAAGATGACCTGCTGAGAGGAACAATCAAGTTAGTACATTTCAAACATGAAAAAGGTCATTTTATACTCAACATGAAAAACCAAAATTCCAAAAGTATAAAACATACAAATATGCTTACCAAAGAGAGGAAATCTATCACGCTCAGCACCCTCCTCACGCCCTGTGGTGCAACAGATGTCCCTTTCTCCAAAAATGTACTCAATGGGACCGTAACGTTGCAACCACACACAAGATGACCTGCTGAGAGGAACAATCAAGTTAGTACATTTCAAACATGAAAAAGGTCATTTTATACTCAACATGAAAAACCAAAATTCCAAAAGTATAAAACATACAAATATGCTTACCAAAGAGAGGAAATCTATCACGCTCAGCACCCTCCTCACGCCCTGTGGTGCAACAGATGTCCCTTTCTCCAAAAATGTACTCAATGGGACCGTAACGTTGCAACCACACACAAGATGACCTGCTGAGAGGAACAATCAAGTTAGTACATTTCAAACATGAAAAAGGTCATTTTATACTCAACATGAAAAACCAAAATTCCAAAAGTATAAAACATACAAATATGCTTACCAAAGAGAGGAAATCTATCACGCTCAGCACCCTCCTCACGCCCTGTGGTGCAACAGATGTCCCTTTCTCCAAAAATGTACTCAATGGGACCGTAACGTTGCAACCACACACAAGATGACCTGCTGAGAGGAACAATCAAGTTAGTACATTTCAAACATGAAAAAGGTCATTTTATACTCAACATGAAAAACCAAAATTCCAAAAGTATAAAACATACAAATATGCTTACCAAAGAGAGGAAATCTATCACGCTCAGCACCCTCCTCATGCCCTGTGGTGCAACAGATGTCCCTTTCTCCAAAAATGTACTCAATGGGACCGTAACGTTGCAACCACACACAAGATGACCTGCTGAGAGGAACAATCAAGTTAGTACATTTCAAACATGAAAAAGGTCATTTTATACTCAACATGAAAAACCAAAATTCCAAAAGTATAAAACATACAAATATGCTTACCAAAGAGAGGAAATCTATCACGCTCAGCACCCTCCTCACGCCCTGTGGTGCAACAGATGTCCCTTTCTCCAAAAATGTACTCAATGGGACCGTAACGTTGCAACCACACACAAGATGACCTGCTGAGAGGAACAATCAAGTTAGTACATTTCAAACATGAAAAAGGTCATTTTATACTCAACATGAAAAACCAAAATTCCAAAAGTATAAAACATACAAATATGCTTACCAAAGAGAGGAAATCTATCACGCTCAGCACCCTCCTCACGCCCTGTGGTGCAACAGATGTCCCTTTCTCCAAAAATGTACTCAATGGGACCGTAACGTTGCAACCACACACAAGATGACCTGCTGAGAGGAACAATCAAGTTAGTACATTTCAAACATGAAAAAGGTCATTTTATACTCAACATGAAAAACCAAAATTCCAAAAGTATAAAACATACAAATATGCTTACCAAAGAGAGGAAATCTATCACGCTCAGCACCCTCCTCACGCCCTGTGGTGCAACAGATGTCCCTTTCTCCAAAAATGTACTCAATGGGACCGTAACGTTGCAACCACACACAAGATGACCTGCTGAGAGGAACAATCAAGTTAGTACATTTCAAACATGAAAAAGGTCATTTTATACTCAACATGAAAAACCAAAATTCCAAAAGTATAAAACATACAAATATGCTTACCAAAGAGAGGAAATCTATCACGCTCAGCACCCTCCTCACGCCCTGTGGTGCAACAGATGTCCCTTTCTCCAAAAATGTACTCAATGGGACCGTAACGTTGCAACCACACACAAGATGACCTGCTGAGAGGAACAATCAAGTTAGTACATTTCAAACATGAAAAAGGTCATTTTATACTCAACATGAAAAACCAAAATTCCAAAAGTATAAAACATACAAATATGCTTACCAAAGAGAGGAAATCTATCACGCTCAGCACCCTCCTCACGCCCTGTGGTGCAACAGATGTCCCTTTCTCCAAAAATGTACTCAATGGGACCGTAACGTTGCAACCACACACAAGATGACCTGCTGAGAGGAACAATCAAGTTAGTACATTTCAAACATGAAAAAGGTCATTTTATACTCAACATGAAAAACCAAAATTCCAAAAGTATAAAACATACAAATATGCTTACCAAAGAGAGGAAATGTATCACGCTCAGCACCCTCCTCATGCCCTGTGGTGCAACAGATGTCCCTTTCTCCAAAAATGTACTCAATGGGACCGTAACGTTGCAACCACACACAAGATGACCTGCTGAGAGGAACAATCAAGTTAGTACATTTCAAACATGAAAAAGGTCATTTTATACTCAACATGAAAAACCAAAATTCCAAAAGTATAAAACATACAAATATGCTTACCAAAGAGAGGAAATCTATCACGCTCAGCACCCTCCTCACGCCCTGTGGTGCAACAGATGTCCCTTTCTCCAAAAATGTACTCAATGGGACCGTAACGTTGCAACCACACACAAGATGACCTGCTGAGAGGAACAATCAAGTTAGTACATTTCAAACATGAAAAAGGTCATTTTATACTCAACATGAAAAACCAAAATTCCAAAAGTATAAAACATACAAATATGCTTACCAAAGAGAGGAAATGTATCACGCTCAGCACCCTCCTCATGCCCTGTGGTGCAACAGATGTCCCTTTCTCCAAAAATGTACTCAATGGGACCGTAACGTTGCAACCACACACAAGATGACCTGCTGAGAGGAACAATCAAGTTAGTACATTTCAAACATGAAAAAGGTCATTTTATACTCAACATGAAAAACCAAAATTCCAAAAGTATAAAACATACAAATATGCTTACCAAAGAGAGGAAATCTATCACGCTCAGCACCCTCCTCACGCCCTGTGGTGCAACAGATGTCCCTTTCTCCAAAAATGTACTCAATGGGACCGTAACGTTGCAACCACACACAAGATGACCTGCTGAGAGGAAAAATCAAGTTAGTACATTTCAAACATGAAAAAGGTCATTTTATACTCAACATGAAAAACCAAAATTCCAAAAGTATAAAACATACAAATATGCTTACCAAAGAGAGGAAATGTATCACGCTCAGCACCCTCCTCATGCCCTGTGGTGCAACAGATGTCCCTTTCTCCAAAAATGTACTCAATGGGACCGTAACGTTGCAACCACACACAAGATGACCTGCTGAGAGGAACAATCAAGTTAGTACATTTCAAACATGAAAAAGGTCATTTTATACTCAACATGAAAAACCAAAATTCCAAAAGTATAAAACATACAAATATGCTTACCAAAGAGAGGAAATCTATCACGCTCAGCACCCTCCTCACGCCCTGTGGTGCAACAGATGTCCCTTTCTCCAAAAATGTACTCAATGGGACCGTAACGTTGCAACCACACACAAGATGACCTGCTGAGAGGAACAATCAAGTTAGTACATTTCAAACATGAAAAAGGTCATTTTATACTCAACATGAAAAACCAAAATTCCAAAAGTATAAAACATACAAATATGCTTACCAAAGAGAGGAAATCTATCACGCTCAGCACCCTCCTCATGCCCTGTGGTGCAACAGATGTCCCTTTCTCCAAAAATGTACTCAATGGGACCGTAACGTTGCAACCACACACAAGATGACCTGCTGAGAGGAACAATCAAGTTAGTACATTTCAAACATGAAAAAGGTCATTTTGTACTCAACATGAATAACCAAAATTCCAAAAGTATAAAACATACAAATATGCTTACCATAGAGAGGAAATGTATCACGCTCAGCACCCTCCTCATGCCCTGTGGTGCAACAGATGTCCCTTTCTCCAAAAATGTACTCAATGGGACCGTAACGTTGCAACCACACACAAGATGACCTGCTGAGAGGAACAATCAAGTTAGTACATTTCAAACATGAAGAAGGTCATTTTATACTCAACATGAAAAACCAAAATTCCAAAAGTATAAAACATACAAATATGCTTACCAAAGAGAGGAAATGTATCACGCTCAGCACCCTCCTCATGCCCTGTGGTGCAACAGATGTCCCTTTCTCCAAAAATGTACTCAATGGGACCGTAACGTTGCAACCACACACAAGATGACCTGCTGAGAGGAAAAATCAAGTTAGTACATTTCAAACACGAAAAAGGTCATTTTATACTCAACATGAAAAACCAAAATTCCAAAAGTATAAAACATACAAATATCCTTACCAAAGAGAGGAAATGTATCACGCTCAGCACCCTCCTCATGCCCTGTGGTGCAACAGATGTCCCTTCCTCCAAAAATGTACTCAATGGGACCGTAACGTTGCAACCACACACAAGATGACCTGCTGAGAGGAACAATCAAGTTAGTACATTTCAAACATGAAAAAGGTCATTTTATACTCAACATGAAAAACAAAAATTCCAAAAGCATAAAACATACAAATATGCTTACCAAAGAGAGGAAATGTATCACGCTCAGCACCCTCCTCATGCCCTGTGGTGCAACAGATGTCCCTTTCTCCAAAAATGTACTCAATGGGACCGTAACGTTGCAACCACACACAAGATGACCTGCTGAGAGGAACAATCAAGTTAGTACATTTCAAACATGAAAAAGGTCATTTTATACTCAACATGAAAAACCAAAATTCCAAAAGTATAAAACATACAAAAATGCTTACCAAAGAGAGGAAATGTATCACGCTCAGCACCCTCCTCATGCCCTGTGGTGCAACAGATGTCCCTTTCTCCAAAAATGTACTCAATGGGACCGTAACGTTGCAACCACACACAAGATGACCTGCTGAGAGGAACAATCAAGTTAGTACATTTCAAACATGAAAAAGGTCATTTTATACTCAACATGAAAAACCAAAATTCCAAAAGTATAAAACATACAAAAATGCTTACCAAAGAGAGGAAATCTATCACGCTCAGCACCCTCCTCATGCCCTGTGGTGCAACAGATGTCCCTTTCTCCAAAAATGTACTCAATGGGACCGTAACGTTGCAATCACACACAAGATGACCTGCTGAGAGGAACAATCAAGTTAGTACATTTCAAACATAAAAAAGGTCATTTTATACTCAACATGAAAAACCAAAATTCCAAAAGTATAAAACATACAAATATGCTTACCAAAGAGAGGAAATGTATCACGCTCAGCACCCTCCTCATGCCCTGTGGTGCAACAGATGTCCCTTTCTCCAAAAATGTACTCAATGGGACCGTAACGTTGCAACCACACACAAGATGACCTGCTGAGAGGAACAATCAAGTTAGTACATTTCAAACATGAAAAAGGTCATTTTATACTCAACATGAAAAACAAAAATTCCAAAAGCATAAAACATACAAATATGCTTACCAAAGAGAGGAAATGTATCACGCTCAGCACCCTCCTCATGCCCTGTGGTGCAACAGATGTCCCTTTCTCCAAAATTGTACTCAATGGGACCGTAACGTTGCAACCACACACAAGATGACCTGCTGAGAGGAACAATCAAGTTAGTACATTTCAAACATGAAAAAGGTCATTTTATACTCAACATGAAAAACCAAAATTCCAAAAGTATAAAACATACAAAAATGCTTACCAAAGAGAGGAAATGTATCACGCTCAGCACCCTCCTCATGCCCTGTGGTGCAACAGATGTCCCTTTCTCCAAAAATGTACTCAATGGGACCGTAACGTTGCAACCACACACAAGATGACCTGCTGAGAGGAACAATCAAGTTAGTACATTTCAAACATGAAAAAGGTCATTTTATACTCAACATGAAAAACCAAAATTCCAAAAGTATAAAACATACAAAAATGCTTACCAAAGAGAGGAAATCTATCACGCTCAGCACCCTCCTCATGCCCTGTGGTGCAACAGATGTCCCTTTCTCCAAAAATGTACTCAATGGGACCGTAACGTTGCAACCACACACAAGATGAGTTGCTGAGAGGAACAATCAAGTTAGTACATTTCAAACATAAAAAAGGTCATTTTATACTCAACATGAAAAACCAAAATTCCAAAAGTATAAAACATACAAAAATGCTTACCAAAGAGAGGAAATCTATCACGCTCAGCACCCTCCTCACGCCCTGTGGTGCAACAGATGTCCCTTTCTCCAAAAATGTACTCAATGGGACCGTAACGTTGCAACCACACACAAGATGACCTGCTGAGAGGAAAAATCAAGTTAGTACATTTCAAACATGAAAAAGGTCATTTTATACTCAACATGAAAAACCAAAATTCCAAAAGTATAAAACATACAAATATGCTTACCAAAGAGAGGAAATGTATCACGCTCAGCACCCTCCTCATGCCCTGTGGTGCAACAGATGTCCCTTTCTCCAAAAATGTACTCAATGGGACCGTAACGTTGCAACCACACACAAGATGACCTGCTGAGAGGAACAATCAAGTTAGTACATTTCAAACATGAAAAAGGTCATTTTATACTCAACATGAAAAACCAAAATTCCAAAAGTATAAAACATACAAAAATGCTTACCAAAGAGAGGAAATGTATCACGCTCAGCACCCTCCTCATGCCCTGTGGTGCAACAGATGTCCCTTTCTCCAAAAATGTACTCAATGGGACCGTAACGTTGCAACCACACACAAGATGACCTGCTGAGAGGAACAATCAAGTTAGTACATTTCAAACATGAAAAAGGTAATTTTATACTCAACATGAAAAACCAAAATTCCAAAAGTATAAAACATACAAATATGCTTACCATAGAGAAGAAATGTATCACGCTCAGCACCCTCCTCATGCCCTGTGGTGCAACAGATGTCCCTTTCTCCAAAAATGTACTCAATGGGACCGTAACGTTGCAACCACACACAAGATGACCTGCTGAGAGGAACAATCAAGTTAGTACATTTCAAACATGAAAAAGGTCATTTTATACTCAACATGAAAAACCAAAATTCCAAAAGTATAAAACATACAAATATGCTTACCAAAGAGAGGAAATGTATCACGCTCAGCACCCTCCTCATGCCCTGTGGTGCAACAGATGTCCCTTTCTCCAAAAATGTACTCAATAGGACCGTTACGTTGCAACCACACACAAGATGACCTGCTGAGAGGAACAATCAAGTTAGTACATTTCAAACATGAAAAAGGTCATTTTATACTCAACATGAAAAACCAAAATTCCAAAAGTATAAAACATACAAATATGCTTACCAAAGAGAGGAAATGTATCACGCTCAGCACCCTCCTCATGCCCTGTGGTGCAACATATGTCCCTTTCTCCAAAAATGTACTCAATGGGACCGTAACGTTGCAACCACACACAAGATGACCTGCTGAGAGGAACAATCAAGTTAGTACATTTCAAACATGAAAAAGGTCATTTTATACTCAACATGAAAAACCAAAATTCCAAAAGTATAAAACATACAAATATGCTTACCAAAGAGAGGAAATGTATCACGCTCAGCACCCTCCTCATGCCTTGTGGTGCAACAGATGTCCCTTTCTCCAAAAATGTACTCAATGGGACCGTAACGTTGCAACCACACACAAGATGACCTGCTGAGAGGAAAAATTAAGTTAGTACATTTCAAACATGAAAAAGGTCATTTTATACTCAACATGAAAAACCAAAATTCCAAAAGTATAAAACATACAAATATGCTTACCAAAGAGAGGAAATGTATCACGCTCAGCACCCTCCTCATGCCCTGTGGTGCAACAGATGTCCCTTTCTCCAAAAATGTACTCAATGGGACCGTAACGTTGCAACCACACACAAGATGACCTGCTGAGAGGAACAATCAAGTTAGTACATTTCAAACATGAAAAAGGTCATTTTATACTCAACATGAAAAACCAAAATTCCAAAAGTATAAAACATACAAAAATGCTTACCAAAGAGAGGAAATGTGTCACGCTCAGCACCCTCCTCATGCCCTGTGGTGCAACAGATGTCCCTTTCTAAAAAAATGTACTCAATGGGACCGTAACGTTGCAACCACACACAAGATGACCTGCTGAGAGGAACAATCAAGTTAGTACATTTCAAACATGAAAAAGGTCATTTTATACTCAACATGAAAAACCAAAATTCCAAAAGTATAAAACATACAAAAATGCTTACCAAAGAGAGGAAATCTATCACGCTCAGCACCCTCCTCACGCCCTGTGGTGCAACAGATGTCCCTTTCTCCAAAAATGCACTCAATGGGACCGTAACGTTGCAACCACACACAAGATGACCTGCTGAGAGGAAAAATCAAGTTAGTACATTTCAAACATGAAAAAGGTCATTTTATACTCAACATGAAAAACCAAAATTCCAAAAGTATAAAACATACAAATATGCTTAACAAAGAGAGGAAATGTATCACGCTCAGCACCCTCCTCATGCCCTGTGGTGCAACAGATGTCCCTTTCTCCAAAAATGTACTCAATGGGACCGTAACGTTGCAACCACACACAAGATGACCTGCCGAGAGGAAAAATCAAGTTAGTACATTTCAAACATGAAAAAGGTCATTTTATACTCAACATGAAAAACCAAAATTCAAAAAGTATAAAACATACAAATATGCTTACCAAAGAGAGAAAATGTATCGTGCTCCGCACCCTCCTCCCGCCCTGTGGTGCAACAGATGTCCCTTTCTCCAAAAATGTACTCAATGGGACCGTAACGTTGCAACCACACACAAGATGACCTGCTGAGAGGAACAATCAAGTTAGTACATTTCAAACATGAAAAAGGTCATTTTATACTCAACATGAAAAACCAAAATTCCAAAAGTATAAAACATACAAAAATGCTTACCAAAGAGAGGAAATGTATCACGCTCAGCACCCTCCTCATGCTCTGTGGTGCAACAGATGTCCCTTTCTCCAAAAATGTACTCAATGGGACCGTAACGTTGCAACCACACACAAGATGACCTGCTGAGAGGAACAATCAAGTTAGTACATTTCAAACATGAAAAAGGTCATTTTATACTCAACATGAAAAACCAAAATTCCAAAAGTATAAAACATACAAATATGCTTACCAAAGAGAGGAAATGTATCACGCTCAGCACCCTCCTCATGCCCTGTGGTGCAACAGATGTCCCTTTCTCCAAAAATGTACTCAATGGGACCGTAACGTTGCAACCACACACAAGATGACCTGCTGAGAGGAACAATCAAGTTAGTACATTTCAAACATGAAAAAGGTCATTTTATACTCAACATGAAAAACCAAAATTCCAAAAGTATAAAACATACAAAAATGCTTACCAAAGAGAGGAAATGTATCACGCTCAGCACCCTCCTCATGCCCTGTCGTGCAACAGATGTCCCTTTCTCCAAAAATGTACTCAATGGGACCGTAACGTTGCAACCACACACAAGATGACCTGCTGAGAGGAACAATCAAGTTAGTACATTTCAAACATGAAAAAGGTCATTTTATACTCAACATGAAAAACCAAAATTCCAAAAGTATAAATCATACAAAAATGCTTACCAAAGAGAGGAAATGTATCACGCTCAGCACCCTCCTCACGCCCTGTGGTGCAACAGATGTCCTATTCTCCAAAAATGTACTCAATGGGACCGTAACGTTGCAACCACACACAAGATGACCTGCTGAGAGGAACAATCAAGTTAGTACATTTCAAACATGAAAAAGGTCATTTTATACTCAACATGAAAAACCAAAATTCCAAAAGTATAAAACATACAAATATGCTTACCAAAGAGAGGAAATGTATCACGCTCAGCACCCTCCTCATGCCCTGTGGTGCAACAGATGTCCCTTTCTCCAAAAATGTACTCAATGGGACCGTAATGTTGCAACCACACACAAGATGACCTGCTGAGAGGAACAATCAAGTTAGTACATTTCAAACATGAAAAAGGTCATTTTATACTCAACATGAAAAACCAAAATTCCAAAAGTATAAAACATACAAAAATGCTTACCAAAGAGAGGAAATGTATCACGCTCAGCACCCTCCTCATGCCCTGTGGTGCAACAGATGTCCCTTTCTCCAAAAATGTACTCAATGGGACCGTAACGTTGCAACCACACACAAGATGACCTGCTGAGAGGAACAATCAAGTTAGTACATTTCAAACATGAAAAAGGTCATTTTATACTCAACATGAAAAACCAAAATTCCAAAAGTATAAAACATACAAAAATGCTTACCAAAGAGAGGAAATGTATCACGCTCAGCACCCTCCTCACGCCCTGTGGTGCAACAGATGTCCCTTTCTCCAAAAATGTACTCAATGGGACCGTAACGTTGCAACCACACACAAGATGACCTGCTGAGAGGAACAATCAAGTTAGTACATTTCAAACATGGAAAAGGTCATTTTATACTCAACATGAAAAACCAAAATTCCAAAAGTATAAAACATACAAAAATGCTTACCAAAGAGAGGAAATGTATCACGCTCAGCACCCTCCTCACGCCCTGTGGTGCAACAGATGTCCCTTTCTCCAAAAATGTACTCAATGGGACCGTAACGTTGCAACCACACACAAGATGACCTGCTGAGAGGAACAATCAAGTTAGTACATTTCAAACATGGAATAGGTCATTTTATACTCAACATGAAAAACCAAAATTCCAAAAGTATAAAACATACAAAAATGCTTACCAAAGAGAGGAAATGTATCACGCTCAGCACCCTCCTCATGCCCTGTGGTGCAACAGATGTCCCTTTCTCCAAAAATGTACTCAATGGGACCGTAACGTTGCAACCACACACAAGATGACCTGCTGAGAGGAACAATCAAGTTAGTACATTTCAAACATGAAAAAGGTCATTTTATACTCAACATGAAAAACAAAAATTCCAAAAGCATAAAACATACAAATATGCTTACCAAAGAGAGGAAATGTATCACGCTCAGCACCCTCCTCATGCCCTGTGGTGCAACAGATGTCCCTTTCTCCAAAAATGTACTCAATGGGACCGTAACGTTGCAACCACACACAAGATGACCTGCTGAGAGAAACAATCAAGTTAGTACATTTCAAACATGAAAAAGGTCATTTTATACTCAACATGAAAAACCAAAATTCCAAAAGTATAAAACATACAAAAATGCTTACCAAAGAGAGGAAATGTATCACGCTCAGCACCCTCCTCATGCCCTGTGGTGCAACAGATGTCCCTTTCTCCAAAAATGTACTCAATGGGACCGTAACGTTGCAACCACACACAAGATGACCTGCTGAGAGGAACAATCAAGTTAGTACATTTCAAACATGAAAAAGGTCATTTTATACTCAACATGAAAAACCAAAATTCCAAAAGTATAAAACATACAAAAATGCTTACCAAAGAGAGGAAATGTATCACGCTCAGCACCCTCCTCATGCCCTGTCGTGCAACAGATGTCCCTTTCTCCAAAAATGTACTCAATGGGACCGTAACGTTGCAACCACACACAAGATGACCTGCTGAGAGGAACAATCAAGTTAGTACATTTCAAACATGAAAAAGGTCATTTTATACTCAACATGAAAAACCAAAATTCCAAAAGTATAAAACATACAAAAATGCTTACCAAAGAGAGGAAATGTATCACGCTCAGCACCCTCCTCATGCCCTGTGGTGCAACAGATGTCCCTTTCTCCAAAAATGTACTCAATGGGACCGTAACGTTGCAACCACACACAAGATGACCTGCTGAGAGAAACAATCAAGTTAGTACATTTCAAACATGAAAAAGGTCATTTTATACTCAACATGAAAAACCAAAATTCCAAAAGTATAAAACATACAAAAATGCTTACCAAAGAGAGGAAATGTATCACGCTCAGCACCCTCCTCATGCCCTGTGGTGCAACAGATGTCCCTTTCTCCAAAAATGTACTCAATGGGACCGTAACGTTGCAACCACACACAAGATGACCTGCTGAGAGAAACAATCAAGTTAGTACATTTCAAACATGAAAAAGGTCATTTTATACTCAACATGAAAAACCAAAATTCCAAAAGTATAAAACATACAAAAATGCTTACCAAAGAGAGGAAATGTATCACGCTCAGCACCCTCCTCATGCCCTGTGGTGCAACAGATGTCCCTTTCTCCAAAAATGTACTCAATGGGACCGTAACGTTGCAACCACACACAAGATGACCTGCTGAGAGGAACAATCAAGTTAGTACATTTCAAACATGAAAAAGGTCATTTTATACTCAACATGAAAAACCAAAATTCCAAAAGTATAAAACATACAAAAATGCTTACCAAAGAGAGGAAATGTATCACGCTCAGCACCCTCCTCATGCCCTGTCGTGCAACAGATGTCCCTTTCTCCAAAAATGTACTCAATGGGACCGTAACGTTGCAACCACACACAAGATGACCTGCTGAGAGGAACAATCAAGTTAGTACATTTCAAACATGAAAAAGGTCATTTTATACTCAACATGAAAAACCAAAATTCCAAAAGTATAAAACATACAAAAATGCTTACCAAAGAGAGGAAATGTATCACGCTCAGCACCCTCCTCACGCCCTGTGGTGCAACAGATGTCCCTTTCTCCAAAAATGTACTCAATGGGACCGTAACGTTGCAAGAACACACAAGATGACCTGCTGAGAGGAACAATCAAGTTAGTACATTTCAAACATGGAAAAGGTCATTTTATACTCAACATCAAAAACCAAAATTCCAAAAGTATAAAACATACAAAAATGCTTACCAAAGAGAGGAAATGTATCACGCTCAGCACCCTCCTCATGCCTTGTGGTGCAACAGATGTCCCTTTCTCCAAAAATGTACTCAATGGGACCGTAACGTTGCAACCACACACAAGATGACCTGCTGAGAGGAAAAATCAAGTTAGTACATTTCAAACATGAAAAAGGTCATTTTATACTCAACATGAAAAACCAAAATTCCAAAAGTATAAAACATACAGATATGCTTACCAAAGAGAGGAAATGTATCACGCTCAGCACCCTCCTCATGCCCTGTCGTGCAACAGATGTCCCTTTCTCCAAAAATGTACTCAATGGGACCGTAACGTTGCAACCACACACAAGATGACCTGCTGAGAGGAAAAATCAAGTTAGTACATTTCAAACATGAAAAAGGTCATTTTATACTCAACATGAAAAACCAAAATTCCAAAAGTATAAAACATACAAAAATGCTTACCAAAGAGAGGAAATGTATCACGCTCAGCACCCTCCTCATGCCCTGTGGTGCAACAGATGTCCCTTTCTCCAAAAATGTACTCAATGGGACCGTAACGTTGCAACCACACACAAGATGACCTGCTGAGAGGAACAATCAAGTTAGTACATTTCAAACATGAAAAAGGTCATTTTATACTCAACATGAAAAACCAAAATTCCAAAAGTATAAAACATACAAAAATGCTTACCAAAGAGAGGAAATGTATCACGCTCAGCACCCTCCTCATGCCCTGTCGTGCAACAGATGTCCCTTTCTCCAAAAATGTACTCAATGGGACCGTAACGTTGCAACCACACACAAGATGACCTGCTGAGAGGAACAATCAAGTTAGTACATTTCAAACATGAAAAAGGTCATTTTATACTCAACATGAAAAACCAAAATTCCAAAAGTATAAAACATACAAAAATGCTTACCAAAGAGAGGAAATGTATCACGCTCAGCACCCTCCTCACGCCCTGTGGTGCAACAGATGTCCCTTTCTCCAAAAATGTACTCAATGGGACCGTAACGTTGCAAGAACACACAAGATGACCTGCTGAGAGGAACAATCAAGTTAGTACATTTCAAACATGGAAAAGGTCATTTTATACTCAACATCAAAAACCAAAATTCCAAAAGTATAAAACATACAAAAATGCTTACCAAAGAGAGGAAATGTATCACGCTCAGCACCCTCCTCACGCCCTGTGGTGCAACAGATGTCCCTTTCTCCAAAAATGTACTCAATGGGACCGTAACGTTGCAACCACACACAAGATGACCTGCTGAGAGGAAAAATCAAGTTAGTACATTTCAAACATGAAAAAGGTCATTTTATACTCAACATGAAAAACCAAAATTCCAAAAGTATAAAACATACAGATATGCTTACCAAAGAGAGGAAATGTATCACGCTCAGCACCCTCCTCATGCCCTGTGGTGCAACAGATGTCCCTTTCTCCAAAAATGTACTCAATGGGACCGTAACGTTGCAACCACACACAAGATGACCTGCTGAGAGGAACAATCAAGTTAGTACATTTCAAACATGAAAAAGGTCATTTTATACTCAACATGAAAAACCAAAATTCCAAAAGTATAAAACATACAAATATGCTTACCAAAGAGAGGAAATGTATCACGCTCAGCACCCTCCTCATGCCCTGTGGTGCAACAGATGTCCCTTTCTCCAAAAATGTACTCAATGGGACCGTAACGTTGCAACCACACACAAGATGACCTGCTGAGAGGAACAATCAAGTTAGTACATTTCAAACATGAAATAAGGTCATTTTATACTCAACATGAAAAACCAAAATTCCAAAAGTATAGAACATACAAAAATGCTTACCAAAGAGAGGAAATGTATCACGCTCAGCACCCTCCTCATGCCCTGTGGTGCAACAGATGTCCCTTTCTCCAAAAATGTACTCAATGGGACCGTAACGTTGCAACCACACACAAGATGACCTGCTGAGAGGAACAATCAAGTTAGTACATTTCAAACATGAAAAAGGTAATTTTATACTCAACATGAAAAACCAAAATTCCAAAAGTATAAAACATACAAAAATGCTTACCAAAGAGAGGAAATGTATCACGCTCAGCACCCTCCTCATGCCCTGTCGTGCAACAGATGTCCCTTTCTCCAAAAATGTACTCAATGGGACCCTAACGTTGCAACCACACACAAGATGACCTGCTGAGAGGAACAATCAAGTTAGTACATTTCAAACATGAAAAAGGTCATTTTATACTCAACATGAAAAACCAAAATTCCAAAAGTATAAAACATACAAAAATGCTTACCAAAGAGAGGAAATGTATCACGCTCAGCACCCTCCTCACGCCCTGTGGTGCAACAGATGTCCCTTTCTCCAAAAATGTACTCAATGGGACCGTAACGTTGCAACCACACACAAGATGACCTGCTGAGAGGAACAATCAAGTTAGTACATTTCAAACATGGAAAAGGTCATTTTATACTCAACATCAAAAACCAAAATTCCAAAAGTATAAAACATACAAAAATGCTTACCAAAGAGAGGAAATGTATCACGCTCAGCACCCTCCTCATGCCCTGTGGTGCAACAGATGTCCCTTTCTCCAAAAATGCACTCAATGGGACCGTAACGTTGCAACCACACACAAGATGACCTGCTGAGAGGAACAATCAAGTTAGTACATTTCAAACATGAAAAAGGTCATTTTATACTCAACATGAAAAACCAAAATTCCAAAAGTATAAAACATACAAATATGCTTACCAAAGAGAGGAAATGTATCACGCTCAGCACCCTCCTCATGCCCTGTAGTGCAACAGATGTCCCTGTCTCCAGAAATGTACTCAATGGGACCGTAACGTTGCAACCACACACAAGATGACCTGCTGAGAGCAACAATCAAGTTAGTACATTTCAAACATGAAAAAGGTCATTTTATACTCAACATGAAAAACCAAAATTCCAAAAGTATAAAACATACAAATATGCTTACCAAAGAGAGGAAATGTATCACGCTCAGCACCCTCCTCATGCCCTGTGGTGCAACAGATGTCCCTTTCTCCAAAAATGTACTCAATGGGACCGTAACGTTGCAACCACACACAAGATGACCTGCTGAGAGGAACAATCAAGTTAGTACATTTCAAACATGAAAAAGGTCATTTTATACTCAACATGAAAAACCAAAATTCCAAAAGTATAAAACATACAAATATGCTTACCAAAGTGAGGAAATGTATCACGCTCAGCACCCTCCTCATGCCCTGTGGTGCAACAGATGTCCCTTTCTCCAAAAATGTACTCAATGGGACCGTAACGTTGCAACCACACACAAGATGACCTGCTGAGAGGAAAAATCAAGTTAGTACATTTCAAACATGAAAAAGGACATTTTATACTCAACATGAAAAACCAAAATTCCGAAAGTATAAAACATACAAATATGCTTACCAAAGAGAGGAAATGTATCACGCTCAGCACCCTCCTCATGCCCTGTGGTGCAACAGATGTCCCTTTCTCCAAAATTGCACTCAATGGGACCGTAACGTTGCAACCACACACAAGATGACCTGCTGAGAGGAAAAATCAAGTTAGTACATTTCAAACATGAAAAAGATCATTTTATACTCAACATGAAAAACCAAAATTCCAAAAGTATAAAACATACAAATATGCTTACCAAAGAGAGGAAATGTATCACGCTCAGCACCCTCCTCATGCCCTGTGGTGCAACAGATGTCCCTTTCTCCAAAAATGTACTCAATGGGACCGTAACGTTGCAACCACACACAAGATGACCTGCTGAGAGGAACAATCAAGTTAGTACATTTCAAACATGAAAAAGGTCATTTTACACTCAGCATGAAAAACCAAAATTCCAAAAGTATAAAACATACAAATATGCTTACCAAAGAGAGGAAATGTATCACGCTCAGCACCCTCCTCATGCCCTGTGGTGCAACAGATGTCCCTTTCTCCAAAAATGTACTCAATGGGACCGTAACGTTGCAACCACACACAAGATGACCTGCTGAGAGGAAAAATCAAGTTAGTACATTTCAAACATGAAAAAGATCATTTTATACTCAACATGAAAAACCAAAATTCCAAAAGTATAAAACATACAAATATGCTTACCAAAGAGAGGAAATGTATCACGCTCAGCACCCTCCTCATGCCCTGTGGTGCAACAGATGTCCCTTTCTCCAAAAATGTACTCAATGGGACCGTAACGTTGCAACCACACACAAGATGACCTGCTGAGAGGAAAAATCAAGTTAGTACATTTCAAACATGAAAAAGATCATTTTATACTCAACATGAAAAACCAAAATTCCAAAAGTATAAAACATACAAATATGCTTACCAAAGAGAGGAAATGTATCACGCTCAGCACCCTCCTCATGCCCTGTGGTGCAACAGATGTCCCTTTCTCCAAAATTGCACTCAATGGGACCGTAACGTTGCAACCACACACAAGATGACCTGCTGAGAGGAAAAATCAAGTTAGTACATTTCAAACATGAAAAAGATCATTTTATACTCAACATGAAAAACCAAAATTCCAAAAGTATAAAACATACAAATATGCTTACCAAAGAGAGGAAATGTATCACGCTCAGCACCCTCCTCATGCCCTGTGGTGCAACAGATGTCCTTTTCTCCAAAAATGTACTCAATGGGACCGTAACGTTGCAACCACACACAAGATGACCTGCTGAGAGGAACAATCAAGTTAGTACATTTCAAACATGAAAAAGGTCATTTTACACTCAGCATGAAAAACCAAAATTCCAAAAGTATAAAACATACAAATATGCTTACCAAAGAGAGGAAATGTATCACGCTCAGCACCCTCCTCATGCCCTGTGGTGCAACAGATGTCCCTTTCTCCAAAAATGTACTCAATGGGACCGTAACGTTGCAACCACACACAAGATGACCTGCTGAGAGGAACAATCAAGTTAGTACATTTCAAACATGAAAAAGGTCATTTTATACTCAACATGAAAAACCAAAATTCCAAAAGTATAAAACATACAAATATGCTTACCAAAGTGAGGAAATGTATCACGCTCAGCACCCTCCTCATGCCCTGTGGTGCAACAGATGTCCCTTTCTCCAAAAATGTACTCAATGGGACCGTAACGTTGCAACCACACACAAGATGACCTGCTGAGAGGAAAAATCAAGTTAGTACATTTCAAACATGAAAAAGATCATTTTATACTCAACATGAAAAACCAAAATTCCAAAAGTATAAAACATACAAATATGCTTACCAAAGAGAGGAAATGTATCACGCTCAGCACCCTCCTCATGCCCTGTGGTGCAACAGATGTCCTTTTCTCCAAAAATGTACTCAATGGGACCGTAACGTTGCAACCACACACAAGATGACCTGCTGAGAGGAACAATCAAGTTAGTACATTTCAAACATGAAAAAGGTCATTTTACACTCAGCATGAAAAACCAAAATTCCAAAAGTATAAAACATACAAATATGCTTACCAAAGAGAGGAAATGTATCACGCTCAGCACCCTCCTCATGCCCTGTGGTGCAACAGATGTCCCTTTCTCCAAAAATGTACTCAATGGGACCGTAACGTTGCAACCACACACAAGATGACCTGCTGAGAGGAAAAATCAAGTTAGTACATTTCAAACATGAAAAAGATCATTTTATACTCAACATGAAAAACCAAAATTCCAAAAGTATAAAACATACAAATATGCTTACCAAAGAGAGGAAATGTATCACGCTCAGCACCCTCCTCATGCCCTGTGGTGCAACAGATGTCCTTTTCTCCAAAAATGTACTCAATGGGACCGTAACGTTGCAACCACACACAAGATGACCTGCTGAGAGGAAAAATCAAGTTAGTACATTTCAAACATGAAAAAGATCATTTTATACTCAACATGAAAAACCAAAATTCCAAAAGTATAAAACATACAAATATGCTTACCAAAGAGAGGAAATGTATCACTCTCAGCACCCTCCTCATGCCCTGTGGTGCAACAGATGTCCCTTTCTCCAAAAATGTACTCAATGGGACCGTAACGTTGCAACCACACACAAGATGACCTGCTGAGAGGAAAAATCAAGTTAGTACATTTCAAACATGAAAAAGATCATTTTATACTCAACATGAAAAACCAAAATTCCAAAAGTATAAAACATACAGATATGCTTACCAAAGAGAGGAAATGTATCACTCTCAGCACCCTCCTCATGCCCTGTGGTGCAACAGATGTCCCTTTCTCCAAAAATGTACTCAATGGGACCGTAACGTTGCAACCACACACAAGATGACCTGCTGAGAGGAAAAATCAAGTTAGTACATTTCAAACATGAAAAAGATCATTTTATACTCAACATGAAAAACCAAAATTCCAAAAGTATAAAACATACAAATATGCTTACCAAAGAGAGGAAATGTATCACTCTCAGCACCCTCCTCATGCCCTGTGGTGCAACAGATGTCCCTTTCTCCAAAAATGTACTCAATGGGACCGTAACGTTGCAACCACACACAAGATGACCTGCTGAGAGGAAAAATCAAGTTAGTACATTTCAAACATGAAAAAGATCATTTTATACTCAACATGAAAAACCAAAATTCCAAAAGTATAAAACATACAGATATGCTTACCAAAGAGAGGAAATGTATCACTCTCAGCACCCTCCTCATGCCCTGTGGTGCAACAGATGTCCCTTTCTCCAAAAATGTACTCAATGGGACCGTAACGTTGCAACCACACACAAGATGACCTGCTGAGAGGAAAAATCAAGTTAGTACATTTCAAACATGAAAAAGATCATTTTATACTCAACATGAAAAACCAAAATTCCAAAAGTATAAAACATACAAATATGCTTACCAAAGAGAGGAAATGTATCACTCTCAGCACCCTCCTCATGCCCTGTGGTGCAACAGATGTCCCTTTCTCCAAAATTGCACTCAATGGGACCGTAACGTTGCAACCACACACAAGATGACCTGCTGAGAGGAAAAATCAAGTTAGTACATTTCAAACATGAAAAAGATCATTTTATACTCAACATGAAAAACCAAAATTCCAAAAGTATAAAACATACAAATATGCTTACCAAAGAGAGGAAATGTATCACGCTCAGCACCCTCCTCATGCCCTGTGGTGCAACAGATGTCCCTTTCTCCAAAATTGCACTCAATGGGACCGTAACGTTGCAACCACACACAAGATGACCTGCTGAGAGGAAAAATCAAGTTAGTACATTTCAAACATGAAAAAGATCATTTTATACTCAACATGAAAAACCAAAATTCCAAAAGTATAAAACATACAAATATGCTTACCAAAGAGAGGAAATGTATCACGCTCAGCACCCTCCTCATGCCCTGTGGTGCAACAGATGTCCTTTTCTCCAAAAATGTACTCAATGGGACCGTAACGTTGCAACCACACACAAGATGACCTGCTGAGAGGAAAAATCAAGTTAGTACATTTCAAACATGAAAAAGGTCATTTTATACTCAACATGAAAAACCAAAATTCCAAAAGTATAAAACATACAGATATGCTTACCAAAGAGAGGAAATGTATCACTCTCAGCACCCTCCTCATGCCCTGTGGTGCAACAGATGTCCCTTTCTCCAAAAATGTACTCAATGGGACCGTAACGTTGCAACCACACACAAGATGACCTGCTGAGAGGAAAAATCAAGTTAGTACATTTCAAACATGAAAAAGATCATTTTATACTCAACATGAAAAACCAAAATTCCAAAAGTATAAAACATACAAATATGCTTACCAAAGAGAGGAAATGTATCACTCTCAGCACCCTCCTCATGCCCTGTGGTGCAACAGATGTCCCTTTCTCCAAAAATGTACTCAATGGGACCGTAACGTTGCAACCACACACAAGATGACCTGCTGAGAGGAAAAATCAAGTTAGTACATTTCAAACATGAAAAAGATCATTTTATACTCAACATGAAAAACCAAAATTCCAAAAGTATAAAACATACAAATATGCTTACCAAAGAGAGGAAATGTATCACGCTCAGCACCCTCCTCATGCCCTGTGGTGCAACAGATGTCCTTTTCTCCAAAAATGTACTCAATGGGACCGTAACGTTGCAACCACACACAAGATGACCTGCTGAGAGGAAAAATCAAGTTAGTACATTTCAAACATGAAAAAGGTCATTTTACACTCAGCATGAAAAACCAAAATTCCAAAAGTATAAAACATACAGATATGCTTACCAAAGAGAGGAAATGTATCACTCTCAGCACCCTCCTCATGCCCTGTGGTGCAACAGATGTCCCTTTCTCCAAAAATGTACTCAATGGGACCGTAACGTTGCAACCACACACAAGATGACCTGCTGAGAGGAAAAATCAAGTTAGTACATTTCAAACATGAAAAAGATCATTTTATACTCAACATGAAAAACCAAAATTCCAAAAGTATAAAACATACAGATATGCTTACCAAAGAGAGGAAATGTATCACTCTCAGCACCCTCCTCATGCCCTGTGGTGCAACAGATGTCCCTTTCTCCAAAAATGTACTCAATGGGACCGTAACGTTGCAACCACACACAAGATGACCTGCTGAGAGGAAAAATCAAGTTAGTACATTTCAAACATGAAAAAGATCATTTTATACTCAACATGAAAAACCAAAATTCCAAAAGTATAAAACATACAGATATGCTTACCAAAGAGAGGAAATGTATCACTCTCAGCACCCTCCTCATGCCCTGTGGTGCAACAGATGTCCCTTTCTCCAAAAATGTACTCAATGGGACCGTAACGTTGCAACCACACACAAGATGACCTGCTGAGAGGAAAAATCAAGTTAGTACATTTCAAACATGAAAAAGGTCATTTTATACTCAACATGAAAAACCAAAATTCCAAAAGTATAAAACATACAGATATGCTTACCAAAGAGAGGAAATGTATCACTCTCAGCACCCTCCTCATGCCCTGTGGTGCAACAGATGTCCCTTTCTCCAAAAATGTACTCAATGGGACCGTAACGTTGCAACCACACACAAGATGACCTGCTGAGAGGAAAAATCAAGTTAGTACATTTCAAACATGAAAAAGATCATTTTATACTCAACATGAAAAACCAAAATTCCAAAAGTATAAAACATACAAATATGCTTACCAAAGAGAGGAAATGTATCACGCTCAGCACCCTCCTCATGCCCTGTGGTGCAACAGATGTCCTTTTCTCCAAAAATGTACTCAATGGGACCGTAACGTTGCAACCACACACAAGATGACCTGCTGAGAGGAAAAATCAAGTTAGTACATTTCAAACATGAAAAAGGTCATTTTATACTCAACATGAAAAACCAAAATTCCGAAAGTATAAAACATACAAATATGCTTACCAAAGAGAGGAAATGTATCACGCTCAGCACCCTCCTCATGCCCTGTGGTGCAACAGATGTCCCTTTCTCCAAAATTGCACTCAATGGGACCGTAACGTTGCAACCACACACAAGATGACCTGCTGAGAGGAAAAATCAAGTTAGTACATTTCAAACATGAAAAAGATCATTTTATACTCAACATGAAAAACCAAAATTCCAAAAGTATAAAACATACAAATATGCTTACCAAAGAGAGGAAATGTATCACGCTCAGCACCCTCCTCATGCCCTGTGGTGCAACAGATGTCCCTTTCTCCAAAAATGTACTCAATGGGACCGTAACGTTGCAACCACACACAAGATGACCTGCTGAGAGGAACAATCAAGTTAGTACATTTCAAACATGAAAAAGGTCATTTTACACTCAGCATGAAAAACCAAAATTCCAAAAGTATAAAACATACAAATATGCTTACCAAAGAGAGGAAATGTATCACGCTCAGCACCCTCCTCATGCCCTGTGGTGCAACAGATGTCCCTTTCTCCAAAAATGTACTCAATGGGACCGTAACGTTGCAACCACACACAAGATGACCTGCTGAGAGGAAAAATCAAGTTAGTACATTTCAAACATGAAAAAGATCATTTTATACTCAACATGAAAAACCAAAATTCCAAAAGTATAAAACATACAAATATGCTTACCAAAGAGAGGAAATGTATCACGCTCAGCACCCTCCTCATGCCCTGTGGTGCAACAGATGTCCCTTTCTCCAAAAATGTACTCAATGGGACCGTAACGTTGCAACCACACACAAGATGACCTGCTGAGAGGAAAAATCAAGTTAGTACATTTCAAACATGAAAAAGATCATTTTATACTCAACATGAAAAACCAAAATTCCAAAAGTATAAAACATACAAATATGCTTACCAAAGAGAGGAAATGTATCACGCTCAGCACCCTCCTCATGCCCTGTGGTGCAACAGATGTCCCTTTCTCCAAAATTGCACTCAATGGGACCGTAACGTTGCAACCACACACAAGATGACCTGCTGAGAGGAAAAATCAAGTTAGTACATTTCAAACATGAAAAAGATCATTTTATACTCAACATGAAAAACCAAAATTCCAAAAGTATAAAACATACAAATATGCTTACCAAAGAGAGGAAATGTATCACGCTCAGCACCCTCCTCATGCCCTGTGGTGCAACAGATGTCCTTTTCTCCAAAAATGTACTCAATGGGACCGTAACGTTGCAACCACACACAAGATGACCTGCTGAGAGGAACAATCAAGTTAGTACATTTCAAACATGAAAAAGGTCATTTTACACTCAGCATGAAAAACCAAAATTCCAAAAGTATAAAACATACAAATATGCTTACCAAAGAGAGGAAATGTATCACGCTCAGCACCCTCCTCATGCCCTGTGGTGCAACAGATGTCCCTTTCTCCAAAAATGTACTCAATGGGACCGTAACGTTGCAACCACACACAAGATGACCTGCTGAGAGGAACAATCAAGTTAGTACATTTCAAACATGAAAAAGGTCATTTTATACTCAACATGAAAAACCAAAATTCCAAAAGTATAAAACATACAAATATGCTTACCAAAGTGAGGAAATGTATCACGCTCAGCACCCTCCTCATGCCCTGTGGTGCAACAGATGTCCCTTTCTCCAAAAATGTACTCAATGGGACCGTAACGTTGCAACCACACACAAGATGACCTGCTGAGAGGAACAATCAAGTTAGTACATTTCAAACATGAAAAAGGTCATTTTATACTCAACATGAAAAACCAAAATTCCAAAAGTATAAAACATACAAAAATGCTTACCAAAGAGAGGAAATGTATCACGCTCAGCACCCTCCTCATGCCCTGTGGTGCAACAGATGTCCCTTTCTCCAAAAATGTACTCAATGGGACCGTAACGTTGCAACCACACACAAGATGACCTGCTGAGAGGAAAAATCAAGTTAGTACATTTCAAACATGAAAAAGGTCATTTTATACTCAACATCAAAAACCAAAATTCCAAAAGTATAAAACATACAAAAATGCTTACCAAAGAGAGGAAATGTATCACGCTCAGCACCCTCCTCATGCCCTGTGGTGCAACAGATGTCCCTTTCTCCAAAAATGCACTCAATGGGACCGTAACGTTGCAACCACACACAAGATGACCTGCTGAGAGGAACAATCAAGTTAGTACATTTCAAACATGAAAAAGGTCATTTTATACTCAACATGAAAAACCAAAATTCCAAAAGTATAAAACATACAAATATGCTTACCAAAGAGAGGAAATGTATCACGCTCAGCACCCTCCTCATGCCCTGTAGTGCAACAGATGTCCCTGTCTCCAGAAATGTACTCAATGGGACCGTAACGTTGCAACCACACACAAGATGACCTGCTGAGAGCAACAATCAAGTTAGTACATTTCAAACATGAAAAAGGTCATTTTATACTCAACATGAAAAACCAAAATTCCAAAAGTATAAAACATACAAATATGCTTACCAAAGAGAGGAAATGTATCACGCTCAGCACCCTCCTCATGCCCTGTGGTGCAACAGATGTCCCTTTCTCCAAAAATGTACTCAATGGGACCGTAACGTTGCAACCACACACAAGATGACCTGCTGAGAGGAACAATCAAGTTAGTACATTTCAAACATGAAAAAGGTCATTTTATACTCAACATGAAAAACCAAAATTCCAAAAGTATAAAACATACAAAAATGCTTACCAAAGAGAGGAAATGTATCACGCTCAGCACCCTCCTCATGCCCTGTGGTGCAACAGATGTCCCTTTCTCCAAAAATGTACTCAATGGGACCGTAACGTTGCAACCACACACAAGATGACCTGCTGAGAGGAAAAATCAAGTTAGTACATTTCAAACATGAAAAAGGTCATTTTATACTCAACATGAAAAACCAAAATTCCGAAAGTATAAAACATACAAATTTGCTTACCAAAGAGAGGAAATGTATCACGCTCAGCACCCTCCTCATGCCCTGTGGTGCAACAGATGTCCCTTTCTCCAAAATTGCACTCAATGGGACCGTAACGTTGCAACCACACACAAGATGACCTGCTGAGAGGAAAAATCAAGTTAGTACATTTCAAACATGAAAAAGATCATTTTATACTCAACATGAAAAACCAAAATTCCAAAAGTATAAAACATACAAATATGCTTACCAAAGAGAGGAAATGTATCACGCTCAGCACCCTCCTCATGCCCTGTGGTGCAACAGATGTCCCTTTCTCCAAAAATGTACTCAATGGGACCGTAACGTTGCAACCACACACAAGATGACCTGCTGAGAGGAAAAATCAAGTTAGTACATTTCAAACATGAAAAAGGTCATTTTATACTCAACATGAAAAACCAAAATTCCAAAAGTATAAAACATACAAATATGCTTACCAAAGAGAGGAAATGTATCACGCTCAGCACCCTCCTCATGCCCTGTGGTGCAACAGATGTCCCTTTCTCCAAAAATGTACTCAATGGGACCGTAACGTTGCAACCACACACAAGATGACCTGCTGAGAGGAAAAATCAAGTTAGTACATTTCAAACATGAAAAAGGTCATTTTATACTCAACATGAAAAACCAAAATTCCAAAAGTATAAAACATACAAATATGCTTACCAAAGAGAGGAAATGTATCACGCTCAGCACCCTCCTCATGCCCTGTGGTGCAACAGATGTCCCTTTCTCCAAAAATGTGCTCAATGGGACTGTAACGTTGCAACCACACACAAGATGACCTGCTGAGAGGAAAAATCAAGTTAGTACATTTCAAACATGAAAAAGGTCATTTTATACTCAACATGAAAAACCAAAATTCCAAAAGTATAAAACATACAAATATGCTTACCAAAGAGAGGAAATGTATCACGCTCAGCACCCTCCTCATGCCCTGTGGTGCAACAGATGTCCCTTTCTCCAAAAATGTACTCAATGGGACCGTAACGTTGCAACCACACACAAGATGACCTGCTGAGAGGAAAAATCAAGTTAGTACATTTCAAACATGAAAAAGGTCATTTTATACTCAACATGAAAAACCAAAATTCCAAAAGTATAAAACATACAAATATGCTTACCAAAGAGAGGAAATGTATCACGCTCAGCACCCTCCTCATGCCCTGTGGTGCAACAGATGTCCCTTTCTCCAAAAATGTACTCAATGGGACCGTAACGTTGCAACCACACACAAGATGACCTGCTGAGAGGAACAATCAAGTTAGTACATTTCAAACATGAAATAAGGTCATTTTATACTCAACATGAAAAACCAAAATTCCAAAAGTATAAAACATACAAAAATGCTTACCAAAGAGAGGAAATGTATCACGCTCAGCACCCTCCTCATGCCCTGTGGTACAGCAGATGTCCCTTTCTCCAAAAATGTACTCAATGGGACCGTAACGTTGCAACCACACACAAGATGACCTGCTGAGAGGAAAAATCAAGTTAGTACATTTCAAACATGAAAAAGGTCATTTTATACTCAACATGAAAAACCAAAATTCCAAAAGTATAAAACATACAAAAATGCTTACCAAAGAGAGGAAATGTATCACGCTCAGCACCCTCCTCATGCCCTGTGGTGCAACAGATGTCCCTTTCTCCAAAAATGTACTCAATGGGACCATAACGTTGCAACCACACACAAGATGACCTGCTGAGAGGAACAATCAAGTTAGTACATTTCAAACATGAAAAAGGTCATTTTATACTCAACATGAAAAACCAAAATTCCAAAAGTATAAAACATACAAATATGCTTACCAAAGAGAGGAAATGTATCACGCTCAGCACCCTCCTCATGCCCTGTGGTGCAACAGATGTCCCTTTCTCCAAAAATGTACTCAATGGGACCGTAACGTTGCAACCACACACAAGATGACCTGCTGAGAGGAACAATCAAGTTAGTACATTTCAAACATGAAAAAGGTCATTTTATACTCAACATGAAAAATCAAAATTCCAAAAGTATAAAACATACAAAAATGCTTACCAAAGAGAGGAAATTTATCACGCTCAGCACCCTCCTCATGCCCTGTGGTGCAACAGATGTCCTTTTCTCCAAAAATGTACTCAATGGGACCGTAACGTTGCAACCACACACAAGATGACCTGCTGAGAGGAACAATCAAGTTAGTACATTTCAAACATGAAAAAGGTCATTTTATACTCAACATGAAAAACCAAAATTCCAAAAGTATAAAACATACAAAAATGCTTACCAAAGAGAGGAAATGTATCACGCTCAGCACCCTCCTCATGCCCTGTGGTGCAACAGATGTCAGTTTCTCCAAAAATGTACTCAATGGGACCGTAACGTTGCAACCACACACAAGATGACCTGCTGAGAGGAACAATCAAGTTAGTACATTTCAAACATGAAAAAGGTCATTTTATACTCAACATGAAAAACCAAAATTCCAAAAGTATAAAACATACAAATATGCTTACCAAAGAGAGGAAATGTATCACGCTCAGCACCCTCCTCATGCCCTGTGGTGCAACAGATGTCCCTTTCTCCATAAATGTACTCAATGGGACCGTAACGTTGCAACCACACACAAGATGACCTGCTGAGAGGAAAAATCAAGTTAGTACATTTCAAACATGAAAAAGATCATTTTATACTCAACATGAAAAACCAAAATTCCAAAAGTATAAAACATACAAAAATGCTTACCAAAGAGAGGAAATGTATCACGCTCAGCACCCTCCTCATGCCCTGTGGTGCAACAGATGTCCCTTTCTCCAAAAATGTACTCAATGGGACAGTAACGTTGCAACCACACACAAGATGACCTGCTGAGAGGAAAAATCAAGTTAGTACATTTCAAACATGAAAAAGGTCATTTTATACTCAACATGAAAAACCAAAACTCCAAAAGTATAAAACATACAAATATGCTTACCAAAGAGAGGAAATGTATCACGCTCAGCACCCTCCTCATGCCCTGTGGTGCAACAGATGTCCCTTTCTCCAAAAATGTACTCAATGGGACCGTAACGTTGCAACCACACACAAGATGACCTGCTGAGAGGAACAATCAAGTTAGTACATTTCAAACATGAAAAAAGTCATTTTATACTCAACATGAAAAACCAAAATTCCAAAAGTATAAAACATACAAAAATGCTTACCAAAGAGAGGAAATGTATCACGCTCAGCACCCTCCTCATGCCCTGTGGTGCAACAGATGTCCCTTTCTCCAAAAATGTACTCAATGGGACCGTAACGTTGCAACCACACACAAGATGACCTGCTGAGAGGAACAATCAAGTTAGTACATTTCAAACATGAAAAAAGTCATTTTATACTCAACATGAAAAACCAAAATTCCAAAAGTATAAAACATACAAATATGCTTACCAAAGAGAGGAAATGTATCACGCTCAGCACCCTCCTCATGCCCTGTGGTGCAACAGATGTCCCTTTCTCCAAAAATGTACTCAATGGGACCGTAACGTTGCAACCACACACAAGATGACCTGCTGAGAGGAACAATCAAGTTAGTACATTTCAAACATGAAAAAGGTCATTTTATACTCAACATGAAAAACCAAAATTCCAAAAGTATAAAACATACAAATATGCTTACCAAAGAGAGGAAATGTATCACGCTCAGCACCCTCCTCATGCCCTGTGGTGCAACAGATGTCCCTTTCTCCAAAAATGTACTCAATGGGACCGTAACGTTGCAACCACACACAAGATGACCAGCTGAGAGGAACAATCAAGTTAGTACATTTCAAACATGAAAAAAGTCATTTTATACTCAACATGAAAAACCAAAATTCCAAAAGTATAAAACATACAAAAATGCTTACCAAAGAGAGGAAATGTATCACGCTCAGCACCCTCCTCATGCCCTGTGGTGCAACAGATGTCCCTTTCTCCAAAAATGTACTCAATGGGACCGTAACGTTGCAACCACACACAAGATGACCTGCTGAGAGGAACAATCAAGTTAGTACATTTCAAACATGAAAAAGGTCATTTTATACTCAACATGAAAAACCAAAATTCCAAAAGTATAAAACATACAAAAATGCTTACCAAAGAGAGGAAATGTATCACGCTCAGCACCCTCCTCATGCCCTGTGGTGCAACAGATGTCCCTTTCTCCAAAAATGTACTCAATGGGACCGTAACGTTGCAACCACACACAAGATGACCTGCTGAGAGGAACAATCAAGTTAGTACATTTCAAACATGAAAAAGGTCATTTTATACTCAACATGAAAAACCAAAATTCCAAAAGTATAAAACATACAAATATGCTTACCAAAGAGAGGAAATGTATCACGCTCAGCACCCTCCTCATGCCCTGTGGTGCAACAGATGTCCCTTTCTCCAAAAATGTACTCAATGGGACCGTAACGTTGCAACCACACACAAGATGACCTGCTGAGAGGAACAATCAAGTTAGTACATTTCAAACATGAAAAAGGTCATTTTATACTCAACATGAAAAACCAAAATTCCAATGGTATAAAACATACAAAAATGCTTACCAAAGAGAGGAAATGTATCACGCTCAGCACCCTCCTCATGCCCTGTGGTGCAACAGATGTCCCTTTCTCCAAAAATGTACTCAACGGGACCGTAACGTTGCAACCACACACAAGATGACCTGCTGAGAGGAACAATCAAGTTAGTACATTTCAAACATGAAAAGGGTCATTTTATACTCAACATGAAAAACCAAAATTCCAAAAGTATAAAACATACAAATATGCTTACCAAAGAGAGGAAATGTATCACGCTCAGCACCCTCCTCATGCCCTGTGGTGCAACAGATGTCCCTTTCTCCAAAAATGTACTCAATGGGACCGTAACGTTGCAACCACACACAAGATGACCTGCTGAGAGGAACAATCAAGTTAGTACATTTCAAACATGAAAAAGGTCATTTTATACTCAACATGAAAAACCAAAATTCCAAAAGTATAAAACATACAAAAATGCTTACCAAAGAGAGGAAATGCATCACGCTCAGCACCCTCCTCATGCCCTGTGGTGCAACAGATGTCCCTTTCTCCAAAAATGTACTCAATGGGACCGTAACGTTGCAACCACACACAAGATGACCTGCTGAGAGGAAAAATCAAGTTAGTACATTTCAAACATGAAAAAGGTCATTTTATACTCAACATGAAAAACCAAAATTCCAAAAGTATAAAACATACAAATATGCTTACCAAAGAGGGGAAATGTATAACGCTCAGCACCCTCCTCATGCCCTGTGGTGCAACAGATGTCCCTTTCTCCAAAAATGTACTCAATGGGACAGTAACGTTGCAACCACACACAAGATGACCTGCTGAGAGGAACAATCAAGTTAGTACATTTCAAACATGAAAAAGGTCAATTTATACTCAACATGAAAAACCAAAATTCCAAAAGTATAAAACATACAAAAATGCTTACCAAAGAGAGGAAATGTATCACGCTCAGCACCCTCCTCATGCCCTGTGGTGCAACAGATGTCCCTTTCTCCAAAAATGTACTCAATGGGACCGTAACGTTGCAACCACACACAAGATGACCTGCTGAGAGGAAAAATCAAGTTAGTACATTTCAAACATGAAAAAGGTCATTTTATACTCAACATGAAAAACCAAAATTCCAAAAGTATAAAACATACAAATATGCTTACCAAAGAGAGGAAATGTATCACGCTCAGCACCCTCCTCATGCCCTGTGGTGCAACAGATGTCCCTTTCTCCAAAAATGTACTCAATGGGACCGTAACGTTGCAACCACACACAAGATGACCTGCTGAGAGGAACAATCAAGTTAGTACATTTCAAACATGAAAAAGGTCATTTTATACTCAACATGAAAAACCAAAATTCCAAAAGTATAAAACATACAAAAATGCTTACCAAAGAGAGGAAATGTATCACGCTCAGCACCCTCCTCATGCCCTGTGGTGCAACAGATGTCCCTTTCTCCAAAAATGTACTCAATGGGACCGTAACGTTGCAACCACACACAAGATGACCTGCTGAGAGGAACAATCAAGTTAGTACATTTCAAACATGAAAAGGGTCATTTTATACTCAACATGAAAAACCAAAATTCCAAAAGTATAAAACATACAAAAATGCTTATCAAAGAGAGGAAATGTATCACGCTCAGCACCCTCCTCATGCCCTGTGGTGCAACAGATGTCCCTTTCTCCAAAAATGTACTCAATGGGACCGTAACGTTGCAACCACACACAAGATGACCTGCTGAGAGGAACAATCAAGTTAGTACATTTCAAACATGAAAAAGGTCATTTTATACTCAACATGAAAAACCAAAATTCCAAAAGTATAAAACATACAAAAATGCTTACCAAAGAGAGGAAATGTATCACCCTCAGCACCCTCCTCATGCCCTGTGGTGCAACAGATGTCCCTTTCTCCAAAAATGTACTCAATGGGACCGTAACGTTGCAACCACACACAAGATGACCTGCTGAGAGGAAAAATCAAGTTAGTACATTTCAAACATGAAAAAGGTCATTTTATACTCAACATGAAAAACCAAAATTCCAAAAGTATAAAACATACAAATATGCTTACCAAAGAGAGGAAATGTATCACGCTCAGCACCCTCCTCATGCCCTGTGGTGCAACAGATGTCCCTTTCTCCAAAAATGTACTCAATGGGACCGTAACGTTGCAACCACACACAAGATGACCTGCTGAGAGGAAAAATCAAGTTAGTACATTTCAAACATGAAAAAGGTCATTTTATACTCAACATGAAAAACCAAAATTCCAAAAGTATAAAACATACAAATATGCTTACCAAAGAGAGGAAATGTATCACGCTCAGCACCCTCCTCATGCCCTGTGGTGCAACAGATGTCCCTTTCTCCAAAAATGTACTCAATGGGACCGTAACGTTGCAACCACACACAAGATGACCTGCTGAGAGGAACAATTAAGTTAGTACATTTCAAACATGAAAAAGGTCATTTTATACTCAACATGAAAAACCAAAATTCCAAAAGTATAAAACATACAAAAATGCTTACCAAAGAGAGGAAATCTATCACGCTCAGCACCCTCCTCACGCCCTGTGGTGCAACAGATGTCCCTTTCTCCAAAAATGTACTCAATGGGACCGTAACGTTGCAACCACACACAAGATGACATGCTCAGAGGAACAATCAAGTTAGTACATTTCAAACATGAAAAAGGTCATTTTATACTCAACATGAAAAACCAAAATTCCAAAAGTATAAAACATACAAAAATGCTTACCAAAGAGAGGAAATCTATCACGCTCAGCACCCTCCTCACGCCCTGTGGTGCAACAGTTATCCCTTTCTCCAAAAATGTACTCAATGGGACCGTAACGTTGCAACCACACACAAGATGACCTGCTGAGAGGAACAATCAAGTTAGTACATTTCAAACATGAAAAAAGTCATTTTATACTCAACATGAAAAACCAAAATTCCAAAAGTATAAAACATACAAAAATGCTTACCAAAGAGAGGAAATGTATCACGCTCAGCACCCTCCTCATGCCCTGTGGTGCAACAGATGTCCCTTTCTCCAAAAATGTACTCAATGGGACCGTAACGTTGCAACCACACACAAGATGACCTGCTGAGAGGAACAATCAAGTTAGTACATTTCAAACATGAAATAAGTCATTTTATACTCAACATGAAAAACCAAAATTCCAAAAGTATAAAACATACAAATATGCTTACCAAAGAGAGGAAATGTATCACGCTCAGCACCCTCCTCATGCCCTGTGGTGCAACAGATGTCCCTTTCTCCAAAAATGTACTCAATGGGACCGTAACGTTGCAACCACACACAAGATGACCTGCTGAGAGGAACAATCAAGTTAGTACATTTCAAACATGAAAAAGGTCATTTTATACTCAACATGAAAAACCAAAATTCCAAAAGTATAAAACATACAAATATGCTTACCAAAGAGAGGAAATGTATCACGCTCAGCACCCTCCTCATGCCCTGTGGTGCAACAGATGTCCCTTTCTCCAAAAATGTACTCAATGGGACCGTAACGTTGCAACCACACACAAGATGACCTGCTGAGAGGAACAATCAAGTTAGTACATTTCAAACATGAAAAAGGTCATTTTATACCCAACATGAAAAACCAAAATTCCAAAAGTATAAAACATACAAATATGCTTACCAAAGAGAGGAAATGTATCACGCTCAGCACCCTCCTCATGCCCTGTGGTGCAACAGATGTCCCTTTCTCCAAAAATGTACTCAATGGGACCGTAACGTTGCAACCACACACAAGATGACCAGCTGAGAGGAACAATCAAGTTAGTACATTTCAAACATGAAAAAAGTCATTTTATACTCAACATGAAAAACCAAAGTTCCAAAAGTATAACACATACAAAAATGCTTACCAAAGAGAGGAAATGTATCACGCTCAGCACCCTCCTCATGCCCTGTGGTGCAACAGATGTCCCTTTCTCCAAAAATGTACTCAATGGGACCGTAACGTTGCAACCACACACAAGATGACCTGCTGAGAGGAACAATCAAGTTAGTACATTTCAAACATGAAAAAGGTCATTTTATACTCAACATGAAAAACCAAAATTCCAAAAGTATAAAACATACAAAAATGCTTACCAAAGAGAGGAAATGTATCACGCTCAGCACCCTCCTCATGCCCTGTGGTGCAACAGATGTCCCTTTCTCCAAAAATGTACTCAATGGGACCGTAACATTGCAACCACACACAAGATGACCTGCTGAGAGGAACAATCAAGTTAGTACATTTCAAACATGAAAAAGGTCATTTTATACTCAACATGAAAAACCAAAATTCCAAAAGTATAAAACATACAAATATGCTTACCAAAGAGAGGAAATGTATCACGCTCAGCACCCTCCTCATGCCCTGTGGTGCAACAGATGTCCCTTCCTCCAAAAATGTACTCAATGGGACCGTAACTTTGCAACCACACACAAGATGACCTGCTGAGAGGAACAATCAAGTTAGTACATTTCAAACATGAAAAAGGTCATTTTATACTCAACATGAAAAACCAAAATTCCAAAAGTATAAAACATACAAAAATGCTTACCAAAGAGAGGAAATGTATCACGCTCAGCACCCTCCTCATGCCCTGTGGTGCAACAGATGTCCCTTTCTCCAAAAATGTACTCAATGGGACCGTAACGTTGCAACCACACACAAGATGACCTGCTGAGAGGAACAATCAAGTTAGTACATTTCAAACATGAAAAGGGTCATTTTATACTCAACATGAAAAACCAAAATTCCAAAAGTATAAAACATACAAATATGCTTACCAAAGAGAGGAAATGTATCACGCTCAGCACCCTCCTCATGCCCTGTGGTGCAACAGATGTCCCTTTCTCCAAAAATGTACTCAATGGGACCGTAACGTTGCAACCACACACAAGATGACCTGCTGAGAGGAACAATTAAGTTAGTACATTTCAAACATGAAAAAGGTCATTTTATACTCAACATGAAAAACCAAAATTCCAAAAGTATAAAACATACAAAAATGCTTACCAAAGAGAGGAAATGCATCATGCTCAGCACCCTCCTCATGCCCTGTGGTGCAACAGATGTCCCTTTCTCCAAAAATGTACTCAATGGGACCGTAACGTTGCAACCACACACAAGATGACCTGCTGAGAGGAAAAATCAAGTTAGTACATTTCAAACATGAAAAAGGTCATTTTATACTCAACATGAAAAACCAAAATTCCAAAAGTATAAAACATACAAATATGCTTACCAAAGAGAGGAAATGTATAACGCTCAGCACCCTCCTCATGCCCTGTGGTGCAACAGATGTCCCTTTCTCCAAAAATGTACTCAATGGGACAGTAACGTTGCAACCACACACAAGATGACCTGCTGAGAGGAACAATCAAGTTAGTACATTTCAAACATGAAAAAGGTCAATTTATACTCAACATGAAAAACCAAAATTCCAAAAGTATAAAACATACAAATATGCTTACCAAAGAGAGGAAATGTATCACGCTCAGCACCCTCCTCATGCCCTGTGGTGCAACAGATGTCCCTTTCTCCAAAAATGTACTCAATGGGACCGTAACGTTGCAACCACACACAAGATGACCTGCTGAGAGGAACAATTAAGTTAGTACATTTCAAACATGAAAAAGGTCATTTTATACTCAACATGAAAAACCAAAATTCCAAAAGTATAAAACATACAAAAATGCTTACCAAAGAGAGGAAATCTATCACGCTCAGCACCCTCCTCACGCCCTGTGGTGCAACAGATGTCCCTTTCTCCAAAAATGTACTCAATGGGACCGTAACGTTGCAACCACACACAAGATGACATGCTCAGAGGAACAATCAAGTTAGTACATTTCAAACATGAAAAAGGTCATTTTATACTCAACATGAAAAACCAAAATTCCAAAAGTATAAAACATACAAAAATGCTTACCAAAGAGAGGAAATCTATCACGCTCAGCACCCTCCTCACGCCCTGTGGTGCAACAGTTATCCCTTTCTCCAAAAATGTACTCAATGGGACCGTAACGTTGCAACCACACACAAGATGACCTGCTGAGAGGAACAATCAAGTTAGTACATTTCAAACATGAAAAAAGTCATTTTATACTCAACATGAAAAACCAAAATTCCAAAAGTATAAAACATACAAAAATGCTTACCAAAGAGAGGAAATGTATCACGCTCAGCACCCTCCTCATGCCCTGTGGTGCAACAGATGTCCCTTTCTCCAAAAATGTACTCAATGGGACCGTAACGTTGCAACCACACACAAGATGACCTGCTGAGAGGAACAATCAAGTTAGTACATTTCAAACATGAAAAAAGTCTGCTCCATTAAATTTCGGGAATGCAGCCGCATAAATTCTGCTTCTTCTTCTAATATTTCGGCTGTATATCTTTCAGCCATCTTCAGAGAGAGCCGTACGACTGACGCTCCAGCGCTCGCTCCATCCTTTTAAACTCGCGGACCGCGCCACTGCGCATGCGGCCACAGATGAACAAGGCGCCAGTGATGTTGATCGGCGGCAAAGACGTAACATATGCACGAGTTACGTCTGTGGCTGCGCATTCGATCCATGCTGGGAGATCGATGTATTACTGGGAGCTGAACTGTAGCGACGTCTTTGTAGGTTCAATATTGAAAGTGCCGGATTCCATGATCTATCTAATGTGAAACTGCTGTCTCTATTAATTAAATTCTTCGCCAAGCGGATTTCAATGGCCTCTTTTACTACGGAGTCCCAGAAAGATGAAACAGAAGTCAGAATTTCGACATTTTCATATACCATAGAGTGACCTGAATCAATACAATGCTCTGCCACGGCCGATTTACTGGGTTGTAAGAGCCGAGTGTACCTGCGATGTTCCGTACACCTCTCTTGGACTGTACGATTCGTTTGTCCGATATATGAAAGGCCACATTCACATGGTATTTTGTAAACTCCAGGTTTGCGGAGTAGTAAGTCATCTTTAACGGAACCCAGGAGTGCAGCCGTCTTCGCCGGTGGACGAAAAATCACTTTTACTTTATGTTTAGTGAGGATCCGTCCTATTTTGGATGAAAGGCTTCCCACATACGGCAGGACAGCCATGGATTTAAATGTTTCCTCGTCATCTTCTGCATTCCTTACGGACACCTTAGGTTTTATTTGTAGTGCCTTACGTATCTGTTGTGGAGAATACCCGTTGTCCTCAAAAACTCTCTTCAAATGTAAAAGTTCGTCTTTTAAACTACTTTCATCAGATATGACGTGTGCTCGGTGTACCAAAGTTCTTAGAACGCTACTCGTCTGCGAAGGATGGTGACAGCTATTTGCATGTAAATATAAGTCCGTATGGGTCGGTTTCCGATATACTGCATGACCCAGAGTGCCATCTTCTTTACGCCGAACCAAGACATCCAAAAATGGAAGACATCCCTCGTTTTCCACTTCCATTGTAAACTGAATTTGTCCATGGATGGAATTCAGATGGTTTAAGAAGTCCTGCAATTTGTCCTCGCCATGGGGCCACACTACAAAGGTGTCGTCAACGTACCTCCAAAAAACTGTAGGCTTCAAACTAGCAGACTCCAGGGCCTTCTCCTCGAAATCCTCCATAAATAAATTGGCCACCAAGGGTGACAAAGGACTACCCATGGCAACACCGTCAGTCTGTTCAAAAAAGTCGTTATTAAATAAAAAGTATGTGGAGGTCATCACATGGTGAAACAAAGCTAAAATCTCCTTATCAAAACTTCTGTTTCATCTTTCTGGGACTCCGTAGTAAAAGAGGCCATTGAAATCCGCTTGGCGAAGAATTTAATTAATAGAGACAGCGGTTTCACATTAGATAGATCATGGAATCCGGCACTTTCAATATTGAACCTACAAAGACGTCGCTACAGTTCAGCTCCCAGTAATACATCGATCTCCCAGCATGGATCGAATGCGCAGCCACAGACGTAACTCGTGCATATGTTACGTCTTTGCCGCCGATCAACATCACTGGCGCCTTGTTCATCTGTGGCCGCATGCGCAGTGGCGCGGTCCGCGAGTTTAAAAGGATGGAGCGAGCGCTGGAGCGTCAGTCGTACGGCTCTCTCTGAAGATGGCTGAAAGATATACAGCCGAAATATTAGAAGAAGAAGCAGAATTTATGCGGCTGCATTCCCGAAATTTAATGGAGCAGTCTTTGCGCCGCGAAAACCTGAAGATTCACATGAAAAAAGTCATTTTATACTCAACATGAAAAACCAAAATTCCAAAAGTATAAAACATACAAATATGCTTACCAAAGAGAGGAAATGTATCACGCTCAGCACCCTCCTCATGCCCTGTGGTGCAACAGATGTCCCTTTCTCCAAAAATGTACTCAATGGGACCGTAACGTTGCAACCACACACAAGATGACCTGCTGAGAGGAACAATCAAGTTAGTACATTTCAAACATGAAAAAGGTCATTTTATACTCAACATGAAAAACCAAAATTCCAAAAGTATAAAACATACAAATATGCTTACCAAAGAGAGGAAATGTATCACGCTCAGCACCCTCCTCATGCCCTGTGGTGCAACAGATGTCCCTTTCTCCAAAAATGTACTCAATGGGACCGTAACGTTGCAACCACACACAAGATGACCTGCTGAGAGGAACAATCAAGTTAGTACATTTCAAACATGAAAAAGGTCATTTTATACTCAACATGAAAAACCAAAATTCCAAAAGTATAAAACATACAAATATGCTTACCAAAGAGAGGAAATGTATCACGCTCAGCACCCTCCTCATGCCCTGTGGTGCAACAGATGTCCCTTTCTCCAAAAATGTACTCAATGGGACCGTAACGTTGCAACCACACACAAGATGACCAGCTGAGAGGAACAATCAAGTTAGTACATTTCAAACATGAAAAAAGTCATTTTATACTCAACATGAAAAACCAAAGTTCCAAAAGTATAACACATACAAAAATGCTTACCAAAGAGAGGAAATGTATCACGCTCAGCACCCTCCTCATGCCCTGTGGTGCAACAGATGTCCCTTTCTCCAAAAATGTACTCAATGGGACCGTAACGTTGCAACCACACACAAGATGACCTGCTGAGAGGAACAATCAAGTTAGTACATTTCAAACATGAAAAAGGTCATTTTATACTCAACATGAAAAACCAAAATTCCAAAAGTATAAAACATACAAAAATGCTTACCAAAGAGAGGAAATGTATCACGCTCAGCACCCTCCTCATGCCCTGTGGTGCAACAGATGTCCCTTTCTCCAAAAATGTACTCAATGGGACCGTAACATTGCAACCACACACAAGATGACCTGCTGAGAGGAACAATCAAGTTAGTACATTTCAAACATGAAAAAGGTCATTTTATACTCAACATGAAAAACCAAAATTCCAAAAGTATAAAACATACAAATATGCTTACCAAAGAGAGGAAATGTATCACGCTCAGCACCCTCCTCATGCCCTGTGGTGCAACAGATGTCCCTTTCTCCAAAAATGTACTCAATGGGACCGTAACGTTGCAACCACACACAAGATGACCTGCTGAGAGGAAAAATCAAGTTAGTACATTTCAAACATGAAAAAGGTCATTTTATACTCAACATGAAAAACCAAAATTCCAAAAGTATAAAACATACAAATATGCTTACCAAAGAGAGGAAATGTATCACGCTCAGCACCCTCCTCATGCCCTGTGGTGCAACAGATATCCCTTTCTCCAAAAATGTACTCAATGGGACCGTAACGTTGCAACCACACACAAGATGACCTGCTGAGAGGAACAATCAAGTTAGTACATTTCAAACATGAAAAGGGTCATTTTATACTCAACATGAAAAACCAAAATTCCAAAAGTATAAAACATACAAATATGCTTACCAAAGAGAGGAAATGTATCACGCTCAGCACCCTCCTCATGCCCTGTGGTGCAACAGATGTCCCTTTCTCCAAAAATGTACTCAATGGGACCGTAACGTTGCAACCACACACAAGATGACCTGCTGAGAGGAACAATCAAGTTAGTACATTTCAAACATGAAAAAGGTCATTTTATACTCAACATGAAAAACCAAAATTCCAAAAGTATAAAACATACAAAAATGCTTACCAAAGAGAGGAAATGTATCACGCTCAGCACCCTCCTCATGCCCTGTGGTGCAACAGATGTCCCTTTCTCCAAAAATGTACTCAATGGGACCGTAACGTTGCAACCACACACAAGATGACCTGCTGAGAGGAACAATCAAGTTAGTACATTTCAAACATGAAAAGGGTCATTTTATACTCAACATGAAAAACCAAAATTCCAAAAGTATAAAACATACAAATATGCTTACCAAAGAGAGGAAATGTATCACGCTCAGCACCCTCCTCATGCCCTGTGGTGCAACAGATGTCCCTTTCTCCAAAAATGTACTCAATGGGACCGTAACGTTGCAACCACACACAAGATGACCTGCTGAGAGGAACAATCAAGTTAGTACATTTCAAACATGAAAAAGGTCATTTTATACTCAACATGAAAAACCAAAATTCCAAAAGTATAAAACATACAAAAATGCTTACCAAAGAGAGGAAATGCATCATGCTCAGCACCCTCCTCATGCCCTGTGGTGCAACAGATGTCCCTTTCTCCAAAAATGTACTCAATGGGACCGTAACGTTGCAACCACACACAAGATGACCTGCTGAGAGGAAAAATCAAGTTAGTACATTTCAAACATGAAAAAGGTCATTTTATACTCAACATGAAAAACCAAAATTCCAAAAGTATAAAACATACAAATATGCTTACCAAAGAGAGGAAATGTATCACGCTCAGCACCCTCCTCATGCCCTGTGGTGCAACAGATGTCCCTTTCTCCAAAAATGTACTCAATGGGACAGTAACGTTGCAACCACACACAAGATGACCTGCTGAGAGGAACAATCAAGTTAGTACATTTCAAACATGAAAAAGGTCAATTTATACTCAACATGAAAAACCAAAATTCCAAAAGTATAAAACATACAAAAATGCTTACCAAAGAGAGGAAATGTATCACGCTCAGCACCCTCCTCATGCCCTGTGGTGCAACAGATGTCCCTTTCTCCAAAAATGTACTCAATGGGACCGTAACGTTGCAACCACACACAAGATGACCTGCTGAGAGGAAAAATCAAGTTAGTACATTTCAAACATGAAAAAGGTCATTTTATACTCAACATGAAAAACCAAAATTCCAAAAGTATAAAACATACAAATATGCTTACCAAAGAGAGGAAATGTATCACGCTCAGCACCCTCCTCATGCCCTGTGGTGCAACAGATGTCCCTTTCTCCAAAAATGTACTCAATGGGACCGTAACGTTGCAACCACACACAAGATGACCTGCTGAGAGGAACAATCAAGTTAGTACATTTCAAACATGAAAAAGGTCATTTTATACTCAACATGAAAAACCAAAATTCCAAAAGTATAAAACATACAAATATGCTTACCAAAGAGAGGAAATGTATCACGCTCAGCACCCTCCTCATGCCCTGTGGTGCAACAGATGTCCCTTTCTCCAAAAATGTACTCAATGGGACCGTAACGTTGCAACCACACACAAGATGACCTGCTGAGAGGAAAAATCAAGTTAGTACATTTCAAACATGAAAAAGGTCATTTTATACTCAACATGAAAAACCAAAATTCCAAAAGTATAAAACATACAAATATGCTTACCAAAGAGAGGAAATGTATCACGCTCAGCACCCTCCTCATGCCCTGTGGTGCAACAGATATCCCTTTCTCCAAAAATGTACTCAATGGGACCGTAACGTTGCAACCACACACAAGATGACCTGCTGAGAGGAACAATCAAGTTAGTACATTTCAAACATGAAAAGGGTCATTTTATACTCAACATGAAAAACCAAAATTCCAAAAGTATAAAACATACAAAAATGCTTACCAAAGAGGGGAAATGTATCACGCTCAGCACCCTCCTCATGCCCTGTGGTGCAACAGATGTCCCTTTCTCCAAAAATGTACTCAATGGGACCGTAACGTTGCAACCACACACAAGATGACCTGCTGAGAGGAAAAATCAAGTTAGTACATTTCAAACATGAAAAAGGTCATTTTATACTCAACATGAAAAACCAAAATTCCAAAAGTATAAAACATACAAATATGCTTACCAAAGAGAGGAAATGTATCACGCTCAGCACCCTCCTCATGCCCTGTGGTGCAACAGATGTCCCTTTCTCCAAAAATGTACTCAATGGGACCGTAACGTTGCAACCACACACAAGATGACCTGCTGAGAGGAACAATCAAGTTAGTACATTTCAAACATGAAAAGGGTCATTTTATACTCAACATGAAAAACCAAAATTCCAAAAGTATAAAACATACAAAAATGCTTACCAAAGAGAGGAAATGTATCACGCTCAGCACCCTCCTCATGCCCTGTGGTGCAACAGATGTCCCTTTCTCCAAAACTGTACTCAATGGGTCCGTAACGTTGCAACCACACACAAGATGACCTGCTGAGAGGAAAAATGAAGTTAGTACATTTCAAACATGAAAAAGGTCATTTTATACTCAACATGAAAAACCAAAATTCCAAAAGTATAAAACATACAAATATGCTTACCAAAGAGAGGAAATGTATCACGCTCAGCACCCTCCTCATGCCCTGTGGTGCAACAGATGTCCCTTTCTCCAAAAATGTACTCAATGGGACCGTAACGTTGCAACCACACACAAGATGACCTGCTGAGAGGAAAAATCAAGTTAGTACATTTCAAACATGAAAAAGGTCATTTTATACTCAACATGAAAAACCAAAATTCCAAAAGTATAAAACATACAAAAATGCTTACCAAAGAGAGGAAATGTATCACGCTCAGCACCCTCCTCATGCCCTGTGGTGCAACAGATGTCCCTTTCTCCAAAACTGTACTCAATGGGACCGTAACGTTGCAACCACACACAAGATGACCTGCTGAGAGGAAAAATCAAGTTAGTACATTTCAAACATGAAAAAGGTCATTTTATACTCAACATGAAAAACCAAAATTCCAAAAGTATAAAACATACAAAAATGCTTACCAAAGAGAGGAAATGTATCACGCTCAGCACCCTCCTCATGCCCTGTGGTGCAACAGATGTCCCTTTCTCCAAAAATGTACTCAATGGGACCGTAACGTTGCAACCACACACAAGATGACCTGCTGAGAGGAACAATCAAGTTAGTACATTTCAAACATGAAAAAGGTCATTTTATACTCAACATGAAAAACCAAAATTCCAAAAGTATAAAACATACAAATATGCTTACCAAAGAGAGGAAATGTATCACGCTCAGCACCCTCCTCATGCCCTGTGGTGCAACAGATGTCCCTTTCTCCAAAAATGTACTCAATGGGACCGTAACGTTGCAACCACACACAAGATGACCTGCTGAGAGGAACAATCAAGTTAGTACATTTCAAACATGAAAAAGGTAATTTTATACTCAACATGAAAAACCAAAATTCCAAAAGTATAAAACATAAAAAATGCTTACCAAAGAGAGGAAATGTATCACGCTCAGCACCCTCCTCATGCCCTGTGGTGCAACAGATGTCCCTTTCTCCAAAAATGTACTCAATGGGACCGTAACGTTGCAACCACACACAAGATGACCTGCTGAGAGGAACAATCAAGTTAGTACATTTCAAACATGAAAAAGGTCATTTTATACTCAACATGAAAAACCAAAATTCCAAAAGTATAAAACATAAAAAAATGCTTACCAAAGAGAGGAAATCTATCACGCTCAGCACCCTCCTCACGCCCTGTGGTGCAACAGATGTCCCTTTCTCCAAAAATGTACTCAATGGGACCGTAACGTTGCAACCACACACAAGATGACCTGCTGAGAGGAACAATCAAGTTAGTACATTTCAAACATGAAAAAGGTCATTTTATACTCAACATGAAAAACCAAAATTCCAAAAGTATAAAACATACAAATATGCTTACCAAAGAGAGGAAATGTATCACGCTCAGCACCCTCCTCATGCCCTGTGGTGCAACAGATGTCCCTTTCTCCAAAAATGTACTCAATGGGACCGTAACGTTGCAACCACAACAAGATGACCTGCTGAGAGGAAAAATTAAGTTAGTACATTTCAAACATGAAAAAGGTCATTTTATACTCAACATGAAAAACCAAAATTCCAAAAGTATAAAACATACAAATATGCTTACCAAAGAGAGGAAATGTATCACGCTCAGCACCCTCCTCATGCCCTGTGGTGCAACAGATGTCCCTTTCTCCAAAAATGTACTCAATGGGTCCGTAACGTTGCAACCACACACAAGATGACCTGCTGAGAGGAAAAATCAAGTTAGTACATTTCAAACATGAAAAAGGTCATTTTATACTCAACATGAAAAACCAAAATTCCAAAAGTATAAAACATACTAATATGCTTACCAAAGAGAGGAAATGTATCACGCTCAGCACCCTCCTCATGCCCTGTGGTGCAACAGATGTCCCTTTCTCCAAAAATGTACTCAATGGGACCGTAACGTTGCAACCACACACAAGATGACCTGCTGAGAGGAACAATCAAGTTAGTACATTTCAAACATGAAAAAGGTCATTTTATACTCAACATGAAAAACCAAAATTGCAAAAGTATAAAACATACAAATATGCTTACCAAAGAGAGGAAATCTATCACGCTCAGCACCCTCCTCACGCCCTGTGGTGCAACAGATGTCCCTTTCTCCAAAAATGTACTCAATGGGACCGTAACGTTGCAACCACACACAAGATGACCTGCTGAGAGGAACAATCAAGTTAGTACATTTCAAACATGAAAAAGGTCATTTTATACTCAACATGAAAAACCAAAATTCCAAAAGTATAAAACATACAAATATGCTTACCAAAGAGAGGAAATGTATCACGCTCAGCACCCTCCTCATGCCCTGTGGTGCAACAGATGTCCCTTTCTCCAAAAATGTACTCAATGGGACCGTAACGTTGCAACCACACACAAGATGACCTGCTGAGAGGAAAAATCGAGTTAGTACATTTCAAACATGTAAAAGGTCAATTTATACTCAACATGAAAAACCAAAATTCCAAAAGTATAAAACATACAAAAATGCTTACCAAAGAGAGGAAATCTATCACGCTCAGCACCCTCCTCACGCCCTGTGGTGCAACAGATGTCCCTTTCTCCAAAAATGTACTCAATGGGACTGTAACGTTGCAACCACACACAAGATGACCTGCTGAGAGGAACAATCAAGTTAGTCCATTTCAAACATGAAAAAGGTCATTTTATACTCAACATGAAAAACCAAAATTCCAAAAGTATAAAACATACAAATATGCTTACCAAAGAGAGGAAATCTATCACGCTCAGCACCCTCCTCATGCCCTGTGGTGCAACAGATGTCCCTTTCTCCAAAAATGTACTCAATGGGACCGTAACGTTGCAACCACACACAAGATGACCTGCTGAGAGGAAAAATCAAGTTAGTACATTTCAAACATGAAAAAGGTCATTTTATACTCAACAGGAAAAACCAAAATTCCAAAAGTATAAAACATACAAATATGCTTACCAAAGAGAGGAAATGTATCACGCTCAGCACCCTCCTCATGCCCTGTGGTGCAACAGATGTCCCTTTCTCCAAAAATGTACTCAATGGGACCGTAACGTTGCAACCACACACAAGATGACCTGCTGAGAGGAAAAATCAAGTTAGTACATTTCAAACATGAAAAAGGTCATTTTATACTCAACATGAAAAACCAAAATTCCAAAAGTATAAAACATACAAATATGCTTACCAAAGAGAGGAAATCTATCACGCTCAGCACCCTCCTCATGCCCTGTGGTGCAACAGATGTCCCTTTCTCCAAAAATGTACTCAATGGGTCCGTAACGTTGCAACCACACACAAGATGACCTGCTGAGAGGAAAAATCAAGTTAGTACATTTCAAACATGAAAAACGTCATTTTATACTCAACATGAAAAACCAAAATTCCAAAAGTATAAAACATACAAATATGCTTACCAAAGAGAGGAAATGTATCACGCTCAGCACCCTCCTCATGCCCTGTGGTGCAACAGATGTCCCTTTCTCCAAAAATGTATTCAATGGGACCGTAACGTTGCAACCACACACAAGATGACCTGCTGAGAGGAACAATCAAGTTAGTACATTTCAAACATGAAAAAGGTCATTTTATACTCAACATGAAAAACCAAAATTCCAAAAGTATAAAACATACAAATATGCTTACCAAAGAGAGGAAATCTATCACGCTCAGCACCCTCCTCACGCCCTGTGGTGCAACAGATGTCCCTTTCTCCAAAAATGTACTCAATGGGACCGTAACGTTGCAACCACACACAAGATGACCTGCTGAGAGGAACAATCAAGTTAGTACATTTCAAACATGAAAAAGGTCATTTTATACTCAACATGAAAAACCAAAATTCCAAAAGGATAAAACATACAAATATGCTTACCAAAGAGAGGAAATGTATCACGCTCAGCACCCTCCTCATGCCCTGTGGTGCAACAGATGTCCCTTTCACCAAAAATGTACTCAATGGGACCGTAACGTTGCAACCACACACAAGATGACCTGCTGAGAGGAAAAATCAAGTTAGTACATTTCAAACATGAAAAAGGTCATTTTACACTCAACATGAAAAACCAAAATTCCAAAAGTATAAAACATACAAAAATGCTTACCAAAGAGAGGAAATCTATCACGCTCAGCACCCTCCTCACGCCCTGTGGTGCAACAGATGTCCCTTTCTCCAAAAATGTACTCAATGGGACCGTAACGTTGCAACCACACACAAGATGACCTGCTGAGAGGAACAATCAAGTTAGTCCATTTCAAACATGAAAAAGGTCATTTTATACTCAACATGAAAAACCAAAATTCCAAAAGTATAAAACATACAAATATGCTTACCAAAGAGAGGAAATCTATCACGCTCAGCACCCTCCTCATGCCCTGTGGTGCAACAGATGTCCCTATCTCCAAAAATGTACTCAATGGGACCGTAACGTTGCAACCACACACAAGATGACCTGCTGAGAGGAAAAATCAAGTTAGTACATTTCAAACATGAAAAAGGTCATTTTATACTCAACATGAAAAACCAAAATTCCAAAAGTATAAAACATACAAATATGCTTACCAAAGAGAGGAAATGTATCACGCTCAGCACCCTCCTCATGCCCTGTGGTGCAACAGATGTCCCTTTCTCCAAAAATGTACTCAATGGGACCGTAACGTTGCAACCACACACAAGATGACCTGCTGAGAGGAAAAATCAAGTTAGTACATTTCAAACATGAAAAAGGTCATTTTATACTCAACATGAAAAACCAAAATTCCAAAAGTATAAAACATACAAATATGCTTACCAAAGAGAGGAAATCTATCACGCTCAGCACCCTCCTCACGCCCTGTGGTGCAACAGATGTCCCCTTCTCCAAAAATGTACTCAATGGGACCGTAACGTTGCAACCACACACAAGATGACCTGCTGAGAGGAACAATCAAGTTAGTACATTTCAAACATGAAAAAGGTCATTTTATACTCAACATGAAAAACCAAAATTCCAAAAGTATAAAACATAAAAAAATGCTTACCAAAGAGAGGAAATCTATCACGCTCAGCACCCTCCTCATGCCCTGTGGTGCAACAGATGTCCCTTTCTCCAAAAATGTACTCAATGGGACCGTAACGTTGCAACCACACACAAGATGACCTGCTGAGATGAAAAATCAAGTTAGTACATTTCAAACATGAAAAAGGTCATTTTATACTCAACATGAAAAACCAAAATTCCAAAAGTATAAAACATACAAATATGCTTACCAAAGAGAGGAAATGTATCACGCTCAGCACCCTCCTCATGCCCTGTGGTGCAACAGATGTCCCTTTCTCCAAAAATGTACTCAATGGGACCGTAACGTTGCAACCACACACAAGATGACCTGCTGAGAGGAAAAATCAAGTTAGTACATTTCAAACATGAAAAAGGTCATTTTATACTCAACATGAAAAACCAAAATTCCAAAAGTATAAAACATACAAATATGCTTACCAAAGAGAGGAAATGTATCACGCTCAGCACCCTCCTCATGCCCTGTGGTGCAACAGATGCCCCTTTCTCCAAAAATGTACTCAATGGGACCGTAACGTTGCAACCACACACAAGATGACCTGCTGAGAGGAAAAATCAAGTTAGTACATTTCAAACATGAAAAAGGTCATTTTATACTCAACATGAAAAACCAAAATTCCAAAAGTATAAAACATACAGATATGCTTACCAAAGAGAGGAAATGTATCACGCTCAGCACCCTCCTCATGCCCTGTGGTGCAACAGATGTCCCTTTCTCCAAAAATGTACTCAATGGGACCGTAACGTTGCAACCACACACAAGATGACCTGCTGAGAGGAAAAATCAAGTTAGTACATTTCAAACATGAAAAAGGTCATTTTATACTCAACATGAAAAACCAAAATTCCAAAAGTATAAAACATACAAATATGCTTACCAAAGAGAGGAAATGTATCACGCTCAGCACCCTCCTCATGCCCTGTGGTGCAACAGATGTCCCTTTCTCCAAAAATGTACTCAATGGGACCGTAACGTTGCAACCACGCACAAGATGACCTGCTGAGAGGAAAAATCAAGTTAGTACATTTCAAACATGAAAAAGGTCATTTTATACTCAACATGAAAAACCAAAACTCCAAAAGTATAAAACATAAAAAAATGCTTACCAAAGAGAGGAAATCTATCACGCTCAGCACCCTCCTCACGCCCTGTGGTGCAACAGATGTCCCTTTCTCCAAAAATGTACTCAATGGGACCGTAACGTTGCAACCACACACAAGATGACCTGCTGAGAGGAACAATCAAGTTAGTACATTTCAAACATGAAAAAGGTCATTTTATACTCAACATGAAAAACCAAAATTCCAAAAGTATAAAACATACAAATATGCTTACCAAAGAGAGGAAATGTATCACGCTCAGCACCCTCCTCATGCCCTGTGGTGCAACAGATGTCCCTTTCTCCAAAAATGTACTCAATGGGACCGTAACGTTGCAACCACACACAAGATGACCTGCTGAGAGGAAAAATCAAGTTAGTACATTTCAAACATGAAAAAGGTCATTTTATACTCAACATGAAAAACCAAAATTCCAAAAGTATAAAACATACAAAAATGCTTACCAAAGAGAGGAAATGTATCACGCTCAGCACCCTCCTCATGCCCTGTGGTGCAACAGATGTCCCTTTCTCCAAAAATGTACTCAATGGGACCGTAACGTTGCAACCACACACAAGATGACCTGCTGAGAGGAAAAATCAAGTTAGTACATTTCAAACATGAAAAAGGTCATTTTATACTCAACATGAAAAACCAAAATTCCAAAAGTATAAAACATACAGATATGCTTACCAAAGAGAGGAAATGTATCACGCTCAGCACCCTCCTCATGCCCTGTGGTGCAACAGATGTCCCTTTCTCCAAAAATGTACTCAATGGGACCGTAACGTTGCAACCACACACAAGATGACCTGCTGAGAGGAAAAATCAAGTTAGTACATTTCAAACATGAAAAAGGTCATTTTATACTCAACATGAAAAACCAAAATTCCAAAAGTATAAAACATACAGATATGCTTACCAAAGAGAGGAAATGTATCACGCTCAGCACCCTCCTCATGCCCTGTGGTGCAACAGATGTCCCTTTCTCCAAAAATGTACTCAATGGGACCGTAACGTTGCAACCACACACAAGATGACCTGCTGAGAGGAAAAATCAAGTTAGTACATTTCAAACATGAAAAAGGTCATTTTATACTCAACATGAAAAACCAAAATTCCAAAAGTATAAAACATACAGATATGCTTACCAAAGAGAGGAAATGTATCACGCTCAGCACCCTCCTCATGCCCTGTGGTGCAACAGATGTCCCTTTCTCCAAAAATGTACTCAATGGGACCGTAACGTTGCAACCACACACAAGATGACCTGCTGAGAGGAAAAATCAAGTTAGTACATTTCAAACATGAAAAAGGTCATTTTATACTCAACATGAAAAACCAAAATTCCAAAAGTATAAAACATACAAAAATGCTTACCAAAGAGAGGAAATGTATCACGCTCAGCACCCTCCTCATGCCCTGTGGTGCAACAGATGTCCCTTTCTCCAAAAATGTACTCAATGGGACCGTAACGTTGCAACCACACACAAGATGACCTGCTGAGAGGAAAAATCAAGTTAGTACATTTCAAACATGAAAAAGGTCATTTTATACTCAACATGAAAAACCAAAATTCCAAAAGTATAAAACATACAAATATGCTTACCAAAGAGAGGAAATGTATCACGCTCAGCACCCTCCTCATGCCCTGTGGTGCAACAGATGTCCCTTTCTCCAAAAATGTACTCAATGGGACCGTAACGTTGCAACCACACACAAGATGACCTGCTGAGAGGAAAAATCAAGTTAGTACATTTCAAACATGAAAAAGGTCATTTTATACTCAACATGAAAAACCAAAATTCCAAAAGTATAAAACATACAAAAATGCTTACCAAAGAGAGGAAATGTATCACGCTCAGCACCCTCCTCATGCCCTGTGGTGCAACAGATGTCCCTTTCTCCAAAAATGTACTCAATGGGACCGGTACGTTGCAACCACACACAAGATGACCTGCTGAGAGGAAAAATCAAGTTAGTACATTTCAAACATGAAAAAGGTCATTTTATACTCAACATGAAAAACCAAAATTCCAAAAGTATAAAACATACAGATATGCTTACCAAAGAGAGGAAATGTATCACGCTCAGCACCCTCCTCATGCCCTGTGGTGCAACAGATGTCCCTTTCTCCAAAAATGTACTCAATGGGACCGTAACGTTGCAACCACACACAAGATGACCTGCTGAGAGGAAAAATCAAGTTAGTACATTTCAAACATGAAAAAGGTCATTTTATACTCAACATGAAAAACCAAAATTCCAAAAGTATAAAACATACAAATATGCTTACCAAAGAGAGGAAATGTATCACGCTCAGCACCCTCCTCATGCCCTGTGGTGCAACAGATGTCCCTTTCCCCAAAAATGTACTCAATGGGACCGTAACGTTGCAACCACGCACAAGATGACCTGCTGAGAGGAAAAATCAAGTTAGTACATTTCAAACATGAAAAAGGTCATTTTATACTCAACATGAAAAACCAAAACTCCAAAAGTATAAAACATAAAAAAATGCTTACCAAAGAGAGGAAATCTATCACGCTCAGCACCCTCCTCACGCCCTGTGGTGCAACAGATGTCCCTTTCTCCAAAAATGTACTCAATGGGACCGTAACGTTGCAACCACACACAAGATGACCTGCTGAGAGGAACAATCAAGTTAGTACATTTCAAACATGAAAAAGGTCATTTTATACTCAACATGAAAAACCAAAATTCCAAAACTATAAAACATACAAATATGCTTACCAAAGAGAGGAAATGTATCATGCTCAGCACCCTCCTCATGCCCTGTGGTGCAACAGATGTCCCTTTCTCCAAAAATGTACTCAATGGGACCGTAATGTTGCAACCACGCACAAGATGACCTGCTGAGAGGAACAATCAAGTTAGTACATTTCAAATATGAAAAAGGTCATTTTATACTCAACATGAAAAACCAAAATTCCAAAAGTATAAAACATAAAAAAATGCTTACCAAAGAGAAAAAATCTATCACGCTCAGCACCCTCCTCACGCCCTGTGGTGCAACAGATGTCCCTTTCTCCAAAAATGTACTCAATGGGACGGTAACGTTGCAACCACACACAAGATGACCTGCTGAGAGGAACAATCAAGTTAGTACATTTCAAACATGAAAAAGGTCATTTTATACTCAACATGAAAAACCAAAATTCCAAAAGTATAAAACATACAAATATGCTTACCAAAGAGACGAAATGTATCACGCTCAGCACCCTCCGCATGCCCTGTGGTGCAACAGATGTCCCTTTCTCCAAAAATGTACTCAATGGGACCGTAACGTTGCAACCACACACAAGATGACCCGCTGAGAGGAAAAATCAAGTTAGTACATTTCAAACATGAAAAAGGTCATTTTATACTCAACATGAAAAACCAAAATTACAAAAGTATAAAACATACAAAAATGCTTACCAAAGAGAGGAAATGTATCACGCTCAGCACCCTCCTCATGCCCTGTGGTGCAACAGATGTCCCTTTCTCCAAAAATGCACTCAATGGGACCGTAACGTTGCATCCACACACAAGATGACCTGCTGAGAGGAAAAATCAAGTTAGTACATTTCAAACATGAAAAAGGTCATTTTATACTCAACATGAAAAACCAAAATTCCAAAAGTATAAAACATAAAAAAATGCTTACCAAAGAGAGGAAATCTATCACGCTCAGCACCCTCCTCACGCCTTGTGGTGCAACAGATGTCCCTTTCTCCAAAAATGTACTCAATGGGACCGTAACGTTCAACCACACACAAGATGACCTGCTGAGAGGAAAAATCAAGTTAGTACATTTCAAACATGAAAAAGGTCATTTTATACTCAACATGAAAAACCAAAATTCCAAAAGTATAAAACATACAAATATGCTTACCAAAGAGAGGAAATGTATCACGCTCAGCACCCTCCTCATGCCCTGTGGTGCAACAGATGTCCCTTTCCCCAAAAATGTACTCAATGGGACCGTAACGTTGCAACCACACACAAGATGACCTGCTGAGAGGAAAAATCAAGTTAGTACATTTCAAACATGAAAAAGGTCATTTTATACTCAACATGAAAAACCAAAATTCCAAAAGTATAAAACATAAAAAAATGCTTACCAAAGAGAGGAAATCTATCACGCTCAGCACCCTCCTCATGCCCTGTGGTGCAACAGATGTCCCTTTCTCCAAAAATGTACTCAATGGGACCGTAACGTTGCAACCACACACAAGATGACCTGCTGAGAGGAAAAATCAAGTTAGTACATTTCAAACATGAAAAAGGTCATTTTATACTCAACATGAAAAACCAAAATTCCAAAAGTATAAAACATACAAATATGGTTACCAAAGAGAGGAAATCTATCACGCTCAGCACCCTCCTCACGCCCTGTGGTGCAACAGATGTCCCTTTCTCCAAAAATGTACTCAATGGGAGCGTAACGTTGCAACCACACACAAGATGACCTGCTGAGAGGAAAAATCAAGTTAGTACATTTCAAACATGAAAAAGGTCATTTTATACTCAACATGAAAAACCAAAATCCCAAAAGTATAAAACATACAAATATGCTTACCAAAGAGAGGAAATGTATCACGCTCAGCACCCTCCTCATGCCCTGTGGTGCAACAGATGTCCCTTTCTCCAAAAATGTACTCAATGGGACCGTAACGTTGCAACCACACACAAGATGACCTGCTGAGAGGAAAAATCAAGTTAGTACATTTCAAACATGAAAAAGGTCATTTTATACTCAACATGAAAAACCAAAATTCCAAAAGTATAAAACATACAAATATGCTTACCAAAGAGAGGAAATCTATCACGCTCAGCACCCACCTCATGCCCTGTGGTGCAACAGATGTCCCTTTCTCCAAAAATGTACTCAATGGGACCGTAACTTTGCAACCACACACAAGATGACCTGCTGAGAGGAAAAATCAAGTTAGTACATTTCAAACATGAAAAAGGTCATTTTATACTTAACATGAAAAACCAAAATTCCAAAAGTATAAAACATACAAATATGCTTACCAAAGAGAGGAAATGTATCACGCTCAGCACCCTCCTCATGCCCTGTGGTGCAACAGATGTCCCTTTCTCCAAAAATGTACTCAATGGGACCGTAACGTTGCAACCACACACAAGATGACCTGCTGAGAGGAACAATCAAGTTAGTACATTTCAAACATGAAAAAGGTCATTTTATACTCAACATGAAAAACCAAAATTCCAAAAGTATAAAACATACAAAAATGCTTACCAAAGAGAGGAAATCTATCACGCTCAGCACCCTCCTCCCGCCCTGTGGTGCAACAGATGTCCCTTTCTCCAAAACTGTACTCAATGGGACCGTAACGTTGCAACCACACACTAGTTGACCTGCTGCGAGGAAAAATCAAGTTAGTACATTTCAAACATGAAAAACGTCATTTTATACTCAACATAAAAAACCAAAATTCCAAAAGTATAAAACATACAAAAATGCTTACCAAAGAGAGGAAATGTATCATGCTCAGCACCCTCCTCCCGCCCTGTGGTGCAACAGATGTCCCTTTCTCCAAAAATGTACTCAATGGTACCGTAAAGTTGCAACCAGACACAAGTTACCTGCTGCGACCAAAAATCAAGTTAGTACATTTCAAACATGAAAAAGGTCATTTTAAAAGCAACATGAAAAACCAAAATTCCAAAAGTATAAAACATAAAAAAATTATTACCAAAAAGAGAAAATGTATCCATGCTCCGCACCCTCCTCCCGACCTGTGGTGCAACAGATGTCCCTTTCTGCAAAAATGTACTCAATGGGACCGTAATGTTGCAACCACACACAAGTTGACCTGCTGCGAGCAAAAATCAAGTTAGTACATTTTAAACATGAAAAAGGTCATTTTATACTCAACATGAAAAACCAAAATTCCGAAAGTATAAAACATACAAAAATGCTTACCAAAGAGAGGAAATGTGTCGTGCTCAGCACCCTCCTCCCGCCCTGTGCTGCAACAGATGTCCCTTTCTCCAAAAATGTACTCAATGGGACAGTAACGTTGCAACCACACACAAGTTGATCTGCTGCGGGCAAAAATTAAGTTAGTACATTTCAAACATGAAACAGGTCATTTTATACTCAACATGAAAAACCAAAATTCCAAAAGTATAAAACATACAAATATGCTTACCAAAGAGAGGAAATCTATCACGCTCAGCACCCTCCTCACGCCCTGTGGTGCAACATATGTCCTTTTCTCCAAAAATGTACTCAATGGGACCGTAACGTTGCAACCACACACAAGATGACCTGCTGAGAGGAAAAATCAAGTTAGTACATTTCAAACATGAAAAAGGTCATTTTATACTCAACATGAAAAACCAAAATTCCAAAAGTATAAAACATACAAATATGCTTACCAAAGAGAGGAAATGTATCACGCTCAGCACCCTCCTCATGCCCTGTGGTGTAACAGATGTCCCTTTCTCCAAAAATGTACTCAATGGGACCGTAACGTTGCAACCACACACAAGATGACCTGCTGAGAGGAAAAATCAAGTTAGTACATTTCAAACATGAAAAAGGTCATTTTATACTCAACATGAAAAACCAAAATTCCAAAAGTATAAAACATAAAAAAATGCTTACCAAAGAGAGGAAATCTATCACGCTCAGCACCCTCCTCACGCCCTGTGGTGCAACAGATGTCCCTTTCTCCTAAAATGTACTCAATGGGACCGTAACGTTGCAACCACACACAAGATGACCTGCTGAGAGGAACAATCAAGTTAGTACATTTCAAACATGAAAAAGGTCATTTTATACTCAACATGAAAAACCAAAATTCCAAAAGTATAAAACATACAAATATGCTTACCAAAGAGAGGAAATGGATCACGCTCAGCACCCTCCTCACGCCCTGTGGTGCAACAGATGTCCCTTTCTCCAAAAATGTACTCAATGGGACTGTAACGTTGCAACCACACACAAGATGACCTGCTGAGAGGAAAAATCAAGTTAGTACATTTCAAACATGAAAAAGGTCATTTTATACTCAACATGAAAAACCAAAATTCCAAAAGTATAAAACATAAAAAAATGCTTACCAAAGAGAGGAAATCTATCACGCTCAGCACCCTCCTCACGCCCTGTGGTGCAACAGATGTCCCTTTCTCCTAAAATGTACTCAATGGGACCGTAACGTTGCAACCACACACAAGATGACCTGCTGAGAGGAACAATCAAGTTAGTACATTTCAAACATGAAAAAGGTCATTTTATACTCAACATGAAAAACCAAAATTCCAAAAGTATAAAACATACAAATATGCTTACCAAAGAGAGGAAATCTATCATGCTCAGCACCCTCCTCACGCCCTGTGGTGCAACAGATGTCCCTTTCTCCAAAAATGTACTCAATGGGACCGTAACGTTGCAACCACACACAAGATGACCTGCTGAGAGGAAAAATCAAGTTAGTACATTTCAAACATGAAAAAGGTCATTTTACACTCAACATGAAAAACCAAAATTCCAAAAGTATAAAACATACAAATATGCTTACCAAAGAGAGGAAATGTGTCGTGCTCAGCACCCTCCTCCCGCCCTGTGGTGCAACAGATGTCCCTTTCTCCAAAAATGTACTCAATGGGACCGTAACGTTGCAACCACACACAAGATGACCTGCTGAGAGGAAAAATCAAGTTAGTACATTTCAAACATGAAAAAGGTCATTTTATACTCAACATGAAAAACCAAAATTCCAAAAGTATAAAACATACAAATATGCTTACCAAAGAGAGGAAATCTATCACGCTCAGCACCCTCCTCACGCCCTGTGGTGCAACAGATGTCCCTTTCTCCAAAAATGTACTCAATGGGACCGTAACGCTGCAACCACACACAAGATGACCTGCTGAGAGGAAAAATCAAGTTAGTACATTTCAAACATGAAAAAGGTCATTTTATACTCAACATGAAAAACCAAAATTCCAAAAGTATAAAACATACAAATATGCTTACCAAAGAGAGGAAATGTATCACGCTCAGCACCCTCCTCACGCCATGTGGTGCAACAGATGTCCCTTTCTCCAAAAATGTACTCAATGGGACCGTAACGTTGCAACCACACACAAGATGACCTGCTGAGAGGAACAATCAAGTTAGTACATTTCAAACATGAAAAAGGTCATTTTATACTCAACATGAAAAACCAAAATTCCAAAAGTATAAAACATAAAAAAATGCTTACCAAAGAGAGGAAATCTATCACGCTCAGCACCCTCCTCACGCCCTGTGGTGCAACAGATGTCCCTTTCTCCTAAAATGTACTCAATGGGACCGTAACGTTGCAACCACACACAAGATGACCTGCTGAGAGGAACAATCAAGTTAGTACATTTCAAACATGAAAAAGGTCATTTTATACTCAACATGAAAAACCAAAATTACAAAAGTATAAAACATACAAATATGCTTACCAAAGAGAGGAAATCTATCATGCTCAGCACCCTCCTCACGCCCTGTGGTGCAACAGATGTCCCTTTCTCCAAAAATGTACTCAATGGGACCGTAACGTTGCAACCACACACAAGATGACCTGCTGAGAGGAAAAATCAAGTTAGTACATTTCAAACATGAAAAAGGTCATTTTACACTCAACATGAAAAACCAAAATTCCAAAAGTATAAAACATACAAATATGCTTACCAAAGAGAGGAAATGTGTCGTGCTCAGCACCCTCCTCCCGCCCTGTGGTGCAACAGATGTCCCTTTCTCCAAAAATGTACTCAATGGGACCGTAACGTTGCAACCACACACAAGATGACCTGCTGAGAGGAAAAATCAAGTTAGTACATTTCAAACATGAAAAAGGTCATTTTACACTCAACATGAAAAACCAAAATTCCAATAGTATAAAACATACAAATATGCTTACCAAAGAGAGGAAATGTGTCGTGCTCAGCACCCTCCTCCCGCCCTGTGGTGCAACAGATGTCCCTTTCTCCAAAAATGTACTCAATGGGACCGTAACGTTGCAACCACACACAAGATGACCTGCTGAGAGGAAAAATCAAGTTAGTACATTTCAAACATGAAAAAGGTCATTTTATACTCAACATGAAAAACCAAAATTCCAAAAGTATAAAACATACAAATATGCTTACCAAAGAGAGGAAATCTATCACGCTCAGCACCCTCCTCACGCCCTGTGGTGCAACAGATGTCCCTTTCTCCAAAAATGTACTCAATGGGACCGTAACGCTGCAACCACACACAAGATGACCTGCTGAGAGGAAAAATCAAGTTAGTACATTTCAAACATGAAAAAGGTCATTTTATACTCAACATGAAAAACCAAAATTCCAAAAGTATAAAACATACAAATATGCTTACCAAAGAGAGGAAATGTATCACGCTCAGCACCCTCCTCACGCCCTGTGGTGCAACAGATGTCCTTTTCTCCAAAAATGTACTCAATGGGACCGTAACGTTGCAACCACACACAAGATGACCTGCTGAGAGGAAAAATCAAGTTAGTACATTTCAAACATGAAAAAGGTCATTTTATACTCAACATGAAAAACCAAAATTCCAAAAGTATAAAACATACAAATATGCTTACCAAAGAGAGGAAATGTATCACGCTCAGCACCCTCCTCACGCCCTGTGGTGCAACAGATGTCCTTTTCTCCAAAAATGTACTCAATGGGACCGTAACGCTGCAACCACACACAAGATGACCTGCTGAGAGGAAAAATCAAGTTAGTACATTTCAAACATGAAAAAGGTCATTTTATACTCAACATGAAAAACCAAAATTCCAAAAGTATAAAACATAAAAAAATGCTTACCAAAGAGAGGAAATCTATCACGCTCAGCACCCTCCTCACGCCCTGTGGTGCAACAGATGTCCCTTTCTCCTAAAATGTACTCAATGGGACCGTAACGTTGCAACCACACACAAGATGACCTGCTGAGAGGAAAAATCAAGTTAGTACATTTCAAACATGAAAAAGGTCATTTTATACTCAACATGAAAAACCAAAATTCCAAAAGTATAAAACATAAAAAAATGCTTACCAAAGAGAGGAAATCTATCACGCTCAGCACCCTCCTCACGCCCTGTGGTGCAACAGATGTCCCTTTCTCCTAAAATGTACTCAATGGGACCGTAACGTTGCAACCACACACAAGATGACCTGCTGAGAGGAAAAATCAAGTTAGTACATTTCAAACATGAAAAAGGTCATTTTATACTCAACATGAAAAACCAAAATTCCAAAAGTATAAAACATACAAAAATGCTTACCAAAGAGAGGAAATCTATCACGCTCAGCACCCTCCTCACGCCCTGTGGTGCAACAGATGTCCCTTTCTCCAAAAATGTACTCAATGGGACCGTAACGTTGCAACCACACACAAGATGACCTGCTGAGAGGAAAAATCAAGTTAGTACATTTCAAACATGAAAAAGGTCATTTTATACTCAACATGAAAAACCAAAATTCCAAAAGTATAAAACTTACAAATATGCTTACCAAAGAGTGGAAATGTATCACGCTCAGCACCCTCCTCATGCCCTGTGGTGTAACAGATGTCCCTTTCTCCAAAAATGTACTCAATGGGACCGTAACTTTGCAACCACACACAAGATGACCTGCTGAGAGGAACAAACAAGTTAGTAAATTTCAAACATGAAAAAGGTCATTTTATACTCAACATGAAAAACCAAAATTCCAAAAGTATAAAACATACAAATATGCTTACCAAAGAGAGGAAATCTATCACGCTCAGCACCCTCCTCACGCCCTGTGGTGCAACAGATGTCCTTTTCTCCAAAAATGTAGTCAATGGGACCGTAACGTTGCAACCACACACAAGATGACCTGCTGAGAGGAAAAATCAAGTTAGTACATTTCAAACATGAAAAAGGTCATTTTATACTCAACATGAAAAACCAAAATTCCAAAAGTATAAAACATACAAATATGCTTACCAAAGAGAGGAAATGTATCACGCTCAGCACCCTCCTCATGCCCTGTGGTGCAACAGATGTCCCTTTCTCCAAAAATGTACTCAATGGGACCGTAACGTTGCAACCACACACAAGATGACCTGCTGAGAGGAAAAATCAAGTTAGTACATTTCAAACATGAAAAAGGTCATTTTATACTCAACATGAAAAACCAAAATTCCAAAAGTATAAAACATAAAAAAATGCTTACCAAAGAGAGGAAATCTATCACGCTCAGCACCCTCCTCATGCCCTGTGGTGCAACAGATGTCCCTTTCTCCTAAAATGTACTCAATGGGACCGTAACGTTGCAACCACACACAAGATGACCTGCTGAGAGGAAAAATCAAGTTAGTACATTTCAAACATGAAAAAGGTCATTTTATACTCAACATGAAAAACCAAAATTCCAAAAGTATAAAACATACAAATATGCTTACCAAAGAGAGGAAATGTATCACGCTCAGCACCCTCCTCACGCCCTGTGGTGCAACAGATGTCCCTTTCTCCTAAAATGTACTCAATGGGACCGTAACTTTGCAACCACACACAAGATGACCTGCTGAGAGGAACAAACAAGTTAGTAAATTTCAAACATGAAAAAGGTCATTTTATACTCAACATGAAAAACCAAAATTCCAAAAGTATAAAACATACAAATATGCTTACCAAAGAGAGGAAATCTATCACGCTCAGCACCCTCCTCACGCCCTGTGGTGCAACAGATGTCCTTTTCTCCAAAAATGTAGTCAATGGGACCGTAACGTTGCAACCACACACAAGATGACCTGCTGAGAGGAAAAATCAAGTTAGTACATTTCAAACATGAAAAAGGTCATTTTATACTCAACATGAAAAACCAAAATTCCAAAAGTATAAAACATACAAATATGCTTACCAAAGAGAGGAAATGTATCACGCTCAGCACCCTCCTCACGCCCTGTGGTGCAACAGATGTCCCTTTCTCCTAAAATGTACTCAATGGGACCGTAACTTTGCAACCACACACAAGATGACCTGCTGAGAGGAACAAACAAGTTAGTAAATTTCAAACATGAAAAAGGTCATTTTATACTCAACATGAAAAACCAAAATTCCAAAAGTATAAAACATACAAATATGCTTACCAAAGAGAGGAAATCTATCACGCTCAGCACCCTCCTCACGCCCTGTGGTGCAACAGATGTCCTTTTCTCCAAAAATGTAGTCAATGGGACCGTAACGTTGCAACCACACACAAGATGACCTGCTGAGAGGAAAAATCAAGTTAGTACATTTCAAACATGAAAAAGGTCATTTTATACTCAACATGAAAAACCAAAATTCCAAAAGTATAAAACATAAAAAAATGCTTACCAAAGAGAGGAAATCTATCACGCTCAGCACCCTCCTCATGCCCTGTGGTGCAACAGATGTCCCTTTCTCCTAAAATGTACTCAATGGGACCGTAACTTTGCAACCACACACAAGATGACCTGCTGAGAGGAACAAACAAGTTAGTAAATTTCAAACATGAAAAAGGTCATTTTATACTCAACATGAAAAACCAAAATTCCAAAAGTATAAAACATACAAATATGCTTACCAAAGAGAGGAAATCTATCACGCTCAGCACCCTCCTCACGCCCTGTGGTGCAACAGATGTCCTTTTCTCCAAAAATGTAGTCAATGGGACCGTAACGTTGCAACCACACACAAGATGACCTGCTGAGAGGAAAAATCAAGTTAGTACATTTCAAACATGAAAAAGGTCATTTTATACTCAACATGAAAAACCAAAATTCCAAAAGTATAAAACATACAAATATGCTTACCAAAGAGAGGAAATGTATCACGCTCAGCACCCTCCTCATGCCCTGTGGTGCAACAGATGTCCCTTTCTCCAAAAATGTACTCAATGGGACCGTAACGTTGCAACCACACACAAGATGACCTGCTGAGAGGAAAAATCAAGTTAGTACATTTCAAACATGAAAAAGGTCATTTTATACTCAACATGAAAAACCAAAATTCCAAAAGTATAAAACATAAAAAAATGCTTACCAAAGAGAGGAAATCTATCACGCTCAGCACCCTCCTCATGCCCTGTGGTGCAACAGATGTCCCTTTTTCCTAAAATGTACTCAATGGGACCGTAACGTTGCAACCACACACAAGATGACCTGCTGAGAGGAAAAATCAAGTTAGTACATTTCAAACATGAAAAAGGTCATTTTATACTCAACATGAAAAACCAAAATTCCAAAAGTATAAAACATACAAATATGCTTACCAAAGAGAGGAAATGTATCACGCTCAGCACCCTCCTCACGCCCTGTGGTGCAACAGATGTCCCTTTCTCCAAAAATGTACTCAATGGGACCGTAACGTTGCAACCACACACAAGATGACCTGCTGAGAGGAAAAATCAAGTTAGTACATTTCAAACATGAAAAAGGTCATTTTATACTCAACATGAAAAACCAAAATTCCAAAAGTATAAAACATAAAAAAATGCTTACCAAAGAGAGGAAATCTATCACGCTCAGCACCCTCCTCACGCCCTGTGGTGCAACAGATGTCCCTTTCTCCTAAAATGTACTCAATGGGACCGTAACGTTGCAACCACACACAAGATGACCTGCTGAGAGGAACAATCAAGTTAGTACATTTCAAACATGGAAAAGGTCATTTTATACTCAACATGAAAAACCAAAATTCCAAAAGTATAAAACATACAAATATGCTTACCAAAGAGAGGAAATGTATCACGCTCAGCACCCTCCTCATGCCCTGTGGTGCAACAGATGTCCCTTTCTCCAAAAATGTACTCAATGGGACCGTAACGTTGCAACCACACACAAGATGACCTGCTGAGAGGAAAAATCAAGTTAGTACATTTCAAACATGAAAAACGTCATTTTATACTCAACATGAAATACCAAAATTCCAAAAGTATGAAACATACAAAAATGATTTCCAAAGAGAGGAAATGTGTCGTGCTCAGCACCCTCCCCCCGCCCTGTGGTGCAACAGATGTCCCTTTCTCCAAAAATGTACTCAATGGGACCGTAACGTTGCAACCACACACAAGTTGACCTGCTGTGAGCAAAAATCAAGTTAGTACATTTCAAACATGAAAAACGTCATTTTATACTCAACATGAAAAACCAAAATTCCAAGAGTATGAAACATACAAAAATGCTTACCAGAGAGGGGAAATGTGTCGTGTTCAGCACCCTCCTCCCGCCCTGTGGTGCAACAGATGTCCCTTTCTCCAAAAATAAACTCAATGGGACCGTAACGTTGCAACCACACACAAGTTGACCTGCTGCGAGCAAAAATCAAGTTAGTACATTTCAAACATGAAAAACGTCATTTTATACTCAACATGAAAAACCAAAATTCCAAAAGTATAAAACATACAAAAATGTTTACCAAAGAGAGGAAATGTGTCGTGCTCAGCACCCTCCTCCCGCCCTGTGGTGCAACAGATGTCCCTTTCTCCAAAACTGTACTCAATGGGACCGTAACGTTGCAACCACACAGTAGTTGACCTGCTGTGAGAAAAAATCAAGTTAGTACATTTCAAACATGGAAAACGTCATTTTATACTCAACATGAAATACCAAAATTCCAAAAGTATAAAACATAGAAAAATGCTTACCAAAGAGAGGAAATGTGTCGTGCTCAGCACCCTCCTCCCGCCCTGTGGTGCAACAGATGTCCCTTTCTCCAAAACTGTACTCAATGGGACCGTAACGTTGCAACCACTCACTAGTTGACCTGCTGTGAGAAAAAATCGAGTTAGTATATTTCAAACATGAAAAACGTCATTTTATACTCAACATGAAAAACCAAAATTCCAAAAGTATAAAACATACAAAAATGCTTACCAAAGAGAGGAAATGTGTCGTGCTCAGCACCCTCCTCCCGCCCTGTGATGCAACAGATGTCCCTTTCTCCAAAAATGTACTCAATGGGACCGTAACGTTGCAACCACACACAAGTTGACCTGCTGCGAGGAAAAATCAAGTTAGTACATTTCAAACATGAAAAACGTCATTTTACACTCAACATGAAAAACCAAAATTCCAAAAGTATAAAACATACAAAAATGCTTACCAAAGAGAGGAAATGTGTCGTGCTCAGCACCCTCCTCCCGCCCTGTGGTGCAACAGATGTCCCTTTCTCCAAAACTGTACTCAATGGGACCGTAACGTTGCAACAACACACTAGTTGACCTGCTGCGAGGAAAAATCAAGTTAGTACATTTCAAACATGAAAAACGTCATTTTATACTCAACATGAAAAACCAAAATTACAAAAGTATAAAACATACAAAAATGCTTACCAAAGAGAGGAAATGTGTCGTGCTCAGCACCCTCCTCCCGCCCTGTGGTGCAACAGATGTCCCTTTCTCCAAAAATGTACTCAATGGGACAGTAACGTTGCAACCACACACAAGTTGACCTGCTGCGAGGAAAAATCAAGTTAGTACATTTCAAACATGAAAAACGTCATTTTATACTCAACATGAAAAACCAAAATTCCAAAAGTATGAAACATACAAAAATGCTTACCAAAGAGAGGAAATGTGTCGTGCTCAGCACCCTCCTCCCGCCCTGTGGTGCAACAGATGTCCCTTTCTCCAAAAATGTACTCAATGGGACCGTAACGTTGCAACCACACACAAGTTGACCTGCTGCGAGCAAAAATCAAGTTAGTACATTTCAAACATGAAAAACGTCATTTTATACTCAACATGAAAAACCAAAATTCCAAAAGTATAAAACATACAAAAATGCTTACCAAAGAGAGGAAATGTGTCGTGCTCAGCACCCTCCTCCCGCCCTGTGGTGCAACAGATGTCCATTTCTCCAAAACTGTACTTAATGGGACCGTAACGTTGCAACCACACACTAGTTGACCTGCTGCGTGGAAAAATCAAGTTAGTACATTTCAAACATGAAAAACGTCATTTTATACTCAACATGAAAAACCAAAATTCCAAAAGTATAAAACATACAAAAATGCTTACCAAAGAGAGGAAATGTGTCGTGCTCAGCACCCTCCTCCCGCCCTGTGGTGCAACAGATGTCCCTTTCTCCAAAAATGTTCTCAATGGGACCGTAACGTTGCAACCACACATAAGTTGACCTGCTGCGAGCAAAAATCAAGTTAGTACATTTCAAACATGAAAAACGTCATTTTATACTCAACATGAAAAACCAAAATTCCAAAAGTATAAAATATACAAAAATGCTTACCAAAGAGAGGAAATGTGTCGTGCTCAGCACCCTCCTCCCGCCCTGTGGTGCAACAGATGTCCCTTTCTCCAAAACTGTACTCAATGGGACCGTAACGTTGCAACCACACACTAGTTGACCTGCTGTGAGAAAAAATCAAGTTAGTACATTTCAAGCATGAAAAACATCATTTTATACTCAACATGAAATACCAAAATTCCAAAAGTATAAAACATAGAAAAATGTTTACCAAAGAGAGGAAATGTGTCATGCTCAGCACCCTCCTCCCGCCCTGTGGTGCAACAGATGTCCCTTTCTCCAAAACTGTACTCAATGGGACCGTAACGTTATAACCACACACTAGTTGACCTGCTGTGAGAAAAAATCAAGTTAGTACATTTCAAACATGAAAAACGTCATTTTATACTCAACATGAAAAACCAAAATTCCAAAAGTATAAAACATACAAAAATGCTTACCAAAGAGAGGAAATGTGTCGTGCTCAGCACCCTCCGCCCGCCCTGTGGTGCAACAGATGTCCCTTTCTCCAAAACTGTACTCAATGGGACCGTAACGTTGCAACCACACACTAGTTGACCTGCTGTGAGAAAAAATCAAGTTAGTACATTTCAAACATGAAAAACGTCATTTTATACTCAACATGAAATACCAAAATTCTAAAAGTATAAAACATACAAAAATGATTACCAAAGAGAGGAAATGTGTCGTGCTCAGCACCCTCCTTCCGCTCTGTGGTGCAACAGATGTCCCTTTCTCCAAAACTGTACTCAATGGGACCGTAACGTTGCAACCACACACTAGTTGACCTGCTGCGAGGAAAAATCAAGTTAGTACATTTCAAACATGAAAAAAGTCATTTTCTACTCAACATGAAAAACCAAAATTCCAAAAGTATAAAACATACAAAAATGCTTACCAAAGAGAGGAAATGTGTCGTGCTCAGCACCCTCCTCCCGCCCTGTGGTGCAACAGATGTCCCTTTCTCTAAAACTGTACTCAATGGGACCGTAACGTTGCAACCACACACTAGTTGACCCGCTGCGAGGAAAAATCAAGTTAGTACATTTCAAACATGAAAAACGTCAATTTATACTCAACATGAAAAACCAAAATTCCAAAAGTATAAAACATACAAAAATGCTTACCAAAGAGAGGAAATGTGTCGTGCTCAGCACCCTCCTCCCGCCCTGTGGTGCAACAGATGTCCCTTTCTCCAAAACTGTACTCAATGCGACCGTAACCTTGCAACCACACACTAGTTGACCTGCTCCGAGGAAAAATCAAGTTAGTACATTTCAAACATGAAAAACGTCATTTTATACTCAACATGAAAAACCAAAATTCCAAAAGTATAAAACATACAAAAATGCTTACCAAAGAGAGGAAATGTATCATGCTCAGCACCCTCCTCCCGCCCTGTGGTGCAACAGATGTCCCTTTCTCCAAAAATGTACTCAATGGGACCGTAAAGTTGCAACCAGACACAAGTTACCTGCTGCAACCAAAAATCAAGTTAGTACATTTCAAACATGAAAAAGGTCATTTTGAATGCAACATGAAAAACCAAAATTCCAAAAGTATAAAACATAAAAAAATTATTACCAAAAAGAGAAAATGTATCCATGCTTCGCACCCTCCTCCCGACCTGTGGTGCAACAGATGTCCCTTTCTGCAAAAATGTACTCAATGGGACCGTAACGTTGCAACCACACACAAGTTGACCCGCTGCGAGCAAAAATCAAGTTAGTACATTTCAAACATGAAAAAGGTCATTTTATACTCAACATGAAAAACCAAAATTCCAAAAGTATAAAACATACAAAAATGCTTACCAAAGAGAGGAAATGTGTCGTGCTCAGCACCCTCCTCCCGCCCTGTGGTGCAACAGATGTCCCTTTCTGCAAAAATGTACTCAATGGGACCGTAATGTTGCAACCACACACAAGTTGACCTGCTGAGAGCAAAAATCAAGTTAGTACATTTTAAACATGAAAAAGGTCATTTTATACTCAACATGAAAAAACAAAATTCCAAAAGTATAAAACATTCAAAAATGCTTACCAAAGAGAGGAAATGTGTCGTGCTCAGCACCCTCCTCCCGCCCTGTGGTGCAACAGATGTCCCTTTCTCCAAAAATGTACTCAATGGGACTGTAACGTTGCAACCACACACAAGTTGACCTGCTGCGAGCAAAAATCAAGTTAGTACATTTCAAACATAAAAGAGGTCATTTTATACTCAACATGAAAAACCAAAATTCCAAAAGTATAAAACATACAAAAATGCTTACCAAAGAGAGGAAATGTGTCGTGCTCAGCACCCTCCTCCCGCCCTGTGGTGCAACAGATGTCCCTTTCTCCAAAACTGTACTCAATGGGACCTTAACGTTGCAACCACTCACTAGTTGACCTGCTGTGAGAAAAAATCAAGTTAGTACATTTCAAGCATGAAAAACGTCATATTATACTCAACATGAAATACCAAAATTCCAAAAGTATAAAACATACAAAAATGCTTACCAAAGAGAGGAAATGTGTCGTGCTCAGCACCCTCCTACTGCCCTGTGGTGCAACAGATGTCCCTTTCTCCAAAACTGTACTCAATGGGACGGTAACGTTGCAACCACACACTAGTTGACCTGCTGCGAGGAAAAATCAAGTTAGTACATTTCAAACATGAAAGAGGTCATTTTATACTCAACATGAAAAACCAAAATTCCAAAAGTATAAAACATACAAAAATGTTTACCAAAGAGAGGAAATGTGTCCTGCTCAGCACCCTCCTCCCGCCCTGTGGTGCAACAGATGTCCCTTTCTGAAAAAATGTACTCAATGGGACCGTAACGTTGCAACCACACACAAGTTGACCTGCTGCGAGCAAAAATCAAGTTAGTACATTTCAAACATGAAAAACGTCATTTTTTACTCAACACGGAAAACCAAAATTCCAAAAGTATAAAACATACAAAAATGCTTACCAGAGAGAGGAAATGTGTCGTGCTCAGCACCCTCCTCCCGCCCTGTGATGCAACAGATGTCCCTTTCTCCAAAACTGTACTCAATGGGACCGTAACGTTGCAACCACACACAAGTTGACCTGCTGCGAGGAAAAATCAAGTTAGTACATTTCAAACATGAAAAACGTCATTTTATACTCAACATGAAAAACCAAAATTACAAAAGTATGAAACATACAAAAATGCTTACCAAAGAGAGGAAATGTGTCGTGCTCAGCACCCTCCTCCCGCCCTGTGGTGCAACAGATGTCCCTTTCTCCAAAAATGTACTCAATGGGACCGTAACGTTGCAACCACACACAAGTTGACCTGCTGCGAGCTAAAATCAAGTTAGTACATTTCAAACATGAAAAACGTCATTTTATACTCAACATGAAAAACCAAAATTCCAAAAGTATGAAACATACAAAAATGCTTACCAAAGAGAGGAAATGTGTCGTGCTCAGCACCCTCCTCCCGCCCTGTGGTGCAACAGATGTCCCTTTCTCCAAAAATGTACTCAATGGGACCGTAACATTGCAACCACACACTAGTTTGCCTGCTGTGAGAAAAAATCAAGTTAGTACATTTCAAGCATGAAAAACGTCATTTTATACTCAACATGAAATACCAAAATTCTAAAAGTATAAAACATAGAAAAATGCTCACCAAAGAGAGGAAATGTGTCGTGCTCAGCACCCTCCTCCCGCCCTGTGGTGCAACAGATGTCCCTTTCTCCAAAACTGTACTCAATGGGACCGTAACGTTGCAACCACACACTAGTTGACCTGCTGTGAGAAAAAATCAAGTTAGTACATTTCAAACATGAAAAACGTCATTTTATACTCAACATGAAAAACCAAAATTCCAAAAGTATAAAACATACAAAAATGCTTTCCAAAGAGAGGAAATGTGTCGTGCTCAGCACCCTCCTCCCGCCCTGTGGTGCAACAGATGTCCCTTTCTCCAAAACTGTACTCATTGGGACCGTAACGTTGCAACCACACACTAGTTGACCTGCTGTGAGAAAAAATCAAGTTAGTACATTTCAAACATGAAAAACGTCATTTTATACTCAACATGAAAAACCAAAATTCCAAAAGTATAAAACATACAAAAATGCTTACTAAAGAGAGGAAATGTGTCGTGCTCAGCACCCTCCTCCCGCCCTGTGGTGCAACAGATGTCCCTTTCTCCAAAACTGTACTCATTGGGACCGTAACGTTGCAACCACACACTAGTTGACCTGCTGTGAGAAAAAATCAAGTTAGTACATTTCAAACATGAAAAACGTCATTTTATACTCAACATGAAATACCAAAATTCCAAAAGTATAAAACATACAAAAATGATTACCAAAGAGAGGAAATGTGTCGTGCTCAGCACCCTCCGCCCGCTCTGTGGTGCAACAGATGTCCCTTTCACCAAAACTGTACTCAATGGGACCGTAACGTTGCAACCACACACTAGTTGACCTGCTGCGAGGAAAAATCAAGTTAGTACATTTCAAACATGAAAAACGTCATTTTATACTCAACATGAAAAACCAAAATTCCAAAAGTATAAAACATACAAAAATGCTTACCAAAGAGAGGAAATGTGTCGTGCTCAGCACCCTCCTCCTGCCCTGAGGTGCAACAGATGTCCCTTTCTCTAAAACTGTACTCAATGGGACCGTAACGTTGCAACCACACACTAGTTGACCCGCTGCAAGGAAAAATCAAGTTAGTACATTTCAAACATGAAAAACGTCATTTTATACTCAACATGAAAAACCAAAATTCCAAAAGTATAAAACATACAAAAATGCTTACCAAAGAGAGGAAATGTGTCGTGCTCAGCACCCTCCTCCCGCCCTGTGGTGCAACAGATGTCCCTTTCTCCAAAACTGTACTCAATGGGACCGTAACGTTGCAACCACAGACTAGTTGACCTGCTGCGAGGAAAAATCAAGTTAGTACATTTCAAACATGAAAAACGTCATTTTATTCTCAACATAAAAAACCAAAATTCCAAAAGTATAAAACATACAAAAATGCTTACCAAAGAGAGGAAATGTATCATGCTCTGCACCCTCCTCCCGCCCTGTGGTGCAACAGATGTCCCTTTCTCCAAAAATGTACTCAATGGGACCGTAAAGTTGCAACCAGACACAAGTTACCTGCTGCGACCAAAAATCAAGTTAGTACATTTCAAACATGAAAAAGGTCATTTTAAATGCAACATGAAAAACCAAAATTCCAAAAGTATAAAACATAACAAAAATTATTACCAAAAAGGGAAAATGTATCCATACTCCGCACCCTCCTCCCGACCTGTAGTGCAACAGATGTCCCTTTCAGCAAAAATGTACTCAATGGGACCGTAATGTTGCAACCACACAGAAGTTGACCTGCTGCGAGCAAAAATCAAGTTAGTACATTTTAAACATGAAAAAGGTCATTTTATACTCAACATGAAAAACCAAAATTCCAAAAGTATAAAACATACAAAAATGCTTACCAAAGAGAGGAAATGTGTCGTGCTCAGCACCCTCCTCCCGCCCTGTGCTGCAACAGATGTCCCTTTCTCCAAAAATGTACTCAATGGGACAGTAACGTTGCAACCACACACAAGTTGATCTGCTGCGAGCAAAAATTAAGTTAGTACATTTCAAACATGAAAGAGGTCATTTTATACTCAACATGAAAAACCAAAATTCCAAAAGTATAAAACATACAAAAATGCTTACCAAAGAGAGGAAATGTGTCGTGCTCAGCACCCTCCTCCCGCCCTGTGGTGCAACAGATGTCCCTTTCTCCAAAACTGTACTCAATGGGACCATAACGTTGCAACCACGCACAAGTTGACCTCCTGCGGACAAAAATCAAGTTAGTACATTTCAAACATGAAAGAGGTCATTTTATACTCAACATGAAAAACCAAATTTCCAAAAGTGTAAAACATACAAAAATGCTTACCAAAGAGAGGAAATGTGTCGTGCTCAGCACCCTCCTCCCGCCCTGTGGTGCAACAGATGTCCCTTTCTCCAAAACTGTACTCAATGGGACCGTAACGTTGCAACCACTCACTAGTTGACCTGCTGTGAGAAAAAATCAAAATAGTACATTTCAAGCATGAAAAACGTCATTTTATACTCAACATGAAATACCAAAATTCCAAAAGTATAAAACATACAAAAATGCATACCAAAGAGAGGAAATGTGCCGTGCTCAGCACCCTCTTCCCGCCCTGTGGTGCAACAGATGTCCCTTTCTCCAAAACTATACTCAATGGGGCCGTAACGTTGCAACCACACACTAGTTGACCTGCTGCGAGGAAAAATCATGTTAGTACATTTCAAACATGAAAAACGTCATTTTCTACTCAACATGAAAAACCAAAATTCCAAAAGTATAAAACATACAAAAATGCTTACCAAAGAGAGGAAATGTGTCGTGCTCAGCACCCTCCTCCCGCTCTGTGGTGCAACAGATGTCCCTTTCTCCAAAACTGTACTCAATGGGACCGTAACGTTGCAACCACACACTAGTTGACCTGCTGCGAGGAAAAATCAAGTTAGTACATTTCAAACATGAAAAACGTCATTTTATACTCAACATGAAAAACCAAAATTCCAAAAGTATAAAACATACAAAAATGCTTACCAAAGAGAGGAAATGTGTCGTGCTCAGCACCCTCCTCCCGCCCTGTGGTGCAACAGATGTCCCTTTCTCCAAAACTGTACTCAATGGGACCGTAACGTTGCAACCACTCACTAGTTGACCTGCTGCGAGGAAAAATCAAGTTAGTACATTTCAAACATGAAAAACGTCATTTTATACTCAACATGAAAAACCAAAATTCCAGAAGTATAAAACATACAAAAATGCTTACCAAAGAGAGGAAATGTGTCGTGCTCAGCACCCTCCTCCCGCCCTGTGGTGCAACAGATGTCCCGTTCTCCAAAACCGTACTCAATGGGACCGTAACGTTGCAACCACACACTAGTTGACCTGCTGCGACGAAAAATCAAGTTAGTACATTTCAAACATGAAAGAGGTCATTTTATACTCAACATGAAAAACCAAAATTCCAAAAGAATAAAACATACAAAAATGCTTACCAAAGAGAGGAAATGTGTCGTGCTCGGCACCCTCCTCCCGCCCTGTGGTGCAACAGATGTCCCTTTCTCCAGAAATGTACTCAATGGGACCGTAACGTTGCAACCACACACTAGTTGACCTGCTGCGAGCAAAAATCAAGTTAGTACATTTCAAACATGAAAGAGGTCATTTTATACTCAACATGAAAAACCAAATTTCCAAAAGTATAAAACATACAAAAATGCTTACCAAAGAGAGGAAATGTGTCGTTCTCAGCACCCTCCGCCCGCCCTGTGGTGCAACAGATGTCCCTTTCTCCAAAACTGTACTCAATGGGACCGTAACGTTGCAACCACACACTAGTTGACCTGCTGTGAGAAAAAATCAAGTTAGTACATTTCAAACATGAAAAACGTCATTTTATACTCAACATGAAATACCAAAATTCCAAAAGTATAAAACATACAAAAATGATTACCAAAGAGAGGAAATGTGTCGTGCTCAGCACCCTCCGCCCGCTCTGTGGTGCAACAGATGTCCCTTTCTCCAAAACTGTACTCAATGGGACCGTAACGTTGCAACCACACACTAGTTGACCTGCTGCGAGGAAAAATCAAGTTAGTACATTTCAAACATGAAAAAAGTCATTTTCTACTCAACATGAAAAACCAAAATTCCAAAAGTATAAAACATACAAAAATGCTTACCAAAGAGAGGAAATGTGTCGTGCTCAGCACCCTCCTCCCGCCCTGTGGTGCAACAGATGTCCCTTTCTCTAAAACTGTACTCAATGGGACCGTAACGTTGCAACCACACACTAGTCGACCCGCTGCGAGGAAAAATCAAGTTAGTACATTTCAAACATGAAAAACGTCATTTTATACTCAACATGAAAAACCAAAATTCCAAAAGTATAAAACATACAAAAATGCTTACCAAAGAGAGGAAATGTGTCGTGCTCAGCACCCTCCTCCCGCCCTGTGGTGCAACAGATGTCCCTTTCTCCAAAACTGTACTCAATGGGACCGTAACGTAGCAACCACACACTAGTTGACCTGCTGCGAGGAAAAATCAAGTTAGTACATTTCAAACATGAAAAACGTCATTTTATACTCAACATGAAAAACCAAAATTCCAAAAGTGTAAAACATACAAAAATGCTTACCAAAGAGAGGAAATGTATCATGCTCAGCACCCTCCTCCCGCCCTGTGGTGCAACAGATGTCCCTTTCTCCAAAAATGTACTCAATGGGACCGTAAAGTTGCAACCAGACACAAGTTACCTGCTGCGACCAAAAATTAAGTTAGTACATTTCAAACATGAAAAAGGTCATTTTGAATGCAACATGAAAAACCAAAATTCCAAAAGTATAAAACATAAAAAAATTATTACCAAAAAGAGAAAATGTATCCATGCTTCGCACCCTCCTCCCGACCTGTGGTGCAACAGATGTCCCTTTCTGCAAAAATGTACTCAATGGGACCGTAACGTTGCAACCACACACAAGTTGACCCGCTGCGAGCAAAAATCAAGTTAGTACATTTCAAACATGAAAAAGGTCATTTTATACTCAACATGAAAAACCAAAATTCCAAAAGTATAAAACATACAAAAATGCTTACCAAAGAGAGGAAATGTGTCGTGCTCAGCACCCTCCTCCCGCCCTGTGGTGCAACAGATGTCCCTTTCTGCAAAAATGTACTCAATGGGACCGTAATGTTGCAACCACACACAAGTTGACCTGCTGCGAGCAAAAATCAAGTTAGTACATTTTAAACATGAAAAAGGTCATTTTATACTCAACATGAATAACCAAAATTCCAAAAGTATAAAACATTCAAAAATGCTTACCAAAGAGAGGAAATGTGTCGTGCTCAGCACCCTCCTCCCGCCCTGTGGTGCAACAGATGTCCCTTTCTCCAAAAATGTACTCAATGGGACCGTAACGTTGCAACCACACACAAGTTGACCTGCTGCGAGCAAAAATCAAGTTAGTACATTTCAAACATAAAAGAGGTCATTTTATACTCAACATGAAAAACCAAAATTCCACAAGTATAAAACATACAAAAATGCTTACCAAAGAGAGGAAATGTGTCGTGCTCAGCACCCTCCTCCCGCCCTGTGGTGCAACAGATGTCCCTTTCTCCAAAAATGTACTCAATGGGACCGTAATGTTGCAACCACACACAAGTTGACCTGCTGCGAGCAAAAATCAAGTTAGTACATTTCAAACATGAAAAACGTCATTTTATACTCAACATGAAAAACCAAAATTCCAAAAGTATAAAACATACAAAAATGCTTACCAAAGAGAGGAAATGTGTCGTGCTCAGCACCCTCCTCCCGCCCTGTGATGCAACAAATGTCCCTTTCTCCAAAACTGTACTCAATGGGACCGTAACGTTGCAACCACTCACTAGTTGACCTGCTGCGAGGAAAAATCAAGTTAGTACATTTCAAACATGAAAAACGTCATTTTATACTCAACATGAAAAACCAAAATTCCAAAAGTATGAAACATACAAAAATGCTTACCAAAGAGAGGAAATGTGTCGTGCTCAGCACCCTCCTCCCGCCCTGTGGTGCAACAGATGTCCCTTTCTCCAAAAATGTACTCAATGGGACCGTAACGTTGCAACCACACACAAGTTGACCTGCTGCGAGAAAAATCAAGTTAGTACATTTCAAACATGAAAAACGTCATTTTATACTCAACATGAAAAACCAAAATTCCAAAAGTATGAAACATACAAAAATGCTTACCAAAGAGAGGAAATGTGTCGTGCTCAGCACCCTCCTCCCGCCCTGTGGTGCAACAGATGTCCCTTTCTCCAAAACAGTACTCAATGGGACCGTAACGTTGCAACCACACACTAGTTTGCCTGCTGTGAGAAAAAATCAAGTTAGTACATTTCAAGCATGAAAAACGTCATTTTATACTCAACATGAAATACCAAAATTCCAAAAGTATAAAACATAGAAAAATGCTTACCAAAGAGAGGAAATGTGTCGTGCTCAGCACCCTCCTCCCGCCCTGTGGTGCAACAGATGTCCCTTTCTCCAAAACTGTACTCAATGGGACCGTAACGTTGCAACCACACACTAGTTGACCTGCTGTGAGAAAAAATCAAGTTAGTACATTTCAAACATGAAAAACGTCATTTTATACTCAACATGAAAAACCAAAATTCCAAAAGTATAAAACATACAAAAATGCTTACCAAAGAGAGGAAATGTGTCGTGGTCAGCACCCTCCTCCCGCCCTGTGGTGCAACAGATGTCCCTTTCTCCAAAACTGTACTCATTGGGACCGTAACGTTGCAACCACACACTAGTTGACCTGCTGTGAGAAAAAATCAAGTTAGTACATTTCAAACATGAAAAACGTCATTTTATACTCAACATGAAAAACCAAAATTCCAAAAGTATAAAACATACAAAAATGCTTACCAAAGAGAGGAAATGTGTCGTGCTCAGCACCCTCCTCCCGCCCTGTGGTGCAACAGATGTCCCTTTCTCCAAAACTGTACTCATTGGGACCGTAACGTTGCAACCACACACTAGTTGACCTGCTGTGAGAAAAAATCAAGTTAGTACATTTCAAACATGAAAAACGTCATTTTATACTCAACATGAAATACCAAAATTCCAAAAGTATAAAACATACAAAAATGACTACCAAAGAGAGGAAATGTGTCGTGCTCAGCACCCTCCTCCCGCTCTGTGGTGCAACAGATGTCCCTTTCACCAAAACTGTACTCAATGGGACCGTAACGTTGCAACCACACACTAGTTGACCTGCTGCGAGGAAAAATCAAGTTAGTACATTTCAAACATGAAAAACGTCATTTTATACTCAACATGAAAAACCAAAATTCCAAAAGTATGAAACATACAAAAATGCTTACCAAAGAGAGGAAATGTGTCGTGCTCAGCACCCTCCTCCCGCCCTGTGGTGCAACAGATGTCCCTTTCTCTAAAACTGTACTCAATGGGACCGTAACGTTGCAACCACACACTAGTTGACCCGCTGCAAGGAAAAATCAAGTTAGTACATTTCAAACATGAAAAACGTCATTTTATACTCAACATGAAAAACCAAAATTCCAAAAGTATAAAACATACAAAAATGCTTACCAAAGAGAGGAAATGTGTCGTGCTCAGCACCCTCCTCCCGCCCTGTGGTGCAACAGATGTCCCTTTCAACAAAACTGTACTCAATGGGACCGTAACGTTGCAACCACACACTAGTTGACCTGCTGCGAGGAAAAATCAAGTTAGTACATTTCAAACATGAAAAACGTCATTTTATACTCAACATGAAAAACCAAAATTCCAAAAGTATAAAACATACAAAAATGCTTACCAAAGAGAGGAAATGTGTCGTGCTCAGCACCCTCCTCCCGCCCTGTGGTGCAACAGATGTCCCTTTCTCCAAAACTGTACTCAATGGGACCGTAACGTTGCAACCACACACTAGTTGACCTGCTGCGAGGAAAAATCAAGTTAGTACATTTCAAACATGAAAAACGTCATTTTATACTCAACATGAAAAACCAAATTTCCAAAAGTATGAAACATACAAAAATGCTTACCAAAGAGAGGAAATGTGTCGTGCTCAGCACCCTCCTCCCGCCCTGTGGTGCAACAGATGTCCCTTTCTCCAAAAATGTACTCAATGGGACCGTAACGTTGCAACCACACACTAGTTGACCTGCTGCGAGGAAAAATCATGTTAGTACATTTCAAACATGAAAAACGTCATTTTCTACTCAACATGAAAAACCAAAATTCCAAAAGTATAAAACATACAAAAATGCTTACCAAAGAGAGGAAATGTGTCGTGCTCAGCACCCTCCTCCCGCTCTGTGGTGCAACAGATGTCCCTTTCTCCAAAACTGTACTCAATGGGACCGTAACGTTGCAACCACACACTAGTTGACCTGCTGCGAGGAAAAATCAAGTTAGTACATTTCAAACATGAAAAACGTCATTTTATACTCAACATGAAAAACCAAAATTCCAAAAGTATAAAACATACAAAAATGCTTACCAAAGAGAGGAAATGTGTCGTGCTCAGCACCCTCCTCCCGCCCTGTGGTGCAACAGATGTCCCTTTCTCCAAAACTGTACTCAATGGGTCCGTAACGTTGCAACCACTCACTAGTTGACCTGCTGCGAGGAAAAATCAAGTTAGTACATTTCAAACATGAAAAACGTCATTTTATACTCAACATGAAAAACCAAAATTCCAGAAGTATAAAACATACAAAAATGCTTACCAAAGAGAGGAAATGTGTCGTGCTCAGCACCCTCCTCCCGCCCTGTGGTGCAACAGATGTCCCGTTCTCCAAAACCGTACTCAATGGGACCGTAACGTTGCAACCACACACTAGTTGACCTGCTGCGACGAAAAATCAAGTTAGTACATTTCAAACATGAAAGAGGTCATTTTATACTCAACATGAAAAACCAAAATTCCAAAAGAATAAAACATACAAAAATGCTTACCAAAGAGAGGAAATGTGTCGTGCTCGGCACCCTCCTCCCGCCCTGTGGTGCAACAGATGTCCCTTTCTCCAGAAATGTACTCAATGGGACCGTAACGTTGCAACCACACACTAGTTGACCTGCTGCGAGCAAAAATCAAGTTAGTACATTTCAAACATGAAAGAGGTCATTTTATACTCAACATGAAAAACCAAATTTCCAAGAGTATAAAACATACAAAAATGCTTACCAAAGAGAGGAAATGTGTCGTGCTCAGCACCCTCCGCCCGCCCTGTGGTGCAACAGATGTCCCTTTCTCCAAAACTGTACTCAATGGGACCGTAACGTTGGAACCACACACTAGTTGACCTGCTGTGAGAAAAAATCAAGTTAGTACATTTCAAACATGAAAAACGTCATTTTATACTCAACATGAAATACCAAAATTCCAAAAGTATAAAACATACAAAAATGATTACCAAAGAGAGGAAATGTGTCGTGCTCAGCACCCTCTTCCCGCTCTGTGGTGCAACAGATGTCCCTTTCTCCAAAACTGTACTCAATGGGACCGTAACGTTGCAACCACACACTAGTTGACCTGCTGCGAGGAAAAATCAAGTTAGTACATTTCAAACATGAAAAAAGTCATTTTCTACTCAACATGAAAAACCAAAATTCCAAAAGTATAAAACATACAAAAATGCTTACCAAAGAGAGGAAATGTGTCGTGCTCAGCACCCTCCTCCCGCCCTGTGGTGCAACAGATGTCCCTTTCTCTAAAACTGTACTCAATGGGACCGTAACGTTGCAACCACACACTAGTTGACCCGCTGCGAGGAAAAATCAAGTTAGTACATTTCAAACATGAAAAACGTCATTTTATACTCAACATGAAAAACCAAAATTCCAAAAGTATAAAACATACAAAAATGCTTACCGAAGAGAGGAAATGTGTCGTGCTCAGCACCCTCCTCCCGCCCTGTGGTGCAACAGATGTCCCTTTCTCCAAAACTGTACTCAATGGGACCGTAACGTTGCAACCACACACTAGTTGACCTGCTGCGAGGAAAAATCAAGTTAGTACATTTCAAACATGAAAAACGTCATTTTATACTCAACATGAAAAACCAAAATTCCAAAAGTGTAAAACATACAAAAATGCTTACCAAAGAGAGGAAATGTATCATGCTCAGCACCCTCCCCCCGCCCTGTGGTGCAACAGATGTCCCTTTCTCCAAAAATGTACTCAATGGGACCGTAAAGTTGCAACCAGACACAAGTTACCTGCTGCGACCAAAAATCAAGTTAGTACATTTCAAACATGAAAAAGGTCATTTTGAATGCAACATGAAAAACCAAAATTCCAAAAGTATAAAACATAAAAAAATTATTACCAAAAAGAGAAAATGTATCCATGCTTCGCACCCTCCTCCCGACCTGTGGTGCAACAGATGTCCCTTTCTGCAAAAATGTACTCAATGGGACCGTAACGTTGCAACCACACACAAGTTGACCCGCTGCGAGCAAAAATCAAGTTAGTACATTTCAAACATGAAAAAGGTCATTTTATACTCAACATGAAAAACCAAAATTCCAAAAGTATAAAACATACAAAAATGCTTACCAAAGAGAGGAAATGTGTCGTGCTCAGCACCCTCCTCCCGCCCTGTGGTGCAACAGATGTCCCTTTCTGCAAAAATGTACTCAATGGGACCGTAATGTTGCAACCACACACAAGTTGACCTGCTGCGAGCAAAAATCAAGTTAGTACATTTTAAACATGAAAAAGGTCATTTTATACTCAACATGAATAACCAAAATTCCAAAAGTATAAAACATTCAAAAATGCTTACCAAAGAGAGGAAATGTGTCGTGCTCAGCACCCTCCTCCCGCCCTGTGGTGCAACAGATGTCCCTTTCTCCAAAAATGTACTCAATGGGACCGTAACGTTGCAACCACACACAAGTTGACCTGCTGCGAGCAAAAATCAAGTTAGTACATTTCAAACATAAAAGAGGTCATTTTATACTCAACATGAAAAACCAAAATTCCACAAGTATAAAACATACAAAAATGCTTACCAAAGAGAGGAAATGTGTCGTGCTCAGCACCCTCCTCCCGCCCTGTGGTGCAACAGATGTCCCTTTCTCCAAAAATGTACTCAATGGGACCGTAATGTTGCAACCACACACAAGTTGACCTGCTGCGAGCAAAAATCAAGTTAGTACATTTCAAACATGAAAAACGTCATTTTATACTCAACATGAAAAACCAAAATTCCAAAAGTATAAAACATACAAAAATGCTTACCAAAGAGAGGAAATGTGTCGTGCTCAGCACCCTCCTCCTGCCCTGTGATGCAACAAATGTCCCTTTCTCCAAAACTGTACTCAATGGGACCGTAACGTTGCAACCACTCACTAGTTGACCTGCTGCGAGGAAAAATCAAGTTAGTACATTTCAAACATGAAAAACTTCATTTTATACTCAACATGAAAAACCAAAATTCCAAAAGTATGAAACATACAAAAATGCTTACCAAAGAGAGGAAATGTGTCGTGCTCAGCACCCTCCTCCCGCCCTGTGGTGCAACAGATGTCCCTTTCTCCAAAAATGTACTCAATGGGACCGTAACGTTGCAACCACACACAAGTTGACCTGCTGCGAGAAAAATCAAGTTAGTACATTTCAAACATGAAAAACGTCATTTTATACTCAACATGAAAAACCAAAATTCCAAAAGTATGAAACATACAAAAATGCTTACCAAAGAGAGGAAATGTGTCGTGCTCAGCACCCTCCTCCCGCCCTGTGGTGCAACAGATGTCCCTTTCTCCAAAACAGTACTCAATGGGACCGTAACGTTGCAACCACACACTAGTTTGCCTGCTGTGAGAAAAAATCAAGTTAGTACATTTCAAGCATGAAAAACGTCATTTTATACTCAACATGAAATACCAAAATTCCAAAAGTATAAAACATAGAAAAATGCTTACCAAAGAGAGGAAATGTGTCGTGCTCAGCACCCTCCTCCCGCCCTGTGGTGCAACAGATGTCCCTTTCTCCAAAACTGTACTCAATGGGACCGTAACGTTGCAACCACACACTAGTTGACCTGCTGTGAGAAAAAATCAAGTTAGTACATTTCAAACATGAAAAACGTCATTTTATACTCAACATGAAAAACCAAAATTCCAAAAGTATAAAACATACAAAAATGCTTACCAAAGAGAGGAAATGTGTCGTGGTCAGCACCCTCCTCCCGCCCTGTGGTGCAACAGATGTCCCTTTCTCCAAAACTGTACTCATTGGGACCGTAACGTTGCAACCACACACTAGTTGACCTGCTGTGAGAAAAAATCAAGTTAGTACATTTCAAACATGAAAAACGTCATTTTATACTCAACATGAAAAACCAAAATTCCAAAAGTATAAAACATACAAAAATGCTTACCAAAGAGAGGAAATGTGTCGTGCTCAGCACCCTCCTCCCGCCCTGTGGTGCAACAGATGTCCCTTTCTCCAAAACTGTACTCATTGGGACCGTAACGTTGCAACCACACACTAGTTGACCTGCTGTGAGAAAAAATCAAGTTAGTACATTTCAAACATGAAAAACGTCATTTTATACTCAACATGAAATACCAAAATTCCAAAAGTATAAAACATACAAAAATGACTACCAAAGAGAGGAAATGTGTCGTGCTCAGCACCCTCCTCCCGCTCTGTGGTGCAACAGATGTCCCTTTCTCCAAAACTGTACTCAATGGGACCGTAACGTTGCAACCACACACTAGTTGACCTGCTGCGGGGAAAAATCAAGTTAGTACATTTCAAACATGAAAAACGTCATTTTATACTCAACATGAAAAACCAAAATTCCAAAAGTATAAAACATACAAAAATGCTTACCAAAGAGAGGAAATGTGTCGTGCTCAGCACCCTCCTCCCGCCCTGTGGTGCAACAGATGTCCCTTTCTCTAAAACTGTACTCAATGGGACCGTAACGTTGCAACCACACACTAGTTGACCCGCTGCAAGGAAAAATCAAGTTAGTACATTTCAAACATGAAAAACGTCATTTTATACTCAACATGAAAAACCAAAATTCCAAAAGTATAAAACATACAAAAATGCTTACCAAAGAGAGGAAATGTGTCGTGCTCAGCACCCTCCTCCCGCCCTGTGGTGCAACAGATGTCCCTTTCTCCAAAACTGTACTCAATGGGACCGTAACGTTGCAACCACACACTAGTTGACCTGCTGCGAGGAAAAATCAGGTTAGTACATTTCAAACATGAAAAACGTCATTTTATACTCAACATGAAAAACCAAATTTCCAAAAGTATGAAACATACAAAAATGCTTACCAAAGAGAGGAAATGTGTCGTGCTCAGCACCCTCCTCCCGCCCTGTGGTGCAACAGATGTCCCTTTCTCCAAAAATGTACTCAATGGGACCGTAACGTTGCAACCACACACAAGTTGACCTGCTGCGAGCAAAAATCAAGTTAGTACATTTCAAACATGAAAAACGTCATTTTATACTCAACATGTAAAACCAAAATTCCAAAAGTATGAAACATACAAAAATGCTTACCAAAGAGAGGAAATGTGTCGTGCTCAGCACCCTCCTCCCGCCCTGTGGTGCAACAGATGTCCCTTTCTCCAAAACAGTACTCAATGGGACCGTAACGTTGCAACCACACACTAGTTGACCTGCTGCGAGGAAAAATCAAGTTAGTACATTTCAAACATGAAAAACGTCATTTTATACTCAACATGAAAAACCAAAATTCCAAAAGTATAAAACATACAAAAATGCTTACCAAAGAGAGGAAATGTGTCGTGCTCAGCACCCTCCTCCCGCCCTGTGGTGCAACAGATGTCCCTTTCTCCAAAACTGTACTCAATGGGACCGTAACGTTGCAACCACACACTAGTTGACCCGCTGCAAGGAAAAATCAAGTTAGTACATTTCAAACATGAAGAACGTCATTTTATACTCAACATGAAAAACCAAAATTCCAAAAGTATAAAACATACAAAAATGCTTACCAAAGAGAGGAAATGTGTCGTGCTCAGCACCCTCCTCCCGCCCTGTGGTGCAACAGATGTCCCTTTCTCCAAAACTGTACTCAATGGGACCGTAACGTTGCAACCACACACTAGTTGACCTGCTGCGAGGAAAAATCAAGTTAGTACATTTCAAACATGAAAAACGTCATTTTATACTCAACATGAAAAACCAAAATTCCAAAAGTATAAAACATACAAAAATGCTTACCAAAGAGAGGAAATGTGTCGTGCTCAGCACCCTCCTCCCGCCCTGTGGTGCAACAGATGTCCCTTTCTCCAAAACTGTACTCAATGGGACCGTAACGTTGCAACCACACACTAGTTGACCTGCTGCGAGGAAAAATCAAGTTAGTACATTTCAAACATGAAAAACGTCATTTTATACTCAACATGAAAAACCAAATTTCCAAAAGTATGAAACATACTAAAATGCTTACCAAAGAGAGGAAATGTGTCGTGCTCAGCACCCTCCTCCCGCCCTGTGGTGCAACAGATGTCCCTTTCTCCAAAAATGTACTCAATGGGACCGTAACGTTGCAACCACACACAAGTTGACCTGCTGCGAGCAAAAATCAAGTTAGTACATTTCAAACATGAAAAACGTCATTTTATACTCAACATGAAAAACCAAAATTCCAAAAGTATGAAACATACAAAAATGCTTACCAAAGAGAGGAAATGTGTCGTGCTCAGCACCCTCCTCCCGCCCTGTGGTGCAACAGATGTCCCTTTCTCCAAAACAGTACTCAATGGGACCGTAACGTTGCAACCACACACTAGTTTGCCTGCTGTGAGAAAACATCAAGTTAGTACATTTCAAGCATGAAAAACGTCATTTTATACTCAACATGAAATACCAAAATTCCAAAAGTATAAAACATAGAAAAATGCTTACCAAAGAGAGGAAATGTGTCGTGCTCAGCACGCTCCTCCCGCCCTGTGGTGCAACAGATGTCCCTTTCTCCAAAACTGTACTCATTGGGACCGTAACGTTGCAACCACACACTAGTTGACCTGCTGTGAGAAAAAATCAAGTTAGTACATTTCAAACATGAAAAACGTCATTTTATACTCAACATGAAAAACCAAAATTCCAAAAGTATAAAACATACAAAAATGCTTACCAAAGAGAGGAAATGTGTCGTGCTCAGCACCCTCCTCCCACCCTGTGGTGCAACAGATGTCCCTTTCTCCAAAACTGTACTCATTGGGACCGTAACGTTGCAACCACACACTAGTTGACCTGCTGTGAGAAAAAATCAAGTTAGTACATTTCAAACATGAAAAAGGTCATTTTATACTCAACATGAAAAACCAAAATTCCAAAAGTATAAAACATACAAAAATGCTTACCAAAGAGAGGAAATGTGTCGTGCTCAGCACCCTCCTCCCGCCCTGTGGTGCAACAGATGTCCCTTTCTCCAAAACTGTACTCATTGGGACCGTAACGTTGCAACCACACACTAGTTGACCTGCTGTGAGAAAAAATCAAGTTAGTACATTTCAAACATGAAAAACGTCATTTTATACTCAACATGAAAAACCAAAATTCCAAAAGTATAAAACATACAAAAATGCTTACCAAAGAGAGGAAATGTGTCGTGCTCAGCACCCTCCTCCCGCCCTGTGGTGCAACAGATGTCCCTTTCCGCAAAAATGTACTCAATGGGACCGTAACGTTGCAACCACATACAAGTTGACCTGCTGCGAGCAAAAATCATGTTAGTACATTTCAAACATGAAAAAGGCCATTTTATACTCAACATGAAAAACCAAAATTCCAAAAGTATAAAACATACAAAAATGCTTACCAAAGAGAGGAAATGTGTCGTGCTCAGCACCCTCCTCCCGCCCTGTGGTGCAACAGATGTCCCTTTCTGCAAAAATGTACTCAATGGGACCGTAATGTTGCAACCACACACAAGTTGACCTGCTGGGAGCAAAAATCAAGTTAGTACATTTTAAACATGAAAAAGGTCATTTTATACTCAACATGAAAAACCAAAATTCCAAAAGTATAAAACATACAAAAATGCTTACCAAAGAGAGGAAATGTGTCGTGCTCAGTTCCCTCCTCCCGCCCTGTGCTGCAACAGATGTCCCTTTCTCCAAAAATGTACTCAATGGGACAGTAACGTTGCAACCACACACAAGTTGATCTGCTGCGAGCAAAAATTAAGTTAGTACATTTCAAACATGAAAGAGGTCATTTTATACTCAACATGAAAAACCAAAATTCCAAAAGTATAAAACATACAAAAATGTGTCGTGCTCAGCACCCTCCTCCCGCCCTGTGGTGCAACAGATGTCCCTTTCTCCAAAAATGTACTCAATGGGACCATAACGTTGCAACCACGCACAAGTTGACCTCCTGCGGGCAAAAATCAAGTTAGTACATTTCAAACATGAAAGAGGTCATTTTATACTCAACATGAAAAACCAAATTTCCAAAAGTGTAAAACATACAAAAATGCTTACCAAAGAGAGGAAATGTGTCGTGCTCAGCACCCTCCTCCCGCCCTGTGGTGCAACAGATGTCCCTTTCTCCAAAACTGTACTCAATGGGACCGTAACGTTGCAACCACTCACTAGTTGACCTGCTGTGAGAAAAAATCAAGTTAGTACATTTCAAGCATGAAAAACGTCATTTTATACTCAACATGAAATACCAAAATTCCAAAAGTATAAAACATACAAAAATGCTTACCAAAGAGAGGAAATGTGCCGTGCTCAGCACCCTCTTCCCGCCCTGTGGTGCAACAGATGTCCCTTTCTCCAAAACTATACTCAATGGGACCGTAACGTTGCAACCACACACTAGTTGACCTGCTGCGAGGAAAAATCAAGTTAGTACATTTCAAACATGAAAAACGTCATTTTTTACTCAACATGAAAAACCAAAATTCCAAAAGTATAAAACATACAAAAATGCTTACCAAAGAGAGGAAATGTGTCGTGCTCAGCACCCTCCTCCCGCTCTGTGGTGCAACAGATGTCCCTTTCTCCAAAACTGTACTCAATGGGACCGTAACGTTGCAACCACACACTAGTTGACCTGCTGCGAGGAAAAATCAAGTTAGTACATTTCAAACATGAAAAACGTCATTTTATACTCAACATGAAAAACCAAAATTCCAAAAGTATAAAACATACAAAAATGCTTACCAAAGAGAGGAAATGTGTCGTGCTCAGCACCCTCCTCCCGCCCTGTGGTGCAATAGATGTCCCTTTCTCCAAAACTGTACTCAATGGGACCGTAACGTTGCAACCACACACTAGTTGACCTGCTGCGAGCAAAAATCAAGTTAGTACATTTCAAACATGAAAGAGGTCATTTTATACTCAACATGAAAAACCAAAATTTCAAAAGTATAAAACATACAAAAATGCTTACCAAAGAGAGGAAATGTGTCGTGCTCAGCACCCTCCTCCCGCCCTGTGGTGCAGCAGATGTCCCTTTCTCCAAAACTGTACTCAATGGGACCGTAACGTTGCAACCACACACTAGTTGACCTGCTGCGAGGAAAAATCAAGTTAGTACATTTCAAACATGAAAAAGGTGATTTTAAATGCAACATGAAAAACCAAAATTCCAAAAGTATAAAACATAAAAAAATTATTACCAAAAAGAGAAAATGTATCCATGCTCCGCACCCTCCTCCCGACCTGTGGTGCAACAGATGTCCCTTTCTGCAAAAATGTACTCAATGGGACCGTAACGTTGCAACCACACTTAAGTTGACCTGCTGCGTGCAAAAATCAAGTTAGTACATTTCAAACATGAAAAAGGTCATTTTCTACTCAACATGAAAAACCAAAATTCCAAAAGTATAAAACATACAAAAATGCTTACCAAAGAGAGGAAATGTGTCGTGCTCAGCACCCTCCTCCCGCCCTGTGGTGCAACAGATGTCCCTTTCTGCAAAAATGTACTCAATGGGACCGTAACGTTGCAACCACACACAAGTTGACCTGCTGCGAGCAAAAGTCAAGTTAGTACATTTCAAACATGAAAAAGGTCATTTTATACTCAACATGAAAAACCAAAATTCCAAAAGTATAAAACATACAAAAATGCTTACCAAAGAGAGGAAATGTGTCGTGCTCAGCACCCTCCTCCCGCCCTGTGGTGCAACAGATGTCCCTTTCTGCGAAAATGTACTCAATGGGACCGTAATGTTGCAACCACACACAAGTTGACCTGCTGCGAGCAAAAATCAAGTTAGTACATTTCAAACATGAAAGAGGTCATTTTATACTCAACATGAAAAACCAAAATTCCAAAAGTATAAAACATACAAAAATGCTTACCAAAGAGAGGAAATGTGTCGTGCTCAGCACCCTCCTCCCGCCCTGTGGTGCAACAGATGTCCCTTTCTCCAAAAATGTACTCAATGGGACCGTAACGTTGGAACCACACACAAGTTGACCTGCTGCAAGCAAAAATCAAGTTAGTACATTTCAAACATGAAAAAGGTCATTTTATACTCAACATGAAAAACCAAAATTCCAAAAGTATAAAACATACAAAAATGCTTACCAAAGAGAGGAAATGTATCGTGCTCAGCACCCTCCTCCCGCCCTGTGGTGCAACAGATGTCCCTTTCTCCAAAAATGTACTCAATGGGACCGTAGCATTGCAACCACACACAAGTTTACCTGCTGCGAGCAAAAATCAAGTTAGTACATTTCAAACATGAAAAAGGTCATTTTATACTCAACATGAAAAACCAAAATTCCAAAAGTATAAAACATACAAAAATGCTTACCAAAGAGAGGAAATGTATCGTGCTCAGCACCCTCCTCCCGCCCTGTGGTGCAACAGATGTCCCTTTCTCCAAAAATGTACTCAATTGGACCGTAACGTTGCAACCACACACAAGTTGACCTGCTGCGAGCAAAAATCAAGTTAGTACATTTCAAACATGAAAAAGGTCATTTTATACTCAACATGAAAACCGAAATTCCAAAAGTATAAAACATACAAAAATGCTTACCAAAGATAGAAAATGTATAGTGCACCGCACCCTCCTCCCTGCCCTGTGGTGCAACAGATGTCCCTTTCTCCAAAAATGTACTCAATGGGAGCGTAATGTTGCAACCACACACAAGTTGACCTGCTGTGAGGAAAAAACGATTTAGTGCATTTCTAACATGAATAAGGTCTTTTTAAAATCAACATGAAAAACCAAAATTCCAAAATTATAAAGCAGAAAAAAATGCTTACCAAAGAAAGAAAATGTATCGTGCTCTGCACCCTCCTCCCTGGCCTGTGGTGTAACAGTGGTCGAAGTATAAAACTCTCCCCTGCCGTTTCGTCTCCGACTACGGGAGACATCATCGGAGGTACAGCTTGGATGTCAGCGTTGCACCGCAAGTGTGTCGATCGATTACTTTCTATCGACAATGCGTAGAATGCGCCCGCATAATTTTTTCATGAAGAAATGTCTAATACAAATCCAACAAACTGAACACCCTCGAAGAACAGAAACATTACAAATTTTTGCAAGTACCTGTAAGCACAGCCGCTAGTGATAATACGTCAGTCTCATCCTGGGCTTCAAAAGAGAAGTATCTCTTACCTTCATGCCGAGTAGATTTCTGCTGGACGGTGGAACAGAAAAAAAAATCTTCTGTTAGAGAAGTCCTTTATAGATTACTGGAAGTTTCGAATTCGCCTTGTATGTAACTGTCGAAGGCGGAGCAAAAAATACAAGTCGCGAATTGACAGCTAGTTGTATACATACACCATTCAAAGAGCAGTTATTCCTTGCGGGAAAACAGAGAGTAATTAATACGTGGCGGGAAAACAATCAAAGAGTAAATATACGTGGCGGGAAAAACAATCTCGTAGCGAACATGGCTAAAAGCTACGTATCAGTCGTACAGATTTTTGACATGAGCTCAAAATATAATATATGTATTCGAGTAATGTACTGTTTTGTAAATAGCAACGTCGATTGCAGTAGCCCTCTGTCGACCTGTATGTTTACAGAAATTATGGCCAAATTCTTCCATCCATTTATAAAGACCAGCTATTTATAAAGAGCAAAGATTTGAAATTTGTTTTTGCTTGACTCAGTGCCGTAACTTTAAATTTTTAACTGACAGTTCGTTACACCGATAGCTAAACATGTACGCAAAAGAGCTGTCAAATTTTACTTTTCCTTTGTTTGTTACAGACTTGCGTAATAAAGAAATAAACTTTTGCAAAACCCTTTGTTTATTTTCATAAAAAGCAACCTTTACACATGATTCTGTGGTTCTGGACTATTAACGATTTATTCCTATTGAGTATGTGGATTTTAAATGTAGTCTCACGGAAAGAGGTGTTACCAGGAACTAGGATATGTGTGAAAGACAAAATAGAAAACTCAGCATACCACAATTTATTCATAACCGACATTTGTTTGCCCAGTCGTACCGCAACAAGTTTTAATGATAACATAGTGAATGGTCTGCTACGAGCTCACATTGATTTCTTGTCTCAGAGTATGTGCTCTATTGTGGTTAGCCGACATCAACAAGGACGAGAAACATCCCACTTGTCTACATCTACATCTACATGATTACTCTGCACTTCACAATTAAGTTCGTGGCAGAGGGTTCATCGAACCACCTTCGAGCTATTTCTGTACGGTTCCACCCTCTAACAGCGCACAGGACAAACGAGCACTGTGCGGGCTCTGATCATGATTATGATTTCTCGCTGTGTGGGTGGGTGCCAACAAAATATTTTCGCATTCGGAGGAGAATGTTGGTGATCGAAATTTCACGAGAAGATTCTACCGCAACGGAAAGCGCCTTTTAATGACTGTCACCCTAATTCGGGCATCATGTGCGCTGCACTCTCTCCCCTATTTCGCAACAATAAAAAACGAGCTGCCCTTCTTTGAACGTTTTCGATGTCCTGCGTCAGTCCCACCTGATGCGGATCACACACCGCACATCAATACTGCAGAAGAGGGCGCACAAGCAAGGTGTACGCAGTCTCTTTAGTCGATCTGTTGCGTTTTCTACATTCTCTACCATTAAATCGCAGTCTTCAGTTTGCTTTACCCACAGCATTATCTATATGACCATTCCAACTGAAGTTACTCGTAACTGTAATCCCCAAGAATTTAGTTGAGTTTACAGCCTTTAGATTCGTGTGATTCATAGCGTAACCGAAATTTAGCGGATTTCTTTTAGTACTCATGTGAATAACTTCACACTTCTCTTTATTCAGGCTCAACTGCCACTTTTTGCACCATACAGATATTTTATGAATTCCTTTTGGTCATCTTTTGACTTACAAGACGGTAAATGTCAGTATTTTCTGCAAACAATCTAGGAGGGCCTAAACACTTCCTTGGGAAACACCATACATTACTTCTATTTTACTAGATGATTTTACATCAGTTACTATGAACTGTGACTTGCCCAACAGGAACACACGAATCCAGCCGCACAACTGACACGGTACTTCATAGGCACGCGAGTTGATTAGAAGACACTTGTGAGGAACGGTGCCGAAAGCCTTCTGGAAATATAAAAATACGGAATCAGTTTAACAACCCTTGTCGACAGCACTCATTACTTCATGAGAACAGAGAGCTAGTTGTGTTTCACAAGAACGATGTTTCCTGAATCCGTGCTATTAGTCAGTAAATCGTTTTCTTCGACACAATTCATTATGTTTGAACACAGAGTACGTTCCAAAAGCCTACTGCAAATGGACGTTAGTGATAGGGGTCTGTTATTCAACGGATTACTCATGTTTCCTTTCTCGATGCGAATTGTACGACTTTCCAGTCCTTAGGTACAGATTTTTCAATGAGCGAGCGTTTGTGTATCATTGTTAGATGCGCAACTGTTGCTGAAAGGAATCCGACTGGTATGCAATTTGGACCGGATACCTCGCCTTTATTAAGTGATTTAAGATGCTTCACTACACTGATGATATCTACTTCTAAGAAACTCATGTTGGCAGGTGTTCTGGATTCGGATTCTGGAAGATTTACTTCGCCCCATTTGGTGAACGAGTTTCTGAAAACCGTGTTTAATAACTCTGATTTAGAGGCACTGTCATCAGTGGCATAGCCATTGTTATTGCGCGGAAAATTATTATACACGCTATGTGATCAAAAGAATCCTGCGCGTTGTCTGCGCGCATTGTCACGGTCCGTGCGGCTACCCCCGTCGGTGGTTCGAGTCCGCACTCGGGCATTGGTATGTGTGTTGTCCATAGCGTAAGTTAGTTTAAGTAGTGTGGTGTCACCGCCAGACACCACACTTGCTAGGTGGTAGCTTTAAATCGGCCGCGGTCCATTAGTACATGTCGGACCCGCGTGTCGCCACTTTCAGTGATAGCAGACCGAGCGCCACCACACGGCAGGTCTAGAGAGACGTACTAGCACTCGCCCCAGTTGTACGGACGACTTTGATAGCGACTACATGGACGAAGCATTGCTCATTAGCCGAGCCAATAGTTAGAATAGCCTTCAGCTAAGTCCATGGCTACGACCTAGCAAGGCGCCATTAGTAACATTGCATGTATCTAAAGAGTCTCACTTGTATCGCCACAATCTCCAGATGTACCAACAGGATGGATTAAAGTTAAGTATTACAGAAGCTACGTACTTTTCTTTATAGCATTCATTACGTATCCTGTTTCAGACCTCACGCCCATCTGCGTGAGCGTAGCGCGTGCCTTTCGGCTTCCTCTCATTGTGTCTAGGCTGTCTTGTCTAGACACAACAAGTAGTATGTAGGCTTAGGGACCGATGACCTAAGTAGTTTGGTCCTTTAAGACCTTACCACGAATGTTTTTAATAGTATCCTGACACCCCCAAAAACATACTTTTTCATGTTAGGTGCATTGTGCTGCCACCTACTGCCAGGTACTCCACATCAGCGACCTCAGTAGTCATTAGACATTGTGAGAGAACAGAAAGCGGAACTCACGGACTTTGATCGCAGTCAGGTGTATGGGTGTCACTTGTGTCATACGTCTGTATGCGATATTTCCACCACAATACTAAACATCCACAGATCCACTGTTTCCGATGTGATAGTGAAGTGGAATCGTGGAGGGACAAGTATAGCACAAAATCGTACAGGCCGACCTCGTCTGTTGACTAACAGAGACCGCCGACAGTTGAAGAGGGTCGTAATGTGTTATAGACAGACATCTATCCAGACTGTCACACAGAAATTTCAAACTGCATCAGGATTCACTGCAAGTACTATGACAGTTAGGTGGGAGGTGAGAAAACGCATTTCGTGGTCGAGCTGCTGCTCATAAGTCACACATCACGCCGGTAAATGCCAAACGTAGTCTCGCTTGGTGTAAGGAGCGTAAACATTAGACGATTGAACAGTGGAAAAACGTTGTGTGGAGTGACGAATCACACTACACAATGTGGCGATCCGAAGGCAGGGTGTGGGTATGGCGAATGCCCAGTGAACTTGATCTGCCAGGGTGTGTAGTGCAACGTTAAAATTTGAATGTGGTGGTATTATGGTATGGTCGTGTGTTTCATGGAGGGGGCTAGCACCCTTTGTTGTTTTGCGTGGCACTACCACAGCACAGGCCTATATTGATGTTTTAAGCAGCTTCTTGTTTCCCACTGTTGAAGAGCAATTTGGGAATGGCGATTGCATCTTTCAACACCACCGAGCACCTGTTCATAATGCGTGGCATGTGGCGGAGTGGTTACACGACAATAACATCCCTTTAATGGACCGGCCTGCACAGAGTCCTCACCTGAATTCTATAGAACAGCTTTGGGATGTTTTGGAACGCCATTTCGCACCAGGTCTTACCGACCGACATCGATACCTTTCCTCAGTGCAGCACTCCGTGAAAAATGGGTTGCCATTCCCCAAGAAGCCTTCCAGCACCTGATTGAACGTATGCCTGTGAGAGTGGAAGCTGTCATCAAGGCTAACGGTGGGCCAACACCATACTGAATTCCAGCATTACCGATGGAGGGCGCCACAAACTTGTAAGTCATTTTCAGCCAGATGTCCGGATAGTCATGTAGTGTAAGGGCCGCTTAAAAAGTTTCCGTTTGAGGAGCTGCTGCAGCGTATATGCAACATCGCGCGACTCGGGTGAGAGTATACAAGCACCAACATGTTGGTAAGGGGTTAGTGTGACATTCGTGTCTTCCCGACACTCGTGTTGTAAATGAGGAAACCTGAAATACGACGACGTTATTACCAAATGTGTCCAAAAGCACCAACCTTTTGTTATTCTGTTCGTGACTGCTGAAGGACGAACACCAGTAGACATCCACCAGAGAATGGAGAATGTGCCCTTGTGGAATGGTGCAAGACTTTTTGTGCTGGTCGCGATTCGACACGAGGCACACTTCGAACTGGGAATCCAGCCTCATTTCAAGGAATCTGTGGCGTTCACCATGGGGGAACATTAACTGTGCAACGCTGGAGACTGTGTAGGATTTTGCTTCGATGGATGTTCTACAATGGCGGGCAGAGAGAGCGGTGTACAAGCTATTTTAAGACAGAACATTATCGATTCTCACACTTTCTTCGGTCAAGCCACAAACTCAATCTTGTGGCTTGCTGTGTCGTCTGAACAAGACCCAGTCAGGGCAGAATCACCACAGGCGCAAAGATGCGAGCCGCGCCGGTGCCGTACAGACTCGCCTCTTGCGACGCTGAAGACGAAGATATCGACTTCGCCTCGGCCAGTTGCCGGCCGAGTACAGTCCGCCAATGACCGGACGGCAACGGATGGAAGGCTAATCGAAAGACAAAAGAGCAGCTCTCGCCCGGTTGGTAATAGATCATCGTCCAGTGCTGACTTAGTCTGGGAACGTCGTTTAGCGAACTCTTAGCGAACAGAGTGTTGTCACCGGCCGCGGTGGCCGAGCGGTTCTAGGCGCTTCAGTCCGGAACCGCGCGACTGCTATGGTCGCAGGTTCGAATCCTTGGGTTTAAGTAGTTCTAAGTTCTAGGGGACTGATGACCTCAGATGTTAAGTCCCATAGTGCTCAGAGCCATTTGAACCAAGACTGTTGTTGTAATTGGATTTGCTATGTACTGTGAGGTTTACCTACAATTATTTGCATTTAGCCATTGAGGGTCTTTTTTGTGTTATATTACAAGCAGTGTTGCCGACTTCATTGTTCAACAAGTCACAAAGATAAATCAACCTTTTCAACTTTAATTGTGTCACTTCGTTTCTAATTTGTTAGGGTGTTGTAGAACGTATTCTGCTACCTGGCCCTGGCACGTAGCTGAATAGTGGCAGGGCGAAATTGTCTTAGCGGTGTACTGCACAAGAAGCCGTTTTACCAACTCACAAGCTCGACCTCCACAGCCGTAGCGACGAGGCCTTTACAAAATTGGCGACGAAGCGACGAAGGTTTACAAAATGGGTTACGATACAAACACAGTGCCGAAAATTAGGAATATTGTTGCCATTGTAAAAGACACTATAAACATTTTTAGAGAATCAACTACACGCTGGAAATATGCTTCGAATTTATCACGAATGTATAAGATGAGATGGCCTGAGAAATATGAAACCACCAGACTATTTTCTCAGCATCCTGGGAGCTGGAAAAAAAATTTCTGCAGACGGATATTATGCAACGAGAGTGTCTGTGTATCAATTACATTCAGCCAAACCAGTGTTGATCTCAGCTTTACAAACAATAACCAAGTGCTCAGCAGTTTTGGAACCAGTAGCTCATGTCCAACTATCTAACAAGTCTATAGATATGACCTTGGCGAGGGAAAACACAGGAATCCTTGACGTTCTCAGTAACGGCCGGAAGGAAGCAGACAGAATAATTACAGAATTGCTTGGAAAAACACGAACTACTGTAGGGGATCATACAGTGTAAGCTTTCACGGCCAGTATTGTCTTCAGTTAAAACTTCCGGGCTGATAGGTCGTGATGGAAGTATAAAACTCTCCCCTGACGTTTCGTCTCCGACTGCGGGAGACATCCTCGGAGGTACAGCTTGGATGTCAGCGTTGCACCGCAAGCGTGACGATCGATTACCTCCAATCGAGAATGTTGGCATTACCAGAGACAATCTCACAGCCGACGTCACGTGATCGACAGTGGCGCCCTCTGTACTGCCTACACAATCAGCGCTTCCTCGAGTTCTCTTAACAGTTCGCCGCTGTACCTGCGAGGATGTCTCCCGCAGTCGAAGACGAAACGTCAGGGGAGAGTTTTATACTTCGACCACGGCCTATCAGCCCGGAAGTTTTAAGTGAATACTGTAGAGGAATTGAAAACAGAAATTAATGTTCTACATTCTGGATGCAAGCAAAAATTCAGAAGCAATCCGGAAAATGACACCGAATACTGGCGTCGTTCACTGATAATACAATATATCGAATCGCTCATATGACAAACCGTGCAGATGAGATATCGATTTTGTAATATCCAGTAATACTGATAAAGCACTTTGAATGAGATAATTTGTCTCGGAAAGTTTTCACAGTAGTTGGCAGAAAATAATGGACATCCAATATTCCGTTTAAGTAATTATTACATTATCCGACCCAAAGTTTCAAATCAAAGTGTACAATTTTACCCCAAACAGGGCAGCACTATTTGTGATAAACGTATACACCACGAAAAGGAAAGTGCTTGTTTCTCCCTAGGGTCATGCCTGCCTTACACGTGTGAATATCTGTGGGCTATCGGCAGGACCAGGTCGGGCAAGGATCATTTAATACCTTTTAAATGCCCAACACTCGGCCAATCATCAAAATCATTTATGCGTGTTGAATTAGATAGTGTTTTAGTATTTATTTCTGTTTCCTTTCTTTTTAATGTCATCACCGTCTACTCTGGATGGTCGAGATCAACCACTCTTGCTCCACCATTTCCTTCACCATCCGGGTCCATGCAACAGCGCCTCTGTCATCCCAGTCTCGATGCGTTCGGAACTGGGAAACTAAAAGACGGCGTCTGAGTCAGACCTGTCACTCCTACGGTTTTATGCGGAGTTGGACTGAGTAACGTCTGCTAAGCTTAGCGATCGCAGACGCCAGGCAGTTGGCTTGGACCACGGTCAACATAACCTCATTCAAACATAAGTCGATTTGTGTCTGCATCATAAAGGCGTTCTTGATTGAAAATGTCAGTTTACGAGCGTAATTCTCGTCATTTGCGGAGGTGTTACTGTTTTGTTTCAGTATGAAGAAAACAGCGGTTGAGTATCATCGAATGCTCTCAAGTGCTTATGGTAAGGACGCTATTAGCGACAGAACGTGTTGTGAGTGGTTTCAACGCTTCAAGAACGGTGGGTTTTAATGTCGTAGACCGGCATAGCGGTGGAAGAGAGAATGTTTTCGAGGATGCAGAATTGAAGACATTGCTGAGTGAAGACTCGCGTCAAACTCAAGAAGAATTGGCACGATTAGTGGGAGTGACACAGTAAGCCATTTCAAAACGTCTCAAGGCTGTGGGCATGATTCAGAAAGAAGGATCGTGGGTCCCGTGTGGGCTGAAAGCGAGAGACGTTGAATGGCGTTTGTGTGTCTGTGAACAGTTGCTTCAGAGGCAAAAACGGAAGGAATTTCTGCATCGGATTGTGACCGGAGACGAAAAATGGGTTAATTATGATAACCCTAAACGCAAATCAGTGGGATATCCCGGCAATGCTTCCACGTCGACGGCCAAACCGAATATTCACGGCTCGAAGATCATGCTCTGCATTTGGTGGGGCCAGCTCGGCATCGTGTACTATGAAGTGTTAGAACCAAGTGAAACAATCACAGGTGCTCGTTATCAAACGCAGTTAATGCGTTTGAGCAGAGCATTAAAAGACAAACGGCCGCAATTCAGCGAGAGACTCGATAAAGTGATTTTCCAGCACGACAACGATCGACCCCACATTGCAAAAGAGGTCAAAACGTACTTGGAAACGTTAAAATGGGAAGTCCTACCCCACCCGCCATATTCGCCAGACATTGCTCTCTCTGACTATCACCTGTTTAGATCAATGGTGCCTGGCCTCGCTGACCAACACTTCCGATCTCATGAAGAAATCACAAATTGGATCGATCTGTGGATCGCTTCAAAAGATGAACAATTTTTTCGAAGCCAGATTCGTACACTGTCCGAAAGGGGAGAGAAAGTAGTGGCCAGCGATGAAAAATACTTTGAATGAGACATGAGTAACCACCAAATGTTGGGGAAAAAACGGCGGAAGCAAAGTTGCAGAGCTTGTATTTGCCATGCACATATAACATTAATTTTCAGGGTATAGTGTAATCTACTGGCAGTTATGGGTAATACAAGTATTGAAGCCCACCTAGAATTAGGCTCTATAAGTTTCCGGCCTGGCCGTGAATACGAGCGCGAAGGGGAGCTAGCGACATTTGCCAGTAGATGCTCGCACAAACTGCAGCCCGCTGCTAGCCTCAGGCGTATGGTGACACTCGTTTCAGTAAGGCGTTGCTTGCTGCGGTGCTGCAGTGGATAAAATCGAGTACCGTGCAGGGATAAAGTTCCTCGGGTTTCCACTGGCTGAAATCACAGCCCACTTGGATGGTATTATGGTGATGCTTCCCCTTCATACTTCACAGTGAAGGAATGGTCTAAACAGTTTCGTCTAGGCAGAGAGAGAGAGTTGGTGATCGCCTCCGCCCCCTCACCCATCTGTCTGCACCCCCCCCCCTCGCCCCTCCATGCCCATATGCCTTTGTACTCTATAGTGCAGTGTTTACCGTGAGTGTTCAGTGTTGTGCGTCCCCTTTTGAAAGTGCTGCATACAGAACCAGACTGTCGCCGTGTTTTTTAATTGTGCCTGGCTATTTCCTAAGTGTTTTTAATCAGCATCACTGACCTCTTTGTTTTTTATGTTTTCTTCAGAACTTTTTCGCCATGTACCAGTTTTAAACAGTCACCGTTTTATCACCTCTTTTTATTGTTATGTCTCCTCATTATGTTTTTAACTTTATCTGTAGGCTGCAGAGCGGTGTATTACACTGCTGCCAGCCCGCCCCCCTCCATCTGGGAGGGGGGGGGGAGGGGGGGAGTCGACATATAATTTTAAAAAAAGGTTGCTGATGACCACCTGTTGGTCGGCCAGCTCAGATGGTGACTGAGAAAGCTATAGCTATTTCTGTAAGTGAAGTTCTGAGCGACAGGCGGTTGAAAGTTAAGGACATTGCAGCAAGGTTAGAGTTATCTAAAACAAGCGTTTTCCGGGTCGTGCATAGTCATTTTCACATGAAAAAGGTTAATGCAAGTTGGGTGCCCAGACTTCTCTTTGCAGTGCAGAAGGAACAGTGCGTGACTTGTGCACCGAGGTTTTGGAGCTGTGCCGTGGCAACCAGAAAGAAGTTCTGGAATGTATGTTACAGGGGATGAATCTATGGTTCTTTATTATGATCTTCTGTCCAAAAGAGAATCTCTTGAATGGCATAAACAAGATGATGCTCCTCAAAGAAAGGCGAAGGCTACTCAGTCCACAAAGAAGGTCATGCAACAATCTTCTGTGATTCCAAAGGAATTCTTACAGTTCATTTCAAAGAAAGGTATACCACTGTGAACACACAGTACTATGCTTCACTTCTGCACAAATAACACGAGTCCAACATACTACAGAGGTGATGAAGGCTGTGACAAGGTATTCGTCTTCTCCACGGCACTGCGCCAGTGCGCACAGGGGCAGTTGCGAAGGCTGCAATAAAGGAATGTGGCTTCTACGAGACTGACCACCCACCTGTAGTCCAGATCTAGCCAACAATGACTACTCCTCTTCTCCAAACTAAAGAAAGTTCTTCGAAGAAGGCCATCTGTTGTGGCCGAGCGGTTGTAGGCTCTTCAGTCTGGAATCGCGCGACCGCTACAGTCGTAGGTTAAAATCCTGCCTCGGGCATGGATGTGTGTGATGTCTTTACGTTAGTTAGGTTTAAGTAGTTCTAAGTTCTAGCGGACTGATGGCCTCGGATGTCAAGTCCCATAGTGCTCAGAGCCATTTGAGCCATTTCTTCGAAGAAGAAATTTGATGATGATAAAGTGAAAGCTACTGAAATGGGACATTTTGCCGACACAGTATAAGATTATTTTTTGAAAGACATAGAGGTGTGAAAAGTATATTGACATAAAGAGTGGTTAGGTTGAAACATAGTACCATTGAATGCAGTCAGGCAAGAGAGTTGTGGGACCTACGTCGTATAAGCAAACACCGTCTAAATTGTTGATTCACTATTGCTTATTTGGTATAGAGTTCCATTCGTAATCCACCTCATCGGCATCTCTGTTTATGCATAAAGAATACGTTATTCCGAAACATGAGATACTTTGTCTCTGTTGTGGCTATTCCGAATATGAAGAGACGTGCAGGGCGTGGAACAATAAGTACAACGCAATATCATGTACGTCTCCAAGAAAATGTTTCGTGTTGAATGCAGGGTGAAACATTGACGAGGGTGAGAAAATTTCAGATAAATCTGGTTAATGTCACCCATAGCAACCTAACAAAACGTGGTAACATACGTGTACGTAACTATGTGTTAGTGAGAATGAAGCCATGTTCAAAATAGTTTCGATTATCGAACGTTTTTTCGTCATAAGTGGCGGAACGACAGTAACTGTCTCCGAGAAAATGTTTCGTGTTGAATGCAGGGTGAAAGACTGATGAAGGTGAGAAACTTCATATAAATCTGATTAACGTCACCCACAGCAAACTAACAAAACATGATAACATACGTGTACGTAACTTTGTGTTAGTGAGAATGAAGCCATGTTCAAAATTCAGTTTCGATTATCGAACGTTTTTTCTTCATAAGTGGCGAAACGACAGTAACTGGATAAAACTGGAGGACCATTTCTCTAAATATACTGGATAAAGACGTAGTTGTTTTCAAATCGGTAGTCCACTTATTTATTGTCTGTCTTATTTCTGATTATGATATAATCATACGAATTTTTTAAAAAATATAATCGATGTAGACGACTGACAGCAAACATTTAATGGCCTTTGCTACAAGATTATTTTTTCAGCCACGGGTTATTTACTATTCTCTGATTGTTTTGTTGCAACACAGTAGCTAAACAGTCTGACCAAGATAAAAAACCCTAACTTTGAGAAATTAATGTTTGATTTTGATTGTATTTCTGCTTAACTAAGACATGAATGATCGCGAAATAAATGTAAAAAGAACCAAATCTCGCTGATTCAGTGAACAGCTTATTCAGTTAAGAAATACTTTCGTATACTGAATAACTGTAGCTTACTCCACTGAAAGCAGTATAACGTAAACACAGTGTTTCATATATAAGAAGCATGTAGGTACTTATGCTGCTGCCTGTTCTCATTATGACTGCCACTTTTTTTGACGCGTCTAATGATTAGCACTTTCGTACACGTCACTCGACTTACTAATACACAGATATTACGTAAATGTAATTAATTTTTCTTCAAAAGACGACAGTGCTGAAGATTATTGCTTTTTCAGCAAAAACTGCAGCATTCGTTTCTTCTGTGTCGGGAAACTGTTTTATAGCTTCTGACGTTTTATTATCACGTCTGTGTAGTGTCCTCTTCAGCCAAAGTTGTTATTTGGTAGATTAAATAGAGCAGATATTGCATTCCATATAAGTTTCCTATGTTCTGTGTTCACTTATATGGCTGGAAGTGTAACGAATGAAACTTAACGTTGTTGGGTAGTTACACGAGATCCTTCTGCAAAAGGTCAGGTCTCTTGCTGTTTACCAGTCACTTTTTGTTCTTAAAGGAAAGCGACATTCTTCAGTAAATAAAAAAAAAATTATAGTGCGTATGGCAGTACTGGCGGGGAATGGGGATTTTCCGCTGCCCGGTGCAGATCTTTTTAGTTGACACCACTTGGATGACTTGCGCGTTGATGACGACGAAACGGTGATGAGGACAACACACGCGCTCAGTTCCGAGCGGAGAAATTGTCCTGGGGTGTCTTCCAGACTCTTTTAAGTTACTCATCGTAGTAGAAGATGAGCTTCTTCACGAAGAACTTCGAAATAACTTCTTCATGTACATGAATAAAATAACCTGATGATGGCGGAACGGTTATTCGCTGAAATATCGTGGAACTTCGACGGTCGGATCCGGCTGGTCACCCGAGAACCTTGGATACAGCACATTCGCCGGGAAAGCCTCAGATCACAATAAAATAACCTCTTCACTGAAAGAAAAATAAACAAATCTGCTCTAGCAAAATTAAGTAATTTCATTATGGGAAGAAGAGACGTTATGTCAAATTAGTCTGGAAGACACTGAAATGAAAACGCCTCTAAAAGAACCAGTGGCCACTCCCCTTAAAGAAACAACTGAAACATGTTGGGAAGAAACACAGCGCAAAGACTCTCTAGGGGAGATGGTGGAAATTTTTCTTAAGAGAAAACAATAAGGCTTTCCTCAAAGAGTAAGAGAAAATCCCTTGTATAAACCCTCAATCTACTTGAGAGAGTTGCAAAAAATTGCAGATAAATTCTTTATGTTTCTGTTGTGACTTCTTTTTTAATAGCTTTGCAGTCGTTTAGCAGTGCCAGTCTGGTCGTAGTAAATTTTTATTGGTATTGATAAAGGTGCTGTGCAGGTAATATGGGCCATTCTTTTGCGAACCCACACCCACATTTTCTTTTGATTGACGTACACGGAACGGTGTTCCAGGATGTGTTATAGGGTACACTTAGTGAAATATGGATCCAGTCCCACTCCAACTCGGAACAGTTTCCCTCGCTTAACCACTTTATAGACAACATCACACTACCATGACTGATGTTGGTGGGGAGAACACTGGGAGTATCACTGATGTTGGTGAGGAATTTTGTCTTTTCTAGTGACAATTGAAGTCCTACCCTGGCAGCCTGGAGTTTTAGCATATTGAGCTGCTTTACTGCTACTTCCACTGAGCTTGCTATAAGCGCCAGATCATCTGCGAAAGCTAAACATTCTACTACCAGTCCCTTCCGTTTGTGACCAGGTAAATACCGCTCGGTATATTTTGTTCTTCCATTTCTTTTCGCCACTCTATGTTCCATAGGATCTTGGTCAACTTGCTAATTGCTTTGTCTCCAGCCTGCTTCCACAGCTCTGCAACTATAGCGTCTTCTCCTGGTGCTTTGTTATTCTTCAGGGACTGAATGATGTTTTTCACTTCTTCTTCTGTTGGAGGGCGAGAGTTTGGTTGTCTGGGACTGTCTCAACAGATAAAGGAGGTTTTAGGGGACTCACAGTTGAGGAGATTCTCAAAATATGTGGCCAATATGTGGCAGTTGTCTTTGTCATTATAGACTATGTTTCCATCTGGTCCTCTGAAGTGTAAGCTGGGTGGGGCATAGCTTCTAATGTTTTGCTTGAAAGTTTGGTAAAAGTTTCTAGAGTTATTCTCCTTGATATCTTCATGTAATGGAGTCAATTGGTCCTGAGTGTACTGATGTTTAACCTGCCTGGTGGTTTTGGCAGTTAGCCAGGGCTGTTCTATGAACTTCTCCATATTTGTTTCGGGCTTCTGTGAACTCCATCTTAGCCAAGCTGCTTGTCTCTTTGTGATCGCTTGGTCGCAGGTAATTGGTCCCTTCATTGGTCCCAGTTGTTGCATTCATGATCTAGTGTTTGCATTCTCTATGTAAGCATATTGCAGGTTTTCAGTTTTTCCAAGTCAAACTTGGTGAGTTTGGGAGTTTGAGACTTTCTTGTATTCCTAGACAGAAATCGGAGAGGTAGTGGTGTGACTCCAAGTTAAGTTTTCTTAGCAATCTCACATTCTGGACTTCTCTACAGGACTTTCTTGATGTGGCCACATGAACGATTTGAAAATCTCCTAGAAGTTTATTGGGTGAAGTCATTGTCTTCTGCTTTCTTGGTAGATGCTTAAGGGCTGTTGATTTCGTTACTAGGTTAAATGGTTTACAGAGTCCCGCAAGCCATTCTCCATTTCTGTTAGTGTGCATGTGAGCTGGGTATTCCCGCACTATATACTTATACTTCAGCTCTTTCCCTAACTGGGCGTTAAAATCATGCAATAATATGGCTGTATTCCTTCCTGGGATCTTGCCAATAGTGTCCTCGAGTTTATTTATTTTTTTATTATTATTAAAAAGTTTATTTATTTATTTAAAGAGTTTTTCAGGAAATCGATCACCACCCCCGCCACCCCATCACCGTCCCTCTCGCCCCCTTCACTCTCTCCCCTCCATCTGCTACCTGGAAATTAGCAGCTTTGCAGTGGAGAGGAAGGATCTCATGAAGGGAAATTCAAGGGTATATTGGTTTTTATAAAATAAAAGAGTTTGTGGGGCTTGGATTTCACCTGCTCATCATTCTCTGCTGTTTGGAAAGATGCAGGTCTTGTGAGAAGTAATTATATCGTTCTCATTTCTTTTTTTTATTCCGGTTGCATGAGGAATAGCGTCATGAAACACCCATCACACAGTTAAAAATCCTTCGATCGCGAAGCACGCACCGCCCACCGTACCCTGTCCATTGGACCACACAGGACGCTACTGCACATGCTCCTAGGAGTCGGGATGCACCGTGAAGTGTCGACGTGGCTATCAGCTGCTGAACCACAAGCAGGTGTCAGTTCGGGTCCTGCAAGGATGATGAGATGGTGGCATCCCTTTGATACATGATAGCTGAGAAATACTTGTCGCAATATGTGCTCACCGCGGCACCGTTGCTGGCGCAATGACACAGAGCTGTGGGTCTAGCGCTTTAGAAATCTGTTCCAATGATCTACCTGCGAGATCATTTTCTAGTTACTCGTTGGCTTACAGCAAGCTCCACCTGATTAAGGTTTCGAGTTTCTAGAGAAATAATTTCTGGTCTATATCTTCGAAATTATACTGCACAAGCGATATTGCTGAGCACTCATTATTGCTTTGTACTAGATATCGAGAAGTATCGCGAAAATGGTATGATATTCTGGCAAGCCGTGTGAAATTACGTATGATCTTGTAATCCCAGAGTCTGGAGACCGGTGCAGAAAACTAGCAAAGCAAGCAGGTCAGGACCATGAACAGTGATGCCTTTGTGCCAGGGGGAACCGACCCAGCCTTTGTACAACGGTCTTCACGGTATATGTACGAGTGTCTGGTGGTCGATAGCTGTCTGAATGATGCGAAAGGGGCGATTTTATATGGCGCAAGATACGAATTGTATATTTACTACATCGACACAGTACGCGGTGACATAATTTTGGGTTGGAGATCGGTTTTATGCTCTTATGTTCAAGCTTCCATCCTCATTGGTAGAGCAGTGTAATTGAGTAAGAGTCTTTCCATATTTGACGATCTGTAGGTCACTTTAGCAGGGTTTAACTGTCAGTGCAATATAGCGATCTCTACAAACTAGTTTCGGGACTGAAAGTCTTGTCTGCAGAAAGAAATAGGCGGACAGTGTTTCTATACAGACAGCATCAGTAATTTGGCAGGTAAATTCAGTAAGTACTGATCATAAAGCTCCATTCATTCCAAGACATCCTGTGTGACAGTACATAGGAGCCTCTATACAGGGTGGTCCATTGATAGTGACCGGGCCAAATATTCCACGAAATAAGCATCAAACGAAAAAAACTACAAAGAACGAAACTCGTCTAGCTTGAAGGGGGAAACCAGATGGCGCTATGGTTGGCCTGCTAGATGGCGCTGCCACAGGTCAAACGGATATTTTTTTTGAATAGGAACCCCCATTTTTATTACATATTCGTGTAGTACATAATGAAATATGAACGTTTTAGTTGGACCACATTTTTCGCTTTGTGATAGATGGCACTGTAATAGTCACAAACATATAGGTACGTGGTATCACATAACACTCCACCAGTGCAGACAGTATTTGCTTCGTGATGCATTACCCGTGTTGAAATGGACCGTTTACCAATTGCGGAAAAGGTTGATATCGTGTTGATGTATGGCCATTGTGATCAAAATGTCCAACAGGCGTGTGCTATGTATGCTGCTCGGTATCCTGAATGACATCATCCAAGTGTCCGGACCATTTGCCGGATAGTTACGTTATTTAAGGAAACAGGAAGTGTTCAGCCACATGTGAAACGTCAACCACAAAAATTGATGATGACGTGTTTTACCTGCTGTTATGGCTAATCCGTACATCAGTAGCAGACAAATTGCGCGAGAATCGGGAATCTCAAAAACGTTTGTTGAGAATGCTACATCAACATCGATTGCACCCGTACCATATTTCTATGCACCAGGAATTGCATGGCGACGACTTTGAACATCATGTACAGTTCTTCCACTGGGCACAAGAGAAATTACGGGACGATGACAGATTTTTTGCATGTATTCTATTTAGTGACGAAGTGTCATTCACCAGCAGTGGTAACGTAAACCGGCATCATATGCACTATTGGGCAACGGAAAATCCACGATGGCTGCGACAAGTGGAACATTAGCGACCTTGGAGGGGTAACGTATGGTGTGGCATTATGGGAGGAAGGATAATTGGCCCCCATTTTATCTGTGGCAATCTAAATGGTGCCATGTATGCTGGTTTCCTACATAATGATCTACCGATGTTACTACAAGATGTTTCACTGCATGACAGAATGGCGATGTACTTCAAACATGATGGATGTCCGGCACATAGCTCGCATGCAGTTGAAGTGGTATTGAACAGCGTATTTCATGACAGGTGGATTGGTCGTCGAAGCACCATACTGTGGCCCGCACATTCACCAGATCTGACGTCCCCGGATTTCTGTCTGTGAGGAAAGTTGAAGGATATTTGCTATAGTGATCCACTGACAACGCCTGACCACATGATCAGCGCATTGTCAATGCATATGCGAACATTACGGAAGGTGAACTACTCGCTGTTGAGAGGAATGTAGTTACACGTATTGCCGAATGCACTGAGGTTGACGTACATCATTTTGAGCATTTACTGCATTAATGTGGTATTTACAGGTAATCACACTGTAACAGCATGCGTTCTCAGAAATGATAAGTTCACAAAGGTACATGTATCACATTGGAACAACCGAAATAAAATGTTCAAATGTACCCACATTCTGTGTTTTAATTTAAAAAACCTATCTGTTACCAACTGTTCATCTAAAATTGTGAGCCATATGTTTGGGACTATTACAGTGCCATCTATCCCAAAGCGAAAAAAGTGGTCCAACTAAAACATTCATATTTCTTTACGTATTACACGAATATGCAATAAAATGTGGGGGTTCCTATTTAAAAACGCAATAATATCCATTTGACCTATGGCAGTGCCATCTAGCGGGTCAACCATAGCGCCATCTGGTTTCCCCCTTCAAGCTAGACGAGTTTCGTTCTTTGTAGTTTTTTCGTTTGACGTTTATTTTGTGAGATATTTGGCCCGGTCACTATCAATGGACCACCCTGTATAGCAGTGAGAACATTTGTGTTTCAGAGATGTTTGTTGAAAGCAGGACTTAACGATTTCCAGGAAGGGTGCCACGTTAGGAGCATCAGGTGGAATACGAGGTGTGGCTAGAAAAAAACCGGACTAGTACTGGTGAAACAATAAAACGAATGCAATAAGGCTGAAAGTCGCGTGGCCTGTCACGTGACTCTCGCTCCGCCTACTGCTCGAGTTTCACCTGCCTCCTGCACTCAGTCTGCCCGTGGCTTCTGTTTTAAGTAGTTGACGTTTTGTCTGTGCGTCGGAAAATGTTGAGTGTACAGAAAGAACAGCGTGTTAACATCAAATTTTGTTTCAAACTAGGAAAATCTGCAAGTGAAACGTTTGTAATGTTACAACAAGTGTACGGCGATGATTGTTTATCGCGAACACAAGTGTTTGAGTGGTTTAAACGATTTAAAGATGGCCGCGAAGACACCAGTGATGACACTCGCACTGGCAGACCATTGTCAGCAAAAACTGATGCAAACATTGAAAAAATCGGTAAACTTGTTCGACAAGATCGCCGTTTAACAATCAGAGCAGTGTCTGAGTTAACAGGAGTTGACAAGGAAAGTGTTTGGCAGATTCTTCATGAAAGTTTCAACATGAACAAAGTGTGTTCAAAAATGGTTCCAAAGTGTTTCACAATTGAACAGAAGGAACGCCGAAGAATGATTTGTTCTGACATCCTGGAAAACATTGAAAGTGATCCCACCTTCTTACAAAATGTTATTACTTGCGATGAATCGTGGTTTTTTTACTTACGATCCCGAAACTAAACGCCAATCGATGCATTGGAAAACTCCTGGTTCTCCACGACAAAAAAAGCACGAATGTCAAAATCGAAATTCAAGGCAATGATGATTGTTTTTTTTTTTTTTTTTTTTTTGACATCAAAGGGATTGTGCACATTGATTGGGTACCAGAGGGACAAACAGTGAATCAGCATTACTACATTAGCGTCCTGGCTACCCTACGTGAGCGAGTACGGAGAAAACGGAACGATTTGTGGAGAAAAAATTCATGGATGCTTCACCAAGACAATGCCCCAGCTCACAGTGCGTTGTCAGTGAAGACGTTTTTGGCAAAACACAACATTCCCATCTTAGATCATCCACCCTACTCACCTGATTTGGCCCCCTGTGACTTTTTTCTTTTCCCTAAAGTCAAGTCAGCTTTGAAAGGAACTAGATTTGAGACTGTTGAAGCAGTAAAAGAAAAAGCGACGGAAGTAATGTATGAACTTACCGAAAATGATCTGCAGCATTGCTATGAACAGTGGAAAAAATTCGTATGGAGCGGTGTAGAGACCGAGGAGGAGAGTACATTGCCGGCCGCGGTGGTCTCGCGGTTCTAGGCGCTCAGTCCGGAATCGCGCGACTGCTACGGTCGCAGGTTCGAATCCTGTCTCGGGCATGGATGTGTGCGATGTCCTTAGGTTAGTTAGGTTTAAGTAGTTCTAAGTTCTAGGGGACTGATGACCACGGATGTTAAGTCCCATAGTGCTCAGAGCCATTTGAACCATTTTGAGAGTACATTGAAGGAGATAACATGAAATTGTAAATAACTGTAAATAAATGTTTTTTCCAGCATCAGTCCGGTTTTTTTCTAGCCGCACCTCGTATATTCAGCGTTATTCTAGGCTATTTTCGTAAACAGGTTCTGTCAGGTCAGGAACTTCCGTGCAGACGAGCTGAGACATCATGAAAGCTCCTAAAAAAGCGACCGTTAACTATTTCTGCGACACTTTACAATTTCCGAGAGGTTATTTACATAGCCATGTGACGTCAGTACAATATTGAGAACTTTTAGATGGTGAGTCACTACGCTAACATTTTGCAGTGATGCATCAGCCGCGTTGGGCAGGTGAACACGCGTGCTCAGCTGGACACAGCTTGCATTTCCCATTAGGATCACTAGGAACACTGCACCCTGAGCAGTTCTGGTAAGCACTGGAACAGATTTCTAAAGCACTAGACCTGCAGCTCTGCATCATCGCGCCAGCAACGGTGCCTAGATGAACATGTACTTTGACACTTTATTTCTCAGGTGTCATGTATCACAGGCATGCTACCACCTCATCGTTGCAGGACCTGAACTGACACCTGCGCTCGGTTTGGCTGCTGACGGCCACGTTGTCACTTTGTGGGGGCCACCGGTGCATCCCGACTCCCGGGAGCATGTCCTGTGCAGTCCAGTGGACAGGGCACGGTGGGCGCTGCATGCTTCGCGATCGAAAGATTTTTAACTATGTGTAATTACGTGTGACGTGTGTTTCATGACGGTATTCCTCGCGCAATCGGAATAAAAAAAGAAATGTGATCGATGTAATTACTTCTCACAAGCAGCAGAGAATGATGAGAAAGTGAAATCCAAGCCCGGCAAACTGATTTTTTTTATAAAAAGAACAATGTACCCTTGAATTTCCCTTCGTGACATCCTTCCTCTCCACTGCAGAGCCGCCAGTTTCCAGGTAGAGGAGGGGAAGGGGAAGAGGGGAGGGGGTGAGGGAGGTGAGGGTGGGGCGGCAGTGGTGGTGATCATTTTCCTGAAAAATTCATTAAATAAATAAATAAACTATATTCCATACACTGCCTTGAATCCCCTAAATTGTTTACAAGCCCGGCAAACTGATTTTTTTTATAAAAAGAACAATTTACCCTTGAATTTCCCTTCGTGACATCCTTCCTCTCCACTGCAGAGCCGCCAATTTCCTGGTAGAGGAGGGGAAGGGGAAGAGGGGAGGGGGGTGAGGGAGGTGAGGGTGGGGCGGCAGTGGTGGTGATCATTTTCCTGAAAAATTCATTAAATAAATAAATAAACTATATTCAATACACTGCCTTGAATCCCCTAAATTGTTTAAATAAAAATATTCCACACATTGTCTAATTCGCTTAAACAATTTTTCATAAACAGCAATCTGTTTCCAGACAAATTCTTTAACTGAATAAATAAACTATATTCCATATACTGCCATAAATAACTAAACAATATTCTATACAGAGTTTAAATTGTTTAAACAATATTCCATCCACTACAATCGAATTCCCTCCAAATGACAGACCAACTGAATCTGAGGGTGGGAGGGGAGGGGGTTTACCAGAGGGGGAGAGGTTAATTAATTGATCAATTTAATTAAGTAGTCAATCGAATTGATAAGAGTGAGAGGGGCTATTACAGTAACTCAGACCTGAAAGTATACCAGTAGCAGCGAGGGGAGAGCTGTTGTTTACGTTAGATCTTTACACTAGAATATATCTGACATACGCAGGTGTGCAGTCCAGTGAAATTAATGATCCGCGATCGTAATCATCCTTGTACTTCCAGTTTTTTAGTGTCTTGCATGCACTGGCCTCCTGTTGTAAAATCCAAATCTCGCCAGTTGAGCGCATGTGTGCACTCGGCCATGTTTGAGCAAACCAGCCGAAATCATGGTAAAATCCTTTTCCCCCACATATCTCCCGTCCAATGGAATTTCGGTTAAAATAGCCTGAATAACTTTTGTAGATGATAAAACTTGCGACAAAGTTGTGTGCACAATTCTTTTATTCCTTGCGTGTTTCTAGATATCACGCCTTAAAAATGCGTATGAGTTTGCCAAAACACGTATTTTGCACTAATAGGTTTGATTTGTCTTGAGTACTTCGTTCCCAGTGCAATTTTGAGAAAAATCAACTGTCAAAAATATAGTACAGCATAAAAGTTGATATAAGCAGGACCGAGGTAATCCTGCGCCCTTCACAGTCTGCCAAAACTGTGCCCAAAGAAGTTGGAGGAGGTTGGGAAGGGTTGGCAACAGGAAGGGGCATCGTGCTCCCTGTACCACTGACAAATTAACATACTGACCCCGTGAAGATACGGCATACAGGCTGGGAAAAAGAAGAAGAAGGGCAGATAATTTAAATCTGAACACCATCTTAGTTGATGTGTTACGGTTTCCAACCGGAAAGTCAAAACTATGAAACTGGTGGTTTCCCTATAAATTTTATTTTCACAAACATCTACTTTTCTCAAAACTTTGTGTATGTTATTCGGGCCCTTGTGGTTCTCAATGCCTCAATTATAGTCAGAGTTTACGTGAGTAGTCGTGAAAGAACCATATACGATATTTACAGTTCACTACAATATTGCGCATAGTAAACACGTAAGTTATGGAATAGTGGTGCTTCTTAGTAACAGATATTGAATCCAACGGGATTAACGTGGGAAGGTGGGGGTTTTGGGCGGGGGCAACTAACATCTAACACAACACCTGCAAAACAGAAAATATACAGAAAACGTAACAAGGACATAAGCAGGAAATAAGGAGAAAAAAATACTGAATTCCATAGAGTAAGGGCACTACACAGGTAACGAAAATACACAAACAAATCTTGGAATCGATAAATAGAATGTATAGGACAGTTCTACTTATCGATTCCAACATTAATTATTTTCAGCGTTGTTTTCGTAGTAGGTGTGTGTAGTTCTTTGCTACAGGATTTCTGTTTTTGGTGTCGCTTTCTGTACTACCGTGATAAATAAAATATCTAGGAACCGGTAATTAGATTTGAGCTACATAGGTTAATTCCAGTCGTCGATTCCATGGTTTGTTATTTATAGCGTTTTTGCAGTAGTACAGGAAGCAATATCATAAGTTGAATCCTAAAGGAATTAGCAACCCTCACTAAAAGAAAATGACATTAATAAAGGAACGTAGAATCAGCAATTAGAGCGGTACCACATACGAAAATTCTAAAAGAATGCACTGTAGATTATGCTGTCTTGGTGTTGCTTTCTTTACTGCTGTTGTTACAGCAGGTGTGTATTGTGCATTCTTTGAGAAATGCCATCCATGCTATCACTCTAATTGTTGATTCCACATTCCGTTATTCCTCATTTTTACTGGCTGTTAATTATTTCGTTAAGGATTTGACTTGTTCGTATCGTTCACTAAGCTACTTGTAAAACGCTAAAAATAACCCATGTTGGAATCGACAACTACACTCGTATAGACACACAAAAAAAGTCGCAGCAGAAATATACACACTCTATGAAAAATCACGACTTGACTCGTATAGACACACAAAAAAAGTCGTAGCAGAAATAAACACTATGAAAAGTCACAAAAATAATGAACCGTGAAATGGAGAACTGAAAGCTATATAGCTATCCCCTTAGGTTGCTGCCTAACCACACGCTCGGCGATCGTGCGACATTCTAAAAAAAGAAAAACAGCAAAATTTTTGTGAGAACCAAGATTATAAATATAGCTGCAAATCGTTTCACATGTAGCAATTTAAGCTTTGCTCTTGGGCCTTACTTAAAGTCACCTTCGGAAATCATACCATATTCGGAAAAAAGTAGCCATATACAGGGATTACAAATGATTGAAGCGATCTCACAGCTCTACAATAACTTTATTATTTGAGATATTTTCACAATGCTTTGCACACACATACAAAAACTCAAAAAGTTTTTTTAGGCATTCACAAATGTTCGATATGTGCGCCTTTAGTGATTCGGCAGACATCAAGCCGATAATCAAGTTCCTCCCACACTCGGCGCAGCATGTCCCCATCAATGAGTTCGAAAGCATCGTTGATGCGAGCTCGCAGTTCTGGCACGTTTCTTGGTAGAGGAGGTTTAAACACTGAATCTTTCACACAACCCCACAGAAAGAAATCGCATGGGGTTAAGTCGGGAGAGCGTGGAGGCCATGACATGAATTGCTGATCATGATCTCCACCACGACCGATCCATCGGTTTTCCAATCTCCTGTTTAAGAAATGCCGAACATCATGATGGAAGTGCGGTGGAGCACCATCCTGTTGAAAGATGAAGTCGGCGCTGTCGGTCTCCAGTTGTAGCACGAGCCTATTTTCCAGCATGTCCAGATACACGTGTCCTGTAACGTTTTTTTCGCAGAAGAAAAAGGGGTCGTAAACTTTAAACCGTGAGATTGCACAAAACACGTTAACTTTTGGTGAATTGCGAATTTGCTGCACGAATGCGTGAGGATTCTCTACCGCCCAGATTCGTACATTGTGTCTGTTCACTTCACCATTAAGAAAAAATGTTGCTTCATCACTGAAAACAAGTTTCGCACTGAACGCATCCTCTTCCATGAGCTGTTGCAACCGCGCCGAAAATTCAAAGCGTTTGACTTTGTCATCGGGTGTCAGGGCTTGTAGCAATTGTAAACGGTAAGGCTTCTGCTTTAGCCTTTTCCGTAAGATTTTCCAAACCGTCGGCTGTGGTACGTTTAGCTCCCTGCTTGCTTTATTCGTCGACTTCCGCGGGCCACGCGTGAAACTTGCCCGCACGCGTTCAACCGTTTCTTCGCTCACTGCAGGCCGACCCGTTGATTTCCCCTTACAGAGGCATCCAGAAGCTTTAAACTGTGCATACCATCGCCGAATGGAGTTAGCAGTTGGTGGATCTTTGTTGAACTTAGTCCTGAAGTGTCGTTGCACTGTTATGACTGACTGATGTCAGTGCATTTCAAGCACGGCATACGCTTTCTCGGCTCCTGTCGCCATTTTGTCTCACTGCGCTCTCGAGTGCTCTAGCGACAGAAACCTGAAGTGCGGCTTCAGTCGAACAAAACTTTATGAGTTTTTCTACGTATCTGTAGTGTGTCGTGACCACATTTCAATTAATTGAGCTACAGTGAATTTATGAAATCGCTTCAATCATTTGTAATAGCCCTGTATATTTAGGAGAAACAAGATTATAAATACGATTGCCACTTGATTCACTCACAGCAATTCGGGCTGTTCACTTAGGTTCCTGCCTAGCCACACCCTCGAAAATAGCAGCATAATTGCAAAAAACAGCATATTTTACGTCAGTTACTAAGTGAACCACAGATAAAATTTAATAACAACGCCAGTACATCATGTAGTACATTCTTCACATCGTGAACTCATGACGTCACACAGGATGTGACTGGTAAAAGCTGACAGTTGGAATCACAAATAGCACTTAATGCCTGAAATTCATCTACAACTCGTTATAAATTCTTTTAAAGGTATATTATTTCTTACGATAGGGCCCTAGAAAACGTGTTTCAAGACAGCTTGGCGATGTACCAAACTTGTCGAACGTTATTTAAACGAGCGAATACGACAAGCACTTGGCACGGGCAGCTCCATGTGAGCATTTATAATTTGTAGTATTCCGATCTCACTCTAATTACAAGATTTATAAAATTAATTTGTCTCCAATACAAACTGCTTTAGACTAACCGCGATAAACAGTCTGGACGATTGGTTTGCAGAATTAAATCACCCTGAATATAATTGCTGTGTCGAAGGTCTCCATATTCATTAAACATATCTGACGTGAGAATTTGTGTTATGCGTCCGCAGAAAGGTACAATTGATTCGACGTCTCTTGTTTTGGCTGCTAAGGATTCGCAGAAGTAAGATGCTGGTTCATGACTTACCATACACCGCCATTGTTGCCCGTGCCCCTACTGCATTTCGCAAATTTTGAAGGTTTTGCTGAATGCGGTCAGGAACACTCGTGTTGCTCGCCATTCGAATCGTCTCAGTCTGTTGCTAAGATACGGCACGGGGCGTTAAAGAGCCCGCAGTATTGTTGAAAACTGCGTCACATCGCGATTTGTGTTGTTTACTCTAAGAGGGTATGCGTACAATTATCACCGTACAATTAAAGAAACTACAAGCGATAATCACAGGGGCACGAATGGTTGTGGCGTCTGGGGAAATTCCGCCGAGAATTAGGTCTGCCTGGTGCCCGAACGAAGGATAGAAAGAAAACATATTAAAAAAAAAACATTAAAACAGGAGGGAAAGATGGATAAAAATGGTAAAATGAATCAGCCAAAACAAATTTTTCGCTACGTTAACGTAATCAAAATAATTTATTGAAACTTCTCGACAAATTAAAAATTGTTTTCGGGATAGAAAACCGAAATCGGAGCCTTTGCATTTCACTGAAAAGTGCACTACCACGAGAGCTACCCAAGCGCGACTTACAGCCACTTCTCACAGCTATACTTCCGCCAGTATCTCATCTAATACTTCCCAAACTTCACAGAAGCTCTCCTGCGAAACATACAACACTAACACGCTTGGAAGAAAGAATATTGCGGAGACACGGCTTAGCCCCAGGCTATGGCTAATCCGTGGCACCGCAATATCCTTTATCCCAGGAGTGCTAATCTTGCCTAATGAGGCACTGAAGGGAGTAAAGCTGTGAGGACGTGCTTGGGATAGCTGACTACGCGTTTGGCCCCGGCGGCTGTGGCGAGAGAAGCGGGTTGTGCTTACGTCTCCGCTGCTGGTAGCCGTGTGGTGTTCAAAAATGGTTCAAATGGCTATGAGCTCTATGGGACTTAACATCTGAGGTCATCAGTCCCATAGAACTTAGAACTTAACTAACCTAAGGACATCACACACATCCATGCCCGAGGCGGGATTCGAACCTGCGACCGTAGCGGTCGCGCGGTTCCAGACTGAACTGCCTAGAACCGCTCGGTCACATAGGCCTGCCGTGTGGTGTTGTCAGTGAGTTTAACGCCGTTGAACTGTCGTAACTTATTGCCACAGATCAGACAGCATTTTTGATGGCAGAACCTGTAAGGAAGGACACTTTGAAGTTTATGTTTGACAATAACTATGCACGACCTAAGCCGTTTGTGGTAGAGGACTTTATGGAAGAATCAGTTAACTGAGGATATAACTGGAATCCTTCCTTCGACCAGTAGTAGACTGTCTGTCTTAAGCTAAAGAATCCCGAAAATTGTGATCTAATTGTGGAATTATACACCAAGTGATCAAAAGTATCCGAACACCTGGCTGAAAATGACCTTCACGTTCTTGGCGAACTTCATCGGTAGTGCTGGAATTTAGTATGGTGTTGGCCCACCCTTAGCCTTGATGACAGCTTCCACTCTCGCAGGTATACGTTCAGTCAGGTGCTGAAAAGTTTCTTGAGGAATGGCAGCCCATTCTTCACAGAGTGCTGCACTGAGGAGAGGTATCGATGTCGGTCGGTGAGGCTTGGCACGAAGTCGGTGTTCCAAAACATCCCAAAGGTGAGGACTCTGTGCAGGCCAGTCCATTACAGGGGTATTATTGTCGTGTAACCACTCCGCCACAGGCCGTGCATTATGAACAGGTGCTCGATCGTGTTGAAAGATGCAATCGCCATTCCCGAATTGCTCTTCAATAGTGAGAAGCCAGAAGTTGCTTAGAACAACAATGTAGGCCTGTGCTGTGATAGGGCCACGCAAAACAACAAGAGGTACTAGCCCTCTCCATGAAAAATACGACCATACGATAACACTACCGCCTCCGAATTTTACTAATTTCACTACAAACGTTGGCAGATGACGGTCACCGGGCATTCGCCATAACATTCGCTATAACCACAGCCTGCCATCGGATCGCCATATTGTTTACTCTGATTTATCACTCCACACAACGTTTTTCCACTGTTCAAACGTCCAATGTTTACGCTCCTTGCACCAAGGGAGGCTGTCGTTTGGCATTTACTGGCGTGATGTGTGTCTTGTGAGCAGCCGCTCGACCATGAAATTCATGTTTTCTCACCTCCCGCCTAACTGTCATAGTGCTTGCAGTGGATCCTAATGCAGTTTGGAACTCCTGTGAATAGATGTCTGCCTATTACACATTACGACCCTCTTCAGCTGTCGGCGGCCTCTGTCAGTCAACAGACGACGTCGGCCTGTACGCTTTTGTGCTGTGCGTGCCCCTTCACGTTTCCGTATTACTATCACATTGGAAACAGTGACCTGGTGTGGAAATTTCGCGTACAGGCGTATGACATAAGTGTCACCCAATCACCCGACATCGTTCGAAGTCCGTGAGTTCAGCGGAGCGGCCCACTCTCGCCTCTCACGATGTCTAATGACTACTGAGGTCACTGATATGAAGTACTTGGTAGTAGGTGGCAGCACAATGACCTAATATGAAAAACGTATGTTTTTGGTGGTGTCAGGATACTTTTGATCACATAGAGTTGCTGAAATTCATCCGTTGACCAATAGTAATCCGTCTTTCTTAAGTTAAAGAATCCCGAAAAATGTGACCTACTTGTGGATTATACTGAACATTCTGTCGGCAATGTCGGTGATGTTACTGTTATGAAAACAGGACTTGGAATGTTCCCTCACGTATAATCGTCTGTGGATATAGGGCTATTGATATTTATGAGGGGCAGCCTACAGCATGCACTGGATGTGGTTCCTCGGGGCATGTACCCTTTCAGTGTCCGGAGCGCCGAGTGACCCAACTTCGGACGAGGGAGGCAGCTGTCCCACCCATTATGCCACAACTGCCAACTACTGATAACGTACGTCCCAGCAGTTCTTGGAACCCTAGCTGAGACATCAGAGGAAGTTACTGATGACCCTGCGGGCCACGTCGAAGAGGAAGCACGAATGGAAAAGACGAAAGCAGAAAACGCAGACATGCGACCCCACGACAATGAACGAGGCAGTGGGGCAGATATTGCGCACAACACCGCAAACGACAACGACATGACCGCAGCTCCAAATACTCAACAGAAGTCCGCACATGAGACTGTATCACAGATGACAAACGACGAAACGACAGAAAGCTCCACCACAGAAAACAAAAAACGGAGGATTGCCCATCACAGAATTGAAAAAAAGTGCGCCCACCTGAGAGGAAAAGCGAAACAAGCACTACAGAAACTACATGACACACCATCGGAAAGACAATAAGATCACCAATAAATGGCGAAGAAATCATGGGTGGCAGAACTGTCAGACCGTGAAATAGGAAAATTAGAGGAATACAAAAACACCACAAAAATTTAAAAAAAAAATTCAGCAAATACGAACAACCAACCTACGGAGGCACGAAATGAGAAAAAGGGAACACGGAAAGCCAACCATCCACAGGCATCGGAAGACGATAAGGAAGAAGGTGTTCATAACCAAGCAATGGCGGCGACTCTAGAAGACGAGGCTCGAAGAATCGGAAAAAATTTCAGGAGAAACCCCAAAGCAAAGAATGCCAAATGGCTGGCGTAGAACACAGGGACGTATTGAAAATCTCACTCCGTACAGCAAGGACGTGTCTGCAACATTACATGACAACACACCTAGGCATGAAGAAATGGAAGAGTGGAATCTGCCAGCAACACACGGTGGCGGACGCGATACATGGACGCTCGGTGGCATGGGTGCAGACATGGAAGACGACTTCTATTAAAGCACAGCTGTGAATCGAGGACTGACCGAAATGAGAACTGGTACTGATTTACAGTCATATAGAACAGCTTGTGAGACCTGAGTTCTCCTGGCGTATACAACTTTCATATAACTTCGGGGATTTCAGCCAGGTAACACTTTCAGCGACCGCCGATATTTCGGCGGGAGAACACCCCGTCATTTTCAAGGCAAACTGCAACGTACATGCAAATTATGTTATATAATAACACACAGAGATATTGACATGCACGTCAAGCTAATGGGACAGTGTTATTAAGAAGGCAGTTGAGATTAAATTAGCGAGCAACCTCGGTAACAGGGATGGAGGTTTTTGTTTAAACTCTATTTCGAATCCGGCTCTCTATCTTGTCAAAAAAACAGAGGGACAGAGTCAATGCTACCTCACCTGCGAGTTCGTAGTCTCACTATCGACAGCTCTGACTTTGATCATCTTTGGTGGCACTAGTGTTCAGTGTGTGTGTTATCTTTCCTGCGTCAGTCCGAGAACCGAGGTTTTAAATTTGCATGTAGGTCGCCTGTCCGTTGCAGTTTGCCTTGAAAATGGGGGGGTGTTCTCCCGCCGAAATATCGGCGGTCGCTGAAAGTTTTACCTGGCTGAATTCCCGGAAGTTATTTGAAATATAGAACAGCTACCGTTAACATTAACAGAATCTCTAATCTGACTAAAATAGAGTGCATACGAGATTTTATATATACTTTCGGTAAGACAGTCATGTTGCACGAAGTGTGAGTAAACAGGGTGGGACATATCGCGATATACAATGCCATCCTCAATAGAGGACCTAAAAGCGGTACCCCCGCGTTATTGAAGGATGGAACTATACCTAGACGTGTTAAAAAGTTAGGAAGTGGATGAGGAATTTCTGTCGAAACAGACACAGCTCGGTTCGCAAGCCACACTGGCTAAAACTATCTTCTTTCAGGAAAGCATAGTTGAGTTAATCAATCCTGCGAAACAGAACTCCAACCCTGCTGGAGATTTCAACTGTGTTCTTTCCGCCTCCGACAAATCACCCGATCCCAACGTAGGATTAGATGTGGGAGACTTGGTGAAGGGATCGCACCTCGTTGACAGCTGCCACAGCTAGCCGAGAGGGAACCCAGGGTTCACCTATATTACTAGCCACTCTATGAGCAGAATAGACCAAATCTACGCCTCTAGTACCCTGAAAAAGAGTGTATTCAGCGCAGAAACTTGTCCTTTCAGTTTGTCTGCTCATTTGGCAGTTGTGTCTAATTATTAACATGCCAAGGCAAAGGACATTTAGGGGTAGGAGTGTGTGGAAATTCAATATCTCACACCTGATGGGCACAGCTTGAGCACGAGTTAAATTGAGGTTGGTAAATGTGCTTAAGGAACATACGGCGCTGCAGAACTAAGCTGGAATGGTGGGTAACACACACAAAACCAAATATACGAAATTTACTAAAAAGTTATGCTTTTCAAAAGAAATGGTGGGAAACACACACAATGGAATTCTACTTCCGGTGTCTAAGAGAATTACATGGAGATGCTGCAAATATGCCACGTCACATCATGGAAATAAAACGGGTCAAAGCAATAACGCTGCGAAACGTCAACAAATATAGGGAGTTAAATAAGATCGAGAGACAAAAGCGATGTCGAGCATGAAATGGTGATTGATGACAACTTATCCACCCACAGTACACCAAAAATTTTGTCCAACGAGACTATATTCTGCAGAAGACACTGACGACAACGATAATTTTGAGGGTTTTTTAAACTGCACTGAACCGACTATGACGGAAGCAGAAAATGAAGATCTGGACTCTCAGATTACTGAAGAGAACTGTATGAAGCGTTGAAAGGAACCCCGGAAAACAAACACGCTGAACCTGATGGATTACGGGTAGGGTTTTACTTACAGTACTGGAATTTGATCGGCAGTATGTTGACCGCAGTGCACAACGAAAAATGTACGTCTGCCGCCGGCCGGGATGGTCGAGCGGTTCTAGGCCCTACAGTCTCGAACCGCGCGACCGCTACGGTCGCAGGTTCGAATCCTGCCTCGGGCATGGATGTGTGTGATGTCCTTATGTTAGTTGGGTTTCATTAGTTCTAACTTCTAGGGGACTGATGACCTCAGAAGTTAAGTCCCATAGTGCTCAGAGCCATTTTGTACGTCTGCCACACTTCCTTGTGAGTTTTTAGAAGAGCTCATAATGTTGATCCCTAAAGAGAACTGCGCTAATGATTTGCAAAACACTCATCCTAAATCGCTTCTAAACGCTGACTACGAAGCTAGCTGTTACCGTATTGCTTCACCGACTGAACACCATTGTTGGTCTCCACATAGGTCAGTATCAGACGCGTACCGTCCCTAGGAGGAGAATACAGCAAGCGCTGTAGGCATACTGTGATCTAACGGCTGTCGCTTCGGCATCCAACTGCAGAGTGACCATCATGTTGTTAGACATAGACAAAGCGTTTGACAGGGTCCATCACAACTACCTGTTACGTGTCATGTTGAAAATGAGATTGAAGCCAGTTTTTGCAAATATCATCAGGAGATTATACATTCATGTAACTTCAAGAATTCTTGTAAATGGACAATTAACATAAAGAATTCCCATTGTAGCGTCGATACGACAAGGTTGCCCCCTCTCGATGCTACTGTTCTGAATATCAAACGATCAAGTTCTACGACCACTATCTGAGAAGCTTAATGGAAATGAAACTGGAGGCAACAAATATGTTTGTAGATGTTACAGAGATGACCTGGCCATGTACATGTCTGATCCAACAGATGTTATGAAGATACAAGACGTGATTCAAACATGTAGTTACTATTATGGAGCTAAAGTCAATGTAAGTAAATCCAGCATTTTGCAGTTAGGTCGAGGGATATGATTCATTGAAACTGGAATCTGCAGTTTGTGTTATAGAAGAAGATACCGGCCACCAAACAACATTGTCTCCTTGCTTCCCAGGGTACAAGCCTACAGTGACAACGAGTCGACACAAAAACTGGCGACGAGTATAATTCAGTGCAGATGTACTTGCTTTTCTTGTGTTTTTACTTGTAGGGGTGCTCGTATTCAAGTGTTGCTAATCTCTTATTGTATTCTTACATGTATTCCAGGAGGGGAGCCGCAGAACTAATCAAATTTCTCTTTTCTGAGGCTTTGATTGCTTTTTTGGTATAACATATTTGTGTAAGCCATGGCTACCCCGCCCCCCTCTACCCCAGCCCCAGCGCCTCAGCCGCAGATGGCCAATGTGACGGATCTAAAAAATGGCTCTGAGCACTATGGGACTTAACTTCTGTGGTCATCAGTCCCCTAGACCTTAGAACTACTTAAACCTAACTAACCTAAGGACATCACACACATCCATGCCCGAGGCAGGATTCGAACCTGCGACCGTAGCAGTCCCGCGGTTCCGGACTGCGCGCCTAGAACCACGAGACCACCGCGGCCGGCTGACGGATCTAACACAAGCTTTTCAGTTTCAGAACCAACAAATTGCTGCTTTGATGACGACAGCACAACAACTTGTGGCTGCACAAGCCACGTCGGCGACACAACAGCAACCGACCGATTGACTAGCGCAACAAGTGCCGCTGACCAGCGTTCCGGCAATTTAACGACACGGAAGAGGAACGGCTCGAATACCTGATACACCTTCCAAGCACATTATCAATTTCATAGTGTAGAAGGTGCTGTATAGCTACCTACAATACTTTCTTCTGATTGAGGGGTCCCCATTGTTCAGGTTAATACAAAAACTATTCCCAATTGTATCTCCCTCTAGCACAGGCTGATCCAAGAATTGCGTCCGGCGGGCGCGCCCGCGCTCCGCGGGCGCAAGGCAGTGTAGTTCAGCGCCCCGGCCGCGACCGTGTGTCGCTAGTGTCGGCATAGGAGCGGGAGAGAGAGCTGCTGAGCGAGTGAGACCGGACATCACTGCTCTGCGGTGGACTGTCCCGCGGTCAGATCCAAAGAAAACAAAATAACAGAGGAAGCGCACCTCTGTAAAAGAGGCCGATGAGCGGTAAAACAAGCAAACCATTTAGCGTTTAGGTAACAACTAGTGATCGTGTGGCAGAATTACTACGCAAAGCTTTAGAAAACAATGTGCAAAACAAGAATCTATGAACATCTTAGTTGTTTTCTGACCCACAGGTTCGTTCTATTAGTACTGCACATGTACACTCGTCATATGTACAATAGGCGACTTGTGAAAAGTTTATCAGTTTCTCAAATGAACTAGAGTCATAAATATTCTATTTTAGAAATAATTTTATGTAAGGGATATAATCTCATTCTTACTGTTAGCAGTTACAAGTAAATATTTTTTATTATACTTCGAGCTACATCTTTTTGTATCCCTTTTTAGAGTTTAGAAATCGGATCCTTAGTTTGCTGTTTTCTACGTAATAATTTTAGCCGACCTAGTTTGAAAACTTATTAAAAAATAGGATTAAGGTTATAAAGCTCTTTAATTCTTACAGTCAACATTGTTAAAGAAGACAATTAACATCTTACACTTTTTTTCTTTTTCGAGGAAACGATTTTGTCTATGTTTGGTACAATATTCCGTGAGACTGATAACGTCAAGTCAATTTTTTATCGCCAAGTAATGAACGGTTCTTAGTTTTAGCAAGTTTTAAAAGAGAGAAAAAGCGCTCACAGATATATGTGGAATCAAACATTGGGAGAACTTGGGCCGCGTGCTTCTGCAAAAGAGGATTTTTCTCTCCTGGAAGACAATTTTAAAAGTCATCCAAAGTTTGACACATAAGAAAGCGGTCCTTCAGGCGGATATCGCACTGCAGGTGAATCAGCTCTAGTTGAAGCACTTGTGAGACGTCGTCAGCCCGAAGGGAAAACGGGCGAACAAATATATCTAAGGCCGGTTGAAGCTCACCTATCTCCAAAAATCTGTTTTCAAACTGCTCTTGTAATTCGCAAATGATTTGAACATAATCTGAAAAATTCACATCTTCCTTAACGCTGTCTAGTGCACGAAAGTGTCCACAATTCTCGCGCAATTGTTTTTCCCACGAAATAAGTTTTTTTTCTGAAATACTTGACTCGTCTGCACTAAACTTTTTTAAACACATCAGGTTCCGATGACATACTAAACATTTGGCACGATTTTCGACAGCAGTACACAGGAAATTAATTTCCCTCTCAGGTTAAGTGTGGATGCGCCGCTCCTTTTTCTTTTTGTCTGCTGGTGTTGACCATTCATCTCGATCCACTGTAGCCTTGCGTCTGTTGACTAACGGCTTTGTGTCGCTTTTGACGGCTGCTGGTGCAGCGGTTCGTCGTCTGCACGAAGCGCGCCTACAGCGGCATGGCGAGGCTCGGCGGGCGGAACGCACAGCCAGCTAAGCGGCACGGTTCGGCCACTGCGACAACACACGAATTCGCCCGGGGCGCTGGCGCCCCAGGGGCACAGTTTGGACGAGCCTGCTCTAGCACTACAGAAGAAATTTGATTTAATACGAGCGTTCTTATCTTAAAAGAAAGATATGTATCCTTAATATTGTATTTTATGTTAACCGGGGGTCTAGAAACGACGGAGGGGCTCCGTCCCCGCCACAGCCGCAGTGGTCCACAACCCCACGACGACCACCGCAGTCCTCTTCACCCCTCCGCCGCCCCACACCGAACCACTCTTTCAGGGTTATTGTGCGGTTCGGCCCCCGGTGGACCCCCCCCCCCCCCACATCAGACGAGTGTGTAACCCCTATGTTTGCGTGGTAGAGAGTAATGGTGGTGTATGCGTATGCGGAGAACTTGTTTGCACAGCGATTGCAGACATAGTGTAACTGAGATGGAATAAGGGGAACCAGCCTGCATTCGCCGAGGCAGATGGGAATCCGCCTAAAAACCGTCCACAGACTGGCCAGCTCACCGGACCTCGACACAAGTCTGCCAGGCGGATTTGTGCCGGGGACCAGGCGCTCCTTCCGAGTCTGGAAAGCCGTGGGGTCTACCGACGCACGGCTAACCGGGCGGGCATCCTCAGCATTCTTTTATATACACGTAAGGAATATGTTTAAATTTTCAGGAAGTCTGTTCATTTATGGGTGCACAACTCACTGTAAGTGTACTTGGAACATGTTTTATTTTTCGAGGAATGTAAGAATGCATTTCAGCTCTCAGGCAACAGAGATACCTGAAACCACCATTTCTGTTTGATTGTTGTAGTATCATCTGAGTTTACTTCTCTGTCGAAGACCACATATGAAAAAAAAGAAAAAAAGTTCTAGCAGAGATCTTCATCATTATCAGCGCCAACGAAGATGGAAATGTGCACCTCATGGCGAGTGGCGCGCTCCAAGTTAGGAGAAGTGGAATTAGTAAACAAAGAAAGAATAGTCCTTCACGCATGTCAATTAATTGTACTTGTAAACAAGTGCATTGAAGCCAGGTGTGTGTGTGTGTGTGTGTGTGTGTGTGTGTGTGTGTGTGTGTGTGTGTATAAAGTATGGTATAATGGTTAGCACTCTGAATCCAAAGGAAACAAAAGTCGGTAGAGCACATGCCTGCAAAAGGCAACGGTTCCGATTCGATTATCAGTCCGGCATACAGTTTTAACCTGCCAATGAGTTTCATATCAGGGTACACTCCGATGCTGTATGAAAATTTCATCTTGGAAACATCCTACAGGCTGTGGTTAAGCCATAACTCCGCAGTATTCTTTTTTCCACGATGCTAGTCATGCATGTTTCGTAGAAGAGCTTCTATAACTTTGGAAATGAGGTATCTCCGCAAGCAAAGCTGTGAGAAAGGGTCGTGAGTCATGCCTGGGTGGCTCAACTCCAAGAAAACAAAACTACATCTACATCTACATTGATACTCCGCAAGCCACCCAACGGTGTGTGGCGGAGGGCACCTTACGTGCCACTGTCATTACCTCCCTTTCCTGTTCCAGTCGCGTATGGTTCGCGGGAAGAACGACTGTCTGAAAGCTCTGAGCAGTATGGGACTCAACTGCTGAGGTCATTAGTCCCCTAGAACTTAGAACTAGTTAAACCTAACTAACCTAAGGACATCACAAACATCCATGCCCGAGGCAGGATTCGAACCTGCGACCGTAGCGGTCTTGCGGTTCCAGACTGCAGCGCCTTTAACCGCACGGCCACTTCGGCCGGCAAACAAGACTAGATCCTTCAACTGCTTCCAAAGCGTGCAGTTTATAAGTATGTATGTTCTTAGTAGAAAGTGTTACCGAAACCCACTGACACTGCTCACAAGCTTCTTGTTGCCATATATTGGTCTTCAAAACTCCAGTTCAGATAACACTGGCTCGCCATGCAGTCAGCTTAGGTACACTACTGGCCATTAAATTGCTACACCAAGAAGAAATGAAGATGATAAACGGATATTCATTGGACAAATATATTATACTAGAACTGACATGTGATTCCATTTTTACGCAATTTGAGTGCATAGATCCTGAGAAATCAGTACCCAGAACAACCACCTCTGGCCGTAATAACGGCCTCGATACGCCTGGGCATTGAGTCAAACAGAGCTTGGATGGCGCGTACAGGTGCAGCTGCCCATGCAGTTTCAACACGATACCACAGTTCATCAAGAGTACTGACTGGCGTATTGTGACGAGCCAGTTGCTCGGCCACCATTGACCAGACGTTTTCAATTGGTGAGAGATCTGGAGAATGTGCTGGCCAGGACAGCAGTCGAGCATTTTCTGTATCCAGAAAGGCCCGTACAGGATCTGCAACATGCGGTCATGCTTTATCCTGCTGAAATGTAGGGTTTCGCAGGGATCGAATGAAGGGTAGAGCCACGGGTCGTAACACATCTGAAATGTAACGTCCACTGTTCAAAGTGCCGTCAATGCGAACAAGAGGTGACCGAGACGTGTAACCAATGGCACCCCATACCATCACGCTGGGTGATACACCAGTATGGCGATGACGAAAACACGCTTACAATGCGCGTTCACCGCGATGTCGCCAAGCGCGGATGCGACTATCATGATGCTGTAAACAGAACCTGGATTCATTCGAAAAAATGACGTTTTGCCACTCGTGCACTCAGGTTCGTCGTTGAGTACACCATCGCAGGTGCTCTTGCCCATGATGCAGCGTCAGGGGTAACCGCAGCCATTGTCTCCGAACTGATAGTCCATGCTGCTGCAAACGTCGTCGAACTGTTCGTACAGATGGTTGTTGTCTTGCAAACGTCCCCATCTGTTGACTCAGGGATCGAGACGTGGCTGCACGATCCGTTACAGCCATACGGATAAGATGCCTGTCATCTCGACAGCCAGTGATACGAAGCCTTTGGGATCCAGCACGGCGTTCCGTATTACCCTCCCGAACCCACCGATTCTATATTCTGCTAACAGTCATTGGATCTCGATCAACGCGAGCAGCAATGTCGCGATACGATAAACCGCAATCGCGATAGGCTACAATCCGTCCTTTATCAAAGTCGGAAACGTGATGGTACGCATTTCTACTCCTTACACGAGGCATCACAACAACGTTTCACCAGGCAACGACGGTCGACTGCTGTTTGTGTATGAGAAATCTGTTGGAAACGTTCCTCATGTCAGCACGTTGTAGGCGTCTCCACCGGCGCCAACCTTGTGTTAATGCTCTGAAAAGCTAATCATTTGCATATCACGGCATCTTCTTCCTGTCGTTTAAATTTCGCGTCTGTAGCACGTCGTCTTCGTGGTGTAGCAATTTTAATGGCCAGTAGTGTACAAGGATGTACGCACTCAGCGTCTTGCGGTCTTCATACATAGAACATCCAAAATAATCGGCAGCAACCAGACTGGGATGTACGAGAGACTATTCACCTCCTTAATACCTCAGGATGTGACGCCGCCAATCAACGTTGGGCACACCAACCAAAGGCTGGGATACGTCAGCGTCTACTTCACGGAAACCAACTGCCGGCACCTGTCACCACATCGTTTTAGTACCTCTACACCTTACTTTGAACTGACAAAGAGACAACAACGAAATCCAATCGAAAAGAAAAACCTGGATAGAACACGGAAACGTATATAGGCGAACATCACCAACCCCGTTCATATGTCGGTCATAGCTGCTGTATGGTATGACATTGTAAATAAAAAGATCTCTACAGGCTAAAAGATGCATAAAATTAAACTACGCCCTACACCATACTGTAACCAATGTCATTTTATAGACACAATGGCTCACACCTTCGTTTGTGGAGAGAACATCGTGATATGGAACTGGACGAGGAAAAAGTTATCGATTATTAGCAGGACGACAGAGAATGCGATCACTGTGGACGATGTGTTACACCTGGACTGGCACTTGTTCCCTGCCGCGAAGAACAATAGTTACACCTGGCCCTCGGACAACGTGCGTACTACATTGTCACCCAACAGCATGCACTCCTCAAAGCATTCATTTTGTATGTTCAGGAGCAACATCGTAATTTGAAAAAACATCCTAAGTATAAACAGTTGTTCCAAAACTTTTTTATTTGCGTTTTACCTCAAAACTGAGAGTCATTCCACATCGTACAGGGTGTCCGAAAAGTCTTTCCCTGATTACAAAAATTGATAACTCAGGCTAGAAGTAAGATACACATATGAAACTTCTGTCTAATTGTTTACAAACTATCAAAATTTTTTTCACACATCAGTAAACTTCCACATGAGCACCCTTGGTAGCACGTAGCGCATCTAGGCGATATTTAATTTCCGTCCACACATTAGGCAACATCACTGAAGGGATCGATTCGACGACTGTGGTTATCCGTTGCCGCAGGGTTTCAAGATCTGGTACACGTGTTCGGTAGACCTCGTCCTTGACATAACCCCATAAACAGAAGTCTAATGGGGCTATGTCAGGAGAGCGTGGAGGCCAAACCGTTGGCCCATCACGACCAATCCATCGCCCAGGAAAGGTCATATCGAGGTTGGCACGGACGTCCAAACCCCGATGAGGCGATGCACCGTCTTGCTGAAACAAGACATCGGGGTGATACTGAAGCAGCTGAGGAACAGCATACAGTTGCATCATGTCCAGATACACTGCAGATGTGATGGTTGCCTCAGTGAAGAAGAATCGCCCGATAATTCGATCGTGCAATAGCGCGCACCAAACATTCACCTTTGGACTGCCTCTGGTGCACTCCATGACCTCGCCAGGGGGTTGTGAACCCCAAATGCGCACATTATGGCGATTCACTACTCCACTGACAAAAAACGTTGCTTCGTCAGAAAAGGCAATTGGTCTGAGATAACCATCATCGTCCTCAATATATAATAGCATTTCGACCGCAAAGTCATATCGACGTGTACTGTCATTGGGCAACAAGGCCTGAAATATTTGCACTTTGTATGCACGAAACAAAAACCTTTGTGTAAAATGTCATGGAGAGAGCTTTTTGGCATCTGTAATTCACGTGAGGCCCAGCGCACCGATTTGTTCGGACTTCGCAGAAAAGACTGCCTTACAGCTTCCACCCTGTCTGCTGAGGTTCTTGGTCGACCACACCTCGGAAGGTCAGCAACCGATCCTGTGTTCTTGAACTTTTCATACCAGGCTTTGATGCTCTTGACATCAGGTGGATTCCTTCCAAATGTTGTCTGGAAGTGTCTCTGCACTGTGGTTGGTGATCGTGTCTCATGGTACCACAGGACACACTGTGCCTTCTCCTGATTGGTTAACATGGCTTCTTGGGCACTGCACCTCATCCACTACTTACGTACTGTGAACCTAAAACAGAAAAAAAACTTTGATAGTTGTAAACAATTCGACACACGTTTCATATTTGTATCTTACTTCTAGCCTGAGTTATCAATTTATGCAATCAGGGAAAGACTTTTCGGACACCCTGTATTACTTCATGTTCGGAAAAGTATCTTCCACATAGCTGACGAGCGCAAGCACAACAAAGTCACATGTACACACGCCAGTCGAGAAAACTGTAAATAGTCAAACGAGAAATGTTATGTAATTTGTTGGAGAAATTTTTTTTTGCTTTTTTTTTCTTTATTTTAAACTGACGCTTACATATTGCTGCAAAGTAAATTTCATTTCCAAATGGTGAGAAGCTACCACCACAGGAGAAGCAACTTTCCTTCCGTTTGTTTACGTTTATTTGTTGTGAATAGCATTCATCCACAACATTCATTTGGATATTAAGAGAAGAAACCCATTACATGAACGCGATACCCCCCTCATATTCTGATGTGCCCAAGCTGGGAGAAAGGATCTTTCAGAGCGTGACGTTGAGAGTTCAGAGAGGATAAACAGAGAAATCCAAACTCGGGAAACCAGAGTGTGGATACATACTTGCCGCGAAATGGAAAACCAAGAAACTACCCTCCGAGAAGACCAACTTGGAGCTCTCACTGAGCTGGGATTTCTCGTGCAGCGGAGGCGGGCGTAGACGGCTGCGGCTACACTTCACGCGGCTACAACGTTCACCTGTCCGCCACCGGTAGCTGAGTGGTACAACGTACGGTGGCTCAGCGTGTTCGGTCAGAGGGGTAGCTACCCTCTGTAATAAAAAAAAAAAAAAAACTGAGTGAACGGATCAACGAACAACCTGAACGGGTGTCATGAGAAGTCCGCCCCGAACGTATACAACGAACAAAACAGAACAAAATGGGATCAACAAAGGAAAAAACAGGGGTCAGCGTGACACAGTGTCAATCCTAAGGGCCCGGGTTCGATTCCCGGCTGGGTCGGTGATTTTCTCCGTTCAGGGACTGGGTGTTGTGTTGTCCCAATTATAATAATTTCATCCCCATCGACGCGCAAGTCGCCGAAGTGGCGTCAACTCGAAAGACCTGTACCAGGCGAACGGTCTACCCGACGGGAGGCCCTAGCCACACGACATATATTTAACACCCACCTGATCGACGGCTGTCCTTGGTAAGAAGAAACCTGAAGCTGTACGTCTCCTGCAGCGATTGCGATATTACAATGAAATAATGAAATGAATACTGAATGTCATGTACGTCTTTAAAAGTGTAGTCAGTCTGCTGCTGTCCACTCTTGAAGTACTTTCACTTTCAGGGGAGTTGGAACGCCCTGTCCCGATAATGTTAAATTTATTGACTTGGTTTCCCTGTATTTAAGGAACTACTGTAGCCATTGACATGAAGCTTTTACAGGGCATTAAACTGTATGTTCTGTGTCTACTGATCTACAATAATTGCATTTCAGCAACTGCTTTCGGAAATACAATTTTTTAATTACACGGTTAGAATTTTGTGTACTTTTTTGTGCGTTATCCTAAATAATTTTAATTATACATAACATTATGTTGTTCTTTTAGTTCAGTGGACTCAGGATATGTATCTTATTACTTCACGAAAATTTGAATACTCTACTTGAAGTGGTATCTGAGATTTAGGGAAATGCAACAGAAAATGTAAATTTTCAGGAACGGCTTCTAAAGTTTCAAAACACTGTAACTCACTTAATATATGCTTGATTTTTTATTTTTAGTCACTCGGAAGCACCCTACACCATACTGTATATCATCCTCTTGATCTTTTTCCAAGTTTTTTCTTCTTTCTGGACTCCTCAGTGGCCAACTGTGCTGCATACTCTGCTTTATCAATGCGAGCCTTGTCCATCCGTCCAAGTTCTCTGATGCATTTTGCTCCAGGATTAATTCCCATATGCTGTGGCACTTTCACCCTACCAATGTTGCACATCGCTAAAGCAATACCAGCATCACTGACCCCCACGTTAGTGTCTTTATTCCAACAAAAACATTTTTTGGTAAGCGAGTCCATGTAAGATTGGTTCAAATGGCTCTGAGCACTATGGGACTCAACTGCTGTGGTCATCAGTCCCCTAGAACTTAGAACTACTTAAACCTAACTAACCTAAGGACATCACTCACATCCATGCCCGAGGCAGGATTCGAACCTGCGACCGTAGCAGTCGCACGGTTCCGGACTGCGCGCCTAGAACCGCGAGACCACCGCGGCCGGCCATGTAAGATTATTGAACGACTCATTCGGATTTTGAGTCTGACCATGCAGACACTTCTTCAGCAATTCAGGTTTTGCTAGGTCTCTGTAAATAGGTGTTATGGTGTCCACGACTGCTGTTGGGATGGAATGTTTACTGCTCTATGGACTTTTTAAGTACTGGGCATTGCGGTAATTGCACCATGAATTAGGTCCCGGAGGGTTTTTCATCAGTTGACAGTCTGCGGAAGACGGTAGCCCATACTGCCTGCTTCATTTTCAACAAATCCTCAGTATTATTTCTGATGGTCATCCCATAATATTGCCGTAGTTCGTCAATCATTTTGTCTGTTAGCCTGTTTCTTATGGTTTTACGATCAGAATGGTTCTTGTCTCTCAAACTTTGTTTCAACTTCCTCAACCTGGTGCCCATCCTGTTCTGGACATGGCCAACACATCGCAGCCTTCTATATAAAAAATTAGCGATTTTATTAAATCTTGAAGTAATGCATGTAAAAATTTTAACATTTTCAACCAGTGTAGATTATATTTCAAAAAATAAAATAAAAGACATCCCATGTGAGTTTATATAAAAAAAAAATTTCCGTTCTAACTCCCCTTAATGGTCAACCTCTGTAATATCGTTGGTGAAAAAAAGAAAAAATGCCCGCGGAAGGTAAAGGTCCCGAATTCGATTCTCGGTCTGCCACGCAGTTTTAATCTGCCAGGAAGTTTTATACCTACGCACGCTCTGCCGCAAAGTGAAAATTTCGTTCTGGAAAGTGATTTATTTATTTTTATGTTATTTTATACTTGTGGCTCATCAGGACCAAACTGGGGAACAAAACTCCGTGGTTATGGAACGTGTCAGTACATGAAATTAACATCAGAAACGTAAATAACAGTTAACGTTTACACGAAGCGTATGCAACTGACAAATTGATGAGTAAAAACTGGCATAATCAACAATATAACACATGAATTCCCGTCACACTAGAAGGAGTGAGCTATGACAAAATTATTCATGGTAGCTTATTGAAAATGGATGCACCAAATACTGCACGCCTTTCTTCACAAAGAGGAAAGGAGGTGTGAGTAAAATGCAGGCTGGATTTCTGCCTGGTATTAACTGAGGGAAAGCTGCTACTTCTAGAGAATAAGCTCATGTTGTTAACAGCGAACGAAATTAGAGAAAACGTATACTGAGAGGCGTGTGTCAGAATTCTAAGACTCTTGAACGGGGGCCGATAAGAGATTCTCGATTCAATAAGGAAGTTTCATATCAGCACACACTCCGCTGCAGAGTGAAAATCTCATTCTGGAAACATCCCCTAGGCTGTGGCTAAGCCATGTCTCCGCAATATCCTTTCTTTCAGGAGTGCTAGTTCTGCAGGTTTCGCAGGAGAGCTTCTGTAAAGTTTGGAAGGTAGGATACGAGGTACTGGCAGAAGTAAAGCTGTGAGTACCGGGCGTGAGTCGTGCTTCGGTAGCTCAGTTGGTAGAGCACTTGCCCGCGAAAGGCAAAGGTCCCGAGTTCGAGTCTCGGTCGGGCACACAGTTTTAATCTGACAGGAAGTTTCAATTCCATGACAGTTTACCAACTATCCGATTATCTAGGAGTTTTGACTGTTCAAATTCATAAATCATATGCTCGTCCTGTATAATCAAAATAGCAATTTTAGTTGAATTCTGTGTTGGAAACGGTGAAGTCTGGGTCTTATTGTGATTTAGCAACAATTTTCTTTCTACAAGCCACGAACTGTACTGTTTAGTACTTTGCCTATGCTGCACTCGATATCCTTCACTACCGAGTTAACAGAAATGTTTCAGAATCACCTGTCATATTAAAAAGTGTAACATTTATACATATAAGAAGCGGGAACGGTCCCATCACTGACACCCGAGCCCCCTTCCACAACCGTCTCTCAGTCAGGCTCCACGTCTTAGCCGTTCTCATTACTGTGGATGTATGACCTTCCGCTGTATATTCTGAAAGTATGAGTGGAACCAATTGCGTGTTACTGGTCTTATTCCAACTTCTCCAGTAATATTTTGTGACCAACACAATCGAACACCTTAGTTAAATCAAAGAAAACACCTAGTGTCCACGAGTTTTTGTTTAATCCAAGTGACTCACAGAGAAAAAAAGAATACATTATTTTCAGTTATTAAACCACTTCTAAACCCAAGCTGATCTTTTGACAGCAAATTATGTGAACTGAAATGATTAATTATCGTTATGTATACAGCTTTTTCCATAACTTTAGCTAACACCAATGGTATAGTATTACGTCTGAAACTGTCTACGTTATCCCTTTCTCCTTTTTTATGTACCGGTCTCACTACTGAGTACTTTAATCGTTCAAGAAACTGACCATTCCTAAAGGAAAACTTCTAAATGTGGCTAAGTACTGAGTTAATACGAGGGCCGTTCAGAAAGTAACCTCCGGTTGATTTAAAAAAATACTCCAAGTTAAATAAAAATATTTTAATATATACATCTTACAACTACATCTTTGCACTATTTTTCTACATAGTCTCCATAGCGATTGAGGCACTTATCGTATCTCTTCACAAGCTTTGAAATTCCTTCTGCATAAAAATCACCCGCTTGTGCCTGGAGCCAGCCTGTGACCGCATCTTTGAGCTCTTCGTCGTCATCAAACCGCTGTGACCCGAGCCATTTCTTCAAATGCATGAAGAGGTGATAATCACTTGGCGCCAGGTCTGGGATGTAAGGTGGATGGTTGATAACGTCCCACTTGAAGGACTCAAGAAGGGCCGTTGTTCTGCGAGCAGAGTGAGGACGGGCGTTATCGTGCAAAAAAACGATACCGGAACTCAGCATACCACGGCGTTTGTTCTGTATAGCCCGTCGTAACTTTTTTATTGTTTCACAGTACACGTCTTGATTAATGGTCGTACCACGTTCCATGAATTCAACCAACAACACCCCTTTGGCATCCCAAAACACCGTTGCCATCAGTTTTCTGGCAGAAAAATCTTGCGAGGCTTTTCTTGGTTTGGTAGGCGAATTTGAATGTGCCCACATCTTTGATTGTTCTTTTGTCTCAGGGTTCACGTACTTAATCCAGGTTTCGTCACCGGTCACGATTCTGTTTAACAATGGTTCTCCTTCGTCCTCATAACGTGACAGAAAGTCTAATGCAGAGGCCATTCTTTGAGTTTTGTGGTGGTCGGTAAGAATTTTGGGCACCCATCGTGCACAGAACTTACGGTAACCCAATCTTGCTGTCACTATCTCGTACAAGAGAGTCTTAGAAATCTGTGGAAAACCAGTAGACAACTCCGACATTGGGAAACGTCGATTTTCACGAACTTTTGCATCAACTGTCTGAACGAGTTCGTCAGTCACCAATGATGGTCTACCACTCCTCTCTTCATCATGAACGTTTTCTCGTCCACTTTTAAATAAACGTACCCATTCACGGACAACTCCTTCACTCATAACTCTTGGTCCGTACATGGCACAAAGCTCACGATGAATAGCTGCTGCAGAATATCCTTTGGCTGTAAAAAACCTTATGACAGCACGCACTTCACATTTGGCGGGGTTTTCTATTGCAGCACACATTTCAAACTGCCACAAAAACTAAACTAGCGCAGGTACGACGTTCACTCGACCACGGCTTGATGCCGACTGACCTGTTGAGTGCGTGAACGCACAGATGGCGTCGCTACTCCCCCCACAACCCGCACTGTGACCAATCGGAGGTTACTTTCTGAACCGCCCTCGTATATGCAGCACAGTGCTTTAGTATTCTCCACGTAACCCATCATATCCATGAGAGCCCTAAGTCCCCAACGATTTAATTACTGACTCAGCCTCCCCCTTGTCAGTATCACGGAAGTATATTTCAGAGACTAGTCTTGGAAAGTCATTTTCTAAGAGAGTTATGTGACTCTCCTTGGAAACTAAGGTATTATTTAGCTCACCTCCTATATTGGGAAAGTGATTGTGAAATATTGTTGCTAAATCTGACTTAACAGTAACGGAATCTGTATTAAATACTGATTTTATGTCCTTGGCCTTGTGGTGCCGACCAGACACTTCCTTCAGTACTGACCGTATGGTTTTAATTTTATCCCGGGAATTAACTATTCTATTAGCATATCACATGCTTTTTGCCTTCCCGATAACATTTTTAAGTACTTTACAGTACTGTTTGTATCGGGCTACTGCAATTCTATTGTGACTATTTCTAACGTTATATAATTCCCACTGTGTTCTACAAGATATCCTTATCTCACTAATCAGCTACCTCGAATGCCTGTTGGTGCTAGTATCCAGTATAGAGTGCTCTAATGGAAAGCAACTTTCAAACACCATGAGAAATATGTTGAGGAAAGTATTATATTTACTTGTCGGCGATGTTATCAGCTCTATAAACGTCCTGCCACTTTTGTTCTTTAATGAAGTTAGAAAAAGTCTCTGTTGCCGCTGGATTAACTTTTCTAAATGCTTTGCGATTATATTTAACATTTGTGTATGCACAAATATTATCTGTGTTTGTGCTACCGTACCCTGCACTCTGGTCAGAAAGAACATAATCAATGTCAGATGACATGAATTTAGCAGATCTTTCAACATTGTTTTTATTGTACAGTCACTTGTAAAATTAATGTTAAAGTCACCACATAAACTAATTATTGGTACTTTCTATAAAGTGAGCCGAGAACCCTCTCTAGCTTGAACGGAAATTTCCTGAAATCCGAATTAGGGGACCTATAAATAATTAAAGTTTAACGTTAAGTTTCAATAAATTCAGCTACTCCTGCACAACAGTCGAAGACCTATACAGTGAAGTGCTTTGCTACGTCAATAGATTCAAATGGAATATCGTTTTTCATGTACATAGCCACTCCCCCACTCCGAAAAGAGCTCCTTGAAAAACAGACGGGTAACCTGTATGGTGGTAAAGGTAGCCTCTGAAATTTCACATAGCCGGCCATTGTGGCAGAGCGGTTCTAGACGCTTCTGTCCGGAACCGCGCTGCTGCTACGGTAGCAGGTTCGAATCCTGCCTCGGGCATGGATGAGTGTGCTGTCCTAAGGTTGGTCAGGTTTAAGTAGTTCTAAGTCTAGGGGACTGATGACTTCAGATGTCAAGTCCCATAGAGCTCAGAGCCAATTGTAGTGCCCTGATAGACCAACAAAGTCGGAGTCAACATTTATAAGCAGCTCACTCACTATGTTTACATGAGGCTCTCGAATCCGGATTTCGAAGACCGATTTCACAATTCCGTTTCAGGCTGGTCATGTAAACACTTCAAAATTTAGTTTTCAGAGGAGAAAACAAGTGTGATGGGCAGAGTATGTGCTCATCACAGGTAAACACCACAGCTCGAGCCTTGTTCGGTCCAGGTGCCTGCGCATTGCTTTCTGGCAGTGGTACACATAACATACGCCGCACACTATGGGGGCCGGGCCTAGATCCACAAGAGTCGTATATAGCAGCGCGATGAGCTCCTTTGCTCGTGCAGTCTTGATTTTACAAGCAGTGCCATCCGGGCAAAACACATTTCAAAAGAACTGTGTTTTCTTCCGACGGTTCACCTTCTGATAATGCTGTGCAGGGGGAAGTCAGTAACAGACGGAGATTCCTGTGTTCCTTGAGAAGCGACTTAGCTGTATTGTGTTCAGGAATTCTTTTTCCTTTGGGGAGTGTTGGGCCAAATTTTCGTCGCCGGTTAACAGGTGAGCACACTCCTGTCTATAAAGTTTTAGGAGAGCTCCTCTCTGGTTGATCTTAACGAAACAGTAGAGAAGGGGAAATCAGGACGCCAGTTTCCGCGAAATGTGAACGTGGACAGTAGCATATTGGCTGAAGTGGAAAAATTAGGTGAAGAGTTGGAATTGTGTAAGAACTGAGCAATTGGCACTGAAACGATTGGTTAACATTGTAAAACCTTTTGCTATGCGGGGAGATAGTTGTGTTCTTAAAAAAAAATACATTGGTTGCATTTAGCAGAGTCTTTTCCATTGGCATGATGCAATTTCGCAGACTAGTAGAGTGGAAGGAGAAGTCTGTAGAGAATACGTTCTACGGCAAAAGACAAACGACGCACCACAAAGGAATTACCTGAATGGGACGGAAATCGGTAGACACGATGTACAGTCGTGCTCAAAAGTATCCGAACGACCTGAATTGCATTTCGCCCGATTCGCATAAAACCCTCATAACGCAGCTGTCTATCAGGTCCTCTGATCGCTCCTCGGTACAGTCGTTTGACTATTGAAAATGGTTCCAACAAATCACCACTAGAAAACACTGCTCTGTATCGCAGTAACTCAAGATGTAAAGTAATATCACGATATTACAAATATCAGGGAACACCTTATCACAGGTAAGACTGTTCTTAAGGCTTGTAAGTTCACATTTATTACAATAAATGACATACCTGAAATGTTACCACTCTCATTATTACGTCAGATAGGTAATGCACGTAGTAAGTTCGTCGTATTCATGATTTCCTCTTAAAAGAAACATACCGTACTTATTATTTAACACAAAATGACATTAAAAATTTACGTTTTTCTTGAGCTGCTAGTTGAGAATATGTATGGACTTCAAATGACAAGACAAACCGTCTCGTTATGCATATGGATTCAAACCCAGGTCATGCAGACTAAGCAAAGATTTCGTGACTGACGCAAACTAACAGTCATTCCTGATTGGGCATACAGATAGTGATATACATCGATTTTAGACAGTATCAGTTAGGAAATATCAACTTTAAATTACATAACGTAAACATTTTTAACGGACGCGAATTCCTACCCAGCATCTATTGTCCATGTTAACGAACTACGAGAGATGCTAAATATTGCTTTCTCACAAGTAACTTACTTGAAATGCCGTGAGGTAAAGCTTTGTGTTGGACAGGGATTCGAACCCAGAACCTAATCGGATTGTTACCGAAGCACAATCAACTGTGACATATCGGATTTTCTCGGCAGTAGCTAGATGTTTTAACTGAAATGACGAGACGAAACATTAATTTTCTCCTTCCCAGGACTCCAACCCGGCACCTATCGCTGTTATATTCTAGAGAAAACTAACGTTAAATATGGGTTTGTTACACCAGCAGCGACATGTCAGCATGTTTGAACTAGAAATAATATGACGAAGAGTTAAGTGCTGACTGGTAATCGAACCCCACACGTATCGTTGTTGACTACACACAAAGAGACGTCAGCTACCGAATTTTTCTCCACCAGCAGCTCGGAATAACATCCTTGAATTTACAGTGATCTCGCAAATAGTTCTGCGTCTCACTGGGAGTCAAAAACGTCAGGTATCGTTAGTATTGACAACGAATGAAAATACATTAAAAATCAAAATTATTATCCACCATCAGATAGGTGTTCTCACGCTAGGGGTTGATAACACATAATGAAAACTTTAGTGCCGGGCCGGGATTGGAACCCATTCACTCCCAATGTGTGGAGATGTTGAGGAATCTGCAGTTTTGAACAAACAACAAATTGTAGTCGAGCTGTATTGTCACGAAGGGATCAAATTCCGCGTTAAGGGCGGTCTGAGTTGCATTCCCAGTTCAGAACCAATTTTATCGACATACTGAAGCTCAAATTAAAAATGGAATAAGTGTCCTGTGACCCTACATAGCGTTTGTTTCGTCACTAGAAATAAATAACTACTATAAGGAAGGTTACCAGTGATAGAGTTTCTACATGTCGCCACTCCTGACTATCGTGGTTCAACCTAATGTCTACTTGGTAGAGAAGGAATATCGTTTTTAATGTGAATTTCAGACCACAATGCCATTATACCTTCTTCACCTGGCGTAGCCAGAAGAGAATAGAATCTGCCTCTCCCTGTCAAAAAACATTGGCAGAAGTTGGAACCGAACCGAGACCAACATCATATGAAACTATCATCAGTCCAACAGACCACTAAACCCTCTTCTCTACGACTCATTTCTCTATCATAACACCGTTGCGGCACACAAGATGAGAATTCTGACACACAGGCTCCCTGTAGTGGTTTGCAGGATGTTCAGTACATTCATTTACTTGGTTGACCGAATCGCCATGAACTAGCTGCCTTGGCTACCCACTGCATACATTCGACTCAATTTTGTAATCGCCGAAATAAAATAACGTAACTGCCACCTACACAGAACTGCCAACAGTGTAGAATGCAGAAATTTAAATAGGAAGTGTTCCTTTCCACTTGAGCTACTCTATTGCGCTATCTGTTGAAAACGCCGTGCAGTGCAAAATAAAAGCTGTAACTGTCTGTCTCTCAGAAGTCTACATCCGGCCATATGCATTGTCTCACAACACTGTGGAATGTGGAAGTTCTTGAGGTGCTGTAGCTACAGTTCAGCTGGTAGTGTAACGGTAAGTGTAATGCACTGTCGACGAAACGTCGCGAGTTCAAATACATTTTTAAAAACGCAATTCTGCTGTCTACTGAAGTTATCAATCTAATGGAACTTTGGACATTATTCCCTTCACTTCTCAACCCAAAATAGTCGCATGTGGAAAAAGAGCCAGCTACTGCGACATTTTTTTTTTCTTTTCAGGTTTAATAGACGGTCAGGCAGCTGATGCATCTCGAAATTTTTGTATTATATATGGGGAGAACACACCGTGCCAAAATACGTCAGAAAAGTATTTTCTACATTAGCTGTCGTGTGGTAGTGGCATATTATTCTTCTTCAAACCTTGTTTGACAGCATTAACTCAGAACAAGTTTTCAACATGCATGTAATCAATATACTGCATGTGCAGTGTCAGACTGTAGTAGATAACTTCAGAGAGTTCGCACATATCGTTGATGATTAATTTCTCTCTCATGTTTACTATTTTTCAAACATCACTAAAAGAAACCCTACGAAAATTGTGCACTGTATTATAAGAAATGAAATAAAACTACGCACTATAACGTTACAACGAAAGTCTGTTTTAATAAAGCTGAGTATCTGTACACAAGCGTGCCTCTATCGAACCGAATTAGTAAAATACTACTCACTTAGATTTAGATTGGGTCTGTGTTTAATTGGTATGCTGTGTCATACTCAAGAGGTATGCAAATGTAGCATTTCATAAATAAAGTTATGTATTCCTAGAAACCCAAAATCTGCTTCTCAGCAACGGAAAGAGGCATTACGTGTTGTGCATCATTGTTAGTTTTTCACCATTGCACTATGAACCGAAAGTACATTCTTCCGTTTTCCTTATCGATGTTTGATCTGACTGCTTGTAGCTCTTTCACAGAAGGGATAAAAACGTCAGATCTAGCGAGACTGGAACCGCGAACCAGAACAGGCGCTTTTTACATGCCTGCATATTACCACAGAGCTAGCGAATAGTTATGTAGCCACGATTCCTATTACGAGGCCAATAGTGATTAGAACTCGTGAATCGATATTTAACGGACAAGATTAGTTGCGATTTCCACGTGCAACGACTTTCCTGGGCTGAAAACGGTAAATTTACAATCTTTTGTTACACCTCAAGCGATAACAACTCAGATTATTCAATGGAACTGACAGGAAAAATCAAGTGAACTTCGAGGCTTAATTCCATGCACACCAGGAAGTAACTCGTCGATCACAGAGTTGTCAAACATACGTTGCCTTGTTGCCAAATCTCAGTTACAGTACCAGCAGGAAGAAGACGCACCGATGTGCTCCTACAGAGGGCTGGGAAGTGACCGTAGCCGGCATCTCAAAGACGCGGCTGGCACGGCCTGGAATACGTAATGTGTCTGATTCACATTTCTGTAACTAGGTTTAGGGACTGGAGCGTAGTTACTAATAATACTCAGAAATGATTGTGAACTAAGCATCATAAATCAGTAACTCTCATGGTTGTTTTTATATTTCTTTCGTAAGTGTACTCAAAACTAAGAAACTCATTCATGGACGTTTTCGTGCCTGGCTGATAGTCGAGCACAACATTTGCTTGTTTTGAGGACCATACATTAATTAATGGAGATGTATTATGAAGCCGTTTGGCGGTCAGAAATCGAGATCTATGAATATTAACACAGCTTTCTGTGTCGAGCTACCAAGAGGACTTGATGTGTAAAAGTTTTCTTCCAATTTCGTTAGAGATTTTTTTTCTGGAAATTCGCAGCTCCATAAAATAAATCAGAAAAAAAGCTTGCACACGCTCATCCCTGCCATGGTTAGAACTGACGACTCATTTAGCCGTTGCGACACGAGATACGTGCGGGGGCGCGGGACTACGGATACACTGCTGCCAGCACGCCACTCTCTTCATGGTATTAGTCGCTCAGCCTCATAACGAATCGTGAACGATTATAGAAGTTGTCACTTACGTGAAGAATAGTATTTCTTTAGCCAAAAAATTGAATTTGCTGTGTCAGTGTCTAGGGGTTATGTAGCAAGAGGCATTCGGATGGAAAGGGAATATCAAGTGAATTTAGCGAGTCAATTCAGTACCACACGTGGAAGTGATTGCACTGTCACAGCGTCGCCAAATTTTTCTGACTATGTTGTTAATTCTCAGTTGTGCTAGGAACAGCCCTGTAGCGGAATGCGAGGAGAATCCCGTGCTCGTGTCACTGGAGGATATGGAGAAGACGCGCGTTTTCTCCCACCAGTTGTGTCAAACATTCAGGTGTATAAACTTCCATCACGATTACAGTTTCCCACAAAATATATACGAATAAAATACTTACCCTGTTACTTTGTGATAAAAGATTATTTTGGTACAATAAAAAGTCTTTGGAAATCAACTTTTTCCACCTATCACGAAAAGTACGATAACAAACAGTTTGCACCTTGAAATCGGTTGCATCTATGTGCAGTCTTGTGATCATACTAGTAGCGTTTCATGAATTGCACGAGAATGTAGAAAAATGTTGGTAGGAATGGGAGCTATAAGAAACACAGTTAACTAATTATTCTGTGCCACGTAATAATCAATACATTTGAAAATTCAGAAGAGAAGGAACTAAATATTATGCCCATTAAGACAGTAACTAAAGTGCAGATGCGGGCACTGTGCAGATCTGCGCTTTTGCATCTTCAGATCTATACACCTATACATCGATCTTTTTTAGTTTTCTAATGATGAACTGCATCCACTCCCATGAGTCTGATTGTTTCTTTGTATCCTTCCATCTACTATCTTTGTGTGTTATTGCTCGGTGTTCAAAAACCAAAATGTTATGCCTGCTTCCACGAGGTATTAGAACGAGGCCGCAACAAGGCTAACAAAGTACACTCCTGGAAATTGAAATAAGAACACCGTGAATTCATTGTCCCAGGAAGGGGAAACTTTATTGACACATTCCTGGGGTCAGATACATCACATGATCACACTGACAGAACCACAGGCACATAGACACAGGCAACAGAGCATGCACAATGTCGGCACTAGTACAGTGTATATCCACCTTTCGCAGCAATGCAGGCTGCTATTCTCCCATGGAGACGATCGTAGAGATGCTGGATGTAGTCCTGTGGAACGGCTTGCCATGCCATTTCCACCTGGCGCCTCAGTTGGACCAGCGTTCGTGCTGGACGTGCAGACCGCGTGAGACGACGCTTCATCCAGTCCCAAACATGCTCAATGGGGGACAGATCCGGAGATCTTGCTGGCCAGGGTAGTTGACTTACACCTTCTAGAGCACGTTGGGTGGCACGGGATACTTGCGGACGTGCATTGTCCTGTTGGAACAGCAAGTTCCCTTGCCGGTCTAGGAATGGTAGAACGATGGGTTCGATGACGGTTTGGATGTACCGTGCACTATTCAGTGTCCCCTCGACGATCACCAGTGGTGTACGGCCAGTGTAGGAGATCGCTCCCCACACCATGATGCCGGGTGTTGGCCCTGTGTGCCTCGGTCGTATGCAGTCCTGATTGTGGCGCTCACCTGCACGGCGCCAAACACGCATACGACCATCATTGGCACCAAGGCAGAAGCGACTCTCATCGCTGAAGACGACACGTCTCCATTCGTCCCTCCATTCACGCCTGTCGCGACACCACTGGAGGCGGGCTGCACGATGTTGGGGCGTGAGCGGAAGACGGCCTAACGGTGTGCGGGACCGTAGCCCAGCTTCATGGAGACGGTTGCGAATGGTCCTCGCCGATACCCCAGGAGCAACAGTGTCCCTAATTTGCTGGGAAGTGGCGGTGCGGTCCCCTACGGTACTGCGTAGGATCCTACGGTCTTGGCGCGCATCCGTGCGTCGCTGCGGTCCGGTCCCAGGTCGACGGGCACGTGCACCTTCCGCCGACCACTGGCGACAACATCGATGTACTGTGGAGACCTCACGCCCCACGTGTTGAGCAATTCGGCGGTACGTCCACCCGGCCTCCCGCATGCCCACTATACGCCCTCGCTCAAAGTCCGTCAACTGCACATACGGTTCACGTCCACGCTGTCGCGGCATGCTACCAGTGTTAAAGACTGCGATGGAGCTCCGTATGCCACGGCAAACTGGCTGACACTGACGGCGGCGGTGCACAAATGCTGCGCAGCTAGCGCCATTCGACGGCCAACACCGCGGTTCCTGGTGTGTCCGCTGTGCCGTGCGTGTGATCATTGCTTGTACAGCCCTCTCGCAGTGTCCGGAGCAAGTATGGTGGGTCTGACACACCGGTGTCAATGTGTTCTTTTTTCCATTTCCAGGAGTGTATTATCAAGATACATTGAGACGCCAATTTGTCTGTCGTCATGGTGTTCAGTCGACAGAAATACTTCGGTATTATTGCCTGCATCACCGGCATCCCATTGTTGTCTTCTCTTACTGAGATTTTCATATTGCCCTGAACACAAGGCGCCGAGTTAAATGCGTATATTCTCCGTGACGAAACATCCCACATTCCATTCATCCTGATCCACTCTTCACGTGCATCGGCAGCAATGAGTGATAGGAAAGCTATTGTGAGACGAATAACAGTGAAAATGGTACTAATAACAAATCAGTAATCAAGGACGTTTACTGCAGTACAGACGATTAACAAAATAACCAAGAAAGGCTGAGTGTTTAATCGGCCCACTGCATAGGTGGTCTTACCACTTTGTTACTGAATTCTGTTCTGGTTGTTTGCAGAAAGAAAAGAAAGAATCCTGTAGCCATACGTATCGCTAGTACAACGAGATATTACCTATCAACTATCCTTGCTTTACATCACGAGACGAACATGGCATCACCGAGCTGATATTTGAAATACATTTCTGTTTTCTCTCTCTTTCTCTCTTTTTCTTTTCTTTTTATTTTAATTTTTTGAGAAAAGCATCAAGAAGCGCGAGTAATAAGCAAGTAGGTATATTATCTATTTACAGTTCTTTTCATCGGGTTATATAATGCAAACATACACCTTTCAAGTGTATTATTGCGTAATTCCAATTGTTGATAGTCTATTCGTGAGCTTGCGCACGTTCAGTGGGGTGAAACCTATCACAGAAGCAAGCAAAACACAAATATTTCTTGCACCATGCGCAACACGCAAACGAAACCTCGCTGCACCGACATATTTTCTGATATATTGCTCGGAAAACATATCTGATTCGTATTGCTAAATACAGCTCTATCAGATATTAATGTGGATGCATACCAAGTGTATAAAAGTATATCCTGAAATACACAGAAAGGCACAAAATGGTAGTCGACTGAAACATAGCCATGAACAAGATTGTAGCTGGGGTCGATAGCATCGTCGTCTACCACCTTGACAGCTCGAACGGTGACAGTGCTCGGCCGGTTACTTACGTTTACTGATATCAAAGCTACACCATGAAAACACAAAAATGTTAATAACCTGAAGATCATTAACTTTGGAACCCATAGTAAAGTAAAGCAGTCATCAGTCAGAAGATTGATTTGAACACCACAGTGCTTTAATAGGCACGGTCCTCTTGGAGGTGCTATGTCGTTGCTTTCCTCTGACCATTGAGTTGACGTGCCTAGACAGTTAATAGGGGAACTTACAGTTTAACGTGGCTTTCGGACCACAGTGCAACTCGGCATTTTTCACGTCAACAAACACTGCCCAAAGGGAAATAAGTGTAAAACGGGAGATAAAATTCGTGGGACTGACCAGGGATCGAAGCCGAGACCTTCATACTCGTAGTCATGCTATTTATCAGTTTTCCGCCATGTAACCACCTCTGTAGCTTCTGCTTGGCATTAAAATTAAGGATCTCTCGTTTGTGCCTGCGTTGGCACTTGCGCGTCCCTGCACCAAAATAAAGAGAACTGAATTGAATGTAGTGCCTTCAAGTTGGCATAAACAGAAAAGGAGAAAAATTAAACAACATAAATGGTCTCTCTTTGATGCCACAAGCTTCATTGCCATTATGCGTCTTATGAGAAAAAACGTACACTGGAAGCTCATGTTGTTTATTTAAATGATTACAAAATCAGGTAAAACGAACAGTGAGGTTGTCAGTAAAAGCACATTACTGTTGTCACTATGATGTTGCCTGTAATGATAAAAGGCCCGTTTTGAGTGTGTTTTTCAGTTTTATTAGGTCTCTCCACATTCGTTCCTTTTACTGTGTGTCAGGGCGCTGATGACCTCGATGTTGAGCGCCCATAAACCCCAACACACACACACACACAAAGGCCCGTTTGATCAGGCGTATTGTATTGTAGACAGAATTGGAAGAGAGTTCATTACTAAATTCTACAATCCGTATGCGTTGCATATACACAGAAATTACTGTTACAGTTTACTTATGAAGCCCAGTGGGTTAATTGCGTATTTTCCGGTGAGAAAGAGCACTGGCAAATAGTCTTCGCTACATTATGTTACTTAAATTTATGGTCAGCGATTAAGTGTAAGGTCAATGGGTCGGATGCGGGTTTTGCAACTGTGAAATACTTTCCCACATTACAGAAGCGAATATTAAATTTCAACTAATGTTGCGAAAATTTTGAACTTGGATAGCTTAGAATGAAAATCTTTCTGTTTATTGCAAAGGAAAACAATTTATTTTCTAAAACATTCTCTGTCATGCACAACTTGAAACAGGTCAAGTCGACCAAATCATATGGAAGAACTGACAGCGACATATATCGGAAGGCAGTAAGATCCACTGATTTTTGGTTTGGCAGTATTCAACAGCCATTTCTAGGCGCAAGTAAATGAAGAAAGACAGCGCGTTTTTGTTATCAAGTGACGTCTTCGTCAGTTACTTCAGTTTTAATGTAATCTACGTGTTATTGCTGATGTTTGATATTAACATGAAAAGAATTCCGTAGACAGGGAAAGAAACTGTTTTTGGGCAACTACCTCTATAATGACCAAAAGGCATTAGGCCTAAATGATGTTCAAGCACATGTGTGCGGTATGAAGAAAATGATAATAATAATGATGGTAATAATCGAATTATCCGGTAACTTCACACTTCAAAGTGGATTTTCTCAACCAAAAAAATTTGCAGAATTAGTGAAAATTTCAAAATGCTTCACATCGAGGCTATGATGCCTAGAAGAGTACCGAGCGAGGTGGCGCAGTGGTCAGGCACTGGACTCGCATTCGGGAGGACGACGGTTCAATCCCGCGTCCGGCCATCCTGATTTAGGTTTTCTGTGATTTCCCTAAATCACTCCAGGCAAATGCCGGGATGGTTCCTCTGAAAGGGCACGGCCGACTTCCTTCCCCATCCTTCCCTAATCCGATGAGACCGATGATCACGCTGTCTGGTCTCCTTCCCTAAACCAACCAACCAACCAACCTAGAAGAGTCTTTACATCCTGCTGACATGAGAATAGCATAATCTCCTTGTCAGAAGCTTGCTTCTACTTAATCATTTAATAGACTCGCATATTTTCCACCGTGACTAATGTTGTACGCTAAGCATATGATCTGTTACAGCACACTCCTGGGGCTGGGAAATGTGGCCACAATGGTCTGGTTGATCGCACTATCACAGGTGAAATGTGTGGGTTCAGGCATTTACTTTTAAAAGGCACAAACAGATTTACTTTACCTCTGGTAACCTCAAGAAAAAGACGTTATAATTCAGAATCCGCATTAAACATCACGCTCCTTCATTACCAATTGGGCAGAGCTGGTTTATACTGGGAAATGACATAAGCGGAACTCATGGTAAACAGAAATACTATCGCCAGTAAACTCACTTATATTTAAAAAATTTATTTTATTTGATGAACCGACAGCCATTTAAAGGAAGAGGGCTCTTATTTTACTTTTACTTGTCTCACTCCCTTCCCAACCACTGCTTCCCTTTCATGCCCCTCGACTCTTATAACTGCCATCTGGTTTCTGTACGACTTGTACATAGCGTTTCGCTCCCTGTATTTTACCCCTGCCACCTTCAGAATTTGAAAGAGAGTATTACAGTCAACATTGTCAAAAGCTTTTTCTAAGTCTACAAATGCTAGAAACGTAGGTTTGCCTTTCCTTAATCTATTTTCTAAGATAAGTCGTAGGGTCAGTATTGCCTCACGTGTTCCAACATTTCTATGGAATCCAAACCGATCTTCCCCAAGGTGGGCTTCTACCAGTTTTTCCATTCGTCTATAAAGAATTCGTGTTAGTATTTTTCAGCTGTGGGTTATTAAACTGATAGTTCGGTAATTTTTATATCTGTCAACACCTGCTTTCTTTGGGATTGGAATTATTACATTATTCTTTAAGTCTGAGGGTATTTCGCCTGTCTCATAAATCTTGCTCACCAGATGGTAGAGCTGTTTAAGGGCTGGGTCTCCCAAGGCTATCAGTAGTTCTAATGGAATGTTGTCCACTCCCGGGGCCTTGTTTCGACTCAGGTCTTTCAGTGCTCTGTCAAACTCTTCACGCAGTACCATATCTCCCATTCCATCTTCATCTACATCCTCTTCCATTTACATAATATTGTCCTCAGGAACATATCCATTGTATAGACCCTGTATATACTCCTTCCATCTTTCTGCTTTCCCTTCTTTGCTTAAAACTCGATTTTCATCTGACCTCTTGATATTCATACAAGTGGTTCTCTTTTCTCCAAAGGTCTCTTTAATTTTCCTGTAGGCAGTATCTATTTTACCACTAGTGATATAAGCCTCTACATCCTTACATTTGTCCTCTGGCCATCCCTGCTTAGCCATTTTGCACTTCCTGTCAGTCTCATTTTTGAGATGTTTGTATTCCTTTTTGCCTGCTTCATTTACTGACTGCATTTTGTATTTTCTCCTTTCATCAATGAAATTCAATATCTCTTCTGTTACTCAAGGATTGCTATTAACCCTCGTCTTTTTTACCTACTTGATCCTCTGCTGCCTTCACTATTTCATCTCACAAAACTACCCATTCTTCTTCTACTGTATTTCTTTCCCCAATTATTGTCAGTTGTTCCCTAATGCTCTCCCTGAAACTCTCTACAACATCTGGTTCTGTCAGTTTATCCAGGTCCAATCTCCTTAAATTCCCACCATTTTACAGTTTCTTCAGTTTTAATCTACAGTTCATAACCAATAGATAGTCGTCAGAGTCCACATCTGCCCCTGGAAACGTCTTACAGTTTAAAACCTGGCTCCTAAATCTCTGTGTTACCATTATATAATCGATCTGAGACCTTCCAGTATCTCCAGGCTTCTTCCACGTATACAACTTTCTTTCATGATTCTTGAACCAAGTGTTAGCTATGATTAAGTTTGCTCTGTGCAAAATTCTACTAGGCGGCTTCCTCTTTCATTTCTTACCCCCATTCCATATTCACCTACTACGTTTCCTTCTCTTCCTTTTCCTACTATTGAATTCCAGGCACCCATGACTATTAAATTTTCGTCTCCCTTCACTATCTGAATAATTTCTCTTATCATACATTTCATCAATCTCTTCGTCATCTTGTGGAGCTAGTTGAGATATAAACTTGTACTAATGTGGCAGGCATGGGTTTTGTGCCTTTTTTGGCTACAATAATGTATTCACTATGCTGTTCGTAGTAGCTTAACTGTGCTCCTATCTTTTTACTCATTATTAAACCTACTCCTGCATTACCCCTACAACTTTGTATTTATAACCCTGCTGTTCAGAGCATCCTCCTACACGCCCACCGTAAATTAGAACAGCATGCCACCCTCCACCTCAAAAAACTATCCAATCTCCTGGTTTCCCACCTCTGGAAAGGCAACTCCCTCACCCTTCACAACCTTTCCAGCAAACCTCAACCTCCTCTCATTGCACACAAACCCAGTCTCTCCCATCTACTCAATCTCCCACTTCCAGCTCCACTCCCTCCAAAACCTCAAAATTCCAATCAACACAATCTGGAACCACAACGCCCTAATTCAGTAGCTAACCTTTCCTCCAAACCTCTCTCCCAATCCGAAACCTCTGTCCTATCCAAAGGCCTCACCTTCAGCCCCACTCCCATATTCAACCAAACAGCCCTCGTCAAAGATTTACTGTCCTACACTCGTACTCTCTGCTGGAAATATCACTTTGCCACGAAGAAAAATGATCCTAATCCTACTCCTAATGATCCAACTCCCCAAGACACCATCCAAATTGAACCCTGCCTGGAACAGTTCCGTCCTCCGTCACAGCGGGACCCACCTCCTCTTCCTCAAAATCACCCTCTCCAAACCTTCCAGGAATTTCTGACTTCCAGCCTTGCATCTCAATCCTTCTTAAAAAAACCTTAATCCTACTCCCAACATCACCACTGCTGAAGCCCAGGCTATCCGTGATCTGAAGGCTGACTGATCCATCGTCATTCTTCTGGCGGACAAGGGTTCCACGACCGTGGTACTTGATCGTCGGGAGTATGTGGCTGAAGGACTGCGTCAGCTTTCAGACAACACCACATACAAAGTTTGCCAAGGTAACCCCATTCCCGATGTCCAGGCGGAGCTTCAAGGAATCCTCAGAACCTTAGGCCCCCTGCAAAACTTTTCACCTGACTCCATCAACCTCCTGACCCCACCGACACCCCGCACCCCTACCTTCTACCTTCTTCCTAAAACCCACAAACCCAATCATCTCGGCCGCCCCATTGTAGCTGGCTACCAAGCCCCCACAGAACGTATCTCTGCCTACGTAGATCAACACCTTCAACCCATTACATGCAGTCTCCCATCCTTCATCAAAGACACCAACCACTTTCTCGAATGCCTGGAATCCTTACCCAATGTGTTACCCCCGGAAACCATCCTTGTAACCATTGATGCCACTTCCTTATACACAAATATTCCACACGTCCAGGGCCTCGCTGCGATGGAGCATTTCCTTTCACGCCGATCACCTGCCACCCTACCTAAAACCTCTTTCCTCATCACCTTAGCCAGCATCATCCTGACCCACAACTTCTTCACTTTTGAAGGCCAGATATACCAACAATTAAAGGGAACAGCCATGGGTACCAGGATTGCCCACTCATACGCCAGCCTATTCATGGGTCGCTTAGAGGAAGCCTTCTTGGTTACCCAGGCCTGCCAACCCAAAGTTTGGTACAGATTTATTGATGACATCTTCATGATCTGGACTCACAGTGAAGAAGAACTCCAGAATTTCCTCTCCAACCTCAACTCCTTTGGTTCCATCAGATTCACCTGGTCCTACTCCAAATCCCATGCCACTTTCCTTGACGTTGACCTCCACCTGTCCAATGGCCAGCTTCACACGTCCATCCATATCAAACCCACCAACAAGCAACAGTACCTCCATTATGACAGCTGCCACCCATTCCACATCAAATGGTCCCTTCCCTACAGCCTAGGTCTTCGTGGCAAACGAATCTGCTCCAGTCCGGAATCCCTGAACCATTACACCAACAACCTGACAACAGCTTTCGCATCCCGCAACTACCCTCCCGACTTGGTACAGAAGCAAATAACCAGAGCCACTTCCTCATCCCCTCAAACCCAGAATCCCCCACAGAAGAACCACAAAAGTGCCCCACTTGTGACAGGATACTTTCCGGGACTGGACCAGACTCTGAATGTGGCTCTCCAGCAGGGATACGACTTCCTCAAATCCTGCCCTGAAATGAGATCCATCCTTCATGAAATCCTCCCCACTCCACCAAGAGTGTCTTTCCGCCGTCCACCTAACCTTTGTAACCTGTTAGTTCATCCCTATGAAATCCCCAAACCACCTTCCCTACCCTCTGGCTCCTATCCTTGTAACCACCCCCAGTGTAAAACCTGTCCCATGCACCCTACTACCACCACCTACTCCAGTCCTGTAACCCGGAAGGTGTACACGATCAAAGGCAGAGCCAAATGTGAAAGCACCCACGTGATTTACCAACTGACCTGCCTACACTGTGATGCATTCTATGTGGGAATGACCAGCAACAAACTGTCCATTCGCATGAATGGACACAGGCAGACAGTGTTTGTTGGTAATGAGGATCACCCTGTGGCTAAACATGCCTTGGTGCACAGCCAGCACATCTTGGCACAGTGTTACACCGTCCGGGTTATCTGGATACTTCCCACCAACACCAACCTATCCGAACTCCGGAGATGGGAACTTGCTCTTCAATATATCCTCTCTTCCCGTTACCCACCAGGCCTCAATCTCCTCTAATTTCAAGTTGCCGCCACTCATACCTCACCTGTCATTCAACATCATCTTTGCCTCTGCACTTCCGCCTCGACTGACATCTCTGCCCAAACTCTTTGTCTTTAAATATGTCTGCTTGTGTCTGTATATGTGTGGATGGATATGTGTGTGTGTGCGAGTGTATACCCGTCCTGTTTTTCCCATAAGGTAAGTCTTTCCGCTCCCGGGATTGGAATGACTCCTTACCCTCTCCCTTAAAACCCACTTACTTTCGTCTTTCCCTCTCCTTCCCTCTTTCCTGATGAGGCAACAGTTTGTTGCGAGAGCTTGAATTTTGTGTGTATTTATGTGTCTGTTTGTGTTTCTATCGACCTGCCAGCGCTTTCGTATGGTAAGTCACATCATCTTTGTTTTTAAATATATTTTTCCCGCGTGGAATGTTTCCCTCTATTATATTGATACCTGTATAACCCTGTATTCACGTGACCAGAAGTCTTGTTCCATCTGCCACCGAACTTCACTAATTCCCACTATATCTAACTTTAATCTATCCATTTCCCTTTTTAAATTTTCTATCCTACCTGCCCTATTAAGGGATCTGACATTCCATGCTCTGATCCGTAGAATGCCAGTTTTGTTTCTCATGATAACGACATCCTCCTGGGTAGCCCCCGTCCAGAGAGACGAGTGGGGGACTATTTTACCTCCGGAATATTTTACCCAAGAGGGCACAATCATCATTTAATCATACAGTAAAGCTGCATGCTCTCGGGAATAATTACAGCTGTAGCTTCCCCTTGCTTCCAGCCATTCGCAGTACTAGCATAGCAAGGACGTTTTGGTTAATGTTACAAGGTCAGATTAGTCAATCATCCAGACTGTTGCCCCTGTAACTACTGAAAAGCTGCTGCCCCTCTCCAGGAACCACACATTTGTCTGACCTCTCAACAGATACCCCTCCATTGTGGTTGCACCTACGGTACGGCTATCTGTTTCGCTGAGGCACACAAGACTCCTCACCAATTGTCAGGTCCATGGTTCAAGGGGGTGGGGGGGGGGGGGGGTTGTGAGATTATTAGTCTTCAATATTAACACAACCTTTTAAAGTTTTTAGCATTATCCTTAGTTGTTCAAGTAATCTTTAATGTGAAATATTTTCTTAATGAGCTAATCAGTTGCTGTTTGAGAACAACTAGATGCCTGGAAGTTTCATGAGTATGCTAACAACTGATGAAGGAACGAAAATACTTGAAGCTGTGTCATGTAAGGTTATTCACAACGAATTTGCTTTTCTGCAGCACTGAAAACAGTTTGTGGATCTGTGTTCCAAGTGTTCAGATAATTTACCGAATTAGTGGTGAACAAATGCAAACCACTGTGAAGTGCATGGAAGAGTAAACCTTATGCCGTAACACATGTTAGGGTTTTCTAAAATTCCGATTACACCTGGGGCATGAGAAAAATTACTATTTAAATATCTCTGAGCATTCTGTACTTAGTTTAATCTTGTCTTCACGGTTTCTGTGGGAGTGATACACAGAGAGCTAAACATTGTCTCTATAGATTCTTCACATAATACTGTTTCCGGAAACATCACAGCTCAGTTTCTCAGAGTATTTGGCATCTATCTTCAAGAGTCTGCCAATTCAGATTTTTTAACATTTTTGTGGCATGCTGCTTTGAGTCAAAAACCTGTGGCAATATATGCTGCCCTTATCTGTATACATTCAGGATACCCTTTTAGCCTTATTTTGTACTTGAGCAATATTCCGGGATGGGTCACGTGAGAGTTTTGTGAGAAATCTCATTTATACACATATTGCATCTTTCACCAATATTCTACCAGTGAACAGATGTCTGCCAAACGCTTTACCTATGACAGAACCCATGTGATCATTCAATTTCATACCCTTAGAAATTGTTACACCCTGGTGTTTGCATAAGATCACTGCTTCCAGCTCTGACTCACTGATGTTTTGTAGTCATAGAATATCACTTTTTTGGTTTGTTTAGTGAAATGCACAATTTTACAGTTCCGAACGCTGAAAACAAGTTGCCAATCTTAACACCACTTTGAGCTCTGATTATCTAGCTTTATATATAAGGGCAACTTATAAAAAATCTACATATTATAAAATAATATGTAGACAGAAAAATGATTTGAATAAACTTAAACTTCGTCAAGTACAGATTGAATCTGTGTGTATATGTGAAACAAGGTTTCAACAATTGGTTTAATTGTCAACTCCCATCCAATAGCTGTGCATGTTTTGACGCTCCAGTCAAACAAAATAAAAGATTTGGAACTAATCACTCACTTTTTTGTAGTGCATGGTTTACCTGCTGTTGTTTGTTTTGTGTTAATTTCTTTTTAAATTTTTTTCTCCCAGAAGATGGAAACAGAACAACATCAAAGCTTTGTTTGTGGTGTGACTACCATCAAACAAGAGTCAGTAAGTAATGTTAATATGAGCAATTGTGTTTTTGTTTTTTGTTTTTTAAGATTGTAGCAGTATCTCAAAAATAAAACCAAATATAGGGAAACAAATAAGCCTTTTTAAAATGGGTTATTGTCCAGCACAATCACACAAAATTTCAAAGGGAAATTACTGGTTTCTGCAATCATTGACCAAGTTCGGATCTTTTGTTACACAATTGTTTTCACAGCTGTGAGCCACCTTCAGTGGGTCTTGCTTTTCTGGAAATTTAGTACGAGTTTGGCAGGCTTTCTGTATTCTTATTTTTATGTCTAAAACCATAATAAGTGCATCAATCTTTGAAGTGATATCACATTACTTATGACTCAGATTCAACTATTTGGCACATTGTACATTTATGGGCTGTCTGCTTGTAATATTTTTTGCCTTGTGATGCTTTCTTATTTAGAGAATGTATTTACTTTATTTTTTGCAGCATCCCTGCAATCTTATTTTGTATGATTGCAACAACAAATCAGCAGACTGGTTCTACCTGTCAACACATTTCTTTTTTTTATTATTTCACACCCCCAGAAATCTTTGACATGTAGAAGTGTCAGAGCTGTTGATGTTACTCAGATGTTCTGGTTACATCTGGAACAAGACAGTACACAAAATAAACAGGTGTTTTATATATATATATATATATTTGGCAAACAGTTTATTAGGTGCTACTCTGAGGTGCAGATATTTTTCAGCATGAAGTTCACATACTTGAAAGTTATTTACATTAGCTAAACTGCAACATAAAATCGTATTTGCCATATCATTTGTGGAGTAGTAGGTTTCCATTGTTGGAGAGAAAAGAAAATGGACTGGACCATTTGTACTTAAAAATAGTATGAAAGTACTCTGTATAAGTAGCTAAGACACCACAATAAACACCAAGGGTTGTGCGTAATTTACTGTACAGTTACACAGACTAACAAAACAAGCTATGCTACAACACAACTCTAGCCACATAACTGACTACTGACCACATCAGAGTGATGTGTACTGTTGACACACTTCATGAAGCACCAAGTGGTCACTGTGCTCACATCAGCAACCAATAGTCTTTCAGCCCCTCATGCAGATTTCAGAAAGTATGCCTCTCTTGGCACATGTTAATTGGACTTGTTTTACTTGTTTTGATGACTAACACCACTTCTTAATCTATTTGGCACTTTGTTTGCAATTAACTGTAAATATTAATACACAGGATACAAATGCCAAAAGGTACAGCAATCGTACCAGAAATATTAGTTATAAACTTGACAAGGTGTGGTATCTCCAACTTCATTCTTTATTTATGTCCTTTGATTGAAATAAATGTCTTAAGAAGTATGTAAAATAAGGAAACAAGGAACAGGAATGTGGATGTAGAGAGTGGCATCTTGATAAAGAGGCCTGTCTGATGTAGGAAAGGGTATGTCCATTAATTGTATGAGGGTTTTTTAAGAAAATTTGAACCCACCTTCCTCCCTAGATGAGATGTGGTGAAACCCCCTCCCTTCCCCTCACTTGAAGTTTACCCTATAATTTTTAAATAATTAAATTTATTTGATATGTTCATGTTTTTGCTTTATACCACTAAAAATACCTAATGCAATGCTCAGAATTATTTTTATAAAACTTAATGTCATGTATTATGATAACAGATATTCTCTGAATATTCTCCACCATTTGGCAGCTTTCAAGAAAGTTAAATCAATTAAAATTGTTGTTTTCCATTGTAAATGTAGCTGTCATTTGACAGCTAATTTTGCAGAAAAAATGTAGTACATACATTTAGAAAGTGTATTAAATAGTATCTATAACTCCTGTTTAAAAACATTTTAAAACACTTATTTTACACATTACAGCTGTGAGGACAGACAAGAGTCAGACAGATGAAAAGGCTCTGCGAATATAGTATTCATAGTTTTGATGGATAGGTAAAAAACTAGTCTTTTATTGATGTATTTTATACAATAAATTAAATCTCGTTGAACCTTTACTTACTTTGCGAATGAAAGACGACATTGTTTGTAGTTTCCTTTGAACTGTGCGATTACTTAGCTTTTCTCTCACTTCATTTGTATGACCATTAGAGAGGTCACGTTGGTGAACTTCATCTTAGCATCCGCCCATGAATGCTTAACGTCTTGCTGGCATAATAGCATTGAGTTCAGAGGGGCCATAACCGTTGATGGACACTTTAATATTGTTATACAGGAGAGTAATTTTGTAAATGAAAATGTTATCCACTATAATAATGTATATTCTTTCCATTAACAAACTGATGTGAGGTTTTCATTGCCCTCCCCTCCACCATTCAATGAGATTTGGTGAGGTTTTGAGTTCAGATAGTTAATGGACATCCCCAAAGCATGTACACTGTTAAGACAGGTACCTCGGTGTCCAGAATGTGATAAGGTGGAAAAATAGTCATGCACATAAAACCTTTCTGGTATTCACACATTAATTCCTGATCCAGGAAGTAATGGAGCATTTGAAGTTGCATTTCTGGCTCAGATAGTTTCGAAAATGCAAGTTTTACTGAAGGTGAAGGCTCAAAATTTGAACGTGAAACTTCTAAAAGCAAAATTATGAATTAGTGACAGTAGTGTTATCAGCTCTGTACTGTGGACGGTTGCGCGTCATTGTGGGCTTGGCCCTCCACAGAGGAATGCTGTGGTATACAAATTGCCATCATTAATTACATAAGTAATTTACAATAAAACCAATTTTATCAGGTAAATGAGTAAATTAACAGTTTTAGGCCATTTCAGAAATGATAATGAAGTGAATACCACCTTCAACTTGAGTTCTGAGGAAACCAACTCCATTACATTTGTAGTGAGTGTAGTCCCCGGAAAATAATTGCCTAACTTGTGATTGGCCATGGTGATAATAAAAGGATGGAATTATTTGTTTAAATATTTTCAATGTTACGAGACATCTGTGGGTATTACTGGACTTTAAAAATAATATAGTTGTACTGTAAAGTACTGTTACATATGGTTTCATATGTTTCAGTTGAGAGTAGTTCACTCCATTAATGCTAAGAAACTGTGGTACTTTGTGGTGAAACTTGAGGTACACTTATAAGGCACTAGATGGAATTTCAGTATAAGTGCCACTCCAAAATGAAAGATTCTTCCAGGAATCAACTTGCAGTCTTTGGATGAGCTAATCCCCATAATATTGTTTCTCCTAGGAGTGCTAACTCAATAGAGGGTTAGAGGAGAACCTGTACACAGTCTTGGAAACTGGAAGCAACTGCCAAGTTGAAGTTGGGTGTTGTGTTCAGACACGCAAAGTCTGGGATTGGCTCCAGGTTGAGCACAAGTATTCTCCTAGTCACAAAGGTCGCCTCAGTATGGTTTGAGTAAATGGGAGGCAGACCCCAGTGGTGCCCCGGTGTGAATGGTCTACTCTTCTTTTGTTGTAGAGCCATACAGTATCTCTGTAAGCCAACTCCCTGCAACCTGCGCACAACCTGATTCCAGACATTCAACCTGCAGCTGCACAGTGAGGTGCCTAATACAGCGGGTACTGAACACTTCTCATGCTTGTGTTGCGGGACCTGTGTGTATATTATGTAACTGAAATGATTTAAAAGAGCAGAAATGAGTGGAGAGATCGGTACGGATGAAATTGGTGTAGATAGAGTAACATGAATTATGCCTGTGAAAACTTTCAGGATATGCTGAACCTACAATGTGAAATATGTTGAAGGTATGTGAGTTTGTTTTGATGGGTAACAGTCTCTTCAGTTTATGTCACTGTACAGTATTGATAAGTTTAATTTGTCATTTTTGTACTAAAAAATTCAGACAAACCCGTTACAGATTTACTTTTATTGTATGCATTATGGAAATAACAGCTATGTGGGTGGTCGTATCACATCCAAACAGCAGTTATAGCAAAATTATATTTGCCTTTTCTAATTACAGTATAGAATAAAAAAAATTCCAAAATAATAGTTTCACTTCATAGAATTAGCTTTCAGAACCTTAAATTATTGTCAAATTAGCACAATGACTACTTGTTAACTTACATAAGAATTTATACTGTTACATATGGTTTTTACTCTGTGTTTTGTAATGACATGTTGCTACATTATGGTTGTTGTTCATTGGGTAGCAGGCATGATGGTAATAGTATGGCCAGCAGTATGTGAAGTGGTAACTTGAGTAGAGTGGAAACACATTCTGAATGGTATGTCTTCAATAAAATATAAACAAACCCAAGAATGAGTAAAATTGCATATTGGCTTTAACTCAGAAATCACCAATTCCACATTTGATGCATACAAAATAGCAAAATCCAGTTCTTTAAGTAAATAATGGAATGACTACAATCAACAATAGATGAGAACATTGATCCGTAAAGATGAGTAAAGTAAAGGATATGCTTTTTTCTGCTCTTGAGTAATTTTAAATTTGTTGTAAATTTTTTGTTGAGTAAACTGCATGTACAGCTAAATTCAGCATATATACAATCTCATTGATTCCCTCAAAGTAGGAATGTTTGAAATATGATGCATTGATTTCATCTGTAATGACCCAGTTATTTAATATCGCAGTATTTAACTAACTTCATGTACATCCTTTGTGTAAGGCTAAGCCACAGTGGTTCACTGACTCTGTTCCCCTAGAGCTGCTGTTGTGTTCTGTACCACACATGTCATGGTTGCAGAACCTCGGGATACAGGATTGTGAAATTGTACGAGGGAACATCAGTGACAAATGAAAGTTTGAATCAGGCTAGGACGGTTTGTCAGACAATCTGACTATTGTGGCAATTTTGTCTAGGTTCACGCCCCAGTCTGTCACAGACTTTCAGCTGTCATGACATATTCATTTATGTTGTTTAGACCCGTTTTTTCTGTATTTTTGCGGCCTGTGTTGCACCTGTACCTCTCATTTATTTTCATTCAGGTTGAAACTGACCCATCCACATCTCCAAATCAAGAGATTGAAGACATATTCATTAAGGAAGAAACTGGTAAGTATCAAAATTCATGTCTTTACATTGTCTGCAAGCCAATGTGCACAGCATGACGGAAGGTGACTTGTGTGGATATTAACTCCTCGTCTTGTTATTTCACTCATAGGTGATCCGCAAGGAATGTTACCGGCCCCCACACGCATCCTAGCCTTGTACCTTATTTGTAAGTTTCTGGTGTGTCTTGTGTGATAGGGATACAGGAATTGGGTTTCAGTCTATCTGGACTGCTGGTTTCTGAACTGGATTGAGTGAGGTAGAACACTGGAGGACAGGAGTTGAGAATCCTGTATGACCACCCTGATTTAAATTTTTTGGAGTTTCCCTGATTTGGATAGGCCAAATGCAGGACAGTTCGTTTGAAAAGGTTGCATCTGATTTTCTTTCCCATCCTTTCCCTGTAAAGATCTTGACACCTGCAAGATGTTGAGTCCTGATCTGTCTCGCTTCCTTCCCTTGATCTCCTTCAGTCTGGCATACTGAGGTAAAAGGAACTATAAATCAAATATTCAGAAGTATTATTGATTATTTGTCAGTAAATGGTGTATTGCTTGATGTACTCTTTATGAATCACAGTCCATCCTGTACAGTGCAAGGCAAATAGGTCACTATCAATATAAGTACATCACAGGAGAAAGGAAAGATGAAAACTGACTGCTCAGTGTTCCTGGGTAGCAATGTGCATCAGAATTTTTTTCTCAAACCCTTGGGTTCAGTGTTGTCCACTGTACATGAAATTTGGTACTGGAAAGCATTGCAAAATTAGCTTACTTTACATGCTTCCACCCATTGATGTCAAATGGACTAACATTCTGGGTCATTTCTGGATGTACACATAAAGTTCCATCATACTGAAAAGAACTGTGAGAGTAAATCTGGTGCCCATCCTCAAACTTCATGTACACAGATGTTTAAAAAATTACGCATTGTAACAACAGCTTCACGTATGTTTGGTATTTTATGACCTTTTGTTGTGAAGAGTTAGTCACATTATTTGAAAATAGCAGCACCCTTAAATAGGCACAAAAATGTACTCCACTATCTCCAATATTACCTTAACTCTTGCACAGAAAGTTGCAAAGTATACTACAACAAAAATATATGATCACCTTTATGAATTAAAGTTGCCGGTAAATAATGTAAGTTTTAAAAACCAATTGAAAGCCTTTCTATTTAACAATTATGAATTTCTGAATGTGCTTGGGTTACATTTGTCAAATTTTGTTGTATATTAAGATAAAAAATCTGGTTACATAAATGGTCATAATGTAGCAGTGTTTCAACAGAGAAAATGTATCTTATTGGGAAACTATTGATGTGTTCCAGATCACAGTTGAGTTGTTGTGAACATGCAAAAAGTAAAGTAAACTACAAAAGATGTTCTGAAAACACGTTTCTGTTTGAAAAACAATGATGAAACTTGATTGCCAAAATCAAATACACCATGGCATCAAAAACTATACATCTTGCACTATTTTTCGACATAGTCACCACCAATATTAAGACATTTGTCATAGCGTGCAATCAGTTTGAAGAAGCCACTCTGGTAAAACTTGGCGCCCCAGGATGCAAGAAAATTTTGCACAGCCTGCTGCACTCCAGCATTGGTTTGGAAGTGACATCCCGAGACTAGATGGGGATAGTCTGTAGGCATTCACACACTAGTTCCAATACCCATTCGCACCAGATAACAGCACACGTTCCCATTGGTGACCACATTGTCAGTGCACATCTGTCTGCCATCGTGATAGGTGCTCTAATAACCTCAGTTACGACAGTTTACTGCTATTATATCTTTTCTGGCGCTCTGTGCATACATCATTCTTCCTCCACTGGCACCCCTTCTCTTTCTAAACTAGCAATGGATGTCGACTCGTATGGCACTTGTTGTGTCACCTGGTGTACCACGTTCTCTTTCAAAAACAATGACAAAAGTTGCTTTTGGAATGTCCCTTGTATATCTGTATACTAAGATGGCAAGGTATTTTGTAGGCGGTTCTTTAACAGTTCCACTCATAGATTAAGCTTGACAAGAATGATTACTTGCATGCCTTTCTCCATGCCCTGCTGTAAGTTTTTGTTTCTGCAATCTCTTCAGCAGATATATATGGTGTTCAAAAGGTATGTGAAGATTTTTTCCTGATAACTGAGACTTATATATTTCATGGGATTTTGTTATCTTATCAGTATACTTTCCCCGTAATTTCCATTATTATCTTCCACAGAACAGACAGGTGTGCAATCATTTCTACTATCCCTTTCTTTTGCACAAGTTTAATGGTCCCTGTTAGTCCAACCAGTTTTGGATCCCACACAATTAAGCAGTACTCTAATGTATGGCATAAGCAGTCTCCTTCACAGCCGAACTGAAAATTCCTGGGGGCCAATCGATGGATTAAATCATGCCATTTGTTTTACCTAAGACTAAGATTATCTAGCAGTTCAACTTCATATCTCTACAATTTGTTTACGCACAGACACTGGTAGGACAGGTCTGACTTTTGCTGTGACTCATTAACCCCATAGTGCAACATTACTGCACTTGTTTGTATGAAACTGATATTTTATTGAAAACCAGCTGGACATTCCTACAACTCTTTATTGAATGACTGTTTGTCATAGATACATCATTTGCTAAAAGCTGAGCCTGCAACTAATACTATCTGCTAAGCAATTAATGTATAACATGAACAGTAATGATCCTATTACACATCCATGAGGATACCAGGTGTGAAATTCAGTAACTGTAGATGCTTCTTTATCCATTCATGACATATTATGACTGTCACATTCATGACTAGGCTCCAAAAAAACATGCTGAGTCAAAAACTTCTGAAAAGTGTTGTAATACCAAATCCAAGTCATATCCATAACTCTCACAAGGAAAGTAATCCAGCTGACATGGCTTAACCCAAATAAAAATAGTTTTTAAGTTTGGAGAAATGTCTTCTCTGCCACTCATCAGTGTCATTTATCTGTGAAACTGTGCATTTGTGCGCAATCAATGATCAAAGGTTAACAAATTTGAATACTGCAGAAGCAACAGTCACAGAAGGTTCAAAAGAATCATAAGTGATTTGGCAAAAAAATTAACACATGCAATATTTAGTATTATATTTCTCAAAATAGAGCTTCCATTTTGGGGTATTTGAATCACCACCTTGAATCTCCACAGTCACATTTCAGTTACTAATAGGGGAAGATTGTACAGAAACCCAGCAGCATCTATTTTGGGGAATACGAGTATTCAAGTACTGCATGTTTTTTCAAGCAAATATTTAGCTTTTTCTATATGATATCTAATTTATGAAACTTATGCTTCTGTAGTCCCTGATTCGTTAACCTTTGAACATTGGTAGTGTTAAAATATTAAGGTTTATGGATAAATAACCTTGATGGGTGGTAGACCATACATATATCCTTATTTTAAACTAATTTTTATTCAGTGTTAGTTATCCAAGCTACTGTGGTTCCATTGTAGGAGTATCACGTTTTAAGAGTATAGGATAGGTTTCACATCACTCACTGTTTAGGGAACCCAAACTCATTGCTGTAGAGAAGGTCACTTTGTATCAAATAGGACATTTGGAGTAATTCTGTGGATTTCTGCTTTTTATTTATTTATTCATTTATTACAATTGGTGTGAACTATGTTCAACAAATAATGGTTATTAGTAATTCACTTGTGGATTTTATGTAGGACCCAACAGGGATTAATCAATAAGTTTTCACGACTGCAAATGTTTCATTTATAAAATTATCTCATCTATTATGTTGAGGTGGAATGTATTTTCCGGTCTTTGGAGAATGTACAGGAGCTGTGGCCCTTTCAGTTTACCAACCACTGTGGCTCAGTGCTGACTGATTTGGTGTACATCTGCACCCTAGTGTAGTATCACATGTTTGACATTATAATTCAGTGGACAATGCAGTTGATATAATAAAGAATGTGAGTAAGAGTGTGACAGGAGAGTGGAAGGTGCTAGTTGATTAACTGGTTTATACTTAACAACCTTTATTAAAACAAATAAATTAGAACTAAACTTAATAATCTCCATGGGTTCAATTAAAAAACACATTGAAGATAGTTTGGGACCTATGGCTGCTTAAGAAAAAAGGAAAAATAGCAGTTGTCCCCAACTACCAAAATTACAACAAGAATCTTTAAGAATTTGGCACAACAATCCTGAAATTAAAAACTTACATTAAAACTGCCATTGGCAACAATATAAAACAGAGAAACAATTTAACATTCAGATTTGATCAGTCATTTTACAGATGTGCAAATTGAGAGATTGCCTTCACCACCTTATTCTACAGAAACTCTTCAGATATCCTCTTGAGTTACATTAGGATGACTGTTGACATGGCCACATAGGTTGGTCCCATCACATTCGGCAAGACTTCCAAAATCATCCAGGGTAAAGCTTTTGCTCTATATCAGCAGCCTGGTAGCTTGTCCAGTGTCAGTGTCCCATCAGTTCAGCCACAGCAATCATTCTGTCTGCCAGTCAAGTACTCTCATGGCCGGATGTCACTCCATGTGGCCACTGCAAAATTAAAAACTTGCGCAGCCGGCAGCTACAGAATAGTGCTTGTGTCCATCACAGCACATACTCCCGTCCCCAGAATGTCTAGATGAGGCAGGAGCTTCCTAGTGAGGGAACTCGAGAAGACAATATTAGTGCCACCACTGCACGGGATACTACAGTTAAATTAAATTGCTAAAGGTCATTTTCTTTAGTGTTGTTACATCTCCAATTAAGGATAAATTGGAAGATAGCAAGAGTGGAGGTAGTGAAGATGTACCCACGCCTTGCTTAAAAGTACAGTTTGTAATGTACATACATAATATACATAGGAGATGATGATTTGCTCACAGTTGCACCAGTTCATTGAACACTATTACTGAACATTGGTTATCAAAACAGTTGCTCCTCTTCTTTATACAGGCTTAAATTCATACACATCACTTATTACACTTTCTTACATCATTAGTATTCAGTTTAACTTGGGATAAATATACCCAAAAAAATTCAATTACAATGTGGGTTTTTTATGCGAAGGGTGACTGGAGTTGCAAACAGGAAGAGTTGTACCATCACCTTCAATCTGGGCAACAACTTCATCATTATTTTATCTTTCACTTTACTGACTGCCTGAAAGCTCTGCACTCAGACTCTGTCACCCTGTTTGAGGTGAGTAGGACATCTCCCCTTGTTATAATTCTGGGCTTCTTGCTCTTCAAATTAGCTCTTGTCCTCTTCCAGTATCCTCAGATCTGCATTGTATCACTTTTCTCAGTTAACAGTGGGTTGATTTATCACAAATTTTCTAGTGGCATGTTGGGCTTACATCTGAACATAAGGCTAGCGGGATCTGTTTCTGAGACTCATGTACCATCATGCTGAAGGCAAAAGCTAACCATTGAAGTGAATAGACCCACCAGAAAAGGTCTTTATATTGGTGTGCTATGTGGGCAGAACACAAATTGCGGTTGACTCATTCTTCAAATGATGGGTTAGGACAGTAAGGCGTTGTAGCAGTACGTGCAGTCCACCTTTCGAAACAGGAACCCTGAAACAGTCTTGACTTGAATGATGCAGCATTATCAGAGAGTACATATTTAAATTGCCCAAGGGTACCAAACAAGGACTTAAGCAATTTATAGTGCCATGTGCAGTCATATCACAGCTCAGAAATAACCAGCAAAAGCAGGTAAAGATATCCACACAAATTAATGTGAACCTATTCCCGACTTGCTACTGCAGAAGATTGTCTTCATAATTTACGTATAATATCTGCGTGAGTGACGTCACTATTTCAGAAGCTAGCAGTCACTCTGTGCCGTGCACTCAACATTTGGTTACTCATTGCACAGACTTTGCAAAACTGTTCCCGCCCCTTAATTCCCTTGTCTGTGATCTGCCATATAAAATTTTCCTGAATTTTCAGTTGTGTGTTAAATATTCCTAAATGGCTACTGAGTAACAACTCCCGGTAATATTTACATAGTAAAGATACTACTCCAGGAGTGACAGATGAAGCTATTTTGTCCTGTTTACTTCCCCTGACTGGACAGCTCAAAACATTTACAGTTAACCAGTAGGGCTTAAACCTTTTCTCCTCCCTTTATCATCTCTTTTATTTCTTGTAACCTAACATTTTAATCCTGATGTTCTGCACTGTCTATAAACAACCGCAGGAGACAGGTGAGGATAGCCACAAAGAAGTCTGCTTTGTGCTTACTGCCTCCTTGAAAGGTCCACTCACTGTATGATTCAATATCCCCTTTCCCGAACATAAAATTATGTTTGTCAGCAACATCTTTATACCCTCCACCTATATGACACACTCTAAACTGGAGGCAGATATCCGAATTGCTTCTCTTGCAATATACCCCATCCACCTCTGTAGTCCCTGTACCGAATAAGGGCACGGTTATCACTTTCAACAATGAATGGACGGTGCTCCCTGGATGTACGGATTTTCTGCAAAGCAAACAATACAGCCAATCTTTCCAGTCTGTAAACTGAATATAAAATTTCTAATCTTGGAAAACTGAGAGAGGTGTACCCTATCGGTCTTCTCCTTGACTAGTGTTCTAATAAAAGATGAGGTGCTACACCTGATATAGAAGCATCCAGGGGATAATCCACCCTGAGAAAAACCTGACCCTTCCCCCTCCTCTTCTCTTGACCTTTTGCCCTGCTAATTGATTTATGACACCTCCTGCAGATAATCCACTCTTCTGAGAAATCTCCACCCTTCCCCCTCCCCCTACTCCACTCCTCTGTGGACTCCATTCAAATTTCCTTTCTTTCTTTCTCATTTAACTCAGTGGACTAGCGATCTGGGCAAAGTTAAGTGTGAATTTTTGGAAAAAATTAATCATGCCGATGAACCTTGCCATAGCCTTGGGACTCTTAGGTGGCAAACAGTTGTGCATAGTCTTAAAGCAGCTTTGGTCAACAATAATACCCTGGGGAGAAACTGTATGTACCAAAAATGACATCTGTGATTGTGCAAACTTTACCTTATAAGGTTTGACTGTGAGCCACTGTCTTATTACACACTGAGGGTCTACTCCTTAACCTCGCTCCTATTACTGGCCTCTAATCAGTCAGAATTCTCGCTTTTCTTTCGCTGGATGCCTGGACAGACTCATTTGAAATGGTCAGGACTACAAAATGTGTACATGGCATCCTGTTATGTGTAAGGCAGCCCTTTTTGCCTCCTATAGACACCTTTGAATCCTGTATCCCTCTCTCGGCCTTTAGATTAAATGAGATTAAATTAATTATTCATTCCATATACCCATAAAAGAGGGAATCCTCCTGAGTGTGGAACATGTCAGATAAACACATTACAAAAATGGAATTAGAAAATCTTGAGTTTCATTAATTTTAATGATCCTTAGTCAATAAACAGTAAAATTATGTACATGAATTAAATTTAAACTTCTAATATTTACAGGTTTAATACTTACATCTGCTTTCATTAAATCCATAATTCCGACTTTTTCTAGTTTCTTGGCTATTACAACCAAGTATTGTCAAAAATTAAAGTATAATAAATTTTCATTAAAATGGTCTACTGCACTTGTTGAGAAACTCATGGATGGAATAGAAGGAGTTGGCCACCAAAAATTCTTTTGAATTATGTTTAAATTGTGCCTTGTCTGAAACTAAACTCTTAATGGTTGCTGGTAACTAATTAAAAATATGCCTTGCTGAATACTGGACTCCTTTCTGGGCAAGAGTAAGTGATTTTAAATCTTTATGTATATTGTTTTTATTCCTAGTATTGTTACTGTGTACTAAGCAGTTAGTTGGAAAAAGAGATGTATTATTTACAAAAAACTTCATTAAGGAATAAATATACTGAGAGGCTGTGGTTAATATGCCCAATTCTTTGAATAGGTTTCGACATGATGTTCTTGGATTTACACTACTCATTACTCTTACTATACGCTTCTGTACTCTAAAAATTTTTTCTCTGTTTGTGGAGTTACACCAAAATATGATACCATATGACATAATGGAGCGAAAATAAGCAAAAATGCCAGTTTTTTTTAATATTTACATCTCCTATGTCTGACATCATTCACATTGCAAACACAGACTTGTTTAGGCACTTTAGCAGTTCGTTAGTATGTTGCTCCGAACTGAATTTATTATCAAGTTGTAATCTCAAGAATTTTACACTCTCAACTTCTCCTATTTCCATGTCATCATATTTTATACCTACACCAGAAGGAAATCTGTTGAAGTTCTGAACTGCGTATAGTGGGTCTTTTCAAAGTTTAATGACATGAATTGGCTATGAACCACTTATTAATGTAAGTAAAAATTTGATTAGCTGCCCTTTATAAATTTATATTTGATTTACTATTTATTGCAATGTTTGTATCATCTGCAAATAAGGCAAACTTGGCATCTGGTAATGTAGTAGATGACAGGTCATTAATATACACAAGAAACAGTAGTGGACCTAGTACGGGACCTTGGGGAACACCACATGTAATTTCTTCCCAGTCAGTTGATGTCTGATTTTCTACTGCTGAAGTGTTACGTAATGACACCTTTTGTTTTCTATTAGTAAGATATGGCTGAAACCACTTTGCAGTACTACCAGTGATGCCATAATATTTTAATTTACTTAAAAGAATGCTGTGATTCACACAGTCAAATGCCTTTGACAGGTCACTGAATATGCCAGTTGCCTCTAATTTTTCGTCCAATAAATTAAGGACATTTTCACTTTAAGTGTAAATAGCTTTCTCAATATCAGAACCCTTAAGAAACCCAAATTGTGACTTTGACAGTATGTTATTTTCACTAAGGTGCTTAAGTAGATGCTTGAAAATAACCTTTTCAAAGATTTTTGAAAAAGTTGGCAAAAGTGAGATCGGTTGGTAATTTGACGTCATTTCTTTGTCCCCTTTCTTGTGGAGAGGTATAACTTCAGCATATTTAAGCCAGTCCGGGAATGTTCCTGTGACAAGTGATTGATTACACAAATAACTTAAGATATGACTAAGCTCACATGAACACTCCTTTATTAACTTTGTTGATATGTTATCATAACCACTAGAATGATTTGATTTCAAGGACTTTATGATGGATTCTATTTCTTTGGGTGAAGTAAGTGTCAATTCCATTTTACTGAGATTGCTTGTGTGCACTTGTCTCAGATATTCCATTGCATTATTTACTGAACCCGACAACCCCATGCTGTCAGTAACAGAGACAAAATACTTGTTTAAATGATTTGCAACACAACATGCGCTTGTTACCAGGGTTTCATTTATTTTTAGAGCTATTTGTTCCTCCTCATTTCTGGTCCTACCTGTCTCTGACTTAACTATATCCCATATTGTTTTTATTTTATTGCTGGATGTATTTAACTTCTTCTCATAATGCAGGTGTTTAGATTTCTGGATAACCTTCTTCAGTATTTTGCAGTAATTTTTGTAATGAGCTGTAATGCTAGTATCAAAGGTGTCCCTACGTATCAGATGGAGTTTCCTTTTTGTCTCGCATGATATCTTTCAGATTCATATCTGTGTAATGGATCGTGTACACAGGTGTCTGCCTTGTAAATCCACGAATGAGTTTGCCTTTCCACAAACAACAACCAACTCCTATCCTCTGGACTTACCCCTTCAATCTCTGCTTCACTCTGTGGTAAATATAATGCCTTTACTACGCGCCTAATATCCTGCATGTACCGTGCTAACAGCTCCCTGTTTTCTTATACCCACCAATAGTCCCTTTGCACTAATTCCTACAGCATCTACAGAGAAGGTATCAGTTTCATACACAAATGGCCCCAAAATTCACTAAGGCTGCACTGTGCTATTCTAGCTGTATTATCAGAACACATTAACTGCCCTGCATGCTTTGGATATAGTAACTTATAAAAGTGTTGTCCTGTCAGTCCACAGTTTTCACCTTGTTCCTGTAACTCATCTAGCGACCACAATAGGTGCTGAATTTGGCCTAAAGTGTTGACTGACAATTTTCTACACTTGTAACAACCCAAGTGAAAAATTAGGTAAATTACCAAAAAAATTAAGGCACCATCAGTCTGCTGTATTGTCTCGATATATACTGCAGAATAAGGGATGAGGCCGGAGTTACATGTAATAATCACTGATGGCCCTTGTCAAAGATAAAACTTATTTATTAATTGTCATCTTAAAACTATGTGCCGGACCGAGACTCGAATTCCAGATCTTTGCCTTTCGCGGGCAAGTGCTCTAACAACTGAGCTACCCCAGCACAACTCACGCCCGTCCTCACAGCTTTACTTCTGCCAGTACCTCATCTCCTACCTTCCAAACTTTGCAGAAGCTCTCCTGCAAACCTTGCAGAACCAGCACTCCTGAAAGAAAGGATATTCCGGAGACAGTTGGTAGAGCACTTGCCCGCAAAAGGCAAAAGTTCCAAGTTCGAGTCTCGGTCTGGCACACAGTTTTAATCTGCCAGGCAGTTTCATATCAGTGCACAATCCACTGCAGAGTGAAAATCTCTTTCTGGAAACATCCCCCAGACTGTGGCTAAGCCATGTCTCCGCAATATCCTTTCTTTCAGGAGTGCTAGTTCTGCAAGGTTCGCAGGAGAGCTTCTGCAAAGTTTGGAAGGTAGGAGACGAGGTACTGGCAGAAGTAAAGCTGTGAGGGCGGGTGTGAGTCATGCTTGGGTCGCTCAGTTGGGCAGGGCACTTGCCCGTGAAAGGCAAAGGTCCCGAGTTCGAGTCTCGGTCTGGCACACAGTTTTAATCTGCCAGGCAGTTTCATATCAGTGCACAATCCACTGCAGAGTGAAAATCTCTTTCTGGAAACATCCTCCAGGCTGTGGCTAAGCCATGTCTCCGCAATATCCTTTCTTTCAGGAGTGCTAGTTCTGCAAGGTTCGCAGGAGAGCTTCTGCAAAGTTTGGAAGGTAGGAGATGAGGTATTGGCAGAAGTAAAGCTGTGAGGGCGGGCGTGAGTCATGCTTGGGTCGCTCAGTTGGGCAGGGCACTTGCCCGTGAAAGGCAAAGGTCCCAAGTTCGAGTCTCGATCTGGCACACAGTTTTAATCTGCCAGGCAGTTTCATATCAGGTCACGCTCTGCTGCAGAGTGAAAAATCTCATTCTGGAATTGTCATCTTGTCAAAGACAAAAACTGTTTGGCGATTGTGCAGAGTTACTGTCCAAATGTTGCCAAGTTTCATGGTCTCTGCTTTCTTATTACAATTTTGCCTATGTTTATGTATTTCAATGGCTTCTCTACATAGCTGTGGATAATAGTTCATTGTTGTAGATAAAATGTTTGTTTCAGAAAACTTCACTTTGTGACTTCCTGGCTGAAGAGCATGTCCTGCTAAAGCCAATTTGACTATTTTCTCTAATTGGCAAAGACATTTGGGTTCCTTTACCCATGTATTCACACTTCTCTTGGTTGCTCCAATATAAATTTTACCACATGTACACAAAATTTTATACGTGCCACATGCCAATAGAGGAGGGTATTTATCCACAGATCAGAGTGCTTGACCTATTTTCTTTGTTGGTGTAAAAACCAGTCTGATGTCCTGTTTCTGTAAAATCTTTTCGATCTGATCTATTAATTTTTTAACAAAAGGCAGAGAAACTGTATTTTTCCATGCTTTTCCTTCGACCTTCCATTATTTAGTCATATTTTATTTAGCGTATGGCTAATACAGACATATCATGAAATTACATATACATATGTACATATTGACACACAAGAAACTTAAGTTTCTCTTTACAACTGAATATCCAGTCCTTCAATCCAGCGCACTGCATCTGGAGTTGCTAGCAGGAAGTCCTCTTTGGCGCCGTGATAGGCTCGAATCCTGCATTCACTGACAATGTGGTGAACAGTCTGGTATGGAGCCCCGCAGTCACAAGCTGGATCAGGCAGCTTGTTCCACTTAAAGAGAGCATCCCTGCATCGCCCATGGCTGGTACGGATTCTGTTGAGAGTAGACCACGTCTTGCGTGGTAAGTCGAATCCACTTGGAAGTTTAGCACCTGAGAAGATGTTATGCAGGTGCACATCTGTCACTGCTTCCCACCGACCTTTCCATTCTTCAAGATGTTTGAAATCCTTAGCAACCATGTCAGCAGCGTCGCACAGAGTTGGATGGCGTGATTTCAGTCTCTTGCGATTTAAAAGTGGCAGGTCGCTATGCACGGGTAGGTTAGAATTCATGGAGATCTTGTGGAATTCTCTCATAAGGGCAGTACATCTGCGTAGATCAGGAGGCATTATACCGGTTAACAGTGGAAGCCAATAAACTGGAGTAGATCTGATTGTGCCAGATATTATGCGCATTGTCGTATTCAGCTGGGTATCAACAAGCCTTGTATGATGACTATTCATCTAAACAGGTGCACAATACTCAGCACTTGAGTATACCAAGCCCAGAGCTGAAGTTCGCAGGGTGGTTACTGAAGATCCCCAGGTAGTTCCGCATAGCTTATGGAGGATGTTGTTTCGAGTCCTCAGCTTTTGAGCTAAGTTAAGAAGGTGGTGTTTGAAGCATAGTGTACGATCCAGGATGACACCAAGATATTTTGGGTTCCAGTTGTGATGAAGAATTCTGCCTCTGAAACTTACTTCCAGTTTTACGTTCGCCAACTGGTTATTTAGATGGAAGCAACACACTTCTGTTTTACTCACACTGGGTTGCAGTCTCCAGATTTTGAAGTAATTGTCTAATGCAGACAGGTCATTGGCTAAAATCTCTTCTGTTGTCTTCATTTCCTGGTGTTTGACGGCTAGAGCCAGGTCATCGGGATAGCAGTATTTTCTGGACGAAGTGTCAGGTAGATCAGATAGATATAGGTTGAACAGTAAGGGTGAGAGAACTGATCCTTGAGGCAATCTGTTGTTCAGCTTCCTCTCCTTACTTATGTTGCTTCCAGTGATTACCTGGAACTTCCGATCACTTAGCATGCTGTTAATCAGTCGAGCCATTGTTCTGCAGGGTATGATGCGGAGAAATTTGTAGATAAGGCCTTCCCTCCACACAGTGTCGAAGGCGGCAGTTAGATCAACAAATGCCACAGATGTTTTCTGCTTCATTTGGTATCCTGACTCTATGAAGGATGTGAGAGACAATACTTGGTCGCAGCAGCTACGCCCTGGTCTGAAGCCTGCCTGATCAACTGGAACGTTCTCTAAGATAGCGCTACTTATTCTGTTATATATTAGCCTTTCAAAAAGCTTGTAGCAGCAGCTGAGTAGGGAAATGGGGCGATAGTTTTCTATCCTGTTGCTGGGTTTGCCAGGTTTCAGAACAGATATTATCTTCACCTTTTTAAACTCAGATGGAAGTTGACCAGTCAGCAGGATGTCAGTGAAGAATTCTGCCAGCCATTTCTTAGCTTTTCCTCCCATATGGATCAGGAATTCTGGGTGGATACCATCGAATCCAGGTGCCTTAAGAGGTTTGAGGTCCTTCAGTCCAGAGTCAATGTCTGAAACTGTGAAGGGATGGGTATACTCAGATGAGGGAGATGCCTTCTTTTTAAGGTCACGAAGCTGTCGTCTGATATGTCTTGTATGTTTCTTGTCAGGAGGTACTCTTGAGGTGGTAATGATGTGGGAAGCAATTTGGTCTGGTGTTACTTCGGAATTTTTTCTGCATGCTGGTGCACTTCCTCCCAGTTTTCTGAGAAGACTCCATGCTTTCCTGCTCGAGTGGGTAAAGTCCATAGTTTTGACTGTTTCTGCCCATTTCTGCCTGCAAGACATGTCCAAGCTGGACAATAGTTCCGTAGCTATCTCTGGGTCACCACTTTGCTGGAAGTATTGGTACAGTGTTTCACTTTCCTCATTCCATCCTGGAACATATTCTTTTCGGTATCCTCTTGGCATACACTTTTTAGCTGTTGCTGTTACTGCACCAATGAAGCGTTGATAGTTATTATGTGATGGAGGTATCCATCGAATGGTCTTATCCAGTTCCGTTGAAAACTTCATCCAGTTGGCTTTCTGGAAATTCCATCGAGCATGCGGAGTTGATCGTATGACAGGAACAGTGCAGCCAATTTGTATTATTACAGGTCTGTGTTGGCTGTGAGGAAAGGCATCTATCACTTTCCTTGTGGTGTTGATGGGAAAGCCAGTTTCGTTGCAGCTAACAAAGCATAAGTCAGGATTTGAATCCTTGTCCCAAGCAGCTGACCTGAAAGTGCCTTGATCTTTGGCATCAAACACTAGATGAAGATTATTCTCTTCGATCCATTCTGCAAGCATGCTCCCATTTTCATCATTTTGAGAGTACTTCCAAAGTTCATGGTGACTATTGAAGTCTCCTATGTAAATTGCAGGATGTTCTGCTGTGTGTAGGACAAAATCGGGAGGTAGCGTTGCTCACGTCCATAGGTTTAACCTTAAAATACCCTACACGTGCCTCCTGGGTGGTGCTAATTGAGCAACAGTGATTACAGGCAGCCAGACTATCCATAGGATCTCCCGGCAATGACATATCAACTAAATAGCAGAAACAGTTCTTTTCAGAGCTCATTAACAAGAAACATTGGACCAACTATCAGACTCCTTCAACTGAATATTTAGTCATAGAATTCTGGTTACTTCTTTCCCTGAGTAGCCATTTTTCTCGAAAGCCTGCTGTAGATGTTTTAATTTAGTGTACAGGTATTCCAGCGTGCAGATCCTTTAGGCTCTATTGGCTGCTGCCAGTTTTCACATATACCATGTGCCAAACAACATGTAGCCCACCATGTGGTCCATGGTGGTGTCAGTCTCTTGAACATGTTGATATGATTGTCCACATTCATCTCATCAGATCTTAGTACACACTGTTTCTATGCTTCACTTAAATTTTATTTTGCTTTCTCATTAGGTGCAGTGCATCAGTCCAAATGCCAGGATGATAGCAGATAGACGACTGTACATTGTGTTGGTACCTTTACTGCCTCCATATTTGGTATTAATATTAATAATTTATTCATCTAAGAATCATTTTACTCTGTTGATTTGCTGCTGTTCTGCTGCTCCCCTTTTTTTCATAATCAGATCTCTGAAACTGTTACTAAATAAATGGTGAGACATCGTAATTGTTGTATTACTTGATCTCGGAGCACAGAACTTCTCCATGTCTGACAACTCCATCACCTGTCACATTGCAGTTAAGCAAACAGTTTCAGTTGGTCTGTATGTGGTTAGAGTGTATTTACCTATTTCTGTTTATTAATGTTGTCCCTAACTGTGAAAGAACTGTAAGCAAAATACATAACAGATCAACATAAATACATAGCGATATTTCATCAGTTGACTGCCTTATAACCAGAGTAATTCTGTTGTGACTCGCCGATCTTTCAAAGTGCCACCGCGGAGTTATGCATGTCCTCTACATGCGGCGCTGTCTGCCAGCCATGCAGCAGGCACGCCACCTAAGCGGCCAGTGAGCCAGCAGTCACTGGACTTGGACTCAGTGCTGATTTGACTGTCACAGTGTACACACGTCTTACTTTGTTTACTTGATCTGTGACTTACATGTATTGTGTCATCCTAGAAATATATTTGTTCAACTTGACATTATAACAATTGATGATGAGGTAGTGAATTTTTCTTTTTTTCATCATTGACCCACAGGTTTCCATGGCTACTTTAGAGCAACTATTGCAAGGTCTCATTGAACAGCAAATGCTTCTCACATCTGCGATTCGTGATTACGTCGCGGTATCCAATGCGGGGCGTCTCTCATCGTTGTCTCTACCTCCTTTTCCTCCTTATGACGAGATGGCGGAAGAATGGTCTGATTACGAAAAATGTCTTCGACAGCACTTCTTGGCATTTCATGTCGCGGATGACCAAACATGTAAGTCTCTGTTCCTTTCATGGATTTCACCTCAAATGTATCGGTTGTTGTCGCAATTGGCTCCTTTGAAAGATCCTGCGTCTTTGTCCTTCGCTAAAATGTGCTCTCTTCTGGCCGTCTATTTTCAAAAGCATACGCATGTGGTAGCCTCTTGTGTTGCCTTTTATCGTTGTCAAAAATAACTGAATCAATCCTATCGCACTTGGGCTGCTGAACTTCATGGCCTCAGTCGAAAGTGTCAATTTGTTACTGACGTTCACAAATAATCCTACGACGACTGCATGGTATGGGATGCTATTATCTGGTCAGCGCCTGACAAAGAAGTTGGGCAATGTGCCCTTCAGTTGGCAAATCCAACTCTAGATGAAGTCCTATCCATCGCTCAGTCTTTTGAAATTTCTCACGCTGCTGGAGCGCAAATAGAGGCATGGGGTGACGTCGGGGAAGAACAACCTCTGTGTGCTGTTGACGAAGCATGCGGCGTGTCCCCGCCGGCCAAAGTGGCCACAGTACGCTCCCAAGCGCAGCTTCGGCCTAACCATAAACAAACCTCGAAGAAACTGCAGCAAAACCCACCACAACTTCCTTCATGTCCGCGGTGTTCTACAAAACATTCATGGGAGGATTGATCACAACGTTGGGCCGTGTGTTACACATGCAAAAAAAAGGGTCATGCGTCATCCATTGGCAAATCTGACTGCATACCTGACATTCATGAATGTGACGCTGATTCTGCTTCTGTGTTGTCTGTCAGTGGTACTTCTTCCCTTTCAGGGAAGTTGTTCCTCACTGTCCAAATCCTTGGTCAGGATGTTGGCATGCAAGTGGATACTGGTTCTGCTGCCACTATCATCAATTCTCAGACGTATCTTCAGTTGGGTTCTCCAATCCTATCAACTGTCACTAGGCAATTACGGACGTACAATAAACAGAAGATTTCTCTCTTGGGACAATTTAATGCTGAGGTATCTTACAAATCCATTGTTCACACTGTTCCCATATTTGTGGTCGACCATAGTAATGTGGTAAATCTTTTTGGTTTCGATGCCTTTTGTGCTTTTGGGTTCTTCATAGATGACTCTGTCAATATCGTCTCTGATGCTACTCCTTATGCTTAATTGGATTCCTTGTCAATGACATTTTTGTCCCTTTTTTCTCCTGGGTTAGGCTGTGCAAATGACTTTGAAGCTCATATCACGCTCAAACCCACTGCTCGGCCTAAGTTTTTTCAGGCTTGGCCCATTCCTGTGGCCTTTCGTGATCAGGTCAAACGGGAGCTGGATCATCTCATTGCTTCAGGGGTCTTGCTTCCTGTCACTTCCAGTGAGTGGTCCTCTCCTATCCATGTCGTTGCTAAGCCCAATGGTGATATTCGTCTCTGTGGCGATTTCAAAGCCACTGTAAATGCTCAATGCCTCATCGACACTTACCCTATGCCCCAACTTGCTGGAGGCCAGTATTTTTCTAAACTTGACCTGTAAGAAGCTTATCATCAACTTCCTCTCGACTCTGCTTCCCAGCAGTTCCTGGTCCTTAACACTTCTTTCGACCTCTATCAATACCAACGAATGCCATTCGGGGTTACCAGCGCCCCTGCTCTCTTTCGGCGATTCTTGGAACAATTATTGCTCCGTACCTGGGTGTGTAAATTACATGGACGACATTGTTGTCACTGGCTCCACCACTGAAGAACATCTTCAGAATCTCCGCACCCTTTTTCATGTCTTACAGACTGCCGGTCAGGCATCTATCACGTACTTGGGGTTTCAACTCTCTTGGGATGGTATTGGTCCGCTTCAGCAAACAGTCACTGCGATCGATGCTCTTCCTCGCCCTACATCTGTTAAGGAACTGCAGGCCTTCTTGGGGACAATAGCATACTATCACAGGTTTTTACTGTCTGCGGCTTCGGTGGCTCAGCCGTTAAATCACCTGTTGCATAAAAACGTGCCCTTTCGCTGGTCTGCGTTATGCGATGCGTCTTTCCAGAAACTGAAGACTATGCTGAAACAGGCCCCATGCCTGGCTACTTATCGACCTGGCTAACATCTTGTTCTTGCCATGGACGCCTCTCAATATGGGGTTGGTGCAGTCCTTACGTACCGTTTTTCTGACAGTTCTGAACAACCCATTGCTTATGCCTCCAAAACGCTCATGGATGCCCAACGAAAATATTCTCAAATTGAAAAAGAAGCTTTGGCCATTATTTATGCTCTTCATTAGTTTGGTGTTTTTCTCTATGGATCCAAATTTCATCTTGTTACGGACCACAAACCACTTGTTTCCTTGTTTCATCCATCAATGTTGCTTCCCGACAAGGCTGCACACTGCCTCCAGCATTGGGCTCTTTATTTGTCTCGTTTAAATTATGAGATTCATTTCTGGCCAATGGCTCAACATGCGAATGCTGATGCACTGTTTCGCCTTCCCATGGGTCCTGATCTGGCATTTGATAGGGACGAACTTTTGTGTTTCCACCTGGATGTTGCCGAGCAGCGGGTTGTGGATTGGTTCCCCATCACCGGGGACCAGCTGATGGCTGCTAGGGGTCTGACCCTACCCTGTCCCAGGTTTTATGCTGTGTTCAGAAGGGTTGGCCAGATCGTACGTCTGCTAAGACTTTTGATCCGTTGCAGAACTACTATGCTTTGCGTTACCGCCTCATGGCTATGGATGGTGTTACCTTCGCCACGTGTTGTGGTACCTCCGTCTTTGCATGCTTCGGTCTTGCGCCTCCTTCACCAAGGGCACTAGAGTGTCTCTCGCACAAAATCTCTGGTGTGCCGTCATGTGTACTGGCCTGGCATCGACTCTGAAATCGCACACATGGTTGCTGCCTGCGGCCCTTGTGCGTCACAGGCCGCCGCCCTGAAGCCATCTTCGTCACCGTGGCCTTCGCCTGAGAAGCCCTAGGAGCATATTCATGCTGACTTTGTGGGACCTTTTTTAGGTACTTATTGGCTTCTCGTTATTGAAGCCTATTCTACCTTTCCTTTCATTGTCCGTTGCGCATCACCTACCACCGTGGCAACCACCAATGCTCTAGCTCCTATTTTCTCTTTGGAAGGCCTTGCCTCTACTCTTGTTACTGATAATGGTCAGGACCAAACAGCCACTTGAGGTTACGTTTGGTGTTGAGTTAACAAATTTGTTTTGACATGTGCTGACTTCCACTTACTTTTTATTTAATGGTCAGTACTACGAACAGACTGATGGAGTTGCAATGGGAAGCCTGTTGTCACCTAATGTGGCCAATTTGTTTATGGATGACTTTGAGGAACATGCATTGGAGTCAGCAACTTTGAAGCCTGCGTGTTTTTTTCAGATATGTAGACGATACTTTTGTTGTTTGGCCTCATGGTAGTGAGAATTTAAGTCGGTTTTTGGAACACCTGAATTCAATCCACCCTAATATTCAGTTACTATGGAGGTGGAAAAGAATGGATGCCTTCCCTTTCTTGATGTGTTGGTCAAAAGGAAGACTGATGGTGTGTTGGGACATTCTGTTTATAGGAAGCCCACTCACACTGACTTGTATCTGCGTGCTGATAGTTGTCACCGTCCTGCTCAGCATGAAGGAGTACTTCGTGCCTTGGTTCACAGGGCCCATGTTATCTCAGACCCTGAAAGTTTGGCAGCTGAGCTATCGCATCTTGAAGTCACCTTCCGTCAGAATGGTTATAGTGAGAGGCAGATGCACTGCGCTATCAGCCCTCTGGGCAACGGGTGAGTGATGATAGCAACGAAGTGCCACCTAAGTCTACAGCCTTTTTGCCTTACGCAGGAATCATTTCCAACAGGATTGGTCGTATTTTGTGGAAAAATGATGTGAAATGTGTTTTTAAACCACCTTCCAAGATTAAGACCCTGTTGGCGTCCGTAAAAGATGATCTCGGTTTGCGTAAGGCTGGGATCTATCGTATTCCTTGCAGTTGTGGCATGTCATACATTTGTCAGATAATCAGGACTGTGGAAGACCGGTGTATTGAACATAAAAATCACACACACTTACAACAGCTGAGAAAATCTGCTATTGCAGAACACTGCCTTGACACTGGTCATCCTATGGAATACAACAACACAGAGATTCTGGCTTGCATATCCAGCTATTGGGATAGTGTTATTAAGGAAGCTGTTGAAATCAAACTATCAGGCAACCTTATTAACAGAGATGGTGGATTTTGTTTAAATGCTGCTTGGAATCCGGCTCTGTCTCTAATCAAAAAACAGAGGGACAGAATTAGTGCTACCTCACCTGTTGATTAGTCACTGTCGATATTTCTGGTGTTGGTCATCTTTGTTTGTGTTGACACTTGTTCTGTGTGTGGCATCTTCCTTGTTTCTCCTCTGTGAACTGAGGTGTTAAATTTCCTTGCACATTTCTTCCTCCTTACATTTGTGCCTCGAGAATGGCAGGGTGTGCTCCTGTCGAAATATCGGCGGTGGTCGACGACGTCACCCGGCAGCAAACCCGTAAGTTGTTCGAATATTTTCTTTTTGCCTTAGTCACACTTTGTTTCTTGTCTTACAACAACATGGCAGAGACTAAGTAAGAGTATTTTTTGCTGGAACACTCAGACAGCTACAGCTTGATGTCCAGTTAAGGTAGAGTCGATTATATGGCTCTGGAAGAAACTTTATACTAAAACTTAGTTTTTTCAGTGGGAATACCAAGTATACTAATTGCCGAGGGCACGAGATTATGTAGAGCCAACTCTGCATTTGTAATTTGGTGCACATTATAGATAAAACATTTTGATGGTGGTCATCACATGACTTGTGCATGAATGCACACTTGGGAGTAACTCATTTTCAATTTCTAAACAAATGGGAGTTTCCTGACAGTCTCAGTAGTGCACAGAACCTCTGAAGCATCAAGAAAGAGGTGAGTGTGTCACATTGAAACTAAGAGTTTACCTCAGTTTCAGTTGTAACTTGCCAGTTAATGTTATTGCTGTAGGGTTCTTCCTGGTGCACCTAGATCACATGCTTGCTCGTTTATTGTGTGATGAGTGTTGACTTGAGATGGCAATATAACAGCAGCAGAGGGTGTTTTGCGTTCTTCATCTCAACAGATACAGTTTAGTGCAACTATGACATAAGTTTCTCATGTTGTGCCTCTGACTTCCAAGATCTCCTGATCACACAGTATAATATTTATCTTTGTGGGGGTTTTCGTAAGACTTTGCTTCCAATGACTTTGGATGAACTGCGACACTGCCAAGCAACAGCATTGAATGCTGGAACTCCAGACTTGCTTGCAAAACTGTGGGACAAGTACGACCATTATCTTGATGTTTGTCATGCTTCTGCTGGAGGGCACATGGAATATTTGTGGTAGTAATGAAAAGTTTCATAAATAAACATAATTTTGAAAAGTATTTGGAGATTTTATGCACACACATGTAGAAGACAAAACCTTGCAAAATTATAAATTGGTCTGAAAACAAAACTTTTGTAACCTGATGCAAGTTAAAATTCACCTTAAGTTTCCACCTTCATTCATGTAGAAGATATGGTCTTGTGAAATCTGATGACTTTTTTGAAATGTTAACATATTTTTATTTTTCAGGAGTGATTTTGCTGCTATTATATGTCTGCACTTTATATCCTCTCATCTTCTTTTGTTATCAGTTATTATGCTGCTCAAATAGCAAAAGTTATCTACAACTTTTTGCCTCTTGGTCCTATTCTAACACCCTCAGCATCAGCTGACTTAATTCAACTACACTCCATTATCCTTGTTTCACATATGTTGATGTTCATCTTATAAAATCTTTTCTAGATGTTATCTTCTCTGGTAATTTAATCTTCCAAATTCTTTGATATCTCATACAAAATTGCAACATCATCAGCGAACTTTCATGTTTTTAGTTCTGGTCACTTAATTTTAATTTATTGAATTTACCGCTTGTTTTACCCAAAAATTAAATTTCTCGTTGGCTTCCTTTACTACTTGCTTAGTGTAAGATGGAATAACTTGGAGTACGGCATACATCCCAGTCTCACTACATATTCAGTTGCTGGCCTTCTTTCATGTCTGGTTTTTGTTCAAGTTGTAGATATAATGTGGCTTCCAGAATTTTATTCGTGATAAGTTCAGAATTCCAAAGAGTATATTCAAGACAACATTGGCAAAAGCTTTTTCTTAACCTAAATGTGCCTTTCTTACCTCTACTTTCAAGGACAAGTCACAGAGCCAGCGTTGCCTGTCATATTCCTACATTACTCCAGAACTCAAATTCATCTACTCCAGTATAGTCTCCTACCAGTTGTTCCATTCTTGTGTGCACAAAATGTGTTGCCATGAGTTACAGGTTTTATGATTCAGTAATTCTCACACATGTTAGCAACTGCCAAAGTCAGCATTTAACATAATGTGCTCATCAAATGTAACATAAGATGACACAGTAATTTTTCTTAGCCCTGTCACAGGTATCACCAAACTTAACATACAACTGGTAGACAAAAATTATAAAACACCAAAAACACAACACACTACCATACCAAATACGGTGTAGGGAAACAGTTGCATTCAAAACAGCTTCCATTTGTCTCAGTATGGATAAATTGAGGTTCTGTAAGGTTTTTACGGGAATCTTATACCATTTTTTGTGCAACTAGTTTTGCAAATTGAGGCAGTGACAATGTAGATGGATAGGGATCATGCACCTTTCTAGAAACAGACCATAAAGGCTCAATAATATTGAGATATGATGACCTTGGTGGCCAGGGGAGATGCAACAATACATCTCTGTGTTGTCAAAACGAGTCCTGGGCGATGTGAGCTCTGTGAACAAGGGCCCTGTTGTCTTGTGACACAGCATCACCACCGGGGAACATTGTACCACGATATGGACCTGGTCAGCCAAAATGATCACATAATCCGTGGCAGGAACACAACATTGCAGAGTCACCATGGGGCCCACGGAGTACTGTTTTATGGCTGCCCAAATCATCATCGAACCCCCTCCGTGTTCCAGACTTGAGGCATAAACTTGGCCAGAAATTGGAAACCTATGACACAAGAGTCATCCAACTGGGTCAGAGAGGTTACTTCTTTCGAAGAGAGTAGCAGTGTGTGTTGGACATTCTGACTATGTACTTGGTTTGAAAAGGGTGGAAGCTGGCCTGCCATATTGTGGAGGCAGAATTATTTAAAAAGGATTTTGTAGTAATATGTCTTGAGAAAAAATTTTGAGGAAATGAGATGATTCAAACTGCAGGAATGACAAAGCCAATTTTTAAGGTATTCCATTTTTTTAATTATTTGTGACTATAGTTTCTTATTGTTAGGATGCTGTATAAGGTTAAAGTTTGCTGTAGAAATTTTATAGTGGACCAGATGGACTTGTCTGATAGTTGAACAATCAATTGTACACAAGAGAGTTATTAGGAAATACTTTTGCTGCTTAAGGTGTGAGAATTTTATGAAAAGGTGTATTGTTGTTATGGCTTAATGAAGCATAGTTATACTTTCAATCTTTGTTCTCATTTATAAGTTGTTCAAGTTTATTTCCTTATTTTTTATTCTTTACTTTCATGACTGTTTGCATACTTGCATTGCACTTCGTCAGTTCTGTACTGAGAAGCATTTTATGACAGATGGTAAGATACCATCTCACAATGCACATCACATGTATGGCAAATTAAATTTGATTTTTGACAGTCTCAATATATTCCTAATAGGAATGTGTTTCAGAGCGGATGAGTGTTCCATGCGCACTGGTATGCCAATAAATTTAATTATCATCTAAGTTTGTGTCCACTGTAAGGTATAGTGAGTGTTAGAGTGATTTGTTAAAATAATGTATCAGTTCCCAGGCTTAATACCAGTAGAAGATTTCCGTAAAATGCTATCTTGTGAATTTTCAAGCAGTTTGACCAGAAAGTCAGAGGCATTAATTTTATGTTCATTTACTCAGTAATTACAGTAACAGTTCTGATACACTTATTGTTTGCAAGACTAAGAATAAAGATTAGGAATGTTCAGGTCCAACATTTTAATCTGAATCATTTTGTTTTGCAGTCAGATGGCACGTGCAAATTTCATTGGAAATGAATTGTTTTCTTGCAGATGAACTGTTTGATGCACCGGCAAGTCTGGATTTCCCATGGTGTAATGTGAACTCCCAATATTTCTGTTCAGAATTAAATTTTCTCATAGTTATGTTGCCCAGCATCAAAATTTATACATTTTGATATCAAAATAAATTGTATAAATCTCTCAGATACCAACTAGACGCTTACAAAGACAAGTTCAGAATTATTACAAGAAGCTTTCAGTCTCATTACACCATTTTCCCCCCAGCTGGTTCTCATCTCACAGTACTGTGAAGTGGTTCAGAATCTCTCTTTTCCTGTTGGTGTGAATGCTTAATTATTCCTCTCCCCCACCACAATGTAATATAACAATGTAATGCAGGAGCATGAAGCAGATGAGAAAGCTGGTTACAGCTGCAATAATGTATACAGAATGAGAGAGCCATTATGTGAAATTCATCAGAGGGACACTCATTTGCTGATGCGCTGTTTACCCACTATATAGTATCACTGCTCTGGTTGATAGACTATTAGTCACATGATTAGGCTGATGGCTGTTGTCCTGTATAAGCAGAGGGGAAAAGTCACCAATCTCGTCAATGCATATTGTTTTGCTGAATTTACTCTTAGTCTCCAAAAGTCTGTCATGACAGTTACAGAGTAGGTAGTTTATGGCCTTACATAAGAACACTATTGAGAATTTGCAAATGAATATGGAGACATTTATGCAACTCAATTATTAATTTTAAGAAGAAAATCACTAACATTATTAATAAGTATTCTTGCTATCAGTAAACAGTTATCACTGCTCTCAGTTGTGACATCCCTGTTCTTAATGATATTGTGAGAATAAATTAAATAATATTCATTATTTCCAGCCTACGATTACCATGTGCTAATGGAAAAAGTGAAGAGCTTGATCTGCGTCTCCTCGTTGATGATACTCTATCCACTTTGGTATCATCCTTGGTACCTTCTTGGCTACCGACTGTACAGTCTTTTCTCCCTGTCTTGTGGCTCCACGTCAGTGGTTACTGCATGGAGATCTTTGTGACTTTTTGAGGATATTGTCACTTCCTCGTCATCACTTAATGGACCAGTTATTACAGTGGTCTCTTCAAAGAGCCAACTGGCAATTGTATACTTCTGCTGTACTTTCACCACCCCTCTGTCAAATTGCCCTGAAGAGGTTGTAGGATATGTCTCCAGTGTGATCATTTGCACTGCAAGATCTGCTTTCCCCCTTTATTCGAGCCAACCCCATGCTGGTCGGTGCCATTGCATACTAAAAACATTCCAAGAACTATTCAGGCTCATCAAAGGAGCATACAGTATCTCAAGCTACATCCTTCACAGGCCACCCTCTATCTATATTACCCTTTAAGTGACAAGAGGTTTTTCCCAGCCTAACAATTCAATACATATTGGTGTGTACTCTGGTAATGCCAATGAATACACCTACTCAGTTTTATACTTATTCTTAAGTGTAGCATGAGTTAGCAGTAGTAAATATTCGTACCAATAAATCAGGAAAAAAAATTATACATCGTAATTCCAGTCATTTACCAGTGGTATATATACTTACCAGTGTCATTTAATGAGTTAAGTACAGTAAGAGCGAATGCTGGGATCATTATGTCCCCTTAGGAATGTATGGCTCTTTATCCCACATGTATCTCAAGCTGCATCGTCTACTGTCCAGGATTTCCTCGTTAATGGTGGTATTTCTACCAATACTTTGATTCTTGCTGAACACCGCATGGCCCACATTGTGACAGCATCTGCATGGTCTTCTTACCTGCCTGCCACTCGAATGGCATAAAAGCAAGTTGAGGACATCCCCATGTCCTTTAACTCTCATCATGCCAAATTATACAATGAACATTTCACTGACTGAAGCTGCTTCAGGCTGTTGACTCACCATACCCTGTGGCCCCAGGCCCTGACTCAGCTGATCCTACATCCAAATGTTACTCAAAGGACTCTACCTACTCAAGGTCTTTCACTGTATTTGGCTAGAAGATGTCTTCCCTTTGCAATGGCAAGATGTATCATCATTCCAATCCTCAAACCAGTCCCATTAGCATCACCAACATGCTCTGCAAACTGCTTGAAAGGGTGGTAACCTAGTTATATGCTGTGTTCTCAAATTACAGGACCTTCTTTCCCCCTATCAGTGCGTTTTCTGGGAAGGACAATCCACAACCAACCATCTAGTTAGGTCGGAAAAAATAATCTGCCAGGCTTTTTCAAAATGCCAACTCCTCTTTCCAGTGTGCCTACACTTACATAAGAAATATTACACCACTGTGCTTCATTACATTTTACTTATCCTCCATGACTAGGGCTTTGGAGGCTCCCTATTAATTTTTATTCATCAATTTTTATCATGTCAGTTGTTTCAGGACTGTACTGATACATCACTGAGCTCTCCTTCGGTCCAGGAGACCAATGTTCGTTGGGTCTCTGCACTGAGCAGTACACTCTTCCACATCACCATCACTAGGCTTGTGACCTCTGCCAGGCCACTGGTCACTTCTGCACTGTATGTTGTCATGTGCCCATTGCTTTTGGGGAGATGCCAAACCTACAAGTTACATATGTCCTCCCAGAGCATCACACACTTTTTGTAGATTTGATTTGTTTGCTGATATCTTCTGGATACTACAGTCGTCTATAAATGGTCACGCTATTCAGTCTCAGCTAATAATTTTCTTCACAATGCTCAGATTCTCTTCCCTGAACATTTAATGAATTGACTGGGATGAGAGCTCATTTCTCTTCTGAAATAACATAAAGCATTCATAACCAGAGTTCTATCATTTCAACGATATATTGTCAAATTAATTATTAATACAATGTACTCTACAATGAGCCCGAGGCTGCTCCTTCTCTCTGGTCTGTATACAATGTTATTGTTGTGGTCTTAAGTCCTCTTCATCTTCGAGTAACTTCTGCAACCTATATGCTTCTGAATCTGCTTACTGTATTCATCTCTTGGTCTCCCACTACAGTTTGTGTCCCCCACACTTCCTGCCATTACCAGATTGATGTGTCAGAACGTGTCCTACCAGCCGATCCACTCTTTTAGTCAAGTTGTACCACAGATTTCTCCTCTCCCCAATTATATTTAGTACCACATCATTAGTTACATGATACTCATTTAATCTTCAACGTTCTTCTGTAGGACCACATTTCAAAAGCTTCTGTTCTCTTTTTGTCTAAATTGAGTATCATCTGTGTTTCACCTCCAAATGTGGCAACACTCCATACAAATACTTTCAGAAAAGACATCCTTACACTTAAATTTGAACTCAATGTTAGCAAATTGCTCTGTTTCAGAAAAGCTTTCATTGCCATTGCCAGTGTACATTTTATACCCTCTGTACTTCAGCCATCATCAGTTATATTGCTACCCAAATAGCAACACTCATCTGTTACTTTCAGTGTGTTATTTCCTAATCTAATTCCCTTAGCATCACCTGATTTAATTTGACTACATTCATTATCCTTGTTTTGCTTTTGTTGATGTTCATCGTATATCATCCTTGCAGAACACTGTCCATGCTGTTCAATTGCTCTTCCAAGACCTTTGTTGTCTCTCAACAGAAATACAATGTCAATGGCAAACCTCAGAGTTTTTATTTCTTCTCCCTGGCCTTTAATTCCTGCTCCAAATTTTTCTTTTGTTTCCTTTACTGCTTGCTCAATGTAAGGATTAAATAACAGTGTAGATTGGCTACAACCCTGTCTCACTCCATTCTCAACCACTGCTTCCCTTTCAAGTCTCTCGACGTTTATATCTACCACCTGGTTTCTGTACAATTTGTAAATAGCCTTTTGCTCCCCACATTTTATCCCTGCTACTTTCAGAATTTCAAAGAGAGTATTCCTGTCAACATTGTCAAAAGCTTTTTCTAAGTCTACAAATGCTATAAATGTAGGTTTGTTTCCTTAACCCATCTTCTATCAGAAGTCATAGTCAGTGTTCCTACATTTCTTCAGAATCCAAACTGACTTTCCCCAGGTTGGCTTCTACCAGTTTCTCCATTCTTGTGTAAAGAAATGGTGTTTGTATTTAACAGCCATGACTTATTAAATTCATATTTCGGTAATTTTCACATCTGTCAGCACCTGCTTTCTTTGAAATTGGAATTATTATATTCTTCTTGAAGTCAGAGAGTATTTAGCCAGTCTCATACATCTTGCTCACCAGATGAAAGAGTTTTGTCATGGCTGGCTCTCCCAAGGCTGTTAGTAGTTCTAATAGAATGTTGTCTATTCCTGGGGCCTTGTTTCAACTTAGGTCTTTCAGTGCTCTGTCTACGAGGGCAGTTCAATAAGTAATGCAACACATTTTTTTTCTGAAACAGGGGTTGTTTTATTCAGCATTGAAATACACCAGGTTATTCCCCAATCTTTTAGCTACACAACACTATTTTTCAACGTAATCTCCATTCAATGCTACGGCCTTACGCCACCTTGAAATGAGGGCCTGTATGCCTGCACGGAACCACTCCACTGATCGATGTCGGAGCCAACGTCGTACTGCATCAATAACTTCTTCATCATCCACGTAGTGCCTCCCACGGATTGTGTACTTCATTGGGCCAAACATATGGAAATCTGACGGTGCGAGATCGGGGCTGTAGGATGCATGAGGAAGAACAGTCCACTGAAGTTTTGTGAGCTCCTCTCGGGTGCGAAGACTTGTGTGAGGTCTTGCGTTGTCATGAAGAAGGAGAAGTTCGTTCAGATTTTTGTGCCTACGAACATGCTGAAGTTGTTTCTTCAATTTCTGAAGAGTAGCACAATACACTTCAGAGTTGATCGTTTGACCATGGGGAAGGACATCGAACAGAATAACCCCTTCAGCGTCCCAGAAGACTGTAACCATGATTTTACCGGCTGAGGGTATGGCTTTAAACTTTTTCTTGGTAGGGGAGTGGGTGTGGCGCCACTCCATTCATTTCCGTTTTGTTTCAGGTTCGAAGTGATGAACCCATGTTCTCTGACAAGAAATTGTCACCCTCAGCCACATGACGAGCAAGCAATTCCGCACAGATGGTTCTCCTTTGCTCTTTATGGTGTTCGGTTAGACAACGAGGGACCCAGCGGGAACAAACCTTTGAATATCCCAACTGGTGAACAATTGTGACAGCACTACCAACAGAGATGTCAAGTTGAGCACTGAGTTGTTTGATGGTGATCCGTCGATCATCTCGAACGAGTGTGTTCGCACGCTCCGCCATTGAAGGAGTCACAGCTGTGCACGGCCGGCCCGCACGGGGGAGATCAGACAGTCTTGCTTGACCTTGCGGCGATGATGACACATGCTTTGCCCAACGACTCACCGTGCTTTTGTCAACTGCCAGATCACCATAGACATTCTTCAAGCGCCTATGAATATCTGAGATGCCCTGGTTTTCCGCCAAAAGAAACTCGATCACTGCCCGTTGTTTGCAACGCACATCTGTTACAGACGCCATTTTAACAGCTCCGTACAGCGCTGCCACCTGTCGGAAGTCAATGAAACTATACGAGATGAAGCGGGAATGTTTGAAAATATTCCTCAAGAAATTTCCGGTTTTTTCAACCAAAATTGGCCAAGAAAAAAAATGTGTTGCATTACTTATTGAACTGCCCTCGTAATTTTTCACACAGTATCTTATCTCCTATATCATCTTCATGTATGTCCTCTTCCATTTCTATAATATTGCTCTAAAGTACATCTCCCTTGTATAGACCTTGTGACGTAGAGCGCCATAAAAATCGATATTTGTTCTGTGCGTAAGTGTGCTATCTTTGAGGAGAGGGCTTTGGAGAGCATGTTGGACGCTAACGGGAGTTAGCCTCCGGACTTGTATCGGTGTAGACGCTAAGTGTGAATAAATCTGTATATGAGAGAATTCTAGTTGTTTACCTACAACTATACCATATTCCCTCACTGGTAACCCCATTTTTGTGTAATACGCGTCCGAGTTACCGCCTGAAGGTTATTTACGCGCCTACCGCGTCGGGTTTCTCCGCGATCGTGAGGGCCTTTGTTCAGCTCCAGACAATGGCCTTTCAGCGTTTACCGCCACCCGGATTCCAGCAACATCTCTCCAGCACTCCTGTCGTCGTAGTGGACATGCCGCAAGAATCTTCAGAATCCTTCAGCCAGAACATGCAGTGGAATTCATCGAGTGCCGCCAGTTTCTTCCAACCGCCAACGGTCGTGGACTCTGGCTTTATTATCCTGGACCTTCCCACGTGTTATCCACAGAGTGTTGGTCGGAACATTTCTACTCCTGTGTTGAACACACAATTCAATACAGTTCGTGGCGTCAAGTGAGGTTTTGCTACTTTGGAAAATCCAGTAGTAAATTCAAACTCGAATCAGTTCCTGCCACGTGTGTATCCTCCTGCGACGGCTAGTCAACAGTTGTTCAATGCTCGCCAATCAGCAAATATCACACCGAGTGTGCATCCTAGTGGACGTGTGTGGGATCCTTGTGTTGCTTCTAACCAGGTCAACAATTCTGTGCTGGATAGTAATTACTCCGACATCTACAACCAGCCCCACCACTCACGGTCGAGTGAATACTGTGTGCATAAAAGACATTCACCGGCATACTTAAGCACTTGTGGCTTCTCTCTGAGCTACCACGTCAGTGAGAATGCACATTTTGACTACGATCCTCACACCGTTCGAGCGTCCGTCGCTTCTCAGCTGCCCCCCCCCCGGCTTCTAGTGAATTTCACGATTCCCTCATTACGGGACGCCAATAATCTGGACTCGCAATCTTCTGCATGCTCTACTTCCGTCTGAAGTAATAGGCGCACCTCCGCAGTGACTGCAGTGCCGAATCTGCCGAAATTACCAGACTTCAAACCCGCTCACCCGGAGTTCTGGTTTAACCTGGTTGAGCAAACATTCAATGTCTGTGCTTTGAACGACGACGCACGCTTCGCCTGCCTCATGAACCATCTTCGTGACCGCGTCGATTTAATTTATGATCTGGTCAAAGCACCCCCCCTAGCAGGGAAGTATGCTGTGGCGAAACAAACGATACTGGAGCGCATCTCTAAAACCAGGAGAGAAAATGTGCGACAGCTCATCTACGAAGAGCGTCTCGGCGACAGGTCTCCGTCCCAGCTGTGGCGGTGCATCCGTCTTCTCGTCGATGAGCAAGTTATGCCTGATGCCACGCTCGCAGAAATCTGGACTGAAAAGCTGCCTTTGCCTGTCCAGACTGCAATCTCTGCGTATGAAGATAGGCCAATAAATGAACGTTTACGCGCCGCCGACAGAGCATACTCCGCCAGGCAACGTGAGCTTCGTGCACTGCATTCTGGACGTGACCGCACTAAGACGCTTTCTGACGCCACGCCCTTGTCTGGTGCTGCTGATAACAAGTTTTTTAAACTAGCCGCCCTGCCTGCACCTTCAACTCCTCGCAACGACAGTGCATCGGCCTCTATGGAAGACTCTGGGGCACATACTCCGTCACGTAGCAACTACCCACAAGGGCACAGGCCCACCCAACCTTACAGTTTCTTCCACGCGAGATTCGGGGAGCAAGCTCGCAAATGCCAGTCACCGTGTTCTTACCCAAACTCCAACCGCAGGTAGGCTACGGTGCCACCTCCTGCGATGTAAACAACGGGCACCATCCCACGTTGCACTCCGTTTCGGACAATAACAGTAAGTGTGGTCGAGTCTATGTTCGCGATTTACAATCAGGTGTATGTTTTCTGGTAGACACTGGTGCAGACGTCTCTTTGCTGCCGGTTCGCCTAGCAACCAATAAAGTGCAACCACACAAAACAGTACTTTGTGCAGTGAACTTGTCTACCCTACAGTGTTCGGGTTCCACTTTGTATACAGTGAAACTTTCGCCCGAGTGCAAGCTGGAGTGGACGTTTCTAGTGTCAGCAATTGAAGAACCTATTCTCGGAATTGATTTCCTCAAGCACTATCAGTTGTCACTAGATTTTGTGCAAAATACTGTGTTTTACCCCCCCCCCCCCCCCCCCCCCCTTAACAAACATATTCCTTTCGCTTCGCCGAGTGACAGTTCGGCTAACACCAAACATGTGTGCTGTGCTAAGAAGTGTGTAAACCTATCCTTGGAGCTGCAATCTTGGACAGCAAGTTGCTAGTGGAGTGCGCCAAGTCTTCTAAGTTGCGGATGGAACGTATGGAAATGCTGCTGCATCTCCGCGACATACACCACGAGTTGGCCTCCATACAACAACGCCTCACGGCACTACAAGCAGACGACTCGTCGGCTACAGACAAGGTCAGTCCGTGGCAATCTGGTGTTCCCATGCCCGCGCACGTTAACGACAATGTTGTGAACTCTGTAAACTGTGTCAGCAGCCCCTTTCGTAATGATAGGGTATGCCCGAGTGCTCATGCTCCTTGCGTTCCGAATGGACAATTAACTTGCCAAGCTCGTGGCAATGAACTACAGCCATCTGCTGTCCGGCCACCCCCACTCATGCCTACAGCACTCGTAGCGGCACAGCCCGCTACCAAGAACCAGTGTACCAACCTTGCCCATGTTAACACGTGTGTGGCCTTTACGCAGCCTACGAGCGGGTGGCACACCTGTACTTCCGTGCCCTCAGCGCCACAGCTTGGCCCGTCCGTCACTGCCTGCTCCGCTTCACGGACATCTGACTATCGTGCCGTGCCACATATTGCAGTAGTCACTAACGGCACAGTTCATCGGTTACATCTAACCAATGGGCCGCCCATATCGCAACGTCCACGCCGCCTCAAGCTGGAATTTATGAAAATTGCAAAAGAGCAATTGGACGATCTGTTACAAAAGGGAATAATTGAACCTTCTTCCGGTTGCTGGGCTAGTCCTATCCTGTTTGACCAAAAGAAAGACGGTACTTGGCGTATGGTCGGAGACTATAGGCGTTTAAATGCCCGCACCATCATTGATAAATATCCGGTCCCACACATCGCAGACTTCAATCATGCGCTCGCAGGTGCAAAGTACTTCTCTATTTTGGACTGTAAGCATGCATTTCATCAGATTCCTATGGCTCCGGAGGACATTGAAAAGACTGCCATAACCACTCCCTTCAGGCTGTTCCAATACAAATTTATGCCGTTTGGGTTGAAAAATGCACCCCAAACGTGGCAGCATTTCATCAATCAAACTTTATCCCATCTAGACTTTTGTTTCGTATATATAGATGACATATTGGTTTTTGCTTCTACTTTAGAACAGAGTGAGGAGCGTGTTCAAGTCGTGACAGATATTTTAGCAGCCGCTGGTATTGAACTGAACAATAAAAAGACGCAAATGCACCACTCATCCGTCACATTCCTAAGTTATGTTGTGTCATCGGACGGTCTGACACCACCACAGGACAAGATCAAGCCTGTTCTCGAGATGCTACACCCTCAGACCTACAGGGAATTATGCAGGGTCATTGGAACAGTTAATTATTACCGGAAACATTTTCCAGCCGCTTCTGCGGTGCAGGCTCCTCTCACAGATGCTCTCGCTGGCCCACAAACTTCTAGCACCCGCCAGGTACCATGCACACCAGACATGGACAAGGCATTTAATGAACTCAAACAGCTGTTGGCCTCCACTGTCACTATTGCTCACCCACTGGCAGACGCCACAATGTTTATCACTAATGACGCTAGTGACAATGCTATCGGCGCAGTACTGAGTCAGACATACAATGATGTTACGACCCCCCTGCAGTTTTTCTCAAAAAAGCTAAACAATGCGCAGAAGAAATACTCAGCATTCGACAGAGAACTACTTGCAGTTTATGAGGCCATAAGACACTTCAGAACTGATGTTGAGGGACGAGATTTCTATGTGCTCACTGATCACAAGCCGTTGGTTCCTGCCATAAAAAATCCTGCGGCTGATCCGCCCCCACGACGCTTTCGTCACATCGATTACATCTTGCAATTTACAAATGACATTCGCTACATCCGAGGAGCGGACAATGTGGTCACTGATTTTCTCTCACGTGTTGGTGCTGTCACAACCTTAATTGACTTAACGGACCTACCTCAGTTGCAATTGGCAGACCCCGATACCATGCAGTTAATTTCAGACCACAGCTCCTCTCTCCAACTGGTACGCTCTACTTTCCCTGGCATATCTGACTTAGTGTGGTGTGATGAATCGACTGTACGTTGCGGCCATTCATTCCTAAGCCCCTTCAACGCCAGGTCTTCGACAAACTACACACATTAGCACACCCCGGTGTCAAAGCCTCCACCCGTCTGGTAGCTGAACGGTTTTTCTGGAGAAACATGCGCCGTGACTGTCAGTCTTGGGCAAGGGCATGCATGGTGTGTCAACAGAACAAAGTTTCCAGGCACACTTCTCCACCCCTTGGCTGTTTTGCCCAACCTCCATGTTCATGTCGACCTCGTAGGCCCTTTGCCCACCCTCCGAGGGTTTCCGTTACTTGTTTACAGCTATTGACAGGATGACTCGGTGGGCTGAGGCTGTGCCTATTCTGAACATTACCTCTGAGACAGTAAGTCGAGCATTCTTAGATTCGTGGATCTCTATATTTGGCTCACCTGTTTACCTCACCACTGACCAGGGGCGACAATTCGAGTCTTCAGTTTTCTCTGATTATGTAAAATGTGTGGTATTGTCAAAATTCATACTTCTGCATACCGCCCCCAAAGCAATGGGCTTGTCGAGCGATGGCATCGCACCCTGAAGTCTGCCCTGCGTTGCCATGACTCACTATGGACAGAGGCACTGCCCTTCGTGCTTCTTGGCCTTCGTGTGACTTTCAAGGAAGACCTCAAGGGGTCCGTAGCCGAGTTTGTATATGGCCAACCTCTGGTCTTGAATGAAGGATTAGTCACTCCGACCCCACTTCCATGGCCCTCTGAACTCCCTTCACTTCTCGAGTGGGTGCGCTTGCATTGGAGCAAAATTCAGTCGCCACCTCCGGCTGCTCATACACCTCCGCGTGTGTACGTACCGTGCACGCTAGGCTCTTGTGAGTACGTGTTTCTCAGAGACGACTCAGTCAAAGCCCCGCTTCAGTTGCCCTACACAGGTCCTTACAAGGTCGTCAAACGCTCTGAGAATAACATGGATCTCCTCATAAAAGACTCTGTAACCATGGTCTCACTCAACCGAGTGAAACCAGCTTTCATTGAGCCTCAGGTGAACCTCCCTGATTCTGCCCCTATTTCTCCCACTCCTGCTTCAAGAGGCCATCCATCTTCCCACACCATGCATTTGGGTATTGATTTTCCACAGCGTGTTTCTCTGCCGAGCACTGCTCCTTCTCCGCGTTCATCTAATTCGAGTGGCCAATCTTTTCGGGGCTTCACTCCTCACAGCCCTCGCAGTTGAACTGCCAACCACTCGGATTCTACCATTGTGTTACCATCTTCGTGTGACAGCTCTTTGTCACGCCGTTCAACCCACACTGGCTCCTCGTTGCCTTCGGTCACGCTCCCTCGTCTGTCAGCTGATCGCCCGAGGTTGTCTCCTGCACAGTCCAGTGCACCTGCCACCCCACTCTTAGCAGATGCTTCCCCCTGCCATGGCTTTCCCACACCTCCCTGCCTCCCTACCATTGCTCGTACAGGTGCCATCCAAGAATTCACAACACATGTGCACCCTGATGACATACATAAATTATCTGTTGTCGTAGATGGCGATACAGTGTGTGTGGTACTCGCGTGTGACAATATTGAGGGAGGAAGTGCAGAATCTCGTGTGGTGCGCCACTTTAAATTGAGCAGAAGTGCTGCGTGTGACAATTTGCGTGCCTTTGTTAGGCCTTCTGGCAAGGTGATTCTCTGCCTGCCGGCTGACGAAGTGCTACACCTTCACTCCAGGACGGGACGTCGTCTTCAGCCGCCGGCGTCACTTGCTGACTTCACCGTCGACGTACCGGGCTTCACCCCCCGGTCTCCTACCAGTCGACCGCTTCTGCCTGACACAGAAGAACTGTGCGTTACCCGTTACCTTCCTAACTTCTCACCCCCCCCATTCACAGGGACGTACTCCATACTGCGGGGGGGGGGGGGGGGCTATGTGGTGTAGAGCGCCATAAAAATCGATATTTGTTCTGTGCGTAAGTCTGCTATCTTTGAGGAGAGGGCTTTCGGGAGGATGTTGGACGCTAACGGCAGTTAGCCTCCTCCGGACTTGTATCTGTGTAGACGCTAAGTGCGAATAAATCTGTATATGAGAGAATTCTAGTTGTTTACATACAACTATACCATATTCCCTCAATGCTAAATAATACAAATTATGGATATAATATTACTGGAACATACCCACACAAAATAACACATTTGCTATACATGGATAATGTAAAACTACTCGCAGCAACAAATCAACAACTCAAGCAATTACTAAAGATAACAGAGATAACAGAAGTGTTCAGCAATGATATAAATATGGCTTTTGGAACAGACAAATGTAAGAAAAATAGCATAGTCAAGGGAAAACACACTAAACAAGAAGATTACGTGTTGGATAACCACAGCGACTGCATAGAAGCGATGGAAAAAACAGATGCCTATAAATATCTAGGATACAGACAAAAAATAGGAATAGATAATACAAATATTAAAGAAGAACTAAAACAAAATTATAGACAAAGACTAACAAAATTACTGAAAAAAATTGACAGCAAGCAACAAGACAAAAGCTATAAATACTTATGCTATACCAATATTGACCGACTCATTTGGAGTAGTGAAATGGACTAACACAGACTTAGAAGCACTCAATACACTTGCACAATCACAATGCCACAAATATAGAATATATCACATACATTCAGCAACAGAAAGATTCACATTAAGCAGAAAGGAAGGAGGAAGGGGATTTATTGACATAAAAGAACCTACATTATGGACAGGTAGACAATTTAAGGAAATTCTTTATAGAACAAGCAGAAACTAGCAAAATACACAAAGCAATCACTCATATAAATACATCGGCTACACCATTGCAATTTCATAACCACTTCTACAACCCTTTAAATCACATAACATCAACAGATACAAGGAAAGTAAATTGGAAACACTACATGGCAAGCACCTGTATCATCTGACACAGCCACACATCGATCAAGATTCATCCAACACATGGCTAAGAATAGGCAATATATATAGAGAGATGGAAGGATTCATGACTGCAATACAGGATCAAACAATAAACACCAGATATTACAGCAAGCATATTATTAAAGATCCCAATACCACAACAGATAAATGCAGACTTTGTAAACAACAAATAGAAACAGTAGATCACATCACAAGCGGATGTACAATACTAGCAAATACAGAATACAGCAGAAGACATGACAATGTAGCAAAAATAATACATCAACAACTTGCCATACAACATACACTTTACTGGAACAAAACCATAATAAAAGATAAAACAACACCACATAACAAACCTGAAATCATACTCACCAATAAAAAGAAGAAATTAACACAACTAATCGAAATATCCGTACCCAATACATCAAATACACAGAAGATAACAGGAAAAGAAATTGAAAAATACATCCAACTGGCTGAGGAAGTCAAGGACATGTGGCATCAGGATAAAGTTGACATTACACTGTCAACTACAGGAGTCATACCACACAATATCCACCAGAATCAACGCAATACAGCTACATCCAAACGTATATATACAACTACAGAAATCTGTAATTACTGATACATGTTCAATTACCCAAAAGTTCCTAAATGCAATGTAACATATACCGTACAGTTAAAAGGAAGTCACAGTTGATCAAGGTCCGTGTCACTTTCCATTTTTAACCAGACATAACGTCTGAGAAAGGAAAAAAGTAATAATAAAGTTATATTAATAAGAACAATAAAATAACAGAGGCATTATGAATGATATTGATTAGTTTGAAGCCTTCCTTGGTATTAGAAGAAGTGGAAGGAATAATGGAGGAGGAAAGGGTTGAAATTAAAGTGACAATGGCTTGTAGGAAAGAAGGTAATATCAACAGAGAACTCTGTAAACAAGAGGAGGGAAAAGTAGAGGGGAGGGAGGGTTGACGAGAGTGAGTTGCAAGAGGAGATACTTCACTGTTGTGATAGAAAGTGAGTCATTAGCTCTCTTCTGAAGTTTGAAATGATTTTATTTCTCTAATCTTTTGAGAAAGATTGTTCCAAAGTCAGGTTCCTCATACAGAAAATGATTTAGAGAAAATGGCAGTGCTGTGTTGTGACACAGAGAGGATTTTACTGTATTGAGAATGAGTATATCTTCTGTGCTATTCAGACAGCAGTGTAAGACTTGAAGATAAATAGGCAGGAGTGCAACGATTGAGAAGATGATGCAGCAAGCCGTGTGGAGTGGCCACACAGTTTGAGGCGCCGTGGCGTGGTTTGCACGGCCCCTCCCACCGGAGGTTCGAGTCCTCCCTTGGGCATGGGTGTGCGTATTGTTAGTTTAAGTAGCGTGTAAGTCTAAGGACTGATGACTCACAGGTTTGGTCCCTTAGGAATTCCCACACATTTGAACATCTGAATGATGCAGCAAACACAGTGTATGTCTATCAGCACATAGGCATGACAATTGTTCATAGGAGTGATATGGTAGAAATAGTGTAAGTCACAAATGTATCACAGAAGCATTTTTCGTCAGTTCCAACTGACATGAGCTCTCACACGAAAATCCTCAGAGAATAGGATCACTGTAAACAACGAGGGGAGTATTAGCGATTCTACAAGTTTCTTTTTAAGTTCGAGAGGAAATATCTTTTTATATTTCTGTAGTGAATGAAGTGTTCTGCATCCATTGTGATAAGGCAAGTAGGTCAGCATTTACTTTCTGGATGGCTGAGTGAATATTTGTTCGGCTTGCACTTACGTATAACTGCAGGTCATCAGCATATAAATCATATTCACAGTGGGAGACAATACTCGACACATCATTTATATATAACGAGGAAAGTAATGGGCTCAATACAGATCCTTGTGGGTCCCTTGATACTAAGTTCTTTCTCTGTGACTTCTCTGTTTCAATCATTACACATTACTGATGGCATGTAAGACATGAGTGGAACCAATGTACAGCATGATGTGTACATTATGAAACCGATTCTCAAAAGTACTGGATGGATCATTTCTAGTCTGCACATGCCTTATATGTGAAACCAGAAGCCTTAGAATTCTCCAGTGAACAAGAATTTCTAAAATGGAAAGAAGAAATGGAATGTGTAGCACATTCCAAATTCATTAAAAGCTGTGGCACTAAATTTTACAATGATGGCACCAAATGTTGTCATGTTTGCCATCGCTTAGGTCATTATCTCCAAAGGTGATGGGAGCAGACATCTAAAATTGACAGGGAGCAACAAAATCAGTGAAAAGTGCCCTGCAGACATTAAAATCTAATACAAGGAAGGAAACTGCCATGTTACTTTTGTGTCCACTCATGTTGGTCACGATCTGGACCTAGGTCATCTGAATCTGACAGAAAAAGAATGGATGAAGATAGCTGAAGACATTGCTGCATGAATGTCATTTCCTACTGTCCTCCAAACAATTGAAGAAATAGTGCACAATTCAAATTTGGAGAAAGTGCATCTTACAATGATGCAGGATTTGCATAATTTGCAGCTGCATATAAACTGTCTTCAAAGTCAGTCAGACATACAAATGATGTGATCAGCATTGAAGCTTGGGTGCAAGAAGTGCAGCAAAGTGATAATCCATGTGTATTGTTCTATAAGCCTCAAGAAACAATTAATGATCTACACCCTGCACTGAGAAGTGAAGACTTTGTGTTAATTATAATGAATGACGTATAAGCAAAATATGTAAGTGATTGTATTTGTGTTGATGGAACTCATAGCCTAAATGGCTACGATTTTGAAGTTACAACATTACTTGTACTGGGTGATATGAGGCAAGGATTTCTGTGTGCTTTCCCATATCTAACAGGAATGACTCTGATGTTTTGAGTATATTTTTCAATTGTGTCAAGTTTCAGGTTGAACATATTTCCCCAAAAGTATTCATGACAGTTCTGGCAGAATCGTATAGTATTGCTTGGAACAAATCAATGGGACCTCCTGAAATGAGACTTTTCTGTACCTGGCATGTCGTCAGAGCCCGGAGAACCAGTATTAAGAGCAAAATTCAAAATTTTGACAAGAGAAATGAGGTGTACAAACTCCTTAAGATGTTAATGCAGGTAAGAGACATTGCCGTGTTTCAGGAACCGTTGATAAAAGCACTTCAGAAACTCAACAGCGATTCATGTTGCTTGTAACAGCAAAGCTGTTTGACAGTCTCTTTTAATTTCTTTTTATTTCTCTCCTTTCCGGTACTTACCCGCCGCCCCCTCTTCACCTTCTCTCCTGTCCTCTGTCTAAACTGCAACACTTCACTGTCCACCACTCCCACCATAATATCCCTCCCCCTCCCCGCCCCAGCCTCCTTACCACCACCCAGTTTTCACTGGTGCTGCTGCTCGCAGTGTGGTTTCAGTTTTCTGAGACTGCAGGCGTGTGTGCAAGTTGCATTTGCATGAGTGTGTGTGCTTGTGTATGTGTATCCACTGCTGACAAAGGCCTCATTGGCCGAAAGCTATAATTGTGTGACTCTTTTTGTTGTGCTTATCACAACTCAGCATATTGAGTGAATGCTTGGAGAATCCGCTGATTTCTAAGTATTGCGGGTTCCAGCAGAACTGATAGAATTACTGGGTGAAAACTCAGTGGCATACATGGCAGTGAGATATGCAACGTTTATCACCTGGTATGTGAATGTAATTCTGCGAAGTGGACCACACTGCATGTAATTTATCTTTTATTTCACACATGCTCAGTGCCATGTTTCTGTTCTATGTATGGAACATGATTTAAAAGCCTATAAGTGTCAGTACATGTGGGCAACAAATATTGAGTCAACCAAGGCAGCAACAGCTCCAACACATCACACCAGGTATGAGATTAAATCTGTCTTATGTACAACACTAAAATGTCTTGAGAGCCATCCCTAAATTCACATATGCTCAAAGTTACTTTTCTGTTCTGATGCAGTATGCCTGCATGCTGTTTTAATCTTTACTTACAGCATCTGTCAGTGAATCTGAAGAAAGAGTTTGTGACTTACCATAGCAATAGACCAGGTATGAGATTAATTCTGTGTTACACATAATACTGAAATGTCTTGTGAGATCTCTATAAATTGAAATATGCTCAACGTTACTTTTCTGATTCAATGCACGATGCCTGCACTCTGATTTAATGTTTAATTGTTTACTTAAAGGGCCTGTCACTGAGTGTAAGGGGGCAAGCTTTTGGCATACAATACCAGTAAGAGCATCCACACACCACACCAGGAATGAGATTAATTCTGTGATATGCAGAATTGTGTAATACCTTGTGAGACATCTATAAATCCAAATATGCTCACTGTTACTTTTGTGTTCATATGGACAATGGTCACATTCTGATTTAATAAAATTACTTGATGCCTTCCTAAGAAAGGCTCCCCATTCCTTCCAAGCTAATTATGTAAGGGTAGACCAGATATGGCTCAAATTCAAAGATACAGTATCGACAGCAATAGATAGATTCATACCACATAAGTTAATAAGAGACGGGACTGATCCACTGTGGTAGACAAAACACGTCAGAACACTGTTGCAGAAGCAATGAATAAAGCATGCCAAATTCAGAAGAATGCAAAATCCCCAAGACTGGCTAAGTTTCACAGAAGCTCGAATTTTAGTGTGGACATCATTGTGAGATGCTTTTGATAGTTTCCACAATGAAACATTGTCTCAAAATATGGTAGCAAACCCAAAGAGATTCTGGTCATATGTAAATTACACCAGTGGCAAAAAACAGACAATACCGTCACTGCTTGATAGGGATGGAAATGTTACTAATGATGGTGCCACTAAAGCGGAGTTACTAAATACAGTTTTCTGTCATTCCTCCACGAACGAAGACAAAGTAAATATTCCAGAATTTGAAAACAGAGCAGCTGTTAGTATGAGTGACATAAAAGTAGATATTTTAGGTGTTACAAAACAACTCAAATCAATGGCAGCAACAGCTTCCACACAGCACACCAGGTATGCGATTATTTATGCCTTATGCACGGTAGTGAAATTCCTTGTGAGACATCAATGAATTTAAATACACTCAATGTTACTTTTCTGTGCCAATGCCCAATGCCTGTATTTTGACTTAATGTTTAATTGCTTACTCACAGTGACTGTCACTGAGTAAGAGGGGCAAGCTTTTGACATATCATGGCAGCAAGAGCTTCTACTCAGCAGACCAGGTATGTCACTAATTTTGTGTTATGCACAATACTGAAATCCCTTGTGAGACCTCTATAAATTCAAATATGCTCAATATTACTTTTCTGTTCCAATGCACAATGCCTGCATTCTGCTTTAATGATTAATTGTTTACTTACAGTGCCTGTGACTGAGTGTAAGGTGAAATCTTTTGGTATTCCATAGCAGGTAATGTTTTCTCACAGCACACCAGCTACATGATTTATGCTGTGTTACACGAATTACTGAAATGCCTTGTGAGTTATCCCTATATTCATTTATGTCCAACAGTACTGAGTGTGAGGGGAAGCTTTTGGCATACCATGACAGCAAGAGCTTCCACACAGCCCACTAGGTATGAGATTAATTCTGTGTTATGCACAAAAATGAAATGCCTTGTGATACATCTACGAATTCAAATATCCTCATTGTCACTTTTCTGTTCCAATTCACAATGACTGCATTTTGATTTAAGTTTAATTGAATGCTATTTTTTATTTTATGTTTATATTTTCTTGGTAAATGCAACTTGAGTCTTGCTCTTGTTCCATCGTCATGGACAGAAAGGTTTGTGCAGTAATTACCAATGTTATTTTTGATATGTACAACTGACTGGTAAAGGTGTTCACATGGTGCAGTTAGAATCCACAGTGTTTAGAACAGATCTTTGCAATGAGCTCAACTACTATTTTTGGTTATCATTCTTATGGCTCTTTTCTGAAGTTCAAAAATTGTGTTCATATTTTGTGCATTTTTTCCTCAAAACAGAATGCCATAGCTAATAACTGACTGTACTTATGAATAGTATGTAACTAGAAGACTGATGATGGGATTCTAAGGGCATAACATGCTGATGACATTTTGTTTGCAAGTATCTTTATGTGTTCTCATCACTTCAACTGAGAATCAATATTCATTCCTAGAAATTTTGCATTTGTTAGACAGTCTATATAGGTGAAATCTACATTTAATTTAACATTGTCATTTTCCCTCTTCAAACTGAAATTCATTGCATTAATTTTCGTTATGTTAAATGTCACTTTGTCGCTTATTGACCAAGGCACAGATTAGACAATTTTAACGTCCTTCACTGGAAGTACAGTGTTTATCTAATAAGTTGGAAGTAGTGGAAGATGTCATAGAGACTTATCACTTAGATGTAGTCTGTCTCGTAGAACACTGGTTAAAGCTTGATGAAATAGATCTATACTGGCCTGAGGGCTACACCCTAGCTGACAAATATCGTAGAACTAATAAAAATCATGGTGGGTGTGTTATATTTCTAAAAAAGGGATTAAATATGAACCAACATGAAAAGTTAAAGCATTATCTCTAGAAATGTTATGTGAAATTGCAGCTGTTAGGTTAACAGATTTAAATTTAATAGTTGTAGCTTTGTACTCAACTAAGACTGGAGGCAATTCAACAGATGATTTTGTTAACAAGTTAGTGTCTTTATGTAAGACAGTCTGTAAGTATAAGTGTAGGAAAGTAATCTGTGGGGATTTCAATTTGAATATTCAGTTGTCCACTATCTATAATTCATATGTAAATAATTAATTAAATTCTTTTGGTCTTTATATTACAACCACTGAAATAACAAGGCCACATTATAAAGGTACTAGTACCTGTATTGACAATATATTTGTATCAAATGAGTTAATGCATCTCAAGTCAGGGATAATTAAGACCTGAGTATCTGACCACTGGCCACTACTTCTTAGAACAGATATAACAAGAAATTGTAACACTGACTCAGTGCACATGGCAGGAAAGAAAGTATGTGTGGTCAATTATGATAATCTAAATATGTTTAAGTCTCATATTGATAAAAGTAATTGGTTGCAGGTTTATCAAGAACATGCAATAGATAGAAAGGTGGAAAAACTCATATCTACTCTTTCTGTATATGCTAAGATGTCCTTTCCCATTAAGTTACTAAATAATAAAAAGGCACTAAGAGTAAATAAGGTCAAGAATGAAAAGGTGTTGAAGATCAAGAGGGAGTGTGATGAATATTATGACTGGTATAGAAGTATAGGTCCTCAAGTATTTAAAGACATGCTCACAGTGAAAAAGAAAAGATTAAGACAGGCCTTAAAGGAACCTAGGTGTAAAAAAAAATGAAGATATAATACTAACATCTGAAAATAAGACATGTGGAATATCATTAACAGTCAGTGCAACAGGAAAATGACTTCACAGGCTGAAGTCAGTAATCTGAATGCTGCACAGTTAAATACATTCTTCACTGAGAAGGTGCAGGAAATAATAAAGGTGATTGGCACTTCCAATATAGCCACTGACCATAAATACTACCTGAGAAACACCACAAAGCCTGAAAGTATATTTAGCTTTAAACTGGTCTAGGTACAGGATGTTACTAATATACTGAGGAAAATTAACAACAGTTTTAGTAATGACGTTTATGGTTTAAGTTCAGCCATGTTAAAGTGTGATTCAGTTCAACTGCCAGAATTGATAACACATGTAGTAAATACATGTATTTTGGAGGCTCAGTTCCCAAAGGCACTAAAGTTTGTTAAAGTCACTCCAATACACAAAAAAGGCAGCCTCTCAAGTTGTGATAATTTTAGGCCTGTTTCAATTGTGCCAATCTTGTCTAAAGTGATAGAAGCTAAATTAAATAATCAAATAGTAAAATACTTTGAAGAAAACAAAATCTTCACTGACAGTCAATTTGGCTTCAGATCAGGGTTAGGAACTGTTAAATCTGCCTTATCACTTTTAACACAGTGTGTGAAGCAACTAGAAAGCAAGCTAGTGGTTCAGAATAAACTCTTTGAGTTATCAAAAGCTTTCGACACTGTGTCTCATGAAATCTTATTGAACAAACTGCAATTCTATGGCTTTACAGGAAGTGCTCTGGAATTGATAAAATCTTATCTAAGTAATAGAGTGCAGAAGGTGGTTTTTAATGGTGCAGAAACAGATTACTTACCTGTGGGCATGTTCTGTACTTGGCCCAATTCTATTTATTATTTATATAAATGACTTACCATGTAACATATTTGGGCCATCAACTAGGACGTACTTATTTGCAGATGATCTTGCAGTCTGTATAACTGCAGAAACAGCACAGAAGGTGAAATATGAAGCAGACCAGAGCACTGTCAAAGTTGAAAATTGGTGTAAAACTATTTCCCCCTTTGTGTCAAAAAAAAAAAAAAAAGTACAAGACCTGTATGTATCGTGGAATAATAACACTGAACTTGAGCAGAGCTAAAATGCTGTTAATTTCCTTGGAATCTCAATTGATTCAAAATTATCCTGGGGTAGCCAGCATTAGCAAAGGAATATTTGCTCTAAGGAAGCTGCGTCTTTGTCTAAACGTGCCAGTACTTAAAGTGGTTTATTTTGCTTTAATACACAGTCACATTTCCTATGGTACAACACTGTGGGGACATCAAAACAAGGCAGCTAATGTCTTCAAACTACAAAAGAAGGCAATAAGACTGATATGTAGCTTGGCACCCAGAGCTCAATGTAGGCAAAGCTCTAAAAAATTACAGATTATGACCCTGCCGTCAATATTTATACTACAGTGTGTAATGCATATTAAGGAAAACTATTCGAATTATCAACAGTAGGACATGCGACCTAATTATAACACAAGAAACAAGCAGGACCTAGTTTCTTTCTGATGTAACTATAAAAAAACACAAAAGTGCTTTTTATACAAGTCCATAAAAATTTTTTAATGCCATGCACCAACATATCAGAGATCAATTAAAAAAAAAAAAAAGCAAAAGAATTTCTTCTTGAGCTCAGCATTTATGAAACTGATGAATTTTTAAGGGAGGCAAAGAATATGGTATGACTACACTTTGTGATCAGTTTTTATATGCTTCTATATATGAGTAAGTCTGTAATTGGCTAAATTTACTATGCAATATCAATTTGTACCGGAAGTTTCTCTGTTTTGTTTTTGTGTGAAGGTACCATAATTATTTGTGTAATGTTTTCTTGTTTTTGTAATTATTTGTGTAACATTTATACTATGTAATATTGACTTTTGTAATGCATCTGAGGTCTCTATGACAATAAAAATCAATCAATTGTAAACTTCCTTGAGAGTTTCATTTGCTTTCTCTGAAAGTAGTTCTCTTGTTTTCTCAGTGACTATAATATTGCTGTCATCAGCGAAGAGAATTTTTTCGCCATGAGAAACACTACTGGGAAAGTCATTGATGTATATCAGGAATAGTATTGGTCATAATTTGATACCTTGCAGAAACCGTATATTAAAGTATTTTTGGCTGGCTGTGGTGGCCGAGCGGTTCTAGGCACTTCAGTCCGGAACCGCACGACTGCTACGGTCGCAGGTTCGAATCCTGCCTCGGGCATGGATGTGTGTGATATCCTTAGGTTTGTTCTGATAAGTGTTTTACTAAATGTTTAGATCTATTTGAAGTATGTGTTATCACTATTCTTTGTACCCTACCTGCTAGGTATGATCAAAACCAGTCCTTAGCTACCACTCTTATTCTTAATGTTCTAATTTATTTAATGGAATCTTGTGGTCGACTGTATCAAAGGACTTAGAAAGAGCATGAAGGAACCTTCTGGCAGACTCTTTTTTATCAAGAGCATCAAGTACAACTTTTGTGCATTCTACCACAGCGGACTCCGTATTTTTGCCACATTAGAAACGAAACTTTGATTCACTTAAAAGATTGTATTTATTCAGGTAATTCATTAATCTGTTTTTCATAATTTCTTCTATTATTTTTGAGAATGGTGACAGCAGGAAAACCGGCTGGTAATTTTCTGCATTACCTTTCTTAACCAAAGGCACAACTCTTGCCTGTTTTAACTGCTCTGGAAATGACCCTGATGTAAAGGATTCATTTATTACGTGTGTTAAGGGACCTTGTATAACCTCTATGCATTGTTTTAGTACACACATTGGTACTTCATCTAAGCCTACTGACTTTTTATTTTTTAATTTTTGAACAGTTTTACTGGCTTCATTATTTGTGATTTGAATAACATCATTGTATTTAGTGCAACATTATTTACAGGGGTTATATTTGTTTTGGGAAATTTTTGTTGTAACTTCCCTGCCATACTTGAAAAATGCTCATTTACATAGTTTGATAAGTGTTGTGGCTTATTTATTACCTTATCCCCCTCCCTTAGCAGTATGTTTTTCTGTGTTTCTTTGCCTCTCCCCATTCCCGTTTTTATAACATCCCAGACTGCCTTGCTTTTATTCCCTGCATTATATATTACTGTGTCATTAAATGACTTTTTTGCAGCTATCAGCACCTTCCTATAGATCTTTTTCTATCAATGATAGAAATTTAAGAATTCTGGATCATTGTGACTCTTTTTCATGGAAGTGAGGTATTTAAGTGTTTGGGAGGACTTTTTAATACCTGCTGTTATCCATCTACTTTTGTGTGACGTTGATACAGACATGCATACTTTTGGAAATGCCTTTTCAAAGTTCAATTTAAATAATGTGGATTCTTATTCGCATTGGTTTCCTTATACACTTCATCCCAGCATTGTTTTGCTAGTTCCTTTGAAAAATCTTTTATTTTCATTTCTGATGGATGTCATTTGTAGGCTTGTAGTTTAGGGAATGATTTGATGTCTCATTTTACTGTTGTTATTTGACAGAGATGGTCTGATAATCCGGGATCTTTTACAGCTACATCACATTTTTCCCTGTCCATATTTGTGGCCACATGGTCAATTACTGATGAAGTCATTGTAGTAACCCTTGTTGCACTATTGACCAATAGGGACAGGCCAAAACTTTGAAGTATATTTATGAGGGTGCTGCTGGATTCATTTATGATATTCGTGTTGATTTTAATGTCCCCACACAGAATTGTGCTGAGCTTTATACTTGAGACTTTATTTAGAAATTCTATTAATTTATTGAAAAACAGTGTCCACACTATCACTGGGAGATCTATACACACACAAAATTATTAATATCTAGGTGATATCAAGCCCTGTTAATTCAAACTGCTGGAGATACTCTTTAGGCAGGGGAACCTGTTGTCTGGATTTATCCTAAAAAAGTCCTACTCCTCATACTGATGACAACAGGTATTTGACCATGTGTGGCCTGAGATCCACCCCCTATACTTTCACGAATCAGCTGTACCAATCTTTCCTTGCCAGTCCCGTTTAGGTATAGGCCACGCCTAGTGAAACCCCGTTTGGCGATAGTCCCGACGGGCACCAGAGAAACGTGAGGAAAGTTTGCTACCCTCAGAGCAATCCCTAACCCCACATTGATTCGCCTCACATCTCCATCAAGGTGTGGCCAATCATGACACCAGAACAGCTCAACAAAGTGTACGTTGGTGCCATGAGTCAGGGAAGCTATCTTGCCCAGGTCACCACCTATGTCATATGCTCCATCCCTGTCCAAACTGTTTCCCGCCCCACCCACTATCACTACATGGTCTTCTTTTGTAAAGTCCTTACATAAAGGCCCTAAGTCCTCTATTGCATGACTTAGCCCTGCATTTGGCTGGAAGATACTGGTGGTGTGGTATGCTGCCCCTAAACTTTCCTGTAACTCGGGGCCAACAACTCACCCATGGCTACTACCTAGCAGCAGCGCTTTCTTCTTCCTAACATCTTGTATATTTCTAAGCTTCTTGGCCTCATTTGAAGTGTGCTGCACATTTCTTGCTCCTCTTTCTACCAGAGGCTCTGGCAGTGGTAGACACATGTTTTTGGGGTTGATGATAAAACTATCGTGATCACTTTCTCTTTCTTCCCATCCTCCTACAAGCTGCCAGTTCACAACCAGCCTCCTCCTCCCTATCTCTCTTGATCCTTATCAGTTCCATCCTTGCATCCTTCAACTGTGCCTCAAGGGCACAGATTTTCCTTTCCTGTACCCCAATCAATATGTTCCTTGCATACTCTGCAGTTCCAGGAGAGAGCCTCTTCTGTTCTCCCAACATTCTCCCCACTGCATCTCCCCCCACCTCTCCCTCCCCCAGTGAAAATATTTCCTACAAGATTAGCAACAAATCTCTCTACTCACAACGCTATAACAGCTTCGACATTTCTCTCTCATGATCAGTTTCGAAAGAATAATTAAGTTTTAAATTTGTCAAGGACACGAGATTGGCTATATGTAAACAAAAACAACACGAAGGTCTTACGTGCCATTGTTGTTGTTTTTGTACTGATTTAGAGATACAATGACAGAAGAATGTATTAGTAATTACTTTGCTTTTAGAGAATTTACTTTAGTGTTTGGTCAGGTTTTAAATGTTTATAACTCCAAAAATTTATGCCTTGATCACCTCTAACTAGTAAACAATATGAAATGTGTTAGTTAAATACAATTTAAAAAATTTAATTATTCACGATAAAGGATGACAGCCAAAAACAGTTGCAGGATAAAAATTTATTAAAATTCTTGACCAAGGTTTCGGTACATATAAATATACCTTCATCAGAAGTAAAAAATCCTGAACAGGAAGACACTTTCATTAGAAAAGCCTTAGCATCGGAAGTGAGAAACACAAAAGCTTAAGTAATAGTGAAATTACCAGAGTAATACAGGCATAAAATCTTTAGTTACTTACTAAAATTACATCATGCAATGGAGATTAATAAAACAATTGTGCCAAAGGCGTCGTCAATAATTAAGACATCATCTCCATTTGTACAACTTGACTATAGGCACAGGGTCAAAGCAAACAGTTTTGCACCATTGCTTCACCTATGAACTATCGAGACAAGAGTGTGAAAGCACTAGGGCAGATGGTTTCGCCGAGAGAGGGCACTTGTATGTGCCAGACACTCACGCATATTAAAATCACTGAATACAGACATAAGCGCATCAAAAATTATTAAAAGTTGTGTTAATTCAAACTTTCTGTCTTAATAAATAAAACATATCAGACCATTTAAAAACATTTATGTAAAATATAAAATATAGAAACAATTTACCTGTGTCCTAGTGTCAAACAGATAAAGCTTGCGCTATGGAACATCTATGCCTGTATTACTCTGGTAATTTCACTATTACTTAAGCTTTTGTGTTTCTCACTTCCGATGCTAAGGCTTTTCTAATGAAAGTGTCTTCCTGTTCAGGATTTTTTACTTCTGATGAAGGTATATTTATATGTACCGAAACCTTGGTCAAGAATTTTAATAAATTTTTATCCTGCAACTGTTTTTGGCTGTCATCCTTTATCGTGAAGAATTTCAACAGTTGCTGTTGCAGCCATGTTTAAAATCTTGGAATTTAATTATTCCTTTATTGTGACAATAGACACTGATGAAACTAGTAGCTGTCTTTCTTAAACGAATTTTGTACTATCAAGAAAACTTGAATAGAATTTTTTGAGCATGCAAAATTTCACGTTATGTTGCAATTATCGGGACTTCAGATTACACGAAGGTTTTTTTTTGTTTTTTTTTTCAAGAATAAGCTCTATGGGGACGCAAATTTTCAGTTCTGTGACAAGAATGGACACTACAGCAAATATACAAATCAAAGGAAATTTAAATTTGACACTATTTCCTCTCAAATAAGATCTTTGTGCAATTCCTGGCCAATTTGGAGAATTTATCCTCTCAGAGGTTGGGTGTTGTGTTGCGCTTATCACCATTTTACCTTTTGTTTAGATGCAAAAAAAGCAGTATCAACTGATGTAGACTTGCAGTAGGCGGCCGATTGCTCCTGCATACGATCTCCTGGCCAGAAATGCCATACTGTCATTTCATTTCACGCTAGGTATGAAACTGATTCTCTGTTATGCACATTATTGAAATGCATTGTGAGTCATCTCTTAATTTTTGTATATGCTCAGTTAGTTTAATATTAATTTGCAGGGCTCTAGAGTAAGCAGTGTGTAGTTGTGTGCACTGTGATCCATTGTCGTGACCCCTAGCATGGCAATACAGCATGCGACTGTAACGGTGTCAACAGAACTGGGTAGTGTTGTCTACTTCACTGGATGATGGTGCATGAGAAATAGAGTTGTCACGATGGCCAGTCTGACCTCAGTTCCGCAGGTTTGCATGTTGGCCAGTGGGTATTTGGAGCAAATCCATTAATACTCAGATATGAAGATTTGTTTAACTTTGACATCACGGAATCATGTTTCTATATCTGATCCATCCCTCCGTACCCCCTCCCCACTCCCCAGTGGAAGGGGGTCACAATTATTTTGTGAGTTTGTGCATGGAGCACATGAGGCTTCTAGTAATTGGATCCTGTCTACTTTTCAAATCTGCATTAACTTTCCCGTGCTCGTCCATCCCTGTCCTCAATCCTTCCCCTCTTCCCCTTCTTTACATCTCTGTTTCCTTGCTTACATTGGCCTGACTATCTTTTTTTTCTATCCCTTACAGTATTATTCTTCTTGCTTTACACTTTCCTTTTTGGAGTTTTTGGTCCCTCTTTGGGGATTCAACTCCTCTAAATTTTGTCTCCATGGTGTGAGCCAGCTGGGGAACAACACCATACATGAAGTCTTTGGCATGCGGCCTTACCACCTCTTCCATTTTTTACATGAAGCCATTGTCCTTTTTGTGCTATACTGCTAGCACAGTAGTCATTTCATGTGCTTGGGGTGTTATGTACTCTTCTGATGGAGTCCTCTAAAAACACAGGGATGACAGTTCTGATACATGAGCTGCTACCTCCATGTGTATGCCTAGGAGTAGTGGCTTGTCATTCTGGAGCATTGGAACTCCCAGCAACAGCCCCTATGCCATGTGGCCCTTGGTGTGGCTGAGTAGTGCATAAGGGGAGAGCCCCTGATTGCTTTTGGTGCTATCAGGGTGTACACTTTGTGTATCAAACGCATCAGACTTTAAAAAACGGCCATTCTATGGCTGCCCCTTTAGTCAGGAATTACTTTTCATGGTACCCCTCTTCAACCTACAACTTTCCCCTCCCTCGATATCCCCTCATGCAAGGAGGGTCAGACTCGCTGGCTTAGGGTGAAATCTTTTCCCCATTAGCTGCTCTGCATCAAGACTGACAAGGACACCTTCCCACCACGAACCCATTATTTTTGGTAGAAACTATCAAAGACAAGTTTGACAAACCATTACTCCTCACTAGCCTTTGAATATGCTTCAGGGTGTAATTTTTCGTAGAGATCTCATCTTCCAAACTGGTGAAGTGTGGGCCAGTCTGGAATGGCAAGGCATTCATTTTGTTCATCATATTCAGAAAGGCACTAAGGACAACCACATTGATAATGACCAATTTATTCTGGTCTTTGAAGGGGATACCCCCCAGACAAGGCCAAGGTTACGTCTTATCACTGTGATGTATGTCCTGCCACTGCTAAAGTGTTTTTGGTGTTTATGATTTGTACACATGTATTAATGCTGTACAGCAGACCCTGGATGCAATGAATGAGGATGCCCAGCAGTGCCTTTGTTCTACTGACCATGTGTATTCATTGTCGTAACTGTCACTCTCCATGCTCGCTGGATTGCCCGGATGATAAGAAGGAAAGAAGATATTGGGGTATAAGTCCAGTGAACATTTATCATATGCTGCGGCTCTTCAGAAATACGATCAGCTTCGCCTTGTGTCTACGACATCTTCCATTGACTCTGTTACATCTTTTCCCCCTCCTCCTCCTTATGCCAGTGATGCCTCACTCTTCTCTCCCTCTCCCCTGAAAACAACTTCCTCCGCTCCAACTGTTGCTCCTTTCATCCAGCAGAGAAGTGCCTCTTCTCTGGTGTCTGCTGGCGATAGGGCCTCTTGTCAGTCCAAGAGTCTGCTGGTACACATGGGCCATGGAGCCATCAGCTCTAGCATCCCCAAGATTGCCTGGGCTCTCTTTATAGAACTAGCAGAAGCCTCTCTCTCTCTCTCTCTCTCTCTCTCTCTCTCTCTCTCTCTCTCCCCATACCCTTGCCTCTCTGGCCTCTGGCTTCTGTCCTCCTCTACTTATGAAAGAGATGAAGGAACATAAGTCCTGGGATGAGGACACTCTCATTGCCCAGGAGGATGGCATTCCACAGCGTTCAGTGTTAAGTATCCTTTTCCTCATCACTATTAAAGGACTTGTGACCTCCGTCAAACTGTTGGTCACCCCTGCTCTGCATGTGGATGACTTCTGTGTCTGAGTTATTTAACACTTGGTGGCCTTTGTGAAGTGACAGTTCTAGGGTGCCATGGGGTATGCTTCTGCATGGACCTTCTCACACAGTTTTCAGTTTTCTCCTCTTAAATTGTGGGTGGTGCATTTGTGTCACCATATTGTGCTCGATACCTTCTGGAGCTCTATCTCGAGACCCAATTTCTGATTGTGATCCCCCAGTTCCATTTCTTGGGTCTTCTTTTTGACAAGAAATTTACTTGGTCACCCCATATCCGCCTTCTGGAGATTGGTTGTCTCCATAAACTCAATGTCCTCCACTTCCTTTCCCACACCTCTGGGGCCGGGGGGAGCAGATTGTTTGACTCCTCACCATCTTTGTTGGACCTTAGTTTTGTCCCTTCTGGTCCATGGTTGCCAAATTTATGGCTCAGCTGCTCCTTCCATACTGATCCTCTTGGATCAGGTCCACATTGTGGTATCTGTCTGATCATCAGTACCTTTTCCTTTTGCACTAGCCCTATTGTTTCCTGGTTGAAGCTGGGGTTGTCCCCCACTCGCTGCCCTTTTGGTTCAACAGTCTAAGCTTCTTGTTTCCTATGCAATCACCATCTTCTCTTTCCCCTCACACCCCTTCTATTTTTGCCCACCCTTCAGGTGAGTTTAGCAGTTTGGCTCCACCTTGCTGCTCTTTGCCATGATTTTTATCTTCCCTCATTGTCCTGTTCCCCATTCTCTCCAAACACCTCCTTCCCCTAGGTTAGTTCCTTGATCCTAGATTCAGAGGGATCTCTCCTGGGGGTCTTTGTTTCATTGTTGTTCTGCCAGCTTTTATGGGAGTTTCAGGCTGCTGTTGTGTTTTAATGTAATGGCTCTCGGCTCTAAATCTGCTAATCGCAAGGGATGTGCCTTCATGCCTTCTGCTGGCAAGTAACACCATCTCTTACCTGCCACATGTTGCATGTGTACTGCATAGCTAATGACCATTTACCAGACTCTTTAGTATGTTAAACAGTCCTCTCTCACCCACGTTATGTGCAGACAATCAATCAGCATCTGCAGCCAGCAGGCAAGCAGACTAGGTATCTGATCTGTTAGCGTGCCCTTGAGGCTATCAGACAGTGGTTTTCCCTCCCTCTTCTTGGTCTATGACATCTAAGACCACCTCACCAATCTTGACCATGCTGGTTGTTCAGTTGACTTTCTTTGTGTTCCCACTCATGTGGGTATCCCAGGTAATGAGCTGCTGATCCTGTGGCTTGGGGGTGTAGCCCTTTTCTGTGACCTCTCTGGTGCTGGGTTTGCAGCTTCATGTCACATTCCTTTTTGCTCAGCCGTGAGCTGACTCTTGGAGGCCAACCCCCTGCCTAATAAACTTATTGTGATAAGGGGACTCTTGCCACATGGACCACTGGGATCTACCCTCCTCTGCTATCTTTGTATTGGTCATACAAGGTTGAATCATAGCCTCTTACTCCATAATGATCTGTTCCCTCACTGTCAACTATATTTTATGAGACTCCCCTATCATTTGGCCTTTTGCACTAAATACGCTCTTCCATTCTCCATTGTCACAGATGGTAGCAGACAACCTTACATACTTACATCTATCTTTGGTTTTCATCATAAAAGTGGTTTGTCCCCTAGATTTAAGTACCTGAATTCTCTTCCACAATTGGAGGCCCTCAATTTGGAAGGCCTTCATCACTGCTTTCATGCTGGTCAGGTTTTCCTCTTCATTTTGTTTTGTATTGTGTTGTTTCATCCCCACCCACTCTTCTTGTGTCATCTCCCCCTGGTGTTGTCCCCATTGTGTTGCAGTCACGGTATGAAGTGGGAACTGGGGTGGGTTAGCAGTGATTCCAGCACCATGTCACACATAGCGCCATTGGGGTGTCTTATGATCTTCCCCTTCCTCCCTCCAGTTCTTTACTCTTCCTGCCACCCAAGTGTTCCGTCTGCATCTTCATTTGCCTGTTTTGCTTTGCCATCGACTAGATTGTGCTGTTAGTTTGCTGCTCCCACAGTCTCTGCCACTTTGGATCTTGAGACTAATGATGTCACTGTTTGGTCCCTCTCCTCATTCAGACAATCAATCAGCATCTGCAGCCAGCAGGCAAGCAGACTAGGTATCTGATCTGTTAGCGTCTGTGTCAGGGTGTTACTAGCATTAATGACAAGTTTGAAATTATTACTTGTTTCTAAATACAAATAGGCATTTTTGTTCCCTGATAAATTAGAACTACAAAACTATATGCCTAAATTTAGGAAATAATGACCAGTTAAAAACAGAACATTCTGGAATATGAGTTATTTGGTTACAGATAACTTTTGAAATAGGGGGATTTAAAAAAAAAAAAAGTAAAATTATACTGCAAATTGGAACCAAATAGGCTTTCAGTTGAGTTATATTGCTACATTCAGAATTACTCAATCCTAATTCCAACTGCATGTGTTTATACTGATACTGAAATTATTATTTATTCGCAAAATTTATTTTTTGGTAAATGAGTTACATTATCAGGAAAATTGATTGTGAACAATCAGGTGTTAGTATATTCCTTGCTAGAATATAAAAATATTTAATCTGTTTAACAGTTGTACTAGTGTTACTCATCTAGCTACATCAAAAATAAATATATATTACAAGTTGATGATTGCAACTCACTCTGTTGTAATTTTGGGATGGTTCTCAAATGTGTGGCCATCACCAGCAGTGCACTGAGCCTCAATCACAGTCATCACTGCCCAGCACGGCTTGGGAGGGGATTGACTCAGCGATGCTAGCATTCTAGGCTGGTGGCATGAGCCGCATCAGTTTCTGGTGGTCCCCGTGTCAGCAGAACTGCCGCACCAGAGGCTGGTGGAGAAGGAAGGAACATCGACATTTGACATTCTGTCAACAGTGAGGTAGTCAGAGACAGAGCATAAGCTCTGATGGTTTCAAGGATGGGAAAGAAAATCGGCCTTGGCCTTTCAAAGGAACCATCCCAGCATTTGCCTTGATTGATTTAGGGAAATTATGGAAAACCTAAAACTGGATGGCAGGACATGGAATAAAGCCATCATGTTCCTGAATATGAGATCAACACACTAGCTAATGTGGTGTAAACCTTCATCCAGAAGTGTTCTCAGTAACTTTGTTTCTTCTGTATCAGGAACTTCCATGGGTAGGCAGCTTGAGGAATTTGTTTTCTTTGCTGAAAACAGTCTCCTCTGTGGTGCACGTTTTCTCTTGTGACTCCTTTGTGGGCTAATGAAAGAGATACCACTACTGGCATGAACAGCACCTACACTAGCCTTCAATGAAGTTACCATTTTGTTGGCCAGCTCAACTTGAGTAACTGACATACCAGAAACAATTTCTGCCAGTACCTCTGTGTCACAGGAACTGACTGGCTTCAGAATTTTCTTCTCTCTCATTAATGAAAGAAATGCCTCCAACATTTGTAACTAGTACATCTGGTAATTCAGAAATTTCAAACGGATTTTCTTCTGTACTCTCTACATGGCAAACATTATGTATATGCTTGGACATATCTAACTTAATGCTATAATCAATACATGCGTAGTAATATCTATGAATGCTTACTTCACAGTCAGTGCACACTAATTTGGATTACAGTGGATAATATTTTCTTCCAAAAGGCAAACTTCAAGTGATTTTGTAGCTGGTACTTCCCAACCTCTGCCTACCTTTCTAGTTGAGTCCTTATTCATCAAAATACTGAATTTGTGCTTATGGTGAATGTTTTTCATTTTACTTGTTAGTTTTTCTTTCACAATGACAATGAGCCTGTCAAACAGATTTGCTGTTACAAGCAACGTGAATGCAAATATACCTTTAGCCAAATGTTTCAGCCAGCCGAAGTGGCCGTGCGGTTAAAGGCGCTGCAGTCTGGAACCGCAAGACCGCTCTGGTCGCAGGTTCGAATTCTGCCTCGGGCATGGATGTTTGTGATGTCCTTAGGTTAGTTAGGTTTAACTAGTTCTAAGTTCTAGGGGACTAATGACCTCAGCAGTTGAGTCCCATAGTGCTCAGAGCCATTTTTTTGAACCAAATGTTTCACCGGCTTTGCATTACCATGTAGAAGAAGTGGTGGTAAAATGGCCCCTGCAACAAATATGCCCCCCCTTAATATCTTAATAAAATTTAGCTGAACTCTAGTGGTGATAGCTGGAACTAGTGTACTAGTATGCTCACTGGCCTGTAGGAGCACTGGAAGCAGGTCAGTACAGTGGTTGAGTGACTGTGAGGTTATATTTTTCAAGCTCCTGTTCAAAATTTTGAGAGGTATGTGAATTTCACTTTATTAGTGTACCATTATTGGTTAATACTTAGATGCAAGCACCATGCATACAACCTAGTAAGTATTGGCATCAGTTTCAAATAGAATAAAAAGTGTGGTATTATTGCGTTTTTAAGCTGTTTACACTAGTTTACAAGGTGTAAGTGACTGTAATATGGCCCCCATTGGTGCTTCTAATGTGGACCCCAGGGTCCATATTATAAGCAGACCATAAAATATTTTTATTTCTGTTTTCAGATGCCTAGGACTAATCTGGCACCCAAATGAACTCCCAAAAGGCAGGTGTGGGATGAAAACAAAATGCGAGGGGCAGTGTCTGCTGTTGTAGGAAAAATGATGGGAGTTAAAAAAGCAAGCATCGAAACATTTTGCTGTCCCAAAAACAACTCTGCGCCAGTATGTGTATGAGGCTAATACCTCACAGATGGCAGATGTTGAAACTAAAAAGCTAGGAAGAAAACCAGCTCTACTAGCAGCCCTAGAAAGTGAACTAGTGGCTTACTTACAGTATATAGAGGCGAAAATTTTATGCTTTTACTAGTATGGATGTTAGAAAAATGGCCTACCAACTTGCAGTTAGAAATGGAATTCCAACAAACTTCAGAAATGAAATTGCTGGAAGGGCTTGTCTTGAGCATTTTCTTCAACGTCATCAAGATAAGCTTTCAATTAGAAAGCCACCTGTAACATTACATGCTTGAGCAAAAGGCTTTTCCCATGAGAGAGTTAACTCATTCCACGACTTGCTATAAGCTGAATACTGGAAACATAAATATCCAGAAGATCGTGTATGGAATGTTGACAAAACAGGCCTTAGAGTAGTTCAGACTAAGATACCACAAGTAATTGCAAGCAGAGGTAAATGCCAAATTTGTTCTCTGACTGCTGCAGAGTGTGGGTCTCTAATAATGGTCTGTTTGCTGAGTGCAGGAGGTCCTTATGTTGCCCTGATGTTCATATTCCCGGGAACGGAAGAGGGGGGAGACCATTGTTTCAACTGATTTGCTGTACAAAAAAAGAGTTAGAAGCCATTATTAAGAAAAAAGAGGAAAATAGCTTTGCCAAAGACCCCCTAGTGGGATAAGCCTCTACATCCTTACATTTGTCCTCTAGCCATGCCTGCTTAGCCATTTTGCACTTCATGTTGATCTCATTTTTTAGACGTCTGTGTTCCTTGTTGCCTGCTTCATTTACTGCATTTTTATATTTTCTCCTTTCATCAATTAAATTCAATATCTCTTCTGTTACCCAAGGATTTCTAATAGCCCTAGTCTTTTTATCTATTTGATCCTCTGCTGCCTTCACTACTTCATCCTTCAAAGCTACCCATTCTTCTTCTACTGTATTTCCTTCCCTTGCCAAAGAGACACACTATATCATAGGATCCAACAGGTTTGCTTTCATGGAGCATCCACTGCTAAATATTCTCGCTGTAGTGAGTCTTAAATGCACCCATAAATGTACGATCTAGTGGTTGCAGGACTAGAAAAATTAGCCTCAATAACTTGGTCATTCTTAGGCGGCAGTTCATTGTTACAATTTGCTGAAACCTGCCAGCTTGATCATCCAACCTGTTGGCGTCATCTTTTTTATCCGGTGTGCTAGGTGAAGGCAATTCCAATCGTTCAGCTCCAGATATAATAAACCTCTTTATCTGACGGCCTATCAAGTCCGATGTCAGTCTTGTCTGCCGGGAGGAAGTCTGCATCGGTGAATATGGACGGGTCCGTGGGCCATACTCCAGTAGCTTCGAAACCTTTGATAGCAGTTTTCATTGTTGCACTTTTGATGAAAGCTGAACCAAAAACCTTTGAAATTTGAAAGACCACCGCGGCCTGCACATCCCTCGGTCCATTCGCGGAGTCAGTGGAGGGGAGAGGCGACTGGTATATATACCACACCACCCGCTGGCCTAGGATGTCAGTCAACAGGAGTACCTGATGATAATGGCACGCTACGCCATGACTGGAACACGATAGTAGGAAAAGGAAGAGAAGTAAACGTAGTAGGTGAATATGGATTGGGGTTAAGAAATGAAAGAGGAAGCCGCCTGGTAGAATTTTGCACAGAGCATAACTTAATCATAACTGCATGCCCGAGAGACCTTCAGGCACATTCATATTATATTAATGTCCAGAAAAACTTGAATTTCTTATCATTACTGAATTTCAACACAGTCTAACATGTGTTGGACTGTGACGATACGGTAAAAACTTTGATACAGCTTTCAGTTTGTGGAACTGGCGGCTGTTTAGGGGAGGCCCTTTGGGCCGGACTTAATCCAGGGGAAATCCTGGCATTAAGGGCACGTATCGGTTATGCCGTCGGCACACGGACTGTTCATACGAACGTAGAGCATTCAGAATGCCGAGTTTCTACCGTCATAGCATGGAAAACGCACGCTGGGGAGTCTTTCCAAACGTGCAGAGCAATATCTAGCAAGACAGATATTCTGAAAGTGTGTTTGAATGTTGACCAACGAGATGGAAGAACGCCGCGTATGTCACATGCACGCCATCTTTCTTCAGTACAGACTCGCCATACGCCATACTGGCTTTCAGTTGATGTTAGTTTCAAGGTATAGTCTGTCTGTAAACTCAAGAGCGAACAGCGCTTTTCGTGGCGCAAGTGGCCTTTTTCGGAAAAACCCTGCCACTGGCCTACAGGGGCACCCAAAATCAGTTGCCCGTTACCTGTCTAGCGGCGTAGATCGGCGTGCAGTGATGTACAATGCGTCGTTTCTGTTCATGAGGTCTTAGTTGCCAGTGTCAGTCAGTTAACTTTGTGTAGGCCCTACTCACTGATATACTTCGGTATCCGGGAGTGCTGGATAACCGCCTTGCATTGCAAGAAAATTGCAGAAAACGAAGAGGAGCTATTTGCGGAGTACATTTCCCCACCATGTTATAGTTCTGGGTGGAGATTTTAATTTGCCAGATATACCGGGTGATCAAGAAGTCAGCCGGCCGAGGTGGCCGAGCGGTTCTAGGCGCTACAGTCTGGAACCGCACGACAGCTACGGTCACAGGTTCGAATCCTGCCTTGGGCATGGATGTGTGTGATGTCCTTAGGTTAGTTAGGTTTAAGTAGTTCTAAGTTCTAGGGGACTGATGACCTCAGCTGTTAAGTCCCATAGTGCTCAGAGACATTTGAACCATTTGATCAAGAAGTCAGTATAAATTTGAAAACTGAATAAATCACGGAATAATGTAGATAGGGAGGCACAAATTGACACACATGCTTGGAATGACATGGGATTTCAATAGAAAAACAAAAAAAGAAAAAAAATCAAAGTTCAAAAAATGTCTGACAGATGGCGCTTCATCTGATCAGAATAGCAATAATTAGCATAAAAAAGTAAGACAAAGCAAAGATGATGTTCTTTACAGGAAATGCTCAATATGTCCACCATCATTACTCAACAATAGCTGTAATCGAGGAATAATGTGAACCCGGGCCCTTAGGATTGACAGTCTGTCATGCTGACTACTCAGCTACCGGGGGCGGACAACCGGGTGATGTGTGACCCAGATGCAGCCGACGGCGGCCGCTGGCGAGCGCTGCGATCACGTGTACCACATTGAGACACACGTGCTGTATGCACGAGTCACATCGTTTCAGGGCTTTCAGCACCACTTTGATACTTGGCACGCTCAACACTGGCGTTCACAACACCGTCCGTGTAGTGACAGCATTACGCTTCCCTAGAACAGTGCGCAGAGATCAGTGCAAATACTGTTGAGTGGTACTTCAGATAGGTAAATAAATTAGTGAAATCAATGTGAAGTGAAATAGAAATTAGAAAAAAAAATGAAAAACTTAGTTTAGCTTAGAAGAGTTACACACTGGCAAACAGCGGGCAGAGCAGCAGAGGCAATGACTGTGAAGTCGGCACGTTCAGGAGAAGCCATCGCCCTCCCCACATAAGCAGAAGATGTCGATTCAGCCATTAGGGCATCGCCCGTCCGGCTCACGTGTTTCTCAGTTATCACATGTGATCAAAGGCCCTCGCCTACATTCTGAGAGCCAATGACCGACGTTAAGAAGATTCTTCACGAAGCTTTTCGACGTAACAGAAGAGGCAATGACCGTGAAGTCGTTCACCTCCAGTGAACTGAAGTGAATGAATACGCGAGACGCAGTGGGCCCGACAGTAGTAGCTTTCAGTTCAGTTCCGGTACAGTCGGTGCTGAAGACCGTCAAGCAGGAAGAGACTACATCATACACAGAAGCACCGAGTCCGCTGCTGTAATGGAATAGCAAGCAGCAGCCTCGGCGCCAGAAGACAGAAGTTAGAAGGTATTTGAGGCCTGATTTTTATGTACTCGATTGACTCGTGAGGACGGGAAGGAGACGGCCTCACATCAGCAGTCACGTGTAACCTGGGACGAAGATCTGACAGCCGAAGACTGGCAAGCGGGAGTCCGTTGTTCGAGTCCGGGACCCTGGCCTTCTCCCGCCGCGCCGCTCCGCTGGCCGACACACGACACACGCGGCCGCTTAGAGAAGAGAAACACTGGGACGCCACATCCGAGGTATCACCGTCCGATTCACAACTTCGTCCTCAATAATTAAACGGGCCACCTCGCGATGCGCGTCTCCAGTCAACTGGGCGAAACGGCGACACGAGATACACACCACCGTGCGTAATCAGACTCCGCCGCTCACGCAAGCAGAAGGCTTTTCAAACGACACAGCTGCCGCTCTCTCAGCCAAAACAATCCAGTAAGGAAACCATTGTACAAAACTTTCGATAAAAGTTATCTTATGTAAAAATGCCTTTTGATTCTACCTCATACCCGAGCCAAGGAAGAACCCACCCTGCACAAATGTTAAGAGAGGAAAAGTAATTTATTTAGTGTTTTTCACCCTGACATAATGCTTTAGTACAAATGCCCTTTGCAGTAATGCTCATCCTCACGCAAGCAGAAGGCTTTTCAAACGACACAGCTGCCGCTCTCACAGCCAAAACAATCCAGTAAGGAAACCATTGTACAAAACTTTCGATAAGAGTTATCTTATGTAAAAATGCCTTTTGATTCTACCTCGTACCTGAGCCAAGGAAGAACCCACCCTGCACAAATGTTAAGAGAGGAAAAGTAATTTATTTAGTGTTTTTCACCCTGACATAATGCTTTAGAATCAAATGCCCTTTGCAGTAATGCTCATCCTGACAGTTGACCAGCAGCAACAGAGGAAACCTAGTTACAATACGGAGTAGCGGGGAGCAGAGAGTATTCGTCGTGAAGGGGTACCGTTGAGAATAACGACGACTATAGTTACGACGTGTCCTCTGTGACAGGGGATGAAAAGCAGTTCGCTATAAAATTAACGAAGAATGTTAACAAGTTGGAAATTACTACAATAATAGTGATTGCGATATTTCTGTCGGCAGTTTAAACCGAGTAGGTGAGCGAGTAAGGTAACCAGGAAAATAGCAATAACTACAGTTGTGCTGTAGCATACAATGTAAAGAATTTCAGGCAAATAGTGTCAGATTAAGTAATACTACAGTTAACGGTAACAGTCGAAGACACTAGTAGGAAGACAATTGCGGAGTTACAGTTACAAGAACAATACCTAAAGGCACAGAAACAGAGATAGTTGCAGAGTTGATACAATTTCAAGATAGTATTCAGAGAAGGAGAGATGTTGCAAAAGATTAGTATTAAATTAAGGTGAGAGGTGTTAAGTTTTCGCTTTGGCTCGCGTAGTTTCTCTTAATGCTGTTCAGTCCTGACACGTTTGTAAATGCATTCTTTTCAGGGGCTGTCTTAATTACGCTGCCGTCCAGAGTCCGTACATTCTGAAGGCCGTAATGGGGTGTGGCGCTGTTTTAAATCCTTAGACGGTACTTTGTAAGATCTTGTCTTATTGCAAGCCCTGTCCTTGCTAATTTTTTTTTTTTTTTTCTTGTGGCTGAAGATCTGCGTCCTTTTTCGGTGTGAGACAAACTTGACAATTATTAGACGATATTTCGAAGCACCTTATAATCTACGCACCATCCAATAACTCCTACCAATGTGTACCTTACCTATGTCAGTGCCTAATATTTCTCGTGCAACCTGTATAAGGAGGTCGTCTGTGTCTTCCGGCTAATCTTCGCTACGCCAAACAGCCGCACGCTATTTCGCCTTTTTATGTAGACTGAAGGTGAAGTGAGCAGAAAGGAAACGGAAGGAACTATTAAGGTAAGCTGCCCTGGGACCTTACGCGGAATCAGCGGCGATGCGGGAAAATGTATGCCACACTGGGACTCGAACCCGGGGTCTCCTGCTGACTAGCCGTCGCGTGAACCACTGTGGCAGCCGGACGCGGCGCCGAGTGCTGCCTCGGCACCCCCCCCCCCCCCCCCCCAGCCCGCCCACACCCCCTACCGGCAGTCCCCGGCTGTGGCCTCCACTCTCCCTACTCTGAGATTCCCGCGGCAGGTCGAACGCAACTGTGCGCCCGCACTCAGTGTGGTAGATTCATTGCTCGTAGAGGCGAATCAGCTATATGAAAGCGTGTTGTCTGTTTATTCAAACATGTCAGAAAGAACAGACATCGCGTATCCCTAATATTTCGCCTGTACTACCCTCTCGGAAATTAGTCACACTCAAATTATTCTCGGGACCGAGAGCTGTCTGAGACTCCAAGTATAAAGCTCTGAAATGTTTACCGATTCGTGAAACGTGTATCGAAAAGGCATATTCAACGCCACTGAAGGGGAAGCGTTTACCGATTGCGACAAAAACGTTGTTTCTACTCCAGTCGGATTTGAGTGTGGCCGTGAAGTTATCTGGTAATGTATGACAGGTCTAGGTGAAAAGAAGGTAATGTTGGATGTTATTACCGGCCTCCCGATTCCGTCGAGACAGAGTTATTCAAAGAAGGTCTACGCTCAGTAGTGCGGAAGCACCCAAATCGTGCAGTATTAGTTCCGAGCGTAGACTAGGACACCTATGGATTCGTTACAAGGTTTCCACATAAGTAGCCTTGCAAAGTACCGTTGAACACGTTTTTTCGAAAACTGTCTTGAGCAGCTAGTTCGAGAGCGCACATACAATGCAAATACACACATAAAAAAGAAAAAAAATCTGCATGACCCAGGTTCCCAGAACTCCTGAAGATAAACGTTGACTGTGGATATCGTATCACACACACAGTCCCTTTGACTGTTTAAAGATGTCACTAAACCCGACCAAAGATGTGAGCAACCGTGTATGAGCAGCGCCTATTACACAGATGGGGTCCGACAGCCGATCCGTTCCAGTCATTCCACCACAAAGTAGGTACACGGCTCGTGTTGTCTGTAGTTCAACCGTGCCTAGACCGTCAATACAGCGGTCCGCATTGTTAGTTTGTGCCAGGAAGGGCTCTCAACAAGGGAAGTGTCGAGGCGACTCGGAGTAAACGAAAGCGATGTTGTTCGGACATAGAGTAGATACAGAGACACGGGAACTGTCGATGATATATCTCGCTCAAGCTGCCCGGGGGCTACTACGACAATGGATGACCGCTGCCTACGGATTATGGCTCGGAGGAACCCCGACAGCAACGCCAACATGTTGAATAATGCTTTTCGTGCAGCCACAGGACGTCGTGTTACGACTCAAACTGTGCACAGTAACCTGCACGATGCACGTCTTCACTCCCAACGTCCGTGGCGAGGTCCATCTTCGCAACCACGACACCGTGCAGCGCGGTACCGATGGGCCCAACAACATGCCGGATGGACCTCTCAGCATTGGCATCACGTGCTCTTCACCGATGAGTCTCATACATACCTTCAACCAGACAATCGTCGGAGACGTGCTTGGAGGCAACCCGGTCAAGCTCAACCCTTTAAACACACTGTCCAGCGAGTGCAGCAAGATGGAGGTTCCCTGCTGTTTTGGGATGGCATTATGTGGGGCCAATGTATTCTCTGGTAGTCGTGGAAGGCGCCGTAGCAGCTGTACGATACGTGAATGCCATCCTCCGACCGATTTCTTTAATTTTTTTTTATTTTTTAGTGCAACGATATCGGCAGCCTACTGGCGACGCATTCGTCTTCATGGACGACAATTCGCGGCCCCATCGTCTTGTGGCTGACTTCCTTCAAGATAACGACATCGCTCGACTAGTGTGGCCAGAATGTTCTCCAGACATGTGCCGGCCGGAGTGGCCGTGCGGTTCTAGGCGCTACTGTCTGGAGCCGGGCGACCGCTACGGTCGCAGGTTCGAATCCTGCCTCGGGCATGGATGTGTGTGATGTCCTTAGGTTAGTTAGGTTTAATTAGCTCTAAGTTCTAGGCGACTCACGACCTCAGAAGTCAAGTCGCTTAGTGCTCAGAGCCATTTGAACCATTTTTCTCCAGACATGTACCCTATCGAACATACCTGGGATAGACTGAAGAAGGCTGTTCATGGTCGACGTGACCCTCCAACCACACTGAGTGATCTACGCTGAATCGCCGTTAGGAGTGGGGCGATCTACCTTGATGAACTTGTGGATAGTATTCCACGACGAATACAGGCGTGTATTAATTCAAGAGGACGTAGTCGTGGGTATTAGAGGTTCATGTGTGTACACCAATCTGGGCAACCACCTCTGAAGGTCTCGCTGTATGGTGGTACAACATGCAATGTGTGGTTTTTATGAGCATTTTTTTATGAGTATTTTAGAGCATGTAGCTACAAAGATGCCTGGACTCACCGACGGTGACACTACAGAAACAGGCGTTAGTGATAATGACGTCATTGTGGCCACGATGGTTACTTAAGTTATTAAATCAATCAAGAAAGCTAGGAGAGTAGTTTTGCTAGAAAGAGCAGAAAAGCGGTTATTAGAATCTCAGACAGTGAATGGACATTATTTAGTTCCAGTATGATGGATGTAGAGTAGTTATAGGGGAAGTTTGAACAGATTGTAAATCGTACTGTGGAAAAGTATGTGCCTAGTAAGTGAATGAAGGATGGAAAAGATCCATTGCGGAAAATGATGAGGAAGCAAAGACTGTTGCACCCTCAGTTCAACAGAGAGCGGGCTAACGACAAGTAAAGGTTAGTAGAGATTCATGCGTCTGTGGAAAGATCGATGCTTGAGCATAAAGCTGTCACCGTCATACCTTAACAAATTATCTTGAAGAGATCGGGAGACTATTCTGGTCCTACGTAAAACCGCTAAGTAGGGCGAAGCTTCTGCCCAGTCGTTGACCAGCCTGGTGTGCTAGTAGAAAATGCTGAAGTTTTAAATTTCATGTTTAAGAAATATTTCACGCAGGAGGATCGTAGAAACATACAGTCGTTCAATTCTCATGTCGACACCATGGTAATAGACATCCCCGGCCTAGAGTAGCAGCTGGCAGATTTGGTAACAAATAAGTCGCGTGAATCTCTCGCCTAACGCAAAGTCCCACGTGACTCCTATATACACTACACTATTGGCTATTAAGATTGCTACACTACGAATATGACGTGCTACAAACGCGAAATTTAACCGACAGGAAGAAGATGCTGTGATATGCAAATTATTAGCTTTTCAAAGGTTGGCGCCGGTGGCGACACCGACAACGTGCTGACATGAGGGAAGTTTCCAACCGATTTCTCATACACAAACACTAGTTGACCGGCGTTGCCTGGTGAAACGTTGTTGTGATGCCTCGTGTAAGGAAGAGAAATGCGTACCATCACGTTTCCGACTTTGATAAAGGTCGGATTGTAGCCTATCGCGATTGCGGTTTATCGTATCGCGACATTGCTGCTCGCGTTGGTCGAGATCCAATGACTGTCAGCAGAATATGGAATCGGTGGGTTCAGGAGGGTAATACGGAACGCCGTGCTGGATCCCAACGACCTCGTATCACTAGCAGTCTAGATGACAGGCATCTTATCCGCATGGCTGAAACGGATCGTGCAGCCACGTCTCGATCACTGAGTCAACAGGTGGGGACGTTTGCAAGACAACAACCATCTGCACGAACAGTTCGACGACGTTTGCAACAGCATGGACTATCAGCTCGGTTACCCTTGACGCTGCATCACAGTCAAGAGCGCGTGCTATGGTGTACTCGACGACGAACCTGGGTGCACGAATGGGAAAACGTCATTTTTTCGGATGAATACAGGTTCTGTTTACAGCATCACGAAAGCGTGTATTCGTGATCGCCATACTGGCGTATCACCCGGTGTGATGGTATGGGGTGCCATTGGTTACACGTCTCGGTCACCTCTTGTCCGCATTGACAGCACTTTGAACAGTGGACATCTCAGATGTGTTACGACCCGCAGCTCTACCCTACATTTCAGCAGTATAATGCGACACCGCATGTTGCAGGTTCTGTACGGGCCTTTCTGGATACAGAAAGTTTTCCACTGCTGCCCTGACCAGCACATTCTCCAGATCTCTCACCAATTGAAAAGGCCTGGTCAATGGTGGCCGAGCAACTGGCTCGTCACAATGCGCCAGTCACTACTCTTGATGAACTGTGGTATCGTGTTGAAGCTGCATGGGCAGCTGCACCTGTACGCGCCATCCAAGCTCTGTTTGACTCAATGCCCAGGCGTGTCAAGGCCGTTATTACGGCCAGAGGTGGTTGTTCTGGGTACTGATTTCTCTGGATCTATGCACCCGAACTGCGTGAAAATGTAATCACATGTCAGTTCTAGTATAATATATTTGTCCAATGAATTACCATTTATCATCTGCATTTCTTCTTGGTGTAGCAATTTTAATGGCCAGTAGTGTATAAGAACAGTAATAGGACAGACCTGCAAATTACAGACCAATATCGTTAACATCCGTTTGCTGCAGAATTATTGAACATACACCGACGGGAAAAATCGCAACACTACAAGCAGTTGTGCGAGATAAACGAAAGTTGGTAGGCGTGTTTTTACATTTGAAAAATAATGTCTATTTAAATTTCGCGCCATTCGCATAAGCGTGGTGTTAGTAGCGGCACTATGAGGGTGCAAATCAGGTTTGCTTTAAATAGACGCCGTGAGCGTTAGTTACCTTCTAGATTGGAGGTGGTGATTTGATCTTAGTCAAGAATGCCTTTGGGGAGACAAAGACGCCATTATGATCATCTTACTGAGTTTGAACGAGGTCGTGTAATAGGGCCACGGGAAGCTCGATATTCCTCCAGCGATATCGCAGGAAGACTCGGCAGAAATGTATCCCTGTACACGATTACTGGCAGCGGTGACCGCGAGAATGTACGGTTGCAGAAAGCCCGGGCTCCGACCGGTCACGTGGCGCTTCCGAGAGGGAAGGCAGTCGTGTCTGGCGTACGGCTCTGGCGCATCACGTTTCTTCTGCAGCAGCAACTTGAACAGCAGTCAGCGACATAACGAAATGTTAAAAATCGGTTACTTCAGGGAGAGCCCCGAGCCAGGCGCCCAGTAACATGCATTTCACTGACCCCCAAACCACCGCCATTTGCGATACAAACTGATATCGCACACCTTCACAACACAGTGCGTGTCCGTTTCAATGCTTGCATTCTACATTCTGATCGTTACATCTGTTATTAATTTACCAGCATGTCACTTTTGCAACGGCTTATTTCGCGCTTACATTGCCCTGTGATGCTGCAATATTAATCACTTAAATGGACAGTCGTATTCCCGAAATTTCATTACTCTACATGATTTTTTTTTTTTTTTGTTGCTGTGATTTTTTTACCACCAGTTCATTTGTCCAGTCGCGGAAGCCGTCAGGCGCTGACGCCACCCTGCAACACTCCTCTGCCAGGCAGGCTGCATCAAGCACAGCCCCTGTAAATCATTAACTGCACAGTCCAGCGAGCTAAGGAGTTTGCAGCTCGGTCCGCAGAGGTCCTTCGTGTACACGAGACACTAGAACAGATGGTGCACACAACTGCGACAGGGTCACTCCTGCTACGGACCTTCTGCTGCATCCACCGTGACACGAATGTAAGTGTGCCTCCCGGGCAGTCCCGTCGTAGCCGATAATTGCTGCCCACCACTACGAACCCAGCGTCGCCTCCGACTGCATGCCGCCTTCGCTTCCAGTGGACAGTGTTAACTATACAGACGGCGCTTCTATGAAATCGGCGAAAATCACATACACCATTTAAAGAATATCAAAAATTCCCTTTAACTAACAGCTAAAATTAAAAACTTTTCCATTCCTGATCATGGCAATTTCGTATCCTTTAGCGTAGTTAATTTACTTACTAACATTCACATTTATGAGACTATTAAAATTACTGAAGAGAATCTTCTCCAACACAAAAAACTAATGTACAAGAAATTAAAGATGTCATTAGGTTATTACTTCTGATACTCTCCTATAACTATTTTTACGACCGGAAGCCTTTGCCATGCCCATTTGTATAACAAGTACGCTTGCTAACAGTTTTGTTAAACATCACAAAAGGCAGTACTTTAAGAAATTCCCCGTCAGAGCTAATAAAATTTAATATTATAGTATGTACATGGACGAAATCTTTGTGTCATTTAGATCACTCAGTGACACTGTCACTACAATGACATAACTGAATAGTATATACACTAGCATTAATTTTCACTATTGCACAGATAATGATATCTACAATAATTTCTGCCTCCCACGAACCCAGAGAACGCATTTTTCCTTTCTATGATTCACACATTAGTCAGCCTTCCCCTAGAGCAGAACGAAATTGCAATGAACTAGGAATCCTTAGAAATGTAGCACTGAACGACATTTTCATTGCACAAATAACTGGTAAAACGTTCGCTGCAAAATTACTCAGTCGCAATACTACTGGTGAGATTACACTGCAGAAAGAGGAAGAAGCTAACACTATTTGTCCCTACCATAACGTGGACCTGTTTCTGGCTGAATAGCTGAACCGTTTCGTAACAGCGAAGTAAGAACAGGCTTCTGTACCGACGACACGTTAGGCCTGACCGTACGTCACAGCCTACAACACAATAAACCTTCCACACACTCTGGGTTCCATAGGGCCTGTAGCGTAGTAAAGTAAGCATGTTACATATTTATAAGGAGTGCGCACATTTACAGCTATGTGATATTAATTTTCATTTCTTTCACTTTCATTATAGATTTATTTCGGCTAAACTGCCATTATCGATTATATAAAGTCTAGATGGACTAACATACAAATAACATCTTTGGTAACAGTATTTTGACTGTCGTTCTCTATTTGTTGAATTAAGGCAGTAATTAAAAAGTTATGACAGTAATTTCACAGTTTTGGAGCTACGAGGTAAACGTATGAGATTGTGGCTCCAAAGCTGTTAATGTCGTAACAAATTAATTACTATTTTAAATCAACAGTGTACGTCAGTTTATCTAGACAATACATACGTTATTTGATAATGACGATTTAGCCGAAACAAATCTGTAGTGAAAATGAAAGAAATAAAAATTAATGTCATAAAGCAGCGAGTCTGGACGTTCCTAATAAAATCATAGTCTCGGCTTTATAAAATTAACTGTAGGAATGAACTAAGTTTAATACAGGACAGTACATTCGTTCTAGAGAACAGTACACCAGTGACAGTTTTAGATCGCTGTCTGCGAACCATATTCGGACGACTAATAGAGATGGGGCCCCTCCACGCCCGCACCATCGTGGTGACCAAACCAAAAGTTCTACTGTCACCTCCGTAAACATGTTAGTTATCTAGTAAGTGGATCACAGGATGCTGGGCTGTGATGTTGTCCGTGCGTCTGGGTAAGGCTACGCATTAACACGGTCCATCAGGTGATAGATAGTGGACGAAACGCGAGTGAGGGTAGCGATTTGAAGATCAGAGGGAAAAAAGTGCCAAGGCTCGTGCCGTGGGGAAAAAACCTCTGCGACAGTGGGATGGGTGGTAAGAGCAGTAGTGGCTTACTAGCTGCGATAGTCCATGCAAGGTAGGATTTGTCAGTATAGGTATCATGCATCATTACCGTGACAAGCGATGGCGATGTGTCCCAGTTGCTGCAGCTGCTACATTCCTGGAACAATCAAGATCGTTATACAGTAGTGGGAGATCGGCCATAGATCATCTCACTGTGTGGGGGATGTGTGGAGCTTGTTTGCATGCAGTGTACGGTACGGCTTCCCTGTGTGGTGCCAGTTATCCGGCAGTGTATTCCAGCTGGATATCCAGTAAATGCGTCTGATTAACAGGGGCTCGCCTTTGCCGTTATGTTTGCGTATGCTTGGCCATAGGTGTTATGTCCTTACAAGTATGTCTTTTGGTCTTTTATGTTTCCATCCATGGTTGTGGTCGTAGTTCCCCAGATTCAGAATAAACGGGTTCTGCGAATGTCTGGAGTTTCTGTATAGTCTTGTGGTGAGTTTGTGGATTACCTCCGTGAGAGTCTCAAGTCGGTATTCCCGGTGAAGGTCCGCGATGCGTGTGTATCGTGGAGCATTGCTTATGATTTTGAGTACTTTGTTTTGTATGAGCTGCAGACGGCGCAGGCGTGTAGGCGCAGCGTATCCCCAGACGGGAGCTGCGTACGTCATCAGGGGTCGGATGTCATGTACATGGACCTCGACACCCTTCTGTTCAGTGTGCTACGCCTGTTGAGCATAGGATAGAGCTGTTTGAGCCTCGCGCTAGCTCGGTTGGTCATGTGTTGTATGTGGTCCCCCCAGAGTAATTTCCGGTCCAGCCAGACACCGAGGTATTTGACTTTCTCGCGGAAACGTATTGGACGTGCGTGTAGAGTTATTGGTCTGCAGTAGCGGTGTTTGCGCAGTTGCTTCGGTCTTTTAGTGAACAGAACGGCTTCGCACTTGTCGACGTTTACTCTAACACGCCCTTTCTCCAACCAAGGCTCGGCCACTCTGAGTGCAGTCTGTAAGCGTGACGTAATGTTTGATGGTTTCCAATCTTGCGCAAGGATGGCTGTGTCATCCGCGTAGATTGCCCTCGGATGCTTCCCTGGGGTACTCCCGCGTGTATACCGTGTTGTGTTGATTGTTTTCCCTGCACGTCAGTGTTGAAACTCTTGTCTGTGAGGTATGAGTGTATTAGACGCAGCAGCCCGTCGGGGAATCCCGCGTCGCTGAGTTTGCGGATGAGGCCGTTGTGCGATAGACGGTCGAAAGCCTTTTCGATGTCCAGGAACACTGCCCCTGTAGCTTTGCTTATATTGAAGCCATGTGTTATATGTTCAACGACCCGTAGGAGTTGTTGTGTTGTGGAGTGGTGATTCCTGAAGCCGAATTGCTCCGGTCTCAGGATGTCATTTGTTATGCAGTGCCTAGTGATGCGTTTGAGAATCACCTTCTCAACAATCTTACTGAGCGAGCTCAGAAGGCTGATGGGTCGGTAATTTTGTGGGAGGCTGTGGTCTTTCCCCGGCTTCCTGAACATCAGGACCTTGGCCGTCTTCCAAAAGGCGGGGAAGTGTTGGTGTTTTAGTATGGCATTCGTTATGTGTGTTAGGTACTCAGTTGCTTTATCCGTGAACTCCTGGAGGACACGGTTTTGAATGCCATCATGACCAGGGGCTTTCCTAGCACCGGAATGCATTATAGCCCAGGAGACTTCGGCTGTGCTAGCATGTCGAATGTCGTCGCGCGATGGTTGGGCGAGAATGCGTGTAACCTCTTGGTCAGTAGCAAGTGTGAACGCTGGATCTGATGGTACCAGGTTCGGTGTGAATGACGCTGCGAGTGTTCGGGCCATTAGTTCTGCTTTCCCTTCCGCTGAGTATGCAGGTCCGTCAGGCCCTTGAAGCGTTGGGGTGTATATTTTCTCCCTGGTGAAGTGTCGGGCTAGTTGCCACACGCCAGGTCGTGTGGTGTCCAGTCCTTCGAGTTTTTGGTTCCACTGTTGTGTTCTGTGTGTTTGTATTTTATCGTGTATGATGCCCTGTAGTCTGTTAATGTGCCGTTTGAAGTACGGGCGCCTGGTGCGCTGCCATTGTCTCCTGAGGCGATTCCTCATTGAGATTAGGCCCAGGATTTCCTGGGCAGGGCCGCACTGCGTTGTTGTGAGGTGCGATCAAGTATGGTGCCTGCCATTGCGTCCTGAACGGCGTTGGTGAGGGTTTCTACTGCCTCGTCAATTTGTGCTGTTTCGTTAATTTCGTGTATAGGTGGGATGTGGCTATCAAGCGTTTGCTTGAACAATGTCCAATTCGCACGCCCGTAGTCCAACATCTTGCGTTGTTCCGTGTGCTGCAGTGTTTCCTCAATGTATAGTATTACAGGTTGGTGGTTTGAGGGCAGATCGTTTTCAACGGCGACGTTGAGTGTCGCTGTAATGCCCTTGATGAGGGCCATGTCTATCACGTCTGGTCTGTGTCCCCTCTGATAGGGAATGTGCGTCGGTTCAGTCGGCGCTAGTATAATGTAGTTTCTGCCTAGTGAATGTTCGTACAGTTTTTTGCCGTTGGGATTTCGTATGCGTGAATTCCATTCTGGGTGTTTTGCGTTCAGATCTCCAGCGACTATTACTCGCGGTGAAATGTTGAGTAATGTGCTGATATCGCGTGTTGATATGCCTACAGGGCTGTTGTATACCGACATCAGTGTGGTGTAGGCTCCGTTGAACTTGACTCTGACGGCCGTAGCCTCGATTTTTTCCAGTTCAGGGAGCTCTATGTTTGTGTGCTCAATGTCTTTGTGTATGACGATTGCAGTTCCACCTGCCACGGCGTCGCCCGGTCGGTCGGTACAATAGACACAATAGCCAGGAAAGTTTAATTGTTTGTGCGGTTTAAGTTTAGTCTCGCTCAGTAGCGCGACAAGAATTCCCTTGCGCTCCATGAACGCGGCAAATTCTGCCCTTTTGTTGTGGATCGAGTCTGCATTCCAGAACAGGGTCTGTGATAGTGTGTGCGGGTCTGCGTTATGGGCCGGGTGTGGCATATTATTCATGTAAGAGTGTGAAAGAGTGTTGTGATGGCAGTGTGTATGACAGCCCAGTATTGCCCGGGGTCGGCGCTCATGAGCTGGGTGATGAGTGTAGTGACGGCCGTCAGCACCTTGGTAAGGATTTGAACGGTCGTGTGTCGGGGGAATAGTGTTTCCAGTATTCCCCCAGGTGGTGTGTTGGTGTTGGGTGTGGCAGCCCGAGGTGCTGTTGTGGAGTTAGCGGCCGCTTGTGCGGGTATTGGCGTGTTGTTAGGAGCGGCATTTGTGCTTTGTGGCAGAGGTTGTGGCGCCTGTGTTACTTCTGTGGTGAGGGGGATGGTAGTGTGAGTTACAGTCTCGGTGTCTTGTTGACTGTTTTCCTGTGTGTTGCTGTTCTGTTGTTGCTGCGTGGCCTGTTGTGGTGATTTCGTGTTCCCCGCCCTGTGTTTGCGTGTACGTCTATTCCTCCTCTGGGCTTGGGGTTCGGGGGGTTCTTGTGTGGGTGTGTTTTCCTGTATATGGTGCGTTTCTTCGCAGCACGTGATTTCCGGGAGTGGGGTCGTGTTGTTTGGGGGCATAGGTGTTGGTACCGATGCTTGCTGGGTTTCAGGTGTTGCCTGTGTTGTGTGGCTGTTGCAGCGGTTGTTTCACGTGTGTGTGTAGGGCGCTGAGGTTCCGCGGCCTGTGCCGTTCCGCCAGGGCGTGCAACCGTGGCAAACGTTACGCCGTTTCTTACTGGGTTCGGCGCTGGCCTTGGGCGTGGTATGTCGTACAGTACCCTGCTTTTGTCTTGTTTTCGCTTCAGCGCCTGTTTGTATGAGTTGCACTGTCTGAAGTTTGCCGCATGGCGCCCACCGCAGTTGGCACAGCGTCGCTGGTTTGGCTGTGTTTGTGTGCAAGTGTTGGACCTGTGATTGCCAGCGCATCCGCGGCAGCGAGTTGCCAGGCCGCAGCGGAGGGCCGAGTGGCCGAACCGCTGGCAGTTGTTACATTGTTCTGGGACGTTGGGTGGTTCGTAAAGTTCTACACGTACGTCCATCCGCAGAAAGCTCTTTATCTGCAGGATGGCGCGGGAATCAGCCGAGTCGGCTAACTCAACCATGTAGTGTGGTAACGGAGCGTGTGTACGGGACCCTGCCATCCGGGAGGCACTTTTACGGTTAGATAACATGGAAAGCTCTTTAGAAATTCTTCACAAAATTGGAAAAGTAAGACAGCTTGATTATTTAGAAGAGACTGAAATTTATACGGCTTTTACAGACCAACCAGAACACATTTAGAATGAAACCTACCTTAAAAGTAGGAGGTCACTAGACTGCTTCAAGAACATTCTACAATATAGCGGTTTTTTTTCCTATGGCTGGCTTTAAGCGTGTTAATTCTGCCAAATACTCCTGACCATGCTACGCTTATTACTACTTAACATCCTTTTTTTCCTACAATTGTGTGTTACTTGCATTTCATCACACTCTGACTGCTCGCGTCTGTTTTGCGTGTGTGATCCGCTGCTTTCATCTATACTTGATATTTTACACCCTATTCTATACTTTTATTTGATGGGTATTGCTTTGACCTGATAGCCACTTCATATTTTTAGCTACTTTTAATTTACACACTCGGTATCATTTGGCACATATTTCTGTCACTTTCTTCATTTCTACGCACACGTTTTACAAACGTATCGGCTGTGTATATTAGACCCTAGCGTCTTTGCGCTGTATGGCTCACGAGCTTTGTATGTTTGCATCTTTGCTGATATTGTCAGACGTCTACCATGCCTGCTACACGAGACATTTGACTTAAGTCTTTATCATATCAGGTATTATTTCCCCAGCGTTCTAACGCAGGCTTGCACGGTGAATGGAACATGTGTTAGTTTGCTTTTACACTGGTGACAACTACGTTCCAGCATGTCGTAGCTTTATTTTATTAAGTGGGATACAACGTCCCACGTAAGTAGCCTTGAAATTTTCATTTTCCAAAGTTTGTCTGTTTTGTGATTACGTCTATTTCATTTGGTGACTGACGGCTTTCAGGGTGCTTAAAAGTGACCAATTGTCGAAACTGCAGTCACAATAAGTAATGGTTTGACATACTAAAGTGGAATTACTTCATTCAAAAAAATTCTGCCTCACATTCCAGAATGAGATTTTCACTCTGCAGCGGAGTGTGCGCTGATATGAAACTTCCTGGCAGTTTAAATCTGCCAGGAAGTTTCATATCAGCGCACACTCCGCTGCAGAGTGAAAATCTCATTCTGGGAACATTGCCCAGTCTGTGGCTAAGCCATGTCTCCGCAATATCCTTTCTTTCAGGAGTGCTAGTTCTTCAAGGGTCGCAGGAGAGCTTCTGTAAAGTTTGGAAAGTAGGAGACGAGATACTGGCAGAAGTAAAGCTGTGAGGACGGGACGTGAGTCGTGCTTGGGTAGCTCAGTTGGTAGAGCACTTGCCCGTGAGAGGAAAAGGTCCCGAGTTCGAGTCTTGGCCCGGCACACAGTTTTAATCTGCCAGGAAGTTTCAACTTCGGGAAGGATTACGCGAAGTTCAATCTGAACTGCCCGCATCCCTGGAGCTACTACTGACATTAACAGACGAACACTTATCTCTATACTACAAAATGGCCATTGTTACCAGTACATGGACGGGTACCCTGCTGAGAATTCATATCATAATACCATTGACATGTAAGGATTGTAAATTTGAATGTTACGCCTTGCATATGTATCCAGTGAAGTGGGAAATTTTGCAGAAATTCGTACAATTAACCGTGTGGGAAATACTGTTAGTGGCACGTAACAGACAAGCTCATGCGTTCCTCACTGCACAAGACTTCCTGTGTTGCCAAACAGGTCCGGTTACCATCTCCCCACAAAATTGTTACACACTGTTCCCAAATAATGCGAGTATTCTCTATTCCGCTCTCAAGAACCAGTCACGGAGTGCCCTAAGCAAATTATAGCAGGCACAGTGCAGTTCTTTCCGCAAGTGGGACCACATTGGGTATTTTCAGTCATGGGAAACACTGTCTTTATTTGCGTTTGTTACGAGCAGGGTAAGCAAGGGAGTACGCAATGAATAGAATTGCAGGGGCAGGGACTGTTAATTAACGGCACACAGTGTGACATTTCAGGGCCAACTTTCCATTTACCAGCCGTGATTACTGGAGCTACAATCATGAAAATAACACGCACATTGATCTATGTACCTGACCAACTGGTGCAATTCGTAACGAAAAAAAATATCACTATTCTGAATAGCATATCAGACCCGACTTTGCTCGCCTCTTTGGACCAGATGCTAGCAGCTCAAATTGGATGTATAACTATGGAACATCTTTTTCAACGAGTGCACGAGTAGTGTAATGAGCATAAGCAACGCTTACTAGGTATTGGATCATCAACCACTGCCACCTGTATTTTTATCTTTTTCATAGAATTAGTGTACTATCAGCTCAAGAGGAAGGTAGCCCAAATCTCGCCCCCTTCCAACCTTTAACCTAAGGGTCCAGACAATATCACTGGACAGTTGTGGGCACTGCAGCAGGACACTGAGTAATGTTCAGAAACAAAGATTAGACTGAAGATAGAACTGAATGAACACAGTGTAAATAGTGAATCAATCGCATTTTGTGTTGTTTGTGAAGTGAACTTCAGTTGTTTTGACTTTTTGGTTGAATTTGGAGACGAATTCTTTTCGTACGAGGGAGGAAATGTAGAGGACAAGGGGTTATTTTTAGGAAATACAGTGCGAAATTGTGATTTAGTGTGTTTCATTGCGCAATGCGCCAGCCTCACGGCGGACGAAGGCCGGCCAGCGCATTACGCAGGTGACAGTTTTGCAATGAGCGTCGGTATGTATGTACGTGCGCAGCAGCCATCAGAACACAGTATTAGCAGAATTAAGAATGCGGGGGCCACTTGTGGCGCGGTTGCATTAGCCAACTCATCGAGAACCTTCTGATAAACACGTCGCGGCGTAACCGGCGGATTCAGCAGTGGCCTGCACTATTTAGGGGCATCAGAGGTGGGCGTCGGCATTCGGTTCGACCGATTGGGCGTTAGGTCGCTGTCACGTCGTCGTCATCAGTGACGCTGTCCCCGTGGCGAGTCGGCCGGTGGGGGGCGTTGCCCACTGCTGCACCGGCGACTCCCGGCGTCGTCAGGAGCCGCAGCGTCTGCAGGAGGCGGGCTGGGCTGGCCCGGCCTCGTGCCGCTGTCCTCCTACTGCCTGTGCAGCCGCTGACCGAGGCCATCGTCACGTTCCCCGGACTGCGTGCATCAGCACGTCTCCACCACGACACGAGCGGTGGGGCTGAGCTACGGGAAAATGTCTTGGGAGAACCGACAATAAAGAGGAAGATTGCCAAAAACAGCCACTTCCTCCTACCCAGCCATGCCCTACAACCTCGTCCACGTCACCTGCTCCGGTCACCCTGTTACAATATGACATCGACGCCTCAATTACTGTCACTCTACAGTGTAAGTTTATTCCTTTGATGTAAAGTAGGCGTTTAACTTTTGCTGGAGCAGTTTATTAAATAATGACGTTACTTGTAAACTGTACTGACTGGTGATTCAGCGACGTTAAATGGTTACACCTTGTGGATATCAAATAATATTCCCGGAGCGAGGTCGAGGTGGAAACACTATTAAGTGCTGAGCTCTGCGTCGCTTACAGCCAGGACAAAACTAATCTCAGCGGGAGCTATCATTAACCCCCGCCCCCACCACAAGCTGCTTCCCCCTCCAATGATCAAACCCATTTGCAGGCGACAGCTCGCTATCCTAATCCTCTGCCGCAACAAGTCGCTACAGTTCACGTTCGAACTATCTCTCGAACGGTTAAGGTAAACCACTCTGATGTCCTAGAGCTCTTGACTTTAGCACAAATTATACGAAAGACTGCAACAGTGATACACTGGCGGAAAAAATATGGCGACACCAGGAAGGAGTTAGGCGACATAAATCAAAGTTGGTACGCTGAAAGATCAGGTCTGTTCAGATTTCGCGCCAGCCGCGTAAGAATGGCACTAGAAGTGCCGCTATGAGCATAAATATCAGGTTTGCCTTAAATACACGCTGCAAAGGTTGCGAGCGTTACCAACTTTGGAGGTGGACGTGGTGAGTTGTGGTTAGTCAAGAATGCCTTAAAGTGACAATGAGGTCATCAACAACGCCTGAGTTTGAACGAGGTCTTCTAATAGGGCTACGAGAGGCCGGATGTTCCTTCTGCGATACTGCAGAAAGACCTGGCAGGAATGTTGTCACTGTAAATGATTGCTGACAGCGTTGTTCAGGAGAATGTACAGTTGCAAGAAGACCGGGCTCCGTAAAGTCACGTGGCACTACTGAAAGGGAAGATCATCGTGTTCACTGTAAGGTTCTGTCACATCATACTGCAGCAGTTTGTATAACAGTGACACAACTAACTGTTAAAAATGGATTACTTCAAGGTATGAACCGAGCCAGACAACCTGTAGCGTGCATTCCACTGACCCTTGCGACTTCAGTGATGTCAAAATGGTTCAAATGGCTCTAAGCACTATGGGTCATCAGTCCCCTAGTCTTAAAATTACTTAAACCTGACTAACCTAAGAACATCACACACATCCATGCCCGAGGCAGGATTCGAACCTGCGAACGTAGCAAGCGCGTGATTCCCGACTGAAGCACCTAGAACCGCTGGACCACAGCGGCCGGCTGCAGTGATGTCGAATGAGAGCTCACTGGAGGGCAGGGTGGTTTTTTTCTGATCAAATGTGGTTCTGCCCCGGTGCCATTGATGACCATGTGTTGGTTAGGAGGAGACCACTTGAGTGCCAGCAACCAACCAACCATCCATCCAGTCTGTGTGCTAGATACACTGGACCTACACCATGAGTTAATGACTCGAGTGCAATTTAAGCTCTTGCTTAGTTATCCCACGCGCCCTGACTCTAAATTTGTATGTCAATCTGATGATTTGACCTGTTGTGCTCCCATTCATGTACAGCATTCCAGAGGGTGTTTTCCAACAAGATAACTCTCGCTCACAGACTGGTGCTGTAAACCAACACATTCTACAGTGTGTCGACATGTTGCACTGGCCTGCTCGATCACCAGATCTGTCTCCAACCGAGCCCGTATGGGACGTCATAGGACGACAACTCTAGCTTTAACAGTCGCTGTGTTGACCAACCAACTGCAGCAAGTACCACAAACTGACATCCGGTAACTCACAAACAACGCATGCACGTTTGCATGCTTGCATTCAACATTCTGGCGGTTTCACACCATTTCGCATTTGCCATGGCTTATCCCGCGCTTACATTAACCTGTGATCTTGCAATGTTCATCACTTACATATATGCCGCAGAGCAACGTATTCTCAAAATTTCATCGCACTACGTTCATTATTTTCTGTTGCTGCGATTGTTTGCCGATAGCGTATTTCGAATTTTTTTTATTCCTGTAAACTAGCTCTCCAGACTTTCAAGGCTCTTCTTCAGATGGGGGCGCAGAGAAGCTACATCTTTATCTCCGTAGTGTGATGAGAGATACTGCCTCTGCGACGAGAAGATAGATAAAGTAACTTTAATGTATCGCAATGAGTGGCAATTATACTGCAGGCTCTGTCGGAAAAGGAATTCCTTTTCTTACTCCTATTGTGTCGTACAATTTATATCCACCTGGTAGCTTCCATTTTCATTGTATACTGTCACCAGTGCAACTAATGTATATCACGAAGATACACTTTCAAATGACTATGTTACACGCCCTGAGAGAATCAGCATACAATTCAGTTTAGATTCGTACACGCATACAACATCTACATCCACGTGATTACTCCGTTGTTCACAATAAAGTGCCTGGCAGAGGGTTCAATGAACTACCTTCGAGCTGTCTCTCTCTCTCGTTTCAATCTCGAACGGCGCGCGGGAAAAACGAGCACTTAAATTTTTCTGTGCGAGCCCTGATTTCTCTTATTTTAACGTGATGATCATTTCTCCTATGTACGTCGATGCCAGCAGAATGGTTTCGCAATCGGAGGAGAAAACTGGTGATTGAAATTTCATGAGCAGATCCCGTCGCACGGAAAAACGACTTTGTTTTAACGATTGCCACTCCAATTCATGTATCATGTCTGTGGTGCTCTAGCCCCACTTTCGCGATAATACAAAACGAGCCGTGAGTCCCATCTGACACGGATCACATAACGCACAGCAATGCTCCAGAATAGGGCGGACAAGCACTGTGAAGCAGTCTCTCTAGTAGATCTGTTGCATCTTCTAAGTGTTCTGCCAATGAATCGCAAGTCTTTGGTTTCCACTACCACAACACAATCTATGTGATCGTTCCAATTTAGGTTATTTGTAATTGTGATCCCTAAGTATTTAGTTGAATTTACAGCCTTAAGATTTGTGTGACATACGGCGTAAAAGAAATTTGGCGGATTTTTTTCAGTACTCATGTGAATAACTTCACACTTTCCTTTATTAAGGGACAATTGCCACTTTTCACACAATACAGATACCTTATCTAAATCATTTTGCAAGTCGTTTTGATCGTCTGATGACTTTACTAAACGGTAAATGACAGCATCATCTGCAAACAATCTAAGACGGCAACTCAGATTATCTCCTATATCGTTAATATAGATCAGGAACAATAGAGGGCCTATAACGCTTCCTTGGGGAACGCCGGATATTACTTCTCTTTCACTCGATGACTTTCCGTCGAACTGTGACCTCTCTGACAGGAAATCACGAATCCTGGCTTGTGAGGAACGCTGTTAAAAGCCTTCTGGAAATTTGAAAATAAAGAATCAATTTGACATCCCCTGCCGATAAAACTCATTACTTCTTGAGCATAACAAGTGTTTCCTAAGAACAATGTTTTCTGAATCCGTGCTGACTGTGTGCCAATAAATCGTTTTCTTCGAGGTAATTCGTAATGTTCGAATACAGTATATGTTCTAAAACGCTACCGCAAATCGACCTTAGTGATATGGGCCTGTAATTCAGCGGATTAGTCCTACTTACCTTTTTGGGTATTGGTGTGACCTGAGCAATTTTCCAGTCTTTAGGTACGGATCTTTCTGTGAGCGGTTGTATATAATTGCTAAATATGGAGCTATTGTATCACCTTACTGGTATACAATCTGGACCGGAAGCCTTGCCTTTATTAAGTGATTTAAGCTGCTTTGCTACACCGAGGAGCCGGCCGGAGTGGCCGTGCGGTTCTAGGCGCTACAGCCTGGAACCGAGCGACCGCTACGGTCGCAGGTTCGAATCCTGCCTCGGGCATGGATGTGTGTGATGTCCTTAGGTTAGTGAGGTTTAAGTAGTTCTAAGTTCTAGGGGACTGGTGACCTCAGACGTTAAGACGCATAGTGCTCAGAACCAATCTACACCGAGGATATTTACTTCTATGCTTCTCATCTTGGCACTTTCTGTTGACTGGACTTCGGGAATACTTACTTCGTATTCTTTGCTGAAGGAGTTTCGGAAAACCATGTTTAATAACTCTACTTTAGTGGCACTGTCATCAGTGACTTCACCGTTATTTTCGCGCAATGAAGGTACTGATTGAGTCTTGACACTGGTGTGCAAGAATCTCTTTGGGTTTTTCGCCAGATTTCAAAACAGAGTTTTGTTGCGGAAATTATTAAGAGCATCTCGCACTGAAGTAGCCGCTATATTTAGACCTTCTGCAAAACTTCACCAGTCTTGGGGATTCTGGAGTCTTTCAGATTTGGCACGCTTTTTCGTTGTTTCTGCAACAGTGATTTCACCCGTTTTGTCCATCACCTATTAATTTATGTGGTGTATATATATCTCTCGATTGCAATCGATACTATCTCTTTGAAATCGTTGCACATCTCTTCTACGCTTACATGATGAGATAGGAAGGAGTGGAGGCTGTCTCTTTAAAAAGCGTTCTACATCTACATTTATACTCCGCAAGCCACCCAACGGTGTGTGGCGGAGGGCACTTTACGTGTCAGTGTCATTACCTCTCTTTTCTGTTCCAGTCGCGTATGGTTCGCGGGAAGAACGACTGTGTGAAAGCCTCCGTGCGCCCTCGAATCTCTCTAATTTTACATTCGTGATCTCCTCGGGAGGTATAAGTAGGGGGAAGCAATATATTCGATAGCTCATCCAGAAACGCACCCTCTTGAAACCTGGCGAGCAAGCTACACCGCGATGCAGAGCGCCGCTCTTGCAGAGTCTGCCACTTGAGTTTGCTAAACATCTCCGTAACACTATCACGGTTACTAAATAACCCTGTGACGAAACGCGCTGCTCTTCTTTGGATCTTCTCTATCTCCTCCGTCAACCCGATCTGGTACGGATCCCACACTGATGAGCAATACTCAAGTATGGGTCGAATGAGTGTTTTGTAAGCCACCTCCTTTGTTGATGAACTACATTTTCTAAGGGCTCTCCCAATGAATCTCAACCTGGTACCCGCCTTACCAACAATTAATTTTATATGATCATTCCACTTCAAATCGTTCCGCACGCATACTCCCAGATATTTTACAGAAGTAACTGCTACCAGTGTTTGTTCCGCTATCATATAATCATAAGATTAAGGGTCCTTCTTCTATGAATTTGCAATACATTACATTTGTCTGTGTTAAGGGTCAGTTGCCACTCCATGCACCAAATGCCTATCAGCTGCAGATCTTCCTGCATTTCGCTACAATTTTCTAATGCTGCAACTTCTCTGTACACTACAGCATCATCCGGGAAAAGCCGCATGGCATTGTCAGCTTTTTAAAAATAGATGTACTTTGAGTTTCTTTTAGATGGTTGTAGGTGTTACAGTATTCAGTTTAGCAGCAACTGCCCTGTGGTCGCTAATCCCTGTATTCGTCATGATACTACCTATTCATCCAGGAATATTTGCTGCTAAGAGGTCAAGTACGCTTTCGCAACCATTTATGCTTCGAGTGGGCCCACGAACTAATTGTTCAAAATAATTTTTTGAGAAAGCATTCGGTACAATTTAGGATGACGTTTTAAGCCTGCCGCCGGCTTTAAACGTATAAATTTTCCAGCATATTGACGGTAGATTGAAATCACCACCAACTATAATAGTGTGAGTGGTGTACCTATTTGAAATGACACGTTTTCTTTCAACTGTTCAGCAACTATATCCTCTCAGTCGGGGCTCGTAAAACTATCCAATTAATAGTTTAGTCCGATTGAAAAGCATAGCCTCTACCCATACTATTTCGCAGGAACTATCTACTTCAGTTTCACTACAAGGTAAACTACTTCTGACAACAATAAATACTCCAGCACCAACTGTATTGAATCTATCCCTTCTGAACGTAGTTAGGTCGTTTGAAAAAATTTCGGCTTAACTTATTTCCGGCTTTAACCAGCTTTCCGTACCTATAACTGTTTGAGCTTCAGTGCTTTCTATTAGGGCCTGGAGCTCTGGTTCTTTCCCAACACAGCTAAGATAATTTACAACACCGATCGTTTCTACAACCACCTTACTTTTAGACGGACGCTAGTTCTATGGTTTCCTGAGAACCTAAAAATCCGCCCCCGCTACCCATGTAGCCGCTTCCTGTGTGTAGTCGACTCCTGACCTATTAAGCGGAATCCAGAAACCCACCACCCTATGGCTCAAGTCAAGGAATCTGAGGCCTATACGGTCACATAACAGCCTGAGCCTATGATTCATACCTTCCACTCGGCTCTACACCGAAGGACCACAGTCGGTTCTGTCGATGGTGAGCTCCGCCTTAATCTCGCAAGCAAGACTGGCAGTCTTTACCACATCCGCTAACCACAACCAGAGAGAATCTCCTCCAATCCAAAGCGACACACGTCATTGGCACCGACTTGGGTCACCACCTGCAGTTTGCTGCACCCTGTACTCTTTACAAATCAGGAATGACTCCCCCACCTTGTGCACACTGCCGTCCTTGGCAGCCATGTTACTAAGCGGGCCCAGTTACGCGCCTATTGTTGGAGTTCCGAACTACCAGCAAACTCACCTTCTGTGAATCCCCAGAATTTGCGTTCCAAGAAGCTTCCTCTGGAGGCCCTACAATCGGCCCGTCGCAATGTCTTTCGCTGCCTGCCAGACTTTGGAGTCATCTCTCGCTCGACCACAGGTGAGGGATCAACCTCAGCGCTGCAGATCAGCATAAATTTAGGCTAATAACATCGGTGCTGCTCAAAAATCTGCAGTCAGAGAAGACAATTCCAAACGCAAGGGGAAAAGACACAAGAATGCTGTAAGTAAATATCAGAAACTCATCTAATGCAAAGAACGTTCCTAGATGTAGAAAGCGACCAAAATTATGAATACCACTGACGGTTTGTTAAAAGAATTAAACCAAATGAGTACTGATATGGTAAAATAAACGAAGTCTGGTTTTCTTCATGGTTACGTGACGTCACGTATATATCTGTTTTGTATTTTTATTCGTCCATGACTTTCGTTTAAGCACTCACTCAACAGGTCTCTGCTGCAAAGTCATTATCGGTCGCGGTGGCCGAGCGGTTCTAGGCGCTACAGTCTGGAACCGCGCGACCGCTACGGTCGCAGGTCCGAATCCTGCCTCTGGCATGAATGTGTGTGATGTCCTTACGTTATTCAGGTTTAAGTAGTTCTAAGTTCTAGGGGACTCATGACCTCAGAAGTTAAGTCCCATAGTGCTCAGAGCCATTTGAGGGGTGAAAAACAAAGGAAAGAATATTCACTTTCTTTTGCCTGATGGCGGGTTTAGGGAGTGGGGATGCATGACAGAAGCGGATTCTTACGCAACTTTGGTGAAAATAAACGTACGTTTATACCGTAACAGCGTTGCGTACGTTGATTAGGACCAAATCAGCATCCACTGCAACGTAGATAGTAGCACGAGAAGATTTATTTTTACTTTTTAGACATTAATGCAGACTCTAGAAAATTCGAAGCTCAAGGGACCGTTACAATCTAGTCTGCAGAATTCGAAGGTCAAAGATCTAAGAAAAAGTTCGAATAATTAAGAGAAAAAGTTGGTATAGTTAATTCTATTTAACTCGACTTTATTCTAGATGAAATCAGGAAAAATCGAAATAAAATTTTGATATTTTTTTTTACTATTGTATTCCCAGTTTTCTTACATGTTATTTGCTTTAGTATTTGGAACGGAAGGCACACACAAATGTTCGAAAATACAATAATTCAGCTTCATTAATTTTTCAATGGTGAACAAACTGTCACGAATGGATGCATTTTGTGAACTAAATTTCTTATAAACGAAATTATGTCTTTGGAGTTGGCGTGTCACTCCATATTTGTATCTGAGACTTCGGTTCTCAGACCAACCGTTAATGATTTAGCGTTCCGTTAAGCTATAACCTCCGACAAATACCTTTTGTACCCTGCATCGAGTAAGCCAATTCCATAAGCTTTCAGAAAGAGGCGGGGACTCGCCTCGCCCGGTCTGCTTGCTGCCGCCTTTTGATGCTTATCAGCAACATTATCTTTCCGCTCGATGATCGTTTGCAGCATGAATGGTGGAATCCCGAAACAATCCGTTACCTGCTACTTCTCGTTGCATTCCACAGCGTCGAAACTCGTTTCTGTTTTACGAAAGTCGAAAACTTCCTGGAAGTTATTCTGACGTGAAAACGTCTACTTTCTCCTTGGTCGAAGTTTCTTGTGTGACAAAATGGCGTCAGATTTGAATCACTAATAACTACGAGACCGATAGTGCGCAAACAAAGGTTAAGTCCAGGCATATGCGCGTCATTGTTACAAATTAGCTTTGTGTGAAGTTATAGTTATAAACTGGTGTAGCTGTAAGATAGGATACTGATTTGGGTGTCACTGCGATGAACAGCTTATGGAGCGCCGCTGGGAGTCATAGAGACAAAATGAGAATATTCGCCGGAATATAAACGAAAATCTATATTGAGTTTAAACCTATGACACAAAGGAAGAGTTCGTCTCATAAGACTTGTAAATATGCTCTAAATTTCAGAAAACGCGAGAAAAGCTCTCCCAGAAGCCTAAAAAGTGCAGCGCTGAGCGAATGCGACAGCTCCCGCAGAATCGGAAAAAAAGGAGGAAACGGGGCAACGCGATAACGTACTCAAAGGCTACATCGTACACCGGCCACTGAAAGTCCAAAATTGTGAGTAACCGTGTGACCACTGTATTAAAGATATTGATAATTAAATTACATATTAATATGAAACACATGTTACGATTTTATCCCGACGTTTTCACGAAAAATCTACGGCGCAGACCTGAACTGCACACACAGATATTTATTTGCAACTGATTAATAATATGCTGTGGTATTTTGTGCATTGTTAAAACAATTTATGAAACAAATGGAACTATCCGGTTTAAGCTAGGCGTTGACTTGTAATCGTAGAATGTCTGCTGGTCCTTTTGCTATGACAGTCGCCTCGATTAGTGAAGAAATTACTTCGGTTTTCTCGAGGCATTTGGGAATAGGTTGAAACAAACGATTAACAAGTGTCGACTGCATACAGTCGCAAAGGCTGATTTCAAATGTCTTTGATAACTGTAAAGCAACTACAGCCACGCAATAAAACTTCAGCTGGTTAAGGGGGACAGCGAGCAGTCGGAGGTAAACACTTCCCCCTCACAGCATTCTAATGTTGCCGGCTAGAGTCCGCCACTCAGCGTACGATGTAAACACAGACGACAAGGAAGTGTGACACGACAACCAGATCGAGTTCAGAGCAGCAAACAGCCGGGGTCCGCGGTGGTCTAGTGGTAAGGGGGTTGGAACGTTCCAGCGCCTCGGCTGGGGCTATTCGCCCCAGCCGGGCCGGAGTTCTATCCCCGGCCGGCGCTGGAATTTTCAGACTTCCGAACACTAGCCTCCACCTCTGCCCTGGCATGTGGCGCATGCGGGGCACCCCCATTCGTTCCGTGCTTCGGATCCCACGTGGAGCTCACTCCCACACTACAAAATAAACCTGATTATGCTGTTGCAAACATTTTAAATTTTAATACGCACACTTTCTTCATCAGATCACATCTACATATATTTTCGAGGTACTTTCTACATAATATATCTCACTGTCAAATGAAACTGCATAGTATCATGAACGTTTGTGGGATTACAACAATGAAATAGAGGCCTTACTAAAAAAACTAATACGCTTTATTTTCATTTTTGTGCTAAATGCTGCTAAGATAAATACCAAAACAGCTACCATTTTCTTGTAGTTAACAATCAGTAATTGGAAAAATAAGTTTGCCTATAATACTAATACATATATTACATATTTACTTAGCACATTCTCAGTGCTGAAACAGGATAAATTATTTCAATGTCAAAAGGAATGCAAAATATTATATCAATACCATGACACAAATGAATAGTGAAAGAAAAAAATATTTTCAGGTGTCTCAGTCTGCCTTTTCTTTTTAGCATCCTGATTGATTATATGATAATAAATAAATTCTGTATCAGAAATCGTTTCGTAACAGTTCACACTCAATACCTTTTATAAATGTATATTGTTACTAATTGTATTTTCAAAACGAACACAGGCCTTCTCTTTTTTTTTCTTCAAATTATTCAAGTGTCAAAATGAGATTATGATATGACACAGGTCACTAATGAGATAAACTCTTTCTTTGTATGAAAGAGGATAATTCTACTGGTTTGATGTGAGCTGAATACTAAATTAAACAGATAACATTTAACATTTAAAAAACGAATTTCTTAACGATTTTACTACATCTTTCATATAATATTTCTGTTGGTAGTTACATGACAACCTCTCAGGCTCAGCTTTATATGAAAGTATCTTGCAGGTCAGAAAAGAAATTAAATTACTACCTCTTCAGATTCAGTTGGTCTATTATTGTTGTATCATTGACGTTGCATTGCAAGAGAGAGACTGCTACTATGGCTGTTTTCTTTTGCTATTAACTTCCGTGCTGTATCTCCATTCTAAATGCTAAAGGCGTGGATGAAACTTTTAGTAATACTATTTTCCTATTCACCACGTCGCTGCTAGGTGTCGCTACTAGTCCCTCACACAGTCAGTTGTCTATAGCGCAGGGCTTCGCTACCAGAGGGCTGCAGCGGAGCTGGCGACGACTTACTCTGCCGGGATTTGCTGATCACTCCTGAACGTCTACGCCAGCTGAAATAACCGCTAAATCCTCACACTAAACGAGAGACGTAATAACACCCATACCAAATAAGGCAAATCGTGGTCAGTGCGAATATTGCGAAACCACCACTATGATAACTCCTAGCTGAAAATACTGGTACAAACTATTTACAGAGGAATGGAGCACCTTACAGAAGCTGATCTAGAGGAAAATCAATTTGGAGGGAACAGAACCCACATTTATAACATCTTTATATACAGAAAAAAACTTTTGACAATGTTGACCAGAATATACAGTTTGAATTTAAGATGCAACCACGAATAAAATATAGCGAGCGAAACATTACTTAGAACTCCATCAGAAATGAGACAGCAGCTGTACGAGTTGAAGGAAGTAAAAGAAAGGAAATACATGAGAAGTGAGTGAGACAGCGTTCTAGTCCATTCCCTGATGTTATTCATTCTATATACAGGGTGTTTCACAAGTCATGCTTCACACTACTCGGGGCTGTGCAGGGGACTTAACTGATCAAGTTTTACATAGGAATCTACTTTTGAAAACGTCATCTAGCGACGCTACAAGTTATAGGCACCGGCGCCTACAAAAATAGAGGGATCCCACGAAGATGTTACAAACTTCCTAAGATGATGCAGATGGATGAATGTATAAATTTGAGATTATGTTCTTGTACTGGAAAATTATAACAGAAAACCTTTGACACTATGTACCGTTATCGTTGTTGCTAAGATGTAAGACAGGAAACTTTCAGAGGCGGTGGTATGGAACGAAAGAAGAAAATGTGCAGTACACATAGGCTGTAAAATGCATACATCATGAACCATGAGCACTTGTTCATCTTCGCTAGCGTGAAACCAATCTCCACTATTGAACAAGTGCTTATAGCTCCAGGAGTATGCAGTTTAGAGTCCATGTTTACTTCACATTTTTTCTTGTTTTGATCTATACTGCCGTCTCTGAAAGTTGCCTACCCTACAATCCTAGCAACAACAGTACCAGTACTTGTATTCCACTGTCAGAGGTAGGATAACGATTTTTCACTTACAATTTTCGACACGTTTGTTTCTGGTACAGGGGCCCTTACCTCAAATCGATACATTTGTCTGTTTCCATCATCCTAGGAAGTTTGTAACACAATCACGGATCATCCTGTACATAAATACATTTACCGGAGGTAGCGCCTGTAACTTTGATGCTCCACGGCGTCGTTGGGTGACGTTTGCCGGCATCAGTTTCTAAGTGAAACTGCAAGCTCTAGAAATGTGTAACATGAGTTGTGAAACACCTTGTATAAAGACAGCAACATATAAAAAGGACGAGGAATTAAGGAAATTAATCAAAGGTGAAGAAGAAGAAATGAAAGTTGTTCCCTAATTGAACTCTCACTTTGCAATGGAGTGTGCACTGATTTGAAATTTCCTGGCATTTAATCGCCTTGAAGAGGATCGCTGAAAAGATGGTCGAAATGTCGGTATTTTCGTTTTTCAGTGTTTTATAACGACATGGCGTAGTAGCCAAAATGATTTTCTTCAAGTTCTTTGTAGGAACTATATCGCTTCTCTCCGATATTTTGAGAATGATACATTTATTTTTTCCTAAAACCTAGCAACTGAAATAGTTGGGTTGTTTTTGGGGAAGGAGACCAGAGAGCGAGGTCATCGGTCTCATCGGAAGGATGGAGAAGGAAGTCGGCCGTGCCCTTTCAAAGGAACCATCCCAGCATTTGCCTGGAGCGATTTAGGGAAATCACGGAAAACCTAAATCAGGATGGCCGGACGCGGGATTGAACTGTCGCCCTCCCGAATAACTGAAATAGTGCTTGAAATGATATAAATGGTACTTATGCTTTATGGTATGGAGACAGAAACGGTACTTGGCTTTAATGATAACAATATACAGGAAAATTCAGTAATGTTTCTGCAAAGTGCCATAACACCGAAATCCTGAAATAAAATCGGATATTTCGAATGTGGTACGACACCAGCTGTACAGTTTGCTGGACAGATACAGTTTTCCGAAATTCTAGCACTTTTAGAGGGAACTGAGCGACAATATTTTTAATTGGACCCCAGGTACGGAAACGTATACTTTCCGTGCTACAGCCGTTTGAATACATGTTTGCTAGGTGGGTACGCAACAGGGTAGTCATCGTGGGAGGCGGAGGGGGTGGGGGGAGGTGCTAACGTCGGATGTCATTTACCGTCTGTCCTACCACTCTGACATGGCTCGTGCGTCACTCACGTGTCTGTCAGTACTAGAGCAACATTGCGCAGTGCACTTTTGCCGAATACACCGACATGATCCTTCTGTATGGCGAAGCTCGTCGCCTCTATCAAGCTCGTTCTCCGCAGCGTCCGACTTCATCGCATACGCTTTTCGCCACAACTGCGCAACGACTTTGAGAAAATGGCGCGTTCACCGTCAGCAGGGATGACGGCAGTGCTTCAAAGAGACGCAGCGCACCCGAGTTGGAGAAGGCCGTATCGTAAAGAACACTGTTTCTGAAAACTTATTGAGTTTCCTTTTAATGAGTGGTATTGGTACTGGGTCATACCGAATAACTTACTTGTACAAGTGGCCGCGTTGCCAACATGTTTTCAAATGGCTGCAGCGAGGAATCGGTGCGTCACAGGAGTTTGTAACGGGGATTTCGGAACATCCTGCATGTTTACGGTATATTGTACAGTTGTTGCCCCACCATAATTGAAATCTGCGAAAACATTTCATAATTTATGAGAGCTTATCAGGCGCGACTACGGTGTCCGCAGTATAAAAACCAGGGGGCGTCATGGCTACGGCGGCTCTGAAGCCCACGAGAACAACTGTAGGTAGAGAGCGCAACACAGCTACTTTGATGGACATTTTCCTCTAATGCTGGCAGATGTCTCTACTTTTAGAGGTATCTTGACCCGCCCCGCACCAGCCTTAAGCGGAAAGCCAAATATCCGAACTTCTGGCCACTGCTAACATTCTGAAATACACTATCCGATCAAAAGTATCCAGACACGTAGTAGTGGACTTCAACATGCGGTATGACCACCTTTTGTCTTTACGAGGGGTTAAACTCTGCTGGGAACGCTTTCAGTGTCGACGATATTTTACGCACCACGCATGGTGAGAGTTTCATCTGTGTGTACGTACCAGACAATACACTGGCCAGCAAGATCGCCGCCTCTCTCCCAAATTTTGGAACAATATGGGCAGCTCCTTGCAACCAGGTCGGGAGTTTGACAATGTAACGAATCAATTGAACTGAATATGGTACGACATCCGTCAGGAGGACATCCACCAACTTTATCAATCAAGATCAAGCCGAATAGCTGCTTGCTTAAGGGCCAGAGGTGGACCAACGCGTTATGACTTTCTCCTGAATGAATCACCCAATTTTCCTGCAATTATTATCATTTGTTTGCCTCCACACGTACATCACATCTACCGATTTCCTTCACACTGGGTTAATTTCTTGGTGGTACGGTTTAGACTGTAAACATACAGGGTGTATCAAAAAGAATCAACCGATTAAAAAAAAGTAACTATTATGTTATTCGACATATGTGCGTGAATAGCGTACTGCTGGAAAGAGCAAACCCTCGGGCTTTACATGCTTACCGCTTGGCAGCTGAACTGTCCGGCCATTTCAGTCCTAGTAAAAATGGTGTCGCGATGACAGAAAGCGTTTTGTGTTCTGCATTTTGCGCAGTGTGGGCAGTAACAAGTTTTCGGCGTGACTTTGGTACAAGGTACTGTGCGGATCCTCCTACAGCACAGAGCGTTAGACGATGGCATCAACGATTAAGAGAAACAGAATGTTTGCGGAAAGGCGAATCGCCGGGCCGTCCCCGAGTGCCTGACACAGGCGTCGAACGCGTCCGCCACAGTCTCACGAGGGGGCCGCACAAATCCGTTCGCCGTGCAGCTCGGCAGCTCAGCACGCCCCCGATGTCCGTCTGGCGTCTCTGTGTCGACGTTTATGCATCAAATAATATTAAATTCAGCTACTGCGAGCTCTTCGTGAGGGCGATAACATCGTGTGAAGTTCCATAATTTCACTCTCGGCAAGGTGGAGGATGGCTGTTTTCTCCCACAGTTAGTGTTTAGTGACGAGGCCACATTCCATTTAAACGGAAAGGTGAACTGTCGTAATGTGACAATATGAGGTACGGGACAACCACATCAAGTTGTACAACATAAAATAGACTCTCCTAAATGTAATGTGTTTTGTGCAGTTTAACGGGAAAAGGTGTATGATTCATTTTTCTTTGCCAGAAACACTGTTATACGAAGCATATATCTCGATATGCTTGAAAACTTTCTTTGCCTACAGTTTGATTCGAACGACTTCATTTACCAATGGGATGGGCCACCGCGACAGTGGCATCTGGAAGTGCGGGAATTTCTAAATCAAACGATTACTGAACGATGGATCGGTCACACTGGACTAAATGACTCGGCCTTAGATTACTGGACTCCAAGGTCACCGTACCCGACTATATGTGATTATATATGTATGGTTTTGTAAGAGACTCTTTATGTACCTACGTTACCAACAGCAATAAATGAACTGAGACACCGCACAACAGCACCTGTGGAAACTGTAACTGAAGACATGCTTGCTGCAGTGTTGGTACAATCTGAACACCGCATTGACACATTCCGTGCATCTCAAGAATGCATATTCAACACCAATGAAAAGGATGAAAAACTTTTTCAGTTTCCGTTCATCAAAAACTAAATTCATTGTATATGTTTCTTAGTTCCAGAAGTATAGACGGCCCAGATCGGATGATTGTTTTTGATACACTCGGTATAGATAACGCACTTCAAAACCTCCCAATAATTAGGCCACTACCAAGATGGGAGATAACAAGTACTCACGCATGTGTCTTTGCATGTGTTGGATAAAAAGTAGTAGCACAATGCCGTAACATGAAGGATGAGAGTTATTTGGTGTGCACGATTTCTGTTGCTCATAGATGGTGCTTAAGTAGTAAAGCTAGCGGCATACGTGTGTTTGAGTCAGTTGCGGTGTGTACTATCTCAAAGTTGGAGAGGCTAGCTCAAGTGCCTTAATAGTATGTTTGGGCACCAAAAACGTGCTTGGGTCAAGACTGAAAGGGCAGGCACGTGGTCGGAGCGCGCAACGATCTTTCCTTCCGGCGCTGCATTCCACCAACTTTCACGACAATGCACGACGCCAAACGACGAGCTCTGTGCAGGAGCTCCGCGTATGTGGCAGCGGGACATACTGGAACATCCACCGCATTCATCCGGTAGAGTCCCCCCAATTACGAGCTGATCGCCCAAATGAACGAAGTATTTCGTGGCACGCGTTACACCAAATGATAAGACACCCTATGGCGGTCCTAGCGAGACATCATCACAGATGGATGCACTGACAGTGTATGACATCTTTCATGTGGGTGTGGAAAGTGATCGAGACGCGAGACAGAAATGTAATAAAGTGAATTTTAGTCAATGAAGTTTGGCATGAATTACAACCGAACTGCCACTACTTTTCATCCACCACATGTATATTACCATACCCGGTTATTTTTAGTCATAAAAATTTGTCAGTAGTCTTGTATGAAATGTTTTCACAATTTTTGTTTGTTTTTAGATGTATAGCAATTCTTTACGAAAGATGGAAGAGTTTGATTTTTACTTAGAGCATTAATGTCCGATTTCCACTTACAGTACTGCCCTGGCTGCACATTTTCTGGATTAGAAATTGATGCCCTTAGCCTGAATTTACTTTGGCTTGCACCACAGCACATTTACTTGACGTAAAATACGACGAAATACTCCGCCAATACAGTTCGATTACCATATCGTAACTGTTGGACCTGGTGGTCTACCGGCAAAGCGCGTGGCTGCCAATCGAGAATCGCGGGATCGAATCCCAGTTGAACCAATAAATTTTCCAGTCTGCGTTTAATACAGCCTTCACCTCTCAATGATATGAGGAGTCGGTAGAAACAACACGTGGTGCGGATTCCATGTTAAACTGCCGAATCCCTTTCCCCGGTTGGACAACTGGTGTACGTTAATGATAAGCAAGTCGCCAAAGTGCCGTCCAATTGAAAGATTTAAAGGAGGGGCACTGAAATACGCGAAATTTATTACTATTATTACACTGTCGAAACGCAGTAATGTGACCACGTGTTAAAATCCCGAATAAACGCCTTTTGCAGCATGAGATGTACAGGAATAGAGTCAATGAGGTAATGACAGTGATACGAAGCCATTCCGACTGCAGTACTTGTCCAGCTGCGATAGAATTTTATCGCTTCAGGATCCGTGGCACAAACTACTCGATCGAGGTGGCCCCTGAGATTCTCGATTGGGTTTAAAGCCGGGAAATTTGGCGGTCAGGGCAGTACGGTAATTTCATCCTAGAGCTTTCAGAACCACGCACATACACTGTGAGCTATGTTACACGTGCATCTAAGGGTGGATATGGTCCCCAAGGATAGGTGCGTACTACGGTTGATCCATTGTGCCTTTCAGAATAACGAGATCACCCAGGGAATGCCGCGGAAACATTGCCCACACCATAACGCTCCCTCAGGGTTGGAGGGCGTTTGATTTCAGTCGCTACACGCCAATGGAAATCTGTCCGATGGGGCGTAAAATGTGATTAATATGGAGAGGCCACCTGCAGCAGTCAGTGGACTTTCAGTTGTGGTACCGGCGTGCAAATGCAAGCTTTCAGCGCCAATGAAGAGCAGTCAGCATGGGTGCAGGAACCAGGTGCCTACTGCGGAAGCTCATACGTTGTCGAGGAAACGTTGGTGGCAGCCCTTGGTTCGTCTGGGCGGTCAGCTGCACAGAAGTTGCACGTCTATCCGCCAGCACACGTATCTGCAACTATCGTTCACCTGTGTCGCCTACTGACCGAAGTGCAACACGGTTACCTCGGAGCCGGATTAGAATACCGAGATTTTGCCACGCACGGTTTACTTTACATACAGCGGCATGTGAAAAGATTACAGATTCTGCCGTTTCGGAAATGCTTCCACCCTTGGGAAGAAAGCCAACGATTATGTCCCGTTGGACGTCACATAATAAATCGCCGCCCCCCCCCCCCCCCCCAATTCATCACGTACTAATGCTATCACCTGGCATCTATGAGTTATTACACGTTGACCTCGAAAATAGGAGTTGGTCACATTAATATGACTGGACCTATTATTATTATTATTATTATTATTATTTCTTTCTTTTCTCAGACGTTATGTCTGGTCAAAAATGGAAAGTGACGCGGACCTTGATCAAGCATGACTTCCTTTTAACTGTACGGTATATGTTACATTGCATTTAGGAACTTTCGGGTAATTGAACATGTATCAATAATTACGGATTTCTGTAGTTGTACGAGGGCAGTTCAATAAGTAATGCAACACATTTTTTTTCTGAAACAGGGGTTGTTTTATTCAGCATTGAAATACACCAGGTTATTCTTTTAGCTACACAACACTATTTTTCAACGTAATCTCCATTCAATGCTACGGCCTTACGCCACCTTGAAATGAGGGCCTGTATGCCTGCACGGTATCATTCCACTGGTCGATGTCGGAGCCAACGTCGTACTGCATCAATAACTTCTTCATCATCCGCGTAGTGCCTCCCACGGATTGCGTCCTTCATTGGTCCAAACATATGGAAATCCGACGGTGCGAGATCGGGGCTGTAGGGTGCATAAGGAAGAACAGTCCACTGAAGTTTTGTGAGCTCCTCTCGGGTGCGAAGACTTGTGTGAGGTCTTGCGTTGTCATAAAGAAGGAGAAGTTCATTCAGATTTTTGTGCCTACGAACACGCTGAAGTCGTTTCTTCAATTTCTGAAGAGTAGCACAATACACTTCAGAGTTGATCGTTTGACCATGGGGAAGGACATCGAACAGAATAACCCCTTCAGCGTCCCAGAAGACTGTAACCATGACTTTACCGGCTGAGGGTATGGCTTTAAACTTTTTCTTGGTAGGGGAGTGGGTGTGGCGCCACTCCATTGATTGCCGTTTTGTTTCAGGTTCGAAGTGATGAACCCATGTTTCATCGCCTGTAACAATCTTTGACAAGAAATTGTCACCCTCAGCCACATGAAGAGCAAGAAATTCCGCTCAGGTGGTTCTCCTTTGCTCTTTATGGTGTTTGGTTAGACAACGAGGGACCCAGCGGGAACAAACCTTTCAATATCCCAACTGGTGAACAATTGTGACAGCACTACCAACAGAGATGTCAAGTTGAGCACTGAGTTGTTTGATGGTGATCCGTCGATCATCTCGAACAAGTGTGTTCGCACGCTCCGCCATTGCAGGAGTCACAGCTGTGCACGGCCGGCCCGCACGCGGGAGATCAGACAGTCTTGCTTGACCTTGCGGCGATGATGACACACGCTTTGCCCAACGACTCACCGTGCTTTTGTCCACTGCCAGATCACCGTAGACATTCTGCAAGCGCCTATGAATATCTGAGATGCCCTGGTTTTCCGCCAAAAGAAACTCGATCACTGCCCGTTGTTTGCAACGCACATCCGTTACAGACGCCATTTTAACAGCTCCGTACAGCGCTGCCACCTGTCGGAAGTCAATGAAACTATACGAGACGAAGCGGGAATGTTTGAAAATATTCCACAAGAAATTTCCGGTTTTTTCAACCAAAATTGGCCAAGAAAAAAAAATGTGTTGCATTACTTATTGAACTGCCCTCGTATATATAAGTTTGGATGTAGCTGTATGCATTGATGTACTGGTGAATATTGTGTGGTATGACTCCGGTAGTTGATAGTATAATTGGTATAATGTCAACTTTATCCTGATGCCACATGTCCTTGACTTCGTCAGCCAGTTGGATGTATTTTTCAATTTTTTTCTCCTGTTTTCTTTTGTAGATTTGTTGTATTGGGTATGGATATTTCGATTAGTTGTGTTAATTTCTTCTTTTTATTGGTGAGTATGATGTCAGGTTTGTTATGTGGTGTTGTTTTATCTGTTGTAATGGTTCTGTTCCAGTATAATTTGTATTCATCATTCTCCAGTACATTTTGTGGTGCATACTTGTATGTGGGAACGTGTTGTTTTATAAGTTTACGTTGTAGGACAAGCTGTTGATGTATTATTTTTGCTACATTGTCATGTGTTCTGGGGTATTCTGTATTTGCTAGTATTATACACCCGCTTGTGATGTGATCTACTGTTTCTATTTGTTGTTTGCAAAGTTTGCATTTATCTGTTGTGGTATTGGGATCTTTAATAATATGCTTGCTGTAATATCTGGTGTTTATTGTTTGATCCTGTATTGCAATCATGAATCCTTCCGTCTCACTGTATATATTGCCTTTTCTTAGCCATGTGTTGGATGCGTCTTGATCGATGTGTGGCTGTGTTAGATGATACGGGTGCTTGCCATGTCGTGTTTTCTTTTTCCAATTTACTTTCTTCGTATATGTTGATGTTATGTGATCTAAAGGGTTGTAGAAGTGGTTATGAAATTGCAGTGGTGTAGCCGATGTATTTATATGAGTGATTGCTTTGTGTATTTTGCTAGTTTCTGCTCGTTCTAGAAAGAATTTTCTTAAATTGTCTACTTGTCCATAATGTATGTTTTTCATGTCGATAAATCCCCTCCCTCCTTCCTTTCTGCTTAATGTGTTATTATTATTATTATTATTATTGAAACTTCCTGGCAGATTAAAACTGGGTGCCGGACCGAGACTCGAACTCAGGACCTACCATCTTGAGCTAACCAAGCACGACTCACGCCCCGTCCTCACAGCTTTGCCAGTACCTCATCTCCTACCTTCCCAACTTTACAGAAGCTCTCCTGCGAACTTATTATTATTATTATTATTTTTTCGTTGTTGTTCAGTTGTCTAAACGTGTGTGTAGCGTTGCCAGGTTACTTGCTACAGTAAAATTTTCTTTGCCTTTGCTAGAGCCGTCTTTCAAGTTTGCAGGGGCCACCGCTAGTTGGCGCTATTGGACTGCGACATTACTGTTCTTTCAAAATGTGCCGTTTGTTACTCTTAAAACTAACAAGGAGAGCTCCCCAGCGGTGGGATCGACTTCTTGAAACCAAATAAGCGGTAGTGTAACTTAAGATCCCCCTTATCAGACCCTGCATCCAGGTGGGCCTCCGTTTGCAAGTAACTGGCGGAAAAGATTTCGGAATTTTGCGTGATGCTACATAGCGTTAAGGAGGTCGTATTCCATAGTCTGGTTACGTGTCACAATGGTTAGGATAGAAGCTTAACCATGCCTCGTCAGGTGCAATAATTTCTTTTATTGTTAAATCTTTATCGAAATGGCTTTGATGCCTATTTTTTCTCAATTTATTGGTTTAAATGTAATTTCTTTCGTTCTATTCCTTTGTCACATCGTTTTAATCACCGTATGAACTTTTCCATTTGTTTAATTTTTCTTTATATCATTCTTCTTCCAATCGGAATTTTTGGGAATGTGTATTTTATTATACCTATCTGTTTGACTATTCAATTATTTCAAAACTCCAATATATTAATTAAAAAACAAAAGACGAAATAATCTATTTATATTGACTGTGCATTAGTGTGAAAAATGTAGTTTTCATTACAAGACGTGCCTTTTTTGCATGGTAACCGACATATAAATATTTAAAACATAACCTAAATTCTTTGTGCACTATGGAAATAATAGTGTAGATGAAGATTTAAATGAGAGAAGGTTTTATAAGTAAAATAAAATTCAAGCAAAGTGAGAAATCGATATAATGAACACAATAACGTGGACGAAAATACAGGCTCATAAAAACAGGAGAAATTAAATTGGAATTGATACATGAAGATAAGTAAAAGTTCACGAACAAATATTTCCAGTGGAGAAGGGATGATAAGAAGAAAAATGAGACCAAATGAAGAAGTTCTTATCACTATTGAATCACGTGACCGAGGAGTGGAAATAAAAAAAAATTTATATTTACATCAATTGAATGAAAATGATTATCAATGTTATTTTGGTAAAGACCTAAAATAAATTTCTTTCTCTGGTGAGATTCGAACCCACAAACTCATGCATGTGAAGCTAGTATCCTTTCCACTAGCCTCACAACCAACTTAGGACATTCGGCTTTCTTCATGCTATCGAGTCTCACAGAATATTCCGAATTTCTTTTCTCGTCAGTTCCTCGCTAACGTCGACTCACCTGGATGAATGGCTGCAGTGTGTGATACTTGGGTGCTTAACCTACATAACCATATAGATTGTTTCAAAAAGTCGATCCTATCGCTGGAGGGATCTTCTTGTAAGACATAACGAAAGAGGGCTGCCGTTTCATTATATCTACTGATATGGTGGTGCACACACATTTAGTAGTGTAGCCATAGTAACACAAACGATTTTACTCTCCGCACTGCCCTCCAACACTAAACTGGTGATCCCTTGATGTCTCAGAACGTGTCCTACCAACCAATCCCTTCTTCTAATCAAGTTGTGCCACAAATTTCTCTTCTCTCCAGTTCTGTTCAATACCTCCTCATTAGTTATGTGATATACCCATGTAATCTTCAGCATTCTTCTGTTGCACCACATTTTGAAAGCTTCTATTATCTTCTTATCCAAACTATTTATCGTCCATGTTTCACTTCCATACATGGCTACACTCCAAACAAATACTTTCAGAAACGACTTCCTGACACTTAAATCTACATTCGATGTAATCAAATTTCTCTTCTTCAGAAATGCTTTCCTTGCCATTGCCAGTCTACACTTTATATCCTCTCTACTTCAAGCATCTTTAGTTATTTTGCTCCCCAAATAGCAAAACTCATGTACTACTTTAAGTTTCTCATTTTCTAATCTAATTCCCTCAGCATCAACCGATTTAATTCGACTAGATTCCATTAACCTCATTTTGGTTTTGTTGATGTTCATCTTATATCCTCCTTTCAAAACACTGTCCATTCCATTCAGCTGCTCTTCCAGAATTACAATGTGATCGGCGAACCTCAAAGTTTTTATTTCTTCACCATGGATTTTAATTTCTAGTCCGAATTTTTCTTTTATTTCCTCCTGCCCGCTCAATATACAGATTGAAAAACATCGTGAGGGCTACAACCCTGTCTCACTCCCTTCCCAACCACTGCTTCCCTTTCATGCCCCTCGACTCTTGTAACTGCCATCTGATTTCTGTACAAATTGTAAATAGCCTTTTGCTCCCTGTATTTTACCCCTGCCATCTTCAGAATTTGAAAGAGTATTCCAGTCAACATTGTCAAAAGCTTTCTATAAGTCTTAAAATGCTAGAAACAGAGGTTTGCCTTTCCTTAATCCATCTTCTAAGGTAAGTCGTAGGGTCAGTATAGCCTCACATGGTCCAGTATTTCTACGGAATCCAAACTGATCTTCCCCGAGGTTGGCTTCTACTAGTTTTTCCATTTATCTGTAAAGAATTTGTTTAGAATTTTGCAGCTGTGACTTATTAAACTGATAGTTCGGTAATTTTAACATGTCAACACCTGCTTTCTTTGGGATTGGAATTATTATATTCTTGAAGTCAGAGGCTATTTCGCCTGTCTCGTACCTCTTGCTCACCAGGTGGTAGAGTTTTGCCAGGGATGGCTCTCCCAAGATTAGATTAGATTAATAAGGCTATCAGTAGTTCTAATGGAATGTTGTCTACTCCCGGGGCCTTGTTTCGACTCAGGTCTTTCAGTGCTCTGTCAAACTCTTCACGCAGTATCATATCTCCCATTTCATCTTCATCTGCATCCTCTTCCATTTCCATAATGTTGTCCTCAAGTACATCGCCCTTGTATAGACCCTCTATATGTTCCTTCCACCTTTCTGCTTTTCCTTCTTTGCTTAGACTTTGGTTTCCATCTGAGCTCTTGATATTCATAGAAGTGGTTATCTTTTCTCCAAAGGTCTCTTTAATTTTCCTGTAGGCAGTATCTATCTTATCCCTAGTGAGATATGCCTCTACATCCTTACGTTTGTCCTCTAGCCATCCCTACTTAGCCATTTTGCACTTCTTGTCGATCTCCTTTTTGTGACGTTTGTATTCCTTTTTGCCTGCTTCATTTACTGCATTTTTATATTTTCTACTTTCATCAATTAAATTAAATACATCACCTGCTAGCCAAGGATTTCTACTAGCCCTCGTCTTTTTACCTACTTGATCCTCTACTGCCTTCACTATTTCATCCCTCAGGACTGCCCATTCCTCTTCTAATGTATTTCTTTCCCCCATTCCTGTCAATCTTTCCCTAATGCTCTCCCTAAAACTCTCTACACCCTCTGGTTCTGTCAGTTTACCCAGGTCTCATCTCCTTAAATTCCCACCTTTTTGTAGGTTCTTCAGTTTTAATCTACATCTCACAATCAACAGATTGTGGTCAGTCAACACCTACCCCTGGAAATGTCTTAAAATTTAAAACCTCATTCCTAAATCTCTGTCTTACCGTTATATAACCTATCTGAAACCTTCGAGTATCTCCAGGGCTCTTCCACATATACAACTTTCTTTCATGATTCTTGAACCAAGTGTTAGCAATGATTAAGTAATGCTCTGTGCAAACTTCTTCCAGACAGTTTCCTCTTTCATTTCTTACCCCCATCCCATATTCACCTACTACATTTCCTTCTCTTCCTTTTTCTACTAACGAATTCCAGTCACCCATGACTTAAATTTTCGTCTCCCTTCACTATCTGAATAATTTCTTTTATCTTATCATACATTTCATCAATTTATTCATCATCTGCAGAGCTAGATGGCATATAAACTTGTACTACTGTAGTACGCATGGGCTTCGTGTCTCTTGACCACAATAATGCATTCACTATGCTGTATGTAGTAGGTTACCCACAATCCTATTTTTTATTCATTTTTAGACCTACTCCTGCATTACCCCTATTTGATTTTGTATTTATAACCCTGTATTCACCTGACCAGAAGTTGTGTTCCTCCTGCCACCGAACTTCACTAATTCCCAATATATCTAAATTTAACCTATCCATTTCCCTTTTTAAATTTTCTAACCTACCTGTCCAGTTAAGGGATCTGACATTCCATGCTCCGATCAGTAGAATGCCAGTTTTCTTTCTCTTGATAATGATGTCCTCCTGAGTAATCCCCACCCGGAGATTCGAATGGGGGACTATTTTACCTCCGGAATATTTTACCCAAGAGGTCGCCATCATCATTTAACCATACAGTAAAGCTGCATGCCCTCGGGAAAAATTACGGCTGCAGTTTCCCCTTGCTTTCAGCTGTTCGCAGTACCAGCACGGGAAGGCCGATTTGGTTAGTGTTACAAAGTCAACCATCCAGATTGCTGCCCCTCTTCAGGAACCACTTGTTTGTCTGGCCTCTCAACAGATACCCCTCCGTTGTGGTTGCACCTACGGAACGGCTATCTGTATCGCTGAGCGCTGAGGCACGCAAGCCTCCCCACCAATGGCAAGGTCCATGGTCTTGGGAGGGGGGGGGATTAACTTAGAATCCCTGTTCATTTTTTTACCATTTTTAAATACATTCGAAGAAATCAACTTAGAATGTGATTAAAAATGTTAAAAAATGAACAGGGGTGCATTTCAAAATAATATGAATAATCGATAGACCAGCGTTTGCTGGGTGCTAGGCGCTTTGTGAAACAAGGTTTTTTTCCCTGAAGCATATGAATTTGTCCCCCCTCGCCCCTGAAATTGACACCCGGGGCAGCCATTCCCGGTCTGCCGATGCCTAAGCAAAAGAAAGGGACCAATACTGCCAGATTACAGCATTAGAGGTAATAATCTGGAGCAACCACAAAGCTCAAATACATTGGGGCAAATGTATGAAGAAATATGGAAAAGCATGAGTTGTTGTAATTGTAGCAGGCAAGGCAAAGGAGAACTTAGATTTGATGGGAAGTTCTGGGAGAATGTAGTGCATCCATTAAGACTGCACACTAGACTCTGACAAATGATTCCAGATGGCTGCCTCAGGGCCTGCAGGCCTTACTGTGTACATATGACAAAAGATATTGAAATGAACTCAGAGGCAAGTGACTGGATGTTTAACATTGTATTACAGTTCGAGAGATATGGAAGAGCACAACCATGTGTGGAGGAACCCATCAATTAAGTGACACAGACCAGCACAGTGAGTTTCTTTCAGTGTCTTGCATCATACACTGAAATAAGTGAAACAGCAGAATTAATTATAATGAATGCAGGGTTCTGAGGACGGCAAGCTGCCACAAACAAAGCTGCTACATACTTCAAGTGACACAGACTGTCACTCAGTTTCATGACAAAACAAGTTTTTGTCACTGTTAACAATGACAATATATGCGGGGAAACAAAAAGTTAATTAGTTACACATCATTGCACGCTAAGACCACTGCGCAAGCAGAGTGGTGCATTGTCAGAAGAGAGTAAAAATTCCAGGTTTCATGCAGACAGTTCTGCTGCAGTACAGATAAAAAGTGCATCACAGTGTGCAATTGTGATGGCACAGCAACTGCAAATGAACACAAAAGTCGAAGTACAGGGATATTAACATTCTTGACAAAATGTCTAAATTGCACATAGATTCACCATAAAATTCTGTCAGTATATTAACTAACTGCAATTTCATATCAAGCTAAACTGAAATGTTGCCAAGAATTTATTCAAGGCCACAAAGATGTGGGTGATGTGGATTGGGAAGTCCAGATCTTGCACCACACAACAGATCTTGAATGGCTCCGTGACAAAAGAACAGATTTTTATCATTGAGGAACTGAATGATTGGAAAAATGTTCTGACCATTGTTTAGAGGCTTGGTGACTACGTTGAAAAACAGTCATGTATCTGTGTCACTTTGAGGTATAGTGCAGTATTTAATAGAAGTTACTTGCCCTACCACAGTAATGTGTAACTTACTTTTTGAAGTCTCCTCAAAAATTGTACTCCAATAACAGTTCCCACTGAACAAACAGAACAGATTCTTTAACAGCAACTACGCCACTCAAACAATGTAATGAGGTGTCAAGATAAAGAAGAAAGCACTGCTAAAATCATACAAGCTCCATGTTGAATTAACAAAGGAGGACCTCTGGAGAAGACAACACATTGATCTGGATCTTGCGAGAGATGGGATCAACACCTTTCCAGCCAGTATGTCACATTGGTACATCAAAAACACAAACCATCTGCAGTCACAGGTAAAGCATGGTACCAGTAATCATTAGAGATGGGTTGACTAAGGCTTGTTTATAGTTACTGTAGAAAGCATTTATCAAAATGTTTGCCACTGATGTCCAGTGGCAAAAGGATATATTTTATATTCATTATGTCACTAGATCAACAAAGTGTAACCAGCATCGTAGTTGCACATCAGAATAAAGTAAAGATAGAAGTAAAATCAGCAGATGTTTATAACATAGAAAAGAACGTCATTTTTAAAGAAAAAGGCCTGGATGTATATGTTCACCCATCATGCACAGTTCAGCAAGGTGTCATTAGAAGCGTAATGGCAGATTTGTGTGAAGACGAGATACTGGCAGCTCTGCAGTGGGAGCATTGCATAATATCGGGTACAAGAGTTGTGTATGAATCGAACACAGGTGAGTTGATTGAAATAACACCACTGTGTATGCTTGGCCTACTCAAGGGAAAGCAGTTGGTTGGCCAGTTGTGTGTACATTGTCAATGTGTGTTCCGCTTTTAAACTGTACGTCCCATTCCTACAGTGCTATAATAGCACTCATTACTAGCACTCTAGTGAGCTGTGGCACTGCCACAAATGTTAGTCATGCTGTGTGGAGCTACATGACTAAACAGGTTTGAAGTTAGCTTCTTTCTCCCTAATGTTAGAGTATAACACACAGACACAAAAGTGGATAGTGTCAATTGAAAAATATAAATCCAACAATTATCATACCTTGCTTGGTGAGCTACAGATGTGTAGATCGTACAGTACACATACCTTTCACCACTTAGCCAACAAATACAATTTGGAAACAAAAATTATTCTCTAACTAAATACACCACATTCACAAGACAGCCTTATCCATCCACTACAATCTGGAGATTCGAGGACAGTGAACATGATCATGGGTGCATAGTAACAGTTCCTCAGTAGTAGCAGAATCAGAAATGCACCAGCATCACCTCATACTTCACTGAACCAGAAACTTTTACAGCAGCTGAAGGTGGTGTCTCGATGGCAAGCATTGATCTCAGGTGGCAGACTGTGCCGCAGTACACGCATCTTATATGAAGGTGGTCAAGTGCGGACACCACACAGGAAAGCAGCTTCAGCGAAGTAGCATCAGGAGCCTCACGGTCACACGGCTGCGTCAAGTGCTCTTCCATTCCTCCGGCAGCATGCACTGGCCAGACAGCTGCAATGGTAGTGGGTCAGGTGCAAGGCATGCTGGTGTGTGAGCTGCAAACCTGTGATTCCTTGGAGAAGCCTGGGAACCAGATGAGATCACCCAAGGTATGGCCTCCACTCGATGGCTGATGTCAAACACTGGTAACATAAGGACTAGCAATGGCTCATAGACAAGCACCTAGCAGATGATGCAGCCAGGCATATGCACAGAAAAGTGGCTCTCGTGCGACCATCGGCTGGTGTGGAGTGGATATTGGTGTAGGCAGCAGATGAAGACAGACATTTCTAGGTCCAAGCAGTGTGCATTTATAGCAGATCTTCCCAGCTTTGTTATGACTGGTCCCCACTTCTGGTCAAGTGGGGGGGTTGAGGCAGCACGGTGCCATGTAATACAGCACCCTAGCATTACTCTGATCCTGGCAGCACAATTTCACTGGCAGTTAGCTTGCTGGCCTGATCAAACACCTGTTGTTCATCCGCACAAGATGTCATGCACTAGGTGGAAGAGCGACGGTGTGGAGTACTGAGAATTGCTTTCTGCTTTCCCGAAGTGTAGCCATCACTGCTAAAGTGTATCATCATCTGAAACGTCTTGCAGACGCAGTCCGAGGGTTGTGAAGTATACTTGGAAAGACGCTGGCTTAGCAGCACATACTCTGAGGACCACAATTACAAATATGTGGCACCACCACATGCTACTTGCTGCATTGAACACTGGCAGATTTCTTAAATTTGATTAAATAAATTAACTCAGATTAAGGTGATTAGATACAAGCACCTGAAATACAGTGAAAACACACAACTTTTTTATATTTAACACCAAGTTTGCAGGGGCGTGATGAAAAAAAAAAATCAGACACAGATCCAGGGTTAAGTTCTGGGAGAAGAGGAGTCAGAGTTTTTCAGTCTATGCCCCACTCCTCCCCAAATTTAAATTGCGCCCACCTACACTCTATAGGCCTACAATTACAAAATCGACAATAAAATGTATAATACAATATAATGATGATGATGATGATGATGATTTACGTCAGTGCATAGTAAATTGCTTTCGCATAACTTTCAAGAAATTGCAATTAACTTAAATATAGCATTTCGAAAGCATATGTCCTTACATTTTAGAAGTACATGTGTCATGTAATTGATTTAAGGATTCTAATAACAACAAAGTCACACAGCTTTGCTTACCTCAAAATTTTATGACATAAAACTGAAGTCAGCATTCATCATCAGTATATCATTTAGCATTTCGATTGCAAAAATAGGTCTGCAGACAATAGCTTTGTGAGCACATAAATGAGAGAAATGTTGGTTTTATTTTTTCGGTCATTTCTGCATACATTTGGTAATGTCAGTTTTTTCTCAATGGGGGATGTTTCTGTATGTCTTCCCTTGCTCAACTTCCCGTAGTTTTGCCTGTCCTACCTGTGGACTCTCAAATCATGTCAAATTTGTCTTCATCAGCAGGTACAGTCAGCCTGCGAATCCTTGCCTTCACCTGGCTGGAATGTTCTCCACAGGTGGTCAGGATGCAAGCCCATAAATGTAAACAAAAAAAAAAAAGCTGACATTCTCTAGGCACTTATTTTTCTTCTTACTTTGCTCTCCAAATGTTAGCTGAGAAATTTGGAAATCGATACATATAAAAATGTGAGCACTTTGACTACCATGTTTTTACTGTGGGGCAATGCAGCGGAACACACTCAGCAGGGCCAGCCCAGCCATGCTGACATGCCACACTAAACCATATCTTATCCTACTCACTTAGGTGTGTGCTGAGACAACTCGTCTACCTCTACATCTACATGATGACTCTGCAACTTACAATTAAGTGCCTGGCAGAGGGTTCATCAAACCACATTCAAGCTACTTCTCCACCATTCCATTCTCGAACAGCGCATGGGAAAAACGAACACTTAAATCTTTTCACGTGAGTTTTGACTTCTCTTATTTTATTAAAATGGTAATTTCTCCCTTTAAACATAGGTACCAATAAAATATTTTCACACTCTAAGGAGAAAATTGGTGATTGAAATTTCATCATCAGGTCACACTGCAACAAGAAATGTCATGTTTTAATAATTGTCACCCCAACTTTTGTATAATATATGTGGCAGACACTGCCTTATTTAGTTATAATACAAAATGAGTTGCCATTCTTTGATCTTTCTCGATATCCTCTATCAATCTTACCTGATGTGGATCCCACACTGTACAGCAATACTCCAGAAGCCTGTTGTCTCTCCTGCCTTATGTTCTACATCTGTCTGCAAAGCCCAAAATCCTCCTCCATTTTTATTTCCATTAAAAATGCAGGAAGAGGTGGGAAGCAGTTTCAGTGAATATTTGAGCACCAGAGTGCTTGTTACACATTTTCCTTTTTACATCCAACACATTATAGTGCCCACATAGGTATTATCTTATGATTAGAAGAGTATATGTGATGGAAATAACAACTACAGATTATTCTGGATAGAGCCTTGTTTTTTCAGATGGTGCAAATTGAGCACAAGTTTACACAATACAACGCATTACATTTTGTAGGATGCAATAACTGACAATCACATAGTAAGAATCCACCACACAGTAATGATGGAGTAGTACACAATGTTAAGTCACATTCTGCACCTGTAAGCTTAGGATGTTGCAGACAAACAAGAGCATGCTGCAGAGCAGCAACAGGCTGAAAGCAGTTTACACATAAAACAAGCCACATATGTCAGAGGTTTTAATAATTATAAAAATAAAACATATAAGATTTTTTAAAATAACAATAGTTTGTTTGCAATAGTGTTAAGCATGTAGCTTTAGTCTAATGCCCAAGAAACTGCAATTCAGAAAAATACACTATTTCAAAAGCACTGGAACACCCAAATATTTGGAAAGGACCTGTGTCCCATACTTCATTTAATAAGTATAACAGCAACAAACTTTCATAACTCTGACAACTTCATAATTTATGCAATTAAAGTGTCTCTGTGGACTAAGGCTATGCAAGTGGCACTTACACATGCAGAGGAGACTGCTGACCTTCAAAACACATTACATTATAGAAATAATAACAATATAGGGAAAGATAGTGCTATCTATCATAAAGAAGACACATTAAGTTGCAGACAGGCACAATTAAAACACACTTGCACAAAGCTTTCGGCCACAGCCTTCATCAGCAACAGAGAGGCATACTAGCCTGGGCTGGCAGAGTTGGCAGTCACGTGTGCATGACGTGTACTTGCTTGTGCATATAAATGGTGTGTGTTTCTGTTTCTCTTTTGCTGATGAAAGCTGTAGCTGAAAGCTTTGTATAAGTGTCTTTTAGTTGTGCCTGTCTGTAACTTAATGTGTTCTTCACTTTAAGTAGCAATCTCTCTCTTCCTACATTGTTGATATTCCTCCATGGTGTTTCCATTGTTTAAATTATAGAAATTAATTTTAATAAACCAATGTGACAAAGGCATAGATTTATACAATTTAATGTTGTCTCTTTCAGTTGTTTCTGCATGTTCAGGAAATCAATATTTCTCTTAGTTTATCCTTTGTGGAGCGTATTTCTCCTTGTGTCCTGCTTTCCAATTTATATATATGATGTAAAAATAAATGTTGCATATTGCTGAAACTTTAATACTGAGTGTTGTGATCCGGAAGTACATTACAATATCAACACATTCATTTGTTTCTAGCTGAAACAGTTCATGTTTCTAGTGTGAGGGGCAGTATGTGCCGTCTATGGCGACTCTATATCATTATGAGAGCTCTGTCACTTCAAGAAGGTTTGGACAACAATCAGAGGCTCCTTACCCCCACACTCATGGAGCAGGGAGTGAGACAGGTGGACACCACAGTGAATGCCACTGTGAGTCAAAGTGGTATCTCTAGAATCTCAAACAAGTTCTAGCGACAGGATCAGTTGGGAATTGTCACAGAAATGGCTGTGGAAGAAAAAACAACAAGTGTGCACAGTTGATTTTTGCATATAACAGTACACAGAAACCCTCAACACAATGCTACATGTCTAGAGCAGCAGTTCCAAACAGCTACAGGAGTGCAGGTATCAACACAAACAATACAAAATTGGCTCCATGAGAAGGGATTACATGCCAGAAGACCTCTCTCAGCAGCTCCTCTAAATTGAGTTCATAGAGGGGTTCACACCACACATGGGCACAAAACCACTGACTGAACTAGGCAGCAGTGAAACACAACGCTGTCTTTATGATGAGGCGCGTATCGGTCTTCACCCACACAGAACTGATCTTCGTGTATGGGGTGAGATCACGAAAAAGTATCAGGAGGACATGATCCCATGCACTGCAACTCCATTTGGTGAATGTACTGGAGAAAGATTCGCACTGATGAATGACAATGCTTGCCCCAGTCATCACATTCTTGTGAACACCTACCTTGAGTGAAGTATACCGATGGAGTGGCCTCTATATTCTCCAGATGTCAACTGCATTGAGAATGGATGGGGCAGCTGTCCCACCAGACCTTACAGGGTACTGTAGAGGATGCTGTGGAGGAATGGGACATCATCCCACAGCCTTATCTGGACAATATGGTAGGGACTATGCCTAACAGCATTCAAAAGTGTTTCCTTTTATGATGAGGGCCAAGTTTCCATCAGAATCTTTTCGAAGCTTTGGTTTTTGTTTCTTTGTGTTTATCAAGTGGAAATGTGTTTATCTTGTCTATTTTTGTTTTGATGTAACAGTACCTGACAAAAAAATAACTTATTTTCTATTATGTCCAGTACCGACAAAAAAGCAATATGCAACTTTTATTTTGACCGCCATAAGCAATAGACAATAACTTATGCCAAATTTAAGTCTGTCATTACTTGTTTTGAGTTCTCTAGACTGCATTAAAGTTATGTATTACTCTTTTATGTTGGTATGTTCTTTTTAAAGGTGTTTGATAATAACACAGTCGTCAAAATAAATCCTAAAGATATACAGCCTACATAGGACAATGTTTTCTTTTGCAAGATATTTGGAGGCTGTGGATCTGCATGTAAACAAGATTATTACCCCATTAATACTGTTTCCTGGTGAAGCCACTTTCACTCATGATGGTATCAATAAGACTCTTAGCTCACATTGTCTGCCGAAATAAAACCCACATCTCTCTGAAGATATATTTTCAAGAATGCTTCTCTGTAAAAATGTGTTTTTGCATGGTAGACAATCAGCCGATTGTGCCTGTTGTATTACCACACCATCTTAAAGGACTTCATTATCTATACTTTCTTAACAATGAGTTTCCAGTGTTACTGGAAGACCTTCTTTTGGCTATGAGGATGGCTACATTTGTACAGCATGACCAGACCCCAAACAAAGCCATGCACTGCAGACTGCTAGCCCGCCACAGCCATAGCTTACTGGCCACTTGCTGGCCGACCAGCCTGCTTCATACTCTACTAGGCTGTACTGACACCACCCCCGCCATTTACCCTGGCCAGCCCATCCACTGGCTCTGTAAGCTCATGAACTATGGCCAGGCAAGGCCACAATGCTCATTCCATAATGTAAATCTGTAGTGCCAATCTCAACTCAATTTTTGAGTCTGAAAGTTCCATGTAATCTACCCACCAAGTGTACAGGATAATCTAAAGCTGGGATAGCTATTTTTTTCTGAAGCATTAACAGTCACGTGTGCATTTAGAACCCTATGCAAGAGATTTAATGAAACAGAATTTTAAAAAATACATCCATTTTAAATGTAGCTACCACAAAATCTCATATAGTTAATAGTCTCGAGCAGTAAGAAGCAGAAAGTCCATGTTTCTTGTTTCTGCCTCAGATTCAGCCTGAAAAAGTGAAAAAAAAAAATGTTCATTCAATCTGTACTTGAATGAAAGAATACTATGAAATTTTAAAGTCTACAACTGAATGAGAACCTTAGCAAATAATTGTGTATAAGAACAATGGCATTCACACTTTGAGCAGTTATTATACTCCTTTTCTCCAAAACAACAAGTCCTGAATGACTGAAATTCTTCCAGGGCACTAGTGCCACGAATAACTAAAAATCTTGCGTGCTAGCCTACAAAAGTTTGGAAAGCAATGCTACCCTAATTTCCACCAAGAAAGCAACATATCTGAGTCTCTGATGTTTAGCTTGCCTGTTGTTAGGTACATTTATATCCTCCTTAGACCACATACTGACATGATCAAATGTATCATTCCCAAAAGCCTACTCTACAAATTCACTTTTTGCGGATGATGGGCTTTTATCCTCCGAAGCAGTTTCAACTTTTACACCTAAAAAAGAACCAGAGAACTATTTTAGAAAAAATCATAGTCAAATGACTTATAATAATGTCAAATCATTTCTAGTATTGCGCACTTTGGCAAATAAGATAGACTTACCTTGGCACGAGCAATATCTGAATATTTTTCATTCAGTGGCAAGCTCCTGAAACAGAAATCATTCATACTCTTGTCTTCTTTCTGCAAGTTCAGGAGATCATATACATACTGTTGAACCCCCTCTCTTTCACTGATTAATTTTCTTTCAATGGGTACAGGTACCCACAACCAGAAGTTCCTCTCTCACTTCCAATTTCTCTATCAGGAGTGATTCTGCTTGTTTCAACAGGAGATATATTTACTGAAAATGGATGTGACAGATCATGTTTCCACATTTTATGTCTTTTACAAAAAATTAAAGGAGCAGCTCGACAAATCTACACTCACCTGGAATTCTGATGTATGTACATGAGGTGAAGATGCAGCCACATCAAGCATGCCTCAGGGGAAGACTAGTTCCATGCTACATACCCCAATCTTTGGCAGCAGAAGTATAGAGGCAAGACCCTCACTTACTTCAGCAGCTTGATGGTGACTGCTATGTTGTCCACACATATCAGTTGAAAGAGTTTTTGACTCTCCAAGTTGTCCCACGCAAAGAGGAGGAAAGGCAGTGACTCTTTCTGGCTCCTGGAGGACTTCATGCATGCCACTGTGCAAACACCAAACAAGTTCTTCCAATTCTTCTTTGATGTGGTCAGGGTCCACCCATGTGGGAAGCCTTTGAACACAACCTGCCGCAGCTTCCTTGGGTCTATGGCATGTTTGTAGAATGCCAGTGAGCATGACACCACATCAGTGGTCACCTCACTGTAGTCTTCGCAGTTGACAAGCTGGACTCACACTGCACACGTCATCATTTAACAGCTTGAGATAACCTCTGTAGTGATAAGAGTTGTTCTAACCTGAGCATAAAATTCTTTCCTGGATTTCATCTCATCAGTGCAACTCATTTATCAACCAATGACTGACTTCTCAGCCAAAGAGCTTCTGTAGCAGTTATTTAAAGCTGTACTGGTGGATTGAAAGTGCAATGTGTGTGTGTGTGTGAGAATGTATTTATACTGTGAATTTGTACACACACTGGAGGTTGAGCATAAAGTCCAGTGCCCCTAGCTCTGCAGCTTGTTGGCTTCTTTGAAATTACTTGTGCATGATAAGCATGTAGTTGCAAATGGCAAAGAAACAATTGTATTCCAGTTGTACCTTCACATAAAAATTAGTTTGTGATGCACACATTTATCAGGTAGTTTCATTAGTCAAATCAACTGGCTAAGAACAGTAATGAATTTACTGCCCATCCTTTGCGGTCATTTTCTGACACAGTTTTAAATGTAAAGTTTATTTAATGCATGTATAACTGTTTTGCTTTGTATTAATAATCTATTCTCTGAAGAATTTGCTTCAATCCCACACTGAAATTGCAAATGCCCTAATCTATGATATTTAGTATAATGTGTATTATTGTTAGCAACAAACTAGACTCACTGTATTCAAAATTTAGTACTGCTCGAATATTTACGTTTCGAAACATGTTCCTGTGCACACTAATATCTTTGAATGTTCAAGAGTCATAACATTAACTACATTTTCTTATAAGATTTTAAATTTAACCAAAACATAATTAGCAAAGAGAGCTGTGAGCATTTTGGTACAGTGTGCCCTGCCTCTTAAGAACTGCCTAAAGGATGACTAGTAAAATGTTTGTAAAGTCCTATTTCCTCCAAATACATGAGGTGATGCTGGGTAGCCAAAATAGAACTGGGCTGGAAAGAATCTGAAACCTAATACACTAACTTAGTTAATAAACAGAAATTGTCACTGTTGATATGACTGTTGGCAAACTTACCACAAAAGAAGTTTTATTTTGTAATTGTCTATAGTAACTGTCTTGCCCCCACCTGGTGTCATATTTCTATTAACTGTGCACCCCTACAGGAGACTAAGTATATCACTCCAGTTTATGTTCTCAGAGTACCTCAGTATACAGTATTTTGCCAATGTATATCCTCCAATTTCAAGTGGTACATTATACACACCTAAACATATTATTTTATGGCTGTGTCTCTTTTACCGATTAAAAGTAAAAATATAAATATGATTTAGTTCTGCTAAAGACATAATTTCTTTGTTGCCTACTTATATTAAAGTGTGTCTGCTTTTGAAGTAATTGCTGAGCTGCAGTAAGCTGCAGCAATTATGCAGTCTATTAATTGCTCAGTTCAGCACATTTGCTTTCATCCAGAATTCAGATTGACAGAATTGTATAAACAGTAGAACATCACACATAGTAATATTTGTTTTGTGATATGTTCATAGTTGGGTTAACTTCTGAAATGTTACAAGTAAAATTGTGGAAGGTGTAACTTTACTGAGGATTTTGGATGATGCGGGGGACTCCATCGTACTGAAGAAGTTGAAAGGATGCACCTTATTACTTTTACTTGGCAGGACCTCTAAATCATGAGGGATTTTGGCATCAGTGATAATCAGACCCTGGCAGTGAGTGTTGACTGTGACAGTTGGTTCTACTGACACATGCTGTATGAATTAATTTGATCCACACCATGGTTTATAGGAACACTGGGGAAACTCACCATGTAAAAAATGAGTAATGCATCAAGTCTGGTACCTCTTATGGTGATGTGGAAATCATAGTGTTGTTAATAAAGAAAGTAAAAAATTTGTGTGTCTGTTTCTCTTCACGCCTTTTTATCCCAGTACATGAAACTAACAAACTTTAACTGTAATGTCAAGTTGGTTATTTCAGTATTAATTGGACTATGTGCATTTTGTAAATTTTAATGGCTTCACTAGATAGGTAGAATATCACTGAAAGGCTCCACTATTAATGAGGAAAGATGACAACAATGTTGCAGTATTAAGCCACAAGTGACAGGAGCCACAGTCCATAAGACTGTTAGTTAATATGTTATTTCTCCAGATACTTCCTTTTTACAGAAATGAAGATAAGATGCAGAAACATGTATGCTTAGTTGCATTTTATGTTAAAGCATAGGAGATTGCTTGTTTAAAAAGGATGACAAAGGGGCGAGAAACGGAAAGTGGTGATATAACATAAAAATGGACGCACTGGGAAGTCAATAAACCTCAATTAATGTCATCTCTACAGGAGGAAGCCTATCATGATCTTAAGAGTTGGGAAAGGGGTTTCTGGCTCATTATTTTTCAAAATTTTTATTATCTGTGAGATTTTCTCATTTTAGAAAATATTTAGGAGTGAGACAGAGAGCAAATCAATCAAATTATAATAATGTGCAATATGTACCAAGCCTTGATGTAGGAGACCTCATACTGAGGTGGAAATGTCTTGGTGGTAAGTTCTAGCATCACAATCCAACTGGAGAAAGCACGTTTTCTTCATATTGGCTGTGTGCAGCTGACACTTATAAGGTAATGAGAATTTTCCTGTGCCCAGTTTGGCCAACGGTTTGAGGCAGCAACTATGTTGTCATCACAGCAAAGAGCAGAGTGGTAGCATCCAAAATAAAGGTTCTGTATGTGATGTCAGTCACGTGTAAAGTTTTTCTTAACAACACAACCTGTTTGCTTTGTTTTCTTTTGTGGCTGAAAAACAACTAAGGTCATATGCACCAATGTGAGAACCTTAGAACACTAATATGAAAAAGGAGTTAAAAGCGACTACATGTCAAGTCCAATCAATGGAAGGAAAGAGAGCTAAGAAAATGGATTTCCTCTTAGAGTAAGGTCCACAATGTTGTGTCAGCGCCAGACACCACACTTGCTAGGTGGTAGCTTTAAATCGGCCGCGGTCCATTTAGTACATGTCGGACCCGCGTGTTGCCACTGTGTGATCGCAGACCGAGCGCCACCACAAGGCAGGTCTCGAGATACGGAAGAGCACTCGCCCCAGTTGTACGGACAACATTGCTAGCGACTATACTGACGAAGCCTTTCTCTCATTTGCCAAGAGACAGTTAGAATAGCCTTCAGCTAAGTCAATGGCTACGACCTAGCAAGGCGCCATTAGCCTTACATAGTTTGATAGTTATCGTATGAAATGTCTCATCAAGAACGATGTATACAACAAGGATTAAAAGTTAAGTATTCCAGCAGCTACATACTTTTCTTTATAACATTAATAAGTATCCTGTTTCAGACCTCTATCTAGCCTACTTGAGATAACGCGTGCCATTCGGCTACTTCAGTGTGGCATAGCTGTCTTGTTACGCCACAACACACAAAATATGCCTCAGAGACAACGGAGGTCCTGAACTAACGATTAAATGTCCTTCACTATATTGTTACAACAGATAAAAAGTAAAACACAGTCAACAGCCCGCATGTTGTTCACTAAGATGGCTGGTAGCACAGATGGCAAACATATATTAGAACTTAAGCGGTTAAAAAAAGGGCATCAGTCTGGACATTGTGAACTGTCAAAGGCTGATGACAATGAGCACAAAATGGTGGGTGATCACCACTGAACAAATGGTGATGGTTAAAATGACAGTGCGCAATACACAACCTAGCTGAAATGATCTCCTAGTGGTGAGAGGACCACGAGAAGGTTGGGCGAGCTGTTGGGAGGGGTTCAATTCCCCAGAGCTTGTTCCCTTGAAGGGGAGACCAGTGGTGATGCCAAAGTGACACCACCTGCTGATGTACAGTACCATGGAGATCATTGAAAGGAATGGAAAAACTAGTGGGCCGGCAACTGTGCCCTTGGCAAACAGTATCAGCAGCCTCATTTCCTGTAAGACTGACCTGTCCACACACCCACATAAACATCACAGCAGCTCCCTACAGAGTGAGCAAGTGGAGGTTCCCTTGGACCCATTGCACTAAGGGATGGATTGTGTGAAGCACACAAGAGGCTGTGAAGGGTACTAAGAGAATCACAGCAGATAACAACTGAAAAACCTGTGTCACCAGTAGTACTGTATGACCTGACACAGAGCAAAGAGCTGTGCTGTAAATAATGAGCAGTGTTCCGGAAGCTGATACCGAAGTTCATCAGTGCCAATTATGAAGGCAAACTTGACACCACAGCCAGGGAGCCGTCAGCATACACAAAGGTACTCTCGCTAAGTTCCATACAAAGGTCAAGAAAGTTACAGCAATAGATCAAATCCAGATAGTTTCCTTAGGAAGCAAATGAAGTCCAAGTTGAACATGGGCCGCCGCACTAAGCCCAGGTGGTGAAGGGTTCACATCCATCAGGAAAGTGACAGGTAGCGTGAAGTTAAACTGCCGGAGCAATAGCCAAAAGCGATCTCCAGAAAGTAGCAGAGAAGAGAAAGTAGCAGAGAAGAGGGACACACCCCTACTGGCAGTCAAAGGAGGACAACACTCAGGACAGAGCCATGAGGCACCCAGTTTTCCTCAATATAGGTGGCCGACAAGGCAGAACCAACATGTACCTTGAATATTCTTTTTAAAAATTCCTGAAGAAAATGGGGCAGGTGGCCTCGGAGGCCCCACATGTATGAAGGATGCCAGTCCTCCAGCATGTGTCATAGGCTTTCTCCAAATCAAAAAACATGGCCATGTGCATAGATCAAATCCAGATAGTTTCCTTAGGAAGCAAATGAAGTCCAAGTTGAACTTGGGCCGCCGCACTAAGCCCAGCAAAGCTGACGTGACCATCAGCCATTGAGCAGTCGGTGTAAACCACTTCATGGCTTCGGTACATGTCAAGGATCAAGAGGAAGGGACAATTGAGAGCCACATCGTGAACTGAGTCCTTTGGGCCATGTGAAAGATCCAGGTGAAGCCACAGCCTAGGTGTATACCATGGAGGTGTATGCAAATGGACCTCGAGTATGGGTGGTAAAAGCAAGGACTCGAGTTCAGATAGAAGGGGTCGGACACACCATTTCTGCATGACATGGGTTGACAAAGTGATGAAATGGACAACTGCAGTAGTTAGGATATTGTGAGACACAAGCCACCATACCAGCCAGGTGCAGATCATACATTACTTCACCATGCGAACACAGGTGGTGAGAGAAATGGGACAGTAGCTAGAAGGATGTTTTTGTCCTTACCGGTCTCTGGTGTGAGTAGGACAGTTGTTTCATGCCAGCGTCTGGGAAATGTGCCATCTGCCCAGATGCAAGTGTATGTCTGAAGGAGAAAAGAGCTTGAACACAAGAGAATGGTGCTGCAATGTCCGAATGTGAACATCGTCCGGCCTGAGGCGAAGATCGGGATGAAGTGAGAACGTGATCTAGCTCCCTCATGGTAAAGGCGACATAGCAGGATTCATGATTCTGGGTGGAGAAAGGTGACATCTGAGCCTCCTCCACTCGTTTCTGATGGAGAAAGGCAGGTTGATAATGGGTGGAGCTCGAAATCACTGCAAAATAGCAGCTTAAGGTGTTGATTGCAATGGAGTCCACTATGACATCATCTGCTATGGTCAGGTTGGAAATTGGGGAATGGACCATGGTCCCAGAGAGCCATCAGAGGTTGGCTCACGGATCACATAGAGGAAGAGGGAGTTTAACTGTTAAAAGAACTAGTAAACGAAATCCAGTTAGCCTTTTTTCCACTGCATACACAACTGTTTATAACAAATACAGTTCACTATTGTACAATGATGGTTAAAAACATGTACAGCACGTCTCTGCACACAAATTGTGTCATGGCACGACTCAGTCCACAGCACGGTGGTGGTGATGTTTGAGGAACGGAACATTCTGTGGCACTAAGGACAACATTTGTAAGGTATTCTATCTGGTCACTACAAATGGGGAAATGTTGTTCGTTGGAGGTCGCCAGGGAGGAGTAAACCCTCCAGTTGGCCTTAGAAAGCTGCCAATTGGGTTTACACATAGGTGGGATAGAAGTCAGCAAACAAATAGCACGTGGGAAACAGTCACTTGAGTACATGTCAGCGAGAACAGACCACTCGAGACAATGGGCGAGCTGGGCAGTGCAGAACGAGAGGTCCAAACAGTTGGTTTAAAAGAGGGGGGAAGGGACCAAACTGCTAGGTCATCGGTCCCTTGTTCCGAATAAAATAATGCCACAAGGGTGAGAATAAAACAAGCGAGACTGACAATAAAAAATGTACAGAAAGGAATATGACAGAAGGGCAACAAACACTTAAATGGACAAAAGGAGAGAAGAAAACCACAGAAACACAAGAAACAGGTAGAAGAGATTAAAACGACAAAACAGATTACCATGGTTAGCTGACCATGAGAATAAAAAGGAGAAGCCAGCCACTCTGCAACACATTAAAACCTCCACCCTAAAAGCACTAAGGTGGAGGACACAGAGGGACAAAGGACATGCACTAAAACTTAGATCAAATGATAAAACCCAACCTCACGAATAAAACGTAAAACTAAATTAGCCGATGAGGTGTTGTCAGATAAAATTAGCAGCAACGAGTCCAGTAACCGAATATTTCGTTGCAGGGCAGTCAAAGTGGGACAGAGCACCAGAATGTGGGCCACTGTCATCTGGGCGCTGCATCGACGCTGAGGCGGGTCTTCACGGCGCAGGAGGTAGCCGTGGGTCACCCAAGCATGACCAATGCAGAGATGGCAGATAATCACAGAACCCCTGCAAGAGGCCTGCATGGAGAACTGCCACAAATTCATAGTCTCCTTAATGGCACACAGTTTGTTGTGCATACTGAAGACTATGCCATTCCATCTCCCAAAGCCAAAAAACCTGGCGGCATAAACACGAATGCAGGTCAGTTATTGGAATGCTGATTTCCATAAGCGGTTTCCGTGCAGCCTGTTTGCCCAGCCTGTCAGCAAGTTTGATGCCTGGGAATCCGACGTGTCCTGAGTTCCACATGAACACCACTGAATGACCAGACTGTTCCAGGGCATAGATGGACTCCTGGATGGTCCCTACCAAAGGGTGACGAGGGTAGCACTGGTCTATGGCTTGTAGGCTGCTCAAGGAGTCAGTAGAAAAAACGACTCCCCGGATGTGCTCAAGAGCACGAGATACAGCCACCAGCTCTGCAGTGAAAACACTGCAGCCATAGGGCAAGGAATGCTGTTCAATATATCCTCCATGGACTTATGCAAAGCTGACGTGACCATCAGCCATTGAGCAGTCGGTGTAAACCACTTCATGGCCTCGGTACATGTCAAGGATCAAGAGGGACAGTGGAGAGCCACATCGTGAACTAAGTCCTTTGGGCCATGTGAAAGATCCAGGTGAAGCCACAGCCTAGGTGTATACCATGGAGGTGTATGCAAATGGACCTCGAGTATAGGTGGTAAAAGCAAGGACTCCAGTTCACGTAGAAGGGATCGGACACAGACTGAAATTGTAAGCCTTGACCTGGGCCACCAATGCAGGAGATGAACCCCCGTGGGTGGGAAAAGGAGACGGTAATTCAGATGCGCAGAACTACGAACATGTGCAATGTAACTGGGAAGCAGTTGTGCATGCCTGACCTGCAATGGAGGGACTCCAGCCTCCGCCAGAACACTGGTCACTGGACTCGTCCTAAAAGCTCCTGTCACTAGTCGAACGCCACAGTGGTGGACTGGGTCGAGTAAACGCAATGCTGAGGGCACCGCCAAACCATAAACCAGACTCCCATAGTCAAGGCAGGATTGAACAAATGCTCTGTAGGGCTGCAGCAGTGTAGAGGATCTGCACCCCAGATGGTGTTGCTCAGGCAGTGGAGCGCACTGAGGTGCTGCCAGTACCTCCACTTAAGCTGACGAAGGTGAGGAAGCCAAGTCAATCGGGTGTCGAAAAGCAATCCTAAAAATCTATATGTCTCCACTATAGTGAGGGGATTGTCAGTAAGGTAAAGTTCTGGTACTGGTGAACGGTATAACGCCAACAGAAGTGCATAAAACACGACTTTGCGGCCGAAAACTGGAAGCCGTGGGCTAGAGCCCATGACTGTGCCTTGTGGAGGGCTCCCTGTAGGCGCCGCTCAGCAACACCAGTACTGGCGGAGCAGTACGAAATGCAGAAGTCATCTGCATCTGACTGAACAAAGATATGAATTTTTGAAAATGAGATAATTCACGTTACTCTACAACTGATCTTATGGCTGTTGCACCGAGCGAGGTGGCGCAGTGGTTAGCACACTGGACTCGCATTCGGGAGGACGACGGTTCAATCCCGCATCCGGCCATCCTGACTTAGGTTTTCCGTGATTTCCCTAAATCGCTCCAGGCAAATGCCGGGATGGTTCCTTTCAAAGGGCACGGCCGATTTCCCTCCCCATCCGCCCCTAATCCGGTGAGACCGATGACCTCGCTGTCTGGTCTCCTCCCCCTAAAACCAACCAACCAACCAATGGCTGTTGCCTATTCGTGTCTGATATTGGCAGGATATAATCAATTATTATTGAAGTAAGGTACTGAATTAAATACAAAAAGTGGAAACATCACTGAAATTAACATTTATGTTAATCTGGCGTACTTAAAATAAATATTTTCAATTAACAACCTTCGAGATGCGACTGTTCCTAAACCTGGTGGTGAATGTTAAGATCACTTATTTCTTCAAACAGCTTCTGTGATACAGAATAATACCTCCCAGTTGCTGTGTTAAGTTCAAGCACTGAAAGTTTCCTTAAAACATTTTTCATTGGTATCCAAACATTGTTAATAGTAGATTTCTTCAATGATGTTATTGGGCCAGCAGGGTGGTAAAAATGAAAAAAACAAACATCATATTTTTACAAACTTATTCTTTCAACCTCTGCAAGCCACCACTGTCCATCATACACACATGCCACTATGTCATTCAATGTTAAAGACAGAGATTTAATTTTACTAACGCAATGATTTTCAAATATTGGTTTCTGATATTACATAGCATCGAACTAAGTTTTCTGCAATGCCAAGGAATTTGTGGAAATGCCTTGTTACTTTTACTGCTTTACAGTTTTCAAATCTGGTTTGAAGTGTTGTTTTCATGTGCAGAACCACTCCTTTCTTGATCAGAAAATAGGTAATGCCTTCAATATTATCCTTGCAAAAGACATACATGTCCTGTACTTTGAGAATTTGGTCTGTGGCTGGTCTTTGTAGGCTGGCTTTACTTCACGTTTTGTTGTACCTCCTACTCCATCACATGCATTTGACCATTGGGAGATGCAAAAAAGTGCCATTCAGCCTCCAACCCAAAATCTACTTTGTGGTTGCACAGATTCTAAAAATTCTTTTTGTTCTTATACTGACTACCACTTCCATCTGAAAAGTATATCAGCCTCTCAACCTTGGGAAAATTTTCTTTTATGTAATTTATTACATACTTTTGAAACACATGTACAACCAAAGTGTTGTGCTCCAAGTAGCCACTTAGAATGCAAATTTAAGAACTTCAAACTTCATCTTTCTCTTTTTTAACACTCTTCAGCGCCAAACCCGTAAAATTTACGGGCTTAGGATCGTGCGAAAATCACCAGATCTGTAAAATTTACAGGTCCCTACCTTTAATTTAATGCAAAACACTGCAACGTTATTTCGATGGGTTTGGCCTGCGTTATACATTTTACAGATGTTTTGTAGCAAAATGCGTCCATTGATGGAACAGCAGTGTTGTTTATGGCACCGTAATTTATGTTAAAACTTATCTTTGGGTTCTCAGTCTTCCTTATATCATCGTGTTATTTCATGTTTGTAATCATGTCTTGGCGGGGTTTGCGCCGGCCGGTGTGGCCGTGCGGTTAAAGGCGCTTCAGTCTGGAACCGCGTGACCGTACGGTCGCAGGTTCGAATCCTGCCTCGGGCATGGATGTGTGTGATCTCCTTAGGTTAGTTAGGTTTAATTAGTTCTAAGTTCTAGGCGACTGATGACCTCAGAAGTTAAGTCGCATAGTGCTCAGAGCCATTTGAACCATTTTTTTCTTGGCGGGGTTTATCAGACGCAGAAATCGCAGATTTGATTAATGATAGCGGCACTCTGGATACTGTAGAGAGTGATTCTGACGATTCTGAATACAATGGTGTGTTTGAAGGTACGTATTCCCGAATTTTCAATGGCATATCACTGCTCATAATTGTGCAGTAAACAAATTTCTGCTGAACATGTCTTCTGTAAGAGATATACGTTGTTACATATAATGTGATATTCCTTTTACAGAGTGAAATCAATGACAGCTTGTCTTCAGATGCAGACGAGAATGATGTTGAAGATGTTACTTCAAATCCAGCGGCTGCGCCACATCCAAAAGATGTTGACTGGATTGAATTTGACACCTACCGACCTCTGCCTGTCAACACTACATGCAGGCAGATTCCAGTGAATATTGATGACTCAAGTTCTGTACTGGATTGCTGTAAAGTGTTCCTTACTGACAGTGACTAGAAGAACTCAAGATACAGACAAATTCGTTTGCATCACAGACAATCCAGAAGAAAAGAAGAGGAAATAACATGAAGCCTAATTAAGTTCTGAGTTCCTGGAAGCCAGTGACTACAAGTGAGATGAGGCGTTTCTTGGGTATGCTTTTCCACATGTGTATTTCAAGAAAGCCAAAAATTGTGGACCACTGGAGCACTAATCCTGTTTTTAGTTGTAACTTCTGTCCCCAAGTTATGAGTCGTTTGCGTTTTACTCAGATACTGTCGTGCTTGCATCTTGTTGACAATTCTAAACAGAAAAAAAACCAGGTGAAGATGGATTTCACCCACTGTATAAAATTTTACCCTATTATAAGAATTTTAATGAGGGATGTATCAAGGCATATCATCCCTCAGAAAAACTGACAATTGATAAAGGCATATGCCCATTTCGAGGTCGTGTGAACTTCCATGTTTACATGCAAAATAAGCCTCATAAGTATGAACTGAAGGTTTATGCTGTTGCTGAAGCCAGTAGTGGCTATGTTGTAAACTTTGAAGTTTATGCTGGTAAGTAGACTTGGCTACTGTTTCTATGTTTCGGTACAGTGTATCGATACGTGGAACTGTTTCAGTGTTTCGAAACGGCTATGTTTCACTGTTTCGAAACAATGGTGTTTCATTCCGCTCTGTGTCGGATAACGGGCCCAGATTCGATCTCGAGCCAGCCACAGAAACTGTACCGTTGTTTCAAAATAACGCTGTTTCAGTCCACTTGTGCTTGGAACGGACTAACTGTATCGAAACAGTGATGTTTCATTTCGCTTTGTCTCAGACGAGATTCAGGCACGGCACAGATACGGAAATACGTTTAATATACTACTTCATCGAACTCTTTCAAGAGTATCGAAATCCTTTTGACACACAACAGCCTGAAGCTTAAGATTTCCGAAAATAATGCTTCGTTTCTAATTGACTGCTCTATTCCGAAATGGCGTAATATATACTTTCTAAACACTAACAAATAATGAAATAAAGCACACTATTCGCATTCAAAATAATAAAAGTGTGAAAAACATTCAGTTAAATTACACATCTCCTATAACATATGCTTCTCTGTTGATGTACAGTAATCATTTTAAAAAAACGCAAGTAAACCTACAACATTTTGATTTAGAAAAGGCGTAGAGTGGCAGTTTTTAGACACATACGTAAATTGGATGTACTTTCAAGCAATGTGATTGACGGATCATTGGTGATGTAATGGTGAACGGGAAAGGCCGGGAAGCATGGTGGATTTATAGTAATGATTCGAATCACCTTAAGGAACAAAAAAATTTTTCTCTTATTTTTTGTTATTTATTCGAATTATGTGGCTTTATTTGTGAGCCTATAGTCAATGTGCCTATTTCCCAAAGGAAATGTAAATTTCTTCCCTCACTATAAAAGCCACTACTGCACGAAAGGCAGTCCAAATAAAAATTTGCCACAGACCCTAAATTTAAGCCTTATGTACAGACTACACAAACAAAAAAATGACAGAAGACAATTTACAAACTGAAATTGTCTCTCAAGCTTTTCATGAGAAAGTTTTTAGAACAGAATTCAATTTAGGATTCAAACCACCTCAAAAGACACTTGCAGGGAGTGCAATTTGTTTCAAATTAAAAAAATTGTTTCAAATGTAAATAAATTTCAGAAGAAGAAATTCCCGATACCCCAAAAGCAACTCAAGATGTACAAACAGAGAAGGAACACCATCAGTGGCAGGTTGATCTTGCACAAAAAAACCTTGAAAAAGAGACATTACATAGGGTAATGAATGGAGAATGTGCCGTACTTTCTTTCAATGTACAAGAGAAGCTTTCTCGTCCAAAAGTGCCTACTAGTGTCATACTATAAATACCAGCTTTCTTGTTTCAATTTTGGCATACACGATATAGCTACATGCAAAGGCACAGCTATTTGGTAGTAGGTCGGGGATCCAATGAAATAGGCTCTTGTCTTTTCAAACATTTGACTGAGCACCCTGTGAAAGAGAAGGTCATACTGTAGTTTGCCTCATGTGGAGGCCAAAATATGATGTACAAAGCCTGTAAGCCACCTGAAGCGTTTCTTGCAAAATCCTAGCAAGCACATCAAAGAGATCATCAAAAGTTCAGAATTCCAGGGTACAGGTATTTACCACACGATACAGACTTTGGACACCGTGAGAACATATTAGGAAACATTAACATGTTTACCACCCTACTAAGCTACAAAATGTAATAAATACTTGCAGAGTTAAAAAGCAAGCACTTGAAATGGTGGAGATGGAAGCAAAAGACTTATTCTTTAAAAAACATTACACCTAATTAACCCACACAAAAAAGTTGGAGGTCATCCTGTACTATGGATGAATATGAGATGTATTCATAGCTGGCAACAAAATCCAAATGTGAAGGAATTCAGATGCACTCACAATGAGGAAATGGAGTACCAGGAGGTTAACTTTACAAAAAGGATCCGAGGCCAAGCAGCTGAAGCGTCCGATCTCACGCGTCGGCTTTGACCCGTGATGTAAGGGTGTTGTGGTGTGTGATGACATGACAGGGCGGAGTTTGGTTTGTGAGTGTGCCGTGTTTGTAGATGTCGTCGTGTTGTGGTTTGTTGTGCCCTCTGGTGGTATATTCAGGGCTTTCGTTTGTTTGGTGTATTGGGCTCAGTTTGCTGTTGGTCAGTGTCGAGTACTGTTGGTGTATTTTTGAAGTGGAATTCGTTTCAGTGAGTTAACGGTTTTGTGTGAAGGTTAATGTAGTGATGATCGCTGTATGTCGTGTGGTGTTGTTATTAAATTTAATCGGTTGTTGTTCTTTGTTCAGGAATGGATATGAAAGATTAGATAAATAGTTCTCGTTTGAGGGCTATGATGGGGGACACACCTTTAGAGCGGATTAAGTTCCTGCAGCTTTTTGGCTTAATTGCCGAGGTGTGTGCCGTGAAGGAATGAAGTTGGTTAAAGTTCCGGCCTCTCGGACCAGGGACGGTTATATGTGGCGCTGTCGGAAAGACGACATATGGGGTTCCATATGGCGCGGTACCTGGTTCGAGAAGTCTAGTTTGGGCATGCGGAGATTGTTATTGGTTATAGATCCCCACAGAGTTTTTGCGCGCACGAGACTGGTGTGAGTGAGAGGAGTGTTCTGGATTGTTATTCTTTTTGTCATGAAGTGTGTTCAGAATTAATTAAGTACAGGGGTAAGCTGGGGGGGGGGGGGCATCGGGTTGTTGTGGAGGTGGACGAGTCACAGTTTGGGAAAAGGAAGTATGGGAGGGGGAAGTCTGTGGCTGGTCTTTGGGTGTGGGGGGGCTGTTGTTCCGGGGGGGGGGGGGGGGGGGGGTCCCGAATCGGCCGGGATGATGTCTGAATAAGTTGCCTTCCGGAATATGTTGAACTCTATTTTAGCATCTTTAATAGTCAACGTCAGCTGACATTGACTATTAAAGATGCTAAAATAGAGTTCAACATATTCCCTAAGGCAACTTATTCAGACAACATCATCCCGGCCGATTCAACCCACCCCCAAGCGCATAAAATGGCGGTTTTATATTCTAGTATCCATCGGGCGATTTCTATTCCGTTGTCAGATGTCTACCTCGAAAAAGAATTACAAATTCTCGAGAGTATTGCACAGAATAATGGGTATGACCCAAAGATAGTGAGACAGTTATATCATAAGAAAACGCGAAAAAGGACAACGACTTTAGTAAACACAAATACTCAAACGAGCTTTAACGTTAAATCAAGATAATTTAGTGATCTGTCAGCTGACATTGACTATTAAAGATGCTAAAATAGAGTTCAACATATTCCCTAAGGCAACTTATTCAGACAACATCATCCCGGCCGATTCAACCCACCCCCAAGCGCATAAAATGGCGGTTTTATATTCTAGTATCCATCGGGCGATTTCTATTCCGTTGTCAGATCTCAACCTCGAAAAAGAATTACAAATTCTCGAGAGTATTGCACAGAATAATGGGTATGACCCAAAGATAGTGAGGCAGTTATATCATAAGAAAACGCGAAAAAGGACGACGACTTTAGTAAACACAAATACTCAAACCCAAGATCAGACCAAGAAATGGTTGTCGGTTTCTTATGTAGGTAATGTCTCTTACAAGATACGGCGCCTGTTGAAATATTCAGGTTTTAAAATTTCCTACTCGACGAGTAGTAGTTTAAAGCAAAAGTTGGTTCATTCCCTTGAGAAAGATGGTGACAAGTCAGCGAAGTCAGGCGTATATAAGATTATGTGTGATGATTGCGCATGTTATTGCATAGGTCAAACAGGCAGAGCTATAGCAATAAGGTTTAAAGAACATCTTCCAATAAAGGGTGTAGGAACATGGGGGCCAGCCTTTGGGGAACATCTGGTGCAAATGGCTCATACACCTAAGCCTTTACGTGACACAGAGCTACTACATCATGAAGTTAAGGGCTATAGACTTGACACACTTGAACTACAAATTTATGCACACCTAATTACAGATAGAGGCAATTTACTGAACGATCAACTGTATCTAAAAAATAGGGCATACTTCGAAGGTTTCCAACCTATACTAGGTTTACAATAATTCATAACGCATGTGACCTCACATTTTCTGTAATAATAGATCCTTTTCTACAGATGTTCATATGAGCTTTGTTGGTCAGTTTAGAAAGCTCTGTAATAGAATGTAAAACGTAGTCATGCCGGATACTGTAATTAACTTACAATAGTAAAATATAAAATTAATTCGTAGCAGAAAGGTTATCTGACGCGTGCGTAACAAGAGTTTGACTCTACACGTCTCGCGCATGCGCGCCGCCCTCTGTGAGGCAGACCGCGAAGCCCTCGCGGTCCGCAGTCTCTAGTCACACGACGAGGCCCATACAACGGGCTTAAAGTGAATTTCTACAGTTGGTTTAATAGAAGTGACAAAACCTTATGGTTATGCATCAAGTTTTATGAAGTTGACTTAGGACATGGCCTGTTTTAGGCAAACATTTAAATAATAATTTATGTAAGTACTACTCGTTGCATTCTGTAGGATGACCATGTTGTTGTTGTGGTCTTCAGTCCTGAGACTGGTTTGATGCAGCTCTCCATGCTACTCTATCCTGTGCAAGCTTTTTCATCTCCCAGTACCTACTGCAACCTACATCCTTCTGAATCTGCTTAGTGTATTCATCTCTTGGTCTCCCTCCACGATTTTTACCCTCCACGCTGCCCTCCAATACTAAATTGGTGATCCCTTGATGCCTCAGAACATGTCCTACCAACCGACCCCTTCTTCTGGTCAAGTTGTGCCACAAACTTCTCTTCTCCCCAATCCTATTCAATACTTCCTCATTAGTTATGTGATCTACCCATCTAATCTTCAGCATTCTTCTGTAGCACCACATTTCGAAAGCTTCTATTCTCTTCTTGTCCAAATTATTTATCGTCCATGTTTCACTTCCATACATGGCTACACTCCATACGAATACTTTCAGAAATGATTTCCTGACACTTAAATCAATACTGGATGTTAACAAATTTCTCTTCTTCAGAAACGCTTTCCTTGCCATTGCCAGCCTACATTTTATATCCTCTCTACTTCGACCATCATCAGTTATTTTACTACCCGAATAGCAAAACTCCTTTACTACTTTAAGTGCCTCATTTCCTAATCTAATTCCCTCAGCATCACCCGACTTAAATAGACTACATTCCATTATCCTTGTTTTGCTTTTGTTGATGTTCATCTTATATCCTCCTTTCAAGACACTGTCCATTCCATTCAACTGCTCTTCCAAGTCCTTTGCTGTCTCTCACAGAATTACAATGTCATTGGCGAACCTCAAAGTTTTTATTTCTTCTCCATGAATTTTAATACCTACTCCGAATTTTTCTTTTGTTTCCTTTACTGCTTGCTCAATATACAGATTGAACAACATCGGGGAGAGGCTACAACCCTGTCTTACTCCCTTCCCAACCACTGCTTCCCTTTCATGTCCCTCGACTCTTATAACTGCCATCTGGTTTCTGTACAAATTGTAAATAGCCTTTCGCTCCCTATATTTTACCCCTGCCACCTTTAGAATTTGAAAGAGAGTATTCCAGTCAACATTGTCAAAAGCTTTCTCTAAGTCTACAAATGCTAGAAACGTAGGTTTGCCTTTCCTTAATCTTTCTTCTAAGATAAGTCGTAAGGTCAGTATTGCCTCACGTGTTCCAGTGTTTCTACGGAATCCAAACTGATCTTCCCCGAGGTTGGCTTCTACTAGTTTTTCCATTCGTCTGTAAAGAATTCGCGTTAGTATTTTGCAGCTGTGACTTATTAAGCTGATAGTTCGGTAATTTTCACATCTGTAAACACCTGTTTTCTTTGGGATTGGAATTATTATATTCTTCTTGAAGTCTGAGGGTATTTCGCATGTTTCATACATCTTGCTCACCAGATGGTAGAGTTTTGTCAGGACTGGCTCTCCCACGGCCGTCAGTAGTTCCAATGGAATATTGTCTACTCCGGGGGCCTTGTTTCGACTCAGGTCTTTCAGTGCTCTGTCAAACTCTTCACGCAGTATCATATCTCCCATTTCATCTTCATCTACATCCTCTTCCATTTCCATAATATTGTCCTCAAGTACATCGCCCTTGTATAGACCCTCTATATACTCCTTCCACCTTTCTGCTTTCCCTTCTTTGCTTAGAACTGGGTTTCCATCTGAGCTCTTGATATTCATACAAGTCGTTCTCTTATCTCCAAAGGTCTCTTTAATTTTCCTGTAGGCGGTATCTATCTTACCCTTAGTGAGATAGGCCTCTACATCCTTACATTTGTCCTCTAGCCATCCCTGCTTAGCCATTTTGCACTTCCTGTCGATCTCATTTTTGAGACGTTTGTATTCCTTTTTGCCTGTTTCACTTACTGCATTTGTATATTTTCTCCTTTCATCAATTAAATTCAATATTTCTTCTGTTACCCAAGGATTTCTACCAGCCCTCGTCTTTTTACCTACTTGATCCTCTGCTGCCTTCACTACTTCATCCCTCAAAGCTACCCATTCTTCTTCTACTGTATTTCTTTCCCCCATTCCTGTCAATTGTTCCATTATGCTCTCCCTGAATCTCTGTACAACCTCTGGTTCTTTTAGTTTATCCAGGTCCCATCTCCTTAAATTCCCACCTTTTTGCAGTTTCTTCAGTTTTAATCTACTGGTCATAACCAATAGACTGTGGTCAGAGTCCACATCTGCCCCTGGAAATGTCTTACAATTTAAAACCCGGTTCCTAAATCTCTGTCTTACCATTATATAATCTATCTGATGACCATATCTAACATAATTTGCTAGCGCATTATAATATTAACGTGTTGCAGGTTCTGAGGAAGACGTTATTAATAACGTTGAAACCTAGGTAAACCTACAACTGTAGGCTGTATATTCTTATATGAATAGACTCGACAAACGGTTACTCACCCAGCATGAACATGAAGTTATTGGAGAAATGTGTCAAAAAAACTTTTACAGGTCCAGCATTTGATGGAGACAAAGAGGTGTTTGGCTCCGTGAAAAATGAAAACTTCATCATGAATAAACTGTGACATATATTTTTTCGCTATATAGCAAGGTTTGGTAACACTGGAAAAGATTTACTTCATACTTGTCACCAGCAATTTAAGAAGATACAATACTTCTTAAGGGAAGGTCATTGACTAAAAAAATATGTGTGAAATATTTTGCAATCACAGATTCTACATCAGATATATCCTATAATGGCCAGGCAAGTATAAAAATTCGGTACATAAATGAAGATAGGCTCTCAGTTGAAAGATTCCTGTATTTCCTAAAAAAATTAAGGTCACATTGGAGAGAAGATTTCTGAAGCCATTTTGAGTCCTTTAGTACTACACGCATTGAAAACTGATAACTGTGTAGATCAGTCATATGATAATGCAGCTAACATTCAGGATTGCAAGCAAGACTCCAGGTCCGAAATACCTTACTTTTCTTCATTCCATGTGCGGCTCACTCAATGAATATACACTCCTGGAAATGGAAAAAAGAACACATTGACACCGGTGTGTCAGACCCACCATACTTGCTCCAGACACTGTGAGAGGGCTGTACAAGCAATGATCACACGCACGGCACAGCGGACACACCAGGAACCGCGGTGTTGGCCGTCGAATGGCGCTAGCTGCGCAGCATTTGTGCACCGCCGCCGTCAGTGTCAGCCAGTTTGCCGTGGCATACGGAGCTCCATCGCAGTCTTTAACACTGGTAGCATGCCGCGACAGCGTGGACGTGAACCGTATGTGCAGTTGACGGACTTTGAGCGAGGGCGTATACTGGGCATGCGGGAGGCCGGGTGGACGTACCGCTGAATTGCTCAACACGTGGGGCGTGAGGTCTCCACAGTACATCGATGTTGTCGCCAGTGGTCGGCGGAAGGTGCACGTGCCCGTCGACCTGGGACCGGACCGCAGCGACGCACGGATGCACGCCAAGACCGTAGGATCCTACGCAGTGCCGTAGGGGACCGCACCGCAACTTCCCAGCAAATTAGGGACACTGTTGCTCCTGGGGTATCGGCGAGGACCATTCGCAACCGTCTCCATGAAGCTGGGCTACGGTCCCGCACACCGTTAGGCCGTCTTCCGCTCACGCCCCAACATCGTGCAGCCCGCCTCCAGTGGTGTCGCGACAGGCGTGAATGGAGGGACGAATGGAGACGTGTCGTCTTCAGCGATGAGAGTCGCTTCTGCCTTGGTGCCAATGATGGTCGTATGCGTGTTTGGCGCTGTGCAGGTGAGCGCCACAATCAGAACTGCATACGACCGAGGCACACAGGGCTAACACCCGGCATCATGGTGTGGGGAGCGATCTCCTACACTGGCCGTACACCACTGGTGATCGTCGAGGGGACACTGAATAGGGCACGGTACATCCAAACCGTCATCGAACCCATCGTTCTACCATTCCTAGACCGGCAAGGGAACTTGCTGTTCCAACAGGACAATGCACATCCGCATGTATCCCGTGCCACCCAACGTGCTCTAGAAGGTGTAAGTCAACTACCCTGGCCAGCAAGATCTCCGGATCTGTCCCCCATTGAGCATGTTTGGGACTGGATGAAGCATCGTCTCACGCGGTCTGCACGTCCAGCACGAACGCTGGTCCAACTGAGGCGCCAGGTGGAAATGGCATGGCAAGCCGTTCCACAGGACTACATCCAGCATCTCTACGATCGTCTCCATGGGAGAATAGCAGCCTGCATTGCTGCGAAAGGTGGATATACACTGTACTAGTGCCGACATTGTGTATGCTCTGTTGCCTGTGTCTATGTGCCTGTGGTTCTGTCAGTGTGATCATGTGATGTATCTGACCCCAGGAATGTGTCAATAAAGTTTCCCCTTCCTGGGACAATGAATTCACGGTGTTCTTATTTCAATTTCCAGGAATGTAGTTGGCTCATGACGTGCTCAACTGCATTACAGTTTTCGGAGGTTTACGCAGTGCTTTGCTGATTCTACAGGCATATGGAAAACCTTGCACACATTTTTTGATTCTGTGAGTATGACACTGAAGTCACTGCCTACAACACAATGGTGTGTACATGTTGATGCTTGTTAGAGTTTGAATGCAGATTGAAAAGCTGTGTTTTCTGCATCAAAAAACAATTTTAGAAAATGAGAGTGGAAGAGTTAGATGTGAAACTGAAGGTCTTCTTAGAAATTTAAATAGTATTGAGCTAGCTTACACATCAGTGTGGGGTCGTATTCTGCAATAGTTTGGCAAAACACTGAAAAACCTGCAAGCTGAGGATGTAGACATTTCTACTTCTGTTGAAATGTGTGACTCATAAAGAGCTTTTACCTGAGCTTCAGATATATATTCCAGTTCACAAGGATTTAGCAAAAAAGAAAGTTAGGGAAATTGGAATTCGGAATAAGTTCTGCCAAAGGTGAGCGCACATGCAGAAATTTTCCAGTGATACAACACCTCCAATACACAGCAGTGTAATTACGTAATTAGGATATGTGGTTGCTGTACAGGATGGTACCTGCACTTTCCACATCAATAGCTCTGCAATTTTCCTGACAATATTTTTCCTGGATGGGGAGGTAGAAGTGGGGAAGGGGAGGGCTTGAAAATATTCCAGGGGGAAGGGGATAATTAAATGATCAATTTAATTAATTAGTTTGATATCAAAAGTGTGCTTCTGTCAGTGAGGCAAGGGTGGAGGGTTGGAGATTTGGCTGAGGGGTGGTGGGGAGGGCGAGGGATGGGAGTTTCTCAGAAACACTGATTATTCCCAGGGGTTCATAATCAACCTTTAGGGGGTCATAAATCAGTTAGTATAACAATAGGTTAAGGGAAGGGGGAGGGAGTCATAAATCAATCAAGTTTGCCCCCGAATGTAAGCAACCTCAATAACAAAGAGGCGCTGAACCAGCTTTATCCTACTGTTCTTTATGTCATCACAGTTTCCCAGTGGTTTGTAACCAACCTAAACCAATCACGATTCACATAGTCGCTTTTTTGATGCTGCAGTTTCCAACTTGTTAGAAGTAGCGTGAAATTTTTGCTATTGCAGGTGTTGCAAATAGTTCCAGATATGGCAGAGTAGCTCTTTAAATATGATCCGCAAATGACAATTTGCGTAAATGACTGACATGTACAGCCGTGTTCAAGAGTATCCCAGCGACCTGAATTGCATTTCGCCTGATTCGCATGCATCACACATAATGCAGCTGTCTAGCAGGTACTCTAATCGCTGCTCAGTACAGTCGTTTAACTATTGAAAATGGTTCCAGCAAATCACCACTAGATAACACTGCTCTGTATCGCAATAACTCAAGATGTAAAGTAACACCACGATACTACAAATATCAGGGAACAACTTATCACAGATAATACTGTCAGTACGGCTTGTAAGCTCACATTTATTACTATAAATGATATACCTGAAATGTTACCGCTCTCATTATTATGTCGATAGGTAATGCACGTAGTAAGTTTGTCGTATTCATGATTTCCCCTTCAAAGTAACATACCGTACTTATTGTTTAACACAAAATGACATTAAAAATTCAACTTATTCACTAGCAGCTAGTTGAGAAAATGTATGAATTTCAAATGACGCGACGAACCGTCTCGTTCTGCATATGGATTCAAACCCAGATCACGCAGACTAAGCAAAGCGATATACCGCGATTTTAGACAGTATCATTTAGCAAATATCAGCTTTAAACTACATAGCATAAGCATTTTTAGCAGACGGGAATTCCTATCCAGCATCTATTGTCCCTGTTAACGAACTACAAGAGATGTTAAATATCGCTTCTTCACAAGTTCTTCACTGTTCCAAGATGGCCGCCGAGTAAGTGACGCCAGAAACCATTTCCAGAAAGTTAAGTGATTTAGACAGAAATGTAATTTAGTTTAACGCTGACAACAAATTAAATACGTGCATTAGTGTATCGTTTAGTCTTACCGTTAAAGGTTTGACTTTTATTTGCGTATTTTTTCAGAAAACACGAAAAGATCGTAACTTCGCGAAGTCGTGCTTAGGCTTAAATTTTGTAAACGTGTTTGTTTCTTGTTTCAAGGTAATTTAACTAGTTTCTCGGTAACAAATAAGTAAACTACCGTAAATAGCGTATAACTTCACTGTTTTAATACAGATTTCACAAAAACAGCGTAACTTTATATCAGAAACTTGCCTATATACATTTGTTTATAGGCCTATTCTCGTAACGTTTTTGGAGAATCAAAGTTAAAGTATCTCATTTAATTGCCCTTTTTTCATTCCATCGAGTGAAATATATAATAAATAGCGTATACCTTCGTTGTTTTAATACATATCTCAGAAAACCAGCGGAATTTTAAATCAGAAACTTGCTTATATACATTTGTGAATAGGCTTAATTCTTGTAACGTCTTTTCTTGATTTTCGGTAATTTAATTGATTTATTCTAGCTAAAGTATTATTTTTTGCCATGAGTGAGAAGTGCCTGACTTGCCGTAGAATTGTTAGTTCCGGGGTTTGGTGTGATGGATGCAGTAGTTTTTTTCACTGGGGGGACTGCAGTGGCGTGGGTGTTGGGAAAGTGGATCAGGCTCATCAGTGGTTATGTAGGATTTACAGCAGAGATAGGAAGATAGTGGAACAGGAGGGGAAAATTGCTGCCCTTCAGGCTGAGCTAGATCAGGCTAGGGAAGATCTGGACAGGTTAAGGAGGGAGAAGGGCAAAGAGAGGTGGGAAGTGACAACAGGTAGCAGAAGGAACAGGCCTAGAACTAAGTCTGACAGTTTTGTGGTGAATGTCAAAAATAAGTTTGACCTGTTGCTTCAGTTAGAAACTGATGAGCCTCAATCAGAGGTAGGTGTAGACAGGACACAACAAACTTTCAATAGGAAATTGAAAAAGAATGTAGGAAAGTCATCAAAAAGGAAGAAAGTTTTGTTGTTAGGCAGTTCTCATGCCAGAGGTGTAGGCCAACTTCTGCAGGAGGAATTAGGACCAGAATACCAGGTCACAAATTTTTTCAAACCAAGTGCTAGTCTGGATCAGGTGACAGAGGATTTAGGTTCACTCTGTAAAGGATTTACCAGGGAAGACACCGTGGTTATTGTGGGAGGGCCAGGGAACAGCATCGACAGAGATCCTGGGTACAGTATAGAGTGTGACCTGGTAAAGATTGCGTCGGCATCGAGACACACCAATGTTGAATTTGTATCTGTCCTGAGACGCCATGACCGGCCTCATTTGAACTCTTCTGTTGGGAGAGTTAATTTGGAGTTGGAACGGCTGCTTGTGTCGGGTGCGGGGGCTCATATTGGTGTGGTTCCTGTTGATTATCTCAGTAGGTGGGACTATACCAGGCACGGCCTACATCTCAACAGGAAAGGGAAGGGGAAACTGGCTGGGGTAATAGCAGGAAATTTAAGGGGGGGAGGCACTGCCATGAATGGTAAAATACCAGTGGTTACAGGTGTTGGAGCAGCACCTTTTTTAGGACAGGTAAGACAGAAAGATGTCAAGTTCTACGAGAGGTCAGGATTGAAACAAATCTTCAGTTTAGGAAAGAAATTCAACAGCACAATTCTAGCACATTGGATCACCAATCACAGCTATCAATTATAAATTTTCACCAATCACCAGAAATTTTATCTCCACCAAGTTGTATCTCAGTCCTAGGTAATTGCATTGATGAACTAAAGTCACCCAACCCAACTGACATAATCTGCCTCTCTGAACACCATGTGACCACTGGTATAGGAACTAGGCCTAAGCACAATGAGAAACTCAGACAGGAGAGTACTGCAAATGTTAGAATAAGGAAAGGTTCTCATAAAAGTATAATTAAAAATAATGTAAGTATATTTCATCAAAATATTGGGAGTTTAAAGAATAAAGTAGATGAGCTTCTGGTTTGTTTAGAAGATTTAGAAGCTGAGAATGAAATAGATATACTATGCCTGTCTGAGCATCACATTGTTACTGATATGGATAAGGTAAATGTAAGTGGTTATAAGCTCTCTGCACATGTAATGAGAGAAAATATGGAGAAAGGAGGAGTTGCCATATATGTCAAAAGTTATCATTTTGCAAAAAGTATAGAAACAAAAAAGTTTTGTGTAGAGAAACATATAGAAGCATGTGCCTGTGAGCTTAAATTAAATAAAGGCACATTTATAATTGTAACTGTATATAGGTCCCCATCAGGAAATTTTCATCTATTTCTGAAAAATTTGGACTCCTTGTTGTGCTATCTGTCAGACAGGGGGAAGCAAATTATTATTTGTGGGGACTTCAATGTAGATTCTCTGAAAGAGGGTAATAGGAAAAATGACCTTGAAGTATTACTCGGTTCTTTCAATTTGACACCCGTTATTGATTTTCCTACTCGGGTGGTAAAGGATAGCAGCTCACTGACAGATAACTTCTTTATAGACCAAGATAAGTTTAACCAGATAAATGCTCAGCCTGTTGAGAATGGTCTTTCCGATCATGGTGCACAGCTAGTTACAATATATGACATAGCTCCATTCAGCAATACTAAACAGTCCTCCAAAGTAGTACGTTCAGTCAACAATTTAACAATTGCAAATTTCAGGGAAAGCCTACAGCAGTTAGACTGGGATGAGGTGTACCGTGAACCTGATGCCAATTTAAAATATAATTTATTTCATGACATTTTTGTAAATGCATTTGAAAACTGCTTCCCCAAGAAAATAGTTAAATATACTCGTAAGAAACCTTGTAACAAACCATGGCTTACTAAGGGTATAAAAATATCTTGTAACCGGAAAAGGGAAATGTATCTGACAGCAAGAAAGAGTAGTGACCCAGAAACTATCAAAAATTATAAAAACTACTGTGTTATATTAAGAAAAGTTATTAAAAAACCCAGGAATATGTGTATCATGTCTGAAATCATCAACTCTAATAATAAAATTAAAACAATTTGGAATATTATTAAAAGAGAAACAGGTCAACCAAGAGCAGAGGAAGACAGTATTACCATCAAATTGAATGAAAACTTTACGAACAAAAAGTCAGAAGTTGAAAATATTTTTAATAATCATTTTCTAAATGTTGTGGATATAGTAGGATCCAGGTGTTCATTAGAAGATGCTAGGCTGTTAATGGAAGAGGCCATACCTATGCAATTTGATACAATTGAAATCTCACCCACTTCTCCCTCTGAAATTAGGAAAATAATAAACTTGCTTAAAAGCAAAAACTCACATGGAATTGATGGCATTTCCAGCAAAATACTAAAAGCTTGTTCTCAACAGATAAGTAAGATTCTCAGCCACCTGTGTAATAGCTCTCTGGAACAGGGCATTTTCCCTGATAGACTGAAATATGCTATTGTTATACCTTTGCATAAAAAGGGGGATAGATCTGATGTCAACAATTACCATCCAATCTCCCTTCTAACAGCTTTATCCAAAATTTTTGAGAAAGTAATGTATTCAAGAGTAGCTTCACATATCTGTAAAAATGAAGTACTAACAAAATGTCAGTTTGGTTTCCAGAAAGGTTTTTCAACAGAAAATGCCATATATGCTTTCACCAGTCAAATTTTGAATGATCTGAATAACCGAACACCACCCATTGGGATTTTTTGTGATCTCTCAAAGGCTTTTGATTGTGTAAATCATGAAATTCTGCTAGACAAGCTCAAGTATTGTGGCATGAGTGGGACAGTGCACAAATGGTTTAATTCGTACCTAGCTGGAAGAGTGCAGAAAGTTGAAATAAGTAATTCTCGTAAGATGCAAAGATCAGCACATTCCTCAAACTGGGGGACTATCAAAAATGGGGTTCCACAAGGGTCAGTCTTGGGTCCTTTGTTGTTCTTATTATACACTCCTGGAAATGGAAAAAAGAACACATTCACACCGGTGTGTCAGACCCACCATACTTGCTCCGGACACTGCGAGAGGGCTGTACAAGCAATGATCACACGCACGGCACAGCGGACACACCAGGAACCGCGGTGTTGGCCGTCGAATGGCGCTAGCTGCGCAACATTTGTGCACCGCCGCCGTCAGTGTCAGCCAGTTTGCCGTGGCATACGGAGCTCCATCGCAGTCTTTAACACTGGTAGCATGCCGCGACAGCGTGGACGTGAACCGTATGTGCAGTTGACGGACTTTGAGCGAGGGCGTATAGTGGGCATGCGGGAGGCCGGGTGGACGTACCGCCGAATTGCTCAACACGTGGGGCGTGAGGTCTCCACAGTACATCGATGTTGTCGCCAGTGGTCGGCGGAAGGTGCACGAGCCCGTTGACCTGGGACCGGACCGCAGCGACGCACGGATGCATGCCAAGACCGTAGGATCCTACGCAGTGCCGTAGGGGACCGCACCGCCACTTCCCAGCAAATTATGGACACTGTTGCTCCTGGGGTATCGGCGAGGACCATTCGCAACCATCTCCATGAAGCTGGGCTACGGTCCCGCACACCGTTAGGCCGTCTTCCGCTCACGCCCCAACATCGTGCAGCCCGCCTCCAGTGGTGTCGCGACAGGCGTGAATGGAGGGACGAATGGAGACGTGTCGTCTTCAGCGATGAGAGTCGCTTCTGCCTTGGTGCCAATGATGGTCGTATGCGTGTTTAGTGCCGTGCAGGTGAGCGCCACAATCAGGACTGCATACGACCGAGGCACACAGGGCCAACACCCGGCATCATGGTGTGGGGAGCGATCTCCTACACTGGCCGTACACCACTGGTGATCGTCGAGGGGACACTGAATAGTGCACAGTACATCCAAACCGTCATCGAACCCATCGTTCTACCATTCCTAGACCGGCAAGGGAACTTGCTGTTCCAACAGGACAATGCACGTCCGCATGTATCCCGTGCCACCCAACGTGCTCTAGAAGGTGTAAGTCAACTACCCTGGCCAGCAAGATCTCCGGATCTGTCCCCCATTGAGCATGTTTGGGACTGGATGAAGCGTCGTCTCACGCGGTCTGCACGTCCAGCACGAACGCTGGTCCAACTGAGGCGCCAGGTGGAAATGGCATGGCAAGCCGTTCCACAGGACTACATCCAGCATCTCTACGATCGTCTCCATGGGAGAATAGCAGCCTGCATTGCTGCGAAAGGTGGATATACACTGTACTAGTGCCGACATTGTGCATGCTCTGTTGCCTGTGTCTATGTGCCTGTGATTCTGTCAGTGTGATCATGTGATGTATCTGACCCCAGGAATGTGTCAATAAAGTTTCCCCTTCCTGGGACAATGAATTCACGGTATTCTTATTTCAATTTCCAGGAGTGTATATTAATGACTTGCCATTCTATATTCATGAAGAGGCAAAGTTAGTTCTCTTCGCTGATGATACAAGTATAGTAATCACACCTGAGAAACAAGAATTAACTGATGAAATTGCCAATACTGTCTTTCAGAAAATTACTAAGTGGTTCCTTGTAAACGGACTCTCTCTGAATTTTGATAAGACACAGTACATACAGTTCCGTACAGTGAATGGTATGACGCCATTAATAAATATAGACCTTAATCAGAAGCATATAGCTAAGATAGAATATTCCAAATTTTTAGGTATGTCCATTGATGAGAGATTAAATTGGAAGAAACACATTGATGATCTGCTGAAACGTTTGAGTTCAGCTACTTATGCAATAAGGGTCATTGCAAATTTTGGTGATAAACATCTTAGTAAATTAGCTTACTACGCCTATTTTCACTCATTGCTTTCATATGGCATAATATTTTGGGGTAATTCATCACTGAGGAATAAAGTATTTATTGCACAAAAGCGTGTAATCAGAATAATAGCTGGAGTCCACCCAAGATCTTCCTGCAGACATTTATTTAAGGATCTAGGGATATTCACAGTAGCTTCTCAGTATATATACTCTCTTATGAAATTTTGTTATTAACAACCAAACCCAATTCAAAAGTAATAGCAGTGTGCATAACTACAATACTAGGAGAAAGGACGATCTTCACTATTCAAGATTAAATCTAACTTTGGCACAGAAAGGGGTGAATTATACTGGCACTAAAGTCTTTGGTCACTTACCAAATAGTATCAAAAGTCTGACAGATAACCAACAAGTATTTAAGAAGAAATTAAAAGAATTTCTGAATGACAACTCCTTCTACTCCATAGAGGAATTTTTAGATATAAATTACAAAAAGAAAAAAACAAAAATATTAAAAAAATAAAAAAATAAAATAAAAAAATAAAAATAAAAAATAAAGAAAAACAAAAAAACACAAAAAAATAAAGTTGTTATATTAACTTAAGTATGTTGTTAAATTAACCTAATTATGTCATGCATTGGAAAATTCGACTCGTTCCACATCATTACGAAATATCGTATTCATGATCCATGGAACTAGTATTAATCTAATCTAATCTAAAGTAACTTACTTGAAATGCCGTGAGGTAAAGCTTCGTGTTGGACAGGTATTCGAACCGAGATCCTAATCGGATTGTTTATCGAAGCACAATCAACTGTGACATATCGGATTTTCTCGGCAATAGCTAGATGTTTTAACTGTAATGATGAGATGAAACGGTTCCAGACCCGAACAGAGGAAGCTAGGGTAAAATATAAGGAAAGCAAGAAAGCGGCACAGACCATAGTAAGGGTGGAGAAGAAGAAGTGGATGGAAAAATGGACAAGAATGTTAGAAGAGGACAGTGAAGGGAACAAAAAAGTACTTTACACCATGGTAAGAAATAAGAGGAACGACAGAAGCGAGTGCCTGAGGATCATGGATAATAATGGAAGAGTTGTGGAGGAAATGCATGAGCTCAAAAAGATTTGGAAGGAGTACTTTGAAGATCTGTTGAATGCCGCCAAGCGGGTAACTAACAGCGATGGAGAGCCTTAGGCAGCAGACGATTATAATAGTGGGGAAATTGATGATCTAACTTGGAATGAAGTGGAAGGAGCCATAAAGAGGATGAAAGGGGGCAAAGCACCAGGTTGGGACGAAGTAACAGTGGATATGATACGAGCAGCAGGAGAAGTAGGAACCCAGTGGCTGAGGGTGGTGTGGAAGGAGAACAGAATTCCTGAGGATTGGAAGAAAGGAATTATAGTCCCGATCTTCAAGAAAGGGGATAAAAGGAGATGTGAGAACTACAGAGGAATCACCCTGCTATGCCACTGTGGAAAAATCTATGAAAAGATGCTGGAGAAGAGAATAAGAAGCAGTATTGAAAGTAGACTGCAAGAGGAGCAGTACGGTTTCAGACCGGGAAGATCAACAACGGACCTCATATTTGCGGTAAGGCAACTGCAGGAAAGACACTATGAGTACGGGAAGGACTTAATCATGGCCTTTTTGGATATTGAGAAGGCGTGTGACAGTATCTGTAGGGACAAGCTCTGGGATGTGCTGAACGCAAAAGGGATAGATGAAGAGATAACACGAAAAGTCAGAAAAATGTATGAGGGAAGTGAGAGTTGTGTGAAAGTGGGGAGGGAACGTATTGCATGGTTCAAGCTGGAAAATGGGCTGCGACAGGGAAGTGCACTTTCGCCTTTATTGTTTATTATTGTTATGGATGAAATCCTACAGCAAGTATCAGATGCAATTGGAGATCATAAAATGAAAGCAGTGCTTTTTGCCGATGACCTGATGTTATGGGGAAATTGCGTGAAGGAGGTGCAAGAGCAGTTAGATGCATGGGAGGCAACGGCAGCACAATATGGAATGCATTTCTCTGCAAAGAAAAGTGAAATAATCGTCACAACAAGGAAGAAGAATAGGCCAAATGTGGATATAACTTGTGGAGGGGAAAAACTACAAGTGGTAGAGAACTTCAAGTACCTGGGAAGCTGATTGAAAATAAGGGGGGAAACGCAATGGAAATAAATGAAAGGTGCAGAAAAGCAGGGCAGTTCTACAAATGCATTAGGGGGCTTATTTGGAGCAAGGAGGTGCCACAGAAATCCAAGGGAATTATATACCGAACCTACTTTGTCCCCATATTGACATACGGAAGTGAGACATGGGTAATGCACAAAAGCGACAAAAGTAGAATACAGGCTAGTGAAATGAAGTTCCAGAGGAGCAGGTTGGGTGTAACAAGACGAGACAGATTGCGAAATTTGTATGTGAGGGAAAGACTAAAGGAGGAACCAGTACAGGACAGGATAGAAAAATCAAGACTGCAGTGGTATGGACACATGAAGAGAATGGATGAGGGAAGAATTCCAAAGAGGATGTTTGATCTGCAACTGGAGGGGAAGAGGCCCAGAGGAAGACCAAGAGATAGATGGGTGAAGGGAGTGAAGGAATGTGTGATGAGAAGAGGAGAGAACTGGACGAAGGTGGAAGAGGGGGAATGGTGGAAAGACAGAACACAATGGAGAGGCTTGTGTTCCCGACAGACCCAGCCAGTGGCTGGAAACTGTCCAAGATGATGATGATGATGAGACGAAACGTTAATTTCTTCCTTCCCATGACTCCAACCCGGCACCTATCGCTGTTATATAGATAAAACGAACGTTAAATATGGGTTTGTTACACCAGCAGCGACATGTAAGCATGTTTGAACTAGAAATTATATGATGAAGAGTTCAGTGCTGACTGGGAATCGAAGCCCACACATATCATTATTGACTACACACAAAGAGACGTCAGCTACCGAATTTTTCTCCACCAGCAGCTGGGAACAACATTATTGAACTTACACTGATCTAGCAAATAGTTCTGTCTCTCACTGGAAGTCAAAAGCGTCAGACATCGTTAGTGTTGACAACGAATAAAATTACATTAAAAATCAAAATTATTATCCACCAGCAGATGTGTGTTCTCATGCTAGAGCTTGATAATACATAATGAAAACTTTAGTGCCGGGCCAAGATTCGAACCCATCCATGCACAATATGTGGAGATGTTGAAGAATCTGCAGTTTTGAACAAACAACAAATTGTAGTCGAGCTGTATTGTTACGAAAGGATAAAATTCCTCGTTAAGGGTGGTCTGAGTTGCATTCCCAGATCAGAACCAATTTTATCGACATACCCGGAGCCCAAATAAAAGATGGAATAAGTGTCCTGTGACCCTAAACAGCGTTTGTTTCGTCACTAGAAATAAATAACTAGTATAAGAAACGTTAATGATGATAGAGTCTCTACATGTCGCCACTCCTAACTTTATTGTGTTTCAGCCCAACGTCTACTTGGTAGAGAAGGAATATCATCTTTAATGTGAATTTCAGACCACAATGCCATTATACCTTCTTCACTTGGTGTAGCCAGAGGATAATAGAATCTGTCTCTCTCTCTCTATCAAAAATTATCGGCAGAAGTTGGAATCGAACCCACACCAGAAGTATAGGAACCTATCGTCAATCCAACAGACCACCACATCCTCTTCTCTCTGACTATTTTCTATTCTAACGCCTATGCGCCACACTGGATGAGAATTCTGACACACAGGTTCCCTGTAGTGGTTTGCAGCATGTTCAGTATATTCATTTACTTGGTTGACCGAATCCCCATGAACTAGCTGCCTCAGCTACCCACCGCATACATTCGACTATATTTTGTCATCACCGAAATAAAATCACGTAACTGCCACCTACACAGAACTGCCAATAGTGTAGGATGCAGAAATTTAAATAGGAAGTGTTCCTTTCCACTTGAGCAACTCTTCTGCGCTATCTGTTTGCTGAAAACGTCGTGCAGTGCAAAAGAAAAGCTGTAACTGTCTGTCTCTCAGAAGTCTAGATCCGGCCTATAAAATAAATAAATATTATATTAATTATTAATTATGTATGATAGTGATTGGTTGTAATTAATATTTGCTTATCTGGAACGTGGACGTTTAATTATTTGGTATCAGACGCTTGACAATGGCTTTTTCGTAAATGCAATGTTATTCGTAGTTGACCGTGAAATAAGACTCAAATAATCGGACTTCGTATTTAAATCGTTTCCAAAGACTGCTGCGGTAGGTGCGGACTCAAAATCTCAATATTAGAATAATTTGCCAGCCATGTCAATACGTCGTACAGAGGTGACGGTCTACTAAACATAAAAAAGTTTACACAGTTAGTTAAATCAGATATACTCAACGAATAAGCCTACAGTTAAATAATTCAACTTACTTTCATAAATATAGATTCTTTACAGAGTCGAGTGCCTAGTGAGATTGCAACTCGCAGTGTTCTTATATAACATCACATACGCCGGTGTGCGAGTTAATAAAATATACGTGCTTCCCGCACCAGTTATTCTACAAGACCTACTTCTTCTTAATCAAAAACATAAGAGTGTCATAATTGTATTTTGTTTTATCAGCGGCATAGCGCTGCAGTTCTGTGACATAGGCTGTATTTATTTGTCAGAGATTATTTAATTTAGATTTCGCATTTCCGAGGAAACTCACGCACGGCATGCAAATGTGCCTTTATAGGCCATATGCATTATCTCACAGCACTGTGGAATGCAGATGTTCAGGAGGAATTGTTGTTGACTTCTGGAGCTGCTGTAGCTACATGTCAGCTAGTAGCGTAATGGTAAGTGAAACTTCCTGGCAGATTAAAATTGTGTGCCGGACCACGACTCGAATTCGGGACCTTTGCCTTTCGCAGGCAAGTGCTCTACCAACTGAGCTATCCTAGCATGACTCACGACCCATCCTCACAATTTTACTCCCGCTAGTATCTCGTGTCCTACCTTCCAAACTTCACAGAAGTTTTAAAACCACTCCACTGCAGAGTGAAAATTTCATTCTGGAAATGGTAAGTGTCACGCACCGTGAATAAGATGTCGGCAGTTCGTGTACATTCACTGCTACATTTTTTTTAAACGCAATTCTGCTGCCTGCTGATGTTATCAATCTAATGGAACTTTGAACATAATTCCCCTCACTTCCCAACCCAAAATAGTCTCATGTGGAAAAAGGGCTAACTACTGCGACATTTTGTTCTTTCCAGGTTTAATAGATGGCCAGGTAGCAGATGCATCTCGAAACTTTTGTATTACGTATGTGGAGAGCGCATCGCGCCAAAATACGTCAGAAAAGTATTTTCTACATTAGCTGTCGTGTGGTGTGGCATTTTATTCTTCTTCAAACCTTGTTTGAAAGCTTTAACTCAGAACAAGTTTTCTACATGCATGTAATCAATAAACTGTATGTGTATTGTCAGACTGTCATAGATAACATCAGAGAATTCGCATATATCGTTGATGATTAATTTCTCTTTCATGTTTACTATTGTTTTAACGACACTAAAAGAAACCTTACGAAAATTGTGCAGAGTATAATAAGAAATGAAATAAAACTACCCATATAGCCTTACAACGAAGGTCTGTTTTAATAAAACTGAGCATCTGTACACAACCATGCCTCTATCGGTACGAATTAGTAAAATACTACTCACTTAGATTTCGATTGGGTCTGTGTTTAATTGGTATGCTGTGTCATACTCAAGAGGCATTTCATGAATAAAGTTATGTATTCGTAGAAACCCAAAATTTGCTTGTCAGCAGTGGAAAGAGGCGTTACCTGTTGTGCAGCATTGTAAGTTTTTCACCATTTCACTATGAGCCAAAAGTATTTTCATGCGATTTCCCTATCGATGTTTGATCTGACTGTTTGTAGCTCTTTCACAGAAGGGATAAAAACGTAAAAGTCAGCGACACTGGAATCGCGAACCATAACAGACGCTTTCTCACAGGACAGTACGTTAACTCTTTCCTTTTTCTTTTTTTGTTCGACATAGTTCCTTGTGTTTGGTCTGGGCAGACATCACAAGACATCCGTTGAAGTTGGTCATCGATTCCTTGACTGAGTTTTTCTATTACTGCGAGCATACAGTCCTCTGGCCGAACACGCTGAGCTACCGTGCCTTGTGTCTTGACTTCCTCTTACGAGACCAATAGTGGCTAGAACTCGTAAAACCACGATTTAAAGGACGAGATTAGTTGCGATTTTCATGTGCAGCAACTTTCCTGTGCTGAAAACCGTAAATTTACAATGTTTTGCTGCAACTCAAGCGATAATAACTCAGATTATTCACTGGAAATGACAGGAAAAATCAATTGAACTTTGAGCCTTAAATCCGTGCACACCAGGAATCGATCACAGAGTAGCCAAACATATCTTGCCTTGTTGCCAAAGCTCAGTTACAGTACCAGCAGCAAGAAGATGAACCCATGTGATCCTTCAGCGGGCTAGGAAGTGACCATAGCTGGCGTCTCAAAGAGGCGGCTGCTACGCCCTGGAATACGTAATGCGTCTGATTTGCATTCCTGTAACTAGGTTTAGAGACTAGAGCGTAGTTACTAATAATGCTCAGAACTGACTGCAAACTAAGCATCATAAATCAGTGACTCTCATAGTTGTTTTTATATTTCTATCGTCATCATCATCAGTTATCTGCTATATTAGCAGGTCCTTTGCCTCTCCATTTTCTGCGATCCATTGCTTCCTTCTTAAGGCTGCTGTATGTTGTACCGTCCATCATGTCATCCAGTATCTGGAATCTCTTCCTTCCTCGCTTCCTTTTCCCTTCTACATAACCTTCTAAAACTGTTTTTATCAGTCCGTCATTCTTTCTTAATATATGCCCAATCCAATTTCTTTTTCTTCTCTTTATTACATCTAGTAACTGCCTTTTCTCTCCCACTCTTCTCAGTACTTCTTCATTTTTTACTCTGTCCAACCAACTTATTCTTTCCATCTTCCGCCATGTCCAGATCTCAAAAGCCTCCAGCCTTTCTCTGTCTTTTTTCCTCATAGTCCATGTTTCAACGCCATATAGGAGAACGCTCCATACAAGACATTTTATGAGTCTCTTTCTGAGTTCTCTGTCCAGACCGCTGCAGGAGATTCTCATTTTCTTATAAAACGCCTATTTTGCCATTGCTATCCTTGTTTTAATTTCTGTGGTGCACTTCCAGTCGGTGTCTATCCTGCTTCCAAGATACTTAAAATTTTGCACCTGTTCTAGTGTTTCTCCATTCAGCACAATTTTTATTTCTTTATTTCCTCCTATTGCCAATACTTTTGTTTTATTTGTGTTAATTTTCATTCCATATTTTTTTCCGTTAGTTGCAATGGTGTCCACCAAATCCTGTAATTCTTTTTCCCCTGTGGCTAGAAGGACCATGTCATCAGCAAATCTCAAGCACCCTACTCTTCGTCCTCCAATTTCTACTCCTTTGTCATCTAATGAGCATTGGTCAATCATATTTTCCAAGTACAGGTTGAAAAGATTAGGTGATAAACAGCATCCTTGTCTTACTCCTTTCCCTAGTCTGATCCAGTTTGTACTTTCTCCTCTCACTTTAACTGAAACTTTTTGATTAAGGTACAATGAGTTTATAAGTCTTCTGGTTTTCCAGTCCACTCTCTTTTCCCTCATAATAGTCGCCAGCTTGTCCTAAACCACATTGTCAAATGCCTTTTCTAAATCGATGAAGCACATATATAGGTCTCTTCCTTTTTCAATAAACCTCTCTCCCAAGATTCGTAGGAGCCCTATTGCATCTCTGGTGCCCGTATTCCGTCTAAAGCCAAACTGCTCCTCGCCGAGATTCTCCTCTATTACTTTTTCAAGTCTTTTATTAATTATTCTTAACATCACTTTGGCTGCAGGTGAAATGAGGCTGATTGTCCTGTGCTCGCTGCATTTCTTGGTTCCTTGTTTTTTCGGTAATGGAATCATTACGGTTGTCAAAAAGTCCTCAGGCCATTCACCACTGCCATATATTTTATTACATAACCTCAATATTTCTCTTATTCCATTGTGGTTCAAGCATTTTAGTATTTCTCCCGGTATTGTATCTGTACCTACTGCTTTGCCATTTTTCATTGCAGCAATGGCAGACTTTACTTCTTCCATTATGATGGTCGGTCCTTTCTCTTCATCACTTACACTGTTGTGTGATTCAAGTTCCAGAGTTTCTGGTTTGCTATTTGTGTCATATAGCTCTTTTATATATTCTTCCCATCTCTGAAGGCCATCGTCACGATCTTTGTACACTACCTCTTCGTCTTTGCTCAAAATTTCCATAGTAGCACTTCCTGCTCTGTTTTGTTCCCATGTCATAGTCTTTACTCTGTTCTATAGTAAGTCGTATCTTCCCTTCCTGTCCAGTTCTTCAATTTCATCACATTCCTCTTTTAGCAATTTTTTTTTCCTAGCCTGCTCTGTTTCTCTTCGCAGTTCGTTATTTAACCTTCGGTATATCTTTCTTGCATCTTCAGTGTTCTTGTTTTTCAATTTTCTTCTCTCCTCCATCTTGGAAATCATTTCTTGTGTGACCCATGGTTTTTTTGACCTTTTCCCTTTTACATATCCTATATTTTGCTGTCCTGCTTTAATGATTCCTTCTTTCAGCATATTCCAGTACTCGTTGGCATTATCAGGTGCTTCTTTGTCTCGTAATGTGTTTAGAAAGTCCCGAAACAGCACTACCGTAATTTGTTCTTTGTTGGACCTTATCTTCTCTAGATCCCACTTCTTCACCATTGTCGCTGTTGTGAATTGGCAGGAGCCATTCCACGGGGTTTGGAGGAAGCTGAAAGGCACGCATTTAAGCTCACGCAGGCTGGCGTGAGGTCTGGAACAGGTAAAGTAATTATACTATCAAGAAAAGTACGTAGCTGCTGGAATACTTAACTTTAATCCATAACTGGTGAACATCGGTCTGACGGCACATGCATCACAAGATAAATAGCAAATGATAATGGCGCCTTGCTAGGTCGTAGCAAATGACGTAGCTGAAGGCTATGCTAACTATCGTCTCGGCAAATGAGAGCGTAATTTGTCAGTGAACCATCGCTAGCAAAGTCGGCTGTACAACTGGGGCAAGTGCTAGGAAGTCTCTCTAGACCTGCCGTGTGGCGGCGCTCGGTCTGCAATCACTGACAGTGGCGACACGCGGGTCCGACGTATACTAACGGACCGCGGCCGATTTAAAGGCTACCACCTAGCAAGTGTGGTGTCTGGCGGTGACACCACATTCCTCCCCCGCAAATAGGCGGACGGTTGTGGCATAAGGCTTCCGCCCGTCGTGGAGAGGACCCCATGTTGACGTATGCGACGAGGTGGGGAGCCTAACAACAGGCGAGGCTGTGCCACCCGCACCCTGCCATTCGGTCCGAGGGGAGCTAGGAAACGCCTGAAAACCTAGTCCAGGGTGCACGCCAACATGCGGTGTATGCGCCCTTGGAGAGACAGGAGGGGCCGAAGAGTCGACCTCCATCGAGCCGGGGCACCCGACGGGCGAAGACGACATATGGTCCGGAGCGGGCAAAAGGTCCATGGCGGAGGACAACTGGTCACGGGAAGCGATCGGCTGCGCGTGACCCATGGAGGCGCCCGGCGGTTGCAGCGACGCGTCCACTGCGGGCGGCGCCGGCGGGAGAACAGGCGGCGGCGGCGGCGGCGGCGGCGCATCGCCATGGGGCAAAATGGAATGCAGCGTCGGTAACACCTGGGGATGAGGCGAGCCAGTAGATGGGTCCCCAGGGCGCTGACCGGAAGGCACCGTCGCTGAAAGCAGACGGGGAGCGGCAGAACCCGGGCGACGACAGAGGCGCAGCTGATTGAGATGCCGACGCACCTCACCAGAGGCCCCCAAAACCAGATACATAGCGCGGCCGAAGCAGCGAAGGATGCGCCCTGCGAGCCAACGCCGTGAACCTCGATAGTTGCGATAGTAGACAACGTCGCCTGGGGCAAAAGCAGGTGTCTGCCGCTGCACAGGAACCTGATGCGGCGGATGTAGCAAAGACATCAAGGTTCGATGAGGACGACCGTGGAGCAACTCAGCCGGCGAGCGACCATCTCGGGGCTGAGAGCGATACGATGACAAAAAGAGCAACAACGCGTCCTCCCGAGAATGCAACGCTTTCAACTTCAACATCTGTGATTTGAAAGGCCGGACCAATCGTTCAGCGGCACCGGTTGACTGTGGCGAAAACGGCGCGGATGTCAGATGTTGAATACCATTGGCCTTGCAGAATGACTGAAATTCTGCGGACGTGAATTGTGGGCCATTGTCGGAAACAATAGTCTTTGGAAGACCTTCAATGCAAAAGATAGCGGATAACGCTTGGATGGTGGCAGAAGACGTCGTGGAAGACATCCGGACAACAAAAGGAAAATAACTGAATGAATCGACCAGAACCAACCAGCGAGCATTCCAGAATGGACCAGCAAAATCGATGTGTAAGCGTTGCCAAGGGGTAGTGGCTTTTGGCCATGCAAAGAATTTCCGTGGTGGTGCGGATTGTTGTTTGGCACACGCCATGCAAGAAGAGCACATATTCGTAATCGCAGCATCGATTCCGAACCAAGTACAGTGCCGACGAGCAAGTTGTTTCGTTCTCACTATACCCCAATGTCCTTGGTGGAGAAGCCGTAAGACAGAGGACTGTAACGAACGTGGGACCACGACCCTGGACTGATCATTATCAGAACGCAACAGCAAAACACCACGTCGAACAAAAAGTCTCTCCTTGTGAGCAAAAAATCGGCGAACCAACGGATCCTCGATCCGCGACTTTGACAAGGGCCATTGCGTAGCAACAAAATGCAGAACGGTAGCAAGGACAGGGTCAGCAGCTGTAGCTGTAGCTACACGACGAAAATTAATCGGAAACGATTCGACCACGTCATCGGTTTCCGAATCAATGAACATGCAAGCAAGTTCGGAGGAATCGAATGCTCTATCCTCAGCAACAGGCAAACGGGACAACGCATCGGCGTTTCCGTGCTTAACAGTGGACCGATACAAGATATCGTAGCGGTACTGCGAGAGGAAAATTGACCAGCGAATGAATTTCTGCGCTGTACGTGGAGGTACAGGCTTGTTCGGATGAAAAAGCGACGTCAAAGGTTTGTGGTCTGTGATGATGGTAAAGTGACGACCATACAAGAAATCATGAAACTTAGTAACACCAAAGACGAGAGCCAATGCTTCTTTCTCGATCTGAGAGTAATTTCTTTGCGCAGACGAGAGCAATTTGGACGCAAAGGCAATAGGGCGATCGTGCGATCCATCTGTGTGCGCAAGCACAGCACCAATTCCGAAATCCGATACATCCACCATCAACAAAAGGGGTTTCTGGGGATCGAATGGCGTAAGGGAAGTATTGGAAAGCAACGCCGATTTCAACTGGCGAAAGGCGCGTTCGCATTCCGTCGTCCAGACGAACGGAACACCTTTATGGCGTAAGCGATGAAGCGGAGCTGAAAGGGAAGAGGCGTGGCGCACATAGCGATGATAATGGATTTTTCCCAGCACACTCTGTAGCTGCTTCAAATTCTGCGGCGAAGGCAAGTCTTGTATGGCACGGAGGTGCTCTGGACTGGGATGTATGCCTTGGGCATTGATTACATGTCCCAGATGTGGTAAGTCACGAGCAAAAAACACACATTTGTCCTTCCGCAAGCGAAGACCATTTTGTCTCAAGACCTGAAAAAATGTTCTGAGGTTGGCTAAATGTTCTTCTTCCGTCTTTCCGGAGATCACAGTATCGTCCAGATAGTTTGCTGCAGTAGGGACCGACGCACAAACAGTTTGTAAATATTGCTGAAACAATGCAGGGGCGGATGCACACCCGAATGGCAGTCGTTTGAATCGGTACAAACCAAGATGCGTGTTAACCACCAAAACGCGCTGGGATTCTTCGTCCACCGGTATTTGCAAGTACGCATCTGCGAGGTCCAACTTCGAAAAATATTTACCCGAGCACAGTTTGTCAAAAAGATCTTCCGGGCGGGGTAAAGGAAAAGTTGCAGTCACTAGTTGGGGATTCACTGTTGCCTTGAAGTCCACGCAAAGTCTCAATTTTCCAGAAGGTTTTGGCAAAATTACTAAGGGTGATGCCCAGAGAGAAGCCTGCACACGTTCAATCACACCTTGTGATTCCAAATCGTGTAAGGTTCTTGTGACCTCATCACGCAATGCGTGGGGAACATTGCGCGCTCTGTAAAATTTCGGTTGCGCGTTTACTTTCAGTTCCAAATGTGCTTCATAGTTCTTAGCGCAACCAAGGCCCGGTGCAAAAATGTCTGCAAATTCTTCACATAGACTAGAAACACTGGCTGAAGGCACAGTCTGGTTCACTGATATGACCTGATTTACTATAGACAAGTTGAACAACTGAAATAAATCTAAACCAAACAAGTTCACTGCAGAAGAAGAACGAAGAACGTAAAATGACACAGGTTTTGTTTGTCCCTTGTATGTTGCAAGAAGGCTGCACTGTCCTAACACAGGGATATTCTGACCGGAATAGCTATTTAACTTAACATTTGCGGCATGCAACGGAGGTGTGCCCAGCTGTTTGTACGTGTTGTGATTGATTACTGAAACTGCAGCTCCGGTATCGAGCTGGAATGCTATCACGTTGCCGTTAATGTCCAAGTCTACAAAAAGTTTATTGTCCTGCTGACGACAAGAGCGACTGTCTTGTGCAACGTGAACTGACTCTGGTACAGAATCACTTGCGACTTGACGGGATTTCCGTCGACTTCGACGCACACTATTTGTGGGACGAACACAGTCACTGTTAGAGAGAGTGGCACTGGGCGGAGTGGAATGAACTACATGAATTTCCATGGGCGAAGGTTCACGAGCCCGAGTATTCTTGGTTCGATTCCGGCGCGAAGCAAAGGGCCTGGAAGGGTTGTGAGTGTCCGATCTGAGCCTTTTGTGGCAAACACTTTGAACATGTCCTATTTTAGTACAGAAAAAGCAAATAGCTTGGCGTGACGGGCGATTCTCTCGCGAGTGTCTAGTAGCACATTGCGGGCATGATTTTAGCACTGCATTTGCTTGCTTGCACGGCACACGTGGCGGAGAGCTTGGCGGCAGCTGCGCGGACGGGCGCGATGGCTGTTTACTGTTCCTTGTAGCTCGCCCGGCGGGCCGGTTAATGTGACACACGGCTAGTGAAGTTTCAAATTATTCCTGAGCAAAGTCAAGTGTGTCTTGCCTATCCAATATGTCCATCACTTGTTGAAGGGAGGGATTGACTAGCTTCAAAATTTGCTCCCTTATACGAACATCAGAAACGTTCTGTGCAATGGCATCACGTACCATAGTATCTGAATAAGGGAGTCCACATTCACACTCAAAAGCGCAATCCCTAGTAAGGCCTTCCAAGGTTGCAACCCACTCCCTATTAGTCCGACCGGCCATACGTTTTGTACGAAAGAACGTATACCTTTTTGCAACGACATTGACTGATTCTTTGAAATATGCATCTAATGCAGACAAAATTTCGTCGTAGGACAGTTGCTACGTCGCGTCGGCGAAATAATTTCACTATCTACATCTACATCTACATCTATACTCCGCGAGCCACCTTACGGTGTGTGGCGGAGGGTACTTATTGTACCACTATCTGATCCCCCCTTCCCTGTTCCATTCACGAATTGTGCGTGGGAAGAACGACTGCTTGTAAGTCTCCGTATTTGCTCTAATTTCTCGGATCTTTTCGTTGTGATCATTACGCGAGATATATGTGGGCGGTAGTAATACGTTGCCCATCTCTTCCCGGAATGTGCTCTCTCGTAATTTCGATAATAAACCTCTCCGTATTGCGTAACGCCTTTCTTGAAGTGTCCGCCACTGGAGCTTGTTCAGCATCTCCGTAACGCTCTCGCGCTGACTAAATGTCCCCATGACGAATCGCGCTGCTTTTCGCTGGATCATATCTATCTCTTCTATTAATCCAACCTGGTAAGGGTCCCATACTGATGAGCAATACTCAAGAATCGGACGAACAAGCGTTTTGTAAGCTACTTCTTTCGTCGATGAGTCACATTTTCTTAGAATTCTTCCTATGAATCTCAACCTGGCGCCTGCTTTTCCCACTATTTGTTTTATGTGATCATTCCACTTCAGATCGCTCCGGATAGTAACTCCTAAGTATTTTACGGTCGTTACCGCTTCCAATGATTTACCACCTATGGCATAATCGTACTGGAATGGATTTCTGCCCCTATGTATGCGCATTATATTACATTTATCTACGTTTAGGGAAAGCTGCCAGCTGTCGCACCATGCATTAATCCTCTGCAGGTCCTCCTGGAGTACGTACGAGTCTTCTGATGTTGCTACTTTCTTGTAGACAACCGTGTCATCTGCAAATAGCCTCACGGAGCTACCGATGTTGTCAACTAAGTCATTTATGTATATTGTAAACAATAAAGGTCCTATCACGCTTCCCTGCGGTACTCCCGAAATTACCTCTACATCTGCAGATTTTGAACCGTTAAGAATGACATGTTGTGTTCTTTCTTCTAGGAAATCCTGAATCCAATCACAAACCTGGTCCGATATTCCGTAAGCTCGTATTTTTTTCACTAAACGTAAGTGCGGAACCGTATCAAATGCCTTCCTGAAGTCCAGGAATACGGCATCAATCTGCTCGCCAGTGTCTACGGCACTGTGAATTTCTTGGGCAAATAGGGCGAGCTGAGTTTCACATGATCTCTGTTTGCGGAATCCATGTTGGTTATGATGAAGGAGATTTGTATTATCTAAGAACGTCATAATACGAGAACACAAAACATGTTCCATTATTCTACAACAGATTGACGTAAGCGAAATAGGCCTATAATTATTCGCATCTGATTTATGACCCTTCTTGAAAATGGGAACGACCTGCGCTTTCTTCCAGTCGCTAGGTACTTTACGTTCTTCCAGCGATCTACGATAAATTGCTGATAGAAAGGGGGCAAGTTCTTTAGCATAATCACTGTAGAATCTTAAGGGTATCTCGTCTGGTCCGGATGCTTTTCCGCTACTAAGTGATAGCAGTTGTTTTTCAATTCCGATATCGTTTATTTCAATATTTTCCATTTTGGCGTCCGTGCGACGGCTGAAGTCAGGGACCGTGTTACGATTTTCCGCAGTGAAACAGTTTCGGAACACTGAATTCAGTATTTCTGCCTTTCTTCGGTCGTCCTCTGTTTCGGTGCCATCGTGGTCAACGAGTGACTGAATAGGGGATTTAGATCCGCTTACCGATTTTACATATGACCAAAACTTTTTAGGGTTCTTGTTTAGATTGTTTGCCAATGTTTTATGTTCGAATTCGTTGAATGCTTCTCTCATTGCTCTCTTTACGCTGTTTTTCGCTTCGTTCAGCTTTTCCTTATCAGCTATGATTCGACTACTCTTAAACCTATGATGAAGCTTTCTTTGTTTCCGTAGTACCTTTCGTACATGATTGTTATACCACGGTGGATCTTTCCCCTCGCTTTGGACCTTAGTCGGTACGAACTTATCTAAGGCGTACTGGACGATGTTTCTGAATTTTTTCCATTTTTGTTCCACATCCTCTTCCTCAGAAATGAACGTTTGATGGTGGTCACTCAGATATTCTGCGATTTGTGCCCTATCACTCTTGTTAAGCAAATATATTTTCCTTCCTTTCTTGGCATTTCTTATTACACTTGTAGTCATTGATGTAACCACTGACTTATGATCACTGATACCCTCTTCTACATTCACGGAGTCGAAAAGTTCCGGTCTATTTGTTGCTATGAGGTCTAAAACGTTAGCTTCACGAGTTGGTTCTCTAACTATCTGCTCGAAGTAATTCTCGGACAAGGCAGTCAGGATAATGTCACAAGTGTCTCTGTCCCTGGCTCCAGTTTTGATTGTGTGACTATCCCATTCTATACCTGGTAGATTGAAGTCTCCCCCTATTACAATAGTATGATCACGAAACTTCTTCACGACGTTCTGCAGGTTCTCTCTGAGGCGCTCAACTACTACGGTTGCTGATGCAGGTGGTCTATAGAAGCATCCGACTATCATATCTGACCCACCTTTTATACTTAACTTAACCCAGATTATTTCACATTCGCATTCGCTAATAACTTCACTGGATATTATTGAATTCTTTACTGCTATAAATACTCCTCCACCATTGGCGTTTATCCTATCCTTGCGGTATATATTCCATTCTGTGTCTAGGATTTCGTTACTGTTCACTTCCGGTTTTAACCAACTTTCCGTTCCTAATACTATATGCGCACTATTTCCTTCAATAAGAGATACTAATTCAGGAACCTTGCCCTGGATACTCCTGCAGTTTACCAATATTACGTTAACTTTTCCTGTTTTTGGTCTCTGAGGACGGACGTTCTTTATCAACGATGATAATGTCCTCTCTGGTAAGCCGTCAGGTATTTTATCACTCGGTACGTGTGGACGCCTACACAGGACAATAAGAAAGGCTGCCGCTCGTTACCTTGAATTCTGTAGGCGGCGAGATGGAATCCAAATTGGCGTGACCACTCCGTCCAGCTTTCCAGTGCAGCATCAAACGGACGAAAAGGTGGTGCAACAGCGTGTTGTGGCTGCGGTAGCGGTGGAGCGGCGGCCGCCGCATCGTTTTGCATTGCACGTTGACCCTGGACGAGCTGTCCAAGGGCATCCAGCAAGGCCTGCGTCTGCTGATTCTGTAAGCGATAAAATTCGGACAGTACATCTGGAGATTGTGGCGAAGCCATGACACAAGTAAATCAGGGCAAATACGAACGCAAAATCCCATCTTCGTCGCCATATGTTGTGAATTGGCAGGAGCCATTCCACGGGGTTTGGAGGAAGCCGAAAGGCACGCGTTTAAGCTCTCGCAGGCTGGCGTGAGGTCTGGAACAGGTAAAGTAATTATACTATCAAGAAAAGTACGTAGCTGCTGGAATACTTAACTTTAATCCATAATTGGTGAACATCGGTCTGACGGTACATGCATCACAAGATAAATAGCAATTGATAATGGCGCCTTGCTAGGTCGTAGCAAATGACGTAGCTGAAGGCTATGCTAACTATCGTCTCGGCAAATGAGAGCGTAATCTGTCAGTGAACCATCGCTAGCAAAGTCGGCTGTACAACTGGGGCAAGTGCTAGGAAGTTTCTCTAGACCTGCCGTGTGGCGGCGCTCGGTCTGCAATCACTGACAGTGGCGACACGCGGGTCCGACGTATACTAACGGACCGCGGCCGATTTAAAGGCTACCACCTAGCAAGTGTGGTGTCTGGCAGTGACACCACAGTCGCCTTTTTCAGTTTTTTCATTCTTATTTCTATTTCTGCCATAAGTAAGTTTTGGTCACTATTAATATCTGCACCTGGTAATGTGTGCACCTTCTTGATTCCATTCCTGTATCTTTCTTCTACCAGTATAAAATCGATTTGGTTTCTATATTTATCCCCTGATGATTTCCATGTGTAGAGCCTCCTCTTATGGTTCTTGAACCATGTGTTTGCCGCTATCAGCTGCCTTTCCCTGCAGAAGTCAATTAACCATTCACCTCTGTCATTTCTCTTTCCAAGACCATGACTGCCTACTATGTTTCCCTCTTTCCCTTCTCCCACAATGGCGTTCCAGTCTCCCATTACTATTTTGCAGCATTTTTTTATTTTCGTCCATTATTCTCTCTATTACATTGTACATTTCCTCTACAATTTGGTCATCATGTTCTGAAGTTGGCATATACACCTGGACAATCAGTAAATCTTTTTGTGCTCCTTTCAGCCTTACACCAATAACCCGGTGATTTGCATAGTCTACATATTCCACACATTTAGCCAATTCCTTTGTCATAATCATTCCTACTCCATTAATTCCTTTTACTTCTCCTCCTGAGTAGTAGAATACATATTCATCTGACTGCAACTCTCCATGTCCATTCCATCTTACCTCAGCAACTCCTACGAGGTCCATATGATTCTTTTCCATCTCTCTTTTAAGGGTTTCTAGTTTTCCTGCTTGTAGCAGAGTTCTGACATTCCAGGTACCAATTCTCGTTTTGATTTTTTGCCTCCTTTCAAGTTGTCCCCCCCGGAGATCCGAATGGGGGACTATTTTACCTCCAGACACTGATTTAACATGAGAGGAAGCCATTTTTTTGCGTAAAATGGAGACTGCATTATGCAGGGAAGATAATGTCCTCAGGGAGTCACACCTAGTGATACGTGGCTGGCGACCACGGGGCCCCGAGCTGAGTCCTGGCATTGCTTCCACTTACTTATGCCAGGCTCCTGACTTTTATCTTTCCTATCTGGCCACCCTCGGCCAGCTCTTGTTCTTTTCCGACCCTGACGCTATTAGGTTTCGAGGACTAGAGGTCTTTCATTTTCCAACCTATACTTCTCATGCAGCGTCTACCCGGAGCGGGCGGCTGCAAAAGTTGTCTGTATCCCATGTTAGGGGCGGCCTCCAGAACTGCGGAAGGCAACGAAATACAACCGCAGATTTCTATCGTAAGTGTACTCAAAACTAAGAAACTCATTCATCGACGTTTCCGTGCCTCGCCGATAGACGAGCACAACAAAAAATAAAAAATAAAGTGTGTGTGTGAGTGTGTGTGTGTGTGTGTGTGTGTGTGTGTGTGTGTGTGTGTGTGTGTGTGTGTGTGTCTGTGTGTGTGTGTGTGTGTGTGAGAGAGAGAGAGAGAGAGAAGAGAGAGAGAGACAAAAATAAAAAAGAATGAGAGAAAGAGTAAAAAATTGTAGTAAATAAATTGGATCATGGTATGTAAAGAAATCTTTCATTGAAATGATACGTTCCACATCATTACAAAATGTCGTATTCATGATCTATGAAACAAGTATTAATCTAATCAAATTTGATCTAAGCTAATCATATCATATTGCTGACTAGCCATGACGAGTCGTGAATTACCGAAATTTTCGCCAATATCAGTAACCAAATCTAAACTTGAAAATAAAAGACGACAGTTTTTGTAATAAACCGGGTCTCCCATCAAGACCCTTTCGTCACTGTTAACTAACCACAAAAGATGTCTGATATATCTCCATTCAGAAGTAACAAAGTGTGCATGCATTTAAAGATGAAGCACATGATGTGAAGTTCTGTGACAGAGATACGAACCCAACACGTAATCGGATTTTTAACTTAGTAAAATCTAATGTCACGTATCGTTTTTTCTTACCAGCTGCTAGGTGTTTGAATCTAAAGTAAGGATACAAATTTTTGTGCCTGAGCGACAATCGAACCGCACACCTACCGTCCTTCTTTATCTTCCACGAATATAGCTTAAGTATCAATTGCTTACTCACCAACAATAAGATGTGTGCGTGTTTGACCAGATATAACGACACCTATTGCGATTATTGGCGACACATGAACAGACATTAAAATTGCACATTGATTTTCACTAGCAGGCCAGTGTGCATGTGATAGGGTTTGAAATGAAATTATGAATATTTTTGCACTGGATCAGGATTCCGACCCACATACTTACCTTTGGAGGAGACCTAGAGAAGATTGCAGTCTTGGGAAAAGGAACGAAATGATGGAACTATACTGTTCCGAGAGATTCAGATGAAACAACATAACCCTCCAGTGGGAGACATTTCGTCCCCCTTTTCCTTCTGTGAAATTTGTCACTAAGTGTTTTGCCTTCCATCCCGCGAAATGCGGCAAAGTACGGCAGGTTAACAATTCACAAACCACGATTTAGTGCCGTTAAGACGATTTCTTTAAACATTGTCGTAGCTGAAGGAATTTAGTTTCTTCTTAAATCGTCTTATGCAGCAATGTTCACAGATATCTCAAATATGAAAGACTCATTATCCAGATACGAAGGTTATAAACAAGCTTCCCACAGTTTGTGTCAGGTTGATCTTTTCGTCTGATAGCACTGCATAAGTATTTTGTCTAAGAGGTATCACAAGTAGTGTTTATGTAGCTGTGGGAATCATTGGTTGAAAACGAGTTTAACACCACTGGTTACAGTACTGCTAATTATTCAAAATGATGATCAGTCTAAGTCTGAGTTCATCCAGAAACTGAGGCTTATTCAAAATATTGAAGCTAGACTGTGTATACTTGTCTTGAGTGGGCACTGGAAGCGTTTACACATACGTATACAATACTATGAATACTTTGAACACTATAGTTAACGTTGCTCTCATAAAATAATTTTGTTTTTTTAATTCTTCTGGGTCTTCAGCGTGAAATATGTGTTGTAGATACAGTCTCAGACAAAAATATTGACCGCCGAGTCATTCACGTAAGGTGGACAATACAGTCGTGCTCCCCTCAGAATTCTATGTCCGGCAGTATGCTCGATCTGGCAACGTTGTAGACTGCGGCACTTCCCGAAGGAAGTCTTGACTGAAGTCTGAGTACATCCCTCTTGACTACGACTGTAGTATGGAGGTAAACCGCGAGGCTAGGTAATACAACGTGTGGCAACCGAAAGCACACGTCGACAAAACTTTTATCGCCCCTTTCCTCTTGGTGCTGAAGCTATGAGTGTAATTCAAGCGAATCTACTATATATTTCGTTTTCTGTCACATTGGTAAAACAGTTTGGTTCACCAATATTTTAGCGAGAGATTTCTTGGCCGACCATCTGCCTCTGAACACCACATGCGTCTGAGTTCTCTGGGACCTGTTTGCTGCCTACCGGCGGGTGCTAAGGCACTGCGCTGCCTCGCCTTCTGCCGACAACGTGTGCTCCACTCCTCACTCTCGACGATGTAAAATGCTTTAATGTTGTTGAATGGTGACCCATCAAATCTGTCTACGATTTGTGTTTCACAAAACTGTTTTTATTTGATGAGTATTTTATTACACTAGTATGCAATACATCAATGAGGCACAGAATTAATTTCGTTGTTTCTGATGCAGTGTGCTAAAATTAAAGCGCCACATCCTGTTCTTTTTTCTTTCACAGGAGATTCATCAAATAATTTATTTTTGCAGTGGATTCATACATGTTAGTCAAGGAGGAGGAGGAGATTAGTGTTTAACGTCCCGTCGACAACGAGGTCATTAGAGATGGAGCGCAAGCTCGGGAGAGGGAAGGACGGGGAAGGAAATCGGCCGTGCCCTTTCAAAGGAACCATCCCGGCATTTGCCTGAAGCGATTTAGGGAAATCACGGAAAACCTAAATCAGGATGGCCAGACGCGGGATTGAACCGTCGTCCTCCCGAATGCGAGTCCAGTGTGCTAACCACAGCGCCACCTCGCTCGGTGTTAGCCAAGGCACAGAGAGCAAATGCAATGTAATGCGTTTGGTTTCTTTCTTTGATTCCCTGTGGTAAATGGATGCGAAACATTGTGTCAATACCTTTCAGAACATGCTCTATAGCTACTCAGGCGAATTGCTTCTTTTGGGGTCCATACATTAATTAATGGAGAAGTGAACGCTGTTCAAAAGTGATATTTAAAACATTCAATTGGATTTAAGGCGACAAAATTGTCCATATTTGAAGCTACCCAGGGAAAAAATAAGTTGCTAGAACCACTGTTAGCAAATGTCTGCAGATCATACAAGTATAATTTCCTGAGTTGCACGAGATTGTAGATAAATGTTGGTGCGAATGGAAGCTATAAGAAACGCAGTTAACTAATTATTCTGTGCCACGTAATAATCAACTGATTTGAAAATTCAGAAGAGTAGAATCTAAGAATTATGCTCATTAAGACAGAATCTAAAGTGCAGATGCGGGCACTGTGCAGATCTGCGCTTTTTCATCTTCAGATATATACAAATAATGTATACTAACCAGTGTATTCATTGCTTTCGTAATGTTTCCCTCTTACTTTGTCTTCTAATGATGAACTGGATCCACACCCATGAGTCTGATTGTGTCTTTGTATCCTTCCATTTATTATCTTTGTGTGTTATTGCTCGATGTTCAAAAAACAAAATATTATGCCTGCTCCCACGACGTATTAGAACGAGGTCGCAAGAAGGCTAACGAATTTTAATCAAAATACACTGGGACGCCAATTTGTCTGTCGTCGTGGTGTTAAGTCGACAGAAATAGTTGGGTATTATTGCCTGCATCACTGGCATCCCGTTGTCGTCTTGTCTTACTGAGATTTTCATGTTACCCTGAACACAAGACCCCGAGTTAAATGTGTACATTCTCCGTGACGAAACATCCCACATTCCATTCACCCTGATCCATTCGTTACGTGCACTGGCAGCAATGAGTGATAGGAAAGCTGTTTTGCGGTGACGAATAACAATAACAATGGTAGTAATAACAAATCAGTAATTAAGAATGTTTACTGCATTACAGACAATTGCTAACGATTAACAAATTAACCAAGAAAGGCTATGTGTTTAATTGGTGCACTGCATAGGTGTTCTTACCACTTTGTTACTGAATTCTATTCTGGTTGTTTGCAGAGAGAAAAGAAATATCCCTGTAGTCATACATACTTCTAGTACAATGAGATTTTACCTATCAACTATCCTTACTTTACATCACGAGATGAACATGGCGTCACCGAGCTGATATTTGAAATACATTTATGTTTTCTCACTCTGTCACTCTCTCATTTTACTTTTATTTTTATTTTTTGAGGAAAGCATCGAGAAGCGCGAGTAATAAGCAAGTAGGCATATAATCTATTTACAGTGATTTTCATCAGGATACATAATGCAAAAATACACCTTTTAAGTGTATTATTGCGTAATTCCAATAACTGACAGCTTGCTCGCATTCAGTGGGGTGAAACCTATCACAGAAGCAAGCAAAACACAAATATTACTTGCATCATGCTCAACACACGAACGAAATCTCGCTGCACTGACGTGTTGTCTGATATATTGCTTGGAAACCATATCTGATTCATGTTGCTTAATACAGCTCTATCAGAAATCAATTTAGATGCATACCAAGTGTATAAAAGTATATCTTGAAATACACAGAATGGCACATAGAGGTATTCGACTGAAACGTAGAGTCATGACCAAGATTGTAACTGGGGTCGACAGTATCGTCGTCTACCACCTTGACAACTCGAATGGTGACAGTGCCCAGACAGTTACTTACGTTTACTGATATCAAAGCTACAACATGAAAAAACAAAAATGTTAATAACCCAAAGGTCATTAACTTTTTAACCCATAGAAAGTAAGCAGTCATCAGTTGGAAGATTGATTTGAACACCACAGTGCTTTAATAGGCACAGTCCTGTTGGAGGTGGTATGCCGTTGCTTTCCTCCAACCTGTGAGTTGACTTCCCTAGCCAGTTCATAGTTTAACGTGGCTTTCGGACCACAGTGCAACTCGGTATTTTTCACATCAACAAACACTACCCGAGGGGAAATAAGTGTAAAATGGCAGATAAAAATCGTGGGACTGACCAGGAATCGACCCAAAACCTTTGAACTTATAGTCTGCCTCTTCACCATTTTGCCACCATGTGACTGGTGGAATTCATAATATACCAATAAAAGAAACAATCAGACTCATGAGTGTGGATCCAGTGCATCAACAAAAGACTAAACAACAGGGAAAGATTACTAAAACAATGAATACGCTGGTAGTATACATTATTTGTATGGATCTGAAGATGAAAAAGCGCAGATCTGCACAGTGCCCGCATCTTCACTTTAGTTTGTGTCTTAATGGGGTTTGGGTGGGGTGGCTGAGCGGTTCTAGGCGCTACAATCTCGAACCGAGCGACCGCTACGGTTGCAGGTTCGAATCCTGCCTCGGGCATGGATGTGTGTGATGCCCTTAAGTTAGTTAGGTTTAAGTAGTTCTGAGTTCTAGGGGACTGATGACCTCAGGAGTTAAGTCCCATAGTGCTCAGAGCCATTTGAACCATCTTAATGGGCATAATTTTAAGTTTCTTCTCTTCTGAATTTTCAAATGACTTGATTATTACGTGGCACATAATAATTAGTTAACTCTGTTTCTTATAGCATCCATTCGCACCAACATTCTTCTACATTCTCGTGCAATTCATCAAATTCTACTTGTGTGATCACAAGACTGCACATAGATGCAATCGATTTCGAGGTGCAAAGTGTTTGTCATCTTACTTTTTATTGTACTGAAATAATCTTTTGTCTCAAAGCAACAAGGTAAGTGTTTTATTCATATATATTTTGTGGGAAACTGTAATCGTGATGGAAAATTATACACCTGAATGTTTGACACAACTGGTAAGAGAAAACGCTGCATATTAACCAAGAGTTGCAGCAAAACATTGTAAATTTACGGTTTTCAGCACAGGAAAGTTGTTGCACATGAAAATCGCAACTAATCTCGTCCTTTAGATCGTGGTTTCACGAGTTATAGTCGCTATTGGCCTCTTAAGAGAAAGTCAAGACACATGGCACGGTAGCTCAGCGTGTTCGGCCAGAGGGCTGTATGCTCGCAGTAATAAAGAAACTGAGTCAAGGAATCAATGATTAACTTGAACAGATGTCTTGTGATGTCCGCCCAGACCAAACGCAAGGCACTATATCGAACAAAAAAGAAAAAAGAAAGAGTTAACGTGCTGTCCTGTGAAAAAGCATCTGTTATGGTTCGCGGTTCCAGTGTCGCTGACTTTAACGCTTTTATCCCTTCTGTGAAAGAGCTACAAGCAGTCAGATCAAACATCGATAAGGATATCGCATGTAAATACTTTTGGCTCATAGTGCAATGGTGAAAAAGTTACAATGCTGCACAACAGGTAACGCCTCTTCCACTGCTGACAAGCGAATTTTGGGTTTCTAGGAATACATAACTTTATTTATGAAACGCCACATTTGCTTACCTCTTGAGTATGACACAGCATACCAATTAAACACAGACCCAATCGAAATCTGAGTGAGTAGTATTTTACTAATTCGTACCGATAGAGGCGTGGTTGTGAACAGATACTCAGTTTTATTAAAACAGACTTTCGTTGTAAGGCTATATGGGTAGTTTTATTTCATTTCTTATAATACTCTGCACAATTTTCGTAAGGTCTCTTTTAGTGTCGTTAAAACAATAGTAAACATGAGAGAGAAATTACTCATCAACGACATATGCGAATTCTCTGATGTTATCTATGACAGTCTGACGATGCACATATAGTTTATTGATTACATGCACGTAGAAAACTTGTTCTGAGTTAAAGCTTTCAAACAAGGTTTGAAGAAGAATAAAATGCCACACCGCACGACAGCTAATGTAGAAAATACTTTTCTGAAGTATTTTGGCGCGATACAATCTCCCCATACATAATACAAAAGTTTCGAGACGCATCTGCTGCCTGGTCGACTATAAAACCTGAAAAGAACAAAATGTCGCAGACGTTAGCCCCTTTTCCACATGCGACTATTTTGGGTTGAGAAGTGAAGGGAATTATGTTCAAAGTTCAATTAGATTGATAACTTCAGCAGACAGGAGAATTGCGTTTAAAAAATGTAGCAGTGAATGTACACGAACTGGCGACATCTTATTCACGGTGCGTGACACTTATCATTATGCTACCAGCTGACATGTAGCTACAGCAGCTCCAGAAGTCAACAACAAGTCCTCCAGAACTTCTGCATTCCACAGTGCTGTGAGATAATGCATATGGCCGGATCTAGACTTCTGAGAGACAGACGGTTACAGCTTTTCTTTTGCACTGCACGACGTTTTCAACAAACAGATAGTGCAGAAGAGTTGCTCAAGTGGAAAGGAACACTTCCTGTTTCAATTTCTGCATCCTACACTATTGGCAGTTCTGTGTAGGTGGCAGTTACGTGATTTTATTTCGGTGATGACAAAATATAGTCGAATGTATGCGGTGGGTAGCTGAGGCAGCTAGTTCATGGGGATTCGGTCAACCAAGTAAATGAATGTACTGAACATGCTGCAAACCACTACAGGGAACCTGTGTGTCAGAATTCTCATCCAGTGTGGCGCATAGGCGTTAGAATGGAAAATAGAGTCACAGAGAAGAGGATGTGGTGGTCTGTTGGATTGACGATAGGTTCATATACTTCTGGTGTGGGTTCGATTCCAACTTCTGCCGATAATTTTTGATAGAGAGAGAGAGACAGATTCTATTATCCTCTGGCTACACCAAGTGAAGAAGGTATAATGGCATTGTGGTCTGAAATTCACATTAAAGATGATATTCCTTCTCTACCAAGTAGACGTTAGGCTGAAACACAATAAAGTTAGGAGTGGCGACATGTAGGGACTCTATCATCATTAACGTTTCTTATACTAGTTATTTATTTCTAGTGACGAAACAAACGCTATTTAGGGTCACAGGACACTTATTCCATCTTTTATTTGGGCTCCTGTATGTCGATAAAATTGGTTCTGATCTGGGAATGCAACTCAGACCACCCTTAACGCGGAATTTTATCCTTTCGTAACAATACAGCTCGACTACAATTTGTCGTTTGTTCAAAACTGCAGATTCTTCAACATCTCCACATATTGTGCATGGATGGGTTCGAATCTTGGCCCGGCACTAAAGTTTTCATTATGTATTATCAAGCTCTAGCATGAGAACACCTATCTGCTGGTGGATAATAATTTTGATTTTTAATGTATTTTCATTCGTTGTCAACACTAACGATGTGTGACGTTTTTGACTCCCAGTGAGAGACAGAACTATTTGCTAGGTCATTATAAGTTCAATGGTGTTATTCCCAGCTGCTGGTGGAGAAAAATTCGGTTGCTGACGTCTCTTTGTGTGTAGTCAATAATGATATGTGTGGGCTTCGATTCCCAGTCAGCCCTGTACACTTCATCATATTATTTCTGGTTCAAACATGCTTACATGCGCTGCTGGTGTTACAAACCCATATTTAACGTTCGTTTTATCTAGAATATAACTGCGACATGTGCCGGGTAGGAGTCCTTGGAAGGAAGAAATTAACGTTTCGTCTCATCATTGCAGTTAAAACATCCAGCTACTGCCGAGAAAATCCGATATGTCACAGTTGATTGTGCTTCGATAAACAATCCGATTAGGATCTGGGTTCGAATACCTGTCCAACACGAAGCTTTACCTCACGGCATTTCAAGTAAGTTACTCGTGAAGAAGCAATATTTAACATCTATTGTAGTTCGTTAGCAGAGACAATGGATGCTTGGTAGGAATTTCCCGTGCGTTAAAAATGTTTATGTTATGTAATTTAAAGTTGCTATTTGCTTACTGATACTGTCTAAAATCGAGGTATATCACTTTCTGTATGCCTAGTCAGGAATGACTGTTAGTTTCCGTCTGTCACAAAATCTTTGCCTAGTCTGCATGACCTGGGTTTGAATCCATATGCAGTACGAGACGGTTCGTCGTGTCATTTGAAATTCATATATCATCTCAACTAGCTGCTAGTGAATAAGTTGAATTTTTAATGTCATTGCCGGCCGAAGTGGCCGTGCGGTTCTGGCGCTGCAGTCTGCAACCGCGAGACCGCTACGGTCGCAGGTTCGAATCCTGCCTCGGGCATGGATGTGTGTGATGTCCTTAAGTTAGTTAGGTTTAACTAGTTCTAAGTTCTAGGGGACTAATGACCTCAGAAGTTGAGTCCCATAGTGCTCAGAGCCATTTGAACCATTTTTAATGTCATTTTGTGTTAAACAATAAGTACGGTATGTTACTTTAAGAGGAAATCATGAATACGACGAACTTACTACGTGCATTACCTATCTAACGTAATAATGAGAGTGGTAACATTTCAGTTATGTCATTTATTTGAATAAATGTGAGCTTACAAGCTGTAAGGACAATCTTATCTGTGATAAGGTGTTCCCTGACGTTGTTTTCTAGGGAAACTTGTTGGAACCATTTTCAGTAGTCATATGACTGTACCGAGGAGCGATTAGAGGACCTGCTAGACAGCTGCGTTATGCGGGTTGCATGCGAATCAGGTGAAATGCAATTCAGGTCGTTTGGGTACTTTAGAGAATGACTGTGCAGCGAACTTTTTCTCTTGATTTTTAAATCATTTATGATGAATTGCAAGGTCGTTGTAAAGGGAAATGTGTTGTAATAGTTCATACAGATGTGTGGGCTGCTGTGGTTTATTTGGCAGATTACTAGCAGTAGCAGTAGTATTAGTAGTACTAGTATATCCAGTGAATTTAAGCAATATGAATCATGGGGAATTCAGATTGCAATAGAATTCCAACTAGCTGCAGTAGTAGATTCATAACCATGGATTCTCAGTATGCTGTACCACAACGACCTACACATTCTTTTGTTGGGTGCCAGTATTATTCTTTAATTAACATTGATTTTCACTGTAGGTACACCTTGCTGTGATGGAAATTTGATATCAATGTACATGAATCGTTAAACTAAAACCATCCTTCCTATAGTCAGAATGTGATCTAATGTCAGAGCTAGCACTGCTTTTTTATGTGATTTCTCACATAAATCGTAAGTATAGTACATAGGATATTGAGCATTTCCAACAGATTTTTATCCATCACTCATCCATAGCATCCAGGCCTACTATCCATCAAGAATGTATTGGAGCAGCACACTTAACTGTTTCAGGAATTGTTTCCAGATGAGCTGCATGATACACACAATTGTTTCCAGACTTGAGTTTCCACTGTCTCCACCTTCTACACCACTAGCCTTGCATAGCACATCAATGAATGTGCTGCTCACCACTGCAATGTAAAATATGTTATTGAAGGATGGTTATCAGTTCGAGGGTTCATTGTAGTGTTAATTTATTAAATCCACTATTTTGCTGACAAAAAAGCAGTGCCTCCCCCCATGAACCATGGACCTTGCCGTTGGTGGGGGGGCTTGCGTGCCTCAGCGATACAGATGGCCGTACCGTAGGTGCAACCACAACGGAGGGGTATCTGTTGAGAGGCCAGACAAACATGTGGTTCCTGAAGAGGGGCAGCAGCCTTTTCAGTAGTTGCAGGGGCTACAGTCTGGATGATTGACTGATCTGGCCTTGTAACATTAACCAAAACGGCCTTGCTGTGCTGGTACTGCGAACGGCTGAAAGCAAGGGGAAACTACAGCCGTAATTTTTCCCGAGGACATGCAGCTTTACTGTATGATTAAATGATGATGGCGTCCTCTTGGGTAAAATATTCCGGAGGTAAAATAGTCCCCCATTCGGATCTCCGGGCGGGGACTACTCAAGAGGACGTCGTTATCAGGAGAAAGAAAACTGGCGTTCTACGGATCGGAGCGTGGAATGTCAGATCCCTTAATCGGGCAGGTCGGTTAGAAAATTTAAAAAGGGAAATGGATAGGTTAAAGTTAGATATAGTGGGAATTAGTGAAGTTCGGTGGCAGGAGGAACAAGACTTTTGGTCAGGTGATTACAGGGTTATAAATACAAAATCAAATAGGGGTAATGCAGGAGTAGGTTTAATAATGAATAAAAAAATAGGAGTGCGAGTTAGCTACTACAAACAGCATAGTGAACGCATTATTGTGGCCAAGATAGACACAAAGCCCATGCCTACTACAGTAGTACAAGTTTATATGCCAACTAGCTCTGCAGATGATGATGAAATAGATGAAATGTATGACGAGATAAAAGAAATTATTCAGGTAGTGAAGGGAGACGAAAATTTAATAGCCATGGGTGACTGGAATTCGTCAGTAGGAAAAGGGAGAGAAGGAAACATAGTAGGTGAATATGGATTGGGGGAAAGGAATGAAAGAGGAAGCCGCCATGTAGAATTTTGCACAGAGCATAACTTAATCATAGCTAACACTAGGTTCAAGAATCATAAAAGAAGGTTGTATACCTGGAAGAATCCTGGAGATACTAAAAGGTATCAGATAGATTATATAATGGTAAGACAGAGATTTAGGAACCAGGTTTTAAATTGTAAGACATTTCCTGGGGCAGATGTGGATTCTGACCACAGTCTATTGGTTATGAACTGCAGATTGAAACTGAAGAAACTGCAAAAAGGTGGGAATTTAAGGAGATGGGACCTGGATAAACTGAAAGAACCAGAGGTTGTAGAGAGTTTCAGGGAGAGCATAAGGGAATAATTGACAGGAATGGGGGAAAGCAATACAGTAGAAGACGAATGGGTAGCTTTGAGAGACGAAATAGTGAAGGTAGCAGAGGATCAAGTAGGTAAAAAGATAAGGGCTAATAGAAATCCCTGGGTAACAGAAGAGATATTGAATTTAATTGATGAAAGGAGAAAATATAAAAATGCAGTAAATGAAGCATGCAAAAAGGAATACAAACGTCTCAAAAATGAGATCGACGGGGAAGTGCAAAACGGCTAAGCAGGCATGGCTAGAGGACAAATGTAAGGATGTAGAGGCTTATCTCACTTGGGGTAAGATAGATACTGCCTACAGGAAAATTAAAGAGACCTTTGGAGAAAAGAGAACCACTTGCATGAATATCAAGAGCTCAGATGGCAACCCAGTTCTAAGCAAAGAAGGGAAGGCAGAAAGGTGGAAGGAGTATATAGAGGGTTTATACAAGGGCGATGTACTTGAGGACAATATTATAGAAATGGAAGAGGATGTAGATGAAGACGAAATGGAAGATAAGATACTGCGTGAAGAGTTTGACAGAGCACTGAAAGACCTGAGTCGAAACAAGGCCCCGGGAGTAGACAACATTCCATTAGAACTACTGATGGCCTCGGGAGAGCCAGTCATGACAAATCTCTACCATCTGGTGAGCACGATGTATGAGACAGGCGATATACCCTCAAACTTCAAGAAGAATATAATAATTCCAATCCCAAAGAAAGCAGGTGTTGACAGATGTGAAAATTACCGAACTGTCAGTTCAATAAGTCACAGCTGCAAAATACTAACGCGAATTCTTTACAGACGAATGGAAAAACTGGTAGGAGCGGACCTCGCGGAAGATCAGTTTGGATTCCTTAGAGATGTTGGAACACGGGAGGCAATACTAACCTTACGACTTATCTTAGAAGAAAGATTAAGAAAAGGCAATCCTACGTTTCTAGCGTTTGTAGACTTAGAGAAAGCTTTTGACAATGTTAACTGGAGTACTCTCTTTCAAATTCTGAAGGTGGCAGGGGTAAAATACAGGGAGCGAAAGGCTATTTACAATTTGTACAGAAACCAGATGGCAGTTATAAGAGTCGAGGGGCATGAAAGGGAAGCAGTGGTTGGGAAAGGAGTGAGACAGGGTTGTAGCCTCTCCCCGATGTTATTCAGTCTGTATATTGAGCAAGCAGTAAAGGAAAGAAAAGAAAAATTCGGAGTAGGTATTAAAATTCATGGAGAAGCAGTAAAAACTTTGAGGTTCGCCGATGACATTGTAATTCTGTCAGAGACAGCAAAGGACTTGGAAGAGCAGTTGAACGGAATGGACAGTGTCTTGAAAGGAGGATATAAGATGAACATCAACAAAAGCAAAACGAGGATAATGGAATGTAGTCAAATTAAGTCGGGTGATGCTGAGGGAATTAGATTAGGAAATGAGACACTTAAAGTAGTAAAGGAGTTTTGCTATTTAGGGAGTAAAATAACTGATGATGGTCTTAGTAGAGAGGATATAAAATGTAGACTGGCAATGGCAAGGAAAGCGTTTCTGAAGAAGAGAAATTTGTTAACATCGAGTATAGATTTAAGTGTCAGGAAGTCGTTTCTGAAAGTATTTGTATGGAGTGTAGCCATGAATGGAAGTGAAACATGGACGATAACTAATTTGGACAAGAAGAGAATAGAAGCTTTCGAAATGTGGTGCTACAGAAGAACGCTGAAGATAAGGTGGGTAGATCACGTAACTAATGAGGAGGTATTGAGTAGGATTGGGGAGAAGAGAAGTTTTTGGCACAACTTGACTAGAAGAAGGGATCGGTTGGTAGGACATGTTTTGAGGCATCAAGGGATCACAAATTTAGTATTGGAGGGCAGCGTGGAGGGTAAAAATCGTAGAGGGAGACCAAGAGATGAATACACTAAGCAGATTCAGAAGGATGTAGGTTGCAGTAGGTACTGGGAGATGAAGAAGCTTGCACAGGATAGAGTAGCATGGAGAGCTGCATCAAACCAGTCTCAGGACTTAAGACCACAACAACAACAAAAGCAGTGCTGTCATATTATTTTTGATATCGATTATGTCGGACTTTTGCACAAATAATTGCAATGTTTAACCCTCAAGAGATGATACTGTTGATTACATTGTGTCAGATAGGGATACATAGACAATCATTTTTTACTTGATCAGCGTGTAAGATTGGGATGGAAGGGCATCGATAATAATGGTATGATGGACCCTCTTCCATAGGCTGTACAGCAGCTTGCGTGGTATATGGCTAGATGTGGGATGTTTGCAGATGATGAAGTTGTCTACAAAAAGCCTGGAACGAATTAAAGGGAGACCTGAATCTAAATAAACCTAACTAGTACACATAAATAGGACTATATATGAGGGGGTTAAAGCCAAAGTTGTGTAAGTCAAGTTTCATGCATTTTGGGAAACAGAAGGTTTTGTGAGAAGCATTATAATAAATTCCACAAGAAATCAATACCACTTTTTTTGTGTTTTACATCACAGGAAGGTGTCATTACTTCAATGTGTTCATAATTGAAAACGGTTTAATACTAAATTATGTGTCTTTTGAAGGGCTCAAATGACTTACACCATTTTGCCTTTAACCAATCTTGTATTTGCAGTAAATTTAAATAAAACCAAAAGTATTTTTAATGACAAATGATATATTTCAGAAATAACTAAGAGCAGTACAACGAAATATCCTTTCTTAGCTATGACAATGTTGAGTCATGCTCAGTATCAACAACATCCAGTGGGCCTGCATCATCTACTGTTGCTTCAGCTGTTGTAAGTCCCTGGAAGTAAGCATGATTGATGGGTGGAATGTATGGTAGAAGATCTAGCATGTCCCTTTTCTTCTCCTTGGTTACAGGTCTTGGCCCATGGTATAGGTTTGCATAGCAATACGTCCAAGTGAAACAGGCCTTCCTGGTTTGGCTGGCTTTAGACAGAGCGGAGAATGGAACATCCTCATTAACAGTCTCCTTGTAATAGAGCATAAAAGGTTCGTTCTTTAGTAAACGAATCCACTGCATATTAAGCCACGGCGCTGGTTTTTTAGCGACATTTTGTTTTCTCCTTGTAATACCTTGTTCAAGATTCTTTGTAGACTTGAAGTCTTCACGTGACATTTGCGTAAAAATAAAAGCTTTCTTTATTCTTGATTTTGCGATTATGGAGCACCAATCAGCAGGAACATAAACTGTTTTACCTCTTGCATCGGATTCTATAGATCCAAAGTCTGAATCATTAGGGAGATAGGAGTGGCCACTAACCATAAATTTATGGTCCATAATGTCGATGTTAACACTGGTGTGAAGCAATTTCATGAGACACAATACAAATTTCAAATTCCTATTTTGCCCCGTACAAGTGTCACTATACATGACAACATGTTTTGAAGCTGAAGCTCTTGTAGTAATATGTTTTGTAACACAAGAACCTATTTCTTGTGACCCACGGAGGCCATTGTCTCATCGTATGTGTACATAAAGCCAATATCAGTTGACAGCTCATGACAGCTAAGATTGTATAAGTACATGTTTCTTTTATAGTAGGCCACAGAAGTGGTCAGTTTGGGGAATGGTAGAGCTTTCCGCAAGTCAAACGTGAAGGGATAATACAATTTATCTTTCTGTGAGTTTTCTTTATCTAATTTCATGGATGTTCTAGCAGCCTCTGCCTTTCGAAGATGAAGTTCGTGTTGTAGTTCCACGTTCTTTTTTTCTATTGCATCTTCTAAAGTGGACATCTGTATTTTGTACTTGTCACACTTCACACAGGTATCTTTATGTGGAGCATGAAAGTGCAAGTTGAAGTCATGACTGAAACATCTGCGATAAATGGGCTCCTTAACAGGTAAGATTTTTTTCTCTTTGCAGTATTCTCTGTATAAGTTATACATAAGACGTACGTTAAGGTCAAGGGATAAATATTTTCTGTTTGGATTTTGAGCTCTTGTATAATGAGACTGGTATGAGGGGAATGATGACATATGCTTCTGGACAATATCCATTCTTTCATCAGAGATTTTGTTCACTGGTATCCCACATCCTCGTTTGTCCGATCCTGGTTGCTCTCCCATTTTCAACTTTTGTACAGCTCTTGTCATCCGCCCATCTGATATTTGGAATGTTCGAAGGAAATATTTTTTGCATACTTTAACACTAGTTCCATCAACTTGAATATAAAATTGATTCCTGGTTGACTTTGGCAATCTTGACCCATCTCTAGGACGCCTGTGTTGAGGACTTATTTGCTTAATTAACCCACATAGAAAAGCATTCTGACAGGAAAAAGAACCTAAATTCCAAAATGTTTCGAATGAACTTCTGCGTGCCACTTCTGATATCCTATCTATACATTTTAATCTGCAGTTAAAATTTGTTTCAGAAAGTGTTTTCAGCAACCTTTCTCCCTTCCTTAGTTTCATATGCCTGACCCAAATTTCTTTTTTTCTTTCTTTCCTGCTTCGTACTCCCCCTTTTTTGCCCCTTTCTACTTCGATTTCGTAATTCATGTTGTCTTATTTCCACTTCTTCCTCCGCAACCAAACAAACACGCATAATTATTTTCCGAATGTTATGCTACGACGTTTTGAGGTTGTGTATCAAGACTGTTATTATTTTTACGAACTGTTTTGCAGAAATTATGCCACATCGTTTAGCTCGTGCACCACGTTTGCTATTATTTTCAGTGAAATTACATTTATAGGCCAGTCATTGTTAAACTTCAAAGACATGATAATGTGTTACTAACGTAATTGGCCAAATGATAGACTACATGAGTTAAACTTACCTGAAGAACCAAACATTTCATTCTCTGAAGGATCATAATCATCACTAGATCCTGCATTTTGCAATATACTGGGTGCACTAATTGTGTCTTCGTCAAACTGAGGATCCATCTTCACCAAAACACATAAACTAGACAGTACGAAAGCACACCTTAGAAGCACTTAAAGGAATAATGGCGTAAGTCAGACTTGCACCGCAATGCCTGTAAACAAAGCGGCCATTTCATTCACAAGTGAAACTGCTAACGCCATCTATGGGAGTAAGAAAAAAACTGTGAGTTACACCATTCTTCCATTTAACAGATCTATATTTCAAAATTGTATTGCAGCACTTAAGTCAATAATTTTAAAAATGTGACTTACACCACTTCGGCTTTAACCCCGTCATATGCTGTCAGCTGAAACATTAACTACAGCAAAAATACCTTGTAGAAAGCATCTGGAGTGAGTGTATGTCAGGCTCAGATTCGTTTAGAAGTCTTAAGGGAAGTAATGAGCGAACTCCAACTTGACCACCCTGATATAAGATGCAACTGCACTGGGGGAGCTCACAGACTGCCAGCTAGCACAGTTTAGAAAGCATTTTGTTACAGTTTGGGGTGTATTCTGTTGGCCACTCTGACACACTTTCGGAGCATTTTGATATAATATTTTTTTATGTAGCATGTATGGGGTGAAGTGTTATGTAGTTTACCCTTATCAGTTTCCTGCTTCATATAAATTCCTCAAAGTCTAAACTTCATAAGAAATATTTCAGGTTTATTAGAACAATTCTAAGAAGTATCTGCCATGAATTAATGGCATGTTATTCACATATGATATTCCATTACAGTAAACTTCTTAGCAGGGTAACAGCATTGTTATGACGCCACTCTACAGGTACTAAACTGTAAGGTTCTGAGTTTAGAATGCATGATGGCGAACCATGACGTCTTCTATAACGTCAGAATCCAAAATGGCTGACTTGGAAATATTGGTGCAGTCCAAAATAGTTGTTCCAATTTTCCTGGCACCGTGATTGTCTACCACTACTACTCATTCTCAGCATCCATGCTTACCAGCCATCTCGATGTAAGAGGCCCATGACTAAGGAATTTATTGCTAGCGCACTCGAGCAGATGTAACTTCGACGGATTGCTTACACGCTGCCTGCGATGTGTAAGCTACAATAGAATCACAGACCAGAGAGTAGTGTCGGCAGCAGCAGTAGTAGTAGTAGTAGCTCGCAGTCGGGCGGTTGGATCAGGTCGCTCATAGAGAGCAGTTGTCGAGTTGTATAGCTCACAGAGAGCACTTGCGTCTGGGAGTTCGGACAATGCAGTGCAGTAGCGGTATTTTGTAGCTGGAGAAGAGCTGTAGAGTTATGGAATTACCGAGCCCAGTATTGCAGTGCGCATATGTTAATTGCTACTAATTTTGTACTATTGTTATATTAAAGGCTCATGTAAATGTTTTCAAAAATCCAGTTGTTTCTCATACATAACAAAATCTAGTGGTCAGCATTGCACTGGGCTGTGCCAAAAAATTTCTTACAGGAGCAGATATATACGCGTTATCCAGCGACATCATTGAGGTAAGAATTTTCAGTTTATTCAGAATGATTTTTCAAGGCCAATGACGCAACACTGCTGACGTCCAGATTTACCAATTTAGATTCACAGTCAGTTAATTATTGAAACGTTATATTACGAGATTTCTTTTGAAAGGTTGTATATGAGTCATATTTTTATTGAGAGGCTAGTCACCTTTTTATTGCGAGGTTACGGAATTTATCCGTTGGGAGGTTACAATAGGCGACAGCCGGCCAGCATCGTATTTATTTCTGAATTTCTGAGAAGTACTCAGTTATATATCTGCTCTTATTTACTTAATGTTAAATCTTGTTTGCATCTGGCGCAACGAATTTTCTAATTTGTCACTCCTTTCATAGATCATCAGCACTTTATTGCATTTTGTTGTTATTGTATTTGTTCCATTTCAGCTTTGCCTTTGTTTGATTTTGTTCCTATCTTTGACTTGTAAAAATGCCGCGAAAAACTGCTTACAGTACATCGCGATGCGTAATGAGCGAAAAAGCCGACTTGAATAATTTGACTGATAATATTAGCGACACTCAGTGTCATAATGAAATCCTCCAATTGCAGAAAATCAGTGTGTGCTGACCACCAGTAATGATTCTAATCTAAATGACGAGCAAACAAATTCATTTATGTCCACAGTAAATTTAACGACAATTGATGACGCAGCACGTTCCGCTACAATGAACGCTGCCTAGTTTGACACACCTGATTTACAAAATTTACACAGTGAACAGATAAATGCTTCTAACGAAGATGAACAATGTGCTCAAAATACGCCAGATTTATTTGATTCCGATGTAGTGACCAACACTGCACATCCAATTAGAAAACCTGTTCATGAATCAAATAGTGATTAAATGGTTACAAAAAACGTGACAAACACACAGTACAGAGAATAGAGTCGCTAATTTTGGCATGAATCAAGTTGTGGCGTTATTCAGGGTGTGTACGACACAGGACAACCGGGAGATCCGGGAAAAACCTGGGATTTTTTTCAGCCGGGAAAAAACATGGAAAAATTCGGGAATTTTTTAGGATTCCGGGAATTTTTCATTGTTTCAGTTTTCAGTTAATTTTTTGAAATTTGACTCGTAAGAGCCGATACTCTAACAAAGGATATTACTGTATCCCGCTACTGCAGAATAATACTGCAGCAATAAAACATGAACTAGAGAAGAAAACGAAAATAAAGCTTAAATTGCAAATAAATGCACCATATACAACAAAACACAGTGCCCATACAAGCGTCTGCCAACAGCAAAATGTGTCAAAGGCTTTAGGCAGACTATGCAATGCTTCATAATAACAAACTGCGTCCGATGAGCGTGACGTCACAACTGTTTGAATTTAGATTCGTTTTATCTGTTACAAGCGGGCTCATGCGCATCTGCAGTTGAGTCGCAGATGATTAGTACCTTCTCCCGCTTCTGGCTACAGAAATGTGGTTGTTGCCTGTGTAAGCAGTCGCAGCAAGCAGCTAGATGCAACCCGGAAAAAGTTTACTCCCTCGCCCAACCTGCCAGATTCCCCCGTGCGTATCAGGCCCATATATATTGGGTGACGGGGGGGGGGGGGGGGGGGGACGGGTTTTCATAATCCATATTCTTGAGAAAAAAACCGTGTTTCACAATGTACCTAGCATCCAGCGCACGTTGGTCTATCGATTACTCATATGATTTTGAAAAGCATCCCTGTTGGTTTTTGAACACATTCTAAGCCGACTTCTAAATGAATCATAAGTTGATTTTTGAATGCGTGCATAGTGTACATGATGTCTGTCAGTGGAATATTCGTTGTATCTAGAAATAAACTTACCTGCAGGCAAAAGGGGATGGAGCTATACGATCTGAGCGGAGTAAAGCTGAAAGGGTGAATGCCAATCGCTGTCTGATTATGTCGTTAATTGGGTTTACGAATAACCAGCGTTGTTATAATTACTAGCGAAATCCATAGAATCAGACTAACAGAGTGGAAATGAACGACTAGCAGAAATAACAGGTTAAGAAAGATTACATATTATCTCCCCTGGGAATCGAAGAAAATGAAATTTTGACAGAAAATTTTTGGCAGATCGCTACACTAGTAAGGGCCAGTTGCACATTCCCCAGTTAGCAGTCGCTTAAGTTCTATTCTGGAAGTAGTGCAGAAGATGTGTTGTACAAACATGTAAAAACGCCTAACCGGAGAATAATCGCGCTATAACTGAACCGGTGATTCTGGCAGGGTCAGTGATGTTAAGCGGCGAATAAGTTTTGATAGTGGCAGGAACAATTCCGGAATTAGTGATGATAAGCTTGTTTGCTAGAATGAGGAAGGAGAAGAAACAGGGACATTACACAAATTTATATAAAAATTTCCTACTACTACGTTTCGATCTCATGCTTGAGAAACTGGAGTGTGTGAATGGAATGTGAAACTAACATAAAGCTTTTTGCTTGTTTTAGGTCTAATAGGCATTTGATATTGGTACTTCGTGAATTAAGTTCTGTCGTGTTACAAAAATGAACATTTGTGCCAAAACAGCCTGGTTTATTTGATTTGTGTTACAACTGCCGCAATATTAGAAAGCCTATTTTGTTTTATCTAACAGACGGTGACAAAATAGACGTAATGAGTTGGAGAAACCACATCAGTCTTGGGTACTGTATGTATTAACAGCTTTTGCAGTATTAGACAACGACATTTCGATTTTTCATGTAGTAAAACGTTTGACGAACTTTGTTGAGGTAATAGATTCTTTCACAGAAAGTAAAGGACGCCATGTAAAGCTCTAGCAAGATTAGAGAAAAAAAAATGCTAGGACCTAAGAGTAGAGGGACAACCTTCGGGTCACGACACGGTGCATTGTTGCCAAATTTATTCAAGATGGCGGTGATGACGTCATCCAAGATGGCGGCATGTAGACTTGGCAACAGTGCATGACGTCATCCAAGATGGCGGCTTTTGGCGGGAAAATAGGCCAATTGTGCTATGTCCACTAACCTAACCACCAGAAAAAATGGCGGGAATTTTGAATTTTGGCAGGCAAATAGACCAATTGGACTACATCCACTAACCTAAGCTTCCAGAAGGAAAATTGGCGGGAAGTTTGAATTTTGGCGGGAAAATAGACCAATTGGGCTAAGTACACTAACCTAAGCCTCCAGAAGAAAAACTGGCAGGAAGTTTGAATTCCAACAGGATAATGCATGTAAAAACCATACTTGTCTTTATTATTATTGATTATCGGTTATTAACATTCATTATCATTTATTATTATTTATTATCATTTATTATTATTTATTATTATTGACCTGCCTCCACTAGAAAATTCCCTCCAAACTCAAATTCGAACACCATAATGGCTGCAAAACCTTACTTTTGTGTATTATTATTCATTATCATTTATTAACATTCATTGTCATTTATCATTCATTATCATTTATTATGATTCATTATCATTTATTATTATTTAATATTATAGGCCTACCTCCACTAGAAAATTGCGTCAAATTCAAATTCCAGAATGATAATGTCTCGAAAACTGTACTTCTATTTATTATTATCATTTACTATTTATTCAAGATGTCCGATTTTCTCGGCGAGAAAGCCATTTTCCTTACATCCATAACAAAAATCTGTCACAAGTTCAAATCTCAACACCATAATCGATCACACGCACGAACTTTCTCCATCACTTATCTTTTTTCACTGGTAGCCTATTATAATCGCGTCAAATAATAAACTGCACTTATAGTAACATAAATTACGTCCTTTGATTTTGCAGGGGGGAAGAGACTGAAGACTTTATTTCAAGCAGTACGGTCATCACTTGTTCTCCAACACAGTCAGCGCACACATCTTTGATATCGTAGTGCAGTCACCACGACGTCCGCACTCCAACTGAATTAGTTCAAATCCTCGCCACCCCCTGGCCAGCGCGCGGAGACACTGCCGATGCCTTTCACGTGAGGCGGCCGGCCACTCGCGCTGGACTACCGGTACGCTGGCGGCGAGCCGCTCCCACATTGTAAACATGTTTTCGCTGGACAGGCTGGAACTTGCCGAGTTTGACGTCACAGCGGTACCTTGTCCCCTCACCACGTGTTTTCGTCGCCTCCGCACGTTTCCCGCCAAAATTGTTTGCCTCCGAGCTGAATCACACAACGGTCGGCCATTCCCTGCCACACTTTTGGCGCCAAAGTCGTTTTCCTGAGCACGTTCAAACCTATTGATGCGGACCGCTCACCGTCCATCACGTGTCCTTGTGCGAGCGAGCGAGAACGCAGAGCTACACTTTTGGCGGCAAAGTTTGCTCGAAAGTGGAATCCGCCATGACTATATAACAGCACGTTCGGTCCGCACTAGAACGCTCGCTAATTGACTCTCTCTCGCGCACGCATAATAACTGTACAATCGCTGCGCCGCCGCCCCGCTTATGTCACACATCCTCCACACACGCGACGGACATGGTCTTCTGTAAATACCTAAGTACTTAATTCCATTTCGTTTTTAATCATATTAAATAACTCAATTTACAACTTCATATACGTATGCAAAGGAGTTCAACTACCTAATTTCAACTACTTTTCGAGGACCAGACAGCCACCTCTCCGTAGGAACCAGCGCCGAGTTTGAATTCTGGCAGTAAAGAAAGGTCAATTCTGCTTTTTCTACAAACCTAACAAAATTGTTGGAAAGAAAGGGCACTTGTACTAACCTCAGCCACCCGACCGCCACTTCCTCCTAGGAACCAGCGCCAAGTTTGAAATCTGCCATTAAACAAAGCTCACTGGCGCTTCCGCCACCAACCTAAGAAAATTGTTGCAAACCAAGCTCATCAGCGCTAAACTAAGCCACCAGCACTCAACCTCTTCATACACGTTTCGGGTAAAAGGACTCACCCTGCACTAGGTCCATGGATGGGGGAACCAATTTACTTTATTTACGAGTGGAGTATATGTATCACACCTACATGTTCCACACCATACAGACCTGCAAAACACTCCTACATAATTCACTTATAATGCTCTAGACACATGCTTGCTAATTGTAAACAGTTAAAAATAACTCATAGCACAGCCTACAGACATGCGAACCGCTCATAAATAATGCAAAACGTTTATGTCCAAATATCCAAACAACTGCTAATTTTCGGAAATAATTTCAGTGCATAGGCTGATGGAAGGAGGAACGAGTGTACTTTATTTATTTGCGACATATTTTTTTGAAACTTTTGCTTCTCATAGGTTTCGACATGTAAGGCTGATCTAAGGCAGGTTCTGAACTCCAGTAGTGCACTACACTTGGCAACACAACCACACCCATCAAGATATTCATTCCAATCCTGACCTGTGGCTCCTCTACAGATAAATTTGTCCAGTTATTTGTCGACTCACTCACAGTCTGACTAGATTGCGTTATTGCGCAAAAACAGCTCAGACTGCGATGTGCTGCTCGGGGAAGTAAGGAAGGACTGCACTCTATTTATTTCAAGCCCTTTTATTTAGTAGTGGAGTATATTTATCACAAAACACCTGCACTGATCCGACTGTGGTCATCTGACACAGGCCACAAACACGTAAACAGCTCCTAATTTCACCACATAATAGCAAACAGCTCTTAAATAATGTAGTACACAATATCAGCAAACGAGCTCTGTACTCTTAAACTCTCCAATTAAAGCACAGTACAGTGCACAGACATGCTCGCAAAATTGTGCAACAGACGCGCCCAAACACCCACAGCTGCCAAACCGACCAAAAGTCTCTGCTCGGCCTCCCCCCAAACATGAACTCAACACAGTCGCATTCGCGCCTAACACCGGAGAAATTGATATCGCCTATGCGCCTTAGATTACGCTCCAAAGCAGGCCCAAACAACGCGCGCGCGCGGTCGGCTGGGGGATGGCCTTCACTCAAGTTCAGCTTGCGAGCGCTCCTGACAGCCTACCAGAAAGGGCACTCTCCTCCGACACACGTCAAAGCTGCTTTGTTCTTCTCATGTATACCGCCGGTGTCTCAGGTCTGGACCTGCCTTCACATCTATTGTCAGAATAGCCCATAATTCGTTGACACACACAATTAACGCGGCCGGGAAAACATTTACTACTCACAAGCAACCGAGATGGTGATGGATCTGTGCTGCAGGCGCGTGTAATCATTGAGGACACACTATTTATTTTTCGAACAACTTATTTAACCATACAGTATATCTATCATGCTATCACAAAACACCCACCCAGATGTGCCCTGGGCCATGTTGCACAGCCCACAGACACGCACCCAATCATAATTTCAGTACACACTACAGCAAACTGCTACTAAATTATACCTCACACAGATGGGTAGATACGCCCAGTACTCGTAAACTATCCTAATAACGCTTAGCAGAGCAGGTACCCCCCACTCCGCACCCTGCCCACAGGATCGTGAAGTCACCCATCCGTCTGATTTCAGACCTCGCACAGCCCCCAGCTATTTTTTTACAGTGGTAGCTAAATTTCGCCATCAACTTAACATCACCATTCGCAAAACATATCTTCAAACACATAAACACACTTACTCAATTACACAGTGGTCCCGCTGAGGACATGACCTTCAATATTACAGTTCTTAATCCAATAACCAACGAAACAAGTACTAAATGCTCAAACTAATCCCATAGCGCCTTACAAAGCGAGTGTCCGAGCGCTGGCGGCTGCATGTCAAAGCTACATAGCTGCCCATCTAAGCAGCTGTCCACTCAGCCCCCAGGACCAGAATGCTGAAGTGGGCTCTCCCTATACCTGCTCTCCAGCTATTGTCTAACGGCATACAGTGTACAAATGGATTCCTGAATAGCGCAGATCTCTATCTCCCCCTTGCATCTCCAACAGGACATGTAAACAGTGTCTCCCCCAGCCAGCGAACCCGACGTCATTCACCCTTCGCTGACAATTTCCACTCACAAATCTTAAACACGCGCATATATAAAACCATATGCACTCCTGCCAAAACACACTTAATAATAAAAAAAGCATCTCCCTTTCTAAGCATAGATGAGTATGCATTTATCTTCACCCATCTGATCTCTGCAATTGAAGTCGGAGAAAGACATATCTATTACCTTCTGCAGCCTGTCTATAGACGGAACGATCTCAGTTACAACAACAGGACCTTCCTTGTTTTGACCATTCGCTGAAAATGCGCGCAATGTTGTACGCCTCAACCTAGGTGCAAGTACAACAGATCCTCAACACCCTATCATCTTTATCCTCTACCATCAAACAGTGAAAAAGTCACGAAGGCACCAATGCAATCTACCTCCAGCGCGGACAAACGGAATTCACAATACTCACCCCGAATAACTCAGAGTGCGGCCATCCAAGAATTCCTAACAGCTCGCCAAGTCAGACACCTCAAACTACAGGTGCCTATATGAACAAGATCATATTAAATATACACACACTGCAGAGAGCCCTTTAAAGTTTGATCACCCATACTCTAAGCGAATGAGAAGCTGCCTCTGGCCCTTGTTGAAACAGTGTTTTCTAACACGCTTTTGCACACTGCCGAGCATTTCGTCTTTCTGCCGGGACTTCGAAGCCAGTGTCTGAATCTAAACAGTCATTATCACGGACTGATGCATAGCCTCTCACAGGAAACTATACCTTGCACCTTGTATATCATAATCTTACAGTCGGTACCATAACACTGAATGATTTTAAATAAAGGACAGCCACAACACAAGGAATCTAGAAGAGCCTGCTGGCGTTGTAGCGACTTCCTTCGAAAGTGATTGACCACCTCTACCTACATTTAAACTCATATGTCACAGTGACCGAATAATTTATAGCTCTGCATTTCATTTCTAGTGATTGGTCATTTTTGCACATAAGTACGGGATCACCGTTTGTAACCTCCCCACAAAAATTTTAAAAGAAAATAACGATACTAATTAGAAATGCTGATGGACATGGCTCTATGCGTAACCTGCCTACAATCAAATGTACTGACAATGGCAACAAATGTGAAATTCGCAATCTGAGTCAATTATAAATCCTTCAAAAAATTAAAGTCCATTCAGTGACAAGAAAATTCAATTAAACCGAAATATCGGTTTTTGGCCCTGTGTAAAAACAATCAGAATTAAAGTCTTACCTCAGAATAAATGGATGTCACATATCTGCTCTTGTTGTTGCGCACCACTTGGAGGAACTACATTGCAAATAATAATATTCTCCTTTTTTTTTGTAATTCTAGTGAAATTTTTCTTCAAAAAGAAGTGGAATGAAATGGGAAGTGCAACGAGATCTTTAGTTAAAAAAAAATTAAACTTTTGAGAAAATGCTTTTGAAATAAAAAATTATTATTGGGAGACTTGTTGGAGAATAATTACAATAAATAAAATTTTTCATTATCTAATGATTATATTAATTAACAGTATACCTTATTCCTCATCTTGACCATTGTTGCCGACCACCTACATCACACAACCGCACTGGGCTGCTACTACTGACCGACCGCTCTGCATGACGACTACAGACTGAGTACTGCTCTCAACTACACAGAGCTACAGACTCGCAACGACTGACTGACTGCTACTCTGCATAGCGACAACTAACTCGCAAAGACTACTACTGACTGAGAACCGCTCGCAACACTCGCGCGGTCAAGCGCATACTCTCTGGTCACAGATGCTACAATGCCTCGCCATCGCTGCTGCGTTACATACGTGTTTCATAACCCTCCACTCGGGGGGCAAAAATTTGGCAGCGATGGTGAGTCATTTGGACTTGCCAAGCGCGGCAAAATTTTTCTTTAATTAACAAAATCCTACAACTTACAGAATATTTAAATGTTGTGCACACGCACTAAGTACAAAATATATCAGACAAGGACAAAATGTGAATACTAAACATAGTAGCAAATCAGAAAAAAGTATATACAAACTTTTTGACAGATAAAGTGCACAGGCACTGAAAAAATTCTTTAGCATATGCAGAACAAATAAACAGACTGGCAAGAATAATTAGATGTAGTACATAAAGTAAATGTTGTGCACACGCACTAAGTACAAAATATATCAGACAAAGACAAAATGTGAGTACAAAACATAGTAGCAAATCAGAAAAGTATATACAAATTTTTTGACAGATAAAGTGCACAGGCACTGAAAAAATTCTTTAGCATATGCAGAACAAATAAACAGACTGGCAAAAAAATATTATGTTGACAAGTGTACATGCACTGAAAAATGTCTTTAGCATTGTCACAACAAATAAACATAATGGCAAAAAAAATTCATGTCCAAAGTGCACATGCACTGAAAAATGTCTTTAGTATTTTCACAACAAATAAACATAATGGCAAACATCATGTCGACCAGTGACATAAGTGTACTCACACTGGAGTTTAGCGAATCGAAAAATGTATAACCTATGAACATAAATGATGTTACCAAAAAAATTTTTTCTTTATGTGACAAGAATCAGGATAGGAAAGGGAAGGATTGCATCATGGTTGTAGCACTTTAGATTGCACACAGCTGCTCTGAAAGTCCATATCTTTCCACAGTAGTACAACACCAAGTGACACAACTTGAAGTTCTTTTCCCATCAGAATTTATCAGTGTAGCCAAGACACTGAACTGTCGTAGTAATGTTCCATGTTTTCATTTTGGCAGTACATTAGGTACACCAAACAGTGGGACCATAATAATGTCTTCATCGCTCATGGTGGTGGACAGCATGTCGTGTCAACACCACACTCTTACAAGGCACACCAACGTAGAATTAGTGCAAAACCAAATATAGTGCTCCATGATCACTGGGATAAACAGGACAAATGGACATTGCAGTAATTCAGGGTAGTCAGCTTATGAGGTGAAGGACATCAAGTCACATAATATTGACAATTACAGTCTTCATTGATAGTTCGTGGCATTCATAGCCCAGTTATTGAACATTTCTGTACCAAGTATGTAGTATTACAGAAAAATGTTCATTAATTGTTTTACATAGAATCAGTAGCCTTCTTTTCCTGGTTACAAAATATTATGAAATAATCGCATTCTTTTCAGTTACAGAGTATAATTAAGAATCATTAACCTTTTCCTAATTACAGTTAATTAATCATTTGTCATTAATTAATCATTTGTCTAATTACAGTTAATTAATCATTTGTATAATTACAGTTAATTAATCATTTGTCGTTAATTAATCATTTGTCTAATTACAGTTAATTAATTAATCATTTGTAGCCTTAATTAATTACAAAGCATTATTAAACAGTACCATAGTTAATTAATTATGTGTCATTCCAATCTATTAAGAATCATTAGTCTTTTCCTAATTACAAAGCATTATGAAACAGTCACATTTATTTCCAATTACAAAGTATGAACATTGAAAACAAGAGTTAATTAATGGCATAATTAATAACAATTTCGTTGATTGACATTAATTATTGGCACTCAGTGGCCATCAAGTATTGAATAGAATAAAACATAGTTCATCATTCAGTATTATTCAGATCATTACAAAGTCATTATTAAAAATCAGTTAATTACAGTCAAATCATTAGTAATCACAGGCATTACAATAAACAGTGGCAGTTATTAGCTAGTGACAAAGCATTATTTTGAATATAGTCTCATTAAGAGGTCATTACTCGAGTGACATGCTATTCAGAGTTGATCAGTATTATTCAGAATTATCATAAACTAGTGACATTATGTGGGACTGGTAATACATTTTTTTGGTAGCAATGCATTGCGTTGGGATCGATAATTAATTGCTGAGGCATAATACTTTTTGCTTTTGACCTATTGCTGCAAATGAGGATAGGTAACGTCATTCGTCATGAGTCAGCTGTAGCAAGATTATGTAACAAGGCAGTACATGTGATCACATTTATAAATGATAAACACAAATGGGTAAAAAAATATAAAAATGCAAGTACTAGAACAGGTATAATAAGTAACAGGTTTAGTAAGTGTCATGAAAAACTTCTCCTGGAAAAAATACAAAAACGGATTATTGACCTGAAAGAAGAAACGCACACTATGCTGAAAAGTAGTGAACTTCGAATTAACAAGTAGTGAAATGTGTATAAAATGTGTTCCATAGCTGTCCTTTCCAAAACTTTCCGTCATCCTACTATGCAATGTAACACCTGCTGTCAAAGCAAACCGCAACAAATACTTAAATAACTACGTGGCATAAAGAAAAAAAACTTCATTATCCATATCATCATAACTTCACCATTATCATCACCTGTAGAGAAAAACTTCATTATTCATAATACCATTTCCTTCATCATTATTCATCAGTATTCACTATCATCTGCAAAAAATCACTTCATTACTCATTACCTAACTATTCCTTATCTCTAGCATATTTCATCACTAAAAATAAAATGTGTAGTTCTCTCTGACAGCCTGCATCAATCACCTTGTATTCTGAAAGAAAAAATTAGTTAAGACTGCTATTCTGTGATGAGTATAGTATAGTCTTGTTAATGCTTGTTAATCCTGATCCCTTTACTCTTCCTCATAAAGTTATTGCATCTCCTTTCGTTTATTCCGTAGGTGAAATTCCCATTTATGTTAAATTTATTTCTTAGAATCATCATTCCTTTCTGAAATTGATAAACAATGATTAATGTCTTGCATTTAAATCCTATACCCACTAAATAATGACTGGTTTATGGTGACACAATTAACCATACAGCATAACATGACAGAAAACGTAATATGTCCAAGACATTGACAGTGTTCGGATGCGAAAAAAATGTACACAGAATAATACAATGCAGTAGCAAAAAAAATGTGAAACAGTCACGATGTTGAGATGTCATAAGGCAAAAAAAAAATGTCAAAGTCGACTGGTGTGTGTTATATCTTAACTATTTCATAGTGCATACAAACAAAACTGGAGTACAGTCATATACACAAAAAAAAATGGAAAATGTGCACGGTCTGATGTGTAACGACAAGAAAAGCGACCTGCTAACCTTACCTTGCCGGGCACTTGCCAAGAAAAAAAATACGATAATCATCAATAAGTAGTCACATAAATATAATTGCAGAAATAGTCGTAAATGTGTAAATTCATCTGGAAAAATATGCACGGTCTGATGTGTAACGACAAGAAGAGCGACCTGCTAACCTTACCTTGCCGGGCACTTGCCAAGAAAAAAAATACGATAATCATCAATAATTAGTCAGGTGAATTAATTGCATTAGTAAATGGCATCATAGTGTGTTGAATCATACAGTGGTTTCACTCAATAAACGGTTTAATGTTTGAGATATGGTGATTGCCTTTCGATTTTCTGGTTCTCAAAGTTTCGACGTGTACAACATTGGGGTGAGGGATACTGCGAATCCGATACGGACCTGCGTATAGAAGTTCAAATTTACTGCACTTACCTTTTAATTTGCTGGATAAATAGTGTGTACGTACTAATATCTTCTGTCCAACGTGAAAGTCGCGGCGTGTACAAACCTGTTTTTGCTGTCTTCTCCGGCGCTCTGCGGCACGTTTGATGTTGTTCAGCGCAATGTCAATTATTTCGTGGTGTCGTAGGCGACGACTTTTGGGAAGTTCTATTAATTCTTTAATTTTGTTCGGTGGTTCAACGTTTTTCAGTATAACAGTCGGAGATAGCATAGTGGATTCATTTGGAATGGAATTAATTACATCTTGGAATGAGAGTATGTGTGTATCCCAATCAATATGTCTTTTGTGGCAGTATATTCGGCACAGCTTACCAATTTCTTTCATTAATCTTTCACAGGGGTTCGAAGAAGCGTGGTACTTGGATATATAAATCGGAGAAATGTTTCTAGCTCGTAACATGCGTGTCCATATACTACTACGAAATTGAGATCCATTATCAGAAATTACTTTCATTACATGCCCTACATGAAATAGAAAATGTTTTACAAATGCTTTCGAAACAGTTTTAGCAGTAGCTTTGCGTAACGGAGTGAAAGTAACAAATTTTGAAGTGAGCTCAACAGCGACAAAAATGTAGCAAAAACCTCTGTTAGTTCTCGGAATCGGACCAAAAATATCTACTGCGGCCATGTGTCTTAATTTCACAGGTATAATGGGATATAAAGGAGGAATATGTGAAGTGGTGTCTGATTTAGCTTTCTGGCAAATTTTACAAGACGCTAAAACTCGTCGTATACGTTTTTCCATGTTGGTAAAATAACAGTTCTGTCTCAGTATAAGAAAACATTTTCGTGCTCCGTAATGTGCGTAACTTAAATGAGTGTACCAAATTAGTTTGTTAACCAGTTCGTCAGGAATGCATAATAACCAAATGTTGCTGTCAGGATGAGAGCGGCGAAACAGAATGTCATTGCGTACAGTGTAGTGGTTCCTAATCGTAACATTTTTCCTATCTTGCCAAAAGTGTATAATTTCTTTCCACACATTGTCCTTATATTGTTCTTGTGCTATGTCCTGTAATGACGATGAAATAAAATTTTCAAATGCAACTTGCTGAATGTACATGACACTGAAATTTGCTTTGCAGAAGTGGGTTGCTACGTCTTGCTGATTGTTGCTGAGAGAACGCGATAGTGCGTCTGCTATAACATTTTGTGTGCCGGGAATGTGAACAATCGTAAAATTAAATTCCTGTAAATACAGCTTCCATCTACTTAATCTATCGTGAGTGAATTTGGCTGAAAGCAAAAATTGTATGGCTCTATGGTCAGTGTAAACGGTGGTGTGTCTGCCATAAAGAAAATGCCTAAATCTCGTGAAAGCCCATACAACACATAATGTTTCAAGTTCTGTAACAGAATAATTTCGCTCAGCAGGTGACAAAATGCGGCTTGCAAATGCGATGTTTTTAATTACTATTGAACCATCTTCTTCTATTTCCTGGAAAATGTGTACGCCTAAAGCGGTGTTGGAACTGTCGGTGGCAATGGAAAAATTTCTAGTAAGATCTGGGTGCGATAATAGTGGAGCATTCAACAAAGCATGCTTCAAATAACATTCTCGTGAGCAAAATTCTGCTTGTCAAAAGTAATGTTTGCGTTACTGTAGTATGCAATCTGTGCTGTATCTGGTTAAATTCTATCGTACGTGTTATTATTTACGGGAGAATGTTGTGGCATATCCACTGTATGAACTGTTCTGTTATTTCATACTGACGTGTTACGCTATGGATGACACCTATTATCTGGATCATTCATGATAATGTGTTGTTGCTAATGTTCTTGCTGCTGAAAAGATCGACTGTTATTAAATGTACGCTGAAAATTGTGCTCATCATTTTTACGTCTGTCATGATAGTAATTTCTATACGGCGCATAGCGATGCGAGTTGAAATAGTGTGTTGTCTGTACGTAGTTATTTCTTTGCTGCCATGCGTTACTATTTGTTGGCGCTGAGACTATACATGCACGCGGCGAAACATTAAAGTTTGGTTGACCTTGTAGACTGCATTGTTGGTTAGGTATGCTAAGCGGCTGACTTTCATGCTATTGTGGTGAAAAACATCTATTGTTACAAAAATATGGTTCCGACTGCTCAAAATTTTATACATACTGATGATTACGATTTTATCTGTAATTAAAATTACGGCGGTACTGGAGTGCCTACTGAAAATTGTCACATTCGGTAAAAGATTTGTCGTATCCGGTTTTCATTACATACGTTTCTTAATACTAGGTAGAGCAATAGTTAAAGAGCAGTTTGGATAGATATAAAGGATAGTAGAAGAAAAGGCAGCAGTGCAGAAAACTAAAGATGAAACAGCACTACTACAGCTCGGGGCCCTATGCTCGCTACGGCACATATTCATTAAAGCGTAATGAATCCCCTGAGGTCATTTACGCACTGCAAATAAATTTTAGCTTTTGTGTTACAGGCAATAGCGGTAAAATTTCAAAGGCAAATTGTTGTATCCGTGCTAATTCAAGTTTCCTCATTACAGGCAATGCTGTTGTAAATACAAAAATAAATTGTCGCATCTGGTTCAAAGCTAGCTGCTGCATTACAGGCAATAGCGGTGAATGTACAAAGATAAATTGTCGTATACAGTGCAAATCGTGTATCTGTGTTCTGTCATTATTAAATTCTTTACATTTGCTTACAAATGCAAATTGCTCGAAATCTACGTTCTCGTCACTCAGTTTGATAACACGTTCAGGTTTGTGTGTGAATCTGTTCGTCTGTGTCATTTCGGATTTCAAGTTGCGTAGCTTTTCAGATTTTAAGTCGCGTGGCTTTTCGGATTTTAAGTCGCGTAGTTGCTGTAAATTGCTCACATTATACACGCTGCGTGACTCTGACACATGTTCATAAAGTGGCGTCTGTTGTGTATTATTAACAGAAGTGTTTTTCATTTCTGTTACTTCTTGTTGTAAATTTGATAACTTCCGACGTAACGTGTTGTTAGATGAATCGATTTCATTAATTGTCAGCTGTAAATTTTGAAATTCAGGTGTTTGGATAAAAGAAACCGGTGCAGTATCGTCTGATTTATTGTCATTAGTATTTTCGATAACATCAATACGACTGGCCAATTCATCACATTTTTCAGTCAGTATTTTAACCTGATCATCGGTTTTAGAATCAGACGCATTAATCTGTTTTTGCAACTTGCGCGTAGTTTCGCTCAGTTTTTTAACATCAGCTTTGATGACATCGCAATCCTGTGTTAGATCTAGTTGTTCGAATCTATCTGTCACTGTTTGAATATTTACTGTGTGTGTATCCGTTTTTGCTTTAAGATCAGAAATTTCATCCCGTAATTCCGCGTTCAATTGTTCTATGGTATTAATTTTGTCGGACACTGTAGTAATATTATTGTCTACATACGTCTTCGCTTTCGCGAATATTTTACGTTTGTCCTCTTGTCTCTGTGCAGTGATTGTTTCCATGACTTGTCGTTTTACTTTGTTTTGATCTTGAATAAATCTGCGGAAACGCGTATCACTGTTCTGTATGTGCTGACTAAAGCGCTCGTTAATCTGAGTGTTCTGCTGTTCGAATTTCGCGTCTATCTTTGCGTCCATAGTGCGCGAAAGTTCTACCGTCATTGCTTTCAACTCGTCCCGTAATTGTGCAGCTTTTTCAGAGCATTGTTTAGCGACTCCGCTAATTTCGTCTCTGAGTGTTTCTGTTGCGGCTGTTTGCATTTCTCTTAATTCTTGCGCAACAGACTTAATTTCTTCGCTATTTTTTTGAGAACAAGCCTCAATTTCCACGCGCAATTGTTCCTTAGTGTCATGGCACTGCGCGGCAACGTCTCTAATTTGTTCACTAAGCTGTCTGTTATCTTCCCTAAGTTGTTTGAAATTTTCACTCCGTTGTTTATTATCTTCCCTAAGTTGTATCAGTATTGCCATAATTGGATCCGAGCCAAAATTACCATTTCTATTATCTGTACTGTTCAATAGTGGATCTGGAATTGTTTCACTTTCTGTAACCATTTGGTCATTCTGAAATTTACAAAAAGGTTTGTCAGTCAAATGTATACTATCAGTCATTGTTTCGGAATTAAATACATCTGTCCTACTTTGTGTGATCTGTTCATTTTCATTAGACAGATTTGACTGTACATTACTTGAATTTTCCAAATCGGGTGTGTTAAGCTCTACAGCGCTCATTACCATAGAGCATTCTGCGTCATCAATTGTCGTCAAGTTAACAGACGAGACAATTGAGTTCGTTTGTTCATCATTAAGGTGAAAGTCATCATTAGTGGTTGGAATGCACTGATTGTTAGTGAACGCAGGATTGTCATCATTACGTTGCGTATCACAATTACTATCGGTCACGTTGTTTAAGTCGGTAATTTCATTCACAATACTTCGCGATACACTATTCACAGTCTTTCGCGGCATTTTTACAATAGTCAAAATTTTTCACAAAACAAATAAGCACAATGCAAAAGCAACACACAAATACAACAAAGCAGCAAATTGCCGTTGACCTGTAGAAAGAAAGTCACAATATTATTAAAAGCGTTGCGCCAAATCCTAATTATCTAAGCAAATAAGAGCAGATATCTGACTGTCGCTCAAAAGACTCTCAACGAAATACGATCCTGGACTGGGTGTCGCCAAGTGTAACCTCCCCACCGCAATTTTTTTAAAGAGAATATAGCAATACTTAATAGAAATGGGGGCCAAGTGTAACCTCCCCACAAAAATTTTAAAAGAAAATAACGATACTAATTAGAAATGCTGATGGACATGGCTCTATGCGTAACCTGCCTACAATCAAATGTACTGACAATGGCAACAAATGTGAAATTCGCAATCTGAGTCAATTATAAATCCTTCAAAAAATTAAAGTCCATTCAGTGACAAGAAAATTCAATTAAACCGAAATATCGGTTTTTGGCCCTGTGTAAAAACAATCAGAATTAAAGTCTTACCTCAGAATAAATGGATGTCACATATCTGCTCTTGTTGTTGCGCACCACTTGGAGGAACTACATTGCAAATAATAATATTCTCCTTTTTTTTTGTAATTCTAGTGAAATTTTTCTTCAAAAAGAAGTGGAATGAAATGGGAAGTGCAACGAGATCTTTAGTTCAAAAAAAATTAAACTTTTGAGAAAATGCTTTTGAAATAAAAAATTATTATTGGGAGACTTGTTGGAGAATAATTACAATAAATAAAATTTTTCATTATCTAATGATTATATTAATTAACAGTATACCTTATTCCTCATCTTGACCATTGTTGCCGACCGCCTACATCACACAACCGCACTGGGCTGCTACTACTGACCGACCGCTCTGCATGACGACTACAGACTGAGTACTGCTCTCAACTACACAGAGCTACAGACTCGCAACGACTGACTGACTGCTACTCTGCATAGCGACAACTAACTCGCAAAGACTACTACTGACTGAGAACCGCTCGCAACACTCGCGCGGTCAAGCGCATACTCTCTGGTCACAGATGCTACAATGCCTCGCCATCGCTGCTGCGTTACATACGTGTTTCACGTTTACGGTGCTAGCAACTCCGGAAGTTGTGGTCCATCAACCAAAATTTGTCCCCCAGCTCAAGCAAGCATTGTCAGTCAATCATTATGTCGTACCCAATGCACAGATGCGATGGATAAGACACCACCGATCTACTGTAATATTATCCATCACAGCTGATATCGCGAAAAATTTTACAGTTAAGTCCAACACTGGCCAATCATGTGACAGCTTGTTTTCTTAATTTCAGAATCATAGCTAAACCATACATCCTCTACTTTGCAAGTATCATTGCGAACATTCATAGATGACTGTTCAGCACGTCCATTCACACTTAATTCTCGAACACATAAAGACGATAAAATTATACCAGACAACGCTATAAATATTTCTAAGACCTCGCGCATAGTACTCGATCAATCTCTCTGCGTATGGCGGTCACAGAGCTATCTAGTCCTCTTACATTAAAAGACCATCAACACCTCGGCACTGACCAAACTACCCCGCAACATCGCTACCCAGTTATTCCTCAACCGAGCAGATGAATACAGCTACACTCCACCTCTCTTGACTGAATAGAGCTTTCCTAGTCCTAACCCCTCCAAGTGCACCACATTTCTCGAAATGTAACCAAGTCTTGGAGCTTAGCACACCATATCGATCTATAGTAACAGATCTCAAAGTGCCTTAATTTAATAGCATACAGTTAAGAAGAGCAAGAACGGAGCGATATTTATACACAACGCAGTTCGATACATTTTTAAGTAAATCATCCAATCTATCATGTGTAAAGTTTTGTTCTAGAGTCCATGATCGGTGCATCGAAGGTTCCGGTAGGAGAGAGAGAGAGAGAGAGAGAGAGAGAGAGAGAGAGAGAACATAAACACACATACACCCTCCTAAGACTAGAATGCTCAGCACTTAAAAACGGGCAATAACCTTAGATCGCTTACTTTTCCGTCCTGTCAGACATACATTCATCTCCACGGTCACCCTACGCTGAGCTATCTCTACCCCAATCGTAAAACTTTTCCTTTCTACGATACGAGCCCAATATAGCCCTGCGGACACGTCCAGTGCCCAGTAATCACACCAGATCACGAGTCAAAAATAATAGTATTACTCCATTAGGTCTATATAAAAATGATAGTTATTAGCAGCCGGTACATCCTACAAGCAAACAGATATGCATAACAACAGCGTCCAACATGTGAGAATTACAAGTCATTCCGTCACCAACTATGTAAGCACCCGTCTGTCGGGTAAGTGTGTACACACTGATTACAGCCCCTCACAAATACCCACAGCTAACTTAGTTATGACGCTGAAGTCTCGATTTTACACCAAGCATGCGACAGGGTGGAGATTGCGTAAATCAAAGAGCGTTTAGAGGAATGTGTCAACTTTCATCACACATGAGACGGAAGTCCTCTGATGACCGACGGGTTCACCATTAACGATCGCAAGTAGACAGTGCTTTAAGCCACATACCGAAAACGTAGCCACATACGACTAGCATGCTAGCTATATCACATGACTAAAGCATCCAAATAGAATACTGGGAAAAAAAATCTACCTTCAGCAACTTGTCCTTCTCTAGAATAAATGAGTCAACGTTTGAATCGTACCTAGTAGCAGCTCTGTCTCAATCGATCATCCCGTACACCCTCTGTTATCCTTTAACACAGATGTGAGTAAGTTTAGACGTGAATGATTCTCTGTCCTCCTGAAAAGCATCAAATACAGTATTCAACTCGCGTGTATCACTGCTACCTCAGTAGACATACACTATAATACGAACTCAACGAGAAAAAATTGACTGCCTTCCTTATCCCACTCGCTTCGACGTCACCGTTTTCCTGCATTCCTCTTGTTGCCGCATACTTGACTCCATGTACAAATCCCCCCCTGCGAACCAGAAGATAAGCAAGTACGTTCTCATTTTCACCGCATTTCGGTGTATATTAGGTTAGTTTATATCTTTGCGCTAATCAGTTTTCGCATTTCCTTCGATTTATGTCAGATCCATCCATGCGAGCCGACATAAGTTATCGTTCTGTGTTCTAAAATTGCCTCTAAATGTAACCAAGGCGTATCCAGTCACCTCAACATTCGGAGAGCGCTTGCTCTGTTTTCTGTATCTCTATGTACATGCGCGCCTCGCGGAAGGCTCCCAGGACCGGCGGTAGAGTAAGGTTAACGTTCGAATGTGGATCCACCGCGAGTTATCAGCTGTGATGGATAATATTACAGTAGATCGGTGGCTTCTTATCCATCGCATCTGTGCATTGGGTACGACATAATGATTGACTGACAATGCTTGCTTGAGTTGGGGGACAAATTTTGGTTGATGGACTGCAACTTCCGGGGTTGCTAGCACCGTAAACGGTGATCCCGCACTTGTGTGCAAAAATGACCAATCACTAGAAATGGAATGCAGAGTTACATATTATTCGGTCACTGTGACATATGAGTTTAAATGTAGGTAGAGGTGGTCAATCACTTTCGAGGGTAGTCGCTACAACGCCAGCAGGCTCTTCTAGTTTCCTTGTGTTGTGGCTGTCCTTTATTTAAAATCATTCAATGTTATGGTATCGACTATAAGAATATGATATACAAGGTGCAAGGTATAGTTTCCTGTGAGAGGCTGTGCATCAGCAGCTCTCCATGCTACTCTATCCTGTGCAAGCTTTTTCATCTCCCAGTACCTACTGCAGCCTACATCCTTCTGAATCTGCTTAGTGTATTCATCTCTTGGTCTCCCTCTACGATTTTTACCCTCCACGCTGCCCTCCAATACTAAATTGGTGATTCCTCGATGCCTCAGAACGTGTCCTACCAACCAATCCCTTCTTCTAGTCAAGTTGTGCCACAGGCTCCTCTTCTCCCCAAGCCTATTCAATACTTCCTCATTAGTTATGTGATCTACCCATCTAATCTTCAGCATTCTTCTGTAGCACCACATTTCGAAAGCTTCTACTCTCTTCTAATCTAAACTATTTATCATCCAAGTTTCACTTCCATATACGGCTACACTCCACACAAATACTTTCAGCAATGACTTCCTGACACTTAAATCTATACTCGATGTTAACAAATTTCTCTTCTTCAGAAACGCTTTCCTTGCCATTGCCAGTCTACATTTTATATCCTCTCTACTTCGACCACCATCAGTTATCTTGCTACCCAAATAGTTAAACTCCTTTACTACTTTAAGTGTCTCATTTCCTAATCTAATTCCATCAGCATCACCCAACTTAATTCGATTACATTCCATTATCCTCGTTTTGCTTTTGTTGATGTTCATCTTATACCCTCCTTTCAAGACACTGTCCATTCCGTTCAACTGCTCTTCCAACTCCTTTGCTGTCTCTGACAGAATTACAATGTCATCAGCGAACCTCAAAGTTTTTATTTATTCTCCATGGATTTTAATACCTACTCCGAATTGAATAACATCGGGGATAGGGTACAACTCTGTCTCACTCCCTTCCCAACCACTGCTTCCCTTTCAAGCCCCTCAACTCTTATAACTGCCATCTGGTTTCTGTACAAATTGTAAATAGCCTTTCGCCCCCTGTATTTTACCCCTACCACCTTTAGAATTTGAAAGAGAGTATTCCAGTCAACATTGTCAAAAGCCTTCTACAAATGCTAGAAACGTAGGTTTGCCTTTCCTTAATCTTTCTTCTAAGATACGTCGTAGGGTCAGTATTGCCTCACGTGTTCCAACATTTCTATGGAATCCAAACTGATGTTCCCCCGAGGACCGCTTCTACCAGTTTTTCCATTCGTCTGTAAAGAATTCATGTTAGTATTTTGCAGCTGTGACTTATTAAACTTATAGTTCGGTAATTTTCACATCTGTCAACACCTGCTTTCTTTGAGATTGGAATTATTATATTGTTCTTGAAGTCTGAGGGTATTTCGCCTGTCTCATACATCTTGGCCACCAGATGGTAGAGATTTGTCAGGACTGGCTCTCCCAAGGCTGTCAGTAATTCTAATGGTATATTGTCTACTCTGGGGACCTTGTTTCGACTCAGGTCTTTCAGTGCTCTGTCAAACTCTTCACGCAGTATCGTATCTCCCATATCATTTTCATCTACATCCTCCTCCATTTCCATAATATTCCCCCCAAGTACATCGCCCTTGTATAGACCCTCTATACACTCCTTCCACCTTTCCGCTTTCCCTTCTTTGCTTAGAACTGGGTTTCCATCAAAGCTCTTGATATTCATGCAAGTGGTTCTCCTTTCTCCAAAGGTCTCTTTAATTTTCCTGTAGGCAGTATCTTACTCCTAGTGAGATAAGCCTCTACATCCTTACATTTGTCCTCTAGCCATCCCTGCTCAGCCATTTTTGAGACGTTTGTATTCCTTTATGCATGCTTCATTTACTGCATTTTTATATTTTCTCCTTTCATCAATTAAATTCAATATCTCTTCTGTTACCCAAAGGTTTCTACTAGCCCTCATCTTTTTACCTATTTGATCCTCTGCTGCCTTCACTATTTCATCCCTTAAAGCTACCCATTCTTCTTCTACCGTAATTCTTTCCCCCATTCGCGACAGTTGTTCCCTTATGCTCTCCCTGAAACTCTGCACAACCTCTGGTTCTTTCAGTTTATCCAGGTCCCATCTCCTTAAATTCCCACCTTTTTGCAGTTTCTTCAGTTTTAATCTACAGTTCATAACCAATAGATTGTGGTCAGAGTCCACATCTGCCCCTGGAAACGTCTTACAATTTAATACCTGGTTCCTTAATCTCTGTCTTACCATTATATAATCTATCTGATACCTTTTAGTATCTCCAGGGTTCTTCCATGTATACAACCTTCTTTCATGATACATTAGGTTAGAAAATTGTCATCTTTACAGCAAGAAGTGACAGAAATGAAAAATGTTTCATACTCTAACATGTCACAGCATACGCCACATTCTGAACATTTGTCACACTCAAACAGCCGGTATAACTTAGGTAATTTACAGAGAGTACGTGACTTAGATTCCCAGCAGACAGAGACAAACAGATTCTCATACAATCCTGAACCCGCTCGGACATTCAGAGACGAGAATTTTGATTACAAGCACTTTCTATCCGTTAGGAAATTTAATGTATTTAAAAATGATAGAACACAGATTCACCCCTTGGATTGGATACAACATTTAGTTTTGCTTTTCCATCAACTTGGCCCATAACCCACAAACGTTAATTTATTTGCAGTTAAAGGCGAACCGGCAACTCGTATGATCGCGAGACAATGTTACTCGGTAGAAGAATTTAAGAATGCTTTTCTGCCAGCGTATTGGTCGAAGACGACACAGCGCGGAATGAAGGATCAGTTAATTAGCTTACCGAATTATGAGAACTCAAATTTTTCCAGTGTCACGCAATTTTTAGAATACATGGTATAGCAAAGCCAATATTTATTTGAGTCATACAGTGAGTGAGTACTAATCCAATTATGTATTTCAAAATTACCATGATTGTTTGAGTGTCACTTTTAACGGGACAGCTGAAAGAAAATATTTCTACATTTAGAGACCTGCTACAGTTTTGGAAATTCAGCAATCAGATTATTCCTTCACAAACAAAAATTTTTCACAACATAACCAAGCCCAACAAACATACAATAATTACAATCAGCCACACTATTTTAATAGCAAAGGTGATAGATGCTCCAGGAATGACAACCACCAGAACTTTAATACCAGACAAAATTTTAATTATCAGTATCGTCAAAATTATCAGCAACAGCAAACACATTTTGGCAACAATAGAGGCTTTTCCCCACAACAACAACAAAACCAGGTGGTTAGCATACCTAACCAATAATGTAATGGGCAAGGTCAACCAAGCTTTAATGTTTCGCCGCCTACACGTATAGCGTCAGCTCCGCCAAATAGTAACCCACAGCAACAAGGAAATCACTACGTGCAGAAGACACATTTCAACTCCTATCGCATCACGCCGTATAGTAATGACTATCATGACAGACGTAAAAATAATGAGCATAGTTTTCAGCGCATATTTAATCACAGCAGGCTTTGTCAGCAGCAGAATCATTCACAACCACAGATTATCATGAATGAACCAGATAGTCGATATCATCCACAACCTAACATGTCAGGACGAAGTAACAGAACAGTACACATAATTGAAACGACACACCATCCTCCCGCAAATATCAGCACGTCAGAAAGAATTTTACTAGATACAGTACAGGTTGCATCTTCCAGCAGCGTAAGCAATACTTTTGACACACAGAATCTTGTTCACGAAAATGTTATTACTTTTGACGACATTCGTGACACTTTTACATGAAAAACCAGTTATACAAAAAACAATTTCCCACCATGTTATTTAAGCAAAGATTGGACCATCCACATTTTCAGCAGTAATCGATTCTGGATCACCAATGTCAGTTACAAATGAAGAAACTTTCAATGAATGTAGCAAAAAGAACACATATCCTACGTTACCATTAGGCAAAACTAAAGTAAAAGGGCAATATCTGGTAAAGGAGTAGATGTAAAATTATGGGACACACTTATCATTTTGTATTGTAGGTCATACGTTCCACACATACTTTTGGATTATTCCCTTATTGACAACAGACGTTATTTTAGGTACGAACTGTTTGGTAGAACACGACGCAATTATTAACTTTCTAAGTTTCTATGTAATGTTAAAGGATGAAGGATTACAACTGGCGTTAGAATTTCAGCACGCTTTATCAGCAGAAGAACAGTCAGTTCATCGGACAGAGGTCATTTCTACATCGCGTAACACAGACTGTCATTCCACATTGTTCACAGATACGTATGTACACAACTACGATACACTAGACGAAGCCGACTATGACGTTATGCATATGATTTCTGAGAAAGTAAAACAGAGCATGCAAATACAGATGACGAACGTACTCAACTACGCAATATTCTTTTACAGCAGGCTCCAGTTTTTGACAACATCCCTGGTACTATGTTCGGTTTTATGTATGAATTTTAAATTAAACAGCATGACACATTTAAAGCCAAACATTTTCCCATTCCATCTATCCATAGAGAACAAGTCAAGAAAGAATTGCAAGCTATGCTTTACCATGGTATTATTGGACCGGCAGTTGGTCCGTACATAAACCCGCTCCGTATTGTTAAGGAAAAGGACAGCTCACTTCGCCTCGTACTTGATTCGCGTCATGTCAATGACATTATTATTAATGAAACAGATCGCCCACAGACACTAGGCGAACTTATACAGAAATTTCATTGTACTGCTATTTATTCCAAATCAGATTTAAAATCGGGATTTGGGCAAATTCAGTTCCATCCGAACTGCACAAAGTACACAGCATTTCTGTTTTGGTGATTGTTACAAATTTTGCAAATGACCGTTCGGTCTAACAATTTCTTCAGCAGCATTTATTCGCGGTTTGAATACTATACTTCCGTCAGACTTAAAGATAGAATCACAGCGTATGGAGACGACATCCTTATTGCAGAAGCTGACTGGTCTGAACACAATTTGATTCTGCAACAACTGTTGCAAACTTTTCGTGCACAAGGACTCACAGTAAATCTTAGTTAATCACACTTTGGCAAAACTTCCATAACATTTCTTGGACATGTAATTTCAGCAGAAGGTATTGCGCCTGACCCGGAAAAACTTCAAGCTTTACGTGACATTACTGTCCCAACGACGAAGAAACAACTACGCGGCTTTCTGGGATTAATTAACTTTTTCCGTAAATTTATTGATTACTCTGCTTTAGACACCCTTAGGTTATGCCAGTTGACGGGTAAAAACGCTATTTGGTCCTGGCCAAGCATAGTCTTGAGTTTGTTAATCTGAAACATGCCTTGTTGAACGCACCACTTATCACACTCAGATCCTACCAGAAATTTTTCCATTATCACCGACAGCTCTAACACCGCTCTATGAGTACACATTTTCCAGGAAATTGAGGAAGACAGTACTTCAGTAATTAAAAACATCGCCTTTGCAAGTTGCATTCTGTCACCTGCTGAACTCAATTATTCTGTTACAGAGCTTGCAACATTATGTGTTGTATGGACATTTACCAGATTTAGGCATGTTCTTTATGGAAGACATACTACCACTTTTATCACATTCAGATCCTACCAGAAATTTTTCCATTGCCACTGACAGTTCTAACACCGTTCTAGGCGTACACATTTTCCAGGAAATTGAGGAAGACAGTACTTCAGTAATTAAAAACATCGCCTTTGCAAGTCGCATTCTGTCACCTGCTGAACTCAATTATTCTGTTACAGAGCTTGCAACATTATGTGTTGTATGGGCATTTACCAGATTTAGGCATTTTCTTTATGGAAGACATACCACCGTTTACACAGATCATAGAGCTATACAGATTTTACTTTCCGCTAAATTTACACTTGACAGGTTAAGCACATGGAAGCTTTATTTACAGGAATTTAATTTTTTATTGTTCACATTCCCGTTACACAAAATATTGTAGCAGACGCACTATCCCGTTGTCTCAGCAACAATCAGCAAGACATCGCAACCGACTTCTGCCAAGCAAATTTTAGCCTCATGTATATTCAACAAGTTGCATTTGAAAATTTCATTTCGGTGTCATTACGAGACATAACACAAGAGCAGAGCAAGGACAACATAGGGAAAGAAATTAAACATTTTTGGCAACATAGGAATAACGCTACCACTAGAAACAATTATACTGTACGCAACAACATTTTGTTTCGCCGCTCTCACCTTGACAGCAACAACTGGATTTTATGCATTCCTGGCGAGCTTGTTGGCAAATTAATTTGGTATACTCATTTAAGTTACGCATATTATGGAGCCAGAAAACGCTTTCTTATACTGAGACCGAACTGTTATTTTGCCAACATCCGACGAGTTTTAGCGTCTTGTAAAATCTGCCAGAAAGCTAAATCAGACACGACTCCTCATATTTCTCCGTTACAACCCATCGTACCCATAAATTGAGTCACATGGCCACTGTGGACGTTTTTGGACCTATTCCCAGATCTAATAGAGGTTTTTGTTACATCTTTGTCACTGTCGAACTCACTTCGAAATTTGTTACCTTCACTCCGTTACGCAAAGCGACTGCTAAATCTATTTCGAATGCATTTGTAAAACATTTTCTATTTCATCAAGAACATGTATTGAAAGTAATTTTCGACAATGGACCACAATTTCGATCTCCCATATGGACATGTATGTTACGAACTAGATACATTTCTCTGATCTATACATCCAGGTATCGCGCATCTTCGAACACTTCAGAACGATTGATGAAAGAAATTGTTAAACTATGTAGAATATACTGCCATAAGACATACTGATTGGGACAGCCACATACTCTCATTCCAGGATGTAATTAACTCCATACCAAATGAATCTACTATGCTATCTCTGACTGTTATATTGAAAAATGTTGAATCACCCAACCAAATTGAAGAATTAGTATCTTTTCCTACATCTCGTCGACTACGCCACCGTGAAATTATTGACATTGCGCTCAACAACATCAAACGTGGCGCAGAGCGCCGCAGAAGACAGCAAAGACAGGTTTGTACACGCCGTGAATTTCACATAGGACAGAACATATTAGTACGCACACACTATTTATCCAACAGAGGACAGAGTAGATGCAGTAAATTTGAGCTTCTATACGCTGGTCCATATAGAATTCGTGGTATTCCTCACCCCAATGTAGTACATGTCGAAACTTTGAGAACCAGAAAAACCAAGGCAGTCACCATATTTCCAAGATTAAACCCTTTATTGAATGAACATACTTTATGATTTATCACACTGTAATGCCATTTCCAGATATTTATATGACGACTTATTGATGATGATCATATTTTTTCTTGGCAAGTGCCCGGCAAGATAATGTTAGCAGGTCGCTTTTCTTGTCGTTATATATCAGACTGTGCACCTTTTCCATTTCTTTGATGTATATAAGATGGTTTTCCTATCGAAAGTAGAATATTCTCTGTATGCACTATGAAATCTTTAAGATATAACAAACACCAGTTGACTTTGACATTTTGCCTTATGATATCCCAATATCTTGACTATTCTACATTTTTTGCTACTACATTATGATACTGTGTGTACATTTCTGCACTTGAAAATTCTCTATGGTTTTGACCTAATACGTTTTCTGTCATGCTATGCTGTATGCTTAGTCATATCACTAGAAACAACTTTTCATTTCATGGGTATATGATTTAAATGAAAGATATTAATCCGTATTTATCATTTTCAGAAAGCAATACCATGTAAAAGAAATAAATTAAACAACCACAGTGGTTTACTATGAAACGAAAATTTCACCATCGGAATGAACGAAAGAAAATGCAATACCTTGTCATGAAGAGTAAATGGATCAGTATTAACAAAGATTACCAAAATATGATATTTGCACCACATGATAGCAACCTTGACTTTTCTTTCTGAGTATGACGCAATTGTGGCAGACCATATGTTGATTGTAGTGATGAAGTATGCTAGAAGTAAGAAACTTCGTAATATATGAATTGGTGATGCTGATGAATGACGCTGACAAATAAAATAATGAATAATGAACTATTTTCACAGACGATAAGAAGTGATGGTGTCTAGTTATATGAAGAAAATAGTAATGAATAAGGAGTATACTTGGAAGGAGAGACAGCATTGGTCGCATTTTTTTGTTTTATTAGCCGCAAAATCGATTTTCGGTCACTTAGTGACCATCTTCAGTGCTAGAAGTTAAATTTTTTTTTCACATTACGATCAGAGAGTATAAAACAGAAAATCACAACTACATCTGCATATGAACATAACAGTTGGTAGGAACATACCTGTAATATACAATTTAAATTGGTAGGCACTGGTGTCAACAAGCTTACAGCGATCACATAAACTGAGGCCGCTGTTTACATGCACTTGTTCAGCAGCCCTCGGTGTGACAGGGCTTGGCACGCCCTCTATGTGACACGTGCCACGTGAAGACTTAATATTACTGGTTTTGCGAGATATTAACACCAAATAACTCTTGTGCATTTGTGAATCATGAAGTAATTCAAATTTAAAATGTACATAAAACACATAGCAGCTATGTGTTTTACGTATATTTGCATCCAAAGGGTCGTTGCAGAAGTATCTTTTTTTTAAGAATTGAGAATTCATTTCACACTTCAAAGTTGTTAAGAAAAAATTGCAAGTATTGTAATGATACTAGCAAAGTTCTTTTCTCAGGTTTGACATTAAAATTGACATATACATCATCCATCAGTTTTCATATTTTTGGAGCAATGGGAATCCAAAGGGCCATATTATGTTACATACTTTCACTATTACATCAGTTACAATAGTGAACTCAAAGTGGAAACGCCTCAGGGAGAGTTACAGAAAAAATTTGAGAAAACACAGTGAGATTAGGTGACGCAAGGAAAATACAATTCTACTTGTCTTTGGTTTCATCAGATACATTCCTTAGAAGATGTTGTAATTCCAAGACGTCTGTGATTTTACTTTTCAATCTCTGTATCACAAGATAAAGATAATCCTAAAAGGTCGTTACTAGCTCCAGTTGATGAACAATCGCCATTTACGAGTACTGCTTCACTAAAATGATGGAGAAAAATGTAGAAAAATATTGACAAATGGTTTTGGCATCTCAAGAAGGACAAATTAGCTTTGATAAAGGACAGTAAGTTGCCATCCAAAATTATGACACTTGATGCAATTAACACCCTTCTTCTACAAAGGCAAATATTTTTAACACTTAAAATACAAGAGATTCTGTATAATGAATATGATGAAGTGTGCTCTATGCAAAGTTTTCCTTCAAAACATTGTGCACTAATTCATCTTACCTTATCATTGTGCAACATTCCTTCTGCTCTTATACTCCTGCAACAATTTGTTGTCTTGAAATTTTTTTTCGGTGTTCTGGAGCAGATACTCAAATGTACTATGGTTCATTCTGTATTATGAATCATCTTTCTCATGAAAGTTTTTAGGTTCTTCATGTGAGGAAATATATTCCAAAATGCTGGTCAATATTTACGGGATGAGTCCATAACCACCTATTTCTTCTACGCTTCAAAACTCGATGAGTCAATGTACCGTCAAAAAGCACCAATAAAGCTAAAATTAACTGAACTCCATCCAAACAGGCGTTGAAAGGCCCAACAGTACTGACAGACCTTTGTGTTATCCCCAGCCAATAGGAGTGACTGAATACAGATATGGAGGGGCACATGGTCAGTGCATTGCTTCTCTGGCCCTTGTCAGCTTTCAGGACCAGTGCCGCTACTTCTCAGCCAAGTAGCTGACCTCACAAGGGCTGAGTGCACATCGCTTGCTGGTTGAGTTGGCCAAGCTCGACAGCCATTAACTTCGTTGATTTAAAGGGAACTGATGTTATCACTGTGTCAGGGCTGTTGGTTGCCGGTAAAACAATGAAGTCGTTTTTCTGTAAGGTGGCTCTGACAGGATGGCAGTGAACAACTTGTGGCTGTACATGTGTATCTATGACCATGTGTGTTATCTGTTGGAGAGTGAGAGTTCTTCAATCTGTGCCAATCAGCCAGTCAATGATAAAACACAACAACATAAAAGCAACACAAAAAGACAAGCATTTCTCGCACTTTAAACTGATTTGAACTGCACAAAGATACAATAATACACCTGTGTCAATTGACAGCAATTCTTTTACCATGCCTAAAGTGTTTGAGGCTATGTTGAACCCAACTATTATTCTTTCTGTTAAAATAGAAAAATCAAAATGGAAACTCTTTAGAGGCAGAGAGAAGAATTTAAATTTTTGGCAAAATGAGGTCAGGTGATCCAAGAGAAGGTCCATTAAAACGAATCTCCTTTGTCTTGGGTTCACCATGTGAATTATCTAAAAGAAATATTATTGCTAAAAGCTGTTCACAGTCCTTTGAAAAATAAGATAAGGTAATTATTACAACATGTGGTACTGGAGTGTCCCAGAAATACGAAAGCGAAAATGTCAAACAGGAAAATTTTGTGTATTAATTACTATAGACTCAGTGGATCCATCGTGAATCTAATTTATCCTGTAAGATACCTGCAGGAACAGCATTATGAATATGGAATAGATCTACTAATGACCTTTCTAGACATTGAAAAAGCGTATGATAGTGTGTGTGGAAGCTAAGTGTTGAAAGCCCTATAGAACGGAGGAGTAGTAAAACAGATTATTTGGAGGATAATGGAAATGTACTATGGAAGTGTGACACACATCAACGAGACATAGTGCTTCAATGCTGTTGCAGATAGAGCTCACAGCGGAATGGTTCTCCTGGCATGCACTGCCCTCCTATATAGCCGACGAGTGACCTTGATTACGTAACGCGCTGATAACAGACTTAGACTCTGCAGGCACCAGCCGGAATGGCTTATCCCATACGCGCGTTGTAGCCGTCCTAGGTCTAGGGTTAGCGTCTTTGATTCATAATCAAAACGTCTTCAGTCCCAGGTTCGATCCCCACCACTGCCTAAATTTTGATAAATAATCAGCATTGGCGGCCGAAGACTTCCGGCATAAGAAGTCAGCCTCATTCTGCCAATGGCAGAGGAGCAGATAGAGGTTCAGGGCACTCTCTTGTCCTAGGGGTGGGAAATTGCCCCTAAAGGCGGAAGAAGCAGCAATGATCAACGACATGAGGATGCAGAAGGCAATGAAAACCACTGCATTAAAGACACGTAACGTGTATCCACAGGACATGTGGCCTGTATTTGAAGAAGTGTCATGATGATCTCTCCATTGACAAAAGACTCCGGAATTGCCCCCATTCGGATCTCCGGGAAGGGACTGCCAAGGGGGAGGTTACCATGAGAAAAAGATTGAATAATCAACGAAAGGATAACGTTCTACAGGTCGGGGCGTGGAATGTCAGAAGCTTGTACGTGGTAGGGAAACTAGAAAATCTGAAAAGGGAAATGCAAAGGCTCAATCTAGATATAGTAGGGGTCAGTGAAGTGAAGTGGAAGGAATACAAGGATTTCTGGTCAGATGAGTATCGGGTAATATCAACAGCAGCAGAAAATGGTATAACAGGTGTAGTATTCGTTATGAATAGGAAGGTAGGGCAGAGGGTGTGTTACTGTGAACAGTTCAGTGACCGGGTTGTTGTAATCGGAATCGACAGCAGACCAACACCGACAACGATAGTTCATGTATACATGCCGTCGTCGCAAGCTGAAGATGAACAGTTAGAGAAAGTGTATGAGGATATTGGAAGGGTAATGCAGTATGTAAAGGGAGACGAAAATCTAAAAGTCATGGGCGACTGGAATACAGTTGTAGGGGAAGGAGTAGAAGAAAAGGTTACAGGAGAACATGGGCTTGGGACAAGAATGAAAGAGGAGAAAGACTAATTGAGTTCTGTAACAAGTTTCAGCTAGTAATAGCGAATACCCTGTTCAAGAATCACAAGAGGAGCAGGTATACTTGGAAAAGACCGGGAGATACGGGAAGATTTCATTTAGATTACATCATGGGCAGACAGAGATTCCGAAATCAGATACTGGATTGTAAGGCGTACCCAGGAGCAGATATAGACTCAGATCATAATATAGTAGTGATGAAGAGTAGGCTGAAGTTCAAGACATTAGTCAGGAAGAATCAATACGCAAAGAAGTGGGATACGGAAGTACTAAGGAATGACGAGATACGTTTGAAGTTCTCTAAAGCTATAGATACAGCAATAAGGAATAGCGCAGTAGGCAGTACAGTTGAAGGGGAATGGACATCTCTAAAAAGGGCCATCACAGAAGTTGGGAAGGAAAACATAGGTATAAAGAAGGTAGCTGCGAAGAAACCATGGGTAACAGAAGAAATACTTCAGCTGATTGATGAAAGGAGGAAGTACAAACATGTTCCGGGAAAATCAGGAATACAGAAATACAAGTCGCTGAGGAATGAAATAAATAGGAAGTGCAGGGAAGCTAAGACGAAATGGCTGCAGGAAAAATGTGAAGACATCGAAAAAGATATGATTGTCAGAAGGACAGACTCAGCATACAGGAAAGTCAAAACAACCTTTGGGGACATTAAAAGCAACGGTGGTAACATTAAGAGTGCAACGGGAATTCCACTGTTAAATGCAGAGGAGAGAGCAGATAGGTGGAAAGAATACATTGAAAGCCTCTATGAGGGTGAAGATTTGTCTGATGTGATAGAAGAAGAAACAGGAGCCGATTTAGATTAGATAGGGGATCCAGTATTAGAATCGGAATTTAAAAGAGCTTTGGAGGACTCACGGTCAAATAAGGCAGAAGGGATGGATAACATTCCATCAGAATTTCTAAAATCATTGGGGGAAGTGATAACAAAACTACTATTCACGTTGGTGTGTGGAATATATGAGTCTGGCTGTAACCTCCCCCTCACTTATCGACCTTAATGACAGTGAAAAATTAAAACGTGTGTACCTAATGGGAATTTGGGAAAAGCAATCGTCACCGAAGTTAATTTGTCGGTAAAGAGGGAGGAAAGGGTTACATCTAAATGAAAGGAAAAATGCAAATGAAACTGGTGGAAATTAATTTTGAAAAGGGGTAAAGTTAATAAAGAAAGTAAATGTGCGGCCGTTACGTTAACATTTAACTAGCGGTAATTAGATATTTGAGATTTGGGGGAAATTACGGTCGCCAGTCCTAAGGACAATTACTATAGTAACTGAAAAAGAAAGGTTATTACACATATAATTAGCACTAGAAGCGTGGCAACTGAAGGTTGACACGTGTAGTGTGAAAACTGAAAGTTTGTCAGAAGTAATAAATTTCGCTACACTCTGACTTAATTTAGCAAAAGAATTAATAAAACCAGAAAATCGAAAGTTAATTTAGTGACTGAAGTTAATAGTGAGCTTTCTTTCTGAGGCACATCGAAATTCAGTAAGATACGGTTAGTCTTGGACTACCTCAACAATGATTTCAAAAGCTACTTGAATCTACGCAATTTAGAAATAAGAGATTTAACTTTGAACTTGAATTAAATGATTCTGAACAATTAACAATAGTAAAATTTAGTATGTACCAAGCTGAGCTGCAGTTACAGGTATGCTAAAATACGGTAACAAAACTTGCACTCTTAATTTGTGCTTATGTAATCTAAATGTTGTAGCCAGCTATGAATACCTTAACTGAACTTTGAAATTAAAGCAGTGAAATCGAATGATGCTGGCATTTGAATTTCAACGACATTCGGGCTCATTTCGGAAAAGGAAGGGACCTTGCTTGGCAATGCAATTGGGTCAATGAGCAACGAAGGTTCATACTAAGTTGCTGTAATTTTGTGATGCAACAATTTTAAAACTTTGAAAAGCTGAGGTCTGCCATACAGTTCTAAAACTTTACGTGCTTCCAGTCTTCCTTGTTGGCTGATTGAAGGTTTGAAGCCGTCGATCGAGGAGGTGGCGACAGTCACTCATTGTCGGCCGTCGCTGTTGCAGAAGCTGGATGTTGGCGCATCTTCTTCTCGACACGGTCACCAGACGAAATGGGCTCTTGATGTGCGCCAGCTAATGCTTCCCGTCCGCGACACCATGTCAGAAACTATCATCGCAAGTTGAGCGCAATTACATGCTGCCAAACCCCGAAAGCGCGGCAACTCGCGGGAGCGTCACACAGCACACCTGCTCCACTGCACTACTCCAGCCAGACCCCCTCTGCTCAGCCCGCGCTCCACGTGGCAGAGTTAAGGCTACCAAAGATCCTAAACACTTTCGTTCTCCACACGACCTATCGATGTATTCGTTCAATAGTATAGTTTTCCCTAGGCCAGACCCAGCGTATAAATACAAATAATATTCACAAAACAAACCAATTATACATCGACATAAATGCATATATATACAAATAGTAAAACAATTACAATATACAAAGACACAGAAATGTTATATCTTCAGGTAACAAAAGAAGGAAAAAAATTTGCAGTGCAATAGATGGAAATAGGAGGATATGCATTTCCGGCGTTACATGGCGATATACCATCTGACTTTCGAAAAAGCATGATCCACACAATTCCGAAGACGGCAAGAGCTGAGAAGTGTGAGTATTATCGCACAATCAGCTTAACAGCTCATGCATCGAAGCTGCTTACAAGAATAATATACAGAAGAATGGAAAAGAAAATTGAGAATGCGCTAGGTGACAATCAGTTTGGCTTTAGGAAAAGTAAAGGGACGAGAGAGGCAATTCTGACGTTACGGCTAATAATGGAAGCAAGGCTAAAGGAAAATCAAGACACTTTCATAGGATATGTCGACCTGGAAAAAGCGTTCGACAATATAAAATGGTGCAAGCTGTTCGAGATTCTGAAAAAAGTTGGGGTAAATGGAAATGGAAATGTCGTGTGGCTAGGGCCTCCCGTCGGGTAGACCGTTCGCCTGGTGCAGGTTTTTCTATTTTACGCCATTTCGGCGACCTGCGCGTCGATGGGGATGAAATGATGATGATTAGGACAATACAGCACCCAGTCCCTGAGCGGAGAAAATCTCCGATCCAGCCGGGAATCGAACCCGGGACCTTAGGATTGACAGTCTGTCACGCTGACCACTCAGCTACCGGGGCGGAAGCTATAGGGAGAGATGGGTCATATACAATATATACAACAACCAAGAGGGAATAATAAGAGTGGACGATCAAGAACGAAGTGCTCGTGTTAAGAAGGGTGTAAGACAAGGCTGTAGCCTTTCGCCCCTACTCTTCAATCTGTACATCGAGGAAGCAATGATGGAAATAAAAGAAAGGTTCAGGAGTGGAATTAAAACACAAGGTGAAAGGATATCAATGATACGATTCGCTGATGACATTGCTATCCTGAGTGAAAGTGAAGAAGAATTAAATGATCTGCTGAACGGAATGAACAGTCTAATGAGTACACAGAATGGTTTGAGAGTAAATCGGAGAAAGACGAAGGTAATGAGAAGTAGTAGAAATGAGAACAGCGAGAAACTTAACATCAGGATTGATGGTCACGAAGTCAATGAAGTTAAGGAATTCTGCTACCTAGGCAGTAAAATAACCAATGACGGACGGAGCAAGGAGGAGTTCAAAAGCAGACTCGCTATGGCAAAAAAGGCATTTCTGGCCAAGAGAAGTCTACTAATATCAAATACCGGCCTTAATTTGAGGAAGAAATTTCTGAGGATGTACGTCTGGAGTACAGCATTGTATGGTAGTGAAACATGGACTGTGGGAAAACCGGAACAGAAGAGGATCGAAGCATTTGAGATGTGGTGCTATAGACGAATGTTGAAAATTAGGTGGACTAATAAGGTAAGGAATGAAGAGGTTCTACGCAGAATCGGAGAGGAAGGGAATATGTGGAAAACACTGATAAGGAGAAGTGACAGGATGATAGGACATCTGCTAAGACATGAGGGAATGACTTCCTTGGTACTAGAGGGAGCTGTAGAGGGCAAAAACTGTAGAGGAAGACAGAGATTGGAATACGTCAAGCAAATAATTGAGGATGTAGGTTGCAAGTTCTACTCTGAGATGAAGAGGTTACCACAGGAAAGGAATTCGTGGTGGGCCGCATCAAACCAGTCAGTAGACTGATGACCAAAAAAAAAAAGCCATAGTAGCTTTTGCTGGTGCGCCGGCATGCTGCTGAGCCAAGTCGGGGGGGTGGGGGGTGGGGGGTGGGCGTTGCGTCACCGACTTGTTAGGCGCTTAGCGGGCAGTGCGGCACAATGTTTTCGAATTTTTTCAAACTGTTGCATCCTTCAGCCCCCGTTTCGTGATGTACGCTCCCCGGTTGCTAATGTCAGGGATCACACTTTATTAATAATTATAGTACAAATTAATATCTCCAGTTACAGTTACATTTTCAGCAAATACACCAAGACCTTTCATCCATACATGAATTTTTTCATCATTGCTAACTTTTCTACGGGAGTGAGTATACAGCGTAAATGGCATGTTACTGTAAACATGGCTAGGTCTACTTTGAGTCTTTGGATCAATACCACAATGCCACATCTTGTAAGCGATGACATCTCGATCAGTGAAACATTCCAGTCCAGGAAGGGAGGCGTTTTCACAACGAGCGATGGCTAGCGTGAACCAACCACTATGGGGGCTCAAGGATGCAACAGTTTGAAAAAAATTGAAAACATAGTGCCGCACTGCCTGCTGAGCCCCTAGTAAGTCGGTGACGCAACCCACCTGACTTGGCTTGGCGCCATGCCAGCGCACCTGCAGAAGCGCGCTGCTAGTATGGTTACAGTGCGCGTATAGGATAAGCTATTCCGGCTGGTGCCTGCAGAGTCTAAGTCTGTTATCAGCGCGTTACATAATCAAGGTCACTCGTCTGCTATATAGGAGGGCAGTGCATGCCAGCAGAACCATTCCGCTGTGAGCTCTATCTGCAAGAGCACAGAAGAATGTCTTGAGGCAGCTAAGTGCACTACTTTCACCATTACTCTTCACTGTAGTGATGGATGATGATATAATGAGCACAGTAACACAAGTAATTTGTGAAGGAAAGATGAAAGTTATGGTGTTGCAGATCTGATGATTTGGGGAATAAGGAGGAGGAGGTACAAGGGCAATTGGATGTATGGGAACGAACAGTACAAGAATATGGGATGAAATTTAGTATAAGTAAGAGTGAGATGAAGGAGAGAGGAACAATTGGAATAACAGTTGGTGGGGAACGATTGAGGAGAGTGGAGAGTTTCAAGTACCTAGGAAGCCTGATACAGAAAGATGGAGAAAAACGACAGAGTAATAAACGAGCATGGCAGAAAAGCAGAAGCATTTCGGAAGAGTGCCAGAAGCCTGATATGGAGCAAGGATGTACCCCAAATCTGTAAAAATGTTCTATACCGGTCATACTATGTCCTGATTGTAACATATACATCTGAACCCGTGTTATGAAAGGAAGAGAGAAAAGCAAAGTACAAGCCAGTGAAATGAAATTCTTGAGGAACAGTATTAGAGTGACAAAGATAGACAGATTAAGAAATGAGAGGATAAGAGATTTAACGAAGGTGAAACCATTACAGGAGGAGATAGTGAAATCAAGGCTGAGATGGTATGGATGTGTTAAGCGATTGGAGGAGAAGAGAATACCCAGGAGGATACATGAAACGAAACTGGAGGGAAAGAGACCAAGGGGGAGACCAAGAGCTAGATGGCGAAAGGGGTGTAGGAATGTGTCCAGAAGAAAGGAGAAGCCTGGATCAAGGTGAAGATGGACAGATGGTGGTAAGACAGAAAACGATGGACAGGCTTTTGTTCCAAACAGACCCAGCCAGAGGCTGGAAACTGTAAGATGATGATGATGATGATGATGAATTACTTTAGATGCAGAAATTTCTATAAATGTACTTGATATCTTTCGTTTTTTTATATCCAGTCAGAAAGAAAATAAACAGAATGTCACAATATTTTATTAGTCAGTGCACAGAAAACTCTCAGCTAACAGTTATTTATTCTCCTACTGGTTTGTATCCCAAATTATCAGCCCACTTACTTGTAGGATATGGATAAAAGTTAACTGCTTGCCTTTTGCGAGTATGATGTAATGTGTGGGCTAATGAAAAACCATAGAAGATTACTATCGTGTCATCTGTCATCATCAAGGAAAAATTCGTATATATTTAGTGTTTTCTGAATATGGATGATAAAAATCACACTAGTGTTCGATACTAGGTGTGCATTGATCACTAGTAATTCGTTTCTTTGTCCTGCAGTCTTTGACACTACATTAAATCTTCCTGAACTCCTTTGGCCTGCTCTCGCGCATAGATGCCATTCAATAACACATCATAAGACAGAAATCAGTGTCATCACCATTTCAAAAACTGTTTTATACTTTTTGGTATCTTTCACTCCCAGTAATGTATGGTCTGAAACTCAGCGAATAGTAAGCTAGACGCTATCATACTTTTTCAATAGAAGATTTTTAAATCAAGAGCACATGCTTGGCAAATTCAGTGGAAAAATACCTCCAAAGTAAAATGAAGGACATGTATAATGTGGGAGAAATCATAATACACTTTACATTCATATGAAATCTAACTATACCATATACATAACGTGAAACTAGAAAAACCTGTGTACTCCTGTAATTAATATGCAGATATATAATGGAAGAGATGACGCGTTTATCTGTGTATGTCCATGTAAGTATGTATCGAGATATACTACAATGTGAATTATGTAATGAAAATTGTCAATTTATAAATATGTAGAAAATTATATGTATTACACAAAAAGTGCACGTACATGTATAACTTTAATTGACAAAGCCAACTGCAAGGCAAAGTTGATGATAGGATAATAAATAGACGTCTAAATAGCATCATTTCACAGCGATTGTTATGGATTATGAAAAAATAAATGATTTGTTAAGAAGCTAAAATCCCACACTATCCCGTTGGGAAAGAAAATCAGATATTTAAACCGAATACTTTCTTTATAATGGATTGAGAAACGCTACACACCGTTACACGTTTTTTAATAGGGAAGTAAAACTTGTGACGAGAAAACGAGTTCAGGAAACGATGTGGGGTAGTATTATGTACTATCAAGTGGCATAAAGGCGTTACAATCGGAAAATCGGTTTTACCCTTCTTCAAGCAGTCGGCCAATTGTCTAGTGTGAACACTCAGGTGTGACTGTGATCACTGGTGCGCACATGTTGAGAAAGAGATATACACTTCCATGCTTCGCTCTGCTTGTGTGTGAGGCAAGCACAGACACACGGCGAAAAGGTCCAAGGCGCATAGGTCTAAGTGTACCTTCACAGTCTAATGTTGTGAGCTGAAAGTTTCAATTTCCTGTTTGACTGCCTTTATTCTGTTTCTTCATCCACTGCTTTCAAGCAAATAACGGGATCGTTCATTCATAACACCGCGCTGATCACCTGTCCAATCCTCGTAAAAACATACGTGTAGAGTCCTTGTTCTTGTATATTTTTGAGCTATTTATTTTAATTGTATTGCGATGAAAAATCCTATATCATTGTGAGACGTTTCCTGGATGAACAAATAACTAAATAAAAATAAATATTCTATCTGTGCTCATACTGGCTATGAACGAGCACATTTTTCGTCGTTCAAAATAATGAATTGAGCGTTTGTTGTAATTAAAAGCGGCGCCAGCTATCATGTCTTTCTGAAGATCTTTGCAGTGGAGTTATAGGTTTTTATTTTCAAGTGGATGGGTACAAGCTTTGGATGTACGATTGTTTTGCAGACTTCGACTCCTGTCAAATTTAGAGTTTATGTTTTAAAACCTGGGTGATGTAGTGACACACGGAATTGCTGAAGCACGTATCGTGGACGATGGACGTCATTCAACACAGTTCATACCTCGTGCCTTTAACGATGTTTACTAAGTAAAAAGTTAACATCAACACAAGGAAATAAATATTTATTCAGTTTCAGCTACATACTTCAGCATAAACATTTCCATATGAATTTAGGTGTCTTCAATCGAGTTAACTATAATATCAAGGTACGTTAATATCGTTAAGTACTAAAAACAAGGCTGTCTTATGCTGGTGCCATGAATAAACATAATATTCAAGCCCAAACTTATATAAATTTTCCAGTTGGTTGTTTTGTTTATTTATATTTGACTGTTTACATCGTTTATCTACAGAAATCGTCCTGTGGGTAATACATTTCAGATCTGTTATTCATTCATTATGCTTTCCTTCATTTACACTCATTGTGGTTCCAAGAATCCTATTGTCAACAATACTTGTCCGATATTGTATGTTAAGCGATATCTGTATCTGATACAATTACTAATAAGACTTACTCATTTGCAGTAGCAGGCTTTTCTGTTTTTAATTTATCCATCAAACTCAAATCTGCTAGCCATAACCAGATGTAGGGAGGTATTCTAGAAAACTTGGTTCTAGTAGGTTACTGGAAATAAATTGTTTTAGCAGCTGTTTATTCGGTTTATGCTATTCATTTGGAACAGATCATTTTGTAGATACAGAAAATTATGTATATTCTGTAGGCATGTTTGTTATTGCTGACTTATTTGCCATATGTCATTATCTGTTGTACACTGATGTGACCAAAGTCATGGTATACCTCCTAACACTGTGTCGGACCTCCTTTTGCCTGGCACAGTGCAGCAACTTAACATGGTATGGACTCAACATGTCATTGGAACTCCTGCAGAAATACTGCGCCATGCTGCCGCTGTAGCTGTCGAGAGTTGTGAAAGTGTTTCAGATCAGGATTTTGTGGTCTAGTGTAGCAGGGGATACAACCCGTTGGCTTTGGACAATGACTTCACAAGTCGCCATATAGCAGTTTACCATTTTCGCTTTTGCTGTTATGTTTCAGTTTCGTTTTTTTACTGATTGCTTAATAAAGTGGATCTGTTTATTCTATCTCGTGATATTTTTTTTAAAAAAGCCAAAAAACACTTATCAGCCACTGAAGGGAGCTACAACACTAAGAAGAATCGCTTCTCGATTGGCGACTTGTGACGTCAATGTCCAAAGCCGACGGGTTGTATCCCCTGCTACACTAGTCCCGGATTTTGGGCATGATCTGACCTTCCGTTTATGTCCCATAAGTGAACTGGGTGGTAAATCATTAACTCAAATTTTCTAGAATGTGCTTCAAACCATGATTATGGTGCAGCGACATGGCACATTGTCATCCATAAAACTGCCATTGTTATGGGGGAACTATGATGTCCACAAATGGCTGCAAATAATCGCCAAGCACTGAACATAACAATTTCTAGTTAATGATTAATTCAGGTGGACTAGTGGACCCATCCATTCCATGTAAACCGGCTTGTACCATTATGGAGGCCACCACCAGCTTGGAGAGTGCCTTGTTGACAATGGTTTCGTGTCGGCCCCCGGAAACTGAATGGTAGACGTGACAGATTGTCAATCCTCTGGGCCCATTTTCGATTCCCGGCTGGGTTGGGGAATTTTCTCCACCCAGGGACTGGGTGTTGTGCTGTCCTTGTCATCATCCTCATCGACTGCAGGTCGCCAAAGTGGCGTCAGATTGAAAGGCCAGCACCCGGTGATTGGTCTGCCTGATGGGGGTGCCCTAGCCATACGATTGAATAAATAAATAAATGGTTTCATGGTGTCTGTGTCACAGTCAGTTCTTACCAACTGAAACCAGGACTCAGCTGTCCAGGCTGTAGTTTTCCAGTCATCTAGGGTCCAACTGATATGGTCACAAGTCCAGGAGAGGTGCTGCAGGTGGTGTCATGCTGTTAGTAAAGGCACTAATGTCCTTCATCTGCGGCCATAGCGCATTACCACAAAATTTAGCCGAGTTGTAATAACAGATTTGTTCATCGTATGTCCCACATTGATTTCCGTAATTATTGCATGCAGGGTTGCTTTTTCTGTTAGCACTGACAACTGTATGCAAATACGACTGCTCTTGGTCATTAAGTGAAGGCCGTTGACCACTGCGTAATCTGTGGTGAGAGATAATGCCTGAAATTTGATATTCTCAGCACAGTCTTGACCTTGTAGATCTCTGAATATTGAATTCCCTACTGATTTCCAAAAGGGAAAGAACAGAACATAGCAATAATACCTTTCTTTTGTTTTACATACCTTTCTGAAATTTAGGTTGTGGTTACAGCATTATATATAGTATACTCTAGTTTAGGATGAAAGGCAACAATTTGGTTGTGACTTGGTGAAACCAACAATGTTGTTGTCGCTGTTGCTGCTGTGGTCTTCAGTCCAAGGACTGGTTTGATGCAACTCTCTGTGCTACTCTATCCTGTGCAAGCCTCTTCATCTCCGAGTAACTACTGCAACGTACATCCCTCTGAATATGCTTACTGTATTAATCAGTTGGCCTCCCTCTATGATTTGTACCCCTGACGCTTCCCTCCAGTGCTAAATTTGTGATTTCTTGATGCCTGAAAATTTGTCCTGGCAACCAATCCCTTCTTCTAGTTAAGTTGTGCCACAAATTCATCTTCTCCCCAATTCTATTCAGTACCTCCTCATTAGTTAAGTGATCTACCCATCTAATGTTGATCATTCTTCTGTAGCACCACATTTCAAAAGCTTCTATTCTCTTCTTGTTTAAGCTGTTTATCGTCGTGTTTCACTTTCATACAAGGCTACAATCCATATAAATACTTTCAGATAGGACCTCCTAACACTTAAATCTGTACCTGATGTTAAAAAATTTCTCTTTTTCAAAGACGCTTTTCTTGCCATTGGTGATCTACATTTTATATCTTCCCTACTTCAATCATCATCATTATCTTGCTTCCCAGATGATTAAACTCATCTACTTCTTTAAGCGTCTCATTTCCTATCGTAATTCCCTCAGCATCACCTCATTTAAGTCGACTATGTTCCATTATCCTCATTTTGCTTTTGTTGATGTTCATCTTATATCCTCTTTTCAAGACACCGTCTGTTCTGCTCAGCTGCTCTTCCAGATCCTTTGCTGTCTCTGACAGGATTACAATGTCGTCAGCAAACCACAAAGTTTTTATTTCTTCTCCGTAGATTTTTAATTTCTACTCCAAATTTTTCTTTTGTTTCCTTTACTGCTTGCTCAATATACAGACTGAATAACATCGGGGATAGGCTACAACTGTGTCTCACTACCTTCTCTATCACTGCTTCCCTTCCATGCCCCTCAACTCTTGTAACTGCCATCTGGTTTCTGTACAAATTGTATGTAGCCTTTCACTCCCTGTATTTTACCCCTGCCATCTTCAGGATATGAAAGAGAGAGTTTCAATCAACATTGTCGAAAGCTTTCTCTAAGCCTACAAATGCTGGAAATGTAGGTTTGCCTTTCCTTAACCTATCTTCTAAGATAAATCATGGGGTCCGTATTGCCTCGTGTGTCCTATATTTCTACGGAATCCAAACTGATCTCCGAGGTCAGCTTCTACAAGTTTTTACATTCGTCTGTAACATGTTACTATTTTGCAACTGTGATTTATTAAACTGATAGTTCAGTCATTTTCTCATCTGTTAGCACTTGCTTTCTTAGGAATAGGAATTATTATATTCTTCTTGAAGTCTGAGGGTATTTCACCTGCCTCATACATTTTGCTCACCAGATGGAAGAGTTTTGTCATGGCTGGCTCTCCCAAGGCTATCAGTAGCTCTAACGGAATGTTGTCTACACCCAGGGACTTGTTTCAACTTAAGTCTTTCACATTCTTCATGCATTATCTCCCTTCTCATCTGCATCTACATCCTTTTTCATTTCCATAATATTGCTCTCAAGTTCATCTCCTTGTATAGACCCTCTATGTACTCCTTCCTACTTTTCTCTTTTCCCTTCTCTGCTTAGAGCTGGTTTTCCATCTGAGCTCATGGTATTCGTACAAGTAAGTTCTCTTTACTCCAAAGGTCTCTTTAATTTTCCTTTAGACAGCATCCATCTTACCCCTAGTGATATATGCTTCTACATCCTTACATTTGTCCACCAGCCACTCCTGCTTAGCAATTTTGTACTTAACTATCGATCTCACTTTTTAGATGTTTGTATTCCCTTTCACCTGTCTCAATTATTGCATTTTTATATTTTCTCCTTTCATTGATTGAATTCAATATCTCTTGTGTTACCCAATGATTTCTACCTACTTGATCCTCTTCTATATTCATTATTGCATCTCCCAAAGCTACCCATTCTTCTTATACTGTCTTCCTTTCCCCTATTCTAGTCAATAGTTCACTAATTCTCCCTCTGAAACCCTCTATAACCTCTGGTTCTTTCAGTTTATCCACATCCAATCTTCTTAGAATCTTGCCTTTTTACAGTTTCTTCTATTTTAATCTGCACTTCATAATCAATAAACTGTAGTCAGGGCCCACATTTGCCCCTGGAAATGTCTTACTGTTTAAAACCTGGTTCCAAAATCTCTGTCTTATCATTATATAATCAATATGAAACTTTCCAGTGTCTCCAGGTGTCTTGCACATATACAACCTTGTTTCATGATTCTTAAACCAAGTGTTAGTTATTATTAAACTACAATCTGTGCTTATTTCTACCTGGCGACTTCGTCTTTCTTTCCTTTCCCCCAGTCCATATTCACCTACTACGTTTCCTTCTCTTCCTTTTCCTACTATCAAATTCTGGTCCCCCATGACTATTAAATTTTTGCCTCCCTTAACCATATAAATAATTTCTTTTATCTCATCATGTATTTCCTCAATCTCCTCCTCATCTGCGGAGCTAGTTGGCAGATAAACTTGTACTACTGTGGTGGGTGTGGACTTCATGTCTATCGTGGGTGCAGTAATGTGTTCACTATGCTGTTCATAGTAGCTTATCTGAGTTCCTATTTTTTTTACTCCTGCATTACCTCTATTTGAGTTTGTGTTTATAACCTAACAGGAAATCCTGCTTCTCGTGCCGCCAAACTTCACTAATTCCCGCTATATCTAACTTTAACCTGTCCATTCTCCTTTTTAAATTTTCTAAACTACTTGCCCAATTAAGGAATCTGACATACCACGCTTCGATCCATAGAATGCCAGTTTTGTTCCTCCTGATAACGACGTCCCCCTGAGTACACCCAACCCACAGATCCAAATGGGGACTATTTTACCTCTGGAATATTTTACCCAAGAGGATGCCATCATCATTTAGCCATACAGTAGAGCTGCAAGCCCTCAGGAAAAATTATGGCTGTAGTTCCCCTGCTTTCAGCCATTTGCAGCACCAGCACAGCAAGGCTGTTTTGGTTAATGTTACAAGGCCAGAACAGTCAATCATCCAGATTGTTGCCCCTGCAACTACTGAAAGGCATGCTGCCCTTCTTCAGAAACCACACATTTGTCTGGCCTCTCAACAGATACCTCTCCGTTGTGGTTGCACCTACAATACGGCTACCTGTATCGCAGAGGCACGCAAGACTCCCCCCCCCCCCCCCCCCCCCCCCTCTCACCCCAACAGCAAGGTTCATGGTTCATTGGGAGGTGGGACCAACAATATAAATATAAGATCTTGATTATGGTAGAATACTGATCTGTTGAGTAGCTAGAGGCATAGGTTAGCCTCATAGGCAACAGACACACACACACACACACACACACACACACACACACACACAAAAGGCAAAATGCATTAACAAAATAATTATAAATTTATATATATCATTGCTTTGTACACCACTTTAGAATATCTTAGAAAAAATTTCCATTTGGAGAACTGCAGCTTTTCAAAAATAATGTCATAATCTGGACAATATAAAATCATAGTATGGACTCACCATTAGCTTTGTTTCACATAGGACTGTGATTGTGAAAATACTTCTTCAAGCTAAGACTTTGTGAACTTGTAAACGTGGAAATGGACTGAACCTACGTTAAACAACCTCACTCCCATTCACTCTTCAGTCTTCTCCTCTTTCCCTTTCCTCTTTAGCCATTCACGCATCTTTTCATCCTACATAGTTGTTTTATCTTTATACTATATACCTCTTTACTTCTGTATGCATCCTCTTTGGTTTGAAGCTGGCACAGTACTTACAGTAGAATATCTTTGGCTTCCCTCTGACAACCATGCCTCCATCCTTGCTACCGTCCCTATTTTCCTTTCCCTGTTGCTTCATAACCTGGGTTGTGAGTAACTGAATCTCCTTTCCCTCCCTTTCTTTCCCCTCTCTCCTCCCCGATGAAGGAACATTTGTTCCGAAAGCTAGGAACGTAAATTTTCAGTTCTGTTTTATGTGTATCTATCGGCTGTACTGAGCTGAGGTAAGTACTGGCCAGCCCCTCTATCTCTTTGTTAGTATTTGTTTCACATCTTTATATGAGATTTTCCATTAATCATTTGGAAATGTTTTTTCTTTCTTGTGAAGTTTTTTCCACCTATGTTCATGAAGTTAGTTTTTCTGTTATTTTTGGTTTTAGTGAAAGGTCTTTCATTTTCAGTCATACCTTACTCAAGTTACGTGTTCTGTCTGTGGACTGACAAACCTTATTGGGTTTGTTTTTGGCAGCGAGTACAGTTGTCCTCTAAATGTGTGCCTTTTCCTTGCAATAATGGTCTTGCAAGTGGTCACGCTCTAGTCCATCCATCATGGAAGCAACTGAAAAGGGTCCTGTGTCAAACTTGGTTTGTAATGTCTAGGATTCCTTGACATTTTTTAGACTTAATTTTCAGTCTGTTAAATTTGGTTGGGAAACCAGAAAATTTTACACCTAGGGAAACTATGTAACATTCCCAGACCATTAGTCCTGTCTCAAGGTTGCTACCTTTGTAATCATTCCCAGTATAAATACTATTCCCATTCACCCACATACCACCGTATCTTACTCCAGCCCCACCACTGGCAATTCCTACATCTTCGCAGACTGTGTGATGTGTTCGCTGCGTGACTTCATATGTAAGAACTTGATGATTACCTGGATTTGACCTGTTACTTAATCATTGTACCCATACCACACACCCACATCTGTCAGTCACTTGACACAATGCTTCTCATCAATGACCCTAGCAACCCCAAATTCAATAGATTCTTAAATGTCATAGCCTGACACTAAGTAAGGCAAGTTGCCTTTGTGTGTGTGTGTGTGTGTGTGTGTGTGTGTGTGTGTGTGGAACACAAGATTGATGCTAAGTAACTAGTCGAAAATGCTGTAGAGAAAAAATGCTATGACTGCAAGTAATGCGAGACTGAATCAATTCCAGTGAACAGAACAAAAATCTTGTTGTCTTTCCCAGTAAGTTGAGCTGATATAGAGTTCTCAAGCTTCCAATTGGTTGAAATCATCTGATGTTTCGAAGAGTGTCATTCCCATAATTGTCACCTCAGGGACTTCTTCTGCTGGCAGGAGTTGCACTTCAGTTAGTGAGGACAGTGGTACAACCTCCAGGGGACCTCATAGTTATCACCTATATTGGAGGTCATACCCATACCCATACCTCACCACAACTCGAGGAGAGGAACTTTGGTGGGTAGTATGTTGAATTCTTGGAGGCTGTGGTCAAGACATGGGGCAGCTCTGAGAGACATAGTTATCTGCAATCACAGTCTCGGGTGGTTGCTTGGGTCCTCATGATATCCTATTGAGCACATAAGAGCATCCAACTTCCTCAGTCGGAGCTAATCGCACTATCACAGGAGGTGCTTTTGTTTTACTACTGCATAAAATGAACAATGCTACATATGATCTGTGATGAATCCTTAATTTCACATAGCTATATGACTGTATATGAGAGCCCAGACTAGCGAGCCCATAATTTGTGTTGCTTGAAAATTGGGCTCACTGATTAAGGTGTAGGAGATCAAAAAGGGTACCTCACTTTGGGATTATGGTACTATCCTTTGGGTTTGACCCCTGATATCATCAAGGTGGTGGACATTAATTTTAAACTGATGCAATATGACAACCGTGATGCCACACTTTACACACAAGAACAGACACAAGTAATATAAAAAAATTTTAATTGCAGAAATAACATGAAGCTAATCTGACAACTACAGGGATTATGGGGTTTCAGTTGGAGACAAACTAAATATATGACAATCCTAATAATGAAGTCATAACAAAACAAATACACATGAATCAAGCAAACAAATTCCTCAACAGTGACAAAACACCAATATAAGTACCTTAAGAAACTGGTATTTGAATTTTACTCGAGTTATATTGCTTAAAGAAAGTCCACGATAACACCTGGTACTGGAAATACAAGATGTCCCAGGAGGAATTGTCAGTATTCAGGCATATGACAGGAATGATTATTAGAAGCAAAAAGGTCTAGCAAATATGGGCTGTAAAATGCATACCGTAACAGCTCTGAGCAGTTGTTCATCTTCGCTGCTTGAAACACATCTCTTGTACTGAACAAGTGCTCGTAGCTTGGAAGGTATGCATTTTAGAGCCCCTATTTACTAGACAATTGTTTCTTGTTTTGACCCATACTACCTCCTCCCAAAATATAGAAAGCAAAGAGCTTGCAGTAGAAGAGATTTCTTTCACAGTATCGAAGAAGTGCTCATACCTCTTAAGACATGCATTATAGAGCCCGTGTTTACTAGACTTTCTTGCTTTGAGTGATCATTGCTGTTATATCCCTGAATATTGACCCTTCCTCCCGGGACACCGTGTATAGCTCAAAAGAGATCCACTATGCCACATAACGGTACACAGCTTGCCAGAGCCAGTATCAAACCCTCCACCTGACCTATACAGCTGAAGTGAAGTCGGTGCACCCCACACCATCGAAGCTCACTCGTATCTAATATCGAAAATGTAACCTCCTTAATGTAGATAAAACAAACTCCACATATCTTCCAGTCACAGTCCAAATAATTACCTACAGTGAACAACACAACATGAGAATACACACTACAGTGATCAACCAAGTGGAGCTGACAGTACCTAGGTTGTCCTCCCCCCCTCCTGCCACCACCCAACACACACACACACACACACACACACACACACACACACACACACACACACACACACACACACACACACAGGGAGAGAGAGAGAGAGAGAGAGAGAGAGAGAGGGAGAACAAAAACCATAGATGCCAGCCATTCTTCCCAACACAATTACGGCACTGTCATCTGTCTCACGCGTGACAGCTAAAATAATACATCATCAACACAATTTCTTGAATGGACACCATAGAATTCTCGAACCAGAAACCACACGTGTCTTGTTGACAATGCCACATATACTGATCCCTGGTCTGAGATGCAGTAGCTCCACAAAAGTGACCGAGCAACTGTAGGAATTTAATCATATTCATCATGTCATCTGCCATTGCTACATGCACTGTCCTACTCCTGAACTTCTGGGGGACTGACGACCTTAGCTGTTTAGTCCCCCTTAAACATCGCAACAACCACCACCACCACTCCTGAACTTCATTGTCATACCCATAGCTGACAAAATACAAAACATAAAATTAAATCTCCGGCCATAAAGAGCACACTGCATTAGTAATTCCAAACCCAAGAACCGTGCAACCGCTACGGTTGCAGGTTCGAATCCTGCCTCGGGCATGGATGTGTGTGATGTCCTTAGGTTAGTTAGGTTTAAGTAGTTCTAAGTCTAGGGGACTGATGACCTCAGAAGTTAAGTCCCATAGTGCTCAGAGCCATTTGAACCAAACCCAAAAACTAATCTATTCCTGTAACTGCCAGCATTAAAGTAACTGACTAACAAACTGCCACAACACTTCCAATATTATTCTTACAAATAGCACAAAAGCAGTATAGTGGATCACTATCACTCACAAACAATCTAGAAACATAATCATCCAACACCAGAGATACCGAGCGAGGTGGCGCAGTGGTTAGACACTGGACTCGCATTCGGGAGGACGACGGTTCAATCCGGCGTCCGGCCACCCTGATTTAGGTTTTCTGTGATTTCCCTAAATCACTCCAGGCAAATGCCGGGATGGTTCCTCTGAAAGGGCACGGCCGACTTTCTTCCACATCCTTCCCTAATCCGATGAGACTGATGACCACGCTGTCTGGTCTCCTTCCCCAAAACAACCAACCAACCAACACCAGAGAATGCCATTGCATACTCCAACACACCCCCTGGAAACATAAACAATTTCAAATATGCTGTCACTGTGTTGCCTCACAGCACAGTTACATGGGGAATCAAAGCAGATGGATGGTACTGCAAACTTTAATTGACCCCCATGCATCATCACTACTGGCCACAGCTGTGTACAGGTGTCAGTCTGTATGATACAAGAAAATAGGTCTGACTTTCCTCAGAGGTCACTGTCATTATTAGTTTGTCCATTTGTGCCTTGATCGTATTGATCAACATCTATCTTCAGAGTTTAGTGCAGAATAAAACTGAGTGCTGGTCAGATATGACATACCGTTCCTTTGGCAGAAAGAACAGATCTCAACTGATCTGAAATGTAGACTGTTGTTGGATACAGTGATGTGTAGCGCCCATCAGTGGTGAAGATCATCACTATTGCACAGATTGTAAGTGCTCATGTCATTGGCAACACCTGGGCAATGTATGGGAAATTACTGAGGGTGCCTATGATAAGCAACCAGATAGCCTCTTTCAAAGACCCTCAAAGTCAATGTACTGAGCGAGGTGACACAGTGGTTATCACACTGGATGCACATTTGGGAGGATGATGATCAAAAACCATGTCCAGCCATCCAGATTTAGGTTTTCCATGATTTTCCTAAATTGCTTCAGGCTACTGCTGGATGGTTCCTTTGAAAGCGTACAGCCGATTTCCTTCCCTATCCGTGATACAATCCAAGCTTGTGCTCCATCTGTAATGACCTTGATATTGATGGGACGTTGAACCCTGTCTTTCTTTCTTTCCTTCCTTCTTCCTTCAAAGTCTATGTATGCATGGTCCCGTGGATAATTGTGTGAAAACCAGTGGAAGAAATTTTGCATTGGATGCGACTGGTTTTATGCATGCTTGGTAGACTCGGACCAGAAGTTTGACTTCCACATCAATACTCAACCAAAATATGTAACACCTTGACAATGCATACATCCTAGATGTGTGACAATGTTTCTCATGACATAGTCTGAGGATGAGAGGCTGCAACATAGTTTAGATCAGAACTCGACGCTTTGACTCTCCTGTGGTCAGTAAAACTATACCCTGATTAATGTTGAATTGGGTGTATCGAGACATAGTTCCATTTCAGTAGTGTAGGGAAGGCATACACAGGAGAAGATATAGACTCAGATCACAATATAGTAGTGATGAAGAGTAGGCTGAAGTTTGAAGACATTAGTCAGGAGGAATTAATATGCAAAGAAGTGGGATATGGAAGTACTAAGGAATGACGAGATACCCTTGAAGTTCTCTTAGGCTATAAATGCAGCAGTAAGCGATAGTCCAATAGGCAGTACAGTTGAAGAGGAATGGACATCTCTAAAAAGGGCAGTCACAGAAGCTGGAGAGAAAAACGTAGGTACAAAGAAGGTAACTGTAAAGAAAGAAGAAATACTTCAGCTGATTGATGAAAGAAGGAAGTACAAAAATGTTCAGGGAAATTTAGGAATACAGAAATGCAAGTTGTTGAGGAATGAAATAAATAGGAAGTGCAGGGAAACCAAGGTGAAATGGCTGTGTGAAAAATGTGAAGAAATCAAAAAAGAAATGATTTTTAGAAGAACAGATTCAGCATACAGGAAAGTCAAAACAGCCTTCGGTGACATTAAAAGCAAGGATGGTAACATTAAGAGTGCAACAGGAATTCCACTGTTAAATGCAGAGGAGAGTGTGGATAGGTGGAAAGAATGCATTGAAAACCTCTATGAGGGGGAACATTTGTCTGATGTGATAGAAGAAGAAACAGGAGTCAAGGAGAATTTAAAAGAGCTATGGAGGACTTAAGATCAAATAAGGCAGAAGGGATCGATAACATGCCATCAGAATTTATAAAATCATTGGGGGAAGTGGCAATGAAACGACTTTTCACATTAGTGTTTTGAATGTATGAGTCTGATGACATACCATCTGACTTTGGTAAAATATCATCCACAAAATTCTGAAGACTGCAAGGGCTGACAAGGGCAAGAATTATCGCACAGTCAGCTTAACAGCTCATGCATCCAAATTGCTGACAAGAATAATATACAGAAGAATGGAAAAGAAAATTGAGGCTGCACTAGATGATGATAGGTTTGGCTTTAGAAAAGGTAAAAGGACAAGAGAGGCAGTTCTGACATTGCGGTTGATAATGGAAGCACAACTAAAGAAAAATCAAGACATGTTCGTAGTATATGTTGACCTGGAAAAAGCGTTTGAGAGTGTAAAATGGTGCAAGATGTTTGAAATTCTGGGAAAAATAGTGGAAAGCTATAGGGAGAGAGGGGTAATATACAATATGTGTAAGACCACAGAGGGATTAATAAGAGTGGCCGACCAAGAACAAAGTGCTCAGATTAAAAAGGGTATAAGACAGGAATGTAGTCTCTCACCCCTACTATTCAATCTGTGTGTCGAAAAACAATGATGGAAATAAAAGAAAGGTTTAGGAGTGGAATTAAAATTCAAAGTGAAAGGATATCAGTGATATGATTCGCTGATGACATTGCTGTCCTGAGTGAAAGTGAAGAAGAATTACATGATCTGCTGAATGGAATGGACAATCCAATGAGTATAGAATATGGATTGAGAGTAAATCAAAGAAAGTTTAAAGTAATGAGAAGTAGCAAAAATGAGGACAGCGAGAAACTTAACATCAGGATTGATGGTCACGAAGTAGATGAAGGTAAGGAACGCTGCTATCTAGGCAGTAAAATAACCAGTGACGGATGGAGTAAGGAGGCCATCAAAAGCAGATTAGCAACAAAAAGGGCATTCTTGGCCCAGAGAAGTCTACTAGTATCAAACATAGGACTTAACTTGAGGAAGAAATTTCTGAGGATGTACATCTGGAGTACAGCATTGTATGGTAGTGAAACATGGACTGTGGGAAAACCAGAACAGAAGAGAGTCGAAGTGTTTGAGATGTGGTGCTACAGACAAATGTTGAAAATTAGATGGTCTGATAAGGTAAGGAATGAGGAGTTTCCATGCTGAATCGGAGAGGAAAGGAATATGTGGAAAACATTGATAAGGAGAAGGGACAGGATGATAGGACATCTGCTAAGACAGGAGGGAATGACTTCCATGGTACTAGAGGGAGCTATAGAGGGCAAAAAATATAGAGGAAGACAGAGATTGGAATACATTCAGCAAATAATGGAGGATGTAGGTTGCAAGTGCTACTCTGAGATGAAGAGGTTGGTGGCATAGGAGAGGAATTCGTGGTGGGCTGCATCAAACTATTCAGAAGACTAATGACCCCAAAAACAAGGGGGGAGGGGGGCAGTTGCTCTGATCAGCCAAGATAAGCATGGCCACTTCCTGGACTGTGACGTATTTTTTCATTGTGTCCCTAATAATTTCATCGAGCTGGAAATAAAGGCTCTCTTGTTTACCTCACTCATAATTAGAAGCCATTGGTATATCCTTCGGGTCACTGACATGTTGAACAATGGAATGGCAGTGTGTCTTATAATTGCAGTTGTTCAGAAACAGTGTTCATCACTGTAATCATTTGCTAAGGGGCCAAAGAATTCAATTAGTGGCTTGTGGGCCATGATAAGATGGAACTTTCTTCTGTGTAGGAAGACGTGGAATTTCTTGGTATCATAATAAAATAAGCAATGCTGCTTTTAATGTTTTAGGCTTATAAGCAGCGGACTGTTCCGTGCCATCATGTGACTTATGTGATAGCATGGTGTCTCTCTATGTAAAGCATCTATTGCCAGGTGTAAACTGTATGCATGATATAAATGTGACCTGACTGAGAGTAGATTTAAAACACGTTTTTAACTTTAATAATACTTCTTTACTCATGGCATACCAGTGACATTAGATGCCCCTTTTGTGAAGATAGTTGAGATGGTGATATATTTCCGAAGAGTTCAGTACAGATTTGCTGAAATAATTTGCTGTATGCAACTGGAGCTTCTTCAAATCTTTGTGTGCAGGGAGATTGTCATTTGCTTTGATGTGCTCGTTCACCACATGATCAAGATACTGATGTTGCATTTGAGAAAAAGTTATATTTATTTAATTTGTATTTGATCCCACTACTTCTAATTTTATCTGTTTTGAAGTTGTTGAAATGTTGCTCTTGTGTAGACTCAATGACTTTTATGTCATCTAGATAAATTTGCGACATATGTTCCTCCGTGCATAAACTTCTACAAGTAGTTTTGAAATATTGTTGCAGATTTTGCAACCGCAAGGGGTAATATTTTATACTGATACAGCCTGAAATGTATATTGTTGACTGTAAAATTCTTTGATTTTACATCTAAGAATAAATGCAGGTAAGCATCTGCCAAATCATCATAGAATAGAACTGGCCCACCGATAACTTAGCAAGTAGCTCTTACGCTCATACAGTCATATAATCATCTACATTAAATTAAGTGTCGATAGGGGTTTTTTAAGCATCACAGCTCTGTAGTGTACCGTTAGACTTCTTAGTTACAACCATCGATGTCACCCATCGACTAACTGCGGCTGTTATCACATCCCATTATGCTTGTAAACAATAGTGTTCCCCTTTAATTACTTCCTCCGTAGCAAAAGGCATATGTCCGTCCCAGAAAAAAAGAAGAATGGCATGAAGTGTTAACTGTGTTGTGCTCCAGAGTTTTGTGTGCGACCCATTTAGTTTTAGAGAAATCACAATGCTCCTCACATAAAGCGTCCAAATCATTTAAACATAATACTGTTAGAGTTTATTGTTAACTATACTACGATTAATGCTACTGCAACTACTATCTACTACTACTTGAATTTCTATCTACACCACATAGCGTTCGAGGATGTGCACAATTTTTGCTTGAGTCAGTGTTGACAAGGAGTTTCTAATTACATTCCTAATTGCCTTTCTTGAACTTTTCTATGATGGGAACAATGGGATCTGTAGATAATTACATTGCCGTTTCATCATTTGATTTCAGGGAATAACATTTCGTAGGATGTACTTTAGCCATATGAAAGTCAACACCAGATGCACATTGTGTGGGTGATGCTCTTTCAAATGACAGGGCTGTGTGATGAACCTTGCTTAAAATAGTGTCAGAGTTTCTCAGAGCGTTAGCCTAAACTTCTTGCTGAGAAGCGACATGCACACTGCTCCAGACATTTCAGAGTTTGGATTATGTGTCATTACTTCCCTAACTCTTCTGGATAAATAAGGATATCTTACCCTACAGTACTTTTCTCTATATATTACGCTACTATGTGTACTAAGTTTGGTTGAAATTTCAGCATGCAATCCAGAGTTATTATAGCATATAACATGTCACCATAATCCCCTACATCCCCCCTCCCCCTTCCTCCACCATTACCACCGTGTCTAGGAGTGCTAATGATGTCCTGGTTCCACCGTATTTCTGTGTATTTCATATTTGTACACACCTTGGTTGAAAGGGTATTGTGTTCCAGAGTTACACTTTACATGTGATATCTTCTTATTCCCAACCCGACCTCGGGGTTAAATGACCTTGAGTTTGGCACTAATTGCCCCAAAAATGTCAAAAATGATAGATTTGGCACTAACATAGTTCATTCCTGACTTTTTTTAACACTCTTTACACCCCACATACTCCTAACAGTGCTAGTAATGTGTTACCACATCACTTCCATGAAATCCAGATAAGGGAACTTGCTATATGGTGCATCTTCACTTCTCACCAACCTTTGGACTTAAACTCTATTAACCAAAGCCCCCCTTCCATTTAGTAGATTTCCATTATTTAATCAATTTTGCACTATGTTTCTTGTAATTGCCTTTTCATCTTAATCTTTTCTTCCCCCACTCCCACCTTTTCGCTTATTCTTTTTTGTTTTCCTCTGTCTCCTTTCCTCCTTCATCTCTTCTTAATTGTCCTATTCAATCCATGTCTCATATAGCTTTTTGTTATTCCATCATTATATATCTCACTGTCCTAATGGAAGGAGTGAAAGTAAGAACTGAACTGTATGGTTGATTGGGTCCATAAAGATGACAGAAACGTTTCTAAGTATTCACAGGATGTCCCCCTTCAGAGGTAACTAGTATACAATTCACATACCAGTGCAGTAGCACAGTGCAGTCTACATCAATATCTGCTTCTAAATACATACTCCTCACACACCATATGGTGTTAGCATAGGGTACACTGTACCACTGCTAATCATTTCCTTTCCTCTTTGACTTGAAAGTAGACGGAGGGAAGAAAGACTTTCTATATGCCTCTGTAATAGCCCTTATTTCTCATCTCTTACCTTCATGGTCCTTACGTGAAATGTACGTTGCTGGAGTAGACAGCTACAGTCAGCATCAGATGCTGATTCTCTAAGTTTTCTCAATAATCTGCAAAACAAACTTCATCTTCCCTCAATGGATTCCCATGAGTTCACAAAGACTTTCCATAATACTCACATGTTGAGTGAGGCTGCTGGTAACAAATCTAGGAGCCCGCCTCAGAATTTCTTCATTGTCTTCCTTTGATCTGACATGTTAGGAATACCCAACACTCAAGCAGTACCCAAGAATGGGTCACACTGTTCTTCCAATGTAGTCTCCTTTACAAGTGAACCAAAGTTGATCATTTGCCTTCCCTACTACTGTTCGTATGTGCTTACTTCATTTCATTTGGCTTTGCAGCATTATGCTTAGATATTTAATTGACATGACTGTATTGAGCAATTCATCACTAGTGCTGTAATCGAACATTGCAGTAATGTTTTTCTTACTCATCTGCCATTAACTTGCAGTTCTCTACATTTAGAGCAAACTGCCATTTCACACACCAACTAGAAATTTTGTCTACCAAGTTGTCTTGTACCCTCCAACAGTCATGTAATGACAAAACCTTCCCATAAAACTCTGTTCCACTCCCTCTCTTCACACCTCCTACTGCCCCCCCCCCCCTCCCCACCACCCTCAACTCTATAGTCTAAAAGCTTCGGCCTGTCCCATGACTTTTGGCATGTGTTGCTTTCAGTTCTCCAAGGTTATCAGGATGCTACTGTCATTTACACTGATGACTCTAAAATCAGGGACAGGGCAGGATTTGCTTTTAAATCTGCTATGCTCAGGATCATCAGCATTGCTGGGAACATGTAGTGTATGTATGGCAGAGCCTACAGCCATTAACAGAGCTCTACATTTTATTAAACAAATCTCCCTTGGCTGTGTTTTAATGTACAGTGACTCAGTAAGCAGCCTCCAGGCCATCAGCCACGGTTACTCGTTGTCATGTCTTTCTCTCTGACCTTAGTCCACACTGCCCACTCAGTTGTCCCTCTCTGGGTATTAGGTCATGTGGGTGTCGCAGGGAATGAATCAGCTGACCGTTTGGCTAAAGAAATGATTGCTCATCCCACACTTGATTTGATGATCCCAGGTTCTGATTTGCGGGTGAATATATGGTCTCCTGCTCACTTGGAGACGGAGCAACATATGGTGGAGTACTGCCCCTTCTAATAAACTCTGCACCATCAGAGAGTCTGCTGCTGCATGGCAGTCCTCCTTCCATTCCTCATGGAAGGAATCCTTCATCCTGTGTCATCTACGCATTGATCATACTAGACTAATCAAAGTTTTATTTTGTGTAATGAGCCGTGTCAACACTATGATTGAGGAACCTTGTAGATACCTGCTCTTATCCTGGTGTGCTGCCCACCACTCCTGGCCTTCCACACTAAATATGGTCTTCTGAATTCTTTGCCTTTGATATTAGTGGATGATTCATGAACAGCTGAACTGTTTCTCCATTTTCTCTGCGAATGTGGTTTATCTTCTGAGATATAAAGTTTTAACCATCTTCGTGTTGGGTGATTGGGTTTGGCTCATTTCCTGCTTCTTGCTGGGTCTGGGGGCTCCTTGATCTTACGGTCTTTGTCAGCTGCCTCTTCCGTCTCTCTTTTACTCTGTTTTAATTGCTTTTAAGTGAGATTTGCCTCTTGTTCTGTTGCATCTTTTTTCCATTTTAGGGGTAGCACTCTGTTGAATAGTGGGTACCCTGTAACACTGTAACGCATCTGTGGTGGGACTGCTTCCATCAGCTGTTGAGCACTGGCCTAACCAAGCTGTTGCCTTATTTATCTCTCTCATCCTTTTTTACGCATTGATGGTAATAACATTTTTAGTCTTCTCACTTTTTCTGTTCTGAATCTCCTGACTAGAATGCATTCTTTGTTCTTTAACTGTCTTTCCCGTTAATCAGGTTGGAAGGGGTTGGATGCTTGTGGGGCTTCTGTCACCATGGATGAGCCCTTGGAGATCCCTTGTCTGCTCTGACCTACATATTGGCCAAATCTCTGTACTTCTTCAAAAATGGTTTCTCAGCTCTGGCAATAGTATTGGCTTTAATGCCCCAATTTTATCACTCCTACGTACATTCGTCATCAGAATACATTCCTGGCAGATGTCGCTAACTCCAGATGAACAATTCCTGGATGAGGAACTGATAACCATGCTTTTCATCTCATAATCCCCAATGGCAGCTTGCTCTAAATGTAGAAATGTGTTCGTTAATGGTTGATGAGTAGGAAAAAAACCTTAAATGCTATAATACACCATTAGTAGTGTACTGTTTGGCATGGTCACATCAATTAAATATCCAGACGTAATGTTGCAAAGCTATATGAAATGCAACAAGCACCTAATAATGGTAGTAGGAAAGGTGAATGATAGACTTTGGTTTATTGGGAGAATTTTAGTAAACTGTGGCTCTTCATTAAAGGAAACCTCATATAGAGCACTGGTGCAACTCATTCTTGAGTACTGTTTGAATGTTTGGGATCCCCACCAGGTCAAATTAAAAGTAGTCATCGAAGAAATTCAGTGGTGGGCTGCTAGATTTGTTACCTGTAGGTTCGATCTACATGCAAGTATTACAGAGATGCTTTGTGAAGTTCGGTGTGAATCTCTGAAGGAAAGACAATGTTCTTTTTGCAAGACATTATTGGAGAAATTTAGAGGACCAGCATTTGAAGCTGACTGCAGAACAATTCTACTGTTACCAACATACGTTTTGCATAAGGACTCCTAAGATAAGGTGAGAGAAATTAAGGCTCGTATGGAGGCATATTGACAGTCACTTTTCCCCCCGCTCTTTTTGCGACTGGAACAGAAAATGAAATGACATGACTAATATTGGGCCCCCAGGGGCTCAGCATTCATTTGCTGAGTACGGGCTTGGCGACCCCGGGGTCCTGAGCTGGGGACTGGTCGGCGCCGCCAGTCTCCTGTCACCGTAACCCCCGGTCGTGCTTCAGCGACCACCATCTGGCGCGGCGGTGGAATGTTGTGTGCTGCGGGGAATGGTAATCTTGGCTTGACCGCCTGGATTGCGAGGAAGGCCGACCTCTATAAAAACCCCTCAATCTTCCGGTGTGCTCCGCGCCTATGAGATGCATGGCTGTTGGGGTGGAACAGTCGCAAGCGGGCAACCTCTGGGGCACCTGCCGCACCCCAGTTGTATCAGGCTTACTCAGGCACGCGGGGCTCCGTCTGAGCGGACCTTTCGTTCCCTAGCTGCTCGTGGGACCGCAGTGGACCCTTCGACCTCTACATTTCCCCCTACCAGTGGCTTGGGTGGGCCACTGGTAGGAAAACACACCCCATCGAAGAAGCGACTTCGTGCTGCGAGTCCTCCAGCGCCTAGTGTTGATCGAGATTTATCAGACTGTCGTAACAGAGCACATGCTGATAATCAGAATGTGTTTTTGATTATTAAACGGAAGGAGGGTAGCTTTGAGAGGGTTTCTCCCTTTTACATCCACAAGGGTCTTGAGGGAATTGCAGGAACACTTAAATCTGTGAAGCGACTGCGCAATGGGACTCTCTTAGTTGAGACATCTAGTTGCGTCAAGTCGCTTCTCTTCGGAAAGCAGCCTGTCTCGGTGAGTACGCTATCGAGACCGAGCTCCACTCCACTCTGAACTACAGTAAGGGTGTTGTGACATGTAGGGACTTGGTGGATATCCCCACAGACGAGTTAAAATCTGAATGGGCTGATGAAGGTATTGTTGACGTGCAGCATATTATGAAACGAGTCGATGGGGACCTAGTCAAATCCGACTCGTTTATTCTCACGTTCAGTTGCCCACGCCTCCCAGAGCATGTTAAAGCGGGGTTCTTACGTTTGCCAGTAAGGCCATATTTCCCCAACCCAATGCGCTGCTTTAAATATCAGCGCTTTGGGCATACTACGTGGGGGTGCAATGGGATAGCCACTTGTGGTAAATGTGGTCAGCCTGCCCATGAAGGAGCTGATTGTTCATCGCCTGTGAAGTGCGTGAATTGCTCTGGGAGTCACCCTGTCTGGAGCCGGGTCTGCCCCATCTATCTCGACGAACGGAAGATACAGGAGATTAAAACATCTAAGCACATCCCCTATGGTGAGGCCAAGAAGCTCTTTAAGGCCATGCAACCTCCTGTGTTTACAACATCTTTCGCTTCCGCTTTGAAAAAACCGGTACAAATGGCCACTGTTGCTACGCAAACGGAGGTTGCTAGTGTTAGCACTAATACCTGCGTTTGCCAGTGCACTTGTGCTGCTGCGGTTGTTTTGCAACCTGCGGCTCTCCCCGCAACGTCGGACAAGGCTGTGGTTGCTGACATTGGGGTACTTCCTCCCTCTCCCCATATGGGGCCTTCTGCCCACGCGAGTAATGCTCCACCTGTTGACAAGGCTCTGCATTCTAAGCCCCCCAAGACAAAGACGCCGAAGCTGAAGGTTTTGCCACCTGAGGAGACTAGTCAGGGTCGGTCCGATGACGAGGCCATCGTACTGTCTGACATCTCCCGTGGGTCGTCATCGGAGCTGATGGACATTGACGTCGACCGGGGGCGATCTTCTCGCCCCAGGAATAAATCTCCAGCCAGTACGGGCTCTCCTCCAAAGCACAGAGGCAGGGTGAGAGTTCAGCCCCCCTGATCACTGGCTCCCATATTACAGTGGAACCTGAATGGGTGCAGGACGCATGTGGCCGAATTACAACTCCTTGTACGAGAGTGCCCTTTGTGCTTATGTCTCCAAGAGACACATTTTTGGGCCACTGATGCTCCTTCTTTACGGGGCTATACCGTCTATCGGAAAGATGATCTGACGGGGGAAAGGGCAAAGGGTGGTGTTGCGGTTTTTGTCCGTGACATGCACCCCTCATCTGAGCTCCCTCTCGTTACAGACTTGCAAGCAGTTGCAGTTGACCTTCTTGTGGGTCAGAGGCTCACAGTCTGTTCACTTTACTTACCACCTCACAATGCGATAGACTCTGAGGCTCTCGCAGACCTTATCAGCCAACTCCCCCGCCCATTTCTTCTTCTGGGGGACTTCAATTCTCATAATGTCTTATGGGGCTCTTCGACTACTTGCCCCAGGGGTCGCATTCTGGAAAGCCTCATGATGTCTGAAGAACTGTGCATCCTCAACTCTGGTGCTCCCACTCATTTCTGTACTGCTTCTGGGTCGTCATCAGCTATTGACCTTTCCTTTTGCTCTCCAGCACTCGCGGATTCTGCTCTGTGGGAGGTTGCTGCTGACCTCCATTCTAGTGACCACTTCCCCCTTTGGATTCGCCTCCTGGATGAGGCTATGGCGTTACCAGTGCCGCCCCGGTGGCACCTCTGCCGAGCTGACTGGACACTTTTCAGCCAACTTGCTGTTTTGGAACACCGTGCCAGCGTCCACGAATGGGTAGACCATGTTACAGCCGTGATCTCCCATGCTGCTGAATTGTCAATCCCACGGTCATCCGGTCATCCCAAGAGGCGCCCTGTCCCTTGGTGGACCACTGAGTGCCGCTCAGCTATCCGAGCCCGCCGTGCAGCTCTGCGCCGCTTCAAGTGCCGTCCCTCAGCTGACAATCTTGCGGCCTTTCGGGTGGCAAGGGCCAAAGCGCGGCGCGTGATTAAAGAGAGCAAACGACGGTCATGGCAATTGTTCCTGAACTCCATCTCCCGCTCCACTAATTCTACAAAAGTATGGGAAGCCATCAGGAGGATTTCCTGGAAACGCAGCCAACTACCTGTCACGGCATTGCTGCATCAGGGAAGTCTTCTCACGGCGCCGAGAGACATTGCCCAGACACTGGCCATGCATTTTGCGGCATCTGCCGCCACTATTAACTGTGATCCAGATTTCTGCCATCGAAAGGGGTCACTTGGACTTCCGATCTCCAAATTCTGAGCCCTACAACTGCCCCTTCACAATGTGGGAATTGGATTCGGCGCTGTCTGTCGCTCATGATACTGCGCCTGGTCATGATCAAATCCGGTACAGCATGCTGCAGCACTTGTTACTACCTTCCAAGGAAGTTCTCCTGAATTGTTTTAATATGATATGGTTATCCGGCACGTACCCTGACTCGTGGCGGGAGGCGATTTTGATTCCCCTCCTCAAACCGGGGAAGGACTGAACGCATCCCAGTAGTTATCAGAGTATTGCTTTGACGAGCTGTGTCGGGAAGACGTTGGTACGCATGGTCAACCGTCACCTGGTATGGCTGCTCGAGGCCAGGCAGCTCCTTAGCCCCTCTCAGTGTGGCTTTCAGAGACGTCGTTCAACTATAGACAACTTGACCTTGCTTGAGGCGGCCATCCAACAGGCCTTCCTGCGTAACCAGCATTGTCTAGGTGTATTCTTTGACATTCATAAGGCGTATGACACTACTTGGCGCCGCCATATCCTCAATCAACTCCATGAGTGGGGCTTTCGTGGCCGTCTCCCCATCTTCCCCATCTTTCCCACCGCCTCTTTCGCTATAGGGTTGGTAATGTGCTATCTGATTTGTATGTGCAGGAGAATGGTGTTCCTCAGGGAAGCGTTTTAAGTGTCACCCTCTTTGCCGTCGCCATTAACAGTATCACGTCCACTATCCGGAGTCCTGCCCAATGCTCCTTGTTTGTGGACGATTTTGCTGTTTTCTGTTCTTCCTCCAGTCTTGTCACTGCTAGTCAGCAGTTGCAGCTTACGATACAGCGATTAGAGGCATGGACTGCGAAGACGGGTTTTACCTTTTCTGCAGACAAATGTGTGTGTGTTCATTTTAATCGTTCTCAACGTCTTTTTACCTCCCCTGAATTGCGTCTGAGGGACACCATTCTTCCTTTTAGCGACACTGTGTGGTTCCTGGGCCTCACTTTTGATTCCAAACTGTCATGGTTGCCTCACCTTAAAGACCTCAAGGTGCGGGCCCTGAAGGCACTGAATATTTTGAAGTGTCTGAGCCATCGGTCCTGGGGAGCAGATCGGGCGCGTCTGCTGCAGTTTTATAGGGCTTTCGTCCGATCGCGTCTTGACTATGGTTGCACCGTGTATGGGTCAGCAAGACCTTCGTATCTGAAGATTCTTGACGCAGTACACCGTGAGGGTATCAGGCTGGCCACTGGTGCCTTCTGTACCAGTCCCATCCCCAGCCTGTGTGCTGAGGCAGGGGAACCGCCGCTCGCCATCCGGCAGAAACTCCTCATGGTGCGACGGGTGTGTCAATTCCTTGCCTGTCCTACCTCCCCTGCGTACCCTACCGTTGCCCGACCGTCTATGGAACGTCTCTTTTCCAGTCGTCCCAGGGCAACGAGACCATTTGGGATTCGTGCCAAGCATTTGCTTGAATCCCTTGGTGTGGAGCGTGTGGCCCCCCAACGACAAGGTTTTACTCGCCTGCCTCCCTGGTTGCTCCAGAGGCCCAGCGTCCTTTTAGACTTGTCGGAGTACCGGAGGAGCTGCACTCCTGCGTTTGTTTTTACCTCCTTATTTTATGATATTTTAAACCAGCATCCCAACCATGTACCAGTATTTACGGATGGCTCTAAACAGGGGGACTCTGTTGGTTGTGCTGTTGTTTTCCCTGATCGACTCGTCAAGTTATAGCTTCCTGCGGCACTTACCATCTTTGATGCCGAATTGTTTGCGATCTTGCAGGCATTGGAGCAGATGAGATGTGTTCCCAGTCGTAAGTTCCTCATCTGTTCTGACTCCCTGAGTGCCCTTCAGACCATGCAACACTTGTACCCAGCGGATACGGTCGTCCAGAACATCCATGATGCCCTACTGCACCTGCAGCGGCAGGGGAAGGAGGTTTCCTTCTGCTGGGTGCCGGGGCACGTGGGTATTAGGGGAAACGAACTGGCGGATGTGGCTGCCAAAGATGCATGTTCCCTCCCTCACGTTGTTGAATGTGCCGTCCCCCTCCATGCTGTTACCTCCATCCTGCGTTTTCGCGTTATGCATCAGTGGGAAGAGGAGTGGCTGGCAGTCGGTAAAAATAAGCTGCGTCTGGTCAAGGCCACCACGTGGCCATGGCGTACGTCCTACCAGTCATGCAGGCGGGATGAGGTTCTCCTCACTCGCCTCCGCATCGGGCACAGTCCCTTCACACATGGTTTTTTACTCCGGCGGGAGGATCCCCCAATCTGCAGTGCTTGTGGCGTCCAGATTACTGTCCGCCACATTTTACTTGACTGTCTTTTATTCTCTGACCAGAGGGCGGTGGTTTCTTTGCCACCGGATTTGCCCTCTATTTTGAAAGACGACGCAACGTCTGTGGTTAAGGTTTTACGGTTTTGTGTCCTGTCCAATTTGTTGCCTCGGATTTTAGGGAGAGGGTTTTAATGTGCTGCTGGATGACTGGCTCACCCAGATTTTAGGTAAGAGGTCCGCCAGTCACGAATACCTCCTTGTTTCCCTTCGGTTCCTGTCCTCCCTTCCTTGTGTTTCCATTCCTTTTTTAGTGCACTCCTTCTCCTCTTGTTTTGCCTCTGTATGTGAGGATTTGGAACTGCGTCAGGTCTGTGTCTTTTAGCTGTTCCCCTTGTTCGCTGTTCGTCTTAGTCCCTTCACTGCATGTGTTCCTGTTTTTATGCGTTTGGGTGCTGATGACCCCGCTGTTTGGCGCCCGTAAACCTCAAACACACACAACACACGCGACTAATATTGGGACAAGGTACCCTACACTAAGCACCATGCAGTGGCTTGCAGAATATGTTTGAACATGTAGATGTACAGCCAACCAGTCAATACCACAATGATTTTGGATGAAGACATTCGGATGAGTGGCTTAGAAGATAATTGGTGACGTCTACTTTTTCTCTCCAAGCCCCACAGTATTCCCTTACACTTATCTGTTCCCATAGGTGGCAAATACTGTGACATTAATTTTACAGTGCCACAGTAAATGGAAAAATTGTGTGACAAAAAGTTTGCCGTTGTTTGTTTTTCAGGACACAGAGGGTGGTGGAATGTATTCAGAGTGGGCTTCTCTGACATCTCTTGTTCAGCATGGAAATGAAGAAAGCCAAAGTGTTCTGGCCAAGTTTCCCATGTCTGCAGGCAAAGATGTTGCTGTTGCAGTTGTCAAACAGCTTGCATCAAATCTTGGCCTCACTCAAGCTGCAGAGCCAAGCCCACTTACAACTGACAAAGAGGTTATGTGGTGTATGGAGGTAAGTTTTCATGAGATACAAAACTTGTGTTGTAGCTATTGTCTGAAAGTGAGACATTTTAATTTTGAGCTTCAATTGATAATTTACCAGGTCATTTTGAAAGACACATTTCAAAATTCATCCAGCAAAATATATGTCCTACACGTCTTCTCACATGCAAATAGGTGCACATCTGTAGAATGAACTGTATAGGATCTTGTGATCTGACTGGAAAAATGTGCAGTCCTAGTGCCCACTTAATGTTAGAGAGCGAAATATGTAAAATTCTAGGGGCAAAAAGTTGAATGAAGTAGATCTGGTACACAGTTTTGGATCATATGTGAGATTAAACATTGTAACTCTCCTCAGGGAAAAAGAGGCCTCTTATTGAATGATAAGCTAGATTTAAAATCTGTCACTTCTGTGGACAATTTGAGTTTTCTGCGTATGGATAGATACAGCATACAGTAGCGTACAGAGGAGTATTTGTTAGATGTGAACTGCTTCATGCATGTTTTAAAGAAATTGTACATAATGGTTTTGCTCCAAGAAGTTGAAAATTAGCCACAGATATTTTCATTGTAATATCAGTTGAACATAACAGTTTATGCTAACAGGTTGGTCTGGATGCTAACTGCTTTGTCATTAATCCCATTTATTGACCTAACCTTCATTTTGTACCACATGATGTGTCAGTGCTGACATATTTTCAATTCGTTTCTGTTTCGTTGATGTTTTTAACATAAAAGTAATGACTACATAGCTTTGCTTGTGCACTACTTGTTTAAATTATATCACTGAGAGTCGTATATATACCAAAAGTCATAATTTCTAATTCTACTCACTGGTTCAGGTCAATAAAACTTTATTCATTTATACATTCATTGTATTTCAGAAGTCGCATCATGAAGGAGAGCCTTCAGAGATGTGGAAACAATCAATCTTTGTATTAACAGGCAGAAGCAGCCACTGCGAGCTAATTGTGTATAATATGCTAAGAACTAATTATGACTAGCCTGTCTGGCTAGCCGCATGGTCTAATGCGCTGCTTCCCGAGCAGGAAGGTGTGCCAGTCCCTGGCACTATTCTGCCTGGCGGATTAGTGTCAAGGTCCAGTGTGCCGGCCAGCCTGTGGATGGTTTTTAAGGCGGTTTTCCATCTGCCTCGGTGAATGCGGACTGGTTCCCCTTATTCCATCTCACTTACCCTGTGTTGGCAATTGCTGCACAAACACTGTCTCCATGTATGCATAATTACTCCACCATGCAAACATTTGGGGTTACACTTGTCTGGTATGAGACATTCCCGAGGGGATCCACTGGGGGCCGAACTGCACAATAACCCTGGGTTTGGTGTGGGGCGGCAGTGGGGTGGGTTGACCTGCTGTGGCCTGTGTGGACTGCTGTGGCCTGTTGTAGGGTTGTGAACCACTGAGCACTGAGGGCTACGGCAGGACAAAGCCTCACCATCGTTTCTAGGTCCCCAGTTTAATACACAATACACAGTTATGACTAATGCTAAGGTCCTTGGACTGATAATAATGTAAATTACCTTTAAGTTACTTTGCATGAATTTGTATGGTGGTAGGAAAAAAAAAAAAAAACTTTTTGAGGGGGGGGGGGGGGGGGGGGGGGAGGGGAACCCTCTGCTGCTCCTCTTAAACGATCTATCTGATGTTTTTATCTAATATGTTAAACAAAGCATTTATATGACCTTACACAGAATCCTACCAACAGTCTATATACTTCCAAAGTTAAAACCCGTTTTACACAAACACTAGTATGGAGTGCAATTTACATTTCTGAGTGCTGATATTCTGAAAACTTATAGAAGAAATGTGTACTAAGGTACTCTTCTAATATGCCCTTGAGTAACTGGGGATTTTCAATCCTCTGCTTGATGTCGTCTGGCAGCCTGTTGTAGCTTCCTGCACCACCCAAAATATAAAATTCCATTCGGAAGCATCAACAGTCATGTTTTGTTGCCATGGAAATCATTTTTGCTTTTACTATTGTGATTGTGAATTCCACAGTTCACCATTCACTCTTGTTATCAATCACAAATGCAGTTAGGCAGCAGATGTATTGCCACCAAAACACAAGACTCCATAGGTCTACATCCACATCTGCGTACTCCACAAGCCACCATTATGTGCATGGCAGAGGGTATGTTGTACCAATACTAGTTGTTTCCTTTCCTGTTCCATTCGCAAATAGAACAAAGGAAAAGCAGCTGTTTATATACCTCAGTATGAACCCTAATTTCTCTTATCTTATGTTTGTGGCCCTTATTTGAAATGTGCGTTGGCAGCAGTACAATTGTTCTGGAGACAGGTTCAAATGCTGGTTCTCTAAATTATCTCAATAGCATTCCTGAAAAAAAGCGTTACCTCCCACCAGGGATTTGCATTTCAGTTCCTGAAGCATCTTTGGAACACGTATGTATTGACTGAACCTACCACTAGCCAATCTAGCACCCCGCCTCTGAATTCCTTCAATGTATTCCTGTAATCTGGCCTGGTGTGGATCCCAAACACTTGAGTGGTACTCAAGGGTGGGTTACACTAATGTGTTCTATATGCAGTCTCCTTTACAAATGAACCACGCTGTTCTAAAACTCTCTCAATAAACCGAAGTCAACCATTCACCTTTCGCACTGCAATCCGTAAATGATCATGCCATTTCCTATTGCTTTGCAACATTACAATGAGAAATTTAGCTGTCACCTGCATTAACTTACATTTTTCTACATTTAAAGGTAGCTTCCATTCGCAACTAGATATTTTGTCTAAGTCACCTAGTATCCTCCCCCAGTCACTTGATGACGACACCTTCTGCACACCACATCAGCAAACAGCCATAAATTGCTGCTCACCCTGTCAGTCATATCCCTCATGTATATAGAAAGTAATAGCTGGCTTATTGCACTTTCCTGAGGCACACCTGATGAAAGCCCTGTCTCTGATAAACACTTGCCATCAAGGGAAATGTACTGGGCTGTATTATTTAAGAAGTCAATGAGCCACTTACATATCTGGGAACCAGTTCTGTATGCTTGTACCTTCATAAATAATCTGCAGTGGGGTGCCATGTCAAATTATTTTAGAAAATCTAGGAATATGGAATCTGCCTGTTGCCCTTCATCTGTAGTTCCCAGGATATCATTGAGAAAAGGACCAGCTGAATTTTGCCTGAGTGATTCTTTTTAAAACCATGCTGATTTTTGGACATAAGCCTTTCCATCTCAAGAAACTTTATTATATAATGGGCATTCAAATGAAACCCAGTCACTAGTGTAAAGTAACGGGAACGATTTTATTAACTCAAAAGTGTAGTTATACACAGTACACATACTCAGAAATAGTTGCCAAAACTGTTGGCACATTTATCCCATTGCAGCACTAGTCGGTCGATTCCACCCTTGAAGAAGCTACTAGGCTGCTGTTGGATCCATGCCTGGACTCAGTCACACACTTTGTTGTTTGCTGCGAATCGCTGTCCGTGAATAGCTTGTTTTAGAGCACCTAACACATGAAAGTCACACGGCGAAAGGTTGGGACTGTATGGTGGATGTTCCAGCACTTCCCACCGAAACTGCTGCAATGTTGTCTTCACTGCATTGGCTGTGGGCGGGCATTATTATGCAGGAGGATAACACCATTGGACAACATGCTTCAGCATTTTGACTTGATGGCTCATCTAAGGTAAAGTGGCTTGATATGGCTGGGCATTGATGGTGGTTCACCATTCCAGGAACTCGACAAGCAGTGGGCCCTTGTGGTCAGAAAAGGAGGACATCATGACCTTACCAGAACTGGTGTGCATGGCCTTTGATTTCTTGGGAGGTGGTGAAGTTGCATGTTTCCACTTCTTGCTCTGACGCTTGCTTCCCGGTTCAAAATGGTGACAGCATGTTTCATCACGTGTAACAATATGTGACAGAAAGCCATATTCCTCATCACAATATCATTGCAGATGACTCAAAGATAGCACCATTCGAGTATTGCACTGTTTGGCAGTCAGTTGGTGGGGAACCACCCACTGCTCACAGATTTTTCAAAAGTTCAAGTGTTGATGAATTATGGTGTGGGTGGTGCCCACGCTAATACCCAGTAACTGATGAATCTCGTCCACAGTGATTGTGCAGTTGTCCAAGACTAAAGCATTCGCTTCCACAACTATTTCCGGTGTGATGACACAATGAGCCCATCCAGGACGAGCATTGTCTTCCAGTGACACGTGCACCCCTCAGTGAAAGCGTTTGCGCTAGTCCACAACACTTGAACAGCTCAGACTGTACTCACTGTACAAAGCCTTCATCAGCCAACACATTTCACAGCCTTCAACCTCCTGTACCACCAAAAATTGAATCCCTCCTCATTGTTCCTGCTTACTTGCCTGCATGTTCTTTAGTGGACAATAACTTGTGTGACCACCTTCTCTTCAGCGTGAAACCACACTGGCACTATGCAACATCAAACGGTGCGTACGCATCAGTCTCTCTACCAATAGATGGTGCCACCATACCCGCAGTTAGCTATTTACCACCTTACATGTAAGGCAAAGCTGGATGCACTGTCGAGGTTTCATTTGAATGAACCTCACAATTGAACTGAGAATATGTTCAAGAATTCTGCAGCATACGATGTTAAGGATATTGGTTTGTAATTTAGCAGGTCAATTCTTTTATGCTTCCTATGTACGAGAGTCCATGGATAAGCTTCTGCAAGATGTTTTGTTATCAACTTCACACGTTATTTCTACTGTTCACTTCTATAGGATAAATATTTCTGTGACCTTAGCTGTATTTTCCCAGTATATTATGCCACAGGACAAAATTGCGTGAAAGAATGCAAAATATGCTAGCAATCTTGTTTTTAGATCAATACAATGAAACAGATTTCTATCTGCAAAACAGGAGGAACTGAGCTCTTTGGTTAACGTATCCATGCACTGGCATCACCTCAGTTTATTACCCTTCTGGATGCCCAGGAACTTTACAAATAGAATCTCATCCAGTCTGTGTAGTTCTGGTACCTGTTAAGTCATTTTTGTTGGGAATTATATGTATGATTATTTGACTAAACATTGTGGTTTTATAAAGCTCTACAGTGTCTGTGGGTCATCATCCATATGGATCACAAACAGGACCAAGCACCAATCACTCCAAGATACCATGTTTAATGTCTTCCCTCTCCGCCCCCCCGCCCCCCCTCCACCACCACCACCACCCCTCAAATTTTGTCGTATTCTGGTGGTATCATTTGTTAATTTGACACTCTATCTTTTGTTGTTAAGACGTCCATGGAAGGGAAATGCCTTAAATACTGTACCATTTTATTTTGCCTTGTGGAATTTTATGAGCTACACAATATGGCACTTGAAATCTTTTTAGCAGTTTGTAGAGACCCTAAGTAAGGCTCATACATATTTTTCAAATGTATCTGTATCCACTGCCATTCAGTTTCAGTAAGATAAAACAGCTTTGTGTATCATGTGGGAATGATGTGGATAAAGACTTTGGTATGAGTAAATCACATTATATTAGTCTCAGTCATTTCTTCCTACATGTACTGTTGCCTTTGATGCAACACTCCAAGGTACAAGTGCCCCTAGTTTGTCTCATCACTGACTTTTTACTAATCTTAAAATAACAGTATATTTACCTGTATGGAGAATCAATTGCCAGTTATTGTGTTGATTTTCTATAGAGCTTTTCAGTTTACTGTTGGTAGTGCCCCTCTTTGTGTAGATGTAGTACACAGTTATCAAAAAGTTTCCAATCTTTAGTTCACACTCCTGTTTATAAAGAAAAAGGTGATTCTATTTTATCGCCCTCTAGAGTTGATAACAGTCTATCACAATTTCTTTAAACGTATTAATCCTGTTGACGAGAAAAAAAATTATTACTATTACTTTTTTTTTTTAAATAAAAAATTCATATTGATGATCACAGACAGTATCACATTATAAAGATGGTCCCCCAAATAAACCGATTGTCTGTTTGTTGTTGTAGAAGTTTATTTCATTTCTTATGTTATAACTACATTGTTGCGCAGTCTTTTGGAATAAAATTTAACGTACATGTTCTTGTTTTGAAAGTTACTTCCATAAAACTTGCATTATAAAGATTTCGTTATATGAGTCTTGAAATCTGATAGTAAAATGTACACTTAAATGTTTGTATTAAGCTGTCCACCTGGGTTAAACAGCCTGATCTGTGTGTTGTCATAAGTATTTTGCTATACAGGGTGTTACAAAAAGGTACGGCCAAACTTTCAGGAAACATTCCTCACACACAAATAAAGAAAAGATGTTATGTGGACATGTGTCCGGAAACGCTTACTTTCCATGTTAGAGCTCATTTTATTACTTCTCTTCAAATCCGATTAATCATGGAATGGAAACACACAGCAACAGAACGTACCAGCGTGACTTCAAATACTTTGTTACAGGAAATGTTCAAAATGTCCTCTGTTAGCGAGGATACATGCATCCACCCTCTGTTGCATGGAATCCCTGATGCGCAGATGCAGCCCTGGAGAATGTTTCTTGAAAGTTTGGCCATACCTTTTGTAACAACCCGTATAATTTCTTCTGTACAAGAACACAATTCACAATATAAAACAAACTAGTGTGTAGTATATCTTTGGTTCTGGATCATTGTATTTATTGTGCACTACACAGTACAGGGCAGAAAGTTAACTGTACCACAACTGGTGATTCAGTTTTGTGCCATTGGCAAAACGAGCCAGGGAAAAGTTGTTGTGTATATCCATACACCTTCTAACCCTTGCTATCTCATCCATCTGATGTTGGCACAAAATATGCAGTGTATGCAGTAAAATATTCTTACATTTGACATTAAATGTTGATTCTCTATGCTGACTTGGTATTTGCACTTTTAGAATGGTATTGAATTGTTGTTAGAACAAGAGTAAATTATAGTTGGTGTTTACTGAGTCTGCAACATATCTGAACTGACTCTTTCTGTGTTTAACATTAGCACTGCATCTATTTCAGGTCATTTGCTTTGGAATGAGTTTGCCACTTAGTGAACATGACACTATAAGGGATTGTGTAAGTGTGTACTGTGAGTGGCTGTCAGCCTTGCTTCCAGTTCCAAAAGTGTGTGTTCCGAAGCCTGTTTGTGAGGATCCCAATCTGTATGCTCGTAAAATGATAACACACTTTCATAATTTATTCATTCCACGAAAAGGGGAAGGTATGTTCATGAGTTTTTTCTGTGTGTTTTTCAGACCTGTGTAAAAAAAATTGTCTTACTGTTATTGCTGATGTAAGCAACTCTATGATGCAAACTGTGATTTAATGCAGTTTCTTTCAAAACTTTTTTGTAGTACTGATGTTCTATATACTTTGGTAATTTTAAATGTTTCTAAGTAGGTGTTTTTCTGCAATGTGTGATGAATCTACAGGAATAATTAATATTTGTGCTACAGATGAATCATTTCCTTGATTGTGTTAGAGAAAAAAAGATGAACTGAAATTTCATGGGTGGCTTTGAATTCATACATTTCTGGTGATAAGCAAGAAATAAGATAGTAAGTAGGTATTAAAGCTCATTCTTAGGATACTCAATGAGAAATCTTCACATTTTTCACAGATGCGCCCCCCCCCCCCCCAAGCTCTCTCTCTCTCTCTCTCTCTCTCTCTCTCTCTCTCTCTCTCTGTGTGTGTGTGTGTGTGTGTGTGTGTGTGTGTGTGTGTGTGTGTGTTTGCGCGTCAGTCACTATCAGAAATTATTTTTTATTTATCTACACAGAACTATAATAATGACATATTATATGCAATAAGTTGGGATATGCAAAAAAAAAAAATTATACGCTCCTATTCTAATAGACATTGGTATGTACTTCTACAAGTGCTAATTTTTTAATTTGTTTATTTTTCAAGTCTGGCCATTTCCATATTTGGATATAAGTAAGTATAAGGATAGAATTGTTGCATATGTTCTGTCATAATTTTTTTCTGTAGTTAATATTTGTTGATATGAAATTAATCTTTGAGTCTTTTATATCTCTTACCTGCCTGAGGATATATCCACATAAAATTATTTTTACATGCTGACTAGAATAAACCAGAACCCCTAGTGGTGACATCAGATATAACATCAATCCATATATGACGATTTGTTTTCTCTAGGTTCCCCCCTCCTTTCCTTAAAGTCGTGAGTTATTTATTTCGATAAACTAAATGCCATCCTCCATCTGATTGTACCTTTTGCTAATATTTTCCTTTCTATGTAATTGCTGTGCTAAACGTCCTGTAAAATATGTTTTGCGTATTCTACTTGCACTGTGATCTATGATATTTGAATTCTCCCCCTCCCCCCTAATCCTAATGCTCCTCCCAGTGTCAAGTGAAGTATCCCGGAATGCAGTAGCAGATTGAGAGAGTTCATTCAATATGGATGTTACTAATAAATTATACATCTGTTCTATAGTAGTCATCGAACTTCCAACTAGATGAAATCATAAATCTTGTTTTTATATCGTCTACTAAGTCAGTATTCTGATAACTTTAGGTTATAATAGCACTTTATTATACAGTGACTATACATCAGAGAAGAGATTAGTCATTAGCATGTGGCTTTATGTTAAACTGACATCCAGTTCAGACCCTAACGTTCAACCAACTAAATAAAATGTTATCACCAAAAGATTCAACACATGTTGACATTTTTGCGATATATCATGTTCAGGTTGTTAATATTCCTTGGATCTGTGTATGGTGCAGCAGTCTTTGCTGCACTTGTGATGACCTCAGTTGTAGTGCTACAGTTGTTGTTACATGAATCCCATAAGGAGTACCTCACTCAAATAAATGGAACAATCAAGACAGAATTCGAAACACTTGAGCATGATGTTCATTAGATTGAAAGGAGATGGTGAAGCAAAGGCAAAAAAGAAAATATTTACTGACTTAATAGACCTCAAGAAAGATAGATTGAAAACAAAAAGAGTATCATGACCACAAACAAATCCTTGGTTGCAGAGACTGAGACAGACACCCAAGGCTGCCAAAATCATATCAAACATAAAATTAGTGTAGGTCCTTAATTGCATGGCTTCACAAAGGAGATGTCCAAGTATCATAATGTACAATGTGCTGCCCTTTCTTTCCAAGACTGAGTGAATGGCTGCATTATTCAAGCAGAATTTCATGAACAAGATGAACAAAGAAGACATGACCGAAGAAGTCAGATATTGCTTCAGGACAGGACGGTGCAATAACGAAGCTCTCCATCGTGTGAATATCATCACTCCTCAGTTAAGAAACAATCTGCTCAACATAAAAAGATCATACAATGGTTTTTGAGCTATTCCATTCAAAGACACACTGGTACTTTCCATGTTTCAGTTGACAGATTTTTGGAACACTTTGCAGCACCTTGCAAAGAAAGAGTGATAGGATGTGCAGACTGTGGTGAGTGCAGTTACCAGAAGAAAAACTGTCCAAATTTAAATCAGCCACCAAAATGTATTCCATATGCAGCCAGAGAGGAAACGTGTTCAAATCTGGGAAAAGAATGCCTGACTTACAAAACGCCTTTGTATAGATAAATGAGTGAACCGGTTATGTCCAGTGAGGAATGTACAGAAACTGTAGAGCAGAAAGTAAACACAGCTGACCAACAAAGATAGACTGAAAAGCTGGGTAACGTTTGAAGGAAAAAGAAATCACTCTACACATGGCTGTGATACTGGAGGAAGACCTTTGCATGGATAAAAATGTTAAGACAGCATCTAACTCCTACTGCAATACAAATGCAGTAGAAAGTCATGAATTTGACTCCAGCATGTACTCTGCAAAATAGCTTCATCAAATTGAGTGTGATTGAGCAAAACACAGGATTCAAGTTTTGAAGACAGCAACAAGAAAAGTGTATGATCGAGACCCGCCACAAGATGCTGTAATCGTTAATAGAAAGAGCATAACACATGAAAGAGCATGTGTTCACAGGTTATTACATAATACAGAAGACAGCCTAAGTTCTCCCTTGAACATGGACACAAAGAAAACGGTGAATCAGAACAAAGCCTTGACATAAATAATATTGGATAAAATGAATTTTATATGATGGCTTGAGGGTATGTTTTATAAGGTGTGGAGTGTGGTAATTGTGAGATAGATCCTGCTGAATTGTACAGATAATTTGAGGACTACATGATGTTAACCAAACTTGAATAAATGAAACACTTGCTTGTTGCCTTCAAGTATTGTCAGATTGGTGCATCTCAAAAGGAGGACAATTGTATTCTCAGTACCAGTGACATTTGACATTTATTTATAAGGGGCGTTCAAAAAGAAACAAGCTGGAGGCATAATTACAGAAACCAGTACCTGTATGTTAGATGTATTGATGCTGGCTGTTGTGACACTTGTTTCACTGTGACACAAGGCGGTGAATGGCTGTCTCATAAAATTCCCGAGGCTGTAATGTTAACCATTTCCATATGTAGAACTGGGCATCATCGTACAAGGTGAAGGTTATGCTGATGTTCTTCTTTGACCAAGATGATCCCCTTCTGATTCACTTCCTGCAGCATGTGACAACAGTAAATGCCCAGTGTTACTCACCAACCTTGACCACCCTTCGCCAAGCAATCAAATCAAAACGAATAGATAATTTCACCAGTGGGGTCATTCTGCTCCACGACAATGCAAAGCGTCATATGGCCAACACAGTCATGGAACTACTGCAGATATTCAAATGGTAGCTTCTCGGCCATCCTCCATATAGCCCGGGCCTCTCTCCCTGTGATAACGCCATGTTTGGTCCCCATAAAAATGCTCCGACGATGAAACGATTCACCTCAGATGATGACATCCAGCTGTATGTGCAGAACTGGTTAACATCGCAGCCCTGTAAATTTTATGAGACAGCCATTCACCGACTTGTGTAACAGTGGGACAAGTGTCTCAATAGCCCGGGTCAATAATTCTAACATACAGGTACTGGGTTTTGTAATTATACCTCCGGCTCATTTCTTTTTGAATGCCCCTTATATTAGGCAACCATGATGGAGAGGAAGTTGGTGAAGGTGGCACAAATAAATTCTGTATGAAGCAGAGTTGCCGAATGATACAGTGCAAACTACTATTATCTTCTTTGATTCCTTTTTGTTATAACTATTGTAAATATGTATCAGCAAGATCCAATTTTGAAATGTATTTTCCACCTGAAAATATTGACAGTAATTCTTCAGCTATTGGTACCGGTCGTGTTTCTATTGTTGACTGAGAATTTATGGCTACCTTAAAGTGTCCACAGAGCCTTAAAGTTCCATTGAGTTATTTAATGAGCCGAAAACCTGGCAGTGCCTGTGTATTCAGTTTGCCAATTTTGTGTAACAAACAAAATGCTCTATATACTCCTGCAGTAAAATCAATATGAGATTATCTTGGACAGTTTCTGTATACCCGATACAACTGCTTTGCATGTCTACCACACAATTTTGTGCATGTCTCTGTGGCAACACCTCATCATAGCTCTGTAGATGGCTTTTGATTACCCCTTACAGGCATTTACATTTCACAGCTGTCAAAAGCACTGCAGGTGTCAAGGATTTCCTGAAGTTAACTCAATTGTAGGAATGTCTTAGTAGTAAAGGGTAAATGATGCAGCACTTTTCATGCATCTCAGTGTTTATGACATCATATCTCATGAACAGTGTGTTGTACAATGATATATTTCTGTAGGTACATTGAGCTAAATGTGGATGCTGTTTGATAAATATGTTGCGAATAGAGGTAGTAGCAAAGAAGCAATAAATTCAAACATCATTCACAATGTGGCAGTTTTTCACTCATCTCGGTGTTTATGATGGCATATCTACTGAACTATTATAGTTACATGGTTTTTTACCCTCACAGTAATTATTGCCTGACTGCAAGGGATTTGTGTAACAAGTTTGGTTGAAATCAGTACAGTGGTTTAGGAGGAGATGTAGAACATACGTACATGCACAGATACACACATAGATTTTTATAATACAATTGGATTACGAATGAAGGAACATGTTGTTGTTGTTGTTGTTGTTGTGGTCTTCAGTCCAGAGACTGGTTTGCTGCAGCTCTCCATCCTACTCTATCCTGTGCAAGCTTCTTCATCTCCCAGTACCTACTACAACATACATCCTTCTGAATCTGTTTAGTGTATTCATCTCCTGGTCTCCCTCTGCGATTTTTACCCTCCACGCTGCCCTCCAATACTAAATTGGTGATCCCTTGATGCCTCAGAATACCGGTATTCCCTACCAACCAATCCGTTCTTCCAGTCAAGTTGTGCCACAAATTTCCCTTCTCTCCAATTCTATTCAATACCTCCTCATTAGTTATTTGATCTACCCATGTAATCTTCAGCATTCTTCAGTAGCACCACATTTCGAAAGCTTCTATTCTCTTGTCTATACTATTTATCGTCCATGTTTCACTTCCATGCATGGCTACACTCCATGCAAATACTTGGGAAACGACTTCCTGACACTTAAATCAATACTCGATGTTAACAAATTTCTCCTCTTCACAAATGCTTTCCTTGCCATTGCCAGTCTCCATTTTATATCCTCTCTGTTTCAACCGTCATTAGTTATTTTGCTCCCCAAATAGCAATACTGATTTACTTCTTTAAGCGTCTCATTTCCTAATCTAATTCCCTCAGCATCACCCGATTTAATTTGACTATATTCCATTATTCTCGTTTTGCCGTGGTTGATGTTCATCTTATATCCTCTTTTCCAGACCATGACCATTCTGTTCAGCTGCTCTTCCAAGTCCTTTGCTGTCTCTGACAGAATTACAATGTCATTGGCGAACCTCAAAATTTTTATTTCTTTTCCATGGATTTTAATTCCTACTCCAAAATTTTCTTTGGTTTCCTTTACTGCTTGCTCAATATACAGATTGAATTACATTGGGAGAGGCTACAACCCTCTCTCACTCCTTACCCAACCACTGCTTCCCTTTCATGTTGCTCGACTCTTATAACTGCCATCTGGTTTTTGTACAAATTGTAAATAGCCCGCTACGGTCGCAGGTTCGAATCCTGCCTCGGGCATGGATGTTTGTGATGTCCTTAGGTTTAACTAGTTCTAAGTTCTAGGGGACTAATGACCTCAGCAGTTGAGTCCCATAGTGCTCAGAGCCATTTGAACCATTTTTTGTAAATAGCCTTTCGCTCCCTGTATTTTACCCCTGCCACCTTCAGAATTTGAAAGAGAATATTCCAGTCAACATTGTCAAAAGCTTTCTCTGAGTCTACAAATGCTAGAAATGTAGGTTTGCCTTTCCTTAATCTATTTTCTAAGATAAGTCGTAGGGTCAGTATTTCCTCACGTGTTCCAACATTTCTAAGGAATCCAAACTGATCTTCCCCGAGGTCGGCTTCTACCAGTTTTTCTATTCGTCTGTAAAGAATTCGTGTTAGTATTTTGCAGCAGTGGCTTATTAAACTGGTAGTTCTGTAATTTTCACATCTGTCAACACCTGCTTTCTTTGGGATTGGAATTATTATATTCTTCTTGAAGTCTGAGGGTATTTCGCCTGTGTCATACATCTTGCTCACCAGATGGTAGAGTTTTCTCAGGATTGGCTCTCCCAAGGCTGTCAGTAGTTCTAATGGAATGTTGTCTACTCCCGGGGCCTTGTTTTGACTTAGGTCTTTCAGTGCTCTGTCAAACTCTTCATACAGTATCATATCTCCCATTTCATCTTCATCTACATTATCTTCCATTTCTATAATATTGTCCTTAAGAACATCGCCCTTGTGTAGACCCTCTATATACTCCTTCCACCTTTCTGCTTTCCCTTCTTTGCTTAGAACTGTGTTTCCATCTGAGCTCTTGATATTCATGCAAGTGGTTCTCTTTTCTCCAAAGGTCTCTTTAAATTTCCTGTAGGCAGTATCTATCTTACCCCTAGTGAGATAAGCCTCTACATCCTTACATTTGTCCTCTAGCCGTGCCTGCTTAGCCATTTTGCACTTCCCCGTCAATCTCATTTTTGAGATGTTTGTATTCCTTTCGGCCTGCTTTATTTACTGCATTTTTATATTTTCTCCTTTCATCAATTAAATTCAATATCTCTTCTGTTACCCAGGGATTTCTATTAGCCCTCATCTTTTTACCTACTTGATCCTCTGCTACCTTCACTATTTCGTCTCTCAAAGCTACCCATTCGTCTTCTACTGTATTGCTTTCCCCCATTCTTGTCAATCGTTCCCTAATGCTCTCCCTGAAGCTCTCTACAACCTCTGGTTTTTTCAGTTTATCCAGGTCCCATCTCCTCAAATTCCCACCTTTTTGCAGTTTCTTCAGTTTTAATCTACAGTTCATAACCAATAGATTGTGGTCAGTCCCCATCTGCCCCTGGAAAAGTCTTACAATTTAAAACCTGGATCCTGAATCTCTTTCTTACCATCTATCTGAAACCTTCTAGTCTCTCCAGGCTTCTTCCATGTATACAACCTTCTTTTATGATTCTTGAACCAATTGTTAGCTATGATTAAGTTATGCTCTGTGCAAAATTCTACCAGACGGCTTCCTCTTTCATTTCTTAGCCCCAATCCATATTCACCTACTACGTTTCCTTCTCTTCCTTTTCCTACTATTGAATTCCAGTCACCATGACTATTAAATTTGCATCTCCCTTCACTATCTGAATAATTTCTTTTATCTTATCATACATTTCATCAATCTCTTCGTCATCTGCGGAGCTAATTGGCATATAAACTTGCACTACTGTGGTAGGCGTGGGCTTCATACCTATCGTGGCCACAATAATGCGTTCACTATGCTGTTCGTAGTAGCTTACGGCATTCCTATTTTTTTTTATTCATTATTAAACCTACTCCTGCATTACCCCTATTTGATTTTGTATTTATAACCCTGTATTCACCTGACCAAAAGTCTTGTTCCTCCTGCCACCAAACTTCACTAATTCCCACTATATCCAACTTTAACCTATCCATTTCCCTTTTTAAATTTTCTAACCTACCTGCCCAATTTAGGGATCTGACATTCCACGCTCCGATGCGTAGAACGCCAGTTTTCTTTCTCTTGATAACAACGTCCTCCTGAGTAGTCCCAGCGCAGAGATCCGAATGGGGGACTATTTTACCTCCGGAATATTTTACCCAAGAGGACGCCATTATTATTTAACCATACACTAAAGCTGCATGCCCTCGGGAAAAATTATGGCTGTAGTTTCCCCTTGCTTTCAGCTGTTCGCAGGCACATAACACTACTGAAAGTGATAGGTAACATAACTTGCCACTGAATACAATTGTGTTATTGTTGCTTAATTTCATACCTGAATCTGAACAGAATCTTGAGGAGTATATGAAACTTAGGGACTGTTGTTGGTTTTAACATGGGCCTCAACCATCTCTCTGACTTCCCATCTCTTAGGCAGCAGGGGGCTACTGCTTGGATGCATATGTATGTATGATGCCAAGGGAATTACAATAGAAAATAAGACACTAAAGGTAGTAGGTGAGCTTTGGTATTTGGGCAGCAAAATAGCTGGTAATGGATAAAGTAGAGAAGGTATAAAATGTAGACTGGCAATGGCAAGAAAAGCATTTCTGAAGAAGCTATGTATGGACGTGAAATGTGTGATAAACAGTTAAGACAAAAATAGAATAGAAACTTTTGAAATGTGATTCTACATGAGAATACTGAAGATCACATAACTAATGAAGAGACAAGAGATTTTTGACATGGCTAGACCAACAGCAGAGTTTGGTCTATAGGACACAGTCTGAGACACTGAAAGCTCACCAGTTTAGTACTGGAAGGAGGGGGAAGGGGAATTGTAGAGGGAGGCCAGTAGGTGAATACAGTAAGCAGATTCAGAAGGATGTTGGCTGCAGTAGTTATTTGGAGATGAAGAGGCTTGCACAAGACACAGTAGCGTAATGAAGGCCTACATTGAACCAGTCTTTGGTCTGAAGGCCACAACATCACATGTATGTGTATGACGTGTATGTAACCACAGCAATACATATATGTGTGTGATGTGTGTATATGTATGTGTACACTAGCTTGAAAAAGGGTTCATCCAAGAGCTAGCAAAGTTCTCAGTTTTGTTTGTGTGTCTTTCAACTCAATGTCTCAGCTATTTAGTGATGTGACTTGAACTTCTAAATTATTTGCATTCCACCAAGACTTTCTATCCTATTTATATTACACATATTCTCTGATTTTCTTAGCCATTCAGTATGTTTTCCTGTGCTTCAGATGATTTCCTGGATGTTTGATTTATATACTGATGTTGTTGAAACAATGTTACTGTTCCTTTTATTTGAACAAGAAATCTGGGTACAAGTTTTGTGTAAATAGAGTTCAGATCAGAACACACCGTCTGGCTGGTGGTGGTTATGCAAAGAATCATCACTGTGAAATACTGCTAATCTGTTAAATAAGTCAGAGTCTTTGATGAGCCTGCAAAGCAATCTTAGCAGACAATGAGAATGGCAGTGTCAGAAGGTGCAAGAGACCACTTCATGGTACCTGTGGAGTTGCAGTGGAGCCAAGGCAGCTGCTGCTGGTGCAGCTGCTGCTGGTGCAGCTGCTGCTGGTGCAACTGCTGCTGGTGCAGCTGCTGCTGGTGCAGCTGCTGTGGTGGCAATGGAGGAGTAGTGGAGGATCACCCCATGGTCTCTTTGGGGTGATGGTAACAAATATGTAATCCTGCAGTGGCTACTGCTGCTGAGATGGTGGTGGTGGTGGTGGTGATTGAAGGGTGAAGAGGAGGTTGCGGATGATGCCTCTGGAGCTCTCACTGTAGGTTGTAGGGGGGTGGTTGGCCTGGTTGAAGGCCAGTGCCACAATTGTTTTGATGGTGATCATTCTGCCAGTGGAATCTGTCAGCATCCACATTGTAAGGATGCCTGCCCTGGGCACCTGTGATTGTTATGGTGGGGGAGGGGCCGGGGGGGCCTCCATGTGCTATCCAGATGTCCGCTCCTGTATTTGGACTTCTCTATGGGCGCTTTTTTGATACAATGGATGCTGCTGGTGTTGTGCAAGGGGCAAATGGAGGACATTTCCACTGGATTGTATTTCCTCAAAACATGGTTAGTGCTTCTTTCCTAGAAGAAGACTGAATCACCACCTTTATCTTTTCTTTGAAGGTGCAGTCCATCTGCTGTGCCTCTTTCTCTGATTGAGGACGTGAAGGAGCAGTGAAGAGATGCTGAACTGCCACGTTGAGTGTAATACTCTACAAAGGGGACAGATTCAAACTGGGGGTCATTATCTATCACCATGGCCCATTGGAGGCCGTCAGACATGAAAACCTGTATGAGTGCCTTAATTGTCTCTTTGTGTTGGTATTGGAGTATGTACTGAAAGTGTAGGAAACTTTGTAAAAGTGTCTACGATGGTTGTCACATTGAGTTGAGAAAAGGACCTGTGAAGTCTATATGAACTCGGTCTCAAGGAACAGCAGGCTGAAGCTAGGATGAAAAAACTTCTGGAAGAGATACCTGCTGGGGCCACGGTCAGGACATGAGTGAGTGAATACCTCAATGTTTTTGTTTATTACTGGCCCATAACCATAATGGTGGGCTAAGATCTTCATTTGTGTGATGCCCCAGTGGCTGTTGTCAAGCAGGACGAGAACCAGAGCGTATACTGAGGGTGGTATCAGCACCCAGAGGCATTCTTTCTCCTTAGTGAGTCAGAGGATCCTGTCCTTTGCTGACAGCCGATGTTACAAAGAAAAGTAGCATTGTAATGTTGGGTCCTATCTCAGAGGGAGGTGCTCCATCCAGCCTGACTTCACACACTTAGAAAAGTGATGGATAATGCTGTCTTAACATAGTTATGTTGCAATTGCGAGTATTGTGACTAGAAAATTGTTTAAAGTGAAAAGGGCCTCTGAGTGAATGTGGAAGCACATGACCTCTTGTTGGTAAAATTCTGCGTCAATACTAACTGGTAGCGGGGAAAATGCATCTGCATTTGTGTGCTGCCATATTGGTTAGTATGCAATGTAGGACTAATGTGAAGGAAAACAAAGTAGCCAGGAGCCCACCCCTGTCAGCATTGTGCCCTGTTGTCAGGCAATGATGATAGAGAGCCAGATAAAGCAAGCAAAGCCTTGTGACTGCTCACTAGCTAAAATTTCAGATAATAGAGGTATGTGTGAAATTTGCACATTGCGTAAATGATGGCATGGTTCTCTTTCTCGATCTGGACATAGTTGTGTTAGGCCTTATTCAATGTTTTGAAGGTGAAAGGTATTGGATGTTTTAATACAGTGGCTTCCTGATGTGAAAAGACAGTGTCGATACTGCGCTGTGAAGCATTTGTGGCAAGGATCAAAAGTTTTCAAGGGAGTAGAGAACTAAACAAGGTGTCTTTTGTAGGGCACACTCAAGAGCGGAACACGTTGTCTTATTTGGGCAACCATACAAACTCAGTCCAATGCTTGCGGAGAGCATTAATGGGTTGTGCAATCTGCAACATGTTCACTTATAAATTTCCTTTGCTCACGAAAGTTTGTAGTTGTTTTGAGTTCCAGTGTGGTCGCTGTAGTGTCCTTTGTGCAATTTTTATGGACAGTGCATGTGCAATGAATATAAAAATAGTGTATGACATAAAATATACAAGACTTAAAAGGCATTTGTAAAGAACTGTAATAGTAATATTTATGAAGACCTGTAATGTAAATACTCTGGTGCGAAAAGGACTTTATCACTGATGATTAATATCGTAGTGAAAAATATATTGAAATCAAATATTTGTATCTTTGTGTAATTATATATATGATGGAGAGAACAAATCCTTTTATTCTGCTTCTTTTGTCCGTTAGAGATTGTGGGTAGTGCTTATTGCTTTCAGATGTTCGTGTTGTTTTCTCTCCTAGACGATGTTAAGGTGTATATGTAAAGTATTACTTAAATTATATGTATAAAAACTAGCTCGTGTTACTATTTCAAGGTAATATAAGCACCTCATCTCAATGTTTCATTTGCAGAGAAAGATTAATTAGTATTTTTTAGCTGCTATGACGCCCAAAAGCCTTTATTGCTGATGGGCAACAATTGGACGCCATTATGCGGTAGATTCAAATATTGAGTTATTTTGCAGGTGTCATTCATAGCAGTGGCTACTAAATCATTTTTAATCATTATTTACTTTGAGTTTGAGGATTTCAGTAATTTGCATTTACAAGGGTTCAGATATTTTCAACGATATCAGTTAAGGAAGATCAGTGAACTCTAGCCTGGACTTCATTTCGTGAAATTATTAACTTGTTGGAAGCCTGGCACTCATCGAAAATAAAATCAAGCCTTTATTTGGCCTCCTACAAAGTATTCAGCTTATATTGGCCCCGACTACGTAATGAAAATAATTAATGTTAAAGTCTAATCTTATGTAGTTTAAAGTAAGGGACCAAAATAAATGGCACCCAGCCCAATGCTTACGGAGAGCATTAATGGGTTGTGCAATCTGCACCATGTTCACTATAAATTTCCTTTGCTCATGAAAGTTTGTAGTTGTTTTAAGTTCCATTGTGGGCGCACATCTTCAGTGGCCTTTATATGGTGCTTGGTCAGTAGCATCCCATTTCTGTGCATAATGAAACCCAAGAACTTGATTTGCTGTTGGAAAAAAAAAAAAAAAAACTTTTTTGAGATTACACTTTAGGCTGGTGTTCTGTAAGGCAAAAAAAGCGAATGTAAGTTTTCAAGCTACTCACAGTAGTTAGGTTACATGATGATTATATTCCTGAGATATTACAACACGATGAAGTCTCATGAATCAGGTGTTCTAAGTTCTTTGGAAAATGACAGGCACAAGAGAAATGTCATAAAGAAGCCATTGATATTGGTCAAGTTTTAATGGTATGCTCAAAACAAGACTGGAGTGTGGGTGCAAAGGTAGTTGCAAGTAAGTCTCTGAGAGATCTCTCTCTTAATCCCAACTGGCAGGGTCTGCTGTTATGGTTAACCAGATTTGTCGTGTTAATTTGAAGGGGTGACCGGATGCCCTTCCTGTCACCACTCCATACCCCCCGCCACCCCGTACCCCCCGGGACGGAATAAATGTACCCCAACTCTGTGCATCTAGTGTAATCCATGGAATAGTGTGAACGTGTTTCAGATGCCTGCGAGTCGTGTAACTGAGGTGGAACATGGGGACCAGCCCGGTATTCACCAAGCGGGATATGGAAAACTGCCTAAAAACCACATCCAGGCTGGCTGACACACCGGCCCTCGTTGTTAGTCTGCTGGGTGGATTCGATCCGGGGCCAGCGTGCCTACTCGAGTCCAGGAACCAGCGCGTTAGCGCTCGCAGCTACCCTGACGGGTCTAAGTCTCTGACAGATCGAATTTAGAAAAATATTCTCCATATTTCAGTTTTGAAAAAAAAAAAAGTCTTGGAAATGTAGAATTGAATAGATATCAACCCCCACTTTGGAATTAACAGCTTTACAGTCCCCACGCAGTATGAGGGAGCTATTCAGTTTGCGAACGACAACTAAAGTGGATGCCTGTGTACCAGACCTGGTAGGCGTGATCACTTCATGGTACTGGGGATGATCTAGCTCTTTTTCTAACAGCCTTCACAGAATGTGGGGTAAAGGACATACCATTGCTAAAAGGGGAAACACATCAGGTTGGAAGTGTATTGCGGTCTATGTATCGGTGGCACAATCTAGCCCTGGAGAGAGTAACTCTGAAAACTGCACGACAGCAGTTTGTTTTATTTATTGAGTCATGGTGGTCTCTTGCAATCATTCTGTGGAGGAAGAATTTGCAGACACTGCTGTATTTATGACAGAAAAAATGCTGTTTGTCACACCTGGGGCATTGTTGACGAGGGTGACATCTCAGACAATCTGGACAAGATGACTGCTGCCATTATTGGTAAACAGCTGTGGAAAGAGAGCTAGCATTAGATGAGAATGACCTAGATTTAGAATTGCCGGGGGGGGGGGGGGGCTTTGTTTATGCCGCTGTGAATATTGCTGGTGGCAGGATTGTTTACAAGTGCATTATTACTAAGCAAGCTGGTTGTTCATCTATCACAGCTGAGTCAAATTTGGAAACTGCAGGCTGTGTGTGCCAGTATTGTTGAATTTCATATGGAAATTTGAAACTATGTTTATGTTGAAGACTTCTTCTAAAAAAGGATATGACTTTTTAAAGCCTGCATGCAATCCTCAGTATCTTGGGCACATTGAATAAAACAGTCCCAAATAAGAGACAGTGTAAGATCATATACATGTCTCATTTGCTTATACAAAGTTACGATGCTGACGTAAACTTCTGTGTTCTTCAATCTATTCCTGTTTGGAACATTCCAGGAAATGACAGTCTATCTGAGTCATTTAATGCGTGGACCTTACAAAGTAAACATATAACATCTTTAGATTACCATGACAAAAGGAGATACTTCTGAATGTCTGGATCACTGACCTTAAATGCTGTGATGTGGTTGTTTAGCCATCAGCACACAATCCAATCATCATTAGCATATTTGGAAAATGGGAATGGAGGCACAGCTAGTGCCACCGATGCTAAATGTGCTGTTAACTGTTATTGTATCAGAGTGACGAGTTGCTGTAGGCGTTGTTCCTCCACTGCAGTTTCATGATGAGCAGCTGTTGATGTCATTCTTCATGGTGTCATTTCTCCTGAGATTTGAGGAATTGCAAGAATCTGGGATCCATCGCATGATGCCATGAGTATGTAGACTATTGGTATGATACCATGATTCCCTTTATTTGAACACTAAATCTGCTTACAAGTTTAGTACAAGTAAAGAATTTGGGTCATAATGCACATGGCTTATGGCTGGCAGCGGTTACTCAAAGAATCAGCACAGTGAAATACTGCAAGTCTGTGGAATAAGCCAAAGTCCATCGAGCACTATGAGAATTCCAGTTCGAATCAAACACTGGACAGGACAAAGTCTACAATATGTGTTGCCAACAGGGACGAAGCTGTATGCATCTGGTAATCATGCAGTTAGAATACTAGAGTGACATGCTGTTGCTGTGTGGACCACTTTATCTCGCTGTGGAGATCATGGGTTCATACCACATGATGTGACAGGATGATGGGAAGTGTCTCCATCCAGATGCTGTGTGCTCACTATTAGCTGTGTACACATGGTGACACCATTTGTGAAAACAAGTAGATAGTCTTGCTCTCTGAGTTGATGTAGGCATCACTGGATGTGGCAGGCACTACACTCTTTTTTTTTTACAGTGCAACAGCGTTGTGGTGGTCCTTAAGTTTCTTTTTATCATTAGATTTTCTTGTTAATACAAAGTTTGCAGAAACTCATCGATCATTTATTAAGCCAGCATTCTGAGAAATCTATTTAAAATTGTTAGTTTGATATTTTATTCAGTGCCATGTCATTTGTTGCAGGCGCTGATACTATCAATCGCCAAGCTGTTCTGTGCCACCGAGTACTCCGCACTCTCCAACATCTAGCCCACCAGTCATCACGTCTTGACCGACATACTTGGGAAGCACTGTTACTTTTTCTCCTTGCAATAAATGATACACTATTGTCTCCTCCAACAATCAAAGGTAAAATTATTCCTTCCAAAATTTGTGTAGCACAGTTAAAAAAAAATATGTTGTGATGTAATTGATGAGTGATAGAAGGATAATGTGACAGACCACTGAGTTAAAAGGTATGCAATATAACAGAAAATATGAGAGGAGTTAGAAAAATAATGAGAATTCCTTTGCTGCAGGTGGAGGGGGAGTATTGACTGTTGTCCCACTAGGAGCCTCTGCTACTAACTATTCAGCTGGCCAACTGTCATCTGTGGGGAAGCATCAGGGGAGTGCTTATATTCCTAAATATCGTTTCGCATGTTCGGTGATTTTACAGTTAGGTACATGATGTAACAATGAGTGTACATCAAGTTACATCCTGGTTAGGAAAAATCTCCTGCAGAAAATGGTCACCACAAATTTGTTCCCCAAGGTACCACAATTATTTAAGCATATTTATTTAAGTACTAAAATGAGTAGATGAGGCATTTAAAAGAAGAAGAAGAAGAAATGCAGCCTACATCATAGCCATCAAAAGATTGATACCTTGACCTTGATAACACTTCGGGGTGCACTGTTGTTGAATCTTAGCCAGTCTATAACCAAAAACCAAATGGCGATAGATTTGCACCCACCAAGCTCAGTGGATGTATCCTTGCAGCAACATTCGGGACTTATTTTCAGAACATAGGAGGCATGGAACAAAAATCACTAAGGCTACTACATGGCTTAACTTTGAGCAAATTTATGAATTTATCCACCAGTGGGTGAAACATTTGGGCAAGTGCATTAGGTCTGACAGCCATTATTTCAAAAGTGATTAATAATGTAATTTTTTGTGGAATATAAAATGTATCACTGAATAATTTTTATTGCTACTGAGTCCTATCTTCTTGCTGTGTACCAGTTTGATCTCCATCCAACTGTACCACCAATGGGGTAGTCAGCTGTCATGATCAGGTTCTGGAACATTGCTACACAAGTTAGTTATTGCAATGTAATTGAACACTTACTTATTGCATCCCATGTGTGAACCATAATATCCAGTTTGAGTTTGACACATATATTATTCTGTCCAGGCTGAGAACTAAATCCTCTAGCAAAACTGTCACTTTCAGAAATAAGCACCCATATGGAGGTTGTCAGTTACCAATTCACTGTGGCAAGGGTTGTGGTGGTTGCTATTCTTGTTGGCTGTGTATTAGGACTGGCTGAGTCCAGACTGGCAGCTGCTCTCTTCAGGCTGCTGCTAAGCCCGAACTCCAGACTGCATACTAGATGCACTCGTGATGAACTCATGATGAATTCTTGGCTGCGGTGAATGATGAACTCTTGGTGCTACTGGTGAGGCACTGCTGATGACCTAAGCTGTAAAGCTGCATGGACATATGCTTGTTGGCTGCCCAAGTGGGATGGTGTCATTATCTTTCCCAGTTTGTGCTCATGATGAGGCATGGCAAAATAGTGCAGCCATCGCTGGTGACTTCTGTGAACAGATGTATGTATGCTGTCATGCCGCCATGAGGGAAGGGTGAACTGCCTGCCAGGGGTAGTGGTGTGGGACGTAACACCTCTATTTATCAATCTGGAGTGTGTGCAATACTTCACTGTTGAAATGAACTGCTAAGCCATTGGAAAGTACATATAATGTAGAGATGATATTGCTTTACAAGGCTCAAAACTTTCTTTCTTCTTCAGGAAGTATTTTTAACTAGATGCTAAAAAGGAATAGAAGGCGGGACTGACTATAGAGGGGAAGAAGAAAGATGAATAGTGAAAAAGTTGCAGAATTTGTGGAGGGAGGGGACCAAAATATAAATGAAGTAAGGGTGGGTGCATCAGGTAGATGGAAAAGGAAGGATGGGAGAATGAAAGAGAAAAGAAAAGGTGAAATCAACAAGTGAGAATGAATCAAAAGTGGAATTAAATGAATCAACCCAGCTGGAAAGAGGAGCATATCAGCAAGTGAAAAGGATGTGGTGATAGGAGAGCAGGGGCAGGAAATTATAAAAGGGGTCTGAGGCAAGCAAATGTGATGTTGACCAGTGCATGTGGTGTACATAGAGGAAGTGAAAGATGGAAGTAGGTAAGGAGTAAGGTGATGGAAGGACAACAGAGGAAGAAATTAGAAATACAGGGCTAAAGATAGCAAGTCCAGAAACATGCAGCATTAGTGGCAAGTTTCCCATTGGGATAAACTTGAACATTAATCCAGACAAAAGCAAAGCTGGGAACTCTATCTTGTGTCAGTGTAAGCACCTCTTCCAGAAAATTGGCAGACTACCTCAAGTGATAGGCTATTGTCATGCAGCAAACTTGTGTTCAAAAGTGAAAAGTGATCGAACACTATCAATATTTATTTTGCATTGATATTATTTTCTAGGCTGAAGGTGTTGGTGATAGACTGATCTTTAGCATAGCTGGAGGCCTAGGTTAGGTTTAAAGGTGATGATTGTTTATTGGCAAGGATAACAAATTTAAACACAAAATCTTGGTTATGGAGACAGACTGACCCCTAGTCTAACCCAAAGCATAGGTGAGATTAAAAGTTGATAATTTGATTGTGAGTTTGTGAGGCCAACAAATGTGATATAGTTAGCTAATAAAAGTTTTAAGTATGCATGACAAGAAGTCACTTACATTTTGCATCACTCTGATTCATATCTTTTGCTTTATATGCAGTACAATAAAATTTCTTGTCAGTGCTTGATTTGCGACAGTATGCATTTGTTCGCCATACTGGTACCTGTGACGAGAAAAAACCAGGACCACTGATTTCCAGATGTGCTTCTGCTATAGTTGGAATGATATAAAGCAAATGTTGTATGCACATTTTTAAAATACTCTGAAAAGGGTTAAAATAATGTTTGAAGAAGTCTAAATTTGAGAAACATGTCCTGGAAGTCACAGTATTGGAACCTCTTTTTTTACAATTTGAGCACTGTTTTTTGTTTAAGTGTGTATCTTAGTAGCTGTTCTTATTGCAACTCTGCTTTTGTTTCATGTTTTGATTCTGGTAGCTTCACAATGAAGTATACTGGATGCAGTTCTGTAATTGGGTCCGCTGTTTTTTGTAGTTAAATATCCTAATCTATTGACAATTGCCACCCCATGTATTGTGTATTTTTCCAAAAAAAATTTTTTTTTGAGTGTGCTATGATACATAATATTGTTTGAAATAATAAGTACACCTCTTCTCTACTTTACAGTGTCATATTCTGTAAATATGTCTATACTTTGAAATCGTTTCTGGGTTTATTCTCAAGTTTTAGGTGCCACTGGTTTATAGAGGGTAGGTAAGTAGGTTGGAGGATTTGTGAGAGGTAAGATAAGGAAAATCACAAAGAAAATAGCATGAAGGTGTGTGTATATTAAAGCGAGAAGAGGAAGTGAAGAGAAGAAAGTATGATTGTGTGGTGCATCAAGTAAAATTTGTAGGTGGATTGAGAATATCTTGGTGAGGTGGATGTGGCATGACATCTTTAATGAAGAGTCTTGATCAGATGTAGAAGCAAGTTCAGATGTTCCTTAGCTGAGTGTGTTGTGACTCTCACTGTTGATGTTTTGTATTAATGACCTTGCAGAGAATATTAATAGTAACCGCAGACTTTTCACAGATGATGCGATTTTATAGGATAAAATATGGTCTGAGAGAAGCTGTACAAGTATTCATTCAGATCTTGATAAGTCTTCAAAATGATACAGAGATTGGCGTCTTAATTCAGATATTCAGAAATGCCAAATTTTGCACTTCACAAAATGGAGGGAACCTAGTATCTTGTGATTACAATATGAATGAGTCACAGTTGGAATCAGTCAACTCATACAAATATTGAGGCATAACAATTTGTGGAGATATTAAATGGAACCTCTCCCCATGAACCATGGACCTTGCCATTGGTGGGGAGGCTTGCGTGCCTCAATGATACAGATAGCCGTACCATAGGTGCAACCACAACGGAGGGGTATCTGTTGAGAGGCCAGACAAACGTGTGGTTCCTGAAGAGGGGCAGCAGCCTTTTCAGTAGTTGCAGGGGCAACAGTCTGGATGATTGACTGATCTGGCCTTGTAACACTAACCAAAACGGCCTTGCTGTTGTGGTACTGCGAACGGCTGAAAGCAAGGGGAAACTACAGCCATAATTTTTCCCGAGGGCATGCAGCTTTACTGTATGGTTAAATAATAATGGTGTCCTCTTGGGTAAAATATTCCGGAGGTAAAATAGTCCCCCATTTGGATCTCCGGGCGGGGACTACTCAGGAGGACGTCGTTATCAGGAGAAAGAAAAGTGGCATTCTACGGATCGGAGTGTGGAATGTCAGATCCCTTAATCGGGCAAGTAGGTTAGAAAATTTAAAAAGGGAAACGGATATTTTAAAGTTAGATATAGTGGGAATTAGTGAAGTTTGGTGGCAGGAGGAACAAGACTTCTGGTCAGGTGAATACAGGGTTATAAATACAAAATCAAATAGGGGTAATGCAGGAATAGGTTTAATAATGAATAAAAAAAATAGGAGTGCGGGTAAGCTACTATAAACAGCATAGTGAACGCATTATTGTGGCCACGATAGGTATGAAGCCCACGCCTACCACAGTAGTGCAAGTTTATATGCCAATTAGCTCCGCAGATGACGAAGAGATTTATGAAATGTATGATGAGATAAAACAAATTATTCAGATAGTAAAGGGAGATGAAAATTTAATAGTCATGGGTGACTGGAATTCAATAGTAGGAAAAGCAAGAGAAGGAAACGTAGTAGGTGAATATGGATTGGGCCTAAGAAATGAAAGAGGAAGCCGTCTGGTAGAATTTTGCACAGAGCATAACTTAATCATAGCTAACACTTGGTTCAAGAATCATAAAAGAAGGTTGTATACTTGGAAGAATCCTGGAGATACTAAAAGGTATCAGATAGATTATATAATGGTAAGACAGAGATTTAGGAACCAGGTTTTAAATTGTAGGACATTTCCAGGGACAGATGTGGACTCTGACCACAATCTATTGGTTGTGAACTGTAGATTAAAACTGAAGAAATTGCAAAAAGGTGGGAATTGATGGGACCTGGATAAACTGACTAAACCAGAGGTTGTACAGAGTTTCATGGACAGTATAAGGGAACAATAGACAGGAATGGGTGAAAGAAATACAGTAGAAGACGAATGGGTAGCTCTGAGGGATGAAGTAGTGAAGGCAGCAGAGGATCAAGTAGGTAAAAAGACGAGGGCTAGTAGAAATCCTTGAGTAACAGAAGAAATATTGAATTTAATTGATGAAAGGAGAAAATATAAAAATGCAGTAAATAAAGCAGGCAGAAAGGAATACAAACGTCTCAAAAATGAGATCGACAGGAAGTGCAAAATCGCTAAGCAGGCCTGGCTAGAGGACAAATGTAAGGATGTAGAGGCTTATCCCACTAGGGGTAAGATAGATACAGCCTACAGGAAAATTAAAGAGACCTTTGGAGAAAAGAGAGCCACTTGTATGAATATCAAGAGCTCAGATGGAAACCCAGTTCTAAGCAAAGAGGGGAAAGCAGAAAGGTGGAAGGAGTATATAGAGGGTCTATACAAGGGCGATGTACTTGAGGACAATATTATGGAAATGGAAGAGGACGTAGGTGAAGATGAAATGGGAGATACGATACTGCTAAAGAATTTTACAGAGCACTGAAAGACCTGAGTCAAAACAAGGCCCCGGGAGTAGACAACATTCCATTAGAACTACTGACGGCTTTGGGAGAGCCAGTCCTGACAAAACTCTACCATCTGGTCAGCAAGATGTACGAGACAGGTGAAATACCCTCAGACTTCAAGAAGAATATAATAATTTCAATCCCAAAGAAAGCAGGTGTTGACAGTTTAATAAGTCACAGCTGCAAAATACTAACGCAAATTATTTACAGACGAATGGAAAAACTGGTAGGAGCCGACCTCGGGGGAGATCAGTTTGGATTCCTTAGAGATGTTGGAACACGTGAGGCAATACTGACCTTACCACTTATCTTAGAAGAAAGGTTAAGGAAAGGCAAACCTACGTTTCTAGCATTTGTAGACTTAGAGAAAGCTTTTGACAATGTTGACTGGAATACTCTCTTTCAAATTCTAAAGGTGGCAGGGGTAAAATATAGGGAGCGAAAGGCTATTTACAATTTGTACAGGAACCAGATGGCAGTTATAAGAGTCGATGGACATGAAAGGGAAGCAGTGGTTGGGAAGGGAGTTAGACAGGGTTGTAGCCTCTCCCCAATGTTATTCAATCTGTATATTGAGCAAGCAGTATAGGAAACAAAAGAAAATTCGGAGTATGTATTAAAATCTATGGAGAAGAAATAAAAACTTTGAGGTTCGCTGATGATATTGTAATTCTGTCAGAAACAGCAAAGGACTTGGAAGAGCAGTTGAATGGAATGGACAGTGTCTTGAAAGGAGGATATAAGATGAACATCAACAAAAGCAAAATGAGGATAATGGAATGTAGTTGAAAACAAGTCGGGTGATGCTGAGGGAATTAGATTAGGAAATGAGACACTTAAAGTAGTAAAGGAGTTTTGCTATTTGGGGAGCAAAATAACTGATGATGGTCGAAGTAGAGAGGATAGAAAATGTAGACTGGCAATGACAAGGAAAGCATTTCTGAAGAAGAGAAACTTGTTAACATCGAGTACAGATTTAAGTGTCAGGAAGTCGTTTCCCAAACTATTTGTATGGAGTGTAGCCATGTATGGAAGTGAAACATAGACAATAAATAGTTTGGACAAGAAGAGAATAGAAGCTTTCGAAATGTGGTGCTACAGAAGGTTGTTGAAGATTAGGTGGGTAGATCATGTAACTAATGAGGAGGTATTGAATAGGATTGGGGAGAAGAGAAGTTTGTGGCACAACTTGACTAGAAGAAGGGATCGTTTGGTAGGACATGTTCTGAGGCATCAAGGGATCACAAATTTAGCATTGGAGGGCAGCATGGAGGGTAAAAATTGTAGAGGGAGACCGAGAGATGAATACATTTAGCAGAATCAGAAGGATGTAGGTTGCAGTAGGTACTGGGAGATGAAGGAGCTTGCACAGGATAGATTGGCATGGAGAGCTGCATCAAAGCGAGTCTCAGGACTCAAGACCACAACAACATTAAATGGAACAATCACATAGGCACAGTCATAGATAAAGCAAGTGGCAGACTTCAGTTCATTCGTAGAACACTAATGAAATGCAATTAGTCTGAAAAGGTGAGTGCCACAAGACACTCATGTGACACATCTTAGACAATTGCTCAAATGTATGGGACATATACCAAATAGGACTAACAGAGGATGTAGAATATGTACAAAAAAGGGCAGCACAAGTAGTCACAGGTTTGTTTGGCACATAGACGAGATACTGAAGAGAAACACATTATCCCTTGAAAACCTACTTAGTAAGTTTCAAGAACAACTTAAAGTGATGAATCTAGGAATATACTACAACGCCCTGTGTATCACTCCCGTAGGGATCCGGGAACAAAATTAGAGTAATTACAGCTTGCACAAAGTTTTTTAAAGTACCATTCATTCCACTTTTCATACTTGAGTGGAATGGGATGAAGCTCAAATAACTGGTAAAATGAGAAGTACCCTTGGTCATGGACTTCTGGTTGGTTCGCAGGGTAGAGATGTAGATGCATATATGGGGTGGGACTGGGGACAGATGTAGATAATGGCCGAGAAATTGTATTGATTGAGGCTAGGGTGATTGTGGGACAAATATATGATGTGGAGTACCAGTTCCCTCTTGCATTTTTCAGTAAAGCTGGTGACTTTAGGGGAGGGTGGGGGCAGTGAAAGATAGTCGTGACCTTGGCATAGGATATGTGTCAGCTGTTAAGTGTCCAGGGCAGTACTCTATAATTGGAGGGAGGGATGCAACAGATTACCCATTCCATTTCAGGAGCATGGGAAGGAAAGGGCATGGGAAATTTGTTTGTTCGCCAGGATTAGAGTGTAATATGTTATCTATAAGATCTGAGCAGAGTGTTAAATAAATTTGGAGAATGATTGCTCATCAGTGTGGATGCACTATGCACAGGTGGGAAAAGTGTATAAAGAGAGATGTTTTCTCCCTTGCCAGTTATTCTGTCTGAGCTTGTGCTCCGTTCTCAATGATCTTGTTCACAAGATTCTTTTATAGACTTGATTTGGCAGTTGATCCACTTAATATGCATAGAGTTTTTGATGAACCTATCAGGAGAATGGAGCTGGACATCCAAGAAAATGGCTCACTAAGCAGAAGCTGACCAAGCAAATTGGATTGAAGGAATGGAGACTGAGGACAAAAGGTGACAAATATCACTGTAAGATTCACTAATGACATTGCTGTCCTCAGTGGTAAAAGAAAAGAAAAAATTCCTTGACGTCTATATTCATGTGCTGCTCCATGACTCTGCTGTCAATATCTTTATTCTTGGCTTGTGTGTAACTTCTGTGTTTTCTTTCAGTAAATGTGGTTTTTTCATATCCATGGTGTAATTATGAAGTTAATAAAATGGTTTCTTGCCTTTAAAATAATATTTTCCATCAGGTTATGGGCCCAGCACACGTGTAAAGGCAAACAACATAGTTTAATTAAAACAATATTTGAAATGAGCCTATGTCTGTAAAGAAACATGACTGCTAGTGGCGATTATAAGGTCAGCATTGATAAGCTTGAAGGACCTGATGACTGGGCCAAATGGAAATGGCATATTTCTATGGTGCTGCGTTCATATGGACTAGAAGATATTATTAACGGTACACGTGAACGTGTAAAGTTGCCGCAAGATGCGACAAGTGCACAAAAAGAAGCGTATGTGGAATGGCACAAGGACGACGCAAAGGCAGCAAGTCTTATAGGTCACTTTGCAGCAGAGTGTCCACAGGACGCTCGTGACAGCAATAAAAGAAAAGTGGTGTTGAGTCACGATGTGGAATTTAAGCCAGAAATTGTTTGTGATTTACATAGCGATCATGTTGAATTTGAAGTCCCTCAGGAAGAATTTCATGATCCGAATTCATCTAAAGATGAGCAACGTAAATCTCCTAGACTACACTTCTGGAGGAAGTCAAACTCAAGAAAAAATTGGCATTCTCGATTCTAGAGAAAGTCAAGAGTCGAGTGAATCTGATGAAAATAAAGAATTAACAGAATTTCTAAAACCAGAAGCTGCTGAATCTTCTAATGAAGAGAAACAGAAGAATAAAAGACAACGAAGAAAACCAACCCGGATGGAAAGTGGTGAATTTTGTATGGCAACAAAAGTTGATGCACTTGAACACAAAGATCCAAACTGTTTTTCAAAAATATTGCAGTCAAATGAGAAGGAAGAATGGATGCAAGCTATCAGTGAAGAACTTCAATCACTAAAGAAAAACAATACCTGGGTGCTGGTTGACCGTCCGAAGAATGCCAAAGTATTGCTAAACCGCTGGGTTCTACGGCGAAAGGTTGCAGTCAGTGGAGGTACTCGCTTTAAAGCCAGATTGGTTGCAAAAGGCTGTATTCAGAAAGCAGGAATTGATTATGATGACACCTTTAGTCCTGTGGCACGTTATGACACCATAAGAACTCTGTTGGCAGTAGCTGCTTCAAAGAAAATGCTGCTAGAACAATTCGATGTAAAGACAGCATTTTTGAATGGAATACTTGAAGATGAAGTGTATATGGAACAACCAGAAGGTTTCGAAGATGGTACAGGCCAAGTATGTTTCTTAAAAAAAGTCTTTATGGGTTGAAGCAAGCGCCACGTTGCTGGAACAAACGTTTTGTTGAGTTCATGAAGAAAGCTGGTTTTTCAAGCAGTGATGCAGACCCATGCCTATTTTATCGTAGGCACAATGGAAATAGCCTTTATGTGGCAATCTACGTTGATGGTGGCCTGGTTGTCGGCAGTAACAAGAAAGAAATTGCTGTTTTTATGGATGTTTTACAACATGAATTCGAAATAACAACTGGCAGTCTTCACAATTTTCTTGGCATAAAAATAAAGCAATATGAAGATGGAGCAATAATGATAAGTCAAGAGAAATACACAGAAGAAATTCTGCAAAGATTTCGAATGGCAGAATGCAATACAATCTCAACTCCTATTGGACGTGAGGACAATAATAAAAACGAAGAAGTTTCGTCATCTGTACCCTACCGTGAAGCAATTGGTCGTCTTATGTACCTTTCAACAGTAACTCGTTCAGACATCACTTTTGCAGTCAATAAAGCTGCTCAAGCTATGGAGAAACCAACCACTGAAGACTGGAATAGAGTAAAGCACATTCTCCGGTATTTGAAAGGGACCTTAAATTTTGGAATTGTATATAATAAAAAAGAAGAGTTAAAGATTTACGCTGATGCTGATTTCGCAGGTGATAACCGGACAAGGCGCTCAACAACTGGAATTCTTGCGAAGCACTCAGGTGGTGCAGTGTCATGGACAAGTCAGTTGCAGAAAGTAGTGGCCACATCCACAACCGAGGCGGAAATAATTGCAGCTAGTGAAGGAGCGAAAGAGTTAGTTTGGTTACGTCGTCTGCTATCAGAATTAGTGGAAATGTTGGGGCAGCCTCCAGTTCTTTACATTGACAATGCTAGTGCATTGAAGTTAGCAAAAAATCCAGAATATCATTGACGTTCTAAACATATAGAGGTCCGACATTTCTATGTTCGTGAAAGATACCTGAACGATGAGATGTTCTTGGAACACATTGATGGACACAACCAGTTGGCAGATATTTTGACGAAACCCCTTGAACGAGTTCGATTTAATTTTCTATGTTCAGAAATTGGCATGCAAGAGACAAAGCAATAATTTAATGATTTTTTTCTTTTGGAGGAAGTGTTAAAAGAAAAGAAAAAATTCCTTGGCGTCTAAATATTTATGTGCTGCTCCATGACTCTGCTGTCAATATCTTTAATCTTGGCGTGTGTGTAACTTCTGTGTTTTCTTTCAGTAAATGTGGTTTTTTTTGTATCCAGGGTGTAATTATAAAGTTAATAAAATGGTTTCTTGCCTTTAAAATAATATTTTTCATCACTCGGTAAAAGCAAGAAAGATATTGTGGGACATACTGAACAAAATGAACAGTCTGCTGAGCTTAGAATATAGACAGAGAGCAAACTGAAGATAGGTGAAAGTACTGAAGAGTAGTGGAAATGAGATTAGTAATAAAATTAAAATGAAAAGTTGGGACCATGAAGTAGACAGAATTCAGAAGTTGTTCTACCTTGGAAGAAGAAGACCATATGATAAACAAAGCAAAGAGGATATAAAGAGCAGACTAGCACAGGCAAACAAGGCATTCCTGGCTAGAAGACGTTTACCAGTATCAGACATTGGCATTAAATCGTGGAAGAAATTTCTGTGTGAATGTATGTCTGGAGCACAGCATTGTATGGAGGTGAATCATGGATAAGGGGGAACCTGAAAAGATGAAAATTGACTTTTTTAAGACCTAGTGCTACTGTAGAAGTGTGCTGAAAATTAGGTGAACTGGTAAGAAATGAGGAGGCACTCCACAGAATTGGCAAGGGAGAAATATGTGGAAAATGTTGGAAAGAATAAGTGCCAGGATGACAAGACCTGTAGAAGGGGATAGCTTTAAACGAAGATGGAGACCGGAATGTATCCAAGAAGTAATTGAGACTACATGAAATATATTATCAGTTGTGAATTTGAACTACCATCACTTGTATAACAGAGTGATGACAATGAAAATTTGTGTCGGACCGGTACTCAAAAATGGATTTCCTGCGTATCGCGAGCGGTTGCCTTACCATTTGATTATCCAAGCATGATTCATGGCCAGTTCCAAACTTCCATATGTTGTCAACTATGTGTCTGCAACCTGTATTCGTACACCTGTTGTGTATATTCCCATATATGGGAGACACTTTAGTTGAAAGTCAGTTGCCCAGTTTCGGCAGATAAATACAATATTTCAGTTCCTCTGTTATTCTGAATTATGATGTAGTGTTCCTTCAGATGTGCATGCATGTCCGAAAGAACATTCAGTCATATATCTGAACAATAGAGGGATGAAATATCGTATTTATTTGCCGACACTGGGCAAGCTAATTTCAATTAAAATGTCTCCCCTGTACAGGAATATACACAATGCATGACAAGTACAGGCTGTAGACACATGGTTGGCAACATGTGGAAGCTTGGGTCTGGCCTTTAGTTGTGCTCGGATAGCCAAGGTGACTGCTCGCAATAAGTGGGAAATTCTGGTTCGAGTCCCAGTCCGGCACAAATTTTTATTGTCATTGTTCCATTATACAGCTATTAGTGGTCCATATTTACAACTGTGAAAACATTTGATGTATTACATGACAGCTGTAGTTGCTGCAGTGCCTGTTCCTTCAAACACACATGCATGTAACCACATCGTAATTCGGAATAACACAGGCACTGCAATATTGTGTAGTAATTGAGAACATTGGGTGCAAGTGCTTGTCTGAGGTTGGTACAGGGGAGGAAATTGTGTTGGGGCACATTGAACCATTCATATGACTAATGCCAAAAAAGTGAGCTCCCAAGACAGTGCCATGGATTTTTTGTATATATTTTGTTAAAATGAAAAAAAAGTAAATGATAAGTGCAGAGAATGAGGCAAGAGGGTTGGAACCAGTGGGAGACATGTAAAGCATGTTATTAACAATGATAAACCAAGAGCTTGGTAATAACGGGAAAGCAACTGTGAAGAAAGTTTTTTTAGTGTTTTTATTGGTCAGTGGGCTGGAGATACTGGTTGCCTGGGGCAGAAATCCTCTCAGTGAGAATACATGAACCATCCACAATGGGCCATCTAAGAGGGCAAGGAGATGTATGTTTATGTGATTTTAGGGACACACAGGAAGAGATCACCTCAAGGAAGTTGACCAGTTTTGGTTGTGTACAGATCTGGAGAACCAAGATTTTTTGAAGTGTCACCAGGTCTAATTTACTATAAACTCTGGGCCCTGCCACATATCAGTCATGTTAGGCTTGCCAGAGTATGTTGGGCAGACTGCTTGAGCAGACTGTTATTTCTCTAGCTATTTGTTACATACAAATGGAATCCATAGATCATTCCATAAACACATCTGTTAGTTTGTTTGGGCTGTTTGGTAGTATTAACACCAGACTAAGAAGAGATTCAGGAGAGTAGGCATCCTGACAATGCATCAGTGGTGAACCATTGAACTGATCACACTGAGCGTAGCAGATGGAAATTACCTTCAAAACAAAATGTTTACGGGAAGTTTGTCCTCGTCTACAAGAAAAGAATGTCTCCTAGACACTCTTGAACTGTGTGATACACATGCATTATTTGGCTATGATATCCACAGGAAAAATGACTTCAAAGGAGAAATGGTGTAAGGAAAGTAACTTTGTTCACACCTCTTCCTAAACCATCATACTCCAAGCTGTGTATTGCTACTACCTATGCATCATGTCATTTGGTTTGGTATACTTACGACCTACTGTACAGTTGGACGACAAGGATCTTAGAGACTGCGCCAACTGGTTTCTAGAGCTATTTCTCCTTTCTGAGACTACCAAACACAATGTGTGCTATGGAAGAACAGCAGGAGCATTTTCAACACAACATCAGGGGCACCTCTTGTTTTTTATCTTTCACTGATATTGTTCATTGAAATTGATGAATGACTTCCACTTTAGTGATCACTTCCAGTCCATCTCCACTTCTATAAAAACTGGACGACAAAATGGATCTTTGGTGAAGCGAACTGGATTGCGCACAGCCAAGTGGCTATAATTGAACAACAAGAGCATTTGCTATTGGGTGGAACACATAACCAATATAGTCCTCAAAATCATGGAGGTGTTATATTGAAATCATTTACACGCCTAAGAGCAAAGCCTGTCTCTTGGTGGAATGAGTAGTTTCCCATTTCAGAAGGGTCAGACAACCAGTGTTGTGAAAATTCAGGTACAGCTCATCTAGAGACCACTCGAAGCCTTTTGAGCAGCAAGAGCTAAATGTCACAGCTTAACCAGAGAGAACAAAAAGAACCAAGAGCTGCTGATCAAAAACAAGGATCTCAGGAAAGCACAAGGCCTTCTAACTAATGGACATATTTAGCAACAGACCACTCATGAAGACATTGCAAGAGAGAACACAAATGACAGTACAATATTTCCACAAGAAACACCTATTGAGAGCCAGAGTTTGGGCTGTTAGTGCCTATCATTAAGCCATGAAGAAGATGAAATACAAAATTGCCTAATAAATGGTGACATCTTTAATCGGCCCAACTTGATATAGGAACTTCATGGTGTACAGGTTACTTCACAGGAATATCTCAGTTTTGAACATGGCATTACATAATATTTAAAGTCTTATGTGCTTCATCCAAGGAAACTCTCTTTGCCTTTAACTTAATTTTGTTTGAGGGTCAAGTCTCCAGTCTGTAGAGAGAACCTACATGATCACTCATTGAGAAACAGAAAATTATAATGTATATGCAAGTAATCATTGTAGTTAATCTCCCATTAGCTTCCTCAGAAATATAGTTCAGTGTACGGTTAACATTTACCTGAACTGGTAATTGGAACCAAGTAATCGTAGCAGTTCCTTCCATTGTGAATGCAAACTTAGACAATAAGTCACAACTGGAGTCAGTGGTATAGGACTCATATCTGTGCGAACAGTGTTGCAGTAAGCTGTGGTGCATGCTGTCTAGTGTAGCGGTTACCATCGCTGGATGGTGTGCTGTGGGTTACCGGGTCAAACCTGACCACCAGTAATTATGAGGGTGGTTTGAAAAGTTCTTGGAATGGAATAGAAAAAAGTACTTACATCAGCGAAACTTTTTTTATTTTTCAGTGTAGTCTCCTTGTAGATTAATGCACTTGGTCCAACGATGCTCCAGTGCCTTGATCCCATCTCGAAAACGAGTTTCCTCCAGGCCTGCAAAATAGTTGTCAAATCTGGCTATCAAGACTTCGTTTGAAGTGAATACTCATCCACCAAAAAAGATTTTTAGTTTTGGGAAGAGATGGAAGTCTGACGGAGCCATACCAGGTGAATAAGGCAACAACTTATTCCTTAGTTTGTGTAATTTGGCTTGGCGACAACACGTGTGTGGGTGCACATTTTCTTGATGGAAGATGACTTTCTTCCTTGTTAAATCTGGCCTTTTTTTGTGAATCTTTTGTTGCAATTTGTCCGGGAGGTTAGCATAGTATTATCAAGAGAGAGTCCCTTTAGTCAGCCATAGTGCCAGTAGTGTCAGTGTCGTCGTAACTGCCGTCTGCTTCACGTCTGCTGTGCAGCGAGCTACCTTAATTTAAGTATTAACTGTATTTTTCTTACTTGTCACTTCTTCTTCCGTGTGTATTTGCTTTTAGGAAGCTTTAATTGTCGGGTGCTATTAATAGTGTTCCATAGATTTCATGTTTGTTTTGAATACAGTCAGAGAGAGTCCCTTTAGTCAGCCATAGTGCCAATAGTGCTAGTGTTTGTTTTCAATACAGTCCAGAGACAGGTAGTGCTATTTTCACTGTTTTCTACAAGAAGTGCCTAGCAACCACAGTTTAGTTAATAAACAGCCGCCTTTAGTGAATTAGCAGTCTAGTTAAAGGTTGATTAACTCTCTTCAGTAAATTGATTCCTTAGGATGGATAGGATGTGTGACTGCTGTGTACGGACGCAGGAGGAGCTGGCCACTGTTCGCTATCAGCTGAGCGTGTTGATGGCCGCGGTCAGCCGTCTTCAGGCTGCTGCCTCGGAGTGTAGCGGCAGTGGGGAGTCTGGTGCGTCGCAAGGTACACCCCAGGTGTTACATGCTTCACCCACTGTCCCTGCTGTCGAGACATCTTCGCGGGTACTGCGCGCGGTTGGGCCACCCTTTCCCCAAGGGGAGTGGCGGGTTCAGCAGCGTTCGCGGCGCACGAGGCGGAGGGTCAATGTGGAGGCTGGCCGTGTGGCATCGCCCGCTCTGCCTGTGAGTGGACATGTGGCTGCTCCTTCAGCAAGGTCCAAGCAGGCACACGGGGGGAGGGGTTTATTAGTTATTGGGAGCTCCAACGTTAGGCGGGTGATGGAGCTCCTTAGGGAAATAGCGGGAAGGTCGGGGAAGAAGGCCAGTGTTCACTCTGTCTGCTTGCCGGGGGGTCTCATCCGAGATGTGGAGGAGGCTCTGCCGGCAGCGATAGAGAGCACTGGGTGCACCCGACTGCAAATTGTTGCTCATGTCGGCACCAATGACTTCTGCCGTCTGGGTTCAGAGGTCATCCTCAGTTCGTACAGGCGGTTGGCGGAATTGGTGAAGGCGGAAAGCCTCGCTCGCGGGGTGAAATCAGAGCTAACTATTTGTAGTATCGTTCCCAGAACCGATCGCGGTCCTCTGGTTTGGAGCCGAGTGGAAGGCTTAAACCAGAGGCTCAGACGATTCTGCGGAGATCTGGGGTGCAAATTTCTCGACCTCCGCTATCGGGTGGAGAAATGTAGAGTCCCCCTGAATAGGTCAGGCGTGCACTACACGCCGGAAGCGGCTAGAAGGGTAGCGGAGTACGTGTGGAGTGCACATGGGGGTTTTTTAGGTTAGAGAATCCCCTCCCTAGGCCCGACAAGACGCCTCCTGAGACGCAGCAAGGTAGGAGTAGGCAAAATGCAACAGGGAATAACAATATTAATGTGCTAATAGTAAACTGCAGGAGCGTCTACAGAAAGGTCCCAGAACTGCTCTCATTAATAAACGGCCACAATGCCCATATATAGGGACAGAAAGTTGGCTGAAACCAGATGTAAATAGTAATGAAATCCTAAACTCAGATTGGAATGTATACCGCAGAGACAGGCTGGACAGTGAAGGGGGAGGCGTGTTTATAGCAATAAGAAGTGCAATAGTATCGAAGGAAATTGACGGAGATCCGAAATTTGAAATGATTTGGGTGAAGGTCACGGTTAAAGCAGGCTCAGACATGGTAATTGGATGTCTCTATAGGCCCCCTGGCTCAGCAGCTGTTGTGGCTGAGCACCTGAAGGATAATTTGGAAAATATTTCGAGTAGATTTCCCCACCATGTTATAGTTCTGGGTGGAGATTTTAATTTGCCGGATATAGACTGGGAGACTCAGACGTTCATAACGGGTGGCAGGGACAAAGAACCCAGTGAAATTTTTTTAAGTGCTTTATCTGAAAACTACCTTGAGCAGTTAAACAGAGAACCGACTCGTGGCGATAACATATTAGACCTTCTGGTGACAAACAGACCCGAACTATTTGAAAAAGTTAACGCAGAACAGGGAATCAGCGATCATAAAGCGGTTACGGCATCGATGATTTCAGCCGTAAATAGGAATATTAAAAAGGGTAGGAAGATTTTTCTGTTTAGAAAAAGTGACAAAAAGCAGATTTCAGAGTACCTGTTGGCTCAACACAAAAGTTTTGTCTCAAGTACAGATAGTGTTGAGGATCAGTGGACAAAGTTCAGAACCGTCGTACATAATGCGTTAGATGAGTATGTGCCAAGCAAGATCGTAAGAGATGGAAAAGAGTCACCGTGGTAGAACAACCGAGTTAGAAAACTGCTGCAGAAGCAAAGGGAATTTCACAGCAAACATAAACATAGCCAAAGCCTTGCAGACAAACAGAAATTACGCGAAGCGAAATGTAGTGTGAGGAGGGCTATGCGAGAGGCGTTCAATGAATTCGAAAGTAAAGTTCTATGTACTGACTTGGCAGAAAATCCTAAGAAATTTTGGTCTTATGTCAAAGCGGTAGGTGGATCAAAACAAAATGTCCAGACACTCTGTGACCAAAATGGTACTGAAACAGAGGATGACAGATTAAAGGCCGAAATACTAAATGTCTTTTTCCAAAGTTGTTTCACAGAGGAAGATTGCACTGTAGTTCCTTCTCTAGATTGTCGCACAGATGACAAAATGGTAGATATCGAGATAGATGACAGAGGGATAGAGAAACAATTAAAATCGCTCAAAAGAGGAAAGGCCTCTGGACCTGATGGGATACCAGTTCAATTTTACACAGAGTACGCGAAGGAACTTGCCCCCCTTCTTGCAGCGGTGTACCGTAGGTCTCTAGAAGAGCGTAGCGTTCCAAAGGAGTGGAAAAGGGCACAGGTCATCCCCGTTTTCAAGAAGGGACATCGAGCAGATGTGCAGAACTATAGACCTATATCTCTAACGTCAATCAGTTGTAGAATTTTGGAACATGTATTGTGTTCGAGTATAATGACTTTTCTGGAGACTAGAAATCTACTCTGTAGGAATCAGCATGGGTTTCGAAAAAGACAGTCATGTGAAACCCAGCTCGCGCTATTCGTCCACGAGACTCAGAGGGCCATAGATACGGGTTCACAGGTAGATGCCGTGTTTCTTGACTTCCGCAAGGCGTTCGATACAGTTCCCCACAGTCGTTTAATGAACAGAGTAAGAGCATATGGACTATCAAACCAATTGTGTGATTGGATTGAGGAGTTCCTAGATAACAGGATGCAGCATGTCATTCTCAATGGAGAGAAGTCTTGAAGTAAGAGTGATTTCAGGTGTGCCGCAGGGGAGTGTCATAGGACCGTTGCTATTCACAATATACATAAATGACCTTGTGGATGACATCGGAAGTTCACTGAGGCTTTTTGCGGATGATGCTGTGGTGTATCGAGAGTTTGTAACAATGGAAAATTGTACTGAAATGCAGGAGGATCTGCAGCAAATTGACGCATGGTGCAGGGAATGGCAATTGAATTTCAATGTAGACAAGTGTAATGTGCTGCGAATACACAGAGAGATAGATCCTTTATCATTTAGCTACAAAATAGCATGTCAGCAACTGGAAGCAGTTAATACCATAAATTATCTGGGAGTACTCATTAGGAGTGATTTAAAATGGAATGATCATATAATGTTGATCGTCGGTAAAGTAGATGCCAGACTGAGATTCATTGGAAGAATCCTAAGGAAATGCAATCCAAAATCAAAGGAAGTAGGTTACAGTACGCTTGTTCGCCCACTGCTTAAATACTGCTCAGCAGTGTGGGATCCGTACCAGATAGGGTTGATAGAAGATATAGAGAAGATCCAACGGAGAGCAGTGCGCTTCGTTACAGGATCATTTAGTAATCGCGAAAGCGTTACGGAGATGATAGATAAACTCCAGTGGAAGACTCTGCAGGAGAGACGCTCAGTAGCTCGGTACGGGCTTTTGTCAAAGTTTCGAGAACATAACTTCACCGAAGAGTCAAGCAGTATATTGCTCCCTCCTACGTATATCTCGCAAAGAGACCGTGAGGATAAAATCAGAGAGATTAGAGCCCACACAGAGGCATACCGACAATCCTTCTTTCCACGAACAATACGAGAATGGAATAGAAGGGAGAACCGATAGAGGTACTCAAGGTACCCTCCGCCACACACCGTCAGGTGGCTTGCGGAGTATGGATGTAGATGTAGATGTAGATGTAGAAGTAATGGTTTGCCCAGTGGGGATATAATCTACAAACAGAATCCCCTCCGCATTCCAGAACACTGATGCCGTGACCTTTCCCGCCAAAGGAATTGTCTTTGCTTTCTTTGGTGGCAGAGAATCAGCATGTTTCCACTACTTTGACGGTTGTTTTGTCTATAGGGTATAGTAGTGCACCTAAGTTTCATCTGCAGCCATAAACCGATGCAAAAAATCTTGTTTGTTTCTTCTAAAATGGGCCAAAAATTGTTCCAATATGTCAGTTCTCATGCTTCTTTGATCCAGCATCAAGAGCTGTGGCACTCACCTTGCAGATAATTTTTTCATTTCTAATTCTTCAGTTAAAATGTGATTCACCCTTTCAGATGACATCTGGCTGGTGTGAGCAACTTTGTGCACTTTCAATCAACGATCCTCCATGACCATTTTGTGCACTTTTGCAATGATTTCTGGGGTAGTGACACACCTTGGCTGACTACTGTGTGCTTCATCATCTAAGCTCCCCCAACCGAATTTAAATTCATTTGTTCACTTGGCAACAGTTGAACATGAAGGAGCAAAGTCCCCCAGTGTATTCTGAAAATCAGCATGAATGCCCATTGCTTTCATACCTTTCTTTATGAAGTACTGAATCACTGCTCGAATCTCGATTTTTTTCCATCTTCACAAATCACTATGCAGGAACAACAACAGAGCCACGTCATCGCCACAGCTCTCTTCCAAGAGTACTGACGTGGACATGTTTACAGACAACAGTCCAATGAATATTATGTGAACAACTCGTTGTGCTAGCACAGACTTTTCAAACCACCCTCGTATTTGTTGTTCAGTATTTATCATTTCTGGAAGGTTCTTAAAATATCTTATTTTTGTATATCCTGGAATATTCAGAGTTTGTATAAATACGAGAATTCTGGACTATTCGAAGTTTGTATAAATACCAGAATTCTGGAATATTCTGTGTTTGTCTAAATAGCATTCTCCGTCAGGAGGACAGTTATGGCTGTATACTGGTGTTCATTTAAATGTCCTTTCAGTACTAAGTATTGTATTTCATTAACGACATTTCTTTGAGATTTGGACATGTGTTTGGTTACAATGTGGCAGTATCTTAGAGGGGTCTATTTCACTACTCATTCTGTGTATACCACTATACCACTACTTTGAGATACCAAATCATGCTGTAGTTGCAGGAATGAGACTTAACCTTCCTTACTGAATGGTATTTTAGGCAAACAGTCTGGAATTAGCTCACAGACAAATTACTTCAAGAGTATATTGTTCTTCATGGACAATATTATGAAAAGGAAGTTGCTACTCACCGTATAGTGGAGACGCTAAATTGCAGATTGGCACAACAAAAAGAATGTTACAAATAAAAGAATGTTACAAATAAAGCTTTCGGCCCCTAAGACCTTCATCAAAAATAGGCTGGTGCTGCTGCTCACAGTGTGGCAACGATTGCCTTAGACTGCAGTCGTGTGTGTGTGTGTGTGTGTGTGTGTGTGTGTGTGTGTCTGTGTGTGTGTGTGTGTCACAGCATCTCCGCTGTATGGTGAATAGCAACTTTCCTTTTTGCAATATTGTTACATTCCATCTTGGATTTTCCATTGTTTGCTCTTCAGGGATGCATTTTAAAATTCATCTTGTTTGCTACAATTCTAAACAGTGTATCACCCTCTGACAAAACTCCTGTGCACCCCTCCCTGTCTGTGGATGGCTTTTCAATTTATTACTTGTCGTATTTTTTACATCATCATCTTGTCAACTACAGTTGATATAAAAAAAGAACTACAGGAATAGGCAAAGAAAGCAGCCTTTAAAATTTCATCTGAAAGCAAATTCATGCATGTCTATTTTAACCACCATCTTAGATTTAATCTGTCACAGTTATAGCTAAGAGACGTTCTGAATTTTAAGTAATCAACAAGTTTTTGGCCTTATATTCATAGAGAAATTAACATGGTGCTCATCCGAAGGGACTGAAGGAAAGATCCTTTGATATTCAAAAAATTTTGAGATTTGAGAATAGAAACAGTTAGGGACAGACAGGTCATGCTAACTCCAATTTTACAGGAGCTTCATTCAACCTTGGTTAGATTTCAGCTGCATTATATGGGAACAACATATTCCCCTTACCATAAAATGCTGCTCTCTGTGCAGCATGCCGCATGACGTGGCAAATTGGTAAGGCACTTGGATCATACTCAGTATAGCAGAGATTCAAATTCTAATCGTGCCATCAAGATTTAGGTTTTCCTTTGTTTTTGATAGTTACTTAAGGAAAACTTTTTGAAAAGGTTGCAGCTGATTTCAGTACAGAAGGTGGATGCACTATGGGGTGAGAGAAGAAAGGATGGTCTGGAGAATTATGTGCCTAGTAAGTGGATTAAAGACAGAAAAGACCCACCGTGGTTTAATAATGAGATTCGGACACTGCTTATGAAGCAGAGGCTGTTGCACTCTCAATTCAAAAGAGAAAGCACAAAACACAACAAGCAAAAGTTAGTAGAGATTCATGCATTTGTGGAAAGATACATGTGTGAAGCATACGACTACCACCACTGCTGTTCCTTAGTAAAAGATCTGGCAGAGAACCTGAGCAAATTCTAGTCCTATGTAAAATTGCAAAGTGGGTCTAAGGCTTCTACCCAGTCATGTGTTGACCAGTTTGGTGTGGCAGTTGAAGATAGCAAAACCAAAGCCAAAGTTTTAAATTTCACATTCAAGAAATTGTTCACGCAGGATAATCATACAAACATACTGTCATTTGACCATTGAACAGACTCCCTTATGGACAACATAGTAATAAGCACCCTTGGGATAGAGAACAACTGAAGGAGTTGAAAACAAATAAGTCACCAGGTTCAGATGGAATCCCAGTTCGGTTTTTCAAAGATTATTCTACGGAAGTTGCCCCCCCTCCCCCATGTAGTTTGCACATCTATCGTGAATCTGTCGCCTAGAGCAAAGTCCCAAGAAACTGGAAAAAAAAGCGCAGGTGACTCCTGTGTATAAGTAAGGCAAAAGAACGGACCTGTAAAATTGCAGACCAATACCCCTAACATCAGTTTGCTGCAGTATCGTTGATCATATTCTCAGTTTGAATGTAATAAATTTTCTTGAGACTAAGAATCTTATGTCCACAGATCAGCATGGTTTTGGAAAGCATCGCTCATGCAAAACTCAGCTTGCCCTTTTGTCACATGATATACTGCAAACTAAGGGTGAAGGGCAACAGGCAGATTCCACATTTATAGATTTCTGAAAAGCATTTGCCACATTGCAGGCTGTAAAAAAGAAGGTATGAGTGTATGGAATAGGTTCACAGATATGGGAGTGCCTTGAAGACTTCTTAAGTTACAGAACCATCTGCGTTGACCTCGACAGTGAGTGTTCATCAGAGACGAGTGTATTGTCAGGAGTGCCCGAGGGAATTGTGATAGGACCGCTATTATTCTCTGATACAGCATTAGTAGTGTCCTGCTGGACACACTCACGTCATTTAAATATCTGTGCATGGCATTGCAAGTGATATGAAATGGAACAAGCATGTGAGGATTGTGGTAGGAAAGGTGAATGGTTGACTTCAGTTTATTAGGAGAATTTTAGGATAGTGTGGTTCATCTGTAAAGAAGACTGCATGTAGGACCCTAGCGCAATGTATTTTTGAATACTGCTTGAGTGTTTGGTATCCATACCACATCATATTAATGGAAGACATTGAAGCAATTCAGAGGGGGACTGCTAGGCTCAAACAACATGCAACTGTCACAGAGATGCTTCTGGAACTGAAATGGGAATCCCTGGAGGAATGGCAACATTCTTTTCGAGGAACACTATTGAGAAGATTTAGAGAACTAGCATGTAAAGCTGACTGCAGAACAGTTCTCTTGTCTCCAACATACATTATGTATAAGTACAGTGAAGATAAGATACGAGAAATTAGGGCTTATATGGAGGAATACAGATAATCATTTTTCCTCATACTATTTGTGAGGGGACAGGAAAGGCGTATCCTCTGCTACGCGCTGTTAGGTGGGTTGTGTAGTATCAATGTAGATGTAGATTAAGGTGAAAGGAATGTTATAGGTTGCTAAGCAGGCATTGGAGGTAGTTTGGTCTCATGGAATTTGTTACTCACTGCAAGACTTTTGTGTAGAGAAATAAAAAGCTGGCAGAAATGTCATTTTACATAGATGATCAAGATGAAAATTGTTTTGATGTTATGTATAACTGCCCATTCACCCATCGCGAAACTAACATTATCAAGAGGGGTTGTAGAGCAAGATGAGGAGGTAGGGTTGAGAAGAGAAATTCGTAGCTGCTCACTAAATGATGGTTGTGTAAGACTGTAAAGGGGCAGGGGATGGAGGTATGAGCTGGGTGACACAAGGATTGATACGGGTTTTAGCTCAAACTAATATAGATTTTGTTTCATTTCTGGTCAGTGTAGTAGATGACAAAGAATTGTTTCTGCTTTTAAGAGCTTAGTGAAAGAGTGTACTTCATTGATTAGTGTCATGTTTGGATAAGATTGCAACACCTAAATAATCTGTTACACACATCTGTGTTGTGTGTGTGTGTGTGTGTGTGTGTGTGTGTGTGTGTGTGTACGTACCTGTGCATGCTGTGGGGAATGCAATTGTGAATTTATCAGGTGGTACGGTTTGGCTGATTGTGGTCTGATACTATGAATGATTGATGAAGGGGTTGATATTGTTCTCTGGCCTGCAGTTGTATTGCCAGGTAGTGGTATTCTGATTGACAGGGTCAGTGAGACTCTTTCTTAGTGTTCAGAATGTTGCTTTATTGTAGAAGGGTAAGAGATTCTGTGTGGGACATTGGTTATTGTAATACCTGAGATAACATAAAAAGTTTTTTCATGGCAGGAGCAAAGTTGGTTTATGGATACCTGTGCCATAGTTAATTAAAGGGTGTACGTGTTTAAGGGCGATTGTCAATTATGAATTGTTCTGTTATTCTTGCCACAATATCCATATTCTATAATTGTAGCCTCTCTTATCAAATTATAGTTATCAAAGTATAATTAATTATTGCTTATGTAGTAATTACTAATTATGTCATTAATATCCTGTGAAAAAGTATTTATATTACAATTGTGTCTTCTTTGCAGATGATGTTGGTGACCAGCTTTGTGAACGTGTTTTGTCTGTATTATTTGAAGTTTGGTTACTGGCCTGTGTACGATGTTTCCCATCCCCACCATTGTGGAAAACATTGCGTGAGACATGCATGAATTGGCGGCATCGTGTGGCTCTTGTGGAGCAATGGAACCGTGTTAACATTTTGTTAACTGCTCGTCTGTTGGAGTTCATGTATGGTCCATCCTTTCCAGAAATTAAGATACGTAAGTATGAAGGAAATTGGAGTACTGAAATAATAAATGTAAAATATATTACAGTATGTTACATGTTTTCAACTTTGGAAAAAATTACATGGGGGTTAACATTCAGATGTCAAAACTCTGATGTTAAATGTACAGCTAACATTGTGGAAGAAATGACTTTGTGACCTAGTAGATAGGAAGTCTGCTAGCAAAAGACAGTGACCTGAATTTGTGTCATAGTGTAACACGCTCTGATATGAAACTCTTTGGTAAAGTACCCGGAGAAACCAAATATTTTGACAGGTAGCAAAAATAAACTTAAATACAGACCTAAATCAGCTGTTCCCAACAAATTGCCCTGTGCAATAAACTGAGTGATGTAGTCCAGTGGTTGAGGCCCTGAACTCCCTTGTATTCAGAAACAGCAGGATTTGAATGTCTGCTTGCCCATTGTTTTTAGGTTTTCTGAAGTTTCCTAACTCACTTCAAGTGATTTCCTTCATTGAGATTCACAACTGAGTCCCTCCATGGTTCATTCTTAGCTAAGTACTCCGTCTTTAATGAACTCATGTACCATGACATTAAATTCTAACATAATTTTCTTTTTGTGTACCATAGATTTGTTACTGAAGAGAAATAAGTAGTCAGTTACATAGATAAGGATTATGTTAAAGAAATGTAACAAGAAAACCAAAAACTTAATTTAGAAGCAATTTTTAATTGACATTCAACATACATAATGTGGGAAACACAAAAATTGAATCATCATTGTAAACACAGAACAACTTATTGATAATTTTTCTGAGTGTGGTATATCTTCAAGCAAGGCTCCATACACAGCCTTGTGAAAACGGTTACAAAATTGCTGACATGACAGGTACATGTGTGTGGATGAGACTTGAGAACACACAAAATCTGACTCCCGATGTTTCAGAGCAACAGAAAAAGATTTAACATGAAAATAGTGACTTCCAATGTACAGAGAAACTAGAAATTGTAGCTAGCATGATAATAGTGTGCCACATGGAATGCTAAGGAAGGAGCCAAACATACAAGTGTGCAGCTGCACCTTTGGCAGTGTCATTTGTAAATCAATCAGCACTGTTGTTTGGATTCCGTAATAGATTAGGTGCTATACCTCCCACACTGGAGGATGCCAAGGGAAAACTACATCAATAAGAGATCTCTTTGTAATGATTTCTGTGTTCAAGCCAATCTTTGGCTTGGGTTTGTATATAATGGACTAACACAGTCCAACTTAGTATTGGAATGAACTGTACCAGCACTACGTAGCAATGATAAATATGAGCCTGTCTGTTCTAGTTTTGTAGAAGTTTTATGTTGTCCAGATTGAATAAGAGTGAATGGTGTATACGTCTGCTTGACGTGTAGGATGCAGTCCATCATGAGGGAATTAGGTTGGCCACTGAGGCATTTTGAATGAGCTTGATTCCAAGCCTCTTCACTGAAGCTGGTGACCCACCACTTCAAATCAAATGATGAGCACACAAAATGTAGTCTGTATGTCGGGTACCTGCATACTATAATTTTGTTTGTCCTCCCATTGAGCAACATTTAAATAGTCGTCAGTGAGCAAGAGGGCATTTGGGATCCAAGTAAAGAACTAGCTTTTGAAAATGGATGTGCCAAATATTAAGATTTTAGTCTATGTGTGGAGTAAATCTCACCTTGCCTTCTTCAGAGTTTAAATTTTACTAATTGTAGAAAATAAAGTGTTCTGAATCTTATTTTGAGATACTTGTTTGGCTATATTTTAACTGAACATCAGAATTTCAAGCTTGTGTATACAGGTCAATCAAAACAGGAATAATTTCTCAGCTGCTCAGTAGTTTCTGTAATTGTGTCTTCAGGATTTGCATACCAGGATGTTGAGGTATGCTGTCCTGAGGTGTGCACAACTCTTGAAAAACATTGGAGCAGATGAGGTGAGACCATGGAACAATATTTCTCATCTGATCTGATACGTTTAGTGCTCTTCAGACACATCAACAAATGATACATAATATTCTGGTCACTTTTCTCTCATTATGACACCATGGGAATGCGGTGATATTCTGCTGAACATTGATCACACTGGAATGAAGAGAAATGAATGATGTAGCAGCCAAGGCGACCAATAAGGGGGGCTGAGTTGAACAATATGGCGTTCTGTTACAGGCTGTAAACTCACTGTCGAGTCAGAAGGGCATACATTAGTAGTAGGAACAATAGCTGGTGGCGAAGGACAACAAATTATTCATGGCTGTTTTCATTGTGGTTACAGACATGGGATGAGGCTTCACTCATGCTTCTTTTGTGGGATATAGCACTCTCAGGCATGGCTTTTTGCCCAGTGATAAGATCCACCCAATTGTAGTGCCTGTGGTCTACATATTTCAGTAGACCATTTTCTGACAAAGTGTAGTTTATATTCTGACTACAGGGCAGTGACAACATTAAGTGGGGATCTAACCTCTGTTGTAGCAGATGATGAGACAAGTGTGGTATGTGTATTAAGATTTTGTCCAGCCTCCAGTCTAAACTCTCAGGGTGGAGGTTTTAAGGTGTTACAGCATGGCTAACTTATCCTTTTCTAGTCCAGTGATCAACCAGTTACAAATTTTGCTATACTGTTTTTAATTATAATTTGTCTAATAATCCAAAGTTTTGAAACTTTTATGGTATTGGATTATAGGGATTAAAGATCTTTCAATTGTTGTTCAAATTTTGTAGTTGTTTCTCTCTCAACTGCACTTCTCCCATAGCAGTAATGTGCAAATGCAAAAGACCCAGCTATTGTGTGCCAAATCAAACATATTGTCACCTCTTTGAAACAGACACAACCAGTTTTTTTTTCCACCCCTGTCCTAGCCAAGCTTGTGGTCCATCTCTAATGTCAATGTGATGTTTACCCCACTCTTCCTTCATTGTGCATGTAAAGTTGAGGTATGAATTGGTAAGATTGATAACAAATGTAATAAACATATAAAAGATGGAAAGAAAGAAATTCTCAGCTCCGGTTTCAGTGAGCTTAATGCAGTTAGTGCGATGAGATTGCTCTCCACTTCCCTATTTTAGTGCACCGAGTACGTTGTCCTGTGCAGGAGCATTACTTCTTAGCACTTCCCATCTAGTAAAAACTTGCTCTAGATATTCAGAAACGTAAAATTTTGCACTTCATAAAAACTAAAAAATGTGGTATCCCATGACTATAATATTAATGAGTCACCGTTGGAATCAGCCAACTCATGCAAATACTCATGTGTAACACACTATATGGCTATGAAATGTAATGATCACATAGGATCAGTTGTGGATGAAGCTGATGGTAGACTTCGGTTTATTGGTAGAATACCTGGGAAGTGCAATCAGTCTACAAGAGAGTTTGCTTACACATCACTCTTGTGACCCATCCTAGAATATTGCTCAAATTCATGGGACCCGTACCAGATAGGACTAAGAGGGGACATTGCACATATACAGAGAAGGGTGGCATGAATGGTCACAGGTTTTTTTAATCCATTTTTAGGTGTCAAAGAGATGCTGAAGGAACTGGAATGGCAGACTCTTGGAGACAGATGTAAACTATCCCAAGAAAGTCTATTAATAAAGTTTCAAGAACCAGCTACATATCACCCACTCAGGGATCGAAAGGATAAGATTAGAATAATTGTTGCCTGCACAGAGGCATTCATTCTTCCTACACTCTATACATAAATGGAACAGGAAGAAACCCTAATAACTGGTGCAATGGGACATAGCTTCTGCCGTGCACCTCACGGTGGGTTACAGAGTGTAGATGTAGATAGAGACATTGTTGCGTAGTAAGAGCCACTTACTATTTTACCATTTTACAGGTGGTTGGATGATGTTACTCTGCATTCCAATACAGTTCATGAATAGAAGACAATTTTCATAGCATTCGTCACATTTTCACCTCTGCCATTTCACTATTCTTAGGCCTCTGGTGTAATGGTGGATCTACATTTTATGTAGTCACATAACATCACCAGAACTTGAAGTGACGGAAACATGCCAGTTTCATATGACACCTGTTTGAAAATTTAAACAGAACCGTTTCAAAATCACGCCAAGTACAGTTGTGCCCTAGCAAAATTTCCCAAAATTTCATCATAATTTTACCAGACGTATCATTCCATCTTTACAAACAGAATCCAGGGAGTAATTTTATCAAACCCAAATGGGCACAGAAAAGGAAGTTGTTAGTGTAAGAATACAATTACATTTGAGTCTTCAAAGAATGAACCCACTTTCATTGCATCCAAATATGTCAAGTGTTTAACTGGTGTGCTGTAGGTAAATATTTTTGCTTTATTTATGGCCTGTAAAAACAGGTAGATTAAGTGCTGCACAGAATCATAAATTAAGTTAAATTACTTCACCAAAGGAGATATTATGTAAATTTATTAACCAGATATGATATAATTTAGAGATTGCCACCATTAATAATATTTAAATGTTATTGTTCTGTTTAACAGCGGAGGAGGATGCTCAGTTGATACCAGCAAATGCCAGTAGAGATTGCATAGCACAGAGTTGGTTTCGATTTCTACACTGCCTTGGAAATCCAGTGAACCTTTGTCGTCCCTCAGTTGTAAGTCAGACCCAGAAGTTCCTGCAGTTTGCAATAATTAGTGAAACTGTCGTCGATCCTAGCCAGCATCCATGTCTTTCAGCACTGCCACTAATCTTTCTAAAAGCAATAAAAGGGATTGCAGGACTAGTTGATGCTTTCTTGGGTAAGTACACATGACAGCTGGTTTGTGATGGATAACGGCATGAAAATTTCTGTGTGTGTGTGTGTGTGTGTGTGTTTTTTTTCTTTTTTTTTTAAATGACAGTGTTAGTATGTCAGAACTGTTACATAAAGAGCATGCACAGTTTCATTAATGGGATCATTAACAAGAAGTGTTACAACAGTTTAAATTATATGACTAATTATCCATCTCTGCTATATGGTATGTTAATTATACTGCTACTACTAGTACTACTAGGTGTATTTGTAATTTTCTAATTTATCAAATGTGTTGTAATTGGTAATTCATTCATGATACTCTTTTGGCTTAGTAAGTTCCTTATGGGAAAGAACTATCTGCGGTTACTTGTGTATGGACCCATTTAGGTGCATTCAGGATAACCTTTGTTGTTTGGATGAGAATATTCTAGTTTTGGGTTTGCTAGAAATACGTTGCAACTGGGTATAAAAAATTTGTCAACTTTGATGGCCATTGTATCATTCATTGTCGAACTCAAAGAATTGACCACCAAAAGTGTTATGTGCCTTTTAGGTATGCCCACTCAGAGTAATAGAACAGTTTTTTTACCATAGCAGTAAATAATTAGGATGACATCTAGCTAGCTCCATAAATAGCATAGGTAAGAGCTATCTATTCTCCAGTAGCTTGTAGTTGTAAAACCAGATATTCAAGAAGTGCAAGGGTAGAGTGATGTGTTAGTGATTAGGCTTTGAAAAGACCAATCATATCTGAAACATTGAGAGACCACACGTTGTGCTTCACTGCTTTCATCACTACAAAAACTTAGTTACTGATTCTTCAATTATCTTTGGTTGTGATGCCCTTTGACTCACAACCATTTCATAGTTTTGTGTCAGGTGGTTTAAATTTGGCCAGTGACTCGCTGTGAAGGTGGCTGTAAGTTTATCAACTGAAATACTGGAAGGAGAAATAATACTACCATGGGTGCAAGCCTGAAAGATGATTGAATAACCTGTTAAGTATCTGTTACTTGTGTCAACTACTTGGTGGTATTATTAACTCCCAATCAGTAAAGAGGGTGTGAATGGGTGGACACATGAAAAACCAACAACAAAGAAATCTGTGTGTGAGTTAAGGTTGCAAACTCACTGCCACAATGATTTTATTATTCATAACTATTCTCAACAGTCCTAGAAGGTGTTTCAGATCCTTCACATGGGAAACTGAAGAACAATATATTTTTTTTTAATTACCCTGAACCATCTTAATTTTTCTGATGACATTGTGCCGTTTATCTCTAAAGCAATTATAGTACAACAATAAATGTATGAAACTTAAAAGAGTAAGTTTGAAAGAAGGCCTGAAAATCAATCACAGTATGACTAAAATAATGTATAATCAACGTTTTAAAAAGACAAAGTAAAGACTAACTATGAGATCTTAGAACTAGTTCATTATGTTAGGTATTTAGGTTGTTTGGAGGTAACAACTGGATGAACAGCAGTAGAAGTAAACAGAAGAATAAAAACGGGATGGATTGCTTCAGGTAAACTAAATAGGGCTTTCAAAATTAAGCTGGTGATTAATCTGAAAAAATAAAGTTAACAAACATTGCCTAGTACAAGTTTTGACATATGTCTTTTAATGCAAAAACCAATCAAAAGCAGAGGGTTGCTCAAAAACAATGAAGATATACATAGTGAGAATTACTAGAGGGATAGAAAACTGACAGAGTCACCAGGAAGCCCACTGGAATGGAGAACATAATCATAACTGTTATGAAAACGAGGTAGAGGTGGACTGGACGTGTGGACTGGTGAAAAGATGGTAGATGAGACCAGAACATTACTTGCTCCACTCCAGAAAATAAGCAGATGCCCATACAATGACCGAACAAAAGGTGGATAGGCATAATTAACAACTTATTGGCATATAACAATTGCCTGGCTTCCAGGGAAAAGTCTGAAAGCAGTGCTCATCAAGTAGTGAATCAAATGATGATGATGTTGTTGTTGTTGTTGGTGGTGGTGGTGGTGGTGGTGGTGGTGGTGATTAGGATGGTGGTTGTGATGAAAATGACCTAAGAACATTTATCCTCTGAGAAATTGTCGCCCTTTTAGACCAAAAACTAACATGATTGCAGAATATGTCATTATAATACAGCTGCACAACACTTTTGTCTTTAATCAGACTGTTATTTTCTTGTGCAGAGATATCATGAAAATGAACACTACTAGATTGATATAGGAACAGATTATGTAACCAAAGTACAAGATGAACGAAAAGGGGGAAAATAAAGTGGATGATTCAGTCTGGTATTTAATATCCAAGATTCTAGTGAACTTGAAGATTAGGTTCATTTATCTTAAATTAAGACCATTTATACTTACCACAATGTGCTGCTTTGCATATAAGAATTTTGGCCATGTGAAACTGCTGTCCAAGTGAAAGACATCTTGAGGAGAATTTGGCATAGCCACTCAAATAAAGAAACATGAAAGATGACTAAGTCCCTGGGTTATTCAGTGACTTATTGTGTCTCCAATAGTAAGTGTGGCAAGCATACCTAGAAGAAAGTAAATTAGTAAATTAGCCAGTGAGTATAATCCATATGCGAAACAAAAAAGCCATTTTAAATCCCATCACACACAGTCTCCTTCATTTCAGCACTCATAAAGTTTTCCCAGAAAGCCAATACCATGTCATAGCTGCAGGAAAATCAGGTTAGCATAAATACCTTTTTTTGCAAGAATACATGTGAAAACATATATCAATATGTACCATCTCTCCCAAACACCTAACACAGGCTACAGATAAATAACATCAAAAATTATCATACCTTCAAACACTAGTTTCAAGTGCTGAGTTTCATGATTCTGCTTGGCTGATAAGGATTACAAAGTGTGCATCAGGTAAATGTGCAGTGTACACCTCTCCACAGAGTGATAAGTTAATTCTCTTTCTTTGACTCGGTAATAAACAAGTCAACTGCCTGACATGTGCATAAATTTAGAGACACCAAAAATTGGAAAATCCACGATGGAATGTAACAATATTATGAAAAGGAAAGCTGCTAATCACCATATAGGGGAGATGCTGAGTTACAGATAGGCACAACAAAAAGACTATCACAAATAAGCTCTCAGGCAGCAAGACCTTCAACAAAAATACACGACACAAAAAAAAAAATACACACACACACACACACACACACACACACACACACACACACACACACACAAATGCAACTCACACACACGACTGCAGTCTCTGGCAACTGAAGCCACACTGCAAGCAGCAGCACCAGTGCAACATGGGAGTGGTGACTGGGTGGGGGTAAGGAGGAGGCTGGGGCAGGGAGGGGAGGGATACTAGGGTAGGGGTGGGGGACATTGAAGTACTGCTAGGGAGTGCGCAGGGACGAGGTGGACAGAGGGTAGGGCAGCTGTTTGCAGTCAGAAGATTAGACAGACGGCAGGGGAGAGGTGGGGTGGGGGGTAGCGGAAAAGGAGAGGAGTAAGAAGACTGGGTATGATTGTGGAATGAGGGATATGCGATGCTGAATGGGGACAGGGAAGGCGCTGGATGGGTGATGACTATGACTAATGAAGGTTGAGGCCAGGAGGGTTACGGGAATGTAGGTTATATTGCATGGAAAGTTCTCACCTGCTCAATTCAGAGAAGCTGTTGTTGGTGGGCAGGATCCATGTGAAGCAGTCATTGAAATGATGGGTGTCGTGTTGGGCAGTGTGCTCAACAATAAGGTGGTCCAATTATTTCCTGGCCACAGTTTGTCAGTGGCCGTTCCACTGGACAGACAGATTGTGGGTTGTCATGCCCACATAGAATGCAGCACATTGGTTGCAGCTAATCTTGTAGATCACATGACTGGTTTTGCAGGTAGCCCTGCCTGTGATGGGATAAGTGATGTGTGTGACCAGACTGAAGTAGGTGGTGGTGGGAGGATGTATGGGACAGGTGTTGCAGCTAGATCTATTACAGGGATATGAGCCATGAGGTAAGGGTTGGAAGCAGAGATTGTGTAGGGATGGACAAGTATATTGTGTAGGTTTGGTGAATGGCAGAATACCACTGTGGGAGGGATGGGAAGGTTAGTGGGGAGGACATTTCTCATTTCAGGGCATGACAAGAGATAGTCAAAACCCTGGCAGAGAATGTAATTTTGTTGCTTCAGTCCGGGGTGGTACTGAGCTACGAGGGGAATGCTCCTCTGTGGCCATATTGTGAGACTTTGGGAGTTGGTGGGTGACTGCAAAGATAAGGCATGGATTATTTGTTTTTGTACAAGGTTGGGAAGATAAATACTGTCTGTGAAGGCTTCAGTGAGACCCTCGATATATTTCGAGAGGGACTGCTTGTCACTGCAGGTGTGATGACCACGGGTGGAAGGGAAATCTTGGTATGGAACGGGTGGCAACTGCCGAAGTGGAGGTATTGCTGGCGGTTAGGGTGTTTGATATGGACATAGATACTGATGTTGCCATCTTTGAGTGTGGCGGTCAACATCTAGGAAGGTGGCTTGTTGGGTTGAGTAGGACCAGGTGAAATAAATGGGGGAGAAGCTGTTGAGGTTCTGGAGGCATGTGGATAGGGTGTCCTCACCCTTGATCCAGATTGCAAAGATGTCATCAGTGAATCTGAACCAGCTGAGGAGTTTAGGATTCTGGATGTTTAGGAACAATTCTGCTAGATGACTTATGAGTAGGTTAGCATAGGATGATGCCATGCAGGTGCCCATAGCTGTACCCCAAATTTGTTTGTAGGTAATGCCTGCAAAGGAGAAGTTATTCTGGGTGGGGATATAGTTGCTTATGGTGACTAGGAAGGAGGTTATTGGTTTGGAATCTGTCAGGTGTTGGAAAAGGTAGTGTTCAATTGTGGTAAGGCCATGGGCATTAGGGATGTTGGTGTAAAGGGAGGTAGGATCAGTAGTGATGAGCAGGGCACTGTTTGGTAATGCGACAGGAACTGTGGAGAGCCTCTGGATGAAATGGTTGGTGTATTTTATATAGGGGGGGATCCTGGGTGGTTGGGTTTATGGACTTTAGGAAGCACTTAGAAGGTAGGAGTGCTGGGAGTGGTAGGGGTGAGCAGTGAGATGGATTCCAGGGAGAGGTTCTGGGATGGGCCTAAGGATTTGAGGAGTGACTGGAGTCCTGCTGGATTTCTGGCATGGGGTCATTGTGGCAAGATTTTTTGGTGGGTGTATCTGTCAGGTGGCAGAGTCGTTCTGCCAGGTGATCCTTGTGGTTCAAAACAATAGTGGTGGGACCTTTGTCCGCAGGTAGGCTTATGAGGTTGGGATTAGGTTTTAGATGGTGGACTGCAGTTCTTTCTGTGGATGTAAGGGTAGTTTGCATGTTGAGGGATTTGGGGATTAATGATGAGGCAAGGTTTGAGGTTAAGAAATTCTGGAAAATTAACAGGGGGTGATTGGGGGGCAGTGGGAGTGGACCACAGTTGGATGGCAGAGTGAACGGAGTCAGGCAGGGTTCAACATTGGTCTTTGGTTGAGTCTGATTATTAGTGTTGGTGACAAAAAAGTGTTTCCACTGTAGGGACCGGGAGAAGGAGAGAAGATCTTTAACAAGTCCTGTGTGATTGCATTTGGGAATGGGGCAAAAGTTGAGGTCTTTAGCAAGGACTGATATTTCTGTGGGGCTAAGGCTTGTGGAGGAAAGGTTCATGACTTTATTTCGATTCTGGATTCTGTGTGGTGGTGGGAGTGAGTTTTGGAGGTAGGGTAAATGTAGTAGGTCTGCGAGACAGGGTTTCTCAGCTATGAAGGGATGTGGAGGAGGTTGTTGTAGAAATGGTGGAAGTGGTACTGCAAGGCGGGAGCTGGGTGGAGAGTTTTTTGAGGTGGAGTTGTACATGTTTTTCTAGTTCCTGAAAGGCAAGAGTTTCAGTGTGTGTTACGGGTTCCAGGAATTTGGGCTTACATAACAGAAGAATTTTGCGGATGGAGAGAAGGTACTGCAAAGAGGTTTGGGCTTTATTGATATGGTTTTGCAGGACAGTATTTCTGAGGGGTAAGGATTGGCGGAATATGAACAGATGGAGGTCATTGTGGAAGGAGGGGTGGCAGCTGGAGATGGGTAATTTGATGTTAAGGCCATTTTGGAGGATTCCATGAGCCAAGCAACAAAGCAGCAGTATATGGGACTGGGTTTTGGCTAGGGTTTAGGAAGCTTTTCTGTATTGATGCGGATGGAAGGAGTAAGGATCCATGGTTGTGGAAAAAATGCGTAAAATTACATAAATAACTGTAGAATTACGTCTGAAAAAATTCACAAAAATACACCCAAATACGTGAGAAAAATCACGAGAAGGATGAAATGGATGCAAAAGGGGGAAACAAGATGAAATCTGAGGGGAATACGAAAACTCACTAAAATTGGTGTGAAGTCACAAAAAAATCAAAGAAAATATATAAACAATAAGAAAAATATATTACTATGGGTAGCAGACCTGATGGTGGATAAGTGTGGAAAAGGGGGACGGCAAATGTGATTGGATGAGGTGAAATTAGTGGGTGCGCACTGGGGTATAACAGAGAAAGAGTGGGAGTGGGGAGCGGTTTGTAGGATCCGGGGTAGGGCTATGGGTACCCGCATGGCATCATCCTATGCCAACCTATTCATGGGCCAACTAGAGGAATCATTCCTATACACCTAGTATCCTAATCCCCTCACCTGCTTCAGATTTATTGATGACATTTTTGCGATCTAGATCAACGATGAGGACACCTTATCTGCATTCGACCGGAACATCATCATCTTCTCCTCCATTTACTTCACTTGGTCCTACTCAAACAAACAAGCCACCTTCCTAGATGTTGACCTCCACCTCAAAGATGGCTACATCATTATCTATGTCCATATCAAACCTACTGACCACCAGCAATACCTCCAGTTCACCATCTGCCACCTGTTCCATACCAAGCATTCCCTTCCATACAGTCAAGCCACCCGTGGTCGTCACATCTACAGTGACAAGTGAAATATACTGAGTCTCACTGAGGCCTTTACAGACTGTAATTATTGACCCAACCTTGTAGAAAACAAATCTTTCATGCCTTATCTTTCCAGTCACCCATGACCTCCCCAATGTCTCCCATCCAGTCACAGAGGAGCATTCCCCTCATAACACAGTACCACCCAGGACTGAAGCAACAGAATTATATTCTCTGCTGGGGTTTCAACTACCTCTCATCATGCCCTGAGATGACAAATGTCCTCCCCACAATCCTTCCCACCCGTCCCACAGGGTTATTCTGCTGTCCACCAAACCTACACAATATACTTGTCCATCCCTACACAACCTTTGCTCCCAACCCCTTACCTCATGGCTCATATCCCTGTAATAAACCTAGATGTAACACCTGTCCCATACATCCTCCCACAATCACCTACTCCAATTTGGTCACAATCATCATCTATCCCATGAAAGACAGGGCTACCTGTGAAACCAGTCATGTGATCCACAAGCTAAGCTGCAACCACTGTGCTGCATTCTATGTGGGCATGACAACAAACAATCTTGTCTGTCCACTTGAATGGCCACCGACTAACTGTGGCCAAGAAACAAGTGGACCACCCTATTGTTGAGCATGCTGCCCAGCATGACACTCTTTATTTCAATGGCTGCTTCACAGCATGTGCCATATCTATCCTGCCCACCAACACCAGCTTTTCTGACTTGCGCACATGGGAACTTTTCCTGCAATATATCCTACATTCCTGTAACCTTCCTGGCCTCGACCTTCGTTAATCATTGTCCTCACCCATCCAGCCCCTTCCATGTCTTCATTCCAGCACTATGCATCCCTCATTCCACCATTGCTCCCAGTCTTCTTATTTCTCTCCTTTTCCACTGCACCCCCCCCCCCTTTCCCCCTCCTCACCTCACCTCTCCCGCCCATCTAACTTCCCGACTGCACATAGCTGCCCTACCCTCTCTCCACCTCATCTCTGCGCATTCCCCTGTCCTTCCCCCACCCCTACTCTATATTCCCTCCCCCTCCCCACCCCAGCCTCCTCCTTAACCCCACCCAGTCACCACTCCCATGATGCACTGGTGCTGCTGCTTGCAGTGTGGCTTCAGTTGCCAGAGACTGCAGTTGTGTGTGTGAGTTGCATTTGTGTGTGTGTGTGTGTGTGTGTGTGTGTGTGGTGTCTATTTTTGATGAAGGTCTTGCTGGCTGGAAGCTTATTTGTGACATTCTTTTTGTTGTGCCTATCTACGACTCAGCATCTCTGCTATGTGGTGAGTACCAACTTTCCTTTTCGTAAAGTTAGAGACACCAGTTACTTAAGTTAATGTCCTTGTGCTAGATATCCAGAGCTGAATTTCGCCAGTTTTAGAATATCTTTCTGAATTCGGTAATACAATAGCTTTGACAGTTAAACAACTGGACTCATATTCAGATGATGAAGCTACTTCTTTACTGTTTATATCAATACTGTTGTTCCTCAATACCATCTTACCATCTGTTTAATTTCACCATGTTTTGTGTGCAAAAAACCAGATAAAATAACAAAATCACAACATACTAAACAGCATGTTTCAAAAAGATTAATCCAATTTCACAAGACTTTATTTTCTTCATGAATAAATTTGTTGTTGTTGTTGTGGTCTTCAGTCCTGAGACTGGTTTGATGCAGCTCTCCATGCTACTCTATCCTGTGCAAGCTTCTTCATCTCCCAGTACTTACTGCAACCTACATCCTTCTGAATCTGCTTAGTGTATTCATCTCTTGGTCTCCCTCTATGATTTTTACCCTCCACGATAACCTCCAATACTAAATTGGTGATCCCTTGATGCCTCAGAACAGGTACTACCAACCGGTCCCTTCTTCTTGCCAAGTTGTGCCACAAACTCCTCTTCTCCCCAATTCTATTCAATACCTCCTCATTAGTTATGTGATCTACCCATCTAATCTTCAGCATTCTACCATTGCACCACATTTCAAAAGCTTCTATTCTCTTCTTGTCCAAACTGTTTATCATCCTTGTTTTACTTCATACATGGCTACACTCCATACAAATACTTTGGGAAACGACTTCCTGACACTTAAATCTATACTCGATGTTAACAAATTTCTCTTCTTCAGATACACTTTCCTTGCCATTGCCAGTGTACATTTTATATCCTCTGTACTTCGACCATCATGTTATTTTGATCCGCAAATAGTTAAACTCGTTTACTACTTTAAGTGTCTCATTTCCTAATCTAATTCCATCAGCATCACCCAACTTAATTTGACTACATTCCATTATCCTCGTTTTGCTTTTGTTGATGTTCATCTTATATCCTCCTTTTAAGACACTGTCCATTCTGTTCAACTGCTCTTCCAAGTCCTTTGCTGTCTCTGACAGAATTACAATGTCATCAGCGAACCTTAAAGTTTTTATTTCTTCTCCATGGATTTTAATACCTACTCCGAATTTTTCTTAGGTTTCCTTTAATTCTTGCTCAATATACAGATTAAATGATATCGGGGAGAGGCTACAACCCTGTCTCACTCCCTTCACAACCACTGCTTCCCTTTCATACCCCTCGACTCTTACAACTGCCATCTGTTTTCTGTACAAATGTAAATAGCCTTTCGCTCCCTCTATTTTACCCCTGCCAACTTCAGAATTTGAAAGAGAGTATTCCAGTCAACATAATCAAAAGCTTTCTCTATGTCTACAAATGCTAGAAATGTAGGTTTGCCTTTCCTTAATCTTTCTTCTAAGATAAGTCGTAGGGTCAGTATTGCCTCACGTGTTCCAATATTTGTATGGAATCCAAACTGATCTCCCCCGAGGTCGGCTTCTACCAGTTTTTCCATTCCTCTGTAAAGAATTCGCATTAGTATTTTGCAGCTGTGACTTATTAAACTGATAGTTCTGTAATTTTTACATCTGTCAACACCTGCTTTCTTTGGGATTGGAACTATTATATTCTTCTTGAAGTCTGAGGGTATTTCACCTGTCTCGTACATCTTGCTCACCAGATGGTAGAGTTTTGTCAGGACTGGCTCTCCCAGGGCTGTCAGTAGTTCTAATTGAATGTTGTCTACTCCTGGGGTCTTGTTTCGACTCAGGTCTTTCAGTGCTCTGTCAAACTCTTAACGCAGTATTGTATCTCCCATTTCATCTTCATCTACATCCTCTTCCATTTCCATAATATTGTCCTCAAGTACATTGCCCTTGTATAGACCCCCTATATACTCTTCCCATCTTTCTGCTTTCCCTTCTTTGCTTAGAACTGGGTTTCCATCTGAGCTCTTGATATTCATACAAGTGGTCCTCTTAGGCAGTATCTTACCCCTAGTGAGATAAGTCTCTACAGCCTTACATTTGTCCTCTAGCCATCCCTGCTTAGCCATTTTGCACATCCTGTCGATCTCATTTTTGAGACATTTGTATGCCTTTTTGCCTGCTTCATTTACTGCATTTTTATATTTTCTCCTTTCATCAATTAAATTCAATATCTCTTCTGTTAGCCAAGAATTTCTACTAGCTCTCGTCTTTTTACCTACTTGATCCTCTGCTGCCTTCACTACTTCATCCCTCAGAGCTACCCATTCTTCTTCTACTGTATTTCTTTCCCCCATTTGTGACAATTGTTCCCTTATGCTCTCCCTGAAACTCTGTACAACCTCTGGTTTAGTCAGTTTATCCAGGTCCCATCTCCTTAAATTCCCACCTTTTTGCAGTTTCTTCAGTTTTAATCTACAGATCATAACCAATAGATTGTGGTCAGAGTCCACATCTGCCCCTGGAAATGTCTTACAATTTAAAACTTGGTTCCTAAATCTCTGTCTTACCATTATATAATCTATCTGATACCTTCTAGTATCTCCAGGATTCTTCCATGTATACAACCTTCTTTTATGATTCTTGAACCAAGTATTAGCTATGATTAAGTTATGCTCTATGCAAAATTCTACCAGATGGCTTCCTATTTAATTTCTTACCCCCAATCCATATTCATCTACTATGTTTCCTTCCCTCCCTTTTCCTACTCTCGAATTCCAGTCACCCGTGACTATTAAATTTTCGTCTCCCTTCACTACCTGAGTGATTTCTTTTATCACATCATACATTTCATCAATTTCTTCATCATCTGCAGAGCTAGTTGGCATAAAAATTTATACTACTGTATTAGGCGTGGTCTTCGTGTCTATCTTGGCCACAATAATGCATTCACTATGCTGTTTGTAGTAACTTACTCGCACTCCTATTTTTTTTAACTCATTATTAAACCTACTCCTGCATTACCCCTATTTGATTTTGTATTTATAATCCTGTATTCACCTGACCAAAAGTCTTGTTCCTCCTGCCACCGAACTTCACTAATTCCCACTATATCTAACTTTAACGTATCCATTTCCCTTTTTAAATTTTCTAACCTACCTGCCCGATTAAGGGATCTGACATTCCACGCTCCCATCCGTAGAACACCAGCTTTCTTTCTCCTGATAACCACGTCCTCTTGAGTAGTCCCCGCCCAGAGATCCAAATCGGGGACTATTTTACCTCCGGAATATTTTACCCAAGAGGACACCATCATCATTTAACCATACAGTAAAGCTGCATGCCCTCGGGAAAAATTACGGCTTTAGTTTGCCCTTGCTTTCAGCTGTTCGCTGTACCAGCACAGCAAGGCCGGTTTGGTTAGTGTTACAAGGTCAGATCAGTCAATCATCCAGACTGTTGCCTCTAGAACTACTGAAAATACTGCTGTCTCTCTTCAGGAACCACATGTTTATGTGGCCTCTCAACAGATACCCCTTCGTTGTGGTTGCACCTACGGTACGGCCATCTGTATCGCTGAGGCGCGCAAACCTCCCCACCAACGGCAAGTTCCATGGTTCATGGAGGGGGGAATGAATATAGAAACACAGAATGCATCTTGTGGGTAGTTTGTAAGGGGGATCTAGACCAAGGGTATTGAAAATTTTTTAATGTTTTGGAAGATGAATGGCGAATTTTAAACAGTGACGAAAACATTTCAGTTCCAACTCTGTTAAAATGCTAAATAATACCGACTTTTACATGATTTTCGTGAAAGAGAGACACCTAACTGCGCTATATTTTTTCTGTTTTGTTAGCAGAACGGGGTAGGGAACGATCCCTCTTGCCCAGGTACGGATGTCCATGTACCAGTTGTCAGTTGTAATATCCCATCTGTGTGTTGTTGGTAGGGCTCTACAAGGTGCAGCTCACTTCCTCATGTGCTCTCACATTCATTAGCCATTACCTGCTGAGTTGAGACAGCAGCAACACAGCAATAAAAAGAGTTTTACATTCTCCATTTCAAGAGGTAAAACTTGGCTACACCTGTATGGCATGGATTTCATTGAGAGTATAGCACTGTCTCTTCTATAGCATAAAGGATGTATGGTTCTTGAATTGACTCTTGGCCTCTGAGATTACTTGATCCCTCCGCCACACACTGTCAGGTGGCTTGCAGAGTATGGATGTAGATGTAGATATGTGATTTTATTTGTATAGCTTTGTGAAAGACAATCTATGTGCCTCCCTTTCCAATAGCTTGGGATAAATTGTGACACTTCCAGGAAATAGCAGTGAATGCAGTAACTCTGGGCATGCTAACAAAGGTATTGAATAAGTTTGACCATCATATGGATGATTTTTGTGCATCTAGTGGACTACACATTGAACGTTCGTGAATTACAGATGAAAAATTTATTCCCAAACTTTGTTGTCAGAAGTATCCCAAGGCTGCATGTGAATACATGTAAAAGATATACCTGTGCGAAATGTGATAAAATCTTTGTAGTCCTATGCATAAAGTTAAGGATGCCCCATGTCTTTGTCTTCATGTACATGGAAGGTATAATTTTGTGAAATTAGGTGACTTTTTGAGACTCCCTATACTTCCAATGAAATGTAAAATGTCAGTGATGAAGGGTTTTCTACATCTACATCCATATTCTGCAAACCACTGTGAAGTGCATGCCAGTGAGTATGTCCCATTCTACGGATTATTACCTCCGCTCCCCTGCCAATCCCATTCTCACATTGAGCAAAGGAAGGATGGCTCTTTAAATGCCTCTGAGTGTGTGTGTGTGTGTGTGTGTGTGTGTGTGTGTGTGTGTGTGTGTGTGGGCGTGCGCGCTATGGAGTTGTAGTATATTTTTGGAGTCATCATTTAAAGACAGTTCTTGATACTTCGTAAGTAGGCACTCTCAGGATAGTTTGCATCTCACTTCAAGAATCTGCCAGTTCAGTTCTTTCAGCATGTCTGCGACAATCTCCCGTAGGTCAAAGAAAACTGAACCTACATGATGGTTCCATTTCATGTCCCCACCAAGTGTTACACCCAGGTATTTGTATGAGTAGATTGAGTCCAACTATGACTCATTGTGTTATAGTTATGGGATACAAGGCTATTTTTCATTTTGTGAATTGTACAGTTTCGCATTCCTGAATGTTTAAAATAGGTTGCCAGTCTTTGCACCAATTTACGCCATATTAAGCTCTGATTATTTTGGCATCTTCTTCAAGACTGCTCTTCATTATAGATAACTGCATCATCTGTGAAAGTCATATGTTACTATCAATATTTTCTGCAATAACATACAACATGAACAGCAAGGGATGCAAAGCACCTCCCTGTGGAACACCCAGAGTTACTTCTACATCTGCCGATGACTTTCCATGTAAGATAATTTGCTGTGTCCTCCCTACCATAAAATCCTTACATATTTCCTTATGATTGTACTGATAATAAGCGTAGGTGCTGTACTGAGTCAAATGACTTTTGGGAATTGAGAAATACTGCACTTACCTGACTGGTTTGCCTGACTGGTTTGATCCTCAGATTTCAGTATGACATGTGAGAAAAAAGTGCGAGTTGGATTTCACATGATCGATTGGAAACCTTGTTGGTTGACATCGAGGATGTCATTCTGTTTTAGACATCCCATTATGTTTAAGTTCAGAGTATGTTCTAAGATTTTACAACACATGAAGTCAAAGACATTGGACAGTAGTTTTATGGATCACTGATACTACCATTTTTTGGGAATGATTGTGACCTGTGTTTTTATCCTGCTAATGGGCATCGTGTTTTGTTCGAGGGATGTACAAGTATGATAGATTATAGTCAACAGGGGGGGCTAACTCAGCTGCAAATTGAGTATAGAATCTGATAAGGAGTCTTTTGGGCCCTGGCTCTTTTTTAAATGTTACAGATTTTAGCTGTTTCTCAGCAATTTTTTCACTCATCTTTTCAGTAATGTGAGAGTTAAAAATCGGGGTTTTCCTTTGTGAAGGAACATTTGAAAATAGAATTAAGCATTTCTGCTTTTGCTTTGCTGCTCTCAGTTTCTAATCCTCTGTCATCTGTGAGTGACTGGCCACTAACTTTGATGCTACTATCACCCTTTACATATGACCAGAAATTCTATGGGTTTTGTGAAAGATCTTTAGACAGCATTTTGGTATGGTAGTCATTGAATTCTTCACACATTGTTCTCTTGACGGCCAAATGTGTTTCCTTCAGCATCACTCTATCTATAGTTCTATCCTTTTTTCACTCATTGTGTAGTAGTCTCTGTTTCTTTATAAGTCTTTTTAGAGTGACTGTATGCCATGGTCCACTCATCATGAAACTGAGTCAGTATAGTTACTTTTAGTTGCAAGTAATTGTTGGACAGCACTTCTTCCAAAAGTCTTGGACTGTCTTGTTGTGGTATGTACAATAACTTATCTGATTTAAAGTTAAGGAGCAAAATGAAAATATTTGTCAAATTGCAGGGCCTGGAGAGCTATGATAATAAATTGCAACCACTGGTTAGGAGAGCATGCCCTGATATTCATTAGTTTTTACAGTTCATTTCAAGGTACAGTTGGTGGACTAACTTATAACTACAAATCAGAACATCAAGTGATGAAATCTAGTGCTATGCCAATATTTTGGAGGACCTTGAAATCACACATTGACTGTCTTGGATTGAATTTTACATAGTTTATTTAAATATATAGAAAGGAATGCCAGATACTTTCTCTCATTATCATCAGAACTGTACTGATGCTCCATCTCTAATGAGCCTACTTTGCTGGAATTTGAAGTTCAGGCAAAGTCAACTGAGGGAAGGCAAAATAAATAGAATGGGTAAAAGCACTGTGGAAATGTTTTTGAGATGAATACCAGAAATAAGATAGCTGTTTGTTGACAGAAAATTTAGCACCATTATGCAACTTTTATTTTATTGTTTTTGGACATATATTGTTTGCCAATAATCAAACTTATAATGCTACACTTTCAAGCAGTATTTGTATTTTTTATGTATTCGTATTCCTTTTTCCTTGTACCCTTGATTTAATGCTCCTTGTACTTTTGGTCCTTGGTTTCAGTGTTGTTTCCATATTCCTATCAATACATTCCTGCACCATCCTGTGAAGTGGAACAGTTTTTTATGTACCAAAATTTTAGTCAATGAATTTATAATACTTGTTTCCACAAGTCTGTAAATAACAGAATTTATTAATATTTTTTGGCTGTGTTATTTTAAACAAGGCAAGTATTTTTTTCACTTGTGTTTTCTATCAGTTTATAAATAGTACATGAGAAAGACAGTTCTGTACATTATATCTTAGCAAAACAGGCTATTTTGGTTTCATAAAATCCAAAAATAGAATAGTAATATAGGTGTTTCTCATTGTTAATTGTTAATAAAATGTAGGCAAAAGGTCAAATAAGAAGCTAATTTATTACAACAGTGCATCTCTTCTTGATACCAGTCTGAAATAATAATAATAATAATAATAATAATACCCGTGGAGGCCTTGGAAAAAAATAGGCCTCCGGTATGTTATGCCAGTCGTAAAAGGCGACGAAAAGAACAAACCACTAATAGGGCTAACCCCCCTTTTAGTGTGATTAGTTGGTTCAGGACAGAACTAATGAAGCCTCAGACAAGCGCTGTCACGGTCGGGGACGGCGCTTGAATCCTATCTCCGTCCACAATGGTAACGACACTACTAGCCACATGGAAAAAGATTTAAATCCAAATACAGGTGTTTTGCAGGATATGCTTCCTGCAACCACCCTTGAAGGAAAACAAAGACAGAGGATGAGATGGTCAGATGAAGTTAACCGACACCTCATGTTTTGTTATTACCAAGCGACAAACGTAGGAACCAACACAACTGGATACAGATCACAAGTATACACAACATTTATTACCAGATACCCAGAATTAAAATTTTTAACAGTACAACGACTGGCTGATCAGATCCGTGTAATAATAAAAAATAACAGGACACCCCAGTCAGAATTAGAAAACATCAAACAACAAGTACAACAAATACTGGAACAAAATAATGTGCAGTCAGAAGAAGAAGAAAATACGGTAATGGACCCAAACATCCCAGTGCAAACAAACAAAGAACAACACACATCAATTAAACAATCAGAGGAAAACGAAATCTTAAGACAACCACCAGAACAAGCGCAAATAGAACATGAAGTGAAATGACACACATGTTAGATACAGAAGAAAAATTTCAGCTGACATATATAGAATACAAAGACACAAATACAGACATTAGACCATTCTTGCATAGACCGCCAAATAACACACAAGTCAAAACAACAATAACAACTATCAACACAATCATACACAACAAAATAAATGAAAATACAACTATGGAAGAGTTACAACTACTGATTTATATAGGAGCACTCACTTCACTAAATATACACACTAGGCAGAGATCAGAACCAACCTACGCACAGAAGAAACCCACAAAACCAGCATGGCAACACAGGCTACAGATCAGAATAGAAAAACTGAGAAAAGACATCGGACAGCTAACACGACTTATGAGAAATGAAATGTCAGACAAAAAACGAAAAAGGTTAGGTAAAATCTCACAACAAGAAGCGATAGAGCAATTAGATGAAAAGAAGCAGAAATTACAAGCATTGGCCAAATGACTTAGAAGATACAAAAAAAAGTGAAAATAGAAGGAAACAAAACCAAACATTCACCACAAACCATAAGAAATTTTACCAGACAATAGATAACACACACATTAAAATAGACAATCCACCAAACATAACAGACATGGAACACTTCTGGAGCAACATATGGTCAAACCCGGTACAACATAATGGACATGCACAGTGGATATAAGCAGAAACAGACACATACAAGATGATACCACAAATGCCTGAAGTGATAATTTTGCAACATGAAGTCACCCGAGCAATTAATTATACGCACAATTGGAAAGCCCCTGGAAAAGATAAAATAGCAAATTTCTGGCTAAAGAAGTTCACCTCAACACATTTACATGTAACTAAATTATTTAACATATTTAAAAACAAAGATGATGTGACTTACCATACGAAAGTGCTGGCAGGTCGATAGAAACACAGACAGACACATACATACACACAAAATTCTAGCTTTCGCAACCAATGGTTGCTTCGTCAGGAAAGAGGTAAGCAGAGGGAAAGACGAAATGATGTGGGTTTTAAGGGAGAGGGTAAGGAGTCATTCCAATCCCGGGAGCGGAAAGACTTACCTTAGGGGGAAAATAGGACAGGTATACACTCGCGCGCACATACGCAGACACAAGCAGACATTTGTAAAGGCAAAGAGTTTGGGCAGAGATGTCAGTCGAGGCGGAAGTAAAGAGGCAAAGATGTTGTTGAAAGACAGGTGAGGTATGAGCGGCGGCAACTTGAAATTAGCAGAGGTTGAGGCCTGGCAGATAACGAGAAGAGAGGATATACTGAAGGGCAAGTTCCCATCTCTGGAGTTCTGACAGGTTGGTGTTAGTGGGAAGTATCCAGATAACCCAGGCGGTGTAACACTGTGCCAAGATGTGCTGGCCGTGCACCAAGGCATGTTTAGCCACAGGGTGATCCTCATTACCAACAAACACTGTCTGCCTGTGTCCATTCATGCGAATGGACAGTTTGTTGCTGGTCATTCCCACATAGAAAGCTTCACAGTGTAGGCAGGTCAGTTGGTAAATCATGTGGGTGCTTTCACACGTGGCTCTGCCTTTGATCGTGTACACCTTCCGGGTTACAGGACTGGAGTAGGTGGTGGTGGGAGGGTGCATTGGACTGGTTTTACACCGGGGGCGGTTACAAGGGTAGGAGCCAGAGGGTAAGGAAGGTGGTTTGGGGATTTCATAGGGGTGAATTAAGAGGTTACGAAGGTTAGGTGGACGGCGGAAAGACACTCTTGGTGGAGTGGGGAGGATTTCATGAAGGATGGATCTCATTTCAGGGCAGGATTTGAGAAAGTCATATCCCTGCTGGAGAGCCACATTCAGAGTCTGATCCAGTCCCAGAAAGTATCCTGTCACAAGTGGGGCACTTTTGTGGTTCTTCTGTGGGAGGTTCTGGGTTTGAGGGGATGAGGAAGTGGCTCTGGTTATTTGCTTCTGTACCAGGTCGGGAGGGTAGTTGTGGGATGTGAAAGCTGTTTTCAGGTTGTTGGTGTAATGGTTCAGGGATTCCGGACTGGAGCAGATTCATTTGCCATGAAGACCTAGGCTGTAGGGAAGGGACCGTTTGATGTGGAATGGGTGGCAGCTGTCATAATGGAGGTACTGTTGCTTGTTGGTGGGTTTGATGTGGACGGGCATGTGAAGCTGGCCATTGGACAGATGGAGATCAACGTCAATCCTTCACCTACACATCAACACAGCCAATGAACACACGCGTCAACTCTTATCCTTAATAAAAGTCCTCAATCTTTCCTCTCCCGCATCCACGCCGGCTGTTCAAAGCATCCTCCTACAGGCCAACCGCAAATTAGAACAGCATGCCACCCTCCACCTCAAAAAATTATCCAGTCTCCTGGTTTCCCACCTCCGGAAAGGCAACTCACTCACCCTTCACAAGCTTTCCAGCAAACCTCAACCTCCTCTCATTGCACACAAACCCAGTCTCTCCCATCTACTCAATCTCCCACTTTCAGCTCCGCTCCCTCCAAAACCTCAAAATTCCAATCAACGCAATCTGGAACCACAACACCCCAATTCAGTAGTTAACTTTTCCAACCAAACCTCTCTCCCAATCCGAAACCTCTGTCCTATCCAAAGGCCTCACCTTCAGCCCCACTCCCAGATTCAACCAAACAGCCCTCGTCAAAGATTTACTGTCCTACACTCGTAGTCTCTGCTGGAAATATCACTTTGCCACGAAGAAAAATGATCCTAATCCTACTCCTAATGATCCAATTCCCCAAGACACTATCCAAATTGAACCCTGCCTGGAACAGTTCCGTCCTCCGTCACAGCGGGACCCACCTCCTCTTCCTCAAAATCACCCTTTCGAAACCTTCCAGGAATTTCTGACTTCCAGCCTTGCTTCTCAATCCTTCTTAAAAAACCTTAATCCTACTCCCAACATCACCACTGCTGAAGCCCAAGCTATCCGTGATCTGAAGGCTGACCGATCCATCGTCATTCTTCCGGCGGACAAGGGTTCCACGACCGTGGTACTTGACCGTCGGGAGTATGTGGCTGAGGGACTGCATCAGCTTTCAGACAACACCACATACAAAGTTTGCCAAAGTAATCCCATTCCTGATGTCCAGGCGGAGCTTCAAGGAATCCTCAGAACCTTAGGCCCCCTACAAAACCTTTCCCCTGACTCCATCAACCTCCTAATCCCACCGACACCCCGCACCCCTACCTTCTACCTTCTACCTTCTTCCTAAAATTCACAAACCCAATCATCCCGGCCGCCCAATTGTACCTGGTTACCAAGCCCCCACAGAACGTATCTCTGCCTACGTAGATCAACACCTTCAACCCATTACATGCAGTCTCCCATCCTTCATCAAAGACACCAACCACTTTCTCGAACGCCTCGAATTCTTACCCAATCTATTACCCCCGGAAACCATCCTTGTAACCATTGATGCCACTTCCTTATACACAAATATTCCGCACGTCCAGGGCCTCGCTGCGATGGAGCACTTCCTTTCACGCCGATCACCTGCCACCCTACCTAAAACCTCTTTCCTCATTACCTTAGCCAGTTTCATCCTGACCCACAACTTCTTCACTTTCGAAGGCCAGACATACCAACAATTAAAGGGAACAGCCATGGGTACCATGATGGCCCCCTCGTATGCCAGCCTATTCATGGGTCGCTTAGAGGAAGCCTTCTTGGTTACCCAGGCCTGCCAACCCAAAGTTTGGTACAGATTTATTGATGACGTCTTCATGATCTGGACTCACAGTGAAAAAGAACTCCAGAATTTCCTCTCCAACCTCAACTCCTTTGGTTCCATCAGATTCACCTGGTCCTACTCCAAATCCCATGCCACTTTCCTTGACGTTGATCTCCATCTGTCCAATGGCCAGCTTCACATGCCCGTCCACATCAAACCCACCAACAAGCAACAGTACCTCCATTATGACAGCTGCCACCCATTCCACATCAAACGGTCCCTTCCCTACAGCCTAGGTCTTCATGGCAAATGAATCTGCTCCAGTCCGGAATCCCTGAACCATTACACCAACAACCTGAAAACAGCTTTCACATCCCGCAACTACCCTCCCGACCTGGTACAGAAGCAAATAACCAGAGCCACTTCCTCATCCCCTCAAACCCAGAACCTCCCACAGAAGAACCACAAAAGTGCCCCACTTGTGACAGGATACTTTCTGGGACTGGATCAGACTCTGAATGTGGCTCTCCAGCAGGGATATGACTTCCTCAAATCCTGCCCTGAAATTAGATCCATCCTTCATGAAATCCTCCCCACTCCACCAAGAGTGTCTTTCCGCCGTCCACCTAACCTTCGTAACCTCTTAGTTCACCCCTATGAAATCCCCAAACCACCTTCCTTACCCTCTGGCTCCTACCCTTGTAACCGCCCCCGGTGTAAAACCAGTCCAATGCACCCTCCCACCACCACCTACTCCAGTCCTGTAACCCGGAAGGTGTACACGATCAAAGGCAGAGCCACGTGTGAAAGCACCCACATGATTTACCAACTGACCTGCCTACACTGTGAAGCTTTCTATGTGGGAATGACCAGCAACAAACTGTCCATTCGCATGAATGGACACAGGCAGACAGTGTTTGTTGGTAATGAGGATCACCCTGTGGCTAAACATGCCTTGGTGCACGGCCAGCACATCTTGGCACAGTGTTACACCGTCCGGGTTATCTGGATACTTCCCCCTAACACCAACCTGTCAGAACTCCAGAGATGGGAACTTGCCCTTCAGTATATCCTCTCTTCTCGTTATCTGCCAGGCCTCAACCTCTGCTAATTTCAAGTTGCCGCCGCTCATACCTCACCTGTCTTTCAACAACATCTTTGCCTCTTTACTTCCGCCTCGACTGACATCTCTGCCCAAACTCTTTGCCTTTACAAATGTCTGCTTGTGTCTGTGTATGTGCGGATGGATATGTGTGTGTGTGTGTGTGTGTGTGTGTGTGTGTGCGCGAGTGTATACCTGTCCTATTTTTCCCCTAAGGTAAGTCTTTCCGCTCCCGGGATTGGAATGACTCCTTACCCTCTCCCTTAAAACCCGCATCATTTCGTCTTTCCCTCTCCTTCCCTCTTTCTTGACGAAGCAACCATTGGTTGCGAAAGCTAGAATTTTGTGTGTATGTATGTGTCTGTCTGTGTTTCTATCGACCTGCCAGCACTTTTGTATAGTAAGTCACATCATCTTTGTTTTTAAATATATTTTTCCCGCGTGGAATGTTTCCGTATTATATTCATATCATTAAATTATTTAACAGTTACATTACAGACCCATACACATTCCCTGATACACTTACACAAGGAGTAACTTATCTGAAACCTAAAGATCAAACAGGCACAGCAAACCCAGCTAAATATCGCCCCATAACATGCCTACCAGCAATATTCAAAATATTAACTTCAGTCATTACACAGAAATTAATGACACAAACAACACAGAACAAAAGTATAAATGAAGAACAAAAAGGCTGCTGCATAGGACCACAAGGATGTAAAGAGCAACTGATAATAGATGCAGAGGTGACATATCAAGCTAAAACTAAACAAAGGTCGCTACACTACGCATACATTGATTACCAAAAAGCTTTTGATAGTGTACCCCACTCATGGTTACTAGAAATATTGGAAATATACAAAGTAGATCCTAAATTGATACAGTTCCTAAACGTAGTAATGAAAAATTGGAAAACCACACTTAATATCCAAACAAATTCAGATAATATCACATCAAAGCCAATACAGATAAAGCGTGGAATATACCAAGGAGACTCATTAAGTCCTTTCTGGTTCTGCCTTGCTCTGAACCCACTATCCAACATGCTAAATAATACAAATTATGGATATAATATTACTGGAACATATCAACAAAAAATCACACATTTGCTATACATGGATGATCTAAAGCTACTGGGAGCAACAAATCAACAACTCAACCAATTACTAAAGATAACAGAAGTATTCAGCAATGATATAAATATGTCTTTTGGGACAGACAAATGTAAGAAAAATAGCATAGTCAAGGGAAAACACACTACACAAGAAGATTACATATTGGATAACCACAGCGACTGCATAGAAGCGATGGAAAAAACAGATGCCTATAAGTATCTAGGATACAGACAAAAAATAGGAATAGATAGTACAAATATTAAAGAAGAACTAAAAGAAAAATATAGACAAAGACTAACAGAAATACTGAAAACAGAATTGACAGCAAGAAACAAGACAAAAGCTATAAATACTTATGCTATACCGATATTGACCTACTCATTTGGAGTAGTGAAATGGAGTAACACAGAACTAGAAGCACTCAATACACTTACACGATCACAATGCCACAAATATAGAATACATCACATACATTCAGCAACAGAAAGATTCACATTAAGCAGAAAGGAAGGGGATTTATCGACATAAAAAACCTACATTATGGACAGGTAGAAAATTTAAGAAAATTCTTTCTAGAACGAGCAGAAACTAGCAAAATACACAAAGCAATCACTCATATAAATACATCAGCTACACCACTGCAATTTCATAACCACTTATACAACCCTTTAGATCACATAACATCAATAGATACGAAGAAAGTAAATTGGAAAAGGAAAACACTACATGGCAAGCACCCATATCATCTAACACAACCACACATCGATCAAGACGCGTCCAACACATGGCTAAGAAAAGGCAATATATACAGTGAGACGGAAGGATTCATGATTGCAATACAGGATCAAACAATAAACTCCTGATATTACAGCAAGTGTATTATTAAAGATCCCAATACCACAACAGATAAATGCAGACTTTGCAAACAACAAATGGAAACAGTAGATCACATCACAAGCGGATGTACAATACTAGTAAATACAGAATACCCCAGAAGACATGACAATGTAGCAAAAATAATACATCAATCACATACAAGTATGCACCACAAAATGTACTGGAGAATGATGAATACAAATTATACTGGAACAGAACCATTATAACAGATAAAACAACACCACATAACAAACCTGACATCATACTCACCAATAAAAAGAAGAAATTAACACAACTAATCGAAATATCCATACCCAATACAACAAATATACAGAAGAAAACAGGGGAAAAAATTGAAAAATACATCCAACTGGCTGAGGAAGTCAAGGACATGTGGCATCAGGATAAAGGTGACACTATACCAATTATACTATCAACTACAGGAGTCATACCACACAATATCCATCAGTACATCAACACAATACAGCTACATCCAAACTTATATATACAACTACAGAAATCTGTAATTATTGATACATGTTCAATTACCCAAAAGTTCCTAAATGCAATGTAACATATACCATACAGTTAAAAGGAAGTCACGCTTGATCAAGGTCCGTGTCACTTTCCATTTTTAACCAGACATAACATCTGAGAAAGGAAAGAAATAATAATAATAATAATAATAATAATAATAATAATCTTACACTATATTTTGCTCGTCCTAATGTGAAATTATTTGTGTTAGCCGTACAGACTTTAACCCATTTGATTTTACATTTCACTTCTCTAAGTGGGCGGTACATGAACTTACTTCTGGTTATTGATAGGTTTTGAAATTGTGAGGCTGCAGGAATTGTGAGGCTGCAGGAAAAAAACTATATACATTTCAGAAAACATGATACTGACAGAAACACAACAATACAAAGTAGATACAAATTGAGAGGCTGTGAAAAAGAAAGGTCTATATACGTTTCAGGATACAGATACAAATTACTATTCCAAGAGGACCGTGGACTTCCGCAATTACTACAATTGCTCATAATAAGAATCATAAGTATCCAAACACTTCTGATTATAACAGGCTGTTGCTTGAGCAACATTTCTTGAAATGTTTAATGTGTTTGCTGTATACAGCGTTTTAATCTTTTGACTATTTGCATTTGAATCTGCATAGGCCCATCCGGATTTAGGTTTTCCCAGAACCACTCCACACAAATGCCATGATGGAAAGGGCATGACTGATTTACTTCCCCATCCGTGAAACTATCCAAGGTTGTACTCTGTCTCTAAGGACCTCAGTGTTGATGGGACATTAAATCCTAATCTTTCTTCCTTTCTTTCTTTCTTCCAACTATTCATTGTCAATGAAAATATTTTTCTATGCCTCTACATACTTATGAATTCCCCAATGACTCACTTCCTGATCTGTGTCCTTGAAGAGCATTTCACTTAAAAATTTATCAGTAAAATTTTAACATATATTTGCTTTTGTAAATATGTGACATATATTTTGGTTTTTATGACATACTCTAAAGCTTCAGGGATCTTCTGTCTATGGATCGAAAGAAGAAATGGACCTCTTCACCTTATCCAGTACCCTGTTTCATTCTTGTGGTAGTGTGATGGTCATCCTTCTGTTGGAAATAAAATTCCTCATTATTGTACTGTACATGAATGGTAGGGTAGACAAGTGGCACTTGTACCTTAAAAAATTAATAGTCTAATTAGGACCAGACATAAAATTGTACTAAATTGACTTCATTTCAACGAAAGCCTGTGACGTAGCTGCACACAACTACATGCAATAATTTCATTTCATTGTTCCATTTAATTTAAACTATGTGTAATTTAACAGAACAGTTTTCTCCCTGAAATCCTCATCCTCATGTCCTATGTGCTTGTAAAACTGGTAGACTTGCATTTTGTGATTAGGATGATCCTCATGTAATATAGCCACCTGATATTGCAAGAATTTCATGTCAAACTCCTGATATCCACTTTCTCATTTGCACATAGTTTGCTGACTGCAAAGATCTTTCAGAACTAGCATTTTGTGTATCATATGCTGTACCACAAATTTCAAGTTTTCTGCAAATGTGTCGTATTGTTAGTCATTTTCATGACTCCATTCTGTGTTGTTGACTGTTACTAGAAGACCCTTGTACGGAGCTAATTCTCATGGCTAGACATGGAGTGCATAATACCCGGACAACAGACCCCTTTGTTGAAAGGTGATGAAACTGTGTGGCCAGGTAGACTACTGAAACTGAAGATTTAAAGTATTGGTCTTCTTTGTCTTTTGTTTCATTATCCTCTAAACCTAATCATGGAATTACTTTTTGATATTTATTGTGTTACTGTTTTGTTTTTACACAAATAAAAAAGGAAGTGTATTTTTAAAATTTGATATTACTAATACATTTTGTAGTTTTGGACTTGACAGAGGTCGCTATTGTTATTTCATCTAGTGCCACAAGATATGGTTTGTACTTAAATGTTTCAAAGTTGAAGATTCTAGAGGAAATAATTTTTACATATATCATTGTTTTATTACACAATAATTGACTACTTTCTTTGGGTTCGAGTTGTATATCTCACCGTTTCCAGAATTCGTCTCTTTCTTTTCTTCCTTTCTTTCTTTTTAGTATGTATACACACTTAACAGTTCATTCAATAATCCAAACAGAAGAGGAATACTTAACAGTAAGAAAGCTGGAAGTTACATGAGACACCTCTTTCATAGATAAGACACACTTTATTACATTTCTCTCTTTGAATTGTAGTCTGGTGCATACTTCCACCTCAAAGATTTATGCTGATATTCTGTTATATAGTTCTTCAGTTTGTCATTTCCGGATATCAGCATTGTGCGCGACTTTAATGTTTATCATTGATACTCTCATTCAGAGTCAGCATGCTCCACAAATACACTTACTATTATATTTCTTTATAATGGGAGTCAATTTTTGCATGGTCTCAACACTTTACATTATAGGTCTACTATGTACAACAGAACTGGCCACAAACAGTTTCTTAGAGATATTCATGTTGTTAATAATAGTGATCATATTGCCCATTCTGAAGCTGCCCCAGTGTTGCATACCCAACTGATGATTTCTCACCATTGAGAGCTGTTCTTATTTGTCTTTTGGAAAAACCACAATGCATTCATATCTACTTATATGTGTTGCAATTGTATTTTTTGTTTACCAGGTCATAGTGTGCCACATATCAAAGTTTGGATGTTGCTACCATATTATGTAGTCTTGATTTTGTGAATGAAAAACATAATCTTAGTTTCAGTGTTTGTTATATATGAGGGTTTTATGAAACAATGGTTTGACATCAGGGAAGTCGTCATACGGAAGTACATAATGTGTTCTGTAATAGTACAATGAAGTGATGTGTGCATTATATTACGTGTATAGGTCTGCATATTTGGTTTATAATCCTTTTAATAATGTGGAGTGACCTGTTTTCTTTTCATGACATTTTGTCACTGCACATGCACTTCATCACTTGAAATTATCTAAACGTTTATGCTGACGTGGCTAATAGATCCCTGAATACTGACAGTTGTGAAATAAAGTAACATAACAAGGTAGCATGTGACGTATAGGATATTGTGCAGTAGTCAAACTCGCACTGATGTGAGAAGTACTAATCGTATAGTAAGTTAATAGCACCCTCCCTCCTCCCTCTTCCCTCCTTCTCCCTCCCACTCCCCCTCCTCCGCTACTCACCCTCCCCCCTCCTCCCCTCCCCCTCCCTTTCCCCCTGTTGATTCTTCTTTTAATCCTTCTTTTCTCTCGATTGAAGAATTACTTAATTTGTAGTCAAGCCATAGAGAAATATAATACAAGAATTTCAAAAGAAAAGAGGAAATGTTTGAAAATAATCATAGTGTGCTTATATTTGAATTGTTACAATTGTGTGTCTGTTACATGAATGGGAGCTGCTACTTCTTTGAGAGTATCAGTGATTACCAAAGAAGTCTTTTGCTCAACGTTGACCTGAAAATTCTCATATATGCTCAATGTGAAGTTTGCCAGAATTCAGAATTTTTGGTTTAGATTATCATTTATTTTAATAACCATATGGTCAGCCAGTAAATGTGTGAGTAGCTTTTAACAGTTAATTTGTTTTATGTATGGCCACAGAAAATTCTTTGATTTTTAGTGTTTGGTGAATGTAGTAAACTATCTCCTCCTCTTTCCACAAAAGGAAATCATAAGAGGTATAACTATAGTAGGAAAGTTCTGGGAGAACATAAATAGTCCAGGAGTAAAGGAGACTAGTCACTGAAAAGCAGAAGCGTCCAGTCGTCAACAGGCATACATAAAAAGACAGAAAGCTTGCTAGCTTTCAGAGTAAGTCCTTCCTTAAGCTAAAGTGCACACACACAGCCCAGCCCCCTCCCCCCCTCCCCCCCTCCCCGCCACTTCCTCCCCCCCCCCCCCCCCACCATTGTGTGTGCACATGCTTGTGCTCCTACATACTTGTGCTGACTGGATGCACATTGCCAGGAATGCATTTCGGCAGGTGGACTAGCCTGGGGTGGGGGTTGTGTTGGGTGGGATGGGGTAGCTAGAAGGAGAGAGAGGGAAGAGGGGTTGAGGTTGGGTAGCTAGTGTGTTGGAGGGATGCATCTGGTTTGTTTATTAGGAATGGGAGAGGGAGGAATGGCAGGAGTGTGGGCTAGGAATGTGATTCACTGATGTGAGAGACAGTGGGAAGCAGAGCATCTTGAAGGCGATATGGGGAGGTGAATTGGGAGGGGTTGATAAGAAGAGGAAAGTCAGCTAAAGGAGAGTGAGGCCAGTACAGTTTCAGGAGTGTAGGCTGTATTGCAAGGATAACTCCCATCTGTGTATTTAAAAAAAGCTGATGGTGGAGGACAGGATTGAGATGGCCCATGTTGTGAAGCAGCCGTTGAAATCTCAGCTGCATGCTGTGCTACTGGGTGGTCTATTTTGTTTTTGGCTACAGTTTGACAGTGGCTATTCATTCAGGTTGAAAGCTGGTTGTCTGTCATACCATCTTAAAAGGTTGTGCAGTGGTTGCAGCAGAGTTGGTTTATGAAATGGCTCCTTTCACAGGCAGCACAGCCTATGAAGGGCAGAACTGGATTACAAAAGGCCTGAGTGGGTGGGTTTGGCAGGTCTTACTTCCGGGTCTTCCACAACTACGTGCATCTGAGCACAGTGCTCTCGATTTCAATGGCTGCTGACCGACCCAGTCCAGTTGGATGCTTCTCTCAACCACGAACCTTTTTTAACTGTGTAGATGGGAGTCATACTTGTGACACATCCTTTGCTCCTGGAACCACTCCAGCCGGGTGTCTACTAACAGATTGACCCTCCACCCTCAGCATCCCCTTTCTTTGTCCTATTGCTCCCTTCACTCCTTCACTTCACTTTGTGCTGCCCCCCCCCCCCCCCCCAGCTCTAAAACACATGCATCACATGGCTAGCCTGTGCTGCTACCATTACTCCAGCCCACATTCCTAACCAGCTGCCTCCCTCCAAACCACCAGCTACACATCCCCAACCCCTCTTCCTGCCTCCCTCTCCATCTAACCACCCCACCTGATGCAACACTAACTTGCCATAGTCCACCTGGTGAATTTGCACTCCTGGCATCGTGTGTGCAGCCAGCACTATCTAGGGGCACAGGTGTGTGTGTGTGTGTGTGTGTGTGTGTGTGTGTGTGTGAGAGAGAGAGAGAGAGAGAGAGAGAGAGAGAGATTGTACTCTATATCCAGAACGGATTTACTCCAAAACCTCAAAACCAAGCAAGTTTGCTTTTTTTGTGTATGTTTTCCATGAATAAATGCTTCTGCCTTCTGAAAAATTTTGGGAGGTATACAAGTAATGGAATGAGTACAACCAACCACTCACCATGGTGTACAGTGGTTATGCATGTAAAAAAGAAGCTCAGTATTGTGTCTTAGACTCCTTACTATTGTGTCTTAGACTCCTTACTATTCACACACACACACACACACTCTTACTCTGTGGCCCATTGCAACAGCCTGGCTACCTTTCATGCACTTATTGCTGAGGTGTTGGAATAAATCTGTACTGATTCTCATGGCTCTTATGTCAGCTAATCATAGTTTTGTCATTAGTGATAAAGACACTTGCTGATTTGAGATTTTAAGACACTGTGAAGTACTTGCTTTTCTTAGGCAACACTAACCTTAAAACATGTATGTATTATAGCTATAATAGAGACTGTGCTTTTTCATGTGCAATGGTGGATTCAACTAGTGTATTCCGCAGTATTCTTAGTGACCATAGCAAACTCTTATAGCTTAAACAAAATCTCTAGATTTCCATGAATTCTTTGTTGTACTTGTGTTTTACTCATTGTGTGTGTTCATCCTCTGTCTTCTTTAATTCACTATGTGCACACTTTAATGCAAGTCTTTTCATCAGCCTTTTCCTTTTAGTAGTAAGATGTTTTCCACCTGCATGTTTGGTGTAGGCATTGCATAATGAGTGTATGGCATGCAAGTGAGAGTGGGAGCACTGAATTCTCTTTCAGGCATAGCGCAGCCTTTCCTCTGGGAAGAAGGTAGCTGTGGAACTGGCTCTCGTGACAAGAAGGAGGGTGCCTCTTCCCACCCTCCTTCTGCTACTCACTCTCCCACCCCTCCACCCCAGCGGAGACTGGCCAAGAGCTTTAGCGTTGCACCTTCTGCTGTCACAAAGGGTAACTATGGTTGTACTCGGTTGTACTCTTAGTCTGCTGTCTGGGTGAATGTAAGACTGTGGCTGCACATTTCTGTAGAGCGCATTAGTGTTTTATGCCAGTATATGCACTGTTATAGCAATTTTTTAGCTTTGTTACTGATGAAATATATTTTATTCAGTTCAAACGTTAAATCTGCATTCGAAACTTTTTGGCAGATGAATCGTGTACTGGACTGGGAGTTAAATCTGGGACCTTTGCCTTTTGCAGCCATGTGCTTTACTGACTGAGGTAAAGATACGAGGTTTGAGTCCCAGTTTGGCACACAGCTTTAAGCTACCAGGAAGTTTCAAATTAGTGCGCATTCAGCTGCAGAGTGGAAATTCTTTCTGGAAAAAAGTCTACATTTGCTTTTGTGTGTTCTGTTGCTAGTGTCATGTGTAAAAAGTAAATGATACATCAGTTATACATAAATGTCTTTATTGTCTTTTTAGGTCACAGTTTCTTCATCAACATAATCTTATTTTCTGTTAATAATTAATTTAAATATTACAAAAACATTATTTTTCAAACTCAGTCCACTATGTCTTTCTTTACCATACTCTATTAATTTGAAATGGATTTTCTCCTGCTGAGCATTTTCTTCATGTTTTTGAAGAGAAGATCATCACAGAGTCCAAATTTGAGGAACTGAGCAGATGAGATAATAGTTGACCAATTTTAGTTACGGTGCCTGCAAACATTAGAATGAATGCATTGTTCTGATGAATGAAAATATTTTCCCTTACTAAATGAGGTCACTTCTCCATGAGTTTCTTCAGCAATTTATCCAGTAAAGATGTACAGCTATTTTCTCCTTTACCAAATAAATGCTACACAGTAAAATCATAGCTTTATGATGTTACAATGCTAATAATAATTCTATTATTATTAACCTCTTCAGTTCCACTTGACACTGGACTCGCATTCGGGAGGACGATGGTTCAATCCCGTCTCCGGCCATCCTGATTTAGGTTTTCCGTGATTTCCCTAAATCGTTTCAGGCAAATGCCGGGATGGTTCCTTTGAAAGGGCACAGCCGATTTCCTTCCCAATCCTTCCCTAACCCGAGCTTGCGCTCCATCTCTAATGACCTCGTTGTCGACGGGACGTTAAACACTAACCACCACCACCAGTTCCACTTGCATAAAAAGATGTGTATCCATCTAATATTTCTAGACCAACAAGATTAAGAAAATGTAATTGTTTTCAAAAGTTATTGGATAAATTTTCCAGAAAAACAATGGGCTGTACACAGCATGGTGGCATTCAAGGTAAGCAAATTATAAAAATGGTGTTGGATAAAACATCAATTTTATATTTTATAAACTTGTAATGGAAAGGCAACCAGTACAAAGAAATCATTTAATTACATCATGATTCATGGTAAACTAGTTACACTTTGATTCAGAGGATGTTCTGTGGTACGCAAACCTTGTGGCTTGCATCATATCATAATAAGCTTTGAAACAGTCTCTTTCACAAACACAAGTGAACATGATATTCTATACAGTAGACTCTTGCTGTTATGCTTTCACACCCAGGCATTCTGCAAAGATGAGTCTTATCATCACTAACAATCTCTGACATTTTTAATACTCATGCCTTCCTTTTGGTTAGCATGGATGTGACACCACGAATTTCTTTTTGTTGGAGGGCAGGATACTGCATCTGTCTACATTGTACTCAACTGTGTCATTATGTGCCCCCTTTTTCAGCATGGAGCAGCCACCCAGGCCTTAATCTTGAACTTCAGGCAGACCATTATTTCTTTGCTCTGAATTTTCAGAGCAGTGCAGTCCAGTCTGTAATCAAAAAATGTGGCAACAAATGCAAAACAACAAATAAATAAATAATATTGAGCAGACTGTCCATTTCCTAGTTTTTGCAGTTTGCCTTTATGCTGCAATGATATGTCAAATAAATGGACGCCTACCATATTAGCATTGTAGCTTTCAGCAGTGTGTGGTATGTTGATGCTGAAATACTTTCTGCCTTTCTTTGACCACCCACTGCTTGCATTGTATTACATGCATTTTGGCTTCCACAGATGAAGGAATGATTACTGCTTTGTTGACATAGCATTTGACAACAAATTTGTTTTCTTCCAAAACAGCTCCTTCAAAAGCTGGAGCAGGTGGCAAGGGCTCAAACACATCTGTGTGGTGCCAAGGAGGATTACATCATTGTTGTGGCAGAAGTTACATTTGAGTCCTCATCAGATGACAAAAGTACACATATTGTGTCTGTACACATGAAATAACATCATGTTCTAATAGGCTCTAATCAGTGTTGAATGGCTTCTCCAGCTCATGACATATCTCATCTTCTGACACTAAGGAAAGTTTTTTTCTACTTTTACTTTCAGTCAAGTCATTATTCTTTTATTATAACTATTACTATCATTATTTATTATTATTATCATTATTGCAGCAACTACTTCACTAATTATGCACCAAAGCGTAGAGGAAATTAGTAACAAATGAAGAAAAGTTTTTACAAGATACAAACCTACTGTGTTGTACACATGTACAACAGAAATATGAAACTTGTCCAAGATAATAGCAGTAACTACTACCTTAGTGCTACAAGGGGCTAAATTCCGCTAACATCAGTTGACAATAAATTAGTATCATTCAAGATATTTATGATGTGAATAAGTGAATAAAAAGGCACACTTACAGAACCTTGACATTGTTTTGCTATTGTTCTATTGTGTGTGTTAAGTAAACAGTTGTCAACTTCAGTAACTGATGACACAGACCACTGAAACTTGCTGTAATAGGTGGCAAGGCCTCATGAAAGGTGAGAAAACTGTTGACACATGTATCTTTAGCATTACATGGATTCTATATGCATACAAAAGTTTTACCTTGTTCTGTGTATCATTTATGAGGTTAAGGCCACCTGGGAATATACTGTTCAGTGACATAGAAGGAGTCGCACATCTTTATTCTGAAAATAATATCCCTATAACTTTAATATTCCCAAGAAATGATTCCATAACTTATTGGTGAATGGAAATTTACAGATTAAACTAATTTCTTCATATCTACAGTATCTATAGGTGTGATCATACATAGTGCAAATGTAGCTGAACCAAGCCAATTATTTAATTTTATGGTGTGTTTTCCATTGATTCTATGGTGTATGTTTCCCAGTTATAGGGATCATCTGTAGTCCCAAAAATTGAAACAGAGTGAGGTGATGCATTGGTTAGCACACTATACTCTTGGGAGGACAACATTTCAAATCCAGCCTGTCCATCCAGATTTAGGTTTTTCATGATTTCCCTAAATCACTCCTGGCAAATGCCAGGATGGTTCAATTGCTAGAGCACGCACAATTTCCTCTTCCATCTTTGAAACGTTTGGAGCTAGACCTCTGTCTCTAATGACGTTGATGTTGATGGGACATTAAACCGTACTTTCCCTTTTTTCTTCCAAAAACTGAACACTATCTACTACTTGTAGTTTGAATACATTATTTTTATTTCTTGAGTAAATACTGAATGTTATGTGCCAGATCATGTCTGTTGATGTTGTTCTCTTTTCATTAAGAGCAGTTTCAGTGATTTTTATTCCTACACTTAAGATATCTGCAAAAGGCCAAAATGCCAAAGGACTTAAAGTCCACGGCGTGTATGTGCTGTGTAACACATATTTGATGGCTTTCTATCAGGCATATAAAATTTAAACCTTCTTTATTTAATTTTTCACAATATTTTTAACTTTTGTGCGAGAGTACAATGGTTCACACAATGAAACCCCTTAGCTAAGACTTAAATCTTCCCAGTTGTAATAATTTCTGCTTTATATTTTCTAATTTGTGATTTATAAAAGTGAATATTAGATTAATTGCTTGAATAACTAATGAATTGGTACTGAATTGAACTGGGAAAAAAAGAAATTTATGGCACAACATGACTACGAGAAGCAAACAGGTGTTAGGACACATCTGGAGGCATTGAGGAATCATCAGTCTGGTAACTGGAGAGGGGGGGGGGGGAGATGTTGCACTAAGTATTCATAAATTGTATTGACTCCTTTATTAAACTACTAATGTTGTACATATGTCACCTTGTCTCCTGTGGCTTCTACCTTTTGCTGTTGGCCATCATTTGTATTCATAGAGAGATTTCCAAGGCTGTTAATAGCCCATTTATTAAATTCTCCATTCTCTGAAAGTTCTACATTCCTGCCATCTTAGCATTCCATCTTAGCATTCCAATACCTATGGAGAACATTATATAGAAATTTTATAAGGACACAAATTAAGTGTCCATACAGAACTATGTTGCTGACGCCATTAATACTTTAATCCAGTAGTTGAATTTCAAATGAAATGTGTTACTGATGTTACGACTATTAATGTTAATCTGCACACTGTAATTCAGATGACGAGACTTGTGTTGTTTAATAGAGGAAAGTGGAATTTAATCATTCACCAGACATCATTTCCTTTTCCTCGTGAAGTTCATTTTCACATTCTTCTTTCAGCTCCTTACAATATATTGCACACCTTTGACATCTGTTACTTCACATTATGCAAGTTGAAGGTGGAGGGGGAAGAAAGGGTGGTGAAAGGGAAGGGAAACAGTCAATGATGTCAGCTGCATTGGAACTGTATGCGGAATAAGCAGTTGCAAGTGAAAATTTGTGCTGGTCTCGGATTTGGACCTTGGATCTCCTTATTACTAGGCAGTAACATTAACAACAACACCATTCAGACACCATGTTTATTGCAATTGTGCAGACTATCTTGGTTACACCTTCCAGCCGATTCACACTCACACCTAGTGCTTGTCCATGTCCTCCATGCTCGCTACTTTGAGATTCCCACAGGAGGTCGAACAAAATCGTGCGCATGCGCTGGAGGTGATAGATTCACCCATCGAGGGAAATAACTTTTAATAACGTGTTGTGCCTGTTCCTTTGGTCATGTCCCAAAGAACAGACACCGTGTGGAATCTCCAATTGTGATACACATAATGTAAATTGAAGGTGGAGGAGGGGGGTGGGGGGACAAAGGAAAGGAAAGAGAAGCGAAGGAACTATTGACGCCAGTTGCAACGGGGCTTTATGTGGAATCAGCACCGACAAATGAAAATATATGCTGGACCAAGATTCGAACCTGGGATCTCCTGCGTAATAGGCAGTTGTATTAACCACTGCGCCGTTTGGACACAGTGTTCATCACAATTGCGCTGACTATCTTGGCACACTTGTCGGCCAGTCAACAATCCAACCTAGTGCCACCTATCCATGCCACCTGTTCTTTGCTTTCCTTTCCTTCCCCCTCCCCCCCCCCCCCCCACCCCCCCCTCCCCCCACCTAATGTGTATCACAGCTGTGGATTCCGCATGGTGTCTGTTCATTTGAACATGTTCAAAGGAACAGACACCACATATTCACGTAAGTAATTTGCCTCAATGAGCAATGAAGCCACCATCTTCAGGCAGATGCACAATTGTGTTCAACCTTCTGCAGGATTCTCAAAGCAGCAAGCATGGAGGACATGGATGGGGACTGTGGATTGGTGCTGCTAGGTGAGAGTGTGAATCAGCCTGGAGGTGTGCCAAGGTAGTCTGCGCAACAGAGATAAACGCTGTTTTCAGATGGCGCAGCAGTTAACACCACTGCCTGGTAAGCAGGAGATCCTGGGTTCGAATCCCAATCCAGCACGCATTTTCGTATGTCGTTGCAGATTACACATAAAGTCCTATCGCAGCTGACATCAGTAGTTCCTTCTCAGTATCGTAGCTGTGGATTCCGTGTGGTGTCTGTTCTTTCAGACATGTCTGAAGGAACAGACACCACCCATTCATATGTATTACTTCACAGCCATTTTGTAGGGTCAACCATAGGCTATTGGATTATTTAATAATGGAAACACTAAGATTTTAATTTCAAGCAATTTTCTGTTTTCAAAGCTGACATATCCCGAGGATGAATTTAGATTCACAAAACTGCCTCACAAATAAATTAGATGAGAACACAGTATTTTTTCCCATTGTTAGATGTGAAATTGTTCTGCAAGTAACTGATAGAAGATTCCATTACAAAGACTATCGAAATATTTAGATATGTTTTCTTATTTATAGAATGTAAGATAAATCATTGGGAATTATAGCTACAGAGGGGCTGAATTTTATACTTTAGATTATCTTGTTCACGTTCATAGACTCTTTGTGTAATTTTATCTCTTGGAAACTTCCTTTATTTTGTGTAAACTGTTCCTTTTTATGAGTTTCTGTTCACACTCTTAAGTAAAATGTCTCATTAAAAGATATTGTCTCATGTTCAGGGTGCTCTAATAATCACAGCTGCAGGAAAGTGTAACTTTTACTATCACTGTTAACGTTTACATAATAGATAAAGCTGCATTTAATGATACCATATTTATAATTATAGTATCATGTTTAAAATAGTGTGCTGAAACGAAGTGGATACAAACAAAACTATTATTACAGAATAATTATCTTTGCAGAGGTAATGGCATCAAACCAGTCTTCAGATTGAATACCACAAGGACATCAACATTTTGTCATACTAATTTATTTTATATGTGTCATTTAATTTTTGGCCTGTTGTAATGTTTGCTGAATGGTAGTTCTAAATTAGCTTGTTGCTGTTTGTGCTTGGTTAGAAATGGATGTAGCTCTTACAGATATACTGATTAATGGAGTACGATATGATCATGAACAGCCTCATGTAATTAGTTGTTGTACCGATTCTTAAAGTATGACATTGGACACAGAACATTCTAGAGCATGGTGAATCTTTAAATGTCAATAATTTGGTAGATGATAGCCATATGTCTGTGGCAATTATTCAGCAAGGTGGTCCAGCGGTAAGACACCTGGTTTGTATTCACAAAGGCAGTGGTTCAAGTCCCAGTCTTGGCAACCTGATTAAGTGTTTGTATACTTTGCCTAAATTGCTTAAGGCAAATGATGGTCCCTCCGAAATACACACACCTGATTTCTTCCTATCCCCACTCTACTCCAAGTTTGTGCTCTGTCTTTAATAGTCTCATAGTCAACAGGGTGGATATTCCGTGAAACATTTCTCCTTTATTAAATGATAGTTTCATACTGCCTCATACCCTTCCCAGAAATTAATCAGTATGGCCTTTATCCATGCAGCCTCCAGTATATTTGTATTTCACAGGATTGCTGTTCCTGAAATCTATTTGAATGCCACGATTTTAGGGTGAATCACAGATATTTTGATTAAAGTGTTTGTGCGCCTCACATTTTTTACCTGTTGTCTTCATAGAGAAGTGGTTTAGCTTCCTATTATCAATGTCTTTTCACTATATTTTTACCTTATTTTATTCTTGTTGAAATTACTTGATTACTTTCCATATTTTTTATTTGTGACCTTGCACCTCCACCTTTTTAGCCATTCTTGACCTCTCTCCAGGTCACAATTCCATAACATTTTGTTTATTCAAACAGTTTTTTTTCCTGCTACACAACTGATTTATGTCTGAGCTCCTACCAATTAAAAGTTGTTTGCCTTCCTTTTCCATTATTAGCTTGATTCCCCATGTTTGTACTGCACAACTAGGTAACATAAAAATACTAGTTGCAAGATCAAAGTAATCATTTATTCTATCCAGAACAATATGATTGATGCTCACAGCTTCATTTAAAAGGAAGTGTTGAGTTTGAAAGTTTGTGTATCTGGTAGATTACATCCATTTCTATCAAGCAAATTTAAAAAAAGTTGTGCATTATAGGGACTAACATTTGTTGCTATCTTGTTTCCAATACTGCCGACATTGATGTGCTTAACTTATCCTAACATGAATAGTGAGTATGTTTGTAGGACTAGTGTTATTCAGTAATGTGATGCTTATGAGAAGTGGAGGTAGTCTTTGTGACTCTATACCTTACAGTTTTTGTGTAAAATGTTGCAAGAAAAGATGCCTGCTTTCAAATTTACTGTAAAGTACTATTTAGAGTGGAGTCAAATTGTTTTAGTGTCATTGTCTTATAATTTTATTGTTGACCTTCAGCTCATTCTGTATGTTGGTTTATGTTTAACTAGCATCCATTAATGCCAGTTTCTATTAACTTTATGTCAATGTTGCTACTGTTGTCAGGAATGCCAAAAGCCTCTCTCATTGGTCTGACAAGCAGTCGCGCATCAACAGTTCAGACACCATCCACCCCAAATTCTGGTCCATCATCTGCCTCTAGCTTGCCATGTAAGTGTACTTACCAGGACTGACTGTCTTCAGATTCATATGTTACTTCACATTGGCTTCCAACCAAGTTACTTTCTGCAGTGATTGTATTAATTCGGAGTTATGTTTCAGAACTTAAGAGAGAATTTTTCCATCTGGAGTTTATTGTATGTTATTTGCACAGAGCTACAGTCACAATAAGCCGCAAAACAGTAATTATTGAGGAGATGACAAAGGCAAGCCAGATTATGTGAGAGTCACTGCCAGTTAGAAATCCATTCAAGTGAAGCAGTAGTCAATTATTACAAGCACAGTCCAAAGTTCAAAAGAGCAGCCACTTTGAGATATCACAAAACGATAACACAGGCCAATGATGGAAAAACTTTTTTGCTGAAAATACCTTATTCTTATATTTTTTAGGGTGATAAATCCAAATATGATACTTAAAAAACTATATCACCCACCATTTATTCACATTTTTCAGTTAAATTTATTAAATTAAGTGATGTTTTAACGAATTTAACAGCTTTTATGTATTTAAAATAATTTAAAAAGGAGGTGTATTGAATGTGGATGACGTTGGCAGCACTACTGAAAAACATTTGCTGCCAAAAAAAGATCGATTCTATTTTTGTGTCAACAGATGGTGTTTTGTTTACAGTCAACCTTACCTCACTTTACCATTTCCTGTACATGTGCTCAGTACAATGTCTAATCATGGTTGTAAAAACCCTGCTGACAGTTTTTGTTATATTTGTGGTGAATTTGTGATTAAAAAACACCAAAGAAACATTACAGACTTTGGGAAAAAGGTTTATCTATCATACTTTGGATCCAGACTTGGTGATCAAGATAAATCTTGGGCGCTGCATAAGGTATGTTATGTGCCTGTTGAAGATCTGAGAAAATGGTCCAAAAAGGAGAAAACAGCCTACAGATTTGCTGTTCCTATGATATGGAGGGAGCCAAAAAATCATTCTGATGATTGCTGCTTTTGCAGTGTTGATATTACTGGTCATAATTCGAAAAACAAGAAGGTAATAAGCTACCCTAATCTTCTGTCCGCCATCCGACCAGTAGGGTATGGGGTAGATCAGTAAGACATGGTGTAGATTTGCCGGTTCCTGAACCACCAGATGATTTAAATTCTATTCCAACAGAAGTATTTTCTGATGAACAATGTGATTTAGATGAACCAGATGATGATGAATTCCATTGTAATACAGAAAGTCTAGAGCCCAAATTGTTTACTCAGACCGAGCTTAACGATTTGGCTAGGGATCTGGGCTTAACGAAAGAAAAAGCTGAATTGCTTGGCTCTAGATTAAAAGACAAGAACTTATTGGCAGTTGGAACCAGCATATACATGTATAGAAAGAGAGAGCAGCAATTTTCCAAGTTTTTTTCAACAAGAAGGTGATTTAGTGTACTGCTCAGACGTTCCCGATCTGATGAATGAGTTTGGTATTGAATACAAAAAGGAAGACTGGAGGCTCTTTATTGATTCATCCAAAACTAGTTTAAAGGCTGTTTTATTACACATTGGTAACATGTTGGACATTCTGTACATATGAAAGAAAGCTATGAAAACCTAGAAATAGTGCTAAATAAAACAGGCTATTCTGCTCATGGTTGGATGATATGTGGCGATCTAAAAGTAACATGCATGCTCCTTGGTCAGCAAGGTGACTTTACAAGATTTGCACATTTCTTGTGTGAATAGGACAGTAGGGGTAGGGATCAACACTGGTGCAGAAAAAACTGGCCTTTGAGAGTATTTAAAACTTGGTGAGAAGAACATTCTATGCAAAAACCTTGTAGATCCAAAATATGTACTCCTACCACCACTCCGTATAAAGTTAGGCCTAATGAAACAGTTTGTAAAGGCCTTTCAGAAGCTAAACTAAAAGAAGGCATCTTTTCCAGACCTGACATTAGAAAATTGATGTTTGATGTTAACTTTGAATCCACAATGACCTTAAATGAGAAACAATCATGGGTATCATTCAAGTAAGTCATTACAAAGTTCTTAGGACATGAGAAAGACCCAGAATATGTTTCTATTATAGCTACAATGTTAAAGAAGTTAAAAACTTTAGGATGTTTAATGAACCTGAAAGTTCACTTTTTGAACAGTCACCTTGATTACTTCCCGGGCAATATGGGAGATGCTAGTGAGAAGCAAGGAGAATGTTTTCACCAGGACATTGAAGTGATGGAAAAATGCTGCCAAGGTTGCTTGAACACCAACATGATGGGGGGCTACTGTTGGTCACTTCACCGAGAAGTTCAGCAAGCAACTCGTCATAGAAAAAGCTACACAAGAAGCTTCAAAGAAAAAAGAGAAAGAAAATACAGATCAGTTCCAGCTGACAAGTGAAACCTCTATTAACCCATATCATTGTTTTAAGTAGCTTACTGTAAATACAAACCATGCTTATGTTGTAACAAAGCATTTCATTAATTTCCTCATTTACTGTATAGCATAGGATTTTTATACTATATAATAAAAAGGATATTGCTCGAAAAGCATGGTTGATACAAAAAAACTAAGGCTAGATTTGGATTCAGCTCATAAAAATCTATAAAGATCAGCTATGAAAGTAAAAAAAAAAAGTTTTTAAAATTTTTTTTTCGTTAGCCTTTGTAATTGGGAACAGCATTAAGAGTGACCAAACTAGCTGGTTATAACCATTTATAGTCCAGAATTTACTTGAGATGTCTGGTCATGCGTACAACCCATGGAACAAGCTTTCTATAATGTGTCATCTGCTGGAAGCTTATCTACAGAAATAGTGACATTCAGAGACTCAGTATGGGTGAAAAGTGCGTTGTCTGGAGGCAACCTGCTCCTACACACTCCAGCAGAATGTCTATTTTCAAATCAGTATCAGGCCAGGGTACAGTATCATTCATTAATGTGTGTGGTGCTTGCTATTGAAATCAACTGTTTTGTAATCATCAAAATGAGTAGTAGTATGCTGTGATGACCTAGTCAGTAGCACCAGGGCTGCAGGCCTGAAGTTTCTCTCTTGATGAGGGGAAGTTTTTTGTTTTTGGGCAGCACCATGGAGAGTAGTATAGGATTCTCTGGAATTAGTGCTGGATATTGGCATGGCCCCATTTGGGGCTGTAGTTGGCTGATGAGTTAGCTGGGTGCTAGTTGGAGAGGCATCATTTGAAGTCTCACCTGGTACTGGGACAGCAGTTTATGGGCATAGGTTTACAGTGGGTTTATGGTTGAAATGCATACCTGTGACCAACTGAACTAAGCCTAGTTTTTTCCTGAGCTGGTACAGTGGATGCATGTGTTAGCAACCCACAAGGTAATTCTGTGTAATAGTTTAGTTTCCCTAGAAACTATTGAAGTTCCTTTTGGTTGGTGGGTTAAGGCAGAAAAATAAGTAAAATCGACAGCTATAAAATTCTTTGGCAATTGAGCCAAAAAATAAAGTGTTGAACAGTGAACAGTGTGATTTTTAAATATAGATTGAAGTAGTTTCTTCTTAAAAACTCTTTCTATATCAAAAAGGGATTTATGAATAGGAGAAAAGGGGAGTTACAGATCAGTTTGAAGAAATTTTGGGCTTGTGCCTGGTGGTTGTTAACTGTACTCCTCAAAATTCGGACTGGGCACCTTGGGCACCTGCCAGTCATCCTCCTGTGAGCTGACAAATACTGACAAAAATGTCCTCTATTCCACAGTATGTGTAGTGCAGTCTGAGTATCTGTGCATTAGTCAAGATCATGGTGACAAATGGACCACACTACCCAGCAGCAGCACCGTCATGGGTGACACTATGGAACTCAGCTTTCCTTAGCATTACCGCTTGCTGCAGCCATTGGCGTACTATGTTATCTTCGATTAGAGTAAGTTGTGGAGATGATAGGGTTCCACACCAGGAGAGTAGAAAGTTATGTACGTAGCTTTCTCTGTGGGCTTTTATAATTAAAGTTAGTAGCACTAGGACCTTCAACCCATTACATGCAGTCTCCCATCCTTCATCAAAGACACCAACCATTTTCTCGAACACCTGGAATCCTTACCCAATCCGTTACCCCCAAAAACCATTCTTGTAACCATTGATGCCACTTCCTTATACACAAATATCCCGCACGTCCAGGGCCTTGCTGCGATGGAGCACTTCCTTTCACGCCGATCACCTGCCACCCTACCTAAAACCTCTTTCCTCATTACCTTAGCCAGCTTCATCCTGACCCACAACTTCTTCACTTTTGAAGGCCAGACATACCAACAATTAAAGGGAACAGCCATGGGTACCAGGATGGCCCCCTCGTACGCCAACCTATTCATGGGTCGCTTAGAGGAAGCCTTCTTGGTTACCCAAGCCTGCCAACCCAAAGTTTGGTACAGATTTATTGATGACATCTTCATGCTCTGGACTCACAGTGAAGAAGAACTCCAGAATTTCCTCTCCAACCTCAACTCCTTTGGTTCCATCAGATTCACCTGGTCCCACTCCAAATCCCATGCCACTTTCCTTGATGTTGACCTCCACCTGACAAATGGCCAGCTTCACACGTCCGTCCACATCAAACCCACCAACAAGCAACAGTACCTCCATTATGACAGCTGCCACCCATTCCACATCAAACGGTCCCTTTCCTACAGCCTAGGTCTTCGTGGCAAACGAATCTGCTCCAGTCCGGAATCCCTGAACCATTACACCAACAACCTGACAACAGCTTTCGCATCCCGCAACTACCCTCCCGACCTGGTACAGAAGCAAATAACCAGAGCCACTTCCTCATCCTCTCAAACCCAGAACCTCCCACAGAAGAACCACAAAAGTGCCCCACTTGTGACAGGATACTTTCCGGGACTGGATCAGACTCTGAATGTGGTTCTCCAGCAGTGATACGACTTCCTCAAATCCTGCCCTGAAATGAGATCCATCCTTCATGAAATCCTCCCCACTCCACCAAGAGTGTCTTTCCGCCGTCCACCTAACCTTCGTAACCTCTTAGTTCATCCCTATGAAATCCCCAAACCACCTTCCCTACCCTCTGGCTCCTACCCTTGTAACCGCCCCTGGTGTAAAACCTGTCCCATGCACTCTCCCACCACCACCACCTACTCCAGGCCTGTAACCCGGAAGGTGTACACGATCAAAGGCAGAGCCACGTGTGAAAGCATCCACGTGATTTACCAACTGACCTGCCTACACTGTGACGCATTCTATGTGGGAATGACCAGCAACAAACTGTCCATTCGCATGAATGGACACAGGCAGACAGTGTTTGTTGGTAATGAGGATCACCCTGTGGCTAAACATGCCTTGGTGCACGGCCAGCACATCTTGGCACAGTGTTACACCGTCCGGGTTATCTGGATACTTGCCACTAACACCAACCTATCTGAACTCCGGAGATGGGAACTTGCTCTTCAATATATCCTCTCTTCCCGTTACCCACCAGGCCTCAATCTCCGCTAATTTCAAGTTGCCGCCACTCATACCTCACCTGTCATTCATCATCATCTTTGCCTCTGCACTTCCGCCTCGACTGACATCTCTGTCCAAACTCTTTGTCTTTAAATATGTCTGCTTGCGTCTGTATATGTGTGGATGGATATGCCTGTGTGTCTGCGAGTGTATACCCGTCCTTTTTTCCCCCTAAGGTAAGTCTTTCCGCTCCCGGTATTGGAATGACTCCTTACCCTCTCCCTTAAAACCCAAATCCTTTCATCTTTCCCTCTCCTTCCCTCTTTCCTGACGAAGCAACCGTTGGTTGCGAAAGCTAGTATTTTGTGTGTATGTTTGTGTTTGTTTGTGTGTCTATCGACGTGCCAGCGCTTTCGTTTGGTAAGTCACATCATCTTTGTTTTTACATATATTTTTTCCAAAGTTGAAACTGAATTTGTCTGGGAACTTATCTGGATGCAAGTAACAGGTCTGTGTGAACTCAAGGTAATTATCGAATGTCTTTACTGGCCACCTGATTCTGCTGTTACAATTTGAGATTCATTCAATGGAGGTTTATGCTATGTAGTGTTGACATATCCAGATCATGTAATATTAGTTGGAGGTGACTTTAACCTACAATTTATAGACTGGATCATTCATGGGTTCATTTCCGTTGGAAAGGGCAGGTAGTCTTGTGAAGTAGTTTTGAACACATTTTCCGAAAACTATCTGGAGCAGCTAGTTCAAGAGCCCTGCGCTCAATGGAAATATCTTATACCTCGAAGCTACAAAGAGGCTGATCTTACAGATGAGGTCATTACAGAGAAAGTATTTAATGAGCATGATGCCGTTGTAGTGATAGGGGTAACTAAAGTTAATAAATAAATCCATCAAGAAGGCTAGGAGAGTATTTGTGTTAGAAAGATCACATAAGCAGTTGCTTGCATCCCTTAGAAAATGAATGGATATGATTTAGTTCTAATATGATGGACATAGAGCATTTATAGCCGAAGTTTAAACAGATTGTGCTGAGTAAGTGGATTAAGGATAGAAAAGACCCACTGGGGTTTTATACCAAAATTTGGAAACTTTTGGGAATGCGGAGACTGTTGTACTTTTTGTTCAGAAAAGAACATGCAAATGATGGTAGTAAGTATAGATTCATCATCTTGTAAAAGTATTGATGTGTAAAGCATACAACAGCTTCCATCATCATATAGTAGGAAGAGATCTTGCTGAGAACCTAAGAAAATTCTGGCCCTATTTAAAATTTTAAGTGGGTTAAGCTTCTGCTCAGTTACTTGTTGTTTTGTCTGGTGTGTCAATAGAAGACCATAAAATGAAAGCTGAAGTTTTAAATTATGCATTTAAGAAATCATCCGTGCAGGATGATTGTTCAAGCAATCAGTCGTTTGACCTGCACCCAGGCCACCATACAGAGGATATAATAATAGGCATCTCTTGCATTGAGAAGCAACTGAAAGAGTTGAAAACAAACACGGCATCAGGTCTGGATGGAATCCCAGTTCAGTTTTACAGAGAGTACTCTGCAGCAATGGCCCCTTACTTGTCTTGCATTTGTTGTGCATCCCTTCCATTGCAGAGTCCTGAGCTACTGGAAAAAAGTACATGTGACTCCTGTATATAAATATGGTTAAAGAATGGATCCACAAAATTACAGAGCAATCTCCTTATCATTGGTATGCTGCAGAATTCTTAAACATATCCTAAGTTCGAATATAATAAATTTCCTTGAGACAGAAAAAGCTTCTGTCCACAAATCAGCATAGACTTGAAAAGCATGCTTGTGCGAAACTCAGCTTTCCCTTTTCTCACATGACATCCTGTGAACCCTGGACGAAGGGCCATGATATCCTGCGAACCCTGGATGAAGGGCCGTGATATCCTGCAAACCCTGGGCGAAGGGCAACAGGGAGATTCATATTCCTAGGTTTCTGGAAAGTGTTTGAAATGGCGCCCCACTGCAGACTGTTAATGAAGGTATAAGCATACAGAATAGGTTTGTAGATATGTGACTGACTTGAAGACTTCGTAAGTGAGAGAACCTAGTATGTTGTCCTTGATGGCAAGTATTCATCAGAGTCAAAGGTACTGTCAGGAGTGTGCCCTAGGGAACTGTGATAGGACTGCTCATGTTCTCTGTGTACATAAATTATGTGACAAACAGGGTGAGCAGCAATCTGTGGCTATTTTGTGATGACATTGTGTTGTCCGGAAGGTGTCACGGTTGGGTGACTGTAGGATACAGGTTGACGTAGTCGATTGGATGAATGACGGTGTGCTCTAAATGTAGAAAAATGTAAGTTAATAAGGATAAGTAAGAAAAACAATCCCATAACATTCAAATACAGCATTAGTACTATGCTGCATGACACTGTCTTGTAAGTTAAACTTTTAGGCGTAATGTTGCAAAGCTATATGAAATGGAATGAGCCTGTGAGAATTGTGGTAGGAAAACCGACTGATTGACTTCCATTTATCAGGAGAATTTTAGGAAAGCGTAGCTCATCAGTGAAGAAGACCACATACAGAACACTAGTGTGACCCATTCTTGAGTACTGCTCATATGTTTGGGATGCCCACCAGGGAAGATTAAAGGATGGCATCAAAGCAGTTCTGATGTGGGCTGCTAGGTTTGTTACCCATAGCTTCGATCAACATGTAAGTATTACATAGATGCTTCATGAACTCAAATGGGAATCCACGTGGGGAAGATAATGCTCTTTTCACCAAACACTGTTGAGTAAATTTAGAGAACTGACACTTGAAGCTGACTGCAGAGCAGTTCTAATGCCACCATGGTCCAGTTCACATATAGACTACAAAGACAGGAGAAGAAAAACTAGGGCTCATATGGAGGCATGTAGACAGTTGTTTTTCCCTCAGTCTCTTTGCGAGTGGAACAGGAAAGAAAATGACTAGTAATGTTACAAGGTACCCTCTGCCATGCACCACATGATGGCGTGTGGAGCATGCATGTAGATTTAAATGTAGATCCAACTGGTAGCTGCTGTAATGATTAATCATTTTTTTCTGCTTTGCATATTGCCACAGATTCTTTGATAATGGAGTCCCAACTTGGTGTTGCCGTAGCCAAAATTAAGGTTTCATCATACTACATTAAAAGTCTAGTGGAGATACAGTGTTTAGTAATAACAGACTTGCTTGGTGCAGCGTTCTTCCAGGGTGCGTGTGGTCTGGCCTATTTAAGCCATAGTACACTTGCAAGCTGTTTTATAAATTCCAATTTTCTGCAATAATTGTCTTTCAGTGATCCCGGCAGGTTGGCAATCTTAGATGATGGCCCATAAACCACTTTCACATGAAAATTGTGGAGGATTCTTGCTATTTTAAATGAAATGTTGCCAAGAAAGGGTAGAAAAGCTAGACTTATGTCAGCATGCTCTTCTGTTTATGCCCTTCCTTGTTCTTGGTTTTAACTAATAATGACCTGTTAATCTGCTGGGTAGACGATTCATTTTACCTGAACACTGGATTTAGGTGTGTGAGCTCTGTAGGTGAACTATCTGCATCTGACTCTGTGTGAGATTGGGTTTAAAGCACATTATAGATTGCAACTGTTGATGACAGCTCAACTCAACGGTTGCAAATACAAATCAGTATGAGTGGTCTTGTGATAAATTTAATGCCTCAGAGAGCCATCATTCTTCCATATAACCTGTTAGCTTTGATGTAATATCTCTTTACAAAGATCCCTCTCAGAGATTCTTGGGCGCTCATTGGTAGTGTGCTTCAGGTGGGATATCACCGCTTTGCTTTGGAACAGTCTTTCGTCAACCTGTTTTATGTTCAACCATGAATATTTTGAGCAGACTGATGGCATCGCCATTTGTAACCCTGCACTTGAATCAGTGGCCATTAAACCAATTGCATTATAGAAGTGTGTGGACAATACTTCCGTAGTGTTGCCTCAAGGAGAAGATACATTAATGGAGTTTATACATCACTTCATCTCCATTCATAAGAACGTCTGGTTCACAATGAAATTAGAGTAAGATAATCATTTCCCTTACCTGAATGTTCTGGTTAGAAGGTCTCTGCAGCATCCAGTTTATCACAAACCCACTCAGACTGATTTGTATTTACAGTTGTCGAGCTGTCATCACTGGTCGCAAACTGTGAGGGTGCTTGAAACCTTGTACACAAAGCTCACACACTCTCGAAGGTAGATAGTTTGCCTCAAGAGCTTGCTCCCTAATGACAGTGTTCAGGGAAAAGGGGTATTCTACCTGACATTTTAACAAGGCACTATCAGTTAAAACGAAGAACCAAGAAGCGAGTAAGGAGGAGAGCATGCCTTTTGTTGGCAATAAAACAGCGTGAGTCCTTTGCAATTTTCAGGTAAAATTGGCTTTCTGCCTACGATTTAAGACTGCGGATCTGCTGGGATCAGTGAAGGACAATTTGTTATTGCAGAAGGCTGGCCAAACCACACACACTATGGAAGAATGCTCCACCAAATATCAACACTGCAGATGCCTTTTGTAGGCAAACAAGCCCACTATTATCAAAAACTGTATCCCCACCAGACATTCAATGGTGCATGATAAGACCGTAACTTTGGCCACACAACTTCTTTCTGGGACTCCATTACTAAAGAATCTGTGGAAATGTGCCTGGTGAATAATCTGGTGAGCTGTGACAGTGGCTACCAGCTGGATAATGTGTACATCCTTATCATCTCCACGATTTGCTCTAATCGAAGACAGAGTATGCTGATGGCTGCGGCTAGTGACAATGCTTGAGGACAGCTGAGTTCCATAGTTCCACCACCAAGGGCACTACCAGTGGATAATGTGGTCTGTCTGTCACCATGGTCTTGACATATGTGTGGAACACTCACAGCACTCTATATATTGTGGAACTAATGATGTCTTTTTCAGTCTTTCGTGGCTAATGTGAGAGTGACTGGCAGGTGCCTAGTGAAAATACTGCGGAGTATAGTTGATGACAACCAGATGCAAGTCTTAAATTTCTTCAAAGTCTCAACTTGGTGATAAAATCATAAAATTCACTGTTACCGTCTTGTAAATGGCTAACTTGTAGTCACATAAATATTTTTCTTTAGAAAGTTTGTTCAAATTTAGTTCAGCTGTCATATTAGACACCTTAGTGTGTGCTGTAAACATGATTTATAGAAAATATTAATGTGGTCCTGGAGGAATCCACAAATGTGTGATCAGCACTGAACACGTTTTGTAGCTTTTTGATAAGAGTAGGGAGATTCTGGATGAGATTAATGATATGTTGTACAAGATGTTTGAAGGAGGGCTGAAATATAACAGGAATGATGGAAACTCAAAATGTAATCATTTATAATGATACAGTTTCTGATAACAAGGAAGCCTCATTTAAAGGCAGCTGTGGAGATATAAGTACAGGGGACAAAAATTTAGTCACGCCTAGGAGGCATCAGGCTAAAACTGTGTAACACCACCTCTAGTTTTGACAATGGCCTCAGTTCGGCAAGAAACAAAGCCAAGTGTGCTTCAGGTACGCCATATCCAGCTGAAGCCACACATAGATGATTGCATCCTGTAGAGTTATCAAATTGTGCGGCTGTTAATTACTATGTTTCACCCAATGTTCCCAATAATTCCATAAATTTTTTGTGGGATTAAGATCAGTTGATTTCAGGAACCAACTGAGGCGTGGTAGTTAAAAGTGGTAATCAAAACAGGGATGTAAGCATTCAACAAAAAAACACCCCCCAAAATGTCACAGAACTCTGCAGCCTTAACTGCACTTCCCACACACAATGAATTCATCATTGAGCCACCAGTGCACTCACTGCATTGCGTCATTTGAAACACCTGAGAATTGATGTGGACCTACATTCAATGATAGCATCAGTTCCAAAAGAGTTTGAAAGTGATTGTCATTACAAGGTGTGACATTTGCATCCATTCTCTTTTGATTAAGATTTTTTTATGACCACTGTTGTTATGCTGTGCTATTGGCTGTGAATGATAGATGTATTGGACAGTCAACTTTGATACACCAACTTTATTCATGGGGTAGTCATGGGTATGATCAAATAGAATAGCTCCTTTCTACCATTCTGTCACATCTCCATGTCTACCCACCTTACTGGACTGATTCCATACAGTCAACTAACATGTACATGTCACTTAATTGCCATGACTTACATCAGCAGTGAAGGGTCAAGTAATAATGTGGCACCAGCGCTGCATCCCCTACAGCACTCGATAGTGATCTGTATGCTCTTTTAAGGGTGAAACTAATATTTAGCCTGGTAACATTACTAGCCAGTGTTTAATTTGGTGAGTAGTTATTGTGGGTGGGTAACAGAGTGGATGTCAATGAATGTTTTTTTGTTAATTATAGACAAGAATGTACAAGGGTGGTTTCAAAAGTTCTCGGAATCACCACAAGAGGTCAGCACTAGTGCAACGAGTTGTTCATGTGATATTTATTGGACTGTTGCCTATAAACATGTGCCACGTCAGTGCTCTTGGAAGAGAGCTATGGCAGTGATGTGGCTCTGTTGTTGCTCCCGCGTAGTGATTTGCAAAGATGGAAAAAATCGAGATTCGAGCAGTGACTAAGTACTTCGTAAAGCAAGGTATGAAAGCAGAGGAAATTCATGCCCGATTTCCAGAATACACTGAGGGCCTCTGCTCCTTCATATTCAACTGTTGCCAAGTGGACGAATGAATTTAAATTTGATCAGGAGAGCTTAGATGATGATCCACGCAGTGGTCAGCCAAGATGTGTCACAACTCCAGAAATCATTGCAATATTGCACAAAATGGTCATGGAGGATCACCGATTGAAAGTGCGTGAATGTGCTCGTGCTTGCCAGATGTTATCTGAAAGAGTCTATCACATTTTAACTGAAGAATTAGACATGAAAAATTTTCTGCAAGATGGGTGCTGCGACAAGTCAATGCGCACCCGCACACATGTGCTGGTGCCGTGGCAGAATTATATGAACTAAGGCATGAATTGTTGCCATGCCCACTGTATTCATCTGATGTGGCCCAGTCAGACTTCCATCTCTTCCCAAAACTGAAAATTTTTCTTGGTGGATGAAGATTCACTTCAAATGAAGAATTGATAGCCAGAGTTGACAACTATTTTGCAGGCCTGGAATAAAATCATTTTCGAGATGGGACAAAGGCCTTGGAACATCATTTGACCAAGTGCATTAATCTCCAAGGAGACTACATTGAAAAATAAAAAAGTTTTAGTGATGTAAGTACTTTTTTCTATCCCGTCCCGAGAACTTTTCAAATCACCCCCGTACCTATAATCTCTATTAGGGCAAGGATGTTGGAGGGAGAAACTCATACTAATTTTGTGAAAGAGCTGGGATTGAATGAAAGGAAGCATAATTTCTTACAAAATAAAAACAAAAACTATTGAAAAGCTGTGTTTATTGACCACCATACATACTACACCATGTTATAGTAGGTATCTATGACCTACAACACGCTTAACCGAGGGAATATGGTTTATATGAGATTTGTACATATTATTTAGCTGTCAGAAAGGTAACATTCCGTTACATGCTAATGCTTTGTGTGTTCACAATGAGTAGTTTTTGACATTGATGTGTGACATAAGAAAAAAAGCATTGAAAATTGGAAGTATAACACTATTGGAAGCTTTTATAACCTAAGGCCTTTTCATGTTAGTTGCATGGAGAACAGCACTACACAGTGCAATAATTTTCAGATTTCACTCTTGGTGCACTTACTTCCAATCAATATCAACCATAAGTTCTGAATTTCTTCAAATTGATAACTCTTAAATCTACTTTCAATCAGGGGTGAGATGTGAGATAGTTTATGAAGATCATAATTTATTTATTTATTTATTTATTTTTTCAGTGTTACGAAAAGGATAGATTGCTATTCACCATGTAGACAAGATAGCAGGGTAGAGTTGTAGGAGGGTGTAGTTCTGCTTGTGGGAGCAGGCAGGGACATGTTGAAGTCAGGGTAGGGGTGCTAGGTGCAATGAGCAGGTTTGGAGGAAAGAAGGGCAGCAGAAAAGAGAAGTAGAGGAGGGGGGGGGGGGGGGGGGAAGAGAGAGAGACATTTCATTTCAGGATTTCCTGTGCAAAGCATTTCCCTATTCAGTTATTGAAAAATGTGCTATCATAGTTTCCATGAGAATACTTAGAGATATGAAAATTACACTAGTTTACTAAGATAATTTGATTTATTTAGAACTGAGCACAGTAAATCAAATATGGTCATGTGCAGACACAGCCAGTATTTAAAAATAAGCAACATTACAAGTTCAAATGAATAGTAAAAGACACAAATCAGTTTTTTATGTATTTAATTGCCTCCTGGGTCACAGTGAGAAAGTTATATCACTAATCAGAGTAAGACAAATTGTTCGTGTATTGGCCCTACATTGACATTCTGTTGAAGATGTTTTTCCCCATTGGTAGAACATGTATGTATTGGCACCTCTTTTTACATATGAAGAACTGAGAACAAGGCAGTACTATTTCTGTACATCTACTGAGGAGAGCAAGGTCCCATCGTATTTGGGGTGGGTAAATGTTGATGATGGGGAGAGGGTGTTTTTTTTTTTTCTTTTTTTTTTAAGTCATCAATCTTCTGACTGGTTTTATGCAGCCTGCTACGAATTCCTCTCTTGTGCCGACCAACCTTTTCATCTCAGAGTAGCAGTTGCAACCTACGTCCTGATTATTTACTGGATGTACTCCAGTCTCTTGTCTTCTTCTACAGATTTTACCCTCTACAGTTCCCTGTAGTACCATGGAAGTTGTTCCCAGAAGTATTAACAAATGTCCTATCATCCTGTCTCTTCTTTTTGTCAGTGTTTTCCTTATATTCCTTTCATTGCCAGTTCTGTGGATAGCCTCTTCATTCCTTACCATACCAGTACACCTAACCTCCAGTGCTCTTTTGTAGCACAACATCTCAAATATTTTGATTCTGTTTTCCCACGGCCCATGTGTCACTACTGTATAATGCTATGCTCCAACCTTACATTCTCCAAAATTTCTTCCTCAAATTAAAGTCTATGTTTGATGCTAGTTGACTACTCCTGGCCAGGAATGCCCTTTTCACCAATGCTAGTCTGCTTCTTATGTCCTCCTTGCTACGTCCATTATTTTGCTGCCTAGTAGCAGAATTCCTGAACTTCATCTACTTTGTGAGCCCCAGTTCTTATGTTCTCATTTCTGCTACTTCTCATTCCTTTTGTCTTTCTTCGATTTACTCTCAATCCTTATTCTATATTCATTAGACTGTTTACTCCATTCAGTAGACCCTGTAATTCTTCTTTACTTTCAATGAGTATAGCAATATCATCAGCAAATCTTATCATTGATGTCTTTTCACCTTGAATTTAATCCTACTCTTGAACCTTTCTTCTATTTCCATCATTACTTCTTCAATGTTTAGATTGAACAGTTGGGGCGAGATCCTACATGCCTTTCTTACATCCTTTTTAATCTGAGCACTTCATTCTTGGTCTGCCAGTTTTATTGTTCCATATTGGTTTGTGCACATATTGTTTATTACCTGCCTTTCTCTACTCCTATTTTTCTCAGAATTTCAGACATCACGCATCTATTCTCATTGCTGAACATTTTCTCTGGGTCGGGACATCCTATGAACATGTCTTTATTTTTCTTTGGTCTTGCTTCCATTATCAAATGCAACATCAGCACTGCCTCTGTTGCTTTTACCTTTTTTAAACCGAAACTGATCGTTACCTGACAGATCCTCAATGTTCTTTTCCATTTTTTTTTTTGTGTATTATGCTTGTCAGCAACTTGGAAGCATGACCTGTTACGCTGATTGTGTGACTGTTCATGCACTTATCAATTTTTGCTGTCTTCAAAATTGTGTGGATGATGTCTTTCCAAGAGCATGGTGGTATATCGGCAGTCTCATACATTGTACATGCCAATGTGAATAGTTGTTTCGGTGCCACTTCCCCCAACTATTTTAGAAATTCTGAAGGAATGTTAACTATCCCTTCTGCCTTTTTTGATCTTAAGTCATCCAAAGCTCTTTCTAATTCAGCTTCTAATACTGTATCCCCAATCTCTTGTAAATCGACTCCTATTTCTTCTTCTATCATGTCAACAGACACGTCTTCCCCCTCATAGGGGCTTTCAGCATACCTCTCTCGTCTGCATTTAACAGTGGAATTCCCATTGCACTCTTAATTTTACCACTTTTGCTTTTAATTTTACCACTCTTGCTTTTAATTTTACCACTCTTGCTTTTAATTTCACCAAAGGTTGTTTTAGCTTTTCTGTCTGCTGAGTCAGTCCTTCTGACAGTAACATTCTTTTCTTGCCCCCCACTCCCACGATTTCCTTACATTTTTCATGTAGCCATTTCACCGTAGCTTCCCTGCACTTCCTTTTTATTTTGTTCCTAAGTGACTTCTGTTTCTGTATTCCTGAATTTCCCTGCACGTTTTTGTACTTGTGTTTTTTCGCAGTTACCTTTCTTGTACCTATGTTTTTGTTTCTAAATTCAGTGATTGCTCTTTTTAGAGATGTCCATTCCTCTTCGACTGAACTGTCTACTGAGCTATCCATTATCACAGTATTTATAACCTCAGAGGACTTCAAGCATATTTCCTCATTCCTTAACGCTTCCCTCTGCCACTTCTTTGTGCACTGATTCTTCCTGAATAATCTCTTAAATTTCAGCCTCCTCTTCATTATTACTAAATTGTGATCAGAGTCTATATCTGCTGCTAGTTATGCCTTACAATCCAGTATCTTATTTCGGAATCTCTGTCTGATCTTAATGTTATCTAAGTGTAGGGAGCAAATAGTTAGGTGTAGACCTTATTATTCCAGATTTTATCCACATGGTGTGGTTTAGTTCTGCATTGACATTTTTTACCTGGGCTCAGTCAATCCACTTTGGTGCATTAGATTCCACAGCCAGTGTAGAGCTCAAGAACCCCCTTGTGGGGATTTTTGCACAAAGTTGTTCTTTATTCATAGTTCTGCTGCAGTGTCCATTAGAAGTTGCTTGTAGCTTAATAGTTTTGCTCAGGGTCATACCAACCTATGTTGGGAGTTCCATTACAGGGAAGAATGATGTTCACAAAATGTACTGTAAGGTTGTTGTTGGCCAATCTGTTCTTGGAAGTGGGAACTAATGGCCTCTGTCCGGTTCTAGGCACTTCAGTCTGGAACCGCGTGACCGCTATGGTCGCAGGTTTGAATCCTGCCTCAGGCGTGAATGTGTGTGCTGTCCTTAGGTCAGTTAGGTTTAAGTAGTTCTAAGTTCTAGGGGACTGATGACCACAGATGTTAAGTCCCATAGTGCTCAGAGCCATTTGAACCATTAATGGCCTCTGTTGTGGTTGAACTAGATTGTAGCCTCTATTCTTCTGAAAATTCCTCTAATACCATCTCCAGCAATTTATACACTGCGCTGAGTAGTTTAATCAGGTAGTACCTGTGTGAATATTATTCGGTATGGCTGGCTTAAGTGTGGTAACTATTTGTGTTCTCTTGAGGACGTTCAGAATGTTTATAATTTCATTAATTCACCCAGAGCTGATGATTTTGGTGGCACTGGATGTAACTGTCACCAGTCCTGAGTTGTAGACACAGCAGCCTTTCTTATCCACGATGATTGCTAGTAAGCCGTTGGGGTACTGACCAAAAATACGCATCCGCAGTGCTGTCCCTGGCGGGAGACGAAATAGAGCAGAACATAATGGCAGGTGAGAACCTGGATGGAGAGATGGAGCAGCATCTGCAGCTGGCACCTGTAGAGCAGCTCAGCAGGGCTACGAGAACCAATAGGACTCATCCAGTAGGCCATGAGGAGAAACTGTAATGCCTCCTCAGTGGGAAAGTCCTGCAGATATTTTTTTCATTTGTGTTAATGGTGCAAACGATGTGCGTGGCCTCCTCGTTCAATAGAGGCTGAATGGGAGGGGAACGAACATGGCAAATGCCTGAATGCACTCAGAAATGCCTGGGACAGGAACTGAGGTGCATTGTCAAAAATGAGGGTAACCTGGAGACCTTCCAAAAAAAAAAAAAAAAAAAAAATTCTGTGACTTTTGTGGTGGTCGAGAGGCACCGGACCATGTATGGAAAATACAAAAATAAGTAAGTGACAGTCAGCCAAAAAAACATTCAGAAATGTATTTGTAAAATCAACATGGGTATGTTCCCAGGGCTGGATTGCTGGGATCATGGGAAGAATGAAACTTCAGGAGTTGCCTGTTAACTAGCACGCTGGGAACATGCAGCAACCAAATGCTCCAGCTTCTGGTCAGTGCTGGGCCGGTACACTTGTCTTCGAGCCAAGTCTTTATCACGGGAAACACCCCAGTGACCCTCAAGTAACAGCTGTAAGACTACCCGCCATAGACTCCCCAGAATAACCCCCCTGGAAGCTACGATATTTGTGGAGAGGAGGAGGACCCAGTGTAAGAAGACCAAGAGATGATGGCACCAGACAAAGTAGTTATGAAGCAGATCGGAAGTACAGCCCAGAGGATGAGATGACCGAGCCTGCTGGACGATGCAGACAACCTGCTTGAGAGGAGTGTCAGACACTGTGTCCTTGGCATTCGGGTACTAGTGATTGGAAACTGCATGTGATGCTATTTCAGATAGTGTTGAAAAATGGTGGAGGGGGGGAAGGGTAGTGGGGGCACTTTCCACGCTAAACATCAACTGTTGATACAGGCCAAAAGATGTATTAAGACCCATGATACATGTGGACTTGTCATCCAGGGGTAACCAGTGACATGCTTCAGAAAGATCAAGTTTTGAGGAGAATTGACCCCCTGCTAAGTGTATGAACAGCTTGTCTGGACATGGCAATGGGTATGTGTCAACTACGGACTGTGAATTCATGGTGGTCTTAAACTGCTGCAAAGTCCAGAGGATTTCATGCTGATAGGGATGACAAGGGGTGTGGCCTATTCATGGGAGGAAATGATGCAAACCATCCAACACTGCCTTGACTTGGGAGTGTAGGGCTACAGTACTCTGCCAATCTAGGATGAAATGACTAGTTAACGTTGTGTGTGCCTGAAAGTCTGTGGTGCATCCTAGGCCTTTGCAAAGATATCCTGAAATTCTGAGCACAGAGATCCCAATGATTGGTAGGGGATTTTGGCAGATACCAACTGAATGGAGTCTGTGACTGAAAAGCCAAAGGCCTGAAAAGTATCAAACCCGAAAAGATTTGCTGAACCAGCATTGTGGATTACAATAAAGGTAATTGGCTGACTCATTAATCAATAGGTAACATCAGCTGTGAATTGGCCAAGCAAAGGGTTTGGCTGTTTACCTTATCCCTGCAGGCACCTGTTTACCAGTGACAGCAGCGTAGAGTTGAAGTCTGAATATGTTTGGGCATTAAGCAAGGAAACTGCTGTGCCGCTGTCTACCTGCACGTGCAACCGTCGTGAGAGAACCAAAACCTCAATAAAAAGCTTGTTGGAACCCTGATTGGTAACTGACCCTGACAATGATGCTTCCTGGATTCCATAGCCATTTTCTCTGATGCTGCATTCTGTGCAGTTGATCTCTAGACTACCTGGCCTTTTTTTGACACTTAGGACAGATAGCTCAGCATTGGGGACACACTGATCTGTCATGTTGGGAGTAAAAAGATGCACTTTATGACAACAGAGATGGCAGCTGGAACATTGATCATGTGCTGTGCAGGAGCCACTGGATTGGCCAGCTTGCAGTGCCACGATATTGTCCTCCCTGGACACAGTGTAAGCTGCTGGGCAACCCTGTACCACGGCAATGCTGAACCGTGTTCCCTGCTGCTGACTAGTGGCATGTGATGTAATACAACTGGGCAGTGGTCAAAACCTCTTCAAAGGAGGGGTTTTGTAATTGGAGGGCATGTTGAGGGATTTCCTTGTCGAGGGTGGAGTGGATATTGTCGAGGATGGAGTGGATGATAACTTTGCGAACCATGATGTCTGCATATGACTCTTTTGACTTGCCTGTGACAAAATGGCACTTGCTACTAACGCCATGGAGGGATGTGGCCCAGGAATGATAAGACTGTTGGGGCCAGTTCTTGTAGTGGTAGAATTCAACTTGAGCAACCATGATGTGCACGCGGCAGTGATAATGGGAAGACAGTAAAGTGCATAAATTGTCAAACGAGAACGAAGACTGTTCCTGCAATGTGACCAACTGCCACAACACCTGATACAAGGTGCGATAAATCCGTGACAGAAACAGTACACAAGTTACCTACACATCCATAACTTGGAGGGTGTGGAAATGTTGCCATAGGCAGTGTTTGTACATTTCCAAATCTTCTGCTGCCTCATCAGATGGCAGGAATGGAGTAGCAAGCTTAGCTGGAGATGAAGGCACAGAGAGCAATGCTGACACAGCCTGTTGCATGATAGTAAGGTTGCACCACCGTTTGAAGCAGAGACTCCATGTCACAAAAAGACACAAAAAGCAATTGCACAAGGGAACCCATGAAAAAAAAAAAGACCTACTCTTTGCTAGTGTGTTCTGACAACAAGAACACAGAGATAATAACAGACACATCACCTTATTACATCTAAAATACTTGTACAAGAGGACAATTGCCACAAAGTGGCTTAACTACTAGTCCAATAAACTGGTTGAATGTCAACATACGACTGAGAGTGAGGTTGGCCGGGCCGGCCCTATAAGCCCTCTGCTGGCCGGTAGAGTGCATTACAGAGAGGCTGCTTGTGCATCCAAGAGTGGAGGCCTCTGTCAGTGCTAGTGCCTACTGAGTTGTGTGGCACACTGTACAGCTGCTTTCCTGGATCGTGAGTGCAGAATCTACATGGGCCACCACACCTCTCAAGTACAGTGTTTCCAATGTCCATTCATACATAGGTTGTTATGCCAGAGGTTGAGTAGTACATGGCTCTTGTATACATCTGTCTATTTGTCTATCTATCTAACCTCTCATCTTTCACTGTATTTCATTCTCAGTGTGTGTTTCTTACACTTGGGTGACATTAATCACATTATCTTTTAAAGTTTCATGTAGGTGCTGACAATTTTGTTTTGCTTATGCCTTCAACATTTAATTGACAGATTGAGATCATAGAGCCAAGATATTTTGCCTTATGGTCTTTTAGACAATCTTTTCATGTATTTTTGGGAGTCATTGTGATTTGCAGTAACCAGGAGGTTCAAGGATTAGCTTGTAGCCGATATTATGCTGGTTGATGTAATTCATAACAAGTGCTGTCAAAGGTGCATCATGAGGTGGTGAACAGTGTCGTGATATGTGCATAAACATCCATTAAATTAAGCATGAAAACTATGTCATTAACTAAAATAAATGATTTTATTTTCATGGCTGGGGTTCACAGTCATATAAGACTTTTTGAGAGACATATTTGTGTCGTTTGGCAGTTAAAAAATAAATTCATTATAAAATACGCTGTCACTATTCTGAGTGTTTAGCCATTTTAGAGCAGAATACAGTGAACATTTTGTGCTTAAGCACACGTCAAAATTTTAAAAATTTCAGACGTGTCATCCATACATCACCCACCCTATAAGTCATGGTGATATACATCCTTGTCTGATATTTTTAAAAAATTATCATGCTTAAGCCCAAAATAATCACTGTATTCCACCTGTAAATGGCAAAACAGCTGAAATTGCAATTGCAGATTTTATAAATAAATAATTTTTGAAGTGAAAGGTGATAGTAATCTCCTTAACAAAAGAAAATGAAGGAATCTGTTATGAGACTGGTATAGTCATTTATTGATGATTAAAGTGTGATATCAATAAAAGGGAATAACAATTAGAGATTTTTGTCTCTCACACTGTTGCTAAAAAATTTGTTACGAGCTTAAAGGGGAATGTCAGTATCTAATCAAAGACCAAAGAAAGGTAGGTACATGGGCTTCAGGTTGTTGAGCAATAAGTAAAGCTGAGACTCTCTTGTAATATTTTTTTACTGTTACTATATTATTTGACATAAGCAGTGAAATTAACGTGATTACCAAAGTTACACAGCAGTTTGTTGTAGCATTGAGTAAGTTTTTCCATTTCCTTGTGGTGAGAAATGGGACACTTCTTTTCAAGCTGCTGTTTTAGCTTTTATTTCTTTATCTTTTGAAGTTCATGCTGTACATAGATGTTTATCCAGTAGGTTTAAGGTAAAGCTGCATGTTAAATAGTTACATTTATTGTCTAGATTGCGACTCAGCACAAAAAAGTCTCATCAATATACTGCATTTCACTGGCTGAACTAATATATGACGTATTGACACAAAGATTTAACCTGTCTTTCTCTATTTCTTCTGTTTTAAGATTACAGATAAATTTTCCACTTATGAAAAAGTAGACACTTTGATATTAGGTGAACGGGAATCATCTTACTTGTGTCACACCATAGTTAATTTTACACTGTGGTCTTCATCTTAATGTCTTCTAACGCACTCAAACAAAGGGTGCTAAGGCAATCTGATTTCTCCATGAATTGCCCATCTTGCATCCACAGTAACACGAGAGAGGGAGTAGATTTATATTTATGGTTGGGAACACTAGGAAATAATTAACTATAAAACAAAATCATGCACTGATGGCAACTAGTCTGTCTTTGGTAATTATTTGTGTTAACGTTCCTTGCATTGGTGTTTATTTTGTAGTGATTTCTTCTTCATTTATCCTGTGTAGCTCCATCTGTCATGTTTGTACTATTTCATTGTGGATTATTCATTTCTAATTTCACAAACATAGTCCCTTGCTGCTAATTTAATTCCAATCATACTCTTTGGTGTACTATTTAAATGGAACAGCAGTCTTCCTTTTGCATCTCAGGCTCATTGTCATCATCTTACACTTTCATCATTTTAATTCGAATGTTTCATCGATGATGCCTTATGATGATTTACCATTGCTGCTTGGCTTATAGTCATGCGTGCAAATTTCTGGAGGCATATGTTCAATTCTAAGAAAATTTATTAATTTCATTGGTAAAATATTCTTCAGTTCTGCTAAATGTGCTTTGCTCATTGTTCACTATTTCTCTTTTAAGATTAAATGATGGTGATTAACACTCATAACATCATAGATTTTCTGTTATCGCCTTTTACATCTTTGTTGCCTTCTTGCTATTAATTTCCCACATATTTACCTTCTTTTGATTATTTCCATTTTTAAAATTTATTTATTTTTGTAATGGTGAGCATCTCAAGAAATAATTTTGGTTTTATTTATAGAGCAAGTAATAATTAAAAAAAATATATTTTTAAAACTTTTTTTAATGAGTCCTCATAAATCTTTTGCCATAAGTCCTTAACCACACTTGCAAAGCAAGGAGCCTAACTGAAAAATGGGGAAAAGAGCAAAGGATGATTTTTACCCATTTGCTTTGACCCACGATATCATATTTTGAGTAAACAGGATAATTTACACAAGTTACTAAGACAACCACAGATAACATTTAATAACAAGTCAGTTACATTCTTTAAAATGGTGACCACAAGACAGACCATTATGGTTAGAAACAAACCTAAAAAATACATGAAATATTTCAGTTACCTAATAAAATGAAATTAATGGGACAGCAGTAGGAATCAGGGAGTCTTGAGCAACAATCGCAGAATTGGAATCGAATTTTTCACTTGACCTATACATCTCAGATGAAGATAGTTATATCAGACAGCCCCACTCACCACCCACACCTGGAAAATAAACAAATGAAAAAAAATGAGAAAAGGCACACACACAAAATCCTCTATAATAAATTGAACAAAAAAATGCAGAAAACACAAATTAAAATTGAATATTTTGCTAGACCTGTGTAGCTCAAACGGAAACAGGGATACCAGACACACCTCCACAAAACAACATCATAATCAAAAAATAATACACACATAAGGATAAAGAAAATGAAAATAAAAGAAAAACACACAAATGGAATCGCAGCATACGCTGGAACTATACAACTTGAATGATGACAGTGATACAAGACAACCACCAAAAAAGAACTAGATAGTTGAGAAACTGCACACATGATAGCCTATAGAGTAAACTGAACAAAAAATTGCACAATTGGAATGGAATTTTTCGCTTGCCTATGTAGCTCAAACAAAGACAGAAATACCAGACACACCAATACATAATGAGGACATAACTGAAAAATAACACAGAAAAATTCCCTAAGAATAAACCTAGAAAATCCAAATATTTTTAGAAACCTTTTTTCACTAATGACCATTTGAACTGTGCCCTTAGTTTTGTGTATAACCTCACCTTCAACAAGCTCACCACATTACTAAAAGAGCCAAGTAATAATAAGAAACAACAGGATAATTGTAATTACTAATTGTTCCAATCACAACAATTAAACTTGTGCTGTTAAGTTCATGCCTAATCTCACCCATGGAAATCATGTTAAATACAGAAAGAAACAGCCAAATATTTGTGAAAAAAAATAAAAGTACAATCTTTACGTTTCTCTATCAACAATTTAAGCTGCGCTCTCAGGTTTCACCCAGACCACACCCTTGTACATCACGACATATTTGGAATAGGTAGCATAATTTACAAACACTATAGATTACGGTAGTAACTAGGAAAGCCACAGATAACATTCAGTAACAGAACACTTACATCATTCGTACTGTAAACTCATGACGTCTCACAGGACTACAGGGTTCAAAGCAGACGGGTGGAATCTTACTGTGCACTTCGCACGAAAAATGAATAAATTGACAGTGTAGTTTCATTAATTCGAAACTTGTTTGAATGGACCATAAAATAATTATCAGTTCTCAAGATAATAAATGTTCAGCAAAATCTTCTGTGTAAATAGATGAGAAACTGAAGGTCACTGCTGTTACAGAATTGTTGAGTTAGCCTCTCATGTGTCATCGGTTGGTTCTTGTAGGCAACAGACAGACAGTTATGTACATCATTGGTTTAATTAATGAGAAGATAATTGTGGTATAATTAATTACTATTACATCAGAACCTTAGATTTTTCAGTGATGTATACTAAATATAGATTTCTCTGCAACACTTTTTTAAAATTATTTTACAGCAGTTTTAAGTCTTGGTTCTGATACAAGGAACCCTCTTGCTCCTGGTCGACCAAAGTGTAACAGCATCTTGCACCTCTTTGGGGAATGGTTGTTTGAAGCAGCTAACATAGGATGTGAGGGTGCGTTCCAGAACAGGTCAGCTGCCACAAGTAAGTTTTTAAGTGCCAAACTATGAATAATTTAAATTACTGTTACTTTAAGAGTACAGGAGACCACTCACCAAAAAGCCCCAAAGCATTGAGTCATTGAGAGGTGCATTCGCAAGAAAAAGAGTGAGCGTGATAGCTATTGAAGTAAATCCACTTTCAATCTCAAGCAGTTCAAACCACACACACACACACACACACACACACACACACACACACACACACACACACAGAGAGAGAGAGAGAGAGAGAGAGAGAGAGAGAGAATCAAACACTTGTGCCCCTACAGAGTGCTGGCTGGACACACAATGCTAAAGGATTAATTCCGAAAAATAGCAAGTTTTCTGTCTTTTCTGTGTGTGTGCCTTCCTATAGCTCAGACTCAACACTTCTGCTCTTTGGTGAGTGGTCCCCTTTACTTCTAAAGTATTTACATTCTAACAGATATTCCCTGTGATACACTACTGGCCATAAAAATTGCTACACCGAGAAGAAATGCAGATGATAAACGGGTATTCATTGGACAAATATATTATACTAGAACTGACATGTGATTACATTTTCACACAATTTGGGTGCATAGATCCTGAGAAATCAGTACCCAGAACAACAACCTCTGGCCGTAATAACGGCCTTGATACGCCTGGGCATTGAGTCAAACAGAGCTTGGATGGCGTTTACAGGTACAGCTGCCCTTGCAGCTTCAACACGATACCACAGTTCATCAAGAGTAGTGACTGGCATATTATGACGAGCCAGTTGCTCGGACGCCATTGACCAGAAGTTTTCAATTGGTGAGAGATTTGGAGAACGTGCTGTCCAGGGCAGCAGTTGAACATTTTCTGTATCCAGAAAGGCCCGTACAGGACCTGCAACATGCAGTCATGCATTATCCTGCTGAAATGTAGGGTTTCACAGGGATCAAATGAAGGGTAGAGCCATGGGTCGTAACATATCTGAAATGTAATGTCCACTGTTCAAAGTTCCGTCAATGCGAACAAGAGGTGACCGAGACGTGTAACCAGTGGCATCCCATACCATCATGCCAGGTGATACGCCAATATGGCGATGACGAATACATGCATCCAGTGTGCGCTCACCGCGATGCCGCCAAACACGGATGCGACCATCATGATGCTGTAAAGAGAACCTGGATTCATCCGAAAAAATGACGTTTTGCTATTCGTACACCCAGGTCCATCGTTGAGTACACCATCGCAGGCGCTCCTGTCTGTGATGCAGCATCAAGGGTAACCGCAGCCATGGCCTCTGAACTGATAGTCCATGCTGCTGTCAACATCGTCGAACTGTTCGTGCAGATGGTTGTTGTCTTGCAAACATCCCCATCTGTTGACTCAGGGATCGAGATGTGGCTGCACGATCCGTTACAGCCATGCGGATAAGATGGCTGTCATCTCGACTACTAGTGATACGAGGCCATTGGGATCCAGCACGGCGTTCCGTATTACCCTCCTGAACTCACTGATTCCATATTCTGCTAACAGTCATTGGATCTCGACCAACGCGAGCAGCAATGTCACGATGCGATAAACTGCAATTGCGATAGGCTACAATCTGACCTTTATCAAAGTCGGAAACGTGATGGTACGCATTTCTCCTCCTTACATGAGGCATCACAACAACGTCTCACCAGGTAATGACGGTCAACTGCTGTTTGTGTATGAGAAATCTGTTGGAAACTTTCCTCATGTCAGCACGTTGTAAGTGTCACCACCAGTGCCAACCTTGTGTGAATGCTCTGAAAAGCTAATCATTTGCATATCACAGCATCTTCTTCCTGTCAGTTAAATTTCGCGTCTGTAGCACGTCATCTTCTTGGTGTTGCAATTTTAATGGCCAGTAGTGTAATAATTTAAATTACTTTCTTGAATTTCTTACAAACATTTTAAATTATGGAGAACTGTTCTAAATAGCTTGTAATGGAAAACTTGGTGCTAAGTGATAATATAATTCTGTTGAACTGTGGAATATTCTAACATGAGAAATATATCAGATCACAATTGCACACTGGATTGTTGAGATCAAGCCATATTTCACAGCCGCACCAACTAGGTGAACAGACACTGACTACTAGTTGCTGGATACCAGAACAAACACTAGTGGTCTCTTGATGTTGTGTGTCATATATAGATATAACCTATAATTAACCCACTTCACAAACTACCCAGAATCCTTACAAAGCACTGCTTACTCTGTTAACTGTGCTACTGCCATAAAATTTAATTAATAAGATGTATTGTTATTTGTAGTAAATGTCTCATCAAGTACCTCCAAATTTCTGTAATTAATAACTACATGATGTTCAGAAAATCCATTTGGTAGTAAACAGGTTTATGAAACTTTACAAATAATGTAAGAAAACTTTCATAGTTGCTTTAATGAACACTTTTTTTTCTTTAGTGGTAATAATCACAGAACATAAATAAAAAGTGCCTGATTGTCATCAACAGCGATTTCTTACATAGTTGTTTCTTTGTGTTTTGTGTGGGTTTCAAAAACCCTGAAACCACAGTGGATTTGGTTTTTCTGGTAATCCGTGGCTGTACAGCTGATGGAGAAATTCACTCGATTGGACAGAGAAGTAAACTGCAGATCATTCAAAGCCCTTTATGGCTTTCTGTACAGCATCATTAGCTTTGTGGCCAATAGGCTCTCCAATTAGCTTTCATTTACAGTATGATGTCAAGCTGTGGATCTGCTGCTGTTGCTCCAGGAGACATACGAATTTAGCCTCCATGCTACCGAGCCTTTTACCTCGTCGCCAATGTTATAGCCGCGAGCGACCGGTGAGGGGTGCATGGCAGAGAATGGAGACACGAGGCTACCAGGTGGGGGAGCTGCTGGAGGTACCTCTAACTACAAACAGACAGGACAGACAAACAAGTAGGGGGCGACACACACTACGACTGACCACTACACAATATGAGACAAGCAAGCAAGAACTGAGATGATAAATTCGGTGAGACAACAACAATGCAGGAACACTCCAAACAATGGCAGTAGGTATATCAACGTGCGGAACTGGAATGCAGGATGGCTGAGATGCACATGTGAACTGTGGCAAGCACCAGACTGCCAGGGTAGCGCCATGCGGCCATCTAAATGCCTGACTGTGGGAAGCGCCATCGGCCGTGGATTTCACACGGTATGGAAAGTGGCGCACTTGCATGGCATAGCTCGTGCCACAAAGACACACCAGAGCACTGACACCTCAAGTGGGTATCCAGGTGTATACCCTCAGCACGCATTCAACTTCCGCTCCTTCCGACTCCAGACCCCTCCACCCCAAAGCCTGTGCGTAGGGGTGGAGACACCTCGGATAGTGCTGTGTTGGATGGAAGCAGGGAACGGAGGGAGACCCTGTGGCATCGACTGCCAGCGGTGGCTTGGGAGAGCCATCCATGGGAACCACCAAAACTTCACTGGAGGGGCAGGGCATCGCATGGTGTTTTCGATCCTTGTGGTTGCGGGAAGCAGTGCCGGCGTGCCTGCAGGGAGCCGGTGCCCGTTGGCAGTGGGGCTGACTCGAGGGCATCAGGCAAACCAGAGGGAGGCGGGGGGGGGGGGGGTTGGGGGGTTGGAGAATGTGAGGTGCCATGAAGGGGTACGAGGCTGGAGTTGGTTATGGTGGTGGCACTGGAGCCCCTTCTGTGTCTGTCCCAGAGTTGGTTATGGTGGCACCCCTGGAGCCCTTTCTGTGTCTGTACCAGAGTTGGTTATGGTGGCACCCCTGGAGCCCCTTCTGTGTCTGTACCAGAGTTTGTTATGGTGGCATCACTGGAGCCCCTCCATAGGTCGTGACTACTGTGGTGGGAGTCCAAGCAGCCTTGCCCCCATACGAGTAAGCCCACACGACTTTGCCCGGGGTGTAGCGCTGAGAGGGTCGGAAGTGGGGTTCAGATGGTGTGAGCAGATGGAGCAGGGTCCATGCTTGCTGCCCATGGAGGAGTTCAGCAGGACTATGACCATCAACCGTCTTGGTGTGATTAGGGTTCAGGAATAAGATGAGGGTCAACATGGTGGCAGAGGATTTCACCACTTTTGTCAGCTGTTGTTTAAACATCCTGACCAGTTGCTCTGTAGTGCCATTGGAGGACAGATGGAACAGAGGGGTGCAGATGTGTTTGGTACCATTGGCCTCACAGAGCGTGTGAAGGAGGCTGCTGTGAATTGGGCGCCATTATCGGAGACCAAGGTACAAGGCAGGCCTTTGATGGGGAGAACATGAGCCAAGGCTATAAGTGTGGCATGGTGGACGCCATGTGCACCACATACAGGTATGTGGACTATGCATCCACAATGAGTAACCACATTGATCCCAAGAATGGGTCCAGAAAATCGAGATGGATGCAGTCCCAGGGCCGACAAGGCATGGGCCAGGGGGCAAATGATTGCGGCAGGCTGGCCTGGTGACGCGCACACACTGTGCACCCACGGATCAAGAGTTCGATCTTGCCACCGATGCCAGGCCTGTACACATGCCGGCAAGACAGTGCCTTCATACTGGACATCCCCCGGTGTCTGCGGTGTAGCAAGCGTAGATTGCAGTGGCACAAATAGGGTGGGATGATCACAACTGAGTACTTGTGGGAGAGGTGCTGCCAGGGGCTGAATTCAGTTTTCAACCAGAGAGTCAGATAGGTGGGCCAACCATGGGTCACATAGCGGAGAACATAGTGCAGAACAGGTGTGCTGCGTATGCCAGAGGTGACCAGTGCAGCCGTGATGGTAAATCCATCCAGTGTATCTTGGTGGGCCATATCAGTGTGAAAGCAGAGGACTTTCTGGTTGTGAAACTTTTGAATGGCGAACACAATCACCAGAGGCTCTTTCTCATTCTGAGCATAATTACTCTGTGCTGGGGATAGTGTCCGGGATGCATATGCAATGGGCTGTTCTGAGCCATCCACATTCCTGTGAGCCAGGACTGCCCCAATAGTATAGGCCGAAGCATTGGGCACCACAACCAAGGGGCCAATGGAGAGAGGGGTTCAGACAAGGGGTGGACTTGAGCATAGTTTTCAAGCGGAGAAAAGCATGATCACAGGCAGGAGTCCAGTTAATGGCACCCCTTTGCGACACAAGTGATTGAGAGGCTGTGCAACATCAGCAGCCAGGGTAAAAACTTTAAGTAGCTGTTAATCTTGCCCAAAAAAGCCTGGAGGTCAGATAAATCCTTGGGGCGGGGAAGGGCATTGATGGCCGCGAAGTTGTGAACTGTGCCCCAGGTATTCGACTTCTGGTTGAAAGAAACTACACTTTTCCAGCCAAGAACGTAAGCATGCATCCTGCAGAGCATGAAAACAGGTATCAAGGTTATGCATATGCTTGTGGCGTGTATGGCCAGTGAGCAAGATGTCATCGAGATAATTGACACAAGCCGGGATGGGCCATGTGAGCTTTTCCAGGTACCTATTGAAAATTCCCGGCACCAAGGAAATACCAAATGGAAGGCCCTTGTATTTATATAATCTGAAAGGCGTGTTGATGACCACAATGTTCTGGGATTCCTCATCTAAGGGTAATTGGTGGTAAGCCTCCATCAGCTTGATCTTAGAGGGATCTTGGAGAAGTACTCGCCATGAGCAAGTCCGAGAAGGTCTTCCTGCCAGGGACTGGGTAAGTTACAACCAGGGATTGTGCATTGATTGTAACTCCGAAATCCCCACATATGCAATCCACCACCACCAAGGGAGTCACCCAGGCACTCACCTACATGGGCTCAATGATGCCAGCAGCCTGCAGTTGATTGAGTTCTTGCTTGACTGCTGGATGCAAGGCCACTGGATTGGGTCAAGTCTGAAAGAACTGCAGCTGAGCAATGTGTGCCTGGAAGTCCGAAGCACAGCCTTAGTCAGACTGAAACAGAGAGGCATAGGCCGGCCACAGATCGTCAAGGTCCTGGAACGGGACGACAGTGGAAATGACCTTATCTTCATCAGAAATCAAAATGCCAAACAGAATGAAAGCATTGAGTCCAAAAATGTTTGAAGCCAAGGGATGGTCAACCACCAGTAGAGTCAGGAGCCGGGGAACATGTTTATAGGTGGCCGCTATCGAGAACTGCCCACAGAGGGGAATAGAACCATCACTGTAAGCAACCAATCACCGAGAGGTGGAAGACAGCTCCGGGAAACCCAGGCGTGTATGCATCGCCAGATTGATCAAGGTGATGGTGGCCCCGTGTCAACCTGGAAATGAACGTCCATGTTAAAAATGTGGAGTGTGAGGGACAACTTCCACGTCAATGGGGCGACCAGTGAGATGACTGACTGCAGCATGTGCACGGTATCCTGATGCCCTGTGGGTGGGGAGTGAGAGTGGGATGAGTGGCTGCAACAGACAAAACGGAGATGGTCATCTTTCTGACAGAACATGCACATCTTCCAGTGATGGGGACAGTCTGTGCGAGAGTGGGTGGAAAAGCATCATGGGCGAGATGGAAGCGATCGATGCGACCACCAAATGAGGTGCGACTGGTGGCTCTGAAGCCATAGAGACATTGCACAAGGAGGAGTCTTGTCGATGTTGGTCTCTGTGGGCTGTACCGTGCCGATGGTGTGAGGGAGGCACCCGCGAGGTGGACTCTACTGCTGCCACCTGCGGCCTCGACATGAGACGCTTGTTTGCCACTTCTGAGATTTCAAGGGAGTGGGCTATGTGCAGATTCTCTTCCAGTGAGGGGTTATTGAGTTTCAACACAGGTTGAATGATCACATCGCGAATTAAGGAGTCCATATATGATGCCTTGCAATGTTGATTGGTGCAAATGAAGTTGCATTTGCGGCTGAGACCCTGCAAATCTGTGACCGAAGAATAGTACAACTGACCAGGCTGTTTATGGTACTGGTGGAACTGAAGCCGAGACACCACGACATGGTAGCGCTGGGAATAGTAGTTAGTCAGCAGCACACATATCTCGTTAAAGGAGAGAACCACAGGGCCGGGCAACAGTGTCAACTTCCTGAGCTGAAAGAATATGTCTGGTGATGCACAGCACAAGAATAACGGCCGCCTGCAGGGAGTCATTTGTGACCTGAAACACTGTGAAATTTTGTTTCAGATGATACAAGTATGTTTCCCAGTCTTTCTTAGCATCGTCAAAGGGCAGAAACGACAGCGGACATGGGGAAGCATCAGAAACGGGGACACCCAGGAGCTGGTGCGGGAGGGCATCCTGTGCTCAGACTTTGTCTGACAGCAACTGCAAGGGTTGCTGTTAGACTTCTAACTGGCACTGCTGCTGCTGCTGCATGAGATACTGCTGTTGCTCCAAGAGACAGATGAACTTAGCCTCCATGCTGCCGAATGTTCTACCTTGTCGCCAGTGTTATAGGCGTGAATGACCAGTGAGTAGTGCAGAGCAGAGAATGAAGAGGCGAAGCGACCAGGCAGGGAAGCTACTGGAGGTATTGATAGCTAAGAACAGACAGGACAGACAAACAAGTTGGGGATGACAGACACTATGACTGACCCAGACAAAACAAGAGGCAAGCAAGCAAGAACTGAGGTGACAAACATGATGAGACAACAACAATGCAGGAACACTGCAAACAACAACAGTAGGTATATCAACACACAGAACTTGAACGCAGCAGGGCCGAGATGCACATGCGAACTACAATGAGTACCAGACTGCTGGGATAGCATCATGCGGCCACCCTAAATACCTGACCTCGGGGAAACACGATAGGCTGCGAACTTCACGTGGCACGGAAAGTGGTGCACTCAAACCGTGAGGCTCGTGGTGCAGGCGAGCGCCGGAGCACAGTATCCAGGTCCATACCCGCTGGCGCGCATTCCACTTGCGCACCTTCCGACACCAGAATGTATTTACTTATTTTGCTTTACTCTGACATTATTGACACAGTATCGAAACAAATATTTTGATTTTGCATTGAACATGTTATTATGCCATCATTATTTCACTGACGTGTATGAAAGAAAAAATAAATTAAATGGCGTTTATTACCGATTTGGACTTATATTACAATTTAACATTTTTGGTGTTCAGTTTTATGTTGTTAGTGTATGAAACACTACAAAACGACCAATAACTTATTCAGAAAAAATTCGTGCAGGGCTTGATGGGAACTCTTCTAAACGACCAAGTTCAGTCCTTGTTGATAATCGGAAAGGGAGCTTCTCCCAGCCAGCATCATTGGCAGATGAGTCTGAGCCACCCTTACCACCTGGTGGAGGAAAGTATGAAGCTGGTCGAGCCGAGGCACTGGGAGCACTATGCCGCATCTTCTGTGCTAAGAAGACTGGTGAAGAGATATTGCCAGTATACTTAGCACGCTTTTACCTTTCCTTGCAACAAGGCTTGAGAGTCCCTGAGGTAAGTATTTTTGTGAGAACTTTTTACATTACTGCTGGTCCTCAATTTTATTGATAATCTAAGCAACTCTTTGGCCAGTACTCAGAGACTTATGGTTACCTGCAAACTTACATTAGCAAAACAAAAGGCCAGAATCACTTAGAGATTGGGAGGGGCTGTGTGATTCAGATGCATTAAAATGAGTACTAAGCTGTTGAAAAAGGTTACACTGATTCCGAAGCTATTGAGAAAAATTAAGAAAGGAAGTATGGTAAAAGAATAAGCAAATGGAAGAAAGAGGAGCTCCTGCCTTCCTGGCAGTGTTCTATGCCTTTCTTTTTGATTTAGTCATAATCACATTAAAAATGATGACTGTGGTAAAACTTTATAGATGTCTGAAGCCACTTACAAAACATTGATATGTATTGCACACATATATGTGCTACTGAAATCTATACAAGAAGTGTATTTACTACTACAAAACTTGCCATAGCACATACTAAAAATTAGTTTTTAAGAAAAGTGTGCAGAATGGCATTTGGTAAGTTGTGGTGTTAACAGATTACATAAGATGACAGAGAGAATGACAGAATTGTGTCGATAAACGTCATCTTGGTCTTACCCGTGGGAAAATAAATGACAGCGTAATGAAACAACACCACTACCACCATCACCACCACTGCAAAGTTTTTTGTGTGTGCCCTAGACTCAACAATAGGATGAGAAAAAATTAAAATCTGTACCTTTTTCCGATTTCTATTTGCAATTTATGTAAAGTAAAAATCAAGATATGTGGGGTTCATATCTAAGTGTCATAAGTGGTATTTGGTGAACAATGCATTACCATACATTAACATGGCATCAGTGAATAAAAACATATATAGTTGCAATGCAGTAGATTCAAGTTTTTTTCTTTCATTTGTATTTGACAGTGCTTGCATTGATAATGGATTTTTTATATATGTATAATTAATTGTTCATTACAAATCAATGTAAAAATGATACAAAACAAAAAATTATAGAAATGTTACAATGCAAAAGACTTGTTTACAAATGAATCCTTATCTTCTATTCTATAAGTTATGAAAGCAATAAAAATGTGTTTAAAACTGAATAAATACATAAAAAGAAAAACGGGAATGAACTAGTCATTTATGTTGAAATGGAGACGTGGGTATTGTTGCTTACATGCAGTAAGCTGACTTTTGTGCTGCACTCACATGCTGTGTTCAAGATGGAGGTGATGGTGATGGTGTGGCTATGAGAATTCATAGGGTGCACATTTGCCCTAAATATATTTATTCTACACAAAAGAGTCAATGAACAGTTGACATATGAGTAGTTTGCAATGTCTGTTAAATGACAGGTTTCTGAATATTTGATATGACAAGCAAGAGCCCTTTTAATGGAGAAGGGTATTTTATCGTTGGCTGAGCAGAAAGAAGGAAAAACATTGCCACATGATACACTGCAAAAACTAAAGAGTTGCTTCTAAATTCCATTTATATTAAAGAAACATACCAAGAAGCACCATTCTGATCCACTCAGTATACCAATTAGGTTTCTTTCAGAGTATGCTGATGCAATAGCTCCATACTCAACAATCATATACAACCGCTTGCTAGACAAAAGATCCATACCCAAAGACTGGAAAGTTGCACGGATCACACCAATATTCAAGGAAGGTCGCAAGTGTAATCCACTAAATTACAGGCCCAGATCATTAATATCAATATGCAGCAGGATTGGTAACATACATTGTATTCGAACATCATGAATTACCTCAAAGAGAATGGTCTATTGACACACAGTCAACACGAATTTAGAAAACATCTTTCTTGTGAAGCACAACTAGCTATTTACTCACATGAAGCATTGAGTTCTATTGACAAGGGATTTCAAATTGATTTCATATTTTAAGGTTTCCAGAAGGCTTTTGACACTGTTCCACACAAGCGGCTTGTAGTGAGGTTGCGTGCTTATGGAATATCGTCTCAGTTATGTGACTGTATTTGTGATTTCCTGTCAGAGAGGCTACAGTTCATAGTAATTGACAGTAAGTCATTGAGTAAAATGGAAGTGATTTCCGGTGTTCCACATTGTAGTTTTGTAGGCCCTCTGCTGGTCCTTCTCTATATAAATGATTTACGAGACAATGTGAGCAGTCATCTTAGGTTGTTTGCAGATGATGCTGCTGTTTATTGTGTAGTAAAGTCATCATAAGATCAAAACAAACTGCAAAATGATTTAGAAAAGATATCTGTGTGATGTAAAAATTCACAGTTGTCCCTAAATTTTGAAAAGTGTGAGGTCATCCACATGAGTGCTGAAAGGAATCCATTAAACTTCGCTTACATGATAAATCAGTCAAACCTAAAAGCTGTAAATTCAACAAAATACCTGTGAATTACAGTTATGAACACCTTAATTTGGAAACAACATGTAGAAACTGTTGTGGGGAAGGCAAACCAAAGAATGTGTTTTATTGGCAGAACACCTAGAAAATGTAACATAACATATCTACTAAAGAGATTGCCTACACTACACTTGTCTGTCCTCTTTTGGGATACTGTTGTATGATCTGGGAACCTTACCAGATAGGATTAATGGACTACATCAAGACAGTTCAAAGAAGAGCAGTAAATATTGTATTATCCCAAAACAGGGGACGTAGTGTCATGGACATGACACAGGATTTGGTGTGGACATCATTAAGAGAAAGGCATTGTTTGCTGCAGTGGAATCTTCTCACAAAATTTCAATCACCAACTTTCTCCTTTGAATGTGAAAATATTTTGTTGACACCGACCTACCTAGGTAATAAAATATGAGGAAATTGGATCTCGCATGGAAAGATATAAATGTTTATTTTTACCGCACGCTATTCAAAATTAGAATATTAGAGAATTATTGTGAAGGTGGTTCAATGAATGCTCTGCCAAGCACTTGAGTGTGATTTGCGGAGTATGCGTGTAGATGTAGATGTGGATGAAATACAGCGGACCTTCAGCAATTGGATCCAGCAGTACAGCCCAGAACCTTGGAAGCAGCTTATACGCTGGAAAAGCTTCACAACACACATTGTGTTTGTTAAATAGCACACTCTCTTTGGTAGCCTAAATACTCGTTAAAAATTTTACAACTGCCCCTGTTCATGAGATATTGATAGCTAAGTTACCTGACAAGTGTAATGGTGTAGTTTCTCAGTGAAATGTTATATATTTTATTTAAACATCTTGCTTTAGGCTATTCATGGCCCCATTTGAAGATCAGTACTGAGAATACTCAAAGTAATTTTTTTTCTCTCATACAGATTTTGATGCAAACCTTCTTTTGTTTGTTTACTAATGCCTAGGTTGCACTGTGTAATGAAAAACTCAATTTCACACCTCCACAAATTGAAATAATGTGCTACAATTACCGCACATTACGTGTAACTAAATTTTCACTATTTTCAACTGCATTACAAAGAAATGTATTTCAATCTTTGTTATAAAAATTGTGACTAATTGTTAAAGTGACTGTGTTTGGAAATACATCTGCATTTTTGCCTTTTCTTATCAATGAAATGGCATGATGATAATATATATATAGCCTATATTATGGAATTTGTTTGCGTGATTTAAAGTCTGTAACCAGGTTTGAATTGTGGCAAAGAGATATGGACTTATAACACAAACACTATTCAAAAACTGATTCTTGCTCAGTGAAGAGTTAAGAGCTGTCTGTTGAGATACCAGTAAAGACTAAGAAACAAACAACTTGATAAGTCAACAAACATGAATGGAAGACACAATTCTACATCTGCATCCATACATTGCATGGCAGAGGGTACTTCCCATTGTACCTGTTATTAGAGCTTCTGCCTTTTTAGTCGTGGGTGGAGTGTGGGAGGAATGACTGTTTAAATGCCTCTGTGTGTGTGTGATAATTCATCTCATCTTGTTCTCCTAATTCCTACAGGAGCGGTACGTAGGGTGTCCTAGTATATTCCTGGAGTAATACTTAAAGGAGGTTCTTGAAATTTTGCAAGTAGGCTTATGTGGGATAGTTTGTGTGTATCTTCAGATAGTGCCAGTTCAGCTGATTCAGCATCTCTGAGACATGCTCCCCATAAGTGCCTGCCCTTCTGTGTATGCATTCAGTATACCCTCCCTAGTTAGTCCTGTTTGGTACGGGTCCCATGACTTGAGCAGTATTCTAGGATAGGTAATGTAGGTGATTTGTAAGCAGTCTCCTTTGTAGTCTGATTGCATTTCCTTACTAGTAAACTGAAGTCTGGCACTTGCTTTACTTATGACTGAACCTTTGTGATCATTCTGTTTCAGGTCCTTACAAAGTGTTACACCTAGGTATTTGTATGAGTTGACTGTTTTCAAATGTGACTCACTGATACTGTACTAATAGAATACTCCATTTTTTTTAATTTTTTTAAAGTGCACAATTTTACATGTTTGAACGCTTAAAGCAAATTTACAATCTTTGCACCACTTTGAAATCTTATTAAGATCGCACCGAATATTTGTACATCCCAACACAATTCCCTGGGGCATACCAAAATTTACTTCTACATATGTTGATAACTCCAAGATAACATACAGCATCGTCCCTACCAAAAAAGCCTCAGTCCAGTCACAAACTTCACAAGATACTCCATACAATAGTATTTTAGAAAATAAGCATATTAGTGGTACAGAGTCAAATACTTTTTGCAAATCAAGAAATACTGCATCTACCTGGCTCCCATGATTCATGGCTTTCATGATATGTGAGGAAAGTGTGAATTGGGTTTCACGTGATCAATGTTTCCATCATCTGTGGTATTTGGCATGGAGGAGGTCATTCTGTTTGAGATACATCATTATGTTTGCTCTCACAATATGTTCTAAGGCTCGACAATAAATGGAGTTTTGTGGATTGCTTTTGATACCCTACTTGTAGACCTGAGCTTTCTTCCAACTACTTGTCACTATTTTTTGCTCGAGGGATCTGCAGTGGATTATAGTTGAAAGAGGGGCTAACTCAACCAAAAGTTCAGTGTAGAATCCATTAGAAATTCAGTTGGGCCCAGGAGCTTTGTTCAGCTTAAGCCGTTTCAGTTGTTTCTCAACACTAATGACAATAATGTCTATATAAATCATCTTTGCAGTGCAGCAATAATTAAACCGGAGCTATACCCCAGGATTTTGATTTGTAAAGAAACAGTTGTAAACCAGGTTGTGTTTCCACATTTTGCTTTGCTACTCACAGTTTCAGTCCCAGTTTTATCCGTGAGTGTCTGAACATTAACTTTGGTAGCGCTGAAAGGCTTTACATATGACCAGAAGTTCTCTGGGTTTTGTGACAGATCCTTCGATAATATTCTGCAATGGTAGTTGCTGAAGGTGTCATGCATTTCCCTCTTAACAGGCAAACACATTTCATTCAGCATCTCTCTGTCTGTAGCCCTATGCTTTGCTTCACACCCATTAAGGTAAAAGCAGGACAGATGATGGGGGAGGAGAGACGCCTCTCTTCCAAGAAATTCATCAGCAGACATTGTTCTGCATGCGATGCTCATTGTTGTTGTAAGCGCTGGTGAGATCAGATTATTCTCAAGTTTTTATCCTTCAGGAGTGGAAAATATAGGAGAAATTTAAGAAAATAGCATTTTGAGGCCAAGATAAGTCAAGGAAATTTTTCGCAATTCCTTTTTAATAGTATGTACTAGTAAATACGCGCCTAGTAGCTTATAACTTGTATTTAGATTGTGTAGTAGAAACATTGTAGGTTATGTCGGTTGAGTAATGGCTTCTTTTGATAACATTTTTGGTGAAAATGAGGGTGCGGCATCTGTCCCTATGAAAACGGACAGATGACGCACCAATACTGTGGGACATATGCCGCAATGTTTGCAATGCTAACAGGAGTCTATACGTTTTTACTTTACAGAAAAATGCCAAGAAAACGCATTAGGACAACAGACAGGGGAAAATGGACTGCAGAAGATCTATTAGAGCCAGTGAAACTAGTGAAAGAGAAAGGTTATGCTAAAAGGAAAGCAGCTCAAATGAAAAATATACCAGAACGAACATTAAGGAGAAGACTTGCTACACACAATTTCAAGACAGCAGGGTGTGGACCATCATCATACTTGGGTGAAGATGCAGAAAGGAAATTAGCTGCCCATATAAAGAAATTGCAATCGTGTGGCTTTGCTCCCAAACCGTCAGACATCAGGCAAATAGCTTTCAATTTAGCTGATCAGATGGGACTGAAAAACAAATCAACAAGGAAAAGAAACTTGCACAGAAAGATTGGTTGCTCTCATTTTTAGAACATAATGAGGACTTAAGCATCAGAAAAGTGCAAGGGCTTTTTGTAGCCAGAGCAATTGGAATGAACAGAGATGAAGTCAATTCTTACTTTGATCTGTTAACACAAACGTTGACTGAAAATGGGCTTTTGGATAAACCAGGTAGTATCTACAACGTAGACAAAACTGGTCTACAATTAAACAATGAACATGGTAAGGTTGTTGCGGCAAAAGGAAGCAGAGATGTCCATGCCATTATTTCTGCTGAAAGAGGAGAGACAATAACAGTTATTGCATGCTGTAATGGCGAGGGAAATTTTTTACCACCTTATTGCATTCACAAAGGAGTGAATAAAAAACAAAATGCAGAAGACAACGTGCCTCGAGGATCAGTTGTTATGAGGAGAGAATCCGCTTATGTCAACAGTGATATTTTCGTGGATTGGTTCATAAACCATTTCCTTCCTAGAAAGGCGCCTGGCCCTGCTCTGCTTCTGTTAGATGGCCATGCCTCTCATATGAATTGCGTCACCCTTTTGGATATAGCTATTGAAAATGAAGTGTCGATAATTAATTTGCCTAGCCTCGCGACACACTTTTACAGCCACTAGACCGATCATTTTTCAAACCGCTGAAATCCTACTTTAAAGAGGCTTGTTATTCATGGATTGTAGGTAGTGCAAGAAAAGACAGAGGAATTACAAGGCAGCAATTTGGAGAGTTGCTCTTCAAAGCGTGGACTCATGCTGCCACTGTCCAGATTGGTGTATCCGGATTTACACCTGCTGGAATTATCCCGCTTGACATAGGAGTAATTCCAAACCATGCCTTCGTTCAGACATTAATAATACTGATCTCCCAACTGCTGCAGATGTCTCTAATGATCTGACTCCAGATGAGCCATCAATGATCAAGGTCTGAAACAAAATGTGTTAAGAGAACTTTGGCTACTCATCGACCAACTGATCAAGGCAGCTGCTGTGTAAATGACAACTCAGTGACACCTCATGGAGAGACTCCATCAAAATTGCTGGAAAAGATTTCACTTGTTCCTATACTGCATCAGAGAAATCAATCCAAAAGAAAGCAATCAGCAACAAATATAACATCCGGCGATTTTATAGCAACGAAAAGAAAGGGAACCACTGATAGAAACAAGAAAGGAAAAGCTCTTGCCCACAAAAATGTAGCAGCTAAAAGAAATCAAATCCCCAAAACCAGAGGGGAAAAAACTGTCAAAGAGGCGTCTGTTTGAAGACTCAGTTTCAGAAGAAGAAGAAGAAGAAGAAGAAGAAGAAGAAGATGATGATGATGATGATATTTCCCCACATGATAGTTCCTCCAATGAATTAAATTTCGAAGAAAATGAATGTGTAGAGTGCCTTGAACTTTATCAAGAAACAATGTCTATCTCTGACTGGATTCAATGTGTAGGATGTTCTAGGTGGCTTCATGAATCATGCACTCTCCATGAGAACATGTGTCGTTTGTGTGGATATCTTAAAAATAAACTTAAAAAACAAAAATCAAAGTAATGTCATTTTCAAAGTATTTTGCCATTGGCCATCTGTCCCTCCCTTATAATTAATTGAAATTTACAAGCCTTTGTGCATCATAAGAATGTTACTTTGTTATAAAGTTTTTTGTAATGCGATGTTATCTATTATAAAATACAATGCTCAAACCATCAATCTTGCCTAATTTTGTTGTGATTTAAGTGTTTATATATTGATAAAAATTAATTTGAAAACATTTGCAGCATCTGTCCTGCCTTTACCTTGTACAAGAGCCTGTTTCCTGAGAAGTTTCTGGCAGTTACTGAATATCATGGGAAGTCCCTCCCATCATGAACTTTTCCAATAGTTACTTACTCTCAAGTGCATTATGAACTATTCTTCTAAATCTGAGCCAGAATACTACTACATCCTCTTATCAGAGCTATTTTTTTTAGTTTCTTATTGAGTCAGGGCTCTACTGGCTTTTTGTCTAGTTTACTGAACATATAAATCTTTTTACTTGTTGTACTTGCCCTTCATATTTTGGTAATCATTATTTTTGCAACTGCCTCTTGGTCACTGATACCAATTTCGATGTAGACATTCTCAAAGAGGTCAGATTCATGTATTGCCATTAGAGTCATCATATTTCTCTCTTGATGGGGCATCTGAACAACCTGTTCTAGGTAGCTCTCGGAGAACGCATTTGGTTATGTTTTTGTGTGACATCTTGTCACACCCATGACTTACAAAACGGTAATTTTCCCAATGGATTGTTGGAATATTAAAGTCTCTTCCAATGATGACAGTATGATTGGGGAATTTATGTACTACCTGAACTGAACTTAGGTTTTTCCAAAATTTTCAATTACAGCTGGAGGCGATTGTGTTGGTCAATAGCTGGAGCTGAAGTTCATGCACACTCTTGATACGGAGTCTTATGTAGACAGTCTTACAAACAGTTTCAATTTTTGTCTTGGTGTATTTGAGTTTCTTACCTACTGTGACAAATACACCGCCTCCATTTACCATTAGCCTGTCCTTTTGATGTATGCTTAAATGTTCCCAAAAATCTCACCACTATAAATTTTGAATTTTAACCAGCTTTCTGTACCTGTCGTAATGTCAGTTCCACAGTTTTTTAGTGGTGCTTCAAGCTCTGCAAATGTTTAGGGTCTCAAGACTGTCACCTGTGGGGAGCATTTCTTCAGATCTTATACTGCTCACATGGGCCCTTTAATGCCTCCTGTAGTTATCATTATCTTGACTTGGTGAAGTCACCTAGGCTGGGGGGGGGGGGGGGGGGGGGGGGAAACCAGTGTCCATCCCACACACAACCATTTACCTTTGTAGCAACCTCTGATGTGTCGTGCCTGATTCATTTAGGGGGCCCCTACAGTTCTCAACACTTGGTGCACATCCAAGAAGTCACAGCCTAGCTTGTCACAGAACCTTTAAAGTCGCTGGGTCAGTTCTTCCACTTGACTGAGAACCAGGGGGTCATGTTATGTTGTGGGGACAATGCTGCAAATTGTGAGCTTTGTTGAGCTTCTGTAAGGCTGGTCTTCTTCAACCTCTCTGACAGTTGGTGAATTGACCCAAGTATGAGCTCAGAGCCTAGCCAATAGGTATCATTTGTTCTAGTGTGTGGCACAATCTGCAAATGGTTGCTCCCTGGTTTTCTCAAAAGCTGCAGGAATAGCCTCTTACACATATTGAATGAGGACCCAGGCATGCATACTGAGTGCATCTACTGTTATTTCCCATGCCTTGCTGCAATTTCCCTAAGTGGTACCATCAATCACTCCATGTTTGAACTTCCAGTGCACCTAGCTTTACCACTGACATGCCAGTCACAGTCAAGTGGACGAGTCATGTTAGATCCCATACTTCCCGTAGTGGAGACAGGATCCACAGAGCAGAATAGTACTTGAGGTAGCTTTGGTATCTCTGGTACATGTTTCTTGGGAGTTCTCCCAACGCACCCATTCACAGCAACTTCCAATAGTTTGACAGTAATCAGGACAATTTCCAGCTGCTTGAAATGACTCGCCCCATGTTCAAGAACAGCATTCACAATGGGGCAGCATTGCAGCTGGTGCAATGTCTTACAGAACATAAACAAATAACTTTCAAATAAATCTGCTGATTCTCTTCTAAATTCTGGATCTGTTAAGCTAAAAGCATTGCTAATTCCTTGTAAGAAATGAAACAGTTAGTACAAAAAATGAGATTTCTGTTAAAGGAAGATAAAAATCTTGAATAAAAGTTAAAATTTCCTGAAACTTTCTTTGTGGTCGAAGTTATTAGCAGACTCGAAAATAGCATTAATTTCTGATCCATGCATATAATAAATATAAAAGGTAATTAATTGTAACATGACATTAGTTATAATACATACTATAATAACTAATTCACAAACACCAATTTGCTATGAAATAAGTTACAAAGAGTCTCTATCTTTTCACATAAATATACCGTGAAATTAAGGAACAATTGTTTTTAAACATCAACACTGTTGCCAAAAGTTTCTAAAAAGCACAGATTTATTTTACAGTTGATGACATGGTGTGAGATTTTCTGTGGCACTTGCAGATGTTCAAAAATACACAGTACAAATGAGTATTAATACAACCTGTGAGAGATTATATGAAAATGAAATGAACAGTAAGATATTAAAATTTAGAATTTCTAATAGGCACATGATACGGGCATGAGTGGTCTCACACAAAGAAAAATTCATAATTCTACTTATTATGTAAAGAAATATGCGAATTTCACAGATTTTTTACTTAGCCGAACATGTGATTCTTTCTGAAGTGACATGCTAAAGGTGAACACTATAGTATCAGTTTATCACACTCAAAATGAAATGGCAGTGGGCATGACATGTAGTGAGGCATATTCATTGTAGATGAACCACTACTGAAATCCAAAGAGATATGGGAAGTTCGACACTAAGCTTGCAACCTAAAGGTATGCAGATAGTTGATATTAGCTATTTGAAGAAGCAATTTTTCTGATGCCCATAAAACGTGAAGTAGTCTGGGGGACTCCTTTATCCACCAGTGTGTCATATACCTTTTGTTGTTGTGAACTGCTGCTTCACAAAATGGCTGTTCATGACTTTCCTGAAAAATTTTAAGCTGGTTCTCATCCCATCTGAGAATTGAAAACAGAGGGTATTTATTCAACAAAAAGGTGAAAGAGTATGTTCTAATTCGATGGAGATACAAGTAGGCTTGCCCAAGGAGTCCTTATTAGACCCTGAACAACATGTCGTGTAATATAACCTCAAAAACAATTTTGTATGCAGATGACTCAACAGCAGTAAGTTACTGTAAAAACAAGCAATAATAGCACAGAATATGAAACAAACTCTCCAGGAACTTAAAATTTGGATAAATAATAATGCTATGAAATTGAATCTTACAAAATCACAAATTGAACGTTTCAGGAATGCAAACTGTGAATATATATAACAATTAAATTATGATCACTGCAGATTCTGTTCAATTTCTTGGAATTACTATAAACAGGAACTTGTCATTGACTGATCACAAGGATTGCTTAGTAAAGTTATTAAACCATTTATTTATGCAATGAAAATTTTAAACAAAGTAACTAACTTAATTTAGCATCAGTTGTTAGGTATGGCACAAATTTTTGTGGTGTTGAAAAAGCAATCTCCACAGTGAGTACAAGTGGGCATAACCTACAATAACAAAAATTGGAGTATTAGTCCAACTTAAGCTACATGTGGATGGGTGTCATAGCTGAGCTTGAATTCTTGTTCGTTTATTTGCTACTGCTCAGTGCTTCCATTATGTGTCAAACTTGTTTTTACTCTTTCCATAGTTTATAGTTCACTTATAAAAATATTGTAGTCATTTAATCCACAAACTGAATAGCAAGATTGAAAAGCATGTACAGGAGAAAGTCAGTAAAAATACAGCCAAAATGAGGACACTAATCCTTAATTAGGAGTAATGCAAATGACATACATAGATATACTACACTTACAGATAATGAAAAAAACTTTGGAAAAAAAATGGTACATGTTGACTTATATTCACAAACTGACATGTAAGGTTGAAACTTTTTAACCCTTTCATGACCAAATTACTTAAAATTTCACAAATTACTGTAAAAATTGGTTTCCTGATGTTGGAATGGATACTGAGTCAGGCCATGTTTGTAAATTTCGATTGTTGTTTATAGTTTTATAATTATTTTGAGTTACACATATATGTCCCACTGGATTGAGGGAGGAATAAGTGATTCCATAAATTTATTCCTCCTTAGTCTAGTGGGACATGTACATCCCATTAAAATAGTAGTTTTACAAGGAATTAGGATCTGTAAAAAGAAAGAAAAAAATAAGAACCAGCATTATGTCAAACATTTTTATGAAATTTATCAAAACATGGCAGAATGGATGATGGTACTTTGCAGTACCTACATATGAAATTAGTCCTTATCTCTTGTTTTCATATACTGCAGTGTCTCCATTGCCTCCTTGTGTTCCTAGCTGGAAAATATTTTCATACTGTGTGTAATTGTACATCATCATGTGTACAAAAGTGTGTGTATCTGCTGTAAAATGGCAAGACGTCAATCCAGTTACAGTTTTATCAACCGCTCACCACCTGAAATATACAAGGTTCTTCGCAAGAAAAAATAGAGACTGAATAATCTGAGCTGTATCCTACCTGCATCCACAGCAGAGTACACAGCTGTAATGGGAGCTGTAGACCCATTTGAGCAGTGGAGAGAAAGATATGCAATTGGCAGTAGCTCAGTCAAATTGAGGCATCATCTTTTTTATTTTCTTGTAAACACTGCAGTAGTAAACAGTTTCATCATGTGGAACCATGTTAATGTCACCAACTTTCTTTTCATCTTGTTCCTATAAGGCAGCTTTCAATTGGGAGAAATATAAAGAGAAGGGTAAGACAGTATTCAACCCAAAAAACAAACCAGGTGTTTGTGGAGTTTTTGGTTTCATAACAAATCAAGGGAAGTAAAATAAATCATTTTAATTGAATCAACTGTGGGTTCTTGGTGAAACATTGTAAATTAACTTAACAAACACTGTTTTTTGCCGTGTTTCACAAATTTGTGGCCTGGGATTGCTCCCAGGTGGAACCTACTGATTGAAGTCTAATTCTGAGCTGTATCAACAGTTAGAATCAGCCAACTCTAGTATGTGATCTACGAGGCTCAAGTTGTATGGGCACCTACAATGAATGAACAACAATAAGCTTACCAAAAAGTCTTCTCATTGGTTGAAAGCTACAAGACTGGAAGCCTGTCTCAATGAAGTACTAAAGGACTTGGATTCGGATGGGATCTCAGATCTTGAGGTAGAAGATCATTCCAAATTTTGTGCTATAGTAGAGTGTTGGACCCCACCACTTAGAGCCCCTAAATGCCGGAAGCCCCTTTAACAGGAGAGGAAGGAGAAATTATCAATAGGGCTCAAGAGATATTGGGAACGGAAGAGAGCATCGAAGAACAACTAGTCATAAGTGCTCCTTAGTTGGCTTAAATCAATAATAATAATAATAATAGAATAAAATTATAGCTCTGAATAAAATATGTAAGTGTTGGTATTTGGACACAAATATGAACAAAAGGCACAAATGGAAATTCTCTACATACACTGGCCCTAAGGAAAAAACCATTAAAGAAATATAAAAGTATTTTATCAGTAAATATTGGCACTGATCTGTATATTTCTAGCAAACAATGTAAAATAGACAACAAATACCTTTACTGAGCTTATCTATTGCAGACAGGAAAAAAATTACATAAATTCACCAAAACACAAGGCACACATTGACAACTGCAACAATTAAGTGATATATCACACATTAGGTGCCAAACACTGAACCTGTTAACTCCAGACAGTTGATATGTACAATGTTAGATTATAACACCACACAGGTGTGGGACTTTCATGTTCCTGTGAACTCAGGTAAATAAATTTGTATGTGGGCACACATGCCCCACTGGTCACAAAAGTGTTACAGTAATGAAACATACAAGTAGACTGCAAAACTAAAATCAATCTCCAACTACACAAACATTTCAAAACTCCACAGAGATAGGCTTCACCGTATAAGTATATGCTAACTTGAATGTCGTAGTTGCAGTCTTTGGTGCTTGAGAATAATGTAGAGAAACTTGTTAACAACATCAAATGTTAGAAATATTAAAACTTTCCCTCTGCTTTTGATTACTACCAAAATAACTGATATACAATCACACAATTAAAAAAGGAAAAATCAAAAGTGACTCCACAACACTTGTATCCAGTTATGTCATGTAAATTACTGCACATATGAAACCATAGCAGGGCAGAATCGTTTAATGAATAATAGGGAAAACTAACAATAAGAAATTGCTGGTGATCAGTCTTAGGAATGATACAGGTGATCCATTTACTCTCGTACACACACAGTTTCAGAGAAAGAAAAACTGGAAACATGCAGAGAGAAAATATGTGAAATAAAGATGTACAAAAAAATACAACTATCAATGTAAAACAGAAGGAAAAGATATTTGGAGTAAAACAGAAGTTAACTGTATGAAGTTCTCTAATGTTTAATGTTTAAAATGTGTGTTGTAATAGTTGTAAATATCTTTTCCAGTTAATTGTAAATATAATTGTGGTTACAAGTGCACACGTATTTCAGAGCATTGATGATGATTTGTCAATAAGTGAGAAATGCATTTGGCACATGTGCTGTACACAAGTGTCTGCACATTGGATTTACACACCATATACAGTGTTAATTACATTTCAACTACCTTGCAACTGATATTTTTCTTTCTAGAATCGTGAGTGTGGTGAATCCCTTGCCAGCATCCTCCTTAACTCATCAGACCTTTTTCGACTGGATTTGGATGGTGTGCAGGTGTTGCTCCCATATGTCACTGATGCATTGGAAGTTGTTCTCCCAGATAAGGACCTCAAACTTAAGTGAGTGATCAAACTATCCACATTTTTGAAAATACAAATTCCATTCTCTGAAATTAATTTTTAGAACACTAGACTATGTAGATGTGGGCTCGATATCACTGTTTTCTATTAAAAGAAGCTGCAGATTTACTCATAAATATACAGTAAATAAATCATTGCATTCCATTTCACGGCATAGAGCAGATATTGTGTAGCAAACAGGCAATTGAAAGAAAACGTGTTAGAAATTATGATATAGATATTAGAATAATACCTAACAGTCTTCTTTCAGTTTCCTGTCTGCTGCTAAACATCCCCTTTGTGGTGAGTAACGACCTATACATTTCATTTTGTTGTTATTCTCTCCCAGATTTTCTATTGTTTGATTATATTATCTCTGGTGTTTGTATATTATATTAAATAAACAAGTTTGGGTATCAGTTAACTTATGGGAATGTCTTCGACAACCGAACCACCAATGTTCGACACATCATTTGAAGGCACAGTTGCAACACTGCTCATCTGTTGTTTGATGAGGGGAAGAGCAGGATTCTGGATATCACTTAAGCAAAAACCTCCATCTCTGTTTACATGTATACTTACTAATTTAATTTCATCTATTTCCTTAATAAAACAATGCCAATAGCTGGAAGTGCGTGCCAGTATCTCCTTGTTGTTACATTCCATAGGATAACTGGTGCCAAGGCAATGTTTAGCAATAGCAGATTTACTCAGCTGTTGTATGCATGTGGGATGCTTATGTTCAGTACACTGGTCCTCCAATGTCCTGACGGTCTGACCAGTATACGATATGCCACAGCTGAAAGGAACACGATAGCCTCCTGCAAACCAAGATCATCCTTTATGGTTCCTAAAAGGGCTGTAATCTTAAATGGTGCTTGAAGAACAAGTTTCACATCATATTTCCACAGAATATGACCAGACAAAGTTTGTTTTGTTGGAAATGCTTCCTACAAAAGGCAAAAAGGCTGTTGACTTGTGTGCCATCTTGTTATTTTCATTAATTGTGCCTTGAAAATGACAGGGTGTGCACCTGTTGAAATATTGGCTGTTGTCATGGATGTCACCTGGTTGCACTCCTCTAAGTTGTTTGAACATTTTATATGCCAAGAAGAACACAAGTTTACCTTTACAGAGAGGGAATGTATCGTTGCTGGAGTAGTTTGGGTAAACTTCATGGTAGTAGAGTGAGGTTGCAATGTGCATTATTGTTCTTGTTATGGTGCAGAGATTGTAATGTTGTTCCCATGTTTGCCAAAATTGTGCATCATATTAAGTCTCCTGCCACTAATCATATCAAAAAATGTGCTGTTTTAGCTCTTGTTTAGGAAAGGATCTATTACACTCACCAATAGTTGGATTTTATTTTTCCAAGGAATTATTTTGACTTAATTTAATGATTACTTTGAAAATTTCATCATTTTTTGGTATTGGCCAGATGGTGCCTCCTAATTGTAGTCCAGCTAGAAATTACATTCTGTAATGGCCTGGCATTCAGCAAAATTTGAACATTTCCATAGCTCGGAGATAGATGCCACATCTCAGTTTTCTGTTAAATTTGAACTTTGCACTGATGTGCAAGCATTTACCAGTTATTGATTTTATAAGTTCTGTCAAACAGGTTGTTTCTAAACTACCACCTGATGCTGCTGAGGTGGTTAGCAGAGAAGCATGTCGTGTACTGACTGGGGCAAGATCGCCTAAGAGTAATGTAACGGAAACTGTATGGGTGCTTTTCGTTCACTCAGAGTGGATCCTGATATTATTAACTTACTTGTGACCAAGGAAAACATTACAGTTGTGTTGGACAAACAGGATTACAGTTAAAAGGTTCAGCTTGTACTATCAGATTCAGCATATATCAGAATGAGTGCCAACCCGACAAAAAATGTTGAGAAAACACTAATCTCCTCCTGAAGAAAAGTTCCTTGTTGGAGGACACTATCAAGAGTCTTAATTCGGATTGTGCTGTACCCTCTAGATCATATGGCCTTCCAAAGGTTTACAAGGAAGGGGTTTCTCTTAGGCCTATTGGTGTTTCAACATATCATGTTGCTAAAAACCTTGCTACTCTATTTAGTCTACTTTTAGATCAGTGTGTGCATCACATTAAGAACTCAGTGAATTTCTCACATCAGTCAGAGGGATTGTGTTTGAATGATACTGATATTTTAGAGTGTTTTGATGTAGTCTCTCTCTCTCTCTCTCTCTCTCTCTCTCTCTCTCTCTCTCTCTCTCTCTCTCCACTCTTGTTCCTCTGTCTATTCCATTACCATTGACTGACGTTATGTTTGACGTTGAATTGATGAACCTGTTTTGACATGAGTTGACTTCCACTTTTTATGCAGTGACCAGAACTGTGAACGGACTGATGAGATTATGGTACTGTTTATGGAACATTTTGAGGAACTTTTTGGAAAAAACGACATTCTGTTTGCAGAGGCAGTATTTGACTTATTGTAAGGTATTACTTCTTTATTTTTGACACTTTTGCTTTTTTATGATGCAATTATAACCGGTTTCAGCCTTCAAAGGCCATCTTCAGATGCTATGGGCAGCATTTGATGAACAAGTGTTCACGCATTCTCAATTATTCTGTTGAGTCGCATCCAGAAATCAGTCGATTTCTTACGATGATCAGAAGGATACTTGACAATGCATAAACACTTGTGCATAAATTGCTGCGCATAGCATCTGAACATGGCATTTGAAGGCCAAAGCTGATTGTAATTGTATCATGAAAAAGTGGTAGTGTCGAAAATAAAAAATAATACCTTATGATACCTTTGTTGTTTGGCATCATGGGAGTAAGAATTTAAATGGCTTTTTAGTGTGTCTAAATTTAGTTCACCCAAATGGGGGTGGAAAAGGACAGCTGCCTTCCCTTCCTTGATGTGCTGGTCATTAGGAAGGTTGATGGCATGCTGGGATGTGCCATTTATAGGGAGCCAATTCACACCAGTTTGTATCTACAGACTGACAGTTGTCACCATCTGGCTTAGCATGAAGGAGTACTTTGCACCTTGGTTCACCATGCCCAAGTCATTGCAGAGCCCAGTCGTATGTCAGTTGAATTAGCCCATCTGGAAGTCACTTTTTGTCACAGTTATTATAGTGAAAGACAGATAGGTTGGTTGATGGCGGAGGGGGGAGGGGGGGGGGGGGGGGGGGGAGAGAGAACCAAACCGTGAGGTCATTGGTCCCATCAAATTTGGGAACGATGGGGAAGGAAGTCGGCCATGCCCTTTCAAATGAACCATCCCAGCATTTGCGTGAAGCAATTTAGGGAAATCATGGAAAATCGAAATCAGAATGACCAGATGCAGGTTTGAACAGTCATTTTCCTGAATGTGAGTCCACTGTGCTAATCACCGCACCACCTCGCTGGGTATGAAAGACAAATCAGATACACAGTGCTCTAGGGAGTTATGATGATAATTAGATGGCATCAAAGTCTACTGCCTTTTTGCCTTGTGCGGTAACCATTTCCAATAAAATTTGTCATATTCTGCAGAAACATTATGTGAAACATGGTTTTCAACCACCATGTAAGAGTAGTGCCCTTTAGGATCCATAAAGGATGATCACGATTTGCATAAAGCAGATGTATTGTATTCCTTGCAGTTGTGATATGTCATATATTTGTCAGACTATCAGCACTGTGGAGGTCCTGTATATTAAACATAGGCATCACACATGCTTATGACAGCTGAGCAGGCAGGCCGGTGTGCCCGATTGGTTCTAGGCGCTTCAGTCTGGAACCGCGGGACCGCTAGGGTCACAGGTTTGAATCCTGCCTCGGGCATGGATGTGTGTGATGTCCTTAGGTTAGTTATGTTTAAGTAGTTCTAAGGTCTAGGGGACTGATGACCTCAGATGTTAAGTCCCATAGAGCTTAGAGCCAATTTTTGACTGCTGAGCAAATCTTCTTCTGCCGAATATTGCCTTAGCACCAATTGTTCTACAGAATATAACAACATGGAGATTGTGGCATGCACTTCTGGCTGTTGGATAGTGTTACTGAAAATTAAATTAGCAAATGATATTTTAAATAGCAATAGAGGTTTTTGCTTAAATTCTGTGCGGAACTCTGCTCTCTCCCTGGGACAGGGATAGAGTTCATGCTACCTCACCCATTTGTTATTACTTTCCACTATCCATAACTTCTGATTTTGATCATCTTTGCTTGTATGGTAGCACCAGTGTTGTTTTTACTGTGTGTGTCACGGGGGGAGGGGGGGCAGCAGCACGCGTGAGTCTGTGCTTGTGTGTGTGTGTTTTTATATGTTTTTAGTTTTAGTGTTCTCTTTCCACATATACTCTGCTAGGCATTGTGGTGAAATGAAGGTGATAAACTGAAGCAGATGTAACATCCAAAAACCAATGAAGTTATTGGAGATGGAGTTTTAGCTGTGAAATGCATTAGGTACAAGCAGTAGAATAAAATAATTTGATTGTAGATGGCATATTACTTGTAAAAATATCCCTAACCTAGAATCTATCATCACAAACAGCCTATGATGAAATATCTCTTAATAATTTGAAAAATTACTGATGATTGTATTTTGTACAAATTTCCTACACTAATCAGCATGCAGGAGGGTCGTGACTTTCTCTACCCAAATATGTCCAAGGAGCACCTGCTGATAGTTCCCCAATATTATGCCAGTCCATCCACTGCACACTTTTTAAGGGAGTGACACAGACACAATGCTCAACACACCTGGGAGTGTTTATGTTCCACCAAATATGTTAACAACATATTAGTGACAGAAATTAGTAACTAATATAACTAACGCAAGAAATTTGCTTTAACAGACTCTTTGTATATCATCGCTAGCCGAACTGGCTGCCAGACCGGAATCTGAGTCTTAGGCTGTGTTCACACTGCCGGCCGGGCCGAGCCGAGCCTGGCCGGGCCGCCGCCCGCTTCGATATCAAACACATGGTTTTGAATTGCGGTGTTCACACTGGCGGCCGGGCCGCGCCGACACGGCGTGAGCCTCCCGGAGCCGAGCCGACGACATTCCGAGTGTTTAATATTGCCGGCGCGAGCCGACCGCAGGCGCGAGCCTGTGGAGCAGCACTACAGCTTCTGCAGTACACGCATCACACGTCTCCCTTCTGCTTTCTTCACAAGTGTGACTGCACACGTCTTTTATTTTAAGATGTTACCTCACATTTCACAATCAGTGAGGAAAAATTACGTTTATTATGATGATACATGCGAAATTACTTTTATTTCATTTATTTAATCTACCGTATTTACATGCATTTACAACAATAGCTTGCCAGCGATCGCGGCATTGCCGCCACTGAATAGTTCGCAGTTACTTGTAAACGGAGACAGATATGAGTGTCACTGAGGGACGGAAATGTGTCCCTACCAGATGATAATGCATTGTAAAGTCATGCTGTGGCAGTTCCTTATCAGTGGAAATAGAACCACTGAGTCAAAGGGCATTATCTCAAAACTCTTCGCCTATCAATCTGTCTATCTTACAAGGTAATGAAAAGAATTCTGTGAGGTCATCAGTGGCTCCACATGATGAACCATCACCACTGCCAAGCGCTGCATCATGAAGAAAAAAGAAGAAACAAGTTGGAAAATTCTGAAGGAGTATTTCTGCGATTCTTCGTTCAAGGCACAGCAAGACATTACCCAAAATGACGAAGCTAATTACTTCCTAATGATTCTCAGGAGTCCCATAAACTCTCTTCCCCTCAGAGGTTAGCGTTTGTGAAATTTAAAATACAAAAGCATGACTACAATTAACTGGAGGTAGCGAATGCTGTACAAAGTTCTACTGCAAACCAAAAATTTTGTACTAACGAATCTTACCTTATCGTTATACACAATTTTTCTTCTGCTGTTATACTTCTGCGAAAATTTGTGTTCTGTTTAGAAATTTTGTCTTGAATGTTCTGCAGCACATACTGAAAAGTATTATGATTCATTCTGTAATTAGAATACAATTTTTCAGGATAGTTTTTAAGTTCTTCATATAAAGAAAAAAACTCTCCTAAATGTCTGTCGCTATTTATGGGATGAATCCATAACCTCCTAGTTCTTCTGTACTTCAAAACTCGACGAGTTACAGCAGATTCAAAACAATACGAATAAAAGAGTGAAGACATTGTTCTACACGACAGCACAGTCTAGCCAAAGGCGAGCAGCTGTTGGCTGCAGCTGCGTTTTCTACTGACTTGCTTGTCAGCTGTCGAACGGTGGGGATTTTTTAAAATTTATTTATTTGGCCTCCGGAAGCTGACATCCATTTAGCCAAAGAGTGGGGATTACCTTGACAGTGCAGCGCAGCCCTCCAAGGAAGAAAAAAAAAAAACAATGAAGAACAATGAAACGCTGTGTCGATGTACAGTAGTTTCATTAACTCTCCATTAATTTTCTGTTAAAGTAGACAACGAGACTACAGAATTGCGCTTCAGTTTCTGCAGTAAACGTATCACAAATCTCCAGTTTGTTTTTGTGATTAGTTTTACACCACTGATCACTAGTAATTAATTTTTTTCTGTCCTGCATAATATGACTACATTAAACCAAGCTGTAACCGCTCGAACTCCGTGGCTTGCGGACGCGGCACTGACGCCACTGAATATCTCGCATTACTTGTGACCAGAGACAGATATCAGTGTCATTATCATTTCAAAAACTTTTTGGTACTTTTAGCTACATTTCATTCGCAACAATGTATGGTCTAAAACGGATCTAACAGTAAGCTACCCGCTACATAACTTTTTCACTACAAGATTTGTAAATCAAGTGCACAACGTTGACAAACAGCATCATTTCACAATGACTGTTAAGAAATATGAAAAGATAAATTATTCAATACAAAGCTAATATGTTACGCTAGCACGTGTACAAAAATAAGATTTTTTAGCCGCATACTTTCTTCAAAATCGGTTGGGAAGCGTTACGAAACTAAGAAATCACGCGAAACGAAAAGTGGACTTTTTCTTTTTTCACGACGTAAGTAACGCTTTTAAGGAAAAAATGAGTTCATAAAACGATGTGGCGCAGTCTTATATACCGCTAAGAATTTTTAGAACATGAAAATCGGAGAAGTGGATTTTCCCCCATTTCGCCGACCCGGCTCGGCGCGGCGCGCAGTGTGAATGCTCTACACGTCGGCCTGAGCTGGCTAGGCACGAGCCGAGCCAGTACGCGTCAGCCCAGCCCGGCCCGGCCGGCAGTGTGAACGCAGCCTTAGTCATTATATATGGCAGGTACTGGCAGGGCATTCTTCTGGGAAAGGCTGCTTCTTCCACAAGTGCTGCTTGCTCTTCAGGTTACTGATAGAGTGTAGTAATACTCAGTAGCATCCAGTTTAAAGGAAACATTGACTATTAGTTGTTTCCTAAAGACATAAATAATTACTTTGCTGACAGGTTTAATCTTGGTCCATTCGTCTGTATTTCCTTTTATGCCTTCAAAAATTTAGTCTTATGCATATAGTTCCAAATGAATTTTGGTGTTGTTTTGGGGTAACTGAAGATTTATGATGAAAAAAGTGTCTGTTTAAAATATGTGGCTGAGTTGTAAATTTAATTTATTTCTCTTTTGTGTATAGGTCACTGTCAGTATCCAAAACTGAGTTGCGTCGTGCATCCATCCATCTTTTACTGTCAATGCTGGCTCTTCCTCTTCACTTTCAGGTAATCCTAACATTAAATAATGTTGATTTTCATATGTGCTAGAATCACGAGTCTTTTTGATAAATCCAGTAATAGTACTGTTCACGTGATATGTTACTTTCCTATGAAACTAGAGCTGTTATCATGTTCAGTGTAGGCCTGCCACAAAATAACTTTGTCTTTTGTATAATATTACTAATATTGTCTTGTGTGCAAATTGTGTGGAATGTTGTCTTTCTGCATATGAAATCAATATTCATCTTAAGGATGTTAACAAAGAATTGAATGTCAACATGAATGAAAAATGTCCAGTTATGCTCCTATGTGTGCTGTCTTCGCCAGATTACAGTGTTTCATGAGAAACATAGTGTTATGTGTTTTCTGCTATGCAAAAACATTATTGGTCTGCTGAAAGTACCGTATAATTTATAAATAGCTTTTCTAAGTAGTGAAATCCATCATTATACTATAACCATTACTACAAAAACCTGTAGAAGTAGCTTGCAACAAATGATGACATTTATGTGCCTTCCTCATCTTTGGAAGTATTCCAGTTTAAATGATGTCTACATTGGAAACCAACACAACAAATAGTCTGTCTGTCTCCTTCTCAGAGCTTTTTGTGGGTACAGTAGACTCTCAACTGGTCAGCCTAATGTGGTGGAAGGTTAAGCTAGACAACAATAAATCTGGATAGGCTGGAGTTCTATAAATTCTCTATTCTGACCCCAGCCTTACCATTCAAAACACAAATTTTTTTTTTTTTTTTTAAACACCAAAACCCAATTTCGTTAACATTTTCTGACTGACTTCATACATAACACATGCTAGTTAGAAGTGTTTGTTAATAGGTACGACACCCTTCCAAAACTAGTAAAGGAAACAAAATGGTCTCATTTTAAAGTGTGAATGTATGATTACATACACGGGGAAAGCCAGGCCTAACAAAAAAGATAAAACTTATGGGTCTGAGGTTTTAAGAATGGCTTTGATAAATTATTGTTTCCCTCCTTTAGCCCTCTTTTGCATGGCAATATTTCTCCTCTTGTGCGAACAGGTGATATCAGTTGGTGTTGTCTCCTTCTGCTCACTAATGTACTGCAGTGCTTCCTCAGTTGTCTTGAATATGTATGTCTGCTTGTGAATGTATATGTGCGGATGGATATGTGTGTGTGTGCGAGTGTATACCTGTCCCATTTTCCCCCCAAGGTAAGTCTTTCCGCTCCCGGGATTGGAATGGCTCCTTACCCTCTCCCTTAAAACCCAAATCCTTTTGTCTTTCCCTCTCCTTCCCTCTTTCCTGATAAGATAAGTCGTAGGGTCAGTATTGCCTCACGTGTTCCCATATTTCTACGGAATCCAAACTGATCTTACCCAAGGTCGGCTTCTACTAGTTTTTCCATTCGTCTGTAAAGAATTCGCGTTAGTATTTTGCAGCTGTGACTTATTAAACTGATAGTTTGGTAATTTTCACATCTGTCAACACCTGCTTTCTTTGGGATTGGAATTATTATATTCTTCTTGAAGTCTGAGGGTATTTTGCCTGTCTCGTACATCTTGCTAACCAGATGGTAGAGTTTTGTCAGGACTGGCTCTTCCAAGGCCTTCAGTAGCTCCAATGGAATGTTGTCTACTTCCGGGGCCTTGTTTCGACTTAGGTCTTTCAGTGCTCTGTCAAACTCTTCACGCAGTATCATATCTCCCATTTCATCTTCATCTACATCCTCTTCAATTTCCATAATATTGTCCTCAAGTACATCGCCCTTGTACAGACCCTCTATATACTCCTTCCACCTTTCTGCTTTCCCTTCTTTGCTTAGAACTGTGTTTCCATCTGAGCTCTTGATATTCATGCAAGTGGTTCTCTTTTCTCCAAAGGTCTCTTTAATTTTCCTGTAGGCAGTATCTATCTTACCCCTAGTGAGATAAGCCTCTACATCCTTACATTTGTCCTCTAGCCATCCCTGCTTAGCCATTTTGCACTTCCTGTCGATCTCATTTTTGAGACGTTTGTATTCCTTTTTGCCTGCTTCATTTACTGCATTTTTATACTTTCTCCTTTCATCAATTAAATTCAGTATTTCTTCTGCTACCCAAGGATTTCTACTAGCCCTTGTCTTTTTACCTATTTGATCCTCTGCTGCCTTCGCTACTTCATCCCTCAAAGCTACCCATTCTTCTTCTACTGTATTTCTTTCCTCCATTCTTGTCAATTGTTCCCTTATGCTCTCCCTGAAACACTCTACAACCACTGTTTCTTTCAGTTTATCCAGGTCCCATCGCCTTAAATTCCCACCTTTTTGCAGTTTCTTCAGTTTTAGTCTACCTGTTCCCCCTGTTATGTATATGGTAGTTCAATTCCTTAAAGAATCAAAGTTGTGGGGAAGGGGAATGGGGGAGGGGAGTTTACTCGTTCGGAAGACAGACATTAGCAACACATTGCTGTCTATATTTTTAAAAAGCTTATCCATCTCAGTAGTAGACATTACTCTTTGACGAAGGAAAAAATCTATCACTTACAAACAGTAGGTGTAAAATACCTTAGGGATTAGCTAAACTCAACCAACACTAGCAACGCCTGTAACAGACTTGCCTTATGATAATGCTCATTCCAGCATGTTTTGCACTGAAAATTGTCGTGCTGTTGATGTGAACACAAAGGTGCTTACTTATTTTGCACACTATTGTTCCCAGTTCTGTTTATGAATTATCTTTTGGAGCACTGTAGCTAAAGTAAAAAGCTGTAAGAATATTGCATAACTGGGTTCCTAAATTCTGGTGCCAAGGTCTTCAATGCTAACTTATTAAACATTGGGAATGCTTACAAATTTTAAAAAAAAGTAAAAACTATTTCTTATTAGCTGGTAGTATTTTCTTGAGCTGAACTGTTGTATCATCAGCATAAATGAAATATACTGTATCACATTTGTTCCAACATGTTAGTCATTGCTGTAGGCATCGTACACCAGCGAGACTAGCTCACTGTCTTGTGTCAGATGATTCTTTTGAATTCTCCATTGTCTGTTCTTGTTGTTCCAGGCAATAAAGAATAACACTTCTTGTAGTAGACACCAAATGAACAGCATTGATCAATAATCCTTGGTGATGGTATAAATCTTCTATATGCCACCGTTAGAACAATACTAGTAGATCAACAAATGCCATGCCTGTAATTTACCCTCTCTTGCAAACATTCTCAAGAGAAAATGGATTATATATTTGGCATTCATTGATCTAACAGCAGCATACGACACAGTTAGACTTAACAAACTTGTAGGTATGATGTACACCACCACAAGAACTATCACTTAATCCAATTAATCCAATACACACTACAGATTAAACAATTCTTTATAAGAGAAACATAATTGAAAGTAATAAATATCAATGAAAGTGATACAAGTGTAATGGAATGTAGTTGCAGTAAGTCAGTTAATTCTGTGGGAATGAGATTCTTAAATGAAACAGCAAAATTTGTAGATGATTTTTGCCATTTTGTTGTAGTTTATGCAGATTAATGCAGCTAAATGACAAGTAACAACTATTTAAGGGATAAAATAAACTTTTGCTTTATTTGCACAACATGTATTAATACATTTGGCTATGCAAATATATTACATTGCCCATCAACAAACATGGAACATGTATATTCCACAGAGTCTAATGCATTCTGTACATCATATCTTGTGCGCCACTATGCGCGCTGGAAAATGTTTGTTCACATATCCCCAACACTCCCCCTTGAACAAATATTTTTCAGATGTTGTTGTCGTTGTGGTTTGGTGCAGCTCTCCATGCTACTCTATCTTGTGCAAGCTTCTTCATTTCCCAGTACCTACTGCAACCTACATCCTTCTGAATCTGCTTAGTGTATTCATCTCTTGGTCTCCCTCTACGATTTTTACCCTCCATGCTGCCCTCCAATGCTAAATTTGTGATCCCTTGATGCGTCAAAACATGCCCTACCAACCGATCCCTTCTTCTAGCCAAGTTGTGCCACAAACTTCTCTTCTCCCCAATCCTATTCAATACCTCCTCATTAGTTACGTGATCTACCCACCTTATCCTCAGCATTCTTCTGTAGCACCACATTTCGAAAGCTTCTATTCTCTTCTTGTCCAAACTAGTTATCGTCCATGTTTCACTTCCATACATGGCTACACTCCATACAAATACTTTCAGAAACGACTTCCTGACACTTAAATCTATACTCGATGTTAACAAATTTCTCTTCTTCAGAAACGATTTCCTTGCCATTGCCAGACTACATTTTATATCCTCTCTACTTCGACCATCATCAGTTATTTTACTCCCTAAATAGCAAAACTCCTTTACTACTTTACTACTTTAATTTTTCAGATACTCAACACTATACATCTCAGGTTAAACCATAATGTTTTACCAGCTTCTGAAATTTGTCCTTACTGAGAGGCTTGGTTAGGATATCAGATAACATTTCTTCTATACATAGATAACTGAGGATTATATTTCCCTTTTCCACGTAATGTCTTACAAATTGATGCCCTATGTCAATATGTTTGGATCTTACACTGGTGACATTATTTTTTGCAAGTATAATAGCTCCCATATTACCACAAAATACCACAGTTGGCTTTAATTGTAATAACTTCAAGTTGAACAAATATATTTCAAGGAAGACGCAATACATGAAAGTCACAGATCAAGTAAACAGAGTAAGACGTGTGTACACTTTAACAGTCAAATCATAACTGAGTCCAAGTCTAGCGACTGCTGGCTGGCTGGCTACTTAGGTGGCGCTGCTGCTGCATGGCTGGCAGACAGCGCCGCATGTAGAGGACACGGGCAACTGCGTGGTGACACTTTTTTAAAGATCGGCGAGTCACAACACTTTTCCCCCCTTTGAATTTTTTGCACAGGTCTTGATGGAGGTGGCATGGAGACTGCTAACGTCCATAGGCATTGTTTGACTGGCTGTAAAGTCTCAAGGAGGAGGCTTCCCGTACAGATGGAAGTGTCCCCTATGATAACAGATCGAGATGACAGGAGACGTGGGTGTCGAATCTGCTGGGGCCACGTGCACCAATCTGCCCATTGCGGCAAGTCCGGTTGTTATAGCAGGAGACATGGGCGATGTGTCCGCCTCCGTAGGAGAAGGAGGCGAGTAGAGTTGGTTCGGCAGATGATGGTCATCTGGTTCCTGCATGGGCACGTCTCCTGGTGCCGTCAGTTCTTGTGCTGGCACCGATATGATGGTGAGAGAACTGCGTTGTGAGTAATGAGAGATGCCAAGATCCCGAGCGTCAGGTAGAGCCGAAGGTGGTGTAGCGGCATCCGGAACAGGCGTTGCCGGAACACGAGGCCGAAGCTGGTCCGAATGACGCACTGCAACACCCGTGTCCGTCTGGATTTCATACAGGTGTCAGGCACAGTGTCGTAAGATGTGACCAGGACTCCATTTTGGCCGCCTGCCATATCCCCGTACCCATATAAGGTCGTTGGCGGTGAACCGGCCAAGTGAAGGCACCTGTGGCCGTGAGGTGGAAAGCTGCAGAAGATGAAGTAGCGTGCGGGGCTGTCGTCCATGTAAGAGCTCAGCCGGGCAGTGGTCACCCATGGGTGTGAAACGGTAAGAAGCCAGAAATTGGAGAAGCACATCATCAGCAGAAGAAGTCAGGAATTTCCTCATCTGAGCCGTAAATGTGCGGACCAGTCGTTCAGCCTCACCGTTTGACTGTGGATGGAACGGAGAGGCCGTGACGTGCATGACGCCATGAGAGGCACAAAAATCCGCTAAATCGGAAGAGGCAAATTGCGGACCATTATCAGTAACAAGAGTAGAGGGAAGGCCTTCCAAAGAGATAATGCGAGCTAGAGCATTGGTGGTTGCCATGGTGGTAGGCAACTTGCAACGGACAATGAAAGGAACGTTAGAGTAGGCGTCAATAACGAGAAGCCAATAAGTACCTAAAAAAGGTCCCGCAAAGTCAGCATGAATACGCTCCCAGGGCTTCTCAGGCGAAGGCCACGGTGACAAAGATGACTTCAGGGCGGCGGCCTGTGACACACAAGGGCCGCAGGCAGCGACCATGTGTGCGATTTCAGAGTCGATGCCGGGCCAGTACACATGACAGTTCGCCAGAGATTTTGTGCGAGAGACACCCCAGTGCCCTTGGTGAAGGAGTTGGAAGACCGAAGCACGCAAAACGCAGGTACCACAACACACGGCGAAGCATTTTTGATGGAAAGGAGGATAACACCATCCCTAGCCGTGAGGCGGTAACGCAAAACGTAGTTGTTCCCCAACGGATCAGAAGTCTTAGCGGATGGATGATCTGGCCGACCCTTCTAAATACAGCGTAAAACCCGGGAGAGGGTAGGGTCAGAACCTGTAGCAGCCGCCAGGTGGTCCCCGGTGATGGGGAACCCATCCACAACCCGCTGCTTGGTAACATCCAGGTAGAAACACAAAAGTTCGTCCCTATCGAATGCCAGATCAGGACCCATGGGAAGGCGAGACAGTGCATCAGCATTCGCATTTTGAGCCATCGGCCGGAAATGAATCTCATAATTGAAACGAGACAAGTAAAGAGCTCAACGCTGGGGGCGGGGTGCAACCTTGTCAGGAAGTGACGTTGATGAATGAAACAAGGAAACAAGTGGTTTGTGATCCGTAACAAGATAAAATTTGGATTCATAGAGAAAAACACCAAACTTGTGAAGAGCATAAATAATGACAGAAGCTTCTTTTTCGATTTGAGAATACTTTTGTTGGGCATCCGTGAGTGTTTTGGAGGCATAAGCAATGGGTTGTTCAGAACCGCCAGAGAAATGGTGCGCAAGGACTGCACCGACTCCGTTTTGAGAGGCGTCCGTGGCAAGAACAAGATGTTGGCCTGGTCGATAAGTAGTCAGGTGCGGGGCCTGTTTCAGCATAGTCTTCAATTTCTGGAAAGCCGCATCGCATGACACGGACCAGTGAAAAGGCACATTTTTATGCAACAGGCGACGCAACGGCTGAGCCACCGAAGCAGCAGACGGTAAAAACTTGTGATAATATGCTTTTTTTCCCCAAGAAGGCCTGCAGTTCCTTAACAGATGTAGGGTGAGGAAGGGCATCGATCACAGCGACAGTTTGCTGAAGCGGACGAATACCATCCCGAGAGAGTTGAAACCCCAAGTACGTAATAGATGCCTGAAAAAATTTTGATTTCTGAAGATTACACTTAAGACCGGCAGTCTGTAGGACATGAAAAAGTGTGTGGAGATTTTGAAGATGTTCGTCAGTGGTGGAACCAGTGACAACAATGTCGTCCTGGTAATTTACACACCCAGGGACAGGGAGCAAAAATTGTTCCAAGAATCGCTGAAAGAGAGCAGGGGCGCTGGCAACCCCGAATGGCAATCATTGTTATTGATGGAGTCCGAAAGGCGTGTCAAGGACCAGAAACTGCCAGGAAGCAGCGTGGAGAGGAAGTTGATGATAAGCTTCTGACAGGTCAATTTTAGAAAAATACTGGCCTGCAGCTAGTTTAGTGAACAATTCTTCAGGTTGGGGCATAGGGTAAGTGTCGATAAGGCATTGAGCATTTACAGTGGCTTTGAAATCGCCGCAGAGACGAATATCACCATTTGGCTTAGCAACGACAATGACAGGAGAGGACCACTCACTGGAAGTGACAGGAACCAAGACCCCTGAAGCAGTGAGACGATCCAGCTCCCGTTTGACCTGATCACGAAGGGCCACAGCCGAGCCCGCAAAAACTTAGGCCGAGCAGTGGGTTTGAGCGTGATATGAGCTTCAAAGTCGTTTGCACGGCCTAACCCAGGAGAAAAAAAGTGATGAAAATGTCGTCGACAAGGAATCCAATTGAGCATAAGGAATAGCATCAGAGACGATATTGACAGAGTCATCTATGGAGAACCCAAAAACGCGAAATGCATCGGAACCAAAAAGATTCTGCGTGTCTATGGTCTATGGTTGACCACAAATACGGGAACAGTGCAAACGACAGATTTGTAAGACACCTAAGCATCAAATTGTCCCAAGAGAGAAATCTTCTGTTTATTGTAAGCCCGTAATTGCCTAGTGACAGGTGACAGGATTGGAGAACCCAACTGAAGATACGTCTGCTAATTGATGATAGTGGCAGCAGAACCAGTATCCACCTTCATGCCAACATCCTGACCAAGGATTTGGACAGTGAGGAATAACTTCCCTGAAAGGGAAGAAGAGCAATTGACAGACAACACAGAAGCAGAATCAGCATCACGATCATGAACATCATGCATGCGGTCGGATTTGCAAACGGATGACACGTGACACTTTTTTTTGCATTTGTGACACACGGCCCAACATTGTGGACAATCTTCTCGTGAATGTTTCATAAAACACTGCGGACATGAAGGAAGTTGCCGTGGGTTTTGCTACAGTTTCTTAGAGGTTTGTTTACGGTTAGGCCGAGGCTGCGCTTAGGAGCTTACTGCGGCCACGTTGGCCGGCGGGGACATGCCACACGCTTCATCAACATCACACAGAGGTTGTTTTTCCCTGATGTTGCCCCAAGCCTCTATTTGCGCTCCAGTGGCACGAGAAATTTCAAAAGACTGAGCAATGGATAGAACTTCATCTAGAGTCGGATTTGCCAACTGAAGGGCACATTGCCTAACTTCTTTGCCGGGTGCCGATCGGATAATAGCATCCCGTACCATGTAATCGGCATCGGATACTTTGTGAACTTCAATAACAAATTGACACTTTGTACTGAGGTCGTGAAATTTGAACAGCCCAAGCGTGATGGGATTGATTTGGTTGTTTTTGACAATGATAAAAGGCAACACGAGAGACTACCACATGTGTTTGCTTTTGAAAATAGATGAACAGAAGTGAGCACATTGCGGCAAAGGACAAAGACGCAGGATCTTTCAAAGGAGCCAATTGCGACAACAACTGATACATTTGATGTGAAATCCATGAAAGGAACAGATACTTACATGTTTGTTCGTCCGCAACATGAAATGCCAAGAAGTGCTGTCAAAGATGTTTTTCGTAATCAGACCAGTCTTCCACCATCTCGTCGTAAGGAGGAAAAGTAGGTAGAGACAACGACGAGAGACGCCCCGCATTCGATGCCGCGACGAAATCACGAATCGCATTTGTGAGAAGCGTTTGCTGTTCTATGAGACCTTGCAATAGTTGCTCTAAAGGAGCCATGGAAACATGTGGGTCAACAATGGAAAAGAAAAATCCCATCCTCATCACCAATTGTAATAACTTCAAGTTGAACAAATATATTTCAAGGGAGACGCAATACATGAAAGTCACAGGTCAAGTAAACAGAATAAGACATGTGTACACTTTAACAGTCAAATCATAACTGAGCCCAAGTCTAGCAGCCACTGGCTGGCTGGCTGCTTAGGTGGCGCTGCTGCTGCTGCATGGCTGATGGTCAGCGCCGGATGTAGAGGATGCGCGTAACTGCGTGGTTGCACTTTGAAAAATCGGCGAGTCACAACATTAATGTTGGAGGAGATTCTATTTTTCTCATCAGTGTAGGGATCCAAAGATCTTCTTGGATAGTGGAGGACAAGGCCATATATTCAGTTTTTACATTACTCAAAGCAACAGTTCTTTGTCTCCTCCATGACCATGATACCAATCCTTTCATTAGTCTAAAACAACTTCCAGTGATGGAGTGTCTGCTTTCCAGCTCATTTCCTCAGACTGCATCACTGTATCCTTCCAAATTTACATTTCCAGTTTTAGAATATTTTAACTTATAATCAGCAGTTCCATTTAAATATCTGAATATTCTCTTGACTGCCATCCAGTTCTTTTCTCTCGGATCACTGCAAAACTTGCTTACTGCATTTGTGGCAAATGCAATGTCTGGTCTGGAAGTCTGTGCTAAGTACAGTAGGCTTCCTACAGGTGCCAAATAGGGTACACTTTCCTTACGTTTCTTGTCATCATCAGTTATTCGGCTTTGCACTATTTTCCATAGGAGTAGAAATAGGTTTACAATTTTCCATATTGAATGTATCTAAGATTTTCCTTGTGTACAGAGATTGATCAATCCATAATTCTTCTCTGTTGGCACTTCTTAGAATCTTCATGCGTAAGTATTGATTAATTTCCCCTAAATCATGCGTATTAAATTCTGACTGTAACTGTTTTTTTTAGGTCTATCTGGTTTTCACTATTGGTTAAAGTAAAACAAAATATCCAGACACTCTGTGACCAAAATGGTACTGAAACAGAGGATGACAGACTAAAGGCCGAAATACTAAATATCTTTTTCCAAAGCTGTTTCACAGAGGAAGACTGCACTGTAATTCCTTCTCTAGATTGTCGCACAGATGACAAAGTGGTAGATATCGAAATAGATGACAGAGGGATAGAGAAACAATTAAAATCACTCAAAACAGGAAAGGCCGCTGGACCTGATGGGATACCAGTTCAATTTTACACAGAGTACGCAAAGGAACTTGCCCCCTTTCTTGCAGCGGTGTACCGTAGGTCTCTAGAAGAGCGTAGTGTTCCAAAGGATTGGAAAAGGGCACAGGTCATCCCCGTTTTCAAGAAGGGACGTCGAACAGATTTGCAGAACTATAGACCTATATCTCTAACATTGATCAGTTGTAGAATTTTGGAACACGTATTATGTTCGAGTATAATGACTTTTCTGGAAACTAGAAATCTACTCTGTAGGAATAAGCATGGGTTTCGAAAAAGGCGATCATGTGAAACCCAGCTCGCGCTATTCGTCCACGAGACTCAGAGGGCCATAGACACGGGTTCCCAGGTAGATGCCGTGTTTCTTGACTTCCGCAAGGCGTTCGATACAGTTCCCCACAGTCGTTTAATGAACAAAGTAAGAGCATATTGACTACCAGATCAATTGTGTGATTGGATTGAAGAGTTCCTAGATAACAGAATGCAGCATGTCATTCTCAATGGAGAGAAGTCTTCTGAAGTAAGAGTGATTTCAGGTGTGCCACAAGGGAGTGTAATAGGACCGTTGCTATTCACAATATACATAAATGACCTTGTGGATGACATCGGAAGTGCACTGAGGCTTTTTCCGGATGACGCTGTGGTATATCAAGAGGTTGTAACAATGGAAAATTGTACTTAAATGCAGGACGATCTGCAGCGAATTGACACATGGTGCAGGGAATGGCAATTGAATCTCAATGTAGACAAGTGTATTGTGCTGCGAATACATAGAAAGAAAGATCTCATATCATTTGGCTACAATATAGCAGGTCAGCAACTGGAAGCAGTTAATTCCATAAATTATCTGGGAGTACGCATTAGGAGTGATTTAAAATGGAATGATCATATAAAGTTGATCGTCGGTAAAGCAGATGCCAGACTGAGATTCATTGGAAAAATCCTAAGGAAATGCAATCTGAAAACAAAGGAAGTAGGTTACAGTACATTTGTTCGCCCACTGCTTGAATACTGCTCAGCAGTGTGGGATCCGTACCAGATAGGGTTGATAGAAGAGATAGAGAAGATCCAACGAAGAACAGCGCGCTTCATTACAGGATCATTTAGTAATCGCGAAAGCGTTACGGAGATGATAGATAAACTCCAGTCGAAGGCTCTGCAGGAGAGATGCTCAGTAGCCCGATACGGACTTTTGTTGAAGTTTCGAGAACATACCTTCACCAAGGAATCAAGCAGTATATTGCTCCCTCCTACGTATATCTCGCGAAGAAACCATGAGGATAAAATCAGAGAGATTAGAGCCCACACAGAGGCATACCGACAATCCTTCTTTCCACGAACAATACGAGACTGGAATAGAAGGGAGAACCGATAGAGGTATTCAAGGTACCGTCTGCCACAAACCATCAGGTGGCTTGTGGATTATGGATGTAGATGTAGACGAATTCATCCACCCATATGGCCATGATTGCAATTTCTTCATTGCTCCTTTTGTGGTGTATACTTGGATCTGCCTTTGACTGTAACATGCCTAGTTTTATGCAAACATTTATACCAGCAATGGTTTAATCCATATATGCCTCTCTTCAAATGCCAAATTCTCCTTTTCCCTCGATAAGGTCGCTTAACTTCATCAGGTGGATTCACATGTATTTCCTCTTCCAGCCTTCCATTCAGGTAGGCTGTTTTCACATCCATTGGTTGAATTAATAAGTCTTCATTTACTGCAAGAGCTAAAAGGTATCTTAATGATGAATACTTCACCACTGGTGAGAAAGTTTCATTGTAATCTATTCCTTCTTTCTGGGAATATTCTTTAACTACCAATCTGGCTTTGAATTTCGATATTGCACTCTCAGGATTTTTACTATTAAACACCCATCTTGTTCTTAGTGGCTTTTTATTTTCAGGCATGTCAACCCTTTCATATGTATCATTATCCACAAAAGATTGAAGCTTCTTTTCAATAGCCTTTTTCCAGTCTTGAGCATTTGAACTTGCTAAAGCTTCATCAACTGTGAATGGTTCATTGTTGTTTGTTTGGGCAGCATACATTTCGTACTCCGGATATTCTTTTGGTTTTGCTACACGCGAAGACTGCCTTAAACTGACTTCCTCTGTTGAATCTTCCTCCACAATTTGATTCTCAGGTTGCACATCAGCTTCCTCTTTATTCTCGCCTTCCTCTGTTTCAGTTTCCATCTCTGTTTCAGCCCAATCGCACATTATGCTTGGTTACATAACTGTATCATTTTGACTACTTTCCTTTATTTTAGGTCTATAATCCTCTAAAAATACTACATCTTTACTACTTATTATCTTCTTATTCACAAGATTATAGAATCTGTGGTCTTTTGTATCCTCACAGTAGCCAACAAAAATGTATTTTTGATTTTTTGCATCCCATTTTCCTCTTAATGGTTTTGGAATCTGAACAATGGCTTCACATCCAAAGACTTTCAAGTGCTTTAGATCCGGTTTCTTCCCAGGCCATGCTTCATAAGGTGTCTTGTGCCTCTCAGCTTTGGTAGATGATCTGTTAATTAAATACACTACTGTTGGCACAGCCTCTGCCCAAAAACACTTAACCTACTTCTTGCCTTTTCTACAATGGTTCTGTTGGCTCGTTCTGCTACTCCATTCTGAGGAGGACTTTAGCGAATGGTAGTCTGATGCCTAATACCCATTCCATTCATCTGTTTCTTAAACTGTCTGTTTACATACTCTGATCCATTGTCTGATCTAATAATTTTAATTTTCTTCTCAGTCTGTCTTTTGAACATTTTGCAATAAAGAACAAATACATCATTCACTTTATCCTTTCTACTTATAAAATAAACATAAATGTATGTAGAAAAATCATCTATGAATGCCAGGAAATAGAAGCTACCCCCTAAGGATTCATTCTCCATAGGCCCACAGAGATCTGAGTGTAGATCTGCTATGACTTGATTTAAATGGCAATCTAGCCTGCTTCCCTTGCAAATACACCTCACATTGGACATTATTCATTCCATAATTTTCCATCCCAGTCATATTTTTCCTATTCAAATGTCCGAGCCCCCTATGCCATAAGAAACTTTTGCAGCATAAACAAAGTGATTTCCTGTTTCAGCAGTATTTTGAACTGTATTCACTTTGTAAATACCTCTTACATTACTTGCAGTAGCTACAATATCACCACAAGAATCTATCACTTTGGCTCTCTCTATATGGAAGATAACTGTATTACCCTTCTTTACTATTTCGCTTACTGATAACAAATTAGTTGCAATGTTCTTTACATAATGTACATCATGAGCAGTAACAATTTCCCTTTCCACATTCACAAGCAAATTAAGATCCACTTTTCCTGCGAGTTCATACCTTAACTTACATCCGTCAACTGTGGAAATTCCAATGCCAGTCCTTGACTGAACATCATACAAACCTGACGGAGCTTTGGTAATGTGCACAGATGCTCTTGAATCTAGGAACCATTCTGCATGATCATCAATCGCTTCATTAAAAGAGTAAAAAACAGAAAATACCTTACCTTTCAGGGTAGCCTTTCTCTCAGGACTACTAGAATTAATGTGCTAACTTTTCATTATACTGTGAAGCAATATGTCCAGTTTTCTGGCATCTGAAACATCTTATTGGCTTCTTCTTCTTGTACTCAGAGTATAAAGCCAGCACGGTTTCTTTTTCTGAAGCATTAGAATCTGGTTCAGTCTTCACATCCTGTAGGATCTTTACTTTAACACTGTCTGCTGTAACGGGTATTCCCGAACTTTCCAAACCCATAATCATTGGCGAATATTTGTCTGGTAGTCCAGCTAACAATAAATTTCCAATCCATTCATCTGCAATTTCAAAACCAATATTCCTCAGACAATTGGAGATCGAAATTATTTTATTCACATATTCATCCATGCTTTCACACTTATTCAATCTTGTGGTTATCAGCTCACGAAGTAATCCTACTTTTCTGGTTAAACCACCATCTTCAAATGCGTTTTTCAGTTTGTCCCATACCTTCTTTGCAGACATAGCCTTTTCTATGTGAACATAATTCACTGGATCAATCAAAATGATTAGTTTTGATTTCAGCTTCTGATCCTTAGTAGCAAAACTTGATTCTGTAGATTCCAATTTACCGTTTATGACGTCCCGTAAGTCATCCAAGTGCAAATACGCCTCAACAGCAAATTTTCAGGTCACATAATTTTCATGCCCTACAAGCCGCTCTATTTGCGGTATCTGTGTTGTGCTCATTTTGCAGTTATTTTTCTTCTTTGTATAGTGTACACAATCCAACTTTATACAAACTTCCGCGCAGTTTTTGCGCAAATACACGTCACCTTAAAGCTTATTATTTCGCTTTAATCCAGTAGCTGGGCCCATAACCTGTAGTAGTTTATGCAAATTAATGCAGCTAAATGACAAGTAACAACTATTTAAGGGACAAAATAAACTTTTGCTTTATACGCACAACACATATTAATACATTTGGCTATGCAAATACATTACGTTGCCCATCAACAAACATGGAACATGTATATTCCACAGAGTCTAATGCATTTTGCACATCATATTTTGTGCGCCACTATGCATGCTGGAAAATGTTTGTTCACATATCCCCAACACATTTGGGAAGCAAAATAATCCTCGCACAAACGAAAAAATGGCTGACATCGAAATAAGTGTCCAAGGAATAGAAAAGCAACTGGAATCACTCAATAGAGGAAAGTCCACTGGACCTGACGGGATACCAATTCGATTCTACACAGAGTACGCGAAAGAACTTGCCCCCCTTCTAACAGCCGTGTACCGCAAGTCTCTAGAGGAACGGAGGGTTCCAAATGATTGGAAAAGAACACAGATAGTCCCAGTCTTCAAGAAGGGTCGTCGAGCAGATGCGCAAAACTATAGACCTATATCTCTTACGTCGATCTCTTGTAGAATTTTAGAACATGTTTTTTGCTCGCGTATCATGTCATTTCTGGAAACCCAGAATCTACTATGTAGGAATCAACATGGATTCCGGAAACAGCGATCGTGTGAGACCCAACTCGCCTTATTTGTTCATGAGACCCAGAAAATATTAGATACAGGCTCCCAGGTAGATGCTATTTTTCTTGACTTCCGGAAGGCGTTCGATACAGTTCCGCACTGTCGCCTGATAAACAAAGTAAGAGCCTACGGAATATCAGACCAGCTGTGTGGCTGGATTGAAGAGTTTTTAGCAAACAGAACACAGCATGTTGTTATCAATGGAGAGACGTCTACAGACGTTAAAGTAACCTCTGGCGTGCCACAGGGGAGTGTTATGGGACCATTGCTTTTCACAATATATATAAATGACTTAGTAGATAGTGTCGGAAGTTCCATGCGGCTTTTCGCGGATGATGCTGTAGTATACAGAGAAGTTGCTGCATTAGAAAATTGTAGCGAAATACAGGAAGATCTGCAGCGGATAGGCACTTGGTGCAGGGAGTGGCAACTGACCCTTAACATAGACAAATGTAATGTATTGCGAATACATAGAAAGAAGGATCCTTTATTGTATGATTATATGATAGCGGAACAAACACTGGTAGCAGTTACTTCTGTAAAATATCTGGGAGTATGCGTACGGAACGATTTGAAGTGGAATGATCATATAAAACTAATTGTTGGTAAGGCGGGTACCAGATTGAGATTCATTGGGAGAGTGCTTAGAAAATGTAGTCCATCAACAAAGGAGGTGGCTTACAAAACACTCGTTCGACCTATACTTGAGTATTGCTCATCAGTGTGGGATCCGTACCAGGTCGGGTTGACGGAGGAGATAGAGAAGATCCAAAGAAGAGCGGCGCGTTTCGTCACTGGGTTATTTGGTAACCGTGATAGCGTTACGGAGATGTTTAATAAACTCAAGTGGCAGACTCTGCAAGAGAGGCGCTCTGCATCGCGGTGTAGCTTGCTCGCCAGGTTTCGAGAGGGTGCGTTTCTGGATGAGGTATCGAATATATTGCTTCCCCCTACTTATACTTCCCGAGGAGATCACGAATGTAAAATTAGAGAGATTAGAGCGCGCACGGAGGCTTTCAGACAGTCGTTCTTCCCGCGAACCATACGCGACTGGAACAGGAAAGGGAGGTAATGACAGTGGCACATAAAGTGCCCTCCGCCACACACCGTTGGGTGGCTTGCGGAGTATCAATGTAGATGTAGATGTAGATGTAGATGACGGCAGAAGTAGAGAGGGTATAAAATGCGTAGTTGTAAATCAGAAAAGCTTTTCTGGAAAAGAGAAATCTGTTAACATCTAATATATGGAAGTCTTTTCTGAAAGCATTTTGTATTTAAGGTAACCTCGTATGAAAATGAAACATGGACAGTAAGCAGTACACACAAGAATAGTGTATAATACTTTGAAATGCTGTGCTACAGAAGATGGCTGAAGACTAGATGGGTAGATTAGATTACTAATGAGGAGGTACTGAATCAAATTGTGGAAAAAATAAAATTATGCCACAGTGTGATTAAAAGAAGGGATTGATAGATAGGTATCAAGGAATTGTCACTAAGTGAAGGAGGGAAGGATGGGTGGTAGAAAAGGAAGGGGGGGGGGGGGGCTAAAAGTGTTAAGAGAGAGGCCAAGGCTTGGATGGACCAGGGAGGGAAGTTGAATCATATCAGTCTTCTGGACTGAGGGCCACAACATTGTTAGGTATTCTAGTAATGCATTTTGAAGCAGGCGTTTCTTTACATACTTTAAATGTTAGTATTAGAAATGCAAATAGTTGGATCCCTAAAAGAATTAGATCTTGATGCCAGAAAAAGAGAAACTGCACAAAATGTGTAAGAAAAGAAATGCTCTAACACATGAACAAACATACAACATATTACAAAAATCGGCCAGGTACAAGTAGAACTCGCACTCTGAGGATTTCATAAAAACTTAATTATGTGTATAGACAGTTGATCCATCCCAGGAATTGAGAACCTCTACAATTTTTGTCTGTTACTGACACTGAATTGCAAGACTTTTGGTAATGTTTCAATTTTAATTTTGAAGTCTGATAACAAATTACAAAAATTTTTTTATTCATGTGATATCATTACAGATTTACAATTTTCTGATTTTTTTCCTTTAGTTGTACTATGAAACCTGGCACCTTGCCAAATTTTGTGATTCTAGATCAATGGGAAGTACATTGTTGCATTTGATGAGTGAGTTTTCCAGTATCAGAATACGTGAAATAAATGGCTGTATCTTTTGATTGCGTTGGCTTAGAAGCTTCAGTTTGCTACACCACCAAGGGACTGTAGACCTTAGTTTGTGGCATAAATTTCTACTTGATATGTTCCACAACCTGGAGGACCTCCTCAGTATGGATCAATTGGAATGAAAGTAAATCTAAATCTAAATCTAAAATATGACTACCCTTTCCAGAGAAAACTAGTTTTTAGCAGTCAGTCAGTCAATCAGGCAGCCAGACAGACAGACAGGCAGAGGAACAACAAAGTGATCTTAGATGGGTTCCATTTCTACCAACTGAGGTACAGAACCCTTAGATATATAATGTGTGTGTGTGTTTTAAGAAAAGTAATTAAACAAACAAAAAAAAGTATTGATTACTATATTCAAAATGCAGTATATGAAGTAAAAGCTATGTGGTACTTAATCAGGAAGGTAGTGGGTTAATATACTGTTCTAAATTAAAATTGCACCAGGAAGGTCAGCAGATACGAGTTTTTTGTGATTGTGAGAATATGGTATAAAAGAAAGAAAACATTACTTAATTTGTAAGTTATTGGAAGGCTACAGAGTGTGAAATTTAAAATGCAGAACTGTCACTTCTGGTAACAACAGTGGCTCTGACCAGGATGAGCATTGAGTTAAGCTAAGCTTGGATGATAGAGACTGGTATATTAATTTACGTGCTGCAACTCTATCTCAAGGTTGCTCAGGACAGCATGGGCAACATGTGGTCTTGCCTTACATGTTTGAAAAATAATGTCACAGGGAACTCGAAGACAAGACACAACCAACAGCCTTATGATGTCATAAATGTAAGAGCTACTGTCCAAATTATTGGCTGTGTGAAGCAGATGTAACAGTGTGAGACAAGACACAACCAACAGCCTTATGATGTCATAAATGTAAGAGCTACTGTCCAAATTACTGGCTGTGTGAAGCAGGTATAACCGTGTTGTGAACCCAATCACTGCCAATAGTATCATGTGAGGTGCTGAGCCTGTTAGATGATGACAAATGCACTGTTGCAATGTACATTGTTCTTGGAACCTCCAGATGTCGATACATCCTTTGTGATACTGTACACGGAACTGGAAATCTTCTAAAAAGCCGACAGGGTGCCACTCCTGTGTCCAGTCTTATTGTTGGGTAGACCATTGTTGGTCTTGCTATCTCTGCTGCCCCCTTAAGGAAAGCTGCAACAGCGGTTGCTATGCTGACTGTCAATGATGCTATGATATTGTTGCAGTTTTCCTGTGGAAACTTGTCATGCTGCAAACAGTTCCTGTCTCAAGGATCATGAACTGGCTGTATGATTGCGTATGCCGTAGGCCTGACCTCTCATGTGCTGGTCCTATGTGGCTGTTGAAATCCTGCATGGGATTGAGTATGGGTCTCATTTTAAATTGATTCCATATTCATGTGACAGTTGTGGGATCCTGACCATCATGAACAGAAATATCATCAATAGTCTCTATCACTATCAAATTGCAAAACATGCTGTTAGACATTTCTCCTTCTTACTTGAGGCTAACATAATATACTTGTAAACAACCAACATCCAGATGTGATTTCTGAGTGAAAAACATGCTGTTTAATTTTTCCTTACATACAGAATGTAGGTGAGGTCACTCCTTCCTACACCATGTGGTTGCACTGAAATGCTTATCATTTGTACATCCAAGCATGTCAGGCACCTCGTACTAATTTGAGATTTGTTTCATTCTGCATTCATTGTGTTGCAATTTTAATAGCCCGCAGCATGTAAAAAAAAAATGAAAATCCTTAGTTCATCAAAAACAACAAACATATTCACTAATTACTTTACTACAATAGCTGAAGATTTGAAACTAAAACACTACATCAGAGTAATCCAATCAGCTAGAAGGAAGGCCCCATCTAATAAAACTCAGTTCCTTTTTAGCAACGTAGACAGAGTAGTAGTAAAAGCCACTAAGAAACCAAACACACACAGCATTGGCATTGATGCTTTATCTGACCTGATCATAGAATCTCTTAAAACATGTATGTAAAGCTCACTCAAATCAGAAGTTTTTCCAGATGTGCTGAAAATATCCAAAATAGTACCAATTCATAAAGATGGAGAGAGATATATTTTAGTAATTACTGTCTAATTACTTTGATTTCCATTTTATCAGAGATATTATATTGATTAATTGGATAGCTAAAAAATCTACTCACCAAGTGCCGGCAGAACACACACAAAAGATTGTTGTGATTGGCAAGCTTTTGGAGCCAGTGGCTAGAGAGGTCTAGGAAAAGGGGTAGATTTTGGGAAAGTCACCCAGTACTGCAGGTCAGGTGAGACTTACACTACGGGATGAGAAGGAATGACTGAGTGTTGAGGACTGCATCGGAATGAGAGTGGAAATCCTGAGGGCTTAATAGTGGGAGACAGGGTAATATGCAAGACAGAGATTACTATTGAAACATCGTGCACTAGTTACTAAGTGTGAGAAGCTAAGTGCATTGCACGTAACAAAGGTGGGAGGAGGCAGTGAAAAATAGATGGGAAAGACAATAAAAGATGTAGAGGGCTAAAACGGAGTGAAGCAAAGAGTAGTTACAGTGAAGAAAAGCTGAGATGGAAGAAATTAACATAAATTAAGGCCAGATGGTTGGCGAGAACCAAGGACATGTTGTAGTGCTAGTTCCCATCTGCAGAGTTCTGAGAAACTGGTGGTGTCTTGGGGAAGAATCCAGATAGCGTGTGTGGTGAAACAGGCACCGAGGTCATGAATGTCATGTTGTAGAGCATGCTCTGCAATAGGATATTGCGAGTTGCCAGTATATACCCTCTGCCTATACCTATTCATCCTAATTGATAATTTGGTGGTGGTCAAGCTGATGTAGAAGGCTGAACAGTGTTTACATAATAGCTGGCATATGACGTGTCATTTCACAGGCGGCTCTCCCTTTGATGGTATATGTTTTGCCAGTTACAGGGCTATTATAGGTGGTTGTAGGAGGGTGCATAGGGCAAGTCTTGCAGCGGGGACGGTCACAGGGGTAGGAGCCATCGGGTAGGGAAATGGATGCAGAAAGCGCATAGGGTCTGACAAGAATTTTTGACTTTCACAAAATCTACCCCATTTCCTAGACCTCTCTAGCCCTTTTCCTTCACCCTTCTTCTTTCCCCTTCAACCCTTCTGCCTGAAGGAGGAGCCACTGGCTCTGAAAGCTTGAAAATGACAACAGTCTTTTACGTGTGTGTTCCGCTGCCACTTGGTGAATAGATTTTTTATCCATCCAATTAAATAATTTTATCAATAATTGATTGTTTTTGTTGTTATACTACATTTTTACATTGTTTTTTATATAACGGGTTGACAACATTCATTATACTAACTGATTCACAGTATGGCTTCAGGATCCAGAAATTGACACACTTCTGTACATACCTATGTATACAGTGGTTCTGATGTATGGTAAAAGACAAGTAACAGAAATATTTTTATGTGCGACTGGATGTTGATATGGATGGACATGTATTGGGCACACCAATCTCCCGACTGTTGTCAGTCTTCATGACCAGAGCCACTACTTCTCAGCCTAGTAGCTCCTCAATTGGCCCCACAAGGGCTTAGTGCAGCATCTTCTTGCCATCAGTGCTTGGCAGACCCAGATGGTCAAGCATCTAAGTGCTGGCCAAACCTGGCAGCACTTAACTTCTGTGATCTGATGGAAGCTGGTGTTACCACAGTGACTGGTGAGGCCGTTGGGAAAAAAAGTATTTATAAGTGTACAAAATCGATATTTTCAGATATAGCGATATGGGGAAGGGAAATTTAAGTAGACTGCACTAGCTAAGTGCATTGGTAGATAAGGTAGATCTGGTTAGAAAGAAGGATTTTTTGGGGTAATGAGTGCATGCAGGGACAAAGGTGTAGACATTCTCATTGCATCAGTAGCTATGTTATTAACTCTCTTTTGAAACTCAAGATGTTACTCACCTCTCTAAGATAAGAGGAAGTTTATTCCAGAGTCAGGTTCCTGCTACTGAAAAGGACTTCAAGAAAGTGGCTGAATTATGGATTGGAATAGAATGTATTTTGCTCTGATGGTAACAGGTGTTTCTGCTATGTTGAAAACAAGAGTGTTGAGATCAAGGAGAGATATGAGGGACAGTGTAAGTTGATAGGTCAGTAAAGGAGACAGTGAGACGGGAAACTCTGCGCTTGTCTGCATGCAGCAACGACAGTTGTGCATTATGATGGTGAAACATGATCAAAGATTGAACATCACAGATATATAGAACACAGGCATTCGTAACTAGTTCGATGTTGTGAGCTTTCCAGAGAAACATCGTGCAGGATAATACCACTGTAATCATTAATTGGAAGTATAAAAATGTGTACAGTTTTCTTTTTCAGGTCAAAAGAGAAAAGATTTTTATGTTGTTGTATGGCTTGGAAAGATACACATGCCATCTTGCAAATTGCAGCTGTGTTCAATCCAATGTAGATTTTCATCTATTCACCATCCAACATAATTTTTGATGTTTGTGTAATTTTCACTATTACTGAAGTAGTTTTTTTGCTGATTTCAGGTGTATTGTTAGTTTTTCTCTATCACATGCTGTTTTTTCACAAAACAAGTAAACTCATTTTTCATTTGAACCTAAGCTACACAGAGAGAAATGTTATTGCAGTTGATAAATCTTATTTCCACAAGATGCAGTAGTTGCAGTATTATGAAAAGGAAAGTTGCTACTCACCATATAGTGGAGACACTGAGTCACAGATAGGCACAACAAAAAGACTATCACAAATAAAGCTTTCTGCCGGTAAGACACTCATCAAAAATAGAAGACACACACACACACACACACACACACACACACACACACACACACACACACACACACACGCAACTCACACACATGACTTTTTTTGTTGTGCCTATCTGCGACTCAGCATTCTGGATTTTCCATTGTTTGATTGATGCAGTAGTTGGTCACACATATTACAGCCATCTGGCTGTTAGGCAGTAAGCTATAGTTCATTGTTGACATGGTGTAATGTTATGAGGATATATTTGTGTTGTTAAATGTAGTTTTTCAGCTTCTTTGAAATGAGTTCTCATAAGTGTTCGAATAACCCAAACAGACTGTTATGTTTGTTGTAACTACTTAATTGCTAAGCAAAGACAGGACCTTAAGAGTTTTGTGGAAAAATTCTACCACACATTCTTTGGTATAAGGCTTGGCAATCAAGACAAAAGCTGTTCGGTGCACAAGATAAGCCATACATGTACCGTACATGTGTTGAGGGTTCGAGTGAGGAAAAATAGGGAGAGGAAATCAACACCTTTTGCAACTATCAAGGTTTGGAGCGATTTGCAAGATCATATTTATGGTTAACAATTATGAGAAGGACAAATTGCTACCCATAGTAAAGATGACATGTTGAGTTACAGACAGGCACGGCTTTAGATAGAATTTTTTATGGCTACTGTTGTTTATCATCACAAGGTAATCACATTTAAATTGTATATGAATTACCAAACAATGGAAAATCCAGTATGGAATGTAACAATGTTATATGAAGTACTGGTTCAGTTTCCAGCAGGGACTATATCTGTTGTTGGTTAATACATGGGCATGTCTGAGTTTAGCATTTCTCACAGCTTGATTGATGCTCTTCTGCTTCTGCTTGTAAGCAACATGATTTTCAGATGTAGCTCGTAGTTTTTACATCTGATGTGCATTTCACAAGGGTTTGTACAGAGATCACATGGTTTTCTTTTCTGTGTCAATGATTTAATGTTGAATATCGTGTCCCACAAAACCGCATTAGTTGTTGTTGACTTGGCAATTATAATAAAATCCGAAAAAGTTAGGTCCTTCAAGAAAAAATAAACACTGTCACTAACTCAGTGTCAGGTCCCATTTAAACCACTAATTATAAATAACAAGAAAACAGCAACACTAAATTTTCACGCTGCACAAAATATAAACAGCCAACATTCTCAGGTTCAAGTGACATGAATGTCACACATAATAACTCAAAACTGAGGAAAGGTTAATATCCTCTAAGAATTGAAAAAAAAAATTAAATATACCATCAGTGCTCTATATCTACAACTTGGAAACTTTACTGTTCAACAAGAAACATGAAATTAGTAAATAAATAAATAATAAATAGAATTCATAAATTCACAGTCACTGCACAGGACAGGATTGTCTTCCTGTGTAGTTTTCCAAAGCCATCTTCTAGAGCAAATGTGACATCCATAGCCTCTCAAGTTTATTATTCCACTTATTAGGGTTCATTTTTTCTTTCAAGCCTCCCTCCCTTCCCAATTGCAATTGTTATTTTGCTGATTTGAAGGGTGAATAATACAATGTTTATGGAAATCTGTTGTACTTTGAACTCAAGTTTTAAGGCACATTGTGTTCAAAGACATATTTATTCTGGTACTGTCTCTTTTATGTTCATGATTCTTTGCAGAAATGATTCAGAATTTCTGTTATTTGTCTAAGAACTACAGTTCTCTGAGAACTACAGGAATTAATGATACACAATGGTTAGGAAGTACTCTGTTCAACAGAGTTTGAGGGTAAAGAGTGATTTTGATTCTCAAGATGAGGTGGAAGAAGGTGAAGGTAATTATGTCACAGAGAAAGATGGTGAGAGACTGATGAAGATGGAGAAAGGGATGACAAAACAAGGAAACTTTTAATTGGGAAAAGATAATAAGACCATGTATCTGTCATCATCACACTTACTCTCCTGGAGTTACAGGTAAAGTTAAAAATCCTCAAACTGCAATCGAATGTTGGGATAATGGATCGATTGATGAATCTGTACGTGGACACTACCAATGATCATTCCTCTGGAGAGAGGGACATCAACAGCAGGAATCTACAGATGGAATCACCATGGAGGAACTTTGTGGGACTGAAGGTGATGGCGTTGAACAATTCATCCTCATGATAAATGTCAAATGATTTAAGATCCAGATACCTTTCCATCATCTTGACAAGTGAACTACCAGAATTCAACTGTATTACTCTGATTTCTGGAAAATTGTCAGTACAGCTATTGCACAGAGAACAATGTATAAGGGGCATTCAAATGAAACCTGGTCATTAGTGTAAAGTAATGGTAACAATTTTATTAACTCAAAAATGTAGTTATACACAATACACATACTCAAAAATAGTCACCAAAACTGTTGGCACATTTATCCCATTGCAACAATAGTTGGTCGATTCCATCCTTGAAGAAGCTAGTAGGCTGCTGTCGGATCCACGCCTGGACTCAGTCACACACTTCGTCATCCATTGCAAATCGCTGTCTGCGAATAGCTTGTTTTAGAGCGCCAGACACGTGAAAGTCACACGGTGAAAGGTCAGGACTGTACGGTGGATGTTCCATCGTTTCCCACCGAAACTGCTACGATGTCATCTTCAACGCATTGGCTGTGTGTGGGCGGGAATTATCGTGGAGGAGGATAACGCCATTGGACAACATGCCTCAATGTTTTGTCTTGATGGCTTGTTCTGTAAATTGGCTTGAAAACACTGGGCATTGATGGTGGGTCCCTGTTCCAGAAACTCAACAAGTAGTGGACCCTTGTGGGCAAAAATGGACATTATGACCTTCCCGGAACTAGTATGCATGGCCTTTGATTTCTTTGGAGGTGGTGAAGTTGCATGTTACCACTGCTTGCTCTGACAATTGCTTTTCATTTCAAAATGGTGACACCATGTTTCTTCACCTGTGACAATATGTGACAGAAATCTGTATTCCTCCTCATGATAACATTGCAGATGACTCAAAGACAGCACCATTCTAGTATTGCCCTGTTTGGCAGTCAGTTGGTGGGGAACCCACTATGCACAGATTTTTCGAATGATCAAGTGTTGATGCATTATGGTGTGGGTGGTGCCTGCTAATACCCTGTAACTGATGGATCTTGTCCATGTTGATTCTGCGGTAGTCCAAGACTAAAGCATTCCCTTCTGCAACCATTTCTTGTGTGATGACACGATGAGCCTGTCCAGGAAGAGCATCGTCTTCCAGTGACTCGAGCTGCTCAAGGAATCGTTTGCACCATTCTACAATGCCTGAACATCTCAGACTGTACTCACTGTACACAGCCATCTTCCGTTAATACATTTCACGGCCTACAACTCCCTCTGCCACCAAAAATCGAATCACTCCTCGTTGTTTCTGCTTACTCGCCTGCACATTCGGTAGTGGACGATAACTTGTGTGACCACCTTCTCTTTGACGTGAAACCACACTGCCACTATGCAACATCAAACACTGTGCACGTATCAGTCTCTCTGCCAATAGATCATGCCACCATACCCGCAGTTACGTGGTGCCACCTTACGTGTATGGTAAAGATAGAAGTACTGACCAGGTTTCATTTGAATGAACCTCATAGCTGTGGATGAAATGTTTTCAAGGTAGATGTGTATTTCAGCAGTACATACTGTGAAAACCAAATGTGTACGTAATAAAACAGTTTTCTCTGGCTGATGCCAAGACAAGTTTCACAGTCAACATGGATATTTGTGTTGGAGAATAGCAAGCTTGTCTTTTATGTGCCATTAACAAGCAAGGTGAAGTGGTGAAGAGAATGGCTAAACAGGTATTTGGATCCAGTCACTATATTACTGCCAATAATTTTTTGCTGTTTTGATGTCATCAGTTATCTGAAAACAACTGGCTGCCATGCATTGTCAATGTGAGAAAAAAATAAGATGCAATTGTCATCAGATCTTGTTGATTTTACAGAGAAGAAACAGTATTGTAGTATGTTTGGCTTCAGTCGTGGGATGCTTTCAGTTTCCTACATACTACATGACAACAAATTTATGATTCTTGTAACTTTGCTTCATAGTAATGACACCATTGATTATGATCATGTATCTGGATGGGAAAGAAGCCAGAGATAGTCACTTTCCACAAATCAACAAAAGATTGTGTTAATTCTACAGCTAAAATGTGTGGTACTTACAGTGTGAGCCACAGTGTCAAATGTTGGCCAATGATAATCTTTTCCACAGTATTGGAAGTGTGTGGTCTCAATACTCAGGATATTTACCTCTGAAAACAACTGGAAAAACTTTATAGAAGAATGTTGTTGTAGAAATATACTGAAGAAGTAGGAAAATGATTGAAACCCCTCCAGCCTGCAAAGCTGCTGAAAAGATTTCTTGCTTTAAAAGAACAAGCAAAATCACCATATCCCCAAATCTCAAAATACTTATATGTACAACTTACACCTTAAAAGTGGGACACACAGAAGGGTATTATCCCATGTGTCCCATGCAGATGAGGTCTGCAAACTGTGTGTGTGCGCGCGCGTGTGTGTGTGTGTGTGTGTGTGTGTGTTTGTGTGTGTGCATTTCTTTTGCTAATTCTGTGTGATTGAGAGGGATGCTAGCAGCATATAGCTGCATGTCCAGAAAACTGAAAGTGTTTGTTGGTGGCTTAAAAATTTTAGTTTTTTCTATTTTGTTCCTTTCATGGTCAATTGATGATTTTCATAGAATCCAGTTTTATTTGCTCTATCTCTATAAGTCGCTTTGAAGGTTAGTGATTATGTTTAGGGTGCTAAAATAGAGAAACAAGTGATAGGTGAGTTCCCAGTCTGTACCTGTCAGGGGCACTGCAAATGAACTCATGAGTCTTAGAACTGCCCCAACAGAGTTTATTACTTACATTAACTATCATGGAAAGAAGTAGTGTACTCTAAACAGTTTAGAAAAAAACTTCCAAAAATATGCTTTCCAGTTCTATCATTAATGTTGGAATTATTGCTGTTATATGTGAAACAAAAAAAATTGTAGATAATTATAAAATTCTCTCACACTACATATTCTTTTGAGCTTATCAATTTTCTTTTTGTGTTTAACTGTAACATCACACTAAAGTGTCAGTGATGTATTTCGTGGAGGTAACTTGTCATCTTTTAGTTGTAAACAATTTTAATTTTGTGGTGCTGCGTCTCACTGAACATAGATAATGATTTCCTTAATGAAGCAGATGCTGTAGGACAACTAGAAACCAACACTTACAATAAAATTTCTCTGCTTTGTATAACTCATAGTGAATTATATGTTACATGACTGTTTTGTACACTTCTGTTAATGACTGGCAACTGTGATGCCCATTGTGTTCACTTTCTGATTTTTTTAGTAGAGTGGGGTTTAATCAATATTTATTTTGCTCTGTTTTGTTTTTTATTTTCAGAATCTACTAATCAAGGAACTGAGTAACACAAATCCCGAGAGAGGGCATGTAACTTTTGCACAACTGAAGCCACGACTTATGAATCTGCTGATCAATGCTCTTCAGGTTGAATCAGATTCTCAGAATGCACAGATGCTTTTAGGTATGCTTTAACAAAAGTGTAAGTTAATGTAGCTGCTAATGATTTGCCATCTTTTTGAATGGCTCTTCCTTTTTCTGTAGCCCATTGATCAGTGAAAAATAATTTTAAGGAAAACAAGCAAAAATAAAGGAAGCATCATTAAATAAAAATAAATTGTTGTAAAAAGAGAGAGGGGTGCTTGGTAAAGGAAACTTGAACATTTATTTGACTAATTGTAAATGATAGTCACATATTATAATGTTTAAGGGATAAGTGTTGCAACTGACTAATCAAACCATTGCTACATTTTAGCATCATCATAATTGCTGGTATTCAGGTATCACACATGGGCCCACATTTGAATTTATCAGCATACGAGGTATGTTCAAAAATTCTGGAACTTTGTCCACAAACTTTTTCCGCACTTATCATTTACTTATTGTGCATGATCTTCTTTGAAATACTCTCCTCCACAATTGATACATCACTCCCAATGTCATGTCCACTTCCAGAAACAGTCTTGGTAGGCTTCTTGCTGGGTCGCATGAAGTGCCATCTGTGAATTTTCTTTTATCTATTGTTGCAAATCTTTGCCCTTTCAATGTGTTTTTCAACTTTGGAAATAAAAAAAACGGTCCGTAGGAGCCAGGTCTGGAGAGTACAGAGGCAGCATAGTGATTTTGTGTTTTGTACAATAGTAACACACCAACAGATGAATGTGCAGGTGCATTATCATGATGCAAGAGCCATGAATTGTCTCGCCAAATTTCAGGCTGTTTCCTTCTCACATTTTCTCGCAGGCATCACAACATGTACCGAATGTACCATTGATTAACAGTTTGTCTTTGTGGCCTGAATTCATGATGAATTAATCCTTCAAAGTGAAAGCAAACTATCACCATGACTTTGACTTCTGACTTGACCTGACGAGCTGTTTTGGTCTTGGAGAACCTTTCCCGAGCCACGGTGAAGACCGAACCTTGGTCTCGGTACCATAACTGTAGACCCGTGTCTCATCACCAGTTATGATTCTCTTAAGGAACATCTCATTCTCATTTGCGCAATCCTGTGAGGTTGAAGGTCTTGAGCCATGGGACAAACTTGGTGGAAACATGATGCATACCAAGATGCTGTGTGAAGATTTCATGACATGATCCAACTGAAATGTTATGTTCTTCTGAAATCTCTCGAACACTCAGTCTGTAACTGGCTCACACAATTTCGTTGACGTTCCTGATGTGAGTGGGTCATCTTTAACTTCTGTGCAGCCATTTTTAAACCATGTGAATCACTCGTAACACTGAGTACAGCTTGAGCACTCATCACTGCAGGCTTTCTGCATCTTTTGGTGTTCCTGTGTAAAGGTTTTCTTGAGTCTTATGCAAAATTTATGCAGACATGTTGCTCCCCTAACTCTGCCATCTCGAAATTTGCAAACTGTGCAACACAATGTTTCACTCAAAACAACAGTGAACAATAATTAACAGACAAACAACAATGAAACTTCCAGCAGTTACACGTGAAACACCGATTTGTGCAGGGATGCCAACCTCATTTTGCTCCAATACACCATTGGTGCAGAATTACGAATGTCCCAGAATTTTTTGAACAGACCTAGTATGTGAACATAATTTCTAGCTGATTACTTACTTCCAAGAGATAAAATTGCTGTTACTGCCGATGGAAAAATTGTAAGTAGGAAATGCTAATCCTGACATTTTGAAATTTTTATTCGCTCTTCAGGAAGGAAATATAAATCAGTTTATGAAAGTGGGAAAAAGGGCAGATGTCTCAAGCTGTTTAAGTTGAGACAGATCCATTTGTTGTGATGACTAAGAGCAGACAAAGATGAAGGATAAGGTGTTAGGCAGAGTGGGAAATTGAAGAGAGAACATTGATAAGCACTGTGCCAATTTCCATTCAGGGATGATGGAAGGGACAGAATGAGATGAAAATATGGATTAAAGAGGAAATGAATGCCTCCAAATTTCTCCTTACAAAAATATCTCAGGAATCTCAACCCTAACTCAAGCTGACTACTGGGCTATTGGCGACCTGAAGGCAGATCTCTGTGTTGCCATCCTATTAGCAAAGACAGCACCACTGTAGTACTTGACCATAGGAAATATGTGGTAGAGGGACATCATCACTTTCACCCAAAATAATTCATTCTTTCGCTAAGTGATGCAGTTATGTTCTGATCCACCAAAGGTACTAGATTTGTTAGATTTTGCTTCTATGCATTGGTGTCCTGAAGTAAAGACTAGCAAGTAGCTTATATATCACACAGAATTAGTTAATAACAGTTGGATTACACTATTATACATATCTTCAGCCTGAGTCCCATCACAGTTTTCTCTGCTTCAAATTAAGTCTACTAAATGATACCTTTTCTTTAAATTCAAATGTACTGAGGTGGTTCCCTTTCTTGCTCTCTCAAGACCAACTTAAGCATCAGTTGCATACACTCAAATATGTAAAAGTTTCATGGCAACTCATATTTTCTTGAATTGTGTTTCCTAACGTACAGACATCAGTTCTTTTTTCAATAAATGGAAAGTGGTTAGAATTTTCCATCACAGATTCTGGGTCCAGGATTTTACAGTAAGAATTCTTAAATGATGACAATTTACTGCAGACTGACAGTTGTGTATTATTAAATGATGTCACCTTTGTACCATCACTTGCTCTGTGCTATCTAAATAATGCTTGACTTTTTCATATGATTTACTTAACAGTGAGGTCTTAACTGACATTGCAAATATTCGGATTTTAATTGTCTCTTTTAAATTCCTGTTGGGCAATTTATTGTACAGTTTTGTTGTCTTATAGAAAATGTTACTTTGTGTGTTTTGTTTGTTTACCTTTGGTAAATGTAAGTGTAGTCTGGCTCTTGTTCCATGATCATGAATGTTGCTGTTTGTGAAATAATTGCTGATGTTCTTTATGAGGTGCTTAACAGATTGGTGGATGTACTCACAGGGTGTAGTTGGAATCCCCAACCATTTAAATAGATCTTTGCGGGGTGTCCAGGTACTATTTTGCTTTATTTGAAACCTGTTTTAACCTACCCTTTGAACCCTGTTTTTCAGATATGGCTAGAAACGGTCATTGGAAATTCCTTATATTCATAATGATTCCAGTTTTTTTCATGGAAATTTTATGCTCCACAGTATCAAAGGCTTTTCATAGCTCTAAAATATAGCTATGTCCCACTCGTCTTTGATTAGTAAACTATGAAAATTCTACTGTGGCTTATTCTGTGCTCCTCTACTCTCAAAACTGAATTGTTCTTCACTGAGGATGTTATATTTATTCAAAGAATTCATTAGTCTGTCTTTCATGATGGATTCTATTATTCTTGAGAATCTTAAAAGTAGAGAAAAGAACCTGTAGTTTTCTATATCTTTTGTATCACCTTTCTGTAGTAGAAGCGCAACTATCACTTGTTTCAGATACTCCAGAAAGTTACCTGAGCTGAAAGAGTCATTTGCCATGTCAGTTAAAGGGGCTGTATACTGATTATGCATTCTTTACGTACACAGTTAGGCACTACATCTATGATGATTGACTTCTTGCTTTTTAATTTTTGCTCTGTTTTCCTGACTTTGTATGCTGAGGTTGGTAACATCATCACTGTACTTGACACACAAATCTTTTGCTGGAGAATAAGTGGTGTTGGGAATTTTTGTTGTTGTTTCTTTGCTATATGTGAAAAATATTGATTCACATAATTTGCTAGTTTCTTTGGATCATTTGTTGACATCCCTCTGCCTTTTGTCTGTTAAGTTTTAGTCATTCTGTTTCTATTTTCCTTTTTCTTATATTACAACCTTCCAGACTGATTCACTTTTATTTTCAGCATTGTTATTTGCTGATTTTTTTCTCTCAGCTGGCAACACCTTCCTGTAAATCTTTCTGTAAATTTGATAATAGCTTAGGAACACTGTCCCACTATCAATATGGATGTTTCTTATGGGAATGAGATGTTTCAAGATCTGGGTGGACTGTCTTTACACCTGTTGTTATCCTCTTGTTTCCATTGGGGATTGCCATTTTGTGTGGGTACTTTTGGAAATGACTGGTGAAATTTTAGTTTAAAACTAAGAACTTTAGAAAACATAAATATAAATGCAGAAATGTGAAAAAGAAAGAAAAAAAATCTGTTATGTTTCACACACACGAGTGTCCTCAGTACAGATCCATGGAATGAATAATTTATGTAATGTAATCTAAACAGCGCAGTACTTTACTAGGCATGGTCCTATTGGATGTAATAGGGCCTTGTGTTCCACCAAGTTTTGGACTGGCTTACCCAGCCAAGTATGTCAGGAACTCCTATTTAATGTGGACACCAAACCATGATGCAATTTGGCATTTTTCAAGGTCACATTGTCAGAAGTGATAAATAACAAATACCTAGGATGTGTCAGTGTTGAACACCAAGGGGTGTGTGTGTGTGGGGGGGGGGGGGGGGGTCAGGTCAGCAGCACATGCTCAAAATTTTTGTTGTGCTCATGCCCTCTACGAATAAGAAAACTAAATTTGGCAGCAAATGCGTATCTGTATTGTTTCTGCAGGTGGGCTAATGCTCAGTGTGCAAGACTCAGCTTCTGCAGAAGAGGTAGAACAAGTGACCCAGCCTGATGTGGGACCAGGAAGTGACACAACATCAAATCTTCTATCATCAGGTATGATACAGCAAAATATTATCCTCATTGTCATTTCAAATAGCCCTTTTCTTTTAGTAATGTACTAGGCATAGCACTTTAAAAAGCTTCTCTCTGTTAACTGTCAAGGAATTACATGTTCTTGCATCATGAAAAAAATACTCAGTGATGGAAATGATTTTTTTACTAATTTGGCAGACATATTTTGTGAGAGAATCTTACACACAGTTGCATTTCCAATGTTGATATAAGAGTAATTCAGTTCTTGAATAAACCACTTGCAGCTTTGGTGTATAAGGACTAATTCCAAAATTCATTTAGGAATTGGCAGAGAGCTACTGCCAGATTGAAACTTTCAGTAAGACTGTGAGGTACTTTTAGGTGGCTCTCAGGTAGATTTGTACTCATGAGAGCCAGTGGTATGTGGTGCTTCTGATTATACTTGACATAAAAGTAGAGTAGGCATAAGAGCTGAATCCTGTTTAATTTTGTGTATATTGTATGAATTTCTCAACCTATATTTTGTTTCCCAACAGGGTATTCCTAATAAAATAAAGTCTGCATTTGTTGATTAGTCATAGAGAGTATTGTATATGTCATTCAGAATAAGCAGAAATATGCTGTGGCCCAAAACTTATCTCATGCCTGACAGATAACATCTAGTGTAACTAGGGTTTAGAAATTCGTCTTTTCGGCTTTTATAAATAAGGTATGTAGTTTTTTTACTCCTACCTCTTACGGTGAGTCATGATAAAAGACACAGATCTGGCACTTGCGGGGATAATCATGAGACCAACAATGATGCAAAAGGCTGGATTTCTGACTTTGAGGAATATTGTGGATGCATCTGAGGAATAAACCTTTGATAATTCCCATCCTGCTCTCTATTACCTTGTAACTTTAACCCAGTAGACAGACATTGTCATCTCAGATGCCTGTAGTGCAAATACAACATTCAGTATCAACATTTGTTGTTTCTGTCAACACTTCAGTAATCACTAAATTCTGCATATTATATTTTATTTTTCATTTCATAGAAATTCCGAGTATTATACTGCAAACTATTGTGGAAAACTATTGTGATAATGTGTCAAATTATAACTGCATGGTGATAGACAGCACACCATAAACATTTCTAATTTAAATTACTTTCGCTATTGGAACACTACAAACACATCTCACAGCACTGAGTAAACTGCATTGTCTTAAATAGTTGTAACCCTAGTATTGTCTTCTTCTCATTAATTTGTATATGACATTAATTTGTAAAAGTAAAACTACTGTTTGTTGCTTTGCTGTATATACTTATGGTCCTTCTCCCCTGCAGATAACAGCAGGTATTGGTGGCAGGTTCGCCATAATTTGCTCGGGCTTTAATTTGATGTATTCTGCTTAAATTTATTTTGTTGATTTCATTCTTAATATAGAGTATTTATCATTATGAGTGAGCTTGACTTTTGAATGATAAACTTATATTTTGTTTTTAAATAGTATATCCTCATTGCTGTTGACAGTGAACATCAAGTGAACGCCTTCTGAAAGTAGTATTGTAATTATTTCTGAGAGATAGTGAATAAAAAAAAGTTTATCACTGTGCTTCACTTCATGCTGTATAAATAGGAGTGTTAATGTAATGTACTGCATGTTGCTGAGTGATACAGCTCGAAGTGGCCTACCGTTCGGCAGAAAATTTTCTGTACTTAATGTTTGTGAAAATCAAAAGCTCTGTATCTAGATACCTACCACTTGCGAACAACGTTGTTTCAGTTAAACCATCTGAGTGTGCCTCATGACCTAGTCAGAACTCGCCAAGTGGCAGTTTAAAGTTTCGACTAGATCTTTGTCATGCTTAGATGACTCACTTAGAAGGAAAGTGGCCACAATATTTACTCTTCACAGATATTGAACACGCTTACTTTTGAATATTTTATCTCATTTTCCACTACTTCATTTGCTAAACAGAACTGAATAACTGTCTACTCTCTTGTAAACTATCAGTTAATTCCCCCCCCCCCCCCACCCCCCCCCTCCCCCCCACCCCCAGTGACCTGCTCCTATTTTACCAAAGCTGAAGCTCGATGTCTCTTTCTTGTACCTAGTTACATCCATAAAAGCTTTACACGCAGTCCAGGCACATAAGTGTGATCACAGCATATGTTTGATGTCAACATGCGGCAGGTGACAACTCTAGTAGTGGAAGGCATATAAAGTGTGTTAGGGTGATGCGGAAAATAGAGCAGTTGTCATATTATGGAAATGGAGCGACTTATCTGATGTCGAAAAGGGCGTGATCGGGCAAAAGCAAGAAGCATTTCCAAAATGGATAAATTTGTGAAGAGTTTGCATGCTCCCACAGTTAAAGTATATCATGAATTACAAAGTGGCACTAAACCAACAAAAAGGTCTTGTGAACAAGGGCTCTAAAATACATACCTTAAGATTTAGGAGCACTTGTTCATCTTTGCTATTTTGAAATGTTTCTTTTATGGAACAGGTGCCCATAGCTCTTGAAGTATATGTTTTAGAGTCCATATTTTCTGAACATTTTTCTTGTTTTGGTCTCTTGTCCGCAAATATGGAAACCAAATAGCTTGCAGTGGAAGAGATGAATTTCACGTTATCAAAGATGAACAAGTGCTCATAGCTCTCAAGCTATTTATTTTAGAGCCCGTGTTTACTCGAAATTTTTTCTTGCTTTGGTACACCCTACCACCTCTCATAGTTGCCTATCCTACAGTCTTAGCATCAACACTACCGGTAGGTGTATTCCATTGACAAAGGTATCAGAACAATTTTCGCTTATAACTTTTGACTCAGTTGTTTCCAGACCAGGGTCCTTTACCTCAAATTTATACATTAACTCTCCACCATCATCACAAGAATGACCCTGTATGTAGAGCATTTGACAAATGCACCTTTATATTCAAGCCTCCACATTGCAAGTGTTATTTGCGTAAGAAATGTCCAAGGTTACAGACTATACTATCAGAATCAATTTTTCTACTACAGTATGATGCCCTTACACAGTGTTTATCAAGAAACAATATTATCCTTAAAATTAGACTAGATGTTAACAATTCTTGTAAATAAATTCTATATTTTTCGTGAGGTGACTAATTAATGTTGTGTACCAGTAATGTATCAGTGTATGCTGGAAAACATCCTGAAGAGCCATCATGTGGAAGTTTGGGAAGATTACCCCGCAGTCTGATGATTTCTGGCTTAAGGCATCCTGCTTACACTTTAGTCCAGTAAGTCTGTAAAACCTTCTGTGGAGGTTGGTGACAATGTGGCCAGTCGTTTTTATGATCAGTCCAAGCCCACATAAATGATGGCTCTCAATAAGACATTAGATTTCAAAACACTGCCAAGTGTTATATGAAAATCAGCATGGTGAAATAATTGACAAGAATGGTGTCTGTATGCTCAGAATTATTGTTTGTTTTAATGAATTTGATTTTGAAATATTTAAAAACATTTAAGTCACAGTAATTAATCATCTGAAATTGATTCCATTTAAATATGTTCACATATTGTAGTGCAGAGTAGGAGCAGTATCTCCAACAATATGTAACCCCTAAAGAAAACTATATTGAAGGATACAAAATTTATTTGTAGCTTACAAATGAATAGAGTGTTATGTTAGGTTACTTTTCCTCATCCATAATTTATATTAATCTTTGTGAAGCCGTAAGAAAATTCTATCGTAAGTAAAAACCTCCTTTAGTCACAAAATGTTGTGTTGCTGATACACAGTGCATTTGAACCCTGTTGGTTGATCTTTAGGTGCTTCTTACAGACCCTGCATTCATTTACATCAACTCCTTGACAGTTTATACTTATGTTACAAAAACATTCTAAATTGTATGAGTATCTGCATATCCATTCCCATGCTGCTTTATTCATATAGGCACTTAAACTTTTTCACAAAGGGCCTTGTTACCAGTTCATGGCTGAGACAAACAGAAAAGTATTTCATACACAGCAATAAGCACAAAAATGGAACTGCAGATGTTCTCAAGATTTAAGAATCACTGTTCAGTGCTAGTACAATAGTGTGTTGTGTTACTGTACACAGGATATCAGATGTGTGATGCTCTTTTTGCATCAGTAAAAAAGCATTTTGTGACTGAATGCAACATTCTTTATCACTAAGTTGTATTTAACCATTGTATGCTTTAATTAGTGGTTAGTGGTCTCAGACTATGTCTGTTCAGGCATTACACTAGACCCAACCTTGGAAACACCATTCTTCCTCTAAGTTGTACACAATTAGCGACATGTATTGTCTCAAGTGTTCATGTGTTTTGAACATTATGGCATCATGTTGAATAGTTTATTGGTAGCCATAAAGAACAAATATGCTTGTGTAAACTGTTCATTTGTGTATATATATTTTTTTGCTCACAAGATTGCTACGTACTGGCAGCAGAGCTGTACGAAACTACAAGGCAGTATCCATCAGATATCATAGTTTGTACTAAGGTTATCATAAAGTTAATGCCCCTTGATCTATAAACAGCAATGAAACATAATTACCAAGTAACACGTATACCACTACAAATTGAGATACTTATATCATGAGATCATTATTCAGAATTTATCTTAGAAATCTGCCAGTATGTTATGTTTATCTGCATTCCAGCAGTGTGAAGCCATTCACCGAAAACGAATTTCTTTATGTTTAGGAAAACATAATAATCTGTGTGAGCAGGACAACTATTGTAAGGATGGTCCAACACCATGCAGTGCATCACCTTTATAAAAAGTTTTCCTGTGGGCTACATGTGGTGCACAGAATTGTTGTAGAGCAGCACTTACTCTCCCACGCTCCTTGTACTGAGTTTTTTGTAATGTTCAGGTTCAGACCATCTCCATAAAAAGGGGCTGCTGAGATCCACAGTCCTGAAGTGACAGTCCTCTATGATTTGTTGCCTTTTCTTGTCTTCTTTAATGACAAATGGCTTCCCACAGAACTTATCATCATTGAAATATTCATGACACTTTGAAAAATTGCACTTAGCAGAAGTGCAGTATCTGCATGTTTGTGGCATCCACACATAAACCATACAGAAAGCGTTTTAGTCCATACTTTGATTTGTGCAGTCTAAAGCTTCACCAAATACCTAACTTGACAGGTGGAGACAGGCCCTTAATTTTCAATCACTGTAACACTGACAGTATATGTGATAGCAAAGTGTTAACTGTAGCATACAATAGCAATGTCCTATATCTCTTGTACACATGCCATTGTCATCAACAGTACATGACCTAGCATCTCTTGGTACTGTGAGAACCTTATTTTTTGGATAACTCTTGTAGAATTGAATTGTGATGTGTTTTCTGTCAATAGAAGTTGCATAATCAAGCAATGGGAACTCCAGGGTGGAATTTAACAATATTATGAAAAGGATTGTTGCTACTCACCATATAGCAGAGATGCTGAGTCACAGATAGGCCCAACAAAAAACTGTTAGAAAGTCAGCTTCTGGCCAACAAGGCCTTCGTCTGAAATGGAAAACATACACACCCACGAAACTTCCTGACAGATTGAAACTGTGTGCCGGACTGAGATCGAACTCGAGACCTTTGCCTTTCACGGGCAAGTGCTCTACCAACTGAGCAACCCAAGCACGACTCACAACTCGTCCTCAGAGCTTCAATTCAGCCTGTACCTCGTCTCCTACCTTCCGAACTTCACAAAAGCTCTTATGTGAATCTTGCAGAAATAGCACTCCTGGAAGAAAGGATATTGTGGTGACATGGCTTAGCCACAGCCTGGGGGATGTTTCCAGCATGAGATTTTCACTCTGCAGCGGAGCGTGCGCTGATGTGAAACTTCCTGACAGATTAAAACTGTTGGTAGAGGACTTGCCCGCGAAAGGCAAAGGTTCCGAGTTTGAGTCTCGGTCCGGCACACAGTTTTAATCTGCCAGTAAGTTTCATATCAGCGCACACTCCGCTGCAGAGTGAAAAATCTCATTCTGGATACACACCCACACTCACACAAGTGCAAATCACACACACATGATCATCTGGCTGCTGAGACCAGACTGCAAGCAGCAGCGAATGAAGGGATAAGCAACTGGGTGGCTGGGGTAAGGAGGAGACTGGGGTGTGTAGGGGGAGGGATAGCAGGGTAGGGGCGGAGGACGGTAGGTTGCTGCTTGTGGGAGCATACAGCTGCCCCTTCTCCTCCCTGCCACGATCTTCTCCTTACCCCTATCACTTGACTGCTTTTCCTGTCACGTGCTGCTGCTCACTGTGTGTGTGTGTGTGTGTGTGTGTGTGTGTGTGTGTGTGTGTGTGTGTGTGTGTAGAAATTGCATGTTATTCAGCTGAACAAAGTACAGTGCAGTCTAAAGTAGTGAAACCATTACAAAAGGTTGGTTGATCAGTGATCAGTAAGAATACACTGTGTGAAAAAATGTATGAGTATAGACCAGGTGCAGCTCATGATTTCCATGCTGGAGAAGGCTGCAATATTTACGGTTTGGAACTATGGTGCTAGGGCTCCATAAAAACTTCACAGAGTGTTTATCCTTTTTTATTCAGAATCAACTACTAAATAACACCGAAAGCTAAAGTCTGTAGGTAATGTATTTAACCTCCAACTTGACATTTCTCAACAGTTTATTGCAACAAACTATACTAAAAATGATACAGTTTGAAGATATATGTGTTAGGAACTGCATGCCTAATGTTGTGTTTTTTGTCTTTTCATCTCCAAACTGTAGACGTCTAACGTTTCAATTCATGGCATTTATGAGTTCATGGAATGAAACAGAGATGTACCATGATATCACAGATCTTGTGCTGTGATTGGCTGACAGAAGTAAATGAAGAGTTCCCCATGTTGTTTTAAGTATTTGTTAAGCAAACATGCCATTATTGTAGATTTTCATATTATACATGTATATTATGAAAAACGCAGTGTAAGTTATACACCACATTAAAGATCTCTCCAAGCTGCCTCATTTTTAGTACGGTTTGTTGTGCTAAAGTGTTGAGAAATGTGACTTCAGTGGCCAAATCTGCTATAGTAGATTCCACCATTGAAATTATGTGTTTACTCTTGTCTGATTTCATTGTTTTTGTTCTTGATCGATGTTTAGATCTGGTGTGAGTGCACCACTTTAAGCTCTCGTTCCAAATTTTTGCCTAAAAATGCATACTGAATTTGTGTTCTGCTGTTTTCAGACTCACAGTATGCTACCCTTATTCACAAGCAAATAAAAACTCACAAGAACTTATGCACAATAGTCTCACAAAAAAACTTGCCAATAACACACTTTATCCCCCAAAAGCCATCAACCCACAAGGAAATTCTTAGTAGCTAAATCTAATGGGACATGTTTCGTGCACTTACTTCCTGTAATCACTTGTAACTCTCACTAGGTGGTGTCACTTTTGTCACTCTATTCTAGTTCACTCTAGCAGATGGAATTAACAATGAAAGAAACTAAAAACAGCTGCAAGTCCTTTCAGATAGGATAAATACAGGTTCTGTACAGTTTTCAAGGGAGTCTTCTACAATTCATCCTGCAAAATAGTGGCAACTTCAGGTAATGATGATGGAGGTTATAATATAATAAAATAATGGAATAGATGATAATAAAATGTTGAAATGCGTGGCTTTTTAAAATGTATTAAGTTAATGAGATTAATTTTTTGGCATGAATGACAAGCACAATAAGCTGAGCTATACCTGGAAATAAGTTTGTATTAGTTCATATTATTTTGCAGGGCGAAGTAGTTTCTTTCTCCGCTGTAGATTTGTGCTTACCATTCTTTATAATGCTACGTTTGGTCGCCGTGTTCACCTTTGAAGTCTTGACCGTGTTCCGATTAAGCTTATCGGATCTTCGTAATTTTCCAAAGTACACAGGTGGGCTTCAGTTTTTGTAATTATTGTACTATTTGAAATAACAACTCACACGACCTTTCTGTTAATAAAACAATACTGTATTTTTCGAAACGGTGCACATATGAAATACATACTCCTCACTTAATTCATAATGACCCCAAAATGGCGGTCTACAGTTACTCGCTAAAAATGGCGTGCCTCTCACTCGTTCACTAGCTGAGTGCGAATCCTTCCTTCCTCCTACTGGTACCAGAAAAAATCCTCTGTTTTTTAACAACTGAAAGTCAAAAAATACATGACGGTAGGCATAGGCTCTATGATGGGCTACCGCTTCATCTTCTCTCTTTGCCTTTAAAGAAGACGAAAACATAAAGGAAATGCAAAAGGTTTATCACAAGGTGGGCCATGGTAATGCACCATTCTCTCAAAAATAGACCACAAAGACTCAATAATATTGAGATCTGATGACTGCAGTGGCTAGGGGAGCTGTGACAAGTCATTCTCGTGCCCACAAAGCCCGTACTGGACAATTGTGTGAACGGTGAGGGGGGGTGGGGGGGGGGGGGGTGGGGGGGTTGCAGGTGCAGTTGTCTTGCGATACAGCATTGCCATTGTGGAACAAACATTGTACCATATTCTACCATGGGATGGTCTTGATCATCCAAAATGGTCACATAATTCTTGACAGTAATGGCCCCACAATATCGTTGCCCAGATCATCACCAAAACCCTGCTATGCTCCCCTCTTGGGACTTTAACTCAGCCGGAAGTTAGAAACAGTTCAAAGTAAGACTCGCTTGCCCAAATGACATTCTTCCATTGCTTCATAGTCCATGTTTTATGGGGCTTTGGTACCACATTTTCCTGTTACGGGCTGTTTCATTGTTGTTGAGTGGTTTTGAAATTCCAGCTCACCCTGCAGTTCCCTGTGTATGGAACTCCCTTTGTGTTGTTTTTGGTGATGATGGAGCTCGCAAGTGTGACATTCAGTTTTGCATTGACTTTTGGAGCTGTCATCTTATTTTTTGTCACAATCCTCTGGTATCACATTCACTCAACATACACTTTTGTCTGCATTGTGACTTAGCAGATGATGTTTTTGTGTTTTCCCTATATGTGGTATAAATCTGTGGTATAGTGACCCTGAAACACCAAACACTTCGGCTACTATGATTATGTGTGCACTCACCATACAAGCTCCGACAGTTTGTCCATGTCTGAATTTACTTAGCTCTGACATAATGCACTCACAACACAGAACACTGCACTATGACTATGACTGAAGTTAGCAATGGGTTGAGGACGTTGCTCGGGCACCATTTGTGGTCAAATACAACAGCACAACCAGAATACTTAGCTAGCATATGTATTTATGTTCAAGCAATTTCTTGCAGTGTTTCTGTACTTTTGTCCAATCCTTGTAAATTATACTGTTCTCAGAACTGACTCTGTTATGTTGTTGTTGTGCTGAGAAGGTCCTACTTCTTAAGTGAAGAGCAGTGACATGAGAATTGGTTTCCTGGTGGCAGTACATTTTACGTTGTTATGATTCACTATCTATCCCACAATACTACTTTCAGAAGTCTGCTTTGTCATCAGAGGAAGTGGTAATAGTAGTTTGTTGCGTACATTACTGTAACATTTTATGTTTCCTGCTTTTTGCACTTGTTCTACTTACTTGATTGTAACACTACAAAGAATACATCAATGCTTACATACCTAAGAACAGTTTCAAAATTGAAGTTACTGGCTGATTTATAAAATTAAGAAGTGAAAGTTTTATTACTGAATTTTGACATTTTGCTTAACATTTTGGCGTTATTATTTTCATCTTACGTACATACATACAGCAATGATGATAATGAGAGGGCAGCTTTAGTCTTATGATGTGGCTGACTAAACATAATGCAGTGCAATCCATAATATTGAATATGCGGGTGTAGATCATATGTAGTGGGCAAGTGTGGCTTAACACAAAATCCCCACAAGTCTTCAGTGGTGATGAAATGTTATTCTTTGGTCTGTTATTTTATATGACATGCAGAGCCATTAACTGCTTTATTGTCTTGCAAGTGGGGAGAGAAGTATGTGTTGTTGTATGTTTCCAATCCACAAGAACATATTGTCAGATTGACTATTGCCATATTTGGTAATCAGGTGATCGACAGCACTGTATTTAATATACCATAACTCACCTTTTCGCTGTGCTACTGCTAGTTCATCTGGAGCTTAATGCATCTCAGTGATTTTCATTGCTATGGAGGAGGGGGAGTTGTTCATGACAGTCTACAGACAGTCTATATTCATTTTTATTTAAAAAGAGGGGCATTTTGATTCATAGTATAAACACAATAATTATCCATAAAATGTTTGCTTCAAGACCACACCTAATAGAAACACTAACAATACCTCTTGCATAGCAGGCTGTTATGACGTGTGTAAAATGCCAAATGTCACACAGACTGCTTCAAGACACTTATACTCTGCCTGCTGACCTACCACCATACCGCTTATCTGTACCATTTCTTCTTCTTCATTCAAAACTACCTCTCCCTTGATGTGGTAGCACATCTAGAAACCCTTACTTGGATGAAATCATCATTACCGTCATTACCTCAGTCAGTATGAGAAGAAATACAACCTATGTGTGTTGCAACAATGCACAATTTAGTATCTCTGAGCTCAACAATAAGTGTTACATTGGTTTGTTTTTGAGCACATGCTATTGCAAAATTCGTGGAGTCTTTAGGTGTACTCAGTCACAAACACTCCCTTGATGTTTTCAGAAGAAAGCCAAATAGTATAAAAAATCTTATATTTGCGTGTCAGAAGAACATTAACTGTAATTTCCAAGTAGGGAATGTCATCCAAGGTTGAAGAATTCAGGAAAGTTGAAGTTTTATTTGAATACCATGGCATCATTTTCTTACTATAATTTGATTGTAATAAACTGATAGTGGTATCTCAGTCCATTGTGCTTAATGAACTTCACAACAGCCAATCATCAAAGAATACTAATGTGCTCTGATGCAGTTAAGTGCAACTGTTTCAACACGTCACTTCCAAGTAGAAACTGAAGAACAGCTTACTGCACTGTCACTTAAGGGAAATAGCTATCTCATACACCAGAAGTGAAGTGAGATGAACCACTTAACAGCCTGCTGGCGTGAATGCATTACAGCGCCTACCACTCACTCAGTTATCATCTTTTTGATCTCCTCCTTATATATATTAACAGTTTGTCATTCCCTGTTTTGACTACAGTCTTATAACATGAGCAGTTCTCAAACTCTACACAAGTATTGCTGTTTGCAAAATCAAGGCACCACCCATTAGAGACCTCACAACTTATTTCTTGTGATGCACTAATACATCATTTCATTTTCTCATCATATATGAACTTTCTATACCTTTTGACTGACTGATTGCACTGATCCCACTGCAGTGAACTACACCTCTATGTATCAATCGCTTATTTACTTTAGATGGTCACATTCTCAAGTTCACTTTTTGGGAAAATAGTCATAGTCCAGTAGTTACTCAGTATATATAAATTCAGAGCTTTTATATACGAGGGCTATTCAGAGAGTAGGGAACGTTGCCATCTGACACCACTAGGTGCACGCTGATTGCGTATATCGTGGTATGTGCGTGCTCGGCAGCTCAGTCGATATCTATCTGTGACAGTGGGAACATCTCTGCGCGTCTGGTTTTTTTGATAGACAAAACTAAAATGTGCGCTGCAATCGAAAATCCCGCCAGTTTTGAGGTGCAGCCTGTGATACGGTTTTTGTCGGCAGAAAACCTAAAACCATAGAAAATTATTGTGAACTGTGTGAAGTGCACGCAAACAACGTAATGAGTGAATGTTCCATCTGGAAATGATGCATTCAGTTTAAAAATGGCTGGACCATCATTCATGATGAAGAGAGGAATGGACGCCCGAGCACTGTGACTGATGGTCTTGTCGCTAAAGTTGATGAAATGATTCGTGAAAACGTTCACTTCACAATAACGGAGCTTTTGCTTTCTTTTCCACAAGTTTCACGGACTTTGTTGTTTGAAATTGTCACTCAAAAGCTAGGCTACCACAAATTTTGTGCATGATTGGTGCCCAAAATGCTTACAGAGCACCATAAAGAACAGCGATTGGGGGCAACGTTGACATTTCTGGAGGCCTACCAAAAACATAGTGATTCATTACTGGATCGAGCTGTAACCAGTGACGAGAGTTGGGTGAAACACGTCAATTGCGAGACAAAATTACAGTCCATGGAGTGGGGCCACACAAAGTCCCCCCAAAAACAAAGAAAATGTTTGCAAACCTTGTCGGCAAGGAAGTTGATGGCGACAGTGTTTTGAGATGGGCAAAATGTGCTTCTTATTGATTTTCTCGAATGTGGAGCAACAATAAAGTCTGCCCAGTACTGTCAAACTTTGCACAACCTTAGAAGAGCAGTTCAAAACAAATGCTGAGGAAAGCTGATGTCCAAAATTTTGCTTTTGCACAAGAATGCCCAACCTCACATGGCAAACTGTACTAAAGAACTCCTTAATTCATTAAAATGGGAAATTTTCCCTCATCCACCCTACGGCCTCGATCTTGGATCAAGTGACTTCCACGTGTTTCTCAAGATGAAGAACTGGCTTTCAACGCAGTGCTTTGATGACTATGCGGAACTCCGGGCGGGTGTGACTCACTGGCTGAAGTCTCAGGTGGCAGGATTTTCCAACGAAGGTCTTTCAAAGATTGTCCACTGCTATGATAAGTGCCTCAATATGTTTGGTGACTCTGTGGAAAAGTAGTATGTCAGTTGCTCTCTCAGATGTATATAATAAAATGTATATCTTGTACTTAGTTTTCTTTATTTTTATTTTATTTTATTTTTTTATAATGCCGAAACGCTCCATACTTTCTGAATAGCCCTCGTATTTCAATTGTTTTAGAAATGTTTTTATATAATCAGCCAGTCACCTTCTTTCTTTTCACCATAAAATAAATGTCAGTTGTGTTTGTTTTGTGTTTGTTTTTGTTTGTTTTTTTCATATTGTGTCTGTATTGCAACCCATTCTTTGGATCCTTAGCTTCTGACACAGTTAGTTCATTCAGTCTGCCGAGTGATTTCCGTAGCCTTGGGGAAGAATCATTGGAGTTCCACCATGCTGAAGGAGCAGTTCCATTTGGTAACTTGTATCTTGACTACCCAGTTGGACTTGTAAAAAGTAATCATTTGCTATAAACTTTTATAACTAAATGATAGCAGATATATAAGGATTTTAGATCATTTGTTGATTAAATTTCAAATTTATTTTATAAATTTGAGTTAAATGTATTCAGAAATCATATTTTGTTGCATAACAAAGTAAAAATAAATTAAGCATTATTTTCGCAGTGTGAAATTTGTAAATGCTCATCAACAACAAAACTCTTGTAACAGGTCATAAAAGAGGAAATAAAAGCAGCTCTTTTTAGAGGGAAGAGGGGGGACATCTGTCACCTTTGAGATGAAGTGTTAACTGTTGGACAACGTACATCTAACTGAGATGCCCTCTGAGCAACCAAATTTCAGTCTGTCTTTAAGACAGAAGAGTTTCTTAACCCTTTGTAGAGCATAACAATTTTTTTGTTTAACATAGCAGACTCCTGTATTTATAGAGTTCTACTTATGCATGGAAACACAAAATATGCCTATTTACAACAGTGAACAAAATTTCAATAACTGGTGTGCCATCAGACAGTTGAGTTACTGTCTAAGTGCCACAACTATACAAAGCATCTGCAGGTATATTATGCATTGTAGAATCTTTATGATTATCACCAGTAATGTCATTTGAGTCAAATTCCTGTGAACTGCCATGTTAACATTATGAACTGTAGTAGAAGAGCACTGGCCCCTGGTCCTAGGCCAAGGATGAATTTGTTTAACTTTGGAATCTGAACTATCCCCTTACTCAGAAACTTGTGAATCAAACTCTGAACAAGGGTTTTCCAGAATTTATAGGATCCCTGCCTCGTTCACTCATTATCTAATAATTTCACTGCAAAAAAAAGTAATCCTATTGTAACCTGTTGTTGAAAAATATCATAAAAAAGAATAAACACTTTTTCTACTGAAACTTCCTGGCAGATTAAAACTGTGTGCCCGACCGAGTCTCGGTCGGGCACACAGTTTTAATCTGCCAGGAAGTTTCATATCAGCGCACACTCCGCTGCAGAGTGAAAATCTCATTCTGGAAACTTTTTCTACTGCATCCTGTTGTGACAGATATTTCATAAATAAGTGCAGCATGAAAGCAAATCATTCATTCCATGACATCAGCCAAAAACAAAGATCCAACTATGCAATTTAGCACAGAAGATGGACATGTTACTTGAAAATAACAACCCAGCAGCAAAGTTGATGGCTGTATTTTTACACACTGTTATATTCTTTGAATATTTCATTTGCCAAAACACATGTACAAAAATGACAACAACACATTGCTGCATTGTTGGTCACACAAGTCTACAGCCCTGGATTTCTGCAGAATGGCACTAAAATGGGCAAAATTTATGTAACACCACCAATATGATGCTTACAAACTAAAAAAAAATACTCAATGCACCAAATATCATGAGGAACACTTTGTGATAGATTTTTTTTAACCACAATAAAAGTGTCTCTCTGTCACCGGCTAAGGAGTGGGAGAAATATGTTATAGCTACTCTTTCAACTACAAAATTTTCCTGCTGAGGGCCTACAGATATAGAGACTAAATATAGCAGTTACTTAGTGATATTGTGCACTTATGTAATGTGGTCAGAAAATCAACCACAAACATATAAAGGAATTAGTCACAGATTCATATATGAATTTTAGTCTCCACAATATCTGAAGAACAATTGAGGTCGTTAAAGAGTGACCTCAGCTTATGTGCGTGTACCTTATGTGACACTTCATCTCATATGTGAATGGTGTACTACTAGAAAAGAATTTGATCATTTTCTGAAAAATAAGACATCACGCAAGAATTAATTGATTGGAGCTTGAATAAAATAATGTGAATGGGTGCAATGAAGCATAAGGCTTCATATGCAATCTAGGTGAATATTACCAATGTCCAGAATTAGCTAATAATAAGCCATTGTTGGAAAGTGCAAGTTTTGACATCTGGAATACTGTCAGTTTGTTTGTTTCTGTTTGTCTGTGAGTGAGGTTATACTTCTCAAAACTGCATCATAGTGTAGATTCACAGTAAAGGTGCAGGTTTCCAAGTGATACTGATGATTATGCAAGCCTTGAGAAAATTAGAAATAATTTCTATTAGACTGTCTTTCTTTCTTTCTTTCTTTCCTTCTCTTCTGAAACTGTCTATTTTTGACAAGTTCCATCAGTTTATGAACACATCACTGCTATTTATGCATAATTTTATAGAAGGATGGGCACACCTACTAAAAGGAGTGCAACAGAACAATTTCTTGTGGAAATACATCAGGAGGAACTAATATTTACAATTAATCATGTTGTTACACTGAAAATTTCCCCCTAACCTGTGTTTACTTCTATCCCCTGAGACATAAGTAGGCTTGCAACTGGAAGTTTGTTCCAATTAGCAGCACATTCTTAAACTCCCAGCTGGCTGTTCCTTCATTTTTATGAGTTTGTGCATAGCAGAAACTGTTGTTGGCTCATTTTCTGTTTTCTTAAGTAGTTTCCATTGTAATGAATAGTACATAACTAGACAATGTGAGAAATTTTAGAATCTTTGTACCAAGCTACTCTGGCCAAATGCTAGGAACACTTATAAGGGCAGAAGATCTATTGGTTTTGTCATCAACCTTTTTTTTAAAGTTTCATGTAATATATTTAATATTACTGTAGTTACAATGTAACTGTTCTTTTATTTTGCTTACATGAGAAGTGACTCTTTAGATTTATATTTAACAGTGCACATTAATTTAAATTTTTGAGCAATTAATTATGCCTCTAATAGATATTAATTACTATTGCTTTCCAATAATTGCTTGCTTTTCAAACATCCCAAACTCCAGCAGGATAGAAAATAAAAGTAGTGCAGCCACTTACAATTTAAAAAAAGGAAAAGTCCTGGCAGATACCATCATAAGCTACTGTAAAAATATGTTACTGGGCAAACAGTTTCAGTTTACTGACCACTGTCTGATACTTGCTTAACAAATACCATTACATGTAAACGCCTGGTTTTAATTGTATCTATGCTGCTTGTATCTAATGGTATTCGTACCAGATTCCAGCTGAAACTGGTTGCCCAAGAAAGAGAGTGTGTGTGTGTGTGTGTGTGTGTGTGTGTGTGTGTGTGTGTGTGTGTGTGTGTGTGTGTGTGAGAGAGAGAGAGAGAGAGAGAGAGAGAGAGAGAGAGAGAGAGAGAGAGAGAGAGAGTGAAAAGCATTTTACTTTTTGATGATCTTGTAATTACCTGATAGTGAGTTACTTCTTTGTAGGTAGCTTCAGTAAGGCTACAGTTGGTGCTTTCCCCATTCTTGTTTTATCCAAGTTTGTTCTTTGTCTGTAATCACTTGAACAGAAGAAGGGTGTTAAACTCTAACCTTCTTTCCTTCCTTGTCATTACTTCCTGTCTCAGACACTCTCTTCTTTTTCTCCTCCTCTCAGCAGTGTTTATCTTTTCATGTTAGCATGATAAATTCTGTTCATTGTAAGGCATGCGTTGCTGCATGGTAACTGGTCTCCATATCATTACCTCATTAGGTGAGTGATTTTGATTCACCCTGACCCCTGCCTTCTTCTTCTGGTTACCAACCCCTCTTTATTTTACAGACATTTGTCATTTAGTCCTTTTCTGCATTACTTCATTATCCAGAATTGGAAAAGAACATAATGAGTGTCCCAATAAACTAATGTTGTACTAAATAATGTAGTTCAGTTTTGATTACCTTTGAAGTTTCAATTTCTGAATATGTGTGTTATCTGTTTTGTAGTTTCAAATTCATTTAAGTTCTTTTTTCAAAGGCTCCTCAAAACACTGTACACATCTGCATTTTTGTAAACCACTTAGGAAAAATATTCTATAAGTATGGTTAGGTCTCTTTACGAAATGTTAATAGTTTTGCTAACAGTTTGTTTCAGTACATATGCTTTTTCTATTTCTTTCTTTTTATTCCTTCTTATTCCGTGGCAAACAAGAACTAATTGTAATAGCCCGAGTCAGGGTACTTTTGCCTGGTATATCATTGTGCACTGCTGGTCAGTGACAGGCCAATTTTCTTTCAGAAGTGTAGTTGCAAGACAACTACTTCCTCTTCTTCCATTGAAATTCTTCTTCACAATACCAACACAACACTGGCATACTGCTACACATAAAGGAGAAAGTTTAAATCACAAAAATTTGTAACACAGAAATGCTCCCTTTCTAGCACCATGCTGATGGTGACTGGATACAATATGAATGAAACCAGATGCCTCCCTTTCAGTGACAAATGGTTCAGATGGCTCTGAGCACTATGGGACTTAACATCTGTGGTCATCAGTCCCCTAGAACTTAGAACTACTTAAACCTAACTAACCTAAGGACATCACACACATCCATGCCCGAGGCAGGATTCGAACCTGCGACCGTAGCGGTCACACGGTTCCAGACTGAAGCGCCTAGAACCGCATGGCCACACCTGTCGGCCCTTTCAGTGACAAGAGTAAGCTGAAAGAATTATTATGTTTTTGGGTTACAGACGAGAGCCACTATCGGCCTGTTTGTAGGTAATAATGTAATGAATTGTCATGCAGCCTGTCTTTTACAGAGTCCCTCATATCTATTACCATAGACTGTTTCATGAGAGATATTTTTCTAAATAAAAAAAAACTTGTTCTCCAGGTTTGCAGAAACCTTTTGTAATCATTCCCATCAATGAACATCTCTGCTGCCAAAACAATTTTCTCTCAAGAGAGTGTATTACAATGGTGATTTTTAAAATTTTTATTGTTTTATTTCAAATGCATTTTCCATATATTGCTATGTTTGAACTTGGAATTATATGTTAAGTGTTCTCTCTAATAAGTAGTACTAAGCAGGTTCTAATAGTACAGCTCACAGTAAACTTTTTAAATCGTGTGTTATGCAGCCAGAATTTTTTGCATTACTGAAATGAGAGAATGGATACCTACAATTTCCTTTTTTGTGGCATTACTCGTATCATGTTAGCAAGTGAAACAAGAGACTGCTCTGTAAATTTTGTATTTAACACTAACAAGTGATTATTTTTTATTTAAATTTTTGCTGTTTTTAGACTCAGCTCATGCTCTTTTTGTAAGAGCAACTTATCTGGTATGCCACCGCCTGATATCCTCGTGGAAAACTGATTTAAATGTGTCATTGGCTGCACTGGAGTTATTGGTTGGACTTGCACGGACACACATTCGTGAGACAGGTATGTGTTAAAACTGAAATATTCATAACTTGATACCTCAAATCCACCTGAAAACTTGAGTCTACCAGTTAGGAAACATGCTGGTAGACTGAAGCTATTCATCAGGACCTGAGATGTGCTAGACTGGTTGAGTTTTATTTTGTGCTTTGTTAAAATAAGCATTCAAGACAAGAAGCTGCATTTTCTAGTTGGAGGCCATTAGGTTTATTCAGTACCTCCTCTGTGGCTAATTTGAAATTTTTCTGTGGCAATTGATGGTTTATGTCGCTTTTGACTTCTGTGAATCAGTTCTAAGCTATATTGTGGATTGGTAGACCCTCTTTCTGCAGATAGCAGTGGTTCAGCTTCAGGTTCCTGTCTCACATATAAGTTAAACCATCAGCATGCTATATAGTGAAAGTTCTTATTTTCACATTCTGTTAGTTGGAGGATTTAAAAAAAGAAATAAAATAAAAACTATATAATTTAATAGTTATGAATGCAGTGCCATCTTGATAGTGGTACTTTGACACCAAAACACGTCTTCAGCTTTTTGTTGCTTTGTTGGTTTACTTTGTTTTACATATTCATAGTGTCAGATTTCATAGTGTATTTTAAATGTGTAGGAGTTTTTATGTTCTATATCTACTGTATACTTCTCTAAACAGATGCGCAGATATAAAAGGATGAATGAGGGAGACTAGAATATCTGTAATTACACAAATTTTTTAGAAAAAGCAATCAGAAAATGTAAACCACCAACTTTAACTAGTAATTTGTGAACAGATGGATAGTTATAAATGGAGAGCTTCAACTTATGAGCATGTCAAGAACATAAATATTGTTGTAACTCATTCTGCAGCCTATATGCTACTGTCTGAGCTCATAGATTTTGAGAAAGCTTATTCGGTTTTTCATAAATTAAATAAATTCTAGAGTTTCATACACCTGTAAGTATGGTATGTATGTTGTGCAAAATTCATCGAAGAATCTCTCTAACTTATGAAGAAAAGTGTACCTATAGCAACAAATGCAGCCATTAGTAAGTGAAAAAAGATGAAATTTCGCACGTAAAAAAATTTTATTTTGCTATGTTTTCGAACTTCCACTGCAATGAGTGTGAATCCTGAATCCTTCCTGATGATGCTGACAAAGTTTTATGAACTTATTTGTAAAAGTATAGACAGTGGAAATTAAAATGTCGTGTGATGCCTCTCCTGCTCCAAGTCGACCCGTTTGACGTCCGACCCCCCTTAAGGGCATTTGACTGAAAGGAAACAGAAGTGCAAAAATTGCATGGATTGCTCAAAGTATACATTAGCCACTTCATTCACCACTGTGCTATATTAAATTCTGTTGTGTTCCTTGCAGCAGTTGTTTCAAATGACAGTTACCAATCTCAAAACTAAATTCTGTCTTGCAGTTTCAGGTGTCCCTGCCACAGGTTGTTAAATCATGGCAGATTTCTCTTTACAGAAAAATGTGATATCAAACTTTCCTCTTTCTGGAACCAATTTTTCTGTTTTTTTGTTGTATTGAGAGGCTCATTAATAAAACACATACAGTGCAAGAAGCTGTGCAATAATGTATTACCACAACAAAATACTGGCACGGTTGAAGTCATAATTTAAAGTCAGCTTGACACAGTTCATTGAGTTGTCTTTTATGTGGGGTGATACCTTCACATGTTACCCTCGCAGCAAAGTAGCTTGCAACACATACTTACAGAACAGTTAATTTCCACACATCCCAGCAACTTCATATGTCATGGATTTGTGAATTTGTCAACTGCTGCCTTCTTTTCATGTGTGCAATGAACCAATGTGGCCTATTTGTACCATCAACATTCATCTTGACAGAGGATAACACTTTAGAAATAATTCTCTGTGTGGAATGTGTGATATGGACATTCGTGTACACCAGTTGTAGGTCTTCAGATTCTGTGGAACTGTATTATATCTACATGCTGCTAATGCTAGTTTATAGGGCTGTCAGTATAAGTAAGACAGAGATTGGTACAGGATATGGCCATTATACGTGACCACACATTTAACAAGCCCAGAAATCAAATTCAAATGTGGTAAACTGTTACATGAAGTGATTCATACTTCATTAGTATAGACCCTAGATGAGTCAAGAACTGAAGTGTATCAGCAGGCATATGGAAAATATGTCTCTAACAACTGTAGTACCCACAAAGAAAACTGACATCAGTACTGGCTTAACCACTACAGAGTTATATGTGAGTGCCGCCACCTCAGAACTGTGTCACAACACCAAAAATTTGTTCTTAGAACTGATGAGCATCCTGAGATAAAAATAAAAAATGCTGTGAGAATTCTACCTTCTGCTCACCGTTCACCAAAAATGAGGAGGCAGTAAATAAAGGTGACCAAGAATTTTGTCTTTCACAGATTACCAAAAGAGAGAGGAAAAGGGGGAAAGTTCGGGGGTGGGGTTGGTCTCTTACTTGGCTTGCACCACACAATATACTCCACCTCAACTTGTTGCATGAGTGTCAAACTGACATATATTGAGATAAGTAACTGTGGGATAGAAAACTAACTGAAATCACTCAACAGAGGAAAGGCTACTCGACCTGATGGGATACAAATATGATTCTACATACAATATGTGAAAGAATATGCTCCTCATCTAACAACAATGTACCTTAGATCTCTGGAGGAGTGAAACTTTCCTGATGATTGGGAAAAAGCACAGGCCATTCCCGTTTTCAAGAAGGATTGTTAAGTAGACACACAGAACAATGGGCCTATATCTCTGATGTCAGTCTGTTGTAGAATTTTGAACTATGTTTTATGCTTGCTTATTATGACATTTCCAGTGACCAAAAATTCCTATGTGGGAATCAATATAAGTTACAAAAACAACTATCATGTGAAACCCAGCTCACTCTGTTCATCCATGAGACCAAGAAAGCTACAGTAGATACAGTCACCCAGTTAAAGCAGTGTTCCTCACCTACCAGAAGGTGTTCAGTACAGTTCTGTACTGTCACCTAATGGACAAAATACAAGCATACGGAATATCAGACCAGCTGTTGCAGTGAAGAGTTTCTAGCAAACAGAACACTGCATGCCATTCTCAATGGAGAATAGTCTTCAGACATAAATATAACTTCTGGTATACCCCTAGAGAATGTTATAGGACCATTACCTTGCACAGTATATGTAAACGACCTAGAAGATAACATCGGAAGTTCCATGAGGCTTTTCATGGATTATGCTTTTGTATAGAGAGTAGTCTCAACATTAGAAAAATGGAACAAAAGTCTGGAAAATCTGTGAGGATCAATGTTTGATGCATGGAGTCGCAATTGACACTCAACATAAACAAATGTTAACATGTTGCATTTACATTGAAAGACCCATTATTGTGTGATTAAAAGACTGTAGAACAATCACTGGAAGTAGTTACTTTCATAAAATGTCTAGGAGTCTGCGTATGGAACACATTAAAGTGGATCAACCACATAACATTAATTGCGGGTAATGAGATGCCCGACTGACATTATTGGGAACAATTCTCAGGAAATGTAGTCTATCAACAAAGGAGGTAGCTTACAAATCCCTCATTCAACCAATATTTGAATATTGCATGGCAATCTGGGATCCATACCAGACAGGATTGATAGAGGCAATAGTCAAGATCTACTGAAGAGCAGCACACTTCATTACAGGTTCATTTACTAAGCATGACACTGAAAGAGTGGTGTTCTGCATCTCATAGTGATTTGCTGTTAAAATCCCAAAAAGATTCAACATATATTGCTTCCTCCTATGCACATGGTGTGATCAAAAAGTAACAGGAATTTTTTAATTTTGCAGTCTTTCATATGTATATGTCATCTGTCCATCCTCGAAGGATGATGGTGTAGCAAGCTTGGTTCTGGGTCCACAATGTCTGCTGTGGCTGAAATGTCCCACTCATATATGGCAGTCCCTACTTTAGTTTGGGCATGTGAAATGTGAGGGCTTTGAGTGGAAGCCATTTTCTCTTTTAGTCTTTTCCTCTTCCTGATTTGTTCTTGTATACATTCCTCTTCTGCAAGCTTGACACCATTTTGTACAGTCACCACTTGACAAGATCATCAACAGTTTTTTTGCAGCAACTTGGATTAATACTGGCCTTGGTCAGGTCTCTCTTGCAGACATCCTTGAAGTGAAAGAATGGTCTTTTGACTGGCCTCACACCCTCCTGAAGTTCTCCGTACAACAGTTTTTTTGGTACTCAGTAAGCCATCTTAGACTTCGGTGGCTTAAGAGTGCATGAATGCTTGTTGTGCTTGTGAGCTTTATGATTTTGTATGATCTCCAGGAGATTTGAAGTATCCTCCAGAGACAGTGGAGGTGAAAGCTGTTCAGTCAAGATTTGTGCTTAGCAAGAGTTATCTGTGTTTCACTACTACAGAGAAGGGTGCTGATAACAAAAGCACTGTATACGTGTAATTTAGTTTTTATTGTGTGCAGTCCATTGTTTTGTACTCTCTTTTTCAATCTAGCCATGATCGATGATGTTTGTGCGATTGTGTTTGTAATCTCAGTGTCCACAGACAAGTTGCTATGTATTGTAGATCCCATGTAGGCGACATCAACAGCAACCTGTAGAGAATTGCTGTCAATGCTGATAGATGAAAGGTTGAGTTTTCCTACACCGTGATCATAGTCTTTTCGATGCTGATGATAAGACCAAATTTTTCACATGCATGTGATAATTTGTTAATTAGATACTGCAGCTCATCTTCTGTATTTGCTACCAGAGTCGCATAGTCTGCATATAACAACTCATGAATAATAACTGTATGTACTTAAGTCTTGGCCCTGAGGCAGGCAGTGTTGAAAAGGTTTCCATTGTATCTAGTATGTAAATATGAGGGGGTACCCAAGAAGAAGAAGAAGAAGGAAAAAAAGGAATAATATTGCAGTGGATGGAGCTTGCGTAGTATGCATTTCTGCTGCTAGGCATGTATTGTGCAACTTGTTGCCAGTTCAGTGCCACCTTTGTTATCGACCTGGCTTGTTCTGTTCATCTGCAGAGATTGTTTTTGCTAGTGCTGGTTGTTCTTTTTTTTTACTGCAAGTTTAAGTGAACAGTGTGTGCAGCTGTGAAATTTTGTATTCTACTCAGTAAAAATGTTGCTGAAATTGTTTTAATGTTGAAAACAGCTTACCAAGATGAGACTATGGGAAAAACTCAGTGTACAAGTGGTTTGCTTGATTTAAAAATGGTGACGTGTAGATTGATGACAAACCTCATTCTGGATGTCCATTAACTGTCCAAATCAACGAAAATATTCATTCAGAGTTTGTTCCCTCAGGACAGACCATCAACCAAACCTTTTATTTGGAAGTTTTAAGAAGATGACACAACAGTGTTTGTCAAGAAAGACCCAATTTGTGGCATACAGAAGACGGGTTCTGCCACCATGACAACACACCTGCACACACAGCCATCTCTGTTAAGGCAATTTTTGGCTAAAGTGGCATCATTCTGCTGCTCCACACACCTTACTCACCTGACATGACACTGTGACTTTTTCTTATTTCCACACATGAAAAGGGGCATTAAAGTACACCGATTTGATGACATTGAAGACATCAAGAAGAAAATGAGAGAGGAGCTGTCAGCCATTTCTAAACATGACTACAAAAAAATTTTCTATCAGTGGAAACACTGGTGGGACAAATGTATTTGTTGTAATGGAGAGTACTTTAAGGAGATAAGGTTGTTTTGTAAACTGTTTGATACATATTATACAGCTTTTGTTTTGGTACCCCCTCGTACACTCCCTCCCCACAGTCTCAAAGACAAATCTCAGCAGAAGGGAAAAGAAGACTCCAAATAGAGTAAGTACCAACATACACACCTGCTTCACACCACTATAAATGGGTAATGTTACAATGATGTATCATTGAAGCAGATTGTAGCTTGTGCTTTCTCGTGGAAAGAGACTGTTATTTGTAGTAGTTTAGGTGGACGTCCAATTGTCTGCAGGACCTTGAAGAGCACATTTTCAGCTCAGTAAATCAAATACTTTAACAAGATCAATAAAAGCAATATAAAGTTGCCTCTGCTGCACGAAGCACTTCTCTTGTAGCTGTCATAGAGAGAAGATCATATCCGTGGTTGATCAGCCAGGTCTGAAGCTGCGTTGGGATTCTGAGTAGATTCTGGAAGCTAGGATTTGTAATTGCATTAGGATGATTGTTGCATATGCCTTCCCAGCTAAACTTAGCATTGAAATGTCTTGGTAATTGTTGCAGTCATTTCCGTCCATTTCCTGTTTACACATAGTAACAATATTCAAACTCCGCATATTCAGAGGAATGCAACCTTCTTCCTAGCTGGTTGTGAGAAGTAACTGTAGGCATTTGAGAAGGACAGCCAGACTTCATAACCTCTGCAGGGACCCCATCTTCACCTGGAGCCTTTGCATTAGCAAGAGAGCCTATTGCTTTACTGAGTTCCTCCATAGTAGGCATTGCATCTAGCTCTTCCATAACTGGCATTTGTTTGATGGTGTCTTGTGGATTCCTGCTAACTTCATTCTCAGCTGCATACAATGCAAGACAGTATTCAAACCAGCATTCCATTTGCTTGCCTTTATTAGTAATGACTTTGCCTGTCTTGTAATTCAGAGGAGCTGTTTTCTAACAGTTGTACCAGTTGCTTTCACCCTCAGGGGCTCATCATTCATTTCTGAGTATGGGCTTGGTGACCCAAGGGACTGGTAAGTGCTGTCAGTCTTGTATCACCATAAGTTCTGAGCATGCTTCAGCAACCACCATGCAGCGCGGCAGTGGAAAGTTGTGTGTCTTAGGGAACAGGTATCTTGGCTTGACTGCCTGGATTGTGAGGCTGGAATAAACCTCTATAAAAAGTAAACCTCAGTCTCAGGGTGTGCTGGGTACTGATGAGATACATGGCTATTGAGGTGGAATGGTCGTCAGCAGGCACCCTATGGGGAACCTGCCACAATTCAGTTGTTTGAGGCTTACTCAGGCATGTGAGGCTCCATCTGAGTGGACCCTTATTTCCCCAGCTGTTCGTGGGACCAAGATGGAGCCCTTGAAATCTTCTTCTTCTCCTACCAGCAGGAAGGGTGTACCACCTGGGAGTACCCACACCCAATCCTCCTAACGAATGAGAGAGGCTAGCCCTCCTGATAATCAGAATCAGCTGAACTATAGTAACAGGGCTCAAGGAGTCATAAATCAAAATGTGTTTTTGGTGATTATGAGGAAGGAGGGGGTGTTTGAAAAAGTGTCCCCCTTCCATATCCATAAAGCCTTGGAAGGACTTGCTGGTAGCCAGAAGGCTGTAAAGCAGCTGAGGAATGACTGCCTACTGTTTGAGACTAACAGGGCAAAGCATGTGGAACTACTTAGGAATTCAGGAAAATTCAGTAATATAATGTAACTGTTGAATTGCATAACTCCCTTAATTCCAGCAAGGGTGTGGTCGCATGCTGTGACATTATGAACATTGACATTGCCAAACTTAAACAGGAATGGGCATCATGGGGGATAGTGGACAAAGGACAAAGGATGCATAGGAATAATGGAGAAACTGGGAGACCTTCAATTGTCCAATGCTGCCTGAAAACAACATGCCAGATTTTGTGCGACTTAGGGTTAGGCCGTATGTACCTAACCCTATGTGGTGCTACAAATTCCAGCATTTTGGTCACACATTGATGAGTTGTGGGGATGAAGCAACCTGTGGGAAATGAGGAAAGCCAGCCCATAAAGCTGGGACTGACTGCCCAGTTCAAGCAGTTGGTGTTAATTGCTCTGGGAGCCACTCAGTCTGGAGCCAAGACTGCCTGTTTTTGCAGAGGAATGAAAAATTCAGGAACTAAAAGTCACCAAGTGGATCCCCTATGCGGAAGCCAAAAAGGAATATAAGGTGATGAACCTCCGGTCTTTACCACTTCTTATGCTTCTATGGCACAGAAACATGTTCCTAAGGTCAACACTTTGATGCAGATGACATCTAGTGTACAGTTATCCACCACCAGCACCTGATCTTGCATATGTGCATCTTGAGGCAAAGCAGGTAAGAATAAAGCAGTCCAAGTAGCTGCCACATAAAAGATCAGCAACAGTTCCGCAGTGAATGTCAGGAAGGCACACGACAAGCAGAGTGCCTCTCAATGCCCCCTTCCCCCCTCATCCTCGAAGGAACAGGGCACAGGGAAAGGATCACAACGTTCGGATCAAAAGTTGTCCCGAAAGCTGTCAGACATCATTATTTCATGTCTGACTGATGAGGAGGACATCAAGGAGTTAGATGCCTCGGATCCAGGCAGCCCCTCCCCTCCCCTCCCCTCCCCCTCTCTCTACATGTGTTTCACCTTTGCAGTGTGAAGATAGGGGTAAATTATAGCCACACCAGTGAAATGGCTCCCATACTAAAGTGGAACTTCCAGGGGTTGAGGACATACGTGGAGGAAGTTTGCCTATTATCTCAGGGTAGACCACTGTGACTGTGTCTCTAGATGGACTAATTTCAATCAATTGTACACCCCTGAGCTATGAGGCTATGTGCTTCACAGAAAGGGTGACCTGAGTGTAAGAGAGCTAGAGGAGATGTATGTATTTTCATTACTAACAACTACCACTCCTCGCTGCCTCACACCCTTAGAACAAATTTACAAGCAATTGCCATATCAGTGCACATACATTGTCAACAATATTTTCCATTTACCCACATGATGTGCTCTACAAAGAGGCCCTAACTGACCTTATTACACAGCTCCCCTGCCCCTTCACATCCTCTGTGGTGCTTTGGGGCTTTGCAGCTACCTGCCCCAGGGGTAGGACAATTGAGAGGCTTCTAATGTCATCATGTACAGCACTGCAAACTGGGTCATTCTCTGCCATCAGTCTCTCACTTTGCTCTCCCAGCTCTTGTTCACACTGCTCAGTGGGAAGTGGTCAATGATTTGCATGGAAATGATCACTTCCTGATCTGGATTCACCTGCCAGATGGAGTGGAGCCTGAAAGGAAACTACCACGATGTGTATTCAGTAGAGCAGACTGGACGCTTTATATAGCCAGCTGGCCTAGTTTGAACATCGTGCCAATGCTGAGGTGTGGGTGGGTCATATTACCAAAATGATTCAATGCACAGCTGAAGCATCCTCCATTCCACAGTCCACGGGACATCTGAAGAGGCAATGTGTCCCTTGGTGGAGTGACAAATGCTACTCTGCAGTGAGGACTACGTGTGTAACTCAGTGTAGTTTCAACTGTCAGCCAACTGCAGAAAATCTTACAGTCTTTCAGATGGCAAGGGAAAAGTGCCACTGGATCATTTGGGAGAGCAAGAAGTAGTCATGGAAACAGTTCCTGAGCACCATTAATCATTCTGTGAAGAGTTCAGTTGTATTGGAGACAGTCAGAAGAATTTCTGGGAGATGAGGGAGGTGCCCCATGGCTGTTGTAACGGGTAACAGCATTCTCCAGACTAATCCGGTCCAGATTATGCAATCACCAGTCAGGATCCAGGTTTCCAGCGCCATAGAGCAGTTGCTGAGAGGAGCAGTTTGGACTTTTGGTCCACCTCTGATGGAGATTACAACTGCCTATTTTCCATGTGGGAGCTGCATTCTGCATTGTTGGCATTCGTGACACATCCTCCGGTCACAACAGAATCCATTACAGTATGCTGCGGCACCTCACAAGGCATAATAAAGATATCCTCCTTGTACTTTTTAATGCCATTTGAACATCAGGTCACTTTCCTGACTCGTGGTGTGTGGTAATTTTAATTCCTCTATTAAAACCTGGGAAAGACTATAGATGCCCAAGTGGTTATTGTAATGTTGCTCTCACTAGCTGCATGGGAGAGACCTTGGAGTGGATGTTCAGCTGCTGCCTTGTCTGGATCTCAGACTCCAGGCAGCTGCTTACTCACTTTCAGTGTGGTTTCAGGTGGTATCGTTCCACCTTTGGTAACCTGATTCTCCTCGAAGTGGCTACACAACAGGCTTTCATGCACCGGTATCACCTTCTAGGTATATTTTTTGACATCGAGAAGACCTACTTGGAGGTATGTTGTCCTTGAGCAGCTTCATGATGATTTTTTTTTTTTAAGTACTCCCGTTTGTGTTCAGTTATTTCTCTCCCCATAGTATTTTTGCTACTCAGTCAGTGATGTCGTGTCTGAGCACTTTGAGCAGGAGAATGGTGTCCCTCAAGGTAGTGTTAGAAGTGTGACTGTCTTTGCCATAGCTACACTATGTGATCAAAAATATCTGGACACTTGGCTGAAAATGACTTACAAGTTCGTGGTACCCTGCATCGATAATGCTAGAATTCAATATGGCGCTGGCCCACCCAGAGCCTTGATTGACAGCTTCCACTCTTGTAGACATACATTCAATCAGGTGCTGGAAGGCTTCTTGCAGAATGGCAGTCCATTCCTCATGGAGTGCTGCACTGAGGAGAAGTATCGATGTAGGTTGGTGAAGCCTGGCACGAAGTCAGCATTCCAAAACATCCCAGAAGTGTTCTATAGGATTCAGGTCAGGACTCTGTGCAGGCCAGTCCATTACTGGGATGTTATAGTCATGTAGCCACTCCGCCACAGTTCATGCATTATGAACAGGTGCTCGATCGTGTTGAAAGATGCAGTCACCATCCCAGGATTGCTCTTCAGCAGTGGGAAGCAAGAAGATGCTTAAAACATCAATGTAGGCTTGTGCTGTGATAGTGCCATGCAAAACAACTAGGGGTGCAAGCCCCCTCCATGAAAAGCACGACCACACCGTAACACCACTGCCTCCGAATTCTACTGTTGGCACTACACATATTAGGTGGCAGCAAAATGCACCTAATATGAAAAACATATGTTTTCTGGGGGTGTCCAGATACTTTTGATCACATAGTGTATTAACAGTATTACGTCTACATGGTTGCCACATCTTAAGAACCTGAAAAAATGGTCCCCTAAGGCTCTAAGTATTTTAAAATGCCTTAGCCAGAGTATATAGGGAGCAGACAGAACTTGTCTGCTCCGGTTTTATGGCATATTTGTGTGATCTCACTTAGATTATGGGTGCATGGTGTATGGGTCTGCGAGACATTCTTATGTAAAGATGTTGGACAGGCACCGTGGGGGAGAATTGGTTTGCCATTGGGGCATTCCAAACAAGCCCCAGGCTGGTGAACTGCCACTTCAAATCAGGCTATGGCTACTTATGGTGCACCAGGGATATAAAACTCTGTTCACACCATACGCACTTGTATCCATACCCTTGCTCAGCCTCCAATGGTGGTGGTGGTGGTGGTTAGTGTTTAACGTCCCGTCGACAACGAGGTCATTAGAGACGGAGCGCAAGCTCGGGTTAGGGAAGGATTGGGAAGGAAATCGGCCGTGCCCTTTCAAAGGAACCATCCTGGCATTTGTCTGAAACGATTTAGGGAAATCACGGAAAACCTAAATCAGGATGGCCGGAGACAGGATTGAACCGTCGTCCTCCCAAATGCGAGTCCAGTGTGCTAACACTGCGCCACCTCGCTCGGTGCCTCCAATGGAAAAGCTTTTTCATAACCAGCAACGGGCAATGAGTTGCTATGGGGTTCGTGCACAGGATTGCCTTTTAGAGATGGGTGTAGTTGGTCTTAATATTTTACATCGCCGTTGGAGCAGACTTCCACCTTGGCTCGTCTGTAGGCCCAGACTTATTTTAGACTTGACCAATTTCAAGAAAGATAGTATGTCAGATTTTACATTTCAATCTCTGTTTTTTTTTTAACACTTTAGATATTCATCACAGTTTCACAGTAGTGTACACTGATGGCATCAAACAAGGATATTCCCTTGGCTGCTCAGTCGTGTTCCCCAACCATGTCACCATGATTTGCTTTTGTGATAAGTATACCATTTTCTCAGTGGGCCTCTGTGTCAAGGCACTGGAGCAGATATGACATATTCAGGGCAAACGGTTTCTCATCTGCTCTGATTCCTTATTGCCTTACAATCATTACAGGGTCTGTACCCAGTTGGGAAGTTGGCCCAGCTGATATATGACCAACTATAGTTGCTCCAGTGGCAGGGATGGCAGGTGTCATTCTGCTGGGTGCCAAGGCATATAGGGATATGGAGAAATGAACAGGACGATTGGGCTACCAAGGAGGCCTGCAGTGGACAGGATGTGACACAGTGCCTTATTCCCTCGCAGGCTGTTGTTTCTGCACTATATAGGAAATTCATGTAGGTGTGAAAGGTGAAGAATGGCTGGTGGTGACAGATAATAATTTGCTGTTGGTGAAGTCAACTACATTCCTCTTGCTGGTTACTCGGGTGGGACAAAATGACACTCACACATCTTTGAATTGGGCACTGCCTTCTTACACGTGGCTTCTTACTATGGTGAGAGGATCCCCGGTTTTGTGATGCTTGTGATGCGGAAATCTTGATACATCTCATTTTAACAGAGTGTATTTTATACCGTGATGGAAGGGCTGCAGTAAATGTGTAAATATCGATGTGGATCTGCTCACTATTTTAACTGATGAGACGGGTGTAACTAAAGTTTTAAAGTTTTGTGATGTGTTAGGACTCTGGCCTAAGCCCTTAGGCTGGAGATTTTAGTGTGCTGCAGAGTGGCTGGCTCCTCTTTTTGTATTCTTGCAGTCAGTCAGCCATGTCCATCTGCTATATTGTTTTAATTCCCTGTACCATTTTCTTCCTGTTTGTTAGTGTTTTAATATTGGAATGATATTTAATTTTGTGCGTTCATGTGGATACATACGTAGTTTCCCACATTGTGTTCCTTTCAGTTTCCCTGCTGTTTTAAACTTCTATTAGGATTCCTTTTCTGACACTCATCTCAAACTGTTTTTGCACAGATGCTGAAGACCTTCCTGTTGTGCACCTATCCTAAAATATCCATCACCACCACCACCAATTGCTTTCTCAATTCTATCATATGTTGCCTTAGTGTCCCCAGAATTGGTTGCTTTCTGAATACCTGCACGTAAATTCAGACATTAGTTATTTGCACATCTCGTGGATGTTTGCTTTGCACCATTCTTTGCATCTAGCAAGTCTTCCTGAGATCTTCCATTTGGATTTCTTTTGTAAGGAAGCAAGGCTTTCCATTTAGCCTCAATACTGGCTCCATCTCTTCCAAAGTTTGCTCATACCAGTCCTTGTTTCTATCTTCTTTTATTCCATAGGCCAATACTGCTGAGTTGTAGATGACACCAGACAGCTGTAGCCATTTGTTATCAATATTCCTTTCTGCTTCTCTGTTTCCTAGTAAAGCACTTTCAAAATTGCTGACAAATTCTGGTTTCCGTTGTGAGTCATGAACATGACATGGGTTTTTCTGTGATGACCTCTTGGTTTGGTGTGGTGATATTTTGTAGGGGTGAGCTTCATTGTGCATGCCTCCAGAGCATGGTCAATGTGTCAGTCAGCACCATGATAGCTTCTTGTCAGTTGGACATTTTTGAGGTCTGAATGCCTAGCTATGACAAAATCAAGTTGATGTCACTGATGAGAGCAGGGATGTCTCTGGGACACCTTGTGTCAATCCTTAAGTTGAAATTATGTGTTTGTAATGCACAGTCTATAAAAGGAGCAGACTTCCAGCAGTCTCCTGCCACTTTTATCCATTTTTCCTACTCCGTGGTGACCCAGGAAAGTCAGTCACATGTTGTTATCTGATACAACTCGAGTATTGAAGTCCCTTAGAATATGTAGTGACTCGGATCCAGATACTTTGGATATTCTGTCACTGAGTAAATCATAAAACAGGCCCTTCTCTTCCATGCCGGAAGATAAAGTAGGAATATACACATTTCGGATTACAGTGCCACTTGAAGAGCACATTGTAAAATAAGAATCCACTCTGTCCCACCAGATGATGACACTATATAGTTCAAGAAGGTGTTTTTAACTGCAAATTATATGCCGGGAAATTTTGACTTGTCTTCAGACCACCCCTGTCAGAGGAATATGCAGTTTGCCTCTCTGATAGAGCCTGGGTCTGGAAGCCGTGTCTCCTGCAGACACACAATGCCCAAATTCAAGCAATGGAGCTCTCTGTCAATTATAGCAGTCTTAAAAATGAAATCAACCAATTAGGTATTGTCAATGTACTTTGGACACATGGCCTAACAGTCCAGGTGGCAGTAGGAAATGATTTATTTATTTGATTTATTTATTTTGTTTTTAGGTGTACTATATCAACTTACTTGCTGGAGATTACTTCTAAGTTCCACACACCCTCTGTAGCAGGTAGGTAGTGGCAGGGCGGCACATTTCTGGCTTCAGCTGCCCAGCTTGAGGCAGGTGGTAACTGTCCAATGAGATGCAATGGTCTCTCCCACTGTCGAAAGTGGCCCCTGGTGCTCGAGTCTTAAGGCCAATCAGACAGAGCTTATAACTGGTAACTGCCTCTTCCTGTCTTGTGCTGATGTCCTTCGACTTTCCTGAGGTGTCCTCTCCAGAATGCTACATGCCTGAGCAATAAATACAAAGATACATAAGTCACTTAATCATCAATGTCTCCCTCTCAGCCTAAATGATAGCGCCCAATGGAAAGGCAAGCCAGTACATTTGGTATCAATTCGGTTGCAGAAGCTGCTGGGAAGGGATGTAGTGTGCCTTCCAGCCACTCTTGGAGCCTCACTCCTGATTTTCTTTCAGGGTTTTCTCCCTTAGCTTTCATCCCTCTTGAGACTAACAACAAAGCAATGGTGCAAAAGTTAATTAGAGGAAGGAATGGTAACTGAGGGAAGAGTACGGAACAGGACATGTAGGGTATAAGATGGGTCATTGTGATTCCTCTGCTGGGACCTGCCCAGCTAGGTTAGACCTGTCAGTAGCTACACTACTACCATCTGACTCTCAGTTTCCTCAGAGCACACAAGCCCTCCCACCTACACGGACAGTGCTACGATAAGACAGTGCTTCTTGATAGGGGGCTTCATACATCTAGTTCTTAATTGTTTTATCTTGTTGGTACGTAAGTTCCTGATGTATTTTTGCATCTTCAGCTTTTTAATATTTAGTTTAGTGTTGACAATTGAAAATGTTACACATGTTGTGGAGTGTCCCATGCCAAGCAATTTTTATGGATGAACAATTTTTATGGGTGTTGTGGGCATGAAGCACCTAGCAGAAAAGTTTGTTCCAAAATCGTTGAATTGCAGCCAAAAATGATGTCACATAGTCATTGCTCAAGAATTGCTAATTGAAGTCAACAACGATCCACAACTTCTGCGGAAGGTTACAACAGGCAACAAAACATGGGTATACAGATATGACATCAAAACCGAGGTCCATTTGCCCCATTGGACACTACACTATGTGATCAAAAGTATCCGGACACCCCCAAAAAACATACGTTTTTCATATTAGGTGCATTGTGCTGCCACGTACTGCCAGGTACTGCACATCAGCAACCTCAGTAGTCATTAGACATCGTGAGAGAGCAGAGTGGAGCGCTCTGCAGAACTCACGGACTTCACATGTGGTCAGGTGATGGGGTGTCACTTCTGTCATACATCTGTACATGAGATTTCCACACTCATAAACATCTCTATGTTCACTGTTTCTGATGTGATAGTGAAGTGGAAATGTGAAGGGACATGTACAGCACAAAAGTGTACAGGCCAACTTTGTCTGTTGACTGACAGAGACCGCCAACAGTTGAAGAGGGTTATAATGTGTAATAGGCAGACATCTATCCAGACCATCACACAGGAATTCCAAACTGCATCAGGATCCACTGCAAGTACTCTGACAGTTAGGCGGAAGGTGAGAAAACTGGGATTTCGTGGTTGAGTAACTGCTCATAAGCCACACATCATGCTGGCAAATGCCAAACAACACCTCCCTTCCTGTAAGGAGCATAATCATCGGATGATTGAACCATGGTAAAAAGTTGTGTGGAGTGACAAATCATGGTACACAACGTGGCGATCCGATGGCAGAGTGATGGTATGGCGAATGCCCGGTGAATGTTGTCTGTCAGCATGTGTAGTGCCAACAGTAAAATTCGGAGGCAGTGGTATTATAGTGTGATCATGTTTTTCATGGCGGGGGTTTGCACCTCTTGTTGTTTTGTGTGGCACTATCACAGCAAAGGCCTACATTGATGTTTGAAGCACCTTCTTACTTCCCACTGTTGAAGAACAATTTGGGGATGGCAGTTGCATCTTTCAACATGACTGAGCACCTGTTCACAATGCACAGCCTATGGCAGAGTGGTTACACGACAATAACATCCTTGTAATGGACTGGCCTGCATAGAGTCCTGACGTGAATCCTATAGAACACTCTGGGATGTTTTGGAACGTAGACTTCGTGCCAGGCCTCACCAACCAACATCAATACCTCTCCTCAGTGTAGTACTCCGTGAAGAATGGGCTGCCATTCCCCAAGAAACCTTCCAACACCTGATTGAATGTTTGCCTGCGAAAGTGGAAGCCGTCATGAAGGCTATGGGTGGGCCAACACCATATTAAATTGCAGCATTAACGATGGAGGGCGTCACAAATTTGTAAGTAATTTTCAGCTAGGTGTCTGGATACTTCTGATGATATAGCGTACCTGAAGAGCCATGACCAAAAAAATTCAATAAGTTTGAACACATATAAAGGTTCTTTTCACTGTTTTTTTTTTCAGTTCCAGTGAGTTAGTTCAATGTGAGTACCTATCTCATGGTCACAAGATCAATAAGGAGTACCATCTGGAAGTTATGTACCATTTGCATAAAGCAATCCTAAGAAAACAACCAGAATTGTGGCAAAACTAGTTGTGGAAATTCCATCACAATAATGTTCCCACTTATACGTCAGCACTTGTTAATGATTTTTTGGCAAAAAAAAAAAAAAAAAAATAATAATAATAATAATTATTATTATTATTATTATTATTATTATTATGTCACCTCAGCCATCGTATTTGCCAGGCATGGCCCCCTGAGATTTCTTTCTGTTCCCAGTGTTGAAGAGAACCATGAAATGATTTTTTTAAAAAAAAAAAAAAAAAAAAAAAAAAAAAAAAAAAAAAAAAAATGTTGGAGGACCTGAACACCATAGCAAAAAATGAGATCCACAATTTCTTCCAAGATTGGAATAAGCACTGGCACAAGTGTGTTATATCTGAGGGTAATTACTTTGAAGGGAAAGTTGATGTTGATGAATAAATAAGAGTGTTCAGGAAAAACAAAAATTCCCATTACTTTTTGATTACATCTCCTATATCGCAAAAAAAAAAAAAAAAACCCATGAAGATGAGATTAGAGAGACTGAAGCTCACACTGAGGCTTATCAGCAACCATTCTTCCCACAAACCATTCACATCTGGTAGACAAAAAGGGGGAAGTGACAGTGGTCCACAAAGTACCCTCTGACATACACCGCTTGCGGAGCATAGATGTAGTAAATATAGATAAACTGCATTGCCAACAACTACAGGTAAGATACGAGGCATTCTGCTGTGCTAATTTTAATACAATTTGAATTCACTTTGGAAATAGTGTTATCAAAGACGCTGACAAACAAGTGTGAAATATATGCAGAGAGAGAGGGATTACAAAAACATTACAAAAAATCAACACCATCTGTTAGAAAAACCCTTCACCATATACACTCCTGGAAATTGAAATAAGAACACCATGAATTCATTGTCCCAGGAAGGGGAAACTTTATTGACACATTCCTGGGGTCAGATACATCACATGATCACACTGACAGAACCACAGGCACATAGACACAGGCAACAGAGCATGCACAATGTCGGCACTAGTACAGTGTATATCCACCTTTCGCAGCAATGCAGGCTGCTATTATCCCATGGAGACGATCGTAGAGATGCTGGATGTAGTCCTGTGGAACGGCTTGCCATGCCATTTCCACCTGGCGCCTCAGTTGGACCAGCGTTCGTGCTGGACGTGCAGACCGCGTGAGACGACGCTTCATCCAGTCCCAAACATGCTCAATGGGGGACAGATCCGGAGATCTTGCTGGCCAGGGTAGTTGACTTACACCTTCTAGAGCGCGTTGGGTGGCACGGGATACATGCGGACGTGCATTGTCCTGTTGGAACAGCAAGTTCCCTTGCCGGTCTAGGAATGGTAGAACGATGGGTTCGATGACGGTTTGGATGTACCGTGCACTATTCAGTGTCCCCTCGACGATCACCAGTGGTGTACGGTCAGTGTAGGAGATCGCTCCCCACACCATGATGCCGGGTGTTGGCCCTGTGTGCCTCGGTCGTATGCAGTCCTGATTGTGGCGCTCACCTGCACGGCGCCAAACACGCATACGACCATCATTGGCACCAAGGCAGAAGCGACTCTCATCGCTGAAGACGACACGTCTCCATTCGTCCCTCCATTCACGCCTGTCGCGACACCACTGGAGGCGGGCTGCACGATGTTGGGGCGTGAGCGGAAGACGGCCTAACGGTGTGCGGGACCATAGCCCAGCTTCGTGGCGACGGTTGCGAATGGTCCTCGCCGATACCCCAGGAGCAACAGTGTCCCTAATTTGCTGGGAAGTGGCGGTGCGGTCCCCTATGGCACTGCGTAGGATCCTATGGTCTTGGCGTGCATCCGTGCGTCGCTGCGGTCCGGTCCCAGGTCGACGGGCACGTGCACCTTCCGCCGACCACTGGCGACAACATCGATGTACTGTGGAGACCTCACGCCCCACGTGTTGAGCAATTCGGCGGTACGTCCACCCGGCCTCCCGCATGCCCACTATACGCCCTCGCTCAAAGTCCGTCAACTGCACATACGGTTCACGTCCATGCTGTCGCGGCATGCTACCAGTGTTAAAGACTGCGATGGAGCTCCGTATGCCACGGCAAACTGGCTGACACTGACGGCGGCGGTGCACAAATGCTGCGTAGCTAGCGCCATTCGACGGCCAACACCGCGGTTCCTCGTGTGTCCGCTGTGCCGTGCGTGTGATCATTGCTTGTACAGCCCTCTCGCAGTGTCCGGAGCAAGTATGGTGGGTCTGACACACCGGTGTCAATGTGTTCTTTTTTCCATTTCCAGGAGTGTATATTCAGTGCGTGAAATGTCAGACAGATGTGTAGGCCAGGTGATTAGATGTGCCTGTCATTCTACAGTTGTGTCTGTTATTCTTAGAAGGCTTTCAGATTCCTTGCGACAAGTGACTGGTATTGCTTTACAGAAATATGGCATGTGGAACTGGTTGAAAAAGGGATAGTACATTTGGCTTTAAAATTTCACAGATTGTTTTGATTGCCGTTCGCACTAAAGATCACATGTATCCAATGGCACCTCAAACCATCACACACTTCGTATTTGTCCACTATGCCCTTCTATAATACTGGCTAGCAGAATGCTGTGTGATGTGTGTGTGGTAGGCCTTGAATATAATGATGTACCACTCTTCTGTTATTGTTTGTGTTCTTTAATAATGAACAGCATATCTATATTAAGTCAGAATTTCTGTTACTTTTCTTGGATTCTAAATGTGTGAGATGTTTTGCAATCATGCACTGATTTCTTTCTGATTTTCTTTCTGTGTAATTACTTAGAAATGTGTATGGTAGAAGAAATTAGAAACTCATATGTTGTGTTAGCATTTATTTGAATTCAAATACTTTTTGAAATGAGACAGTATAAACTCTATTGCATGATTTAATGTTCGTGGTTTTCAGTAGCGTCATTGTCAACATAAGTACTACTGTAGTTTTTCTGTTGTCAGTAATTTTTACTTCTGTCAGTGTGTAGATTATTGTAAACCTATGAATGTGAATTGAAAAGTTTCTAGTCTAATTAACACAGATGGTCTGCAATTAACTCATTCATGAAACTTACCTGAACCCTCTTTATTTTGCTGGTGACATTGTACAGTACAGTACAGTACGTCTCTAAGCACATGGTGGAAGTACAATTAATCGAAAAACGTAATACAGAAAATTTAAAAGTAAGGCTGAAATCAAATGTAATAAGACTAAATTAAAATATAATCAAAACACCAAAAGTAAAATAGGCTATATTAACCATGAACTCGTACAACTAGTTGAATTTTTATATTTAGGGTATCTCAGGGTAATGACAGCATAGACAGCAAAAGAAACAAATAGAAGAGAAAAATATCTAGAAGCACATTTGCTCAACTAAATAATGGTACTTTCAAAACAAAGATTTCAATGTGTCAGTAAAGGAGACTTTATAGTCAGTACATGTTATTAGTTTTGATTTACGGCAATGAGACATGGACTTTTAATGCAAAAACAGTGAAAAAGTGAGGGTTTCTCAATGAACAACAACAGTGATAACAATGTATGTACAAGACACTTTCAAGGGTTATACAGAATTTAGATAACAAATTCTAGTGTCAACTACGAACTAATACAATGAAACACTCTCTCTCTCTGTCTCTCTCTCTCTCTCTCTCTCTCTCTCTCTCTCTCTCTCTCTCACTCACTCACTCACTCTCACACTCTGATACCATTCCAATCACACCACATTACTTCACATGTAATTTCAGTCATGCAGTTATTATTGTTCTTCACAAACCCCGTTGTAACAACTATCTGGATTCTTAGCTGCCTGAAACACTCAAAACAGAGGAAACAATGACAATTCCTGGATGGCATTATAATTCAAATAATGGAAAGGCAACCAGTCACCTGTAGCTGACTGATTGGCGGTACATAGAAACATGCAGCCAAAAAAACAGTATTCACACTAGCTTTTGAGCTCTTTCTCTTTCTCTAGAAAAAGTACACATATTGACACACACAACATCCCAAATGTACACACCCACGGCTGCAGCAGGACTGCCTGTTGAATATTGATTGATTATTGAGAGAAGTTACCTGGGTAGATGGCAGTGGAGAGAGGGTATGGAAAGATGGGTGAGGCAAGGACGTGGTAGTCGGATAGTGGGAAGCAAGCCTTTTGACAGGTCACTCAGCAGCTGCACAACAAGATGAAGGGAGTTCTTAGGGTAGAACATATGAAAGGTAAAAAGGTGAAGGGAGGGGAGAAAGGAAAGCAGTGGAAGGTAGAGAGAGGGAGAGTGTGCCCGCATTGGTTGGAGGTTGGAGGGGGAAGGAGGGGAGAGGGAAGGGTGGTAGGAGAAGACAGTACATGATCTGGGTGATGGAGGAGTGGTGCGGACAGGAGAGAGAATGTAAGAGAGAAGGTGAGGCAGTGTGAAACAGGTTAGCAGAGGTTTAGGGCAGAAGGATTGTGAAACTGCAAGAGAGAGACAATTCCCACCTGTATAGATCTGAGAAACTGGAAGGGACTATCCAAATGACTTGCATAGTGAAACAGCTATTGAGGTCATTTTTGTAGTGATACGAACCATGGTCGGGAAGTGAACAGCCAAAATTGTATTTTACCACAGTTTTTCCACATAGGATGCTGCACAGTAATTGGGGCAGAGTTGATATATAAAATGACTGCTTTGAAATGTGACCCTGCCTTTTATAGAGTAGGAAATGCATGTGACTGTACTGCAGCAGGAGGAGGTGATAAGTAGATGTATGGGACAAGTCTTGTACCTTACACCTTCCCCACACCCATCTCTCTAGGCATCTTCTCTTTATAATCAGTAATCAACAATCTGTCTCAATGCAACTGCAGGTGTGTGCATTCGGATGTCTTTGTGGTTGTGTGTGTGAATTTCTGTACTGGTGCTAGAGAAAAGAACAGGAGCCCAAAAGCTAGTGTGAATACTGTTTTCTGTTGCCTGTTTCTTTGTGCCACACAGCAGTCAGCTATAGCTGAGTCGTTGCGTTTCCTTTACTTTATGTGTGACTAATGCTATGAGACAGATTTGCTGGCTAGTACTTCCAGGAAGCAAGAATTTTTAATACTGATGAGAGATAGACATAAATGTACAGAAATTTATCCTAGCTTTCAGAACTATTAATTCCTCTCTAAGGGCTGGTTCCTCACAACTCAAGATGAGGGAGATCCACTTGTTGGCGAATGAAATGAATTATCTGTTCAGCAGTGGTTCCGTCTTACCTTCTCATCCCATTTGGTAAGTCTTCCATTACTCTCAGTTCTGGATGACTTTTCTGTAACTCTTCCCATTTCCTACATCTCACCAGTCATTCTCCTTCATCTCTCTTCCTTTCCTTTCATCCCTTGTGCCAGAAGAAGAAGCCACTGGCTCAGAAAGCTTGTACATTTTTGTAACTTTTATGTGTTTTTTCCTGCTGCTGCTTGGTGAGTAGCTTTTTTTATCTATTATTATTATTATAGGCTTAATCAATACAAAGATAATTAATAACAACATGTTGTTGTATTCCTGTCATCCTCTGCCAAGCCTCTTTATCCAGCGCATCTTCCTTGTCAATGCTGCAGTGTTCCATTACTCCATTTATATGGTCTGTCCAAGAACATCATTGTCTTCTGCACTTACGTGTGCTGGATAGTTTCCATTCAAAACCACCTTGGCCTCCGATGATCTGGCATCCACACCATTTTAATGATTTTCTTTCAATTCTATCTATCACTGTATCATTTGCCTTCATTCTTGCTCTTACTTTATCATTAGTTTTCCTTTCGATTCTTGATATTCTGGCACTCCTATGCAAATAATCCATTTCCATAATTATTAGTCTTCTTTTGAGATCTGCATTTAAGATCCATAGTTATGATCCATAGCATAGCACTGATTCAACCATTATCTTACCTAATCTTTTCTTATTGCTGTTGGAAATATTCTTATCCCTTATGTGCTTTTTTATCTATCCAGTAATATTATATTATCACCACTTTCTGTTTTACTTCACAAGTGAAGAGATTTATCTGAAAGCGTGTTATTTTGTAGTCAAGTTAGAAACTTTTCAATCCATCCTTACATATGTCTAGCAAAATTTAAAAATCTGCAAGTTAGTGTGGTTTTCATAGAATGTGTTTTCAGTTAGTATTTTTAGTTGTGTTTAGTAAATTATTATTTTATTTGTTGCATGCAGCTAGAAAACTCACAGGTAAGAGTAGAAACATATGAAAAATTCAGCATAAATGTATTAAATTGATAAGTGTTGTGTAGTTACCACTTTTTTCCGTTCTTCTTGCACTCTTTCGCTTTGACTAACACTAGAGTGGTGTGAAAGTAAGAAGGTGACAGAGCAAAGGTGAATCTTTACCCACCAGTACTTTCATACCACAAGCCTCAGTGTTCATTTTCAGCACATTGACCTTGCATTCTTCAGGTTTACATATTTTTTGTCATTGTAACAACTGCAAACATTCTTCTTAAAAACACATTCTTGGCTCGATGATATCATTGCACTCTGTGTGTAATCTTCTTCCCTTGGTTATTTTAAGATAACTGAAGCTCACATTGTCTAATATTTTTAGCAATGGAAAGTCGTGGTAGGAATACCAACAATATTGTAAAAAGCCTAGATTGCTACTCACCATAGAAATGACTTGTTGAGCTGCAGACAGGCACAATGGAAATACTGTTACACATTTATCTTTTGGTCAGAGCCTTCATAAGAAAAGAAAAGAAAAAACACACACACATTCACAGAAGCAGGCATATTTCACCCACATATGACCACTATCTCTGGCCGCTCTGGCAGAATACGGTGGTGTCACATCAAGGGCAAGCAGCAATCCAGAGTGGGACATGGAAAGGGGAGGGACAGTATGGTATGGATGGGGTAAAAGGAGTCAGCACTGCCTGGCAGAGTGTGGAGGGACTAGATGTAGCCAGAAAAGGCTGCCAGGTGCAGCATCGTGAGGCTGTGGGAGAGGGAGGGAAGTGGGAGAAAAGGGAGGGCAAAGGAAGAGGGGGAGAGAAGGGGAAAATGGCTGGTGTATGCTTTGGCAGAGAGTGGCACACTATGAGGATGAGGGCATGTGAATTGGGAGGAGATGTAGGGCAGGGGTGGAAACTGTTGGGTAAAATGTTTGGGAAGCACAGTTCAGAAAAGCTGGTGGACGCACCACAGTTTGGCGGTGGCTATTCATCCTGGTGGACAGCTGGTTGGTAATCATACCAATATAAAAAGTTCAGCAGTGATTGTAGAAGAGCTGGTATATGATATGGCTGCTTTTGCGGGTAGCCGAAGATCTATTGGGGAAGGATAAGCCTGTGACAGGACTGGAATAGGAAGTGCTGAGTGGGTGGATTGGGCACGGGTATATGATCGCTATGGCAAGGGGTTGGGACTGAGATTGCGTTGCTATGGAGTAAAATGCTGTGGAGGTTGGGTGGGCCATGGGACACCAATTTAGGAGGGGTGGGATGGATGTTGAATAGGATGTTCCTCATTTCAAATAATCAAAACTCCAACAGAGAATGTGGTTCAGTTATTCCAGCCCTTGGTGATATTAGATGACAAAGGGGGTGCTTCCTTGTACCTGGTTCTTGGGTGGGGTTGGGGGGGGGGGGGGTGGAGGGGGGATATGGCACAGGAAATTTAACTTCTGGACTAGATCTGAGGGGTCGTACTAGGCAAGGGAGTTCGTGTCACTGCAGATATGCTGTTCCCGGGTGGCCAGGCTGTATGGGATGGATTTTTTGATGTGGAAAGGATGACAGCTTTTTTGAAATGCAGGTACTGTTAGTGGCTGGTGGGCTTAATGTGGACAGAAGTGTGGAAGGAGCCTTCATAGAAGAGAAGATCAATCCCCTGGAAGATGGCACTCTGGCACCTGGAGGATAGGAGAGGAGCTGTTTAGGTTGTGAAGGAAACAGGATAGTCTAGATCAGTGAACCTGAACCAGACTAGAGGTTTGGGGCTTTTGGAGCTGAGGAAGGTTTCCTTTAGTGGACCATAAACAGGTTGGCGTAGAAGGATGCCATGTGGGTGTCCATGACTGTGCCGCAGATTTGCTTGTATACCTTCCCCTCAAAGGAGAAGTTGTGAGTTAGGATAACATTAGTAAGGTATATGAGGAATGAGACAGTGGATCTTGAGTCTGAAGGGCATTGGGAGAGGTAGTGTTTTTAGTTGCGACAAGGCCTTGGGAATGAGGGATTTTGGTGTATAGGGAAGTAACATGAATGATTATGAGTAGGGTTTGGTATTTTTGAGGTGGGAGGATAGATTTCACGCAGTACATTTCATGTATTGGTCAGTGAGAACCTAAATTTTCTCAGTGGGGGCACAGTAATCAGCTACAATGTACAATGGGTTGTCCAGGATTCTTGGGTTTGTGAGTTTTAAGGTAGTTGGGCAGAGTGCCATAAGAGTGAGGAGGGAAATGGATTCAGGAGAGAGATTCTGGGATGAGCCTAAGCTGCCAATCTAGTCACTGTATGTCCACCAGGCAGCACTGACTCCTCTCTCCCCACCCTTACTGCGCTATCCCCTCCCCTGCCCCACACTCCGGATTGCTGCATACATTAGATGTGACACCATGTGTTCTGGCCAGAGCAGCCAGAGATAGCGATCCTGTGTGTGAAGTTGCTTGCTTGCTTGTGTGCGTGTGCGTGTGCGTGTGTGTGTGTGTGTGTGTGTGTGTGTGTGTGTTAATTTTCTTTTCTGCAGAAGGCTCTGGCCAAAAGCTAAAAGTGTAACAATCTTTTCGTTGTGCCTGTCTACAACCCTACATGTCATCTTTATGGTGGTTAGCAATCTATCATTTTCATAATATTGTTGATATTCGTTAATGTTTGTAATATTACTCATCAGCTGTCATCAATTCACAGCTTTTTATATGTTAAATTAAGTTTTATGCATTTGGATTGGATATTTACCTTCCAAATGTGTATGAATACTGTGTGATGCAGTAAAATGGTGTCAACTAAGCTGCCTAGGTAAATGCGATTTCCCCATCCCAGAAAGGAAAGCACAGGGAAAAACGGGGGAGGGGTATGTCAATAATGTGTCTGTATTTTTCTGCTGGTTTTTCTGTTGCTATCGATTATGTAGCACTAGTAATCTTTATCTGTATAGCCTACTCTTGTCAAAGGTCATAAAATGCCAGTCATAAAAAACTGAAAAAATAAGAAGAAACTATTTATTTCTGTTCCAACCATAAAACAGCATGGATATGAGAAATATATGCATGCAGTTGGTAGGCGACTCACAAAGTACTGAGCAGGTCTTCTGGCACTGTCGAAACTTGGTGTATGCATTCTTTCTGTGAGGCATAGACTCTGCGTATCAGTGTGGCCTTGAGTTTTTTCATAGGAGTTAATCACAGGAGGTGCCTTGATGTCTGTTGCAAAATGACAATCCAGTTGTCTGACCACTAAGGCAAACCTCATGGAATCTGTAGGTATTCCAGTGTAATGGAAACATGCTGTTGCTTGTGCAAACCACAGTGCAGGGTTGTGCAACCAGAAAGTGGCAGTCACATGGCAAGTTTGGACACTGAAGGAATTGTCATGGTCGGTTCATGTGTCATCTTGTGAACTAATTGTATGGAAGTTCTTGCATTTTCTGTGCTGTTCACACAGGCTAATCATGTCAGGGTCACCAGATCAAGAAGGATAAGGTAAGATCCATCCAAGTAATTTCACTATATGTGTGTTGTAATATTCAACCTGTTTGACACATGAACTATAACTTCTGTGCACTGTGGAAAATAGCTTTATTTAGTATGACACAGGAAAAAAAAAATCTCATGAGGAGAACACAGTTAAGAGAAGTGTCACATGTGAGTAGGAACAGTGCTTTTGAAGAGTAATGAATACGTAACTAAGTGAGCTATTGACATCAATGAATGTGGTAATATCAAGTCAGAGAATAAATGTAATTGTCAATGCTGGAATACAGTGCCTCTGGTGACTGTTGCATAAACACTTTAACTGCTGCAGTAAAAAGTGACACAGCAATATTGACAATATTTTTGAATGAACAAGCCTATCTTTTGATCTTTGAGCTTGGGCATTCGAAGTTCATGTGCTCATACCTTGTCTGCAATGTGATACACTTGGCCTACAGTTAATCATCAGTATGAACTTATGTATTAGCAATTTCTTTCTGCTTGCACTTTGTAGTACAAGCAGTTAACTGCAATATGGTGCTAATGAATGACATTGCACACAACTGTATCTGTAATTCATCAAATATGACACACCATAATGTTCTCTGTTGTATATCTGGTTATGATTATAATCCAAGGCAAAATAATTGTTCTGTTGCAAGACCTTCATCTGTATTCATGCACCCATTGAATCCTGGAGCAGTAATAGTACTGGACGGTATTCCAGTTTACATTTTAGGATGTCAAAGACTCATGTAAATGTATACGACACTGTTGAGCATCATTAGCTTTTATTTCCTAAGAATTGTGAATACTCTAAACAATAACTGCTACATGGGAGAAGCTGTAACCTCATACCATGTAAAAATGTAGATACATGCAGAAAATTATGTAAACTTATCAAGCATGATATGTCCATGCCTGTATCAGAATATGAGATACAATGGCTTTTACCTATCTGTGGTCAGCTATTTGGTCACTCACTGAAAATATATGGAATATGAATACGCACTCTATCAGTGGCAGACAATACTCTTTTTCCAGCGACTTTGGACTGAAATGCAAGTAGCCCAGCAAAACATTTGTAGAAACCCATGCACCCTCTTTTTGCTTTGATGGTGCTATTGCTAGAGCTGTGGCTCATGATGATTTTCCCCAAGTAATGTTATCATTATTTGGAAAATTAGCCGTACTATACATTGTATTTTTGCAAAATTCTGCTTTACATAATATGTTCTACAAAGAGTTGCACAGAGCTAAATTATAGTTTTACAATAGCACAGCTTATTAAAATAAATATCCATGCAGACAATTAGTGGTAGTTACCATTGTCTTATTCATTGTTGGCAGATGCATTAGAATGCAAACGTGCTGTTAAATGGCTTTGTGACTACATTATGCACCAGTGTGGTCGGCCACCACCTGCTCACTCAAAGGACTTACATTCTGCAATTGTGGCAGCGTTCCAATGTGCAGGAGTTTGGCTTGTTGCCCACCCATATCTTCTACAGGATAAAGAGAGCCTTACAAATGTCCTTGAAGTGGTCGAATTAGGAATTTCAGGAACAAAATCTCAGGTATGTGATCTCTGTCAGTGCTAAACAGCCTGTTTTATGTAATTTATGTTAAAAAATTTAAAAATTAATTATATTAATAAATTATTCATCATAATATGAACAATTTGGTGAAATTTTGTTAAAAAAATGCAGTGTGACCCACAATGAAGAAAGAGTGATAAAGATGCTGCAGCAGTTGTATCACCAGAGAAGCATAGCAGTTACAGACAATAATATTAACAGAAAACAGTATGAAACTTCATACTTTCAGTTTTACCCTTCCCAAAAGGCATTATGAGAAGAAGAGGGATATAAAAAAGGAGGGCATTAGACAAATAGGTCATTTCCTAAGCAACCAAACATGTGCACTTACTTTTTTTTTAGAGCAGGCACAAAACAGTGTTTTCAGTCTGACTGGGGTGATGCATTGTCTTAAGTGCAATAAGTGAGATAAAACAGTAAGGGATGAAAATACGGGAGGAGCAATGGCTAAGAAAGAGGACAGCAAGAGAAAGGAATAGAACACTAGAGAGACCTCACCTTTCCGTGCACAGATGTAGAAGAGTGTTTCGCACAGCTAAGTACATGGTGGGTGGCAGTAGGCTACCTCTTCCTCTTTTCGGTCAATTCAGATGATCAGTAGATATGACTTGTTACCCGAACTAGAGTCTGATACATAATCTAAAGGAATATAAGGTATGGCAGACGGTGTTAGAAGTCTCAATGATATGTCAGCAGTAGAAAAGCAGCACAGAGCACAAAAAGAAAGAGTCCTGTGGGTAAGTCATTTGCCCTACCCCCTCACCACCCCCTGCTGGAATGTGAGTACAGACTCTTTACTCATTACAGAATTATAGAACACTTTTAGAAACATTAGTAGATGATTCCGCTATTTTTGCAATCCTAGCATAACATGTATCTCCACAATAAGAAATATCATAGCTTTAGCAATCACTGCTTAACTTATATTTCCTTGGTTGTCATGGAAAATTGAATTGCTTCCTTCAGTGCAACTGCATTTTTGCACTTCCAGACACAAGGCAGATGGTAAATTTTGCAGAACTGGGCTGAAACAGAGTCTCCAGTATTTTTCCCTGTCAATTACACATATGCTATTATGGGTACAGATCCATTGCATGGAGACTACTCAGTTTTACATAGCAGATTGTTTGAATGGTCCCCAAAAAATGCAGTCATATTGAAAGTTTACTTGTTCCAGTGCAGCACAATCTTTGTGTAAAATTGTCGGTCATCTGGTGAGTAAGACATATTTTCTGGAACATTAATACACACATATAGAGTGACCGTTATTGAACTATATGAAATAAAATCATCAAAACTTCTGAACAGTTTGCATTAGGACATTCAAACTGCACAGTTGGCTGCGGGGCATGATGGGAATTCATATGCACAGTACGGTTTGATTTAGCGACGAAGCCCACTTTCAGCTGGATCGGTTCGTCAATAAGCAAAATTAGCAAATTTGGGAACTGAGAATCCTCATTTCGCAATTGAGAAGTCTCTTTGACCTCAATGGGTGACTGTGGTGTGGAATATCCAGTCACAGAGTAATTTGTGTGATATTCCTTGATGACATGGTGACTACTGAACGGTACATGAAGGTTTTGGAAGATGAATTCATTCCCATTATCCAAAGTGACCTTGATTTCGACAAGATGTGTTTAATTCAATACAGAGCTCAACCCCATCGAAGCAGGAGAGTGATGTCCTGGAGGAACATTTTGGGGACTACATTCTGGCTCCAGTGTACCCAGAGGCCACTGGCTGGGCCTCAATTGGCCGCCATATTCTCTGGATCTGAGCATGTGTGACTCTTTTTGTCGGGCTTTATTAAAAACAAGATGTACAGTAATAACCCCAAAACCATTGCTGAACTGAAAACAGCCATTTAGGCTGTCACAAACAGCATCGATATTCTGACACTTCAGTGTGTCATGCAGAATTTCGCTATTCGTCTGTGCCACAACATCATCAATGATGACAGGCATATGAAACATGTCATTACCTAACTCCAAATTTCTGTAGTGACTAATTTTTTTCCAAGAGCATAATCATTTAATATCAACATAAAAGAGCCCAGTCGAGTGCTCTATATTTGTGAAGAATTGCACAATTTTTTCTTTTTTCTCCGATCTCAGCATGACTCCTCATCAGCTTCAGCTGCCTGCTGAAAGATTGGAACATTGGAGAAAAAGAACAGCTTTTAAATTCTTACCAGAGAAAGCCTTTTGGACACGTTTTAATGCTTCACATTTTAAATTTCAATAGCGGAATTAGATTTCTGGGTCTGATCTATAATTTACATAGTTGCACATTTAAAAAAGTTAAAAATCAGATCTCAAAAGGCCTTAAGAAATGATCTTGTGAAGTTGACACATCTTGATTAGTATAATTCTACAAGGCATTTATTTAATCCTAACTTGAATGTGGTTGTGCAGTATATGGAACTGCATGATAAGCTTACTTAAAGATGTTTTACACTTAAAGATGTTTTACACTGTGATGTATTGTGAAACTTTGAACACTTGTGAGTGCCGTGATAAATTAGTATTGTTATTGTCAATTGTAGGCTTAAACTAAATTGTGCTCTTTTAAAATTTTTAAGGACAGTTAGCCTATGTGTTCAAATCAATCTTTCTCTAATTTCATTGTACAATTGTGTGAGAAATAGATTAGTTTCAGAATTTTTGGATGCTTACATAACTCTATATTCATAAGTTAGTGGTACGTGTGTTTTGCATGTGTAATTTAATTCATCACAAATCAGCATTTGTGGTTCACACTTCAGCCAAAGTATATATCACCCCTGAATTTCACTGTATATCAACACAAATATATGTGGGTTTTTGAGAATTTTTGGAAGCTACCATTGTCCTTTGTCTAATGTATGAGCAATTTGTAGCAAATCAGTGTTTGTGATCTAGTTACTGTAGCAGATTTTCTAACTAACATTTTGTTACGGCGTAAAGTCATGCACTGGCACGTCAGTCAAGAATGATAGAGAAGAGATGGCTGTGAGAAGAGGTCAGCCAATCGCACACTGACTGACCATCCCTCCAGGATGACAATGCGACAGCAGCAGCTCCTACTTGAAGAGGACATAAGGCCCATGCCAGATGGTGACGGCCCACTTTGATAGCACCATCAACGTTAACCACTTCGTTAGGGATCTCTATGTAGTTCAGACTTTTATTTGTCTATTCTGAAGAAGACTGATTATTTTGTATGTCGCCCTTTGCTTGTGACATATATAGCTAAGTTAAGTATTGTAATTGTCTTCTTGTAATAAAACTCGTTAATATGAGTTTTTTGATTGTTTGTCAAGCGAACCAAGTATGCGGGCTCTGTAGACACAACACATTTTTTGTTATACAGGGTGTCCCATTTATCTTGATCACCCTAAATAACTGTTTGTCCAGATGCAAATAACAAAATGTTTCAAGGAAATGTTTTGTAACTGTCAGGGGTACATTAATCATCATGATTGCCTTCGTTGTAGCTTTGTTTTTTTTTTTACAAAGATATCAATAACGGTATGATTTTTTAAATGACACCCTATATTTTATATTCAGTAATTCATTTCCTCTCCTAAAGACCTATTCAAAAATGTATAACAAGTGTACCATTCACTGATACACAACATTATTAATTACGTAACACAACATTGACTTTGAACCCAGGATCACAAACTCGCCCACTTGCTGGAGTTGTCAGAAAACAAATGAAAGCCAAGTAAAAACATAACAAAAAATTTACTTTGGCTCTTGTGTAACATTGCTCAGGAGCAGAACATTCAAAGGTGCTCAAAGTGGTGACCAATACACTGGTGCACTCGTTGAATGAAATAATTATATACTGCTTCCAGTGTTGCCTGCTGAAGAGAATTACAAGCAAGCATAACACATTTGTGCATGTTCTCTGGAGTTGTTGGAATATCGTGATAGATAATGTCTTCAATGCATGTTGTTATTATGTTGTTGTGGTCTTTAGTCCAGAGGCTGGTTTGATGCAGCTCTCCATGCTACTCTATGCTGTGCAAGCTTCATCATATCCCAGTACCTACTGCAACCTACATCCTTCTGAATCTGTTTAGTGTATTCATCTCTTGGGTCTCCCTCTACGATTTTTACCCTCCACGCTTCAATGCATACCCAACGAAAAAAGTCCAGAGGATTTAAATCAGGAGACCTAGCAGGCCAAGTAACTGTTCCTCCTCAACCGATCCATCTGGCAGGATGCCTTCGGTTCAGAACACGATGTGCATGCAAGGCATTATGTGCTGAACATCCACCGTGTTGATACCACATAAGCATTCTAGTTCTTAGTGGCACTTCATCCAGAAGAGGCGGAAGAATTCGTCTGAGGAAGTTGGCATACGCTGTGCCGTTTAGACTACCATTGATGAAATAAGGGCCAGTAATTGTAGTACCAAGCATCCCACACCAGAGGTTAACTCTCCATTGACACTGATGTTCCACCTGTCTAAGCCATAGTGAGTTGTCGCTGGACCAATAATGCATGTTCCTTGTATTTACCTGTCCTTTGTTTAAGACGGAACATTCATAGCTAAATAGAACATTGGAGAAGTAGTTCGGGTAGGCGAGGATTTTCTGATGTGCCCACTGACAGAACTGTACACGATCCTGTAAATCATTCCCATGTAACTCTTGATGTTGGTGTACATGGTAAGGATGGAACCAGTGACTTGTAAAAATATGATGTACATTGTTTTTAGGAATGCCAATCTTGTGTTCAAGCTGTCGTATGCTCACATGTGGATTCAGAGCAACGGAAGCGAGAACAGTAACTTTGGTAGCTTTGTCTGTCTGTGCGAGTGCTACAATGATTGTATTGTCGTAGGTTGAAACTTCCCGTTTCCTGAAGCGTTACAAGAAGATGAGAAAACATCAGTCGGGAAGGTGGGTTCTTGTCAGGATATCGCTCTCTGTACAGTTCTGCTGCCTGCGTAGCATTTCACGTACCTTCAACAACAATAAAAGAAATGTTATGTCAACTCAGTTTGTAGGAAGGACAGTCTTTACTGTGTGCCTACTCTACACAACAGTATTTAAAAGGACTAAAGTACTGTACTAAATGTACCCGTACATAAGAAAACTGTATTGCAGTTACTGTTCTGCTAACTTACACTCCCCATAGATGAGTAGCATTCCTCCCTCCTCTTCATTGGTGTACATTCTACTCACACAACTCTTCAACTGACAATGGTTGACAGAATGACGGGTGTGCAGTCTACTTATGTTTACATTTGTCCTCTGTTAATGTCAGCACATGGATGTGTTCCATTACCCCGAGTACCTGCACTATGTGCTGGGAGCGTCAACGTCAGTGTTGTGTTATGTAATTAACAACGAACGTTGTGTTTCAGTGAATGGTACACTGTGATACATTTTTGAATAGGTCTTTAGGAGAGGAAATGAATTACTGAATAAAAAATACCGGGTGCCATTTAAAATAGTCATACCACTCTTCATATCTTTGTAAAAAACAAAGCTACAACAAAGACAAGCATGCTGATTGATGTCCCCCTGATGGCTAAAGAAATATTTGCTTGAAACATTTTGTAATGTACATCTGGACAAACAGTTTGGTCAAGATAAATGGAACACCCTGTCTATAGTTATCCCTTAAGATGAGTAGCCATATATATTATCTGCATTTATTGTAAATTAACTTGATTGTTTGCTGACAACTATAATTAACAACAAAACATTTTAGAAAACTAGTAATTTTTACCACAGGTTTCTGTGTTGCCTTAATAGAAATCTCGTTTTGTGTCTCTGCTTCAATTCGTATAGTGAATTAGCAACTTCCTAGCTCTACAGATTAAAAGAGAATCAGCAGGTTTAATTTGTTCACTGCTTTGTAATGCATTGCACCAGCCAAAATGCAGCCCCCCCCCTCCGTGAATGCTGTTCTCAATCAGGAGTGAGTTGGTTGACTTTCGTAAGCAGCTGGAAATTGCCCTGTCTGCTATCAAACGATTGACAGCTGATACAAATTGGTGTGTTGGAAGAGCTCCCAATGGAAGAGCTCCCAAAAGCTGTACACCTGTGATGCATGTACCAGAGGTACCTTTGTCAGAGTGTATACGACCCGGGACCACTGAGAGATCCAGGAAAAAGCCCGGGAATTTTTTCATCCAGGAAAAATGCGGAAATTTTTTAGAATTCCGGGAATTTTTCAATGTTTTAGTTTTCAGTTGATTTTTTGTAACATTGACTGGTAAGAACCAATACTCCAACAAAGGATATTGCTGTATCTCACTACTGCAGAATAATACTGCAGCAATAAAACATGGAAAAACAAAAAAAACTAAGTTGTCAAAGAAATGCGCCGTATACAGCAACAAAACAAAGTGTTCACACAACCATCTGCCAACAGCAAAATGTGTCAATGGCTTTAGGAAGAGTATGCAATGCTTCTTACCAACAAACTGCTTCCGATGAGCGTGATGTCACAACTGTTTATATTAGATTTTGAGTAATTGCGAACGAGTGCTTGTGCAGTTGAGTTGTGTATGAGTAGTACCTTCTCCCACTTCTAGCTACAGAAGTGTGGCAGTTAGCTGTATAAGCAATAGCGGCAAGCAGCCAGATGCTACCTGGAAAAAATTTTACTGGCGTGCCTAAGTTGTCAGATTCATGCATGTGCAACAGGCCTGGATATAGGGGTCGGGGGGCAAACCGGGATATCTGCCCCGGGCGGCAATTTCTGTTAGGGGAGGGGAGGGGGGGAGGAAAGACCCTGTTTCACAAAGTGTCTAGCATCCAGCGTGCGTCGGTCTATTGATTATTCATATGATTTTGAATCGCATCCTTGTTGAATAACAGGTAACAAAGATTATGTATTATCTTCTCGGTGTAGCCAAGAAAATGAAATTTTGGCAGAAAATTTTTTGTCAGAATGCTACACTGTTAAGGGCCAGTTGTACAGTCCCCATCTAGCAGCCGCTAAAGTTCTATTCTGGGAGTAGCATGGAAAACACTTTGTATGAACACTTAATAACGCCTAACCAGAGAATAAACGCGGGATAACTAAACCAGTGATTGTGGCATGGTTAGTCAAGTTAACCAGAGGTTAAGTTTTAACCCTAGCAGGAATAGTTACGGAATTAGTAATGACAAGATTGTTTGTTAGAACAAGGAACATCGCCCGCTCTGCCTGTGAGTGGATATGTGGCCGCTCCTTCATCAAGGTCCGAGCAGGCACACGGGGGGAGGGGTTTATTAGTTATTGGGAGCTCCAATGTTAGGTGGGTGATGGAGCCCCTTAGGGAAATAGCGGAAAGGTCGGGGAAGAAGGCCAGTGTTCACTCTGTCTGCTTGCCGGGGGGTCTCATCCGAGATGTGGAAGAGGCCCTGCCGGCGGCGATACAGAGCACTGGGTGCACCTGACTGCAAATTGTTGCTCATGTCGGCACCAATGACTCCTGCTGTCTGGGTTCAGAGGTCATCCTCAGTTCGTATAGGTGGTTGGCGGAATTGGTGAAAGCAGAAAGCCTTGCTCGCGGGGTGGAATCAGAGCTAACTATTTGTAGTATCGTTCCCAGAACCGATTGCAGTCCTCTGGTTTGGAGCCGAGTGGAAGGCTTAAACCAGAGGCTCAGACGATTCTGCGGAGATCTGGGGTGCAAATTTCTCGACCTCTGCTATCGGGTGGAGAAATGTAGGGTCCCCCTGAATAGGTCAGGCGTGCACTACACGCCGGAAGCGGCTACAAGGGTAGCGGAGTACGTGTGGAGTGCACATGGGGGTTTTTTGGGTTAGAGAATTCCCTCCCTAGGCCCGACAAGACGCCTCCTGAGACGCGGCAAGGTAGGAGTAGGCAAAATGCTACAGGGAATAACAATATTAATGTGCTAATAGTAAACTGCAGGAGCGTTTATAAAAAGGTCCCAGAACTGCTCTCATTAATAAACGGCCACAATGCCCATATAGTACTAGGGACAGAAAGTTGGCTGAAACCAGACGTAACCAGTAATGAAATCCTAAACTCAGATTGGAATGTATACCGCAGAGATAGGCTGGACAGTGAAGGGACAGGCGTGTTTATAGTGATAAGAAGTGCAATAGTATCGAAGGAAATTGACGGAGATTCGAAATGTGAAATAATTCGGGTGAAGGTCATGGTTAAAGCAGGCTCAGACATGGTAATTGGATGTCTCTATAGGCCCCCTGGCTCAGCAGCTGTTGTGGCTGAGCACCTGAAGGATAATTTGGAAAATATTTTGAGTAGATTTCCCCACCTTGTTATAGTTCTGGGTGAAGATTTTAATTTGCCTGATATAGACTGGGAGACTCAAACGTTCATAACGGGTGGCAGGGACAAAGAATCCAGTGAAATTTTTTAAAGTGCTTTATCTGAAAACTACCTTGAGCAGTTAAGCAGAGAACCGACTCATGGCGATAACATATTAGACGTTGTGGTGACAAACAGACCTGAACTATTTGAAACGGTTAACGCAGAACAGGGAATCAGCGATCATAAAGCGGTTACTGCATCGATGATTTCAGCCGTAAATAGGAATATTAACAAAGGTAGGAAGATTTTTCTGTTTAGCAAAAGTGACAAAAAGCAGATTACAGAGTACCTGACGGCCCAACACAAAAGTTTTGTCTCAAGTACAGATAGTGTTGAGGATCAGTGGACAAAGTTCAAAACCATCGTACAATATGCGTTAGATGAGTATGTGCCAAGCAAGATCGTAAGAGATGGAAAAGAGTCACCGTGGTACAACAACCGAGTTAGAAAACTGCTGTGGAAGCAAAGGGAACTTAACAGCAAACATAAACATAGCCAAAGCCTTGCACACAAACAAAAATTACGCGAAGCGAAATGTAGTGTGAGGAGGGCTATGCGAGAGGCGTTCAATGAATTCGAAAGTAAAGTTCTGTGTACTGACTTGGCAGAAAATCCTAAGAAATTTTGGTCTTATGTCAAAGCAGTAGATGGATCAAAACAAAAGGTCCAGACACTCTGTGACCAAAATGGTACTGAAACAGAGGATGACAGACTAAATGCCGAAATACTAAATGTCTTTTTCCAAAGCTGTTTCACAAAGGAAGACTGCACTGTAGTTCCTTCTCTAGATTGTCGCACAGATGACAAAATCATAGATATCGAAATAGACGACCGAGGGATAGAAAAACCATTAAAATCGCTAAAAAGAGGAAAGGCCGCTGGACCTGATGGGATACCAGTTTGATTTTACACAGAGTACGCGAAGGAACTTGCCCCCCTTCTTGCAGCGGTGTACCGTAGATCTCTAGAAGAGCGTAGCGTTCCAAAGGATTGGAAAAGGGCACAGGTCATCCACGTTTTCAAGAAAGGACATCAAACAGATGTGCAGAACTATAGGCCTATATCTCTAACGTCGATCAGTTGTAGAATTTTGGAACACGTATTATGTTCGAGTATAATGACTTTTCTGGAGACTAGAAATCTACTCTGCAGGAATCAGCATTGGTTTCGAAAAAGACAGTCGTGTGAAACCCAGCTCACACTATTCGTCCACGAGACTCAGAAGGCCATAGACGCGGGTTCCCAGGTAGATGCCGTGTTTCTTGACTTCCGCAAGGCGTTTGATACAGTTCCCCACAGTCGTTTAATGAACAAAGTAAGAGCATATGGACTATCAGACCAATTGTGTTATTGGATTGAAGAGTTCCTAGATAACAGAACGCAGCATGTTATTCTCAATGGATTGAAGTCTTCCGAAGTAAGAGAGATTTAAGGTGTGCCGCATGGGAGTGTCGTAGGAGCGTTGCTATTCACAATATACATAAATGACCTTGTGGATAACATCGGAAGTTCACTGAGGCTTTTTGCGGATGATGCTGTAGTATATCGAGACGTTGTAACAATGGAAAATTGTACTGAAATGCAGGAGGATCTGCAACGAATTGACACATGGTACAGGGAATGGCAATTAAATCTCAATGTAGAGAAGTGCAATGTGCTGCGAATACATAGAAAGAAAGATCCCATATCGTTTAGTTACAATATAGCAGGTCAGCAACTGAAGCAGTTAATTCCATAAATTATCTGGGAGTAGGCATTAGGAGTGATTTAAAATGGAATGATCATATAAAGTTGATCGTCGGTAAAGCAAATGCCAGGCTGAGATTCATTGGAAGAATCCTAAGGAAATGCAATCCAAAAACAAAGGAAGTAGGTTACAGTACGCTTGTTCGCCCACTGCTTGAATACTGCTCAGCAGTGTGGGATCCGTACCAGATAGGGTTGATGGAAGAGAGAGAGAAGATCCAACGAAGAGGAGCGCGCTTCGTTACAGAATCATTTAGTAATCGCGAAAGCGTTACGGAGATGATAGATAAACTCCAGTGGAAGACTCTGCAGGAGAGACGCTCAGTAGCTCGGTATGGGCTTTTGTTAAAGATTCAAGAACATACCTTCGCCGAAGAGTCAAGCAGTATATTGCTCCCTCCTACGTATATCTCGCAAAGAGACCATGAGGATAAAATCAGAGAGATTAGAGCCCACACAGAAGCATACCGACAATCCTTCTTTCCACGAACAATACGAGACTGGAATAGAAGGGAGAACCGATAGAGGTACTCAAGGTACCCTCCGCCACACACCGTCAGGTGGCTTGCGGAGTATGGATGTAGATGTAGATGTAGAAGAAACAGGGACATCACACAAATTATGGAAGAATATGACGATTCCAAATTTATGTAAAAAATTTGTACTACTACTTTTCGATCTCATGCTTCAGAAGCTAGAGTGTACGAATGAGATGTGAAACTATTTCCTAAAATTAAACTTTTTTCTTGTAGTAGGCCTAATAGGCATTTGATATTGGTACTTCGTGATTATATTCTGTTGTATTATAAAAATGACCATAGTGCAGAGAGTGGCATCTTCCTCTAAATGTTTGGAAATGTAAAATTTTGCACTTCATAGAATGGAAAAAAAAAAAGTAGTATCCTATGCCTATAATATCAGTGAGTCATTGTTGGAGTTGGCTAACTCATACAAATACCTGGGTATAACACTTTGTAGGGATACTAAATGGAATTATCTCATAGGTTCAGTCATGGTTAAAGCAGATGGTAGACTTTGGTTTATTGGTAGAATATGGAGCAAGTGCAGTCAGTCAGTCTACAGAAGAGCTTGTTTACAAATCACTCGTGCAACCTATCGTATAATATTGCCCAACTGTGTGGGACCTGTACCAGATAGGACTAACAGGGGATATTGAACATATACAGAGAAGGACAGCATGAATGGTTACAGGTTTTTTTAACCCATGGGAGAGTATCGTAGAGATACTGAAGGAACTGAAATGTCAGATGGTTGAAGACAGACATAAACTGTCCCAACAAAGTTTATTAACAAAGTTTCAAGAAGCGGCTTTAAATGATTACTCCAGGGATATACTAAAACTCCCTATGTGTATTGCTCACACAGCGATCATGTGGATCAGATTAGAATAATTACTGCACGCACAGAAGCATTCAAATAATCATTCTTCCCATGCTCCATATGTGAATGGAACAGGAAGAAACCCTAATAACTGGTACAATGGGACGTACCCCCTGTCATGCACCTCGCGATAATTTGCGGAGTATAGATGTAGATGCAGTTGTAGATAAGGCATCCACTGTGGCTCTTTTTGCTGCTTAGTTGTTAACATACAGTAAAGTCACTGCTGAAGTTTACACACAACTATTTAGACGCTGGCAACATGCATCAAAACTGTTCCTGGTCAGAGTGCAAGAATGTCCTGTTGACTTTGGAATGATAAAGGTCAAGATTTTTATCTAGGACTGGAGTAGGTCATCATCTTCACTAAGTAACAGGCTCAAATCAGTTTTAGAAGTGACAAAATATAAGAATATTTTAAAATGCATTTTTAACTTTGTTTTAAATGAACAGAATGTTTCTACTATTTTATGTACTAAAACTATGTTCTTATCAGTAACCTCTAATCTTTAGAATCATGTAAAGGGATTAGACAGGGGTGGCTTCTGTCACTAGTTCTATGTAACACCTATGGAGAAAAATATGTTATAAGAAAAAGTCATCATACCTGGACAGGTGGGATCCAGATTGGAAGACAAAGAATCAGTAATTTAATATTCAGTGGTGACACCATGTTGTGCACAGTATCACAAGTGGAATTGAAAGAATTATTGAACAGAGTTAAGAGAGAAAATGGAAAACTTGGGTTGTCAGTGAATAAGGAAACAACCAAGATCATGATAATTGAGAGAGATGAATCACTGCCAGCTCCTGATGTACTGTCAGAATAAGAAGAAGTTGTGATCACTTTGGCTCCCTGAGCTCAGTGGTTCAGGAAGATGGTGGCTCTTCACAAGAAGTATGGTATAGAACTGCCCTGGGTAGGGATGCTGCATTGAAGCTGACAGTGATTTGGAAAGACTGAGCTCTAACCAGACTTACTAAATTGATAGTGCTGAAATCTTTGGTGTTTCCAGTTTTCCTTTATGGTGCTGAATGTGTTCAAAAAATGAAGGGAACCATAAGAGAATTAATGCTTTTGAGATGTGAACATACATGCAGTTGCTGAGAATATCATGGATGGACAAATAAACCAACAAATCAGTCCTTCAAGAACTCAGAGTGGAAAAGAGGTTCTCTAGTATTTGTTTCCAGAAAATCCTTTAGTTCTTTGGTCACAGTGTTCGACAACATGAAGATAACTTGGAAACATTCAAGACAAAGTTGAAGGGAATGGACTGCAGGGAAGACCACTGAGTTGATGGATGGACCAAATAAAGGAAAATACAAAGCAAACATGAGGTCAGCTAATCCGAGATGCAGAAGACCGGGAAAAATGGAGACATCCTTTTAAGAGGATTCTGTAATGGATCGCCAAGAGTGTTGATATTGGGATCAATGAGGCAGATAGCTTGGGTTCCACCATTATTTTTCCAACTGTGATTTTGAAATTCCATGGTTTAAATAGGGTATATGAAGTGAATCTTTAAGCCATCTATAGGGCGCTTGACCAGATTAGAAGTCACCCTGGTGATTAATTTATCATCTGGTAAATCTCTCTCTGTGATATGCACTTGCCCACTCAATCAGGAACTGAACTTAACAAAGACAGTGATTAAAAATATCCGTGACACCATTCTGAACCTCAAGATCCAAGAATAGGAAGGGCAGTTCTGTTGACTACCAGGGTATGCGGGAATTAGGGGCAGTGGTATTATAAATTTAGCAAAGTTGCCCACGTGGATAGTTCTGTGCATATTATTATCTTTATGATGAACAGAAAAAAATATGAGTCAGTGAGTAAAAGAATGATCTTGAGTAAAGAATAATTCATACAGCTGGTAGTAAAATTCAGTTCTTTAAGTTCTGACAGCTGTAGCAAGTCACTTCACTAAAATATTAGAACTTGAGTTACAAGCAACTAGCAGAGAGACAGCCTGTCATGCAATCGTGGTACAAGTCGTTCCAAATAAAATGATTCTCATTAGATTGAGAGTGGGCCAGCACCCTATGATACATGGCAGCATTGTTAAAGAAAAGGAACACCAGTATGTGAAGCTGGCAATAAAACACCATCTGTACCTCATACTTTTATGTGGTGTGTTCTATTTGATGATAATACCTTTGATTCTGTGCCCATATATATGATTATTCTGTAAAAATTGTCAGCTTTTCATATTAACATGAGCTGAAAGACTTTATTTTAATTCCAGGGATTTACAGAAGGAAAGTAACATAGCAGTAATTTACTCTACAGAAAGGCAGTGCCTATTTTTACTGTATACACTGCTGAGCCTTGTGTTTCATGATAGTATAGCCACTTTTGGCAATGTATAACTGTAAATTAGAAATACTTTCAGAAATAAAACCAAATAAATCAATACAGAGTCTGATATTTTGAGCAAGAGCACATCATACAAATCATATTTACTTCCTTTTGATCATGCGAAAGAATGTAACAATAGTAGCGTTCGTGAGATATGACATAATGGAAGTAAACCTTTATCAAGAATTATGTTTTGCAGCAGTTGATTAGTGGTTTTACATGTGAGATTCGTGAAAACAAAGGAGCAGTGTTCAATGCTGAAATAACCAGAACAATTAATGAAAAACCACTCTAGTTGCTGCTGAGAATTTTATTGAGTCCATTACGTGTTCCGGTCTTTATATTAGGTCATTTTAAGTGGTTCTAAAAACTACCATAAATATGGTAGATATATAAACATTTTATATAATAGGAGATGAGAAAACACAGCTTGCATATGTATAATGAAATTGCAAATAGAGTATAAAACTGATGTTATGCTGTAGAAAAACAACATTCAAATGATAAAAGTGAAGGCCAGCTGGATTTGAATGTTATGTGCCCAATGATATAATGAGAAACATAGGTATGTCAAGATTTTATGACTGTATAACTTGTTACATTATAAGTATTCTTTGAGTTTAAGAAGATTTATGTCTTGGCACATCTGAAAATTCCAAATTGCATGTTTTACAAATAAAAGACGAAAAAAGGATTAAAAATAGTTGCAGTGGGCGGGGCATCCAAATGTAGAATTATGTCCTCCAGTGTACAAAATTTGAACCACAGACAATTGCAGAAATCATTATCTTAGCTTGGACACATTGTGGACTGCCTACAGAGCATGTTTAAAAACTTCTAGGTACAGCTATGAATTAGTAGATTGACTTCAAAGGAATTTATCAATGCTGTGGTAGCAGATTTCCAGCTAACTGTTGCTTTTAAGTTTGCAGAATCAGCACATGAATTAACTAATAACCAGAATTTTATATTAACCATATTTTGCAGGAAACTGTGTGGTGTGTATGTGTGTGTGTGTGTGTGTGTGTGTGTGTGTGTGTGTGTGTGTGTGTGCGCGCGCGCGCCTGCGTATGTGTGCATGCCACTCAAACAATTACGTAAATAAAAAGGGCTTGTAAAGTTAGTTTCCTGCTGTGTAAATATGTGATAAAATGTGTCTTTGCAGTAATGATTCATATGTTGTGGACTAAAGGTCAGAGAAAAAAGATAAAAGATTATGTAATATAGAATATTTGCACTATATTTAGGGGAAAAACTGTTATAGTTTTTAGAAAAGATACAGTGGAAAACTGAAAAACAGTTCTGTGTCAAACATGGCTTTTAGTACTCCTCTCTGTTCCTTCAGAGCACAAGTAGACTACACACTCACATGTTTTACCGTTTTGTTTTCACATCCTCTAATTTTGTTCATTTTTCTTCCCTTAAAATGTTAAAATATTGGTTTCTCACTCTGAATGCTTTATTAGGTGCTGTAGCTCTTTTAAATGTTGGTCACCTAAAGTGATATCATTCTTTATGTTTCTCTAGGGTAAACCAGGTGAACCAGTCAAAATGAAAGATGAAAAGGAGCTAAAACCTGCTTCCATGAGAGTGAGAGATGCAGCTGAAGCTCTACTTACCATAATTCTTGAACAGGTACAGTTAACAATTTTGGGATATGTATAATAGAGTGGTTAGTACATATTATTATTAGTGGTTGCTATTTTCAGTAGTTTCTAAAATAGTTTGCAGTCCTGTTCCTCTTTTTCTTCAGCATTTTTCTTGTGTTGGCGAAGTCCACTGATGATGAACAATCCCCCATCCATTATTTGGCAATTATTTGACTTTAATTTTGCAGATGATTGCCTTTCCCTTTACTACAATTGTCAGTCACTATATTAGACCGAGCGAGGTGGCGCAGTGGTTAGCACACTGGACTCGCATTCGGGAGGACGACGGTTCAATCCCGTCTCCAGCCATCGTGATTTAGGTTTTCCGTGATTTCCCTAAATCGTTTCAGGCAAATGCCGGGATGGTTCCTTTGAAAGGGCACGGCCGATTTCCTTCCCAATCCTTCCCTAACCCTAGCTTGCGCTCCGTCTCTAATGACCTCGTTGTCGACGGGACGTTAAACACTAACCACCACCACCACCACCACCACCACCACTATATGAGAAAAAAAGTCTTTGGAACTACTTTTCTTTGAATCATGGAAACATTGTTTTGTGTGTCTAGATATTTAACTATTATTACACTCTGTTTCTAAGATAGATACAATGAATCAGTTTAGTGTTTGCCCAGATGGATTTGGGAAACTGCATTCAAGTTTTGAAATTTCCTGGCATATTGGGAAAACTTTGTGCTAGGCTAAGACTTGAACCCAGGAACTTATATTTCATAGACAATGCTTTTGAAGCTGTGAAAATTGATTATGAGTTGTGCCTAGATAGCTAAGTTTTAAACTTTCTGAAAATTCTGTAAATTTTTTAATCTATCTTTCAATACTATATAAATTAATAGTAGGCATCTGCAGCTGATTTGTGGAAGCCACTATGATACCTTAACTTATAATAATTTAAGAACTTGATTAAAAGATTGCAAAGTAGTAAGAACCATAAACTGTACAGGCCATTGAAATGAAAAAGATGTCCAAAAGCCAAATAGAGATTGTGTGTGCAGGATGGGGGAAGGATAGGTCTTTACGTGGACATCTGGGATAGTTGTGTTACTAAATAAGAACCACAGAGATCTGGTAGAAAGACTCGTTAACGTTTATATCATCTTAAAGGGATGTGGGTGGCACATCTATGGAATCCGTCATGCATTTGTATTGCCAAAGTTCCAGATTGAACAAAGGAGAGCAAAAGAGGGACATATTAGCAATTGGAAGCCAGCAGCCAAAAGAGTGAAATACCTCTGCCTCAGCCCTCAGGTACCCGCATCTGAGACTGCACGTGATTCTTTCCTGTACTTCTGTTGGTTGAGGATTGTGACCAACACTCTGTCAAGACAGCATATCTCACCATGAAACATGCTTAGCCCAGCAGTACATCCCAGGATGTTAGATAAGCTGTGAATGGTCTTCACAGAAACAAACTCAAAGTGTAAAAATAAATCCCTGAATAAAAAACTTAAGTAATTCATCCCTACTCCCCCCAAATAGATAGCCCCTGCGCAGTTCTTCCTTCTTCCACAGGAGTAAAGCATAAACTCTAAAAAATAATGAATTACTGATGGCCCCTTTGGATAAGCAGTGCTGTCAGAGTGCCTTACACACTAAGGGGGTGGTTGTTGTTACACAAGGATCAGTTGTGATGCGAGATGCAGTTTTACAATTTTCTTATTCATTCAGTGCCTTTACAGGGGCATCAGATTTTGCAGAGGGGTTTTACTTGATGATCTAGTCTTGCATAGGTGTTCTGGTTGACCAACAGTGACAGCAAAGAGTTGAGGTTAGCTACAGTCTAGGAGCAAGTCGGTCATGGTGGAGGAGGGAAGTGGTCATGTGCAGTGACAAGGCGGATGCATAGCTGCTGATAGTAGATGGCACTTGCCTAACTGCTCTCACCTCGTGAGCCAGACAGCACAGGGATCACAACACTCTGTTTGGTGTGCATTAGTGAAGATCAAAGGGAGTGGGATGGGGTGGGATGAGGGTGGGGGAGGGGTGGTTAAACAGTAAAAAGGGGTTTGATTTAGAAAAACAACTTGCCAAGTAATTAAATTTTGACAAGTACTCCAAAAGTAAGAAGGTGAAGCTTATAACTAGTACAATTTTATCTGATAGTAGGACACTTTTACAATGAAATGATGTAATATGGCTGAAGGCTCTATTTCATTTCCTGATTACTGCCTGTGCACTGTTTGGTATCCACGTGGACCATTGTTTTGTGGTGTATGCTATAATGGTCTTCCATTCACCTAAGAATCTTCACAATTCTGGATGTAATAACTAATGGAGGCTGAGAGAAAGAAACAATTATAAACATGCTGAATGCTGATACCAGATTTTAAAGAAGTTTGCGGAGTAGGCACATCAAATGTTATCTTTTGTGTTTTCTTAAATTTTAGTTACCAATTGAAATAATCAACAGCTACTATTGGTGTCTTCTAGGATACACATTCCATTCTAGTCATTTATGGCAAATACCAAATTACTCGAAGTACAAGAGCAGTAAGCTGGAAATTACGTCTTATGTCCTGTGCACAGTATTTCTAGAATAGGTGTCAGTAGCTCCACAAAGAGGACATCACTTTAATTCGCATGCACAGGTGCACCAGGTATGGGGCAGTGGATGGATTAAGAGTATAAAACTTCACCATTTACAATAGCCTGAAAACAATTTTTCACAAACAGTTACTTCCATGAAATTTAGGCAATCAAGGACAGTGTACAGAGTTCATGAATTTACTTCCTATTTTTATCGAAAATGCATTTGGTAGGTTGCTTGCTCTGACTTCATCTGAAGCAGAGTGAATGCCTGCGTTTGCCTAACACGGACAAATTGATATCTCAATTTGACATGTCATCTTTACTGCCTCTCTGGCCATATTTAAATGTGGGTGCAGCAGACTGACAAACAGAACATCTGCTATCAACCGCTCAAGGTAGAAGTGACAGCATCTAAATGGCCCCTTCTTGGATATGTAATTATTAATATCTCTGTTGTGTAACAATTTACCATCTTCAAACAACGGAAACTCCAGGTAGGAATATCAGCAATGTAGGACAAGAAGGAATGCTACTTACTGTAACAAAGACACGTCAAGTTGCAAACAGGCATGATTAAAAGACAGTTACAGAAAGCTTTTGGCCACAGTCTTCATCAGTAAAAGAGAGAGACACTCCATTTACACACACAAGTAAGCACACCTCACATGCACACGTCCACCAACTCCAGCATTTTAGATTGAGATGCTCGAGTTGGCAGTCGTGCATGCATGAGGTGTACTTGGTTGGTGTGTGTGTGTGTGTGTGTGTGTGTGTGTGTGTGTGTGCGTGCCTGTCTGAAACTTGGCGTTTCTTCTTTGTAGTAGGTAGCAATCTATCTTTTCTTACATTGTTGAATTTACAATCTTCATAATTTTTACATAATTAAAGTTAAGTTGCATTAGTTACTGAAAAAGTTTTAGCTCGACTGCATTTAAACATTGCCGGATAGAGTTTTTAGAATGGAACAGACAGTAGAACATGATCTCTGAACTACCTCTTTGACAGTCCTTGTATTGATTGTTATTTACACTAAATTCTTGAAACTTGGTACGGCTGTATTATTTAACTAGTGTAATAAAGTGCTGTAATTAGAACTTTCTGTGACAATTACAAACGATACTTAATCTATTATAAATAGGGACATTTTCATTCCAAATTTAATTTTTAGTAAATTGCTTGAAAACTAATAGAGGTAGCTTGATGGAGTCACATTAGTTAAAGTTTTTATATCAAATTGAGTCTACATACTAATGTTCATCTTTCTGAGTCCAATATTTAGCAACTTAAACTTTTCATAAAAACTCCAATCATGACCAAAATATTGAACTGATCAAGTTGAGAGTTGTAAATTTTGATTGTGACATACATTTGCACAGTCTGAATAACTTTTAGCTTTCTAGCTGCATTATTTAGTGCAACTTATTTTTTTTTCCTTAAAACAATATACACAAAACTTATTCATCTGATCATTGTGAGATTTCACGAAGTTGTTGTTAATATGCTGAAGAATGCACTGACAAAATCTGGAAAAGTAATTTTATTTCACTTTTAGATTATGACGCATTACTTTGTATTCTAGTTGCAGGCACATTATAGTGATGTGGTCCCAGTAGTAGTGAATTCGGTTAAATCCCAACACACCCACTTGCCCCTGTATCTCTTTAAATGATACAGCACATGTGTCACTACACAGGATATACAGTTTTAATGTCTTTAGAGGATGCACTCACAGACTCAGCATCATTGGGAACATGTGTGTTATCTGCCCCTAACTGTAGCCTTGGTTTACATAAGTAAAACTTACAACTAAATGTAGAAACGTAAGGGACGTTCCATGTCTTAGTTCCTTTAGTTGTAGTTGCCTGGTGGATGAGCCTTAGATAGAACTTCCTTAAGTGGTCTATGAAGTTGCTTACAGTAGCTTTTATGGTTGCAGCCTTTATAGTAGTAGCATTTACAATATAGGATCCATACAGTCTACTCCAAGCAGAACCAGAGCTAGAGGAGCGGAGAGGGAACTGGGTAGCACTACGGTCAACATATACCTTTGATGTTTCCAGTTATTGATATGCACAATACCATGATCCATACTGATCTGCCCTTCTCATGAGCAGCGAATTTATCAGCTCATCATAGCTGATGGTCGTCATGAGGTTGAGTGGCAGCAACCAGTTGCCATGAGAGTGTATCTCCACGAGTAGCTCCAGTAAACATAACAGAAATGTGTTTAGTCATACATTAAAATCATATTCCAGGAATGATGACAGCTTAGAAGTTAATGTGATGGTGTCACAGGTTGCTATTAAACAGTAAACTGCTTCTGGTCAGAGTAACACGATAAGTTTGAGGAACAAAAGTGTGATCATAACGGATCAGAGTAACAATTAACGGTACATATTATGTAAATTGAAGGTGGAGGTAGGAGAAGAGAAAAGAAAAGAAAGGAAAGCAGTATAGCGGAGCTGAACATGCAGTAAGATTACTAGTCGTGAATATGGTGCAAGAAAAATGAAACAACTTGTATACGGGATGACAATGAACTATGTACAATCCTACTAGGTACATTTACATGCAAGGTGGGAAGTGTTTGCAAAGCATATATCTACATGTGTTCTCTTAATAACAGCACTGGTATGGTGGTAACATTTTTTGGCATTTAGTGCCAAGGCAAACCACACTTCCTGCAGTAAAGTGACATGATAACTTGCTACAGGGTGTCATCCACTGCTATTGACTTCAGTCTGTCATGCAGTACGACAAGTTCCTGAATCATGGTGGCTCCGTACTGTGTTCTGTAGTACAGGTTATGCTTATGTGATCCAGTGTATGCAGAAGGGAAAACTTCACACAGAACCTAACATGGAAATTAGGACACTGCCTTGATTGTATTTATTTTTAACTGTTAGGTTCCTGGCTGCTAATAGATAACATTAGAACCCAGCAAATGTGAATAATTGAACAGTAAATGCCCCATCTCATCATACACTTGATCGTGCAGACAATGCACTGCATCGGGTGTAAGACAGCAGAATCCATCACAAATGAAATGTAACACCTGGAATGTTTATTTAGTCTCCTTGGAATTACCTCTATATCAAAGAGCACGATGTAGTATAAATACTCTGTTACACAGAAACTCTCGAAATTGTAATAGAAATGTCCTTCAGCATCTGTTACTTGTTAAACTCCATGGTAACAAGTAATTAGCAGCTCATTGAAAGACATCATCTCCATTCTCACCACCTCTGTAAATATAGTCAAATAACATAGCAACACGAACAAAAACATAAATACAGGCAGTCAATACATCGCAGGCGAACAGTGCAGCATAACAGAGCAAAACAAGACACTTGATGGTGTGGCATTTGCCCATTCCTGAGGAAAGAAAGGTGAGAAGCAAGAATCGGCAGCACAGTGCAGCAAAGTTACTAAACGCTTCATAGGAATGTAGAAGGCCAGTCACCAAATCACATAAATCACCCACAATGGAAGCAGTTAAAGGAGATTGTGGAAGTTACATATCCTAATGTGGGCTCTCTGACGATGCAACACCAGGGAAGATAACATAATGATAGAAGGTACCACAGCAAGTAAACAAAAGGAAAGGGCTGTTGTATCTAGCTGGAATATTCCCTGGATGCCACACACCTCTTGCCAGTTGAAGTTCATGAAGAAATAGTTGACAGAGAGAAATGACTGACAGAGGGGACAAAAGAATGCAACTAATTCCACAACCAATGTGCTTCGAAGTTCTTGGAATGCAAAGTGTACGTCATCCACGGAAGCAGTAGGAAGTTCTTTCTTTTGCGCATTTGCGTGGCAAGAGCACCCTGTTCCTTGGTAGCTCTGTGGCCATGGTTGGCTGGGATGGTGTGACTTACCTGTGGTAGGGTTTCAGTCTATTGAAATAACAATTACATAGCAGTCTGCCAGATGAATTTCTGCATTGACAGGCAAAGGGGGACATCAGTCATGTAAATTGGTAGGGTCCCTCGTAAGTTGGGGAGAAGTTCTTTAACTTTTTTTTAAAATTTCTGGATTCCACAACAAAACCCAATCACACTATTCATATGAGGGTAATTCTCCCAGGTCTTTTCTACTATATCAGTATATTCGATGTTTATGTATGTGTGTGCGTGCATCTTCAGTGTGACATTTGTACACTATGAAAATTCAGGGAGTGTATTAACACACAGTGCCGTGTTTAGTCTGAGTGTGACAGTACTGTAGATATATAGTTATACCGTATTTACTCAAAGCTAAGCCGCACTCGAATCTAAGCCGCACCTGAAAAAAGAGACTCGAAATCAAGGAAGAAAAATTTCCCGAATCTAAGCCGCACCTGAAATTTGAGACTCGAAATTCAAGGGGAGAGAAAAGTTTTAGGCCACACCTCCTAATCGAAACAAAGTTGGTCCATTGTAATATGAGACACAATTTAGATCGAATGAATGACGACACAGCTACAGCAGTTTGGTTCGAGTTGTAAGCTTAGCAGTTAAGCTTTACCTGGTAGCCATTGCTATGCGTCAGGCGCTCCGTCCGTATTTATATGGGTACGCTTCCTTTTTCACGTGCTTCATCTGGTTTGAATTTATTGCTTATTTTTCTTTGATCTGAAAGTGCCGTTCTCTTTGTTATAGGTGTTTATGTCACTGTAAGTTGAAAATGCATTATTGTACTGTGTCTTGCATTGTTTGTCGCATTTTGATAATGAGTGTTTATGACCTGTCGCCGCTGGCGGCATGTCTTGCTTTTGTGCGCGCTACCGCCGCTTCCAATTTAAAAAAAAAAAAAAAAAAAGAGAGAGAGAGAGAGAGAGAGAGAGAGAGAGAGAGAGAGAGAGAGAGAGAGAGAGAGAGGAATCGTCTCATTAACGAAACAATGGAAAGAGACTGCTATTTGTTGTTACTCACACTGCTGCTTTCTTTGATAATAATCAACAAGAACCAAATCCAAATGACAGACTGCATGTGATAGAGATGTTGTGAAGGAGAGTTTAGCGAAAATTTTTCTTTGTTTGAAAATCTTTGCAGGCACCTCTTTAGTACATTACATTCTGGACAGAAATTAGAGTCATCTTAGATTTAAAAATCTAGTCAGTTGTCGTGCTTCATTTCTGACTGTATCACTATTGGGCGTAAGAATAATACGAATATAAACATGCCATATGTATATTCTTCCGCGTTTGCTGTTGCCTCATTCTAGTTTCGTAGTTTATTAGGCAGGCAGAATTTAATTGAGATAGCAGCAAACACGAAAGAATACATGGCAAAATGTTTATATTCGTATTATTATGGTGAAGAGAATACTGCATGTGATTCACAATTCATAAAAGTTCCTATTAGCAACCATCTCTTGTCACAAGTAGGAAAAAAATTCAGAATGTAGAGTTGGCCATATTGACAAACATCCCAAAGAGTCTTGCCAGTCGGATTTTCGTAGCATATTGAAAGGCTGCTACATTCAAAGATGAACAATACGGAATTTGTATTTACTTCGTTGGATAATGTATGAAAATGCAGTGGTCGAAACTCGGGGCGGAGAAAAAATCTCGCCTCCAATCTTAATTGTTTTGGCGCCAGTGTTTATCTTTGTACCTGCAAAGCATGCCTCTGTAGTGCTACATATATTTGAGGGCAGAAGTTAATTGTGGTGGCACCTACCAACATTTTACAGAATTTCCGCTTACTTTGCAATCGATTCTAAGCTGCAGGCGGTTTTTTGGATTACAAAAACCGGAAAAAAAGTGCGGCTTAGATTCGAGTAAATACGGTATAGTCAAAAGAGGAACCGTCCTTCAGAGCTATAGCTCTTGCGCACACACACACACACACACACACACACACACACACACACACACACACTGCACAATTACAGATAACTACACTGACTGGGGTGAACTGTTGTGTTGGGGGAATGGATGGGGAGAGAGGAGGGGCATCGAGTGGTACGGAGGGTTGGAGAAGGGTTGATGGTGGCTGGAACGAAGAGATCACAGGTGCACGAAATAGGTATGTTACACGAATGAGCTCAGTGTGGAGTAGCAGGGATAGTTGCAAATGATGTGGAGGAGTAGATTGTGAAGGGAAGACAAGTCAGAGGAAAGAGAGAGAGTATAGAGAGGAGGATGTGGGCATAGAATGAGTGAAGTTGGGTTGGTTACGGGGACAGATGTGGAGGTGAGTGTGGTGTAGAGACTACCGGAGATTGAGATCAAGAAGATCGTGTGATTGAAGCGTGTGTTGAGGACAATTCCTGTCCATGTCATTCAGAGAAGCGGGTGTTGGGGGTGAGGATACATATGGCATGGGCTGTGAGGCAGCTATTGACTTTGAGCTTGTTGTGCTCAGAAGCATGTTCTGCCACTGGCTAATCAACTGTGCTCTTGCCTAGTCAGATTGTGGTCATTCATTGACAAATCATGTGAATTCAAGAATTCAGTTGAGTAATTGACAGCTTCCTGTTGATTCATTATGGTATCAATCGACTGGTACAGTGACACATCACCTGATATTTTGTTTTGAATGCTGAATTTGATGACATTGACAACAATGTTTATGGCTGCTAATGTGTGCACTGAGCCACTGATGAGGTTTGTAATCCTGTGTGATACTTTGGAAAACTGTATGCATCATTTTGTCTGTGTTCCTGTGATTTTACAAAAGTTGGTTGGAAATGTGAACATTGTGTGAGTTTATTGATTGCCATTTTCCCATTCCCAGTATCCAAAACTGTTTTTTGAAATGACCAGCACCTCATTGTAAACATTTTGTGTTAACTGAATGTACAGATTTTGATCCATAGCATGCAAACAATGTAGGATGTGAAACTTCCTGGCAGATTAAAACTGTGTGCCCGACCGAGACTCGAACTCGGGACCTTTGCCTTTCGCGGGCAAGTGCTCTACCATCTGAGCTACCGAAGCACGACTCACGCCCGGTACACACAGCTTTACTTCTGCCAGTATCTCGTCTCCTACCTTCCAAACTTTACAGAAGCTCTCCTGCGAGCGCACACTCCGCTGCAGAGTGAAAATCTCATTCTGGAAATGTAGGATGTCTTCATTCGTGCAGTCTTTGTACTATTCCCAAAGATCTTTTGGACTGGGTGGAAAGCATGTTTTCAATATCATTGCAAGTAACGTGTGTTTGCTTTTGGTAATCAGTATTTGATGCATCAGTGAGTGAAGTGTCCCAGTGTACCTCATTTTCAAGCAGATTTAATTCTTGGCCAAGCTTCAGACAAGTGGCACATACGTGACAGTCTACTGTGTTCAGTTCTTGGAGGGACATCAGTTTACCTACATAGGTCAACAGTAGTTACATGTAAAAATATTTTACATTGTGTGTGTGTAAATGCTGTACAGATGCCCTAACATGACGATTGAATGTAAACTGAGATGTTCTGCAACTGCTTTACTTTGTTTGCGACACTGAAACTTGTTCACTGATGCATTCCATGTGTAGTATGTTAGCAATTCATAGGAAAGCAGAGCCATAGCAGATATGAGAAAAATTCAGTTAACATTGTTGGAGGTAGTAACAATGATATTGTGCATACATTTTCTCTTGTGGAGTACATGCACTGTCCACTTTCAGGGTGTATTGCCAAATAAACAACTGTTGGATGTCATTCTTTGATTGGAAATGATATAATGAGCCATGCTGCTTCATTGCTACCACTGTAGCATCCCTGTTGATATTGGTGGATTTAATTGACAGATGCTGCTGCATTTCCCATTCAAATAGATGTACTTTCATTCCAATTTATCTGTAGTGAAGAGGTCTTCCTGGATGTAAAAAAAAAAAAAAAAAAAAAAAAAAAAAAAAAAAAAAAAAAAAAAAAAAAAAAAACATGATAAATATGTACAACACAGGTCCCAAGTGGAATGGTCGTCCGTCTCTCTCTCTCTCTCTCTCTCTCTCTCTCTCTCTCTCTCTCTCTCTTTCTTTCTCTCTCCCCCCTCCTCCTCCTTCTTCTCCTTCTTCTTCTCCTCTTTTTTTAAATGAACACTATATAAAAGGATCATTTTACAACACTGATTTACTAAGATCGCATTAATGCACTGAATTTAAAATTTTAAAAAATGTTCTTTTATTTTTAAGGTAATAAACATATAGTAGAACTACTACAATACTTATTTACAATGAACACATTACTGCACTGAAATGGTACAGAAGTTAGATTATATAACTTACAAAACGAAAGTGCTGGCAAGTCGATAGACACACAAACAAACACAAACATACACACAAAATTCAAGCTTTCGCAACAAACGGTTGCTTCATCAGGAAAGAGGGAAGGAGAGGGAAAGACGAAAAGATGTGGGTTTTAAGGGAGAGGATAAGGAGTCATTCCAATCCCGGGATTGGAAAGACTTACCTTAGGGGAAAAAAGGGACAGGTATACACTCGCACACACACACATATCCATCCGCACATATACAGACAAAAGCAGACATATCATAAAATAATCAATTTTTGGCTTATTGATTACCTTCTTGAGTTCAGATTTAACAGATTTTATATCCTGTTCAGTATTAACATTTAACACAAGGAACTGCCTGTCATGGTCTGAGAGGCCATTGACTATTGGTTTTGTAATATAAATTTTTTCATTGGACTTTCTATAAATATATTATCAATGGCTGTTTGTGAGCAATTGGTTACCCTAGTTTGAAATTTTACTGTGGGAATAAAGTTGAATGATAGTGTTACTAACTCAAATAAGTTCTTATTGGGATGGTCTTTAAGGAAATCTACATTGAAATCACCAGCAACCACTATTTCTTTGTTTTTGGTAGTTAAATGGGCCAGTACAGCTTCAAGGTGGTTTATGAACAGATTAAAGTTACCTGCAGCTGCTCGATATACACTTAATATTATGAAGGGTTTTTTATGAAATTCTACTTATGTTGCACATGCTTCCATGTGCCGTTCTAGGCAAAATTTATGAATGTCTATGCTTTTAAATTTATGACAGTTCTCGATGAATGTGGCAGCTCCTCCTTTCTCCATTTCTGCTCTACTAAAGTGAAATGCTACCCTAAATCCTGTAACAGTTAAAAGTTCTATACCAGTGGTCACTTGATGTTCAGAGAAGCAGATTATGTCAGCTGGGTTTGAGGATTCTAATTCATCTATGCAGATAATTAATTCATTATTTTTCTCTGTTCTCGAATATTTTGATGCAATAAAGATAGCTGATATTTCACAATGACTGAGTTAAAATTGGGTGGAGTTGAAATTTCTACCGATTCTTGAAAATTCTTAACCAACAGCTGATGCTGATGTAATAACTTAGAATTATGTTTTTTTTTCCTTCCTCAAACTCAAGGTTTGTCTCAATCCTAATCTCTCTTAAAACTTCTGTCCCGCGTACCCTAAAAAAGGATCTTTTCTGAAAACTATAACCACTGGTATTTTATCACTCATGGCAGTACTCCCCCCCCCCCCCCCCCTGCCCCCTTTAACTTTCCTGCTATTTTCCCAGCCAGTTTACCATTCCCTTTCCCGTTGAGGTGAAGGCCATGCCTATTATAATCCCACCTATAGAGAGAATCAACAGGAACCACACCAATATGTGACCCTGCACCCGACATATGCAGCCATTTCAACTCCAAATTACCTCTCCTGACAGAAGAATTCAAATGAGGTCAGTCATGGTACCCAAGAACATATACAAACTCAACATTAGTATGCTTCGATGCTGTGCAATCTTTGCCTGGTCACACTCTATGCTGTATATGATGCTTTTTCCAGAGTGACTCCTGTTTCTTCTTCTGTCACATCAGGCAAGTCTTCTCCTTCATATAGGCCTTCAGTGTACTTGTTCCACCTACCTGCTCTCTCCTCTGCTTTTAATGGAATTTCCATTGTGCTCTTAATGTCACCACTCATGTTTTTAATTTCACCAAAGGTTGTTTTGACTTTCACTTTTTTTCATACAGCCATTTTGCGTTAGCTTCCGTACACTTCCTATCTTCCTCATTCTTAAGTGACTTGTGTTTCTGTATTCCATAATTTCTCTGAACATTTTTGTAGTTACTTCTTTCATTGATTGCTGAAGTGTTTCTTTTGTTACCCAAAGTTTCTTTGCAGTTACCTTCTTTGTATCTTTGTTTTCTTTTTCAGCTTCTATGATTGCCTTTTTTAGAGGTGTCCATTCCTCTTCAACTGAACTGCCTATTGAGCTATTCCTTGTCACAGTGTCTATAGCCTTTGAGAATTTGAAGCATCTCTCTTCATTCCTTAGCACTTCTGTATATCACTTCTTTGCAGATTTATTTTTCCTGACTAGTCTCTCAGAACTTCAGCCTACTCTTCATCACTTTTAAATTGTGGCCTGAGTTTATATCTGCTCCTGGGTATGATGTACAGTCCAGTATCTGATTTCAGAATCTTCCTGAGCATGACATAATCTAACTGAAACCTTCACATATCTCCTGGGCTTTTCCAAATATATCTCCTTCTTTTGTGATTTTTGAACAGAGTATTCTCTGTTATTTGCTGAAATTTATTGCAGAACTCAATTAGTCTTTCTCTTCTCTTATTTCTAATACCACACCCATATTCTCTCATAACACTTACTTTTACTCCTTCCCCTGCAGATGCATTCCAGTCCACCATGACTATTAAATTTTCATTTACCTTTGTGTATTGAATTACCCTTTCATCATCCACATATACTTCCTCTATTTCGTCATCTTCAGCTTGCGATGTCGGCATATATACCTGCACTATGATCGATTCTGATGAGAATAACGCTATCACTGAACTGTTCACTGTAACTCACTCTCCGCCCTACCTTCCCATTCATAACAAATCCTATTCCCATTGTACCATTTTCTGCTGCTGTTGATGTTAGCCTATCCTCATCTGACCAGAAATTCTTGTCTTCTTTCCATTTCACTCCACTGTCCTGCGCTATGTCTAGATTGAACCTTTACATTTCCCTTTTCAGATTTTCTCGCTTTCCTACTATGTTCAAAATTCTGACATTGCATGCCCCAGCTTGTAGAACTTTATCCTTTTATTGTTTATTCAATCTTTTTCTCATAGTCACCTCCCCCTTCTCTGTCCCTTCCCAGAGATCTGAATGGGCTTTATTCCAGAATCTTTTGGCATTGGTGAGATCATCATAATATTATTTCAGTTGCAAGCCACATGTTCTTTGGATACACATTACGTGTCTTTAATTCAGTGGTTTCCATTGCCTTCTGCATCTTCACGCCGTTAATCATTGCTGATTATTCCACCTTTAGGGGCAGTTTCCCACCTCAGTGGCAAGAAAGCAGCCTGAACCTCTGTCCGGTCCTCCCCCCTCTTTGACAAGGCTGTTAATAGAATGAGGGTGACTTCTTATACTGGAAGTCTTTGGCTGCCACATCAACTATAGAATGGATTGCCACTGATAGTCACAGCAAGTAAGTCTCATTGGTGGTGTATCGTGCATTCCTCATCAGTTGGGCATGTTGAATTGTTGTTGAGTGAGCCACATGGAGTAAGCTATATGGATCATGAATCATGTTTTTGGTGATGGCTTCAAATTAGTCTGGATCAGTGTTGACATCTGGTATTTCTGATGAGATAACTCGATCAGTTTGATGTAGTGTTCAATTAGCCAAATCAAAATGTGTGCATGTGGCAATTCTGTATTTTGCCATTCAGTGGAATGCATCCATGTCTCTCCAAAAATTTGATGCTTGACAATGAAATCCTGTAAAAATTTCAATTTTTGTTTGAATACACATGCAGTCATATCATGACAACCCAAAGATGTGTGTATTCATGCATGCCTTGTGGACTCCCTCTATATGCCACTTCTAGTATGACCATTTTTCCCCATTCACTTTATCACCATTAACTGTGCTTCATTTAAATGTATGCAATCTTCTGAATGCAACTTGGTTTCCTTTAACCAAATCTAAGTGTAATTCAGTTTCAATTTTTGCTGTACATATTGGCACTCTATTGATGAGAGAATTGACAACATTTCAGCATTTTGACAAATCATCATCAATATAAATAGTAATTTGTGGCACTGACTTCCTTATTTGTTTCCTTATTTGTCTGTAGATTTCTCAATTTGATTTTGAAATGATATCCATCAGGCATTGCAATCCATAGTATGAGCAATGAGTTTCAGAGACACATTGAATACCACTATTTCTGTAATGAAGACTGTATCACATGAGTTAAATTCTTCATAGACAATAACGATTACCACTTCATTAATTGTTGGTGCATTGTACAGCATTTCTTTCTTGTTGACAGGTGTTTTGTCTGCTCTAACTACAACTTTTTATTTATTAGCCAGCATTTGTCTAGGTCAGTTCTGAACAATCAAATTAATTCATTGTGTTGATTGAATCAAGTTTGTAAGTAGTGGCAATTTCTCGTTTAATGCACGCATTGAATTGACAGCATTGATCAAATTGTTTATCAGAGTTTCCCTATGAAATAAATTTGAAGAAATTTTTTATCTCCATTTGGAGAAGGCAATAATCATCGTGCATGATGGTAAATTTATCTTCGCACTTTGAATGTTATCATATAATTCTTGCGCGTTGTATTTGTTGCTCTGTTGCTCGGAATGATGTCTTTTGGAAACTTGAACTGTACTTGCATATGTTTGACAAGAAACGTATTGATTGGGTTGTGTCACCTTATACCAGTGTTGATAATGGTTCAGGTAGTGAATGTAATTCTGGGTGATTCATTTTTCCACCGGCACAGCACATTCCCGGTGTTTCATTTGTAAATTTGAGTGCATGCAATACATGCATAATTTATCCAGTTTTCCAATTACCACATTTGGATGAAGAGTAATCATAATTAGCATTGTATTGGAATACACAAAGGTGTAAATTTGTGTTCATTGTCACCTGGCTAGAGCAGCACGTACTCAAATGGTATAAAGTCTAGCTTCTCACTGCTCAACTGTTTCAAACAGGCTGGAGACTTGTGTACTTGGGAGCTTTCCAGTCTTTCTTTCCATTCCTCATCTGTTTCAGATGTATTGGCTTGAGCAGTGCATACTCAGACAATTTCCACTCTTGCTTCCCATTGCTCCTCTATTTCTGAAGCTCATGATGCCTTTTTCAATTGTGCTTGAGGTGTAGATTGATCAGTTTCATGTCTTTTACATAGAATAATTGATTTGACAACAAAAGTGTTAGTTTGTGACAACTGTTACAAATTCACTTGGAAGGAGAAAAGAAAATGCATGTGATTATTTAGTGTCAAAGAGCATTTGAAATTCCACAACTAACACCACCTTCCACAGGGTGTGACTGGAAAGTTTTAAGAATGGATCCGCTACTGCTTACTGATTTGGCAGGCAGGTACACGGAGGGTGGGGAGTGAGTCACTGCCTTGTCCTTGAACACTCTCTGACAGGAAACTGCATATCATTTATCCAGTTTGTTGTGGCAGCTGGTTGAGTGTGGGTCTGTTAGGGCTTGTTGCCGGATTTTGTCTGCGTGAAAATGGACGTAAAAACGGAACAACGAGTTTGTGTGAAATTCTGTTTTAAAACTGGGAAATCAGCTTCTGAGACTTACAAACTATTAAAAACAGCTTTTGGTGATAACTGCAGGAGCCAGTCAAGTGTTTTTGTTTGGTTCAACGGATTTAAAAATGGCCGTGTATCATTTGAAGATGAACCATGTTCTGGCCGTCTTTCCACCTCAAAAATGAATGAAAATGTTGTGAAAGTTCGTGACTTAGTGCACTCTGATAGTAGACTTACAATTAGGGAGATGGCTGATGAACTTAATTTAATTTTCTATGCAGTTCAGTCTATTTTAACTGAAGATCTAAACATGTGTTGAGTGTCTGCAAAATTCATTCCAAAAGTGTTGTCAAGTGACCAGAGACGATACCGACTTGAAGTGTGCCAAGAACTGATTAATCGGACTAAAAATGACCCAGATTTGTTAAATAGGGTAATTACAGGTGACGAATTGTGGGTATATGGATATGATCCTGAAACCAAAGTGCGGTCTTCTCAGTGAAAGACACTAGGTTCACCACGACCGAAAAAAGCATGGCAAAGATGGTCGAAGGTGAAGACAATGTTGGTGATTTTTTTCGATTCTGCTGGTATTGTGCGTCATGAATTTACTCCTGGAAGACAGACAATTAACCAGGAATACTACAAATGTGTCCTTGAGCGTTTGTGCGAAAAGGTGCGGAAGAAATGGCCTGCATTGTGGAAAGGCAGGAGGTGGGTGCTACACTATGACAATGCTCTGCCCCATCGTGCCTTCTCCATCATTGAATTTTTGACCAAATTCAAAATTCCTGTGTATCCACAACCGCCATATTCCCCTGATGTGGCCCCTGTGGACTTCTACCTGTTTCCTAAACTGAAATTTTCACTCAAAGGCAATCAATTTGACTCAATTGAAGACATCCAGGCAAATGTGGAGAGCATCCTTTACACACTTCAGGAAAAAAATTTCCAAGAATGTTTCCAAAAGTGGAAACACTGTTGGAGTCAGTGAGTTCAGTCAGAGGGGGTATTGTTATGAGGGAGATGCATCACAGTAGCGTGTAAGTACCACCACTGTACAATTAGAAGCCCATTCTTAAAACTTTCCAATCACACCTCGTACACTGAACAAGGTGGCACAGTGATTAGCAAACAGAAGTCGCATTCCAGAGGGCGACAGTTTAAATCCATATCTAGTTGTACAGACTCAGGTTTTATATGATTTCCCAAAACCGGTCCACGCAAAAGCCGGGATGCTTCCTTTAGAAGGGTATGGCCTATGTCCTTCACCATCCTTGAAACATTCCATCTCTAAGAAACTTGATGTTGATGACATGTTAGTCCCTAATCTTCCTACCTTTTACCACCCGTTATATCACGTATGAACTGGAATGTGTACTTCTCTATTTGACACAATTCAGTTATGCCATGTGTGTGTACACATACACCTGAAACATATGAATTGCCACTTAAATAAAAAAAGACTGTTCCTTTGTTTTTACTTTTGGTGAGTTATCATGAACATGCTAACAAATGTGTCTGAAATATAGCAGAGTTGGCAAATGAAGATCCCTGAATGCGCTGTTGCCGGCTTTCAACTGAAATGCAAACAGCTGTGAAAGCAATAGTCATCTAAGTAGCTGCAACAACACACTGAAATGTTACCCTATAGATGTATACAAAATCCATTTTACAATAGGTGACACATGAGTTGTTTCAGCAATTTTTGCATATTTCACACAATTAGTGGCATTTATTTATTTAGCCATACGCTAAATAAACAAATGCCACTAATTGTGTGAAATATGCAAATTTGCTGAAACAACTCATGTGTCACCTATTGTAAAATGGATTTTGTATACATCTATAGGGTAACATTTCAGTGTTGTTGCAGCTACTTAGATGACTATTGCTTTCACAGCTGTTTGCATTTCAGTTGAAAGCCGGCAACAGCGCATTCAGGGATCTTCATTTGCCAACTCTGCTATATTTCAGACACATTTGTTAGCATGTTCATGATAACTCACCAAAAGTAAAAACAAAGGAACAGTCTTTTTTATTTGAGAGTAAGTCAATAAGTATCGGCAATAAATTTTTATAATTTATTACTACAAGGATACACAGTTTTTATAGCTTTGTATATTTTTCAAGTTAGTCAACCTGCTTTTTAATGCATTTGATCCACCATTGCACAAGCTTTCCAATACTCTCTGAAAAAAGGTTTGTGTTTGCACAGTGGGCCACATATGCACCGCTTCCTTTATCAGTTGACTGGAACTGAATCGACGGGGTCTCTTTTACAAACTTTAAGTGGAGCAGACAGACGGAAACATGACAGAGCAATATTGGGCTGTTTGCAGGATGATACAACACCTCAAAACACTGTCTCTGAAGAGTTGGAATAGTGTGGGTGATGCTATATGGACACACATTGTCATACAATGAAAGAACACCTTTCGACAATCAACCTCTGTGTTTATTGCAAATTGCAGGCTGCAACTTGTTTAGCAGCATGTCACTGTGACATTCACTGTTTGCTGTTGATCCCTTTTCCAGGTAATGTTCCAGGATTGACCCTCATGAGTCCCAAAAAACTATGAGCATCATTTTTCCTGCAAAAGTTAGACTCTTTAATTTCTTTTTGAATGGAGATTCGGGGTGCTTCCTTTCCATGCTCTGGCATTTGCTCTCTGCTTCAAAGTGATGAATCTGAGTTTCATCTTCAATAATGATTCATTTGAAAAACATTTCACCATCGTTAGTGTAATGGCTGAGTAGGTGCTGACAAGTTTTCATACGGTTACGCATGTGCTCTTCATCAAGTCATTTTCAAATCCATGTCATACAAACTTTGTGAAAATTGAGCCTGTTCTTTATGATTTCATATGCAGAACCATGACTGAATTTGCATATTGATTGCCACATTATCAAATCACTCACTTGTTATTCAGAACCAAGGCATGAACTTTTTTGATATAGGCATCAGTTGTTCCTGTAGCTATGACTCCACTCTTTCTTCATACTTTACTCTTGTTTCGCAACTTTTGAACTATTAAATCCAGTGGTAAACGTTTAGTTGGAACAAAACATTGCCCCATATTGTGCTGAAAGTTCTCTATGAATTGTTGGTCCTGCTACATCTTCAGACCACAGAAATTGGATTACAGAAGGCTTTTCCTCTGTGGTGCAAACAAAGAGGGGTATGAGCATCTTCACGTTGCAGCAATGTAAATCAGACTGATGTGATAACACTACAATTTACCACAGGCTAAGACAAAAGTTCCATCTAGCAGCTGGTGCACTTAAAAAGCCGTAGAGCCAGCCTAAAGACAATTAGAACAAATTTGCAGATGCTTATTGACTTGCCCTTGATAAATATATTCACATATTACTCTCTTAAAAGCCAAACAAATTTCATTCTGTACTTCTCTGTCTATAGCTGTATGATGTGTTCTACACCTGTTGAGCTGTATTTCCTGTGTTTTTAGAATTCCTTACTGAGACTGTATGCCATAGAGAGCCCTGCCCATCTTGAATTGGTCTGCTGTGTACCTAACTATTCAGTGCAAAGTGTAACACACCTCTTTCAATAAAGTGTGTACAATGTCTCATTCACTACACATATATTCATCATTTATAGACAAAATTGAAAAGATGTGCACACAGTGTTAAACTATTAAAATAATTATACTTAGTGATTCCTTTGCTGTTGTCTTCATTGTCTCTTGTGAGGGATGTGACAGTGTTTGCAGGTCTCGCTTGTATGAAGAAATTATACTATTTCCAGATTGTAAATTTCAATGTTGTTCACTAACTACCAAATAAAACCAGTTAACTCATTTAATCTTCCATATTCTTAATAACTCAGATGACTGGTCACAATGATAATACAGCTTCCACATTAATATTATTTCATCTGCTTGCATGAGACAGTAAAGTTCTAAGAGGCTGTCACATTTGCACAAAGCATGTCTGACTTCTCACAAAAAGTTCCACAAGACTCTCTTTCATGGCTGCTTTCTAAAACAACTAGAATGTGACTGCCTCTTACAACACTTCCCACCAATTGCAAGCAATAAGAATAGAGATAATATACATGTAGTGCAAAGCTTTCAATCATTTATACTGATGCTCAGCAGAATGGTCAAACAGTCTGACATATTACAAAAGTTTGAGTAAACATTATTTCAAAAGTTTTTGTAAACATATATGCAAACTACTTATAAAAATTGCCATATTTATGTTTATGTTAATTTAAATACACAAATGTTAAATTTGTGCTCAATGAAATGGTTTTTCACTTGCTATAAAGATTGATTTTTTTACAAAGTTTCTATTTTATTTGCAGATGAAGTGATCAATACTCACCAGTATTGGAGATTTCATGTTATGTGTTAGGTTTGATTATATCAGTCAACTGTTATCTGAGCTTGAGCCATGATTCTTTTACATGATCCTGCCAGAGCTAAGTGTTTGGAGTTTGTCTGTAGTAAATAATACAACTGTACCCTCTATATAATTCAATCATAAAACTAATAAATCATCGAGGTGGGGGGGGGGGGGAGGTGGCATAATTGATCTCCAGCTTACACACTCAGACACTCATCTGATCTATTCTATACTCATCAGTCTTTAGATGAACTTCTTTTCAATCTTGATTTGCATTTTTTTCAGCACCTAACTAACAGATTCAGATTATTTCAGATGTTAAATCAAATATGGCACTGCCTTTGTGGGAGAGATGTAGATAATTGAGAATAATGCTATTCCTCCCAAATGAAAAATCCTATTTTAACTGATCAACCACATATCTACCTTATAGTATTCTCAAATTCTGTCTAATTCTAGAGGTTCAAATTTCACAACATGGAGCATGTATGTAGATGAACTGAAATAAATATCATATTTAGAAATTTATGTGCAGTAATATTAATTACAGTCATGCATCCCCATGACAGAAATTTAAGCAAGTCAGTTATCAGATTATACTGTGTTTCTCAAGTTTACTACAATGATTATCCTTTCACATTTTTATTTATTTGCTTACATTATTAGTTCTGTTATTACTGAAAAAATATACAAATATGCAAATAAATATTGAAACTAAGTCTAATGGGATGTTTCAGGTGGGGTACTTCCCATCGCCATGCGGACCTGAATCTCTCTCTTCTCTTTTGGATGAGGTTTCACTTGTGAAACATTGCAACTCTTGGCCAGGTGGAGAGCTGTCACAGGAGGCTGCTATTGAGCATTTCCGTTATTTTGTTATTGAAAACTCAACTGTGCTGGCACTTTTAGAAGAACCACTTGGAAATGATCAAGGTGAGTTCCAATAAATAGCTCACAGAAATCAGTCATGATTATTAAGCATAAGGTATTAAGCTCAAGTATGCTTCCCTCTTGCAAGCATTAGTACAAATTGACTCATCCTAAACATTCGAGATTTAAAAAGATGTATGTTACAGTCTTGTCATAAGTAGTATAGGTTTAAGCTTAAATCAAACAGTGGAAACTCCACGTTAGAGTATCAACAATGTAGGAATGGATATATTGCCACATACCATAAAGATGACATGTTAAATTGCAGACATACACAATTAAGAGACACTTATACATAAGCTTTCAGCCACAGCCTTTGTCAGAAAAAGACAGAGACGCATACACCATTCATTCACACAAGCAAACACAACTCATGCACACATGGTAGTCGGCTCCAGCATCTCAGACCAGAATATTTGTATCTAGACAATTGTAAAAGAGTATCCAGATTTAAAATTAACTTTATCATGTTTTAATAAGACATGTCGCTAAGCTTTTACCTTACTGATAAATGCTCTAAATTAGGCATCTTTTAACTACTCGATAGTTTAGAACACCTCATGGGGTTTGTCATTAATAATACAGGCTCATTCAAAAGAAACTGCCACACTTAGTGAACACTAGGCGAAGAAAATGAACTTTGATAACACTTATTTAAGCATTATATTTTATGTTTCTTTTTTTAATTCTTAAAGACTTTCTTTTAGATTTTCAGATTTTCTTATCAGTTTTTTGTGAATTTTGTTGTGACTCTTACCATGACCTGAGACTATGTCGAATTGAAATCAATGAAAAAGTTAAAATAATGTAATAGAAAAAAAAAATACAACTGAATAAAAAGTGTTTCTGCAGAATAAAATTTAAATATGTGTTATCCAGTAATACATTGAGGAAAGGAACCTCATTAGACTACTATGAGGAAGCAGCTAAAGACAGCCAAATGCAATTGATGTTAGTTTTTCTTTTTGTGCATATGATTGAAATGATGTATGAGGCAGGCGAAATACCCTCAAACTCAAAGAAGAATATAATAATTTCAACCCCAAAGAAAGCAGGTGTTGACATGTGAAAATTACCGAACCATCAGTTTAATAAGTCACGGCTGCAAAATACTAACAGGAATTCTTTACAGGCGAATGGAAAAACTGGTAGAAGCTGACCTTGGCGAAGATCAGTATGGATTCCGTAGAAATGTTGGAACATGTGTGGCAATACCAACTTCACGACTTATATTAGAAGGTAGATTAAGGAAAGGCAAACCTACACTTTTAGCATTTGTAGACTTACAGAAAGCTTTTGACAATGTTGACAGGAATACTCTCTTTCAAATTCTGAAGGTGGCAGGGGTAAAATACAGGGAGCAAAAGGCTTTCTACAATTTATATAGAAACCAGATGGCAGTTATAAGAGTCCAGGGGCATGAAAGGGAAGCAGTGGTTGGGAAGGGAGTGAGACAGGGTTGTAGCCTATCCCTGATGTTACTCAATCTGTATATTGAGCAAGCAGTAAAGGAAATAAAAGAAAAATTCGGAGTAGGAATTAAAATCCATGGAGAAGAAATAAAAACTTTGATGTTTGCCTATGACATTTTAATTCTGTCAGAGACAACAAAGGACCTGGAAGAGCAGTTGAACGAAATGGACAGTGTCTTGAAAGGAGGATATAAGATGAACATCAACAAAAGCAAAACAAGGGTAATGGAATGTAGTCTGATTAAATCAGGTGATGCTGAGGGAATTAGATTAGGAAATGAGACACTTAAAGTAATAGATGAGTTTTGCTATTTGGGGAGCAAAATAACTCATGGTGGTCAAAGTAGAGAGGATATAAAATGTAGACTGGCAATGGCAAGGGAATCGTTTCTGAAGAAAAGAAATTTGTTAACATCGAGTACAGATTTAAGCATCAGTAAATCGTTTCTGAAAGTATTTGTATGGAGTGTAGCCATGTATGGAAGTGAAACATGGACGATAAAAAGTTTGGACAAGAAGAGAATAGAAGCTTCCAAAATGTGGTGCTACAGAAGAATGCTGAAGATTAGATGGGTAGATCACATATCTAATGAGGAGTTACTGATAGAATTAGGGAGAAGAGAAATTTGTGGCACAACATGACTAGAAGAAGGGATCGGTTGGTAGGACATGTTCTGAGGCATCAGGGGATCTCCACTTTAGTATTGGAGGGCAGCGTGCAGCGTAGAAATCTTAGAGGGAGACCAAGAGATGAATACACCAAGCAGATTCAGAAGGATGTAGGTTGCAGTAGGTACTGGGAGATGAAGAAGCTTGCACAGGATAGAGTAGCATGGAGAGCTTGTAACGATTCATGTTGAATGTTACCTAACTTAAGTTTCTTCTGCCTGGTCCATTGATGAATGAATGCGAAATTTTCATGCTTCACAAAATTTATTCACATTAATTGGCATCTGAACTGCACACACGTCATGTAAAAAAAACATGGACAGACTACACTGATCTCTTTGACTTCCAAATGTAACTTCAAAACTGACTTGCTCACAGCATCGCTTTATATAGAATTTTAACAATAACTTCCAAAGTAAAGCATTTTTAATTTTGTACAATTTTGATGTTACAATTAAAATTTACAAAACATAATGAAACTGATGTTATAGCCGAATAAGGTATAAAATACGATATTCACTGACAATCTTTTATAGTAATATCTTTAATTTTCCATAAGAAAATCCTTCTGAACTTTAATTACAATAATGTCTCTCGTATTATTTTAGTTACGTAATTAATTACAGTTTGATTTGGTTACTAATATTCAGTGGTAGTACAGAGCTCCTGATTTATTCGATTACATACATAAAATGCACAAATAAGGCCTCAAATTCCGGAAATAGGAAAACTGTGAGAAGTAAACAATTGGAGAGTTAATTAGAAATGTAATTACAAAGAATATGAATTACAGAGGAAGACATAAAAATAAATAACAAATGAAAATACAACACTTGGTAATAACTTTTAAGCTGTTTCTCAAGATAGTGAGACCTTCTGTTACTGGATTTTTAGATCACCCTTTTGTTAATTAGAACCATTGATTTTTCATGCTAATATCTCTACAGTCTCTAGTTATTTGTTGCTAAGGACTTATTACTTCACTTCTTGATTAGTTACTTAATTTAGTATATGTACATAATTTATCAATGACAACAATCCACCGATAATTATGACAACGCACATCCTTCCAGATCATTCCACACACCTTTGCAATGAATATAAATTTATTTATCAAATAGGACAGAATGATATAAATAAAGACACACATACAAGGCCTTAGGAAACACTGAGTTGTCCGATAACTATCTGGATGCATATAAAAAAGGTGATATCAGACATTTCATATGAATTACGGGGAAGGCTGCATCATTAGACCCCCCGCCCCAAGCCACTCTTACAAGTATTACTTGTATAAATGTCTACTAAATACATATGCCCAATCAAAAAAACCAAAAAAGTTTTCCTTTCTTAGCTGTCACTCAAGTCACTGGTTCACGTTGCACACCTTAAGGAAATGGCAGCCCACAATCATCAGCCCTTTTGCACAGTCCATCTTGTTTCTGCAACCTCTCTTTTTCTGGCAGTCTCTATGCTGCAATAGCACAGTCCACTATTAGTTTCACAGTTTTTTTAATTTTCACTTCCAGGTCAGGTAAGGATCTAGGATACAGTTCTTTACGTAGGAACGGGGATGAACCCATTACTCAAGGTAGTCGTGTAGGTTACAATTAAGGTCACATTAGGTATAAATATATCAAAAGCATTCACATACTACCCTATATTATCAGCATATTTACAAACAAAATCACACAAAATTAAGCATCTCTAAACTGTAAAGATTTAGCTATATACAGATTAAAGTCAATGAACCAAAAATGAATTTGATATGTATCCTTTCTTTTTGATTAATATTTCAGTATATTGCACTATACATTATATTTGACCCTCCAGATCTCATTTAACTCTTTATCATATCAAACAAACTCACAGACTCCTCATCATCACACCATCTTGTAATAACAAACTTTTCACCAAATGTATTTTGTCACAGTGCAACTTGTCCATTTAGTAAATCTTTACCATTGTCCATTTGTTCATCTCACTAGCAAATTCATAAAATTATGACCATGCCTGTAATTCTCAAGGAAGCACCCACAAATCAAATATATGCTCTACAGAGCGTAACTGCAGTAATTGTCAATCACTATTGTAGGAAAGTCAAATTTAGTACACAGCTTACATTTTCAAATTATTCCTCAAATAATGTCACTCAATAGTCATATTACATACAGAAAACTTATACTACAGAGAATGGATAGTATTTTCAGTAAGAGATAACTTCATTGCAGGATTATAGATGAGGAAAAGATGTAGCATCCGAAAATAAAAAGAAGAAAAATAGAATGTTACGTACATAGAATGCTACATAGAGTATTGCATAGCTCGGAGACCTAGTGCTCTCCGCACACTTGACACAAACATGTGTCCTGCTAAAGGCTTTTACATCATCTTAATTTTTCATGGTGTTTGACACTTACTCCATATGGTTTGATAAAAAATGGTTTGTGAGGTTTTACATTAAGTCTACATGCACTTTTTCAGGTTTCTCACTAGACACAGCTTTGTATTCCCACAACAAACTACCTAGTTGATCTGTCTGTTTTTCATCTAGATTTCCAGCTTCTTTTAGTTTGGTGGCCACTAATTCCGCATACTTGTCTTCATTGCATTCTTCTTCATTATCTTCCTCCTTAACATCAATCTTTTCATTTGTACAAATCAGTCTTCTAATTTGAAAATTGTTCTCTAGGCAAATTTGGATGATTAGTTCAGTCACATGCATTACATCTGTCTTTTGGTTGATAAGCCTCAATCTTTTGTTATTCCAGTCAAAATCCGCATTTACTCCTTGTATCCAATTCATTCCGAACAAAATATATTGATTGAGGTCAGATACTACGAAACATCCTTGATTATACTGTACATCATTAATGGTGAAAGATATTAAGGCTTGCCTGTTTTCAAGTTTGCTGTGCCTACCAGTTGCTCCTTTAATTTTGATTCAAATAACAGGATATTCTTCAAAGTCAGCACTATGTCTTACCTTGTCTCTAAATTTTTCAGAAATGGCACAGATAACTACCTGTGTCTAAGAGGCAGACTCCTTCATAATTTGCAACTTTTATATATATATATGGGCTACCCAAAACTTTTTCCTTCCTGCTTTCCTCATCTTTATGCAACAAATCATCCTCAATCTCTCTAAAGTCCAAGTCATTTATACCATTTTTTTCTGCACAATTTCTCTTACTTGTCTGAATTTTGCTTAGAGCTACATCAGATGACTGCTGGATGTCACACACTGTCTACTTTTCCCAGAACTGATCTCACTGTAAGCCTGATGATTGGTTCTACTATTCCAGTTGGAATGCAGTTCTTCACAAATAATCTTGATGACCCTTTCTACTCTGTCACTGTCACTGTAAATCGCATCTAAATCATAATCTCTCTCCACATGTTCCTTATCTGATGATACCTTCCCAGTTTCCATTGGTACAATCTGGTTCTCATATTCTTCACAAATACTACTGACATCATCTTCTTCACCATTAATTAAATCTTGTTTAGCTTCCATATACACCATGCTGTCTAATTCTTCCTCCCATTCATCATTACTACTATCACTTTCACTATCGGCATCGTCACACATGCTATCATCTCCAATACTAGGCACTTCTACAACATCTTTACAACGATCATCAGAATTGTTGACAAGTACACCAATACAAGTATCGTCACTTAAGTGCTTAACAATGATAGATTCTTCCTCCATTAATTTACCTAATCCAGACTCATCAGGATTATTATCAGAACCAACATTTTCTTCGCAAACTTCTTTGCCACACTGATTATATAGACTTGAGATAGTTTCCTCCTCTAATGGAACCTCTTCAACATTCTTACAGATGCTATTACTTCCATCTTCAATTTTCATTCATACTTTTCCAGTATTTACTGTCAAACTGTAATTTGATGATCTGATGTGCTCTTCTTACATTAGTTCTGTCATTTCCACTCCAATATCTTCGATTATTCTGTTGTCTGTAATTATTTTCGATGTCTCTAGGCCGGTGATGTTTAGCCTGATTTCAGTACTTATTTCTCGCCCCAAACTGACAGGCTTCCAATGAGGCGTCCATCAGTTTAAATTGCCTGGTCTTGATTGAGGATTATCCAATTGTCTGTTATTATTCTCCCAAAGTCTCTCCCTGTTGTCATATTCTGTTTCCATTCCCATTTCTATGGTTGATGCATCTATTATCACTTCTGCTGTAACCACTATTATTGTTATTATTATTTTGATTTTCATTGTCACTCCTGTTCTGATTCCACCCCCACCCCCCACCCCCACCTCCCCAATGGTTGATTGCCAAATCTGCCATTACTTAACCTCTCATTTCTCTCAGAGGCTCTATCCAACTTATCTACATCTCTCAAGAACTGATCTACAGAGTCGTCTGGTTCATAAATCAACTCCCACTGTACTCTTTTCAGTAATCTCCTTTTTTAAGGCATCTATTTGTGTTAGTTCGTCAAAAGGTTTGTCTAAGTGTACTAATTTCCTCAAATGGTTTTCACAAAAACGCTTCAAGCTACCATCACCTTCCCTGTACATTCGACCATTCAAAAACTCGCTCTCAATCCTAGCTTGCTCAGATTCTGACCAAAACTTATTTAAGAACTTTCTTTCAAATTCATCATATTACATGGTTCAATTAACATTCTGATTGGCCCATGAGACTGCTTCTCCATCCAAAAATCTCTTGACAAATTTAATTTTAACATTGTCTGTCATGCCATTACTAAAATTATCTTGACAATGCTGTAAAAAATCAACAAGATGCAACTTACCATCTCCTGGAAAGCATATTAAAGGTATGCCACCCCATACACAATTAATATTGCTAACAAAATTTCTTTGAGCTACACCCTCTTGTAGTTCTACAACATTCTTACTTAAATCTACTACTTTACTTTTACACAAATCAATTTTTTCATCATACTTTAGTTTTACATTACTTCTTTGATTGGAAATGTCTGTAAGCTTTAGCTCAGAGTTCCTTTTGTAAGCTTCTACTTTCTCTTCTAACAGTCTTCTAGTCTGAACAACCTCTACTTTAAGTTTAGAATTTTCTACTTCTCCTCATTTTTGGACAACTCTTGTGTGAAATTAGCTTCTAATATCTCTAACCTTCCTTCTACTGCTCCTACACGAGTATTGAGTTCATCCTGTCCTGTCTCAACAGTAATTCTTAGTACTGCCAAACCCTCCTGGATTTCACTAATCTGATTAGTATTTTCAGTAACAGTATTCTTTAAATTCTGCCATTTGTTCACTGAATTGCTGACTTAACTGTAGACCCTGTTGACCAATATCCTTAATCTGTCCCATCTGTTCCTTCGCTTCTTGCGTAATCTGTCCCATCTCTTGCTTCGCTTCTTGCCTCATCTGTCCTATCTGTTACTTAGCTTCTTTCATACCCTGCATTAATAATATTGACAAATCATCTCCGCCTACTCTTCCCTGAGCAGTTGGAGTACTCTTGGCAATATTTTCACTGGAACCCTCTCCAACAAAAGTTCGCTCTACACTTTGATTTCTACTGGGCGATAGTTCACTGATACTTGCCCCTAGCTCTGAAGCATTTTCCATAGGTTCACTGCTTATGAGTTTTTTCTCACTCATTTTTACCTTGTCGTTATCAGCCATGGTAAATCACAAAATATAAAAACTTCCCACACAAATTTTTGTCACCGTCATAAAACCATTTAAATAAAAAGATAAAGTGTTACTCATCAGATGGTTGACGGTGTTGTCCGAGAATTTGGTCGTTTCTATCCACACCAACTCTTTCCTTGCGGCAACATCCGTTCATGCTGTGCATCCATAACACAAAATTTTTCTAGACAATTTATGTTTGGCACTCATCTTAAGTTCACCTGAAACAGTCACTTGTTAAACAGATTTCCGCATTATCAAACATTGATCACAGCTCAACTCCACCATTTGTAACGATTCATGTTGAATGTTACTTAAGTATCTTATGCCTGGTCCATTGATCAATGCTTCACAAAATTTATTCACATTAATTGACATCCGAACTGCACATTCGTCATGTAAACAAAATACACACAGACTTCACTGATCTCTTTGACTTCCAAACGTAACTTCAAAACTGACTTGTTCACAGCATTACTTTATATAGAATTTAACAATAACTTCCAAAATAAAGCATTGTTAATTTTGTCCAATTTTGATGTTACAATTAAAATTTACAAAACGTAAAGAAACAGCTGAATAAGGTATAAAATACGATATTCAGTGGCAATCTTTTATAGTAATATCTTTAATTTTCCATAAGAAAATCATTCTGAACTTTAATTACAATAATGTCTCTCAGATTATTTTAGTTATGTAATTAATTACAGTTTGGATTTGGTTACTAATATTCAGTGGTAGTACGGAGCTCATGCTTTATCCGATTACATACATAAAATGCACAAATAAGGCCTCATATTCTGGAAATAGGAAAGCTGTGAGACATAAACAATTGGAGAGTTAATTAGAAATGTAATTACAGAGAATATTAGTTACAGAGGAAGACATAAAAATAAATAACAAATGAAAATACATCACTTGGTAATAACTTTTAAGCTGTTTCTCAAGATAGTGAGACCTTCTGTTACTGGATTTTTAGCTTACCATTTTGTTAATTAGAACCATTGATTTTTCATGCTAACATCTCTACAGTCTCTAGTTATCTATTGCTAAGGACTTATTACTTCACTTTCTTGATTAGTTACTTAATTTAGTATATGTACATAATTTATCAATGACAACAATCCACCGATAATTACGACAACGCACATCCTTCCAGAACATTCCACACACCTTCGCAATGAATATCAATTTTTTTATCAAATAGGACAGAATGATATAAATAAAGACACACATACAAGGCCTTAGGAAGCACTGAAATGTCCGATAACTATCCGGATGCATATAAAAAAAGTGGTATCGGACATTTCATATGAATTTTGGGGAAGGCTGTATCGTTATAAGCTGCATCAAACCAGTTTCTGGACTGAAGACCACAACAACAACATACTTGAAATTCAATTTGCTGAAGACACATATCTTGTATTGCTTTTGTTGTTAATCTGTTTACTTTTAAATGTTGGACAAATACCAAGTTTGCATCTTTGAGAGACTTTGTGGAAAAACAGGAGTGTCCGGATAAGATTCTGACTGAGCTTGTATCTTATGCATTTTTTGTTTTAAACATTTTAATCTCTTTTGCAAGTATGCTGTTAATCAGACTGTTGAGCACACTAATTCAACAAATAATTATAATGCACGCCAGCTTCATCATTCTCTTCCATGAAATGTATGTGTAGTAGGAAAGTTCTTGTAGAAGAATCATTCCATACAAAGTGGTCCATGAAAAGAATAGTTGGTTGCTCAACCATCGTAGAAAAATTTGATGTTTTTTGGGTTAATTCCCTAATGTTTGGGGACTTCAAAACATTTTTAAAAAATGTTTTATTGTTTAGCATTTAGAAACAGCGGCCATTTTTGTTTCATGCCGCAAGGGGATTTTGGCATTCACAAGCATCTGTGGTTTTTTAAATTATTCAGTAATGGGTTGCCCCAGACCTTTCATATAAGAATCATTTAGTTCATCACACACTCTACTATAAATGAAAACCATGAACACTTAGCTGCATGTATTCCTTAATATACTTTTAATGGCTCAAAGTTATTGGTCACAAATTTAAAAAAAAGCCCTCAGTATTTGAACAGTATTTTTCCAAAGGAGTAGTAGTTTCTCAGCCATAGTATTTTTTATACTGCTACACTACAAAATATAGTTACTTTTAATAGAGTATCAATGATAAGAAGCGTACAGTTAAAACAAATACACTATTTTTAAAATGGATTTTTGAAGTTTTTTATTCTTGGGCATACAATATCTTTGCTAGAGGACCAGATAAAAATCATAAAACTACACACTTCATATCTTTATGATATTAAACCTAAGTATAAATTTCAACTTTGAGATTCAGTGAGAAGTTAAAAAAAATTACAAATATGAGTCAGAAATCAGTTTCTTAATATCTACAATATTTGGACTAATGGAATAAAGTAATCAGTTATATAATTTAAACACTCAAAAAAACACATAAAATTAACATAATGAATGGTTATTTGTTGAAACGATTCTCTGCAGAAAGTTTCAGCAAGCTAGCAGATAGTATCTGCAAGTTTCTACAGGTTCACAGGTGAGCCTGTACAAGTCTGCATGTTGTCTTCCACCTTCTACCAACATGTTCATTCACATTCAGTAAATAATGAACTCTTGGAGTGTGCAGTTTAACAATGGAGTCTTGCAGTACTATGAAATTAAATAAATACTCAAAGAAATTTTATCGTGTTTTTGGCCAGTCTTGCTTCGATCCTTGTAAGAAACATAAGAAGCCTATAACAAAAGGTCTGAGAGAAATAATGTTTAGTCATTATTCTAAAAATAAAAGCTCTTTTATCAGTATAATGCCAGGAAAGTCATTGTGTCCAAAGTGTTATTCTAAGACATTTGCTATCAACAAAGAAAGGGATAGTGATAGTTCAGATAAAGAATTATGTGACTCATCAGAACCTATTAAAACAAGTGGATTTAGCTTTGAAGTCATTGGTGTACCCCCTGTTAGTAAAATTAGAAAATTAATTGAAGGAAAAAGACCATTTGCATTGAATGCAAAAATTGAGAAAGTGACAACTACTGTCAAAAAGAATTTGGAAGTTTCATCTCAAAAGAAAAGTTACACTAAACAGATGAAAGTACTAAAAATTATCTGACTGAAAATGATGATTGATAGAAAAGCTAAAAAAATATGTCATGTTTCAAACAAAGAGGCTAAAGTTAAGATTATCAGTTTATTACCAAATTCTTGGAGTCAAGCAAACGTTTGTGACTAATTTAATGCATCAGAACATTTGATTAAATTAACAAGGATGTTAGTAAAAGAGCAGGGAATTTTACCTGCATTACAAAAGAAAACTGCATCTAATTTCATAGATGCAAACATGATTGAAAAGATTATTAGGTTTTACGCAGATGACAATAACAGCCATTTGATGCCTGGCAAAAAAGATTGTGTTTCTGTGATAGAAATTGCTTCTAACATTCACTGCATTCAAAAAAGAAAATCCTGACATTAAAATTGGAAGCTCGAAATTTTGTGAGTTGAGATCAAACTGGTGTATTGTTGCAGGGCACCTATAATGTTTGCGTTCACTTATATCACCAAAATTTAAAGTTGTCAGAAGATTCAAAGCACCTGCTCTTTTCATTGTTTTATGTTTCAGTCACACAACTTGTTCATGTGTAAGTTCACATCACCATTTCCTGATAGTGAACGTTATCAGTGTGGAAAATTTTTCCCACTGGCACTTCAAAATAAGGACATAGTAGCTTGTGTTTATAGTAAACAATGATGGATTGTCAAAGTTGATAATATTGATAGTCAAAATCAAGCTGTGTGTATTACATTTTACCATCCACCTGGACCAAGGACCTCATTTAAAAAAGTTGAAAAGGATCAAGTCTGGATGCTTGTTAAAAATGTACTGAAGAAGCTGTGTCCCCTGGAAATTACAACTGCGACTGGGCAAACTTTTAAGCTAATGCCCAAACTGAGTAAAGAAACTTTTCAGTTGTTCGGTGAACAATGTAGTTAAAACAAATGAGATGAGAACAAGATAATGTAATTAGTTGGCTTATTTTAAAAAAATGATCATATATGTTTAAATTATGTAACTCATACATTTCATCCATCAGTCCAGATAATACAGATTTTAAGAAACGTATTTTTGACTCATATTAGCAATTTTTACATAACTTCCCACTGAATCTCAAAGTTGAAATTTATTCTGAGGTTTGGTATCGTAAAGGTCTTTAAGTGTGTAATTTTTAGATTTTTATCTTCTTTTTTTTTTTTTTAGTAGAGTATTTGTTTTCTGTAAGTGTAAGCTTCTTACCACTGATACTCTATTAAAAGAAACTGTATTGTCTAGTGTAGCAGCAAAAAATATTAAGGCTGAGAAATTTTGTGACCAATAACTTTGAGCCATTAAAAGTATATTAAGGAATACATTCAGCCATGTGCTCATGATTTCAGTTTATGGTCTAGTGTGTGCTGAACTAAATTATTCTTATCAGAAAGGTCTGGGGCAACTCATTACTGAATAATTTAAAAACCTGCAGAAGCTTGTAAATGTGTAAGAATGCTCGCGGCCTGAAACAAATATGGCCACTATTTCTAAATGATAATCAACAAAAAAAATTTAAACTATTTTTGAGTCCATCGAACATGAGGGAATTCGCTCGGCAAATTTCTTTTGAGATGATCAAGCAGCCAGTGCTGGACCACTTGGTATGGATTGACCCAGAATGTAAATCATTTAGAAGTATAGAGGCCACCCACCAAACAGCAGAAACATTGAGTCATACACAGGCACACACAATTTATACCATTTGGACAATGTGTTTCTGTGTGTGTTTTTGTATTCTAGCTCTACAAAGAATTTATTCCAAAAGCTAACAACATTTCTTTTTCTTTCTCTTTTATGTGTGCATGTTGATGACAGCACTTCTGCTGTTATGAAATGTACATGGTCTTTCATGTGCTACTGTGATACTTTTCTTGATGTTGATGATCAGCTATTTGTTACTAGCTATGCACCCATTGCTTCACTCATGTTGACTATATGGTCTGCACAGATTTTTTGTTTTCCTTTAATTGAATTTTTATGTTGTCCACAAATTGCAACATCTGCTAAACTTTGCATGATAATTGGGGTCATAGAATGTGATCTTTTCTGAATTTACCTAATTCTGACAGCTAGAGTTGGAGATCTTTGTTAATCCTGCCTTTTAAGTTCTTGTGGTGATATTTCCATAGAAACTTCAATGCCCCAACATGTATTTATTTAGAAGTCAAATACAAATTTTCATAGATTTAGCATTAAAATATAAAATATAAATAAATAATATAATACATAATATAACAGAATATTTTCATAAAAGTATTCATCCCCTATTTCACCTCCTTTGGGGTTGAATTTTTAAAAACACTGAAACACGTATTTTTTAATTTCTGACCGAGAAATCAAGTATCAACTTTCGTAGATGTAGCTGTAAAAATGTTTTATTGGGTGTTTCAGTAATGATTTATTTTACAAAAAAGATGTCACCCACTATTATTGTCCTTAGTGGGTGAATTTTGAAAAATACTGAAGAACATACTTTAATTACTATCAAAGAATTCAAATACAAATTTTCGCCCTATTTCGCCCCTTTAGGGTTTGAATTTTCAAAAAGACTGAAACACGTTATATTTTATTTTTATTTATTATATTTTATTTCTAACCAAGAAGCCAAATACAAATGTTGATGGATTTAGTTTTGAAAATGCTTTCATAATGAAGCATTTCCAGGTGAAACAAACGGGAAAGAATCTGTTGAGGTTCTGGAGGAATGTGGATAGGGTATCATCACTCTCAATCCAGGTCGCAAAGATGTCATCATTGAATCTGAACTAGTTGAGGGGTTTAGGATTCTGGGTGTTTAGGAAGGACTGCTCTAGATGTCCCATGAATAGGTTGGCATAGATAGTGCCATGTGTGTGTCCAATAGCCATATCCTGGATTTGTTTGTTGGTAATGCCTTCAAAGGAGAAGTAATTGTGGGTGAGGATATAGCAAGCAAGAAATGTCTGCTTGTGTCTGTGTATGTGCGGATGGATATGTGTGTGTGTGTGCGCGAGTGTATACCTGTCCTTTTCCCCCCTAAGGTAAGTCTTTCCGCTCCCGAGATTGGAATGACTCCTTACCCTCTCCCTTAAAACCCACATCCTTTCGTCTTTCCCTCTCCTTCCCTCTTTCCTGATGAGGCAACAGTTTGTTGCGAAAGCTTGAATTTTGTGTGTATGTTTGTGTTTGTTTGTGTGTCTTTCGACCTGCCAGCGCTTTCGTTCGGTAAGTCACCTCATCTTTGTTTTTTTTTTATATATATATATATATATATATATATATATATATATATATATATATATATATATATATATATATATATATATATATATATATATATATATATATATATATGGTTATTTTAGATATATATACATATATATATCAATATAATGGAAGGAAACATTCCACGTGGGAAAAATTATATATAAAAAAACAAAGATGAGGTGACTTACCGAACAAAAGCGCTGGTAGGTCGATAGACACACAAACATACACACAAAATTCAAGCTTTCGCAACAAACTGTTGCCTCATCAGGAAAGAGGGAAGGAGAGGGGAAGACGAAAGGAAGTGGGTTTTAAGGGAGAGGGTAAGGAGTCATTCCAATCCCGGGAGCGGAAAGACTTACCTTAGGGGGAAAAAAGGACAGGTATACACTCGCACACACGCACATATCCATCCACACATACAGACACAAGCAGACATATTTAAGTCTTTAAATATGTCTGCTTGTGTCTGTATGTGTGGATGGATATGTGCGTGTGTGCGAGTGTATACCTGTCCTTTTTTCCCCCTAAGGTAAGTCTTTCCGCTCCCGGGATTGGAATGACTCCTTACCCTCTCCCTTAAAACCCACTTCCTTTCGTCTTCCCCTCTCCTTCCCTCTTTCCTGATGAGGCAACAGTTTGTTGCGAAAGCTTGAATTTTGTGTGTATGTTTGTGTTTGTTTGTGTGTCTATCGACCTGCCAGCGCTTTTGTTCGGTAAGTCACCTCATCTTTGTTTTTTTTATATATATATATATATACTTTGATCTCATTGTTGCTTGCACCAATTATAGTGAGGTTTCACCCCTCGCTATCATTGGCCTCCTCAGATTTCATCTTGTTTCAACCTTTTCCATCCATTTCATCCTTCTCTTGTTTTTCCCATATATTTGGGTGTATTTAGCAAAATTTTCCAGATATAATTTTATGTTACTTACATAATTTTTTGCATTTTTTCCACCACCATGGTTCCTTGCCCCTGCTGCCATCTGCATAAATACAAAAAAGTTTCCTTATCCCTACTCAGAACCCAGTTCCACATACTATTCTTGTGGTGTTGCTTAGCTCATGGAATCCCCCCCCCACAATGGCGGTACCATCAAATTATCATCTCCAGCTGCAACATCTCTTTCCACAATGAACTCCATCTGTTCAGATTTCATCAATCCTTAGCCCTCACCAACATAGTCGTGCAAAACTATATCAACCAAGCTCAAATCTCCTTGCAATATCTTCTCTCCATCCACAAAATTCTCTTTTGATGCAATCCCAAATTCCTGGAATCAATAACACACATTGAAACTCTTGCCCTCCAGGAACTAGAGCACCATGAACAACGCCATCTCAAAAAACTCTCCAACCTGCTCCCCCCTTGTAGTACCACTGTCCACCACCTCTATAACAACCTTCAAATCTCCCCCAGATCCCCTTATAGCTGACAAACCCTGTCTCACAAACCTGCTACATTTACCCCACCTCCAAAATTCAAGCCCAACACCACACAGAATCCAGAACCTAAACAGTCCTAAAAACAGTCATGAACCTTTCCTCCAGAACCCTTAGCCCCACTGAAATATCAGTCCTTTACAAAGACGTCACCTTTTGCCCCACTCCCAAATTCAATCATGCAGCACTTGTTAAAGATCTCTCTTTCTCCCAATCCCTGCAGGGAAAACACTTTTTTGTCACCAACCCTACCAATCAGACTCAAACAAAGACCAATGCTGAACCCTGCCTAACTCAGTTCACTCCTCCATCCAACTGTAGTCCACCCCCCCACTGCCCCCAAATCACCACTTGTCAACTTTCCAGAATTTCTTAACCTCAAACCTTTCCTCACCATCATTCACCAAATCCCTCAACATCCAATCTAATCTTACATCAGCAGAATGAACTGCAGAGCACCATCTAGACACTAATCCTGACCTTTTTATCCTACCTGCGGACAAACGCTCCACCACTGTTGTTTTGAAATGCAAGACTTACCTGGCAGGACTCCGCCATATGTCAGATACATCCACCTACAAATAATCTTGCCACAATGACCCCATTTCAGAAATCCAGCAAGACCTCCAGTCACTCCTCAAATCCTCAGGCCCATCCCGGAACCTCTCCCTGGAATCCATCTCGCTGCTCACCCCTACCACTCCCAGCACTCCTACCTTCTACATGGTTCTTAAAGTCCATAAACCCAACCACCCAGGAGGCCCCGTTGTGGCCGGTTACTGTGCCCCCACTGAGAGAATCTCAGCTCATGTAGACCAACACCTTCAAGCTAGTACCTGGGACCTACCCTCCTACAAAAAGCCACTGATTTCCTCTACTGACTCCACAGTTCCTGTCCCTTTACCGCATGGCGCCCTGCCCCTTCACTATTGTTGCCACCTCTCTTTACACTAAGATCCCTAATGCCCATGCCCTTACCGCTACTGAACACTGCCTTTCCCAACACCAGACGGATTCCAAATCGATAATCTCCTTCCTCCTTTCCATGACCAACTATATCCTTACCCACAATTACTTCTCCTTTGAAGGCATTTCCTACAAACCAATCTGGGATACGGCTACGAGGTGCGTTCGAGTTCTAAGGCCTCTGATTTTTTTCTCCGGACTGGAAAGAGATAGAAACATGCGCATTGTTTTAAAATTAGGCAGATGGAATTTTACCGCCAGCGGCGAGAATGAGAACTGTTTTAAATACTTAAAATGGCGACGTTTTCCTTACTTGAACAGCGTGCAATCATTCGTTTTCTGAATTTGCGTGGTGTGAAACCAATTGAAATTCATCGACAGCTGAAGGAGACATGTGGTGATAGAGTTATGGATGTGTCGAAAGTGCATTCGTGGGTGCGACAGTTTAATGAAGGCAGAACATCGTGTGACAACAAACCGAAACAACCTCGGCCTCGCACAAGCCGGTCTGACGACATGATCGAGAAAGTGGAGAGAATTGTTTTGGGGGATTGCCGAATGACTGTTGAACAGATCGCCTCCAGAGTTGGCATTTCTGTAGGTTCCGTGCACACAATCCTGCATGACGACATGAAAATGCGAAAAGTGTCATCCAGGTGGGTGCCACGAATGCTGACGGACGACCACATGGCTGCCCGTGTGGCATGTTGCCAAGCAATGTTGACGCGGAACGACAGCATGAATGGGACTTCCTTTTCGTCGATTGTGACAATGGATGAGACGTGGATGCCATTTTTCAATGCAGAAACAAAGCGCCAGTCAGCTCAATGGAAGCACACAGATTCACCGCCACCAAAAAAATTTCGGGTAACCGCCAGTGCTGAAAAAATGATGGTGTCCATGTTCTGGGACAGCGAGGGCGTAATCCTTACCCATTGCGTTCCAAAGGGCACTACGGTAACAGGTGCATCCTACGAAAATGTTTTAAAGAACAAATTCCTTCCTGCACTGCTACAAAAACGTCCGGGAAGGGCTGCGCGTGTGCTGTTTCACCAAGACAACGCACCCACACATCGAGCTAACGTTATGCAACAGTTTCTTCGTGATAACAACTTTGAAGTGATTCCTCATGCTCCCTACTCACCTGACCTGGCTCCTAGTGACTTTTGGCTTTTTCCAACAATGAAAGACACTCTCTGTGGCCACACATTCACCAGCCATGCTCCTATTGCCTCAGCGATTTTCCAGTGGTCAAAACAGACTCCTAAAGAAGCCTTCGCCACTGCCATGGAATCGTGGCGTCAGCATTGTGAAAAATGTGTACGTCTGCAGGGCGATTACGTCAAGAAGTAACGCCAGTTTCATCGATTTCGGGTGAGTAGTTAATTAGAAAAAAAATCGGAGGCCTTAGAACTTGAATGCACCTCATATGTGCACCTGCATGGCACCATCCTATGCCAACCTATTCATGGGCCATCTTGAAACACCCAGAATCCTAAACCCCTCACCTTCTTCGGATTCATTGATGGCATCTTTGAAATCTGGATTGAGGGTGGGAACAGCCTATCCACATTCCTCCAGAACCTCAATAGCTGTATCCCCCATTTGTTTCACCTGGTGCTACTCAACCCAACAAGCCACCTGCCTAGAAGGTGATCTCCACCTCAGAGGTGGCTGCATCAGTACCTCTTGTCGCATCCCAAGTGTGAATTTACTTGAGGCTGAGTGACATGGTCCATAACCACAGTTTAGCTTGTTAACCTAGCTGACAAGTTATGGTGTCTGGTGTGAAGATAGAAAAAGGCTGGGAGATAATTGAAGTACTCTCCAGATATGTTTTCTAACTGAAGTTTATTCAAAAGATACAGAATGAATTCCTAACTGCTCTGGCTGAGATGTTTTCAATGAGTGGCCAAGGCTGATACAGAGACGGTGTAAGACAACTGCCATTCCGTCTACTCTTCGAAGTGACCCACACGACTAACTCAGAGTTCCACAGTTTCTTCCCCAGAAACTCAGATTTATTCAGTTGCAGTTTCAAATCATGCCCTAGCAGCCTGTCAAAAATTTCACGCAACTTCTCATTGTGCTCCTCCAGGTTTCTTCCATAACACACTATGTCCTCTAGGTAGACAAAATATTTTACACTGTGCAAACCTGCCAAGACTGTATTCATCAGTCGCTGGAAACATCGGGGGGCTCCTTTCAGTCCCATCAGCATTATCTTGTATTTGTAATACTGATAATTTGAGCTGAACACTGTTTTTTCTCTGTCCTTCTCATCTGTCAATTTTGATGGTACCCACGTGCAAGATCAAGCATTGAGAAGTACTTTGCTTGCCCAAATTAGTCTAGAATGTCAGAGATATTCAGTAGTGGAATTGTATCTCTGAGAGTAATATCATTCAAATGTCTGTAGTGCACTAAAATTCTCCACTTTTGCTTCCCGCTGGCGACTATCTTTTTTTTGTTATTAAAAGAAGTGGTGCATTCCGTGAACTCTTACTCTCGACAATTATTTCATCCTTCAGCGTTTGTTCAATTTGCTCCTACAAAACTTCTTTTTGAGCTTCAGGGATTTGATATGGCCTCGCATTCACTATTTTCCCCGCGTGTTCTGGCACTATTGAAATTTTGTGCTGCACTGCGGTTGCATACGACAATTTGTCCCCTAAATGTCGTGTGACTAGGACCTCCCATCGGGTAGACGATTTGCCAGGTGCAAGTCTTTCGATTTGATGTCACTTCAGTGACTTGCACGTCGATGGGGATGAAATGATGATTAGGACAACACAACACCCAGTCTCTGAGCGGAGAAAATCTCTGACTCAGTTGGGAATTGAACCCGGGCCCTTAGGATTGACATTCTGTTGTGCTTACTACTCAGCTACCGGGTTCAGACAATTTGTCCCCTGATAGATGGGACACGTCTCCATACTCAGTGGACGCTTCCACTAATGTACTTCTTTCTTCAACATTTAAATGCTCTAATCTCAGCTGTTTCGTAAAGGTCCTCACACAACTTTCAGTTTTGCTCGTGATTTCCTTGCTGCTTTTTACCTTGTGTATGTTTACTAATGGTTCCAGTTCCTCTGTCAGTAATCTGACATTCTGCAGCTGAACTCTGTTTTCTGACATATTCGATGTGCTCACCGTGCATGTACCCTTTTTAACTGCCACTAGTGATTCTGGTACATGCACTCCTTGTACAATTTCTTGTCTTGGGATAACCATTTCCCTTTCGCTCTGTCCTGACATCTTGCCTTCCACTCTCAACAGTATTACTTTTTTCCCCATTGTATTCTTGATGCGGATCAAACTCATAACCTCTCAGTTCTTCCTCTACTATTAAGAGTATGTCTCGCCCCTGTATTCTTACAACCTTCCTCACATAGTCTAACTTGACCTTATGCTCTATTAATCCTTTGTAGGGAATGTCTAGACCTCTCCCATACACATCAAATTTCTGTCCAACTTTTCCAGCACTTTCCTCACTTAAGTGTATTTGTACCATATTTATTGTACTCATAGCTTGGCTCATAAAGCCTTTTAACCATAGCCTTTCTGCTTCATGTATTCAAATTGCACTCTACACTGGAATACTTGTTCTCTTGAGTAAGCACAACTGTTCTCCTGTATCTATTAATAACTTTCAATGCCATTTTTAATTTTATACAATATAACACTAAAACATCATTCTCTGTTGCACAGTCGATTACCCTGACTGTGGGCTTACCTACTGTGACAATGCCCAACTGTGCGGCCTTGCCACCCCTTAGTTTCCCTTTACCACTTTGCCTGTTTTACTCGATACTGGCACCTTGCCTTTTCTCCAGGCTTGCCAGGGCCCTTCCTGACAACCTTTAGCATAATAGCCCTGCCCCTTAGACTTGAAGTGGGTTACATCTTTCACTCTCATACACAGGACGCCACAATTACACAGTAGGTTGCATTGTGAACATCTCCATTCCTGTAAACATCCATTGGTTTCTGTATGATTTCCTTTAAATTCCAGGACATCTATAGGATGAACTTTCTGTAGTCTTACCTGACATTCTGCATTGGTGTGACTGGGCTTGGCACAACCGTAACAAAAGTTAGTGAACTCTTTACCGGTCATTGCCTGTACTCTACCCTCTGGCTTGTTCATTCTACATTTGCTTGCAGTATGACCTCTCAAGCCACATGTGAAACATTGTAAATCCTTAATCTCTTTTGCACTCTTCACTGTTTTCTTTCCATGGTTAAATGTTACCCTTGGGGCCAGTCTCTGCTCTTTCATGGATAATATCACACTTTCCTGTTGCAGTGCTAACTCTACTGTTGCTGCGAAGTCTATTTCATCACCTATCATTGCTTAAACCCTGAATGAAACAAGCTCTTCCTAATGAATCAACCAATTCTATGGCACCTTTTACGTTCTCCCCACTTGTGACCTAACTTATGGTTTCCCTGAATTCTCTTTGCATCTCATCACTTCTGCTTGCCCACAAACAGATGGCTCACCTTGCCTGAAATATTGTGCATGCATAATAATCTGTAGTATGTTTGTTCCCGTAATTTTCATCGAGAACGTGCTTCACTTCTTGCCATGTACCTTTATGTCCGTGTACTTGCAGTCTTGACCAGGCCTCACCGGTTATCTTAGCTTTCACAAATTTTAATAACATTTCGTTTTCCTCTGACTTGACTAATTTGAATGCTTCTCAATAAACTCCCTGAGATCTCTTTTGTTCCCTTCAAACACTTTTGAAACAGTACACAAGGCTTTCTTAACTGACATTTTACCACTACTGGAGGACAATGGAGCTTCATTAGTTTGGGGCATCTTACCAGTTTTAACAATGTTACTACTCTAAAGATACAGTATACAAAATTAATACGTACTGCTTCTTGTGGTTGCGTTGTCTGGTGCTTGCATGCTGCCCGTGTGTCTGCGCTCTCGCAATGTGTCGGCTGCTGTCCTATGCTGCGTCGACCCCGTCGCTCGCCTCACCTCACCTCAGCTGCCGCTACTGCTACAGCTACTGCTGTTGCAGCTGCTGCTATGGAGCCTGAACTGTGGCGTCTGGTGTGAAGGTAGAAAAAGGCTGGGAGATAAGTGAAGTATTGTCCAGATACATTTAACTAACTGAAGTTTATTCAAAATATACAGAATGAATTCCTGACTGCTCTGGCTGAGAAGTTTCCAATTAGCGGCCGAGTCTGATACAGAGAAAGCGTAAGACAACTGCCGTTCCATCTACTCTTCGAATGCGACCCACAAACTAACTCAGAGCCCCACAGCTGCTGCCTATCTGATCATCAGCTCTGGATGTTAACTCTGCCACAAGCCCTGGCTCTCCCTGCAGCAACTCATGTCAGACCTCCGTCTCGTCTCCTGACTGCCCTTGACTGCTTACGGCCTGCTTTCTCCACCCTAGACTGCCTCTCTCAGAGCGTCTAGCTGCCGAGTTTTGTATCCTTTTCCCCTTCGATCCTGCTTGCTGTAACCATGACGTAATGTTGAGGGCTACTTGCCTCCTTATTGGCTGTCATTCTGCCCTATACTTCAGTCGTTCTTAAAGAGGCTGGATGGAGGGGTAGAGATGCCTCTCTTAATATGATCACACACTACATCCTAAGTCCTGTATTGGCTTCTGATGACATAGTGCTGTCACCACCAGAAGGCCCTCTCTCTTTCTCCCTCTCGTCCCACGCTCCCTCTCTAACCAGAAGTGCTGTTTGCTTATGAACTTTGATTCCAAGCCTTATCACAAACTGCGTTGTCAAAAGTACAAACAGCCCTCTTTGTGTCTTTACAACTTACAGCTTTTAGCTCATTATCAAACACAGTTGCTCATCTGCCTGGCATCAGCCACCCAACCAGCTTCCAGGGCTGTGGCTCCTCTCACTTTGCCTAAATACATTGCTATTCTCTCTTCTATTGTTTCCCCTTTTTGTTATATACATACCTTAACAATTCCCTATTTATCATGAATAATGCAATTCAGACTTGGTTTTACTCCTGGATATAAAACTCTGCCCAAATCAAACCTACTGGCCACCAGCAATGCCTCGAAATCGACAGCTGCCACCCGTTCCACAGCAAGAAGTCCCTTCCATACAGCCTAGCCACCTATGGTCACCACATCTGCAGTGACAAGTGGTCCCTCTCGAAATGTACCGAGGATCTCATTGAAGCCCTCACAGACCGTAATTATCCTCCCAACCTTACGAAAACAAATCTCCCACGCCTAATCTTTCCAGTCTCCCACCATCTCGCAAAGTCCCAGTGTCTGGCCACAGAGGAGGATTCCCCTCATAACTCAGTACCACCCAGGACTGGAGCAACTGAATTACATACTGCGCCAGGATTTCGACTCTCTCCCATCGTACCCTGAAATGAGAAATGTCCTGCCCACTACCCTTCCCACACCTCCCACAGTATTATTCCACCATCCTATGAACCTACACAATATACTCGTCCATCCCTGCACAACCCCTGCTCCCACGCCCCGTACCTCATGGCTCATATCCCTGTAATACACCTAGATGCAAGACCTGTCCTATACATCCTCCCACCACCACCACCACCACCACCACCACCACCACCACCATCTACTCCAGTCCAGTCACAAACATCACCTATCCCATCAAAGGCAGTTTTACCTATGAAACCAGTCATGTGATCTCCAAGCTAAGCTGCAACCACTGTGCTGCATTCTTATGTGGGCATGACAACCAACAAGCTGTCTGTTTGCATGACTGGCCACCAACAAACTGGCCAAGAAACAAGTGGACCATGCTGTTGCTGAGCACGCTGCCCAACTCGACATCCTTCGTTTCAATTACTGCTTCACAGCTTGTGCCATATGGATCCTTCCCACCAACACCAGCTTTTCTGAACTGTGCAGATGGGAACTTTCTCTGCAATATATCCTACATTCCCGTAACCCTCCTGGCCTCAACCTTTGTTAGTCATTGTCCTCACCCATCCACCCCTTTCCCTGTTCCTATTCCAGCTCTACACAGCCCTCATTCCACCATTTCACTCAATCTTTTTACTTCTCTCCTTTTCCACTAACCCCCCCCCCCCCCCCTTGTTCTCCACCTATCCCCTGGCCACCGTCTAACCTCCCAACTGCACATAGCCACCCTGCCCTCTCTCCACATCATCCCTGCATACTGCCCAGCAGCACTTCACTCTCCCCCGCCCAAACCCTTCTATGCCTCCCCCTCTCTGCCCCAGCCTCCTCCTTACCCCTACCCAGTCACCACTCCCATCATGCACTGATGCCGCTGCTCACAGTGTGGCTTCAGTTGCCAGAGACTGCAGTCGTGTGTGTGTGTGTGTGTGTGTGTGTGTGTGTGTGTGTGTGTGTGTCATCTATCCTTGACAAAGGCTGTACTGACCAAAAGCCTATTTCTGACAGTTCTTTTCTTGTGCCTATCTGCGACTCAGCATCTCCGCTGTGTGGTGAGTAGCAGCTTTCCTTTTCATAGTATTGTTGTATCTGAACGTACTAAACTAGCTACTCTATATATAGTATTTGTGTCTTTGTAACATAAAGTTTGATGGAAGTAAATATGTTTTAATGTAAATACAAATTAAGTATCGAATGAGGTGTCACACTTATAGGATGCTGGCCTCTATTCAGAAGAATGACAGTTTAAATTCGTAGCTGCCCATCCAGATTTAGGTTTCCCATTATGTCTGTAAGTTGCTTAAGGCAAATACTGGGTTGGTTCCATTCGAGTCACAGTCCATTTTGTTCTCCAGTCTGAACATATGCTACATCTATAAGGACCTCATTGTGATGACATGTAAAATTTTAAACTTCCTTCATGTGAAGTGTCTCTCTCGTGATCTTTTAATTGATGGGTTGTTAAACTTGAACTTTCTTCCTTCCTTTTAACAAAATGTAAAACCAACCCCATGCATGCCTTCATTTCATAGATGTAACTAGAAGAGCTTGAGTATGAAAATCTTGGTCCATATTATAATGATGTCTGCTGAATACTAACACAGCAAAAAGTGAAAGAGTATCCCCTCGTCTAACTCTTAATTATTCTGTACTGTAAACTATGTTAGAGCTAAAATCAAAATTCTTCTCCCAGCTGCTGATGTAACCTTCTGTTGATAGCATTCTGCTTTGTGACACCACTGAACATCACCATCAGTATGATAAAGAGATAATTTACTGTACATAAGTAAGAAACAATGATTTGAAGAGTATGCCCACCTCCTGGTATACAATTTCTGTTCAATGTTATTTTTTGGTGAGAGCATCATATTTGTAATTTCTGCTCAGTATTGTATGTTGAAAATGCCACTATAAAACATTTGGTTTGAATACGGGATCAGAAATAGTCTTCTCTAGAAATGCCCAATATCTGACCATTATATTGTAGGAGCCTGGCCCCAGACTCCTCCAGTCATCAGGAGAGAGCCAGGTAGGATATGGTGGTGAGACCTAGCTACGCTTGAGAGCCCCAAGAAAACATTATTGACAGTAAGATATATATATACTAGGCAGCAATACAGCATTGCCGTCCAAAGCACCATTCCACAACCAGGCTGGTGCGGCAGCACCTCATCAGTGGCAGACGGCCAGCATGCATTCGACTCACAGTACTGTCAGCAGAGCAAAGTGTCGGATGTCAGCTGCTACGTCACAGGGTGGCCATCGACTCGCAGTATCCTGCGGCCTCCAGCTCTGCGTATCACTCTCCAAAGCACTCTTGTTGATGTTGAAGAGTTGCACTCATAAGCTTGCCCCAGGTCCACCTCAAGTATTGTCTGGCTCAAAGGGATTGGCTTTCAGCTCCCCATTTACGAAACAGGAGCCAGCAGCACTGGTTCAGTCTGAGGAATGGGATGAGGAGTAGCAGTGTTCTCCCTCTTTAAGACAGATGACAGTGACCAGGTCTGCAAGCCTACACCAGGCCTGCAGAACGATGGCAGCCTCTGCACCCCATCAGTGTTGCCTCAGGAGTTGGCAGTGCAGCTGGCAGCAGCAGCACCCTTCCAGCTAGACTCGTGGTTATGTAGATGATTGAAGGCAGCTAGGTGTGCTGAGTATCAAACTCCATAGTTTCCCCTGTCACTGTGTGGCTGTAACTGACAAGAACTGGGACTACGCACTGAGCAGTTGGCAGTCAGCACTCAGAAGTCAGACATTTTTTAATATGGATGGGGTATTTATGTTGGCATTTCCCACAGGCTCTGCTGCGGTAGGGATGGCTATGTCATTGTGTGTCCTGGTTTTCCCTCACTGTCAGCTCTCCTAGTGACTTCAGACTTTTGCAGCTTCACTCTTCAGAGGCCCTTTCCTGCTGGTCAGCACCTGAATACTTAATGTTGTGCTATACCTAGCTTTCCTTATGAAGCAGTGCTTTGTCACTAGTGCAAATGTCTCTCTCAGATTTCAGGTCATTATGTTTCGCTTGTAGACTTGGGCGTTCGGTTGTTCGCCTGTGTTGTGTTAGTATCTGTGTTTGCCGCAACTCGCTCAGCATTTCCCTCTAGTTGCCAGTCAACTGGTTATTGACAAAGGTGGTTTGGCTTCTGGGAACTTCCAAGGAAGAACTTTGACAAACATTTAGTGTCTGCCAGGGATACTATCCTGGGTCATAATGTCTCCCTCTTCCTTCAGAAAATTTGTCTCGAATTTTACAATTTGCAGTACCTGTAATAAATTTGTCGTAGATATTTTACACCAGTAGTTACACATTATACAACTGTAGGTAGTCTTCCATTACCATACAGCTGATTTAAATGCTTTTCAATGTTTCATATTCCGAAGCGATAAGATAGGCCTTTGTGGAAGTCATTCCTTACACACTAACACAATTATTCATATAGTTTTACATTCATCTGTTAGTTTATATGAAATTCCCTTACTGTGTCTGAGTTCTATTTACAAATCAATCAACAGGTACCTGGTTACCAGGTAAACTGAATGGTGCGCTGACTTCTGTTTAAAACAGAATTAGATTACACGAATCACAACCAGAACCACTACAGCACTGGTAGCTGTCATATGCTTATAGTCCTGGAACATTTGTTTGGCTGTAATTTGTGTTGCTACTGGTTCATCAAATGAGTGTAAAAAGTCTGGATGCAGGGTATTATTTAGGAAGGTTGAGTTTTGAGTAGGCAGCACCTCTTGTGGCTTCTCAAATGAATACAACATAGGTTGTTCCCACTTGAGTGTGGTCCTACCAGTGACTGCAGCTGGTAGACGAAATGTCGCATGTCACAAGGCATGCCATTTATTATTATTCTGTCATCTCATAATTTCACTCTGTTCATACCTGTTGGTTTTCTGTGTTCATACCTGTCCACTATGACTACTTCTGGTAAAAAAACTGAGTAGACTCATTGGGTGTCTGCTCTCTGGAAATGTGGCTGCAGCATTAACACTTCCATTTGACATTCACTTGTCTTGTTTTTTTCCAGGAATAACTGGACCTTGCATTACCGTATACCAGTCTGTATCATCCTACTTGTGCAGGTTGTAACACTTTGCCTCTGGCATCTCTGTAGATCTTCCAAAGACATTAGATAATAGCCATCTCGTTGCTCTGAAATTACACTACTGGTCATTCAAATTTGCTACACCACGAAGATGATGTGCTACAGATGCTAAATTTAACCGACAGGAGAAGATGCTGTGATATGCAAATGATTAGCTTTTTAGACCATTCACATAAGGTTGGTGCCGGTGGCGATACCTACAACGTGCTGACATGAGGAAAGTTTCCAACCGATTTCTCATACACAAACAGCAGTTGACCATCGTTGCCTGGTGAAACATTGTTGTGATGCCTCATGTAAGGAGGAGAAATGTGTACCATCATGTTTCTGACTTTGATAAAGGTCGGATTGTAGCCTATTGCGATTGCGGTTTATCATATCACGACATTGCTGCTCGCGTTGGTCGAGATCCAATGACTGTTAGCAGAATATGGAATTGGTGGGTTCAGGAGGGTAATACGGAATGCCGTGCTGGATCCCAACAGCCTCGTATCGCTAGCAGTCGAGATGACAGGCATCTTAACCGCATGGCTGTAACGGATCGTGTCTCGATCCCTGAGTCAACAGATGGGGACATTTGCAAGACAATAACCATCTGCACGAACAGTTCAATGGCATTTGCAGCAGCATGGACTATCAGCTCGGAGACCATGGCTGCGGTTACACTTGACGCTGCATCACAGACAGGAGCGCCTGCGATGGTGTACTCAATGAGGAACCTGGGTGCACGAATGGCAAAATGTCATTTTTTCAGATGAATCCAGGTTCTGTTTACAGCATCATGATGGTCGCATCCGTGTTTGGCGACATTGCGGTGAACGCACATTGGAAGTGTGTATTCGTCATCGCCATACTGGCGTATCACCTGGCGTGATGGTATGGGGTACCATTGGTTACACGTCTTGATCACCTCTTGTTCGCATTGATGGCACTTTGAACAGTGGACGTTACATTTCAGATGTGTTGCAACCTGTGGCTCTACCCTTCATTCAATCCCTGTGAAACACTACATTTCAGCAGGATAATGCACAACCACATGTTGCAGGTCCTGTACGGGGCTTTCTGGATACAGAAAATGATTGACTGCTGCCCTGGGCAGCATGTTCTCCAGATCTCTCACCAATTGAAAACGTCTGGTCAATGGTGGCTGAGCAACTGGCTCGTCACAATATGCCAGTCACTACTCTTGATGAACTGTGGTATCGTGTTGAAGCTGCATGGTCAGCTGTACCTGTATATGCCATCCAAGCTCTGTTTGACTCAATTCCCAGGTGTATCAAGGCCGTTAGTACGGCCAGAGGTGGCTGTTCTCGATACTATGCACCCAAATTGCGTGAAAATGTAGTCACATGTCAGTTCTAGTATAATATATTTGTCCAATGAATACCTGTTTATCATCAGCATTTCTTCTTGGTCTAGCAGTTTTAATGGCCAGTAGTGTATAAATATATTTGTGGTCTGTGCCTGTACTCATGTCAGTATGCAGCTTTAGAGAAAGATACTTTTATCACTCACTATCTTCCCCTGCCTCCAGGAGGTGAGATTACTGAGACAAAACTATACCCCCGTATACAAAAACAACATTGTGGCGATTCCTCACTAATGAAAAGTAAAAAAACACTTACAACAGACTATAACCAGAGCAAAATAAAACTGTATGTCTTCATAAAAATCTACACAAGTAAAACAATGTGCAGTATAGGCAAACAACAATCTTAAATCTCATCTGTCAACATTCCCTAAGGATTTAAGGCATTTTACAACTGCTCTGGTCATCAGTCATCTGTTTATTCTTTGTTCCTTGAGGCTTTACATTCTTTATTGCAGAAGCTGCTGGTATCCATGGTAATGCATTGACAGCTCCTTTAAAAGGCTTAATGTGTCCCACTTGAATAATCAATCTTCGTTGGCACCTATATTTTAACATTGACAAGTGACATCATTTTCACTGTTTTGTGTGGTCTGTGGTATAGGATCAGGAATTTCTTTCTTGTAGCTTTTAGTGTATATGGGTTCAATACTAATACCCACTGGCCAATCCGGTATTGCTGTAACTTCCCTACATGTTGTCCTATCTACTATTGTTGTTCTAAGGCTTTCATATTTGCTTGTTGCCAAATGTCTTTCAGTTTCTTAGCAAACTTTTTTATCAATTCGATGTTGGATCCAAGCTTTAGTGTAATCACTTCAAAAGGTGAAGGCATTTTCTCCCATATATTAGCTCATAAGGAGAAAGACTGGTAGTCATATGGACTTCAGAATTGTATCTGGCAGTTACAAAATTTAAATATAGGTCCCGCTTTCCATGGTTACTGCTATTGTAATAGCTGAACATCTGCAAAAGTGTGCAATGAACTCTCTTGGTTCTTCCGTTGGCTTGGGGGTGGAAGGGTCTGATTCACAGCTTGCGAATTCAGAGCAATCAACACAATTCCTTCATAAGATGAGACATGAAATTGGTATCTTGGTCTGTAATTAGCATGTCCAGAATGCCAAATGTAAACAACCAATTATTTACTAATGCTTGAGCAACTGTACTCGTATTTTTGTCAAGTGTTGCAGCCATTACTATATAACAAGAGAAATGGTCACTTATAGTTAGTATGTAATTATTTCCTACAGGTGATTTATTAAATGGGCCTAAATGTCCATCCCAAGCATTTCAAATGGTTTAGATGCATCCAATAAACGTTGTAATGGAATCACCGGTGGCTAAGATCAGCTTATAGCACATAAGGTATGCAGTTCCTGACGTGTTTACTTGACATCTTGTTTTCTAGGTCCCCACCAAATTTTTTTTAGCTGTTCATCTGTCAGTTGCTCTTCACCCACCATGGCCTGAAAACATGTGGTCCACCCCCCTCCCCACCCCCTGCGGGCCTGGGGGTTAGAAACTACATCTTTCGGCCTTTATGTGATGGTGCCCTGTAGGGTTTGACCTCCATGTTTCAAAATTTTCCCGAAGAGCAAGCCAATTGGGGAAGGGCACTTTACATGGTGCATTGTTTCCATCGTACATTGAGATCTTTAGCCCACTTTCTCATCTAGGCATGTCAGTCCCACTCATCCTCCATCTCTTGAGTGAGGACACCTTCCTGGGTGCATTCTCCTCCACCCACTATGCAGTGTCATTTCTTGCACTGACAATGACCATGGAATTCTTTGCACCTCATATCCAGCATGGTAGCCAGTCTGTTGTGGTGAGGCCACCATGTACCCCGTTGGTTGTAGCCCCCTGACTACACAGGGATCACTCTGCTGATGCCTGCACCGTTAAGTCCCCACATATTCCAAGGAGTAGATGCCCATCACCCTGGGACATTGGGACTCATGGCAATGGCCATCCTGCCAGGTGGCCTTTGCTGCAGCTGGGTGGTGCCCATAGGGAAGGCCCCTGGTCAGAGTAGGTGGCACCAGGACGGATGATGCGCGATGAAGTGTACCACGTCATCACTTGCTGGTGATCAAATGCCAGCAGTCTGTAAGCGTTCCAAGTCTCAGTACAATGCAAGGTTACTGAAGATATTACAAGAACTGTAGCGAATATAATAAAGTGTCAGGTGGAGTTTGCGTTTATGTCCTGAACTCAGTATGTTGTGAAACCGTGCCCCTTCAAACTCCTCTTTAAGCTTTGGCTGTCAGGATACAGACGACACACAAAATAACTGTCTGCAACGTATATCTCCCTCCACATGGTGTGGTACCCCTGAATATATTGGCAGCACTGATTGATCAACTCCCTAAACCTTCTGTACTTTTGAGAGATTTTAATCCCCATAACCCCTTTTGTGGTAGCACCATGCTTACTGGCCGTGGCAGAATGTCAAAAATTAACTGTCCCAACTTGACCTCTGCTTCTTAAATACTGGGCCGTCACACATTTTAGTGTGGCTTATGGTGGTTACTCGGCCATTGATTTATCAATTTGCAGTCTAGGACTTCTCGCATCTATCCACTGGAGAGCACATGACGACCTGTATGGTAGTAACCACTTCTCCATCTTCCTGTCACTCCCCTGCTGTCATGCCCACCAAGATAGGCTTTAAACAAGGCAGACTGGGAAGCCTTCACCTGTGCTGTCACCGTTGAATCTCCCCCATGTGGTGCCATGGATGTTGTGATTGAGCAGGTCACTACAACAATAATTTCTGCAGTGGAAAATGCGATCCCACATTCTCTAGGGTGCCCCCGGCCAAAGACAGTCCCTTGGTGGTCACTGGAAGATGCTGAGGCAATTAAAGAGCATTGGTAAGCTCTACTGCAACATAAGCGGCACCCTTCCCTAGAGCACCTAATAGCATTTAAGTGGCTCCGTGCCTGCGTTCGCTTGCTTATAAAACAACTGAAACAGGAGTGTTGGGAGAAGCATGTGTCGACCATCGGGTGTGATACATCACCTTCCCAAGTCTGGACGAAGATCAGACATCTTTTTGGGTACCAGACCCCAACAAGTGCCCTGGCATTAACATCAATGGCGTGCTCTCTACTGACGCAAACGCAATTGCCGAGCACTTTGCTGAGCACTATGCTCGAACCTCTGCTTCAGAGAACTAGCCCCCAGCCTTTCACACCCTCAAATGCCGGATGGGAAGGAAAGTCCTCTCGTTCACTACATGCCATAGTGAACCCTATAATGCCACATTTAAAGAGTGGAAGTTCCTCAGCGCCCTTGAACATTGCCCCGAGACAGCTCCTGGGCTGGATCGGATCCACAGTCAGATAATTGAACATCTCTCGTCTGACTACATGCGATACCTCGTCGTCATCTTCAACCGGATCTGCCACGATGGCATCTTTCCATCACAATGGCAGGAGAGCACCATCATTCCGGTGCTCAAACCCGTTAAAAATCCGCTTGATGTGGATAGCTACTGCCCCATCAGCCTCACCAATGTTCTCTGTAAGCTGCTGAAACGTATGGTGTATCGGCAGTTGGGTTGGGTCGGGTCATGGAGTCACGTGGCCTACTCGCTCCATGTCAGAGCGGCTTCTGCCAGGGTCGCTCTACCACTGATAATCTTGTGTCCCTCGAGTCTGCCATCCGAACAGACTTTTCCCTACGCCAACACTTGGTTGCCATCTTTTTTGACTTACGTAAAGCATATGACACGACCTGGTGGCATCATATCCTTGCCACATTGTATGAGTGGGGTCTCCGTGGCCCGCTTCCGATTTTTATCCAAAATTTCCTGTTGCTCCGTATTTTCCATGTCCAAGTCGGTGCTTCCCATAGTTCTCCCAGTATTCAGGAGAATGGCATTCTGCAGGGCTCCGTATTGAGTGTATCTCTATTTTTAGTGGCCATTAAAAGCCTAGCAGTAGCTGTAGGGCTGTTGGTCTCCCCTTCTCTGTATGCGGATGACTTCTGCATTTCGTATTGCTCCTCCAGTAATGGTGTTGCTGAGCGGCACCTATAGGGAACCATTCAGAAGGTGCAGTCACGGGCTCTAGCCCATGGCTTCCAGTTTTCATCCACGAAGTTGTGTGTCTTGCACTTCCGTCGGCATCGCACCGTTCATCCAGAACCTGAACTTTATCTTAATGATGATCCACTCACTGTAGTGGAGGTGTATCGATTCTTAAGACTGGTTTTCGACAGCTGTGTGACTTGGTGACCTCACCTTCATCAGCTTAGGCAGGAGTGCTGGCACTACCTGAATGCTCACTGCTGTCTGAGCAACACAAACTGGGGTGCAGATCACTCTATGCTGCTACAGCCCTACGGAGACCTTGCTCAATCCCACCTTGACTATGGAAGTCTGGTTTACAGTTCGGCAGCACCCTCAGTGTTCTGTTTACTTGACCCTGTGCACCACTGTGGCGATCGCCTAGTGACGAGAGCTTTTAGAACAAGTCCGATGACCAGCGTCTTGGTGGAGGCCGGAGTCCCTCCATTGCAGATCCGATGTGCACAACTGCTCACCAGTTATCTTGCACACATTCCTAGTTCTCTTTATCCCACTTGTGGCAGTTCAACTCCCGCATCGGCAGCCCAGGTCAAGGCTCACAATTGCAGTTTGTGTGTGATCCCTTCTCTGCAAACTGGAATCCTTCCCTTTACCACCTCTACTGGAGGTCCATTCACATACACCTCCTCGGTGTACATCTCGGCCGAAGCTTCGTCTGGACCTTTTGCATGACCCTAAGGCCTCTATTAACCCCACCGCTCTTCACTGTCACTTCCTCTCAATTCTTGATAGTGTTCCGGGCCTCTGAAGTTGTTTACACTGACGGCTCGATGACTGATGGTAATGTTGGCTTTGCCTATGTCCACAGAGGCCATATTGAACAGCATTCCTTGCCTGCTGACTGCAGTGTATTCACTGCAGAGTTTGTGGCCACATCTCGTGCACTTCAGTACATCTGTTCCTGTTCTGGTGAGTCGTTTCTTCTCTGTTCTGACTCCCTGAGCAGCCTACAAGCTATCGACCAGTGCTACCCTCGCCATCCTTCGGTAGCGAACATCCAGGAGTTCATCTATGCCCTGGAATGGTCCAGCCATTCAGTGGTGTTTGTGTGGACCCCAGGGCACGTCGGAACCCCAGGCAATGAACTTGCTGACAGCCTAGCCAAACAGGCTATGCAGAAACTGCTCCTGGAGATAGGCAACTCTGAAACTGACCTGCATTCTGTCTTATGCCACAAGGTTTTTTGGCCTTGGGAGATGGAGTGGCATAACAGTATGCACAACAAACTGCATGTCATTAAGGAGACTGTGAATGTGTGGAAGTCTTCCCTTCGGGCTTCCCGCAGGGAATCAGTTGTCCTTTATCAGCTCCGCATTGGCCATATGTGGCTCACACATGGTTACCTCCTCCATCATGAGGAGCCACCTCAGTGTCGCTGTGGCTCCCAAATGACAGTTGTCCACCTCTTGCCGGACTCCCCACTTTTAGTCACTCTGCGGCGGACTTTTAACTATTCCAGCACCCTACCTTCTGTGTTGGGCAACAGTGCCTCGACAGCAGCTTTAGTTTTACGTTTTATTCGTGAGTGTGGGTTTTATCATTTGTTTCGAGTTTTAGTGCATGATCTTTGTTCCTCTGTGTCCTCCACCCTAAGGCTTTTAGGGTGGAGGTTTTAATGTGTGCTCTTGAAAACACTTATCTCCCACGTTAAAACTGAACAGCGTTGTCTCCAGTGACTTCACATCATCACCACCTGCTCCGCATAACCTATATGGTGAAGACTGTGATCTCTTTCTGTCCAAGAGATGCAGCCCGACTACTCACACACGAGTCCCTGTGTCCTCCAGAAATTCATGTTCTGTATCATTTACTTTGCATAGCAACCATCTCTGTGTACATTTCTGCAGTCTCGGTGTTCTTCTGGGAATACCATCCAAAGGATGAGGAGCCCCTGTTCCTGTTTAACAACCAATTATTAGGATATTGCTTGTCCTATGCTTTTACGATCACACGCTTTATGGCCCAGCTTGCCACATTCATGACATTCAGGCTAATGACATTGTTTCCTGATGTGGCCTGTGCTCCCACGTCTAAGATTCTTCACTTCCGAAGAAAAAAACACTGTGAACACTCTGTCTTCGTGTAATAAAATGTTGATCTCTTTTAATTGTATAGCAGTCATAATGGCAGCAGATAAGTCGCTTGGGTCTTCCATTCTGACCTTCCTTGAAATATCAGCAGAAATACCTCTTAGAAATACATCCAGAGCCCTATTCTCCGCCTCATGCAAAATCACTCTATCGGCTTTTGCTTTCTGCGTTAGTTCATATGTTTGCGAGTTCAGTTTCGAAATCCTGCCAGAGAAGGATTGCACTGATTTGCCGTATTTCTGTCATAAACCATTGAAGTTTTCTCTAAAGAACCTTGTGCTGTTCTGCTTCTGATAAAACTGTACTAGACTCTTAGCCAATTCATCAAATTTCTTGATGCAATAATTTACCAACAGCCGCATGATTTGTAGAAGTTTATTTTATTTTATGAGCTTCTATGTGCTACCAGTTTCGGCATTACATTGATGCCATCTTCAGGCCCCACTCGTCATAGTCGTAAAATTGCCATACATGGAATACACGATTTGCAAACCGCCTCAGTCCGTGTCGCCTGGCCACCAAGAGCTGTTGCAGGATGAGTGATTCACGGGTCCAGTTGTATGGCTCCTTCTGTGTATAGCGATTTTACAACTATGACGAGTGGGGCCTGAAGATGGCATCAATGTAATGCCAAAACTGGTAGCTCATAGAAGTTCATAAAATAAAATAAACTTTTACAAATCATACGGCTGTTGGTAAATTATTGCATCAAGAAGTTCATGCCAGCCGTTATCCCACAATCCATAATGGATCAATGAAGAATTCATCAAATGTTTGCGCCTTACTGAGGGTCTCGTGGTACATAACATGCATTTTTGTGTCACCCACTAACCTTTACCTAGGACGTTTCTTCTGACTTTTTTCCAAGTTTGACAGGAGCATTTACATCACTAATAAAAATAAATACAGTCTGTTGCTTTCTCCTAAAATAGCGTTATGAGATCAGCTGGTGCAGAATTGATGGAGTGGGTGGATACACTCAACACAGTGTTATTTTCTCCTGAATTGAAGAGTCCTTGGCCCCCAGTGTCTTCCCATTGTTCTATTCTTGTATGCAATGCTTCATTGTCTTGCCCCTGTTGGGTTGTCATTTGTAACAGTGCCCCTTCAAAGCTCCCACCATTTCATTCAGAGTCCCTGCTTATGTTTGTGGCATTTGTGTAAACTCCGTCTGCCTATATATCAGAGAGGAAAGACACTGCATACACAGCAGGCAAAAAAAAAAAAAAAACTGTACTTAATCTTTACACCGCATCATAGCCCAGTGAGATTCTGTGCACTGGTGTGCTTCATGACCAACCGTTGTACATCTATTACAGGAAGCTGACACAGCTTGAACAGATGGCAAGTCGTGCCCAGATAAGCTACAATGCAGACACCTCAGATGCTGCAAGTAAACTTTTCTGGTGTTCCTATGGAAGTGAAACAAGTCTGTATGTTTCTGCAGTCTAACAAACAACACTTTTAATGTACTGTGAAGGTTCCTGAGGCTTAATGTGATTATAGGAAAATACAGGACAAGAAAGCAGACAAATACCAGTCACTCACCACACAGCATTGTTACAAACTTCAATTCATAGCTGGTGACCTCATGTTGGAGCTGCATAGACAGTCAACTGATGTTGATCTAGATGTGTAGCTGTGGCAACCAATTACTGACACCAAGTATAGAAGTCTGATCATGAAGTCCTACAGTCATCAGGAGAAAGCCGGGTGGGATGCAGTCCTGAGGACCTAGTTACGTTGAAGTGCACCAAGAAAACGTCTTCGTCAATTACACATTCATTAGGCAGAAATACAGAATTGTCTTCCAAAGCGTCACACTGCAGCCAGGCAAGTGGAGCAGCACCTTGTCAGCAGTTGACGACTGGTGCACACTCAGCTCACAGTACCGCCATTGCAGCAAAGCATCAGGTGGCGGCTGATAAGTCGCAGGGCAGCTGTTGACCTGCAGAATCCAGCAGCCTCCAGCTCTGTGTATTGATCTCCAAAGTGCTCTCAGTAGGATCAAAGATTTGCACTCAGGTGTCTCACCCCAAGTCCACCTGAAGTTTCTGCTGGCTCACAGGAGTCAGCTCTCAGCCCCTGTTAAGGGAACAGGAGCCAGCAGCTTCAGTGTCAGCCTCAGGAGCAAGATAGGCAGCAGAAGTGCTCACCCTTTCAAAGGTGGATGATGGACAGTGACCGTGTCATGCAGGTCAAGCCTCCAGCATGCTTGCAGTGTGATGACAGCCTCTGCGCCCCATCAGTGTTTCCTCAGAAGTTGACAGGTCAGCTGGCACCAGCAGCGGCATCCTTCCATCCGAACTTGTGGTTCCATAAATGATCGAAGACAGCTAGGCATGCTATGGGTTGACCTCCATAGCCCTCCCTTTTACTGAATAGCTGCAACTGACACAAGGGCAATTGGCAGTCGGCACTCGGGGATCGCATGTTTGTTAAGGAGTGTGGGATATTTATGTTGGCTTATCTTGTGTGCTCTGCAGCTGTGGGGATGGCTATGGCCATCATGGTCCTGGTTTCCCCTTGCTGTCAGCTCTCCTAGTGACTTCAGACTTTTGTAACTTCACATTTCAGAGGCTCTTTTTTACTGGTTCAACACCTGAGTACTTAGTGCTGTGTTGTACTTACCTTCCTTCTGAAGCTCTGCTTTCTCATTTGGCTTCCAAGCTGTCATTATACTTTGCTTGAAGACTTGGGCACTTGGTCATTCCCCAGTGTTGCAATACTTCCATGTTTGCCACAACTCACTCAGCATTTCCCCCCAGCTGTCAGTCTGCTGGTCATTGACACATGTGGTTGGCTTCAGGAGCCACCAAGATAGAACCTGGATGAAATTTTTGTGTCCACAGAGATACTATCCTGGGGCATAACAAAATGTAGTCCTAAACTCAAAACATGGGGCCTGAAATCATATCATTTGAATTTCTCCTCCCAGCTTGACTGGGTGCATATTCTGAAGATGAGACTGAGCCGTCCAGCACTCAACTGCCCCGTCCTTTTCCAGGCTTCACATATGCAAATGGTTTTCCCTTTCTTTGTTACCTCTCCTCCCCACCCCACCCCCTCGGTTTCCATTGCTCTCTCACACACTCCCCCCCCCCAAGCTCTCTTCATTCATTTTGTGATTTCTTTCTGCTTTATATGTTTATTTTTTTTCATTTGTTTCATCACTGCACCTAAAATGTGCTTGCTTGTTTTCAGATCCACAGCCTACGGTAACAGTATTAATCCGTGGGCCATTTGGCAGGCATGCATGGACAATGCAGCTTCGTCATCTTCCACGTCATAAATCAGGCACAAAATATCATACTCCCAACCCAGGTCGGCCAGTTCCAATGGCCGATGTTGGTGTTCGACATGAAGTTCGCCAGCGTTACTTCCCGGACAGTGTTGATAGGATACCACAGTGCAAAATGTAAGTGGATAATGAGATCACAGTGTCGTGCTGGAAGTGCTATTCAGTTTAGTTGTATGAGGCCAATGTATGAGGTGGCCTCTATTTTCTTGTGGAGTAACAAGTGGGTAAAGTAATACCTTTACTGCATCGATGTGCACAATATCTCAATATGCGTCCTGTTGTAATAGTGGAAATATTGTAGAGCCATTTGTCAGTCTGTATAATTTACTGTAAATGAATACTTCATTCAAAAACACTGACAGGTGTGAAGTTCTTGCAAAACATGTTAGATTGTCTCTGTCGTATAGCCCCTTTCTCATTGTGTCCTTGAAGGGGATGACATTCTATAAAGAATTTTGACTGCTGTTAATGGAACCACACAGAGGTTTGAGGTCATACCCTCACTCCCCACTCCCTCCGTGATTCCTGCAAAGAACTTTGTGATTTCCTTGGAGCACAGAGTGTATGGTGTCATAATTTTTAAATATTTACCTTAATCAAACCCGTGATAAAATTTCAGCAAGTGTTAAAAACGATATATTGTAAAACATAATTTTTTATAAACTTAAACATCAGTTCTTTGAAAGCCAAACTGTCACTTGTATACCAAGGAATTATGCACAACCATGTTTCTACTGATTGTGATGTTAAAGTAAGAAGTACAGCTTTCAAAGACTTGAAGTTAAGTCCAAAACTTTATTTTGGACAGACAAAATGTGAGATGCTCTTCAGGGACCTAGCAGTGCTTACACTTATGTTAATACATATACTCCAGTACAATAGTGAATTTAGAAGAAACTATGCAATGCAGAACACGACCCTACAGTTAAAAATAATTTTCGTATAGACTGTGTACCCCTATCAAGGGTCCCAAATAAAGGTTTACGTTACGGTGTGAAAGCTCATAACTGGTTATTGACAGACATTATATGATATATCCTGCTTACAAAACCTCCATCAGGACTCAAAGCCTCATTGAATAAAGTTCATTGATTTGCTATAGCACTGGTATCACAGGAAAATACCCAGTAATGCGTACTAAGCAACTTTTAAATAATGTGACTTTTCCCACATTTATTAGCAACATTCCCAGTATGATGATCAGTTCCAGTCAAAAAATAATTTTACTCATTATACGTTTGGCATTGACAGAATATTCATATTATACAGTCCCGGTCAAATCCTGACACAACAGTCACAAGGCAGTATTAGCCTCAGTTTGTGTAATCAGTGAGCACACCACGTACATGACACAAATAAATGAATGCTCCGTACAACACGGTACGTAATCAGAGTTCCCAATTATTCGCACACTAGTTTGAAGTAAAATTCATAACAATTAACACTGTTCAAAAGTTGAAGTTAGCAAGCTCATAGAGTCACACTTCCATACTGAAGTCATGTATACTGATGACAGTTTTACACAGATATGGTAATTTGATACATTATTGCAGAGATTGACCAGGATGTTGCTGGTGCATATACTGCATAATACTGACTAGCCGAGAATACCTGAACTTTAGCATAGAAGTTGCCGCTAAGATTTCCAAGCCTCAGCTGAAACTTGTAGGTTGGTGGTTGGTCTTATAAAGACTGTCTTAAGAACATATTGTGATTTCGAAAACTACATTTTCATTTGAGAAACAGCGAAGTTAGATTTTGCTAATTTGGATGAGCTGTATGTTATGATAGTAATTTGGTTTACAAAAATATTTGGTGTTTTAGAAAAACAACAAAAAAATGTAACCATTTCATATATTTGCATTGTGAATAACCCAGTTATGAGTACAAGCACCATCTTTAGATTTAAAATTATTGATGCAAATTCTTGCAAATTTTTAATTACTGTCCCAATTACTTAAAGAATCATGTCATCAGTTCACAATAATTAGGGCAGCAAAAGTACAGTAACAAAATCTGGAATATAATAGGCATAATGGTGCAAATGGTGAAAGTAATTTTTGGTTTACCCAAACTTTGATCAAAATTATTTTGTAAATTAATTTGTTTCAGGGAAATCAAAGTACGTTTCTATAATGTTTGGATATTGTTCTCTCTGAAAAGTTGTGTCAACATACCCAGCTCAACTGATTAGCTCAAAGTTCTGTCTCTCATAGTATAGTAAAGTTTTCAGTTGTTAATAACTACTTGTAATTAACACAGCTTTCTGCAAAACTAATTACGTTAATGGAGTCAGTACAATGCAAAGAAAAGCCTGAAAAATAAATCTAAGTGAGGCAAAGTCTGATTAACGTTTTGATGGAACCAGGTATATAATACACATATTTGATGCGTATAACTAAATTTAAAGTGGAAAAAATAAAAAAAAGTTGAAGTGCAGTCAGACAGTAAATCAATAATCCTCAGAAATTCGAAAACAAGGTAAAAGCATCCCTCATTAGCTGCTCTTACAATGTGCTTGAATGTATGGGCTGAGGGATGAAACTCCGTGGATGACTTTAATATTTATACAGATGAGCCAAAGCTTAGAAGAATGCAGTGACCATTATGTATATGAAATTTATCCATATATATATTTCAGGTCACACAAGTTATATCATTATTAGTTTTGGCTACTTTGCAAGTCATTGTCAGATGATTTGAATAATTACATAGCAGCTCATCAAAGTACAAAGTTGTGCTTTTATTAGTCACAATTTAATGTATTCAGATCATCTTACGATGACTTGCTAAGAAGTCAGAACAAATAATGATATAATTGGTGTGACCTGAGGCTGAAATATGTAATTAAAAAATCTTCAAATATATGTAATCAACATATGTCAACCTTTCTAGTATATAAACAGCTGATAGTGATCTGTGTGAAGTTACACTTTGTTTGGAGTATTATATGAAAATGGCAAGTGAGTAGCAAAACAGGAGGAGCTGTGTCTTTCCTCATGGTAGGTACTTTTCTTATAACGTATGTAAGTGTGTGTAAAGTAATTTAGAAGGAATTCCTGTAATTACACTCCTGGAAATTGAAATAAGAACACCGTGAATTCATTGTCCCAGGGTGGGGAAACTTTATTGACACATTCCTGGGGTCAGATACATCACATGATCACACTGACAGAACCACAGGCACATAGACACAGGCAACAGAGCATGCACAATGTTGGCACTAGTACAGTGTATATCCACCTTTCGCAGCAATGCAGGCTGCTATTTTCCCATGGAGACGATCGTAGAGATGCTGGATGTAGTCCTGTGGAACGGCTTGCCATGCCATTTCCACCTGGCGCCTCAGTTGGACCAGCGTTCGTGCTGGACGTGCAGACCGCGTGAGACGACGCTTCATCCAGTCCCAAACATGCTCAATGGGGGACAGATCCGGAGATCTTGCTGGCCAGGGTAGTTGACTTACACCTTCTAGAGCACGTTGGGTGGCACGGGATACATGCGGACGTGCATTGTCCTGTTGGAACAGCAAGTTCCCTTGCCGGTCTAGGAATGGTAGAACGATGGGTTCGATGACGGTTTGGATGTACCGTGCACTATTCCGTGTCCCCTCGACGATCACCAGTGGTGTACGGCCAGTGAAGGAGATCGCTCCCCACACCATGATGCCGGGTGTTGGCCCTGTGTGCCTCGGTAGTATGCAGTCCTGATTGTGGCGCTCACCTGCATGGCGCCAAACACGCATACGACCATCATTGGCACCAAGGCAGAAGCGACTCTCATCGCTGAAGACGACACGTCTCCATTCGTCCCTCCATTCACGCCTGTCGCGACACCACTGGAGGCGGGCTGTACGATGTTGGGGCGTTAGCGGAAGACGGCCTAACGGTGTGCGGGACCGTAGCCCAGCTTCATGGAGACAGTTACGAATGGTCCTCGCCGATACCCCAGGAGCAACAGTGTCCCTAATTTGCTGGGAAGTGGCGGTGCGGTCCCCTACGGCACTGCGTAGGATCCTACGGTCTTGGCGTGCATCCGTGCGTCGCTGCGGTCTGGTCCCAGGTCGACGGGCACGTGCACCTTCCGCCGACCACTGGCGACAACATCGATGTACTGTGGAGACCTCACGCCCCACGTGTTGAGCAATTCGGCGGTACGTCCACCCGGCCTCCCGCATGCCCACTATACGCCCTCGCTCAAAGTCCGTCAACTGCACATACGGTTCACGTCCACGCTGTCGCGGCATGCTACCAGTGTTAAAGACTGCGATGGAGCTCCGTATGCCACGGCAAACTGGCTGACACTGACGGCGGCGGTGCACAAATGCTGCGCAGCTAGCGCCATTCGACGGCCAACACCGCGGTTCCTGGTGTGTCCGCTGTGCCGTGCGTGTGATCATTGCTTGTACAGCCCTCTCGCAGTGTCCGGAGCAAGTATGGTGGGTCTGACACACCGGTGTCAATGTGTTCTTTTTTCCATTTCCAGGAGTGTATTAGTATGGGTAGGGTTAGCACTAGTCATGATTTGTTGTTGGTAATTTTACAGATGTAACAAGCAGTGACTGCTTGTTTAATGAATTAATTATTCACATTACTACATGGGCTTCATATTTGATGGAATATTAAAGTCAACTCCCCCCCCCCCCCCTCCCCCTCCCAGCAGGAGACTGAGCTGCTGTCTGTTTCCTTACTGAACTTCATCTCATGTTAAAAGAAAACAGTGGCTAATTTTCTGTTTGAACTCCCATTTCATTTGTGTGTGGCTCTAGTATTTGTTATCATATACTCTAACTATGATTATGTCTTTACTTTCACTCTTTTGCTTGAAATTGTTTCCAAACCTGCAGTGTTGTGACACATTAGAAGTAATTGAAATAGGAAAGTGCATTAACACAAAATTATCATAAGATGAGACTGCTGTATTAAAAGTGATATGTCCATAAGAAGAAGTCACATAATAAAACAGTTGCAAAATTCTTTTATTTTAGTAGGACTTCAAATGATGTTGTATGTGCTACAGTCGGTTTATATTATGTCCTGAAATTCAGAATGAGTGAATGGGGAAGTTAAAAAATAAGCTTATAGATGTTTGATTAGGTGTTCATGACAAATAATGGTCTAAAAGTAAGTAACACAGCCAATATGGTATTGTATTAGTAATTGAATACTAATTTTGTCATTTTTCACATATTACAGAGACAGGTCTATACCAACATTAGATTCTTTGTCTGCTGAGGAGCCAGGGCTGCAACAGCTACAACACTTGATTGAGAGACAGTCTACACTTGAACAAAGTTCAGCAGAACAGAAGCAGAAACAGGAAGCGGAACAGGGCTTCTGTCAGCAGCAAGAGTGTATGCCTCCAACTCCGTGTCAAGAGTACCAGACAGCCAGGCTGTTTCTGTCTCACTTTGGCTTCCTCTCTCTTGATTCTGCAAACGTAAGATTTTGAATATCTACTGCTTCTTATTTGTTAGAAAAAATGATTTACTCACTCATTCACTCACTCACTCACAGAAGATGGTACTGAATCCAGCTACACAAGCTGTGAATCAGCCATTGTAGTTATGAAAACTGGTCTCAGCCACAGTTTGGCAGTGTCTGGTTGGCTGTGGAATAGTTGCAGTAAATATGGTATATGATATTACTGCTTTCACAGGTTTTTCTGCCTCGCAAAGTAATAGAATATGTCAGTGATGGGACTGGAATAAGACCTGTTTGATGGGTGTGAAGGACAGGTGTTCACCTGGGTCTTCTGATGTGGAAAGAGGTCAGGATTGGGTTGGGCATAATGAGGAGTCGTAGTAGTTCATAGATACAGTGTAAGGTGTCATACCACTCTGGGAGTGATAGAATGGATTATGGGTAGGACGTTCCTCACTTCCATGGTGATAAGTACTCGAAGCCCTCACAAAGGATATAGTTATGTTGTTCCAGCCCAGGTTGTGACACTGGATAATAGGGGGAGGGGGGTGCTCCCTTGCAGCTGATTCTTGGGGCTGATGTGAAAATTAGGGGCATGTGAATCTTAGTTTTTTTCTGAAGAAGGTAAGCTCGATTCTAGGGGGCCAGTTTGATTGTAGAAGTGAAGAAGAGTTATATGTGTACTTCCTGACAGATCTGAAAACTGTGGGTCTCCATTCACAATGTTATTTCTGAAGTCAAATTCCATACTAGAATAAACCCATATTCACCAGACCAACTCATCAGTATTTTTATAGGCCAAATCAAAGTAGACAATATGACTCTTAGTGATGGTCGGAATGATCTCTCTGATGATGAGATGTGGAGATTTACTCATTGGAAAGTAGTTTGATCAAGAAACAAAGAAATGATTAAGACGTTTAAATTCTATCCCCAAGATATAGATTGAAGCTGTATGTGTTGTGAAAAACGTGTCATCTCCAAATACTGGTCTTGAATATGAGGCAGCAGAAAATATTCATTTTACCTTGTATATCTATGTGTTTCTTTCCTTTGTTTCTAATTTTGCTTTTTAATTATTCTCTGCAAAAACTGTAATTAATTTAATTCCACCGCCCTTGACAGTCTTTGAAAATGTTGAAACAAGACTCGACTGTACCCCCCCCCCCCCCCCCCCTCTCTCTCTCTCTCTCTCTCTCTCTCTCTCTCTCTCTCTCTGTGTGTGTGTGTGTGTGTGTGTGTGTGTGTGTGTGTGTGTGTGTGTGTCTAACTGTTTACCTATCTATCTCTATCTGCCCCCCCTCCCCCCTCTCCTCCTTTTCTATGGAGTATAAGGAGTTGCCTTGCAAAAATATATTGTAAGTTGGGTGGCAGTGGGAGGTTCTTGTTCTATCATATTTCCACCCCTAAAGCTGTAAAGTAACAACTTCAGTACACTATGTGATATGTGATCAAAAGTAACCGGACACCCCCCAAAAACCATATGTTTTTCATATTAGGTGCATTTTCCTGCCCCTTACTGCCAGGTAGTCCATATCAGCAACCTCAGTAGTCATTAGACTTCATGAGAGAATAGAGTGGAGTGCTCCGCAGAACTCACAGACTTCAAACGTGGTCAGGTGATTGGGTGTCACTTCTGTCATATGTCTGACATGTACAGCACAAAAGTGTACAGGCCAACTTTGTCTGTTAACTGACAGAGATCGCCAACAGTTGAAGAGGGTTATAGTGTGTAATAGGCAGACATCTATCCAGACCATCACACAGGAATTCCAAACTGCATCAGGATCCACTGCAAGTACTACGACAGTTAGGCGGACAGTGAGAAAACTGGGATTTCATGGTCGAGTAACTGCTCATAAGCCACACATCATGCTGGTAAATCCCAAACAACACATTTGGTGTAAGGAGCGTAAACATTCGACGATTGAGCAGTGGAAAAATGTTGTGTGGAGTGACAAATCATGGTACACAGTGTGGCGATCCAATGGCAGGGTATGGGTATGGCGGATGCCCAGTGAACATCATCTGTCAAGGTATAGTGCCAACAGTAAAATTCAGAGGCAGTGGTGTTATGGTGTGGTCATGTTTTTCACAGGGGGGGGGGGGGGGGGGTGACCAATTTGGGGATGGCAGTTGCACCTTTCAACATGACTGAACACCTGTTCATAGTGCACAGCATGTGGGGCAGTGGTTACACAACAATAACATCCCTGTAGTGGAGTGGCGTGCAAAGAGTCCTGACCTGAATCCTATAGAACAGTTTTGGGATGTTGTGGAACGCCGACTTCGTGCCAGGCCTCGCCGACCGACATCGATATCTCTCCTAAGTGCAGCATTCCGTGAAGAATGGGCTGCCATTCAGCAGGAAACCTTCCAATACCTGATTGAATGTATGCCTGTGAGAGTGGAAGCTGTCATCGAGGCTAAGGGTGGGCCAACACCGTACTGAATTCCAGCATTACCAATGGAGGGCTACACGAACTTGTAAGTCATTTTCAGCCAGGTGTCCGGATACTTTTGATCACATAGTGTATGTGGATTTGTGTTTTTATTCATTGACTTTGATACTACATCATGTCATCACTTATTTCTTAAATATATTTATTAAATGAGCCATGAACCATGGACCTTGCCGTTGGTGGGGAGGCTTGCGTGCCTCAGCGATACAGATAGCCGTACCGTAGGTGCAACCACAACGGAGGGGTATCTGTTGAGAGGCCAGATAAACGTGTGGTTCCTGAAGAGGGGCAGCAGCCTTTTCAGTAGTTGCAAGTTCAACAGTCTGGATGATTGACTGATGTGGCCTTGTAACAATAACCAAAACGGCCTTGCTGTGCTGGTACTGCGAACGGCTGAAAGCAAGGGGAAACTACAGCCGTAATTTTTCCCGAGGGCATGCAGCTTTACTGTATGATTACATGATGATGGCGTCCTCTTGGGTAAAATATTCCGGAGGTAAAATAGTCCCCCATTCGGATCTCCAGGCGGGGACTACTCAAGAGGATGTTGTTATCAGGAGAAAGAAAACTGACGTTCTACGGATCAGAGCGTGGAATGTCAGATCCCTTAATCGGACAGGTAGGTTAGAAAATTTAAAAAGGGAAATGGATAGGTTGAAGTTAGATATAGTGGGAATTAGTGAAGTTCGGTGGCAGGAGGAACAAGACTTCTGGTCAGGTGACTACAGGGTTATAAACACAAAATCAAATAGGGGTAATGCAGGAGTAGGTTTAATAATGAATAGGAAAATAGGAGTGCGGGTAAGCTACTACAAACAGCATAGTGAACGCATTATTGTGGCCAAGATAGATACGAAGCCCACACCTACTACAGTAGTACAAGTTTATATGCCAACTAGCTCTGCAGATGACGAAGAAATTGAAGAAATGTATGATGAAATAAAAGAAATTATTCAGATTGTGAAGGGAGACGAAAATTTAATAGTCATGGGTGACTGGAATTCGAGTGTAGGAAAAGGGAGAGAAGGAAACATAGTAGGTGAATATGGATTGGGGGACAGAAATGAAAGAGGAAGCCGCCTGGTAGAATTTTGCACAGAGCACAACATAATCATAACTAACACTTGGTTTGAGAATCATGAAAGAAGGTTGTATACATGGAAGAACCCTGGAGATACTAAAAGGTATCAGATAGATTATATAATGGTAAGACAGAGATTTAGGAACCAGGTTTTAAATTGTAAGACATTTCCAGGGGCAGATGTGGACTCTGACCACAATCTATTGGTTATGACCTGTAGATTAAAACTGAAGAAACTGCAAAAAGGTGGGAATTTAAGGAGATGGGACCTGGATAAACTAAAAGAACCAGAGGTTGTACAGAGATTCAGAGAGAGCATAAGGGAGCAATTGACAGGAATGGGGGAAATAAATACAGTAGAAGAAGAATGGGTAGCTTTGAGGGATGAAGTAGTGAAGGCAGCAGAGGATCAAGTAGGTAAAAAGACGAGGGCTAGCAGAAATCCTTGGGTAACAGAAGAAATAATGAATTTAATTGATGAAAGGAGAAAATATAAAAATGCAGTAAGTGAAACAGGCAAAAAGGAATACAAACGTCTCAAAAATGAGATCGACAGGAAGTGCAAAATGGCTAAGCAGGGATGGCTAGAGGACAAATGTAAGGATGTAGAGGCCTATCTCACTAGGGGTAAGATAGATACCGCCTACAGGAAAATTAAAGAGACCTTTGGAGATAAGAGAACGACTTGTATGAATATCAAGAGCTCAGATGGAAACCCAGTTCTAAGCAAAGAAGGGAAAGCAGAAAGGTGGAAGGAGTATATAGAGGGTCTATACAAGGGCGATGTACTTGAGGACAATATTATGGAAATGGAAGAGGATGTAGATGAAGATGAAATGGGAGATACGATACTGCGTGAAGAGTTTGACAGAGCACTGAAAGACCTGAGTCGAAACAAGGCCCCCGGAGTAGACAATATTCCATTGGAACTACTGACGGCAGTGGGAGAACCAGTCCTGACAAAACTCTACCATCTGGTGAGCAAGATGTATGAAACAGGCGAAATACCCTCAGACTTCAAGAAGAATATAATAATTCCAATCCCAAAGAAAGCAGGTGTTGACAGATGTGAAAATTACCGAACTATCAGCTTAATAAGTCACAGCTGCAAAATACTAACACGAATTCTTTACAGACGAATGGAAAAACTAGTAGAAGCCAACCTCGGGGAAGATCAGTTTGGATTCCGTAGAAACACTGGAACACGTGAGGCAATACTGACCTTACGACTTATCTTAGAAGAAAGATTAAGGAAAGGCAAACCTACGTTTTTAGCATTTGTAGACTTAGAGAAAGCGTTTGACAATGTTGACTGGAATACTCTCTTTCAAATTCTAAAGGTGGCAGGGGTAAAATACAAGGAGCGAAAGGCTATTTACAATTTGTACAGAAACCAGATGGCAGTTATAAGAGTCGAGGGACATGAAAGGGAAGCAGTGGTTGGGAAGGGAGTAAGACAGGGTTGTAGCCTCTTCCCGATGTTGTTCAATCTGTATATTGAGCAAGCAGTAAAGGAAACAAAAGAAAAATTCGGAGTAGGTATTAAAATTCATGGAGAAGAAATAAAAAGTTTGAGGTTCGCCGATGACATTGTAATTCTGTCAGAGACAGCAAAGAACTTGGAAGAGCAGTTGAAGGGAATGGACAGTGTCTTGAAAGGAGGATATAAGATGAACATCAACAAAAGCAAAACAAGGATAATGGAATGTAGTCTAATTAAGTCGGGTGATGCTGAGGGAATTAGATTAGGAAATGAGGCACTTAAAGTAGTAAAGGAGTTTTGCTATTTGGGGAGCAAAATAACTGATGATGGTCGAAGTAGAGAGGATATAAAATGTAGGCTGGCAATGGCAAGGAAAGCGTTTCTGAAGAAGAGAAATTTGTTAACATCCAGTATTGATTTAAGTGTCAGGAAGTCATTTCTGAAAGAATTCGTATGGAGTGTAGCCATGTATGGAAGTGAAACATGGACGATAAATAGTTTGGACAAGAAGAGAATAGAAGCTTTCGAAATGTGGTGCTACAGAAGAATGCTGAAGATTAGATGGGTAGATCACATAACTAATGAGGAAGTATTGAATAGGATTGGGGAGAAGAGAAGTTTGTGGCACAACTTGACCAGAAGAAGGGATTGGTTGGTAGGACATGTTCTGAGGCATCAAGGGATCACCAATTTAGTATTGGAGGGCAGCGTGGAGGGTAAAAATCGTAGAGGGAGACCAAGAGATGAATACACTAAGCAGATTCAGAAGGATGTAGGTTGCAGTAGGTACTGGGAGATGAAAAAGCTTGCACAGGATAGAGTAGCATGGAGAGCTGCATCAAACCAGTCTCAGGACTGAAGACCACAACAACAACAAATGAGAAAGTAAGGTATCAACAAATAGAGGAAGAAATGAGTTGCAGGCAGGCACAATGAAAATGTTATTATTCCATCCTGGACTTTCCATTATGTGAAAATAAAAGATCACTCGTTTCCTTCTGATGTTCGCTTGAGAAAGCTGTCTTTTGAAGTTTTTTCAGTTTTATCATGGATGCTTTTAAAGTATGACACCACATTATGTGAAACAGTTATTTTGTTCTTGTCAGATATTGATAAATTGCTAAAAGAAACTTCTTCTTATGTTCTACATGTGAACATCACTTCATAATTTGTACATGATTCTGTATTCCAACTCTCCAGAAGAAATTAATTTTTTTGGCTCAATATTGAGATTTTACATTGTGGCTCATTAATATTGATTATTTTTAGCTCGTTCTCACATGGACAACGATGTGATATATACACGGTGTGTTTTCAGGGTAATGTAGAATCACCAACCACCCCAATAACTGCCTTGAATCCCAGCATCCCTGGTTTCTGTCAGGATTTAGAAGCTCTGGATTCAATGAGTTCACGCACATGTGACACTGTTCATGTCTTCTATGTGAGAGCGGGACAGAAGACACCCGAAGAAATACTGGCAAATGTTGTAAGTGCATCTAGTTACTTTAATTAACTTGTAGCAAAGCGTTGCGAAAAATATCACAGCATCATTAAGATCTACTTCTTTGTAATTTGTTTTTGTATGCAAATTCCTGTTTAGAGAGAGCTGATGCATAACAGTTATAAGAGTTTGTAACTTCGTGTCTCAATATTTCTTTCTTCCTTCCTCCCCCCACTCCCAGCTCCATCCCAGTTACCTAATTACCCAAAATTGTGTGCAATTGTATCTGAAACTCTAAAATTTGCCTAAAAAAAGTAGAGATGTTTGAAATAGATTGAAAAAATCTGTTTCAAATTTCTGGATGTTACCAACATATAATTTACATAATTTCCTTGCACTTTGGGCTCAACACATGTCAGAGCATTTGGATTTGCATGGCCGGTACTAGTGTTTCAGAATCCAACATATATAGCATCAACACAAGGACATATTTTGCTCATGAAACTAACCTTTTATATTGGGGCCAGTGTTTGAAGACAGCCACCCCATCTCTTCCCATGCCTTTCTCTAACTCTAGAGCTGGTTGTTTGTGGTAAAATTTAATGTTATTTTTTATGAAAATGCTTAACAAAAATTTTGTTGTAGTTGTCACCAGACACAGTTCATCCGCACTTCCTGGAGTTTTTGTTGTCTCTTGGGTGGCCAGTGAATGTATACAGGCATCCAGGTTGGACAGGTCACTTAACCACCAGTTGGAAGATCTGCCAGCCACAATCAACAGGTATAAAAATTTAGTGAGTTTTGTCTTCCATAATTGATACAATGTTATACAGCCTCAATTGTTATTATATTTTCTGGTTTATTTGTCTTTTAAGAAAAAAAGGAAAAGTTTGTGTAGGTTCTGTCCAATAAATTAGGCATAGTAACACTTCTTTCAACATTTTGCACATTACTTCCAATGGCTGGGTGGAATAATTCTTGATTTATGCTTCAAGAGAAGTGTGTGTGTGTGTGTGTGTGTGTGTGTGTGTGTGTGTGTGTGTGTGTGTGTGTGTGTGTGTGTTCCATTCTTCCTGAGTTTGCATGGGAGTGTCAAGAGTATGAATACTTATATTTACATAGCATTTCTGTGCAGATTATACAAACTTTCAGGATTGTTAGAGAGTAGCAAGTATACCAGTCAGCTATAAGAAACCCTGGTACAGAAATTACTTGAGTTGGATAAGACAAGCCAAACATGTTGCAGGATAACTCTGCCAACAAAACGTGAGAACTAGTCATTGACATCTGTACAATGTAATAAATTAACTCATTATGTAATACATTTATGTTTATGTGCAGTTTGTTATGTACATACTTGCAGGCATTTTATGGAAGGCAAACACAGCCAACACATGGATATACATCAAGGGGCTGTGGCTACACAAAACCATTAATGATAGGCAGATAGTTCAATATTTTTGCATGCTTGTGATGAGCCACAGCTCACTTTGCTCTTCTACACACACACACACACACACACACACACACACACACACACACATCACACACACACACACACACACACACACACAGTGCCAGCTGAATACAGTGTGCAGTATGTGGGAGTAAGGATTGGCTGACTGGCAGCTTGGAGAAAGGTGTCAGGTGCAAAGGATAAGAATGAGACACGTGCATTGACACTGGTGACTTCGTGCAGCATTTGATGTTGATGGTATGAAGGATTGGTTTGGGAGGAGGTGACAGAACATAGGAGGGCAAGACTGTGGGAGAGAGTTTGTGGGTGATATATGAGTGAAGTTGGGGGTTCTGGGGCAGAATGGAGGTGGGCATGGTGCAGAGGTTATGTTCACTGCATTCTATGCCCTAATGTTTATGGGCCATCTAGAGGAAACATTTATAGCGACCAAAAACTTGAAATTACTTATTTTGTTCAGGTTAACTGATGATATCTTCATGATTTGGACTTGACCAAGACATTCTATTCTCACTCCTCTGCAGCCTCAGCACCTCTTCCATTCACTTCACCAGATTCCCCTCAGCATTATATATCATCTTACTGGACATTAACGCCGGCCGTAGTGGCCGTGCGGTTCTAGGTGCTATAGTCTGGAACCAAGCAACCACTACGGTCGCAGGTTCGAATTCTGCCTCAGGCATGGATGTGTGTGATGTCCTTAGGTTAGTTAGGTTTAATTAGTTCTAACTTCTAGGCGACTGATGACCTCAGAAGTTAAGTCGCATAGTGCTCATGGCAATTTGAACCATTTGAACTGGACATTAACCTCTCTGATGGCTCCATTCCTATCTCTGTACATACCAAATTCACTAGCCATCAACAGCACAACAGTACGTGGATTTTTATAGCTGTCATCCCTTCTATACCACATAGCCGTGCCATCTGTGGATAGTGCATGTGCAGTTACATAATTCCCTTGCCCAGTATGATGAAGGGTTCTCTAAGGCCTTCACAGACAGACCCCCCAGCCCCCCCCCCCCTCCAAAGAACCATCTGGAAAGGATAACCTCCACCCTCCCACACCATTATCATCCAAAGTCATCCTGGTATAGTGCTATCACTATTTTTCGGCTCTACCAAGTAAAATAGTGATGTTGGTATGGGTGTTCCAAAAGGCCACGGGAGCAGACAAGTTCGGAGTTGACCAGGACACCGTTATGTCTGAAGCAGCAATGCCACCACTCAATTTCTACATTGCAGGCCAGGGACCAGTAACACAATAACATAAGCTAAGGCTGTAACTCATAGTGTAGAAGTGTGTAAGGTGTTAACCTTGTGTAGCAGTTTAGGAGGTGAAACGGATTTGTCAAGAAATGTTATGTTAGTGTTACATTTATGTGCCCTTCTCATAATGTGATTTTATTTTTCTCATCATTGCTGTTTTGTTGTATTTGTTGAATAGAGTTTCCACACAGTCAGAGTCTGAGAATTGTAGAAAATGTGTGCTAGTTTGTGCTATTTGGTGAGGGCAATATATTTTGTTTTAAATAAGGAATATACGCTTAAGAGTCATGGGTGGCTGATTAGGTGGACAAATTAAGTTGCACTGTTAGGGTATATTTCATTTAAGTGTCCTTGTCGTCGATCTTTTTTGTTCTCACCATTTGTTGTTTGTGTAGTTGATAAAGGGTTAATTATATCATTGTCAATTCCATAGTGGGCTTTTCTGGTGGAAAAATGCAAAATTTAATAACTGAGACAGCTAACTGAGCAGTTAACGGCTGAGGAAAAGAACAGATGTTTGTGCAGAAGGGTTACTCAAGAATGGAGAAAGGGCAGAAAGAATTTAAGTAGTGATTCCTTAAACAAGCCTCAGGCGGTAAGGAATATCAGACTTTCGGAGAGGCTTGAGAGAAGGAAGAAGGGCAAAACTTGCATGGAAGCAGAGATTAAGGGAAGAGAAGTTAATAGTTTGCATTTAATTGATGTACAGAGTACTAACATTGTAATGTAGAGTTATCAGGTCTGATATCTTGTGAAAACATGGAATCTGAATCATCTGTAGTGCTAGGCAATGTATGTGTGTGCTGTACTGAGGTAAATAAGCATGTAGATAGCAACATGAGTGATTTAGGTACAGTAGTATCTACTGCATTGGGTGATAACAGGTATTGTTCAGAGGCGATTAAGTATGGGCTGGATGTACTGAGAAGAGCCTGTGATGATGATTTTTACAGAATGCAGAGTGGAACTGCATATGATAATTTTGTTGTAGTTTTGGAACTGCAGATGATAATTTTGTTGTAGATCTATGATGGATACAAAGGATGCTATTGATAAGGTTGACTATGTTGCAGGTGCGGATAATGAAGTAGTAAATGCACATTTATTTCCGAAGGATGCAGATTCGCTGCTACCAGTGATGGTGGCGCCTCCTCAAAACACGGGCTGGGGAGGAGAAAAAGAGAGGAAACGAGACAAAACATGTTTGTAAGGATTATGATTGGGCTGACTAGGCTGAATATTTTTAGGAATGTGTGCCTGAGGTTTGCAAGGTTATGGTAGTTGCGGGCTCTAGGTCACAGCCTTACGGAGCAGCAGAAAGTGCAGATAGCTGGTGCAGACAGCAAATTCTTTACAACATAGCCATGGTTCAGTTTTCATGATGGGTGTAATGTATGGGAGGCATACTGCACAATCCAAGGCCTAGATGTTCTTTTCAGTCAACATGAGAAAACTGACTTTTTGGTGATGTACAGCGAATCTCATGGAGACAGTGTTCCAGTTGGTGGAAGTAGTTGCCACTGAAATATTATTGCAAAATTCATCTCTTATGATGGACAAATCAGTTAAACTGTGGACAAAATTGCTGCTTCTGAATGTGCATGATATAATGCCACAAAGCACCAAGAAGTTGCTACGGGTGGGTGAGTATACAAGAGAGCATTGTGTTATGAGGAGAATTCTATTTTGGATTAGCCACCAACACATTGTATGTTAGTACCTTATGTGGTTTATGTGAAAGCATAATTTTAGGGGTGTGATCTGTAGGAAATGGAAGGGGAGCTGTTGTTGCAGAGACAGGGTTCCAGATGATGTGCCAGAACAGTGTGAGGAAACTATTGGATATGCAAAAATAGTTGCCAGGCATGAGAGATCTGTGGAGCGAGGCCATTTATTATGAAAGATGATTTGTTAAGTTTTTATCTTTAGTTTGTTCTGCATTTGTTAGGAATGGCATTAGAGGTTTTATTATTTCATGTGAAAATTTGTTGTAAGCAGTGGTAGGAATATATTTTTCGGTGATAAGGATGCTTAATGGATGATGTTGCAAATAGTTTGGGTGTTCTGAGAGATTGGATGTTGTGCTGTAGGGCAGCAATGGGGATGTAGGAGAATAATGAAATAGTGTTTTTAAACAACTTTGGTATGATGATTAATAAGGGATTTAAATGATTTAGGACACATTGAGATTTTCCAGTAGTGATGTGGATTAGTAGCAGTCAGTCTTAACAATTGCATATTGTGGGGAATAGTGTTATTTTGTTCATCAGTGGACTGGACTACATGTCAAGCATAAGATACAGGTAAGTAAGACCAATTGCTGTGAAAAGAAGTTATGCTAAAAAATATTGCCATTAGGGGGAAAGAATTCCTCAATGTTGTTTATGATTTTTTATGTGAATAATAAACAATGTGTTTAAGTATACAAGCTGTTTTGATAGGCACAGGGACTATCTTGAATGACTCAACTTATTGTTAAGTAGTTGTTACGGGATGATAAACAAGAGTGAAGAAACTGGTAACATTACTCTGTTACTTTGTAAGTGGACATTTCAAGAAGTTACTGGTTTTGAGAAACTGAAAAAAGCCAGTGGGCTGATATATTAGGTTAAGCACACAGTCAATGATCATTGTGATTTAAACTTGCTAGTCTTATGGAAAATGTACTGTACATAACTATCAGTTTCAGAGTGTACAAGGGATGTCTAGAAACTAAGGTTGAGTTTTTAATAATCTCTCTAGTCATGGTTAAAGTTGAGCGCTCTCATTCCACCTTCAGCCAAGTGCTAAGTTCACTCTGTGAAACACTGCCCGAATGCCAAGAGCATGAGTGCTGTAGCAATTGATTGCAAAATCATGTAAATATATGAGGAGGAGGTTATATCATGGCAACATGTGACAAAATGAGTATGGAATTTCATTTTTGGTAGATTGGGAAGTTACAATGAAGAGAGAGCGGGCACGCATCCATGGTGACTCGTGCAAAACTTGAAGAACATATTCATTCTGATCATCATGTGCCATTAATAACCTGCACGAACTGTGTCCTGAAGTTTCTTAAACTGTTGTTCATGAAATTGTGAGTGGTCAACTAGAATATTACTAGATGTGTGCACAATAGGTTCCGAAGATACTTACTGCTGAACACAAAATCAAATAGAGCTGAGGCTGCGCATGAGTTTCTTGACTGTTGTGCAAGTGACTGAGAGACTTTTCTTGACTTCATACTGATGGGGCTGAAACCTGGGTTTACCACCCTACCCCAGAGAACAAGCAACAACCAGTGTGGTAGCACCACACTAATTTCCCTTCAGTAGAAAAATTCAAAACTCAGGAATTAGCTCAGGAAGCCATGGTAATCGTTTTCTGGGACAGAAAAGGGATTCTTCTTATCAAATTCTTACTGAGAGGCAAAACAGTCAACTCTGTATCACACTGTGAGACTCTCAACAAACTCTGCAGAGCCATGGAATGCTGAAGGAGGGAATCTGCCTCCTTCATGCTAAAGTGAATCCGCACTCCTCTCAAGCAACGCAGAAGTTGTTGATCTGATTTCATTGGAATCTTTTAAACCACTCTTCCCACACTCCTGATATTGTGCCTAATGATATTATTTCCTTTCTAAATCGAAGAAACGTGTGGGTAGAAAACACTTTTTGAATGATGAGGAGATGAAAACCAAACTGGAGAAGTGAGTGGGAGATGCCTATGATGCTTGTTCTAAAAGCTCATCCCATGGTTTACAAACTGCATGTAATACCTATGCTACTATTTCTGTATGTTTAATTGAAATATATACATTTGTGTTTGTGTAAAAATTCTTGTAATCTTGCTTTCCATATATCCCTCATATGTTCGGTCTTTGCGGAATTCCTCAAAGCTAAGACTGAGGAACTGGATCTACTAGAGAGGTGAGGTGTGTAGTGCTACCACTATTTTTTGTTGCTACTGAGAAAAATAGCTATACTGTCTTGGCTTTTGCAAAAGGCCAAGTGAGCAAGCAAGTGCAGTGTCGACCAACACAGCGTTGCATCAGATGCAGCAACACCACTGCCCAAGTTCCACATATGTGCCACATCAGCAGCAAGTACCGCAATAAAGACAACACAGCAGAACAGTGGGACAACTGCGGCATCGAGAGACCGGTTACTACACATCCGAGCTGTGGACCTGTTATAGCCTAAGTGGTTGAAAGCACCAGTATAAATGTCCATCCTTTCTGGCCAAAGGGATCACAGTTTGGCAGCACCAACTACAAGAGAAGGTCTATGTCTGTCATTGGGGTGACATTGTTCTGTGAGCATCCACCATGAGACTAACCATCTGGGGTTACTGACACTGTGCGAGGTGTGGCTAGAAAAAAACCGGACTAGTACTGGTGAAACAATAAAACGAATGCAATAAGGCTGAAAGTCGCGTGGCCTGTCACGTGACTCTCGCTCCGCCTACTGCTTGAGTTTCATCTGCCTCCTGCACTCAGTCTGTCCATGGCGTCTGTTTTAAGTAGTTGACGTTTTGTCTGTGCGTCGGAAAATGTTGAGTGTACAGAAAGAACAGCGTGTTAACATCAAATTTTGTTTCAAACTAGGAAAATCTGCAAGTGAAACGTTTGTAATGTTACAACAAGTGTACGGCGATGATTGTTTATTGTTTGAGTGGTTTAAACGATTTAAAGATGGCCGCAAAGACACCAGTGATGACACTCGCACTGGCAGACCATTGTCAGCAAAAACTGATGCAAACATTGAAAAAATCGGTAAACTTGTTCGACAAGATCGCCGTTTAACAATCAGAGCAGTGTCTGATTTAACAGGAGTTGACAAGGAAAGTGTTAGGCAGATTCTTCATGAAAGTTTCAACATGAACAAAGTGTGTTCAAAAATGGTTCCAAAGTGTCTCACAATTGAACAGAAGGAACGCCGAAGAATGATTTGTTCTGACATCCTGGAAAACATTGAAAGTGATCCCACCTTCTTACAAAATGTTATTACTTGCGATGAATCGTGGTTTTTTGCTTACGATCCCGAAACTAAACGCCAATCGATGCATTGGAAAACTCCTGGTTCTCCACGAGAAAAAAAAAGCACGAATGTCAAAATCGAAATTCAAGGCAATGATTGTTTTTTTTGACATCAAAGGGATTGTGCACATTGATTGGGTACCAGAGGGACAAACAGTGAATCAGCATTACTACATTAGCGTCCTGGCTACCCTACGTGAGCGAGTACGGAGAAAACGGAACGATTTGTGGAGAAAAAAGTCATGGATCCTTCACCAAGAAAATGCCCCAGCTCACAGTGCGTTGTCAGTGAAGACGTTTTTGGCAAAACACAACATTCCCATCTTAGATCATCCACCATACTCACCTGATTTGGCCCCCTGTGACTTTTTTCTTTTCCCTAAAGTCAAGTCAGCTTTGAAAGGAACTAGATTTGAGACTGTTGAAGCAGTAAAAGAAAAAGCGACGGAAGTAATGTATGGACTTACCGAAAATGATCTGCAGCATTGCTATGAACAGTGGAAAATTCGTATGGAGTGGTGTAGAGACCGAGGAGGAGAGTACATTGAAGGAGATAACATGAAATTGTAAATAATTGTAAATAAATGTTTTTTCCAGCATCAGTCCGGTTTTTTTCTAGCCGCACCTCGTATGCCTACACTTGCAAGGGCAAATTCCACTGCTGAGTGCTGTCTTCCTCTGTTAGAATCATGTTGAGTTTCCTTGCTTTCCAGCCTTGAGCTGCAGAGCCATGCACAGATGGTAAAAAAGCTGCCACCGACTCCTCACATCTGTATTCCTACTCAGCCGCTGGCGACGCAGTAGGCTGCCGCCTGCTTACACCAACACCTCCACACTCACTGTCTCCAGCACATGCCCAGTGGAGCTGTCACCACAGTTGTGCATCACTATGAGTGTTTTAGTTTGTTGCTCAATAAAATATGCGACTAAAAATGATGATTGTTTGAGCAACCAATGGTCATCATCTTGACAACAACCCACTGCATCAACTCCACCTTGCCACTGTTGAGATCATTCACCCCAGGCCTCTACACTGGACTGGAACAAGTTAACTATTTTCTGTGAATGAGGAACATCCTACCCACAATCTTTCCAACCCCTCCCATAGCTGTATTCCATTGCCCACTCAATCTATGCAATACCTTCGTCTAACCTTATGCCGCATCCACTTCCATCCCCTTGCCACAAGGGTCGTATTCCTGTGGAAGGCCCATGTCTGAGAGCTGTCTAGTTGGGTCACCAAAAACATCATATTCCAGTACTGTCATGTGCTTATCCTATCCCATCAGAGGCTGGTACACCTGTGAAAACAGTCCGCTGAAATTTCTGCACGGCTTCTTATGTTGGCCTAACCATCAACCAGCAATCCACCTGAATGAGTGGCCAAGAGCAACATTGACCAGCCATTTCAGTGGCGGCTTCACAGCCAGTGTCATCTCGATCTTTTTCCCCAACACCAGCTTCATTGACCTACAAATCTAGCTATTGGTCTTGCTATGTATACTCCGTTATCATCCTGCCCTCAGTCTTCACTGGGCCCTGGCCTATGCCCCTCAGTATTGCCCCCAGTATCCTAACTTCACTCATCCTGCACATGTACCCGTTTTCCTGTAGTTCTTTCACTCCATCCCAATCTGCTCCTTCACATCATCGTCATTGTGTGCAACAAAACTTATCAGAGCCAGTGTCAGTGTTGCATTCTTGCCCCATGTATCTGCTAATTGTCCCTCCAGTATGCCTAATATGTGCACTTGCTGCCTCTGTCCCAGCTGCCAGCCAGTATTCCTCAGCCATCCATTCTCTTCACAGAAGGTGAAGTTATTTTATATAATATTTCTGGTAAGTGTGTGTTACAAAGAAAGTCACTTAATTTTAATTGTGTGTCGATTCTCGTACAATAGAATAACAACTTATACTATATAAACTGTGCTTTTCTGCATTGTTATGATTTAGCTGAAAGTGCAAGTGAGTTATTTGTAATTATTGTAAGACTTCAGTTTCAACTTACTGCATGATCACTTTGTGTGTTCAGTTAATATATTATTTTTTTCATTTGCTTTAGTTGTTTATGGCATTACTTTGTGAACTATGTTCCTACTCGTATATCTACATCCTTACTCTGCAAACCACTGCATGGCAGAGAGAGTACATCCCATTGTTGTTGTTGTTGTTGTTGTTGTGGTCTTCAGTCCTGAGACTGGTTTGATGCAGCTCTCCATGCTACTCTATCCTGTGCAAGCTTCTTCATCTCTGAGTACTTACTGCAACCTACAGCCTTCTGAATCTGCTTAGTGTATTCATCTCTTGGGTCTCCCTCTACGATTTTTACCCTCCACGCTGCCCTCCAATACTAAATTGGTGATCCCTTGATGCCTCAGAACATGTCCTACCAACCGATCCCTTCTTCTGGTCAAGTTGTGCCACAAACTTCTCTTCTCCCCAATCCTATTCAATACTTCCTCATTAGTTATGTGATCTACCCATCAAATCTTCAGCATTCTCCTGTAGCACCACATTTCGAAAGCTTCTATTCTCTTCTTGTCCAAACTATTTATCGTCCATGTTTCACTGCCATACATGGCTACACTCCATACGAATACTTTCAGAAATGACTTCCTGACACTTAAATCAATACTGGATGTTAACAAATTTCTCTTCTTCAGAAACGCTTTCCTTGCCATTGCCAGCCTACATTTTATATCCTCTCTACTTCGACCATCATCAGTTATTTTGCTCCCCAAATAGCAAAACTCCTTTACTACTTTAAGTGCCTCATTTCCTAATCTAATTCCCTCAGCATCACCCGACTTAATTAGACTACATTCCATTATCCTTGTTTTGCTTTTGTTGATGTTCATCTTATATCCTCCTTTCAAGACACTGTCCATTCCATTCAACTGCTCTTCCAAGCCCTTTGCTGTCTCTGACAGAATTACAATGTCATCGGCGAACCTCAAAGTTTTTATTTCTTCTCCATGAATTTTAATACCTACTCCGAATTTTTCTTTTGTTTCCTTTACTGCTTGCTCAATATACAGATTGAACAACATCGGGGAGAGGCTACAACCCTGTCTTACTCCCTTCCCAACCACTGCTTCCCTTTCATGTCCCTCGACTCTTATAACTGCCATCTGGTTTCTGTACAAATTGTAAATAGCCTTTCGCTCCCTGTATTTTACCCCTGCCACCTTTAGAATTTGAAAGAGAGTATTCCAGTCAACATTGTCAAAAGCTTTCTCTAAGTCTACAAATGCTAGAAACGTAGGTTTGCCTTTCCTTAATCTTTCTTCTAAGATAAGTCGTAAGGTCAGTATTGCCTCACGTGTTCCAGTGTTTCTACGGAATCCAAACTGATCTTCCCTGAGATTGGCTTCTACTAGTTTTTCCATTCGTCTGTAAAGAATTCGTGTTAGTATTTTGCAGCTGTGACTTATTAAGCTGATAGTTCGGTAATTTTCACATCTGTCAACACCTGCTTTCTTTGGGATTGGAATTATTATATTCTTCTTGAAGTCTGAGGGTATTTCGCCTGTCTCATACATCTTGCTCACCAGATGGTAGAGTTTTGTCAGGACTGGCTCTCCCACGGCCGTCAGTAGTTCCAATGGAATATTGTCTACTCCGGGGGCCTTGTTTCAACTCAGGTCTTTCAGTGCTCTGTCAAACTCTTCACGCAGTATCATATCTCCCATTTCATCTTCATCTACATCCTCTTCCATTTCCATAATATTGTCCTGAAGTACATCGCCCTTGTATAGACCCTCTATATACTCCTTCCACCTTTCTGCTTTCCCTTCTTTGCTTAGAACTGGGTTTCCATCTGAGCTCTTGATATTCATACAAGTCGTTCTCTTATCTCCAAAGGTCTCTTTAATTTTCCTGTAGGCGGTATCTATCTTACCCCTAGTGAGATAGGCCTCTACATCCTTACATTTGTCCTCTAGCCATCCCTGCTTAGCCATTTTGCACTTCCTGTCGATCTCATTTTCGAGACGTTTGTATTCCTTTTTGCCTGTTTCACTTACTGCATTTTTATATTTTCTTCTTTCATCAATTAAATTCAATATTTCTTCTGTTACCCAAGGATTTCTACTAGCCCTCATCTTTTTACCTACTTGATCCTCTGCTGCCTTCACTACTTCATCCCTCAAAGATACCCATTCTTCTTCTACTGTATTTATTTCCCCCATTCCTGTCAATTGCTCCCTTATGCTCTCCCTGAATCTCTGTACAACCTCTGGTTCTTTTAGTTTATCCAGGTCCCATCTCCTTAAATTCCCACCTTTTTGCAGTTTCTTCAGTTTTAATCTACAGGTCATAACCAATAGATTGTGGTCAGAGTCCACATCTGCCCATTATAGCTCTATTTCCTGTTCCACTCACATCCACTGGGAAGAATAATTGCTTAATTTCTCTGTGCATGCTGTAATTCGTCTAATCTTGTCTTTGCAATCTCTGTGTGGAAGCAATACACAGGGAGTTATATTATATTCTAGATTTATCACTTAAAGTTGGTTGCAGAAACTTTCTGAGTAGGTTTTCACTCGAAAATTTGTGTCGATCTTTGAGCATCAGCCAGTTCAGTTCTTTCAGTATCTTCATGTCTCTCTTCCATGGGTCAAACACACCTGTGACCATTAATGCTGCCATTCAATATTTCATCTCTATCATAACTGCTGTGGGTTCCACACACTTTTACAGCATTCAAGGATGGGTTGGCGAGTGTTTTGTATGTGGTCTGTTTTGTAGATTGATTGCATTTCCTTAGTATTCCACCAATGAACCACAGTCTGCTACCTGCATCACCTACAACTGAGACCATGTTATTTTTCCATTTCGTTCCTGCCTACAAACTATGACACCTACGTATTTGTTTGTACTTACCAATTAACACTGTGAATCAGTGATATTACAGCTGTATGATACTACATTTTTTTCATATTGTGAAGTGCATAGTTTTATATTTCTAAACATTTAAAGCAAGTTGCCAGCCTTTGCACTACTCTGGACCTCGTGGACAAGGCTTCATCCATGACAAAACCTGCCGTAAGGCAGAACGCAAAGTTTTTCGTTATACACTGGAGGTGACAAAAGTTACAGGAAACAGCGATATGTACATATACGGATGGTGGTAGAACCATGTACACAAGATACAAAAGGGGAGTGCATTGATGGAACTGTCATTTGTACTCAAGTGATTCATGTGAAAAGCTGTCTGATGTGATTATGGCCTCACAGTGAGAATTAACAAGCTCTGACCATGGAATGATAGCTGGAGCTAGATGCATGGGACATTCCTTTTTGGGAGTAGTTAGGAAATTCAATGTCCAGCAATCCACAGTGTCAAGAGTGTGGAGAGAACACTAAATTTCAGGCATTACCTTTCATCATAGACAATGCAGTGGCCAACAGCCTTTACTTAATGACCAGGGTCAGCAGCATATGCACAAGTTGTCAGTACTAACAACAACAACAACAACACTGCATGAAATAACCATGGAAATCAATGTGGGACATACAACAAATGTATCCATTAGGATAGCACTTTGAAATTTGACGTTACTAGGGTATGACAGCAGACAGTCGGTGTGAATGCCTTTGCTAACATTATGAAATCACCTGCAGTGCCTCTCCTGGGCTCGTGACCATATCAGTTGGACTCTAGATGACTGCAAATTGTGGTCTGTTCAGATGAGTCCCAATTTCTGTTGATAAGAGGTGGTGGTAGGGTTCAAGTTTGGTGCAGACCCCACAAAGCCATTGGACCAAGTTGTAAACAAGGCACTCTGCAAGCTGGTAGTGGCTTCTTAATGGTGTGAGTTGTGGTCCTCTGATCCTATGATCCAACTGAACCTATCATTGACTGGAATGGTTATGTTCGGATAATTGGAAACCATTTGCAGCCATTCATAGACTTCATATTCCCAGACAATGATGGAATTTTTATGAATGACAATGTGTCAAGTTACCGGGCCACAATTTTTTGCGATTGGTTTGAAGAACATTCTAGATAGTTTGAGCAAGGGATTTGGCCACTCAGATCGCCTGACATGAATCCCAGCAAACATTTGCTGGATATAACTGTAGGTTATGGTTACTAACAAATTTGACAATAACATTAATTTACTATAAATGAAGACAATGTACACTTGAGTTGAAAGAGAAAACCAATGTCTCAAGATATGTTTACTGTGACTGTAAATCACTAACACCAATTTATTACAAGGCAGGTATGTATAACACTCGTTACTTAGGAAAATTGTCGACAGTATGTCTGAAAGTGTCAGAAAATTCTCAAAAATATACCTTTTTGTACATAATTATATGATGAAATTAGGGGACAATTTCTTTCGAGTGAGGGTATTGTGCCGGGCGTCTCTAAAAATCACAAATTAAGCTTGCAATTGACAATGTAGTATGAGCTTTTTGCTGCACTCACAGATATTAAAAAGATAATCAGAATATGTCATGATACATATAAGTATTGACACAATCGATGAAAGACTGTGGAAATGACACAAACAGTTGAATGTTAAAATCTAGAATTTCAAGTTAGACATATCTGACAAGTGCGGTCTCACACACAGGAAATTTCAGAAGTCATCATTTGTGTAAGTAAATGACTTAATTGCAATGATTTTTTATGTAGCTCAATATGTGGCACCTTCTACACTGGTAGCACATTCTACACTGGCATGACAAATATGAACACTGCAGTGTCATTTTATCCCAGTCAAAATTGTGAGGATTGTAGAGTGCCAACGAAGCATGCCTTCCATTTGTGGCAATTGTAAAGAGGAACTTAATATGTAGTGATTTATTCCATGACCTTGCCACTCTGCCTCAGCAGATCCCATGCAACATAAAAGTACTGAACTCCAACAATATTTTTGTTTTGCAACAGGATAAATTTCGCTAATATTTTTCCAATGTCAGTACTGTGATATATATTTGCATTTTATTATAATGTTGCTAAAGTATTTATAAATGTGTCTGAGATAATAGTTCTTGTTTCACTGAGATTTAATTTTAAATTCTGGTTTTTATTTTGAAGAGACAGTGTGGTGTTATGCGAGGTTATCTTATTTTATCTTTTATTTCCAGATGAGGTCCATCATTCAAAGCATGGGGGTTGCCTGTATGATGGCCAGACAAATGTACTTTACTGGGCAGATGCCAGCTCTGAGGTGGCATTTGTTGTGCCAACAAGACACAGTGATGCAGGAAGTAGTGTCCCATCATTTGACTCAAGTGGTAGCTTTTCAGGAGATCCTGCACTTTCAGGTCATGGTTGGTAAATTAACAGCAAACTTGTCAATGTGCACAGTGTTTAGAATAAAAGTAAAATTAAAGCCTAAAAAAGACCATATTCCGCATATAAGTAGACATTTCCTGTCTTTTAACGAATATTCATTCATCAGCTTTTGGTTCAATCACCAATATTAATTCTGCAACTGAAATTTGGCCTCTATATCGTACCTATGTAGAAGATTGCACTCTGTATTATGGAGGACTTACAAAATTCTTTTCCTGCTCGGAAAGGTGATGTTCGTAGACAATTATTTAAGGTTTTCTGGACATGAATCTCTAGCAGCCCAAAATCATGATGTGTTGGTCATTGCTTGGTGTACTAATAACTCTACTTACTGCTTATGCACTCTCTCTTCTCTGATGCACAAAAACCTCTGAAACACACAGACTACCATAACCAAGTACCATCCCTCTACATTGCTATTAAATTTTTCTTTAATGATGTCATTTTTCATGAGTACTTAAATATTAACATATCACTTCAAGCTACACTCAACCATGCATAGTTGTAACGTCTTATGTACTGTCACAAGCACCATGTTTTGTAGCAGTGATTCTGTGATAAAGGTGTAAGTTAGCTATTGTTTTTGTTTAGTATTTAAATAGGTGTACCAAACTCTTTCTTTTATAACAACAAAAACAATGAATTGTTGATAAATTATTTATCCAATTAAATAAAACTCTTTCTTTTGTTACATGCTTTTGTACATAGATACAAAAGGGAGTCAGTCACTTATCCAAGAGTATAAGAAAGCTTCAGTGCCTAATTACTGTACTCGAGCGACAAAATGCTGTACTGAATTATTTTTGTGGGTTTCTGTCTTTTTCTGGGTAGAATTTGAATAAATTGAAGAGATGGATAACACTGGCATCAGTTTCGTAGATTGTCTTTATTGTCTTTTTGACCATAATTGTTCAGCCACCTTAGAAACAATCCTTGATCTTTCTTAGATTGTCTTTATTGTCTTTTTGACCATAATTGTCCAGCCACCTTAGAAACAATCCTTGATCTTTACCCTATTTTTTTAAATGGACATTTATATGTTGTCATTCTTGTTCGCCACCTATTCAGTGAACACTTGTACAATAATTATTCCTTAACTTATTGATAAATAAGTGCATGTAAAGTAAACTGGGAATGATTAAGTTACATGGTCCCATAACTGGTGCTATGTACGTAAGGTAAGACATCTAACAATGCTGAGTGAGAGTTTGGGGGACACAGGGTTTCCTAACTGGGCAAGCTTCCCTGATCAACATTTGATGCATTAGTGGAAAATTGTGTGTTGAGAATCTTAATTCAACTGTCTGAATTCTAAAAACTTTAAAAATAAAAAAAGAAGGAAACAAGATACTATGGTGCACTACCTGTTGTGAGAACATGGATGGCGTTTGGTCTTAAACATTCAGTGGTGAGCAACCACTACGATATCTGCACCTTAGTTGTATTTTGCTTAGGAATGTCGGACTCTCTTTTATGGGATGTATTTTCTGGCATCTTATGAAATTATTATAGGTACAATCAAACAATGGAAAATTCAGGATGGAATGTAACAGTGTTATGAAAGGATAGTTGCTACACACCATATAGCAGAGATGCTGGGTCGCAGATAGACACAACGAAAAGTCTGTCAGCAAGTCAGCTCCCAGCCAAAGCCTTCGACAAAAATAGACAACATACACACATACACTTGTGCAACTGCAACTCGTACACACATGACCTCAGTCTCTGGCTTCTGAGGCCAGACTGCGAGCAGCAGCATGTGAGAGGAGAGGCAGCCAGGTGGTGGGGTTAAGGAGGAGGGTGGGGTGGGCAGGGGGAGGGATAGCAGGGTAGGGGTAGGGGATAGTAAAGTGCTGCTTGTGGGAGCATGCAAGGACAAGATGGAGAGAGGGCAGGGGGACAAGATGGAGAGAGGGTAGGGCAGCTAGGAAGTTGGCAGGTTAGCTGGAGGGTGGGGCAGGGAAAGGTGTATCAGAAAAGGAGGAAGGTAAAAATAGATTGAGGGTGCATTGGTGGAATAGAGGGCTGTCTAGTGCTGGAATGGGAACAGGGAAGAGGCTAAATAGGTAATGACAATGACCAAGAAAGGTTGAGGGCAGGAGCATTATGGGAGCATAGGGTATATTGCAGAGAGAGTTCCCACCTGTGCAATTAAAAAAAGCTGGTGTTGGTGGGAAGGATACAGATGGCACAGGCTGTGAAGCATTCAATGAAATGAAGCATATCATGTTGGGCAGCATGCTCTGCAATGGGTTGGTCCAGCTGTTTCTTGTCCACAGTGTGTCGGTGGCCATTTATGTGGACAGTCGGCTTGTTGGTTGTCATGCCCACATAGAATCCAGAACAGTGGTTGCAGCTTAGCTTTTACATCACATGACTGGGTTCAGAGATAGCCCTGCCTTTGATGGCATAGGTGATGCTTGTGACTGGAATGAGTAGGTGGTGGTGGGAGGATGTATGGGACAGGTCTTGCACATAGGTCTGTTACAGGGATATGAAGCATGAGGCAAAGGGGTGAGTGCAGAGGTTGTATAGGGATGGACAAGGATATTGTGTAGGTTCAGTGCACGGCAGAATACCACAGTGGGAGGGGTGGGAAGGATCCCTCATTTCAGGGCACGGCAATAGGTAGTCGAAACCCTGGTGGAGAATTTGATTCAGTTGCTCCAGTCCTGGGTGGTGTTGAGTCACGAAGAGAATGTTCCTCTGTGGCCAGACAGTGGAACTTCGGAAGGTGGAGAGTGACTGGAGATCTGTTTTTGTACAAGGTTGGCAGGGTAGTTATGGTCTGTGAAGGCCTCAATGAGACCCTCGGTATATCTCGAGAGGGACCACTCATCACTACAGGCACGATGGCCACAGGTGGATAGGCTGTATGGAAAGGACTTCTTGGTGTGGAATGGGTGTGCTGGTGGTTGGTGGGTTTGATATGGGCAGAGGTACTGATGTAGCCATCTTTGAGGTGAAGGTCAACATGGAGGAAGGTTGCTATTTGGGTTGAATAGGACCAGGTGAAGCGAATGGGGGAGAAGGTGTTGAGGTTGTGGAAGAATGTGAATAGTGTGTCCTCATCCTTAATCCAGATCACGAAGATGTCATCAATGAATCTGAAACACACAAGAGGTTTGGGATTCTGGGTGTTTAGGAAGGATTCCTGTTGGTGGTCCATGAATAGGTTGGCATAGGATGGTGCCATGCGGATGCTTATAGCCGTACCCTGGACTTTTTTGTTGGTAATGCCTTCAAAGGAGGATATAGTTGGTCATGGTGACTAGGAAGGAGATTGTTGGTTTGGAATCCATTGGGCATTTGGAAAGGTAGTGTTCAACAGCAGTAAGGCCATGGGCTTTAGGGATGTTAGTGTAAAGGGAGGTGGCATCAATAGTGACAAGCAGGGCACCAAGTGGTAAAGAAAAAGGAACTTTGGAGAGTCAGGTGGTATCTTTTATGTGGGGGTGTAGGTTGTGAGTAACAGGCTGAAGGGGTTGGTCTACATGATTAGATATTCTCTCAGTAGGGGCACAGTAACCAGCCACAATGGGGTGTCCTAGGTGGTTGGGTTAATGTACTACAGGAAGCATGTTGAAAGTAGGAGTTCCGGGAGTGGCACGGGTGAGGAGGCAGGTGGACACTGGGGAGAGGTTCTGACATACATGATTGAATTTGAGAGTGGGGCAAAAGGTGAGGCCTTTCGAAAAGATTATACTCCTGTGTGGCTAAGGCTTTTGGAGGAAAGATTCATAACGGTATTTCTGATCTGCTTAGGGAGAGAGCGTTGAGGTTGGGATAAATGTCTGTCTATGAGACAGGGCTTGTCAGCTGTGAGGGGACGTGGGAGAGATTTGGAGTTTGTTGTAAAGATAGTGGATAGTGGTAGTCCAAGACGGGAGTAGGAAGTGAACAGGATGGAGAGTTTTTTGAGCTGTCATTGTGCATGTTGCACATTTCCTGGAGGGCAAGAGTTTCAGAGTGTGATATGGGATCAAGGTATCCGAGATTGCATAACAGTAGAATTTTGTGGATGGAGAGAAGGTATTGCAAGGAGGTTTGGGCCTGATTTATATGGTTTTGCAGGACTATGTTTGTGAGGGGCAAGGATTGGTGGAATCTGAACAGATGAATGTCATTGTGGAAGGAAGGGAGGCAGCTGGAGAGGGTTAATTTGATGGTAAGGCCATTTGGGGGGATTGCATAGGCCAAGCAACAACGCAGGAACAGTATGTGTGACTTGGTTCTGGCTAGGGATAAGGAAACTTTTCTTTACTGACACAGATGGAAGGAGCAAAGATCCATGAGTGGTGGATAAAAATGCTTAAAAATAGGTGAATTGCATAGAATACACCCCACTCAGGCACGTGGGAAAAAACACATAAAGGATGAAATGGATGATGTAAAGGGAAACAAGATGAAATCTGAGGGAGTAGGCTGATAGATGAAGGCAAAAACAAACTGAAATTGAGATCAAAGATTAAATAAGTAAAAAGATTTTAATGTGGGTTGCAGGTCTTTGGGAGAGTAAGTGTGAAGAAAAGAGACAGCAGATGTGACTAGATTAGGTGAAGTTAGTAGGTGTGAGCTGGATTAGAGAGGAGAAGCAGTGGGGGATGGCGAGAGGTTAGTACTATGAGATACCATTTCGTGTGGTACAGGAAAGATATGGGAAACAACACATGAAAATACATGAGAGTGATGCAGGAAGTGTGATCAATTTGAAGATATAGGATAGTGATATCGGCGGGAGTAATGTGGGAATGAGGTGCTGCACCAACAAAAATCAGCACGGTCTTGTAGCTGTCTGTTGCACGAGACCGAGACGGTTGATACACTGTGGCTCATAAGTAGAGCATGCAGTGCAGTTTGTAGGGCAGCTTGAAAAACACAGGAAAGAAGAGAAAAAAGGGCAGACATTCAGTATAGTAAAATGCATTACAAAATAGTAACAAAGGAAAACAACACTCAAAGAAAAGTCGTCAGGCAAAATCAAACAATGGAAAGACCAGGATGGAATGTAGCAGTATTGCTGCTCATCTACTCCTATCCTACTACCCCTCCCTTTCCTTGCCCCAGCCTCCTCCTTACCCCCACCACCTGGTTGTCTCTCCCATCATGCTCTGCTGCTCGCAGCCTGGCCTCAGCAGCCGGAGACTGTGGTCATGTGTGTATAAGTTTGTTTGTTTGTGTGTGTGTGTGTGTGTGTGTGTGTGTGTGTGTGTGTGTGTGTGTGTGTGTGTGGAGGGGGGGGGGGGGAAGGGGGTTGTCTGTTTTTGATGGAGTCTTTGTTGGCCAAAAATTGTAATGCCTATCTGCGATCCAGCATCTCCACTGTGTGGTGAGCAGTAACCATCCTTTTCGTAATATTAATTAGAGCTGTAAGTGTTTTGTCTACCAAAACTCCCAGCAGTTTTGGCCCCAATGAACAGTCAGAAAATACAAATAGCCCCACAACTATATGAGCCAGGAAGTACAGCACTATGGAATGACACTCTTTTAAACTGAAACCAAGAGAGATGGTACAATTGTAAGACACTGTGAAACACCATGCTAAACCTGCAGGACAGGACATGTAGTTCAATTTGTCGAAAGGAGCCAAAATAAGGGGCTGTCTCTTAAGGGTGCTCACACGGGACCAAGGGACTCATGTTCGGAAAGATGATAGTTCAATTCTTCATTTAGCCATCCAGATTTAGGTCTTTTATGGGTTCTTTGACCACTTTAGGGAAATTCCAGTACAATTCAATTGAAAAGGACAGTGTGTCCCTCATCCTTCTCCAATCTGGATGTATGATCTGCCTCTAATAACCTTATTGTTGATGCGATGTTAAACCCCAATTTTTCTCTCTTCCTTTTAAATAGCAGGAAAATTAATTTTGTGAGATATATCCTGTAAATCAAAGTGTGCTTGCAATTGAAGAGTCCAGGGGAAAACCTGATAAGTCACAATTCTTTATTTTTCAAGAGACAAAATTTAAAGTTTCAAGGCTCATAAAATTTTAGTTTTTCAAGTTATATTCTTAATATATCTTTCAGAGAAAGATTACTGCTGAAATTAAACACATCTGAATAGGATTTACAATAATATGATGCATTTTTATTACAAAGGCAGGTAATACAGAGGAAAAATATGACAAGTCCATAACATATTGCAGGTAACTACAAGATTTCAAATTCATGTTACAACAAATTATCTCATATAATCATTTAATAATCTCCTATAAAAGGTCCTGTGCTTTTTTGATGGTGGATTGATGCAAAAGACGATCAAAACACACTTGCACTTCACTACGGCAATATCTTTTCAACTCTTGTAAATTTCTGTATTTCTCAGCAGATATTTTAAGATCACCTGCAAAAAATCAGAATCCCTTAATTTAAATAGCTATATGCCTACTTATTTCAATAAATAAATAAAAACTTTCAAATCATATTGCTGTAAAAGAATTACTATACCTTCATATTTAGCAGAGGGTAGGCTGAACTTGCCTTCTTTCCACAAAGAAGTGATGAAGCTTGCTCATATGCTCCATTGTAGCTTCCTCTATACCAAACCAGTGCTGCATGGTGTCATGTGACTTCCAATTCTCTTATTGGCCTGAACCAGAAAGGGAGTTTCTTCTTGTATATTGTATTATCCAGATACTCTGTCCAGCATTTGATTATCTCTAGTTGCTCCTTTACATCATTGAAGACAGAAGTCCTTTGGAATTTGACATTCCTGAGTTTGGTCTTTCATACCAATATTTTTATCACATTTGAGGTACAAATGACCTCTTATGGAGAATGTCATCTTTAAGAGTCCAATCGTTTTTCTGTATGGACCAAATGGTGAAGGAATCTGAACACAGTGGCATTCTTGTTTTGCCCTCCACAGGATGCACAAAGATCTCCAGATGTCTAACTTCTGGATTTTGAAAATCGTGCGCAAAATGATGAAGGAACGAAGAAACTTCGTCTGCTCCTTTTCGGCCTGTGATCTCTGGATACATGTAAAAATAGCTGTTCCCTGTTGTCACAACATGAACATTGAATATAAATACAGAAAGCTGTCATTTATAATAAAATTCATTTGTCTTTATATTTGGACAAGAAAAGTTTTTGCTATAGTCCATCGTAATTGCAACCTTTGATGGCTATTTTTGACATTCCATCTTTGCCCTTTTTTTCCTGTCATAGAACACTTCTTGTTTTCTGAGATGCAATTCATGGGCTATTTCATTGGATCGAAGTTCGGAATGAAGCCTTACTTTATTTTCAACAGATGATGTTAAAGTCAGTTCCTTCTCCAAATTTTTCTTCTTGGCTAGATACTCATTGCAGGAGCCACAAGTGTCAGATCGTGGCTATCCAAACTTATATTGAAATCGGAATTGAATATAGTGCAGTATGTTTCATACGACACATTCTGATCCTGAAACTTCTCCTTGAACATGTGGAACATTTTTTTAATATTCGAAGACTCTGGTAGGTAAATTTTTTCTGACTTCGTCAAACTGTAGTGGCTGTTGCGACCTTTAAATGATTTAATGTGCCCTCTTATTATTGCATGTGTTTCATCTTTCAAAGCCTGTGGGCGGGATCTGTGTTTCCCTCGCTCGTCTCGTAGAGGTTGGTCTCCAGATTTAAGCTTCTTCAGTAAATGATCTACCGTGCCCTTCTTTATTCCATGTAATGACATAAATGCTTGCTTGCACACATGTACTTCTTGGACACTTCCATTAATGGTAACACAAACAGTGAATTTATATGATGCATCACGAAACTTTGTTTCCTGCTCATCTCTTCTAGGATACCTGCACTGTACAGGGACCGCTGTGATTAAACCACTTTCATCCTGATTTTGAAAGTGGTTCATGTTATTAATAATATTCCTTTTATTTTCATCACTGATAATATCAAAACAATTGTTTTTGCACTTACATGGTTCTCCTGTTTCATGTGACGGCAATCTCAAACATTTGGAGGCATCTCTAACGTGACCATACTTCTTCCATTTCTCTGTCAGCTTCTTTGATGACATTCTATAGTTTTCGTCACAAGCAGATAGTCAGTGTCTTCTTTATTCATTTTACACTGACAGAATACAATGCTAGATCTAACTTCCTTCACAAACGCCACAAAGCTAACAACAGTGGTCAACTTATACACAACAGTGACTGTGGCAACAATGATAAAACAACGATAACATTAGTGAAAACAGACCTGTGTGGGCTGGGAATCATTAAGTCATAAAATTTTATCATTGCATTCTCTGGACTTGTCAGGATATTTCCCTGTTTTGCGTGGACTTATAATGTTTTTCTCCTGCACATTCTTACAAGATATCAGAATCTCTCTTGACTCATCAGGATTTTGACCAGTTCTGTAAAACCAGCTAAAACTACACTGGCTGGTCTATTAAATTATGAAAAAAACAGAAATTTTCAAATTTTGGACTTATCAGGTTTTTCCCTGGACTATTCAATTGTTAATGTAAAAGAAGAATGCCTCAAGGAGGATCACCCCCTTCATACAGAGTGATCTTTGGCATCTTGAAGTCAGTTAAAGGATTTGTTAATGTACTCTTCCTGTTAAAATGATTACGGCGTGCACGCCACAGTCTTTTCTGAAGCTAAAAGGTACAGCCATTTACTGTACTAAAATTGATCTATATAATACACTCAACTCATGCAAGTGCATTGTGAATTACAAGAAGCTAATGTAAACACAGTGTAAAAGTGTGTTGAGTTCATGGTGAAACAAAGGAATAAAAGATGTAAGGATCATTAAAAAATAAATAAATAACTTATTGGAAAGAAATAACCACATTTGTCACTGTTTGTAATACCCTGGTGATATCAAAGTACATAGAAGCAGGTTTTGTTTGCATAAAGTATTGACAATTACATCATAAAATAGTGATTCTGGTATGGAAACTCCAATGCCACCATCTGATTATAAGTCTACATAATCATATTCATTATTGTAAATTTGTACATATTAAGTTCATAAATTTAGGTGATTTTTTTTAACATAACTGACAGATAATGCCAACAGGTGGTAATGCAGAATGGAATAGATTTTGTATGAATACTTAGCTGTAGGATGTAATGAAAATATTGCCTGGGTTTTTAATGTGAAATAATAACCAGACAGTTATTTCCAGTTGATGTATTTATTCATTCCAATAGCATTAAATAATAACAAAAGTTTTGCTATTTCACTGATTAATTTTAAACATTGTGTACTGACAAATATGATCTGGAACCAAACTAACACCAACAATAATTGTCTTAACACTGATAATGTAACTGGGGAAGGGGGGCGGGGGAGGAGGAGGAGGAGGAGGAGGAGACAGCTGCAACTCTGTATACAAATTACAATTGCAGTATTATACAGTGTCATCAAAATCTTCATTTAAATTAAATTTATAATTAAAAGTCACAGTTCTATGAAAGTCCAGGAACAGATTAAGCTTTACCAAAAATAAAGATACGTATTCCAAAAAAAAAAAAAAAAAAAAAAAAAACTATATAAATTTTGAGGAATATGGTTTTTTAACAATTGGTTCCAAATAACATAAATATTTTAATTAATTACAACATTATTTCTGCTGCTATTATTTTCACAAGAACTTGTGCAGGAGTTGTACATTTTGGTTTGGATGGTTCTTTATTACATTGTGAAATAGTACTATTGAACAAAATTAACATACTGTCATTTTAAATATTAATTTCATGACATTAGCTTTGCTGTAACATTTAAATAATCATAGTTCTAAATTTTTTGTCATTTGTGGACTCGTACAACATTAAATGATGAATGACAAAATGTAAACTGTAGTTGTGAAACATTTCCATTTTCTTGATCTGGCATTGAGTACTTCACTGGTTGGGTGTAAAAAGTACTATACTAGTCTGGTAGATTACAAAACATAGCACTTGCTGAATGATCAACTTGCCGTAGAATCAGTCCAACACATGAAACCTCACATATTGCTATGGTACATGGATGGATTTGGGCCTCATGCAGGGGGACTAAAACTTTAAATATACAGAAGACCATGGACATACTTAGACAACAGGCATGTTTTTAAAGGTTGTTCTTTGTTACGAGACTTTATCTTACACAGGAAAGATGACCTAGATGGTGTGAGGTCAAGGTGTTGAGTAGGTGTTTCTTGAGAGATCTGGTTCAGAAATCCCATGAACTCCCTCATCTGCATTTACATATATACTCCACAAGTCACCTTGCTGTGTCAGATAGAGAGGTGCTTCTGGTAACACTGTAATTTCCCCCTCTTTCCTCTACAATTTATGAATGGCACGTGGATATAACAATTATTGTCAAGCCTAGGCACAAACTATAATTTCTTTGGCTGTTTTTTCATGGTCATTTCTCGAGATGTATGTGGCTAATTGTGGAATGTATACTATCGGTAAACTTCTCTGTGAAGCACAACACACCTCTCGTAATGTCTGCCACTAGTACTTAATAGCATTTAAATAACATTGTTGTTGTTACTTAATGAGGCTATGACAACATTCACTTCTCTGCATTAGATCTTCGCTCTTTCTTCTGTTAATTGTACCTGATAAGGGTCCCAGACAGACAAACAAAGTAAAGAATGGGTGGTATAAGACATTTGTAAGCCACTTATATTGTGAATGATTTACATTGCCTCAGTATTCTCCCAATGAATCTCAGTCTCCTTCTGTTTTCTTGCAACAACGTTCACAAGAACATTTCAAAATGCAGTTACTGGTTTCAACCAGCCAGGGTCCATAATAAGACTTTCTATAGATGAAGAAGATTTTGATAGATATGTATGATGGCGGTGCCAAGGCTGACAGCAACTAAAGCAAGACTTTTAAATACAGCTGAAGAATTCATCCAGTAATGCCCTCAATCCATTTCAGTGATAGATAGGTTTCCTCTGTACTAATGCTTGGCATTAGTGCTAACTTCTCTCAAAGTATGATTGTCAATCACTGTATCAAAATATCTGTCAATTTTTTGCCTTTCAATGCTTTGTCTTGAAAAGCCTAGTCATCCTAATAATTTTAATGGTATCCTTGTTGGCACTCTCCCCCCTCCAATAAGTGACCTATATCAACAAAGTCTGTTACTACCCATTGTTGATTTTTCAATGATTACTTATTTAGGAATGGCTGTACTAATTCTGCCTAACCTGTCATCAGAAACTTTAACAGTTTTCAGGATTCCAGATGTGTCATTTATGCAAAAAATATGGGGATTGATTTTATTACATTTATTCTTTTGTTTGTATTTTTCATTGCACTTATACCAATATATGAATACATCTGCATAGTTGTGCAACACCGCTGAACGTCCCAACAAAAAACCTATTCTTCTCCAAACATTACATGATGCTTTCATAACTAAAACTTTGTCATGATGCCATTATCTTTTAAGAAATGATAATATTATATAAAGTATACTTTTATCTGTTTTCAACAGGTTGGTATGAGCGTAGCATCTCAGAAAGCAATCCTCGAAGTCAGCGATCGCTTGATAAACCACGGACTCTCTCACTTGATCTAGACAAACAGCCTTCTCCAGGAGAAGGAAGTCGGAGGAGGACAGGTGCCACTCGAAATTTGCCTACACATTCTAACACAAAAGTGCTAGTGGTGTGGATTGAAAGCTTTGAAGATCATCTAAACTTTCCATTGAGTAGGTAACATACAACAACAAGGATAATAGTCATAATAAATGATAATGCTTTGCCCATAATACATTTGCACTCTTTGACATCCAACATTTTTCTGCATTAATGTTAATAAATAAAATCGTATGGTGAATATAATGGGATATGTATGAAAAATAGGACATTAAATATGACATTTTAGATGTTTTGAAGTAAATATTTACTACTGTTATTAATAAATTGCTACTAGATGTGCACAAAATATAGTTGTATAAATAATGACCATCAGAAATCTCTAAGCATGTGTATACTATATCCCTTAAATACTAATTGTTTTTACTTGTCCATAAAAAGATTCCTATAGAGTTACTTTATACCTTTTGGCAACATTTTAAAGAAATGTCTTCGAGCAGCAGTTGGGTTGTGATCCATTGCTCTTTTATTACTTAGTAGTGTGAGATAATTATCTCTGTTTCGTGTACTCCATTTTCCATTTCATGATTGAAGAACATAGACAGATTACATATTAAATTACACTTAATAAAGTACCCAATGCAGGATTGACTTTTAATTAATGTTAGCAGTGATTCTATACACTTTGTTCTGGAGCCAGACTAGCCTATCCATGTGCACTACATTCACCCCATTCATTATTTTGATTTTATATTTCAGATGTGAGTCGATTCGCTCACAGTAAATTTGCTTTAGGATAGAAATCATTGTTGTTATGAGTTTCGTAACAGTTAACCTTTTTTTCATTTGTGGCTGATGTGCTCTTTCCGTGTAACATGTGCACTTATCAAAATACCTAGAAATTTATGTTTATCAATTGTTCAACTCAAAAACAGTAATTTGGCATATACGAGGCATGTCTAGAAAGTAAGTACGGTTTTGGAGAAAAAGTCATAAACATGTCTTTGAAATAATTTATTTATTCAAGAAAGAACATATCTAAAACTATTTTTCTAACTTACCGCCATTATTCAGACGTTTGTCATAATGGGAAATCAACTTTTCTATGTGCTCTTCATATAAAGGTGTCACCAGTGAAGACAGCCACAGCTTAACATCGGATTCTGCCTTATTAACACTGTCAAAATGCCTTCCTCTAAAATCATGCTTAAAGTTCAAGAAGTGGCAGTCAGAAGGTGCGACACCAGGGCTATACATCAGGTGATTGGACTGCTCCCAATTGAATTGTTGAATAAGGTTGTGAGTGATACCAGCAAAATGCGGACATTTGTTGTCATAAAGCAACACTATGCACTTTTTGGGTACCACATGTTTGTAAACTTGAATTGTGATTTTGGAGTAAAGCACTTTGACAGTGATGATGACGTAAAAAATGGTATTCAGGAGTGACTAACTTCACTGGCAGCGTCTTTCTATGAAGAAGGCGTAGGAATGTTGGTTTCTCTGTATGACAAATCTCTGAACAATGGTGACAACTATGTGGGAGAACAGTTTAAGACATGCCCTTTCATGTATGAATAAATTTTTTGCAAGAATAATTTTAAAAATGATCAGTAAATGTCCACAGGTCAGTTGAACAGTCTATTAAATACCTTCAGCCTTCATTACTAGGTGCTGTTCTGTAATGTATACTAAGATGTGTGGTCTCTGGGACAATTATGTTTAAATCGAGATTTAAGGCATAAATCATTTGAACAGTTTAAATTGTATTACATTTTCTTTTATAATTATTTAAATGTTGTTTAAATACTTACTGTTGATGTTATTGCACTAAGTAAAGCCTGCAGCATTTTAATTTTTATTGTACATACTCATGTACATTTGTGTGGTTTTTTTAAATAGCACACGTAAATATGGAAATGTTGTGACTAGCCGATCATTCAAAGTGCTGCCGCGCAATTACGCACGTCCTCTACATGTGGTGCTGTCTGCCAGCCATGCAGCAGCCACGCCACCTAAGCGGCCAGCCAGGCAGCGGCCGCTGGACTTGGACTCAGTGCTAATTTGAATGTTACCTTGTTCACATGTCTTGTTTTGTCAACTTGCTCAGTGACTTATATGTGTTGTGTCGTTTTGAAATATATGTGTTCAACTTGATGTTATAACAATTGGCGACGAGGTAGTGGATTTTTCCTTTTCATCGTTGACCCACAGCTTTCCATGGCTACTGTCGAGCAACTATTGCAAGGTCTCATTGAACAGCAAATGCTTCTAACATTGGCGATTCGCGATTTCGTTGTGGCATCAAATGCGGGGCGTTTCTATTCGTTATCTATACCTCCTTTTCCTCCTTACGACGAGACGGCGGAAGACTGGTCTGATTACGAAAAACATCTTTGACAGCACTTCTTGGCATTTCATGTCACGGACGAACAAACATGTAAGTCTCTGATCGTTTCATGGATTTCACCTCAAATGTATCGGTTGTTGTCGCAATTGGCTCCTTTGAAAGATCCTGCGTCCTTTTCCTTTGCTGAAATGTGCTCACTTCTGTCTATTTTCAAAAGCAAACGCATGTGGTAGCCTCTCGTGTTGCCTTTTATCATTGTCAAAAACAACTGCATCAATCCTATCGCGCTTGGGCTGCTGAACTTCACGGCCTCAGTCGAAAGTGTCAATTTGTCACTGACGTTCACAAAGAATCCTATGCCGATTCCATGGTACGGGATGCTATTATCCGGTCGGTGCCCGACAAAGAAGTTCGGCAACATGCCCTTCAGTTGGTAAATCCGACTCTAGATGAAGTCCTATCCATCGCGCAGTCATTTGAAATTTCTCGCTCCGCTGGGGCCAAATAGAGATGTGGGGTGACATTGGGGAAATACAACCTCTGTGCGCTGTTGACGACGCGTACGGTGCGTCCCCACCGGCCGACGTGGCCGCAGTGCGCTCCCACGCGCAGCCTCGGCCTAACCGTAAACAACCCTCTAAGAAACTGCAGCAAAACCCCCTGCAACTTCCTTCATGTTCGCGGTGTTTTACAAAACATTCACGGGAGGACTGTCCCCAACGTTGGGCCATGTGTCACAATTGCAAAAAGAAGGGTCATGTGTCTGCCGTTTGCAAATCTGACCGCATACATGATGTTCATGACCGTGATGCTGATTCTGCTTCTGTGTTGTCTGTCAATTGCTCTTCTTCCCTTTCAGGGACGTTATTCCTCACTGTCCATATCCTTGGTCGGGATGTTCGCATGCAGGTGGATACCGGTTCTGCTGCCACTATAATTAATATTCAGACGTATCTTCAGTTGGGTTCTCCACTCCTATCACCTGTCTCTCGGCAATTACAGACATACAATAAACAGAAAATTTCTCTCTTGGGACAATTTAATGCTGAGGTATCTTACAAATCCACCAGGGTAACACAGAGAATCTTTCTGGTTTTGATGCCTTTTGTGTTTTTGGGTTCTCCATAGATGACTGTGTCAATATCGTCTCTGATGCTATTCCTTATGCTCAATTGGATTCCTTGTCGACGACATTTTCGTCCCTTTTTTTCTCCTGGGTTAGGCCGCACAAACAACTTTGAAGCTCATATCACGCTCAAACTCACTGCTCGGCCTAAGTTTTTTCGGGCTCGGCCCATTCCTGAGGCCCTACGTGATGGGTAAAATGGGAGCTGGATCGTCTCACTACTTCAGGGGTCTTGCTTCCTGTCACTTCCAGTGAGTGGTCCTCTCCTGTCGTTGTCATTGCTAAGCCCAAATTCGTCTCTGTGGCGATTTTAAAGCCACTGTAAATGCGCAATGCCTCATCAACACTTACCCTATGCCCCAACCTGAAGAATTGTTCACTAAACTAGCAGCAGGCCAGTATTTTTCTAAAACTGACCTGTCGGAAGCTTATCATCAACTTCCTCTCGATGCTGCTTCCCCGCAGTTTCTGGCCCTTAACACGCCTTTTGGCCTCTATCAATACCAACGATTGCCATTCGGGGTTGCCAGCGCCCCTGCTCTCTTTCAGCGATTCTTGGAACAATTATTGCTCCCTGTCCCTGGGTGTATAAATTATATGGATGACATTGTTGTCACTGGCTCCACCACTGTAGAACATCTTCAGAATCTCCACACACTTTTTCATGTCTTACAGACTGTCTGTCTTAAGTGTAATCTTCAGAAATCACAATGTTTTCAGGCATCTATCTCATACTTGGGGTTTCAACTCTCTCGGGATGGTATTCGTCCGCTTCAGCAAACTGTCGCTGCGATCGATGCCCTTCCTCGCCCTACATCTGTTAAGGAACTGCAGGCCTTCTCGGGGGAAATAGCATACTATCACAAGTTTTTACTGTCTGCTGTTTCGGTGGCTCAGCCGTTGCATCGCCTGTTGCATAAAAACATGCCTTTTCACTGGTCCGCATCATGCGATGCGTCTTTCCAGAAATTGAAGACTATGCTGAAACAGGCCCCATGCCTGGCTACTTATCGACCTGGCCAACATGTTCTTGCCACGGATGCCTCTCAATACGGGGTTGGTGCAGTCCTTGCGCACCATTTTTCAGACGGCTCTGAACAACCCATTGCTTATGCCTCCAAAATGCTCATGGATGCCCAACAAAAGTATTCTCAAATTGAAAAAGAAGCTTTGGCCATTATTTATGCACTTCATAAGTTTGGTGTTTTTCTCTATGGATCCAAATTTCATCTTGTTACGGATCACAAACCACTTGTTTCCTTGTTTCATCCATCAATGTCACTTCACGACAAGGCTGCACACCGCCTCCAGCGTTGGGCTCTTTACTTGTCTCATTTCAATTATGAGATTCATTTCCGGCCGACGGCTTGACATGCGAATGCTGATGCACTGTCTCTCCTTCCCATGGGTCCTGATCTGGCATTCGATATGGACGAACTTTTGTGTTTCCATCTGGATGTTGCCGAGCCGTGGGTTGTGGATGGATTCCCCATCACAGGGTACTGGCTGGCGGCTGCTACGGATTCTCATCCTGTAGTCAGAAGGGTTGGCCAGATCGTCCATCCACTAAGACTTCTGACCCGTTGCGGAACTACTACGTTTTGCGCTACCGCCTCACGGCTAGGGATGGTGTTATCCTCCTTTCCACCGACAATCCTTTGCCACGTGTTGTGGTACCTGCGTCTTTGTGTGCTTCGGTCTTGCGCCTCCTTCACCAAGGGCACTGGGGTGTCTCTCGCACAAAATCTCTGGCGCGCTGTCATGTGTACTGGCCCAGCATCGACTCTGAAATAGCACACACGGTCGCTGCCTGCGGCCCTTGTGTGTCACAGGCCACCGTCCCAAAGTCATCTTTGTCACCGTGGCCTTCGCCTGAGACGCCCTGGGAGCGCATTCATGCTGACTTCGCGGGACCTTTTTTAGGTACTTATTGGCTCCTCGTAATTGACGTCTACTCTAACTTTCCTTTCATTGTCCGTCGCACGTCGCCTACCACCGTGGCAACCACGAGAGCTCTTGCCCGCATTTTTTCTTTGGAAGGCCTTCCCTCTATTCTTGTTACTGATAATGGTCCGCAATTTGCCTCTTCCGAATTTGCGGATTTTTGTGCTCGTCACGGCGTTATGCATGTCACGGCCCCCTCCGTTCCATCCACAATCAAACGGTGAGGCTGAACGACTGGTCCGCACATTTAAGGCTCAGATGCGGAAACTCCTGACTTCTTCTGCTGCTGATGATGCGCTTCTCCAGTTTCTGGCTTCTTACCATTTCACCCACATGGGCGACCACAGCCTGGCTGAGTTCTTACATGGCTGACAGGCCCGCACGCTACTTCATCTTCTGCGGCCTTCCACCTCACGGCCGCGGGTGCCTTCGCTTGGCCGGTTCACCGCCGACAACCTCATCTAGGTACGGGGATATGGCAGGCAGCCGAAATGGAGTCCAGGCTGCATCTTACGACACCGTGGCCGATGCTTGTATGAAATCCAGACGGACACGGGAGTTGCAGTGCGTCATTCGGACCAGCTTCGGCCTCGTGTGCCGGCAACGCCTGTTCTGAATGCCGCTACAGCACTTTCGGCTCTATCTGACACTCGGGATCTTGGCATCTCTCATTACTCACAATGCAGCCCTCTCACCGTCATCTCGGTGCCAGTACAAGAACGGACGCTACCAGGAGACGTGCCCATGCAGGAACCGGATGGCCATCATCTGTCGCAGCCAATCTACTCGCCTCCTTCTCCTACGGACGCTGACACATCACCCATGTCTCCTGTTATATCAACTGGACTTGCTGCAATGGGCAGATTGGTGCACGGGGCCCCAGCAGATTCGACCCCTACGTCTCCTGTCATCTCGACCCGTTATCATCGCAGACACTTCTGTCCGTACGGGAAGCCTCCTCCTCGAGACTTGACGGCCAGTCAAACAATGCCTATGGACATTAGCAGTCTCCAGGCCACCTCCATCAAGACCAGTGCAAAAATTTGAAAGGGAGGAAATGTGTTGTGACTAGCCGATCATTCAAAGTGCCGCCGCGCAATTACGTGCGTCCTCTACATGTGGTGCTGTCTGCCAGCCATGCAGCAGCCACGCCACCTAAGCGGCCAGCCAGGCAGCAGCCGCTAGACTTGGGCTCAGTGTTCATTCGAATGTTACCTTGTTCACATGTCTTGCTTTGTCAACTTGCTCAGTGATAAGTGTTGTGTCGTTTTGAAATATATGTGTTCAACTTGACATTATAACAGGAAAGTTTCACACAAAATTAAATTCAAAGGTTCAAACTTTCACATAATATTGCACTTGATAGGTACAAAAAGAAAGTCTGCAAAATTGACATTCTGTGCTCTCATCTACATTGTTCTTTTCCACCACTCAGAACATATTTGATTTTAACTGACACTTTAAGTATTTTATTGGAGAGATAGAAAGATTCCCATCACCATTGACCTGAAGTTCTTCCTCTAAAAGATCCTCTTGTATGCTAGCAGAACTGTGATCACTGGCTATTGCAAAATCATTGTCATTTTGTGTATTTCTTGATCGATATTATGTACATCTTCCTCCAGCCACCAACAATTTCATCGAACTTAAGATCATAAGAACTGATGCTTTCGTGTGAACATGCTTTGTACTTCACTGAAGAAAACATGTTTCTAGTTCACGAGACACAGTCTATGAAACCCCAACATTTGTCAGTAACATGTGTTAACAACAAAAAAAGAAGTTGATAATATGACTGACAATAAAATATTGTAGGTCCGTTGATTTAAGGAGGATAGGGGGATTGTAAAAGCATTCTGCCAAAATTGACCCTGGAGAGTGAGTGCAAAAATCTCATGCGGTATGAGAGATCATACCTCACTAGTTAAGGGTTACAGGTTTTGTTAGTTAATATGAATGTTCTTTTTTATTTTGAATTTTGAAATAATTTTCAGGATGCCGTGTTTTGTGCCTCTCCTGAGCAAAAGTGAAGTACTCATTTTAGTTGAGTTGATTGTTGTTGTATCATAGATTCTCCACTGCTTGTCTTAGTAAAATCATTGTGTAAATGCATCTTTTACTGTTTTTGGCACATAAAAATCAGTTATTTATTCACTAACACAAAGTTGTCCTTACAGGTGAACTACTTTCAACAACATATACTGGCCTGGAATCATCGCGGCCTCAGGAAAGGGAGACATTCATAATCTTCCTGCAATCACTAGCAAGCGGATTACTCCGAGTGCACTTACAAGGGCCTGTAGGCCGAACCTCCTTAGCTACACCTCTTGTGGATGGTATGGTAGTGAGCAGACGAGTATTGGGTTCCCTGGTCCGACAAACCGCACTAAACATGTGTCGACGCAGGAGACTTGACAACGACAGGTCAGAGCTGATACATATGTAGCTTCGTATTTTATGCCACAGAATAAAGCTGTAAAGAATATTAATAATTTTCATTTCATTTTCACATTGTACTAACTGCAACAGAGGAATCATACTATTCCAGAATTTAATTAGTAGTTTGTTCTAATTAATGTAGTGGTCATAGACAGCATAGCATTTTTCTCAAGTTCATTTCTGTAATCCATCTACATAATACTAATTGCATACTAATGTAATTGTGCCTATAGATTTATTGTAAGTTACTTCCTCTTGAGATTTCCTGCTTTTCTTTGTCCATGACTTTTTAAACTAATTGTGATAACAAACCAAAAAATATACACACAAGTCTGGTTTGTAAAGAAAATTGACATTCAGACTGGAACATGTAAGATGAAAGTGTATGCCATTATCAGATTTGTACTACTAAAATCAGTTATTCAGGATGAAAATCACGGCAAGTTAGTGTGTTAAGGACCTATTGAATGAGATGAACAGTCTACTGAACACAGAATATGGATAGAGGGTAAGCCAAAGAAAGACATAAGTATTAAGAAGCAGTGGAGAAGGGATTAGTGAAAAACTCAGCATCAAAATTTGGGCCAAGCTGTACACAAAGTGAAGAAATTCTGCTACCTTGAAAGCAAAAAACAAAAAAAGAGGATATAAGAAGCTGACTATCATAGACAAAGGAAGCATTCCTCATTAAAAGTTGTCTACCGATATCAATCATAGGTCTTAACTCAAGAAAGAAATTTTTCAGAATGTTGTTCTGGAGTACTGTACCATACGGAAGTGAATCATGCCCTGTATGGAATCCAGAAAAGGAGAATTGAAATACTTGTGATGTGGTGCATGCTTAATTTTAAGTCGCCTGATGAGATAAGAAATGAAGTTCTGTACAGAACTGTTAGGGAAAGGATTTGTGGAGAATACTAACTAGAAGAAGGGATAGGATGATACTCATGGGTCATGTTTTAAAACATAGAAGAAAAATTAATTTGGTAGTAGAGGCAGTTGCCGAGGACAGAAATGTAGGGGAACTCAGAGCATACATAGTATAAAGATTTGAGGTTCTGGGGTGTAGATTCCACTGAGAGATGAAGAAGTTGGCAATGGAGAGAAAATCGTGGCAAGCAGCATCAAACCTATCATAAGACAGATGAGCATCCCTTGCATCCCCCCCCCCCCCCCCCCCCAAAAAAAAAAAAAGAGGGGGGGGAGAGAGAGAGTTGAGTGGATATCAGTGACGCTTCATCACAAAACAGCACAACACTGTTGATTGACTTATGAAGAAAATTTACAGAATGAAGCTGTGATAACAGTAATGTTGCCTCTTTGAAACTATCTTCCATTATCAATAGGAAACTATCATTATATACAATGAAATCAGGACATGTGCATTAATTCAGTTTTTGAAATCAAACTTCATTATTTGGAAACATTCTGGATCACTGCCATACAAGTGCAAGATTCAATATAAAACAAGGAACCTCTTACTAGGTTTGTCGGAGACTCGTGCTTTACTTTCTTCCACAAAGAGTGAACATTAAATGTGGTACCACTGTTTTTATCTGAATACATCGTTGTAGTTCTGCTTCAACAACAACACAGGTTTTATTGAGCTCAAATTAAGTACAAATAAATCACAGAATGTAACAGATCATGCCTCTCCTTGAACTCAGCAGCAACAAAACTTTGCTAGGTGTACTCCTTTTGGCCATTACATCACTCTGAATAATTTAAATCTTAGTGCTGGAGAAGTAAGTTTGTCCAGCTGGGAAGCACTCAAATATGAATTGCTCTACTGGTGCACGCGCACTCTGTCAGTTTGGTCGTGGAAGCCACATATGGAGTTGAATGGAGAATGAAGACAGCACTGCATTGTGGAACTAGACATGTCTGTGTGCAAGCCAAATGTCAGTCTGCCACTATAGTGTACCCTTATTGACCTGGCACCAGTACATGTAATGCACCGTGTTGTGCCTGGTGACTTCAACAGATGTATTTAAATCAGTTGAGGTACCACTACTTTTGGCAGAATGGCAAGAGAGCCTTCCCCTTCGAATTGGCCCTTAGGGCCAGAACTGCTGTGACTGATGATGGGATTGAAGGGATAAGTGTGACCTGCTGTGAAGGCTGGGCTGTCGCTCCTGATGCTGCTGCTGGTGGAGCAGCTGCTACTGGATGAGGCACCAGATGCAAGAGGTGGTGGTGGGTCTGGTTTTTGGCTTACTGCTGAGTCTTGATTGGTCTGTGGGTCCGACATCAGACCTAGTGCAGATTGGAGACCAAACCCTCCTGTATATTGTCCAGGCCAAGATCTGTAGAGGTTATGAACAATGGCCAGAGAACTGGGAATGCCAGGGGCCCACCACTTGGGATGTTGACTTGGAATAGGACACTACTACTGCTTCTGTTGATCCTGGGAATGTGTTGCTCCACTATAGTTCAATTCTTTTATCTTGGCGGCTCGCGCATGCCCGCCCAGATGCGGGAAATTGCTGCGTTGCCAGTTGCACACGACGCACGCGCCAATAGAAGCAGCGCCATAGTATAGCATAGTTCGCAAGCTTACGTTTATGGGGGAGTGCGCAGTTCATGAAGTAAAGCCACCACGGCCGCATTAACCCTTTCGCTGCTACAAAGACGTGCTCCCTGAATTCCGCACTGTGCGCGATTTTGTCACTGCACTGCTCGCCTGTGCAGACTCATTGTGTTCCGACTGCTTTGTCACTCTTATCATTCGATTCCACAAAAATTATTTGGCCCAAGAATTAGATTTTTACACATCTTCTTGACTGATACCTTCCCCCCGTAAAAGACTTAATTTTGTTTCGATGTTCAAGGCAGTTATTACGCAGCATTAAATATAGTAAACCATTGCACGAAATTTTGAAGAGTTTGCAGAGGCAAAAGTCCATAGAGTATACTTTCCGTATGGTCGATTTTAGTTGCCACAATGTTGAGAGTGAAATGTGGACAAGATACCTAAATTTCATATAAAATTTACTGTATAACAATATCTCACTTCAGTACCACATAGGTGTCGTATGTAATATTGAGAAATATTCTGTCTTTCGCAACTGTAACAAAAGTTTTATTTACACTGAGCATGTTTGGCTCTATTTTAAAGCACTTCAATCAATCAAAAGGAAGTAGACAAAATACATTAAACAAAACTGTGGACTTACAAAAACATTAGGACTTGAATTTACCGTCTATCAGTGAAGTGCTCTGAGCTATGTCAAATATAATTTTTGTGTGTGGCTCACACAAACATCATTTATTTGCTAAAACAGTGACGTTGAATATTGTGTTACTGCATCACAAAACTATGAAAGGTGACTTGGCAATGGAGGAGGCAAAATACTGTCCACTGAAGATGCTTCAAAAGAGAGAAACACGTCTGGTCTAAATAAGTCGCTTATTACAGTTGCAGAAGAGGAATATATTTCAGTACCATTGGTAAAACTGTGACTGTGGAACAAAAACAAGAAAGAGAACATTAGTACCATTGTGTATGTGCCATACCTTTCATTGACTGAAGTGCTTTAAAATAAAGCCAAACGCGTCCGGTGTAAATAAAAGTTTTATTACAGTCGTGAAAAACGGAATATTTCTCAATATTACATATGACACCTATGTGGTACTTAAATTAAATGAGATATTGTTATACAGTAAATATTATATGAAATTTAGGTATCTTGTCCATATTTCATTCTCAACATTGTGGCAACTAAAATTGACCATACGGAAAGTATACTCTATGGACTTTTAGCTCTGCAAACTCTTCAAAATTTCGTGCAATGGTTTACTATATTTAATTCTGCATAATAACTGCGTTGAACATCAAAACAAAATTAAGTCTTTTACGGGGGGAAGGTATCAGTCAAGAAGACGTGTAAAAATCAAATTTTGGGCCAATTAGTTTTTGTGAAACTGAATGATAAGTGTGTCAAAGCAGTGGGAACGCCATGTGTCTGCACAGGCGAGCAGTGCAGTGATGACAAAATCGCGCACAGCGCAGAATGCTGGGAGCATGTGTCTGCAGCAGCGAAAGGGTTAATGAAGAGACAAAGCACTAGAAATTTCAAAAAAATTGCATTCAAACAAATATAATTTGTGATGTAGTGCACTTCGATATTGTTTTTAAATAATGAAAATAATAAGCACCCAACAAGGTTTGAACTCATAACCTTTCGCTTAGCAGTCCAGTACCTTAACCGTTACGCTAACGCAGCTGGTCTGGCTATAGAGCGCCATGAGGACTCTAACGCGTTACGCAAAATACTGACAAACACTGTTCGTATGACTATGAATTACTCACGCTTCGTCGAAGTACAATAGGAAATAAACAATTACCGCTGTTCTTTATTGCGAAAAAGTGGTTCGTGAGAGTGATACAAACACCTTTCCTTGCTATCGCCTGAATTAGGAGTCTTATTGCTTGTTTGGTTTAATTAATTAATAGAATATGAAGCAATTGGTATAAAGAATGCTTTTTCCAAACTTTCTATAAAAGAATGTCTGCTATCAAGACATTGCTTTTGTTCTATTACTTTATTTATGACTGAACGTTTCTAAAACTGAAGACACTCGTCCATGATCTGCACTGCAGTCAAGATGTGGCAACGTCGTTCTCTGTTCATTGGCTGACTGTGTTTTGTGACATCAGATGCACAGAGTGAACCTAAACTCGGCCGCCAACATAAATGACGCGCACTTTAGTGTGGCAGATCCAGAGGCACGGCTTGCCCCAGATGGTGCAGACAGAAGTGGCTCTGGTGCTGGTGAAGGATACCAAAACCAGCAAGGGGCCTTGCTGGGCAGTGATGGAGCCTTTTATCCAGCCAGACATATGCCCCACTTAATATTATTGTCTTCTTGTATTTATTTTATTCATAATACACTTATGTAGGGGATTTAAATTCCATATCCTATTACATTTTAATATCTGATGTAGCTCTATTCTGAAACATCTGAGAAACGATTTAACACGTTATTCTTCCCAAACAAGTCATTGAAGACAATAATTGAGCCTCTTACAAAACTGTTTGATTTTTACAAAGAGAAAAATAGAACTTTGTGTGGAATGTGTGAGGAAATCAAATAAGACCAGAGCATTATGATAAAACGAAAGTTGATCCATCTGAAACACTTTTAATTCATAGTGTTTCAGCAGCATTAAGTAAGCAGTAGAAAAACAGATAATTGAAGGTTCTGCTTTCTGGACTGGACTGAGATCTTTTTCCCTTTACCTTGTTACTTAAAATTTTTGATGGTTTAAATTAATGACCTGTAGGAATGGAAAAACTGCAATGTGTAAAGCTGTTGAAGACAAATAGCAAACGCAGTGATGCTCTGCAGTTTTTCCATGAGTTATTAACGGTCTAAAAATTGTAAAATTCAGAAAAGAGGTCCCTGGAAACCAGTAGTAGTTCTGGCAAAAACCACAGTAATTAACACACCGGATTAGCTTCTGAATGAAAAAGTTTCCACTGTGTTTTATTGTTCAGCTGTCACAAGTTGCACTGTAAAATCTTTCCACCATGGTCTGAGCAAATAATACAGTTCCAGATTCCCTCAGTTTTAAGACATGAACCATGGACCTTGCCGTTGGTGGGGAGGCTTGCGTGCCTCAGGGATACAGATGGCCGTACTGTAGGTGCAACCACAACGGAGGGGTATCTGTTGAGAGGCCAGACAAACATGTGGTTCCTGAAGAGGGGCAGCAGCCTTTTCAGTAGTTGCAGGGGCAACAGTCTGGATGATTGACTGATCTGGCCTTGTAACATTAACCAAAACGGCCTTGCTGTGCTGGTACTGCGAACGGCTGAAAGCAAGGGGAAACTACAGCCGTAATTTTTCCCGAGGACATGCAGCTTTACTGTATGATTAAATGATGATGGCGTCCTCTTGGGTAAAATATTCCGGAGGTAAAATAGTCCCCCATTCGGATCTCCGGGCGGGGACTACTCAAGAGGATGTCATTATCAGGAGAAAGAAAACTGGCATTCTACGGATCGGAGCGTGGAATGTCAGATCCCTTAATCGGGCAGGTAGGTTAGAAAATTTAAAAAGGGAAATGGATAGGTTAAAGTTAGATATAGTGGGAATTAGTGAAGTTCGGTGGCAGGAGGAGCAAGACTTTTGGTCAGGTGATTACAGGGTTATAAATACAAAATCAAATAGGGGTAATGCAGGAGTAGGTTTAATAATGAATAAAAAAATAGGAGTGCGGGTTAGCTACTACAAACAGCATAGTGAACGCATTATTATGGCCAAGATAGACACAAAGCCCATGCCTACTACAGTAGTACAAGTTTATATGCCAACTAGCTCTGCAGATGATGAAGAAATTGATGAAATGTATGACGAGATAAAAGAAATTATTCAGGTAGTGAAGGGAGACGAAAATTTAATAGTCATGGGTGACTGGAATTCGTCAGTAGGAAAAGGGAGAGAAGGAAATATAGTAGGTGAATATGGATTGGGGGGAAGAAATGAAAGAGGAAGCCGCCTTGTAGAATTTTGCACAGAGCATAACTTAATCATAGCTAACACTTGGTTCAAGAATCATAAAAGAAGGTTGTATACCTGGAAGAATCCTGGAGATACTAATAGGTATCAGATAGATTATATAATGGTAAGACAGAGATTTAGGAACCAGGTTTTAAATTGTAAGACATTTCCAGGGGCAGATGTGGATTCTGACCACAATCTATTGGTTATGAACTGCAGATTGAAACTGAAGAAACTGCAAAAAGGTGGGAATTTAAGGAGATGGGACCTGGATAAACTGAAAGAACCAGAGGTTGTAGAGTGTTTCAGGGAGAGCATAAGGGAACAATTGACAGGAATGGGGGAAAGAAATACAGTAGAAGAAGAATGGGTAGCTCTGAGGGATGAAGTAGTGAAGGCAGCAGAGGATCAAGTAGGTAAAAAGACGAGGGCTAATAGAAATCCTTGGGTAACAGAAGAAATATTGAATTTAATTGATAAAAGGAGAAAATATAAAAATGCAGTAAATGAAGCAGGCAAAAGGGAATACAAACGTCTCAAAAATGAGATCGACAGAAAGTGCAAAATGGCTAAGCAGGGATGGCTAGAGGACAAATGTAAGGATGTAGAGGATTGTCTCACTAGGGGTAAGATAGATACTGCCTACAGGAAAATTAAAGAGACCTTTGGAGAGAAGAGAACCACTTGTATGAATATCAAGAGCTCAGATGGCAACCCAGTTCTAAGCAAAGAAGGGAAGGCAGAAAGGTGGAAGGAGTATATAGAGGGTTTATACAAGGGCGATGTACTTGAGGACAGTATTATGGAAATGGAAGAGGATGTAGATGAAGATGAAATGGGAGATAAGATACTGCGTGAAGAGTTTGACAGAGCACTGAAAGACCTGAGTCGAAACAAGGCCCCGGGAGTAGACAACATTCCATTAGAACTACTGATGGCCTTGGGAGAGCCAGTCATGACAAAACTCTACCATCTGGTGAGCAAGATGTATGAGACAGGCGAAATACCCACAGACTTCAAGAAGAATATAATAATTCCAATACCAAAGAAAGCAGGTGTTGACAGATGTGAAAATTACCGAACTATCAGTTTAATAAGTCACAGCTGCAAAATACTAACGCGAATTCTTTACAGACGAATGGAAAAACTGGTAGAAGCGGACCTCGGGGAAGATCAATTTGGATTCCGTAGAAATGTTGGAACACGTGAGGCAATACTAACCTTACGACTTATCTTAGAAGAAAGATTAAGAAAAGGCAAACCTACGTTTCTAGCATTTGTAGACTTAGAGAAAGCTTTTGACAACGTTAACTGGAATACTCTCTTTCAAATTCTGAAGGTGGCAGGGGTAAAATACAGGGAGCGAAAGGCTATTTACAATTTGTACAGAAACCAGATGGCAGTTATAAGAGTCGAGGGGCATGAAAGGGAAGCAGTGGTTGGGAAGGGAGTGAGACAGGGTTGTAGCCTCTCCCCGATGTTATTCAATCTGTATATTGAGCAAGCAGTAAAGGAAACAAAAGAAAAATTCGGAGTAGGTATTAAAATTCATGGAGAAGAAGTAAAAACTTTGAGGTTCGCCGATGACATTGTAATTCTGTCAGAGACAGCAAAGGACTTGGAAGAGCAGTTGAACGGAATGGACAGTGTCTTGAAAGGAGGATATAAGATGAACATCAACAAAAGCAAAACGAGGATAATGGAATGTAGTCAAATTAAATCAGGTGATGCTGAGGGGATTAGATTAGGAAATGAGACACTTAAAGTGGTAAAGGAGTTTTGCTATTTAGGGAGTAAAATAACTGATGATGGTCGAAGTAGAGAGGATATAAAATGTAGACTGGCAATGGCAAGGAAATCGTTTCTGAAGAAGAGAAATTTGTTAACATCAAGTATAGATTTAAGTGTCAGGAAGTCGTTTCTGAAAGTATTTGTATGGAGTGTAGCCATGTATGGAAGTGAAACATGGACGATAACCAGTTTGGACAAGAAGAGAATAGAAGCTTTCGAAATGTGGTGCTACAGAAGAATGCTGAAGATAAGGTGGGTAGATCACGTAACTAATGAGGAGGTATTGAACAGGATTGGGGAGAAGAGAAGTTTGTGGCACAACTTGACTAGAAGAAGGGATCGGTTGGTAGGACATGTTTTGAGGCATCAAGGGATCACAAATTTAGCATTGGAGGGCAGTGTGGAGGGTAAAAGTCGTAGAGGGAGACCAAGAGATCAGTACACTAAGCAGATTCAGAAGGATGTAGGTTGCAGTAGGTACTGGGAGATGAAGAAGCTTGCACAGGATAGAGTAGCATGGAGAGCTGCATCAAACCAGTCTCAGGACTGAAGACCACAACAACAACAACAACAATATGAATTATCGCTGTGTGACAGTACGTCTGTCCCAGTCACCATGCAATGCAGTTTTCAAGTTTCCTATTTCTAGAACATAAAAACTGGGTTGTTTTTGAGGAACAAAGAATCCTTAAACACATCAACTTTGGAATGTTTCGACTATCAGTCTTCACAAAATTCCTTTCTATTATTACCTAAAAATTGTAAATGCATTTACCTTAACCAAATAACTAAACTGTTTGCAGAAAAAATATGGAAATGCACTAGTAACTTTGGGTAACCCTCCTATAACACATGTATAACTTCATCATACTCCTAACCTGTGACAGCACCAGAACTTCAACCAGTAAGAGAGCATTTTCTGTCACATGGCCAATTCTTGACATTTGATGACTTTTTAAGCTTTAATTACATAAATATAACTGATGTTTCTTAAGAATATTTACCAAAAATGCTATTTGAAAGATATAATCATTCAGAATAACAACATTCTGAACCATATTTTGAACATAGGAAAATAGCCTGTAATGTTGCATGCCTTAGTGTATTGAACATGTACATGTTTTGTGACAAGTTATGTATTGCCTTTTAAATGAAAATATGTTTAAGATTTTTCTGTTTATTCCACATAGATGAAGACAATTTCACTAGGGATATGTGGAACGTACATTAGCATATTTGTTTTTCTTTTTTATTGTGTATTCTTGTTTTTCTGACATGTTCTATATCCTGGATGATCTTCTCACTATGGAGCTATTGGAATGAAAAGTACATCTAACCTAATCTAAAAAGAGGATCAGTGTAGAACCAATAGGAATGGATGTTAAGATTTTTTCCATCTGTGTGTTAAACATTCTGCCATGCTATTAGACACAGGTAAAAATGGAGGTGTGGTAATATACTTAATTCCATTCTGGATGTGAAACCTCTGAAAACCCTTGCAAGTAAACTGCAGAGTTCATTGTGCTTCTTCAATAGAAAAAGTAGTTGTGAGGGCCTTAGTGATATTTTTTGTTGTGGCCTGTTGAGTTTTCATTGTGTATGGGAAATGAGAATATGCATCTATCAAAATCAACTGCACAGCCCATGGAATTGGCCTGCAAAATCCATATGCACCCGATCTCACAGCTGTGACAGTGATGGCTGCTGCAGCTGACAAGCCCTGTATTTTTGAGCCACTTGCACAATATCCTCATCACATGAGGCCAGTACACATTTCTTCATTCTGAAAACTTCCCCAGTTACTGGTGCAAGAAGTGCAGTAAACAAGTGGACAGAATTGCCAGAATTGCTACTCGATACTGACAGTCATCTTGATTCAACAATAACACACCTCTGGCAACATGAAGGATATGGTGGTGGCAGGGAAGGGGGGGTGGGGGGGTGGGGGTGGGGGGAGACAATGAAGTTTCACAGAAGGCTGCTGAAGGAAGTGCATGTAGTCAGCCAGTTTGTTCAAACTGGCAAACCTGTCTCAAGAATGGATCCTTTTGTATGGGTGCTGCAACGTCTCTGGAAGCTTTGGGAACTGTTCTACCAATTGTTCTAATTATGAGGATTATCCGAAAACTGAGGTTACAAGGCATGTAGCTTTAGCATGGAATGTCCATGGGGAAGTTGGTACCACTGCCATGTAATGGGAGACCAGCTGGAGGAATGAGCATTCCCAACAATCAGTAGCTTGTTGATTAATGTTGTGGTGACTGTTAGAAATGAGCATTCTCATTCCAGCTCCTGCCAAGTGCAAAGTATGTGCTTTAATTTGCTACCTAAGTGTTAAGGGGATGAATGCCACTGCAATTCATTGCAGGATTATTTCAGTTTGTGAAGGGGATGTAATGTCAAGCAGCTTGTGATGAAATGGGTATGGAATTTCAATTCTGGAAAGATGAAAATTCACTATGAAAGCAGAAGTGGAAGGCCATCTGTTGTGACTGACAATGTGGTGCAGAAAATTGAAGAACATATTCTCTCTGATCATCATTCGACAATTGACAACCTGCATGCATTTTATGAACTATTGTTCATGAAATCGTAACTGATCAACTAAATTATCACAAGTTGTGTGCACAGTTGGTGCCCAAGGTGCTTACCGAAGCACACAAAATTAACAGAGTCAGTGCTGCTCATAAATTTCTTGACCATTTTGAGACTGAAGATGAGGCTTTTCTCAGCTCTATAGTGAAAGGAGATGAAACTAGGGCTTATCACCGTACTCCAGAGAACAAATGACAATCAATGCAGTGGTGTCATACTCATTCTCCTTCCACCAAAAAATTCAAAACTCAGCAAACAGTGAGGAAAAGCACGGCGTCAGTGTTTTGGGACAGAAAACAGGGTTCTGCTCATTGATTTTTAGGAAATAGGTGAAACAATAAATACTGCAAGAAGTTGTGAGACCATGAAAAAACTTCCCAGAGCCATACAAAATAAACGTCATGGGACTCAGAGTCTGTCTCCTTCATGGCAATACGTGTCCACATACTGCTCGTGCAACACACGAGTTGTTGGCTTTGTTTGGTGGGATGTTCTAAGCCACCCCTCTCGCAGCCCCAATCTCTCACCTAGTAATTATCATCTGATCACTAAATTGAGGGAACACCTTCATGGAAAACACTTTTCTGACAACAACAAGGTGAAAATTGAAGTGAAGAACTGACTTAAAAAGACGGCAGGAGATGTCTGTGACACAGGAACCAATAAACTCATCCCATAGATAACAAAATGTATTGAGGTAAATGGTGATTATGTGGAAAAATAATGCAAGACCTATACTACAATTCATGTACATTTTATTAGAATAAATTAATTTTTTGTACTCAAAAAACTTCTTGTAACCTTACTTTCCAGATTAGCCTTGTGTTTTGCTACGCATTTTCACGTTTTCCTGAGGCAATAGCTGATCCATTAAATTTTGGGTCTGCAGCTGCATGAACTTTATTTCTTCTGATATTTTGGCCATATACCTTTCAGCCATTGTCAAGTGAGCCAATAGACTGAACCTACAGCACTCATTTTGCCCTTTTAAATAGGTGAAGTGCATTATGGCATATGTGAGCAGTCTCTAGGATGACCTTGTACAATTAAATGGAGTTTCCGAAGCAAAAGTATATTCTCCACAATAGTTAATAAGGCACTATGAATAAAACATTATGTGGACATAAGGAATGAAGAAGAAGACAGAAAAAATTTGAATCCATGGCTTTCCTGCCATATTTGGTGCAAACTGATATAAAAAAAAAGTTTTGTGAGCACAAAGTTAAAGATAGTAGCACTTTTACATTTTATCAAAGAAGGCATGCTGGTCTGTAGGGTAGGAGTTTACAAGATCCCCTTCGAGTGCGGCCTTTCATACCTCAGGCAGATGACTTGTACAGTTCATGAAAGATGCATGGAACACCCTAAATACACTTAGCTCATGCAATCCAATAAATCAAATGTGGCAGAGCACTGCATTGACACCAGTCACTTTATGTGGTGTGAAATTTTGAAATTTTAATGTACACTTCATCGTTTTGGGACTCAGTTTTGAAGGAAGCAGCTGAAATTCATTTGACAAAGAATTATATTTACAAGAATAGTGGTTTCAGCATGGTAAAATCATGAGATTGAGTGCTTGCTTTTATAAACTCACTAAGATGATGCTACATACAGCTCATAATCATACATCAGTAACCCAGCATGGGTTAGCCATAGACTTAATTTATGCATATTCTTTGCCACCAATCACTATCTCTGGCCCCATTTTTATCTGTGGACACCTATGTAGTAATGAAGTGCACTTGTTTAAAAAAAGGATGGAGTGAGTGCTGTAGCTTCAGTTCGTCAGCTTACTTGGAAGATGGCCAAAAGGTGTACCACCAAAATATTAGAAGAAATAAAGTTTATGTGGCTGCTGTGACAAAATGTAATGAAACAGTCTCTTGTTTATCAAATTATTCATTCAGACCTGTGGGAACCTTGAAAGCACATCACATTTGCGTGCAAAACTAATGTACGATAACAAATGGGACATTAGTAATTTGGTAAAAAAAAAAAAAAAAAAAAAAAAAAAAAAGAGCCTGGTGTTGTAACCTCAGAGATGTCTGTTCAGACAACTTTGATTTAGGGCTAACTATGAACAACAATGGCATATGGTATGTGACTAGATAAAATTTGTTGTCACACAGGAAAATGTGGAAAGTCTGGGTACTAAATGCAATTGCCAGTGTCTCCAGTGCACTAGGACACAAACTATCGATTCCCTTGAAGTATCTCTGATCAGTAAAAACAATTTTTTTTTTTCTGCAGTCGGTAAGCCTTAACACAGTCAGGAAGTCAGTTGCGCGCGAATTCCTTCAGCAGCTGCAGGACATGACATTATTACAATACAAATGATCAATTTCCTCATTGATCCATTACTAGTCATAACAACAGACATTTTTTAACCATTCTCTGACCCCCAGCATCTTCCTAATGGTCTGGCAAAAGGGTCTCATTAAACTTCTGCACGAAAAGGAATCTGCCCAAGAACTTTCTGACTACAAGTTCATTTGCATTCTGTTAGTGTAATCTAAGGCTCTAGAATTCATAGGTCACAATCATCTTACCAATTACGTAACATCAGATAAGCTTCTGGATGAATACCAATCTGATTTCCAGAAAAATAGCACCACAAAGACTGCTCTTGTAAAAGTGACTAGCAAACCAAACAAGCTGTGGGCAAACAAGAGGTGACTATTATGTGCATTTTGGATTTCAGCAAAGCTTTCAACAATTTCAGCTTTAATATTCAACTTGGCTAAACCCAAAAGTCAAAACTTTTCTACAATCACTGTACAATGATTCTACTTATACCTTTCATCCTGCCACCAGTGTATAATGATTGGAACAAAGAGACCACAATGGAAGAACATTGTGTCAGGTGCCCCATAAGGATCGGTATAGGGTCCATTACTTTTCTCATTATATGTTAATGATGTGGTGACTATTATCTCCCAGAAAATATCATTTATAGTTTATATGCTGATGACCTTCAGTTATAATTACATGCAAGCCCAATGTATCTATGCACAGCCATCCAGGTCATAAGTGCTGATTTACTTGCTTTTTCAGAATGGGCACAGAATATAAATTTGAAACTTAACCCATCTGAAAAGCGAGCTATCCTAGTTGCTCACAAAATATTTATTAATCCTCAATTCAGAGAATCACTTCCATTCTGGATCCTAAACAGCACAGTAATCACCTTTCTGTCTTCTGCAGAGAATATAGGGGTACTTCTGGACCATCACTTAGACTGGACTGAACACACAACTGCAGTTTGTAAGTAGGTGTCAGCATCACTTCATTCACTGCAGAAATATAAAATATTCTCCAAGGTCTTTTGTATGAGAGCTCACATGGGCTGGAACTGGCGATGATTTTATTTATTTATTTATTTATTTCTTGTTCTGTAGATCCAGTTAGTGAGTCAATCACAAGGATATGGAACGTGTCAAATTGTACGGGTTTCAATTTAAACTTACAATAAATACAAGGGCAATTCAATGCCAAAGTTTACATATTTTAAGTAAGACATACTATAAATACAGTAATAGATACAATGTCAGCTAGATAATATAACAACCATTTAACAGAAAAAGGAGTTTCAACTAAAGATTATAGATAAGAGCACAAAGTTAAATCAGCTATTAGGCCTACAAGAGTAAATACAGGTACAGCCAATTTGTTGTTACAAAAAGTGTGCTAATGCTCAAATGCACAATAAAATTAATTGAACTACTTCTAGACACAATAAGTTTAGTGATGGTATACATTTTCTTTCAGATATTCATCCACAGTATAAAAAGATTTCTCTGTCAGGTAATCTTTGAGAACTTGTTTAAATTTTGGCAGTTCTGTATGAACACATTTGATATGTAGTGGTAGAGCATTGAACAGCTTAATGCTGGAGTAGTAAACTCCTTTTTGTACCAGAGTGAGACCTTTCATGTCGAAATGTAGATTGTTTTTGTTTCTGGTGTTATAGCCATGGAATTTACTGTTGTCTTGGTAGACAGAATAATTTTTGCACACAAAGGTCAGCAAGGAAAAAATATACTGTGAGGCAGTTGTTAGGATACTTATCTTCCGAAACAAGTGCCTGCGAGAGTGTCTTTGATGGACCAGAATATGATAGCATATGACATCAATGAGTGGAAGTAGCCAAAGTAGGGAACCTTAATGGTGTCAACTTCAGCCACTGAAGAAATTACCCGTAACGCAAACGTTGCCGAGCTAAGTTTTTTACATAGATGAAGAATGTGAACTGACCAATTACATTTACTGTCTATGTAAGCACCTAGGAATTTTGTATCTTCAACTTTCTGTATTGGTTGATCTCTACATTTTATGTTAATTTCATCGAGATTACTTTGTGATGTATGGAACCTCATATAATGAGTTTTATCTGCATTGAGTTAGAGACCATTTGAGGAGAACCAATTTAAGATGTCATTAAAAACAGTATTTGTAGTTTGTTCAAGATCATGCGTGTGTGCAATACATTTGTGATGTACACTGTTCTGACCGCATCACTCCTACCTGGTAACAATTATCATAGCTATGTGCTGCAAAGCATAGAGATTATCATTTTGTGTGTTTGCTGTATCATCTTCTCAATCATTGCACTCCTTCCTGCCTTACACTGCTGGCTGAACAGCACAGCAGAAATACTCATTCTCAACAAAGTGAAATCCTCTCTGTACCACTATACAACACTGCATGTTCAATAAATCAGTTTCTGTATCAGGAACCTGACTTCAGAACAATATTTGTCTAAAAATTAGAGAAATTAAAACTGTTTCAAACTTCAAAGAAGGTAATGGCCCATCCTCTATCACAATTGCTACCTCTTCTTGCAGCTCACTCTCTTCGACCCTCCCTATCCCTCCACTTTTCCCTATCAGTTCCACTTCTAATACCAAACAAGTCTTCAAAAGTGCTGGACTAATCAGTATCATTCTTAATGCCTCCATTATTTTATTATTATTGTTAGTATTAGTTTTATTATTATTAAAATTATTGAAGATTTTTGCTTTTTATGGACAATGCAAAAAAAGATAATCAGTGGGCTTAATTTAAAGTTACTTGTTCACTCCATTGTAATACATTGCACCAGCCAAACTGCAGCTCCACTGTGAATGCTGTTCTAGAACACGAGGTCTGTTGGTTGACATTCATAAGCAACTGGGAATCACCCAGAGTACTGTCAAATGATTGGCAACTGCTGTGAATCAGTGTGTTGGAAGAGCTTCTGAGAGTCAGGTACTTGTGGTACCTGCACCAGAGCAACCTCAAGTACTATCCTCTCCTGTGGATTCTGTCTGCGCTACAGAAAGTACAGGATCTGTCATTGCTTGTCCAGTTGGCTGCAAGTAGCGTGTCAATGCTAGATCTAGGCAACCTATGCAGGATGGACAGGGAACAGAGAGGACTCAGGGTGTTGTACTGATCCCCTTAAACAACAAGTTAGGGGTGCTGTCAGGAGGAGGCAAATATGAAATGGTAGGAGTGTATTAATCATTGGCAGTTCAAACATACAGCAAATGATGTTACCCCTTAGGAAAATGGCAGCGAGGGACAGGAAAGAACATCAGGTTCACTCAGTGTGTAGGCCTGGGGGCCTTATTCTGCATCTTGAAAAGGGCATTCCAGCAGCCATTGAGGGAACAGGGTGCAACCATCCACAGGGCACACATTGGAACAAATGATGCCTATCATCTGGACTCTGAGGTCATTCCAGCGACTGGCAGAGAAGCAGAGGAGGCTGAGAAGACCAGCCTTGTGCTTGGAGTTTCAGTTAAGCTCACAATTTGCAACATTGTCACCAGAACGGATCATGGCCCTTTGATTCTGAGTTGAGTGGAAGGACTGAACCAAAGACTTCAAATGTTCTGTGACAAGCTAGGCTTTGACTTCCGGGACTTGCGCCATAGGGTTGAGAACTGTAGGGTCCCCTAAATGGGTCAGGTGTGCACTACACATCAGAGGCTGTTACTCAGGTAGCTGGCTGTGTGTGGGATGCACACAAGTGTTTTGTTAGATTAGGTAACTCTCCATCCAACCCAGATAACAGTAGTTGTAAGAAACCCAGAAGTATCACTGTAAGATCAAAAGAAATGCCTTCGAAAGGTGAGAGTATTAAATTCCTCATGGTAAACTGCTAAAGCATTCACAGCAAAGTGCCAAACTTTGAAGTGCTCATGAAAACAGTGAAGCTCACATCATACTAGGTACAGAAAGCTGGTTGAAACCTGAAACTGATAGCAGTGAGATTTTTGGGGAAAATTTAAGTGTATATCAAAAGGATAGGCAAATGGTAAACAGAGATCATGTATTTGTCACAGTAGACAAGAAACTCAAATCCACCAAGGTAGAAATTGTAGCTGCATGTGAGATTGTTTGGCCAGGACTTAGAATCAGGCATAATATGATATTTGGATCCTTCTGTTGCCCACCAGACTCATCTCCTGATGCAACCAAAAACTTTAGAGAAAACCTCAGTGCAGTCAGTTCACTTGGATGTAAGTTCCCCAATCATAATGTAATCATCAGCGAAAACTTTAATCATCCAGTGATTAATTGGGAAAATTACAGTTTTGTTAGTGGTGGGCATGCTAAGACTCTTGTGAAGCTTTACTAAATGTCTTCTCTGAAAACTACCTAGAATGGATAGTTAAGAAGCCCAGTCATGACATAAATATAATGGATCTAATGGCAACAAATAAACCTGACCTCTTTGAGGATGCCCACATCAAAACTGGTATCAGTGACAATGTCTTGCTTGTGGCAACAATGATTACCAAAGTACAAAGGAAAACTAAAATAAGGAGAAAGATATATATGTTCAGTAAAGTGGATCAGTCCGCAGCTCGTGGTCTCACGGGAGCGTTCTCGCTTCCCGAGCACAGGGTCCCAGGTTCGATTCCCGGCGGGGTCAGGGATTTTTCCTGCCTCGAGATGACTGTGTGTTGTTGTGTTGTATTCATCATCATCATTCATCCCCATTACGGTCGGAGGAAGGCAATGGCAAACCACCTCCACAAGGACCTAGCCTAATAAGGCGGCGCGGATCTCCCACATCACTCCCTTACGCTCTGTAAAGGAGTTTGGGACTCATCATCATCATCAAAGTGGATCAAAAAATCAGTAGTGTCATATCTCAATGAGGAACTTGGAACTTTCAGCACAGGGCATGAGAATGTAGAGGAACTCCGGCTCAAGTTTAAAAGAATAGTTGACCATGCATGGTTAGATGTGTACCCTGTAGAATAGTTCATAATGATAGGGAACCTCCGTGATATTCAGTCACGGTAAAGAAACTTCTAAAAGAACAGAGATTACTGCATAACAGGTGTAAAAGCATAGGGCTATAGATAGAGAGACGCTGAATGAAACATGTTAGGCTGTCAAGAGAGCAATGAATGATGCCTTCAATGACTACCGTAGCAGAATATTGTCAAATGACGTGTCATAAAATCCAAAGAAATTCTGGTCATATGTAAAAGCTGTTAGTGGCACCAAAGTTACTTTCCAGTCTTTAGCAAATGAAACAGGAACTGAAACTGACAGTAGCAAAGAAAAAGCTGAAATGCTTAACTTTGTATTCAAATGTTCTGTTACACAGGAAAGCCCAGGAGAATTGCCCCAATTTAATCTTCATACCTCAGAAAAGATTAATGAAATAAGTATAAGTGTCTGTGGTGTTGATCAACAGCTGAAATCATTAAAATTGAACAAAGCTCCATCGCCCAATGGAATCCCTATCAGATTCTATACTGAATTTGTGGTTAAGTTAGCCCCTCTTGTCACTGTAATCTGTTGTAGATCCCTCGAATAAAAACAATGCCCAGTTCTTGGAGAAAGCCACAGGGCACACCCGTCTACAAGAAGGATAGTAGAAGTGATCCACAAAACTACCGTCCAATATCCCCAACATTGATTCATTGTAGAATCTTAGAACATATTCTGAGCTCAAACAGCACACATTTCGAAAACATTGATCATGTGAAACCCAACTCACGGTTTTCACAAATGACATGAAAACTTTGGATCAAGGTAATCAAGTAGAATCTGTATTTCATGATTTCTGAAAAGCATTTGAAACAGTACCTAACCTATGCTTATTGTCAAAAGTATGATTACATGGGGCATCAAGTGAAATTTGTGACTGGATTGAGGACTTTTTGGTAGGAGGATGCACCTTATTATCTTGGATGGAGAGTCATCATTGTATGTAGAAAGTAACTTTGGGTGTGCTCCTGGGAAGTGTGTTGAGACCCTTTCTGATTATGTTGTATATTGATCATCTTGTAGACAATATTAACAGTAAAATCAGGCTGTTTGCAGATGATGCAGTTATCTATAATGAAGTACTATCTGAAAAACACTGCATAAATATTCAGTCGGATCTTGATAAGATTTCAAAGTGGTGCAAAGATTGGCAACTTGCTTTAAATGTTCAGAAATGTAAAATTTTGCATTTCACAAAATGAAAAAATGTAGTATCCTGTGATTATAATATCAGAAAGTCAATGGTGGAATTGACCAACTCATTCCTGGATGCAGCACTTTGTAGGGATATGAAATGGAATTATCAGGTTAAGTCGTGGTAGACTTTGGTTTATCGTTAGAATGCTGGGGGAGTGCAGTCAATCTAAAAAGGAGATTGCTTATGAATCACTCATGTGATTGGTCCAAGAATATTGCTCAAATGTGTGGGACCTGTACCATATAAGACTGGTAGGGGATATTGAATGTATACAGAGAGGGGCAGCACAAATGGTCACAAGTTCGTTTAATCCATGGGAGAGTGTCACAGAGACACTGAAGGAACTGGACAGGGATGCTCTCAAATATAGACATAAACTATTCCAAGAAAGTCTATTAATAAAGTTTCAAGAGCTGGCTTTAAATAATTACTCTAGGAATAGAGTACAAGCACCTACGTATCACTCACATAGAAATTGTGATGATAAGATTAGAATAATTACTGCACAGTCAGAAGCTATCAATCACTAATTCTTCCTACTCTCCATATGTGACTGGAACAGGAAGAAACCTTAATAACTGGTATAGTGGGACATACCTTCTGCCATGCTCCTCACAGTCGTTTGCAGAGTATATAAGTAAATACAGTGGCAGATTATTGTTGAGTTTGTTACTTAATAAATATCTTTCTTAATTCCTACCTTATTTTATCATCATAATTAGTGTTACCAATATGTTGCTGTGGTTGTTGACAATAAATATTTTTATTAATAATGCAAATTATTATCATAGTGATCGTTATGTAATATTTTTTGTAACTGTTCCTGGTCAGATGTAAGAGGGGCCTAATGCCCTACTCCGGGCAGGCTAAATAAGCAATAATAAGCCCAGAAAAACCTACAGATCTTTTATGTTGTTTTGTGCTGGAACTTGAGAAATGCTTGCCACAACCTTACCAGATAAGGATATATTATATATATTTATGTTTGACAGGTTACACTGTAACCAGCTAAAGGTATGAAAATACTTGCTGGAGATTTGATATAATATGCTCCCCCTGAGTTCTTAGAATTGACACATTGTGGGTAGTTGGTAATAGTTTGTTCTTGAAATTTCAGATAGAATGCTGATGCGTTAGCAATGCCAAAATGTAAGGTGCTGCACTGACAGAGGCCATAAGCCATATTTAATACTAGAATGGCATTAGAAGCCTCATTCAAAGGAAGTTTAAAATAAATTTCTGAAAGATCAATCTTAGAGGAATACAGTTGTTGTTGTTGTGGTCTTCAGTCCTGAGACTGGTTTGATGCAGCTCTCCATGCTACTCTTTTCTGTACAAGCTTCTTCATCTCCCAGTACTTACTGCAACCTACATCCTTCTGAATCTGCTTAGTGTATTCATCTCTTGGTCTCGCTCTACGATTTTTACCCTCCACGCTGCCCTCCAGTGCTAAATTTGTGATCCCTTGATGCCTCAGAACATGTCCTACCAACCGATCCCTTCTTCTTGTCAGGTTGTGCCACAAACTCCTCTTCTCCCAAATTCTATTCAAGACCTCCTCATTAGTTATGTGATCTACCCATCGAATCTTCAGCATTCTTCTGTAGCACCATATTTCGAAAGCTTCTATTCTCTTCTTATCTAAACTATTTATCGTCCATGTTTCATTTCCATACATGGCTACACTCCATACAAATACTTTCAGAGAGGAATACAGACCCCTGCCAATTTTGAAAATAATTCATCAGGACATGCAAGGGGGTACAATCAACTGACGTACCCATATTTTTGAAGCCCCAACAGAGGCGTAACACATCTATTGGTTTGTAGCCAATGACTAAAGATGATGCTTATCTGCTATAAAAAATTGTGGATAGCCCTTGTAACTGTTCTAAGTGATCCAGTTATATTTCAAACAATGGAAACTACAGGAAGGAATATCAGCAATGTAGGAAAAGACAGATTGCTACTTACCGTAAAGAAGACACGTCAAGTTGCAGACAGGCACAGTTAAAATACACTTACATAAAGCTTTTGGCCTTCATCAGTAAAACCACCCACACACACACACACACACACACACACACACACACACACAAAAAAAAAAAAACCACCCTCACACACACGCGACCACAAACTCCAGCCTCTCGCCTGGTTGTATTTCAACTTCATGTCGCAAGGCTGAAGCTATCAGGTGGGAAAAATTACTGTACTGGTGACTCTTCCTATCTGGTATGGGGAAAATAATTTGAAGCATTTCATAGATCAGGAAAGAAACAAGGGACCATAATGCAGACACACAGAATCCACCTGTATGCATGGGATGGTTTTACCAATTCCTTGGATCGAGCGTTGCATAAAAAAACCCAAATTCTGTAAACACTTTGAGGCCATAAATATTTTCCTCTGAGTGGTCTGCCATTATGAAGATAGGAAGAGCTCTGTTTATGGGCTTATACATAAATCTAGAACTATCTTCATTTCCAGGCAAGTGACACTAAGTGCCCTTAGAGCTGTTCTGTTTTCTACAAACACATAGTTCTAGAATCTTGTGCCAAAATTGGCTCCTTTGTCTGAACCATCAGTCCTGCCCTTAACAGCCATTAACTCACTGTTAAGTGAACATTTTGCTACAGGAATGCACACAGTGTCTACTCATTTAAAGTTCCTCCAGAACCATAAGGCAACATCAAATAGTTATGCACATTGATCACAGACGTGCAGGGCCTAAGGTAAATTTGTGTGTTCTTGTGGAAAATCATATGCAGAAACATTACTATATGATGTGATGGTCAGATTAGCACTGAACAATGAAGTGCATGTTCAAGCACTAAGACAGTAGGACCCATCTGTAGCTGAAGTTTTGCATGTTGCCAGGGCTTTTGAGGTTCCACATATTATATATCAGAACTATCATCGCGACTTGTTAATGTGGCATAACCTAGTTTGTCTGATCGTGAAAGTCCAAAAATGATGCACAATCCAGGTGGAAGTTGAGCAGCCTCCTCTTGACTTATCGAGAATCAAACCCTGCACCTGCACTCGCCCTTGGCAAAAAATTTTTGGACTGCCCAGGTGATGTAATTGTTTTATTTACTGTTAGATATAGTTTCCAAAATAATAATGACTCCATCAACAACGTTTTTGCCAGAATCACAAAACAGATGTTTATCATGGCCGGCCATACCTTCACCAGTCGAATGCTCCAGTACAAATAAACTGCATCAAAGAGTCAAGATTAGCATCATGCCACCATATGCTGTTGGAATTCCCATTTTATTCCTTTTTGTTACTGGGCCTCCATCTCAACTATTAATCAGCCTACATATTTCTAATTTGTGTCTTCACCCTTAAAGTCAACAACATTTCTTAAATCTGCTGCTGCTGATTACCCATGTGACCTCACACTGGGAAATGTATCACTCTGCACTGCACTGAGCAACCTCTTAGATGTATGTATAATTCTATTGATTGATCCATTGATATATCCAGCAGGATTACATGATATATTAGTCTGTAAGTGGAGGAAATTAAGATATAGTACTGGCGTGATAAATCTGTACCTGTGACTCAACTGTACATTTGAAGGTGAAGGGAAACTTGGTAATGACCATGTGGAAATACAGACAGTAGTATATTACTGATTTTGTAGACTGTGAATATTTGTGCAACAGTTGTTTACAAAATTTGCAGCAAACCATACAGAAGTAACACTGCAGTAACAGTAATTTCAAATACCAAAATACTACTAACAGTGGAATGTCAGTGTTTGGATGATTAAATGATTACACTTAAAGTAACTGATTCACCTAAAGTTTCTCTTTTGTTTTCAGTTATCAACCACCACATGTGCGTCGACGTCTGAAAGTACAAGAAATGGTGCAGAAATATCGTTGTGAAATGACACAGCCAGAATTACTGACATACCTTTTCACAAGTCCTCCAAGTTGAATTGAAAATAACTTGCAGCATCTCTGTGATAGCATTTATTGCCATAATAAAGAATAGAAATTGGAAAAGCATCAACTATGATGTGACGAGTTGTAGGGAAGCAGCAGAGTATGCTGCTTCCCTACAGAGTGACTGATGCATTACCATTCCAGCTATTAATTTAAGTTACAGTGTACATATTATGTATGTATGTATGCCAAATACAATGTTTGTGTGTTATGTGAGGTAGCATGATACAAAAGTAGTAAGGACACGTAAGCAATTTTTTAGTACCTCCTTATTTAATTCCAGTAACAATTATGCAGTATTAGAGCTGTGCTATTGTAAAACAATGGCAGAAACTAGACGTCTGTGGAATGTTCTGTGTATACATTTTACATAAGATTTTTGTACGATAATATTATGAACTGAAATTATGCTAGTGCTAATATAACAAACAATATCAGAACCAAATTTTGAGGATTATATACTCCGTGTATATATAAAACAGTACGTAAATTGTTCATTCTTTGTTTTATGTATCTAAATTTAAAAATTTCCAAACATTATTTTCTGATGTGATCTCACAATTTGTACCATTCCATGTCTTTCATAGTTATTTATATAATTTATTAAACATTTGTAAGTGAATAAAGTTATTAAAAAACTGATAATCATAATTGGTTAACAATTTTGTGCCAGTGTAAAAGTGAGTACAGAAGAGTGCACATTAACATAGAAATTTTAGTTGTGTGGGTGTCTGGTAGAACATTGGTTTGAACTTCAATTTGATAATCCTTACTTGCATTTTCATTGCTTACTACCCACTTCCCATTCCTAAATGATAACTATTTGTCATATATAATAATAGACTTATATTCCACAGGAATGGGAATCAGATCCGTAGCCATCCAAGACACATATAATAATGAACTTATATTCAACAGGAATAAGATTCAGATCCTTAGCCATCCCAATTGAGATCCATGTGTTTTCCCCCAATTTGTTCTCGGTGACCTGGAGCATTTCCTTCACTTACATCGTAACTGATCCCTTTCCCCATAGAGTAAGAACCCCATCTCTTAACAAACACTGACTTCTGCTCCTGTGCCTCTTGCTGTGTTCCTTCTCACTTGTTTTCTTGATTGCTCTTAAATATGAGTAAAGCACAGTTCACTACAGATATGAATAGAATCTCACTTCAGTGAATGTTTCTTGTGAACTATGGGGAATGTCAATATTATGTCATAAACTCCATCATTCATGAGTGAATACAAAGTTATAATTGACCATCTGCATTACAAAAAAACTGAGATTTATCATCAATTTAAGGAAGTAGCCATGGTAGTATTTGTATCTATTCAAGAAAAAAGCAAAACTCATAATAGATGTTCTTGACAAAGTTAGAGTTCTACATGTCGAAATAATTGAAAGAAGAGGAAATACACTGTGTAAAACTTTCAAAACATCAACATTAACTTTCTCAAGAGAGTGTCGGAGGAATTTTCATGCAGAATTCACTCTTCAAAATTTGTGAAAAAAGAGAGAAACTCCAACAAGCTTAGAGCTATTCTGCCAGGATAACATACATTTTTAACGTTTATATGGACTCATGGATTTGATGCAAACATGAAAAGATATCTCAATTTTAAAACACAAAGATGTACAGTGGCGGTCGAAATAATAGAGCCACCTCTATTGACGAGATTAAGAACTAGGATATCTATTAGTTCGCGAAATCGCCACGAGTGCCGTGTTGTCAGTCCCTTGTAGACAACATCAGGGAAGACGTTGCTGCTATCTTTAGTCGTCCGAAAGGAAGCGTTTGAGCTAGACGTGTGAAAAGAGGCATAAAGGTAAGAATCTTATGGGTCAAAATAATAGAGCCGCTTTACACATGTGCCTTTAAATTGATTTTTATGCAGTTGTTTTGTATGTAAATTGACGTGTGGTTTTGTTTACATTCGTCTAGATGGGCAGAGCAAAGCATACCAGTGAAGATGAGCGTATAGTAATGTTCCGGATGTTCAAAAGTGGGATGTCCATGAATAAAATAGCCAATGTCTTGCACGTTTCGCGAAAACGAGTCCAGAACGCCATGAGACGGTCAAAACAAACAAAGCCGCAGGTGGAGAACAGGGGGCGACCTCGTGTAACTACTCCTCGCGTAGACAGACTCATCACTAGGGAAGTGAAGAAAGACCCATTTTTGTCAACACCACGACTGAAAGCCATTTTGTTTAGCGACGAACATGATGTTCAACCATCAACCTCAACGATTCAAAGACGACTGAGATCTGCAAAATTGAATGGGCGCATTGCAAGAAAGAAGCCACATGTTTCACAAGCTAATGTTCGGAAAAGGTTAGCCTTTGCCCGGAGAAATGAACAAAAACCTAATACTTGGTGGAGGAACATCCTTTGGTCTGATGAATCCAAGTTTAATAGGTTTGCCTCAGACGGAAAAGTCTATGTGCGCCGCCCACCAAACCAGGAATTTAATCCCAAGTACACTTTAAAAACTGTGAAATACGGTGGCGGAAGTGTTATGGTATGGGGATGTTTTTCGTGGTACGGCATTGGTCCAATACACCGTATCAACGGCATAATGAACGCAGAAATGTACAAAGACATCTTGGCAAATGTGATGCTGCCTTATGCTGAAGAGGAAATGCCGCTGAAATGGAAATTTCAGCACGATAACGATCCAAAGCATACTGCAAGGATCATAAGGCAGTTTGTTCAAGAGCACAATATCGAAGTATTAGAGTGGCCACCTCAGTCCCCTGACGCATCACCCATTGAGAACTTATGGGAGATCTTAGACAAGAGAATTGACCGCTCAAAAGCTACATCGTCAGAAAAACTGTGGGAAGAAATCCAGAGAGCCTGGTATGCGATCAGTAGTGACGAATGCAGGCGTTTAGTAGACTCTATGGGTAAGAGGTGCAGGGCAATCCTCAAAAATAAGGGTTACCCCACGAAGTACTAATGCAGTCCTATGCAAAAAAGACTGTTCCTGTACGTTTCATAAGACTGAGATCAAGTACAATATATTTGTTTCAATTGGCTCTATTTTTTTGACCCTGTGGTCTGGTATTCTTTTGAATATTATCGATTATTACTGATTATTTTGTGTTGTGTTATCGATATAACGGACTATAGTACAATGTGACTCGGTTGTAATGGTTTCCATCATAGTTCAAACATGTCAAGTAATAAATGTGCACTTTATTCCAAACCTTTGCCAGGTGGCTCTATTATTTTGACCGCCACTGTATTTAATAGTCCGTTGTACAAGCACAATTTTTTAGATTTCAGAGTGCCTCCTGTTCCTGTCACAAGTTTTGATATAAAAATTTCACATTACATGCACAATTTGAAAATTAACCCTAGGAAATCAAACCACTGGTTCACGTGCAACTTCTGTAATTCTTCAGTTCCCATTACAGTACCATTTATGCATTTTTAAAAGTATCATCTCCTCTCGAATTGTTGCCATAATACTAATTCAATATAGAATCATACTTTCTTTCTATTTTTGAGTGAAATACCCTTGCAATGCAGAATGATCCATTCCAAACCAGAACTTTCTTCTCAGCCTGTACAGATAAATTTCCTTTACTACTTTGCAGTCTTAAATACCAGTTGCTGGATGCCTATATAAGTGCACTCCAGGATTTTCTATCTAGACCTTCGCTTCTGTCATCTCCAACTCTCTTTACTGTAGCATTTCTACTGATGAAGTTTATATACTGTTGTGAGTTGATTACAAACTCTAATCTACTTTCTCAGCTGAGCCAAAACCATGTCATCAGGGAGAAAACTATAGCCAGTAAATGGCTAAAATGGCTACATTTTCTACACTTCTTTTTTTAAGCCAATTCTAAAAATCAGTTAACTACAGAAAAATTTTGTATCCACCCACCACATACAAGATGCACATTTTTAACCATTTCTGAAACATGACTTTAAGGCTGGGGAGTAAGCAGGATGTTATGTCATGTGAATACTTTCGGCGAAATTGTTGAGGTAGACATGTGTATTGCAATTAAGTAGCTTAATTGTAAATATTTGGCAAAAATGATGTCTATAGAAGCCAAAGCAGAAGAAAAATCTTGGATCGTTTTCATGCTAACGGTCACAGAATGCTTTTGAGCTTGCTAAAATTGAGAGTATGGTTTCTCTTGGAAATGTCTCTGAAATGGCACTCTTCATCTTACACATGTTCTGAAGCTCAATAATTATAAATTTTGCTCAATTTGTGAGTGTTAAATTTCACTGGAAAGTAGTATCTTGTGATAATTACTGCATAATAAAGTTGCTAAATACAGCAACATGAATTAAAAAATTGCGTGAAAGTGTTCTTTTCACGTTTATACTCTACTATCCCTGCAACTCATTTGCTTTGTAATTGTCCACTCTCCTTGAATTTCTTTGACTTATGAATATTTTGAAATGTAGGCAAATCTATTACTGCTGGGAAAGTGTTTAAACATAACTGAATCTGTCTCTTTTGGTATGTAGGAATAAGATACTTCTCTCAGGACATCTGCACATCATATCGGGTGATCAAAAAGTCAGTATAAATTTGAAAACTTAATAAACCATGGAACAATGTAGATAGAGAGGTAAAAATTGACACACATGCTTGGAATGACATGGGTTTTTATTAGAACAAAAAAAAAAAAAAAGTTCACAAAATGTCCAACAAATGGCAGTGGACAGGAGCTGTAAGGAGAGAGAGAATCAGATGCACCAGCAGTTGCAGCATGTTGACGTTACCTGAAAAGGCACTTTTAGTGAAGCTGTATTATCAGAACGGGGAATGTGCTAGTAGTTCAGCGTTATGATCCTGTCGCCATAGGAAGGGGATTTGAACGGGTAAAGGTCCGTTGACAAATGCAGCTGTGGCGAGAATGATTTCAAAGTTCGAAGCCATGGGTTGTTTAGACGATAGACCCCGTAGTGGCCGACCAGACACAAGGTGTAATGCTGCTGAGACAGTTCAGGAAGAAACGCAGACTGTAGTGGGTTCGTCTATGCACAGGGAAGTCAGCACTCGTGCAGTCACACTTCGCACCGGCATTCCATACACTACTGTTTGGTTAGCACTTAGGCATACCCTCCGATGCTATCCGTACAAAATCCATCGGCATCATGTACTGTTACCTGGCAATTTAGTGAAGCGGAGGACATTTGCGGTGTGGGCATTTCAAAAGATGGCGGAAGATGACGATTGGTTGAGTAACGTGTTGTGGACCGACGAAGCTCATTTCACGCTCCGAGGGTCTGTCAATGCCCACAACTGCAGAATTTGGGCTACCGAAAATCCTAGAATTGTCGTGGAAACTCCATTGCACGACGAGAAAGTCACGGTATGGGTTGGGTTTACCACAACTACCGTTATCGGGCCTTTTTTCTTTGAGGAAATGCGTGATTCTGGTTTTGTAACTGCCGATATGTTACAGAATCGCATCATCCCCAGCCTGGCTTATAAACACCTGCTGGAACGTACAATGTTTATGCAGGATGGCGCTCCACCCCATATTGCTAGACGCGTGAAAGATCTCTTGCGCGCGTCGTTTGGTGATGATCGTGTGCTCAGCCGCCACTTTCGTCATGCTTGGCCTCCCAGGTCCCCAGACTTCAGTCCGTGCGACTATTGGCTTTGGGGTTACCTGAAGTCCTAAGTGTATCGTGATTGACCGACATCTCTGGGGGTGCTGAAAGACAACATCCGACGCCAATGCCTCACCATAACTCCGGACATGCTTTACAGTGCTGTTCACAACATTATTCCTCAACTACAGCTATTGTTGAGGAATGATGGTGTACATATTGAGCATTTCCTGTAAAGAACATCATCTTTGCTTTGTCTTACTTTGTTATGCTGATTATTGCTATGCTGATCAGATGAAGTGCCATCTGTCGGACATTTTTTGAACTTTCATATTTTTTTGGTTCTAATAAAACCCCATCTCATTCCAAGCATGTGTATCAATTTGTACCCCTCTATCTACATTATTTCGTGATTTATTCAGTTTTCAAATTTATACTGACTTTTTGATCACCAGGTACTTAAAATTTCTTGGGTGTTGTCTCTTTGTAAGGCACATCTATACAGTTCATAGCTGAATTGATAGTTTTTGTATTTCACATCATGGAATTGCCCCCTCTCCATCCCCCTCCCACTACACACACAGACCATGATGAGGGGGAGAAGGAGGGGGGGGGGGGGGGTGTCTTCTATGCCTCTACGATACAGAATGCCATATCACATGTGCAACCACATAGGAGTGATATCTCTGGAGAGGGACCACAACTTTTTATTTGTTGGAGGGTACTAGTCTGGACAGTTGATTAATCTAGCCTTGTTTCATTAGCTAACATGATCGTGCTATGTTGGTATTGTGAACAGCTGAAAGCAAGGGAAAACTACAGCCATTACTTTTCCCAAGCACTTGTAGCTCTGCTGTATGACCTAATGATGATGGCATCCTCCTGCGTAAAATAGCTCCAAATTCAGATTCTCCAGGCTGGGACAACCAAGTGGGAGGCTCTCATCAGGAGAAACACAACTGGCATCCTACAGGTCAAATTGTGGAATCTTAGGTCCCTTATTTGAGTTGCTGGTTATATTAGTTGAAAGAAAGGATGGATAGGTTGAAGTTAGATATAGTGGGAATTAGTGAAATGTGGCGGCAGGGAGAACAGGACTCTGGATCAGGTCATTACATGGTTATCAATAATAAATCAGATAGGAGTAATGTAGTGGTAAGTCTAATCTGTACTAATAATAAATTAGTCAAACCATCACATCTGTCTCTGAAATGCTAATCTCCAAAACTTCTAGATGAATTTTCATGAAATTTTCACAGGTAATGTGAGCATTGTTTGGGCCACTGTGTAGACGTTAGTTCATCAAAATTAGCTCACAGAAAGGGGTGGGGGAAAGATCGTGATTAGAAGTTTTACTAAAACTTTCTTGTCTGTCTGTCTGTCTGTCTGTCTGAACACATGAATCTCCAAAGCTATGAAAATGATAGGTTACTACTCACTGTATATGGTGAGTAGCTAGAGGAACCATATACCATATTTTATGGACTGTAAGACACATCTTACTTTTTAAGCAGTTTAAAAAAAAAACATTTTTACCATTTTTATTATTATATTGCAAAGCCAAACTACAAAAAAAATCTTAGTTAATAAAACCGAATTGACCTTTAAACTCCCTGAAAATCATCATCTGAACTTTTCTTCTTCTTCTTCTTCTTCTTCTTCTTCCTTTTCCTCTTCATTGCATTGTCCATTTTGTATATAAGGTGGTCTTCACTGCCATTGAGACAATTACTTGTGTTACACTTTTTAAAGATTTAACAATAATGTCTTCTCTCACACTGGACAACTACTTTTCATTCAATAACACACATTTTTTATTGTAGATCATTTTAAAATTTTCTTTGGTATGAATTCGTGTTGGTTTTCCTCCATCATCCATTTGTTATTTGTTCCATTCCTCTCTCATATACACTTTAAATGGTTTATTTATTGAGACAACAAGAAGTCGCAATTGTGAATTAAGTTCTCCCAAAATAACAACAAGCTCTTTAGTTCCCTGTCTCAATTTCTCTTTCACAGAATATTTCAAATGACTACTAAGCTGATCTAGCACAAGAAGAGAATTCTTCAACAAAGCACCTTCCCTTCTCTCCCATACTTTGTTAATCCATAATTTCGTACCACCGTTGTCCCTCCACCCCTTGTTGCGTATATGAACGCCACCAACTGATGGTATTTCAGAAGGTTTTGGATTGTTTTGTGCTTGAAAATGATCATTGGATTAAGTTTAATACTGCCAGCACAGCATGAAAGGACAGCAGTGTAGTGCATTTTTTGATGTCCACTTCTTTTTATAGTTACAATTGTAGCACCTTTCATGGCAACAATTCTGTTACTCAGCACATCAAATGTCAGAGGAGTTTCATTCATATTTGCTATTTGGCTTAGTTCCACACTGGTTGTCTTTTGACATTGAATACTAAAGTAATGGAAAGGTAATATTTTCTCTTTATACTCTTGTAGTATTTTCTGAGATATTTTGGTTTTGATTCACATGCTAAGTCCATGACACTTCATAAACCTGTAGCACCAACCAACTCCACTCTTAACGTCTGTTAAGTCCCAGTGTAGCACTAGCTTATGAGTGTGTCTTTGAATCACTTTGGTGTTAATTCCAGTGCCATTTTGGTGTTGTCCTTTAATCCATTTCAATACGTGATCAGTTATGTTACATCACCTTTGTTTTTAGATCAATATGTGATCATCTACTTTCGGCCATTTTGCATTCAGTCCTCTACTTGGACATTTAGTCTTCCTCACTTTTTTCAGTTCTTCGTTACTAACCCACCAGTCGTGAATGGTTTCTTCTGTTGGTGAAGGGCGAAATGTCACTCAGCTGCTCTGTGTGCTGGGACAGCTTAAGAAGGGGGGAGAGCGAGGAGCATGTAATGAGCTATGCTTACCCAAACAGGCAGATATGTGAGGGCAGCTTACTTGATCACCATAATTGATCGTAGCAACACTATTGATACGCAAGTGCAGCCACAGGTAATGAGAAAGCAAGTAGGAGTGAAAGCACTATGGCAGCCAAAACGGACATGAAGCCAACATCTTGTGCAGTAGTTCAAGTTTGTATGTCTACTAGCTCCACAGTTCATGAAGAAATAGAAAGAATGTATGATAAGATTAAATAAATCATTCAAATTATTATAAGAGATGAAAATTTAATTGTGAAGGGGGACTGTAATTCAACAGTGGGAAATGGAAGAGAAGGAAAAGTAGTAAGAGAACATGGTCCAGGAGGAGAGGTGAAAGGAGATATCTGCCTGGTAGAATTTTGTACAAAGCACAATTTAATAACTGCTAATGCTTGGTTTAAAAATAAATGAACTGCAGAAAGTTGGGAAACTAAGGAGATGGGAGTTTAAGGAAGCTTTAGACAACGATTGACTGAAATAGGGCAAATGAATACAACATAAGCTGAATGAGTAGCCTTGAGAGATTAAATAGTGAAGGCAGCAAATGATAAAAAAGGCAAGTCACAGTAGAAATCCTTGGACAATTCATGATATATTGAATCTAATTGAGGAAGAAAGAAAATATAAAAATAATGCTAGTGAATCAGGGAAGCAGACACCTAAAATATGAGATTGACATGAGGTTCAAACTGGTAAGCACGAAAGGTTCGATGAGAAATGAAAGGCTGTAGAAGCATGCATGACTAGAGAAGAGAAAGGTGCCTCCTATACGAAAATTAAAGAGAACTTTGGAGAAAAGAGAACCAACTGTATGAATATCAAGAGCTCAGAGGTAAGCAAGTACTAAGCAAAGAAGGGAAATCTGAAAGGTGGAAGGAATATATGGAATGGACATTAGAGCCGGCAAGGCACTTGGACAATCAGTTTAACAGAACAGATAGTGCCTTGAAAAAGAAGCTATAGTAAGAATATCAACAAAAGTGAAAGAAAGGTAACGTGGTGTAGACAAATTAAGTCAGGTGATGCTGACTTAGATTAGGAAATGACATGCTAGAACTCATTGGTGTGATTTGCTGTTTCAGCTACAAAATAAGTGAAGATGGCTGAAGTAGAGAGGATATAAAATGCTGAGGAATTTGTCAAAATTTAATGTAAATTTAAGTTCAAACAGTCCCTGGGGATACTGCCGGTTCATAGTGTCCAACGGGCACAATATTTCGGCGATCAGACATGTCGCCACTGTCAGGTGCGCTTATGAACTGAGCTCCTGAGGGCGGGTGGCCGATTTAAATCCCCTCGCCCCGTGGGCCGCTCTCTTTGCCATGCGCCCGCACGACGGCAGTCACGAAGACTTGGGCATTGGAATCTGTCGTAGCATTGATGTGCTCGCTACGTTCACCCTGGTCGTCAGTTCGTACTTCTTGCTGAGAGTCTTCTTAATTACATTCAGTGCCGGGTCCCAAGCCTTGCTGAGATTGTAGCCGCAATCTCAGTTGATAAGATCTTCCCTGGTGCGAATTTCGATAGCCTCCCTTATAACACTGTCCCAACATTTAGAGGTCTGAGCCAGGATCTTGGTATGCTCATAATCCATCTTGTGTTTCTCGGACAAACAGTGCTCTGCTACTGCCGACTTATTTTGATATTTCAGTCGAGTGTGCCTTTGATGTTCTTGGCAACGATCTTCGATGGTGTGTACTGTTTGTCTGATATAAGTCTTCCCACACTCACAGGGAATTTGGAATATATCACAGCTTTCCTCAAACCGAGGTCATCTTTCACACTTCCCAGTAATGCCCGTGTTTTATTGGGCGGGCAAAAGACGGTCTTAATTCGGTGTTTCTTTAATATACGGCCGATTTTGCCTGATAGTGCGCCATTGTACGGAATAAAGGCAGTGGCTACTGTGACTTCATCCGTCTCCACTGGTTGTGCTGTGGTGGTGGGACAGAGAGCATGTCTAATCTGCCATTCCGAATAACCGTTTTTTCGGAACACGGTTTTGAGGTGTTCCAATTCCTGGGGCAGATTCTCTGCGTCCTAGATGCTGCGCGCCCTGTGTACTAGTGTTCTTAGTACTCCATTCCTCTCAGAAGGGTGGTGGCAGCTGTCTGCATGCAGGTACAGGTCAGCGTGCGTTTTCTTCCTGTACACACCAAGGCTCAGGGTACCATCAGCTCTTCTCTTGACCATGACATCCAGGAATGGTAATCTTCCTTCTGCTTTGGTCACCATAGTGAATTTGATGTTTGGATGTATGCCCATGTTCCAAAAAAACGGGCACACGGAATGGCAGATTAGACGCGCTCTCCGTCCCACCACCACAGCACAACCTGTGGAGACGGATGACGTCACAGAAGAAGAGGTAGCCACTGCCTTTATTCCGTACAGTGGTGAACTATCAGGGAAAATTGTCCATATATTAAAGAAACACCGAGTTAAAACCGTCTTTTGCCCGCCCAGTAAAACACGGGCATTACTGGGAAGTGTGAAGGATGACCTCGGTTTGAGGAAGGCTGGCATATACCAAATTCCCTGTGAGTGTACGAAGACTTGTATCAGACAAACAGTACACACCATCAAACATCATTGCCGAGAACATCAAAGGCACACTCGACTGAAATATCCAAATAAGTCGGTAGTAACAGAGCACTGTTTGTCCGAGAAACACGAGATGGATTATGAACATACAAAGATCCTGGCTCAGACCTCTAAATATTGGGACAGTGTTATAAGGGAGGCTATCGAAATTCGCACCAGGAAGATCTTATCAACCGAGATTGCGGCTACAATCTCAGCAAGGCTTGGGACCCGGCACTGAAAGTAATTAAGAAGACTCTCAGCAAGAAGTACGAACTGGTGACCAGGGCAGACGTAGCAAGCACATCGATGCTACGACTGATTCCGACGCCCACATCTTCGCGACCGCCGGTGCGCGGGCGCGGACGTCGAAGAGAGCGGCCCGCGGGGGGAGGGGATTTAAATCGGCAGCCCGCCCTCGGGAGCTCAGTTCGTCAGCGCACCTGACAATGGTCACATGTCTGATCGCCGAAATATTGTGCCCGTTGGACACTATGAACCGGCAGTATACCTGTGGACTGTTCGAGCAACAAATACACCGGGAGAAACTGAAGAATCACATCATAAATTTAAGTGTTTTGAAGTCTTTTCTGAAGCTATTTGTATGGAGCTGTAGCCATGTAAAGAATTGAAATGTGGTAAACAGTCTTCACGGGTTTGCCGCCGGATCACATTGTGCAAATTCCACAATACTTCCTCGGAGCAACTGTCCGACATCTTCAGGTAGTTCTACCTTTTCTGGTGGCTAGGTACCTAGCCACCAGCAAGGTTGAACCACCTGATGATGTCAGACAGTTGCTCTGAGGAAATAGTGTGGAATTTGCACAATGTGATCCGGTGGCAAACCTGTCAAGACCATTTACAACACATCTGCCAGTAAAGGTTTGCATGTAAGGGAAGTAGAGAACAGAAGCTTTTCAAACATAGTGCTACAGAAGAATGTTGAAAATTAGATAGGGAGGTAGAGTAACTAGTATAGGGGCACTGAATCAAAATGGGGAAGACTTGAATATATTAAGCAGGATCGGATGGATATAGGTTGCTACCATTATACAGAGGTGAAGAGGCTTGTGCTAGTCCTAGCATGGAGAGCTGCAGCAAGTCAGTCTTTGGTTTTAAGATCATGATTACAAACATGGAACTACATGGGTGTCTTGAGACAGTGAAACTTGTATAAGAATACTTCTTGATCAAGTTGGAACCATACTAGGTGATTGATGTATACTCTATGTGATCAAAAATATCCAGACACCCCCAAAAACATACATCTTTCATTTTAGGTGCATTATGCTGCCACCTACTGTCAGATACTCCATATCAGCAATGTCAGTAGTCATTATACATCATGAGAGAGCAGAATGGGGTGCTCCGCGGAACTCGCAGACTTCGAACGTGGTCAGGTGATTGGGTGTCATGAGATTTCCACAGTCCTAAACATCCCTAGGTCCACAGTTTCTGATGTGATAGTGAAGTGGAAATTAAAGAGACATGTACAGCACAAAAGCGTACAAGCCGACCTCATCTGTTGACTGACAGTTAAAAAGGGTTGTAATGTGTAATAGGCAGACATCTATCCAGACCATCATGCAGGAAATCCAAACTGCATCAGTATCCACTGCAAGTACTACGACAGTAAGGCGGAAGATGAGAAAACTGGGATTTCATGGTCGAGTAACTGCTCATAAGCCATGCATAATGCTGGTAAATGCCAAACGATGCCTTGCTTGGTGTAAGGAGCGTAAACATTGGACAATTGAACAATGAAAAAACGTTGTGTGGACCGACGAATCACAGTACACAATGTGGTGATCCGATGGCAGTGTGTGGGTATGGCAAATGCCCAGTGAACATCATCTGCAGCATGTGTAATGCCAACAGTAAAATTCAGAGGTGATGGTGTTATGGTGTGGTCATGTTTTTCATGGAAGGGGCTTGCACCCCTTGTTTTTTTCATGGCACTGTCACAGTACAGGCCTACACTAATGTTTTAAGCACCTTCTTACTTCCCACTGTTGAAGAGCAATTTGGGGATGGCGATTGCATCTTTCAACACAATTAAGCACCTGTTCATAATGCACGGCCTGTGGGGGAGTGATTACACGACAATAACTTCCCTGTAATGGACTATCCTGCACAGAGTCCTGACCTGAATCCCATAGAACACCTTTGGGATGTGTTTGAACGCTGACTTTGTGCCAGGCCTCACCGAACGGCATCAATACCTCTCCTCAGTGCAGTACTCCATGAAGAATGGGCTGCCATTCCCCAAGAAACCTTCCAGCACCTGACTGAATGTATGCCTGTGAGAGTGGAAGCTGTCATCGAGGCTAAGGGTGGGCCAACACCATACTGAATTCCAGCATTACCGATGAAGGGCGCCACGAACTTGTAAGTCATTTTCATCCAGGTGTGCGGACACTTTTTAACACATAGTGTACAATGTGATTGCTCTTGAGTGAAATCTTAATTACACTGATGGCCCATTCATTACCGATAAATTCAAAAATTGTGAATTTTAAATGACAATGTCCATCTGATGTAATATTATTGCACAGTGATTAACACTGAACAAAATTATTTAATGTTATTCATGGGATATGTCATCAAGTGTGTTCATTTTTTTATTACACTGTTGAAAGTCAGTACAACTTTATTGAACAAGTAATTTAAAACAGAAAGCTGAATATTGTGAGCATCCACAGTAATAAGCTGGTACTAACAATATTTTGATTATGTTCAAGTAGTGGGTTTAGCATCTTCTGTGGTGCTGAACTGTGTTTCAGCATTATTGTATAACAATGAAATTCAGAGAGGAAAAGTATTACCAAAAATGGAAAAATTACTCAACAGTTTCTAACAACAGAATACAGTCAAAAATATTTCAGGATGAGGAGACTGTGAATTCTGTTTCAAGTTGGTTGTGAATGGTATGGCGCAAGAGTAACTGAGAATATAGTGAATATAGAGTGTGAGTGTAAATGGTGGCTCCCCTTCAACCTTCCACTGGATGGAAGTGAGAGGAGGCTGAAGAGGAAAACACAGTGGTAGTGAGGATTGGTTCTGTTAAGCTGCAAATGAGTTTATAGAGACGTGACAGGTATAGTGTGTAATTGAACAAGATCATAATTACATCTTAGTTTAGTATTAGTTCCACGAGTGACAGGTGGGTCACGTATAATATTAATAACAGAGAGTGTAGTAATCTCTATGTGGAGCACCTTCATACATGCCACTGATAGCAGTGTGTATAATAAGAGCACTAAAAAGTAGCCACGAGAATTACTACGTCAGTGTTTTTGGCAGAATTTTAACATCATCTGCTGGCTTCATAGGATTGCCCGTAAGCTGTCTTTGTAACCTATATTGTAATCTATAGGAACTTTATGGTTAAGTTTCTATGACTTGCTCATATTGTTAATTAATACTTTGGGTCATTCCATATACCTAAAAGTGTACGTCCCAAGACGTAAGCCACAATGTGGACCCTACAAACTAATAATTTTTATTGCATTTTCATCTCATTAAGATTTTACATTCAGTATCCACTGTTTCTAACCAACCTATATGTGCTGCTGTTATATTAATGCTGAACTGATGGACCAAAGTCCATGGGCTTTACAGAGCCTGTACCAAGATGCAGCATAGCCTAGCATTCCTTGAATAACCAATCAGGAGGCGTGGTAGGGAATCCATGTGACTATTTCCTACATCTGTCTGCGTAGACACTTTTGAATTACAGACTCCTGTTGACTCTTCCTGCTCTGGTGCAGATGACCTGAAGCCATGTGCCCCTGGCTCCCCTGAAATCTTACTGTTCCTTTCTAAAATCTTAATTTCTGGCCACCCATCCATGCTGCCCATTTCAGTGGCATATGGTGCAGGTATATCCATCTTGCAGGGCCTTTTATACACCCTAAACTGCAATAAACACACATTTTTTCAATCACTCTTGACAACCATCTCTTCTACTCCACCCACTCGCTGCACATACCATTCTCTACACAACATTGACCAGGGAATGGTGGCAGTCTTCATCCTGGAGGTTGGCTGTAAAGCATCTACAGTTGCCCTGTTGCTTGACATTTGTGGCATAATAGTTTTTTAACATTCTTATTTTTTCAAACAATATTAAATCCGGGATGGAACATAACAATATCATGAGAAAGAAAGTTGCTACTCATCATATAGTGGAGATGCTGAGTCCCAGATAGGCACAACAAAAAGACTCTCACAATTAAACCTTTCGGCCATTGGCCTCCGCTATATGGTGAGTAGCAACTTTCCTTCTCATAATATCATTTTTTCTATACTTTAGCTCACAAAGTTCCCAGGGAATACACAATGGAACCATACCAGTGTTTCATACTTGGTCCAGATGTGCAATTTTCTATGTGATGATCAAACTGGTGAATAAGCCATTTATATCTGTTGTTGACAACCTTAGATGTTGGCTGACAGTTAAGTCTGGGGTTTCTGAATCCATTCCTCATTGTGGTCGCCTTGAAATCTGTGCCAGTGACTGACAAACCTCATTTCAAATTAGATGATTGGTTTGTTGGGCGCTCAACTGCGCCATCATCAGCGTCCATACAAAGTCTCAATTTTTTCACAGTCCAATCTAGCCACTGTTACAAATGATGATGATGATGATGATGAATGATGAATGATGATACAAACACCCAGTCCCCAGGCAGAGAAGATCCCCAGCCTGGTCAGGAATCGAACCCAGGACTCTATGATCCAGAAGTAGTAATGCTAGCCACTAGACCACAAGCTGTGATCCATTTAGAATTAGTGGTACTACTCTCAACTCCTCCAGGCTGGGTTCAGCATTGAATGCTGCTACCTTCACCTGTCAAATCTGGTATTAACAGACATCATAACGCCTTCAATTCTACTTTTTCTATTTGCCATATTAGTGACACAGTGTCCTGATTGGCTACCATGGCTTGATCTGGACTACTTTCGGAAGTCTGTCGAACATCTTTCTCTGTGCTCTTTTCTGTTGCATTGCCTCTGTGTGCTAACACCACTTGATGAAAGTAATAAGGTGGTCATAAGATACGAAGCACTTGATGGATGTTATCTTCCACGTCATACGTTGTGTGTAACACTGTCAGTTTCTGTTATAGTCAAATTCACAGTGTGACCCAGTGCAAACAATTCTCTCTGTATATGTGACTGTCACCTTCTCCTGGCATTATGCTCTGTGCTTTTGTTGCTGTTTGGGTATGTGAATCTGTTGCTTAAAGGCTTCTTAGTTTTTTCCTGGTATTTTTGCCATTTTGTTGTACGCTGACCAGTGTGTCTGGAAAACAGATGAATGTCTAATGTGCAAGTGATTTAGTGATGCTTTTTTTATCCATGGACATAGATAACATGCCCACTAGAACTGGCCCTTCTTGTGGCATCAGTTTATTTTGGCTTCCTTGAACAATGGTGCACACCATATCATTGGAGAAATGTATAGGCCATTCCCCTCTAGAAGAAAGATTGTAACACCAACACTGGGAACTATAGACTGAACTATTCTTGCAGAATTATGTGCATGTATACAATGACTTTTATAGAGACTGCACAACTCCTATTAAGGAATCAAAATGATTTCTGAAAGCAGGGGTCATGTGAACCAAGCTTTGCCGTCTTCATTCTTGAGATCCAAAAGTATGTATTATAATTTAGCTCAGACTGCTGTGTTTCCTGGTATCCATAAATCCTTCACTATTACCTGTTAAGCAACATCAGAAGAACCGTTCAACACAATATTCATTAACATGAAAGACTTGGGACTTATCTCTATGTTTTGTATACATTACATTCACAAGTGAACCTCCCTAATGTTGTGATTTACGAGAGATGATGACAGTGACGATGGAGAAGTTGATTGGGAGGGAAAGTAGCAGACATATAGTGAGTTTGCGGTGGGGTCCAAGGGAAATATGGAACCCGCAACAAACTCTTGACATCACACTAGTTGCCTTGCCCAACATACATTACGAACACCCTGCTACCTATGGGGCCAGGTGAGAAATCAGTAGTCAGTGAAAGTGTACCCAATAAAATCCTAAACTTTGTCATATGTTATTGATAGTCTATTTAAATGTTATGCATTAATGTATTAAAGTGATCTTAATGCTGTGACGTACATCACAGGCTCCGTGGATCTCACTGGTTCCGGTTTGAGGAGATTGAGGCCAGGAGGATTACTGGAGCGAAGAATGTGTTGCAATGATAACTCCCATCTATGTAGTTCACAAAAGCTGGTGCTGGGGAGAGGATTCAGATGACACAGCTTGTATAGCAGCCACTGAAATCATGCATGTTGTGCTTAGCTGTGTGTTCTGCTATTAGGGGCCTACTCTGATCTTGGCAACAGTTTTATGGGGGTCATTCATTCTGGTGGACAACTGGTCAGTAGCCACGCTCACAATAAAATGCTGTGTATTAATTGCAGCACAAGTGATATGACATAACTGCTTTCACAGGTGGCCGTGCTTCTAATGGGATAAGATAAGCCTGTGACAGGACTAGAGTAGGATGCACTGTGTGGGTGAATCAGGCAGGACTTGGACCTGGGTCTTCCACATGGATATGACTACTTTGACAAAGGGTTGGGGATGAAGTAGCATGTACAAGTTGGGTGGAGAATGGAATATCACTCTGGGAGGGATGGGAAGGATTGTACATAGGTTATCCCTCATTTCTATGCGTCAGATTAGATTAGATTAGATTAATACTTGTTCCATAGATCATGAATACGACACTTTGTAATGATGTGGAACGTGTCAGGTTAATAAAAGATGTCTGTACAAGATATTACATTACACAAAATATTGCATGACACTAATGTTTAAGTTTTTTTTATTTTTTTTATTTATTCCCTTAATTTAACTCAAAGCATTGTAGTCAACATATCCACCAGAAGTTTCAGTCCTATCCAAAGGCCTTATCTTCAATGCCTGCAGTCAGGTTTAACCTTGTAGGACTCATTGATGACCTACAATCCTCCCAATTCCTACAGTTGGAACACTTCGCTGCCAATCCCTCCAACCAAAGCCAACCTAATTCTAACATTGAACCTCACCAAGTTCACACCATCATACACCTAACTACCCCTGGTTACCTTCCAGGAATCCCTTATATCTAACTTGAGCTCACCATCCTTCCGTAAGTCCCTTCTCAAGGACACAAACCTCTCAACAGAAGAAAGATGTGCCATCTACAACCTCAAGGCAAACCCTGATTTGACCATCATCCCTGCAGACAAAGGTTGCACCACTGTCATCCAAGGACTACCTGACAAAAGGCTTCTGCCAAATGTCTGACTCCTCCATTTACAAGCTCTGCTGTTATGACCCTATCCCAGAAGTTCAATATAACTACCAATCCCTACTTAAGCCCTTAGACCCATTCCAGAATTTTTCCCCTGAATTCATCTCGCTCCTCACTCCAACAACCACCCACACACACTCTTACATGCTTCCCAAAATCCATAAACAACACTGTACACTGCATTGAAACTGGTTATTGTGCTCTTTCTGGAAGAATCTCCTCTATTGTGGAACATCATCTCCAACCAATTGCCCATAACTTAGCCCCTCATATTTTACCATACAGACCACTTCCTTCACTGACTCAGCCCATCACAAATTGGATCCCTCCTCCTCTTGCTCATCATCATCATCATCATCATCATCATCATCATCATCATCATCATCAATGCCACCTTCCTGCATACCAAAATCTCTCATGCCAATGGTCTTGTTCGTATTGAACATTATCTGTTGCAATGTCCATTCGACTCAGGACCCAGTACCTCATTCTTTATAAGCTAACTACTTACATCCTCATTCAGAACTACTACTGCTTTGATGGGAAGATGTGTAAACAAAACCATGGTGTTACCATGGCACCCTCCTGTGCCAATCTGTTTGTGTGTCGGCTAAATAAAACATCCCTAACCTCCCAAAAGCAAAAACCACTTGTCTGGTTCAGGTTCATTGATGATATCTGGACCCATAGCCAAGATACCCTATCCTTATTCCTCCACAGCCTCAACATCATCTCTCCCATTTGCTTCACCTGTTCTTGCTCAGCCCAACTTGACACCTTCCTGGACATTGACTACCTTTCTAATGGCCTCATCCAAATGTTCTGTCCACATCAAGACCACCAACCAGCAACAGTACTGGCATTGACACTTGCCACCCCTCCCACTCCAAATTATTACTTCCATATAGCCTGGCTTCCTATGGGGAGCAAGTCTGCAGAGGTGAGAATTCCCTTCCACAGTATGCTGAAGGTCTCACAGAGGCATTACTCCCCAAACCTTGTCCACAAACAGATTTCTCGCACCATATCCTCACACAGCCCTAATCCTCCCACCATCCCCAAGAACCAACTGGAAAGGAGCACTCCCCCTTGAAACAGAGAAACGTGGTACTCTACCACCTATTATTGCAATCCTAATTTAATTTTTTTCCTCATTTTTCCATTTGAATCTAGTTATCCATTTCATATACATCTAGCGTGTACAAAAACACGGGAACATTTTATTCAGGCTATAATCCACGAAAATTCATTATTCAGATGATAATTCTTAGTATGCTGGTTAGAGTAATGTGTAGGACCGATCCAACTTTGGGTTGGGACCGAACTTGCTTGGTTTGTGTGACGGGAGGGCCTATAGAATAAGATAGCTCTGATGTTTTGGCATCTTAGGGACTCTACTTGGTAGTATCCACGAGATTACTATTACTGGTTAAATCCAGTGACATGTTGTGTATTTTGGGTTCCCCTTGCAGTTCGATAGGATTTCTCCAAAGCTAATTATTATTGTTTGGGTTTGTTTCTTCGAATCAAGTTAAATGCAGTTAGTGTGTGGTTTTTAATTTATTATTTTCATTCATATTATTAATTGTATAAATTTGTTTTCAGATCCATGTTATTTATTGTTACTGGAGGTTCCCCTTGTGATTAAATAGAGTTCCTCTAGATTACTGTTGTGTGGGATTCTCAACTCAGCACCACCACTTCTCCTTAGCTATTTCCACCATAAATTAAGTTTTTTGGGAGGAAATTTGTAAGTCAATTTACCAGTTATCTACAATTGAAGTGCTACTACTCACAGAGGTCCAGTGTGGGCTGTAATTATTATATGGCAACAAAAATTGGTATATATTCTAATGCATTAATGCGGAACTGACTTACGCTGGAAAAAATTAGTTCCAATATAGGCCACCAGGTGCAAATCTGGCTCTGTGAATGCAAGCAAGACACACAGAAATGTTTCCATACGTAATGGATTAGGAATAGGATTTGGGCAAAAAAAGGTCAAACAAGTGAGAAAAGCACAATGTTTATTTTATTATTAACCTTAATCATAGCTAACACTTGGTTTAAGAATCATGAAAGAAGGTTGCATATGTGGAAGAGGCCTGGAGACACTGGAAGGCTTCAGATAGATTATATAATGGTAAGAGATTTAGGAACCAGGTTTTAAATTTAAAGACACTTCCAGGGTTAGATGTGGACTCAGACAACAATTTATTGGTTATGAACTGTAGACTAAAACTGAAGAAACTGCAAAAAGGTAGGAATTTAAGGAGATGGGACCTGGAAAAACTGAAAGAACCAGAGGTTGTAGAGTGTTTCAGAGAGAGCATATGCGAAAAAGAAATAAAGTAGAAGAAGACTGGGTAACTTTCAGAGATGCAATAGTGAAGGCAGTAGAGGATCAAGTAGGTAAAAAGACAAGGGCTAGTAGAAATCCTTGGCTAACAGAAGGGATATTTAATTTAATTGATGAAAGGAAAAAATATAAAAATGAAGCAGGCAGAAAGGAATACAAATGTCTCAAAAATGAGATCGACAGGAAGTGCACAATGGCTAGGCAGGGATGGCCAGAGGACAAATGAAGGATGTAGAGTCATGTATCATGAGGGGTAAGACAGATACTGCCTACAGGAAAATTAAAGAGATCTTTAGAGAAAAGAGAACCACTTGTATGAATATCAAGAGCTCAGATGGAAATCCAGTTCTAAGCAAAGAAGGGAAAGCAGAAATGTGGAAGGAGTATATAGAGGGTCTATACAAGGGCGGTGTACTTGAGGACAATATTGTGAAAATGGAAGAGCATGTAGATTAAAATGAAATGGGAGATATGATACTGCATGAAGAATTTGACAGAGCACTGAAACACCTGAGTCGAAACAAGGCCCCAGGAGTAGACATTCCATTAGAACTACTGATGGCCTTGGGAGAGCCAGTCATGACAAAACTCTACCATCTGGTGAGCAAGATGTATGAGACAGGTGAAATACCCTCAGACTTCAAGAAGAATATAATAATTCCAATCCCAAAGAAAGCAGGTGTTGACAGATGTGAAAATTACTGAACTATCAGTTTAATAAGTCATGGCTGCAACATACAGACACGAATTCTTTACAGACAAATGGAGAAATGTGTAGAAGCCAAGCTTGGGGAAGATCAGTTTGGATTCTGTAGAAATTTTGGAGCACTTGAGGCAATACTGACCCCACAACTTATCTTAGAAGATAGATTAAGGAAAGACGAACCTACATTTCTAGCATCTGTAGACTTAGACAAAGTTTTTGACAATGTTGACTGGAATACAGTCTTTCAAATTCTGAAGGCGGCAGGGGTCGAATACATGGGGCAAAAGGCGATTTACAATCTGTACAGAAAGCAGATGGCAGTTACAAGAGTCAGTGGTTGTGTCCCTCGACTATATGCCAGATAGAAGATGTGGACAGTTTTAAATTCTTGGGGTTACAGCTTGATAATAAATTCAACTAGGAGGAGCACACCACAGAACTGCTGAAGCATCTTAACAAATCTCTATTTACAATGCGAATTCTGTCAGACATAGGGGATATAAAAATGAAAAAGCTGGCATACTATGCTTACTTTCATTCCATAATCTCTTATGGGATTATTTTTTGGGGCAATTCATCAAGCCACGCTAAAAAACGCGCAGTAAGAGTTATATGTGGTGTGAACTCAAGAACATCCAGCAGAAGCCTGTTTAGGGAACTGGGGATACTAACTACTGCTTCCCAATATACTTATTCCTTAGTGAAATTTGTCATTGAAAATACCACTTTTCCAAACCAACAGCTCAATTCATGGAATCGATACTAGAAATAAGAATAATCTTCACAAGGATTTAAAGTCACTTAGTCTTGTACAAAAAGGTGTGGATTATTCAGGAACACATTTTCAATAACTTGCAAGCAGCCATAAAAAGCTTAACAACCAATGAAATTCAGTTCAAGAAAAGCCTAAGGGATTTACCGGTGTCCAAATCCTACTCCATTGATGAATCTCTCAGTAGAATTAACTGATTATATATTTGCAATATAACTTCTGCACAATTTCAGTGCAGTAATGTGTTCATGGTAAATAAGTATTATAGCAGTTCTATTACATGTTTATGACCTTATAAACAAAAAAAACTATTTTAAATTCAGTGCATTAGTGTTTGTAAAATGACTTTCATATAGTGTTCGTTAAAAAATGACTATCATTCCACTTGGGACCTTTGGAATGGTACATTAGCTTATTTGTTTGAGTTGTAAACATTTGTCATGTATTATTGTTTTTCTGACATGTTCTACATCCTGAAGGACATCCTCACTACGGATCAGTTGGAATGAAAGTAGATCTATTCTAATTGGAAAGGGCATTACTTTCTGAGCCACCCACAAAATTCCTTCAACCTAAATACAAAACTAAAACATGAAGCAGCCAGAACCAGCCTTTCGATTGCCCTTTTGTCAACTTCTAAACAGCATTTGATTCAATCACCAAACACACTTATTCTTTCCTCTAAGAGCAAGGACTGATCTGTCTCCACTTCAATCTGGGCCAAGTCATCCAAGATCAGGAGAAAGAAGTGAAAATCAATAACTACTAGAAACAATATACATAGAACAATTGAAATATTATTAGTGTGCACTTCTCGAAGTCTGTTACAGTCAGCATCGTATACAGACCCAACTAGGACCAACCTGAATTTTACGAGTGGCAAACAGTGTTTAAATGTAATTAGACGACTGGTGCTGGGAATTTTATTCAATAAATGCTGAACAAAGACTCCACAGACTTAATTTTAATGGACTATAACTTGCTGGATTCAAAGGCTTTCATAAGGCAGTTCTTCCAAATTGTTAAAAATACAGAGCAACTACATTTATATTACTAACCGACTAACCCAGTTCATAGTTTATGGTTCCTAGTTCCAGTCAGAGGTTGCTTGCCTAATGGTTTCTAGGGGGCCACAAAAATTTGATCTACAATGTTTTGTGTATTTATTGACCAAATTTAAAAATACTATCATAATTACACATTAAAAAGCTTTTATCTTATGTCAAAGGTTTAATGCAATGAGACAGGTATGAAAAATGTGTATATGTTTCAAGGCAGCGTAGTTTACTACACACTAATTACACTGACTATATTCATCAAGTATGAGACAGAATATTTAGCAACATCCAATTAACTTTGAAATTATGTTTAAACATTTTATAAGCTTTTCCTGCTTACATGCTTAACAGCAAATATTTCACACATTAAATCATTTGTAAAGTAATCTCATGTTTGATGCTTTCTCATACTTTCGAGTTCACTTCTTTAATGAATTGGGGTTTACTGGCATTTACCAATGTCAAAGACAGTAATAGCAGAATACTTGGACTTTAAATGAAATTACTTTTATTACTTTATGTATTCTTTTCATAAGCAGAATTTTGGATGAACACATCTGTTTTCTAGTAAAGTCCAACAAAAATATTCCAGAAACCAAGATTTTGTATTTGAGAATTTTCAATTTTTCTGGTAAAGGTATAGAATTTTGATGGAGAAACATTAGGCCTGCAAACTGGTAGGACTACATTTTTAATACTTTCTTACATAAAATCTTTCTACACAACATTTTCACCATTGCCATCATCAAAGTCACATTTTTAATAATTATGGTTTAAAAATACATTTTGTAAAAGAATTCTGATATTACATGAACCAGTACATACAGCAAATAAGTAACAGATATTAAAAAGGAAAAAATATAGCATGTGGGCACTCACTCACAGAATTAGTTCTGATTTATAATTAAATAAGTTAAAAAATGAGTTACATTTGTGTTTCATTTAAAAGGAAATGTATCTCTCATAATATGAAGGGGTAAGTGATTTATGATTTTTTCATTATTTGTTTCACAAATGCCAGTTGGAACTGCGAAGTCAACAGATCACGATAGAGAGGTGCAGTGTATGTTCAGCCATTGATTTCATTCTGCTATAAGCAAAGCACATCACTGAGGTTATTTGCAGATAATTTAACAGTGACTTGAGATGATACTGAGCAAGCACAAACTATCTATTATTTGGCCATTTTCTCCAAACTGTGAATCTTCTGTCAGAAACAGGCCCCACAGAACTGATGATGGTGTAAAATTACTATGGCGCGTAGATTCAGGAGCCAATTTTATTTTTAAACCATTGCATTCTTTTTAAATGTGTATAAGATGCAGTAAGAAGAATGCCCACCACCATCAACAATGACCATTGCTCCACACTAATTCAGTGCTCACAAATTCTATCATTTTATTCAAAGACTGGAGCAAAATAATGCATCACGCTGCTTCACTTTGTTAATATGTGCCAGAATTGATTCCATACCCTTTAAGATGATTTTTGTTGTGGGTTTTACAAATGTGAATCACTGAGATACTGGTAATACAACATTTTGAAATCCTTACAAAAATATTTTAATGATTATGTGTACAATCTGTAATAAATTACAAAAACATTTACAAATACATCATAAAAAGTACCAAAATAAATGGCAAGATCCTTATAAATACATTGTAAATGGCACAAATTATCACAGCATGTGAATACCACATAAATATTCAAAAATGAATCTTAACAGTATGTGCTACTTATGCACAATAAGATCATTTTAATACTCTCAGTCACTTTTGGCTGCTCCAGGTACTGATAACACGGTTCATTCATCACCACACAAACAACTGAAGCACAAACACTGAAAATTCATAATACTCAATTTGCACTAAACTGTTTTAAAATTGATGTGTCACAATTACAAATGCAGACATTTCTATCTCTTGTCCATCTCACTCCTTTCTCTCAAATCAGTCATGAGATCACAGGTTCCACAGCCCAGTAACTCAGGCTGCAGTTTTTGGCAAATGAGGATACAGAGGTGACATTTCAATTAATGGAGGTGTTTGATTTCCATGTGAACGTTTGTCATTTAAGTTTTCAGATAACTGATCTAGCAGTTCAGTAAATGATGCAGCACTAATACTTTGGCCCAAAAAATGTAATACTAAAAAGTCTCCAGCCTGAAAAAAAGTAGTTAGAGTTCAGTAGCACTATGTAGAGACTTTCTACCACTATAATTATAGTAACAATAAACAAAACTGAAAATACTTGCTAGTGCAGTAATAGAACTAACACCTGACACCTCAGTTTTGCATTTATTAGTAACCAAGTTACAAAAATTTGTCAATTTTTTAAAACAACAACTGTAGATATTTTATATCTTCAAAATCATTTATGCAATTTGTTCCATGTTTAAATATAGAAAAAAAACAACACTGTAAATTTGAAGTTGGCTGTGTTTACAAGAAATGGGTCTCAGTTCCTCTCCATTTGGATGTTCTGCATTACTTTCAACACATGTATCTTCTTTAAACATTGTACATTTCTTATTTTCCTTTTGTAAGGACCTCCTAATGACCAAATGCCACTTTCAGTTCTCAAGTGTATGGTTTTCACCAAAATTTGTTCAAGCTCTGATTTATTAACTTCTTCTCAGATCGCTTTGGGTACAGTTCCTGTTGATTCCTGCTCTGAAATCATTCAGTTTTTTTTTATTTCCTTTTACCTCTTGAATGCAAGTATCTGCTGGTATTCTGGTATTTGAAGACAACTTTTGACTAGTTTTTTTTTTTTATTAGTTTGTGTGTAAATGCTAAATTTACCTCAGTAATACCTTAGAACTTTGCTACATTCTGCCATGTTTCATCTTATTTTCCAGAATTCTGGAGTTGTCCTGTAACAACTTTTTTAATGATAGAGGAAAATTACTTTTCTTAATTTCAAATTTATTTCACTCACTGCTATGATAATGAAAAATTCTTATGAAGGTTTTATTTCTTGCTGCAGTAAATTTGACAATCGTGTACATGTCCTAAATGCAGGACAATATAAACCAAATCTGTTGCAGCTGCTTTTTATTAAACCTCCACATTTCTAAAGTTCTTAACTTCCCTTACTGCCTCATTAGGCATACAGAACCTTATTTCATCCATGTAGAGCATTTCCCTTTCAAAAGGATCAGTTTTACTGGCCACCTTTCATACACTGTTGGGTAATGACAATTTCTAGTTTTCTGAGATTCTTCATGGGTTATTCCTGAAAGCTGTTAATTATAAACCAGGTCACACAGAATTTCTTCATCTTTCTTTTTAAGTATTTAAATGGAAGTTTTTTAGTCCACGTATAATAAGTTATATAACTATGTACCAAACTCCACTTAATTTTGGTTTCGTAATAACTGCTGGTAGCACTCTTTTTACTCGTTTCATTTCTTGGCCCTTTTATTTCATGAACACTTCTTTGGAACTCAATTAAGATTTTATATAATCATGATTCATATCTTACTGTAAACCAGAGCTGATAATATTAGTTTCAGACCTTGCAGAGTGGTTACATTTGTTTTTGGCATTAAGTATTGTTTTTCTGTTTGTCTCTTTGGTGCATTATCTGCTCATCCTTTTCAGTTATCTTGAGCAAAATTTATTGTCTCTTGTCATACTGATTAGACATTTTGTAATTGGATAAATAAAACATCTACTCACCAAGTGGCAGCAGGAGAGCACATCTATTAAGGTATTCAAGTTTGCAAGCTTCTGGAGCCAGTGGCTCCTTCTGGCAGAAGGACTGGAGGGGAAGGAAGAGGGGGGAAGGAAGAGGGGTGAAGGCAAAAGACTGGTGAGGTTTTGGAAAAAGGGTGGAGTTCAGAAAAAGTACCCAGAACCCAGGATCAGGGAAGGCTTACCAAATGGCCAGATAGGATGAGAAGGTGACTGTACCAGACAAGATTTGAAAATCCAAGAGCTTAAAGTTGGAAGATAGGGAAACATACAAGGAAGAGATTACTGCCAAAACATTGTAACTAGTTAATAAGAGCAGAAAGCTAAGTACATTGTATGTGATGGAAGTGGCGGGAGGGTGGAACATCAAGTCAAAGTGAAAGATATAGAAAATTGAAAGGGAGTGAATAAAGAGATAGTTAACATGATGAAATGCTGAGACTGAAGAAATTAATAGACTGAGGCCAGGTTGGTAGCAAGAACCAAGAACATGTTGTAACAGCAGTTCAAACTTTTAGAGTTCTGAGAAAATGGTGTCTTGGGGAAGAATCCAGATGGTACGTGTGGTGCCACAGGCACCGAGGACATGAAGGATAGTGTGTGTTGCCAGTATACCCAAACTGCATGTGCCCATTCATCCTAACTGGTAAATTGGTAGTAGTCTTGTCGATATAAAAGGCCTAATAATGTTTACATAACAGCCGGTCTATGATGTGCTGTTTCGAAGGTGGCTCTCCATTTGCTAGTGTATGTTTTGCCAGTTACAGAGCTGGTATAGGTGGTGACAGGAAGTTGCACAGGCCAAGTCTTACAGTGGTGACAGTCACAGGGATAGAAGCCAAAGGTAAGGAGATGGGTGCACAAGGAGAATAGGATCCGACAAGGATATTGCAGAGATAGGGAAGTTGAAAAAAAGCTTTTCTAGTTGTGGTGGGCAAAATGTCTGAAAACGGACCTCATTTCAGGGCATGATTGTAGGAACTCAGCCTTGTCGAAGTAGCTGATAGTGGTGATCTCAGTGTCTGTTTCCCACATTTGCCATCTGGATTTTCCCCCCAGATACCAATTTCTCAGAACTGCACAAACAGGAACTAGTGCTGCAACATGTCCTTGGTTCTCACCATCCCCATGGTCTTTATCTACAACAATTTCTTTGGTTTCAGCATTTCTTCACAGTGAATGTTGCTTTCTTCACTCAATTTTAGTTTTATATATCTTTCACTCTCTCACCTGTTCTCAACCCCCACCTCGCACCTCCCTACCCCACCTCTATCACATACAACGCACTTAGCTTTCCATTCTTATTAACTCATGCACAACGTTTTGGCAGTAATCTGTCTTTCACATTACCCTATCTTCCACCTTAAACCTCTCTCGTTTTCAAATTCATCTGGTGCAGTCCCCAACAATCAGTCTTTTCTTCTCATACCATCTGGGATTCTGGGTAACTTTTCCAAACTCTACCCTTTTTCCTAAACTTCAACAGTACTTTTCCTTCATGCCCCTTCATTCCCCTTCTGCCAGAAGAGACCACTGGCTCCAAAAGCTTGCCAACTTAAATATCTTCATCTACATATTCTGCTGCCACCACTAGGTGAGTAGATTTTTTTGCCTAACGGTTGCATTAGTTTTTCAAAAGCTGACCATCTTTGCTGATGATCAGACAGTTTGATGATGATGATATTATTTCTTTCCTTTCTCAGACGTTATGTCTGGTTAAAAATGGAAAGTGACGGGGACCTTGATCAAGTGCGACTTTCTTTTACAATACAACAAATATACAGGAGAAAGAATTGAAAAATACATCCAACTGGCTGAGGAAGTTAAGGACATGTGGCATCAGGATAAAGTTGACATTATACCAATGGTACTATCAACTACAGAAGTCATACCACACAATATCCACCAGTACATCAACGCAATACAGCTACATCCAAACGTATATATACAACTACATATCTAAAAACAAAGATGATGTGACTTACCAAATGAAAGTGCTGGCAGGTCGACAGACACACAAACAAACACAAACATACACACAAAATTCAAGCTTTCGCAACAAACTGTTGCCTCATCAGGAAAGAGTGTGTGTGTGTGTGCGTGTGTACCCGTCCTTTTTTCCCCCCTAAGGTAGGTCTTTCCGCTCCCGGGACTGGAATGACTCCTTACCCTCTCCCTTAAAACCCACATCCTTTCGTCTTTCCCTCTCCTTCCCTCTTTCCTGATGAGGCAACAGTTTGTTGCGAAAGCTTGAATTTTGTGTGTATGTTTGTGTTTGTTTGTGTGTCTGTCGACCTGCCAGCACTTTCATTTGGTAAGTCACATCATCTTTGTTTTTAGATATATATTTCCTACATGGAATGTTTCCCTCTATTATAACTATATACAACTACAGAAATATGTAATTATTGATACATGTTCAATTACCTGAAAGTTCCTAAATGCAATGTAACATATACCGTACAGTTAAAAGGAAGTCACGCTTGATCAAGGTCCGCGTCACTTTCCATTTTTAACCAGACCTAAGGTCTGAGAAAGGAAAGAAGATAATAATATTGTATGGTAAAATTTCTTTTGGTTTCTGTTGAATGTTTGGTTTTGTTTCCTTCTATTTTCACTTTCTTTGTATCTCCTAAGTTGTTTGGCCAATGCTTGTAATTTCTGCTTCTTTTCATCCAATTGCTCTATCGCTTCTTGTTTTGAGATTTTACCTAACCTTTTTCGTTTTTTGTCTGACATTTCATTTCTTATAAATTGTGTTAGCTGTCCGATGTCTTTTCTCAGTTTTTCTATTCTGATCTGTAGCCTGTGTTGTCATGCTGGTTTTGTGGGTTTCTTCTGTGTGTTGGTTGGTTCTGATCTGGGCCTAGGGTGTATATTTCGTGTAGTGAGTGCTCCTATATAAACCAGTAGTTGTAACTCTTCCATAGTTGTATTTTCATTTATTTTGTTGTGTATGATTGTGTTGATAGTTGTTGTTGTTGTTGTTGTTGTTGTTGTTGTTGTTGTTACTTGTGGGTTATTTGGTGATCTATGCAAGAATGGTCTAATGTCTGTATTTGTGTCTTTGTATTCTATACATGTCAGCTGAAATTTTTCTTCTATATCTAACATGTGTGCCACTTCATGTTCTATTTGTGCTTGTTCTGGTGGCTGTCTTAAGATATCGTTTTCCTCTGATTGTTTAATTGATGCATGTTGTTCTTTGTTTGTTTGCTCTGGGATGTGAGTCCATTACTGTATTTTCTTCTTCTGATTGCACATTATTTTGTTCCAGTATTTGTTGTACTTGTTGTTTGATGTTTTCTAATTCTGACTGGGGTATCCTGTTATTTTTGATTATTACACGGAACTGATCAGCCAGTCGTTCTGTTAAAAATTTTAATTCTGGGTATCTGGTAATAAATGTTGTGTATACTTGTGATCTGTATCCAGTTGTGTTGGTTCCTAAGTTTGTTACTTGGTAATAACAGAACATGAGGTGTCTGTTAACTTCATCTGACCATCCTACCCTCTGTCTGTTTTCCTTCTAGAGTGGTTGCAGGAAGCATATCCTTCAAAACACCTCTATTTGAATTTAAATCATTTTCCGTGTGGCTAGCAGTGTCGTTACCATTGTGGGCGGGCATAGGGTTCAAGCGTCATCCCTGACCATGACAGCACTTGTCCGAGGCTTCATTAGGGGGGGGGGGGGGGGGGGTTAGCCCTATTAGTGGTTTGTTCTTTTCGTCACCTTTCACCTTTCACGACTGGCAAAACATACCGGAGGCCTATTCTTTTCCCGGGCCTCCACAGGATAAATAATATTTGTAGTATCTATTCCTATTGTTTGTCTGCATCCTAGATATTTATAGGCATCTGTTTTTTCCATAGCTTCTATGCAGTCGCTGTGGTTACCCAATATGTAATCTTCTCGTGTAGTGTGTTTTCCCTTGACTATGCTATTTTTCTTACATTTGTCTGTCCCAAAAGCCATATTTATATCATTGCTGAATACTTCTGTTATCTTTAGTAATTGGTTGAGTTGTTGATTTGTTGCTGCCAGTAGTTTTAGATCATCCATGTACAGCAAATGTGTGGGTATGTTCCAGTAATATTATATCCATAATTTGTATTTGTATTATTTAGCATGGGTTCAGAGCAAGGCAGAACCAGAAAGGACGTAATGAGTCTCCTTGGTATATTCCACGCTTAATCTGTATTGGCTGTGATGTGATATCTGAATTTGTATGGATATTAAGTGTGGTTTTCCAATTTTTCATTACTATGTTTAGGAACTGTATTAATTTAGTATCTACTTTGTATATTTCCAATATCTGTAGTAACCATCAGTGGGGTACACTATCAAAAGCTTTTTGGTAATCAATGTATGCGTAGTGCAGCGACCTTTGTTTAGTTTTAGCTTGATATGTCACCTCTGCATCTATTATCAGGTGCTCCTTTGCAGCAGCCTTTTTGTTCTGTGTTGTATATGTCATTAATTTCTGTGTAATGACTGAAGTTAATATTTTGTAGCTTGTAGGTAGGCGTGTTATGGGGCGAAATTTTTCTGGGTTTGCTGTGTCTGCTTGATCTTTAGGTTTCAGGTAAGTTATTCCTTGTGTAAGTGTATGAGGGACTGTGTATGAGTCTGCAATGTAATTGTTAAATAATTTATCTAAAAACAAAGATGATGTGACTTACCAAACGAAAGCGCTGGCAGGTCGATAGACACACAAACAAACACAAACATACACACAAAATTCAAGCTTTCGGAACAATCTGTTGCCTCATCAGGAAAGAGGGAAGGAGTGGGAAAGACGAAAGGATGTGGGTTTTACACACACACACACACACACACACACACACACACACACACACACACACACACACACACACACACACACACACACACGTGTGCGCGTGAGCGAGCGAGCGTATACCCGTCCTCTTTTCCCACCTAAGGTAAGTCTTTCCGCTCCCGGGATTGGAATGACTCCTTACCCTCTCCCTTAAAACCCACATCCTTTCGTCTTTCCTTCTCCTTCCCTCTTTCCTGATGAGGCAACAGTTTGTTGCAAAAGCTTGAATTTTTTGTGTGTGTGTGTGTGTGTGTGTGTGTGTGTGTGTGTGTGTGTATCGACCTGCCAGCGCTTTCGTTTGGTAAGTCACATCTTTGTTTTTAGATATATTTTTCCCATGTGGAATGTTTCCCTCTATTATATTAATATTGTTAAATAATTTAGTTAGATGTGAATGTGTTGAGGTGAACTACTTTAGCCAGAAATTTGCAATTTTATCATTTCCAGGGGCTTTCCAAATTGTGCGTAGAATTAATTGCTCGAGTGACTTCATGTTGCAAAATTATCACTTCAGGCATTTGTGGTATCATCTTGTATGAGTCTGTTTCTGCTTGTATCCACCATGCATTTCTGTTATGTTGTACTGGGTTTGACCATATGTTGCTCCAGAAGTGTTTTCCGTCTGTTATTATTATTAACATCACATTGGACAAGTGTGCTTTATCATTTTAAAGGAACTATTTTATCACACAGAAATACACCGTTATCTTCAAATACTTACAGAGAGTTTTGTGGCTATTGATTTCGTAGCTGTCCTTGAAATTTTGAAACCTCGTTTAAAAACAGTTTCTCTGGCTTTTGGAAACCGCGTAATTGCTAATGTGTACAATAGGCCCAAGCTTGATATAACTGCCAATATTATTAACCAAAACCACAGGAAGATGTATATCTTCTCATTGAGAATATTGAGTGCCAGTACACACATAACATCAAGTACCTGTATCCCCCCTGCAAAGTAAATTGAAATTATATCAATACTATAAGGATATATTTATGCATATTAGCAACATAAAATTTCTTTCATGCAAGAAAACAAAACTGTGTACAGAACAAAGAAATTATTCATACCTGAAGGACCATATTTATGAAATGTGCATTTTGTAATTTTTGGGAATACATCAGCCATTGGATCAGTTCGAAATTCTTGGTCCGGAAGTTGCAGAACTTTGGTTCCATACTCAAGAAATGTCCCACCAAGGAACTTATTAATTAGAAATATGTTTCCAAACTGGAAAAAAGGTTACTGAATTTAATTTATTTCCGAAGAACATTGCCCTTTTCTTTGCACGTTGTTTCTTTACAGTATTTTTAAGTTGTAGCTTCTTATCACACAGTGTATAGCGATTTCATTCTGTAACAAATTATGTTAATGCGTCTAGCATAGCTACTGGTGTGACAAGTCCATACAGAACATTTTCTCATAGAATATAAGTGTAAATTTTTCTGTATTGCACTCAGATGTATGCTCACATCCTCAAATCCTTTTGATGTTCCCAAGATACCCCTCTGCATTATCCATAGTATTAGATAATGGATGTGTAATTTCTCATCATTAGAATACTGCATTTAACATCATCTGAAATTCATTAAGTGTAGTCTCTTCATAAAAATTTTCAGTGTTTTGTAGGAATAATTAAGGGCAATTATAATTAAACTTGCAAAAGGAAGCAAAGCATTTATATTTAAATGCATCTGTTATCCAGGGGAAAATAATGTAGAAGCAATTAACTCCAAGTGCAAACCATTGGACTGATTTCAACCAAACAGAACACATATCACTTACTGTCTAAGGAACTGCTGTGAGGATGAACATAAAAAATAAGTGTAGCCCATGATACATGTATATCCAGATTTCATTTATCCTGCATCTGCTAATGTGAGAGCACTTAGCAACTTTCAACAAACTTTACACATAATGTCAAAAGTTTTATGAAATGTTTCTCACTGACAACCCCCAAAAAAATGATGAAAGGAAAAACATTTATTACTTAATACATTTTCACTGTTCGTGCTGTAAAACTGCCACATGAAGCATGATGTTTTAATTTATTACTACTTTACTGATAACTGTTTTCTTGACATTTTGCAGACAGTATTCACATATACCAGCAAAATTATATCACTGTATGGCACACAGTTCAGGAGAGACGGTGTCAAACACTAAGTTGGATGAAAGTTAGACTGCAGGGTGAAATTTGCTAGAGATATGAGGTTTACCCAGAAACTAAGGTGATAAGGCATGCAGCTTTAACATGGAATGTCCGTGGGGGAAGTTGGTACCACTGCTATGTCACAGGCAACAAGTGGAAGGAAGAAGCATTCCAACAATCATAAGCTCGTCGATTAGTGTTGCGGCGACAGAAATAAGCATTCTCATTCCGGCACCTGGCAAGTGCAAAGTGCATGCTGTGATTTGCTACCTAAATGTTAAGGGCATGAACACTGCTGTGATTCATCATGAAATTGTTTCAGTGTGTGGAGAGGATGTGATGAAATGGGTGCGGAATTTCAATTTTCGAAGGACGAAAATTCACTGTGAAGACAGAATCGGAAGGCCATTTGTTGTGACTGGTGATGTGCTGCAGAAAATTGAAGCTCATCATCTCTCTGATTGCCATTCAACAATTTACCTAAAAACACAAAATGAATAGGGTCAGTGCTGCTCGTGAATTTCTTGATTGTTTTGAGACTGAAGGCAATGCTTTTCTCAGTTCTGTAGTGATAGAAGATGAAACTTGGGCTTGTCACCATACTCCAAAGGGCAAACAACAGTCAGTGCAGTGGTGTCATACTCATTCTCCTTTAGCCAAAAAATTCACAACTCAACAAACAGCAAGGCAAATCAGGGTGTCAGTGTTTTGGTACAGAAAACGGGGTTCTGCTCGTTGATTTTTTGGGAACAGGTGAAATAATAAATGCTGTAAGTCTGGGGTTGTAATAAAAGACAGTAAAAGCAAAGCTTAAGTTTTAAATTTCATGTTTAAGAAATCGTTCATGGAGGAGGATCGTACAAACATACAGTTGTCTAATTGTCATACAGATTCCCACATGGAGGACACAAATTGGCATCCATGGCTTAGGGAAGCATCTGAAAGCAAATAAATCACCAGGTCCAGATGGAATCCCAATTCTGTTTTACAAAGAGTGCTCTGCAGCATTGGCCCCCTTACATAGCCGGCATTTATTACAAATATCTCACTCAGCATAAGGTCCCAAGGTGATGGAAAAAAGTGCAAGTGACTCCTGTATGTAAGAAAGGTAAAAATATGATAATTATAACCAATATCCTTAACACTGGTTTGCTGCAGAATTCTCTACCAAATTCTGAGTTCAGATGCAATAAGTTTGCTCAAGACAGGAAAGCTTCTGTACACAAATCAGCATGGGTTTAGAGTACATCAACCATCTGAAAATTCAACCCTCCCTGTTCTCACATGATATACTACAAACCATGGATGGAGGGAAACAGGCAGATTCCATATTCCTAGACTTCTGGAAAGCATTTGAAATTATGTCCCACTACAGATTGTTGACAAGTGTCCAAGCATATGGTTTATGAATGCAGCAGAGGATCAAGTAGGTAAAAAGACTAGGGCTACTAGAAATCCTTGGGTAACAGACGAAATACTGAATTTAATTGACAAAAGGAGAACATATAAAAATGCAGTAAATGAAGCAGGCAAAAAGGAATACAAACGTCTCAAAAATGAGATCGACAGGAAGTGCAAAATGGCTAAGCAGGGATGGCTAGAGGACAAATGTAAGGATGTAGAGGCTTACCTCACTAGGGGTAAGATAGATACTGCCTACAGGAAAATTAAAGAAACCTTTGGAGAAAAGAGAACCACTTGTATGAATATCGAAAGCTCAGATGGAAACCCAGTTCTAAGCAAAGAAGGGAAAGCAGAAAGGTGGAAGGAGTATATAGAGGCTCTATACAAGGGCAATGCACTTGAGGACAAAATTATGGAAATGGAAGAGGAAGTAGATGAAGATGAAATGGGAGATATGATACTGTGTGAAGAGTTTGGCAGAGCACTGAAACACCTGAGTCGAAACAAGGCCCCGAGAGTAAACAACATTCACTTAGAACTGCTGGACAGCCTTGGGAGAGCCAGTCCTGACAAAACTACCATCTGGTGAGCAAGGTGTACGAGACAGGTGAAATACCCTCAGACTTCAAGAAGAATATAATAATTCCAATCCCAAAGAAAGCAGGTGTTGACAGATGTGAAAATTACCAAACTATCAGTTTAATAAGTCATGGCTGCAACATACTAACGCAAATTCTTTACAGATGAATGGAAAAACTAGTAGAAGCCGACCTCGGGGAAGATCAGTTTGGATTCCGTAGAAATATCGGAACACGTGAGGCAATACTAACCCTACGACTTATCTTAGAAGCTAGATTAAGGAAAGGCAAACCTACGTTCCTAGCATTTGTAGACTTAGAGAAAGCTTTTGACAATGTTGACTGGAATACTCTCTTTCAAATTCTGAATGTGGCAGGGGTAAAATACAGGGAGCGAAAAGCTATTTACAATTTGTACAGAAACCAGATAGCAGTTATAAGAGTCGAGGGGCATGAAAGGGAATCAGTGGTTGGGAAAGGAGTGAGAGAGGGTTGTAACCTCTCCCCGGTGTTATTCAATATCTATATCGAGCAAGCAGTGAAGGAAACAAAAGAAAAATTTAGAGTATGGAGAAGAAATAAAAACTTTGAGGTTCGCCGATGACATTGTAATTCTGTCAGAGGCAGCAAAGGACTTTGAAGAGCAGTTGATCGGAATGGACAGTGTCTTGAAAGGAGGATATAAGACGAACATCAACAAAAGCAAAATGAGGATAATGGAATGTAGTCCAATTAAGTCGGGTGATGCTGAGGGGATTAGATTAGGAAATGAGAGACTTATAGTAGTAAAGGAACTGATGATGGTCGAAGTAGAGAGGATATAAAATGTAGACTGGCAATGGCAAGGAACATTTCTGAAGAAGAGAAATTTGTTAACATCGAGTATAGATGTAAGTGTTAGGAAGTCGTTTCTGAAAGTATTTGTATGTAGTGTAGCCATGTATGGAAGTGAAACAGGGACGATAAATAGTTTGGACAAGAAGAGAATAGAAGCTCTCGAAATGTGCTGCTACAGAAGAATGCTGAAGATTAGATGGGTAGATCACATAACTAATGAGGAAGTATTGAATAGGATTAGGGAGAAGAGAAGTTTGCGGCATAACTTGACTAGAAGAAGGGATCGGTTGGTAGGACATGTTCCGAGGCATCAAGGGATCACCAATTTCGAATTGGAGGGCAGTGTGGAGAGTAAAAATTGTAGAGGGAGACCAAGAGATGAATACAGTAACCAGATTCAGAAGGATGTAGGTTGCAGTAGGTACTGGGAGATGAAGAAGCTTGCACAGGATAGAGTAGCATGGAGAGCTGCATCAAACCGGTCTCAGGACTGAAGACAACAACAACAACAACAACAACAATAACAACGTGTGAATGGCTGGAAAATTTCTTAAATAAGAGAACCCAGTATGTCATCCTTGGTGAGTATTCTTTGGAGACAAGGATATCACAAGTGCCCCAGGGAAGCATGATAGGACCACTTATATTCTCCACATACATAAATGACCCGAGACGGGGTGAGCAGCAATTAATAGCTATTTGCTGATGACACTGCGGTATATGGGAAGGTGTCATCATTGAGTGACTCCAGGAGTATACAAGATGATAGGCAAAATTTCTAGTTGGTGTGATGAAAGGCCGCTTGCTCTACATATAGAGAAGAGCAAGTTAATGAGGATGAGTACAAAAAATAGCCCTGAAACATTTGAATACAGAACTAGTGATTGCACCTCAACACAGCCACTTTGATTAAATATCTAGGTGTAACATTGTAAAGCACTATGAAATGGAATGAGCATGTAATGTTTGTAATAGCGACAGTGAATGCTCTACTGTGTTATTGGGAAAATTTTGGGAAGTATAGCTCATCCATCAGGTAGACAGCATATAGAACACGAATGCGAGCCGTTCTTGAGTACTGTTTGAGTGTTGGATTATAGGAAGAGGACGAAGAAATTCAGAGGTGTACTGCTAGATTTGTTACCAATCATTCGATCAGCATTCAAGTATTATGAAGATGCTTCATGAAAAAATGGCAATCCCTGGATGGAAGACAATGCTCTTTCGACAAGACAGTATTGCACAAATATAGGCTGACTGCAAAAAAACTCAACTTCGGTCAAAGTACATTTTACGAAAGGATCATGAAGGTAAGATCCGAGATGTTAGGGTTTGTTCAGAAGCTTTTAAACATTCGTTTTTTCGTTGCTCAATTTGCCAGTGTTACAGGAAAGAAAGTGACTAGAAGTGGTACAAGGTAGCCTCCGCCATGGACCTTACAGTTTTTTGCAACGTATGTATCTAATTTTGACTTTTATGCTTTCTGTATACAAATTCAATTTAATTGCCAACTCCCTCTTTAAATACAAGTACCATTTTGAAATATCTTTCCTTCAGCAATTTTACAAATGCACGAAATATTTAAATTTCTGTCATCTGTCACACAAATGTAGACACCTAGATGAATGGTACGATTATATGGTGTGATTTTAAAGTCTTTGGTGATACCGATAAGCTTACCAGGTTCAGGCAGGGAAGAAACTAAACTCTCAACACTTCTCAGCATTTGCAAAACAGGTTGTGGTTATTATGATTACTACTTAGGCATGCTACAAAGAGTTTACTGGCAAGTTTATTACAATAATTTGATGTACTGAAAATTCAAAATTCTTACGCATTGTGTAAACACTGAATCTGAACAACAGATGGAGTTAGCTAACTCCCATACACACATGTTACTGAACCAAAATGTTATAACCACTTGTTCAACAGCAAGTTTGTCCACATTCAGAATGCAACACAGCAGCATAGATATTACAAGTCCTTGGTAGATTTCAGAAGTATGTGTGCATTCTTATAAATTTTCCAGTATATGTAAGACACTTTCTCCATTCTAGTAATGTTTGCTTTAGGTAAAGTCAGATTAGTGTTTACTCACTGTATTTATTAGATTGAGAGCGACACAAAAGGTATAACATGCACAGTACATTTTGTGCATTCTCCACGATGATGTGAAGTATAGAATAACACGCTCCATTTTTTTTCTGGTCTCCTCATTGTCACCTATCTTACGACCTCTCAGCCCTTCACTAATATTGGAAATAAGGCCTCCTTCCCACTTCTTCCACAGCCAGTGAGGTGCATAAAACATCAGACCCTGCAAAAACAATCTTTTTCAACAATCTTCTGGAAAACATTACTGAAATTTACAAAAATGTTAAAATATATACTTTTTGGCAAAAAGTTAAAATTGGGATTTACACTAACAGTGCACAATGTGGTCATAAACAGTCTGAAAAGATTTTAAGGGTGTTGACATGTTGGTTGTGCTTAGAAATAACTTAAGAAAAAAAATTGATGTGTTGTGCCATTTTTGAGTTAATCAGCATTGAGGTTAGCCTAACAGGCCATTGTGCATGCAAATTCAAGCAGCCCACCAAACACAGTGTCAATTGTTTTCTTAGTATCGACAATTGCTCACAATACTGCTCAGCCTTTGGCTTGGGTTCAATACTTTCTACCATCCCATGTCCAATTTTGTATCACTTATTTGTGTTCTTAATTTGGTTTTCCTAAAACCATTTGGCAACACTACCCTTGGCACACCACTTAATTTGTGCACACAACAGCCTAATTGGCTAACTGCAATGCTAATTAGCTTGGACACATCAAATCTTTTTCATAACAATTATTTCTCAGCACAACTTACCCCGAAACACCCTTGCAAAATTTTCAGGCTGTTTCTGACCACTACGTATATTACATTCAACCACCTGAACAATAAATATTAGTAGAGGAAAGAGGAACAGTTTAAGTTGCTCAACATTAGATCTAATATACTTCTGCAAATCCCCAGGATAGCATTTCTTGAAAAATATCAAACATGATACATTTAAACAAATATTAACGAAACTTTTCAAACTGCAGAGAACATTCTATATCAAGACCTAAGACTGATAGGGAAGAGTTTTTTGAAATTTGCTGTTATAGAGAATCCTTTCATGCAGCTAGGTAGTTCTGTCCAGTAGTGAAAGATGGCAAGGGCTGTGCTAGTTGTATGTGGATAACAAGACTTTAGACTGCAGCCCTGAACTGCTACCACTATCTGAACTGTGGCAACATCTACCTCTGGCGTCATTCAGTATCACTAATGCCACATTTCCTTCAGATGTGCTAGCCTTGTTACTTTTGTCTGCACCAGAAAGTGAACCACAGGTAGTAAGAATGATATAGGAACAGGTATCTGGACCAATCGGAATGCTGTTGCTTGTCATATGACTGCACCTACACATCTTGTAAAGAATGTGATCACATTAGTTCTTCCTCTGAAATGCTATTCTGGAGATTTGTGTTAGTAAGTTATTAGATCCAGTATCAAGTCACTTATGCTGCTTCTCCCTTTTCTACCTTCATTCAAGATTAATGCAGTTTAAAGAAACAGTAGTCAACATTGTTAGCTATACTTTCAATTTTTAACTTTAATGCCCTCCTGTCCATAAACACAACACTCATTTAAAAAGGGACCAGTGTGATAGTGATTCCAAATGGGTGCCACTGTAAAGGCTCTTCACGACATGGAGAAGCCCTGGGTTAAAAGAAATACATCTGTTTTAGTAGTAATACCAACATAAAGAGCTGTTCAGTGTTTGCAGTAGATATGGTAAATGACATGACTGCTTTCACAGGTGGCCCAACCGCAACAATAAGAACAACAAATAATTAGAATAGTAATTAACATTCAGAAATTTTAATTGGGTATGTTGAAAATGGTTCAAATGACTGAGCACTATAGGACCGAATTTCTAAGGTCATCAGTCTCTTAGAACTTAGAACTACTTAAACCTAACTAACCTAAGGACATCACACACATCCACGCCTGAGGCAGGATTCGAACCTGCGACCGTAGCGGTCGCGCGGTTCCAGACTGTGGCGCCTAGAACCGCTCTGCCACTTCGGCCGGCATGTTGAAAATGCAGAGCACATTATGTACAACTTATTTTCCAAAAATGGCATTTCAGAAACTGGCTTGATTAGGCCTACACACTGATGAATGTGATGCGAAAGCTTCTTTAATATATGTTGTAAAAAGTAGGCATTTTGCCAAATTAATGGTGGCAGGGTAGTTTGCCAAATTTCAAATTATTACTGAAGTTGATTGAACTGTTTGCTAAAACCCCTAGTTACATTTCAACTTTTATATGAAAAATTTTTATATTTCATGGTTTCGAAAATATTGCTTCTTAACCCAATAATACAAATTGTCTTTTAAGGTGTGTTTTATCCCTTGAAAATGGAACTGTAAAGAAATAAAAAAATATGTATTTCATCATTTTGATCCACTACATATCCATCAAGTTTCATCAGAATCATTTATTTACACTTGAGGATAATTGTTCCTTGTCAGATGAAAAAAAACACACACACACACACACACACACACACACACACACACACACACACACACACACACACACACACACACACACACACACACTCTTAGCCTAAATTCTCATGAATGAGACCACAGCTATCACCAGCACTTAATTACGGGTTGGGTGAGGGGGGGGGGGGGGGGGTCGAGACGGGTTGGGCGAGGGCGGGGGGGGGGGGGGGGGAGTGTCGAGATGGGTTGGGGGAGGAGATGGGGATAGGTCAACCGGACAGCGAGGTGATCGGTCTCGTCAGATTAGGGGAGGAAGTCAGCCATGCCCTTTCAAAGGAACCATCCCGGCATTTGCTGTTAGCAATTTAGGGAAATCACGGAAAACCTAGATCAGGGAGGCCGGACGCGGACATTGAGCCGTCATTGTACCGAATGCGAGTCCAGTGTGCTAGCCACTGCTCACAAGGAGATCTGATGAGGAAATCCCCTTGAAATACTTGGAAAAATGATGACCTAAAACCAGTTTTTGGTGCATTGTGGATACCTCAGGCCATGTATTTTAGTAGCACTTAAAACTCCTACAGCGGGCCTATTTTAGACTGGATTAAGTTGTATTTTCAGATTACCAAGTACAAAAGTAACAGACAAAGATCTTTACATTTTTAATTACTGTATTATTTTGACTCTTAAAACTAGTTTAAGAAGGTGAAAAAATGTGCCAGAAAAAAAAATGAGTTTTTTAGTGCAGACCTATGCTCGGAGAACATGGAGAACACTGGAACCCTACTGCTGTACAATACCATCCTCTAAAAATGCACATTATGTAATTTTCTTTTTCTCAGTAATGTGGGTGAAGCCACTATGGATACACTGCTAGTTGATAATAAACCTTTTTGTTGGGGGAAATCGAGGAAAATATGTGGAACACATTTTGTAATAAGTATTTATTAACATCATTCCTTTGCCTTAAAAAAATACAATCTTGGTGAATTATCTGTAACTGTCTTCATAGCAATTCCTTGTGACACATGCACTGACTGTAGCTTTGTTATCATACTAACACTCTAATGTAAGTAGCTCTCATGTGGCCGTCAATTATTACCCTTCAGCCTCCTGGCTACTCCACCTTTAAGCTTTCAGATGCTTGCTTATTCATCACTCAGTCATCCAACACAGTTCATTACAACTTAGAATGCTGTCTTTTTAGTGAAAAATATAAATGGATTTTATTTACTGGCATGTTACTAAATTCTGCAAAGCATTAATTATTACTGCTCAACAGCTATTAGTATGTGTAATTAGGTTTGGATGTATTCATTCAGCAGTGTCATTTTTTGTCAACTATGACTCAAAAAAATTGAAATTGCTTCTCAAAAATATTGCGCTGAGGGGCTGGGGTGGTACACATGTCCCATCCCACCCTGTGTTGACACCTAAGTATGAGAAGACAAGAAAGACACTGTCTATTCCAAGGAACATTATTCCTGATGAAGGTCCCATCTTTCAGTATGGAAAACAAAATAATATCACCAGTTCACATTTCAGGTAATGATCAAGGCAGTACATTACAGAAAGTCAGTTGTATACAATGGAGTAATAGCAATCTTTTCCTACACACTAACTCTGAACGAAGATAAGAGGGGTGGAGTGGCATGGCCGGCCTGGGCACATCACTCACCACTGTGCAGTGTCACGTGAATTATCGACTGACTTCTGTGATAATGGTATAACAAGGACAGTGGATGGTCATGGTCTAAGAAATACAAAAGATTAAACTGAAGACAACAAGTAAATTTCAACAGATACGTCAATGATTCTGGGCAGGTTATATTTCACTGTTCATAATGGAATTTTAAGAAGTTTAAGACAATATAATAAACTATTAAGTATGAGCTATTGTCGTTCTCTTACCTGGAATACCAGTACAAATGGGACCCACTGGTAGTAGTTATGGTGCACAACACTCTCCTCATATGCCAAATATGGTCCTACATTATGTGCAGCTACATCCACACCAGGTCTTCCACCTTTTAATCTTGGCACAGTAAATGTTGATGTAATCCAGCAGTATGTTGTAACAGCCTTTTTTATCTTTTCATTATCAACAATACAAGTTATTGGATCACCTGTAGTGCAAACAGAGTTAATATTATTAATCTTTTAATTGAAATGGCACCATCCTCCTCACTCACTCTCTCAGCTGTCTGTATAGAATGAAAGTTTAAAAACCTGGTTCATATGACCATTACTATTGATCAGAATTACCACCACATGTCCAAATATTCTGATAAATCATAAGAGTGGCTTACATGGTAGTCTTACATTGTTTCTGAAAATCTGAGATTCTCAATTCCCTGCCTAATGTCTTATACAGACATTTGCACCAAAATGTAAAACAATTTTGAACTCCAGAGAGGGATGCACAGCCTTTTTATCTCATGCATTTTATAGTGTCATTCCTCTTGCAGTATGCCTTTGCTTTTAATTCCAGTAAAAGTTTTTTATGCAGGTCTACTGCTATGGATCAGCATTGTGCTATTGTCTGGAAGAATTCAATGCATTTAGTGGCCAATGCTTTGAATCTAATGGCGTTTCACAGCTACTATCACCAGGAAATTAAAAGTAATTTGACTTACTGAGAATTCAATACATACCTAATAATGGTCCAAATTGGCTTTGCTTTGTTCTTGAAATGTTTTATGTTTTGTGCATAAATCTGTTCACATGTCTGAAAACTTTTGCAGTATTCCTTGCAGTATTAAGCCTTTATTAGAGTTAGTCCTCTGAATTAAATGAATGTACTTTTATTGCAGATGTCAACCATACTTGAGTATCACCAATTGTTTCCTTCACTTTGTAGAGGACAAGTGGATCTATACTGTCATTAGAATATTTTTTTAGGAAAGAAATTTCTCATATACTGTGTTCCTTGATCAAATATCTTCCAAATGTTCAGTAGACTCCCTCTGAATAAGGTTAGAGTTGGCATTTATGATTCTGTGATACTGTACTCTTCTCTTCTTGGGTTAAAACTGACTGACATGGATATCTACAACTGCCATTTGACAATTACACCAGACTTCCTACATGTTATGAAGCTCATATCAGTTTCATCAAAGACTGTTAGATTTAAAAATTACTCACCAATTGCTGTTGCACTATTTTTGTTGTGTATTTTACTGTGGGGAAACAGACTATGTACTCTAAACAGCACTATCTCAGATGAAATTAGTACTGAAATCACTGTATACAATGATTTCCCAGTCATTTCTGTGTCTTGTTCACATTTTAATTGCGTAACTAAGTTTAGAATTGCTATCCCACATGCTACCAATTCTTTTACTGAAGCACAGCACTGTAAGAGTTGTTTAACACACTATTTGTTTAGGGCTACAGCCCGGGGCTTTATTCCTGTATATAGCCAACAGCTCCCTATTTCTTCCTTCTAACATGCCTACAGTACACATTACACTAACTAATCTCTGAAATAATAAACTTCACAACATCGAGTCAAAATTATGGACAACTGGACAGTCTATTTATCTGAATAATGTTGCACCCAGTCTGATGAGGATGCATGCACCGATTCAGTTGGAAAGGGTGTCAAAGCTGTTGCACCCTTTCCTGAAGGCAAGCTGGACCACAACACACTTAACTGGTATTCATATTTCAGATACTGTCACTGGGATGAAGTCTACATCCATACTGGTCTCATGCAAGTTCTATTCGGGACAGATCTGAGGACAATTGTTGAATATTTTTACTGCCCACCCAATTCTAGTTGGAAGTGACTTTAACCTACCAAGCATAGACTGGTAGGTCTATGGATTCATTGCAGGGGGGTACACACAGACAGTCATCCGAAATACTATTGAACACATTTTCCGAAAACGTGTCTTGAGCAGCTAGCTCGGCAGCCCACACATGAAATATCTTTAACCTTGTAGCTACAAATAGACTGGATTTTATTGATAATGTCAATTTAGCAATGGGAATTAGTATCCATGATGTCATTACATCAACTATGATTACAAAATTTAATAAATAAGTCAAGAAGCTAGGAGAGTGTTTCTGCTAGATTGAGCAGATAAGCAGTTAATAACATCTCACTTAGCGAGTGAACTGATGTCATTTAGTTCCAGTAAGATGAATACAGAGAGATTATGGGCAAAGTTCAAGCAGATTATAAATCATGGTCTGGAAAGTTATGTGCCTAGTAAGTAGTTTAATAATGAAGCTCAGAAAATGCTGACCAAGCAGAGGCTGTGACACTCTCGGTCAAAAGAGAATGCGCAAATGACGACAAGCACAGGTTAGTAGAAATTCATGCATATGTGAAAAGATCTGTTCACAAAGCATAGTTCTAACACCGTGACACCTTAGCAAAAGATCTGGCTGAGAACCCAAGAATATTCTGGTCCTACGTACAATCGCTAAGCGGGTTTAAGGCTTCCAGCGAGTCCCTTGTCGACGAGTCTGGTGTGGCAGCTAGACATTTTACAAAGAGTACTCTACAGCATTGGCACCTTACCTAGCCTGTATTTATTGTGAATATCTAGTCCAGCACAAAGTCCCATATAAAAGGAAGCTTAAGTGATTCCTGTTTTTTGTGCAAAAGAAGGGTAAAAGAACAGATCCACAAAATTACAGACCAATATCCGTAACTTAAGTTTTCTGCAGAATTCTTGAACTTATTCTCAGTTAAGCTATAATAAATTTTCTTGATACTGAGACGCTTATGTTCACAAATTATGGTTTTAGAAAGCACTGCTCATGCAACACTCAGCTTGCACTTTTCCCACATGATATATTGCGAACTATCGATGAAAAGCAATAGATTCTTTATTTCTAGATTTCCAGAAAGCACTTGACATGGTTTCCCATTGGAGGCTGTTAACAAAGGTACAAGCATATGGAATAAGCTGCTAAGATTCTTGAGTAATAGAACCCAGTATGTTGTCCTCAATGTCTAGCGTTCATCAGAGACAAGGGTATCGTCAGCAGCACACCAGGGAAGTGTGATAGGACCTCTGGTGTTCTCTATATACTTAAATGATTTGGCAGATGGGGTAGGCAGCACTCTGCAGTTGTTTTCCGATGCCGGTCTTGTGTGTGGTAAGGTGTCTAAGTTGAGTGACTGTAGGAAGATACAAGATGGCACACACAATTTCTAGTTGATGTGATGAAAGGCAGCTAGCTCTAAATGGGGGAAAATTTAAGTTACTGCAGACAAATAGGAAAAACAAACTTGTAACGTTCAGGTACAGCATTAGTTGTGTACTGCTTGACACAGTCAAGTCACTTAAATATCTAGGCATTAAGCTAAAAAGCAATATGAAATGGAATGAGCTTGTGATAGATGTGGTAGGGAAGGCGAATGGTTGACTGCGGTTTATTGGGAGAATTTTCAGAAAGTATAGTTCATGTGTAAAGGAGACCACACATAGGACACCAGAGTGTCCTATTCTTTAAGACTACTAAAATGTTTGGGCTCCATACCAGGTCAGGTTGGAGGAGGACATTGAAGCAATTCAAAGGCAGGGTGTTAGATTTGTCGCTGGTAGGTTCAAGCAACACGTAAATGTTACAGATGCTTCAGGAACTCAAATGGGAATCTCTGGAGGGAGGGTGACATTCTTTTTGAGGAACACTATTAAAAATTTTTACAGAACTGACATTTTAAAATGACACTGATAGTTCTACTGCTCACAACATATATCACATGTAAGGACCAAGAGGGAATTAAGGCTCATACGAAGGCATATAGACAGTTTTTCCCATCACTATTTGCAGGTGGAACATGAAAGAAAATGACTAGTATGGTACACCATATAGTGACTTTTGGAGTATCTATGTAGATGTAGATCCTGCTAGTCATAGGAGTACCTCAACATCATGCAAACGGTTCATATCAGAGACGCCCCTTATTGAGACAAGCAGTTTCATTGAAAAATAGCCCCTTGATACTGTCACAAGAGGTAACAAGAGGACACAGGTTGTCCACAACATCCTGTTGTGTCATCAGTTCCCAGAATTACTACCAGCCTTTACAGGAAGTCTTACTCAATGGCTCCCAACACCAGGGTGCTAGGAGAAATGCTACTGCACCCCTCCTACATTAGAAGAATGGGACCTCATCCCAGGTCACTGATGAAAATCATCTGGGATAGTTCACAACTGCAACTCATCACTGGATATAATGCAATATCATTCATCAGCAACCAATGCTTCCTGGATGACACCACTCCAAATGCAACCATTTGTGGTGTTGTGTTAATGGCAGCCTACACATGAGATGGTAATTCTACTAGGGATAGTGTGACTGATTCTAGTTTAGTATCAATGGGGCAGGGATGATACCCTAATGGAGGGAGTCCATTCCTCATTTTTAGATGGCATGTACTGAACACAAGTCCCCTTCATTTACACATTAACATCAGACAATGTCTTTTTGGTGCTTCACTTTTTTTTCATGCAATGTGTACAAACAGTGTTTCGAAAAGATACAACTGATTTCACAAAACTGTTTTCTGCAATGAGGATAAAAACACGTAAATTTTAACTTTCATATCAAAAGGAGCAATAACAGTGAAAGCAGTAACTCCAGATATGCTCACAATAATATGAGTGACTTCTTGGGATGTTGTTATGCATCTGCTGAAGGCCTTGTTGAGCATCTGATAAAGGTAAATGAAAGTTCATGAATAAACTTACTTGCATAAAGTAGGGACTCCAAGGTTGTATGCAAATTCATATTAAAAATATACTCTTGTAAAATCAGATGATTAATTTGAAAATAAAAACCTAATTCTAAATGTAATTTACTCAAAGTTTCTATGTTTCATTCTGGTGAACACTGAATTGTCTTGAAACAGTGTGTATTTTAACATAGTTTAGATGTTTAGCTAAAATATTGTAAAATATTGAATAAGAATGTACAGTAATCTGGGATACATCTATGTAGCTCTATTTTAAAATTAGTCTGGGCTTCTTTAATAACTAAAGTGGTGACTGCCTCCACAGCAAGAATATTGTTCAGTAAGTAATTCCAAAGACTCAATTTCTTTCATACGTGAATCTTACCTGTTGTTTGAAGTAAGGTTAATGGCAACTATTTAGACCAAATCATTGTTCAAATTGTCTTATGCATACAATTTAACCACAGAAAAATCTGATGTGCTAACTATATTATTAACTACTTGAATGAGCCCAATTTCATGAAACCAAATTACAGCACTTACAGAAATATGTTCAATATTTTGCATCAATTCTCATGTTTCACTGAGTGCATAAAGCTAAAAAGGGCTTCGCTATGCAGCTTTTTTTTTTTTAACATTTACATTTAGCGATATTTATGAGAATCTCAATGACAGATTTTCCATCCTAACTTACTTCATTATAGTGAATGTGCAATTTATTTCACAGTGTCTGAAAGGCTGCATGTTTTATAAGATATTGTTCCTGTCTATTAACAACCATCAATAAGTAATTAAACAATCTAACTTTGAAGGTGAAAGTGCAGAGATAAGAAGTATTACCAAAGTTACAATAGTGATACATACCAAGGAAACTTGTTGCTGTGCACAATACACTTGCGAGGAACAAAAAAGCACACGTGAATCGATAATGAAGTCTGAAGTCAAAGGTATCTATTACTTCCTTGTCCCAGACTCTGACTTTGACAAATGCTGCAACTGATGATGCAATTTTCAAGAGAGACATGGTGGCCCATTCAGCCTGTGAACATAATAGAAAGGAAAATCTTCACGTGAAATATTTAAAAATCACATTACGTGAAATTCTTAAAGTTTAACTGTTTAGAATATAACACTGGCAAAATACATTGTTAGCTGAATATTGGTTATCTTTAATTGCCAGTTTTCAGTACAAGCTGAAGGTTTTATCTTTGTACACTCATCCACCCAGAAGAATACCCATGATAAAGTTATTGGCTCATCCGAAAATGAATGATTTAGGATACATTCCTTTTATAACAAGAACTCAGAAATGATTCCCACCATGCTGTTTGGCTTTTTCATAGTTTTTCTAAATCATTGTACGTTAATGCCATGACTGCTGACAGCAGGTGGGGAACCGAGTAAATGCTTCTAAACTGAATATTCTTTGTATGTATTTAATCCCAAACTGCAATAACATGTTTTGTTATTTAGTGATTGATGCTGTTGTCTTTTAGAATAAAAAAACAGTGATCAATATTAAGATGCCAGAATGATCCTTTCCTGCAAATGCACAGCTCACACCATTCCTCTGGATGACGAGGGTAGTGAAATGACCAGATCCCAATTCAAGTGGCCTAATTTCAGCTAACAAGTCAGAGTAAGACATTCCTCTTCCCTTACAATATAACCATGTGACCAGTATCAAACATACATACATACATACAGGGTGTTTCAAAAATGACCGGTATATTTGAAACGGCAATAAAAACTAAACGAGCAGCGATAGAAATACACCGTTTGTTGCAATATGCTTGGGACAACAGTACATTTTCAGGCAGACAAACTTTCGAAATTACAGTAGTTACAATTTTCAACAACAAATGGCGCTGCGGTCTGGGAAACTATAGTACGATATTTTCCACATATCCACCATGCGTAGCAATAATATGGTGTAGTCTCTGAATGAAATTACCCGAACCCTTTGACAACGTGTCTGGCAGAATGGCTTCACATGCAGATGAGATGTACTGCTTCAGCTGTTCAATTGTTTCTGGATTCTGGCGGTACACCTGGTCTTTCAAGTGTCCCCACAGAAAGAAGTCACAGGGGTTCATGTCTGGCGAATAGGGAGGCCAATCCACACCGCCTCCTGTATGTTTCGGATAGCCCAAAGCAATCACACGATCATCGAAATATTCATTCACGAAATTAAAGGTGTCGGCCGTGCGATGTGGCCGGGCACCATCTTGCATAAACCACGAGGTGTTCGCAGTGTCGTCTAAGGCAGTTTGTACCGCCACAAATTCACGAAGAATGTCCAGATAGTGTGATGCAGTAATCGTTTCGGATCTGAAAAATGGGCCAATGATTCCTTTGGAAGAAATGGCGGCCCAGACCAGTACTTTGAGGATGCAGGGACGATGGGACTGCAACATGGGGCTTTTCAGTTCCCTATATGCGCCAGGTCTGTTTATTGACAAAGCCGTCCAGGTAAAAATAAACTTCGTCAGTAAACCAAATGCTGCCCACATGCATATCGCCGTCATCAATCCTGTGCACTATATCGTTAGCGAATGTCTCTCGTGCAGCAATGGTAGCGGCGCTGAGGGGTTGCCGCGTTTGAATTTTGTATGGATAGAGATGTAAACTCTGGCGCATAAGACGATACATGGACGTTGGCGTCATTTGGACCGCAGCTGCAACACGGCGAACGGAAACCCGAGGCCGCTGTTGGATCACCTGCTGCACTAGCTGCGCGTTGCCCTCTGTGGAAGACCTGACAAAAATGTACCTTTAATGATAATAGTCTGGTTAGAGTAAGCTAGCCAGAAAAATATTGTTATGAAGTTAGCAAATAAAACATGGTTGGATCTGTATGAATAAAATAGACCTCAAAGTGTTGGGTACAGAAGCTGCTGCATTGTCAGGACAAATCCATAAACCTAATGATGTAGACATCTCAAAGCCTAAGTAATGTTTTCACCTTACTGACAACACAGGAAGCAGAATCACTCTTAACAGAAGTGAACAGAGAGAGAAAAGCAAACCCATCTTATTTTAAAATAGTACTTAGGATGGCAATTCATTTAAATATATAATACTTATTAAATACTCCACTGATGATTAGAGGACCATAACATATTAAAAACTGCGATAGAGTTATTGATGCCCCATATTTATTGTGACACATTAATACTGTACATTTCAATTTTTCCATGAATACATAAAACATAGGAAGGACGTACGATAACAAAACAATACGGTCATTTCTACTTAAGTGAACGGTTTTGGAAAAGAAATGCACCACAAAAGATGATGCACCCATGACAGTCATGAAATGAGTTGATCAGAAAATAGCATCATTTAAAGCAGTGTAAAGCGGTAAAAGGGGTGGGGTGTGGTCGACATGAAGTAGACACATGAATCATTATGTTATAAGAATGTAAATGGAAGTGACCTCAGTAGTGTGCATTACGGAAACACATACTTTGAGTCATAACAACGCGTCAAAATCTGGCCAAAGCGCGTAATTTTTAGTAGTTTGTTTTGCTAAAATATCGGGAAACTTGAAATAGGCGCAGTGACACGGAACCTTTACGTTTATATTTTCGTACTGCGATGTTGCAATGCTTTGTAAAGAGGGTGGATGGGTGGCGGGATAAGTTGTAACCTATTCACCAGCAATATGTTAAACTTACAGCCCTGTCCACATATACGTAACGACAAATATGAGCATCTGCCTCTGCCAGGCACTTAAATGTGATTTGCAGAGTATCCATGTAGATGTAGATGAGCATGCTTATTCTGCAACGAACTGTCCTATAGAAACTGTAAATACAACGGTGTGAGCAATCACAAAAATTATTTATTTCTGTTACATTTATAATACAATGCTGCCAGATTAAGTTGCAATATTGCGACACATTTCAAATTACCCTCTGCTTCTTTTGCTGGAGGTTTTTGTTTCGTGACGGACGACGCTACAGGTTAGCCAACGTTTGCGCTGAAGTCTTCGAACTTTCTAAGAACCTGATTTAGCATTTATAAAATTCGTCAGGGTTGCCTTAAGCCGGGTTCACACAGGCAACAAAAGTATCGCCACTGCGAATGGCGAACTGTAGTTGCTTTGTAGTTGCATGTGTGAACTCCTACTTTTCGGTGGCGCCATTTAAGAAGCGCAACTTTTGTCACGCCACAAAAAGTTGAACTTGGTTCTACTTTGTTGCGCCATTTGGCCTCCTCCGCAATCGAATAACGTCATTCGATTGCTACCTCGCGGCTGGATTCAACCTTTCTAGTGCGTATTCGTTCGCAAATAGTGCTTTTGTTTGTGCGTTTGCTATTAATATGTCGAAAAAGTGGTCAACAGCGACAATTATGAGATTCTTGGAGGGGTATCAAGAACGAGAATGCCTTTGGAACCACAAAAGCGAATCATACAAAGACAGAAATTTGAGAGATTCTGCATTAATTGAAATAGTAAACAGTATGCGTGAATATGTACCTGGAATTGATGCAGCTACAACAAAGTTAAAAATTCGAAGCATTCAAAATGCTTACATGAATGAACATAAAGTACAGACGGTATTTATAAACCCAGCCTTGCTTGGTTTGAAGCTGCAGACCGGTTCTTAAAACATGTAGTCGAGACAAAAGACGAGAAACACTTTGGTAAGTAATATTTTACATTTATTATGTTTCCAAAACATCTTATTTAGTAATATGTACAGCAAACTGTGCAATTACGAAGAATTTGAGGCGTCCTGTGTGAACGGTAGCTCACAGCGCCACTTCAGAATGACTTGCCTTGTGGCGATACTTTCGTTGCGTGTGTGAACCCGGCTTTACAAATTGAATGAATCGCTGCAAACAGAACGTGTTTACGAATCTAGTTGGCTGATTATTGGCAACTACAAAAAGTCACATTATCCAACACCACAAGAGGCTTTATTTTTTTTTTAGTATCAACTAGGGTAACTTCTAGTCCACGCAATTAAAGGAAACTGAACAAGCACCTAATGAAACAGTAAGGAAATCACCGTTCCTATTGCTTGCAGCAATATAGTGCCAAGGCTGCAATTTTAAAACATGTTAGTTCGAGGACGGACGCTACGCATAACTGTGCATTCGAGGCAGGGAAGCTAAAAGTCATATGGTACGCGCGCACAAACACACACACACACACACACACACACAGTTATTTTTCTGGGAGACCTATCAAGAACTGCAACTGCGTACGTACTTAATGTCTGCCAACCATCTTAGAGTACCTGTTGATTCCTAGGACGTAAACCACGAGTTTAACAGAAATCATGGAAATAGGCCTTCTGCACCAACAATTCCTCAGACAATACATTATCTGCCTACTACACAAACAATGGTAGACCAGATTGACCGTTTTCTCCTGCCATTACCTAAATCGTCCGAAAGAACGAACGCTAAACCGCGATATAGCATGTAAATAGTACATTTATTGCGCGGGGAATGGGGCAACGCCAAACATCACAGCAATCTTTTGCTTTCCCCTTCCACATTGCCTTTTTGCATCAGAACCACTACTCATGAAGTCCGCGGACGCGCGGTTTCGTGGGCAACGTGACCTGACTTGACGTATAAAACTGACAATACGGATAGGATCGCCACTACAACGAAGCTTTCAAGTCTGCAATTGGTCACTGTGGTTCAAGAATTCCACGGTAAACACCACGTGGACGTCAGGCATCCACAGCTTACCGCTGCTAAGCTTTTACTTACCTACGCCCCCTTTCGAGCTAGTAGAGGTAAACAAATACTTCACTTCCGAGATTGCTCTGTTCATTCTGACGGTATTAATTCGTAATTAATATCAAGCAACTGTAAATAATTGTTGAGAGAAGGGTAACACACAACTAACATGGATTTTACGCTTAACTACTAAATTAATTTATCTTAGCCGTGCTGTACCGTTACATATTGTTCTAGGTAAGCTCCTGACAGTGTACCTCTACCTGAAAGAAGTAGCCTACTCAAGAACAGAACTCCCCTTCGGTAATTCATTAGATTTCGAGACTGCTTTGGGAATTACAGACAGTTGCGAATAAGTATTTGCGTTGAATTACTGACTCATCAGCGGGCTTTTGTTCTGCTTCAGGCACACAGGGAGGCGACACACAAACAGGAGTGTCTCAGATTACAGAGCGAGTGGCTGGAATGTTTGCAATTAATCGAATTTAACTGCAATGCAGAAAATACACACGCTATAGCGCCACAATTTGAGCAGCCCATGCAGCGCAAAAAAGGTAACTGTCCCATAAAATTCAGAGTAAACTGCTCGTTGCTGCTCCCATATTGCAGTCATCTGGGCGTCTTCACGTATAAAATAATGCTCTTGGTACAGCCTACAATAGCTCGAAAGCCTGCTGATGAAACGACCGAGGCCAAAACATCACCACGTGACAGATCGCACATTCGTCAGAAAGCATCCTCTATTTACCCCAAGTTTTCGTTACATTTTATCATAAATGCGAAAGTAGAGTCTCGTCAGTATTGACCTACTGCAACACAACAGCTTTTCTTCGCCGGTCACTTAGAGCACAAGATAATCCAAAACTGCAGAGATCGCGGCTGGGCCGGCGCGATGTACCTGGAGGAGAGGCCAGCAGCGGTGCAGCACGTGTCCTTCGCTGTTGGCGTACCGAACACTACTGGCCGCTCACTGGCTTTGCAGCGGTTCTCGCTGGCTCCCCACCAGCGTGGCCCAACCACAGGGAAGGGAGCGTTCCCTAGCGGAAACCGCTGCACCGCCCCGCCACGGAAGACAAGTTGCATCGCTCTGCCGCCAGTCGCTGCGATTAGAAATGAGCAAAAACAGCGCAGCTGTGTAGCAAGGGTGGGGGGGGGGGGGGGTTACGGCCTGCGCCGGGTACCATCTCCGTGGGATAACAAAACTTGCTCTGTGGCACGAGATATAAACATAATTTGTTTTCGTCGTGTCTCTCCGGACACTAAAGGAGCCCTCACATGTTTAATAATATTGTCAAACCGTCAATATACACGGTGATCAAAAAGTCAGTATTAAGTTGAAAACTGAATAAATCGCGGAATAAAGTAGATAGAGAAGTACAAATTGACACACATGCTTGGAATGAGATGGGGTTTTATTGGAACCAAAAAATACAAACGTTCAAAAAACTGTCCGACAGATGGCGCTTCATCTGATCAGAATAGCAATCATTAGCATAACAAAGTAAGACAAAGCAAAGATGATGTTCTTTACAGGAAATTCTCAATATGTCCACCATCATTCCTCAACAATAGCTGTAGTCGAGGAATAATGTTGTGAACAGCACTGTAAAGCATGTCTGGAGTTATGGTGAGGCATTGGCGTCGGATGTTGTCTTTCAGCATCCCTAGAGATGTCGGTCGATCACGATACACTTGCGACTTCAGGTAACCCCAAAGCCAATAATCGCACGGACTCAGCTCTGGGGACCTGGGAGGCCAAGCATGACGAAAGTGGCTGCTAAGCACACGATCATCACCAAATGACGCGCGCAACAGGTCTTTCACGCGTCTAGCAATACTTTTTTTGGTTCTAATAAAACCTCATGTCATTCCAAGCATGTGTGTCAATTTTTACCTCTCTATCTACATTATTCCGTGGTTTATCAAGTTTTCAAATTTATACTGAGTTTTTGTTCACCCGGTATTAACCGTCTGAGAGCACGTGAAGATGGCATAGGTAAACGACTGAAACTGGTAGCCAAATAAAACAAATTTGGAAGCTAGACGGTTGAAAAGAATTTAATTTGACATCCTGTATCGAACAGTCGAGTCCCGCATCCATCTGTAAAAAGATGGACATACAGAGATTCTTTAGGATTCCTAAAATTCGTATATCAATACGAATTCTCCAAATCTGCTCCCACCATCATTTTGGCGTCAAGATTTTTCTTAACTTCGTGTGCTTGGACAGCGTCATGTGAAAGGAGATTTCCTAAACTCTAACTAATGATTACCGTAGCTCCACTATCAGTAAAGCATGACTCTCTGGTTTGCAAATTTTGTCGATCGAAAACAGAGTTGCTAAAGGTATCAATTTTGATGCGCGATTACGAAATATGCAGCAGAAAAAGTTACAAGGAAGAGATTCTAAGCTACATGTTGAAGTCACCTAGCACTAAGAAGATAATAGGTTATTTGTACTGCCTTATTAATAACTTATTAAATTATACTATTTATAAAACGTGGTTTATTTGTTTTCAGTCATAAACATTGTTTATAAAATATTTATCATTATACTTTGCTTACTTATTCACTTATATCAAGAACTGCTTAAAAAAGTTAAAAAGTTATTTGCTATTTTTGTTGAGTTGGTGGGGGGAGGGGCGTCTGCACAAGGTGTAAGTATATCTGCAGTCCGATTAAAATTACTTGATAGTTGACATCTTTCACTTGCTGCTACAGTACTGCTACATCCGCTGCCGGCTGCAGCTCGGTTATAAGCGACACAAACACTGTGTGCTGCTAATGTGTAATGCGGAGCAATGTTTGAAGCGGCCGCCGCGACATACGACGGAAATGGGAAATGCTCTGCCCACAGCTGATTACAAGTGACCAGTGAGTGAACTGTGAACTGCGCCAGACGACGGGTATTGCAGCCCCGAATTTAACCTAACAACAGTCTTGTGATGTGTAATGTGTCCTAGAAAACGGCGAACAACAATCTGCAGAACTGAAATCACGATCGCTTCTTTCACGGCGTTTAAGGCTAAACTCTACGGGCAAAAACAAGACAGAAAAATTTCATAATCAAAAACATGTTTAATACAACGAAAAACCAGTCCAAAGTAGTGAATTTCACTTTTTTTTATTCACTCGATGACTAATTTCGGGCTGGACGTGAATTTTAAAAAAGGGAAATTTGCAACTTTGGACTGTTTTTTCGTTGTACTGATTAGCAGAAGTCGCTGATTCACAAGCTATTCCAGCGTGCTGGAAGCTCGTAAGAAAATGTTTGTCTGTATAGGCTTCTGCCGCAGAAAAATTTCAGTTTTAGCTGTGAAAGTAAAATGTAATTTCTTTCTGTCATTAGGTAGCCCAAAACTTTGCTCACACTGCCTGCACGGGATGCCGTGTTACCAGCCGATGAACAGCCTGCAGACTGTAGACGACGCAAGCAGTCCCACACGAAAAAAGAATGATAGGAAGTAAAATAAGAGGAAAGAAAAAGTCCATATGTAGATGAATATGGTGTGACAAAATATTAGAAGTAAAAAATACATTAAAAGCAATTAATTGAATAAACATGATAAAGTCTATTGATTAGATTTAGAATAAAAAGCTTCTTTGCATTTCAAGAGATTCGAACCTTGAACTATCTACACCTTAGGGTTATACGCTAAGCATTACGCTGTGCCATTACACTGCAAAACCTTTTTTTATTTATGATTGGTGTCCCAGACGCAGAGATTAACTGACGGCCTCCAAAAACCCGGCTTCACGTAATGTCGTATGAAGCCTATCTAATGTAAGCCGATCTCCGTGATTACAATAACGGTAAAAATGACGCTGAATCGCGTCTTTCCCGGAAGAGGCTCCAGTAGTGTCCCTGGTTAGTGCTGTGTATGAAACAAGTGTAGTTCGTTAGCAGAGTTGTGTGTGTGTGTGTGTGTGTGTGTGTGTGTGTGTGTGTGTGTGTGTGTGAGTGTTTGCTGTGGTTATCGTGTATGTTGAAATAAGAAATGCGGCGCGGAGTGGCCGCGCGGTTACAGGCACCTTGCCACGGATTGCACGACCCCTTCGGCCAGAGGTTCAAGTTCTCCCTCGGGCATGGGTGTGTGTGTTGTCCTTAGCATAAGTTAGTTTAAGTAGTTTGTGAGTCTAGGGACCGATGACCTCAGCAGTTTGGTCCCTTAGGAATTCACACACATTTGAACATTTTTCTGAAATAAGAAATAAAAGGTCCAGATCCAGGATTGGGGACCCAAACACATCAAGAAAGACGGGAGGACAAGAATTTTAACTGAACTAACTGTTGTGGTAGTTTGGCAACGGCGAACGGTTCGGGTATGTCGTTGAGTGCCCTGATTGGAGGAAACCAGCTACAACACGCGAAGTGTCAACTGTCAAGTAATTTTAATCAGACTTACAGCTACGCCACTGCTTCAAGAAATTTAAAACATTGTTTTCTTTAGCAAAAGTAAATCTAATATACATCTGAGAACCGCAACCAGTGCAGCAGACCGGCTCTCTTTCTTTCCCTCTCTCTCTTTCTCTTTCATCTTTTGAGTAATTAGTATGCAGCGAGCGAACAGTTATAAAAGTTAAAGAACATGAAAGGGAAGCAGTAATTAAGAAAGGGACGAGACAGGGTTATCGCCTATCCCCATAATTTTGCCAGAGACAGAAAAGGAAGAGTAGTTGAATGGAACGGTCGTTGTCTTGAAAAAGGGATAATAAGAAATCACCAATATAAGTGAAACAACAGTAATGTAATGTAGTCGAAGCAAATCAGGCGATGCTGAAGGTTTTTGCTATATGCGGTTCTAGGCGCTACAGTCTGGAACCGCGCGACCACTACGGTCGCAGGTTCCAATCCTGCAAATGTTCAAATGTGTGTGAAATCTTATGGGACTTAACTGCTAAGGTCATCAGTCCCTAAGCTTACACACTACTTAACCTAAATTATCCTAAGGGCAAACACACACACCCAAGCCCGAGGGAGGACTCGAACCACCGCCGGGTCAGCCGCGCAGTCCATGACTGCAGCGCCTGAGACTGCTCGGCTAATCCCGCGCTGCTCGAATCCTGCCTCGGGCATGGATGTGTGTGATGTCCTTAGGTTAGTTAGGTTTAAGTAGTTCTAAGTTCTAGGGGACTGATGACCGCAGAAGTTAAGTCCCATAGTGCTCAGAGCCATTTTTGCTTTTTGCGAAGCAAAATAACTGGCGATATCCGAAGCAGAAAGGATATAAACTGCAGACTGACAATGGCAAGAAAAACGTTTCTGAAGAAGAGAAATTTGATAGCATTCATATAAATAAAAATTAATTCACGCATGTGTCAAAGATCACCTGAGAACTGCTTGGCCGAATTTTTTTTTTTTTTTTTTTTTAATTTTTTTTTTGTGCTGTTGTCAGGACAAGGTTGGTACGAAAGAAAATTTATGGAAAATCCATCGCAAAAGTCGGAAATTAAAATGAGTTGTTGAAAGATCATCACTTGAGAACGGCTCGGCCGATTTGGTAGATGTTTTTTTTTGTTTGTTCGTATCTGTGGATGATAATGATATTTTGGGTATGGAAAAAAATGCGTTCAATTATGACAGTTCTGCTGTCACGTGTTTTCATAACAAAAAATTAGTTTGACAGTTATGTATATTAATACACAAACACATATGTAACATAAGAGGAGGAAACATTGTTACCGAAAATCTTGAAAATTTATTGACCGATTTACTACAAATTTTTAGACGACACGCTAATGAACTTCCGGACAGATATACATACAATACATAAAGGGGAAGCTAATTGCCACAAACCTCGAAAAGTTCTTGACCGATTTGCTTCCAATTTTTACACGATACTCTAATGAACATTCGGATGGAAATGAACATAGAGAGGGAGGGGGAGGAGAGGGAGGAGGAGGAGGAGGAAATGGACAGGGAAATGGGGGCGGGGTGGGAGGAGATGAACGGCGCTACTGAACACACATGGGGGAGGAGCAGTTGGACAGAGACAGGTGGAGGAGGTTGTGCACAGGGTGATTGGGAAAAGAGGAGATGTACGGAGAGGGAGAGAGAGAGAGGGAGAGAGAGAGAGAGAGAGAGAGAGAGAGAGAGAGAGAGAGAGGATGAGAATATTAGCAGAGGGAGGGGGAAGGTAAGGAATTTATGATACATATGCAACTCCCATACATATTTAGCAATTGGAAAGTATTGCCGAGTTCACTAGTCTAATATAAATTTAAATACACACATCAAAAAAAGTTTTGCATCACCTCGGTTCCGAGAGTTCCGGAACCTGTACAGAAAGCTGGAATAGAGATCAACGTAAACATCATTTCCACCCTTTTTATTGTTCATGAAAACCACACATTGCATGTTGTACCACCGTACAGTGAGACCTTCAGAGGTGGTGATCCAGATTGCTGTACACGCCGGTACTTCTAATACGCAGTAGAACGTCCTCTTTCATTGATGCATGTCTGTATTCGTCGTAACACACTAAACACAAGTTCATCAAGGAACTGTTGGTCCAGATTGTCCCCCTCCTCATTGGCGATTCGGCGTAGATCACTCAGAGTGGTTGGTGTGTCACGTCGTCCGAAAACAGCACTTTTCAGTATATCCCAGGCATGTTCGATAAGGTTCATGTCTGGAGAACATGCTGGCCACTGTAGTCGAGCGATGTCGTTATTCTGAAGGAAGTCATTCACAAGATGTGCACGATGGGGGCGCGAATTGTCGTCCATGAAGAGGAATGCCTCACCAATATGCTGCCGATTTGGTTGCACTTTCGGTCGGAGGGTGGCTTTCGCGTATCGTACAGCTGTTACGGTGCCTTCCATGACCACCAGCGGCGTACGACGGCCCCACATACTGCCACTCCAAAACAGCAGGGAACCTCCACCTTTCTGCACTCGCTGGACAGTGTGTCTAAGGCGTTCAGCAGGACCGGGTTGCCTCCAAACACGTCTCCGCCGATTGTCTGGTTGAAGGCATATGCGACACTCATCAGCGAAGAGAACGTAATGCCAGTCCTGAGCGGTCCATTCGGCATGCTGTTGGGCCCATCTGTACCGCGCTGCATGGTGTCGTGGTTGCAAAGATGGACGTCGCCAAGGACGTCGGGAATGAAGTTGCGCATCATGCAGCCTATTGCGTACAATTTGAGTCCTAACACGACTTCCTGTGGCTGCATGAAAAGCATTATTCAACATGGTGGCGTTGCTGTCAGGATTCCTCCCAGCCATAATTCGTAGGTAGCAGTCATCCAAGGCAGTAGTAGTCCTTGGGCGGCCTGAACGAGGCATGTCATCGACTGTTCCTATGCCCTCCATGTCCGAACAACATAGCTTTGGTTCACTCCAAGACGCCTGGACACTTCCCTTGTTGAGAGCCCTTCCTGGCACAAAGTAACAATGCGGACGCGATCGAATCGCGATATTGCCGTCTAGGCATGGTTAAACTACAGACCCCCTCCGCCCAATAGGCGCTGCTCGTGCATGGTTATTTGCATCGTTGGGAGGGTTTAGTGACATCTTTAAACAGTCAAAGGGACTGTGTCTGTGATACAATATTCACAGTCAACGCCTGTCTTCAGGAGTTCTGGGAACCGGGGTGATGCAAAACTTTTTTTGATGTGCCTAGTAGGAAGTCTTTTCTGAAGGTATTTGTGTGTAGTGTAGCCTTGTATGGAATTGAAACGCAGACGACAAGCACTTCAGACACAAAGAGAATAGAACCTTTTGAAATGTGGTGCTACAGAAGAATGCTGAATATTTGGGAATTAGATCGGGTAACTAATGAGGAGGTACTGAATCTAATTTGTGAACAAAGAAATTTAAGGCAAAATTTTACTAAAAAGCGGGCAGTTGATAGGAAACATCCTGAGGCAACAAGGAATCGTCAATTTGGTAGCTTCTTCCCACTGCCGCGCAATTTATAAATGAGCCAGGGCAGTGCTATACTGACAGCAAATTTGTCCATATCGAAAGTAAGAATTATATGCAGTAAGTCTTGTTGATAAGTGCTTCAGGCGTTCCAGTAATATGCATAAATATACACGCATACATTCATTTCAACCTCCGCATCACTGCTAAGCTACACATCACGTTATTGTCTGTTATTTCTACAATAACTTGTATTCACACGCTGTGTGATACAAAAATCCGAACACCTGGCGCCCCCCGTCGGTAATGCTGGAATTCAGTATGGTGTTGGCCCACCCTTACCCTCGATGACAGCTTCCACTCTCGCAGACATACGTTCAGTCAGGTGCTGGAAGGTTTCTTGGGGAATGGGAGCCATTCTTCACGGGGTGTTGCACTTAGAAGACGTATAGATGTAAGTCGGTGAGGCCTGGCATGAAGTCGGCGTTCTAGAATATTCCACAGGTGTTCTGTAGGGTTCAGGTGGGACTCTGCGCAGGCCAGTCTATTACAGGGATGTTATTGTCGTGTAACCACTCCGCCATAGGCCGTGCATTATGAACAGGTGCTCGACCGTGTTGAAAGATGCAATCGCCATCCCCGAATTGCTCTTCAACAATGGGAAGCAAGAAGGTGCTTAAAACATCAATGTAGGCCTGTGCTGTGATAGTGCCACGCAAAACATCAACGGTTGCAAGCCCCCTTCATGAAAAACACGACCACACCATAACACCACCGTCTCCGAATTTTATGTTGGCACTACACACGCTGGCAGATGACGTTCACCGGGCATTCGCCATACCCACACCCTGCCACAGGATTGCCACATTGCGTACCGTGATTCGTCACTCCACACAACGGTTTTCCACTGTTCAATCGTCCAATGTTTACGCTCCTCACACCAAGCGGGGCGTCTTTTGGCTTTTACAGGCGTGATGTGTGCCTTATGAGCAGCCGCTCGACGATAAAATCCGTTTTCTCACCTCCCGCCTAACTATCGTAGCACTTTCAGTGGATCTTGACACAGTTTGGAATTCCTGTTTGATGGTCTGGATAGATGTCTGCCTATTACACATTACGACCCTCTTCAACTGTTGGCGGTCTCTGTCAGTCAACAGACGATCTCGGCCTGTACGCTTTTGTGCTGTACGTATCCCTTCACGTTTCCACTTCACTATCACATCGGAAACAGTGGACCTAGGGATGTTTAGGAGTGTAGAAAACTCGCGTAGACGTATGACACAAGTGACACCCAATCACCTGACCACGTTCGAAGTCCGTGAGTTCCGCGGAGCACCCCATTCTGCTCTCTCGCGATGTCTAATGACTACTGAGGTCGCTGATATGGTGTACCTGGCAATAGGTGGTGCACAATGCACCTAATATGAACAACGTATGTTTTTGGGGGTGTCCGGATACTTTTGATCACATAGTGTATCTGAACAGTAGAGGATTTTAAATCTCATCATAGCTCGTGATCCCATGTTCAGACCATATTTAATGGATTTTTTATTTCTCGCTTTGGTTCATACTACCACCTCACAAAATATGGAAACCAAAGAGCCTGCAGTAGGAGAGATATGTTTCACAGCATCGAAGATGAAGTTCTCATAACTCTTAAGGCAAGCATTTTGGAGCCCGTGTTCACTAGACTTTCATGGATGATCGTGCTTCGTATCCCTGGATACTGACCATTCCTCCTGGAACACTCTGTATGCTCTTTTCACCTTTCCACCGTCTCTTCTTTACTTAGTACTGACTTAACATGTGAGCTACCGATATTCATACAACTACTTCTGCTCTCTGCGAAAGTTTCCTTAACATTCGTGTAAGTGGCATCTATCTTTCCCATGATTATGCATGCGTCTACAGTTTTAAATCTCTCTTCTAGCCATTTCTGCTTTTCCATTTTGCACTTTCTGTTCAGTTAATATTCAGAAGTCTGCATTCCCTATTTCCTGCTTCATTTGCTCCGTTTTTATATATTACCCTTTCGTCAAATACATCAGTATGTCTTTGTAATGTTAAAAGAAGAGCCGTTTTCGCCGCTCGACTGCCTTCTGATGTTCAGCTGTTTCCTTTCGTTAGGCTTTATAATCACCTTTTAACCGTCGAGGATTGCAGATCAGACGCCTGCATTAATGACATTTCTTTCAAGATACTTAGCAAACAAATGACGGAGTTCATTTTTTGGGGTAGAGGTTCACAGCTTCCCCACCGATCTGTTTCGTTTACTACTGGCGAGAGCTGGTATGGTTGTTGCAGAACTTTGTTGTTTCCAGTCGAGTATCACAGTAGTCTGTGAGCAGTGTTCAAATGGCTCTGAGCACTATGGGACTTAACATCTGAGGACATCAGTCCCCTAGACTTAGAAGTACTTAAACCTAACTAACCTAAGGACACCACACACATCCATGCCCGAGGCAAGATTCGAAACTGCGACCGTAGCGGTCGCGCGGTTCCAGACTGAAGCGGCTAGAACCGCTCGGCCGAGCTAGGTGGCGCAGTGGTTAGACACTGGACTCGCATTCGGGAGGACGACGGTTCAATCCCGCGTCCGGCCATCCTGATTTAGGTTTTCCGTGATTTTCCTAAATCTCTCCAGGCAAATGCCGGGATGGTTCCTCTGAAAGGGCACGGCCGACTTCCTTCCCCATCCTTCCCTAATCCGATGAGACCGATGACCACGCTGCCTGGTCTCCTTCCCCAAAACAACCAACCAACCAACCGCTCGGCCACCGCGGCCGGCTGTGAGTAGTGTACCGGGGTTCCAAACTTAATGACTTTCATGTCTTTGAACTATTATCCCGAGACAGTTTCCTCAGAATGACTGCCGAGGAAGTTGCTAGAGGCAAGAAGGCTGATACGGGTCCCTCCATCAACAGTATCTTCGTTGACAGTGGTGCAGAGTACGTCGTGTAGGAGGATCGCATGTGTCGGAATGACCGCGCCACGGTCTCCGTTTCGTGACTTCGCGCGTTTACTAAGAGAAGCTTATCGTGACGACGTCACACAGATAGCTGAGAGTAACACTGTGCGTTGATATGAAGTGCAACGAATGCTAGAAGGAGATCCAAAACGAGGTACTGAAATTTCATTTGTATGTCCCAGCTGGAAAAATGCAAGTTAATGCGGATGAGTAGGAGGAAGAAACCTGTAGTGTTTGGATGCAGTAGTGTCCTGTCTGACACAGTCAAGTCGTTTAAATATCTGGGCGTAACGTTGCGAAGCGATGCGAGATGGAGCGAGCGTGTGAAAACTGTGATAGGGAAGGCGATTGATCGACTTCGATTTATTGGGAGAATTTTAGAAAAGAGTGGTTCACCTGTAAAGGAGACCGCATATAGGGCGCTGGTGCGACCTATTCTTGAGTACTACTCGAGTGTTTGGGATCTGTTCCAGGTCGGATCGAAGCAGTCCAGAGGCGGGCTGCTAGATTTGTTACCGATAAGTTTCAACAACACGTAAGTGTTACGGAGATGCTTCGCGAACTCAAATGAGAATCCATGGAGAGAAGGCGACTTTTAGAGATCCGGCATTTGAAGCTGACTGCCGACTGACTCTGCTGCCGCCAACCAACCCATTTTGCGCATGAGGACCACGAAGATAAGATACCAGAAATTGGGGCTTATATAAAGGCATGTAGATAGTCGTTTTTCTCCCACTCTATTTGCGAGTGGAAGAGGCAAGGAAATGACTACTAGTGGTTCAAATGGTTCAAATGGCTCTGAGCACTATGGGACTTAACTTCTGACGTCACCAGTCCCCTAGAACTACTTAGACCTAACTAACTTAAGGTCGTCACACACATCCATGCCCGAGGGAGGATTCGAACCTGCGACCGTAGCGGTCCCGCGGTTCCAGACTGTAGCGCCTAGAACCGCTCGGCCATCCCGGCCGGCGACTACTAGTGGTGCAGGATATCATCCGCCACGCAGCGTACAGTGGTTTGTGGAGTATCTAAGTAGATGTAGGTGTGACTTAACGCCAGTTAAAACTGTGTACCTACGCTTTTACATTACACCAATGTTTCTCCGGCAGAAGGGAATCCGGCCACTCCTCGCAACTAACTAACTATGCCCCAGCCGTAAATAATTATGTCGACGCTGCGCCGATGCGGGACAAAGACAGATGAAAAAGAAGAAATCATTAGCACACAGGATTAACAAATAATATCGGAATCAGATGTTAGTGCTGTGATCCTAAAAATGTAAAAATTTAATCGTTTGACCACGTCTCCCAGAAATTAAAAACTGACAATTCAAATTTAAAATTTCATCCGTGACATAGTTCCCATTTTATGTTTCTCTAGAAACTACAGTGCATTCCTACATGGCTCTGTTCTTAACAGCTCACGAATTTCAATTACACTTCCATTCCTTTTGATCTGCTGAATAAATCGGTGTAGTAAAAACAGTCCGCATCCTATTCGTCATCAGTAGAAATATTTATGTCTGTTCCTTATTGTCCACCGAACTTGGTGGCGCAGACGTCAGCACATTGGACTTTAATTCGGGACGACGACGGTTCAAATACCCGTCCGCCTATCCAGATTTAGGTTTTCCGTGATTTCCCTAAATCGCTCCAGACCAATACCGGGACGTTTCCTTTGAAAAGGGCACGGCCGGTTTCCTTCTCCATACTTTCGTAATCCGAGGTTGTGCTCCCTTTATAATGACCGCGCTGTCGACGGGATGTTAAACTCTACTCTGCTTTCCTTCGTCCTTCCCAGGATTCTTCAAAAATGGTTCAAATGGCTCTGAGCACTATGGGACTCAACTTCTGAGGTCATTAGTCCCCTAGAACTTAGAACTAGTTAAACCTAACTAACCTAAGGACGTTACAAACATCCATGCCCGAGGCAGGATTCGAACCTGCGACCGTAGCGGTCTTGCGGTTCCAGACTGCAGCGCCTTTAACCGCACGGCCACTTCGGCCGGCCCAGGATTCTTCATCCTGTGGTAAAACCTTGGTCAAACATCACTTCACTGCAGCTCGGTTGGGCTTCCTCGGTTCGTTATCTCTTCTTCGAAGGGAAGTACATTTGGTGCGGAAGTAATCTCCTTGCTGTCTTGCCAGCTTTGCATATCTCGCTCACTTGGAGACAGTTCTTCAAGGACTATATCTGCGGAGTGGCTGAATTGCACTCAATTTACAGAAGCTTCAACTTTTGATAGGATAGCTTAGTCCGTTACAAGAGGTGGCTGATCTGTTAATCCGCTGGGTGCATGCAAGTGCTCATAGTTAACCACTTTACATGCTGAAGAAGGTTTGAGCCACCTCATCTTACCCTTTTTGAGCTACAGTAACGGTACATTTCATTTCACTTTCAATCCATGACTGTCTTTTTGAAGACCCTGTATATCTGTTCACCATTACCTCTTAAGTATTTCGGAGAAGTATAAAAATACTGTATGTAGCGGCTAGTTACTGTTTTCATTTGTAAGTGTGTATTTGTAAACAGAATGACTGTATTTGAAAAACAGCTTGGTTGTCTGATGGAGCAGAACGATATAGTTCTTTGTCATTTTTCCCCTCTGCTACACAAACACAATGTACGGTCATAGTCTCGAAAACTAATAGATTCACAATGAAAATATTGATACAAATAGAAAGACTTACAAATTTTGAGCTTCCTTTAAGTTCGGGTTGCACAGATTTGTTACAGAACACGAGTACAATGAAGAATGGCGATATGATTTGCCATGGGTTTGTTTAGCTTACAGGACAAAAATTCTTCAAAATTTTGGGTACAAGTGTTGAAGTTTTAATAACAGCCGCTGTTTATTTACGACTTATACAAAATAGGTGCGTGTTTCGTATTGTTCTTCAAAGCCTTCACTAACATTGTCTAATAACCAGTTACCAGGGCTGTCTAAGTCGTAGGATACTCTTAACAGCATCAGCTATGTCGACAGTTCGTGTGGAGCTATCTATTGCGTGACCAATCTCTGTCACACTTCTGATGCGAATGCCATGATGTGCTTCCTCCAATTTAGGAATCAAGCTGAAATGACAAGAGCATCAGTCCGGTGAGTGTGGTACGTAGTGCAGCATTTCCGTCCCATCGATCGAAAAAACAGTCAACTTACCACATGTTCTCCCGAGCGTTGTTCTGCAAAATGATTGGCGGATCGCACAGAAAGTTGCTTTAAGCCTTCAAGCTAGTCGCCGGCTGAGTTCCAGAAATGAACTCTTAGAGAAAGAAGCGGCAGGGGGCGCCCCAGATTATAAAGGTTTGTCGAGTTGCGTAGGAAATAAGAGAGCACAGAGCGATAAGAAGCCTTTGGGTGACGTGCTGCTGTGACGTGTAAGCCTTGGCTGTAACATGTCTCTTAAATACTCTTCCTTCACACCAACATCGACTTCCTCCCTGAAAATGTGGGATTCGTTTCTGACAAACATGGCGAGAATATATGGAGAAGAAGTGTGCAGGGAAGTGGTCTCCTGCTATTTTGACAGACCACAACTGGACTTTTGTTAGGGATGCTCCAGATTTAACTTACAAGTGACAAGAGACGTGGAAACCCGCAGACGATTTATGCACTGGTGTCCAAAATTAAAGCAACAAACCGCTGATTCCCCGTCCTATGTTTAATTCACGATAAAATCATACAAACTATCAACAAATGTCCATAAGATCGTGTTCTGCACGGAAGATTGAATTTCGGTCAACCGAAAACCACGCCAAAGATGATGTCAGAGCATCTATCAAACGGAGCAGTGTTTGTCTGGTAGTCTCACATCCACAATCGCTGTATACACTGTCACAGACGGTGGAGTGTGGCACAGAGAAAACACCTAACAGACACTCTGCGATGGAGAGCCGTAGGAAGAATGGAAGTAGGGCAGTCGCTAACTCATGTGACCCGATCGCTTAACGTGAATCGTTCTGTTGTTTCTCGGGTGTGGCGACAGTTTAGAGAGACCGAAACTGCATCATCGAGACTAGGGCAGGTCCAACCATGCGTGATATCACAGAGGACTCTTGGTTCAAATGGCTCTGAGCACTATGGGACTTAACTTCTGAGGTCATCAGTCCCCTAGAACTTAGAACTACTTAAAGCTAACTAACCTAAGGACATCACACACACCCATGCTCGACGCAGGATTCGAACCTGCGACCGTAGCGGTCACGCGGTTCCACACTGTAGCGCCTAGAACCGCTCGGCCACTCTGGCCGGCCAGAGGACCGTTATTTGGCTGTAAACGCACGACGGTATCGCCTTAGTACCGCGTAGCAACTGGCATGGGACCTCGCAGCATCCACCGGACGTGTCGTATCGAGGCAAACTGTGTAGAGAAGGATTCGACAGAGTGGCGTTTATTGTCGGAGACCAGTCTTCACAGAGGGAATGTCTAGAGTGAAGTCGTCAACATGCCACCTGGACAGTCGAAGAGTGGGTCAACGTTCTTTTTACAGATGGATCCTCGTTTGGTCTGGAGAGTTATTCCCGACGGATTCTCATCTGAAGGGGAATATGGAACACGATTTCGAGATCCGAACATTGTGGAAAGAGATCGATATCGAGAAGGGTCGCTAATGGTGTGGGCAGGGATTATATTGACCACTCTAACACCTCTTCATGAAATTGTACGGGTGAATCGGAAACGTTTTACTGCTGTCAGGTACCTGAAGAGGTCTTGGGACATCATGTACGGGTGTTGCGAGGTGCTTATGCGCCCAGACTTCGTATTGATGGGTGATAATGCTCAACCTCATAGAACACGAGTGGTTGATGTTTTCTTGGATACTGCACGCTTGGTGTGACCTGCTCGCTCTTCTGACTTGAATCCCATTGAGCATGTTTGCGGCGCACTAGGGATACGGCTTGCACCACGTCAACATCCACCATCCACTCTCTAAGATGTGCGAGCAGCTCCGCAGGAAGGATGGGCGCCATTGCGTCAATATGGCACTGGTGACGTTATTCAAAACATGCTCTTTTGTTGTCGTTCCTCTATTGCTGCCAGAGCTGGTCACAACCCATTAAGAGCACATTACCAGTTATTGGGATGTGTGTGCAGATCTGTTAAGCTGGAATAAAACGGAGAACATTTTCGTCTACTGTTCTGCATGTTGCAGTTGTTTACATTCTGTTTTCTTTACATTGTTTATACTTTCCTATCACCTGTTTATACTGTTTTGTGGCGAAATAAATGCAACCTTCCAAAATTTCCGGCTGTTGTTTGAATTTTGGGCACTAGTGTTTTTTAAACAAAAATTCTTCAAAATGTCGGATCAGAAAATTGATAACAGTAAAAGTGTTTATAGAACTGAATATTATGTACTCTGGTGGTACCTATTATTATTTATTTTATTCATTATGTATTTATAGATTGTGTTCTTTCATAATATCAGTATGAAACTGCAAGAAACACGGAAATTTCTTCAGTTTCTTTTGGTTTAATTTAGTAATTTTGTGAGTCGCTCTTTACTGAATTTTATCAGTGTAAGTGTTTAATGCTATTTGATTTCACCTCAAAAAGTCACAATTACTAATAAAATGTTCCACACTACACATTCCCCAGTGTGCTACTACTTAAATAAATATGTCTACTGATGGTATGAAATGGGACACATCTCTGAAGCTGTAAATTCCTTTAATGGCAGATTTTCAATAAAACCGCCGTATTTTTTCAAACTACCGTGTCACCGTAGCATTCGGCCTGCTATGGCAGCCACATTGCCCGTCTGCTGCTACTGTTTACGTAGTCAAACCTCCCTGAGTTCAAGGACCCAGGCGAGAAAAACAACAGTAGATACGACAATGAAAAATGCACCACGTTGTAGAACATCTCAAAGAATTTACATTCCCGCATCAGAAGTGCCAAGTGTCGTCGCCAGAGTGCAGCATAGTCTCATGAAGTGAAAATGGCGACTCCACAGCAGCGTGCGCAAGCAGTAGTGTGGTTTGCAGAAACAAAACTGCAGATTACTGCGCAAAGAAATTGCCGTGAGTATGAATGTGATCCACCTGATGTGAAAACAATTAAGGAATGATATAGGAAGTTTCTGCCAAACAGGATGTTTCTGGCGACAGGAAGTGCTCTGAAACATTCTGGCGGTGCACGTTACGGAGTTTCAGAAGAGACTGGATGACATCAGACAAAAGTTTTTCAGAAGCCCTTGTAAGTCAATTCGTCAAGCATCTAGGCAACTTGATCTACCTCGATCAACATTGCATTGTGTAGTTCATCAGCGTCTTCGTATGTGTGCTTACAAAGTGAAAATTCTGCAACATCTGACGCCGAACGACAAACCGCGCCGACAACAAATTGCTGCAGCGTATTGATATGGATGCCAGCTTCCTGGGAAGATGTTCATTCTCAGATGAGGCAACCTTTCATCTGTCAGGAAGGGTTAGAAGGCATAATGCTCGGATTTGGGGTTCGCAAAATCGGCACGTTGTCATTGAACATACTCATGGTAGCCCTAAACTAAATGTCTGGTGTGGGCTAATGCACGAGAGGATTGTTGGACCGTTCTTCTTTGCGGAACAAACACTGAATGGGTCAGTGTACCTGGACATGTTGGAGCAGTTTATGTACCCACAGATACAAGACTTGCAACCCAACATCATTTTTCACCAAGATGGAGCTCCACTGCATTGGTCAACGGCTGTTCGCAAGTTCCTGGATAGGAAATTTCCCAATTGTTGGATCGGACGTGGAGGACCCATTGCCTGGCCACCACGTCCACCCGGCATTACGCCGCTTGGTTTCTTCATGTGGGGATTCGTGAAGGACCGCGTGCATGCGACCAAAGTGGACGATATTCCTAAGTTGCGACATCGTATCGCTAATGCGATTGCAACAATAATAGAGGAAATGGTACAAAGAACTTCGCAAGAAACTGAATATAGACTCGGTATTCGTCGTGCTACAAATGGTTCAGATTAATAAATTCCTTGAGATGCTCTACAATGTGGTGCATTTGTCATTGTTGTATCTACTATGGTATTTTTTTCCTGGGTCTTTGAAATCATGGAGGTTTGAGTGGGACACCATGTATTTTGACGCACATTTCTGTACTTCCTCCTATAAAATATGATACAGTGAGATTTCCTTTTAAATTTTGCCACATTGTTATGGCTAACCTATCGTCCGATCTGATTCACTTTCATCTCATCAAACCACTCTGTTAACTCATTTGATTTATGAAGTGAATCAACGCCAATTTGAAAAGGGCAGTGCCAAGTCGTGCTACTTCATGTATAACTGAGACCTGATCGATATTTTTATAGGATTCACCATTTGAATCAAGACCAATCACAGAAAATCTGCGCTATGCTCTAATGAATCTCGACAGATCCTATCAAGTGGAGTGGCTCAGTAGTTAACGAACTGGAATCGCATTCGAAAGAAGAATGACTAAATCCATGTCTATCCACCCACATTGTTTTCCTGATATAATTCAGTGACTGCCACGACAGTTATTTTTGAACAAAAGCGTGGCTGATTTCCTTGCCCCTCTGGACAGCACTTCGTCCTAAACAACGAAGCACTAAATGATAAACTTCCTCCCTTTCGTCGATTCCCCACTTCTATCCATTTTCATTTGCAGAGTGGATGTTGTCAGATAGAATGATATAAAAATAAAAAAGCCAGTATACTTCGCCTACTATCACTTTATGACGTCACGTGAGATCATTTTTTGGAGTAACGCAACTAATTAAACCAAATTAAACGTCTCCAAGAACTAAACCGTGTAACACAAATAATTTGCGGTGTGAACTCAAGTACATCATGCAGAGAGAGACCTGTTGAAGGAACTATTGACAGGAACTAATGCTTCCCAATATGCTCTTTCCTTGATGACGTTTGTCGTAAATACCAAATTACGCTAAATCATCTAGATAAGAAAAAAATACGCGTTTTGCAACAGAATGTTTTATTTGTGCCTACCAATTATATTGCCCTATTTATGCTAGGCATTATAATACAAAGAAAATTGTTTAATTGAATATATTTTTATACGAGAGTGTAATGACTTGCCAGTTTATTTAAATTATCTATTTGCAGATAATGGTTGTATTTTTACCCTTTAGTTCATTTTTCTCTCCTTTAGTTTATATATAATATGTTATCCTGTTTGTGTTAGATGCATATACATCCTAGTATCGATTTCCAATTGATAGATTTCTTTGTGTTATAGACGACTGATGATGCCTAGCATGAATAGGCAAAACATTCACCCACAAAAGATGGATCTTTTTATTTATAAAATAAAGTATAATTGAAGCAGCAATTGAGGATACTTGGCTACAAATATTAACAATAATATATTCCTCTTTGAAATCGGTACTAGAAATAAGAGTATTTTAAGTAAAAATTTAAATTCATGTACTTTAGTCCATAAAGGTTAACACACATTTTTTCAATGACTTACCAGCAGCCATATAAAATTTAACTACTAATAAAGTTTATTTTTTAAGACTAGTGTAAAGAATTTATCAGTGGCCAACTATTTCTACTCCATTCGCTAATTTCTTAATAGAACCAACTAATGTAAATATTATTAATAATATTAAATAACAGACATGTTAAAAATGATGTCTGCATGACTGCAAAATAATATTATCAATGTAAGTAAGGGTTGTAAACGGTTTTTCCTTTGATGATGTGTGGCTACAATAGCACAAAAAGCATCTTATACACCTCAATGCAAATGCCTTTACATGTTCGTGACAAGCTTCGACATTACCTCTCAAGTAAAGATTTTTAAAGGTTTCTTGACTTATTCCACACCCATCAAGACCATTTGACTTAGAATCTGTGGAAGGAACGTTGTAATCTCTCTGTATTTTCTGAATATGTAATATCAAATTGTTTTACTTGGTGATATGTCTTACATCGCTGAGGATCTCCTCATTATAGATATATGGAACATATATATATATATATATATATATATATATATATATATATATAATCTGTCATTGGCCTGATCCATTCATGTCAGCCGGTTTGTCATATGGTGTCATATGAATAAACATTCGATGAATTTTATCCTTACTGGATGAACTGAACTTCGTGACTGTTCCTTTGTAGGATGTAGAATAATAACCAGAAGGTGACTTTAAGCCGGCCGGGGTGGCCGTGCGGTTCTAGGCGCTACAATCTGGAACCGCGTGACCGCTACGGTCGCAGGTTAGAATCCTGCCTCGGCATGGATGTGTGTGATGTCCTTAGGTTAGTTAGGTTTAAGTAGTTCTAAGTTCTAGGGGACTGATGACCTTAGAAGTTAAGTCCCATAGTGCTCAGAGCCAGCCAAGGTGACTTTATTTAACACACAACCTGTTTCGAGGTTGTGCCCATCTTCAGGTGTTTTTCACTCATGTATATGTTTTAATACTCAGTATTGGAGATCACTGTTTAAATCAAAAGCAAATAATGTGATAACGATTAAATAGGCACAAATGAAAAATTTAGAAGTGACCAAGCGACATGTGTCGTAAAATGCTGCTTAGCCACATTTAATTTCTTTGTATTTAGTCATCACACATTACTTGATTATGATTTAAGTAGTGATCTTAAACACTCTTTATGGAAACATGTGCATGAAGGTGAACCTAAAACAAAACGATTCGAATCCACAGCCATTCGAATGTGAATCCAGTGTGTTAACTTCCACTCATGACATTCGTATGTAACAAGAGCACGTAAGGTGTGAAAGGAAAGAGCACTACACGAGATATGTGCTTATTCTACCACTTTTGGAGGCTCCACGCGTAACACAGGTCATTTCAAAATATGTGGCAAGATCCATAGCATGGTACCTTGTGCTTTCCTTAGTGGTTTAATGAACAGTGGCTATCGCGTGTACTGATGTACGCTGGACGCTCTATTAGACACTTGTCACAATATGGCACACGGAGGTGAGTTGGAATGAAAAAAATTCTTTGACTTTAAACAATCTGCAGGTTGTTGCAATGCGATTGGCTGTACCAAGTGCGTCGAAGAATGCCAATACGCCAGCTGCATGAAGATAACTGCGCCCAAGTTGATTACAGTATACAGAGGTCGTGTTGTATCATCAACGACCGTATACAGGACGAAAAGGAATGGTCTGAACCACCAGTGCTACGACACATCGTGAAATGGGAACAGCAGCTAACGTTAGAGGCGATCGTTTTCGATTTTCAGCTGGCATCCGAAAGTGATTACAGTACTCGACTTCGTGTTTCCAGTTGGATTCCACAGGCCGGCTGTAGTGACTGAATCAAGGAATACAGAATTGCAGCACAACATGTCGTCGAAACGGGAGCTCTATTGCGTGTAGGATAATAACCGCTACCAGTCACAATAGAAGGTGATTTTATTTAACACGGGCCGGTATTGGCTTTGTGTCCGTCATCAGGTAGTCCCTTTCCTCGCAGTGTGTAAGAGTTTTGTCTTAAGAGTACCTGTTGAATGTAAGAGACTGTAAAGTGTTACGTAGTTCAGTGTCATGATTATGTTATATCACGATGAACAAAGAGAGAGGGTGAAACTCAGTACTGGCGCATTGTCTACTCCTTGCGAGTAGCACCAGTGGGACAGATGGGCTTAACGACCCCGTCCAGCGGACGGATCACCATCAACAGCGTCACTTGTCCTCACTTTATGAGACAGTACGGAGGGATCTGAAGTTTAATGCAGGCCACTGGCCAAAACTTCCCCTCTTGCCAGTCAAACTAATTTCTTTCGCAGCCAGGATAGGAACTGGTTATCCAGATCAAGAGCGATTTATATGTGTGCATTAGCTACGGAGTGGGGTAAACACAAAGAAGTAATTACTGTACTATGTATGTAATGGCCGGCTCTAAATAAATATTTAAGTAAATCCAAGACAACTGCCAACAATAGACCTGGAGGGGACTGGGATGCATCGTCTTGCATATTGCAGATAGAGGATGGTCCCGAAAGGGATGTAAGAGTGTTGCGGGGTAGGTTGTGCTGAGAAACAATATTTAAGATATAAACTCGATACTTTACGTCGCATCCGATCTAAATAGTATTGAAGTTAGCCATTGAGGTCGTTGGGCGCGCAAATCCAAGCAACCTGCCAGAGGCGCTGTTGCAAAACATGTTCTTTGTTTGCTTAGGTACAATAATAATAATAATAATAATAATTCGTGTGGCTCAGGGACCTTGCGCAAGTCTTTCAACTGAACATCACTTCGCCGACTGGCGTGTCCGTAACCTACCCAGTTGTCCAACTGGGGAAAGCGAACTTACAGATTATTAGCTGAAACCGAACGGGAAAAACATTGGACGGTAGCGAGTTGGATCCTTACTATTATCCAGTGTCCAATTTCTGTATCGTTCTTGTTCAGTTTGAGGAAACCAAACTAAGAATGTTGTACATGGCAGGCTGCTTGAATTTGCGTGCACAACAACTTGTTTGGCTTTCTTCAATCTGACACGGTGCAACGTATCTAATTTTTTTCTCAACAATTATTTTTCAGCACAAGCTACCCTGCAACACCGTTACAAGATTCATAGGAAGCTAAAAAGTATTCGATATTTTCAGAGGCGGTAGTATGGACCAAAACAAGACATAAAATGTGGAGTACATATGGGCTCTAAAATGCATTCCTAACGAACTGTGGGGATTTATTCAGCAGCAGAAATGTTTTTTACAACAGCGAAGATGAACAAGAATATGTATTATTTGCGTCGAGACCTTGCAGGACCACGCAACGCATTCTGCCTCATTTGAGCATTCTTTCAGTTCTTCCACGAGTTACTCTTTTTTTCTACACAGAGTCTCTTTTTGTCTTCAGTCAACTTTCCCCCTGGTTTCTTTGCGACTTCGTTCTCTGCTTTCAGATTTCACTTATGTATCTTGTCCCTGCATATGTCTCTGTCTTCAGTTTCTATTACATCGATTTGTGTGATCCATGGTATCGTTGACTTGCCCCCCCTGTATGTACGTCAAAATTCTGTCGGGTAGTCTTGGTGGTAGTCTTCCGAAGTGCCTGCAGAACTTCAACCTTTTTCTGACGTCTATTGCTAGGTTTTCCGACAGTGCAATCTGATCCGCCTTTAACTAGTTTAGGGCCGAGAATCTGACTCATCATTTTGCGTTCTTCCTTTAGTACACTTTCTATGTCGCTTTTCGTACGGAGTGCTAGTGTCTCACTTGCAAACAGTATTTCAGACGTGATTACTGTGGCGTAGTGTGTTTTCTGTGTGAGTGGACATGGCATTTTTTATTATATGTATCCTGTGTTTTCTCGCATACTCTCTCTCTCTCTTTTTTTTTATTTTTTTATTTTTTGTCTCCTGTGAGGTCTTCTCTCCCGCTATAGCTTCGAGGGTTTCATCTGGATATTTAAAATGTGCAATTCTGTTTATCTTGCCATATTTTGTGTCTAATGTTCCCAATCACCGCAGTTAAGCACCGGAGCGCTTGTCTAGTACCTGAATAGGTAACCGTGTGCCTAAACCGTGCTCTGCTCACAATTCGCGCTTTCTCTTCACAGTAGAGAGGACAGGACAGGTGATGGCATAAAGTTCCTGATCACTAGGCTTTGCTCCAATGTCCTGGATAAAATTCCCCTCCACAATGTCTCATTAAGTGAGGGCATGCGTCCGCCGAAGGGGGGCATTAAGCTCGGCGACTCCCTCGGTACTGTTTGAGGGGTGCGGGCTTCGTGCTGGCGCAGGGTGTCATCCTCTGCCTTCTCTCATCATCGTACAACACATAAAAGACACCATGCAACACACTCTTCCCTTACAGTCACCTGCACTTAACACACAACATTCACACTTCGTGTAAGAAGGGTGCCAGCATGTGTGAAGAATAGAAACACATGTCCAATTTAGGTGGCTGAATCTGCCCTTCGGGGGCTCGCAACAATTTATGCCCTTTTGAGTCATCGGTCTTCCGACTGATATGACGCGGACCGCCACGAATTCCTCACCTGGTGCCAACCTCTTTATCTCAGAGTAGCACTTGCAACAAACGTCCTCAATTTTTCCCTGGATGTATTCCAATCTCCGTTCCCCTCTACAGTTTTTACCCTCTACAGCTCTCTCTAGAACCATGGAAGTTATTCCGTGATGTCTTAGCAGATGTCCTACCGCCCTGTCCCTCTTTCTTGCCAGTGTTTTCCACATATTTCTTTTCTCGCTGACTCGCCGGAAAAACTCTTCATTCCTTACCTTATTAGACCACCCAATTTTCAATGTCCGTCTCAAATGGTTCGATTCTGTTGTGTTCCGGTATTCCCAAAGTCCATGTTTCACTATCGTACAGTGCTGTGCCCCAAACGTACGTTCTCAGAAATTTCCTCCTAAAATTAAGGCCTATGTTTGATACTACTACGCTTCTGTTGGCCGTGAATGCCCTTTTTGCCTGTGCGAGTCTGCTTTTTACGTCCTCCTTGATCCGATCGTCATGGGTTCTGCCTAGGTAGCAGAATTCCTTAACTTGATCTACTTCGTGATCACCAATTCTGATGTTGATTTTCTCGCTGTTCTCATTTCTGCTACTTCTCATTCTTTTCATGTAGATGGCAATGCCACAGCCCAGTGGGGGCAGTATTATACAACTGGGTGCGCGGAACATTCACCGGGGTTTCCAGGGCACCTGTTATAATAATCGAAGGCAGTACGACAGCTGCGGCTACGTGAAGATTATTGCGGAACACTAGTATTCCTGAAACTTCCTGGAAGATTAAAACTGTGTGCCGGACCGAGACTCGAACTCGGGACCTTTGCCTTTCGCGGGCAAGTGATCTCTTGGTAGAGCACTTGCCCGCGAAAGGCAAAGGTCCCGAGTTCGAGTCTCGGTCCGGCACACAGTTTTAATCTGCCAGGAAGTTTCATATAAGCGCACACTCCACTGCAGAGTGAAAATCTTATTCTGAAGACTAGTATTCCTTCTTGCTTGACGTCTTCCCCAACGGAGATGGCGTCTTCCAGGAAGGTAACAGTCTCTGTCACAAGGCCAGTAGCATACTACAGTGGTTCGAGGAGCGTGACAGTGAACTCATACTAATGTCTTGGCCTCCAAATTCACCTGGTCTGAACCTTTAGAGCCCATCTGGGACGCTATCTGACGCTGACATCGCAGCCACGAACTGCTTGCATATAATTTACCCGAATTGGATGACATGTGCGTAAACATCTGAAGCCACACACCTCCGGAAAACTACCAAGGACGTTTCGAATTCATTGCATGCACAGTCGCTGGTGTATTGTTTTCGAAAGACAGCCCCACGCACTATTCAGTAGGTGGCCAGAATGTTTTTGTTAGTGTATACGAGCAAATCATCAATACTGCGCTTACCTGCTCATAGGAAACGTGTGCTCGTAGCTGATGGAAAGATTCCACCTTACAAAACACCTTACACTCATATTTCATAAAAGTACCTTTACAGAGAAAACCTGCGATGTAGCCTGAATCGCCTGCAGATTGGCAACCACTTGACACTCCAGCGAGACCAGTTGTCTGCCTGTGCGCGCCAAGGAGTATTTCACAGGTTCTTTCTGTGAAGGTACATTTTTAAAATAACACATGTGGGCGGGTGCCACTGAGGGTTTTGCCGAACTGGGGGGATAAGGGTGGGGAGGGGGGGGGTGTCTTAGAGGGGCTCTTCGCCGGTTTATTCGCGCATGTGCCAATGTCGCACTCCTGTGTGACCACGCCGCAAGAGGTTCTGGTGGTTCCACCCTGTACACTAGAGCAAAAAATTGCAGTCGCACTGCATTACAAAGATGTGAGATCACATTAAACGGGGTTGCAGCCCAGTGACGTCCGTTGAAAAGGGCTGCATCCCCCAGGAGGTGTCGACGGTGCCAGAGATTGCTCAGGTCACAGCGAACCGTCGTTTTCGACTGCGAAATATGTAGGAATCAACGTGCCAAGTAAAGGCCTGGTTTCATTGACGGCCTTTATGCCAGCCACCGAGGCCTTTTCGTTTCGATTATGAACGGCGAAGTGTCTGAAATGTTTTCGTCGCCCGTCCACAAGGAAACCGCGTGATTTCAACGTTGAGTGTCGCCAGTTTGACCCTCATCGTAGAGGCGTCAGAAGAAGAGTAAGAGGGAGTGTGGCGACATCCCTATAATGTGTTACGTGCGCGGTGGCATGGGGCACAAATGTGGTGAAATTTGGTGCCAATGTGACATCATTAAGCCACTTTACACGTCACGTGGACTCCTGAGCTGTGGCCTTTTTTCGCATGTTTCGACATTTTGCTCTTTGAAGCGTCGTCGAGCCCGAAGGTGACGTCGCTGGGCGCCAAGCGTTCGCTGCAAACGCAGTTAGATTAGATTAGATTAGATTAATACTACTTCCATGGATCATGAATACGATATTTCGTAATGATGTGGAACGAGTCGAATTTTCCAATACATGACATAATTAGGTTAATTTAACAACATACTTAAGTTAATATAACTACTTTTTTTTGTTTTTTTTTTAAATTTTTTTTTAATTTTTTTTAATATTTTTTTTTCTTAATTTATATCTAAAAATTCCTCTATGGAGTAGAAGGAGTTGTCATTCAGAAATTCTTTTAATTTCTTCTTAAATACTTGTTGGTTATCTGTCAGACTTTTGATACTATTTGGTAAGTGATCAAAGACTTTAGTGCCAGTATAATTCACCCCTTTCTGTGCCAAAGTTAGATTTAATCTTGAATAGTGAAGATCATCCTTTCTCCTAGTATTGTAGTTATGCACACTCCTATTACTTTTGAATTGGGTTTGGTTGTTAATAACAAATTTCATAAGAGAGTATATATACTGAGAAGCTACTGTGAATATCCCTAGATCCTTAAATAAATGTCTGCAGGATGATCTTGGGTGGACTCCAGCTATTATTCTGATTACACACTTTTGTGCAATAAATACTTTATTCCTCAGTGATGAATTACCCCAAAATATGATGCCATATGAAAGCAATGAGTGAAAATAGGCGTAATAAGCTAATTTACTAAGATGTTTATCACAAATATTTGCAATGACACTTATTGCATAAGTAGATAAGTAGCTGAACTCAAATGTTTCAGCAGATCATCAATGTGTTTCTTCCAATTTAATCTCTCATCAATGGACATACCTAAAAATTTGGAATATTCTACCTTAGCTATATGCTTCTGATTAAGGTCTATATTTATTAATGGCGTCATACCATTCACTGTACGGAACTGTATGTACTGTGTCTTATCAAAATTCAGTGAGAGTCCGTTTACAAGGAATCACTTAGTAATTTTCTGAAAGACAGTATTGACAATTTCATCAGTTAATTCTTGTTTCTCAGGTGTGATTACTATACTTGTATCATCAGCAAAGAAAACTAACTTTGCCTCTTCATGAATATAGAATGGCAAGTCATTAATATATAATAAGAACAGCAAAGGACCCAAGACTGACCCTTGTGGAACCCCATTCTTGATAGTTCCCCAGTTTGAGGAATGTGCTGATCTTTGCATGTTACGAGAACTACTTATTTCAACTTTCTGCACTCTTCCAGTTAGGTACGAATTAAACCATTTGTGCACTGTCCCACTCATGCCACAATACTTGAGCTTGTCTAGCAGAATTTCATGATTTACACAATCAAAAGCCTTTGAGAGATCACAAAAAATCCCAATGGGAGGTGTTCGGTTATTCAGATCATTCAAAATTTGACTGGTGAAAGCATATATGGCATTTTCTGCCACCTTTGAACCAAATTTCAAACTTACGCGGTAGAATGGGACACAATTATGGGGTTTCAAAAAAGTGCTCCCTTAATTCGGTTGTGCACTATAATTCCGCAGTCGTCTCTTCAGACAAAGTATCGAGTGCTGTCTATGATACGATAATCTCACAATTCGGCGTGTAGTCGGCGAAGCGTATACTTCCTTATGCGAGGAGTGTTTCCTGACTCTCGCTACATCTGCAATAGTTGCAGGTTTTCTTCTGGTAAAATACAAATACAGAGTGTTTCAGAAATGTTCATCCGATTTCGTAAGACTATATCTTCTACACGAACAATGATACAAGTTTGAGGTACATTTTAACTTAAGGCCCGAAATTCAAAGTTTACCTGCCTCCATTTCTAAATTTCTGGTTCACGTGGTTGCCGGTAGGTGTCTCCATGGTGCAGGTAGCTCAGTCGCTCGCTCGTTCATCACCCAATGAGTGTCCAGTCGAGATAACGATGACACGCCAACATAAAGGTTTTTGCATCCTCCGTCTCAAAAGCTGCAATTCGATTTCAACTGGGCGATGTGATTTTCGTCGAGAGTACGGCAGGATAGGTCAGCCCGTGCGCTCGTTCAAGACGTAGGGCTCACTCAGCGTAGTCCACAGAAGTCTATTCGTCGTACCAGCCGAGATTTAGCCGTTACTCGTGTGTCTGTCTGGAGTGTTTTACAGCGACGATTGTATTTTTCTTATACGCTTCCAATCGATGGATGAAGATCCATCGATGGCAGAGGACGCGTTCAATATCTGGTCAAATGTATCCGGACACCCCTAAGTTAGATTTCCAGAAGGCTTTCGACACCGTTCCTCACAAGCGTCTTCTACTGACATTGCGTGCCTATGGAGTATCGCCTCAGTTGTGCGACTGGATTCGTGATTTCCTGTCAGATAGGTCACAGTTCGTAGTAATAGACGGAAAGTCACGAGTAGAACAGAAATAATACCCGGCGTTCCCCAAGGAAGTGTTATAGGCTCTGTATTGTTCCCGATCTATATTAACGACATAGGAGACAATCTGAGTAGCCGTCTTATTGTTTGCAAGTGATGCTGTCATTTACCGTCTTGTAAAGTCATCAGATGATCAAAACGACTTGCAAAATGATTTAGATAAGATATCTGTATTGTGCGAAAAGTGGCAGTTGACCCTGAATAAGGAAAAAGGATAAATCACACTAATCTGAAGGCTGTAAATCCAACTAAATACTTAGGGATTACAATTACAGATAACCTAAATTGGTACGATCACATGGATAATATTGTGGGCAGAGCAAACCAAAGACTGCGATTCACTGGCAGAACACTTAGAAGGTGCAACAGGTCTAGTAAAGAGACTGCTTACACCACGCTTGTCCGCCCAATTCTGGAATACTGCAGCACGATGTGGGATCCGCATCAAGTGGGACTGACGGATGACATCGGAGAAGTACAAAGAAGGGAAGCTCGTTTTGTATTATCGCGAAATAGGGGAGATAGTGTCACAGACATGATACGTGAATTGGAGTGGCAATCATTAAAACAAAGGCGTTTTCGTTGCGACCGGATCTTCTCATGAAATTTCAATTACCAGTTCTCTTCTCCGATTGCGACAACATTCTGTTGCCACCCACCTACATAGGGAGAAATGATCATCACGATAAAATAAGAGAAATCAGGGCTCGCACAGAAAAATTTAAGTGCTCGTTTTTCCCGCGTGCCGTTCGAGAGTGGAACGGTAGAGAGACAGCTTGAAGGTGGTTCATTGAACCCTCTGCCAGGCACTTTATTGTGAATAGCAGAGTTATCACGTAGATGTAGACGAAGTAGTGCGGAATGTCACATTTGACGGACCCGCTGACACAAAAAGGGCCGTGGAGTATTGTGTTGTCAGAAGAGAAGCAGTGACAGCAGAATGTGTGTCAGGACAGCTCAGTGACTAGGAACGCGGGCTAGTCATTGGATGTTACTTGAGTAACAAATACATCAGGGACATTTCAGTTCTCCTCGAACGTTGGTGACTTGGTTGTGAAGTGGAAACGCGAAGGAATAGCCGCAGGTAAGCAAAGACTAGGAAGATCTCAGTTACTGACGTACAGGGAGCGTCGATCACAGCGGAAGGTGGCCAGAAATCAGTGGTAAAAATGACTCTTGAGTTCCAATGTGTTGCCAACAGCCCAGCTAGCACAATGAATGTGCCTAGGGGTAAAAAAAAATGGGGTACAAGTGAGGTGCGGGTCCTCATAATCCAAAGATTTCTGTAGTCAACGCTAAGCGACTGGACAGTGGATGGCTGCAAAGGGGTGATTTCGATGATGAATCGCGTTATACTCTGTGGCAATCCGATGAAATGATATGGGTCCGGCGAGTGCCTGGGGAACGTTTCCTGCCAACACGTGTAGTGTCAACAGTAAAGTACCGAGGAGGTGGTGTTACGGTTTGGGGGTATTAGGACATGATCACCTTACTGCGCTTAAGAAAACGCTGAATGTGGGAGGATACGAACACATTTAACACCACTGTGTACTGTGTACTGTAGAGGAACAGTTTCGAGATGAGGGCTGTATCTGCCCAGTGCCCCAACCTGAACCAAATGGGACGCCACTGCCAAGTGCCAGCACGTCGAGTTCGCCCCAGACCCTATAGTCTAACATCACTGCGTTCTATGATTTCGCCTCCTGAGAAGGAAAGGACTGCCATTCCTCCAATGACAGACACGTCACTGAAAGTGTCTCTGGCGAGTTTAAGCCATAATAAAGGGGAAGAGCTGGCGCTTCCCATGGTGATTTCAACTAATAGATGTCCAGAGACTTTTGATCAGATAGTGTTCAAAAATGGTTCAAATGGCTCTGAGCACTATGGGACTTAACATCTGAGGTTATTAGTCCCCTAGAACTTAGAACTACTTTAACTAACCTAAGGACATCACACACATCCATGCCCGAGGCAGAATTCGAACCTGCGACCGTAGCAGTCGAGCGGTTCCGGACTGAAGCACCTAGAACCGCTCGACAACAAGGGCTGGCCTCAGATAGTGTAAACTGTAGGTTTAGTGGCTCTGCAATAAATGGCGGGAACTACTCCAGGTTACCGTGGCCACGCTAGCTGACTGCCTCGTGGACTACGCAAATGGCGATATTCGTCATATTGACCTGCTGTACTGCCACGGAATTGTGCCATTGTTGCTCGTCTGCAGGTAATAGGTCGTGAAACATTTTCCTCTGAAGGCCTAAGCTATTGTGGCCTATGCGGAAAAGTCTGAACTTGCTGACGTCACTGTCAAGTGCCACTGACTGCATTTTGTGACAGAAGCTGAACTGCTGTAACTTCAGGTGTCATCTCCTTTTACTTCGCTTACATTTTTGGGGATTTCTTTTCCTGATACAAGGATAAGGTGACTGAGGCTGTGTTAATGGATGATTGTCGTAAATACTGTAACCATAAAAGTGTTAACTGGTTTGCTGTAGGTTACAGCAGTTTCAAACCACGCTAGAACATGTAGAAAATTTAATTTTTCCAACAGGACGGAGCACCACCTCACCGATACGTGCATACAAGAGCATTTCTTAATAATGAACTCCCTTGACGACTGTAAATAAGGAGCGTATGGATCTCGCATTACTCCATTATACTCCTAGGTCGCCTGATCTCATACTTTAATAAGAGATGGGGCCCCTCCACGCCCGCACCAACGTGGTGACCAAACCAAAAGTTCTACTGTCACCTCCGTAAACATGTTAGTTGTCTAGTATGTGGATCACAAGATGCTGGGCTGTGATGTTGTCCGTGCGTCTGGGTAAGGCTGCGCATTAACACGGTCCATCAGGTGATAGATAGTGGACGAAACGCGAGTGAGGGTAGCGATTTGAAGAGCAGAGGGAAAAAAGTGCCATGGCTCGTGCCGTGGGAAAAAAACCTCTGCGACAGTGGGATGGGTAGTAAGAGCAGTAGTGGCTTACTAGCTGCGATAGTTCATGCAAGGTTGGATTTGTTAGTATAGGTATCATGCATCATTACCGTGGCAAGCGGTGGCGATGTGTCCCAGTTGCTGCTGCTGCTGCTGCTGCATTCCTGGAACAATCAAGATCGTTATACAGTAGTGGGAGATCGGCCATAGATCATCTCACTGTGTGGGGGATGTGTGGAGCTTGTTTGCATGCAGTGTACAGTACGGCTTCCCTGTGTGGTGCCAGTTACTCGGCAGTGTATTTCAGCTGGATATCCAGTAATGGCGTCTGATTAACAGGGGCTCGCCTGTGCCGTTTTATGTTTGCGTATGCTTGGCCATAGATGTTGTGTCCTTACAAGTATGTCTTTTGGTCTTTTATGTTTCCATCTATGGTTGTGGTCGTAGTTCCCCAGATTCAGAATAAACGGGTTCTGCGAATGTCTGGGATTTCTGTATAGTCTTGTGGTGAGTTTGTGGATTACCTCCGTGAGAGTCTCAAGTCGGTATTCCCGGTGAAGGTCCGCAATGCGTGTGTATCGTGGAGCATTGCTTACGATTTTGAGTACTTTGTTTTGTATCAGCTGCAGACGGCGCAGGCGTGTAGGCGCAGCGTATCCCCAGACAGGAGCTGCGTACGTCATCAGGGGTCGGATGTCACGTACATGGACCTCGACACCCTTCTGTTCAGTGTGCTACGCCTGTTGAGCACAGGATAGAGCTGTTTGAGCCTCGCGCTAGCTCGGTTGGTCATGTGTTGTATGTGGTCCCCCCAGAGTAATTTCCGGTCCAGCCAGACACCGAGGTATTTGACTTTCTCGCGGAAACGTATTGGACGTGTATGTAGAGTTATTGGTCTGCAGTAGCGGTGTTTGCGCAGTTACTTCGGTCTTCTAGTAAACAGAACGGCTTCGCACTTGTCGACGTTTACTCTAACACGCCATTTCTCCAACCAAGGCTCGGCCACTCTGAGTGCAGTCTGTAGGCGTGACGTAATGTTTGATGGTTTCCAATCTTGCGCAAGGATGGGTGTGTCATCCGCGTAGATTGCCATCGTTGTGTTGTGCGTGGTTGGGAGATCGTTTATGTAGAGGTTAAACAGTAGGGGCCCTAGGATGCTTCCCTGGGGTACTCCCGCGTGTATACCGTGTTGTGTTGATTGTTTTCCCTGCACGTCAGTGTTGAAACTCCTGTCTGTGAGGTATGAGTGTATGAGACGCAGCAGCCCGTCGGGGAATCCCGCGTCGCTGAGTTTGCGGATGAGGCCGTTGTGCCATAGACGGTCGAAAGTGAGGGTTTTTTTTGTGGGAGTTACTGAAATGCTCCATCTGTGTATCTCCCACTGTTTGCCACTTAACCATACGAAACGACGACACTCGACTTAGTAAGCAAGATGTTTTCCTTGCAACTGTTTCTCCAATTCGAGCTCTTAGAGTGAGACGCGTGACAGAGAAAGCAAACAGACACGTAGGGTACTCATCTGTCCAATTGAAAATATGGAAACTAACATCTCTGTCTCAAATACTGCCACTGAAACAGAGCTGCAACTGTCTCAGATTCAAAGAAGCTGACAGCATCGGCAATAGCCGCTCATATGAGGCAGCAATATGCCTCCTCTCTCTTCCTATGATCGATGTTGAGGTCTTCCGAGCCTTGCTCTAACACCAGCATAAGACTACCTCTCTCTTGCCACGACAGCGCGAATATCATAAAAACATGGAAACACATGACATCTCAACACTATCCCACTAAGTGCTACTGTAAAGAAACCATATTCATTCCAACACATCAAAGGAGAACATTATGTAGAGACTCGTAGTGGACCACTCATCAACCGCCAAACGTATCATAAAACTTTATTTAGGAGCATGCAGTCCTTCACCAGAAGCAGTTTAATCCAATCATGAAAATTATATGGTATCTTCAATCTGCCACACTGGAGCCAGTCAACTATACAATGAATTCTTTACGTCATAATAGCAGTCTTACTTCAAGAAAATGGGTTTTAGAATCTTTCACTGGAACGCCTGGTCAATTCCATCTAGCAGAGTCATTACAGGAATTAACTTCTCAAGATATTAGCACAGTAGCTGTTTCTGAGAACTGGATCAAACGAACGTCAACTTTTCATTCGGAGTTTACAATATTGTTCGGCAAGTTGGGACCGATGGTAAAGGGAACTGCATTTTTTATCCGATCACAGTTGGCCAAGTCTCGAAGTTATTCGTATCAACTATCAGAGACTTTCGAGCGATAGCGGAAGCGTTTTATTTGCACGTCGAGATAACAGTCATAGGACTCGCATTGTTAGCCAAGTATGAAAAAAAAAGTAGGAATGTCGGATGTTGGCCATCGAATTAGATCATCTGTATGTTTTCTGTGAGAAAGTTTTGCCTATCATGTAAATAAAAATGTAAATGCTGTATGGAATTGTTGACTGGGTTCAGCCTGTCGGAAACGGTGTTCTTTCTCCGCGTACAATGGTCCCCTTTCTTGCGTATATGTGAGAGTTGTGACGTATGTGTATTTGTTGACTGTAGGAACGTGCAATGGATGTGTTTAGTGAAGTGTTGTGTTTGTGTTGTATAATGATGATGAGAGAAGGGAGAGAGTGAAAACCGGTGCGGGCACATAAGCCTAGCCGAAACAACGGTGGAAACGTATGGGCGGGCGCACATATTGCCAACTTTGTTTCGAATATGCTGCAAGAGTTTCACTGGGCAATCCTTACATATCCTCCATACATTGCCGATCTCTCCACAGGCGATTTCCATATTTCTGGAGCCCTGCAGAAAAACATTCGTGAGCGTCGATTTGCTTCGGACAAAGAGATGTTCGCCCGGGTACAATCATCCGTAGGCAACAGCAAATATTTTTACATGAAGGCATTGACCGTCTTGTCTCTCGGTGGGATAAGTGTGTTAACAGAGCTACTTTTGAAATGATTAGTTTACTTACTTTTTTGCATGTGTCTCGTCTTCATTTGACTGCCCCTTATATGTAGTGATGATTGCTGTATTGTCGCTTTTGTGCCCAAAGGAATAACCAAATTTCTTTTATTGTTTTCTGCGAGTACCTTCCGCCTGTTTCTGACGATTAGCTATAATTCCTTTCCCAGTTGTTTCCGATGGTTGTGGTTGTCGTGCTGTAATACATTTTCGGGATTTTATTCGTTTGATGTATTGACGAACTCATTAAACTACAGTGGTTTTAGAATTTGTTACAGGACGCTGTTGTGCTGCGTCGATGTTACATTTCTCGGGACACGCTTTGCCACGGTCACCAGGCGTGCCCAATGAACTTGTTCGCGGTGTTACACAAGCTGTTTCCTATGCACTTTCCTTTCTATTTATAGACTGTATCCGGTACCCTGTGAGAAAAAGAATGCTCTATGAGCAAAACGGCTGCAATATTTTAATATTTCTTTTTATTACAAAAGACATAAGGGCCTTTCGAAATAGAGTTAAAATCCATTGAGCTTTATTATTCAAATATTGAGGTGAACTCAAGAGTAATTTTCATGGTTTATTATAGTTAGATTCAGGTTTTACGGCCCCGAACCTCGATCGGTAAAAACGGAACCCGTATGTACCGCTTTGTTGTCTGTCAGACTGTTTAAACCCCTTTTTCTCAGAAACGGGTAGAGATATCAAGTTTAAATTTGTGTCGCATACTAAGGTCTACGGTCCCTTGGCGGCGCAAAACATTTAAGCTAAGTCAACGCAGTCGGAAGATACGGCTATTTATGTCACATATTTTGATACTCGCAAACTCACTCATCAAAACCTACGGGGCACTTCTAGTTGACCTAGAATCATGAAATTTGAAAAGAAGCAAGGTTTCACAGCACAAGCCAAGGAAAAAATGAATAACTGTCTTGCTGAAATTCAACGATCCCGTTAGCTGCTTCGTGGTGTGTGACGCGCTTGGTAAGATCGCGCACGGCCAAGCTAACAGTAAGTTTGAGTTCTGGGTCATAGCAGCGAGGGTCCCCTGAATACCACGCTTCTGAACCCGTAGGTTCCGTGCCTGCACGGCAATCGTGGAGTCCCGACAAGAGTGAGCAGCAATATCGCGGAACGATAAAATGAAGATGGCGGTTATCGCTGAAACAACCCGCTATACCGGTTTTTCCGTTTGTTGCAGAGGTGCAATTTTTGGTTTTTAAATAAAACTTTTTTGAAAAACCAGTAATGTTTGTTCGTAAAATTTCCATTGCTTTGAAGTATTAACCTCCCTGTTTAAACTACTTTATGAAATAACCGATTGTCAGTTTTTTTATTGATATATTTCCAGTAAGAAACGTAGACTTCGAAGAAAGATTGAAAAATTCTGATGGAGATGAAGGAGTGTGAGATCTGGACGATATGCGGTTGAGGCTGTGAGAGAGCTCGGTCTCATTGCCTCCAATGCAGATGGGGAACGTGAAGGAGACGAGCGCGGCGATAGCCAGAGCGAAAATTCACAGGCTGATGATTTCGCTGCATCGTCACTTCTGGATGCTACCAGTTCTTCCCCCTGAAGCAACCATAACATTAAGGGTTCAGTTATTCTAGTTAATAGCATGTCAATAAAATTATATCAGTCAAATTTACCTTCTCTCCCAACGAACATTGTGGATGTTTTCTCCTTAAACGATATAGCAAGTTTGCTGGACTACCTTCTTTTTTTTATCTTTTAAGGGGCTCCGGAACGCCCTATACTTGCAATGTTAAAATAACGCTTATAAATTACATCTTTCCTCACAAAGTATTTGAGGTAGGAAGTTGAACTTTTTACAGATTATTTATTGGAATATGGGCTACAACTTAACACAGGGATTTTACAAAATTTTAGTTCAGTTATTAAAGATGATTTTTTTTCAATTGTAATGAAAATTCACAACTTTTTTTGCAATTTTTTATTTATATATTCAAAAATATACAGTTTTTTGGAAAAAGGCTGTGTTAAATTATGCAGAAGGTACTGTGTAACATTAACTGAAAGTTTGAAGCAAATATGTTTGGAAGATCCTTAGAAAACATGTAATTAGTATGAGAAAATAAAAGTTTTGGGAATCGAGCGACAAAGATTGGATTAACTTTTTAGTGCATTCCAGGTCCATAGGATGGATTATCTTCATCCTCTGCAAACTCCTCCTCCAGCTTCCTCTTGTTCCTCCTCCTGTTTACTCTTGCTTGTATTTCTAGACTCTTTACAGCCCTGTCTGCAGCCCGAAGGCGTTCCTTGTCTAAAGCAAGCATCGCTCGTTGTTGTGTTCGTAGATTTTGCTACCATTTTCTTCAGTTGCAGTTACTGCAACACTGTTCCAAAAGGTGGTCATGTATGAACACTTATCACATTTCAGTTGTATTTCACTAGCAAGTCCTACGTGCTTTATTATGGAGTGTTCCAGACCAACTTCACTACAATGAATGCATCTTACACAGTTTGAAAAAATTCCTTTGAGAACCGACATATCAAATATTTCATTCACATCCGATTCGCCCATAAAACATTCATAGTTTTCACTCATTGAACCAAGCTTCTTCTGTGAAGTATTTTCTTTCCCACTTTGACTGCTATGGGCAGGTGTACTTGAGAGGTTAGGTTCACTCACTTGGTTATCGTCTTTATTGTTTACAGTAATAACACATACCTTTGGCTTTCCAACATTTCTCCTTTTCTTAAAAGCCTTCAGAGGATTTCTAACAACTTTACTTTTACTCATTATTATACTTCAACAAAACAGAGACTCAAGAAACAGAATTAATTACGAATATTTTCGAGATAACGACAGAGTAAATAAACATGAAACAATCGACAATCACACCAGCGATATATATTGAACCATCACAGGTTAGCCATAACACATACTTTATCTCACATCACTAAAATGTACCTGATGAACACGGACGTTAATAATAACACCATTTGACAGCAGTTTAACAGCGCCACAGTGGATCACGCCCATGTAGAACACATTTCAAAAAAGATTTAAAAATAGTTGTAGTCTTCGGAATTGAATAAATTATATATCTATTAAAAGGTAATAGTCTGCAGATTCAGAAAACGCAAAAAAGTAAAAATTGAACTTTTCATGATTTTGAGCCTTTCCGGAGCCCCTTAAAGCAAATGGAACATTCTACTTCATTGGTACGGCAATTCGTAAAATATTTCCCAAGTAGTGATAGTGGATCTACGATATTTCCGAACCAAGACCAAAACTTTATAGTGGCGTCCCCTCCCCTCCTCCCACCTCCCAAAAGTTTGAGAGACGTCAAAAATTAAGAAATCAAGTGTGCCAAAGAGCAGTGCCACGCTTCTTCACACGGCAATCTTCTACCCCACGTCACCGTATTTCGCTTTGTGTAATTCAAACGTGTATATTTTGTAATGGAAGCCATCAAGCCTATATTCAGGAGGGTGCAAACTAAAATGTCCTGTGGTACTTCTACTGCTCCCAGTCGGCCTGTTTGACATCCTAATCCCCTTAAAGAAAAGTCGCAATTTATATCGGGTTGGATTATTTGTGACCGGGAGAACAAGAAATCTTCAGAAAATTTGCACTCTTCATTGCCCATTAGTTAATAACTTTCTCTTTTGTGTGACATAAAATTAAATATAGGAAACATAACCAACAAGTAAAAACAAGAGACAAGCAAGACAGTACACATTTCTTAATCCTTAGGTCCCAACCGTTTTCTCTTTAATCCTGCTACAGTGTTACATGGCGCGCTTTCCTTTCGGCGAAAGAATCTATTACCTCATTAAAGTTTGTCAAACGTTTTGCTACATGAAAAATCAAAATTTCGTTCCCTGATATGAAAAAGCTGTTAATACGAAGTACCCAAGACTGGTGTGCTTTCTCGATTTGATTACGTCCATTTTGATACTGTCTGCTAGATAAAACGAAATAGGACTTTCTAATATTGTAGCAATTGTAACGCACGCCAAATAAGCGAGACTGTTTCGGCACAAGTGGTCACTTCTATCGATCTCATTTACACGAATAACACGACAGAAAATAGTTCACGAAGTGCTTATTAGACCTACCAAAACCAAAAAGTTGTATGTTAGGAAGTAGTTTCACATTTCATTCATACGCTCCAGTTTCTCAAGCATGAGATCGAAAAGGAGCAGTGCTAAATTTTTATATAAATTTGGGTTCTTGCCACTATCAAAACTTATTCTCCGCTTTACTTCACTTACTCTGCCAGAATCACCGGTTTAGTTATCCTGTTTTTATTCTCTGGTTAGGTGTTATTACGTGTTTGAACAAATTTTCCACGTTATTCCGAGAACAGAACATAAGCGGCTGCTAACTGGGGACTGTACAACTGGTCCTTAGTGTGGGGTACTGCCCAAACGTCTCTCATAGGGTGCTTAAAAGATGCTGCTTTCTCGGAATGCTATACAACAATTCAAGCAAAACACATCGATGGCCGTGGTTTTTTTAATTATTTTTTTTTTTTTTTTTTTTTTTTTTTTTTTTTTTTTTTTTACGGGAAAGTAGATTGACTATACTTAACTTTGAATTTATAAGAACGTGTCGCAAGCGATGGGCGACATGGAAACATATACAGGGTGTTACAAAAAGGTACGGCCAAACTTTCAGGAAACATTCCTCACACACAAAGAAAGAAAATATGTTATGTGGACATGTTCGGAAACGCTTACTTTCCATGTTAGAGCTCATTTTATTACTTCTCTTCAAATCATATTAATCATGGAATGGAAATACACAGCAACAGAACGTACCAGCATGACTTCAAACACTTTGTTACAGAAAATGTTCAAAATCTCCTCCGTTAGCGAGGATACATGCATCCACCCTCCGTCGCATGGAATCCCTGATGCGCTGATGCAGCCCTGGAGAATGGCGTATTGTATCACAGCCGTCCACAATACGAGCACGAAGAGTCTCTACATTTGGTACCGGGGTTGCGTAGACAAGAGCTTTCAAATGCCCCCATGAATGAAAGTCAAGAGGGCTGAGGTCAGGAGAGCGTGGAGGCCATGGAATTGGTCCGCCTCTACCAATACCTCGGTCACAGAATCTGTTGTTGAGAAGCGTACGAACACTTCGACTGAAATGTGCAGGAGCTCCATCGTGCATGAACCACACGTTGTGTCGTACTTGTAAAGGCACATGTTCTAGCAGAATAGGTAGAGTATCCCGTATGAAATCATGATAACGTGCTCCATTGAGCGTAGGTGGAAGAACATGGGGCCCAATCAAGACATCACCAAGTGCCTGCCAAAACGTTCACAGAAAATCTGTGTTGTTGACGTGTTTGTACAATTGCGTGCGGATTCTCGTCAACCCACACATGTTGATTGTGAAAATTTACAATTTGATCACGTTGGAAGAAGCCTCATCCGTAAAGAGAACATTTGCACTGAAATGAGGATTGACACATTGTTGGATGAACCATTCGCAGAAGTGTACCCGTTGAGGCCAATCAGCTGCTGATGGTGCCTGCACACGCTGTACATGGTACGGAAACAACTGGTTCTGCCGTAGCACTCACCATACAGTGACGTGGTCAACGTTACCTTGTACAGCAGCAACTTCTCTGGCGCTGACATTAGGGTTATCGTCAACTGCACGAAGAATTGCCTCGTCCACTGCAGGTGTCCTCGTCGTTCTAGGTCTTCCCCAGTCGCGAGTCATAGGCTGAAATGTTCCGTGCTCCCTAAGACGCCGATCAATTGCTTCGAACGTCTTCCTGTCGGGACACCTTCGTTCTGGAAATCTGTCTCGATACAAACGTACCGCGCCACGGCTATTGCCCCGTGCTAATCCATACATCAAATGGGCATCTGCCAACTCCGCATTTGTAACTGCACTGACTGCAAAACCACGTTCGTGATGAACACTAACCTGTTGATGCTACGTACTGATGTGCTTGATGCTAGTACTGTAGAGCAATGAGTCGCATGTCAACACACGCACCGAAGTCAACATTACCTTCCTTCAGTTGGGCCAACTGGCGGTGAATCGAGGAAGTACAGTACATACTGACGAAACTGAAATGAGCTCTAACGTTGAAATTAAGCGTTTCTGGACACATGTGCACATAACATCTTTTCTTTCTTTGTGTGTGAGGAATGTTTCCTGAAAGTTTGGCCATACCTTTTTGTAACACCCTGCATACTATATCCATACAAGCAATGAATATGGATCGCTAATAACTGGTATCGTAGTGCCCTCCCGGCGTGTTTCTTCTGACTGTCGTGGTCTGCTGTTGCCGGTCTAGCGCTGTGCGGCCGAGGCTGGCAGGAGCGGCTCCAGTCGTGGTGCGGTCCTCGTCAGCAGGCTAGTGGCTGACCTCGGCTCACATCTTACGTTTTCCATCTTCGTGCCGGCACTTGTGGTTACGCCGGGACACTAAGTAGTGTAGCGACCTGGCAAAAATTTTCTTTTAATTTCATTTTTTTGGATACACCGAGAAGGTTCAAATGGTGCAAATGGCTCTGAGCACTATGGGACTTAACATCTGAGGTCATCAGTCCCCTAGAACTTAGAACTACTTAAACCTAACTAGCTCTAAGGACATCACATACATCCATGCCCGAGGCAGGATTCGAACCTGCGACCGTAGCGGTCGCGCGGTTCCAGACTGAAGCGCCTAGAACCTCTCGGCCACTGTGACCGGCACACCGAGAAGGTAATATGTACTAATCTTTCTTACCTGTTATTCCTGTTAGTCGTTTATTTCCACTCAGCTCAGCTTACGATTCATTCAGAAATCGACTTAGAATGTGTTCATAAATGTGCAGAAACAAGCAGAGAGCCGTTTCAAAACCATATGACTAGTAGATAGGCGAACGTGCGCTGAATGTCAGGCGCTTTGTGAAACAAGGTTTTTTTCTTCAAGAATAGAATCTGCTGCCTAGGGCAGATACCCCAGTTTGCCCCATCAGCCAGATCCGGGCCTGATGGTGCCATTCTGCAGTGATGTCCGAGGACGATGTCAGCAACTAACGTTCCAAGATGCTGCTGCAGGTGGGTGTAAAATGAATGTGCGCAACGGAAAATAATAAACGCTAAAATGGTGATTTGGCCCTGTCTGACTACTCCCTGAATGCAGATCTTAGGATCTTTTAATTCCTTTTAAGATATTAATTACAATCGAAACATAAATGAATGATTAAGGCAACTAATACTACTAAGTGATAAACGTTGTTCGTGCTCATCTATTTTCTGTAGATTAAAAAAAAAACCTTTATATTACAAAGTTTACATTTCCTAAGTAAAATTAGTAATCAATTGTCCAACTCTGTCCCTTATTATGACTGCGCGATCTATTATCAATAACGCGAAGTGACTGACATTCTCTACGTACCAAACATTAGGAGACACTACTTTCAAAGATGATCTACAGTGGTGTAGAACCTCAGTGGAAATAAACTAACGTGATCACAGCTGTTTAGCTTTATAGCCCTAATAGGCCGAAGCAATTTGCGATGTCACCGTATGTACTGCGTCCGGTGCGTCCAAGTTATGGTTCTCGTACTCGTCTGCGACGATGGAAGAACTCCAGCCACAAATAAACTCTTTCAGCCACTAGGGCGGCAGAAACCGGGCCTCTGACTAACATACTCTAATACTGTCTTCTCCTCTCTGTGTTCTACAGACGAGAAACGCCAACTCCCAGCCACAAGTGCGGAGTTCAGATAGCGTCTCAACGTAAGTATAGGCAGAGGAAGTGCTCTCAATTACTGAACGCTACGTACTCAATGACGACTTCCAACCTGGAGGTGAAGTCCAGAATCGTATAGGTTCGCAACAGTACAGTGCCTAACTGTTCTAACTATAAACTCTCCTGAGAGCAAATACAGCAAGTCCGTCTGTACCAACAAAACTGATATCGAGCGACCGTCACACACGGGTGCTCACAACGGAAGACCTCCCAGCAGGGCTCAGCTCCCCACCCTCGTAATTCCGAAAACGAATCATATTCCCGAAATCGCGGAATATTCTCCCTCTGTACAAATTCTTCCGAACGCCGTCCAACCATATTTTAGTCTTTTGTCGTCCAGCGCGGAAAGTTTGCGAGGAAAAACCTATACTCGTACAATGAGTAAAAATCCTTGGAAATAACCCAGGCTGCGTGGTTACCGAGGAGCCACTTCTTCGTTCCTCGCACCTGCGTCCAAAATTTGCAGAGTTTGGAAGTATTATCCGGTTATCCTTCCGGCCCTACTACAATAGCGGCTGGTCGCCCTTGTATTCTGTCTTCGCACTCAGGTTTCATGACGTCCGTCTAGCTAGTTCCTGTGTTTAAGCAGGACCAACACACCTGTGTGGGCCTTCCATCCAGGTCTTGAGTTCCGCCTGCCGCTTCATCTCCACTGGCGTTCTAACCTCTACTAGTATAGACAATCATTTATTACGCCGTTCTGATAATAAAGACACTCCGTCACCTTTCGTGCAAATAAGCATTAACAATTTTTTACAAGGCGTAGGTGACAATGTCAGTCTCCTTTATGTATTCATATATACGATATACAACCTATCAAATGATGCCTAATTGTGTTTGTAGATTACGGCAAAGTATGTGGATGGGTGCTTGTAAGGTGGGAAATTATAGCCACCTTACAATGTATAGGTCAGATGGGGGCAAATCTTGCAAGCTGCACGTTCTGAGGCATCGTCTGATACATGGTCACTAAATAATAAGGTTGGGCAGTAAGCGCTCTGCTCTGCCATTGGCTGACGCTGTGACGTCAGCGTGCAAGCAGGCACTCGGAAGCAGATGACAGGGAATGCGCATTTACGATATGGTTTTGACGAAAGATTTTGTTTACACCAGAATTTAGATGATTAAACTGCTTTTCTGCTGCTAAAATATTACAGTTAAAACTGATAAGTTATATTCTATCGTAGCTTATGCCTTAGGCACTGGTGAAATATCGGATCACAACCAAACTGACACACACTTAAAATGTGAAATGTTGACTCAAATAAATCAGAAACTATTAATTTAATCGCACTGAAATAAATTTACATAACCGCATACCTGCTGTAAATTACGATTATATAAATAAAACAAGTTTACTTACCATTTCTCCTCTGCAGTGAAGCTGCGAAGCAGTGTTGTAAATATGCAAAAGCATTGGTAAGATCAGTCTTGTAACGCCGTGACAAAATTCGGGAGATATTTACAAACACAGTATCACAAGCAACTACACTATGTACAATAGTTCTGTCAAAAATGTATGTACCTATATACACAACTTTTATTTACAAAACAGACTAAGTACTGGATTGATTACTGTGTAGGCTATGCCATTTTCTCCCTTTTTCCTCGATGAGCTGTCTCAGATATTCTTGCTCTGTCTTTTAATGAAAGCTAGCGCAAACTAATAAATGTACGAGTTGTAGCGTAGATTATAATTATCTCTTTGTGTCTATTGTGAAAACGTTCGCTAAGTGCTCCACGTAACTTACTAATGATGCTCCTTTCTCTAGATAAATCGTTACTGCCATGAAGCTGAGCAAAGGTCAGCTCGAAGTGGCTTACTGTCTCCATGTTTCTGAAGGTACAAGTCAACTTCCGCTAGAAATCATGCACAACCAGCTGATAGGTTTATCTCCTGGGATTGACATTAGCTCTTCAGCAGGTATGGCTAATGTTCTGTTGCGCTGCCTGCACCGATGAGGTATATGTCCGGCAACGTTCCGAAATACCTCCAGTCGGAACCCGTGGATGCTGAGCAACTCATAATTTTCTGCAGTCAGTTCTAACCCCTCAATTCCTTGCTGCTCTCCAACCACTTCAGACATATTGGGAAGAATGCTACTGGACACTGCTGCAATCACAAATGTTCCTTGCCGGCCGCGGTGGCCGTGCGGTTCTGGCGCTGCAGTCCGGAACCGCGGGGCCGCTACGGTCGCAGGTTCGAATCCTGCCTCGGGCATGGGTGTGTGTGATGTCCTTAGGTTAGTTAGGTTTAAGTAGTTCTAAGTTCTAGGGGACTTATGACCTAAGATGTGGAGTCCCATAGTGCTCAGAGCCATTTGAACCATTTGAACAAATGTTCCTTCTTCATTAGGTTCAACAAAAGAGGAAGTAGATATTGGGACAGCGAAAGCATTGGCACTTAACAATAATAGCTTATTCTATTCTTTACATCTACAGGAGTTGGATGGTCATAAAAATGTCCCAGGCCTCTAACCATTCTTGATTCAGTCTGGCAGTAAGTATATAGTTGACATCGTTTTCTCTTAAGTCACTGAACAGATATAAAAATGACACCGAATACATTTCGTGAATCATTTCTGAAAAGGTAATAAATGTCTTGATAATCCAACGCGCATGTTCTCACAAGCATTTGTAGAACTTGCGCAGACATTGTTCTTGTGCTTAGAAATGAATTCCGAATCCACATGCAAGAGATTTCTTACTTTCCAAGGTCCTTGAATTGAGGACATCATTCTAAAGTATCAGCGACCAGCTGTATGAAGTCACTAGTGTGTCCTTCTTCTGGCATTAAATATCGAAAGGCCTGAGAAGTTGTGTGAGACAGCAATTCGGCTGCTAAACGAACTGTCTGTCGGTATCTGCCCTTAACAGTGATGTGTTACTGAGTTAACTTTGGACACATATTCATCTCGCCCATGCCAAATGCCAATAATCTTTCGAACACGGATTTTGTCACTGCCTTATTTTCTACAATAATGCCTTCATCCAGCAAATGATTCCGTAATAGCTTAAGAAAATGTGGAACATCAGCGAACACCCACATTCGTTTCCGTGTATCGCTAGGATGAGGTAAACAACTGTTTTATGTGCGTCACGCCAGGCTCGTTCCAAACGGAAATGTTTTTTGCTCCCATATCAGTTACAACCTTATACGAATGACTGGTTAAGGCGACAATAATTACATTCAAGAGGACAGCTGTCACGCGAATGTCAAAATCAGAATAAACAGTTTGTTCCCAACTTGCAAACAGCCCACGCACCATAACAACTAAAACATTACTGTCGGGTCGTAACACCCTGTCGTCGACACTGCCGGTAGAGGGTACCCAATATTTCCTCAGAATATTATAACGTTTCCGCGATATAGCACGCAGAATAAACTATTTACAAATATCCTCATTACTCTATCGAACTCTTTTTGAGCCATTTAATAAACTTTTTACTTGATTGGGTGAAGGTATTTTTCCCAACACACGAGTAACTTCATTACACACAAGAAAGCCCTTATTAATTTCTTCCTCGCGCACAAGTCGTCGTATTCTTGACAGCTGACTTCGAAGATCTCTTATGCGCTCGAAGTTACACACACTTGTTTGTAAGAGCAGTATTCCTTCTTTCTAATGCCGCTATAGAATTCATCAAAGAAACTTTATCTGTGCCAGAAGAAATATTACCATCAATCACTGTGCCCTTATTAATATGTTTCTTATTTGGTGACAAGTTTTCCAGGGCCTCGAGAGATCGTTTATGAAGTTTTCGTGTCTTATACCGTTTGCTCCTGTCTTCCGTTGCACGTGACACATTTACAATCGCACTACTGCACGGAAAATTGCGTGACAAAACTGCATCTGGCTTGAGCACTTTTTTCGGGGCAAATTGAGCAGTTCAGACTGTGAATCCCACATGTAATCTGCTTCTGCGAAATGGCGAGAGAGTATTCATGCATGCGCAACATTTACACTGTCTTCCCCACAACATTTGGACAGCCATAGTTTTTGTAATGTTTCACTACGCGGGAAACTGTGATACATTATGTCAGTTCCCTTTGTGTTCCGGTTGTAACAGCACAGGATGGCATTGCAAAAATTAATTTTCACACTCACTTGTACATTCAGCACTGACTATTTCACAGGACAGACCATAAATCATACAGCTGACGAAAATGTTGATCCCGCTGTCCACTGTTCGCTAATTATTTAAGTTCCGAGTCAAATCTCTATAGAACAACAGCAAAGGCCGTAACACTCCCGAGCCCCCAGGGGCTCAGCGTTCATTTGCTGGGTACGGGCTTGGCGACCCGGGGGTTCCTGAGCTGGGGACTGGTAAGCGCCGCCAGTCCCCTGTAAGCTCTGGACATACTTCAGCGACCACCGTGCTGCGCGGCGGTGGAACGTTGTGTGTCTGAGGGAGTGGGGATCTTGGCTTGACCGCCCGGATCGCGAGGATGGAATAAACCTCTATAAACAACCCCTCAATATCAAGGTGTGCTGCGCGCTGATGAGATGCATGGCTGTTGAGGTGGAACAGTCGTTAGCGGGCAACCTCTGGGGAACCTGCCGCACCTCAGTTGTATAAGCCTTACCTAGGCACGCAGGGTTCTGTCTAGGTGGACTCCTCGTTCCCTAGCTGCTCGTGGGACCGAGATGGAACCCTCGAACTTTTCTTCTCCTCCTCCCACCGGAAAGGGTGGGCCGCTGGTAGGTTCTAACACCCAATCTAACAAGAGGGCTCGTGTAGCCAGTCCACCTGATACAGTTAGTAGTAACAGAACGCATGCTGCTTCGCAGAATGTGTTTCTTATAATTAAAAGAAAAGATGGGAGTTTCGATAAAGTTTCACCATTTTATATAGAGAAGGGCTTAGAAGGTATTGCTGGCACATTAAAATCTGTAAAGCGCTTGCGAAATGGCACCTTGCTGGTTGAAACATCTAGCTTCCAGCAAGTCCAGAACCTTCAGTAGGCACAATTTCTTGGGGAGTTTGCGATAGAGACTGAATTTCACAACACCTTGAACTACAGCAAGGGTGTTGTGACGTGCAGAGATCTCGTTGACATTCCCCATGACGAACTGAAGTCTGAATGGTCCCGGGAAGGAATTGTCAACGTGCAACACGTTATGAAACGGGTGGATGGTGCTCTCATGAAATCTGACTCATTTATACTTACGTTTAACAACACCAAATTGCCAGAGCATGTGAAGGCAGTTTTCCTACGTCTCAGTGTATGGCCTTATTACCCCAACCCCATGCGGTGTTTTAAATGCCAACACTTTGGACACACTACTCTCAGCTGTAAAGGGGAAGCCACTTGCGGGAAGTGTGGTAAAGCCACCCATGAGGGAGTTGGTTGCTCCTCTCCTCCCAAGTGTGTCAACTGCTCTGGGGATCACCCTGTGTGGAGTAGGGAGTGCAGAGTTTTCCTTGAGGAACGGAAGATCCAGGAACTTAAAACCACCAAACACATCCCGTATGGTGAGGCAAAGAAAATTTAGAAGTCTATGCAGCCGCCCACGTTCGCTGCCTCCTTTTCTTCCGTTCTGAAACAGCCAGTCTTGAGAAACGATGCCGCTACACAAACGGAGGTTGCTACTGCCAGCACTAGCACCTGCGTTTGTCAGTGCACGTGTGCTGCTGCCGTTCCTGTGAAGCCTGCTGCTCCCCCCCAGCCTTCTGACCAGGCTGTGGTAGCTGACATCATGGGACTTCCTGCCCCTTCCCGGGTTCAGTCTTGTGCACTGCCCAGCACTGCTACACCCCCTATTGCTTCTGAGGTTTTGGCTCCAATGCCACCTCAGGCCAGAAAATCTAAACCAAAGCCAAAGGTAAAGACTCGCCCACTGAAGAAGACTGAAGTTATACAGTCTGCTGATGTTGATATCATTATCTCTGACGTCTCTCTCGACTCCTCTTCAGAGACGATGGAGGTTGATGTCAGACTCGGGCAATCATCTCGCCGCAAAACTGAGCCTCCACCTGTTGTGGGCTCTCCTCCCCGACAGAAAGTGAGGATGAAGGTACTGCCACCCTGATAGATGGCTCCCATTATACAGTGGAACATGAATGGATTCTGGGCACATGTGGAGGAACTGAACCTCCTAGCACGGCAACACCCCCTGTGCTTGTGTTTACAGGAAACGCGTTTCAAACCATCTGATGCTCCTGTACTAAGCGGCTATACGTTATATCGCAAAGATGACCTGACTGGAGGAAGGGCCAAAGGCGGAGTCGCCGTGTTTGTCAATAATGACCACCACTCCTCTGCTCTCCCTCTGGATACTGACCTGCAAGCGGTTGCAGTTGAAATTCATTCACGTCGGAGGCTTACCGTTTGCTCCCTTTATTTACCCCCTCTGGATGCAGTGAACTTAGAGGCTCTCACAGATCTTATCGAACAACTCCCCTGCCCATTTCTCCTCCTGGGGGACTTCAGTGCCCGTCATGTCCTGTTGGGCTCCATTTCTCTTTGCGCTCGAGGTCGAATTTTGGAGAGCCTCCTAACATCTCAAGTGTTGTGCATCCTAAACACAGCTACTCCGACCCATTTCTCTACTGCTACTGGGTCATTCTCAGCCATTGACCTATGTTTCTGCTCTCCAACCCTCACCGACTCTGTTCACTGGGAGGTTATTGACGACTTTCATTCCAGCGATCACTTCCCCATCCGCATTCATCTCCTGGATGGTGTATTGCTGGAGCAGAGGCCGCCATCGTGGATGATTGGCAGGGCTAACTGGCCACTGTTCAGTCGGTTGGCTGTGTTTGAACGCCACAACAGCGTACAGGAATGGGTGGATCACATCACAATTGTGATCCATCATGCTGCTCACCTGGCCATACCACAGTCTTCTGGCCCTCTTAAGCGGCGCCTTGTGCCTTGGTGGACAGAAGAGTGCCGTTCAGCCATCCGGGACAGGCGTGCGGCTCTTCGACGATTTAAATGCCGCCCAACAGCGGTCAATCTTACCGCCTTTCGAATCGCGAAAGCCAGGGCGCGCCGTGTCATTAACGAGAGCAAGAAAAGGTCATGGCAGGAGTTCCTGGACTCCATCAACCGCTCCACGTGTTCCACAAAAGTATGGGAAGCCATCCGGAGGATTTCCAGTCAACACAGTCGTTTACCAATAGCTGCAGTCCTGAACCAGGGATGCCTCCAAACAACACCCAGAGCCATTGCTCAGACGCTGGCAGAGCATTTTGCACGAAGTACTGCCACTGCAAATCAGGATCCAGCGTTTCGTCGCTACCGTGCGACTGTCGAGAGAGCAAACTTGGACTTTCAGTCGAACAGTTCTGAGGCCTACAGCTCCCCTTTCTCCCTGTGGGAACTTGAATAGGCACTTACTGAGACTTCTGATACTGCACCAGGTCACGACCGCATCCGGTACTCCATGCTTCGTCATCTGCCAGCGGCGTCAAAGGAAATTCTCCTCGAATGTTTTAATCTCATATGGCAGACAGGAGTGTTCCCCACCTCGTGGAGGGAGGCAATCCTCATCCCTCTCCTCAAACCAGGAAAGGACCGCACATGTCCCGGTAGTTATCGTAGTATCGCCTTGACAAGCTGTGTCGGAAAGACCCTGGAACGGATGGTTAACCGGCGTCTGGTCTGGCTGTTAGAGACCAGACAGCTCCTTAGCCGCTCTCAGTGTGGATTCCGAAAATTTCGGCCCACGGTCGACAATCTGACCCTCCTAGAGGCGGCTATTCAGCAGGCTTTCCTCCGTCAGCATCACTGTATCGGTATGTTCTTTGATATCAGTAAGGCATATGATACTTGCCGGCCGCGGTGGTCTAGCGGTTCTAGGCGCTCAGTCCGGAGCCGCGCGACTGCTACGGTCGCAGGTTCGAATCCTGCCTCGGGCATGGATGTGTGTGATGTCCTTAGGTTAGTTAGGTTTAAGTAGTTCTAAGTTCTAGGGGACTGATAACCATAGATGTTAAGTCCCATAATGCTCAGAGCCATATGATACTTGGAGACACTGTATTCTTGCACAACTGCATCAATGGGGCTTTCGTGGCCGCCTCCCCATTTTCATTCGGTCTTTCCTGTCTCAGCGTTTTTTTCGGACCCGAGTTGGTAACACACTGTCTGATCGCTTTGAGCAAGAGAACGGCGTCTCCCAGGGCAGTGTTTTAAGCGTTACCCTCTTTGCCATAGCCATCAACAGTATAACGTCTACAGTGAGGAGTCCAGTACAGTGCTCCTTATTTGTGGACGACTTTGCTGTTTTCTGTTCCTCCTCCAGTGTTGCAACCGTGAGCTGTCAGTTGCAGCTAACAGTGTGGCGGTTAGAGGAGTGGGCTGCAAAGACGGGTTTTCGGTTTTCTGCCGATAAGTGTGTTTGTGTTCATTTTAATCCTTCTCGTCGTCTTTTTACTTTTCCTGCCTTGCGTATGGGGGATACTGTCCTACATTTTAGAGACACAGTGCGGTTTATGGGCCTAATTTTTGACTCCAGGTTGTCATGGCTGCCACACCTACGCGACTTGAAAGCCAGAACCCCGAAGGCACTGAAGATCCTCAAGTGCCTCTGCCACAGGTCTTGGGGCGCGGACAGGGCGCGTCTCCTTCAGTTTTATGGAGCTTTTGTGCGTTCACGGCTGGACTATGGGTGCACAGTGTATGGGTCAGCGAGGCCGTCTTATTTGCGGATCCTTGACGCTGTCCACCATGCTGGGATCCGACTGGCCACGGGTGCTTATCGGACCAGTCCCGTACCCAGCCTCTGTGCTGAGGCTGGCGAACCGCCACTTACCATCCGGCGGCAGCTCCTGCTGGTGCGCCAGGCTTGTAAGTTTCTTGCAGCTCCCGCCTCGCCTGCTCACCATCTTGTTGCTGATCCACCTCTGGACCGCCTTTTTCCCACCGTCCCCGGGCTACGTTGCCGTTTGGGATCCGTGTGCTAGAGTCCCTCGGTTTGGAGTCTGTGCAACCCCAAATCCTGGGTTTTAACCGCCTGCCACCCTGGTTACTGAAGAGGCCCGGAGTGATTTTAGATTTAATGCAGTACAAGAGAGATTGCACTCCTGCCACCGTTTTTAATGCAGCATTTTCTGCCATTTTATCTGAGCACCACGACTATGTAGCCGTTTTTACGAATGGGTCGAAACAAGGGGATTCTGTTGGTTGCTCTGTTGTTTTTCCGGATCGTGTCCTCAAGGTCCGACTGCCTCAGACTTTTACTGTCTTTGATGCAGAATTGTCTGCGATCTTGCGGGCACTGGAGCAGATGAGACGTACTTCTTGTCCTAAATTTCTTGTCTGTTCCGATTCACTAAGTGCCCTACACTCATTGCAACGTTTGTATCCAGCAGATAAAATAGTCCAGACCATCCAACTACAGCGATTGGGGAAGATGGTAGCTTTCTGCTGGGTTCCAGGGCATGTTGGCATTGCTGGGAATGAAAGGGCAGATCTCGCAGCCAAGGAGGCGTGTCTCGATCCACAAGTATCTCAGTGTGCTGTACCCCCACACACACTCACCTCGCTGTTGAGTTCACGAGTCATGCGTCGGTGGGAGGATGAGTGGCTGGAAGTGACTGACAATAAGCTCCGTTTGGTCAAGCCCACAACGCGTGTGTGGTGTACTTCCTTTCAGCCCCGTCGACGGGACGAGGTTCTCCTCACTCGGCTTCGGATAGGCCACAGCCCTATGACGCATGGCTTCCTGCTCCGGCGGGAGTACCCTCGAATGTGTGGTGCTTGTGGCGTCCAGGTCACTGTGCGCCACGTTTTATTGGATTGCGTTTTATTTTCTGACCAGCGGGCCGCGGCTGACTTGCCAACGGACCTGCCATCTCTTTTAGGCAACACTCGGACGAATGTGGTTAAAGTTTTAAAGTTCTGTGCCATGTCAAATGTTTTTACAAAGATTTTAGGGAGAGGATCTTAATTTGCTCACTGTGTGACACGTTCGCCCATATTTTACGTAAGTGGCCAGCCAATGACAATTTCCTGTGGCATTCTTGTTGCGATGTTTTCCCTTTCCTTACGTTTTACTTTCCTGCTTTCTTTGCGTGTGTGCCTCAGTTTTATTGGGTCTGTCCCCATTCGTTCCTTCTAATGTGTGTCAGGGCGCTGATGACCTCGACGTTGAGCGCCCATAAGCCCCAACACACACACAACACTCCCGAATCCGTTACAGTTTCCACTGTTGACTCTGTACTTCCGAGGGAAGAACTCAATCAAAGTACTCCACCAAATGCAGCAAAAACCATTACACACAACGCGAACTAATGTACTGTTTGGCGCGGCTGCTCCCACTCTGACGTCATGCTTATAACTCAGAAACACGTAACTTACTGCGCATTGCTTCCGCCCCCCCTCCCCCCCCCCCCCCCCTGGTGTGATAGGCCATGCCACACGAGAACAGATTATCATTGTCCCAACAATGCTTATTGATTTTTATGTCATCTGTTTGTTGACAGATTCTAACGGTCAGCCGTTGTTATTAAAGTAGCACTGTTCGTTTTTCTCATTTTTATAACAACCCAATATTTCAAAGCAATGAAAATTTTACAAGCAAACATTACTGTTTTTTTTCAAGTTTTATTTAAGAAGTAAAAATTGTAACACTGCAGCTATGGCAAACTGATAAGCTGGTTTTTTATCCGGTTATAGGAAAATATGAAAAAAACAACTGTTACAATCGAGACCAAACAAATACCGAAAGATACCGGTTATTTAGAAGTAAAATACCTGTATCGGTTTTAATAGCTCGGGTTTTCACGCCGCTACGATAAACAACGCCCTGGGAGTAGACAACATTCAATTAGAACTACTGATAGCCTTGGGAGAGCCAGTCCTAACAAAATTCTACCATCTGGTGACCAACATGTATGAGACAGGCGAAATACCCTCAAACTCCAAGAAGAATATAATAATTCCAATCCCAAAGAAAGCAGGTGTTGAAATTTGTGAAAACTGCCGAACTATCAGTTTAATAAGTCACGGCTGCAAAATACTAACACAAATTCTTTACAGACGAATGGAAAAACTGGTAGAAGTCGACCTCGGGGAAGATAAGTTTGGATTCCGTAGAAATATTGGAACACGTGAGGCACTACTGACCCTACGACTTATTTTAGAAGAAAGATTAAGGAAAGGCAAACCTACGTTTCTAGCATTTGTAGACTTAGGGAAAGCTTTTGACAATGTTGTCTGGAATACTCTCTTTCAAATTCTGAAGGTGGCAGGGATAAAATACAGGTAGCGAAAGGCTATTTACAATTTGTACAGAAACCAGATGGCAGTTATAAGAGTCGAGGGGCATGAAAGGGAAGCAGTGGTTGGGAAGGGAGTGAGACAGGGTTGTAGCCTATCCCCGATGTTATTCAATCTGTATATTGAGCAAGCAGTAAAGAAAACAAATGAAAAATTTGGAGTAGATGTTAAAATCCATGGAGAAGAAATAAAAACTTTAGGGTTCGGCGATGACCTGAAAGAGCAGCTGAACGGAATGGACAGTGTCTTGAAGCAAAACGAGGATCATGGAATGTAGTCAAATTAAGTCGGGCGATGCTGAGGGAATTAGATTAGGAAATGAGACACTTAAAGTAGTAAAGGAGTTTTGCTATTTGGGGAGCAAAATAACTGATGATGGTCGAAGTAGAGAGGATATAAAAAGTAGAGTGGCAATGGCAAGGAAAGCGTTTCTGAAGAAGAGAAATTTGTTAACATCGAGTATAGATTTAAGTGTCAGGAAGTCGTTTCTGAAAGTATTTGTACGGAGTGTAGCCATGTATGGAAGTCAAACATGGACGATAAATAGTTTGGACAAGAAGAGAATAGAAGCTTTCGAAATGTGGTGCTACAGAAGAATGCTCAAGATAAGATGGGCAGATCACATAACTAATGAGGAGGTATTGAATAAAATTGGGGAGAAGAGGACTATGTGGCACAACTTGACTAGAAGAAGGGATCGGTTGGTAGGACATTATCTGAGGCATCAAGGGATCACCAATTTAGTACTGGAGGGCACCGTGGAGGGTAAAAATCGCAGAGGGAAACCAAGAGATGAATACACCAAACAGACTCAGAAGGATGTAGGTTGCAGTAGTTATTCGGAAATGAAGAAGCTTGCAGAGGATAGAGTAGCATGGAGAGCTGCATCAAACCAGTCTCAGGACTGAAGACCACACCAACAACAACAACGATAAAACAGGGGCCACGATCGTGCCACTGTAGAATTCCGACACATGCTGATAGACGTTTCTGCTTCTTACACGTTCTTCTCACAGTCAACCTTCAAATGCGATTTCTGAATGAGGAACCCGCTGTGCAATAATTCGTTACCTGCAGAAAGTACGTATAAGCGGCCGCTCCTGTCTTTCCCTGTGCAGATTCCGCACGGCAGAGAGTCTCCGTGATGTTACTATTTCAGTGGACAGACAACCTAACCTCACTATAAAGGCTACTGATTGTTTGCCGTCTTACTCGGGTAATACATGAAAGCATTTCGTATCATCAACAACAGCTTAATGGCACAATCATTTTAGAAGAGAGCTGCAGAACCACGGATTTCTCCGTAGCTCTAGATAAGCAGTTTCCTACTAAGTTTCGATCATTAACAACATTGAAACTTCCCGGCACACAGTTTTAATCTGCGAGGAAGTTTCATATCAGCGCACACTCCGCTGCAGAGTGAAAATCTCATTCTGATTAACAACATTAACATACACTCAACTTGTTGTTACAGGGAAGAGCTGAGCCGCGAGCGACCCTGATGTGAGGCGGCGTCAGAAAGCGCCGACCCCGTCCTGTTACGTGACGCAGCGATGCTCTGAGCTGCTGGGGACAGCTTCTTGCTGCCATTGCAGACTCCGGCTGCTCCTGCATGCACCACCACGTGGCGTACTCTTGTTCCTTCTTGAGAGGCAAGAACATCGACGTGTCCTCTGAGCTCTGAACACAACTTTTTCTGTGCATCGCGAGGAACATTTAGGGTCGAAGTAGTCATTAAGATTCCATTCTGCCACAACTAGGATCTGAACCCATTTATTAGATCACACAAAGAGCAAGCAAGTATGGAAGTATAAAAAGTAGACAGACACACAACACCCGTATCAGTAAGTCGAGGAAGTAAGTTTAACATTTAACAGACATGAAATCAAAACGTTGGTTTACGGGTGTGAGAGGAAAAGACTGGATGTGGCATTGTTAACGAACCCATTTGGTAAAGCAAAAGCTATTATTCAGTATGATCGAAGAGGCTTTAAACTTTAACCGTCGAAGTTTTAATCTCCACCCCATCTGACCCATCAGTACAGAATCTCTTCAAATTTAAGGGGAGTTGGAACGCCCTATCCCGACTGTTAAATTTAGTGACTTGGCTTCCCTGTATTTCAGGAACCACTGTAGCCATTGACATGAAACGTATACAGGACATTGAACTTTATGTTCTGAGCTACAATAATTGCATTTTCATTTTAGCCACTGCTTTTGGATATACAATTTTTTAATCACACGGTTAAAATTTTGTGTACTTTTTTGTACGTTATCCTAAATAATTTTAATTATACATAACGTTGTAGTTCAGTAGACTCAGGATATGGATGTTATTACACCCTGAAAATTTGAATACTCTACTCGAAGTGGTTTCTGAAATTTAGGGATAAATGCAACAGAAAGTGTAAATTTTCAGGAACGACTTCTAAAGTTTCAAAAGACTGTAACTCAATATATGCTTAATTTTTTTATTTTTAGTCGCTCAGAAGATTGGTTCAAATGGCTCTGATCACTATGGGACTTAACATCTGAGGTCATCAGTCCCCTAGAACTTAGAACTACTTAAACCTAACTAAACTAAGGGCCCAGAATGAGATTTTCACTCTGCAGCGGAGTGTGCGCTGATATGAAACTTCCTGGCAGATTAAAACTGTGTGCCCGACCGAGACTCGAACTCGGGACCTTTGCCTTTCGCGGGCAAGTGCTCTACCAACTGAGCTATCGAAGCACGACTCACGCCCGGTACTCACAGCTTTACTTCTGCCAGTACCTCGTCTCTTACCTTCCAAACTTTACAGAAGCTCTCCTGCGAACGTTGCAGAACTAGCACTCCTGAAAGAAAGGATATTGCGGAGACATGGCTTAGCCACAGCCTAGGGGATGTTTCCAGAATGAGATTTTCACTCTGCAGCGGAGTGTGTTTTAAACTAAGGACGTTACACACATTCATGCCCGAGGCAGGATTCGAACCTGCGAACGTAGCGGTCGCGCGGTTCCAGACTGAAGCGCCTAGAACCGCTCGGTCACCACTCAGAAGAACCCTGCACCATACGGTATATCATCTTCTCGATCTTTTCCCAAGTTTTTTCTTCTTTCCGGGCTCTTTAGTGGCCAATTGTGCTGCATACTCTGCTTTATCAATATGATCCTTGTTCAAGTTCTCTGATGCATTAGGCTCCAGGATTAATTCTCATATGCTGTAGCACTTTCACCCTACCATTGTTGCCACCATTAAAAGCAATAACAGCATCACTGACCCCAACTTTAGTTTATTCATTCCAACAAAAACATTTTTTGGTAAGCGAGTCCAAATAAGATTATTGAACGACTCATTGGGATTTTGCGTCTGACCATGCAGACACTTCTTCAGTAATTCAGGATTTGCCAGTTCTCTGTAAATAGGTTTTATGATATCCATGACTGCTGCTGGGATGGAATGTTTATGGCTGTATGAACTGTTTGAGTACTGGGCATTGCGGTAATTGCACCATGAATCAGGTCCAGGAGGGCAAAGGTGGTGTACTGGTTTTTCATCAGTTGACAGTCTGTGGAAGAAAGTAGCCCATACTGCCTGCTTCATTTTCAACAAATCCTCAGTATTGTTTCTAATGGCCATTCCATAATGCTGCTTTAGTTCATCAGTCATTTTGTGTGTCAGCCTGCCTGTTATGGTTTTACCATCAGAAAGTATCTTGTCTCTTAAACTTTGTTTCAACTTCCTCAACCAGGTGCCCATCATCTTCTGGACATGACCCTTATAACGCATCAATCCATAGCCTTCTATATAAAAAAGTTACCGACTTCATTAGATCTTGAAGTAATGCGCGCAAAAATTTTAACATTTTCAACCGATGTAGATTATATTTTAAAAAATAAAATAAAATACTTATCATGTGAGTTTATAAGTGATATATATATATATATCGTTTTATTCGGAAAATTGCAAATTTCATAATGAGAAAAAATCCGAAAATGTGAATTTTTTCCGTTCTAATTCCCCTTAATATCTCTTCTTCTACGTCAACATACGTATTAAAAAACAAAGCAAGCTCTGCGCATTCCATGGTGGAGGGAACTTCGTACCGTTATTGATCATTTCATGGCCGATTCCATTTACACGTGGCTCAGGTGAAAATGACTGTTTCCTTTGTACATAACTTAATCTTTCTGATTTTATGATCATCGCCCTTATGTCAGGGATACGATGGAAGCGATAGAAATGTTCCGCATTCTGCTTCTAATAACGATTCTCTAAATTTAAACGATAGAACGTACATAAAAAGAAGTCTTTCTATCGGCAGTGCTCTCTGAGCATCTCAGTTACACTTTCGTACCAAAGACAGTACCTATTACGATCCTTGCAATACCTCTATGAATTCTTTTGACTTCTACCGCCTGGCAAGGACTCTAAATGATACATCAGCGTTGTGTATTATAGCCTTGTGTAGGACCTACTTAGCGGATGTACTACATTTTCCCCGAATTTTCGCAATAAATCTAGGTCCTCCCTTGGCACGCCCCTCCTCTGCTGCTTACTTCGCCTGTTTTCATCATTTCATAAATCTTCGTGGGATTACATACATTATCTGATAAAAAGTATCTGGATACCTATTAGTGGACATTAATATGAGGTGTGTCCACCCACCGCCTTTATGACGGCTTGAAATCTGCTGAATACTTTGCGTCTGAATCCCTGTGGAGGAATGGCAGCTCATTCTTCTCAAAGAGCTTAAACCAGAGAAGGTAGTGATGCTGGACTCTAGGGCCTAGAGCAAAGTCGTCGATCTCACTGATTCCAAAGGTGATCCGTTGGGTTCATTTTGGTATTCTGGGCAGACCAGTCCATTTCAGGAATGCTCCTACTCACAAACCGTTGCCTCACAGGTACAAACAAAAAAACAAACACTGTCTGAACAGGCCTCGAAGGCCCAACGGTACCAAGCGCGCTCCCCTTGGCATCCTTAGCCCTCTGGCGTCACCTGACGCGGACGGGCATGTGACCAGCACACCACTTTCCCAGCAGCTGTCAGTTTCCGTGACCGCTGCTGCTACTTCTCAATCAAGCAGCAATCGGCCTCACAAGGGCTTACTTAACCCGCTTGCCAGCAGCACTCGGCGGACCCAGATGGTGACCCACCCAACTGCTAGCCAAGACCGACAGCACTTAACTTGAGTGATCTGACGGGAACCAGTATTACCACTGTGGTAAGGCCGTTGGCATTGCCTCACAAATGCTGCTTTATAACTGGGTGCATTGTCGTGCTAATGCAGTCATTGTCCTTAAACTGTTCCTCTGTTGGAGGCAGTAAACAATTTAACTTTTTCTCAAGCATAATAACGGGACCACGCCATAACCACGAAAATAAACCCTATACCGTAACATCACATCCTCCATACTTTATTCTTGTCACTACAAATGATGGCGGGTAATATTCTGCAGGCATCTGTCAAGCCCAAATCTCTCCACCGGATTGCTCAACCAAATCATTTCTTGGTTTATGAGGAGCTGCTCGACCAGTGTACCTCCCTACGGACAGCCTGTATGCTAGCTGAGCTCCTGGTAGCACTTTACAGCTCAGTCTTTATGTTGATTTCATGCGATTTTTTACAACCACCCTGAGCAGTGCTCTAAGGTGCCTGTCCGTCACTGCATGAGGTCTGCGTGATCTCGGTTTAACTGTGGTTGTTCCTTCAAGTTTTCACTTCGCAATCACAGAGACAACTTCAGATGGGTAGAAATGTTTACGGTGGATTTGTTACTCAGGTGACATCCAATGACTAGCCCACGTTCTAAGTCACTGCCCCCTCCTGACAGATCCATTCTGCTATTACTGTGTCTCTATCGACAATAGGCTACAGGTCTTCCCCCTTCCTTTTATACCGGGCGAATAAAAAAAAGTACAGATTTGAGTTGTTTATTACCAACCATAAAAGACATATATCACTGCATGGAGGAAGGTGCAAAGTTTTGACATAGCTGTCCTGTTATCTGTAGTAACATGGTGACTAGACCACATGAGATATTGTTCACGTGCAACGTGCATTCTGTCGACGATTCAATAAGAGGCCGCCTCTGCACAAGCAGATTTATGACTGGCATATAAAATTCTTTGAAGTTGGTTGCATTAGCAGAGGGGAGAGCACTAGTCGGCGACGCATGTCTGATGAAAATGTCGAGCGTATCCGAGATGGGTTGACATGGAGCCCTCTCAAGTCCACAAAGACGGGCAGGCCAGGAACTTCGATTTCCTCAGACAATGGCTTAGTGTGTTCTTATGAAGACTTAAAAATTACAGTTACTACGCCAGTTGCGTCCTGACGACCATAACAGCAGGTACGAATTTTGCATTTTAGTTTAAAGGATATGCCGGAGGACACTTTTTCCGAGCGGCTCATCTTTTCGGACGAGTCGACGTCACATCTGTTGTGTAAAAAACCGTTACAATGTAAGAATTTGGGGGTCACAAAACCCTGGCTTCGTCGTCGAAGGTGTAAGAGGCTGCACGTGTTTTGTGCTGTTACTGTTTTCCAGAGAAAACTGACATTCCTGTCATACCTGGACACGATGCGTAAATGGTCGTTTCCTCAACTTCTCGAAGATTCCGATCACTTCATTTTTATGCATGACGGCGCGCCGCCTCGCTTTCACCTTGAGTTAAGGCGCTATCTTAACACCACCATCCCACAACGTTGGATTCAAAGAGGTGGACAAGATCTTGTTTATTGCTTTTGGTTTCCCAGCTCACCAGAACTCACACCCTTCGGTTTTTTTTTTTTTTTTATGTGGGGCTACGTAAACGACAGAGTCTTTGTCCCTCCTACGGCAGCTTCTCTTCAAGAGTTGAGAAATCTAACGGTTGAAGAAGTCGATTCGATTAACAGGGACCTGTCGATTCGAATGTGGAATAAAATGGACTACAGCTTCAATGTTAGTCGTGCTCATGTTGACTATATGGTATAATGTGCAAACATTAAAACCGTCCTCTATCCAGTGACACACGCAATGTGTATCTTTCATAGTTGGTCTGTAATAAAGAATTGAAATCTGGTCCTTCGTTCTGAGTTGCTATTGGGTATGCCTCTCGTGATAGCTATAGGTTAATTCCGTATTACTTAGGGGTCTCTCAGGTTACTTCTGATCAGATGGTATATACGTGTTTTAGAGTCTCCACTGGATCTATAAACTGGTAGCGTGGTATTTTTTCATTTATTTATACTTATTAATTTCAGAGACACATAATACAGTAAACAACATCTAGAATGCTCGTCTGCCCCGAGGCCGCTACAGTACCAGCGAAGCCTTAAAGGAACCATAGAAAGAGATAATAAGGCCCCATTGAAGATGTTGGTTACAGCAACAACAGATAAGACGTCAATTTTAAAAATTTTCCCGGTGATTCGATTATCAAAGACATTTCGCGCTTATAGCCAGTTGTCATTTAGTACACTCCGCGACATTTCGACTCGGTGTGTACCAGTCATCTTCAGGTGAATCATCGAAGACTGAAGAAGACTTCCCTCGTCCTGCAGTATATGAGTGCGTTGTGAGTATTCCGCACAAGCGTTTAGACCGTGGTCACAGACTCACTACACTACTTAGCACCGAGCGAGGTGGCGCAGTGGTTAGCACACTGGACTCGCATTCGGGAGGACGACGGTTCAATCCCGCGTCCGGCCATCCTGATTTAGGTTTTCCGTGATTTCCCTATATCGCTCCAGGCAAATGCCGGGATGGTTCCTTTCAAAGGGCACGGCCAAAGTACTTCCCCATTCTTCCCTAATCCGATGAGACCGATGACATCGCTGTTTGGTCTCCTCCGCCAAATAAGCCAATCCAACACTACCTAGCAGGCAGCGTCCTCGCTGTTGGAACTGCGGAACTCTCGCTCGCCTTGACCATCGGCGTACTCTGTCGTTTACGTTTTGGGACGAATCATTGGAATGATGGGGTCATGGGAGCTGTAGAAGGTGAGCGTGGAGTGTGGTGTTGGGGTGAGGATGGAGGAAGATGGTGAGGCACTGCGTGGCTGTGTGTGTGTAATTTTTTAATTGACAGTTTACTATAAAAATAAAGAATGAAAAAAAAATAAATGAAAAAAAAATTCTCTCTCTCTCTCTCTCTCTCTCTCTCTCTCCACACACACACACAGCCGCACCACCCGGCCGTTCTCCATCTTCACACTCCACTCACCATATCCACTGATCCCAAGATCCCTCAGTTAACACTAAAGCATGTGACATCTACATCTACATCTACGTCCATACTCCGCAAGCCACCTGACGGTGTGTGGCGGAGGGTACCTTCAGTACCTCTATCGGTTCTCCCTTCTATTCCAGTCTCGTATTGTTCGTGGAAAGAAGGACTGTCGGTATGCCTCTGTGTGGGCTCTAATCTCTCTGGTTTTATCCTCATGGTCTCTTCGCGAGATATACGTAGGAGGGAGCAATATACTGCTTGACTCTTCGGTGAAGGTATGTTCTCGAAACTTCAATAAAAGCCCGTACCGAGCTACTGAGCGTCTCTCCTGCAGAGTCTTCCACTGGAGTTTATCTATTATCTCCGTAACGCTTTCGCGATTACTAAATGATCCTGTAACGAAGCGCGCTGCTCTCCGTTGGATCTTCTCTATCTCTTCTATCAACCCTATCTGGTACGGATCCCACACTGCTGAGCAGTATTCAAGCAGTGGGCGAACAAGCGTACTGTAACCTACTTCCTTTGTTTTCGGATTGCATTTCCTTAGGATTCTTCCAATGAATCTCAGTCTGGGATCTGCTTTACCGACGATCAACATTATATGATCATTCCATTTTAAATCACTCCTAATGCGTACTCCCAGATAATTTATGGTATTAACTGCTTCCAGTTGCTGACCTGCTATTTTGTAGCTAAATGATAAAGGATCTATCTTTCTGTATATTCGCAGCACATTACACTTGTCTACATTGAGATTCAATTGCCATTCCCTGCACCATGCGTCAATTCGCTGCAGATCCTCCTGCATTTCAATACAATTTTCCATTGCTACAACCTCTCGGTACACCACAGCATCATCTGCAAAAAGCCTCAGTGAACTTCCGATGTCATCCACCAGGTCATTTATGTATATTGTGAATAGCAACGGTCCTATGACACTCCCCTGCGGCACACCTGAAATCACTCTTACTTCGGAAGACTTCTCTCCATTGAGAATAACATGCTGCGTCCTGTTATCTAGGAACTCCTCAATCCAATCACACAATTGGTCTGATAGTCCATATGCTCTTACTTTGTTCATTAAACGACTGTGGGGAACTGTATCGAACGCCTTGCGGAAGTCAAGAAACACGGCATCTACCTGTGAACCCGTGTCTATGGCCCTCTGAGTCTCGTGGACGAATAGCGCGAGCTGGGTTTCACATGACCGTCTTTTTCGAAACCCATGCTGATTCCTACAGAGTAGATTTCTAGTCTCCAGAAAAGTCATTATACTCGAACACAATACGTGTTCCAAAATTCTGCAACTGATCGACGTTAGAGATATAGGTCTATAGTTCTGCACATCTGTTCGACGTCCCTTCTTGAAAACGGGGATGACCTGTGCCCTTTTCCAATCCTTTGGAACGCTACGCTCTTCTAGAGACCTACGGTACACCGCTGCAAGAAGGGGGGCAAGTTCCTTCGCGTACTCTGTGTAAAATTGAACTGGTATCCCATCAGGTCCAAAGGCCTTTCCTCTTTTGAGCGATTTTAATTGTTTCTCTATCCCTCTGTCGTCTATTTCGATATCTACCATTTTGTCATCTGTGCGACAATCTAGAGAAGGAACTACAGTGCAATCTTCCTCTGTGAAACAACTTTGGAAAAAGACATTTAGTATTTCGGCCTTTAGTCTGTCATCCTCTGTTTCAGTACCATTTTGGTCACAGAGTGTCTGGACATTTTGTTTTGATCCACCTACCGCTTTGACATAAGACCAAAATTTCTTAGGATTTTCTGCCAAGTCAGTACATAGAACTTTACTTTCGAATTCATTGAACGCCTCTCGCATAGCCCTCCTCACACTACATTTCGCTTCGTGTAATTTTTGTTTGTCTGCAAGGCTTTGGCTATGTTTATGTTTGCTGTGAAGTTCCCTTTGCTTCCGCAGCAGTTTTCTAACTCGGTTGTTGTACCACGGTGGCTCTTTCCCATCTCTTACGATCTTGCTTGGCACATACTCATCTAACGCATAATGTACGACGGTTTTGAACTTCGTCCACTGATCCTCAACACTATCTGTACTTGAGACAAAACTTTTGTGTTGAGCCAACAGGTACTCTGAAATCTGCTTTTTGTCACTTTTTCTAAACAGAAAAATCTTCCTACCCTTTTTAATATTCCTATTTACGGCTGAAATCATCGATGCCGTAACCGCTTTATGATCGCTGATTCCCTGTTCTGCGTTAACTTTTTCAAATAGTTCGGGTCTGTTTGTCACCAGAAGGTCTAATATGTTATCCCCACGAGTCGGTTCTCTGTTTAACTGCTCAAGGTAGCTTTCAGATAAAGCACTTAAAAAAATTTCACAGGATTCTTTGTCCCTGCCACCCGTTATGAACGTTTGAGTCTCCCAGTCTATATCTGGCAAATTAAAATCTCCACCCAGAACTATAACATGGTGGGGAAATCTACTCGAAATATTTTCCAAATTATGCTTCAGGTGCTCAGCCACAACACCTGTTGAGCCAGGGGGCCTATAGAGACATCCAATTACCATGTCTGAGCCTTCTTTAACCGTGACCTTCACCCAAATCATTTCACATTTCGGATCTCCGTCAATTTCCTTCGATACTATTGCACTTCTTATCGCTATAAACACGCCTCCCCCTTCACTGTTCAGCCTGTCTCTACGGTATACATTCCAATCTGAGTTTAGGATTTCATTACTGTTTACGTCTGGTTTCAGCCAACTTTCTGTCCCTAGTACTATATGGGCATTGTGACCGTTTATTAATGACGAAGCAGGACGAGCATATGCAACGGATAGGCACTTGGTGCAGGGAGTGGCAACTGATCCTTAACATAGACAAATGTAATGTTTTGCGAATACATAGAAAGAAGGATCCTTTATTGTATGATTATCTGTAAAATATCTGGGAGTGTGCGTACGAAACGATTTGAAGTGGAATGATCATATAAAAGTAATTGTTGGTAAGGCGGGTGCCAGGTTGAGATTCATTGGGAGAGTCCTTAGAAAATGTAGACCATCAACAAAGGAGGTGGCTTACAAAACACTCGTTTGACATATACTTGAGTATTGCTCATCAGTGTGGGATCCGTACCAGGTCGGGTTGACAGAGAAGATCCAAAGAAGAGCGTCGCGTTTCGTCACAGGGTTATTTGGTAAGCGTGACAGCGTTACGGAGATGTTTAGCAAACTCAAGTGGCAGACTCTGCAAGAGAGGCGCTCTGCATCGCGGTGTAGCTTGCTGTCCAGGTTTCGAGAGGGTGCGTTTCTGAATGAGGTATCGAATATATTGCTTCCCCCTACTTATACCTCCCGAGGAGAACACGAATGTAAAATTAGAGAGATTCGAGCGCGCACGGAGGCTTTCCGGCAGTCGTTCTTCCCGCGAACCATACGCGACTGAAACAGGAAAGGGAGGTAATGACAGTGGCACGCGAAGTGGCCTCCGCCACACACCGTTGGGTAGCGTGTGGAGTATAAATGTAGATGTAGATGTAGAGTATACTATAGTACAGGTTATGTGCAAAGAAATGTTTGGTTGGCTGGTTGATTAGGGGAGGGAACCGAACAGCGAGGTCATCAGTCCCACTGGATTACGGAAGGATGCGGAGGAAGTCGGCCGTGCTATTTCAAAAGAGCCATCCCGGCGTTTGCCTGAAGCGATTTAGGGAAATCACGGAAGACCTAAATCTGGATGTCTTGACGCGTGTTTGAACTGTCGTCCCCCCGAATGGGAGTCCCGTGTGCTGATCACTGCGCCGCCTAACTCGGTAAGATATGATTATTGTTAGAAACTTGTGCTTTGTGTATTTAGCATATATAGAACAACAATCGGGTGCATTAACAGTGCACAAATACGAATGTAAATAATAAACACATATAGTTATAAACAGAGATAGCTAGATTTTAACAAACTTTCCAAAGAATCACTACAAATCTCATAAACTCATATCAAAATACGTACAATTAAATAATCTTTTTATATATTATATGCCACTGAAGATGCGTAACATGAAAAGGCGAAACTTATCTGGCGCACAGAAATAAATTGAGTTGCAAAATACGGCATTTTTATTATCATTATAATAAAACGTAATTGAAGTTCGCAGCTGAGGAAAATGGCCGCAAATTTTAGCAATATTGAGTAAAATATTGCCAACAGAGGGAAGAAAAGCTAGTGATTTTACCGACAGGTTTTCACTCCGTTATCAACTTGCTAGTTTTTGGGTCGAACTGAGAGTGCCGTGTTAATCTGCTGGGCAAAATATCCGTCTTCACTTATGCTGTCTTTTTTGTGGGCAAGCTCCTCAGTTAAACTATCTGGATCTGAAACTGTGTAAGCTGTGTTTCACGTGTTTCAAGTAAACTCACGGTTTGCGACAAGTAAAGGCAAATCGACGATTGTAAATACAAATCAGTATGAGTGGGCTTCAGACAAACTGAATGCGTCAGGAATCAATCATTCTTCCGTCATATCAAAACAGCCAAGATATTCAGACAAGTATCTTTCTCTATTGCCATAGTAAAGTAAATATTCTGATGAATGGACTCCCCGGATACGTAAAAAGTTAATTTGTTTATCTTTACTATCAAGCCACACTATCACAGTAAAGTGCACATAGCCTCAAAATTCAGTTGGATTAAGAGCCGCTAATTTCAGCGTTGTCTACTCAAAGCTTCCCCATCAGAAGAAGGAATCTTCGGAACAATGGAGCTGAGAAAGGGGCGCCTTAAGCGCAGCCGTGTGAAGAAGAGGGATCTTCAAAGATCAAGGACGTAAACCCTGGCAGAATATCATGCCAGCTTGATGGTGTAGAGTTGGCAGTCAAACAGAAGGCTTACCCGCCGCAGCGCATATAGTTTCACGAGGAGGAAGTAATATGTTGCGTAAATCTTCTCGGATCGGGTCTTAACAGGCACAACGCGTCTCCTGTGGAGTCTGTCATTGGAATAAAATGAGAATACCCGTAATGCTCTTGTGCTTAATAAACGAAATACTCCGCTCTTTTTGGATCATATCTATTCTCTCTATCAATCCTAGAGGATAAGGGGTTCAGACCGACTGCCAATACTGAATAATCGGTCGAACGAATGTTTCGTAAGCAATTTCTGTCGTGAATGAACTACATCTCCTCGGAATTCTTCCACTGAATCTTAGCTTGGCTTTTACCATAACTTTTTTAAAGTAGTGGATCCTCTCTAGGTCACTCTGGATGGACCTTCTCAGTATTTTATCTTCTTACTGTTTCAATGTAATTTTAACTTTTTACTGTGACAATGTAATCGACAATAAAGAGTCTTTCCAACTATTTAAGTGCAATATGATGCGAAGATGATGAAGAGATTGAAAGAATGTGTGACGAGATGAAATAAATTATTCAGATACTTAAGAGTGACAAAAATTTAATTGGAATGGGGAACTGGAATGTGATAGAACAGAGAGAAAGGAAACTAGGAGGACTACTTGGGCTGGGGGGAAGAAATGAAAGACGAAGCCACGTTGTAAAATTTTGCGCAAAGCACCATTTAATCATCGCTAATACTTGGATTAAATAGTAAAAGAAAGCTGTATTCGTGGAAGAGACCGGAAGACGAGAGATTCTGAAACCGGATTTTAGACTATAAAACATTTCAACTGGAAGAGGGGATATTTGACATTTATTTTTTGGTTATGAACTGCAAATTAAAACTGAAGAAATTGCAAAAAGCAGGAAATTATGGAAGTGGGGTAAGTTGAAAGAATCAGAGGTTGTTAAGCGTTTCAAAGAGAGCACTAGGCAACAAGTTGACTGAAACAGGGGAAAGACAAACAATAGAACAATTAGTAGCCTTGGCCGAATGTTGAAGGCAGCAGAGGATCAAATATGAAAAAAGACAAAGCCAACTAGAAACCTGTGTATAACGCACAAGGCATTGAAAAATTAACGAAAGGAGGAAATATAATAATGCAGTACATAAAACAAGCGAAAGGAATACACAGTCTTAAAAATGACGTAGAAAGGAAGTGCAAAATGGCAAACCAGGAGTGGGTAGTGGATCTGGAAGCATAGCAAGTTGTTATCCACCATCTTGAAATTTGACGAAAAATATGACGACAGTGTAATACCACGTCAAAGATCTTTGTCAAAGAAATTGATCATATTTCTTTGTCAAAGAAATGCTGAATTCCCAGGCGCTCTGCACGCAAGCATGCACTGTTAACTTGACACATTGGATCGCAGTGTTGGCGAATATTGCACAAGGAACTGCAATACCACCCATACAAAATTCAGCTACAGCAAAAATTAAATGAAGGCGACCTTCCAAAGAGGCTAAACTTTTGCCAGGAGTTGTAGGAACTCACGAACGACAACCCAGGCCTGTGTGACTGATCGTGAGCGACGGGGTCAATTTTTATATTTCAGGCTTTGTTAACGAGCAAAACATTCGATACTGGTCACGTGAAAATTCTGAAATGCTTAATGAAACGTCACTTCACAATCAGCGGTGCGGCGCATCATCGTTTGGATTAATAGGGACTTATTTTTCGAAGAGTGTTGCTGTTACTGTAAATACTTCGCATTATATTCACATGCAGAACCAGTTCCTAATGCAACAGCTTGCTTAACTTCCTGTAACTGCAAACTCTCCGAACAAGACGTGGCCGTATGCCATACCTCGTGGCATTTCATTTTCTCCCTACGGAATATCTTCTCTCTCAAATACAAATAGTCTAAACTCATGTTGAAACGTCCCCTTATGAAAAATTATATACGTGACTGGGCTTAAACTGACACACAATGTTTTTAGCGCAATGCAATCTGACTTTCAAAAATCCTTACAAAAAAATGGCCCTAACAAATCGCTTACCTCACAAAAATCTTGGTTACTCGAACTACTGCAATACAGCTAGCGCCACTACAGCCAGCTAAATAAAGATTCAAACTACAGAAGGCACTAACTACTGATAGGCATATTTAGCAAATGAAAGATTCCAATAGAGAACAAACAATGTATTTACCTTAATAGTCATAATATATATAGCAGTTCATGACATACAGTCTTACAAATTTCAAAACTCCGCCATCTCTCTCCCCACATCCACCACCGCTGGCGGCTCACCTCCAACTGCGCAACGCTATGCGTTGTTAACAGCCAACAGCCCAACACTACAATGGCCAACAACAATGCAAAGCAGCCACAGACTGCACACAGCACAGCCAGTGATTTTGATACAGAGGTGGCGATATCAATAAAAAAAACCTAAACAGCCTACTTACATATCCCCCATGCTCCCCACAAAAAATTTTACAAATTGTTTTGGGCACTGGCCAATACAGATTTGAAAATTTTTTTCATAATTACAGTAAGAAAGATATCAAATGCACACACTTATTGATACAGTGTTGGTCAAAAGCTAAAATTTTCTCACAGCCCATAAAGACAGTCCTGATCGTTCATCATAGTAAAATAACAGTGTTTTTCTCAATGACTGAGCAGTAAATGAAAATGCACACAGAAGTAGTGGATTTCCATGCAGTCTTGAAGAAGTAGTGTTGTCCTTCCAACGGAAAGACAGTGCTGACTCTTGACATGCAGACAGTTAATGGGCCACAACAGAGCAAACCCGCAACAGAGTCATTCAAAGTTTTGAAGACTATTGGTAGGTAGGTCATCACAGAGCAGGCCCACTGTAGTCCTGGTAGAGATTATGGTATTGGTGGGCCACCAGAGGTGCAGACCCACTGCAGTCCTTGTAGAGATAATGGTATTGGTGGGTCATCAAAGGTGCAGACCCACTGTAGTCCTTGTAGAAATGGCCAGCAGCCATCTGTTGTGACTGTGCAGGTGCACAATCACCATTGAAGAGTCTTGCGGATAATATAGCAAGTCCATAACCACCACTTGTGCACTCAGAAAGTTTTTGGAATTGCCCTTAGAACCAGCAATGCTGTCATCCAGTCCCTTGCTGAATTATTAACACATGTGCAAACACTAACAGTCCCTACTTCTCACATATTGTCCATATACTATGACCAACAGAAATGTGTGCAGTGAAATCTAACTTACAAGTTAATAATATGATGAACTGGTATCAATTACAATTTTATAACATAAGAATACAATAACAACGGTACAAAATACATCATTAAAAACATAATAATACAGATAACATTTGTAGTAATAGGGGCTTTACAAAAAAATGGAAATAAACATATACATCAGTGTTACAGCAATTATGACATAAGCAAATATATAAAAGATCAGAATAATTATTGAAACATCAACTTCACACATGAGCATTAAAACAGAACAGAATTAATAATGTCTAACATCTTTACAAAGTAAATAACATATTATTAATGCAAATTATATTTGAGGATAACAGTATTCCGCATCATAGTTCATGTAGCTGAGTATTAGAAAAATTCTACAACATAAGTCTTATCAGATAAACATATAAAGACAGGAAGAACATAAATACACAAGGGTACACAAACACATAGTGGGATAACACAAGGAAAGGACAGGGTTTGTTTTACTGCAGTATTTTGCAAACAAAACTTTCTTTACTTCTCGGAGATCTCCCTTCGTTCTTCATTATTTTCAAAAGTCCTATCTATACCTGTTTTCTGTACTTTTCTTGTATAGCCTCTCAGTGCTTTTCTTCAAATTCATCGCAACTCATTCTCTTATAGGCTACCCCCTCTTAAGCTTACTTAAATCTACTGAGCTCAGATGCTAAACTAAGGGACGAGGCAATGCAGCAGCACAAAACAATTAACACAAACAGCAATGACAAAAAAAATGGAAAATTGCAAAGCAAGCTACAGTAAATCTAAATCGCCAAGCAATGCAACATTACAACTAATATGAGCCAACGTGCAGCAACAAGAAAAATAAATCAGTAGTAAAACTAGCTTAACAGAGTAATACAAAGTGAAATTTAGTAGCACTATGCCTGGCAAACAGCAGCAGCAAATGCAATAACTTATTTCTGAACACGACATAACTCAAGCAGAAAAAATATTACATTAAAGACAACAATGCAGACAAGGGAAATGTATATTCACATCTTAATGTCTATGTAATTAAAGTGGTGCACCACAAGAAGTTTTTCTACCAAAAAAATTACCAAGTAGTTGAAAAGAAAATTCCGTATGCAATTCCTGTGAAGGGAAATGTCTTTTTATGCTCCTTCGTTTTTTTTAATAAATCATAAAATTATTTACTGGATCTATAGGCATAAAAGATTTATATTAGTACATCTATTAGATTTTATTTTAACCAATGCCGCAGTGCAGCTAGAAACTAGAAATTAAACAAAATGAGTAAATAAAAACATAAAGCAAGCCATATGGCATTTCTCTCAACTAGCAATACAATAGCCGTGAAATGTTTCTCATCGTTTCATTAGGCACTTTAGTAAATATCATAAATTAAGAGCTCCACAGTATAATCATATGTTTTCAAGTTTGAGTGTGTCGTATTTGTGATGCTTTCTACAAAGGAATGTCAATAGCGAGGATAATGGCCTCCCCTTTTTTTTTTTCTACCTGTGCCTCTGAAAAGGCACACACTAATGGCTTTTTCTCCAGGCGTCTGACACAGCTGGGTGCCCACGACGCATTAGTGCAGGTGGTCACTTAACTTTCTTACGGAAATATTTACGACAGCAGTTTCCGCTACAGTGACAGTCTCATATAAAAATATTTCACAGGTCAAGAATTTGCGTTACAAATCTGTAGAAACAAAATCCTATTGACATAACAGAGTCCAAAAAATTTTCGTCGGCAGTGTAATACATTCACAAATTTACATACATTTCATAACTGTTAAAGTACGATTCTTCGTTTCCAACAACCTTTTCCCAAACCAGAGTCCCTAACCACTACTCATTATTCCTTACCTTATTCGTCAACACTTCTTCAATATTTCATCATAACAGATACGTAGCATACTCAAATAACTCATATAGCATCAGCTTATTGATCACAAACATACTGCAACAGCATAATACACATAGTCATCGTAATAATATCATAACACCTCAGTCAAATTTCAAAAACGTCGTAGCTTTCTGCAATAATGTCAAAACCTAAAAAAAATTCTCTGCTCATGCCAAAAGTGTCATCTGCCTCAAACGTACTTTAAAAATCATGATCCCATACCAAATACATCATTCAAAGCTCTCATAGTATCACTATGGTTCCGAAAAAGTATGAACAGTTCACAAAGTACAGACAAAATACAATTTCGTAAGTGTGAAGTTATCCAATGGTTTAGTTACGTAAACATCTGTCACTGCCATAGTAAAAAAGTTTGTCCCTCTCAGTTAAATGTAGCTGCGTAATTATGTGTTAGAGAAATATGGTACCGATGTGTAAAGTTGTATAAGTAAATACCATATTAGCTAGGGCTCCTTGTGCTTGCCAAACACATGGTATACAAAGTAGGCGTGTACCCCCCTGAGGATTAATGTAATTATACCCTCAGGTGTTACAGATTACAGCAATGGAATGAAATGTATTACGGAAAGCCTTTGTATCATTGTACATCAAATATCTTTAAAAATAAATGATTTAAGTACAAAATTAATCACTCAAATACGTGTCCTGTAGCGCTAAATGTGCGTCTTGCTGTAAGATAATCTCTGTGGAAGTGTCGTAGTTATTGTCCTCCGAAAGCTAAGTTCTCCAGAAGCCAATGTACTTACCTCATGATAAACAAAAGTGAAATGCTTTTTGTATAGGTATCGTAGTTATTACGCTTATTGTTGTGATGAAGAAAGTACTGTACTGTAACGTATTGTTGTGCTACAGAAAAGGGCTGTCTCATTGTAGCTATACCACAAAAGTTACTACTAAAACATGTTTTACTTTCCAGAATAAAACAGAAAATTGTGCAGATACAAAACAGAAACACTGCAAAAGCAACACTGTAAATTCTCACTCATTAGTAGTGTCGTGATAAAATCGTGTAGCTGTCACATAAACTAACCACTATGTCATCTGGTATCTCACTGAAAGTACTTTAAATCCAGAATGTATTTTCAACTAAACCAAAACGTTGCATTTAAATCTCATTAGCAGTACCAGTATATGTCCTAAGTATGTAAGCCCGATAGTCGTTACGTAATCGTGCAACTAACAAGTAAGAATGTACAAATACAACACTGTGTCATCTGTTCACTATAATTATGCATTCGTAATTTCTGTTTAAAAATGTTCCCTAGGTTCTAGACTGGATATTTAACTTCAAACATTGTTGCATGTTAACAGTTTCCTGGAAAATTCAGATTGTTCGAAATGTTTCATCATTATGATGCTATGTTTTACTCGGTCTTGTGTAGCTTGAGACCAATATGCTGAGAGGAAGGCATGGTAAAATTCTCCTTCACTGTGACAATCGTGAATGACCGATCTCATTCTTACAGCTGGTTCATTCTCTAAGTAGCCACACATAAATTCTAATCTGTGCTCTAATGACCAGTTGGGAGGAAAACAATGAGAGAATTGATGGAGCCATGCTTGAGGATGAATATCGTTGCCAGAATTCTTAAATGTTTTGAATTTACGTGTAGTAATGAACAGCTTATAGTCAAAATCATCATGTCGGCGAGCCACATGTCGGTCATTGTTACGTCGTTTCGGCGGTTCCATCTCAATATTCGGTGTACCTTGCCAATTTCTTTCATAATTTCCGAAGTGCCCTGAATTATTATTTTGTGGCTGTTCCATATTTCTATGTCCCTCTTCCCGTATTGGAGCGCGAGTGTCCCCTGAAATACGTAATTCTTGTATTACCTGAGTCAGCTGATCTTGTACTTCCCGGATTTCTCTTTGGTGTTGCGTATTAACTTGATTCTGATTTTGTTTGAATTTCCTAATTTGTTGGCACTCCTCTGTGTCATTAAAGACTACCGGTTTTGTGTCATTCAGATTATCATCTACCTTCATAGATAAATTATTTAGCTGATCCGAAAGTTCATCTACTTTCTCTGATAATGAACTAATTTCCTCCAGGTGTCTTTCTACTGTGTCCTTTAAGTTTTCCTTAGGTTTTGCAAGTTGCGTAACCGAATCGGTAGATGCAACTGAGTCAATTTTAGCTTGCAAGGTCTCATGATTTTCATGAACAATAATTTGCAGTTCTTTTATGGCTGCTTCGTGATTCTGTAATGCATTTTCATGCAGCGAGGAAAAAATAGGTTGAAAATGCTCACAAATTTGTGTTTATACGTCGTTACAGACTTTTTGACATTTCGATTCGATTTTGTGTAACTCAGTAGTTAAATCTTCACGTGTTTGTTCAAGCGTGGTGCGAAGATTTTGTTCCATTGCGTCTAACTGTTGCTGTGTTTGTCTCTGGTGTTGTTCATTTGTGCCTAACTTTTGAAGATTTTGTTCCATTGTGTCTAACTTTTGAAGCTTTTGCTGTGTTTGTCTCTGATTTTGTTCCATTGTGTCTAACTTTTGAAGCTTTTGTCCCATTTGTTGCATTAATTGTAATAACAATGCACAGGTGTCTGAAACATGTTCCTCAGTGCTTTTCGGCAGTGAATTTGCACCGGCAACATTCACATTTTGACAAGCGGAAAATGTGTCTTGACTCATTTGAGAAAACGGTGAGAACCCAAAACCTGAGTCTACAGTATTTGCAATATTGTGTTCTGTCATTCCCGATTCCTGATGCGAGCTGTTGCCGACCGATCGATCGATAATGCTTCCCTGTTCACTACCTGTTTCACTGTCTACACCATTATTTGACGCCCGCTCCATTTCCCTATGCACAATTACCAAGTTACTACTTTGAATGTCTGTTAATTCACTACACAGTGGTGCTAGTAAGCTACGCTCGTCGTCACTATTATTTCTCAGTTTACTTTGGAGCCTAGTGTTACGATTTTCACACGCCATTATTGTCACAATATTTCACACGGTAACACAGAAAATAAAACATATTAACATAGTGCTGAAAATAATATCTAGTTAATTGCAAGCTGCGAAATACTTGGTGCAAATTTACATGCGTGCCACACCTGTTTTACTGTACAACAATGATAGACCGTAACTACAAAGGAGATTCTCTCTACAATTACGCGCTAGCAATAAAGAAAATCTACACTAATTACACAAACTACAAGAAAAAATCAGAAGATTCCAGTGAGGTATCCTCGGCTAAGGGTCGACATATGAAACGTCCCCTTATGAAAAATTATATACGTGACTGGGCTTAAACTGACACACAATGTTTTTAGCGCAACGCAATCTGACTTTCAAAAATCCCTACAAAAAAATGGCCCTGACTAACATTAACCTATGCGTTTCACAAATCGCTTACCTCACAAAAATCTTGGTTACTCAAACTACTGCAATACAGCGAGCGCCACTACTGCCACCTAAATAAAGATTCAAACTACGGAAGGCACTAACTACTGATAGGCATAGTTAGTAAATGAAAGATTTTAATAGAGAAAAAACAATGTATTTACCTTAATAGTCATAATATATATAGCAGTTCATGACATACAGTCTTACAAATTTCAAAACTCCGCCATCTCTCTCCCCACATCCACCACTGCAGGCGGCTCACCTCCAACTGCGCAACGCTACGCGCTGTTCACAGCCAACTGCCCAACACTACAATGGCCAACAACAATGCAAAGCAGCCACAGACTGCACGCAGCACGGCCAGTGATTTTGATACAGAGGTGACGATACCAATAAAAAAACCTAAACAGCCTACTTACAATGTGAACGCTGGGCCAGAGATTAACGGTACAGTGCAGTAAAGCGCCTGAGAGAGTATGTACGCATATAAAGAATGACTGGACTACTTCGTAACTAGCTCTGGAAGACGTAAGGCTATATGTATGTCTATAGTACGAGAAATAACTGTGATATATTAGTCATACTGTAAATGCAAATTACATTATATGTGAACTTCCGCCTGTGAACAGAAAATTAAAAATTTCGTGGAAGTATAGTCAATGATATGCCTAATTATTGTAGAACAGATCGTTATTTATAAAAGGTATGCCTCTCTTCTAATTCGTGACTCTCTGTGTACCTGATCATTTCACATTGGCTTACCTTAAGATTGCAAGGATCAAGGGATACGGACAGTACCTGCAAACCTTTTCTTAACTCCGTTTGGGAATGTAAATCTTTCTTCTGCATTATTCTTTCTACTACAATACAGCTAATATCGACAGCTATCGTTTATCTTCCGTTGAATAATGTATATGCACCGAAAACATTCCTTGCCGTCTTAAGAGTGACGAAAGTGCTTTTCCTCATTGCACGGTCACATAACATTAATTCTGGGAAACAGCATTTTTCAGCAGCCAGCGAGAAGCAAACTCAACCGAAGAAGTCGACTAAGAACTAAAAGCACTATAAAACTGCTCACTGAACACATGTGAGCTTAACGTTCAGATATTGCGAATTCGTGCGTGATTCTTACTACCGTTCATACAACGGATTCGGTACGAAATGTGTTAGCCTCTAGTACTAAAACACATACACATTAATTCTAAATGAAATTCATGTGTACTTAGTGTTGAGTGGGAGGCCAAAACACACTTAAATATTCTATAGAATGTTACAATATACCTGGTCATCTCCAAGAACGGGGGCATTTCCTGGCCTTCAATATCCCCTGAGCTTTCAGGATATGATTTCTTTCTTTGGGGTTGGCTGAAATGGTTCAAACGGCTCTGAGCACTATGGGACTTTACTTCTGAGGTCATCAGTTCCCTAGAACTTAGAACTACTCAAACCTAACCAACCTAAGGACATCACAGACATCCATGCCCGAGGAAGGATTCGAACCTGCGACCGTAGTAGTCGCGCGGTTCCAGACTGTAGCGCCTAGAACCGCTCGGCCACTCCAACCGACTCTTTGGGGTTGTTTGTAATCTCAGAAGTTATGGTGTGAGCCACCATACACAATCCATAAGGTGAAGGATTAAATTCGCGAGGAAGTTAATCGAATCTCAGTGCCAGTCCTGCAAGGTGTGGTGCCTACCTTTCGTGAAAGACTTCAGATGTGTATGAAGAAAAATGCCAGCCGCCTACATGATGTCATTTTCAAGCGATGGATATTTTAAATTTCAAGCACTGTGAATTCATGCTGTATTTCTTTTATATCACTGTGAATAAATTTGTATCACTAGTGGAAGTATCAAAATCGCCCGTTGCGCTTTCGCACTTGTATGTACAAAGTATTTCATCCTATGTATACGAAGATGAGTTATTTTTTTATGGCCTAGCTAAACACAGAAACATTAATGCAGCCACACTTTTATGACACGTCTTTTTATTAAGTTTTCATGTATTTACTGCATGGCTGGGCAACGTAAAGAGAGTTAACTTCGACGAACGCTTGAGCGTTACCTTACAGAGGATTTAGCGAGAGATACAGTTCCACATCTACATCTACATCCTTACTCCGCAAGCCACTCAACCGTAATAGCAAACTTTGTGTTGTGGGAGTGGGGAAACGAGCAAGTGAATCAAACGCATTACCATTGCTTAAACAATCTTTTGGTTGGGAAAGTTTAGGTAGGACACAAAGACAGTTTAATCATTTAGATTTATAATTATTTAGTTATCAATGCTAAGTCACGGCAAAATCAAAACACAGGCAAATCAGCAAGTATCTGACATATATTTCCCTTCATGCACATCAACATGCAGAAGTTTTCATCCGAGAGCTGGGCTCCTTTAAGGAAACTAATTTTAAGTGTTTATGCCCACAGAAAATCCGATTCCATTATTTGTTTTTCACAGCCAAACCACCGACAAAAGGTAGTACTTACAGCGTGCTCAGTAAACAAACAACAATAACTGCCAGCATCGTTCTCACTCGATTTTTTCCATCGATCGTGCATATCCTGGCCAGACACTTACATGATTCTAACTTGTCAGAACATGATTTCGGCGGGCGGCGCGGTGACATTTTTGTCGTATGTAGGAGGTACCCAATTAACAGATAACGGATTCAAAGGAAGTCAACGAAAGTTAAAGAGTCCGTTAAAGGTTTCTAAAATTAAATAAAAAGTTAATCCATTACTCGAAAAGTTAACTACGTTAATTAACGGTCATGTGTCCAGTTAAGGCTTATTATACATTGACAAACGTTTGAAATATAACGCAGTTACGTCTCATATAGGAGTCTGCACACAGTATTTTGAGAGACAGATTAGTTAATTCCATGTGGAATGTAATCACGACAACTTTTTTCGTGTCCAAATAGCGTAAACTGTTTTGCTTTGCTTCTTACAGTGCTATATGGACTCCGTGTAGAACCTTTTCGGATATTGTGCGATCCAGGCTATCTAAGTGTTGAATGTGCTAATCAGTGGGCCTCGTGGTGGGCAAAAAAATATGTAAATATACTTAAATTGAAGTTAATGTTAATGTAATTTTTCTTCAGCTTAATACAGAGGTGATTAGGTTAAGTAAGGCTCATGTAAACGCATTCATTCACGAATTATTTTTATCTTGTGTCAGTTCAGTAACACTTAGTGAGATGTTCCAAAGCTCATAGTTTTAATCGAAACCATAAATGAATTTTAATTCAATGACAGAAAGGACTTTGTGCTCAACGGACAGTAATCAGTGGACACTGCGCTAGTGGCGACAGTAGCAAAAGAATCTAGTTAGGTACTCACCATATTGCAAACGATCTAGTCAGTGCTACGCGTATATGCTATACAATGAAAGACTGAATCGATTCTAAACGGAAGGCGCCCAATTTATAGTCGATCTGCGCATACCCCACCAGTAACTGCCAGCAGCCAGTAAGATTCATCCTCTCTCTGACCGGCTAGCAAACTTGACTCGGTGTATCTCTCTCTCTCTCTCTCTCTCTCTCTCTCTCTCACGCATGAAGCGCTGTTGCCGGGGTTCCGTCATAAAGGTCACACTACGCAGTAGTCGACGGCAAATCGTCGAGCAAAACAAAAGTGATAACCGGCGTTTGCAAGTAAGTGTTGTAGGCCTTCTGTTGTTTCTGATATCATAAACGATTTGCGAGAGAGTCTGAGCTTCCCTCTTAGACCGTTCGCAGACGATGCTGTAATCTACTGTATCAAAGAAGTCATCAAATGATTAAAACTAGCTTCAAAACGATTGTTGTTGTTGTGGTCTTCAGTCCTGAGACTGGTTTGATGCAGCTCTCCATGCTACTCTATCCTGTGCAAGCTTCTTCAGCTCCCAGTAACTACTGCAACCTACATCCTTCTGAATCTGCTTAGTGTATTCATCTCTTGGTCTCCCTCTACGGTCTTTGCCCTCCACTCTGGCTCCCAGTACTAAATTGCTGATCCCTTGATGCCTCAGAACATGTCCTACCAACCGATCCCTTCTATTACTCACGTTGTGCCACAAATTCCTCTTCTCCCCAATACTATTCAATACCTCCTCATTAGTTATGTGATCTACCCATCTAATCTTCAGCATTCTCCTGTAACACCACATTTCGAAAGCTTCTATTCTCTTCTTGTCTAAACTATTTATCGTCCACGTTTCACATCCATTCATAGCTACACTCCATACAAATACTTTCAGAAACGACGTCCAGACACTTAAATCTGTACTCGATATTAACAAATTTCTCTTGTTTAGAAACGCTTTCCTTGCCATTGCCAGTCAACATTTTACATCCTCTCTACTTCGACCATCATCAGTTATTTTGCTCCCCAAATAGCAAGACTCCTTTACTACTTTAAGTGTCTCATTTCCTAATCTAATTCCCTCAGCATCACCCCACCTTAATTCGACTACATTCCATTATCCTCGTTTTCCTTTTGTTGGTGTTCATCTTATATCCATCTTTCAAGACACTGTCAATTCTGTTCAACTGCTCTTCCAGGTCCATTGCTGTGTCTGACAGAATTACAGTGTCATCACCGAACCCTAAAGTTTTTATTTCTTCTCCATGGATTTTAATTCCTACTCCAAATTTTTCTTTTGTTTCCTTTACTGCTTGCTCAATATACAGATTGAATAACATCGGGGATAGGCTACAACCCTGTCTCACTCCCTTCCCAACCACTGCTTCCCTTTCATGCCCCTCGACTCTTCTAACTGCCATCTGGTTTCTGTACAAATTGTAAATAGCCTTTCGCTCCCTGTATTTGAGCCCTGCCACCATCAGAATTTGAAGGAGAGTATTCCAGTCAACATTATCAAAAGCTTTCTCTAAGTCTACAAAAGCTAGAAATGTAGGTTTGCCTTTCCTTAATCTAGTTTCTAAGATAAGTCGTAGGGTCAGTATTGCCTCACATGTTCCAACATTTCTACGGAATCCAAACTGATCTTCCCCGAGGTCAGATTCTACCAGTTTTTCCATTCATGTGTAAGGAATTCGTGTTAGCATTTTGCAGCCATCACTTATTAAACTGATAGTTCGGCAGTTTTCACATCTACCAACACCTGCTTTCTTTGGGATTGGAATTATTATATTCTTCTTGAAGTTTGTAGGTATTTCATCTTTCTCGTACACTTGCTCACCAGATGGTAGATTTTTTCAGGGCTGGCTCTCCCAAGGCTATCAATAGTTCTAATGGAATGTTGTCTACTCCCACGGCCTTGTTTCAACAAAGGTCTTTCAGTGTTCTGTCAAACTCTACGCACAGTATCATATCTCCCATTCCATTTTCATCTACATCCTCTTCCATTTCCATATTGTCCTCAAGTACATTGCCCTTGTATAGACCCTCTATATACTCCTTCCACCTTTCTGCTTTCCGGTCTTTGCTTAGAACTACGTTTCCATCTGAGCTCTTGATATTCATACAAGTGATTCTCTTTTCTCTAAAGGTCTCTTTACTTTTCCTGTAGGCAGAATCTATGTTCCCCGTAGTGATATGCGCCTCTACATCCATACATTTGTCCTCTAGCCATCCCTGCTTAGCTATTTTGCACTTCTTGTCGATCTCATTTTTGAGACGTTTGTTTTTCCTTTGTGCCTGCTTCATTTACTGCACTTTTATATTCACTCCCTTCATTAATTAAATTCAATATATCTTCTGAAACCTAAGGATTTCTACCAGCCCTCGTCTTTTTACCCACTTGATCCTCTGCTGCCTTCACTATTTCATCTCTCAAAGCTACCCATTCTGCTTCTACCGTATTTCTTTCCCCCATTCTTCTCTATCATTTCCTAATGCTATGTTAGACAAGATATCTGTGTGGTGAGAAAGTAACAATTGACTAAATAATGAAAACTCTAAGTCATCCACATGATGTACTAAAAGGAATCCGCTAAATTTTGGTTTACACGATAAAGCATACAGATCTAAAGGCTGTAAATTCAACTAAATACTGATGGATTACAGTTACAAGTAACTTTTATTGCAACAATGACGTGGATAACGTTGTGTGGAAAGCAAACCAAAGACTGCAATTTATTGGTAGAACATTTAGTAAATGCAACTGTGTGTTTAAGACACTACTTACACCACGCTTTTCCATCCCCTTCTGGGATATTGCTTTCCTTTGTGGGATCCACAGCAGATAGGACTGATCGTAAAAGTTCAAAGATGGGCAGTTCATTTTGTACTGTTCATTGCTGCAGGATCTTCTCATGAAATTTCAGTCGCCAGCTTTCTCTTCCAAGTGTAAAAAAACCTTTTTTGGTGCCCACCTACATAGGGAGGAATGATCATCAAAATAAAATAAGGGAAATCGGCGCTCTTGTGAGAAAGTTAAAGTGTTTGTGTTTTCCGTATGTTGCCCGAGAGTGGAACGATAGAGAAGTAGCTTGAAGGTGGTTCGATGAACCCTCCACCATGCACTTAATTGTGAACTGCAGAGTAATCATGTAGATGTAGGCGTAAGTATTGGGACAAAGCTGTTTCTGCCCCACTCTCCATTGTTGCCATATGTAGCCAAGATGGCGGCGATGACGTCCTCCAAGATAGCGGCATGTAGACTAGGCAACAGCACATGATGTCATCCAAGATGGCAGCCATGATGTCATTCAAGATGTCGGATTTTTTTGGGAAGATATGTTAATTGGGCTACCTCCACTAACCCAAGTTATCCGACCGCTACCTCTTCCTATCGATTGGCGCGAAGTTCAAATTCTATCAGGACAATGCAACACACCTAAGAAAATGGTGGGAAAGAAAGGGCAGTTGGGGTACCTCCACTAACCAAGTCATCAAATCACCACCTCTTCCTAGGGATTGGTGGGGTAAGGACCCAGAATGCACTAAGTTGCTGGAGAGAAGAAGAACTGTATTTTATTAATTTTGGGACAATTTGTTCAGGGATGGATTTCGAGAGATAGTATATTTATTACATTGATACTGAACACATGCTCTGACATGCTTGGGGTCACGCCACACAGCCTACAGACCTGTAAAGTACTTCTAAATAACCCATTTACAATGCTCTGCAGACACACTTGCTAATTGTAAACAGACAAAGTAATGCATTGCACACACTACAGACCACCAAACAACTCATAGATAATGAAATACATTTATGTCCAGAGACCCAAACAACTCGTAAATCATCGAAATAATAATCCATTTAAAAGAGTCTGAAAACATGCTTGCTAATCGTCAACACTCGAAATCATGCACCAGTCTTTATTTAAACAATTTGAGATGTTACTGCCATTCCGTGTGGTCACCATGGGGCCCTGAGTCCAACTGACCTAGCACACAGTACTGCCACCAGAGAGTGCTGTCATCCATTCCGTGACGTGATCAAGGTGGCGGTCTGCTTTAGGGGGGAAATTGCTGGAAACAGCGTCTCCACCACGAGATCTAGAGTCTAAGTGACCTAGTACACAGTGCTGCCATCAGAGGGTGCTGAGTCATTCCGTGTCAAATCAACACACTTTAAATAAAAATTTTGCCTCACCCTCTTAGATTTTGCTGAAAGTTGGTATACGTATAGTGGGTGCTGAAACTAAGAAAAATACCAAATTTCAATTTTTTACCTCAAACCATTCCTGAAATATGGTCATGTCAACTTTTCAAAAACTGGCCAAAAAGTGTGAATGGAATTTTTTTAAATTGCCCTAGGAGCTGCCCTTATTGAGCTAGAGAACTGTGAAAGGTGTCATTTTGCAGCATTTTTCATGCTCTTTCCAGTGATAGACAAAAAACATAACTCCTAATTAATAACCTTTTTCAAAATGGTAATTAATATTTTGATTTAACTTTTTTACAAAAAGTACATAATTGAAAATTTTCGAAGTTTTTCCATAACTGCTTCATACTGTTGTAAATCACATGGCAAAATATAAATCTGGGTTGATGATGGGATCATTGTTGAAAACAATTATTCCGGACCCTTGTTTTTCACTAACGGCCCTAGTTTGACCAAACTGACCTTTAAGCTAGTACGTCAGTAGAGGACCATATACATAGGGCTTGATGTCTGTACAATAATTCAGAGACTGGAGCCATTGTTGAGATGGTGTAGTCTGCATTGATACCTTCTAAGGCTTTGTGTGCCTACAGCATTATTGTGCTCTGTGGTTTTAGTGCAAATCAATTGTTACCTCTGTGTTGACCAGTCTGTATCTATTATATGTAATAGTTCATTTTCAAGTAATTCTATACATTGAAGGACAGTTTATAAGTGGTTTTTGTATAAATATGGAACCAAGTAAAAAGTGCAGTGCTGTAAGAGTGCAGTGTTGTAATCCATTGAAGAAGTCAAATCATTTTATTAGAGACAGAAAAAAACTGAGAAATGTCACAACATGGATGCCCAAATTATTTCCTCAAATACCAAGTGGTGCCAAAATTTGTGATAAATGTAGGAAAGATGTAACCAAATTGAAAAATACACCAGAGCCCATCAGTGATGAAAGTGTTAAAGAAGAATCTTCTGGATCAGAGATAATCATCCGAGACCAAGACCCTGACTTCACTCCAAATTCAGTATCTGTTAAAACATTTAACACAACGTTTCAAGAACTAGTGAGTCCCCAATTGACAAGAGAAAACTAACATCTAGGCATTACGCCAAATCAAAAGTGAAGAAAATCTCATCAATGACACATAAACTTTTTGTTGCTCCTGAAACTTCTTCGTCGGATACTGATACTGCTGAATCCGTTCTTGAAAATCTTAAAAGAAACTTTGAAAATTCTATAAGTAGAGCAAAAAAACTAATGACTCTTACAAGTTTACCTGAAAAGTGGAGTGTCAGGAAAAAATGAGGGAATTTAATGCTCCTAATTACATTGTTCAGCAGTCCAAAAAAATTTTGAAAGAGAAAGGATTCATGGACGGTCCAAACCCAAAACCAGGGAAGTGTTTACCAACAGAAACTGTCAAAACTGTACATTCATTTTATGAAAATGATGAAGTTAGCAGGGCAATGCCAGGTATTAAAGATTGTGTGACAATTACAGAAACAAGTGGAAAGAAAACAAAAATATCAAAAAGACTTATTTTGTGTAACATTAAAGAAGCTTACAAGCATTTTAAAGACAAGTTTCCTAACATAAAAATAGGTTTCTCTAAATTTGCTGAGTTGAGACCAAAACATTGTGTATTAGCTGGCCGGAGTGGCACACACACTGTATGCATGTGCACAACTCACCAAAACATAAAATTAATGATAGAGAATGCCAAACTAAATACAGAAAAATAGGTTTCTCTAAATTTGCTGAGTTGAGACCAAAACATTGTGTATTAGCTGGCCAGAGTGGCACACACACTGTATGCATGTGCACAACTCTCCAAAACATAAAATTAATGATAGAAAATGCCAAACTAAATACAGTAACAAACAGCAGCTTAAACAGTTATAAGCAGTGCATTGCAAAAATGCTTTGCAACCCATCATCAGTTGATTGCAACATGGGAAACTGTGAATACTGCCCAGGAGAAGCTGTCATACATAAAATTTTATAAGACTCTTTTCATGAAAACTTCATTGAACAAGTTCAGTTCTGACAGTGGATGTCAGTTGGCTGATGTAATCTGGAAATTGTTCAGAAAACTTCTGAAGAATTCATAGATTTATTTTGTAATAAGATGTCGACTTTGATTCAGCATACTTCATTGCCAAGCAACAACGAACCTTCCTTAACTCCACGAGAGAAAACCTTATGGAATCTGAATTTGTTGTCATATGTGATTTTTCAGAAAATTATAGTATAGTTCTACAGGATGAAGCTCAGAGTTTCCACTGGACAAGACGATATATTACCATTCATCCTTTTGTTATATATTACAAACAGGAATAAAAAATTGAGCATAAGAGCTTTGTCATTGTTTCTGATTGCCTGGAGCACACTACAACTGCGGTTTACACCTTTCAAAAGAAGCTAATTTCATATCTAACAAATAAATTTCAAAAGATTCCAAAAAAGATATACTATTATTCCGACGGTTCTGCCGCTCAGTATAAAAATAAGAAAAACTTCCTGAACCTTTGCCTTCATGAGGAAGACTGCAACATAAAAGCTGAGTGACACTTTTCAGCCACAGCACATGGGAAAGGGCCTTGTGATGGAGTAGGGGGTTCAGTAAAGAGACTGGCAGCTCGTGCAAGTTTGCAAAGGCCATACCAAAATCAGATCCAAACTGCACGAGATCTATTTGAGTGGACAGTAGATAATATCAAAAATGTTGATTTTGCATATTCCACTCAAGAAGACTACACTGCTTCAGAAATATTCTTAAAAAGCTGATTTGAAGAGGCATTGACAATCAAAGGAACACAGCAATTTCACTCTTTCATTCCCAACACTACATCAAAATTAATAGTCAAATGCTTCTCAGGTGATATGCAGAGTTGGGAGAGGAAAGTAACTGCATCACCAGACAAACTGAAGGTACAAGATGTATCAGGCTATGTCACCACTGTACATGGCAGAAACTGGTGGCTTGGGTACATTTTAGAAAAAAATGAAGAACTTGATGAAGTGAAAATAACTTTTCTTCAGCCATGTGGCTCTTATCCTACACATGCAGATGTCCTGTGAGTGTCAGTTGTGGATGTTCTCACAAAAGTGAATCCATTTACTCCGACAGGGAGAACATATATTCTTAATGAAAGTGATGTAAACCAAACCCAGTCAGCTTTATTAAATTGTAATGTGTGAAGTTCCAAGACAATTTATTGGGAAACTGCTTTCAACTCAAAACTTAATTTTTGCCTCAGGTTAGTGTTAATATATATTTTATAGAAAGTTGTTCAAAATTATTGTTAATATATATTGTGTTAAATTTAGCTATGTACAGATACCTGATACTCAAAAACAAGCATTACATATTTAATTTGTTTAATAGTTCCATTTCAAACATCATGGACCAGAACTATTATGTAAATACTTGTACTTATTCATCCTTTATTTCAGTTTGTAGTTAAATGCTCAATTTCTTGTTTTTGTTATATCAGTTAATATACTGTTAGTGAAGTTTAAAAAGAGATGGGGCCCCTCCACGCCCGCACCAACGTGGTGACCAAACCAAAAGTTCTACTGTCACCTCCGTAAACATGTTAGTTATCTAGTAAGTGGATCACAGGATGCTGGGCTGTGATGTTGTCCGTGCGTCTGGGTAAGGCTACGCATTAACACGGTCCATCAGGTGATAGATAGTGGACGAAGTGAAGTTGTATGAAATTAAAATAAGCAATCAACTTAATTATAAAATATGCTGATTAGTTTTGGTTTAATAAGGTGATGTTTTGATATTTCTAATACTTTTTTTACTTACCTTTCAGTATATTTTAAAGAAATTCCTGTTTGTTAAAGGTCAATTTGGTCAACTAGGGCCGTTAGTGAAAAACAAGAGTTCAAAATAATTTTTTTTAACAATGAACCCATTATCATCCGAGATTTATATTTTTCCATGTGATTTACAATAGTATGAAGTAGTTATGGAAATATTTTGAAAATTTTCAATAATGTACTTTTCGTAAAAAAATTAAAATTAAATCAAAATATTAATTAGTATTTTGAAAAAGGTTATTAATTAGAAGCTATATTTTGTTGTATATCCCTGGAAAGAGCATGCAAAATGCTGCAAAATGACACCTTTCCCAGTTCTCTAGCTCAATTAGGACAGCTCCTAGGACAATTTAAAAAAAGTCCGTTCACACATTTTTGGCTGGTTTTTGAAAAGTTTACATAGCCATATTTCAGGAATGGTTTGAGATAAAAAATTGAAATTTGTTACTTTTCTTAGTCTCAGTGCCCATTATAAGTATACCAACTTTCAGCAAAATCTAAGAGGGTGTGTTGATTTGACATGGAATGACTCTGCTGTCTGGAGGGCAAAAGAGACTCAACTTGCGCTGGGCTGCTGGAGAGAGTAAGGAGGAGTGTACTTTATTCATTTTGGAACAATTTCTTTAGGGGTCGATTTGAGATAGTATATTTATCACACTGATACAAAACACTCGCCCTGCTGTGCTTGAGCTCACACCACACAGCCTACAGACCTGTAAACTACTCCTAAACAACGCACTTTAGACAAGCAAACAACTCCTAAATTACCCAAATAATTTCAGTACAGACATACAAACTCCTCCTAAATAATGCAGTACACTGATGTACAGACACGAAAACAACTCGTAAACTGTCCAAATAACGCATAGCGCAGCATACAGACGTGCTAGCAAAATAATGTAACAGGCACGCAGTCAATGTACACAAGCACCACCCACTGACCCCTGTCCACTGGACCACACAGGAGGCTACTGGCAGCCTCCCACGAACTGATGCAACCGTCAGCTGCCAAGCCACACACAGGTGCCCTCAAGCATGAGGCAGTGGCATCCCTTTCATACTTCACACATGAGAAATTCCTCTTGAAATACGCGATCACAAAGGCACCATTGCTGATGCAACTGGACAGGAGCGAAAACCTATTTGCAGAGCCCAGACACTTCAAGGGCGTGTATCGACGCCACCGCTGGACGCAAGACAGCATGAGCTATCGCTCTCACGCCACAGCTGCCTACCGTGACTGGATGAAAGTTGGGTCTATTTTTGGGTATTCAGTTAGAGTTCTTTAAGTGCTATACTGACTTCACAGAACTCCAAGGCGCACTGTTGCTTTTCCCATATGCGAGACGCCTATGGGTAGCACGTGTGTTTACTGTTGATGGCGCGATACCTGCATATACTGCGTCACAGAATAGCACAGGGTGCATTGTTCCTAATGGAACATGCGAGCTGCATACAGCCCAGCATGGCTGGCGCATCACAGGAAATGTTCGTCCTGCTATCAATATATGTCTCAGAAACGTTAAACGTTCACACAGCTAAAAGCCTGTGCAATCTCGCGAAAACACCATTAATCATAAAAGCATTCCCGTTGTTTGGAAAGAGATCACTGGCGAGAGGAAATCAGGACAATTACTCAAACAGAATTCGAAGCACTGTCTTGCAGAAGAGAAAAATGGCTGGAATTTTCGGTACCCTACAGCTACAGGTCTTGAGATATCCTAGAGCACAGTGGTGGATGAGTAACAGCATCCCTACCAGAGATGCTTGAACTTGTCTTTGAACACTTGCTTTCTCACAACTTTTCATACATACCTTGCCTCCATCTTGTTCGAATCAGTTTAAAGAGGCTCCTATGTCCCGGCAAAAGGATGTCTTGTGAATGAATAGGGCATTATGATTGTATTTAATACAGATCACCATATTGCACCGACTATTAAACCCCACAATGTGGCCCACATATCGTGAAATACAGAAAGACTCTTACTCAATTACACTGCTTCACACTGAGGACAGGAGCTTGAATATTAGAGTGCTAACAGATCTCCAACCCCACAATATATCACTGTGTACCATGTTGATGTAGTAAAGATACAATTTGTATCTTGCACCATACAATATCAGCCCTTTTACATCATTCATACATATACCACAAAGACAGGCAGCAGTGTATACATTCCTCGCAGCACTAGATATTTCCCTGTGAGATCGGCGGTCATCGATTCCCTGAAGCCACTGTCAGAACTGTTCTACAAATTTGGGCTTATTCCTCCTCAGCACAAATGTGTTACTCTTTCTGGTCCGGACCTGCTTGCTTGCTTTCTTTTCTACACCCATCTCCAGACTCTGGGATTACAAGAACACATGTATTTTCGCATGGTTTGCCATAATATTATACCATATTCATGGTACATCTCGATATCAAGCAACATAGCAATATCACTTGCATGACAGTATCGCTCGAGTGACATAATTCTGTAGATGTAGACTTGAAATTATTTCTGTACAAACCACAAACTTTAGCAAGGTGGAGCGTGCTGTAGACCACTGAGTAACTAGAAACTTACCCTGCCCGCAAAGACATCTACTTGAAAAAACTCGACAAAAGAAAAATAGAGGAAACTGATAGTTTCCACATGCGAATACCGATGTCGGTGATGTAGCAGATTCCAAATCACCCCTATAATTTACAAAGTCAACTAAGGTGTTTCTCATGTCTAGAGAACTGACAAACATGTCACACCTGCTAGATGCACACACCACAATCGATGTTATCTCAAATAAATAAAGGCGTGACATGTGCTGAAGCAATGAACTGAACAACTTCCATTGGAGGGAATAACGGTCCAGTGCAAATACATCTCCATATTCAATCTTCTCACATTTCCACGCATTCACAAAAGCTATCCAACACGTACTATGTATTAATTCATTATTCAGCTGACTCCATTTGAACAGCGTCGGCCGTTAGCTGAAAATGTGAATCATTCCCACCACAGACCATGCATAGATGGAATCATCCTATGAAATCAGTCACATATACACTCCTGGAAATGGAAAAAAGAACACATTGACACCGGTGTGTCAGACCCACCATACTTGCTCCAGACACTGCGAGAGGGCTGTACAAGCAATGATCACACGCACGGCACAGCGGACACACCAGGAACCGCGGTGTTGGCCGTCGAATGGCGCTAGCTGCGCAGCATTTGTGCACCGCCGCCGTCAGTGTCAGCCAGTTTGCCGTGGCATACGGAGCTCCATCGCAGTCTTTAACACTGGTAGCATGCCGCAACAGCGTGGACGTGAACCGTATGTGCAGTTGCCGGACTTTGAGCGAGGGCGTATAGTGGGCATGTGGGAGGCCGGGTGGACGTACCGCCGAATTGCTCAACACGTGGGGCGTGAGGTCTCCACAGTACATCGATGTTGTCGCCAGTGGTCGGCGGAAGGTGCACGTGCCGTCGACCTGGAACCGGACCGCAGCGACGCACGGATGCACGCCAAGACCGTAGGATCCTACGCAGTGCCGTAGGGGACCGCACCGCCACTTCCCAGCAAATTAGGGACACTGTTGCTCCTGGGGTATCGGCGAGGACCATTCGCAACCGTCTCCATGAAGCTGGGCTACGGTCCCGCACACCGTTAGGCCGTCTTCCGCTCACGCCCCAACATCGTGCAGCCCGCCTCCAGTGGTGTCGCGACAGGCGTGAATGGAGGGACGAATGGAGACGTGTCGTCTTCAGCGATGAGAGTCGCTTCTGCCTTGGTGCCAATGATGGTCGTATGCGTATTTGGCGCCGTGCAGGTGAGCGCCACAATCAGGACTGCATACGACCGAGGCACACAGGGCCAACACCCGGCATCATGGTGTGGGGAGCGATCTCCTACACTGGCCGTACACCACTGGTGATCGTCGAGGGGACACTGAATAGTGCACGGTACATCCAAACCGTCATCGAACCCATCGTTCTAACATTCCTAGACCGGCAAGGGAACTTGCTGTTCCAACAGGACAATGCACGTCCGCATGTATCCCGCGCCACCCAACGTGCTCTAGAAGGTGTAAGTCAACTACCCTGGCCAGCAAGATCTCCGGATCTGTCCCCCATTGAGCATGTTTGGGACTGGATGAAGCGTCGTCTCACGCGGTCTGCACGTCCAGCACGAACGCTGGTCCAACTGAGGCGCCAGGTGGAAATGGCATGGCAAGCCGTTCCACAGGACTACATCCAGCATCTCTACGATCGTCTCCATGGGAGAATAGCAGCCTGCATTGCTGCGAAAGGTGGATATACACTGTACTAGTGCCGACATTGTGCATGCTCTGTTGCCTGTGTCTATGTGCCTGTGGTTCTGTCAGTGTGATCATGTGATGTATCTGACCCCAGGAATGTGTCAATAAAGTTTCCCCTTCCTGGGACAATGAATTCACGGTGTTCTTATTTCAATTTCCAGGAGTGTATATTTGATCGCTATACTTATAATTAAATGTTACAATTGGGGTTTAAGCTGAATGACATTTGACAGTGAGCAAAGTATCAGAAATACATCCTGCGGACAGCTGTGAAAGTAGAAATATCTGTACCATTCTTATGACTTGACATACTCTTCTCTCTGCTGTCACAGTATTCCACACTCATCTCCTTTGCACACGTCTGACCACAAACACATACTCTATAAGCCTGATGCTGAAGTCTCGATTTTACACCCAAGATGCGACAGGGGGATGGAAGACATCGCATAAATCAAAGTTCGTTTAGTTTACAGTTAACTATCGCAAACAGACATTGCCTTAAATCACATACAGAACATGTGGCTGTATATGAGTCGAATGCAGGCTATTCAGCTTCATAATTAAGTTAGCGATAAATGCTTGCGCGGCACTGCAATCCCCATGTATACATCTGCCTGACTGATGTGCTGTTTACAGAGTTAATGGCGAAATGACTTGTAATTTTCACATGTCGGACGCTGCTGCTATGCGTCTTTCTGTCGCCTTGTAAGAGGTATTCGCCGTTATTAACGATCATTTTATATAGGGCTGATGCGGGCATTGTATAATTTCTGAACCATGATTGGACGCGAACAGTGGGTGCTATACATCGCCGGAAAGCTATATTGTGCTCGTATCACACAGACCAAACGTTTTAAGGAAGTATTTTTTTTTCGTTTTATGGTTCGATAGCATAATTTATCGTATAGAAACTGGAAAGAAGAATGGATGTCATGCGTTTGAAATATATTTCTTACATTGGAATATTAACAGTGATACATTCCATATGACTGATAGGTCGGAAACGCAAGCAATGTAACATTATAGTCCATTTTAAATGCAGAACCTTGTAGCCCTAGGAGTGCGTGTGTTTATGTTCTCTCTTACCAATACCTTCCAGGTAGTGATCCTAGACTCTCAAATAATACTTTGAAATTGATAGCTTGGTTGATTTACTTAAAAATGCTTTGGACTCCATCCGTCTGAAGCTCCATCGCACATAAAAATCACCCACTTCTTGTTCCTTGCAGCCGTCTGCTATTATATCACAACACTTTCAAATCTGTTACTATACATCGATAAGGGGTGCTAACCTCATCGACATGGGTGCATCTCGAGAAATCTTGTACACTTGGATGGGTGAGGACTCGCTAAGCTCCATTCATTGACGAGATGTGGAATGTAGTGGTCTACTTCTGCTCGGTTCAGATTAAATCACTAACGTTGCTGAAGAGTGGGTTGGTCAATGACAGTGTGAGGGGGTGTTTCACCCTCTGATTTGACCCTAAGACAGCGAGAATGCTCTGTGATTCCCAGACACAGAGAGATAGATCGTAAATTAAACACTATGCTCGAGGTGTTAGAAATATGTAGAGCACTGTCTGATATACTTTGATGGTGAGTGTGTTCGAGAATTATCAATGAATGGATGTACTGCACAACCATCTATCCACATTCGCAATGATACTTGCAAAGTGGAGAAGGGGTGGTTTAGATATGATACTGAAATTGGGAAACCACATCAGTGGGCGGTGTTGAAATTACTGTAAAATTGATAAAATTGTTCACACCATCAACTGTGATGCTTATTATTAGAGTGCATCGATGGTATCTTTTCCATCCCATCCGTCCACTGGCACGCTGTTGGTTACCAGATAATGACTGACTGACATCGCTTGTTTGAGTTGGAGAAAGAGTTTTGGTGGAGGGACAACACCTTCTGGGATGGATAGCACTGAAACAGTGATCGTGTACATGACTACAATATGATGAATCAGTCGAAACAGAATGTAGAGCCATCAGCTATTCCATCACTACGACAGGTGAGCTTAAATGCAGAGCTCATGGATCACCTTCGGACTGTAGTTTGAAAACTCTCCACAACGCGACGAAACTCTTCCACTTTCATAATGTAGTAACTGTTTTTCATTAAAAATCATTCAGTGTGTGTGGCGTGTTATGGTAGCTGCAGTAACAAGATGATATATACCATGTGATGTCTAGTTTTCTATGAGAGGCTGTGGATCTGAACGTCTTAATGTCAGTTTAGAACCTGACACAGACCCCGAAGTCATGGCACAAAAACAAAATGTATGACAGTGTACAAACCGTGCTACAGCAGAAAAAAAACAGTGTTTCAAACAACACGACATGGCCACAGGGAGCGTCTCTTGCGATATACAGTGTAATCTGCGGGATAAGATCATCCTCCTACAGTACAGGTGATGAAACCTTAAATTGGCCTCTGCAGTGGATCAATACCTGTATATTTAATAGGCTCGTCCCACACCACCAGCAGCTGCAGCAGCAGTTTGATGGGTCAATTCAGTGATGGACAGGCAGTCCTGTTAGGACTGCTAGGAGAAATGTACCCTGTGCTACTCTTGGAGACGCACCACAGTGCGCCCATTTCCACCGAATGGTCAAAACGTGGTTTTGTCGCACTAACTCAGGTCACTCTGTTACCACAAGGGTTGCAGAAGGTGGTGGATGTGGCTTTCTCCGACTTCTGCTCAGTTCTGACTTAAATTGGAACGATCACATGCAGAAAGCTGGAGCAATGGGAGCATGTAGCAGACAGGTTCAAAAAAGGTAACTCGTTTCGAGATATGAGAGTGCCAGAAATATGATTGACTAGTGGTTATATAATAAATGTGTTTAAGCGGTCTTGTTTTTTCAGAGAACATCAGTTCAAATGCTGCCTTGCAAATAAAAAAATTACAGGCGTATCGTCCAAATGACTGCTTACTTTTTCCAGCTGCTTTATGCACAGTATAAACTCCTGGGTTGAGAACAGTGCCAGGTGGATCTTCATTTCCGTCGGACTCTTAGTCTTCTTACGAAGGAACACCGGCGATTGCTGTATCTATTCAATCCACAAATTCAGAAACACAACCGTACATTTTCAATTAGCCGGTACACAAATGAGATTTAAGTATACATTAGAATCAAACTTTCGGTTAATGAAACGGTACTGCAAATTTGCATATCATGTACTTAAATTAAAACAACACAATTTAGATTGGTACTTATAAATTAAGTTCGAAATGAGCAAGTTCAGCAGAATGTCTGATGTTGGTAATAGAGTGAACAGAACATCAACTGACAGCTTCGTCAACCCTGAAATTCATAATTTCCCTCTCATATTGGCCCAGTACCATTCTAGACAAACAAAATCTTTGAATAATATAGAATAATAAGAAAACATGGTCCTCAGCAGGCTGTTACGTAGTTGATTTTTATTTAAATCGTGTGATTAGCTAATTTTGACGACTTTTCGTTTACAAGGGTCTATAAAACCAATGTGGAAGAGTACCACATTGTCTGCATACATAACCATACATCGCCATGTATAAGTAACGCATTAAACAACTCACATAACATACCACCTTAATGTGCAACATTCCTGCTTGCTTGTGTAACGGGGAAGAGCTTTGGAACTAGGCTGAGGGAATATGGAAATATGAGTACCAGTAAAAAATCTACATTCAGCAATTACTTACATGCTAACACACATAATGTAAATGGTCCTAATGCTCTAGAAGTTTTACATATTACTGATGAATATCAAGAAATGAAAATTTATTCTGCTTTTAGTAAACATCCAGAGCGTGTTCTAAATGAACAAACGGATTTCATAAGCAGAATTTTAAAATGATATTATGTTAGTTTCCGTTTATTGTATTTTGATGTTCTTACCCTCGTGCAGACCCGTACCATTTCTTCTGAGTATTTCCACATCACACATATTCGTTTTCATGTTTCAGTTTCGTCTGTCTTTCAGAATTTGGATTTACATTGAATTGGCCCCAAAGGTTTTTACAGTTGTTTCATAACTTTATAACGTATTTTATATCATGACAACAGAATACTTTTTATGTCATTATTACATAGCGTAACCAATAGTGTCCTCTACATTTCTTATTGTGAGTGTTGCTTGTTTGCTGCCCTGCCCTGCATCTTATTTTTGTTGTCGTGTTGTTTAATCTTAATATGTACTTTGTATTAACTCATACCTTTACTCGATGTACATTGTGCTATAATATTTACCTCTGCTTTCCTTAATCTTGCTATCTGGCTACCATCTATCCTTCTTCAAACAATGTGATGTGTTACCATGTATTTTGCATAATATTAAATGCATAAAAGTGGTTGTGATAACAATGTTTTGGAGTCCTTATGTATGCTGTAGTGAATGTTGTGTCATGAACTTTTTTTAAGAATATGTTGTTAATTTTTGCACAGTTTATATTTCGGTTCAAAATGGTTCAAATGGCTCTGAGCACTATGGGACTTAACATCTGAGGTCATCAGTCCCCTAGAACTTAGAACTACTTAAACCTAACTAACCTAAGGACATCACACACATCTATGCCCGAGGCAGGATTCGAAGCTGCGACCGTAGCGGTCGTGCGGTTCCAGACTGTAGCGCCTAGAACCTCTCGACCACTCCGGCCGGCTTATATTTCGGTGTTAGCCCACTTTTATGTGGCCTCGTACTCTTCATGCAGACGCTTCTGTTTCAGAAACATTCATTTCCGTTTTACGACGTTGTCTTTCCACGTTATTTTGCGTTTAAATTGAACTAACCCCTAAGGTATTTTAGTTTATTTTATATTGTGATATGAAATACATGACATACCCAATATTGGTTGCTACACTTTTATTGCAGGTGCCTTTTGGCTACTTTCTTGCCCTGCATTGTATACTGGTTGATAGCCGGCCCTTGTGGCCGAGCGGTTCTAGGCGCTCCAGCGTGGAACCACGCAGCCGCTACGGTCGCAGGTTCGAATCCTGCCTCGGGCATGGATGTGTGTGATGTCCTTAGGTTAGCTAGGTTTAAGTAGTTCTAAGTCTAGGGGACTGATGACCTCAGATGTTAAGTCCCATAGCGCTCAAAGCCATATATTGGCTGACAGATGCTAAAAAGTTGTTAAAAAGTTTTCTTATCTTTTGGCACCCTCTATGTATTTTCTAAAAACATGCTAATGAGTACCACTTTAACACCTATTTTCTCTCATTAAGGTATGTGTAACAGTTCATATCTTTTACTCAGTGTACATAATGGAATAATTTCTACGTAGGTTTTCTTAACTTTGTTACTTGATTCTATACGTTATCTCAAATAATGTGATGGGTTAATATGTATTTACTTAAGGTAAGATGATATACATGTTTTTAGAGGATCGTTTTGGCGCCCTCATGCGTCCAATAAGATGCACAAAGAAATGAGTGTCGCTTAGACTCCCAATCTTCTGTGTTTTCGTTACCTACTATCACTAATTATCTTCTTACAGAAATATAAGGCAAACATATAGACTTATGTTTATGTGTAACAACTGTGCTCTATAAGAGGATTCTGCTGGTTTGTCGGAAATAAAATAATTTTTAAAAATATTATGAAAATTGCGTTTCTATGGATTACTCTTCTGTAATAAAATATCAAATAGGCTGGCTTCTGTGTGCCTAAACGTAGCCTTCAGGCACTGACGACCAAAGATACAAGGCATTCGTTAATTATGTCTTGCCAGCAATTAATGAATTGTTCATTTTCCAATATTTTATGGAATTTGCATTTATTTAATATATTATTGTTCTTGTACTGAATGAAATATTTATTATGGCTGTTTGTATGTCCTTAAGTAGCCTTTATTTTGCTGATTGTCTGATATACAACACATCAACTAGGTCTGGCACGTCACCAATACATGTAATGTGCCTCTGAATTTTGCTATCGACAGTGCTACAGTGTTTGAATGTATGTATGTTTTTTTCTTTAAAAAATCATCATATGAGCTGCTGTTAGTTGTTAAGCTGTAATACAACACCGTCTGAACAAGCTGTGAAGGCCCAATGGGACCAACCGGCCGCCATGTCATCCTCATGGGTCAGGCATCACTGGATGCAGATATGGAGGAGCATGTGGTCAGCACACTGCACTCCCAGCCATTGTCAGTTTTCATGGCCAGTGCCTCTTCTTCTCAGTCAAGTAGCTCCTCAATTGGCCTCACAAGGGCCGAGTGGATCCCGTACGCCAACAGCACTCGGCAGACCCAGACAGTGATCCATCCAAGCCCAACGGCGCTTCGGTGATCTGACGGGAACAGGTATAACCACTGTGGCAAGGCCGTTGGCTCAAGCTGTACTACTTAGAGCAAAGTTCCCAATATGATGTCATATTTAAATTTGTCATGTTAATGTGCATCCATTCCCAATGTTAAGGAAAAAATTTAACGTCTACTTTTTAAGTGCAGTGAAAAATAATTTTACAATTTCGACATGTAATACGTAATATTACACATGTAAACAGGAATATTGCACGGTCAGGTGGTATATTAATGTGGGTTGTGCGACGTGTTACTTATACATGGCGAGGTACGGAGATGTAGCAGAGTATGTGATATTCCTCCACGTTGGTTTTACAGGTTTTTGCAAATGAGAAGTCGAGAAAATTAGCTAATCAAATGTTCAAATGTGTGTGAAATCTTATGGGACTTAACTGCTAAGGTTATCAGCCCCTAATCTTACGCACTACTTAACCTAAATTATCCTAAGGACAAACACACACACACCCATGCCCGAGGGAGGACTCGAACCTCCGCCGGGACCAGCCGCACAGTCCAAATTAGCTAATCGCACGATTTCAATTAAGGTAGTCTGCGATACAGCCTACCAGGGCCAATGCTACCTTTTATTAAGCATTTAGAGGCTGTGGATCCCTACAGAAGCACAATTTTAAAATCTTTGAATGATATCCCCATTTGTCTACCGACACGATAGCATAGAACTTCTGGGGAAGTTTGTCGTTTCTATTCACCGCAGTGTTTCTGTTCAGCCCATTTTACGGTGCGTCAGTAACTGGGCTTGTTTGCAGAAAGGCCAATATGCACTCGGACAGTGAGGCGTCGTGTGAAGCGCCACGGACAGCCGTTTCCGCGCCTCCCCTTGACGCGGCGAGCAGAGAGAGAATCGCGGCGCTAGTCGTCTGCACGACAGCACTGCCTCTACTATTTCTGCGTACGGCATTACGACGGATGTATCTGTGTACGAACACAGTGAAAAGGGTGAACTTTGTCCGACTGCATGAAGAGAACGAACGTTGCCAGGCTGTATTCGTCATCGCCATGGGGGACCATCACCTACTGCGACGTTATGGGCTGCCGTTGGATACACAACACGATCAGCTTCGGTTCGTATGTCGTGTAATTCGGAGAGCAGCCGTTACATTTCTAATGTGTTAATACCGATGGCTGTGTCCTACCTTTGAGGTCTCCGAGAAGCTATATTTTTACAACACAAGTGCGCATGTTATCGCTGTCTCGTGATCTTCATCGGTACAGAGGGTATTCGACTGTTGCCCTGGTCAGTACGTTGTTCCAAACACTCGTCCACTGAAAGCTTCTGATTGTGGATCTACCAAACAGCCATAGCTTTTTTATCCCCAAACTTTATTGCAGACTGGTTTCAGGAAGTTTGTTTCCATTCTGTTAGTAGGGTAACGTTATCTTGATGCAATTCAACCTGAAGTGTACCTTGGTTGGGTCTGCAGTTGCTTTATTCCTTCTGTAGAGCAAAGAATCCACCAGTAAGCTACCAGTTTTTTTTGCGAACTTTATTTGCTTGGACACAGTCCTTCAATAAAAAACATAAAGAAGGTGACTTACCGAGAGAACAGGCAACCTGTAAGGCCCATGACGCAATGCAGCTGCTAGTGCCATGGTTCTCCGGTCCTTTCGAAAAATAAAATGTTCGGCATGTTTTTACAGTTGTTGAAATCCCAAATAAAGCTAAACAAAACATTCGTTGTTCTTTGGGGGACTCATTTACTCTACGAAATGAGCAACACAGCTGCAGACCTAACCAAGGCACCCATCACTTCTAAATGCATGAAGATCTGGTCCTGGGTGGCAGAGAGACTGCCACCCCACCACTCGCCAGCCGCTACCATTGATAAACTCTGATACAGAACAGAGATGAAGCAGCAGGGAATTATGTACTCATATCTGACCCAATATCATTTCAACTCGATGCCCATCTGGTTTACAGACATCGTTGGTGCCACAAGTTGCAGCTTTGTGTGATGAATTCTCACCCCATGTACCATCAAACCACCTAAAAGTCTCATCAAGTATTCCTTCTCTTAATATATAGAGACAGTAAGTATAATTCCGTTATCTACAATTCTTCCAGATGTTCCAGTTTTAATGGCTAACAGCGAATATTGTGATGCACATACGGGACACACACTAAGAGCACAACTAACACTCATACACTAGTCCGCCCCGAGTATTGAACCCAAGACCTCTGTTTTGCGAGGCAGTGACACTACCCACACACCTCGGAATCCGGAGTTGAGCGTATTACGATCGTTGTCTCTTATGCGTAACTCTTCGTTGTAGACGACTGGCAGGGGTGCCTACAGGATGTGAGTTGTATTTTTTTTCTTCAAGTTAAAGACGAGCAGTCCTGGTACCAGGAAATGGATAACCTCTCTCGGGGTGCCAGTTATACAGTAGAAATGCACAGACGGCTCTGTTCACAGTATCATAACCTCAGTCTACACTACGAAGAAGTTTGGAATTTAAACCAGGAAACCGGCCCATACGTTAGTGGTCGGGTGGCCACCTCACGAGATTCCACTCTGGCATGTTTTTCCACGACGACGATCGAATCGGGCACCGAACGCCAACGTGAAACCTACCTAGGATAACAGTATAAAGAGAAATATCAAGGGATCTCGTTGCAAAATGGAACGTGCCTGCTTCCGGAAAGTGTTCCAACGTCCAATGGGGAACAGTGACTGTCAGTCTTGCTGCAGGATTTAGTGGAATCCAAAGAGAGTTTGTTTTGAATGTTTCGAGTCAGAGAAGAAGTGGCATCCAGATCGTTGCTTCATTTCCGCACAAGCACCACTTCGTGGAAGATAGGCGGAAGACGCTAACCACAGTTTACCGCCTTCTACGTTTACAACACAGCGTTATTGTGGTCCGCACTGGTGAAGAACCGTTCAGCTCGGCTGGAGTGGAATGATTTTTCGAGACACGCATATAAGACTCAGTGTAGTTATTAAATATTCTTACTGCTACTGCTGCAGGTACAATCGTATTCTGCAAGGTATCGTATGGTCTCTGAGACAAAGTATCTTGCACCACCTGCTGGTATCATTCACCCCTCCTCCTCGGTTCCAAATATCCCCCCTTAGTCTCCTAGCCCGGATTTAAAATTTCTGCATGCAACCTCATCTTTTCGTCGATGAGGATTGCGACGTCAGTGCCCAACAAAGGACATCGGGCTAACAAAAACTTTCGTTTGACTCGCGGGAGCGTCTCGCAGATAAGCTGAACAGTAGGAGCTGACAGGCGCTCCAAATGAGGCACCTAATATCGCGCTCAAATCTGAAATTTTCTTTTAACCCTCTACTTACTACCCGAGCAACACGGCGCAGTGGTAAGAGAAGCGATTTCTTCTTCTCCTTCGTTGCCTTGGCCCTCATCTCAGTATCCTGTGCTCTGGGTGCTCAATAGATTGCGTAAGTTAATACAATTTAATACTGACCGCCAAACGGGCTGTGTGTGCCGAGCCACTAGAGCACACTTTGGTACGGCGCCGGGACAAGCTCCGGACTTAGAAAATTTTCAGTCTCGAGCATCATTTACGTCATCCTATTTGCGCTTTGGTACATACACTACTGTCCATTAAAATTGCTACACCACGAAGATGACGTGCTACAGACGCGAAGTTTAACCGACAGGAAGAATATGCTGTGATATGCAAATGATTAGCTCTTCAGAGTATTCACACAACGTCGGCGCCGGTGGCGACACCTACAACGTGCTGACATGAGGAAAGTTTCCAACCGATTTCTCATACACAAACAGCAGCTGACCGGCGTTGCCTGGTGAAACGTTGTTGTGACGCCTCATGTAAGGAGGAGAAAAATGTTCAAATGTGTGTGAAATCTTATGGGACTTAACTGCTAAGCTCATCAGTCCCTAACCTTACACACTACTTAACCTAAATCATCCTATGGACAAACACACACACCCATGCCCGAGGGAGGACACGAACCTCCGCCGGACCAGCGGCACAGTCCAGGACTGCAGCGCCTCAGACCGCTCCGCTAATCCCGCGCGGCTGTAAGGAGGAGAAATGCGTACCATCACGTTTACGACTTTGATAAAGGTCGGATTGTAGCCTATCGCGATTGCGGTTTATCGTATCGCTACATTGCAGCTCGCGTTGGTCGAGATCCAACGACTGTTAGCAGAATATGGAATCGGTGAGTTCAGAAGGGTAATACGGAACGCCGTGCTGGATCCCAACGACCTCGTATCACTTAGCAGTCGAGATGACAGGCATCTTATCCGCATGGCTGTAACGGATCGTGCAGCCACGTCTCGATCCCTGAGTCAACAGATGGGGACGTTTGCAAGACAACAACCATCTGCACGAACAGTTCGACGACGTTTGCAGCAGCATGGACTAGCAGCTCGGAGACCATGGCTGCGGTTACGCTCGAAGCTGCATCACAGGCAGGAGCGACTGCGATGGTGTACTCAACGACGAACCTGGGTGCACCAAAGGCAAAACGTAATTTTTTCGGATGAATCCAGGTTCTCTTAGCAGGATCATGATGGTGGCATCCGTGTTTGGCGACATCGCGGTGAACGCACATTGGAAGCGTGTATTCGTCATCGCCATACTGGCGTATCACTCAGCGTGATGGTATGGGGTGCCATTGGTTACACGTCTCGGTCACCCCTTGTTCGCAATGATGGCACTTTGAACAGTGGACGTTACATTTCAGATGTCTTACGACCCGTGGCTCTACCCTTCATTCGATCCCTGCGAAACCCTACAATTCAGCAGGATAATGCACGACCGCATGTTGCAGGTCCTGTACGGGCCCTTCTGGATACAGAAAATGTTCGATTGCAGCCCTGGCCATCACATTCTCCGGATCTCTCACCAATTGAAAACGTCTGGTCAATGGTGGCCGAGCAACTGGCTCGTCACAATACGCCAGTCACTACTCTTGATGAACTGTGGTATCGTGTTGAAGGTGCATGGGCAGCTGTACCTGTACACGCCATCCAAGCTCTGTTTGACTCAATGCCCAGGCGTATCAAGGCCGTTATTACGGCCAGAGGTGGTTGTTCTGGGTACTGATGTCTCAGGATCTATGCACCAAAATTGCGTGAAAATGTAATCACATGTCAGTTCTAGTATGATATATATGTCCAATGAATACCCGTTTATCATCTGCATTTCTTCTTGGTGTAGCAATTTCAATGGCCAGTAGTGTAAGTAAGGAATCTGCTAAGATGGCGCTCAGTCGTCGACGTGTACATCGAATTCTACAGATATCGTTCTACTATCTCTTAAACTGTTTCATATGTGGAGACAGCGTATAATATGAATGTGGAGACGACGGTTCAAGCCCCCGTCCGACCATCCTGACTTGAGTTTTCTGTGATTTCCTTAAATAAATTAAGGAAAATGCTGGGATGATTTTCTGGAAGCCCTCATTGTAGTGTGCATGATATTTCTTATCCTGACTATATACGTAGCATGTTTGTTTCGGTGCAGAGTGGGTATCTTTTTGAGTAGCAACGTTGCAACGTTAGCAAGTACGGCTTTCATACTACAAAAACAAACATTTAAGGTTCAAATGGTTCAAATGGCTCGGAGCACTATGGGACTTAACTTCTGAGGTGATCAGTCCCCTAGAACTTAGAACTACTTAAACGTAACTAACCTAAGGACATCACACACATCCATGCCCGAGGCAGGATTCGAACCTGCGACCGTAGCGGTCGCGCGGTTCCAGACTGTAGCGCCTAGAACCGCTCGGCCACTCCGGCCGGCAAATCATTTAAGGTAATTTATTCTATCATCACGTGCTCGCTTGGTAAAATGAAAACATTAATTTCCCATGATTATTTAATGGGAATCTTGGGAAGAAAGGATGCGCTGTTCTCGCTAAATTCCGCTGGATGAAAAGGGAACCATTATTTGAAGAAAACAGCGATTATTCTGGAGACACCATAGCATAAGTCTAATTGGGATCGTGAGAGCAAGAGAGAGTAGGTTGCTAACGGAAACAAGTAGTCATTTTCCTCAAATAGAAGAAGACAGAAAATAGCTAACATTGATAGAAAGTACTCTTCACCACGCACCGTTCAGTTCCTTTGGAGTACACAGCACTAGGCAGCTAAGACGCCAGTGGTCCACACAACAGTAGTGTCTACATCTAATTTTCCGACCTGCAGTAACTAAACTGCTGTCGGAAGGTTATTTTACTCTTACCCTCAGTATGAACTGATGTGACAAAACTCATGACGTACCTACTATTTTCGTGTCGGACGTTCTTTTGACAGGCGTAGTGCACCAATTCGACGTGACATGGACTCAACAAGTCGTGGAAGTCCCCTCCCTGTAGGCATATTATTTCGTGCTGTCTCTATAGCCGTCCATAATTGCGAAAGTGTTGCCGGTGCAGGATTTTGTGCACGAACTGACACATCGGTTACATCCCGCAAATCTTCGATATGCTTCATTTCGAGCGATCTGGATGGCCAAATCGTTCGTTCGAAGTGTCCAGAATGTTCTTCAAACCAGTCGCAAACAATTTGGGACCCGGTGACAGGACGCATTGTCATCCATAAAAATTCCATCTTTGTTTGGGAACATCAAGTCCATCAATGGCTGCAAATGGTCTCCAAGTAGCCGGACATAATTATTTCTAGTCAATGATCCGTTCAGTGGGAAAAGAGGACTTAGTCCGTTCCACACCATTATACAGCCACGACCAGCTTGCACAGTGCCACGGCTTCGAGGAGTCTGCTCCACACTCGAACCCTACCATCAGCTCTTACCATCTGAAACAGGGACTCAGTTGACCAGGCCATGGCTTCCAGTCGCCTAGTGTCCGATGTGGTCACGAGCCCAGGAGAACCGCTGCAGGCGATGTCGCGCTGTTAGAAAAGGCACTCGCGTTCGTCGTCTGCTGCCACAGACCATTAACGCCAGACTTCGCCGCACTTTCCTAACGGATACGTTCGTCACACGTCCCAGATTGATTTATGCTGTTACTTCACGCCGTGTTGCTTGTCTGTTAGCACTGACAGCTCTACGCAAACTCCGCTGCTCATAGTTTTTAAGTGAAGGCCGTCGGCCGCTGTGTTGTCCATAGTGAGAGGTAATTTCCGAAATCTGGTATGCTCGTCGCACTGGGAATATTGATTTCCCCAACGATTCTGGAAATGGAATGTCCTATGCGTCTAGCTCCAACTACCATTTCGCGTTCAAAATCTGCCAATTCCTGTCGTGCGCCAAAATGAGGTCGGAAACCATTTCACATGAACCCCTGAGTGTACGCGATACTACCGCCATCTATTTATGTGCACGTCACTATCCCACAACTTTGGTCACGTAGTGTAGAAGGCGAGGCAGCTAAGACAGGCCGCCACAGATACATCCAAAATGAATAATTTAAACAGACGCAAAATCCCCAAGATTGGCGATCTTTTGCAGAAGCTTGAAATTTAGCGCGGACGGCAATGCGAGATGCTTATAATAGTTTCCACAACGAAACTCTGTTTCGAAACCTGGGAGAAAATTCAAGGAGATTCTGGTCGTATGTGAAGTATGCTAGCGGCAAGACACAATCGGTGCCCTCTCTGCGCGATAGCAATGGAGATACTCTCGAAGACAGTGCTGCAAAAGCAGGGTTACTAAACACAGCCTTCCGAAATGCCTTCACGAAATACGACGAAGTAAATATTCCAGAATTCGAATCAAGAACAGCTGTCAACATGAGTAAAGTAGAAGTAAATATCCTCGGAGTTGTGAAGCAACTTAAATTACTTGACAAAAGTAAGTCTGCTAGTCCAGACTGTGTACCCATTCCTTTCAGAGTATGCTGATGCAATAGCTCCATACTTAACAATCATAAAAAACTGTTCGCTCGACGAAAGATCCGTACCCAAAGACTGGAAAGTTGCATAGGTTGCACCAATATTCAAGAGAGGTAGTAGGAAAATGGCTCTGAGCACTATGGGACTTAACATCTGTGGCCATCAGTCCCCTAGAACTTAGAACTACTTAAACCTAACTAACCTAAGGACATCTCACACATCCATGCCCGAGGCAGGATTCGAACCTGCGACCGTAGCAGTCGCGCGGTTCCGGACTGAGCGCCTAGAACCGCTAGACCACCGCGGCCGGCGGAGGCAGTAGGAGTAATTCACTAAATTACGGGCCCATAGCATTAACGTCGATATGCAGCAGTATTTTGGAACATATATAGTGTTGGAACATAATGAATTACCTCGAAGGAAACGGTCTATTGGTCCTAAATAACGAAAAATGTGAGGTCATCCACATAGTGCTAAAAGGAATCCGTTAAGCTTCGGTTACACGATAAATCAGTCAAATCTAAAGACCGTAAATTCAACTAAAAACCTAGGAATTACAATTACGAGCAACTTAAATTTGAAGGAACACATAGAAAATGTTATGGGGAAGGCTAACCAAAGACTGAGTTTTACTGGTAGGACACTTGCGACTAGAAAATGAAGCAGATCTACTGAGGAGACTGCCTGCACTACGCTTGTCCGTCCTCTTTTAGAATACTGCTGCGCGGTGTGGGATCCTTACCAGATAGGACTGACGGAGTACATCGAAAAAGTTCAAAGAAGGACAGCACATTCTGTATTATCGCGAAATAGGGGAGAGTGTGTCACTGAAATGATGCAGGATTTTGGGTGGAGAGCATTAAAACAAAGGCGTTTTTCGTTGCGGCAGAATCTTCTCACGGAATTCCAATCATCAACTTTCTCCGCTGAATGCGAAAATATTTTGTCGACACCGACCTACATAGGGAGAAACGATCATCTTGATAAAATAAGGCAAATCAGAGCTCGTACGGAAAGATACACGTATTCGTTCTTTCCGCGCGCTATACGAGATTGGAATAATGGTTGGTTGGTTGTTTGGGGGAAGAGACCAAACAGCGAGGTTATCGGTCTCATAGGATTAGGGAAGGAAGTTGGCCGTGCCATTTCAAAGGAACCATCCCGGAATTTGCCTGGAGCGATTTAGGGAAATCACGGAAAACCTACATCAGGGTGGCCGGACGCGGGATTGAACCGTCGTCCTTCCGAATACGAGTCCAGTGTTTGGAATAATGGAGAATTCTGAACATAGTTCGATGAATCCTCTGCAAGGCACTTAAATGTGATTTGCAGAGTACCCATGTAGATGTAGATGAATGAATATATCGAGATGCAGCGGACAACATGGCGAATTTACTAATGTTCGCAGGGAATTTCTATCGTTTATTGTAGCTGACTCAGGACATCGACTTTGTTTTTTTCTAACGACGCTATACACGTTTCTCCGAGGCACTTGAAAGAAATTTCTAAGAGAACTTCAGTGACATAACTTGTAGCGGATTTGATCAAATAGTATCAAAATAACATCGTCAAATCACTTCCTACCATCAGGAGATTGGGACCCACAAACGTCTGCCCTGTTACACCAAATGTAAGCACGGACGTAACTCAGGTACGGTTCATGTGTTTGTTATCATGGCTGTCATACCGAGCGCTCAGAATATTGCTACACGCTATATACTGATTCTGGAGAAATAATATTGCACCTTGAATTTAATCTGGAGTTGACGCCAGCGCAGGCCAGTGTTAGAGGTGCATTCAAGTTCTAAGGCCTCCGATTTTTTTTCTCCGGACTGGAAAGAGATAGAAACATGCGCATTGTTTTAAAATGAGGCTGTGTTCATTGTCAATACGTCCCAGAGATGGCAACACCGTACGGCAAATGGAATTTTACCGCCAGCGGCGAGAATGAGAACTGTTTTAAATACTTAAAATGGCGACGTTTTCCTTACTTGAACAGCGTGCAATCATTCGTTTTCTGAATTTGCGTGGTGTGAAACCAATTGAAATTCATCGACAGTTGAAGGAGACATGTGGTGATGGAGTTATGGATGTGTCAAAAGTGCGTTCATGGGTGCGACAGTTTAATGAAGGTAGAACATCGTGTGACAACAAACCGAAACAACCTCAGGCTCGCACAAGCCGGTCTGACGACATGATCGAGAAAGTGGAGAGAATTGTTTTGGGGGATCGCCGAATGACTGTTGAACAGATCGCCTCCAGAGTTGGCATTTCTGTGGATTCTGTGCACATAATCCTGCATGACGACCTGAAAATGCAAAAGTGTCATCCAGGTGGGTGCCACGAATGCTGACGGACGACCACACGGCTGCCTGTGTGGCATGTTGCCAAGCAATGTTGACAGACAACGACAGCCTGAATGGGACTTTCTTTTCGTCGGTTGTGACAGTGCATGAGACGTGGATGCCATTTTTCAATCCAGAAACAAAGCGCCAGTCAGCTCAATGGAAGCACACAGATTCACCGCCACCAAAAAAATTTCGCGTAACCGCCAGTGCTGAAAAAATGATGGTGTCCATGTTCTGGGACAGCGAGGGCATAATCCTTACCCATTGCGTTCCAAAGGGCTCTACGGTAACAGGTGCATTCTACGAAAATGTTTTGAAGAACAAATTCCTTCCTGCACTGCAACAAAAACGTCCGGGAAGGGCTGCGCGTGCGCTGTTTCACCAAGGCAACGCACCCGCACATCGAGCTAACGTTACGCAACAGTTTCTTCGTGATAACAACTTTGAAGTGATTCCTCATGCTCCCTACTCACCTGACCTGGCTCCTAGTGACTTTTGGCTTTTTCCAACAATGAAAGACACTCTCCGTGGCCGCACATTGACCAGCCGTGCTGCTATTGCGTCAGCGATTTTCCAGTGGTCAAAACAAACTCCTAAAGAAGCCTTCGCCGCTGCCATGGAATCATGGCGTCAGCGTTGTGAAAAATGAGTACGTCTGCAGGGCGATTACGTCGAGAAGTAACGCCAGTTTCATCGATTTCGGGTGAGTAGTTAATTAGAAAAAAAATCGGAGGCCTCAGAACTTGAATGCACCTCGTATAATGCACAATACGCTGCCGTGAGTTGTTGGTGTTTCCTTACAGATCATTTGTTTAAGTTTTCCTCACAGTTAAAAGTGTGGAAGTGTTAAGTCTGGTGAATATGCAGACCATTTTGCGTTTGCTGAACGACCATTCCAATACTCCCCACATGTTATCTTAAAGAGTGTCTGTCGTCACTACATGTGCGGAATGGCGGGCGGGGACGACGACGTTCGTCATGTTGGTACCACACAGATTGCCTTATATACAGTGGGATGTCTTCCAATAATTGCGCCAACTTCGTAACTTAGGAACTCGAGATACTTGCCTGTATTTAGATTCCCATCGCTGAAACAAGGACCCATGATGCTGGTCTCGAAAAGCACGCACCAAGCTTTGATAGGCTAAGAGCATTGTTTTTGTCCACTTCTTAGAGTTAACGTGGATTTTCAACTGACGGTTAGTGCATATTGTGAAGATTGACTTGCTTATTGTTTGTAAAAGACGCTTCCTCCTTATACAAAATTTTGCATAGATGCGGCGCGCCTGCACTGGGTTCGTCGAACCACCTTCAAGCTATTTCTCTACGGTTCCACTCTCTTAACAGCGCACGCGAAAAACGAGCACTTACATCTTTCTTTGCGATCTCTGATTTCTCTTATTTCATCATGATGATCATTTTCCCCTATGTATCTGGGTTTCAGCAGAATATTTTCGCATTCGGAGTTGGTGATTGAAACTTTACGACAAGATTCTGCCGCAACGAAAAACACATTTTGTTTAAACGACTGCCACCTAATTCAAGCATCGTGTCCATTGCACTCTCTCTCCTAATTCGCGATAATATAAAACGAGCTGCCCTCTTTGAACTTTTCCGTTGTCCTTCGTCGGTCCAATCTGATGTGGATAAATCACAGTCTTTGGTTTGCTTCAACCACAACATTATCTCTGAGATTATTCCAGTTGAAATTATTCGTAATTGTAATCCCTAGGTATTTAGCTGAATTTACCGTCTTTAGATTTGTGTGATTTATCATGTAACCGAAATTCAGCGGATTTCTTTTAGTACTCATGTGGATAACTTAACACGTTTCATTATTTAGAGTCAATTGGTACTCTTTGCATCATACAGATATCTTGTCTAAATCATTTGCCGTTGGTTTTGATCATCTGATGACTTTACAAGACGGTAAATGACAGTAGCATCTGTAAACAATCTAAGAGGGCTGCTCAGATTGTATCCTATGTCGTGTATGTAGATGAGCAACAGCATAAGGCCGGCCGCGGTGGTCTCCGGTTCTAGGCGCTCAGTCCGGAGCCGCGTGACCGCTACGGTCGCAGGTTCGAATCCTGGCTCGGGCATGGATGTGTGTGATGTCCTTAGGTTAGTTAGGTTTAAGTAGTTCTAAGTTCTAGGGGACTGATGACCACTGATGTTAAGTCCCATAGTGCTCAGAGCCATTTGAACCATTTGAACAGCATAGGGCCTATAACACTTCCTTGGGAAACGCCAGAGATTACTTCTGTTTTACTCGATGACTTTCCGTCGGTTACTATGAACTGTGACCTACCTGAAAGGAACTCACGAATCCAGTCGCACAAATGACACGATATTCCATATGCAAGCAATTTGATTAGAAGACGCTTCTGAGGTACTGTGTCGAAAACATTCTAGAAATCTAAAAACACGGAATCAATTTGAGTCTCTGTCGATAGCACTTACTACTTTGTGAGAACAGAGACTAGTTGTGTTTCACAAGAACGATTTTTCCTGAATCCGTGCTGACTATTTGTCAATAAATAGTTTTCTTCGAGCTAATTATGCCCGAACACAGAATATGTTCCAAAACCCTACTGCAAATCGACGTTATTGATATGGATTTGTAATTCAGCGAATTGCTCCTGATTTCTTTCTTGGGTAACGGTGTGACTTGTGCAACTTTCCCTCTTTAGGTACTGATCTTTCGATGAGCGAGCTGTTGTATATCATTGTTACATATGGAGTATTGTATCAGCATACTCTGAAGGAACGTCACTGGTTTGCAATCTGAACCGGAAGCCTTGCCTCTATTAAGTGATTTAAGCTGCTTCACTACACCACGGATATCTACTTCCAAGTTACCATTTTGGCAGTTGTTGGAGCTACATTCGAATTCCGGAATATTTACTTCGTCCTCTTTGGTGAAGGAGTTTCGGGAACCCGTGTTTGGCAACTCTACTGAAGTGGCACTGTCATCAGTGACATAATCATTGTTATCGCGCAGTGAAGGTACTGATCGCGTGTACTGTACATACGACCAGAATCTCTTTGGGTTTTCTGCCAGATTTCGATACAGAGTTTCGTTGTGGAAACTTTTCAAAGCAACTCGCTTTGAAGTTGCGCTAAATTTTGAGTTTCTGTAAAATTTCGCCAATCTTGGGATTTTGGATTTTTTTTTTTTAAATTTTGGCACGCTCATTTCTTTGCATCTGTAGGAGTGTTCTGACCCGTTTGATGAACCATGGGGGAAACAATACCATCACTTATTAATTTATTTGGTACGTAGCTCTCTGCTGCCATCGATACAGTTTATTTGAATTCAAACCACATCTGGTCTACGCTTACATAGTCACATCGGAAGGAGTGGAGACCGTCTGTTAGACAGGCGTCTAGCGAATTTTTATTTGCTTTTTAAAATAAATGTACTTTGCGTTTATATTTGGTGGGTTTGGATGTTATGGTGTTTAGTCTCGCTACAACGGCCCTATGGTCACTAATCCCTGTATGCATCATGATGCTCTCTATTTGTTCAAGATTATTTGTTGCTAACAGGTCAAGTATGTTTTCGCAACCATTTGCACTTTGTACTTTTCGTAGATAACATTCGGAGAACTGTAACCAAGTTTGGAAGTCACTGCAATGAAGCTATAGACGCAGCGAAATATGAAGAGGATGAAGTACGATGGAATGCAGTTCTCACAGAACACTTTTTTGGTTGATTGCTCTCTCCTTCCAAGATATCTCTTAGTTACATTTGCATTGCGTGTGACTCCTTCTAAAATATTAATTTTATTTCTTTCATTAGTTGCTATTCTTTTCCCTTGGCGTATTTATTCTCCACACTTCCAGTTTCTAGAATTTTTTTATAATATTTGCAAAGACAGATCGTGAGTGCGTGGCACGATCTGGATACCCATCAGCATACGTTCGTACCGCTGTTCCAATAGTTCGGTGACAATCGCCATAAACGATATTCACTTTAGCGACTGTCTTGTACATTGTGAAGGTCTCAACAGCTTCACGAGCAAGCTATCTGATTGCTACAACAGCAGAACATGGACTGACGGGCTTGTAGCCCACAGGTAAACAAGAACCACACCTGAGTTACGTGTTTGCTTACATTCGCTACAATAGTGCAGACGTTCGTGGAACCCCTTCAGCTGACCGCGGAATAGTGGTGGTTTGCTGCGCTGTTGTCCTGATACTATTTGATCAAGTCTCACAACGTTGTGTTGTTGAAGTTCTCTAACAAGGGAACCTCCCCATCACACCCCCCTCAGATTTAGTTATAAGTTGGCACAGTGGATAGGCCTTGAAAAGCTAAACACAGATCGATCGAGAAAACACGAAGAAGTTGTGTGGAACTATGAAAAAATAAGCAAAATATACAAACCGAGTAGTCGATGTGCAAGATATGCAACATCAACGATAAATTGAACTCAGGAGCGCCGTGGTCCCGTGGTTAGCGAGAGCAGCTGCGGTACGTGAGGTCCTAGGTTCACGTCTCCATTCGAGCGGAAAGTTTAATTTTTTATTTTCAGACAATTATCAACGTTCAGGCACTCACACATAATCAACTTCGCTCTCCAAAATTCCAGGGCATGTTCAGATTTGCTTGGACATAGGCAGGATTTGACGGTCTACACACGGAAAAATTTGAAACATATGTTTTGACAGAGCACAGGTTAAAGTGAGCGACTGCGAAACTGTTGGATTCATTTGTTGCAGTTTATGCGACAAACTCTTATGTTTTCATCACTTTTTTGGGAGTAATTATCACATCCACAAGAAAACCTGAATCGGGCAACGTAGAAGAATGTTTTTACCCATTCAGCAAGTGTACAAGTTAGGTGAGTTGACAACATATTCCTGTCATGTGACGCACATGCCGTCACCAGTGTCGTATAGAATATATCAGATGTGTTTTCCTGTGGAGGAATCGGCTGGCCTATGACCTTGCGATCAAATGTTTTCGGTTCCCATTGGAGAGGCACGTCCTTTCGTCTACTATTCACACGGTTTTGCGGTGCGGTCGCAAAACACAGACACTAAACTTATTACAGTGAGCAGAGGCGTCAATGAAAGATTGGACAGATCATAACTTTGCCAAAATAAATAAAAACTATTCGCTGGAGTGGAGACTTGAACCAATGACCTTTCGTTCCGCAGTTGCTCACGCTAACCACGGGACCACGGCGCTCCTGAGCTGAGATTATCCTTGATGTTGCCTATTTCGCACGAACTACTCAGTTTGTATATTTTGCTTATTTTTTCGTAGTTCCACACAACTTCTTCCTGTTTTCTCGATTGATCTGTGTTCAGTTTTTCAAGGTCTATCCACTGTTCCAACTTATAACTAAATCTGAGGGGGGTGCGATGGGGAGGTTCCCTTGTAAGAAGCGTCTTTCAAATGCCACAAAAATAGTAGATAGTTCCATTAGTAAAAACCAAAGTCATTGTAGTAATTCGGCGACTATAAACGATAAAAATTAATTGCGAAAATCTGTAAATTCGCCATGTAGTTAGCTGTAAGGTAACGAAAACCGCAGCTCGATATATTTATCCATTCTGATTACATTTGGGGTGGTTTGTGTTAGCTGCCGCGACTAGTATACGAGTGTACTAAATGTAATTATGCTACCTACCAAGTAACTGTTGTGGAAATGATACTATTACTGTGGTACGAACCAAACAGACAGTATTCGCGTGACACACTGTTCACTCGGCGTCTTTTCATTCACGATTATCCCCTTCCTCAACACTGGTTGCTATCGAATTACGTTACCATACTACTAGTTAGTTACGAGTGTGTGATAACTAGAATCACAGGTTATTACTACCTCCACTTCACCCAAAAGAGACAGGGAGATTTGAATAAAATATTTTACGAAACAAACACGCTATAAATCACATATCGTGCAATTTTTCTTCAAAAAGTTCAGCTTCCTTTGCCGCCGCCGGTATAATAAAAGACACACTAATAGAGTTCTAGGATACGTCGTACGAAGAGTTCCGTACACTCTTCCCTGGACTGAGAAGCTAAGAAGAATTCTACGTCTCTTCCTCACGTGCTGACGCTGTTTTTGGTGTCACGCTAGCGCCTAAGCATCCAGACAGATCAACCGAGGAACCTTCATCTGCTTATGAGCATTCCTTCGCACTTGCTTGTGTTTAAATGAAAATGCCAGTGTCCACGACTAACGCTGTGCCCGTGTACAATAGACGGTATCATCCGCGAGTGATACCACGGAAATTATAACACTATTAAGAAATTTATGCAGAACATCAACGGCAGTGAGCGAATCAGACTTCCGTGACGCACGTCGAAATCACGATTGCTACCGACGACGAGTCTCCGTCCAGAAGAAACTGTCGATCCAGTCACATGTCTCATGGAACGTTCTGTATGCGCCTGCCTCGTAGATTAATTAGTAGCGTGGATCTTTTCAAAACTGAAGGAATGCATCATTCATCTCACTGACAACATCGGTTGGCCTTCTTGATATCGTAAGTAAAGATATCTGCTGGACTGCACATGCAAGTTGCGTTTGTAATCTTTTGTCACCCCGGACAGGATAGTTAGTTCAGATTCTCCTTTCCTTACAGGTTGGGCGCCACGTAATCATTGTGTTTTATCAACTTTAATTTGTACGAGGGTCATTCCAAAACAAATGCACACCGTTTTTCAGAAACCTAGATTTTGCTGTTCTTACTCGCGGAGGTAATATAAACATCACTCCCGCTTGTATCTGAATTTACTTGTTTTCGCAAGTCGCTCTATCGCAGGACGGCTGCTGTACTTGATGTTCGTTTGAAGTAACGCGCTGTTATAGAGTACCTGCGTTGTGATAACGAAACAGCGACGAACGTTCACAAGAGATTGGAGAAAGCGTATGGGAATGACGCTGTTGGTCGCAGTACAGCTAACCGTCGGACAAGAAGGCTGTCTGCTACAATACTCGGGACCTCCCGTGTACCCACAGCCGAGCACAGCGCCCCTAACAATGACAACGTATTCACGATCTGTTCTCGGCTGACAGACGTATAATAGTGAACGAGCTACCAATCCATGTAGAAGTACGAGAAGTGAGAGTGTGCAGAATATCGAGTCGAAGTTGTTAAAGGTTTGCCCCAGGTTCGTTTCGAGAACGTAGCCGGATGCCTGCAAAGAAACACGGAAGAAGTGTGCAGCGAACTTTTGGAACAGAACGAGAATTCTGGAGATGACTCGCTGGCAAGAATTGTGACGGGAGGAGAAAGCTGGTTGCACATGTCGGAACTGGATACGAAACGGCAATCGATGGGGTGGCATAGTGCGAACTGGCCAAGAGCGAAGAAATTAAAAACAGGAAACTTTATGGCTGAAGAGATTTTTGATTCAGGCGGACTGGTGTTTGTGGATATCATCTGACACCGAACCACTATCAGTTCTGACGCGTAAATGGGAATCCTAAAACGATCATGCTCGAATGTGTCACGTTCGACAACATCGGTAAAAACACTATTTTGCAACTGCACGATAACTCCCGGCCACATGTCAGTGTAAAAATCCGAGATCACAAAGCTAGAGTGGACGACACTAAGTACCCATCCTGCAGTCTAGATCTGGCAGCATGTGCTCACCAATTGTTCGGTAAACTGAAAGAATCCCTTTGCGGAACGACATTTTAAGATGGTGATTCCCCGGTAAAGGCTGCTAAATAGTGGCTGAAAAGTGCTCTCCTGACATCTTCCGCGCATGTATAGAGGACTTCGTTCCACGGTGATATAAGGCAGTTGATAAGGACGAAGATTATGTGTGAAAATGACATTTTGTCTCTCAAGCATGTATCAACATACTGTAAAAGTATCGAAAGTATGAAAAATAAATAGGAAGTTTGAAGAAATATTCATTTTTTGTTTGGGAGTGACTCTTGTAGATTGATTACGACGAGAAAACTGATACTACGGTCGCAGGTTCGAGTCCTGCCTCGGGCATGGGTGTGTGTGATGTCCTTAGGTTAGTTAGGTTTAAGTAGTTCTAAGTTCTAGGGGACTGATGACCACAGCTGTTAAGTTCCATAGTGCTCAGAGCCATACCATACCAGAAAACTGATATTTCGAGTCGACACAAGGAACTACAAGGAGGAAGAAAATTGAAATTATCTCTGCTGAGCTCACGGAACTGGGCTATGGAAGTGTGTTTTTGTAACGTGACGGTCAGCTCGTGAATTCGTCGAACGGTGAGCCCGTTGCTTCCTGAAAGCGGCCCACTGTGGTTCTTACACAGAAGCACCCAAGCCCAGGTTTGTTGAAAGCTTAGTTAGTCTGTCTGTAGAAGGTGACTTCATTGTGCTTCTCGAAAGTCACAAAAGTCAGCACTCACGAATACAACCAACACAAATACAACAAATTTATTGTTTTATCCTGTCTTGGTTCAAATGGCTCTGAGCACTATGCGACTTAACTTCTGAGGTCATCAGTCGCCTAGAACTTAGAACTAATTAAACGTAACTAACCCAAGGACATCACACACATCCATGCCCGAGGCAGGATTCGAACCTGCGACCGTAGCGGTCGCTCGGTTCCAGACTATTATACTGTCTTCTTAGTGGTTTGATGAGGCTCCCCATGACCTCCACTCCTGCTGGAATACTGCAATCTCTATCCTGCTCTACAGTTTTTCTATCATTCTGTCCCTTCTTGCCGGCCGGGGTGGCCGAGCGGTTCTAGGCGCTACAGTCTGGAACCGCGCGACCGCTACGCTTTCAGGTTCGAATCCTACTTCGGGCATGGATGTGTGTGCTGTCCTTAGGTTAGTTAGGTTTAAGTAGTTCTAAGTTCTAGGGGACTGATGACCCCAGAAGTTAAGTCCCATAGTGCTCAGCGCCATTTGAACCATTTTTTTGTCCCTTCTTCTAGAGAGTGTTTTCCACACAACCCTTTAGTCGCCGACTCTATGAAGATCCTCCTTTCCTTATCAAATCACTTATATTTCAATATCCGTCTGTAACATCACGTTTCGATTTTCTTAGTTTACGATGTTCTCATACTCCATGTTTCACGGCCATCCAATGGTGTGCTCCAGACGAATTTTCTCAGAGATTTCTTCTTCAAATGAGGGCCCATGCTTGATTCTAGTAGATTTCCTTTGGCCAAAAACGCCTGTGCTGGCTTGCTTTGTCCATCACATGTTATTCCATCTCTTGGTCTATTTCGTAGCCCCCATTTGACGTTGAGTTTATCACCATCCTCATTTCTGTCACCCCGCATTACCTTTCTTCTTTTGTCTGCTCAATTGTGTGCTCAAGACGAATTTTCTCAGAGATTTCCTCTTCAAATGATGGCCCATGCTTGATTCTAGTAAATTTCTTTTGGCCAGAAACGCCTATGCCGCCTTACTTTGTCCATCACGTGTTATTCCATGTCTTGGTCTATTTCTTAGCCCCAATTTGACGTTGAGTTTATCACCAACCTCATTTCTGACACTCCGCATTACGTTCTTCTTTTGTCTGCTCTCAGTCCTTTCTCTGCGCTCATTTAGATTCTTCATATTCTTCACTTTCACTGAGAATAGCTACGTTGCCACATAACCTTAGCATTGATGTTCTGTCATCCTGAATTTTATCCCATTTTTGAAACTTTATTTTATTTCTGTCATTGCTTTTTCGATGTACAGGTTGAACAATAGAGGAGAAAGACTGCATCCCTGCCTTACTTTTTTTTAGCTTTTATGTCACGCTGGTGAGAAAAAGGAATTGTCATAAAGTTGCATTTCACAACTTTGTCAAGGACTCTCCGTACCAAACCAGTTTTGAGTGTGTCAGGCTTTGGTTGGCCTTTTCAAGTGCAACAATTTTGTGGTTTAACACTCGTCAAAACTCAAGAACATGGTCATTATAGATGAACCGTTAACTCTGACATGTGCGAAAGCACGAAATTTTTCCGTTTCAAAATCGCCCTGAGGCTGAATATACAATCGTGGAGTCTGAAAATTAATTTGAAGGCGACACTGATTTCCTTTGGAAAGGTTACATCTGTTCATACACCTACAGAAGCAGCGTGATGAGTGTCTTCCACTGAAATATGGCATACCAATTAATTGGGCGGCATCAAGACGTGTCGAGGTTCAATAAAGAACATTTCTGATTAATTTGGTTTGTATGGTTTTCGAAGAGAGCAGCCAGCGCATGCCATATCACTCAATGACTTTCACAAAGTTCAGAGTTCCATAGTGGTAGCCAAGATCTGGAGCACCCCTGTCACATCGACATTTGTTACTACTCTAGAAAGTGTCAACTGAACACGGATGGTAGCGGAGGGTGACACCAATGCCGTTCTTACTAACCTATATCTCCATTAATCTATGAGACCACATAAAAGTCATTCGCCCTTTATAGCAGATGACACATTCTGTCGCCGGCCGCGGTGGTCTCGCGGTTCTAGGCGCGCAGTCCGGAGCCGTGCGACTGCTACGGTCGCAGGTTCGAATCCTGCCTCGGGCATGGATGTGTGTGATGTCCTTAGGTTAGTTAGGTTTAAGTAGTTCTAAGTTATAGGGGACTGATAACCACAGCAGTTGAGTCCCATAGTGCTCAGAGCCATTTGAACCATTTGACACATTCTGTCCTGAAGTAGTATTGCGGAATTACAGACACTAACGTTTATGCTCCTACAGTTGGCACAATTACATGTAAAGTCACATTTAGCTATTTTTTGTACCTGTGTGGCAAAATTGGTAGGTACCGAGTTTTGCGGCACAGTTATGCAATACGTTTAGTTTTTCGTTCACAAGGGTTGGATTCTGTTTTCTTTTATTTTTTTATGTGAGGCGAGCGACCGCCATGGCCTGTTGTGTGATTCGTCCGCCGCGTAATACAGGTGACCGCCTTTGCCTGCCGCGAGCCATCTCGCTGCACCAATGAGAGCTATACATGAGCTCACTGCTCTGCATAAACATGTCGCTGTTCTTTGTTTTCTGTTAACAAAGATTATTGTTAATTGTTTTTTCCGCTTTCGAAAAGGGTTGTCGAGGAAAGGAATAAGGTATGTTAATTAGCTCCATTGGACAAAAATGTAACATTAATTAATGAAAGATTTTACACATTATCAGAAATAACTGGCCTGTCTCTTTACTTAATGACAATGAAAAAGAGATAGCAATTAAGTTTTTTCCTAGTTACCTGCCTTTTCAAAAAGAATTGAACCTAGTATTTGACAAAAAGTCATATGGAGAGAGAGAGAGAGAGAGAGATAGAGAGAGAGAGTGAGAGAGAGAAAGAGACACAGACAGGCGGAAAACAACTATGCTAACGCGCAAGTGCAGGACCGAACGTTAAACTTGCGGTACCAGCGCTAGTTTACGGATCTGAGATTTGACTAGCAAAAGACGAAGACATAAGCAGAAAAGTAACGCAAGACATGAAATTCCCCAGATCAATTAATGGACGTATATTAGAAGACCGAGTGTTGTTGTTGTTGTTGTTGTCTTCAGTCCTGAGACTGGTTTGATGCAGCTCTCCATGCTACTCTATCCTGTGCAAGCTGCTTCATCTCCCTGTACATTCTGCAGCCTACATCCTTCTGAATCTGCTTAGTGTATTCATCTCTTGGTCTCCCTCTACGATTTTTACCCTCCACGCTGCCCCCCAATACTAAATTGGCGAACCCTTGATGCCTCAGTACATCGAAAATTTGAGATACGAGCTTAAAGTATTTGTAATAACAAAAAAACCGGCACTTATAAGCAGAAATGGAAGCAACATGTAAATTGAATGCAAAAAAGCTGATATCCTAAAGAAGTTTTGCAATACATACAGAAATGTGAGAGAGAGATTGGTCGGTTCAGGAAACGATGGAGCTAAGAAGATGAAGCCGGAACAGGTTCCTCGAACCTAATCCGTGACTGATGACAATGATGATGATGTAGCCGGATCTCTACAGTATCTCTTAAGACACAATCCCAGATAATTTTCTCCTCTTGTAAAAAGGTGATGCTGTAGTAAGTCATGATATGTTCCTTAAAGACACAATCCTCTGCAACAGCTGACTTTGTTGGTTGTTCTTTCTCCCTGTGTTCATGCTCTGTGCATATTTGCTACACCAACTGTACAGTCTGATCCTTATATACTTTGCCGGCCGGAGTGGCCGAGCGGTTCTAGGCGCTACAGTCTGGAACCGCGCGACCGCTACGGTCGCAGGTTCGAATCCTGCCTCGGGCATGGATGTGGGTGATGTCCTTAGGTTAGTTAGGTTTAAGTAGTTCTAAGTTCTAGGTGACTGATGACCTCAGCATTTAAGTCCCATAGTGCTCAGAGCCATTTGAACCTTATACATTTTCCATCGCTAACAACGGATTTGTTGGACTTAGGAAACCAGGAGTCTTCTCAGTTTCGGTGCAGTATGTTTAAAAACGTCCAAATCTATTTGTGGCTTAGAAGGCTGTTAGATGTTCTTAATTGTTTGTTCATGGTACATCGCAGAGAAACACTCCAAGTTTAATACTAGTTACCCCCTTACAAGAGCACTCTGGACACTTTGGGGCACTGTGGATGATGTAGACTCTAAGACAAAACCACGACGCGCCAGACACGTCTTCATCCTGGAATCTTGTTGACCGAGCAGAATTGTTTCTGGATGAGTCCCGCTTCGAACTGAGTGCCAGTGACCAGCAGAAGCGTGTCTGGAGACGCTCCAGGCAGCAGTGGGATACCAACCTGAATGTTGGCCGCCGGACTGCCTGACGACCATGAGTGGCTGTGTGCGGTGCCTTTTCATTTCATAGCAAGATCACTTAGGTTGCCAACAGCGGCAGCCTTACAGCACAGCGGTACGTCGGCAATTGTTTACGCCTCGTTTAGTTGTTCTTCGTGGGAAGCCATCTGGGCTTACGTTTCAGTAAGATACACACGACGAGAGTTTCTACTGCTTGCCATACCCTGCCTTGGCCAGCAGGGTCGCCGAATCTCTCGCCAGTTGAGCGCGTTTGGAGCTTTAGGGACAGGGTCTTCCAGCCAGGTCGGGGGTCTGATTGTCCAACTCACCAAGTGGACAGAATTTGGCAGGATATCCCTCAGGAGAACATCCAACAACTCTGTCAGTCAACCTACGCCGAGTAAGGCTCAGAGGAGGACCAGCGCATTACTGACTTGATCAATCTGTGAAGCTCTCTCTTGAATTAATCATCCACTTTTTGTGAAATGGTAATTATTTGTTTGTATGTACACGTACATCACATCTACCGATTTCCCTCCTATTCGGGTGATTTCTTCGTGGTGCGACTTTTTTCTGTCTTAGAGTGTACAACCGGTACCAGGAGATGACGTGCTTCTCAACCGCTGAGCCGACTTACGGCAGTGAAGCGGTGTGTATGTGCCAGTCGACTGTCTGGAATCAGCGCAATAAGATGTCTGGATGCGGAGACGTGACAGAGTGGCAGACAGAAGCTATTCTGTTTGAATGTACCCACGACCACATAGTGAATGAAGTTGCCCGGTTTGTTGGTGTATCAAAGTGGACTGGTCAACGTGCCTACTAAGAACGGTGGAGCACTCGCAGCCATGTAACACGTCGTATGAACTGTGATCGTAAAAACATCCTAACCGGCAAGTATTGGAAACGAGTGTCACACTCTGGCGATGAGAATCGGTTTCAAAGCCGACATGAATTAATGTCAGTTTCTGAGCAAATTTTGCCAAGGGAACTGCATGCAATTGACATTTGGGGTCAGGTAACTCGCAGAAGCCATTGAATACACTATCACAAAGATGCAGGGTTTCAGTGGGCCAGACAGTACAGGAATCGGACGACAGCTCACTGGAGACGTGTAGTCTGGTCCGATGAATGGTGTTTTTTTCTCTTTTAAAATGATGCTAGCCGTCAAGTGCGTTACTCCCGCGATGTACGGTCGGTAGAGTTGAGGCCAGAGTTGGTCCTGCGATTTTTTGGGGTGTTTCTGGTACCACGAGCTGTGGCCCATTCACTCAGGATATCCAGGACATGAATCGGGATGGTTATTTTAGCCTTCTCGGTGACCAAGTTTTCTTCATGATGAGTTCGTTGGGGAGCTCCTGTCTTCTAAGGTGATTTTCCGTATTTGACAAACAATAAGAAAGCCTATCGGACCTAAAATGGCCCGCTAAATCTTGATCCCATGGAAAATGTGGGGCTCTTCAGATTTATGGCTGAAACATACAATCAACATTCACGCTATTCGGTAGCACTGCGGTATGTAATCATCAATGAGTGGTTTCAGGTGAATATGACTTACTCGAAGGAACTTGAGACCCTCTTCCGCGCCGAAGTGAGGTCACCACCGAAGCTACAAGCTGTGTTACACACTATTAGCATCATGTCTCCTGAGGATGACTAATTTTTCGTGACGCTTCTACATCTACATCTACAAACGTATTCTGCAAGCCACTGCACGGTGCGTGCTGGAGGGTACCCTGTACCACTATTAGTCATTTCCTTTTTTGTTCTCGCATATAGAGCGAGGGAAAAACGACTATCTATATGTCTCCGTTGGACCCTTAATTTCTCCTACCTTCGAGGTTCTTACGTGAAATGTATCTCCGCGGCAATAGAATCGTTCTGTAGTTAGTTTCAGATGCCAGCTCTCTAAAATTTCTCAATAGTGTTCCTCGAAAAGAACGTCCCCTTCCCTCCAGGGATTGTTATTTGAGATCCCGAAGCATCTCCGAATACTTGCGTATTGTTCGAACCTACCAGTAACAAATCTAGCAGCCCTCCCTCTGATTTGCTTAGATGTCTTCCTTTAATCTGACGTAGTCGGATTTCAAAGGAGCAGTACTCAAGAACGAGTCGTATTAGCGTCCTATATGCCTATATGCCGTCTTCTTTAGAGATGAATCACTCAAAATTCTCCCAATAAACCGAGGTCGACCATTCGCTTTCCCTACCACAATCCTCACACGCTCGTACCATTTCATATCACTTTGAAATGTTACGCCCAGATATTTAAACGACGTGACTGTGTTAAGCAGGACACAACTAATATTGGGTCCGAACATTGAGGGTTTATTCTTCCTACTCAGCCGCATTGCCTTACATTTTTATACATTCAGAGCTAGCTGCCATTCATCGCACCACCTAGAAATTTTGTCTAAGCCATGCTGCATTCTTCTACAGTCACTCAAGTTCGACACCTACCCGTACGCCACGGCATCATCAGCAAACAATTGCAAATCGCTGCTCACCCAGTCCTCCAAATCATTTTGTTTATAGAAAATAATAGTGGTATTACCACACTTCCCTAGGGCACTCCAGACGATACCTTTGTCTCTGATGCTTTCTGTGTTTGAAACTTTGTATTTTACATTTTTACAGTAATTCAAAGGAATGAGCTTCGACTAGTTGAAAATCTTGAAAATATTGCTTACAGTTTTCTCCTTACGGATTCAGAAATAATATCAGAGGTGGAGTATAAGCTGCATCTGTCCATGAAAACAGTCTTTCGGTTCATTCCAACGGGCAGATTCAACGCACTTCCTGGAAAACTAATGGCGTCAATTACAAGAGAGTACGGCATGCATTTCTTTCAGAAGCCACGATAAAAATGAGACAAATTATTCTTTTAGTAGCTTACATGCCATATCAAGAGCAATAACTTTGCTTGCCGAAGTCTTGCAGTGTTGACAACCACTGAGAAAAAAGAAAAATCAAACTCAGCTTTGACATAACAGGGCGGATCATTCTCCTGTCATTTCGAACCCCACGAAGTGTCAACCGTTAATTAGCCGCACTACACGTGTAACGTCCCCACAGAAAAATTAATGAATAATGAATGTGATTCTAATTTAGTGTAACCTCTCTACAAAAATTCATTCACATTTAATCTCCACACAAAATTTGTTTCCCATTTAATGTACCCAAAAAATTCTTTTCTCCTTTAATACAAGTTCGAAACAGAAAAATTCCTAGACCTCGTAATAAAAAATAAATTCAGTAACCTGGTAAATTTTAGGACGACAGCAGTGCTGCGTCATGGCCCTGTAAGATCATTCTGAATAAAAAAAGGATAAAAATTCTTACCTCAGTAAAAACGGCGAATATATCTGCTCTTACAATAGCTCTTTTCGGCACAGCTCTGTGCAATGCTGGCCTATACATTTGTTATTTATGAAAGGAAGCAAATGATTTCTCTTTTGCAACAATCGGAATGATCATGTATTGAAAAAAGATATTAAATTCTTTAAATTGAAATGAATGCTTGTTATTATTAGGACATTTTTAAAAGATATACATGGGAGTTTACATAATATTACTACATATGCGCGAGGCTGCTTTTTACCTTATACAATAATACTCAGGCTCCGGCATCGCTGCACCGCGACCGGCCCAGCCAACATGATACACCAGACCAGACCAGAGCAGACACACACAACCGCAGACAATCTCAGACTAGCGACTAGCAACAACTAACTGCTACTGCTACACAGTTCGTACAGTCAACACTGCTCTCTGGTCAGCGATTCTCTTATACCTTGCTTATCGCAGGCAGCGCATACCTTTTACACACGCTGCCGAAGAAACATCTTCTGCTTTCCTTTTGAGTCCTTGTATTGCGAGAGTCGTATGACAGAAACATTTCCTTCAAGAAGTCTGTTAATGAAATCAACTTGCCTCACCGTCATTCCTTCTCCTTCTATTCTTTATATAAATTCATTTATACTGATTGCGTTCAGCTCTACTACTTTACATACTTTACCTAAGTACAAGTGTTGACATTTTATGCACCACGAGGGTTCGAACCAGCCACATTTCGCTGGTGCACAACTGCCGTAGTAGTCATTAGCGACGCCGATTGTCAAGGCGATTGATGAAGCTACGTTGTCAGACATTGTCAGTGTGACGTTCGTTTGGTCTGTTCTATTTTCAAATAACCTACGCGTGTCTGCAAGTAAACGGAGGCATTCTGTAGTCTGAACACTTTCTGTGTGTGCCCGAGTAGTCTTCGATTGCTTTTTACATGTACTGTAATGCAGACAATCACAACAACAAAAGTTTAAGGAGTGACACGAACTTCGTATGGGAGCAGGTGACAAAGATTAACATCGTACCGTCGAGGCGGTGTAGCTAGAGCATTTGGCAATCTCGTTGAAGGGTAAAAACGTTACGCCTCAAATCAATGATTTGTCATTAAAATAAAGATGTTTCGTTGTAAAAAAAAAACCTGATAAAACGTTTTGTTTTTATTATTCTGATACTAATTTCAACGTTGACGTCATCATCGGTATGTTGCAGAGTTCTTGAAAATTTTCTCAGTTAGAATGTGATAAATTTCCTTGAGATGGAAAACCTTCCGCCAGTGAATCAGCACAGTTTTAGAAAGCATCGCTCGTGATACACTCAGCTTGCCCTTTTCTCACAAGACATTCCGTGAACAACGGATGCAGGGCGACAGGCAGATTCCAAAAGTTCCGAAAAGCATATGATACGGTGCCCCACCGCAAACTGTTAACAATGGTACGAGCATACGTAATATGTTACCAGATATGTGACTGGCTGGAATACTTCATAAGTAACAGAAACACAGTACGTTGTCGTCGACGGCGGGCCTTCAGCAGAGACAAGGGCACCGTTTAGGATTGCCCCAGATAAGTGTAACAGGACCATTGTCATTTTCTGTCTACATAAATGACCTGGTGGACAGGTGAGCAACGGTCTGCCGTTGTTTGCTGCTGATGTTGCGGTGTATGGGTAGGTGTCGTCGTTGACTTACTGTAAGAGTATATAAGAGGACTTAGACAAAATTTGTAGTTGATATGATGAATGGCAGCTAGCTCTAAATATAGAAAAACTGTAAGCTGTTTCACATGAGTAAGAAAAACAAGCGCTTAACGCTCGAAAGCAGCATTAGTATGACACAATCCTGTCGATTCGATATCTAGGCGTAACGCTGCAAAGCGATTTGAAGTGGAACTAGAATATAAGAATTGTGCTAAGGAAGGCGAATGGTCCGCAGCTCGTGGTCGTGCGGTAGCGTTCTTGCTTCCCACGCCCGGGTTCCCGGGTTCGATTCCCGGCGGGGTCAGGGATTTTCTCTGCTTCGTGAAGACCGGGTGTTGTGTGATGTCCTTAGGTTAGTTAGGTTTAAGTAGTTCTAAGTTCTAGGGGACTGATGACCATAGATGTTAAGTCCCATAGTGCTCAGAGCCATTTGAACCATTTGAAGGCGAATGATCGATTTCGGTTCATGGGGAGAATTTTAGGAATATGTGGTTCATTTGTAGAGGAGGCAGCATATAGGACATTAGTGCGAGCCATTCTTCAGTACTGCTGGAATGTTTTGGATCCCCACCAGGTCGAATTATATCGAAGCAACTCAAACGCAGGCTGATCGATTTGTTGCTGGTATATTCGAACACCAGACAAGTATTACAGAGATGGTTCAGGAACTCAAATGGGAATCCCTGGAGGAAAGGCGACTTTCTTCTCGACGAACACTATTGAGAAAATTTAGACAGCCGGCATTTGAAGTTGACATCAGAACGATTCTACTACCGCTAACGTACATTTCCCGTAAGAATCACGAAGATAAGTGAAATTAGGGCGCATACGGAGGCATTTAGATAGTCGTTTTTCGCTCGCTCTATTTACGAGTAGAACAGGAAAGGAGACGATTAGTGATGATACAGCATACCCTCCCCCACGCACCGCTTGGTGGCTCGCGGTATATATTTAGATATAGATGACAGAACGTTTAAGAAATTTCGTGGTGAATTCCAGATTTCTACAATTGTAAACTGTAAGCCATGTTTATTTATCGCTGTGCAAATATCTGGCACCATGTATGCCGCAACATCGTCAAATTTGCAACACAAACTTGACTATGTCATGCCACATCCTTCGAGAGGAAAGTCCTCCACGGATGTGTTGCTCAGTGTAGATGTCAATGCACCCACGAAAAAAAACTCTCTCTCCTGTGACGTGTAACACGTTACTTACGTGTCTGTTCATCCTTCGGACGTATCATGCGTATGAGGCCTCCTGTCCACAGTAATGATGTTGAATCAAAGTCTGACCGTAGCCGAAACAGGAGCGCAGTCCTGTTTTGCGAGTGAGTAACGGAAAATATTCACCTTCGGCACGGATGGTAGTGTTGTGGCGTCTTTTCAGAACCTTCTGTATTTTGAAGCTGTGAAAAAAGAGGTGACATTACATTTATGGAGAAAAGTGTTTGATATGTACTGCACAATTCTTTCTGCTTCTTCTAGACACAATCACAGTAACACGTTTTTGATCGTACGCGGTTTCGATCATACACTTTAGTGTTAATTTTTTAATATTTACTGGACTTGTCACCGTTTTTTGTTCCTCTGATTTAAGGAAGCAATGTGAATGCTCCAGCAGACATATTCATTCGCGGTTGCCTTAGATGTTAACTCAGTTTTGACGTGAAACCACACCGCGAAGAATACTTCATAGGATAGCAAAAATTTTATCCGAGAAAGGTGATGTAGACCAACTAGCAAGGATTCGACAATGAATTCTCTATATTTGTTAATGTGCAAAAGTCTATGTCATTTAGAAAGTTGAGAAAATTACAACGTATAAAAGCATTATTGTTTTCTTTGGGACCCTAGCAATATTTCGATAGTTTAAGAAAAGACAAAATTTTCGAAATTGTCTGTGGGGTAATTAGTACCACTTTGAAAATTAATTATCAGTTTCCTGCTTTAGAAATATAGCTTCACACAAACTTCACTAAGATAAAATCAGTAACAGTAAGCCGAGCTTTTAAGTACATGTTCATCACATAGCACGGACCTCATTTACACACACTACATTTGCTACAAATTCGAGTACAGTCATTCAGATTTAATTTTTTCTGTGGGTACTCCACCACATTGAAAGTATCACGTCTTCGGCTGCAAACGAAAGCGCTAATCTGGACGAAACTAAAGAGCACATTCCGACGTGGTGAAAACGACAGGTTTATTGCAAAATTATATTTGCCATCTTACCAATGGAAATGTCTTTTTGGAGTTAGAATCTATACCTGAGGAATAAATCGAAAAGTTCCCAAAAAATTTACAAAAAAACAAGAGTCCTTTTGAAGCGGTGTCCTACATTACGAATTTTACAACGTCTTCTCGTCGATCGCCATAGCTTTTTTCAGGGCGGTAGCGAAGGAAGCAAGGGGACAGCCCTAAAGAACCAAAAGTAGTCGTCTTTGTGGCTAAGAAACGTTACGAATTACAGATAAATAACTTTTCTGTAGCCAATAGCTGACAGTGACAAAAATATGCAGAGAACACAAAACAGATTTAGAACATTCCTAATTTAAAATTTATAGTAAAAATGGTAGCAAGCAAAACAACGTTGACAAGAACACCTGGGATCGTTATTGAAGGATGTACAAATGAAAAAGTTGATGCAGTTGGTTATTTGCGTACTCTAATTACGGAAGACAGCAGATGCTGCAAGAAAATCAGAAAAAGAACAGCAACACCGAAACATGCTTTCATGAACAATTTCTCTAAAAATATATCTGCAGTGTGCTCTTCAACGGCTGTGAATGACGGACACTGTTCATACAAAGAGAAAGCACTTAGAAGTGGTGGAATGTGGCTTCGGAGAATGCCAACGAGGCCTAGCTGCAGAGAAAGAATAACCAATGGAGATGTTTTCAAAGAAACCACTGATTGACGAAACCTTGTAGCAATTTAGTAAATATACTGAAAGAAAAATTTTAGGAACAAAAAGGAAGAGAGAACCAAGAGAGAAAATAATATTTCCGTTAAAGGCAGGAAAATAATAAAATTATCGAAATAGAGAAGAATGCTTGTAGAGGCCTAATTGTTTGAAGTTTTGAGAATGGTTTATTTTCCGGCCCAGATCATATAATTTCCACAAGAAATTGCCTGTTTCGGCCAACGCCGACCATCTCCAGATCATAAGAACGAAGCAGCACTTTGAGAAAACCATATTGTCCTTCGACTATAGTTCAGTGCCAAACACTTTCACCGAGCGAGGTGGCGCAGTGGTTAGCACACTGGACTCGCATTCGGGAGGACGACGGTTCAATCCCGTCTCCGGCCATCCTGATTTAGGTTTTCCGTGATTTCCCTAAATCACTTCAGGCAAATGCCGGGATGGTTCCTTTGAAAGGGCACGGCCGATTTCCTTCCCCATCCTTCCCTCACCCGAGCTTGCGCTTCGTCTCTAATGACCTCGTTGTCGACGGGACGTTAACCACTAATATCCTCCTCCTCCAAACACTTTCAGAAAACTAAATTGTCACTGGACACTGTGGTTTTTCTCAAAGTGTTTGGGTGTGAAGTAATAGTTTCTTCTTCTACATCTACGTCTACATGGATACTCTGCAAATCACATTTAAGTGCCTGGCAGAGGGTTCATCGAACCACCTTCACAATTCTCTATTATTCCAATCTCGTATAGCGCGCGGAAAGAATGAACACCTATATCTTTCCGTGCGAGCTCTGATTTCCCTTATTTTATCTTAGTGACCGTTCCTCCCTATGTAGGTCGGTGTCAACAAAATTTTTTCGCATTCGTAGAAGAAAGTTTGTGATTGGAATTTTGTGAGTAGATTCCGTCGCAACGTAAAACGCCTTTCTTTTAATGATGTCCAGCCCAAATCCAGTGTCATTTCTGTGACACTCTCTCCCATATTTCGCGATTATACAAAATGTGCTACCTTTCTTTGAACTTTTTCGATGTAGGCCGTCAGTCCTATCTGGTAAGGATCCCACACTGCGCAGCAGTATTCTAAAAGAGGACGGACAAGCGTACATCTACATTGATACTCCGCAAGCCACCCAACGGTGTGTGGCGGAGGGCACTTTACGTGTAGTAGTGTAGGCAGTCTCCCTAGTAGATCTGTTACATTTTCTAAGTGTCCTGCCACTAAAACGCAGTCTTTGGTTAGCCTTCCCCACAACATTTTCTGTGTGTTCCTTCCAATTTAAGTTGTTCGTAATTGTAATTCCTAGGTATTTAGTTGAATTTACGGCTTTTAGATTAGACTGATTTATCGTGTAGCCGAAGTTTAACGAGTTCCTTTTAGCATTTGTGTGGATGACCTCACACTTTTCGTTATTTAGAGTCAACTGCCACTTTTCGCACCATTCAGCCATCTTTTCTAAATCGTTTTGCAGTTTGTTTTGGCCTTCTGATGACTTTATTAGACGATAAACGACAGCGTCATCTGCAAACAACCGAAGACGGCTGCTCAGATTGACTCCAAAATCGTCTATATAGACAAGGAACAGCAAAGGGCCTATAACACTATCTTGGGGAACGCCAGAAATCACTTCTGTTTTACTCGATGACTTTCCGTCAATTACTACGAACTGTGACTTCTCTGACAGGGAACCACAAATCCAGTCACATAACTGGGACGATGTTCCATAAGCACACAATTTCACAACGAGCCGCTTGTGTGGTACAGTGTCAAAAGCTTTCTGGAAATCCAGAAATACGGAATCGATCTGAAATCCCTTGTCAATAGCACTCAACACTTCATGTGAATAAAGAGCTAGTTGTGTTTCACAGGAACGATGTTTTCTAAACCCATGTTGACTATGTTTCAATAGATCGTTTTGTTCGCGTAATTCATAATGTTCGAACACAGTATATGTTCTAAAATCCTGCTACATATCGACGTTAACGATTTAGTGGATTACTCCTTCTACCTTCTTATGGTCTGAAGACAGCCGGTGACGGTCGAAACCGGAAAGTCCTTGTTGAAATTGTGCCGGTAAAGAGATCAATTTAAAGAAGTATTTTAACAGTCACTGACGTCTACATCACGTCCGACATGTAGTTCTTTCCTTACTGTACTTAATTACAGGGAAGTATTACGAGCAACGGTAAGTAACACCATATTTATGTATGCTTTAATGAAAGCGACCACCTGACCCCATATCTCCTCAATGAATGCGTTGAACTGGAAGGTTTAGGAGCTACATTGAGGAGAAACGTGAAAGAATTAGTGTATATGAACCCCAAAGAAACTGTGAAGGAAACAAGACGTGCTTTATACTGAATGTCACGAAGAAACTGACGTCACACTAAGAGACGAATGTGTTAACATAAGAACCTTGTCAAAATGTGTGGTACACGGTGGAAATCTTACCCAATTAAAAACTAGTGCGTTACGAACATACATTGTCGAGTCACATTAATGTGAGCTGCTGTCAGAAGCGTGAATAACCACCTTTCGCAGTGTCGACCGCTGCGAGACATGCAGAAAGTCTACATCTACATCTACATCTACATTTATACTCCGCAAGCCACCCAACGGTGTGTGGCGGAGGGCACTTTACGTGCCACTGTCATTACCTCCCTTTCCTGTTCCAGTCGCGTATGGTTCGCGGGAAGAACGACTGCCTGAAAGCCTCCGTGCGCGCTCTAGTCTCTCTAATTTTACATTCGTGATCTCCTCGGGAGGTATAAGTAGGGGGAAGCAATATATTCGATACCTCATCCAGAAACGCGCCCTCTCGAAACCTGGACAGCAAGCTACATCGCGATGCAGAGTGCCTCTCTTGCAGAGTCTGCCACTTGAGTTTATTAAACATCTCCGTAACGCTATCACGGTTACCAAATAACCCTGTGACGAAACGCGCCGCTCTTCTTTGGATCTTCTCTATCTCCTCCGTCAGACCGATCTGGTACGGATCCCACACTGATGAGCAATACTCAAGTATAGGTCGAACGAGTGTTTTGTAAGCCACCTCCTTTGTTGATGGACTACATTTTCTAAGCACTCTCCCAATGAATCTCAACCTGGTACCCGCCTTACCAACAATTAATTTTATATGATCATTCCACTTCAAATCGTTCCGCACGCATACTCCCAGATATTTTACAGAAGTAACTGCTACCAGTGTTTGTTCCGCTATCATATAATCATACAATAAAGGATCCTTCTTTCTATGTATTCGCAATACATTACATTTGTCTATGTTAAGGGTCAGTTGCCACTCCCTGCACCAAGTGCCTATCCGCCAATGAAGTTCTGAAAGGTACCGGCAGGGATGTGGAGCCATGTCGAAAACAGTGCCGTGGCCAGGTGCGATAGGTTTCTCGGTTGAGAATCCGTGGTGCCATCTCGATTGGGTGTTTGGTGGCCAGGTGAATAAGATAAACACATCCTGGTGCTGTTCAGGCCATTGCATTGTCCTGTTGGTACACACAATAGCGCCGAGGAAAAACAAATTGCACGGTCCCGAAGGATAGATGCATACTTGTGTTCATCCACTGTTCCTTCGAAAATGGCGATATCACACGGGCAATACACAGAAACATTCCTGAGGCAATAATGCTCCCTCCTCCTCCCTGGACGCTGGCCCATTCGGGCGATTGTTGCTCGGTATCTGCTTTCAGATGTTTCTCGCCGACGGAGCATAAAACGTTGCTACTCAGTGGACGTCCAGTTGATGTATTGGCTTGCAAATTCCCGCTTTCGTCGCCAATGAACGGCAGTCAGCATTGGTGCATGAACCGGGTAGGTGCCTGCTGCGGAGACGCACACGTGTCAACACGGTCGCTGACTGGCCGTTGAGGAGACGCTGTTGGTAGCCCCTTAGCTCCCCTGGGCAGTCAGTTGCTCAACAATTGCACGTCTGTTCGCCCTTGCACATCTCCGCAGCTGTCCTACTCTCTTTCTTTGATTTTGAAGAACGAATATACGAGGACAGTTCAATAAGTAATGCAACACATTTTTTTTTCTCGGCCAATTTTGGTTGAAAAAACCGGAAATTTCTTGTGGAATATTTTCAAACATTCCCGCTTCGTCTCGTATAGTTTCATTGACTTCCGACAGGTGGCAGCGCTGTACGGAGCTGTTAAAATGGCGTCTGTAACGGATGTGCGTTGCAAACAACGGGCAGTGATCGAGTTTCTTTTGGCGGAAAACCAGGGCATCTCAGATATTCATAGGCGCTTGTAGAATGTCTACGGTGATCTGGCAGTGGACAAAAGCACGGTGAGTCGTTGGGCAAAGCGTGTGTCATCATCGCCACAAGGTCAAGCAAGACTGTCTGATCTCCCGCGTGCGGGCCGGCCGTGCACAGCTGTGACTCCTGCAATGGCGGAGCGTGCGAACACACTCGTTCGAGATGATCGACGGATCACCATCAAACAACTCAGTGCTCAACTTGGCATCTCTGTTGGTAGTGCTGTCACAATTGTTCACCAGTTGGGATATTCAAAGGTTTGTTCCCGCTGGGTCCCTCGTTGTCTAACCGAACACCATAAAGAGCAAAGGAGAACCATCTGTGTGGAATTGCTTGCTCGTCATGTGGCTGAGGGTGACAATTTCTTGTCAAAGATTGTTACAGGCGATGAAACATGGGTTCATCACTTCGAACCTGAAACAAAACGGAAATCAATGGAGTGGCGCCACACCCACTCCCCTACCAAGAAAAAGTTTAAAGCCATACCCTCAGCCGGTAAAGTCATGGTTACAGTCTTCTGGGACGCTGAAGGGGTTATTCTGTTCGATGTCCTTCCCCATGGTCAAACGATCAACTCTGAAGTGTATTGTGCTACTCTTCAGAAATTGAAGAAACAACTTCAGCGTGTTCGTAGGCACAAAAATCTGAACGAACTTCTCCTTCTTCATGACAACGCAAGACCTCACACAAGTCTTCGCACCCGAGAGGAGCTCACAAAACTTCAGTGGACTGTTTTTCCTCATGCACCCTACAGCCCCGATCTCGCACCGTCGGATTTCCATATGTTTGGCCCAATGAAGGACGCAATCCGTGGGAGGCACTACGCGGATGATGAAGAAGTTATTGATGCAGTACGACGTTGGCTCCGACATCGACCAGTGGAATGGTACCGTGCAGGCATACAGGCCCTCATTTCAAGGTGGCGTAAGGCCGTAGCATTGAATGGAGATTACGTTGAAAAATAGTGTTGTGTAGCTAAAAGATTGGGGAATAACCTGGTGTATTTCAATGCTGAATAAAACAACCCCTGTTTCAGAAAAAAAATGTGTTGCATTACTTATTGAACTGCCCTCGTAACATATGCGGGAGGCATGCTTGTCGGTGTTAAATGCTACAGGAATGTCTGTGTCAGTCAGCTCACAGGTCCGTTTTGGTTATTTGGAGCTGTTGGCAATGTTAGTAATGAAACCAGTTATTATGATTTTCTTGGTATGAAATGAACTGTTTAACCAAAATGCATTCGATACTCCAGTGAAAAAACAGTTTCCGCCACCATTTTACAGGTCTGTGCCTAAACACATTGTACTACAGTCGCCTTCAAAGACACCTGTGTCGTTAAAATCATCTACACTATCTAGAGCAGGGGTTCCCAACAAAATTTTCTCGAGGACCCCTCATCGAGCATGATTGGTACCTTCTCATATCACAGTATCAAGTAATTAAAAAAGCCAAATTAAGAGTCTATTTTTGGTACTTAGAAGAAACCTTGACATATTTATTATTAAAAAAATATTGAGCTTAAAACTGCTCATGCAGGAAGCGGCCAAAACAAAAACCTGTAATCATACGAAATATATTTAATATATTTTTTATTGTAATAGCATCTTGCAGACCCCTCTGGCATAGCTCGCAGACCCCTGGGGGTCCGCGGACCACCTGTTAGGAACCACTGATCTCCAAAATTCAACACATCGGCAATTTCTTCATCTGGTAAACTACGACGCGCCGTTTCTCTTACACACAACACCTACATTATGTGATCAAAAGTATCCTGACACCACAAAAAACATACGTTTTTCATATTAGGTGCATTGTGCTGCCACCTACTGCCAGGTACTCCATATCAGCGACCTCAGTAGTCATTAGTCATCGTGAGAGAGCAGAATGGGGCGCTCCGCGGAACTCACGGACTTCGAACGCGATCAGGCGTGTCGCTTGTGTCATACGTCTGTACGTCAGATTTCCACACTCCGGAACATCCATAGGTCCATTGTTTCCGATGTGAAAGTGAAGTGGAAAAGTAAAGGGACACGTACAGCACAAAAGCGTACATGTCAACCTCGTCTGCTGACTGAGTTGAAGAGAGTCGTAATGTGTAATAGCCAGACATCTATCCAGACCATCACACAGGAATTCCAACCTGCATCAAGACCCACTGCAAATACTATGACAGTTAGGCGGAAAATGAGAAAACTTGGATTTCATGGTCGAGCAGCTGTTCATATGCCACACATCAGGCCGGTAAATGATGAACGACGCCTCACTTGGTGTAAGGAGCGTAAACATTAGACGATTTAACAGTGGAAAAACGTTTTGTGGAGTGACGAATCACGGAACACAATGTGGCGATCCGATGGCAAGGTGGGGGTATGGCGAATGCCCGGTGTACGTCATCTGCCAGCGTGTGTAGTGCCAACAGTAAAATTCAGAGGCGTTGGTGTTATGGTGTGGTCGTGTTTTTCATGGAGGGGTCTTGCAGCCCTTGTCGTTTTGCGTGGCACTATCACAGCACAGGCCTACTCTGGTGCTTTAAGCAGCTTCTTGCTTCCCACTGTTGATGAGCAATTCGGGGATGGTGATTGCATCTTTCAACACGTTCGAGCACCTCTTCACAATGCACGACCTGTAAAAGAGTGGTTACACGACAGTAACATGCCTGTAATGGACTGGCCTGCACAGAGCCCTGACCTGAACCCCATAGAACACATTTGGGATATTTTCAAACGCCGACTTCGTGCCAGGCCTCACCGACCGACATCGATACCTCTCGCCAGCGATGCACTCCGTGAAGAATGGGTTTCCATTCCTCAAGAAACCTTCCAGCACCTGATTGAACGTATGTCTGCGAGAGTGGAAGCTGTTATCAAGCCTATGGTGAGCCATCACAATATTTAACTCCAGCATTACCGACGGAGGGCGCCACGAACTTGTAAGTCATTTTCAGCCAGGTGTTCGGATCCTTTTGATCACATAGTGTATAATGTGTTCTATCCGCAGGCGAAAACAATGATACTTAACGAAAGAAATACCGCGAAAACAAGACGCATATTCACGCCATCTGTCCATGCAACTAAATAAATAACACTAAAAACATAACGTATCGACAGTCAGTGGTGCGAAAACAACGCGCAGTGCTCATTAATCAACAAAATACGCTGGCCCATAGAACCCACGGGCTTGGTACTCAGAGAGTAAAACCACACTCTTTCTTCCATCCTGCCTTCGAAACACTGTAGGAAATGGAGATTTTTCCTTATGTCTCCGAAAGGTCTAAATACCAAATAACCTTTATCTCAAATGAAAATAGTGACAGGATGGCTCTGAAAATGCACGTTCGAACCTAATTTCCACTCAAATTTGTGCGACATATAGTACGTTGCATTATTTGCACTAGCTTAATGCACGGCGAAACTGTGAGTCTACAGCGGACTTCACGGGTCCGAACAATCTTCTGGAATTTAGCACTGTCGCGGGAAGTAAGCAGAAGTGGCGTCTAGATAGCGCAAACCAAGTTTTTAGTGAATGTTCTCTACCTCGAAAATCTTATCTTGTTTCCTCAGCTCGCTTATCCTTGTCAGAAGAGCATGTTACGCCCATACCACGTTGGCACGTCAGTAACACTATGTGGGTCTTTCATTCTGCAAAAGCGTGACTAGGAGGTAGCTAAGGAGTTTTGCTGGACGAAAGTACCAACATCTAAAGAACATTATAGTTTCTGAAAATACCTCATTGGGATGGCCACTTAAGTAGGCCACGACGAATATCCCTTCTTACCCCTTACTCTTACGATCTAGTCTCTAATGACCATGATGTCGAATGGACTTCGTCTCTTCCTCACATGTGTCTTTTAAAATATGACGAAACGTGTGTATGTGGACTAGGGAAAGACCTTATAAGACATGAATACAGGAAGTGAGCTGTCACAGTTTGCACAGCTAATAAAAGTCAACAATGAACCGTCAGCTGTTGCTGCCGAAGGTTTCCGCTGTAAAGCGTCACCCTTATTCTATCAACGGTCTTCTTGAAGAGGGCGGAGGATGGATAAGATGCAGAGTATTTTTCTTGCCTTCAAGCGAGAATCTACCTGTGAACATGGAATTATAAACGATGATCAACCGCATGAGGATTCAGAAAGCAAGTTCATGCGTGTATTACTGAGAACAGTTCATCGATATCATTATTTTCATCAGAACTGAGCTCCAGCCACCATCAACAGCAATAGGTCAGAAGAGGACGGGACAGAAAATATGAGGTAATCGACCGGATAAATCGGTACGTAAAACGAGATGAAAATTCAATAATCGTGAAGGACTGGGACGCTATAGTAGGGGAAAATGAACGATACGAACTACAAGGTGTATTCGGAAAGTAAGGAACGATCGGTCGCGAAATGGAAAATACAGTGAAAATCTGATGAAGCTTTGCACAGATGTGTTGGACACTGTGTCTAGTACACCCATCGATCGCATCATGTCGCTCTTTTTAGTTCTGAGCTCACAGTAAGAACGTAAAGATGGCTAGAAATTAGCGTCTCCCGCCAACTATGAGGGCCTTGCGAAAGATTTCGCCTGAAGCTATGCAATCCACATAACATAACTGTCATGCGGTCCGTTCTACATTACAATTCTCGGCCGCACTCTGCAGGGGCAATGAAGAAGCTCTTGCAGCGTTTTCGGTAGGAAATGTTTGATCACCCACAATACAGCCCGTGATTGGCTACCCCTTAGGTTCATCTCTGCTCAAATGAACCGCTGGCTATGAAGACAATATTTTGACACAGACAACGAGCTGCATTCCAGAGTAGAAAATTGTCAAAAAGCACTGGCGGCTGTCTTCTATAAGGAGGGATTTGAAAAGTTGGTACAACGCTATGACAGATGTCTAAGTCTGAGTGGCGGCTGTGTAGAGAAGTAGCTGGAAGGTGTAGCTAACCGTTGCAAATAAAACAGTTTTGATTTTCACTGTGGTTTCCATTTCGCGACCTATCGTTCCTTACTTTCCAATTAGCCCTAGTACATTGCGTCATGGTGAGGTAGAGAGCCTGAAAACAGATACTAGACAGTAAGGCGTGCCCAGGAACAGACAAAGTAGACAAAGATCATAATTTATTAACGTTGAAAATTAGACTGAAGTGTAATAGCATCGTCAGGAAGAGCTAATGTACAAGATAGTGTGATATCGAAAAAATGAGGAATAAGGATCTGCATTCGAAGTTTTCTGAGGCTGTAAAAACTGTGATACTTGCTGCCTCAGAAAGTAGTTGAGCCAAGAAAGAATGCTTATTTCCTAAAATGTTAATCGCACTAGTTGGTCAGATAAATCCAGGTATAAGAAAAGTAACTGTGAATAATGTGTGGGCAAGAGAAGTAATATTTCAGTTGGTCGACCAAACAAGTGAACATGTGACAGTTCAAGAGAAGAAAGGAAAACGGCTATCTGTGTACCAAAAATACGAATAAATGAACAAAAAGGCCGTCAGAAGGACAGAATTAGCCTATAGCAAAGTTAAAATAATTTGGCAAATTTTAAAGGCAAATTTGTCAACATTAAGAGCGCAACGTGAATATAACTGAGTAAACACAGAGGAGAAAGCAGGTAGGTGGAAGAACTACTTTGAAGGCGTCTATGAGGGGAAGAAATGTTTGTCACCGTGCAGAAGAAGAAATGGATTATGATTTGGAGAGTACTAGGGAGATGGTGGTATCAGCGCAATTTTGATATCAAATTGATATGCAAATTAATTGATCAACTAATTCCTCCTTACAACCACGTCCACCCCCACACTCAGATGATGTCATGTGTTTTTCTCAGCCTGCAGTTGAACCCCACCCCTCTCCCCTATTTCCATCGTCCCCCTTCCTCCCTCCCCCCTCCCCCACCTAACCTACTGGCGTAAATTTCGAACTTTGGCAAAAATTTCGAATTTTTGTGCGAATTTCTTTGTCTCAGGTCTGTGCTGGTGTCCCACCCCACCCGCTACCCTGGAATTGTCGGGAAATTAAAAATTGCGGTGCCCTTTCTGGGACTCAAACCCTGGTCCTTCTGGACGGAAAGTCCAAGTTCACCGCCAGCACATGGAAACTGCCCTGATGCAAGAGAGGAAGGTTAGACTGCAGAGGGAGCAGTAACTGAATGTGCGTTCTCCTCAATATGCCCTCACAAACTACCGAAAATCGAGGTGCTCTTACCACCCTCCCCCCCCCCCCCCCCTCAGCTGCACCCACTAACCATTTGGGCATGGAGCTGTGTTGCTATATTTTGGACAAACAAATTGCACTTGGGATGGGGGTCCTTTTATCTCCTATTGTTTAGTTGACTATACATGCTTTTGTGCTGGCAAAGGACCGTCAACTCAAGACGGACAGCACCTGCGGCCAGCTTGTCCCATGCCAGATGGCCTTTGGACCACAGAAAAGCCTGTGGCTTCCACGTAGGGGGATGGATGGAGGGACGGGAGGGGAGAGGGGAGGTAAGAGCACCTCGATTTTCGGTAGTTTGTGAGGGCATATTGAGATGAACGTACATTCAATTTCTGCTCCCTCTGCAGTCTTATGGGATGACGATTTTCCCCAGTACATGTGTTTCATTATGACCAATTCATTATGAGTGCTAGTTTTTTAGCGACCATTTCGAAGTGTAAGTAGAACAGTGGTGCATTTTTTCCATCAGTTGTGGTAGCGTGTGTTGGCTTCAATTATCTGAGCTGCAGGGTAATTTCGAGCAGGCATCTGTAGCAAACTCTGACATCAAACAACAATAGATACTGGCCTCAGCTGTATGCTTACAGGCAATACACTTTTTAAACTCCTCTCTGTCCAACACCAGCATCTCATCAGTTGAACATATTTCCCGCCAAAAAGAGTAAAGATAGTACCTTACACCCCTGCACTTTTCGAGCCAGTTTTTAGGTGAAGGGTAGAGTTTGAATGTGTCTGTCACTACATTCGTGTGGTGTTTGAAATTTTTTCCTAGCAAGATAACGTCAGTTGTATGGCGTCGTGAATTTTTGAGCTATATTGCGATTTTAGGCAGTCCTTGTGTAGTGCTATGCATGTAGATGTGTAATTAGACCCAGTCTTTATGATTAATTACGTAATTAGAGCCGGTCTTTAGTTCATTTTCCGGACCAAAACAAAATAAGTACGCTAACCTAACCTTCCTATCTTGCATCTGGGCAGTTTCCATGTGTTGGGAGTGCACTTGGGCTTTTCATCCAGAAGGACCAGGGTTCGAGTCCCAGAAAGGGCACAACAAGTTTTTAATTTCCCGCCGATTACCAGGTGGGGGTGGGGTGGGACGTCAGCACAGCCCTACGACAAAGAAATTACCACCAAAATTCGAAATTCTCGCCAAAATTCGAAATTTACGCCAATTGGGTAGGTGGGGGAAGAGGGGCATCAGGCTGAGAAAAATACATATCGTCATCTGGAGGTGAGAGTGAGCGTGGTAGTAGGGGAGGGGCAATAATTGATCAATTTAATTAATTTGGATATCAATTTGATATCAAAAGTGTGTTGATACCGCTCTCTCCGTACTTCTGTGGAGTACATAGGAGATCCGGTATTAGAGACTGACAGAGCTTTGAAAGACTTGTGATCACACAACATTTTTTTCAGAAATTCTAAAATCATTGGGGGAAATGACAAGTACATGATTATTTCAATTATTACTTAGAATCCATGAGATAATAGATACACTATCAGAATTTTGGAAGAACGGAATCCATACAGTCCGCATGATAGCAACAACTGGTGAGCGGTATGGATGCAAGAACTGGTAGGCGGTTTAGAACTGGTAAGCGGTATGGATAGGTATGATGCCAGGAAACATGTGTGGAAAGACGGATAATATACTCATACATGTATGAGGACTAAATTGGAACTATAAGAATTAGAGGCCCAAGAGAGAAGTACAGTATTGGATTAACGAGTGCGGAAGACAGGGATGTAGTATTTCCCCTCTATTATTCAAACTATTTATCGTACAATCAACGAAGCTAACAAGACTGAGAGTCGAAAGCTTGTGTTGCACATTCACTATTCCCTTTTTCCGACCTACAGATGTTCGGTGTTTCTTAAAATTTATGTGGTGTTTTTCAAAATATTCTTGTATTTCAAGATGGCTGACTAGGTCTATACCTCAGGGCTGTACTGATGTATTAATCCACTCGTAGGAAATAAGAAAAGCTACCACTCTTCATACACTACTGGCCATTAAAATTGCTACACCACGAAGATGACGTGCTACAGACGCGAAATTTAACCGACAGGAAGAAGATGCTGTGATATGCAAATGATTAGCTTTTCAGAGCATTCACACAAGGATGGCGCCGGTGGCGACACCTACAACTTGCTGACATGAGGAAATTTCCAACCGATTTCTCATACACAAACAGCAGTTGACCGGCGTTGCCTGGTGAAACGTTGTTGTCATGCCTCGTGTAAGGAGGAGAAATGGGTACCATCACGTTTCCGACTTTGATAAAGGTCGGATTGTAGCCTATCGCGATTGCGGTTTATCGTATCGCGACATTGCTGCTCGCGTTGGTCGAGATCCAATGACTGTTAGCAGAATATGGAATCGGTAGGTTCAGGAGGGTAATACGGAACGCCGTGCTGGATCCCAACGGCCTCGTATCGCTAGCAGTCGAGATGACTGGCATCTTATCCGCATGGCTGTAACGGATCGTGCAGCCACGTCTCGATCCCTGAGTCAACAGATGGGGACGTTTGTGAGACAACAACCATCTGCACGAACAGTTCGACGACGTTTGCAGCAGCATGGACTAACAGCTCGGAGACCATGCTGTGATTACCCTTGACGCTGCATCACAGACAGGAGCGCCTGCGATGGTGTACTCAACGACGAACCTGGGTGCACCAATGGCAAAACGTAATTTTTTCGGATGAATCCAGATTCTGTTTGCAGCATTAGGATAGTCGGATCCGTGTTTGGCGACATCGAGGTGAACGCACATTGGAAGCGTGTATTCATCATCGCCATACTGGCGTATCACCCAACGTGATGGTGTGTTGTGCCATTGGTTACACGTCTCGGTCACCCCTTGTTCGCAATGATGGCACTTTGAACAGTGGACGTTACATTTCAGATGTGTTACGACCAGTGGCTTTACCCTTCATTCGATCCCTGCGAAACCCTACATTTCAGCAGGATAATGCACGACCGCATGTTGCAATTCCTGTACGGCCTTTCTGGATACAGAAAATGTTCGACTGCTGTCCTGGCCATCACATTCTCCCGGTCTCTCACCAAGTGAAAACGTCTGGTCAATGTTGGCTGAGCAACTGGCTCGTCACAATACGCCACTCACTACTCTTGATGAACTGTGGTATCGTTTTGAAGCTGCATGGGCAGCTGTACCTTTGCACCCCATCCAAGCTCTGTTTGACTCAATGCCCAGGCGTATCAAGGCCGTTATTACGGCCAGAGGTGGTTGTTCTGGGTACTGATTTCTCAGGATCTATGCACCCAAATTGCGTGAAAATGTAATCACATGTCAGATGTAGTATAATATATTTGTCCTATGAATACCCGTTTATCATCTGCATTTCTTCTTGGTGTAGCAGTTTTAATGGCCAGTAGTGTAATAATGTCATCGATGGTCCATCCATTAGCGGGTAGTAACATTTTGTTATCAGAACGTGCCCAGCAGAAAGGAGAACCAGATGAAGCTCATGATCGTTAGTAGCATTTCAACTGAAGTTTATAAATTTTCAAGAGAAATTGAAGACGGGAAAAAGGAAAAGAAGGCGAAAGTCGTGAGAAGCGGAAACAATTCGCTGTCTTAGAGAAGAATGTCAAAGAGAGAAACGGAGGAAGGGTGTGAAGGGAAGGAAACAACAGAAGAAAGGAGTTTGTACAAGAGATCGTAACTAGAGAAGTATCATCAGTCATGACGACGATGAAGGTCACATATCAAACGGTAAGAAACTGCGACAAAATGAAAGCACATCGAGAATTCCTATAATGTTCAATAGTACGAAGCAATCTGACTGACGTGGGAGGGAAAAGCAAGTCCATATGGAATGCGCTACCATGGAATTAGTGAGCGGCCCTCTAGGACGTTTGGAGATGCAGCGGGTACGGGTTTAGGATGTTTTTTGGGGCTCAGGATGGCAGCTGAAAGTGCAGCAGTGCTATAGTTTAGTGCTTTATTTGTACGTTCTAGATATAACTGTCAATCTACAATGATGGAGAGAGAACTAAGCAGTAGTGTCAGATTATAGCAATGTAATCATTCCATACATTTATTTTATAGCTTTCTTTTCCTTGCCAAAGTAGTATGCAGCATGCAGAGTGATAACCTTGAGTCTCATTTATGGTAAAGACAGCAAGAAACGTTACACGTGACGCTGTAGCATGAAATGTCATAGCTTATAATAGCTTGTTTTCTTTTCCTTTCATGGAAGTCCTTGCAGCACTTGGGGTCAACAGTGAATAAGTGACGGAAAGTGAAATTTTACGACATTGCCAACATGCTTCTGGAAGAAAAGTGCATGCAAATAATCAAAGAAATACTGAAAACTACGTAGCATTAAAATTATTGGAGCTACAGCGTGAATGTTACCATTTTCACTGTGTTGTGTAAACCTGGGAAAGAAGATAGCAGCAATGCGTCTTTGAGCCTTTCGGACGACGGCATGTTGCTACCGATGTCGAAGTGATTCAATTACTGTAGATGTTAAACCACGACTAGTAGAAACGTTTTTTTAAAGAGAGTTATTCCGCTGATACAACAGGCACTTACGTTACAACGTAACGTGTACCACTATAACAGAATAAAATCACATTGTGATGCACAAAGAAACAGCCAGAGTTGGAACTAAAGTGGATATTTATTTATTCGGTGACCTGTATCGTGCTAAGCCCATTCTCAAATCAACCAATGTTTGCCAGATCGGTTGTGCGTCAAAATAGCAACAAATAATGAGCATACATAAGAATATGGTCCCAACTAACGTTTGTTAACGAATATTAGTTGGGACCATGCGCATATGTACGCACTTTGTTCACTGCTGTTTTGACGGGCATTTTACTTGGCAAACGTTGGATGGTTTGAGAATGGGCGTAGCCAGATACCTTAAATAAACATCTATTTTAGTTGCAACTCTGGCTGTCTCGTTTTGCATCACGATCTGAAAATGAGTTGCTGTCCATTATACTCAGCACACTAGAGTTATGCAAAATTACGATGATATCAACGTCATCTACACCCTGTTACGAGAATTTCTCACTCAATCCTCGTAAAACAAATCACAAAAATTTTGTCGCCAGCGTTAGCTTTTCTGCAGTGTGCAACGGTGAATATATAGGGTGTATCAAAAAGAATCATCCGATTAAAAAAATAGTAACTATTATGTTATTTCAGATGTGTGCGTGACCAACGTAGTGTTGGAAAGAGTGAACTCTCGTGTTTTATGTACTCTCCTGGCCATTAAATTTGCTACACCACGAAGATGACGTGCAACAGACGCGAAATTTAACCGACAGGAAGAAGACGCTATGATATGCAAATGATTAGCTTTTCAGAGCATTCACACATGGTTAGCGCCAGTGGCAACACCTACAACTTGCTGACATGAGGAAAGTTTCCAACCGATTTCTCACACACGAACAGCAGTTTACCGGCGTCGCCTGGTGATACGTTGTTGTGATGCCCCGTGTAAGGAGGAGAAATGCGTACCATCACGTTTCCGACTTTGATAAAGGTCGGATTGTAGCCTATCGCGATTGCGGTTTATCGTATCGCGACATTGCTGCTCGCGTTGGTCGAGATCCAATGACTGTTAGCAGAATATGGAATCGTTGGGTTCAGGAGGGTAATACGGAACGCCGTGCTGGATCCCAACGGCCTCGTATCACTAGCAGTCGAGATGACAGGCATCTTATCCGCATGGCTGTAGCGAATCGTGCTGCCATGTCTCGATCCCTGACTCAACAGATGGGGACGTTTACAAGGCAACAACCATCTGCACCAACAGTTCGACGACGTTTGCAGCAGCATGGACTATCAGCTCGGAGACCATGACTGCAGTTACCCTTGACGCTGCGGTACAGACTGCTGCGATGGTGTACTCAACCACGAACCTGGGTGCACGAATGGCAAAACGTCATTTTTTCAGATGAATCCAGATTCTGTTTACAGCATCATGACGGTCGCACCCGTGTTTGGCGACATCGCGGTGAACGCACATTGGAAGCGTGTATTCGTCATCGCCATACTGGCGTATGACCCGGCGTGATGGTACGGGGTGTAATTGGTTACACGTCTCGATCGCCTCGTGTTCGCATTGACGGCACTTTGAACAGTGGACGTTACATTTCAGATGTGTTACGACCCGTGGCTCTACCCTTCATTCGATCCCTGCGAAACCCTACATTTCAGCAGGATAATGCACGACCGCATGCTGCAGGTCATGTATAGGCCTTTCTGGACACAGAAAATGTTCGACTGCTGCCCTGGCCAGCACATTCTCCAGATCTCTCACCAACTGAAAACGTCTGGTCAATGGTGGCCGAGCAACTGGCTCGTCACAATACGCCAGTCACTACTCTTGATGAACTGTGGTATCGAATTGGAGCTGTACCTGTACACGCCATCCAAGCTCTGTTTGACTCAATGCCCAGGCGTATCAAGGCTGTTGTTACGGCCAGAGGTGGTTGTTCTGGGTACTGATTTCTCAGGATCTATGCACCCAAATTGCGTGAAAATGTAATTACATGTCAGTTGTAGTACGATATATTTGTCCAATGAATACCCGTTTATCATCTACATTTCATCTTGGTGTACCAATTTTAATAGCCAGTAGTGTAGTTCCCGCTGCGTACCAGTAACTTCAGTTCTAGTAAAAATGGTGTCTGGACAACAGAAAGCGTTTTGTGTTCTACGTTTCGTGCAGTGCAGGTAAGTAATAACTGTTCAGCGTGACTTTCGTACTAGGTGTGCTGTGGATCCTCCTGCAGCACAGAGCAGAAGACGATGGAATGAACAATTCCGAGAAACGGGTTGCTTGTGTAAAGGCAAGTCGCCGGGTCGTCCTCGAGTGTCTGACACAGACGTGGAACGCATCCACCGTAGTTTCACAAGGAGTCCGCAGAAATCCGTTCGCCGTGCAGCTCAACAGCTGACAACTGATGTGAGGCTGATAGGCAGGTAGGAAGAGTTTTGGGGCCACGATTTATTTCCTGCCGCTAACCAACACCGCCCGCAAAAGGTACTATCTCCTACACAAGTGCTACCGCTGACAGCCAATAGCAATAGAACATACACAGTTCATTCATCCTAATTTGTTGTGTGTTGATGTATATACAGGTGAAGAAAAAACTAAATCTTCTCATTATGAGAGTATTGAAGGTCGATCTGCTTTAATTGTTAGAAACCTTTCAGAAGCCAAGATCTCACAAATCATTTTTTATTCAAGACAACACGATTCAGAAGTCTTAGCTGTCATCTTTCGGTCTTAATCATATTTTTAGTAAAACATGTTCATTTTATGCTGAACCTCATACAGAAGATGTCAAGTGGATGCTGAGTTTTCTCCACCTGACATCTTGCGCATGAGATTCGGCGTAAAACGGACATCGAATAAAAAATATTTAGCTCGGTCTTGGCTCTTGAATGGTTTTTAACAATAAAGAAAAAATGCCACACTGGGTGGTCGGCATACGACTCCTCGTCTCAGTTCAAGACAAAAGTGTATATATCAAAATCTAATCTCACCAGTAGGATTAATAGAAATGCGATTAAAAAAAAACAAGGCTATGGTAACGCTGTAACTGCGTGCAGAGTAGCCAAGAACACGCAGAATGAACTTGGCCATGTGATGGAGTTCTTGCGTTAGCTCAGTGAGAGAAGGCAGTGCTTTGGGTAACGGATATGCGGGCTCGCCGATGTCTGAGTCACATTTGTGCAAAACATCTTTTTTGCAATTAAAGCATCAATTTGCATCTAATATACACCTCCACAATGCAATATTTTACGTATTTCTTTCTGTTACTGTCACCCTGACGAAGAAATTGAATCCTTTTACGAAAGTCTGGATAACACCTGTAAAAAAGGTAGCGATTGTCACTTCCAGATGGTCATTGGAGATTTCAATGCAAGAGTTGGCACCAAGAAACAAGGCGACACAGTGGTGGGCAACTATGGGATTGACGACCGAAACGATAGAGGTGAGAGATTAGTCCAGTTCGCTGAGTACACCAGTATGTCAATCATGAATACGTTCTTTAAGAAGCACCCTGACCGAAAATGGACTTGGAGGAGCCCAAATTTCAGTGTCAAAAATGAGATAGACTTTATTCTGTCAAATATTCCGCAGATTGTAAAAGACGTATCAGTGCTAAATCAGTTCAACACTGGCAGTGATCACCGTCTTGTGAGAGCAAGGGTCGAACTCAATGTAAGAAATGAAAGGAGTAAACTTATGAAAGGGAAGAGAAGGGTAATCAACCTCAAAAACCTGGAAGAACATTCCTCGAAATTCCAAGAAGTCCTCCAAAGCAAGTTCCACGTAACTAAAGATTGTGATTTGGCGGAAATGATTGTTTCAAGTGCACAAGAAGTCGGTGGCCTATGCAAAAAAAAATAAACAACCAAAGAAATTCAGTGCCAAAACTGAAACCCTTTTACAACAGAGGAGAGAAATGAAAATCCAAACCGATCGTGACATGGTGGCGTATTCCGAACTATGTAAGGCAGTGCGAAGAGAGATGAAAACTGACATACAGAAATTCACTGAAGACACCTTACGAGCAAGCTTGGAGAACAAGACAAGTTTAAAGTCAGCCAAACGCAAACTCACAATAGGTAAAAAGCAGATTATCGCACTCGATGGAAATGACAGTCGAATCACTGAAAAGGAGGCGGTTTTGAAGTTCATCAGAGACTTTTACAGCAATTTGTATAGCAATCCAGGGGAAAATTTGAGTGTATCTAATTTAAATGATATATCTAGTGTTCCAGATATACTCCCATCGGAAGTCAAGTGTGCTCTAGATAGCATGAAGAAGGGAACAGTGCCAGGTGATGATGAGCTCAGCGTTGACATCCTCAAACTGGCAGGAGAGGTAACAATAAATCACTTGGCAAAAGTATTTACTTCCTGCCTGCACTATGCTTCAATCCCACTATCGTGGAACAAGGCTAAGATTATTTTGATACACAAGAAAGGAAGTATTCACAATATTAAAAACTACCGTCCTATCAGCTTGCTCTCAATTTTGTACAAAATTTTTACAAAGATCTTGTTAAATCGAATTACTTCCACCCTAGACTCAGCCCAACCTATCGAACAAGCTGGATTCCGAAGCAATTTTAGCACTATTGACCACATTCTGACCGTTAGTGAAGTGATAAGCAGAGCGAATGAATACCAACTGCCTCTCTGCATTGCCTTTGCTGACTTTGAAAAGGCATTTGACTCCGTTAGCCATGTAGCTGTCCTCCAAGCTGTGAGCAAGGAGTGGGAGCAGCATACATTGAAGTGCCCAGGAAAATCTACGAGAATTCTTCAGCTTATGTTAACATCGGCGAATCAACTCAAGAATTCCGCATCATGAGGGGTGTCAAGCAAGGCGATCCCATCTCCCCAAAACTGTTCTCTGCTGTATTGGAAATGGCTATGTCAAAGCTGAGCTGGGAAGGTAAGGGAATTAGAATTAATGGAAGAAGGCTTACCAACTTGAGATTTGCTGATGATATTGCCTTACTGGCCAAAGACTTCGCAGAGCTCCAAAACTTAGTTACAGATCTTGCATCGGAATGTCAGCTGGTTGGCTTAAACATGAACCTTTTCAAAACAAAAGTAATATCCAACAAATGGGTCCCAGCTGGAGATGTGAAAGTGAAGGACAGTCTACTAGAAGAGGTCAGTGAATATGTCCACCTTGGCCAGATTATAAATATGAAGGGAGACATAAGACCAGAAATCTATCGACGCATCAAGCTTGGCTGCCAAGCATTTGGGAAGAATTCAAAAGTATTCAGATCAAAAATGCCAGTAAATCTGAAGAAAGCAGTATTTGATCAATGCATTCTTCCTGTGATGACGTACGGATGCGAGGCATGGACACTGAACTCATTCACAAAAGGGAAACTTAGGACAGCACAGAGAGCCATGGAGAGATCAATGCTGGGCTATACAAGAAAGGACAGGAAAAGGGCAGATGACATCCGGTCTGTGACGAAGGTTAATGACATCTTAGAGAGAGTAGGTTCCTTGAAATGGCAGTGGGCTGGCCACGTCGCAAGAAGAAAAGACAACAGATGGACGAAGCTAGTACTGGAGTGGAGTCCGAGAGAGCACCGGAGGCCTAGAGGAAGACCACCAGACAGATGGGACAAAGACATCAAGAAGATCGCTGGTAACACCTGGCAGAGAACTGCCCAAGACCGTCCCACTTGGAGAAGACTTCTGAAAGCCTACCTGAATCCACGACTCGAAGAGGCCACATCATCTAATGATTGAATTGGCTGATGATGATGATGATGATGATGACTGTCACTTTTATTTAAACATGAGGACATAACATGAAATTTTTACAGATGTGAACAACCACTTTGTTTCGTCCATGAAACAAATAAAGCCAGTAGGAAGTAACAGTTGATACTCTAACATCGCCTGTATCCTTGAGGGGCCGCCCGCACCGCCACCCGCGCCGCCCCCGCCAGTCAGTCAGCCCGCACGCTAATCGTCCTTTTCTTCAGTCAGTCGACTCCACTGAATCGGGTTATCGAGTAGCCGTACTTTCGTATGTAGTCCTATTGACGATGTAATTAACCAATTTGCCAGGAAGAATAGGCACTTAAAATTCATCATTTAAGGAAGAGAACCACAATTGTAACTTTTTTATATCATAAGAAGGCATTGTCTTGTATATGTGTATCCAAAGAGGTACAACAAACACAATATGTAGGTTACACTAGATTGCACATTAAGCTATGCACAGTAATTCCATTCTGTACGTTTCACGTCCAGACTTATCTTCACAGAGTCGGTACGTACACGTATGCGCACACGTATGAGCAACGTTCACTTTGGAGAGAATGTTCAAAGCGACTACCTTGCATTTGCAAACACTTCGCCACTTGCTGGATCATACTTTTCTGGACCCTACGCAACACACCGTCATCCACCATTGCTTAAGTGGCATTCAAGTGCGCTATTACATCGTGTACATTCGTGGATGAGTGCTATTAACGTGTTCCTTCAAGTGCACTCTCAAATATAAACTCTAGTGGATTAAGGTCGGAGAACGAGGGGACCAGAACACCGGGCCTCCACGTCCATTTCCCAGGAAACGCTTCACTCAAACAGTTACGCACATTCATTCCAAAGAGTGGCGATGCACCATCGTGCTGGAACAATAACTGTCGCCGAACACCGAGTGGAACATTTTCTAATGCATCATGCAAAATACTTAAAGAAACATACGATTCAGGGGCGCATTCAACTTGACCAGAAGTAGATAAGGGCACTCATCCCACGATTCCAGCCCACAGGTTAATGCCAAACCGTGTGTAGAAAGCCAATACCTGCACGAGTGAAGCTAGATTCGTCAGTCCCTATCACATTATTTATAAAATGTTCATTACCTTCCATTTGGTGCAAAAGCTATTCACGAAACTGTACTCTATATTATCTCTCGTTTTAGAGCTATGAAGTTCGTTTTGGGACATCATGGTATTTCAGACTTAAGTTTTCTTTGATTTGGCTTAGCTCTGTCTTTATAGCTCCTGCGTTCTCACTGTTACTGAGAGGTGCTTCCTTGTTGACTTGCATTCTTTATTTCTGTGTCAACACATCCTCTATCTCAGCGTCTTTTACTTCTAGACGTCCAATAAATTCTCCTCCTGTCTCTTACGCAGCAAGGTGCAGACCAGTATTTTCTTTACGTTCGAACTCTGAATTCCCTAAACGGTTCGTTAACGTCTGCACATCGTCTTTCATTACATTGCATGCTGACTGCAAATTACGCAATACGCTTACTTAGTTATTGACTACATCCGGCTTCTCTTTGTACGCTTTTATCGTTTCAGCTACTTCCTTTTCAATCTTTTCTACCTTTCCCTTTTATTTGAGTAACTATTAACTAAGGCTTGGTTGCCTTCTGTTACGTTCTGTTCTAACTGGCTATCCCGTTCTTTGTCACGTTCTGTTAACATCTATTCTAATTTCCTATCCTCTCTCCTTGTCTTTTTTCAAGTTATCTATCTCGTTCTTCAACTTTCCCTAAAAAATTCTGCAAAATGATGTGATATAGTCGAGCATATAGGGGCGGTCTCGACCCTGTGTGGATGTAACTCATCATTCACTGACGTGGGTTCTACATGAAGTATTTCTTTCGTTCTTTGATTTACAGTGGATGAAATTATCTCTACTGTGCTCATGCCACCTGCCCCCAGCCTTATATTTGCTGTAGCGGAGGCTACATTGTCATTTTCGTTACTGATTACATCGGGGACATTCCCTTGTGACAACATGTGGACCTTGCCGTTGGTGGGGAGGCTTGCGTGCCTCAGCGATACAGATGGCCGTACCGTAGGTGCAACCACAACGGAGGGGTATCTGTTGAGAGGCCAGACAAACATGTGGTTCCTGAAGAGGGGCAGCAGCCTTTTCAGTAGTTGGAGGGGCAACAGTCTGGATGATTGACTGATCTGGCCTTGTAACATTAACCAAAACGGCCTTGCTGTGCTGTTACTGCGAACGGCTGAAAGCAAGGGGAAACTACAGCCGTAATTTTTCCCGAGGACATGCAGCTTTACTGTATGATTAAATGATGATGACGTCCTCTTGGGTAAAATATTCCGGAGGTAAAATAGTCCCCCATTCGGATCTCCGGGCGGGGACTACTCAAGAGGACGTCGTTATCAGGAGAAAGAAAACTGGCATTCTACGGATCGGAGCGTGGAATGTCAGATCCCTTAATCGGGCAGGTAGGTTAGAAAATTGAAAAGGGGAAATGGATAGGTTAAAGTTAGATATAGTGGGTATTAATGAAGTTCGGTGGCAGGAGGAACAAGACTTTTGGTCAGGTGATTACAGGGTTATAAATACAAAATCAAATAGGGGTAATGCAGGAGTAGGTTTAATAATGAATAAAAAAAATAGGAGTGCAGGTTAGCTACTACAAACAGCATAGTGAACGCATTATTGTGGCCAAGATAGACACAAAGCCCATGCCCACTACAGTAGTACAAGTTTATATGCCAACTAGCTCTGCAGATGATGAAGAAATTGATGAAATGTATGACGAGATAAAAGAAATTATTCAGGTAGTGAAGGGAGACGAAAATTTAATAGTCATGGGTGACTGGAATTCGTCAGTAGGAAAAGGGAGAGAAGAAAACATAGTAGGTGAATATGGATTGGGGCTAAGAAATGAAAGAGGAAGCCGCCTTGTAGAATTTTGCACAGAGTATAACTTAATCATAGCTAACACTTGGTTCAAGAATCATGAAAGAAGGTTGTATACCTGGAAGAATCCTGGAGATACTAAAAGGTATCAGATAGATTATATAATGGTAAGACAGAGATTTGGGAACCAGGTTTTAAATTGTAAGACATTTCCAGGGGCAGATGTGGATTCTGACCACAATCTATTGGTTATGAACTGCAGATTGAAACTGAAGAAACTGCAAAAGGGTAGGAATTTAAGGAGATGGGACCTGCATAAACTGAAAGAACCAGAGGTTGTAGAGAGTTTCAGGGAGAGCATAAGGGAACAATTGACAGGAATGGGGGAAAGAAATACAGTAGAAGAAGAATGGGTAGCTCTGAGGGATGAAGTAGTGAAGGTAGCAGACGATCAAGTAGGTAAAAAGACGAGGGCTAATAGAAATCCTTGGGTAACAGAAGAAATATTGAATTTAATTGATGAAAGGAGAAAATCTAAAAATGCAGTAAATGTAGCAGGCAAAAAGGAATACAAATGTCTCAAAAATGAGATCGACAGGAAGTGCAAAATGGCTAAGCAGGGATGGCTAGAGGACAAATGTAAGGATGTAGAGGCCTATCTCACTAGGGGTAAGATAGATACCGCCTACAGGAAAATTAAAGAGACCTTTGGAGAGAAGAGAACCACTTGTATGAATATCAAGAGCTCAGATGGCAACCCAGTTCTAAGCAAAGAAGGGAAGGCAGAAAGGTGGAAGGAGTATATAGAGGGTTTATACAAGGGCGATGTACGTGAGGACAATATTATGGAAATGGAAGATGATGTAGATGAAGATGAAATGGGAGATATGATACTGTGTGAAGGATTTGACACAGCACTGAAAGACCTGAGTCGAAACAAGGGCCCGGGAGTAGACAACATTCCATTAGAACTACTGATGGCCTTGGGAGAGCCAGTCATGACAAAACTCTACCATCTGGTGAGCAAGATGTATGAGACAGGCGTAATACCCACAGACTTCAAGAAGAATATAATAATTCCAATCCCAAAGAAAGCAGGTGTTGACAGCTGTGACAATTACCGAACTATCAGTTTAATAAGTCACAGCTGTAAAATACTAACGCGAATTCTTTACAGACGAATGGAAAAACTGGTAGAAGCGGACCTCGGGGAAGATCAGTTTGGATTCCGTAGAAATGTTGGAACACGTGAGGCAATACTAACCTTATGACTTATCTTAGAAGAAAGATTAAGAAAAGGCAAACCTACGTTTCTAGCATTTGTAGACTTAGAGAAAGCTTTTGAGAACGTTAACTGGAATACTCTCTTTCAAATTCTGAAGGTGGCAGGGGTGAAATACAGGGAGCGAAAGGCTATTTACAATTTGTACAGAAACCAGATGGCAGTTATAAGAGTCTAGGGGCATGAAAGGGAAGCAGTGGTTGGGAAAGGAGTGAGACAGGGTTGTAGCCTCTCCCCGATGTTATTCAATCTGTATATTGAGCAAGCAGTAAAGGAAACAAAAGAAAAATTCGGAGTAGGTATTAAAATTCATGGACAAGAAGTAAAAACTTTGAGGTTTGCCGATGACATTGTAATTCTGTCAGAGACAGCAAAGGACTTGGAAGAGCAGTTGAACGGAATGGACAGTGTCTTGAAAGGAGGATATAAGATGGACATCAACAAAAGCAAAACGAGGATAATGGAATGTAGTCAAATTAAATCGGGTGATGCTGAGGGGATTAGATTAGGAAATGAGACACTTAAAGCAGTAAAGGAGTTTTGCTATTTAGGGAGTAAAATAACTGATGATGGTCGAAGTAGAGAGGATATAAAATGTAGACTGGCAATGGCAAGGAAATCGTTTCTGAAGAAGAGAAATTTGTTAACTTCGAGTATAGATTTAAGTGTCAGGAAGTCGTTTCTGAAAGTATTTGTATGGAGTGTAGCCATGTATGGAAGTGAAACATGGACGATAACCAGTTTGGACAAGAAGAGAATAGAAGCTTTCGAAATGTGGTGCTACAGAAGAATGCTGAAGATAAGGTGGGTAGATCACGTAACTAATGAGAAGGTATTGAATAGTATTGGGGAGAAGAGAAGTTTGTGGCACAACTTGACTAGAAGAAGGGATCGGTTGGTTGGACATGTTTTGAGGCATCAAGGGATCACAAATTTAGCATTGGAGGGCAGCGTGGAGGGTAAAAATCGTAGAAGGAGACCAAGAGATGAATACACTAAGCAGATTCAGAAGGATGTAGGTTGCAGTAGGTACTGGGAGATGAAGAAGCTTGCACAGGATAGAGTAGCATGGAGAGCTGCATCAAACCAGTCTCAGGACTGAAGACCACAACAACAACAACATTAAGCAAATTTTGTTTCTAATTATGTACTTTTTTATATTTGTCTGTTTTCTAGTCTTTTTTTTATAGCTCCAGTTCTGTGTGCAATTATTAATGCTGTCCTTTTTTTATGAATATTTAATGACGTTTAATGAGATTAATTTGGTTGGCGCCAAATGATTGCGTCCTTTAAATTTGGTTTGAACCTATTGACTATGACATATTTCTATGGGTATATTCAACAAATAATGTTTATACATATATATGGATAGTGAATTTAGGGAGAGTTATTTGATTGTGGTTGGGAGAGAGAGAGAGAGAGAGAGAGAGAGAGTGAGAGAGAGAGAGAGAGAGGGAGAAAGTGAGAGGAAATCATTTGATATATGATAATAAATCATTGCGAATCGTCATTTTGCATTTAGTCACAACTGTTTACGGTTTCAACGATTATTAAATGAATGTTAGTTGTATTGGTGCAGTACTTACATAATCACCTTTTGGACACGCAGGAGATCGCAAATACTCGTATTTTAAACACTTTCCCTAGTTGTGTGACGATATGATTGTTGTATCGCACTCTTTCACATGTGAGAACGCAGATGATGCTCTGCCACTTGTCACGCAAGCACAATCAACACTCATTTAACAGGCACTTTGGGGATGTTGGAGGGTGGGAGGGTGTCTGCGTCAGCAAACGGTGGGGTCTTGAGGGGCTATGGGAGGGCGTGGTGTGTCGGCGTCGTGTGTCGGGGTGGTGCAGGCGGCGGCGGTGGCGGTGGCGGCGGCGGCGGCGGCGGCGGCGGTGGTGGTCGCGCGATCTGCAGATAGTTCTGGAACGTCTGGCGGTAGTTGTTTTTCTGCCTGGCCCTTTTGTGCTCCTCCCAGAGATCTGTGAGGAACTGTACAGTGTCCGTCTGCTTTTTGGAGATTATAGCATGCGCTGTCATTGCAAGTGTCCACATGGTCGCGACGCGCTTTGGCCGAAGGAAGCTTTTTGCCTCTGGGATGGTCAGAGCCGTGATTTCTATATTACGGTGGTCGGCCCTGTTCATGTGTGCCACCATTCTTCTACACGTCTCCCATATCTGCTGGCTTGTTCGACATGTGAAGCGGTGTTCCAGGGAGTCTATTTGGTTGCACGCTTCGCAGTTCGGCGACTCGCGCATGCCGATGCGTGCTAGGCGCTCGTTTGTGGGTATCGTCTTGTGTACGACTTTGTACCACGTGTGTCTAGCTTCTGGAGGTGTGGCTTCTTCGGAGAGATTCTTCCAGACTTGTGGCCAGTCGTGGCCTGGAAGATTCGTCTCTGTTCAGCTTCTACATCTACATCTACATCTACATCTACATTGATACTCCGCAAGCCACCCAACGGTGTGTGGCGGAGGGCACTTTACGTGCCACTGTCATTACCTCCCTTTCCTGTTCCAGTCGCGTATGGTTCGCGGGAAAAACGACTGTCTGAAAGCCTCCGTGCGCGCTCTAATCTCTCTAATTTTACATTCGTGATCTCCTCGGGAAGTATAAGTAGGGGGAAGCAATATATTCGATACCTCATCCAGAAACGCACCCTCTCGAAACCTGGCGAGCAAGCTACACCGCGATGCAGAGCGCCTCTCTTGCAGAGTCTGCCACTTGAGTTTATTAAACATCTCCGTAACGCTATCACGGTTACCAAATAACCCAGTGACGAAACGCGCCGCTCTTCTTTGGATCTTCTCTATCTCCTCCGTCAACCCGACCTGGTACGGATCCCACACTGATGAGCAATACTCTAGTATAGGTCGAACGAGTGTTTTGTAAGCCACCTCCTTTGTTGATGGACTACATTTTCTAAGCACTCTCCCAATGAATCTCAACCTGGTACCCGCCTTACCAACAATTAATTTTATATGATCATTCCACTTCAAATCGTTCCGTACGCATACTCCCAGATATTTTACAGAAGTAACTGCTACCAGTGTTTGTTCCGCTATCATATAATCATACAATAAAGGATCCTTCTTTCTATGTATTCGCAATACATTACATTTGTCTATGTTAAGGGTCAGTTGCCACTCCCTGCACCAAGTGCCTATCCGCTGCAGATCTTCCTGTATTTCGCTACAATTTTCTAATGCAGCAACTTCTCTGTATACTACAGCATCATCCGCGAAAAGCCGCATGGAACTTCCGACACTATCTACTAAGTCATTTATATATATTGTGAAAAGCAATGGTCCCATAACACTCCCCTGTGGCACGCCAGAGGTTACTTTAACGTCTGTAGACGTCTCTCCATTGATAACAACATGCTGTGTTCTGTTTGCTAAAAACTCTTCAATCCAGCCACACAGCTGGTCTGATATTCCGTAGGCTCTTACTTTGTTTATCAGGCGACAGTGTGGAACTGTATCGAACGCCTTCCGGAAGTCAAGAAAAATAGCATCTACCTGGGAGCCTGTATCTAATATTTTCTGGGTCTCATGAACAAATAAGGCGAGTTGGGTCTCACACGATCGCTGTTTCCGGAATCCATGTTGATTCCTACATAGTAGATTCTGGGTTTCCAGAAATGACATGATACGCGAGCAAAAAACATGTTCTAAAATTCTACAAGAGATCGACGTAAGAGATATAGGTCTATAGTTTTGCGCATTTGCTCGACGACCCTTCTTGAAGACTGGGACTATCTGTGCTCTTTTCCAATCATTTGGAACCCTCCGTTCCTCTAGAGACTTGCGGTACACGGTTGTTAGAAGGGGGGCAAGTTCTTTCGCGTACTCTGTGTAGAATCGAATTGGTATCCCGTCAGGTCCAGTGGACTTTCCTCTATTGAGTGATTCCAGTTGCTTTTCTATTCCTTGGACACTTATTTCGATGTCAGCCATTTTTTCGTTTGTGCGAGGATTTAGAGAAGGAACTGCAGTGCGGTCTTCCTCTGTGAAACAGCTTTGGAAAAAGGTGTTTAGTATTTCAGCTTTACGCGTGTCATCCTCTGTTTCAATGCCATCATCATCCCGTAGTGTCTGGATATGCTGTTTCGAGCCACTTACTGATTTAACGTAAGACCAGAACTTCCTAGGATTTTCTGTCAAGTCGGTACATAGAATTTTACTTTCGAATTCAATGAACGCTTCACGCATAGCCCTCCTTACGCTAACTTTGACATCGTTTAGCTTCTGTTTGTCTGAGAGGTTTTGGCTGCGTTTAAACTTGGAGTGGAGCTCTCTTTGCTTTCGCAGTAGTTTCCTAACTTTGTTGTTGTACCACGGTGGGTTTTTCCCGTCCCTCACAGTTTTACTCGGCACGTACCTGTCTAAAACGCATTTTACGATTGCCTTGAACTTTTTCCATAAACACTCAACATTGTCAGTGTCGGAACAGAAATTTTCGTTTTGATCTGTTAGGTAGTCTGAAATCTGCCTTCTATTACTCTTGCTAAACAGATAAACCTTCCTCCCTTTTTTTATATTCCTATTAACTTCCATATTCAGGGATGCTGCAACGGCCTTATGATCACTGATTCCCTGTTCTGTACATACAGATTCGAAAAGTTCGGGTCTGTTTGTTATCAGTAGGTCCAATATGTTATCTCCACGAGTCGGTTCTCTGTTTAATTGCTCGAGGTAACTTTCGGATAGTGCACTCAGTATAATGTCACTCGATGCTCTGTCCCTACCACCCGTCCTAAACATCTGAGTGTCCCAGTCTATATCTGGTAAATTGAAGTCTCCACCTAAGACCATAACATGCTGAGAAAATTTATGTGAAATGTATTCCAAATTTTCTCTCAGTTGTTCTGCCACTAATGCTGCTGAGTCGGGAGGTCGGTAAAAGGAGCCAATTATTAACCTAGTTTGGTTGTTTAGTGTAACCTCCACCCATAATAATTCACAGGAACTATCCACTTCTACTTCACTACAGGATAAACTACTACTAACAGCGATGAACACTCCACCACCGGTTGCATGCAATCTATCCTTTCTAAACACCGTCTGTACCTTTGTAAAAATTTCGGCAGAATTTATCTCTGGCTTAAGCCAGCTTTCTGTACCTATAACGATTTCAGCTTCGGTGCTTTCTATCAGCGCTTGAAGTTCCGGTACTTTACCAACGCAGCTTCGACAGTTGACAATTACAATACCGATTGCTGCTTGGTCCCCGCATGTCCTGACGTTGCCCCGCACCCGTTGAGGCTGTTGCCCTTTCTGTACTTGCCCAAGGCCATCTAACCTAAAAAACCGCCCAGCCCACGCCACACAACCCCTGCTACCCGTGTAGCCGCTTGTTGCGTGTAGTGGACTCCTGACCTATCCAGCGGAACCCGAAACCCCACCACCCTATGGCGCAAGTCGAGGAATCTGCAGCCCACACGGTCGCAGAACCGTCTCAGCCTCTGATTCAGACCCTCCACTCGGCTCTGTACCAAAGGTCCGCAGTCAGTCCTGTCGACGATGCTGCAGATGGTGAGCTCTGCTTTCATCCCGCTAGCGAGACTGGCAGTCTTCACCAAATCAGATAGCCGCCGAAAGCCAGAGAGGATTTCCTCCGATCCATAGCGACACACATCATTGGTGCCGACATGAGCGACCACCTCGTAGTGCTCGGTAGATTTTCCCTGCTGTTCTCATCTAAGGTCGATGTGATGTAGCTGCTGTCAATTATTATTTGTTTCAGGTAGCGCATCTTAAAGCGTATTCTACGGAGGTCTACCGGCGCTTCCTCGGAGTCTGGTCTGTGTTTCTTCAGTAGAGACGACGTGGAACAGTCTACAGTTCTGTCCTCCATTTTTAGTGCTCGGTGGAGCAACAGGGCCGCGCATTTTGTTGTGACCTCTATCAAACCCAGCCCCCCTTCTTCTCTAGGAAGAGTGCTGGTGGCTTGCTACACTTTAAAACTTTCCTGCCTCCATAGCTTCTTATAGACTTCCCTATTTCTGTTGGTACGTTTATGACTTGTGCCATGTACCAAGCCTTCGATAGGATCGTTGCGTTGATCAGCTGCGTCTTTTGATTCAACGTTAGGTGTGTGTTGGAGTGAGCCCTGGCGAGCCCTCTGGTGGTGTTGAGGATGTTCCGCCAGTTTTCTGCGGCCATTTTCAGTGGGCAGGCCTGCAGCTGGACTCCAAGCACCTTATATCTGTCGGTCACCTGGTACCATGGTCTGGCCCCTCTCAATTCCACGTTCCCTATCGGGAGCAGCACGGTTTTCTTGGGGTTGGTTTACGCCCCAGATGCCTTGCCAAAGGATTCAATTATTGGGAGGACACTGTCAATATCTTCCTTTCCGTCCACAAAAATGCTCAAATCGTCGGCATATGCCATACACGCTACTTTAACATCCTGCAACTTGTAGCCGCTGATGGTGGCGGCGAGTTTTCTGAGGACTGGGTCGAGGGCTACTGTGACTAGTGCCATCGACAGTGGGCACCCTTGCCTCACAGATTTCCCCAGTTTTATTGGCGCAGATATCCAGCCATTTACAGTCACTCGTGATGTGGCATTTGTCAACATGTTTTCGATGACTTGAGCGAATTTGGGGCCAAAACCTAGTCTCGTCAAAGTCTTCAGTAGGTACCGGTGACCGATCCTGTCGAAGGCCTTTTGGAAGTCTACAGGAATGATCGCTGCAGTCGCTCTGTTGGATGCGGCGTGTGCTATACGTCCAGACGGCGTCAAAGATGTTTCTGCCTAACACTGCACATGTCTGCCACGGGCTGATGGCTTTCTTCAGGGCGAGCTTCATATTTTCAGCGACGCATTTTGCTGTTAGCTTATAGTCCGCGTTTAGAAGAGTTATTGGGCGGTAGTCTGCTAAAGGTTTAGGCGCTTTTGTTTTCGGGATCAGAGTAATGGTCCCTTCCAGGAACGGGGGTGGTATTTCTTTTCCATTTAATATTTCATTGACGATTTCCGTCATTATTCCACCTATTTTGTCCCAGCAGGTGGTGTAGAATTCTGACGGTTTCCATCCCCTCCTGGAGCTTTGCCGTTGGCGCAGGTTTTGATGACAGATCTTACTTCGTCCTCTGACACTGCCTCCGTCAGCAATGCGCGGTCGTCGTTATTCAGCTGTCTGCGAGTTTGATCTAGGATTTTCGCTGTTTCTGCATCGTCCGGTACATCGCCTTTGAAGAGGTCAGAGAAATGCTCTTCTATGTTACGCATCATGTCCCATTTAGTTGTTACCTTGCGGCCAGTTGCGTCGCTGAGCTCCCTGATAGCTCTGCCATGAGCGCTCTCCTCTCCCTGTGCAGGTGGTGCAGTGTGGCAGGTTCATCTTCAGTGGCGCCGTGTGTCTGGCTGCGGACGACGACGCCTTTCACCTGTTAACGCCTGATGTTCAGCAGTCGCGCCTTTATTCCTCTGACTCGCGTGAGAAGCAGGTTGTCGTCTGGAAGACAGTTGAGCGCGTCCTTCAGACACTGCGCGTAAAAGTCAGCCGTGCTCTTCCTCCAGAATGCCTTCTCCGCGCTGTGCCTAATCAGTGTTTTCCTTATTTGTGGTTTCCCACGTTCAACCCACCATTGTGTGGTGGACGGATACTGTTGTCGCGTCCGTAAGCTTTCTTTCTATGGTGTGCGCAATCTCCTGGTGTAATTTGGCGTCACTTAGATGATGAGTGTTAAGCTTCCACACTGATCTTCCTTCCTTGATTTTCCTCTTTGACAGCTGTAGTTTGCATGTGTAGGCACAGTGGTCGGAGAAGATCACAGGGCTGACTTCCAGATGCGATACAGAGGCGGCGAACTCCCTGTTCGCATACATTCCGTCGATCCTGCTTCTTCCGCGGTTGTAGTGATAGGTGAAGTCGGTTGTGTTTGGATATAGTACACGCCAAGAGTCGTCTAGCTTTAGCTTTCTTACGAGTTCCTGCAGCTCCGTGCACAGATTTGGTGCCGGGACTTGGTCTTCTGGAGCACTCACGCAGTTAAAGTCGCCTCCCAACACAACGTTGCCATTGTTGTGTGGAAGGAGTCCACAGACGTCTTCGTTAAAGAACTGGCTTCTGGCCCGCTTGTTTTCTGTGCCTGACGGCGCCTAGATATTGATGAAGTAGGTTTCAGCTATTTGGATCGCTATTCCGCGGCCGTCAGTCAGGGTCTTGATGCTTTCCACGTCGATTCCATTTCTCACCATTATTGCAGTTCCAGTTCTCGTTTCTGCGTCAATGTTCGTAATGACGTCGAATCCCGGTATTTCTTCTATGTCGGTGGTTACAACTTCGTGTAGCATTGCTACATCAGCAGCTCGGTGCTGCAGGAACTCCGTGAGGGCTTCTATCTTGACAACCGAATTCATCCTATTTAAGTTGCACGTGATGACGTTATAGCATGAGCGTGTCTGCATTTAAGCGCTATGTGGAGGCGGGAGTTGTACTTGACGTGGGCGGTCCGGCCGCAGAACTAGGTCCTACCCCTCGGGTAGACCGTTCGCCGGGTGCAAGTCTTTCTACTTCGGCGACTTGCGCGTCGATGGGGATGAAATAATGATGATTAGGACGACAGCCAATCCCTGAGCGGAGAAAATCTCCGACCCAGCCGGGAATCGATCCCGGGCCCTTAGGATTGACGTTCTGTCGCGCTAACCACTCAACCACCGGGGGCGGACTACAAATTGATGTTTATATTTTATGTCCTACATATATTCAGGCCCCACGTTATTGGGTGCCAGTTAAACTACACCTCTACTCTACTATTATCAAGTAGTTAGTTTCTTAAAATAAACTTTTATATGTTATGTACACGCACGTAGGTAATTGAGAGGGGTATAAGCAATAGCAAAACTGAAAAAAAACTTTATTGTTCCTTCTGTTAACTGTGCACAAAATCTTTGCATTTAAATTTTTTGCTGTCTTATATTGAATGCTTTAGGGCGTCTAATAAGGTTAATGACCAAATTTCTTTTTTGAAATTATTTTTGTCGTTTGATAAATACAGGTCACAACCTACTGCAGAAGCAATTAAGAAACTGAGAGGTGAATTTAACTTAAGTTACTCTCATTCATTAATATGCCGAAAATCACATTGTATAATTTGTTTATTTATTTTTATTTTCCTTATACAAAGGTTTTCCTCCAACATAACAAATACCCGGAAATTTTTACATCTTTTACGTAAGATCTTAATTTATCTCCTCAGGATGTCCCTCCAGGTGTTTCGATCTTGTACATCTTCTTCTTCCTCTGTGCCATGTCTTCTCATTGTTAATCGTACATTTTGGAGCCAGGTGGTCATAGGGCGTCCTCTTCTCTTCTATTCCACTGGTTCCCATTCCCGGATAATTTTAGGAATTCTGGCTTCCTCTGTTCTTCTTACATGCCTGTACCATTGTAACTTCTTTCTATCCATCACGTCATGTAGTCTCTCTCTTACTTCCATTCTCTTTATTATTTCGTCGTTTCTTACTTTCTCTTTCCTAGAAATTCTTGCTGATCGTCTCCAGAAGCCCATTTCTACTGCTTGCAGATTTTTTAGATGTTTCAGATTTGTAGTCCAAGTCTCCACTCCATACATAACTACGCTGTCTAGTATCGATTGATATATGATTTTTTTGGTTCGGTTTATTACATTTCTGTTCCACAAGATTGAGTTGAGCATCCCAATGACCTTACTCCGACTGCTAATTCTTTTATTAATTTCTACCTCTGATTTTCCCCGAAACTCTAATGGAGCCCAAACAACAGAAAGTATTGATCTCCTTAATTTTCTTTCCCTCTATGTATAAGTCTTCTGGATCATTAATGAGGTATTCTGTTCTCTGGTAATTAATCTTCAATCCCCAGTTTCTATATTCCATTGCTAATTGGTTACACATATAATTTGCATCCTCCCCATCTTGTGCTATAACTACTCGATCATCAGCAAATAGTAGGTGATGTAAACAAACTCCATCTTTAATTTCTAGCCTCATCCCATTGCATTTACCAGACCAGTCTTAAGACTGATATCTATATGTAACATTTTATTGAATAACCGTGTTATCAGCTTCACAATTTTGACACCACCATATTTTAAGGACTCCAGACTGATGTTGCCTGGTCCAGGTGATTTACCATTCTTCGCTGTTCTCAATATCTTACTCACCTCGCTTTCTAAAACTTGGACCTCCTCCCCTTCCTGCTTCTTTTTTTCCACTGTTCCTTCCTCCAGATACTCTTCTCTATCCTCAATTTAATAATTTCCGGAAATATTCTTCCCATTCTTTTGGCATTATCAGTTGAAGATTGGTTTTGGCTTTTGTCTCTTGTCGAAGTCTTTTTAATACTGACCACACTTGTTTTGCTCTCCCAAATCTTAGTTTGCTGTTGACACTGGCACATGTCCTTTCCCATGCCTCATTCTTTGCTGTTCTTATTTTTTTTATCACTTCATTCTTCTTTTCCTCGTAGAGTGTTCTTGTTACTTCAGATTTTTCATTCAGCCACCAGCTGAATGCGTTCCTCTTTTCTTTAACTGCCAGTGCTATTTCCTCCGTCCACCATTCTGCTCTACGGCTGTGGTAGTTTCCCATTATGCCCAGGACCTCTGTTGCTGTACTTATAACATTGGATTTTATGTAATCATACATTTCCTCTGTGCTTCCTTCAAATTATTCTTTCAATGTTTTTTCCATCCTGGCAGCAAAGAATGTTCGTATACTTTCGTCTTGCAGGCTGTCAATATTTAAGTTTAAATAAAAAAATAGCTCTGAGCACTATGGGACTCAATAGCTGAGGCCATCAGTCCCCTAGAACCTAGAACTACTTAAACCTAACCAACCTAAGGACATCACACACATCCATGCCCGAGGCAGGATTCGAACCTGCGACCAAGTTTAGACAAAACTGAATCAGTCTCGTAAAGGCGGTGTATTGTTGCGCTCCCAGCGATGGTATGTCTCGAAGCTGCAATCTCAAGTAAAATCTGAAAACGCTGAAATATTTGACATGGGGGTTTCTATTATTAGACAAACAGCCACAAAAATAATGCTTAATACACGTATTATTCTTCACCTGTATACAAACAGCACTAATATTAAGCGTCTGTGGTCAGCTACGCCCACTGCAGTCCTGGACCGTGTGGCTTGTCCCGGCGGAGGTTCGAGTCCTCCCTCGGGCATGGCTGTGTGTGTTTGTCCTTAGGATAATTTAGGTTAAGTAGTGTGTAAGCTTGGGGACTGATGACCTTAGCAGTAAAGTCCCATAAGATTTCACACGCATTTGAACATTTTAGCTACGTCCAGGGGAGAAATAGGACTCTACTTCCGCTGCCAAGGAAATGTCCCAGTTTTAAATACAGGGTGATTCAAAAAGAATACCACAACTTTAAAAATGTATATTTAATGAAAGAAACATAATATAACCTTCTGTTATACATCATTACAAAGAGTATTTAAAAAGTTTTTTTTTCACTCAAAAACAAGTTCAGAGATGTTCAATATGGCCCCCTCCAGACACTCGAGCAATATCAACCCGATACTCCAACTCGTTCCACACTCTCTGTAGCATATCAGGCGTAACAGTTTGGATAGCTGCTGTTATTTCTCGTTTCAAATCATCAATGGTGGCTGGGAGAGGTGGCCGAAACACCATATCCTTAACTTACTCCCATAAGAAAAAATCGCAGGGGGTAAGATCAGGGCTTCTTGGAGGCCAGTGATGAAGTGCTCTGTCACGGGCTGCCTGGCGGCCGATCCATCGCCTCGGGTAGTTGACATTCAGATTTCATAACTAACCTTTTTCGTAGGACTCTCCATACAGTTGATTGTGGAATTTGCAGCTCTCTGCTAGCTCTGCGAGTCGATTTTCCGGGGCTGCGAACAAATGCTTGCTGGATGCGTGCTACATTTTCATCACTCGTTCTCGGCCGTCCAGAACTTTTCCCTTTGCACAAACACCCATTCTCTGTAAACTGTTTATACCAACGTTTAATACATCACCTATCAGGAGGTTTAACACCATACTTCGTTCGAAATGCACGCTGAACAACTGTCGTCGATTCACTTCTGCCGTACTCAATAACACAAAAAGCTTTCTGTTGAGCAGTCGCCATCTTAGCATCAACTGACGCTGACGCCTAGTCAACAGCGCCTCAAGCGAACAAATGAACAACTAAATGAAACTTTATAGCTCCCTTAATTCGCCGACAGATAGTGCTTAGCTCTGCCTTTTGTCGTTGCAGAGTTTTAAATTCCTAAAGTTGTGGTATTCTTTTTGAATCACCCTGTATTTCTCAAAATACTGGCGCAAATTGACGTGCTTAGGATTGAATGGTTCAGGAGCCACAATCTGCCTACGAAGTCGTTCATGTACACATTTTGACCAAAATTGAGATAAAAAGGCTCTCTCAAATTGTTCGTACGTGACGCATCTGTCGGCTTCATTATACGCCCATACAGCTGCGTCGCCTTGGATATAACCAACAACATAAGATATCCTCTTACGGTCACTCCACGTACGAGGAAATGCATTTCTGAAGGCTTTAAGACTCTACCTTGGCGTTATAGTAATGTTTAGTTTCAGAATGACTACAGTAAGGTTCAACTGGCGAATGGCAAGGAAAATGTTGTTGATAATTATCACGACTGCAATGCAGTGTGTCATGTCGAGGTGCATACTGTTGTTGTTGTGAGTACGTAGTGTGTGGTGTGCATGCGTCCTGAATGTATTTGTATTCATTGCCAAACTCTCTGTTTTGGTTGCTGTTACCGTAATGGTCAAACTGTTTCGATTGCGCAGCGGCAGATTGTGCTGCTTGACTGATTACGTGATTGTTGTTATTTATAAATTCCGCGACAGTGTCGTGGACGACAGCAGGCAATTTTTCTTGTAAGCACTCGAGAAAATATTTGTCTTTTAGTTCTACCCAACTGTGAAGGTCTCTATTGATGTATGAGAAATGGTTGACAGTGCGTAGTCTTACTTTATCAGAAAGCTGTTTGTCAATTGCGTAAAACTTGTTTTCGACATCGGCAATATGCGTTTTTATATCATCATGCACTGCCGGATAAGATTTAATCTGATTAACTAAAGACTCGCATGTTTTACTGAGATTGTTTGCTTGTGCTTGGATATCTGTCACATCTTTATTTGTGTTTTCTTGTAATGTAAGCTCTGAAAATTTCGCGTTGAGGTCGGACACTTGTCCAGTCAGTCTATTATTTATCTCCTCAACACGGGTACACAAAGTGTCGTTCGATGTTTTAAGTGCAACTAAATCTCATTTAATTTCATCATGTCGTGTTTTCATCTCGTCATGAGCTGTTTTCAAAGTGGCGCATATAGACGTCATCTGTCATAATAGCATCGAACATACTGACAATACTAGAGATGTGCAGCTGTTCCGTCCCCTCCACGTCCTTAGACATGACGTCAGACACCAAAATGGGTTCGGAACTAGGTTTAGGCATATTACTGGTGGACGTCTATTTTCTAAAATTACGTCACCAGAATAGTCAGTAATATGTCGCTCGTTAGTATTCGAGTCAACCGTAACGTCACTTTCTTTATTTAATGGCATGTCAGAGTCGGACTGCATCTGTGTTTGCAGTCTCTGGTGCTCCATCTTTGATATTGTTTCCTGGCCTATACCATGCCACACGTAATGAATGACACAATAAAAATTTAAACTCGTAAGCGTAAGCAGAAAAAAATGTGAAAACTAATCTCGCTGTGCGACAATGTCAGAACGAGAAAATAATTGCAAGTAATAATGGAATTTTGAACATTAATGGCTGCACACCATATTACGTCGCACAGAACTAATGTCGGCTATATTGTGAACTGGTAAAACTGTATTGTTGCACTGTATGAAAAACGAAAATAATTTTGTTTGAAACCGCGATGTAGCTTAAAATCACTGCAACGGAAACGGAAAATTGTGATAGATCTACCAAGCAAGCCACGATAATACAAAGCACTTGGGCAAGATTGCTGATGTAAAGATGCGGTGCCTTACCTTGTATCCACGATTGCAGCGTAATTTCAGGTGTCGACATACAATCCAGTAATTCGTCTTACTTCAGTGTATTCCAATGGTCAATAACAGTGTCTCGTGTTCAGTTTGGAGTATCCAATAAACATGTAACAAAAGGAAGACAATATAGTACATATAACAATGCGTCCAGACAAGTAGCTGTCAATTTAATTTAGCTCGTTCCTATATGGATCGAGATAATACAATGAATTATAGAAATGAATATTAAATAGAGATCAATTAATTTTACGAATTGTTAAAATATGTTTCATAGAAACTCTCGGCGCTTGAACATGGCTTTACGGTAAAAGGTCCGTTCATGTATTTTAAACTGTGTTTCTTATCTCTGCGTTTTCACTGAAATCGGACTTCGTAATAAGACAGGACCCGAAGACGCCGGTGGATCGAGATGGACTACTTTTTGCTTAGAAGTACGGAATCTTTTGCCACGCCAAGTCACCCAACAATCTTACAATGACTAACGATACAAAATAAAACATACATAGGTTAGTAATAACAGTATATTCTAAAATAAAACACAATTAAATTACGAAACTTACACTGAGATTTGCATTAGGCAATTACGAGTGTCGATAGGTAACAACTTGTGAATGTATTAATAAAATAATAATGTACTATTAATGGAGTTGTGCCAAAATACGTCCGATCTGGACAAGACCTACAAAACAAAAGGTGCCTCTTATTCCGCCAATCATCTGACGATCAAAAATCTTCAAATGTTTCCAGCGGCTGCATACAGCCGTGGGCTATATCTATGCCTCAGATTATTTCTTTATTTCATTACTTACAATTACGTTTTCTGCTAATAAAAGCTCAGCATGCATATGTACCTTTAAAAAGTGCCGCTTTCCTACTGTTAACTTCACTTATTATTATAAGTGATGCTGGGCGATATACTACTGAAATTAGCAATTCGCAGATTTTACTATATAACATTTATTTCGTTAAACACATGAGCACTAATATTAACAGACACAATTAAAGAACAAGCAAACAAACTCTGTGCCATTACACAACGACCGTATGCATCACCGACTATCAGCACTGCCTCTACGGTACTGCTTCTAGTGAGCGACTATCAGGTCTGTCTGAAAACGCTGCTGCCTCCAAGATCGGTCGCTCCAAAGCAATTACAATCGTACTCTCTGTTGCCTGTGCAAAATCGATCCGAAGATCGTATTGTACCCTTACATATTGTAGAACCTGTGAAGAGCTATTGTTGCGGGTACTGGGAACTTACTGGAAAGAATACAAACAAATTGAAAGTTGAAGAAATGAACTATTTCAGAAGATATAGTAGAATATCTCGGTGAGAACACGTAAGAAATACACCGAAGCGACAGGTATAGGCACGTAAATACAGAGATACATAAACAGGCAGTGCGGTCGCCAGCGCCTATACAAGACAAATGTCTGGTGCCGTTGTTATATCGGTTACTGCTGCTACAATGGCAGGTTATCAAGATTTAATTGAGTTTGAAAGTGGTGTTATAGTCGGCGCAAGAGCCTTGGGGCACAACATCTCCGAGGTAGCGATGAAGTGGGGACTTTCCCATACAACCATTTTACGAATGTACTGTAAATACCAGGAATCCGGTAAAACATCAGATCTCCGACTTCCCTGCGACCGAAAAAAGATCCTGCACGAACGGGACCAACGATGACTGAAGAGAATCGTTCAACGTGACAGAAGTGCAACCCTTCCGCAAACTGCTGCAGATTTCAATTGTATTGAGCGGACGGACATAAACTGGTATGGAGACAACTGCATGAATCATTGGACGCTACATGTCAACTGCAGTAGGGGATCAAGTTATGTTGTGACACATTTTGTTAGTGTAGATTGCCTACATCGGGCAGGTATACACTCAGGGACAAATGTATTGTTCTCCTTAGACTGACAAGTACTTAACCTATTGTTCTCCTTTGATTGACAGGCACTTAACCTATTGTTCTGTTAAGTGGTTTTCAATGTCACTTTCAGGTCTGAGTTATTGGAATAGCTCCTCTCACTCTTATCAATTTGATTGACTACTTAATTAAATTGATCAACTCTCACCCACTGATAAACCCTGTCCCTTCCCCCAGAAAATGGTGGTAAGTTCAAATTCCATCAGGACCAAGCAACACACCATGGCTACCTCCACTAACCCAAAAGAAAGGCGGGAAAAAAAGGTACTTTGACTACCTCCACTAACCTAAGTCATCCAACCGCCACCTCTTCCTAGGGATTGGCGAGAAAAGGACTCTGCCTGTGCTGGATATAAGTCTTTATTTTCAGTCTTTATTTAAGAAATTAGAGGCAATACCGCCATCACGTGTGTTCACCCCAAGGTCCAGAGTCCAACTGATCTAGTACACAGTACTGCCACCAGAGGGCATTGTTGTCCCTTCCATGACATAATCCAAGATGGCGGTCCAGTGGTGGTGGAGAGGAAGGATCTCATAACAGGAAATTCAAGGGCATATTGTTTATCTATCAAAAATTCAGTTTGTAAGTTTGGATTTCTCTTTCTCATCATTCTCTGCTGTTTGGAAACAGGTAGGTCTTGTAAGAAGCAATTACATGGGGCAAACATGTTGCATAACCTAATGTTCGACACTGTACCCTGGGTGTCTCAACCTAATGTTTGGGCGTTTGCCGGCACTTAACCTATTGTTCTGTTAAATGGCTTTCCATGTCACCCCCATTTCCTTAAACTATTGTACCGCCTTTAATATCAAATTAAGTAATTAGTTATGTCCTCCCACCATTTTCTGGCACACTTTTCAAATTTAACATGCTTTTGAACGCCATTTCTAATGCATTCTTCTTGTCAGCCTCCCACTTAAACTATTGTACAAAAATTATGCAAATTAACCTATTGTTCTGCACTTACCCTGCTGTTCTGCTCCATGTCACCCGCTCACACACACACTCCCCTTAACTATTATACCACTAACACCACGTTGAGATAAAAAATTTACGCAAATTAATTAAAACTGTATTCTTCACATGTATGGGATAGTTTTTCTTAATTCACAGCATCCTCTTGGTTGGTGAAATCGATGGAATATAGTTTAAATAAAAGATCGCTGGTAAAAAGCACATCCTGACACCTGACGCCAGAGTCTGGGTACATTGGCAGACCCCGCGAAGTGGCGACGTGGCCGTCAGCTGCCCAGCAATGCAAAGGTGTCCATTCAGATTCCTCAAGTATCAGGCGGTGGCATCTCTTTCATACTTAACACCTGAGAAATTCCTGGCGAAATACAGTTACAGTTCTTCGAGTGTTATACTGATGTCATGGAAGTCCAAGGTGCGCTCACGCTGGTCCCATATGAGAGATGCCTCTGGGACGAATGGGTGTGTTCACCAGTGCTGGTATGGTCCCTCTGTCTACCTGCGGTCCAGCGATGAGCTAATTGCCAAGTGACTCACCCTTACAGATGCTACAGAAATCCGTTCCAGAATAGCACAGGAAGCATTGGCCTGCACGATCCTAACGGAACATGCGAGACACATCTAGCTGTGCTTAACTGCTGAGCGTAGCTGACACAATGCCACGAAATGTGTTCGCGTAGCTACAAACCATTGCAAGTGCATCTAACAAGGTTCTCAATCTTATACTCATATCACATGGCTGTGTAAAATAAGAACCAATTCAACCTCTTGGAAATTGTATAGTGACCCAGAAATAGTCAATGCTCGCTTTTTTAGGAGCTTTCATGTTGTCTCGGCTTGTATGCATGGAAATGCTTGCCCTAACAGAACCTGTTTACGAAAATAGCGCCAAATAACATCGAATGCATTCTTCCTCGTGCTCCTAATGTGGCACCTCATCCATCGTGCTACCCTTCCTGCTTTCAACATACGCAAACGTTCTCACTGCTGTGTAGAGACTCCTATATCCCAGCACTAAGGGTGTCTTGTGAAATGAATGGAGCATTACGATTAGCTATTATCGAAATTACCCTCTGAATTACTGATGCCGCTGGTGTGGATGCGCCGTCCACCTTTTTTTTTTCTTTCTGCAGACCAGACTTTGAGCGGCAAAAAACTATTTTACACAAATCGCCATATTGCACTGGCAATTAAACCCTACAAACTACCCTACATATCGTCAAATACGGAAAGACTCTTACACAATTACACTGCTCTCCCACCGAAGACAGGAGCTTGAATATTAGAACGTGAAACCGATCTCTGACCCATCAATATATCACCACGTACTGTGTCGATGTAGTAAACATACAATTCATGTGCTGCACCATACAAAGTCAGCCCTTTTACATCATTCGTACATATACCGTGAAGACAGACAGCACCGTAGGTATACTCGAGGCACTAGATATTTGCCACGAGGTCGGGTGGGCATACACCCCCAGTGCATGACAAGAGCCCCCTCAGTGGATCGAAGTCACCCTCAGAACTGTTCTACAAATTTCGCCTCGTTTCCCCTCTTGGCACAAACATGTTACTGTTTCTGGTCCGGATCTGCTTGCGTGCTTGCTCGCTTTTCTACACCCATCTCCAGACTCTGAGATTACAAGAATATATCTAATTTCGCATGGCTTGCTAGAGTATCATACCATTTTCAATGTACTTCTCAGTATCAAGCGCACAGCATTATCCTTCCGATCGCTCACACAACATAATTCTGAAGATATAGACTGGAAATTATTTGTCTACAAACCCGAAACTTTAGCTAGTTGGGGGGGGTGCTGTAAACCACTGACTAACTAGAAACTTGTCACGTTTCCGAAGACATTTACGCGGAAAATCGAAAAGAAACAGAGAAAATTGATATTTCCACTCACGAATACCGATGTCGGTGATGCAGCAGATACGAAATCATCCCTATAATTTACAAGCTCAACTAAGATGTACTGGCAGAAGTAAAGCTGTGAGTACCGGGCGTGAGTCGTGCTTCGGTAGCTCAGTTGGTAGAGCACTTGCCCGCGAAAGGCAAAGGTCCCGAGTTCGAGTCTCGGTCGGGCACACAGTTTTAATCTGCCAGGAAGTTTCAACTAAGATGTTTCTCATGTCTAGAGAACCGGCAAATATGTCTTCCACATGCTAGATGCACACACCACAATCGATCTTTTCTCAACTAAATAAAGGCGCAAAATGTGCAGAAGCAGTCAATCGAACAATTTACATCTGAGGGAATAACAGTCCAGTGCCAACACACATCCATATTCAATCTTCTCACATTTCCACGTGATCACAAAAGCTATCCGACACATACTAAGTATTAGTTCGCTACTCGGTCGTCTAGAGGACAACATGGTTAATTCATCTACATTCCTACACTCCAACAGGCCTCTCCATTCAGACAACTCCGACCGTTAACGGGAAACGTGAATCACCCCCACACAGCTCGCCGGCGCTGCATGCCAAGCATGCACAGGTAGAATTATCATTCTAAGAAATCGGTCACATATATATTACTTACAACTAAATGTCATGATCGCGTCCTCCATTGGATGTCATTCGACAATGAGGGACGTATCGGAAATACATCCTGCTGTCGTCTCTGGAAACAGAAATATCTCTACCTCCCGTATGACTGGACATAGTCATTCTCTTTTGCACACGTCGGAACACAAACACATACTTTATAAGCCTGATGTTGAAGGTGAACTTATCACGCACCCTCTACTATTAATTAGTATAATACTTGGACAATAAATGATTGCCGGCGATACAAAGTAATACTGAGAGAAAATCAGCGATGGGTGGACATGACTCATAAGTTTTTCTTGCGAGTGGTACCACTGTGTCTTAGAAAGACACAAACTGCCAGATGTTAAAAAACCCGATCGCAACAACTACTGCATGTTACTGTCACAAGCGGTCTTGGTTCTACAGCTGCACACAAGTATCTATTTTAAAAGCTATACTGGCTTTATAAATCGCGGTATGGCATTACATCTGAATAAACAGGTCTTTTTCCGGACAAATACCGAGCCCGTATTCGCCGGAGTGTATATTACCAGACGAGCAGTCCGGTTAGACGTAGCCTACGATGCAACCTCGGGATAAAATCGCTCAATTTTGAAAGTGATTCGGCTAAGGAACGTGGTACGAAACCGCTGTTTGCAACTCCCTCATGCCGCTAGATATTTCTCTAGTATGTGTAACGTATTGCCTCAATGCAATGTCATGAGGTTGTGCGATATATCCACTGAGTTATAGGCGAAGGTTTATTGAAAAGGATAACAAACTGTAGTAGATGGTGTGCTGATTGAGGTCTTAATAAATTAACACCAACTTTTCAGATCTCTAGTGCTACGCTATCCGCTAGAATTGCTGTCTGGGATTTGGAATCAAATCATTGCATTCAACCACATACATTCGTTGGATCCTATGGAGAAGTCTTTTAATGATAACAACCAATGTGAATCATATTTCTGGCACTCTGATATCTCGAAACTAGTCACCTTTGTCCAACCTAGCTGCAAAAGTATAATTCCAACGTGATTTTAGTCACCCCCTACGCATCTTGCAACTGATCCCATTTCTACAGCTTTCCACATGTGATCGTTCCAATTTAAGTCAGAACTGAGTAGAAGTCAGAGACAGCCATATCCAACCCCTTCTGCAACCCGTGTAGAAACAGAGTGACCTGAGTTAGTGCGACATGGCCGTGTTTTGACTATTCGATGGAAATGAAGCCTTGGTAGATGCGCTTGCGATGGTTTGTAGCTACGCGAGCGCATTTCGGGGTGTTGTGTCAGTTATGCAGGGCAGTTAAGCAGGGCTAGACTTGTCTCGCAAGTGTTTCGATAGGGAAATGCCTGGCCTAGCAGGACAGAGCGGATTTGGTTGTGGAAAGGGGCCAAAATAAGTTGCTGTCAGTTGCACTCAACGTACAAACTTTATTTATCAACACACAATCTTACAACAAGGATAAAGAACACTCAAAACTTTAATCGACCTCCTTTGATTAACTTTAGATCGGCTGAAAGCCACACTCAAAATCCAAGGCACAAGGCCTAAGCAAGAAATTGAAATACAAGGTTCTTCTGTAGGTTTCACCCAAAAATATTTTCCTAAATCTACAATATAAACAGGCTGAAAGCGTTAGCAATTTAATTTTAATGGGACTTGGCTGGAGGCCACATATTAAGCAATAAGAAGAGTTACAATAAAAAGGCAGAAGGACTTATCTTAAAACATTTCATGCAAAATTCGGGTCAAGGTCCCATACAAAAGCATAACGATCTTATGCCTTATTGCAAGACAAGAACATTAATGTAAGAGATATTAATACTCGGCTGAAGGCCACATATCAAAAAAATATGTTTAACAGCTTAAGCCCTAGAAAGAAGAGTTTCAATTTTAAAAGGCAGAAGGCTGTATCTTAAAACACTTCATACAAAATTCGGCTGAAGGCTCCAATAAAGAATAACAATCTTATGCCTTAAGGGCAAGACAAGAACATTAATTTAAGAGATATTGATATTCGGATGAAGGCGACACATCCACCAAATAACTAAAACCCAAACAGGGAAATTACTATGTAACACAAACAGAAATGGCACTCAGAAGTTTCCAAGGGTCGGCCTGAGATTGTAACACTAACGCCCGTTCAGGTGAGACAGGCAGCCTGTCCAACGACTTCTTAATATGAAGGCAACCCAACCGACAGACAGTCGACCGACCAATCAACAAAATCAGTTCCGCTCCACGCAACCAGCAAAACCACCACAAGGTTTCTACACAACGACACACACAATATAGGCGCCAACAACGAGCAACAACACCTCAGCTGTCGAACTACACTTCACGCTGGACAGTAACAACACGAGGGAAATACGCTGCCGAAAATTACGCCGACGACCAGGGCAGGTAACCGGAACGTCAACGGCCACAAGGCAGAAGATACCGCTGGGCAGCTTCAGCAACAGGGAATAAATTACGGTAAGTTAAACTCCCCTGGAAGACGGCTTGAATCTTAGTCAACTTGAATACACCCACGTTGTTGCTCACGGGAATGTCCCATAAGCGACAACCAGGATCAAACGAAGAAATGTAAACAGTTGAGGCTCGATAGTACGTCAAGTGAGGACTCAACTTTCATATCCAAGATCGGTGGGCGACGAACTTCGTAGCACTTGCAACCAGCACCTCACATTCCAACCACGCGTGCATACTGCCAGCGACCCCAGCCAGAGTACGTGCGACGGAGACTTCCTTGCTGCTCCATGCCAATCGACCGACTCCACACACACACACACACACACACACACACACACACACACACACCTCTGAGACGGAAACTATATGTGCCACACCAAAGATAGTACAGCAGTACTAGTATCGATACACGCTGCTGCTGCCACTCACGGACAGCAACATTATCATGATAGCCACAGGAGAAATAAAACCACAGGATTGCAACCAGGGTTTAACCCAAGACAAGCACCACTTGAGCCAGCCGTGGCTCAGCTAGGACAGTGCGGAACCCTGTGCTATTCTGGAACCCATTTCTGCAGCGTCTGCAAGGGTGAGTCGCTCGGCAATTAGCTCTTCACTGGACCGCAGGTAGAGAGAGGAATCACACCAGCAGCGCGAACACACACACACGCAGCACAGGGGCGTCTCGCGTATGGGACCGGCATGAGCATGTCTTGGAGTTCTATGATGTTAGTATAACTCTAACTGTATACCCGAAAATAGACCCAACTTTCACCTGCTCGCTGTAGGCAGCAGCGGCGTGAGAGCGATGACTCATGCTGCCTTACGTCCGGCGTTGACGCTCATGGGCCCTTGGAGTGTCTGTGCTCTGCAAATAGGTTTCACTCCCATCTGGTTGCGTCAGGAATGGTGCCTAGGTGATCACGTATTTCGACAGGAATTTCTCATGTGTCAAGTATAAAAGGGATGTCACCACCTCGTGGCTGAGGGATCAGAAATGACACCTGTGCCTCGCTGGGCAGCTGATGGGCGAGACACCACTTCGCAAGGCCCACTGGTGCACCCGGACTCCGGTGTCGGCATCGAGCATCGGGTGGCTGGACGCGTTTTTTACTAGTGATCTTTTGTTTCACCGACCAGTAGGATACTGCAAAATAAGAACAACTACCCAATACATGTGAAGAATACCAATTAATTAAGTTGCATAAATTTTTTATATCGATTTGGTGTTAACGGTACAGTAGTTAAGGGGAGGGTGTGGGTGTGTGGGCGGGTGACATGGAGCAGAACAGCAGGTTAAGTGCAGAACAATAGGTTAATTTGCATAATTTTTATGTAAAACACAGTACTATAGTTTAAGGGGGTGAGTGACCAAGAAGGATGCGCCAAAAATGGGGTTCAAAAGTATGTGAAATTCGAAAAGTGTACCAGAAAATGGTGGGAGGACATAAATAATTACTTAATTTGGTATCAAAGGCGGTACAATAGTTAAAGGAAATGGGAGTGACATGGAAAGCCATTTAACAGAACAATAGGTTAAGTGCCAAGAAAGTCCCAAACATTAGGTTAAGACACCTGGAGTATACTGCCAAACATTTTTTATGCAACATGTTTGCCCCATGTAATTGCTTCTTACAAGACCTACATGTTTCAAAACAGCAGAGAATGATGAGCAAGAGAAATCCAACGCCACAAACTGAATTTTTTTATAGATAAGCAATATGCCCTTGAATTTCTTGTTATGAGATTCTTCCTCTCCACCACCACCAGACCGCCATCTTGGATTATATCACAGAAGGGTCGACAGTGCCCTCTGGTGGCAGTACTGTGTACTAGAACAGTTGGACTCTGGACCTTGGGGTGAACACACTTGATGGCAGTACTGCCTCTAATTGCTTATATAAAGACTGAAAATAAAGATTTATGTCCAGCACAGGCAGAGTCCTTTTCCCACCAATCCCTAGGAAGAGCTGGCAGTCAGATGACTTAGGTTAATGGAGGTAGCCAAAGTGCCCTTTTTCCCGCCATTTTCTTAGGTTAGTGGAGGTAGCCATGGTGTGTTGCATGGACCTGATGAAATTTGAACTTACCACCATTTTCTGGGTGTGGGGGATGGTGTTTACCAGTGGGTGAGAGGTGAATTAATTGATCAGTTTAATTAAGTAGTCAATCAAATTGATAAGACTGCGAGCAGCTATTCCAATAACTCAGACCTGAAAGTGTACCTGTAGCAGCGAGGGGGGGAGGGGTGTTGGGGGAGGTGGAGGGAGTGGGAGGACAATCGAATAAGTGCCTATCAATCAAAAGGAAATGGGGATGACATGGAAAAGCACTTAATAGAACAATAGGTTAAGTACCTGTAAATTAAAGGAGAACAATGGGTTAAGTACCTGTCAATCAAAGGAGATCAATAGGTTCGCTCCTGAGTGCATACCTCTGCAACCCACAGTAACAAAATGTGCCACAACATAGCTTGTTCCCCTACTAGCAAGGGATGTTCAAGCTGGTGGAGCCTCTTTAATGGTGGGAGGCGTGTACAGTTGTGCAGTTGGAGTGATATGACCCCCCTGCTAGGTCCAGATACGACTCTGACAGGTGACACATATGTAAACATCCTTTCTAACAACATGCATCCATTCCATGCATTCCGATGAACTTGGGCAATTCCAGCAGAAGAACGCAACACTCCACACGTCCAAAATTGCTACACTGTGGCTCCAGGAACAATATTCTGAGTTTAAACACTTCCGCTGGCCCCCAAACTCACCAGACATGAGGATTATTGAGCATATCTGGGATGCCTTGCACTTGAGAAGAGATATCCACCCCCTCGCATTCTTACGGATTTATGGACAGCCCTGCAGGATTCATGGTATAAGTCCCCTCCAGCAGTACTTCAGATATCGGTCGAGTCCATGCCAAGTCACGCTTCTGCTTGCTCGCGGGGGGCCTATACGATATTAGGTAGGTGTACTAGTTTCTTTGTCACTTCAGCGTAAAAGTTTTATGTAGATACCTCTACTCAACAAAGCATCACAGACAGGACGACAGCTCGAGTGGTGGGGACATACAATGCGAAAGTCAGGTGACATATTGCCAAAGGAGAGCTTGATGTACCATCCTCAGGTAAGAAGGAGAAGGGGAAGACTGAAGGGTGCCCAGTAAGAAAGGCCATGCGGAAAAGAGAAATACTAGTATATGACGACGAGGAAGCGTGAGAAGATAGAAACCGATGGCGACTGATATATGGGATGTGGTGACAGCTGTAGAAACTCTTTAGGACAGACACAAAGGTCAAGAAGCTCCTAATACCCCACATATTTCTGTAGTTAGTCCTAAGCAACGTTTGAAGTCGTGTAAAAAGGGACGCGATGGGACAGTGGATGGCTGGAAACGAGTTACTTTGTACCCTGTGCGAATTCAATGGAAGGATTTGGGTTCTGCGAATGCTTGGAGAACGTTATCTGTTATCATATGTAGTGCCAAAAGTGAAGCACGGAGGAGGTGGTGTTACAGTATGGAGGTGTTTTTATTGTTGTTAGGACGTGGTTCCTTTATTGGATTTAACAAAGCGCAAAATGAGGAAGGACGTGAACACTTTTGCAGCATTATGTACTGCTTAAAGTAGAGAGATAGCTCGGAGACGATGATTGTATTAGCAAGACAATATATTTCGTCAGGATCTGTGAGGCAAATAGTTTACAAACGGTAACATTTCTCAAACCTACTAGCCTGCCGAAAAGTCCCGACCTAAACCCAGTGGAACACCCTTCGTCTGAGCTAGAACGTCGAATTAGCTCTAGACTCCGGCGTCCAACATTACTATCTTCTCTGATTTTGGCTCTCGAGAAAGAATGGGATGCCATTCCCCCTCACCGAAAGTGTCTTCAACACAGTTCAAGCCGTCATGAAAACGAAGGGTGGATACATCCCATATTAAAGTCACCTAATAGGTGTCCACATACTTTTGATCAGATATTGTAGCTTCAAATTTTGCGAATTATAATGTGTGATCCACAGTTACCAAGAATGTTGAATGTAGTGACGGTAAGATAAGATTAGTACAAGAAGAACGAGACAAAGGACTGCTTTATACTAGCCGTATTGCACGATATTGAAAATATCTAGAAGGAGTGTATAGAGAGTCTATACAAGGGAGATGTACTTGAGGGCAATTTTATGGACATAGATGATGACATAAGGGAAGATGACAAGGGATATATGATACCGCGAGAAGAATTTGACAAATCACCGAAAGACTTAAGTCGATACGAGGCTCTGGGAGAAGACAACATACCGTTAGAGCTACTCATAGCCTTGGGAGAGCAGGCATGACAAAACTAGTCCGTCTGGGGAGCAAGATGTATGTGACAGGCGAAATACCCTCAGACTTCAAGAAGAATATAATAATCCCCGTTCCAAAGAATGCAGCTCCTGACAGGCGGGAAAATTACCGAACTATCAGTTTATTAAGTCACAGATGTAAAATAGTAACGCGAATTCTTTACAGACGAATGGGAAAACTGGTAGAAGCCGACCTCGGGGAAGATCAGTTTGGATTCCGTAGAAATATTGGAACACGTGAGCCAATACTGACCCTACGACTTACCTTAAAAAGTAGATTAAGGAAAGGAAAACCTACGTTTCTAGCATTTGTAGGCTTAGAGAAAGCTTTTGACAATGTTGACTGGAATACTCTCTTTCAAATTCTGAAGGTTGTAGGGGTAAAATACAGGGAGCGAAAAGCTATTTACAATTTGTACAGAAACCAGATGGCAGTTATAAGAGTCGAGGGACATGAAAGGGAAGCAGTGGTTGGGAAGGGAGTGAGACAGGGTTGTAGCCTCTCCCCGATGTTATAAAATCTGTATATTGAGCAAGCAATAAAGGAAACCAAATAAAAATTTGGAGTAGGAATCAGAGTTCAGGGAGAAGAAACAAAATCTTTGAGGTTTGCCGATGATATTGTAATTCTGTCAGAGACAGCAAAGGACTTTGAAGAGCAGTTGAAGGGGATGGAAGTGTCTTGAAGGGAGGATACAAGATGAACAGCGAGAAAAGCAAGACGAGGGTAATGGAATGTAGTCGAATTCGGATGTTCAGATGTGTGTTAATTCCTAAGGGACCAAACTGCTTAGGTCATCGGTCCCTAGTCTTACACACTATTTAAACCAAGTTAAACTAACTTATGCTAAGAACAAGACACACACTCAAGCTCGAACCTCCGGTGAGAGTGGCTGCCCAGCCCGTGACAGGACGCCTTAAACAGCGCGGCCACTCCGCGCGGGTGTAGTCGAATTAAATCAGGTGATGCTGCGGGAATTATATTAGGAAATGAGACACTTATAGTAGTAAAGGAGTTTTACTATTTGGGAAGCAAAATAGCTGATGATGGTCGAAGTAGGGAGGATATAAAATGTAGACCGACAATGGCAAGAATAGCATTTCTGAAGAAGAGAAATTTATTAACAGCCAATAAAGATATGTCATGAAGTCCTTCCTGAAAGTATTTGTATGGAGTGTAGCTATATATGGAAGTGAAAGATGGACGATAAACAGTTTAGATTAGAAGAGAATAGAAGCTTTCGAAATGTGGTGCTACAGAAGAATGATGAAGATTAGATGGGCAGCAAGAGGACACGTTCCATGACCTTGAAGATTTGCTCCTCAATTTGGTCCTACGTAACTAGACGTGTGGATAAAAAATAAAATAAGAGGTGGGTGGATCACACAACTAGTGAGGAAGTACTGTATAGAATTGGGGAAAAGGGAAATCTGTGGCAGAATCTGACTAGATGAAGGGATCGATTGGTAGGACACATCTCAGGAATCAAAGGATCACCAGTTTAGTACTGGAGGGAAGCGTGGGGGGAGGGGGGGACGAAGAGGGAATCGTAGAGGGGTAGAGGGAGACCAAGAGATTCAGAGGGTTCCAGGTTGCAGTAGTTACTCGGAGATGAAGAGGCTTGCGCAGGAAGTAGCATGGAGAGCTGCATCAAACCAGTCTTTAGACTGAAGACCACAACAACAACAACAACAACATATATATGTCTTTATTCACACTGTGGCTAGAGTTCTCTGACTTTTTCGATTATCCGTCTGTTGCGTCATACAGTATAAATGCCATCGCGAGAAAAAAAAAAGAAGAAGTATTTGGAACGAATCTCGTCACGCAAGCTCCCGGCTGATTCAGACGGTCCCAACTATCGAAATGAAAAGAGCAGAGGGGTAGAGGGAGACCAAGAGATTCAGAGGGTTCCAGGTTGCAGTAGTTACTCGGAGATGAAGAGGCTTGCGCAGGAAGTAGCATGGAGAGCTGCATCACACCAGTCTTTAGACTGAAGACCACAACAACAACAACAACAACATATATATGTCTTTATTCACACTGTGGGTAGAGTTCTCTGACTTTTTCGATTATCCGTCTGTTGCGTCATACAGTATAAATGCCATCGCGAGAAAAAAAAAAGAAGAAGTATTTGGAACGAATCTCGTCACGCAAGCTCCCGGCTGATTCAGACGGTCCCAACTATCGAAATGAAAAGAGCAGCAGATTGGCGAGGCGACAGTGACAGACCGAGGCGACATGGCTGCGAATCATTCATCTGCTTGGAACTCACACTGGCAGCCGGCGACAGCAGCTGTCCGCATTCCGGAAGGCTGGCGAGGTCGGCCAGGGTGGCCGAGCGGTTCTAGGCGCTACAGTCTGGAACCGCGCAACCGCTACGGTCGCAGGTTCGAATCCTGCCTCGGACATGGATGTATGTGATGTCCTTAGGTTAGTTAGGTTTAAGTAGTTCTAGTTCTAGGGGACTGATGACCTCAGAAGTTAAGTCCCATAGTGCTCAGAGCCATTTGAACCATTTTGAAGGATGGCGATGTGCTGTGAGGAAAACACTGTGCGCATACGCGCGGTGAACGATGTTAGGTAGGCCCTGCCTTCCGCAAACTGTATTCCGTTCGTCGTTTCTGTAGTGAGAGAACTCTTTGTTACTTTCCACAGTATTTCCGTACTCGTCGTTATCTTATCGCTGCCAATATTTGGGGAAGAAGTAAGCGAGTACATGCAGAATGTTTACCGAGTCAGCACCGAGGAGGAACGAGGAGGCAAACATTGAAGTGGGGCGCCACAATCCCTGCTGAAAGGCTGGAGATCCGTCAAGGAGGAATAGCGACTGTCTTTAGCAATCCTCCCTTTCTCTCCGTCACCAAATGAACATTTCCTCGGTACTAGAAACATCAGCCGCGAATTTTCTGACGAAAGCGTCACGGAAATTGCCTGGAATCATTTAGTTCAAGAATACAAATCCCAGACCGCGAGGATTGGACGTATTTCGAACCAAGCAATCTCTGAGCACCTCCAGTACTGTTTGTGTGCTGACGAGGATTGTCAGCATGAGAAATTGCTAGCCGCATTCAAGACACCGCAGCGACATCATTCGAACATTCAGCCACTATTGTGACAGAAAAGAATTTGAGACCTGGAAATGGAAGATATGGCGGGTCGGTAGCTACAATAAGACTTTACTTTATTCATTGGCCTTATCATCGTAAGGTCGGTGTTACATTGGCCTTTGTCATCATGCGCCATGATGCCTGATAGTTGTCATCACCAGCTGACAACCGCTATTATGGTTGGTAGTTGCTCTGCGAAGAGTGTAACACAAGATGTCGCTGTCTCTTTCGGGAGAGCTGTGCCTACTCAGATAGAAAGCTACGTTTCCACACAGTCACTTTCACCTCTATGAATCTATTTCGAACAGCAGAATAAACCTATATAGCTACAGTGCACGAAATAAATGGGTTTGGTAGTACCTGAAACGGAGCCAGGATACGTGACGTCTTCATTGACAAGTGTAGGATTTTTCCGACACCTGATGACCGTCGTCGAAGGCCTGGAGGTGTACAGATACCAAAACACTGCTCTTGCATGGAGTCCCAAGGGTTTAGTAGGGAGACTGTCTTTAATGTTTTGTGCGAGTAGCACGTATAGAGCCTGCCGTTTGCCATCGCTACGGAGGATAATTTGAGGGCTTTGTAGTATCCGGCCAGAACCCTCGAATCTATCGCCCAGTCCTCCAGTAAAAGGTTCAGCGATGGGTTTGTCTTTCAAGAAGGTAATGCACGAGGACATGGTGGACACATTCCTACAGGAGGTAAAGAATCAAAATGGAGTGAGCTGTGGTTTCTGTTGACATGTACCCGACTGAATATGCTTGGGACCAATGAGTCGCCGCAGGAACCCTTCCCGCTCACTCAACGGACGTCACGAGGGACACAATGGAAGAGGGAAACAGGCTTGAGTAGCTATGTTTCGACCAGCTTGTGGACAGCATAACAAGGAGCATCACGGAGTGTTGCAGTACAATGGTTGGTACCACCTGGCAGCAATTTTGATTTCACAAATGCACATTTCGAGTGGGCTACCTTTTGAACCCGTTGGAAATTTTTTGTCTGGGGATATTGAAAGATTTTAGCGTATTTCAACTCTGTTGACAGTGTCGATGAACCCCAGTAACGGGTTGTGAATGACTGGCAATGCATTCGGAGCACAGCTGAGATTTATGAATCTATACGAGCATAGTTGAGGGGTCCTACTGGCACCTGCCTTCACATGAACATGTGTTAACCTTCAGCAACATAGATGCAGTTGAGATCCTTGCTTATTTGGATTGTTTGTTTGTTTCATTGTCCTATACTCGCTACTTTCATTTGTCCAATAATAGTCAAAAAGCGAGGCAACTAAGACAGGCCATCCCACATGCATCCGAGAGGAATAAATATATCGAGGTGCGGTTATCGCCAAGTTATAGAGGACAACATGGAGAATTTCCTGAAGTTAGAAAGTAATTTTTATCGTTTATATTCGCGGAATAACGACACCGACTTCGTTTTTTTTTCTGATGGAACTCGATACTTTTTCTGTGGCATTTGAAAGAAGCTTCTAAGAGAACTTCAACGATGTAACAACTACGTGACTTGATCAAATAGTACCAAGGTAACACCGTCACAAACCACCGTGCCCGCCGTCTGCGCTGTTATACAGAATGCAAACAGACGTGTGACTCAGGTACGATTCATGTGTTTATTGTCACGGCTGTCGTACCAAGTGTTCAAAATGTTGATCCTGAGCATCGCTACTCATAAATTGATTCCGCAGGACCAATAGTGCCCGTTGAATTTCATATGTAGTTAGCACCAGCGTAGGCCCATGTTACAAGATACTCCATGCCTTCGGGAGTAGACTGTGCTTCCTAGCAGATCTCTTGTTTCAGTTTTCGCGACAGATGGAAGTGTGGTGACCGTGCAAACCATTCTGCGTTCCCTGAACGACCGTTCCAGTGTTTTCAAAATGTTCCCTTGAAAGGGTATGTCATCAGATATGCGAAAAGGCAGGGACATTCGTCTTCCATTAACTGCGCCATCAGCATAGCTTAGGAACTCAAGATACTTCAGTGTATCTAGATTCCCATCAGTAAAACAGAGACCAGTGATGCTGGTCTTGAAAAATATGCACCAAACGTTGATAGACCAAAAGCGTTGTTTTTATGCACTTCTTTGAGTTAGGGTGGATTTGCAGTTGACGATTAGTGCACATTGCGAAAATTGACTCGCCTATGGTTTGTAAAAGACTCTTCTTCCTTAAACAAAATTTTGCTTAGATATGCTGCACCGCTTTGTGCTTTTAGCTGATAACATTCGGATAACTGTGACCAGTTTGGAAGTCATTGCTATGAAGCTGTAGTCGCAGCGAAATGTGAACAGAATTAATGCTATGTAGTGTAGTGCTCGCGGAACACTCTGATTTATCCCTCTCGTACTTCCGAGATGCCTCTTAGCGACATTTGCATTTTGTATTACTGCTGCTGAAACGTTAATTTCATATCTTTTGCTTTTCTTTATCATTGGCATATTTTATTCTCCACAATCTAATTCTAGAACTTCTTCGTATAATGTTTGAAAAGACAGATCGTGAGTTCCAGTTTCTAGAACTCTTCTTTATAATGTTTGAAAAGACAGATGGTGAGTGTTTGGCACACAACCGCACTGCTGCTCGGATAGTTTGGCGAAGTTCGCCGTAAATGATATTCACTTTTTCGACTGTCGCATATACTGTGAATGTCTTAATAGGTTTATGCGCAAGTTATCTGATTGCTACAACAGCAGAGCACAGACTGAAGTTCACTGGTAAACAAGACCCATACATGAAGTTTCGTGTCAGCTTACATTTCGTATAACAGGGAAGACGTTTGTGAAACCTGTTCTCGTGACGGCCGCACAGAAGTTTGCGACACTGTTGCAGAGAAAGTACAATCCATCCTTTACTGCGCATTATTTTAGAATAAGAGCAGTACTTTACAAAATCGAAGGATGTTCTCTGTTGGTCCATTGTGGAATCAGGATAGCGGCCGGTCAAATATTTACTAAAGAAAATCGTCAAAGTTATTTTATTTAGATAACCAGTTTCGGTATCTCAATAATGCCCTCTTCAGGTCCTTATGCACTCTATGTACAGATGTAAGATATACTGATAGTTACATACTGGAGCCATTAATATCTGGATACCGCGAATTCGTCTTTGGGTGTTTACATCGAAGATTCAAAATGTTCAAATGTGTGTGAAATCTTATGGGACTTAACTGCTAAGGTCATCAGTCCCTAAGCTTACACACTACTTAACCTAAATTATCCTAAGGACAAACACACACACACCCATGCCCGAGGGAGCATTCGAACCTTTGCCGGGACCAGCCGCACAGTCCATGACTGCAGCGCCTAAGACCGCTCGGCTAATCCCGCGTGGCTTACATCGAAGACCTGACAGCTACTGAATCTGATGTTTAGTCTCTTTTCTACCTTCTTCTACTACGGTACATTTGAATCGTTCCCTTTGATCGTTGTCTTCGTTCCTGGGAGTGCCTCTGTTTCCAGCGTCCTAAATAATGGCCAGCATCTTCCTCCTGTTGAGAGCGTTTGGAGCATCGCCGGCAGGTAATGCCAGGTCGGGATTTTGACGATATCATGCGTCAATTGGGCAGAATTTGGCTCGGTATCCCTAAGGAGAACATTCAACAACTCTGCCAATCAATCCCAATCCGAATAACTGCTTGCACAATAGTCAGAAGTGGACCAAAGCGTTAATCACTTGCTCAGTCTGTGAAGCTCTTTCTCTTGAACAAATCACTGAATTTTTCTAAAACTGTAATCATTTGTTTGTCTGTAGATGCACATCACATCTGCCGATTTCCTCCGTGTCGCGTCTTTTTTTTTTTTTTTCGTTTGAGTGCAGATGACATTACTGCTATCTATTTTTCGAGGAAACCTCGAAATACTGATAATTTTTAAATCGAACCATGTAGTGGATTTCATGACAATAAGATGTCTGTTGCATGCTGTCTACGTGGTGTTGCAGTTTTGCTTTTAAACGCTGACATTTCTTGAAGGCATTGAGAAGTTTCTGGTCACAAGAATTTCGCAGTGTTAGTACATTTTCTTGAGTGACTGCGAGTGACTGCTATGTTACGAAGAAAGCTGTATTCCATTTAAAGGTCAGGGGCAGGGCAGAGTATCGACCTCAGTATGCGGGTGCCTGCGTACAGCACACCACCTGTCACTGTGACGTCCTGCTAGGATTGTGGTGGCGCCGACTAGTGCAAACAGAAACCGGCGGGTTCCACCTGTGTACAGGGAGGATCACGTAATTTGCAGAAAAGCTACAAACTGTTATTGTGAAATGTGAGTGAAAGGTGTTAACAGCCGAAAATAAGAACTGAAGGTAAAGCAGTGACATTAACTACGACTGCTCACTGTTAATGTAGGGATGGATTTTTCCAGCGATATAATTGTGTTGTACATATTCTGGAAGATGGAGCATTGATGCTTCGAGATTAAAAGTGTTATTAATAAAGGACACTATGCCCGATGTGGAGTTTTGTTTCCTGCAAAGATGGATTTGTCATGAGAATCTACTGTGTGTTTTAATATTAGACGAAAGAGAAGGGAGTAAATATAAGAAAGAGAATGGAGGTGACATTCCTAGATAAAATAAAAAGACAAGATATGTCCTGTTTCTGGAAATAGGTTTGAAGACAATCAATGGCCAATGGAGATTTGCTGTGAATACAACTGTTAAAAAAGGATGAACGCTAACAAAATGACGGAGTCAAGAGATGAAGAAAATGTGTAGAGGAAAGACGTAGAAATATGACAGGCTGCAACAGGATACGTCAAACGGCTTAAGGGGGGTATGACGTCAAACGGGCAGACTTGGAGCAGGAGAGGCATCACGGGACATTTTAATTTCCACTGTCTATACTTTTACAAATAAACTCATAAAACTTTGTCAGCATCACCAGGAAGGGTTCAAAATTCACACTCATAGCAGTGGAAGTTCGAAAGTATAACAAAATACATTTTTTTACGTGTGAAATTTCATCAATTTTTCACATACTATTGGCTGCATTTGTTGCTATAGGTACACTTTTCTTCATAAGTTAGAGAGATTCTTCGATGAATTTTGCACAGCATACACACCATACTTACTGGTGTATGAAACTCTAGAATTTATTTAAGTTATGAAAAAACGAATGATCTGTTGTATTTTAAACTTCATGTTTAGAAAAAACACAAATTTTGTAATTAATTACCTCAATTTTTACCACAGTTTGTAATAGATTTGGATAATTCTAGAGTTTCATACACCTTTAAGTATGGTTTGTAGGCTGTGCAAAATTCGTCGAACCATCTCTCTTACTTATGACGAAAAGTGTACCTATAGCAACAAATGCTGCCATTAGTAAGTGAAAAAAATGATGAAATTTCACATGTAAAATAATTACTTCGTTATGTTTTCGAACTTCCACTGCTATGAGTGTGAATTTTGAATCCTTGCCGGCGGCGGTGGCCGTGCGGTTCTAGGCGCTGCAGTCCGGAACCGCGGGACTGCTTCGGTCGCAGGTTCGAATCCTGCCTCGGGCATGGATGTGTGTGATGTCCTTAGGTTAGTTAGGTTTAAGTAGTTCTAAGTTCTAGGGGACTGATGACCTCAGAAGTTAAGTCCCATAGTGCTCAGAGCCATTTTGAATCCTTCCTGGTCATGCTGGCAAAGTTTTATGAATTTACCTGTAAAAGTATAGACAGTGGAAATTAAAATGTCCTGTGGTGCGTCTCCTGCCCCAAGTCGGCCCGTTTAACGTCTTACCCCCCCCCCCCCCCCCCTTAAACTGGTGTATTAATATTCATACAAGCAGAAAGAGTCCACAATGCCAGAAAATATGACTGCTGCCGAGGCATTCGTTTCTTTATTCAAGGAGTGCGATAGATTTTATGGTAATTCTTGATTGATACGAGAGGTAATCTTAAAGTTTTAATCATCATCTCGAAAAAATAATTTTTTTTTATCTGTACAAGTCTGCAGATATGGTACACGTTGAAATTCCCGTGGCACAGTATGCTACCACCCCGCTAGAGAAAGCATTCTGTTGATAAAGTGGTGCGTCGTGTGGTAATTCGTTTCTTGCTTTGAAGAAAACAACGCTACAACAACCTATGCTGAGCTGGGGGAAGTGTACGGCAAAATATAGCGTTACATGGCGCAGCGGGTAGGTGGCAGAGACGTGCCACCGAAGTGGTAGAGGTAGACCATCTCTTTGTCTTTTGGGATTGCCATGGTGTAGTGATGAGAGGCTATGCTCTTAAGTGGCAGATCATCACGTGAGAATGCTGCGGAAATCTCATGACGAGTAGGCTGTCAAGATGAAGGATCGTGGCGGAAGTCGTCGAAGGGCCTGTCCTTGCTCCACGACAGCGCGCGAACTCATGCTACACAAGACAGAGTCAATATGCTGCTGCGTTGTGTGACCACCCGTATTCTGCTTAGACAGCGACCGTTCAGTTCTTTCTCCTTCTTCTGGAGAAGAGGTATTTCCAGAATGGCGGCCGGGTGGAGCACTTCTTGTGCAATCTAAAAGCAGGCTTCTACAGCCTTGTCTCCGCTGAGTCACCCATCGAAGGGAAAACGTGTTGTACTCGAAGGTCAATATGTAGGAAAGATAATATCTCTGTATCCCTTTAAGGCGTCGATACTCGCGAAGAGCAGCAGAGCTATGGCGAGTCTTGACACTAACACTAGTAAGAACGAGGATCATGCAGATCACAGTCTGAGCGCCATTACTACATAATTGAGTATCCATTCGGTAAATAGTTTTCCGTCTACAGTGGCTCAAGTAGCGAAAGTTTAATTAAAACCACCCTGTAGACTACTCGAAGGGCGCGCGCCTTTATTGCCTGCGCGTAAATCGTCAGCCAACCACGTCGCGAGTGTGTCTATGACGTCAATGGTCTATAGACTGCGCCGAGTGTGGAGTCCTTCATTTCCGACTATGCTGCAAACTGCGCACGCGCTGAAACGGCATTGTTGCGGCGTGTGATAACGCGGGAAGTTAACGTATTCTGGCTGAGCTGACTCCTATTACAGGTACGGATTTTGTGCTTTCGTGTCTTCTTAATCTTCACTATGTTGTTTGCTTTGTTTTCGTGCCACACAGAGGTCCTGGTAGTTTTGCTGCTCTCCTACAAGAGACGAAATATCTGAATGCAAAAAGGTGTTTACGGAAATAGGTAAACATGTTTAGTAACATTAAAATTATTATTCCAATGAAAAAGTCAGAATTATTTGATAAGAAGATAATATTCTGTGCTATTTGGCACTTAACAAGAAAACAAGATAGAAAGGATAAAATAAAAATCTGTTTTCTGCGTTCCTGATAGCGTTTGATGTATTTGAAAGTACATTTTCTCGAGCAAATAGATGTATGTGTTTCGAAATGTTTGCACGACACTTTTCCTATTTCTTCAGCTCTCAGGAGTGTAGAGAATTTACCACACGACCTTTGACAAGAACATCCAAAATGAATTTTACTTTGGTTATTAATAAATTGTATTACCATTGCTTCTTCCATCATGTTTTTTTACTATATTTAGATTTTTCTTGAGAAGGGTAGTCTTTCGTAACTTCACTTTCACCGTTCACCTGCCAAATGCACAGCAGCACAACACACTTACTTTTGGCGCTTAAGTACAAGCGAAAATGACCACTCAAGACAGACGAGACTCGCATGGAGACCATCAGATCATATGTCGTAGAGCAATCTGTCCTCATTCCCTTTTGTAGTGGGACGTGAAATTGAAGCGTCACCCCTCCACCAGTGTCAGCCCAGTTTGCAGGTGAATATAGGTTTAATTTAGCTTTTTGTTTATGTATTTTTTGTAATATTTGTAATGGTTGTGAATTGTCTAAAGTTTGTATTTATTTTTTATGTTTCATGTACGGAGAGGGCGGCGCAACGAACGGAGACAGCATCTTCGTTGCCGGGACCAGAGAGAAAATTGCTGGCCACTACACATCGCAGGGCGACAGGCAAAGAGCAACAGAAGATCCTGAAACCGAGTTGTTGCGTCGTGCTTCTAAAAATTGAAATTGTGATTTTTTAATGTTTTGTGCAACAATGATGTCATAGAAAGTTTAATCATGTGTAAATGTTCAGTCCTATCTTGTCAAGGCTCAGGTTCACGTCTATATGTATGAAGATAATAAAGTAGTGTCTACTACAAAAGTTTAAATACGTGTTCCGAGAGTTTATTTATGAAGAATTATATTAAGGAAGAAGGATGACTGATTTATTTGACATGATTATTAATTTTTGACAATATTCATCGCGAGTTTGAGTCTTGAAAGTTTATTCAATGTGGTTCTAATATTTGTTAATTCAGATAACTTGCATTAATGTAACTTCTGAGGAGAAACAAACGACATCTAAATTGAAAAAGTTTACGCAAACCAATTGGACTGAGTGACGTAATTCTGCGCATACGACTCAAATGATGATGTTTTAATTACAGTTTCGTTCAAGAACCATTCTGAGACAATTTATAAAGAATTTAAATAATTTTGAAGTGTGTTGTAACTGACGTAGGTGACGAAGTCTGCACATGGTCATATGTCAAAAAGAAAACCATTTATACAAAACTTACGTCGTTACACTGCACTATCTATCGGCATTTTATGCGAAAGCCCCTAGTTTCCGATAAAATCAAGTTGTAGTTTTATGTGTGTGTTATACCCGCAACGTTAATCAATAAATATCGACCAAGCGAGCCTCACGTAGTGGGTACGGGTTTCAGTCCAGCCTGTGAACTTTCTCATTTCTTTTCCAAGATGCTACTCCAGGCGGGTGTAAAAATGAATGTGTGCAAAGAAAAATACTGAACTCGAAAATGAACATTTAGTCCTGTCTGACCACCCCCTGAAGCAGGTCTTAGGGTCTCTTAATCGTGATATTATTTCTACCTTCTTGCTATTTGACGTATAAATTACAAAATAAACATAAATGAATGAGTAAGGGAACTAGTGACTACTACATGATAAATTTTGTTTCTGCTTATGCATTTATTACAGATTAAAGCCCCTTTATATATTAAAAATGTTTACATATCAATGTCCATGGACATAAAGAGATACAAATGAATTTCCTAAGTAATATTATTGATCAATTGCCCAAATCTGCCCCTTTTAATGTCTAAGCGAACTAATATAAATAACGCGAGATGACTGACATCACTTATGTACCAAACACGAGAAGACAACGCTTTCATCAATGATCTGCAGTGGTGTGCAACCTCAGTGGAAATAAAATTTACGTGATCACAGCTGTTTAGCTCTATAGCCCTAATAAGCCGACGCAATTAGCAATATCACCGTATGTACTGCGTCAAGTGCATCGGAGCGATGGTTCTCGTACACGCCTGCGACGGTGGAAGAACTCCAGCCACAAAATATTAAGAAAAATCTTCATTCAAACACTAGGACGGCAGAACACGGTCCTCTGACTAGTACAATCTAATACTGTCTTCTCCTCTCTGTGTTCTACAGACAAGAAACGCGAACTCCCAGCCACAAGGACGGAGTTCAGATACCGTCTCAACGTGAGTAGAGGCAGAAGAAGTGATTCTCTCAATCACTGAACGCTGCGTACTCAACAACGACTCCCTACCCAGAGGCGAAGTCTAGAATCGTATAAGTTCACAACAGTACAGTGCCTAACCGTTCTAACTATAAAATCTCCAGAGAGCAAATACAGCAAGTCCATCTGTAGCAACAAAGCTGATACTGAGTGACCGTCAAACTCGGGTGCTTGAAACGGAAGCCCTCATTAGCTTCCCAGCTAAGCTCGGCTTCCCTCCCTCATAACTGCAGAAGGCGAATGATATTCTCGAAACCACGGAATACTCTCCCTCTCTACAGATTCTTCCAAACGCCGACCAACCATATTTTAGACTTTTGTCGTCCGGCACAGAAAGTTTGCGAGGAAGTACCTATACCCGTTAATTAGAAATTCATACAATGGCATGCTTCTCAGAGTAAAAATCCTTGGAAATAACCCAGCCTGCGTGATTTCCGAGATAACGCTTCCTCATTCGTCTTTGTGGCGTCCAAGATTTTCAGAGTTCCCGAAGTATTATCCGATTACCCTTCCGTCACTGCTACAACACCGGCCGGCCGCCGCTGTATTGTGCTTCAGCGCTCAGGTGCCCCGAACGTCCATCTTGGGATACTTCCTGTGTTAAACAGACCAACACAACTGTGCGAGCTTCTCCATCCAGGGTCTGAGTTATGCCTGCTCTTTCATTTCCACTGGCGTTCCAACCTCTGCTAATATAGACAATCATTCATTACGCCGTTATGATAATAAAGTCACTCCATCACTTTTCATGCAATAATCGTTAACAACTATTTACGAGGTGTACGTGACAATGCCAGTTTTTTTTAAAATATTCAAATATACGATGTACAACCCATCAAATGATACCTAATTCCAGTTGTAAATCACGGCAAAGTATGTACACTCCTGGAAATGGAAAAAAGAACACATTGACACCGGTGTGTCAGACCCACCATACTTGCTCCGGACACTGCGAGAGGGCTGTACAAGCAATGATCACACGCACGGCACAGCGGACACACCAGGAACCGCGGTGTTGGCCGTCGAATGGCGCTAGCTGCGCAGCATTTGTACACCGCCGCCGTCAGTGTCAGCCAGTTTGCCGTGGCATACGGAGCTCCATCGCAGTCTTTAACACTGGTAGCATGCCGCGACAGCGTGGATGTGAACCGTATGTGCAGTTGACAGACTTTGAGCGAGGGCGTATAGTGTGCATGCGGGAGGCCGGGTGGACGTACCGCCGAATTGCTCAACTCGTGGGGCGTGAGGTCTCCACAGTACATCGATGTTGTCGCCAGTGGTCGGCGGAAGGTGCACGTGCCCGTCGACCTGGGACCGGACCGCAGCGACGCACGGATGCACGCCAAGACCGTAGGATCCTACGCAGTGCCGTAGGGGACCGCACCGCCACTTCCCAGCAAATTAGGGACACTGTTGCTCCTGGGGTATCGGCGAGGACCATTCGCAACCGCCTCCATGAAGCTGGGCTACGGTCCCGCACACCGTTAGGCCGTCTTCCGCTCACGCCCCAACATCGTGCAGCCCGCCTCCAGTGGTGTCGCGACAGGCGTGAATGGAGGGACGAATGGAGACGTGTCGTCTTCAGCGATGAGAGTCGCTTCTGCCTTGGTGCCAATGATGGTCGTATGCGTGTTTGGCGCCGTGCAGGTGAGCGCCACAATCAGGACTGCATACGACCGACGCACACAGGGCCAACACGCGGCATCATGGTGTGGGGAGCCATCTCCTACACTGGCCGTACACCACTGGTGATCGTCGAGGGGACACTGAATAGTGCACGGTACATCCAAACCGTCATCGAACCCATCGTTCTACCATTCCTAGACCGGCAAGGGAACTTGCTGTTCCAACAGGACAATGCACGTCCGCATGTATCCCGTGCCACCCAACGTGCTCTAGAAGGTGTAAGTCAACTACCCTGGCCAGCAAGATCTCCGGATCTGTCCCCCATTGAGCATGTTTGGGACTGGATGAAGCGTCGTCTCACGCGGTCTGCACGTCCAGCACGAACGCTGGTCCAACTGAGGCGCCAGGTGGAAATGGCATGGCAAGCCGTTCCACAGGACTACATCCAGCATCTCTACAATCGTCTCCATGGGAGAATAGCAGCCTGCATTGCTGCGAAAGGTGGATATACACTGTACTAGTGCCGACATTGTGCATGCTCTGTTGCCTGTGTCTATGTGCCTGTGGTTCTGTCAGTGTGATCATGTGATGTATCTGACCCCAGGAATGTGTCAATAAAGTTTCCCGTTCCTGGGACAATGAATTCACGGTGTTCTTATTTCAATTTCCAGGAGTGTAGATGAGTGCTTGCAGGGTGCGAAATTATAGCCACCATACACTTTCTTCAATTTTATCGTACAGAGTATCATTAAATATCATATTTCATGCAAAGTTACTCAAAAATAGTCGTTTTCGCCGTGGTAATTTCATTAAAAATCAATCATTACAGCACACTTACTTCAAATTAAACAACCGCTTTGCTCCATATCGCTTGTCGTGCTAGAAGAGAATTCTGGATGCTATTTGTCGTAGAAGCGACCGAAACACAAATTCGTAGATGCGAAACACATTTAATAAAAGCCAGTGCCTTACAGGCACAGGAATTTTTCAGAAGCGGTACCGGAAAACACAGTTCATTTAAATTTAAAAAGAGTGTTGTTTCTTCAACAAACTTCGTTGCGAACCACGCTTATTTGATCATCCCTGTGAAAGCAGTAAAAAGGAAAGAAAAAAACAAAAAAGAAAACTGTTGCAGAATTAAGGAATCTACTTTGGTGGAGCCTCCTTTCGAAGCTATTTCTCTATTTGTTGCATGATATGGGTTCCGCCTTTTTACAACCACACTGTTGTTTCTTTTTGTCCAAACGGGTTTCAGTGCCTCTGTGCCATCATCAGTGGGTTTTTATTTACTGAAAACAGTAAAAAGTGAGCATATTTTAGGTTGTAACTGATGTAACAAAGTGAGGCCTATAGAGAGTTTTTGTTGGCTTTGCTTCTTACAGGGATTTTCGGTTATATGGTTTGGCAGGACCAACTGTATGGCGTTCTGCACTGGTAGCGTGTCATCTACAAATCAGACGATGTAAAAGTGAATTCCATCGGCGAGTTAATACATTGATTTAACTGCAAACACAGAAAGAAGGACAAGATCTGCAGATCCAAAAGATGAATATTCTCTATTACTCTTTAGGAGGGTTCAATTTTTCTCGCGAAAATGTAACCGGCCTCTAAAAACAAACATACAGGGTTCGCAAAGTGGAATACATTTGGATGGGATGCTTTTTCGACGGTGCAGGAGCATGCTTTTCTTTTATCTACAAAAATTTGATCGTAAATTGTCTAATTAGTCCGCCCTCCTCAGGCATGTAAAATGTAACGAATTTTTTCTTGTCCCACGCACGGAAGAATGAAGGATCTTGAAAACTCTTTGTAAAGCACTTTCGTGAACTTACCTGGTTTCGTGCAGCTGAAAATTAGATTTTTTTTAAATTTATGAATCAATCCGCCAACTCCTTTACGAACAATCCGACCAAATTACCGGATGATTCTGGCCTATATAAGAAAACGAAAGGGAATATCTTTCCCGACGCTGTTATAGTATACGTTGCTGCGAAGAGATCACTAATCTTGTAAACCTTTCTTCTGCTCTGTGACGATTTTCGCTCTTTGTTCCGCAAGGGATCTGTTGTATGTTGAATGGTACTGGCAGCCAGATTGGTCGATATTAATTAAATAATCTAGCGAAAATTAGGGATGAGTACTTTCGACTGTATCTGGAATCCTCCCGCAACTGTGTACACTATTTGATGATATTCTACAGGGTGGTCCATTGATCGTGACCGGACCAAATATCTCACGAAATAACCGTCAAACGAAAAAACTACAAAGAACGAAACTTGTCTGACTTAAAGGGGGAAACCAGATGGCGATATGGTTGGCCCGCTAGATGGCGCTGTCATAGGTCAAACGGATATCGGAGGAGGAGGATGAGATTAGTGTTTAACGTCCCGTCGACAACGAGGTCATTAGAGACGGAGCGCAAGCTCGGGTGAGGGAAGGATGGGGAAAGAAATCGGCCGTGCCCTTTCAAAGGAACCATCCCGGCATTTGCCTGAAGCGATTTAGGGAAATCACGGAAAACCTAAATCAGGATGGTCGGAGACGGGATTGAACCGTCGTCCTCCCGAATGCGAGTCCACAAACGGATAACAACTGCATTTTTTAAAAAATAGGAACTCCCATTTTTATTACATATTCATGTAGTACGTAAAGAAATATGAATGTTTTAGTTGTACCACTTTTTTCGCTTTGTGATAGATGGCGCTGTAATAGTCACAAACATATGGCTCACAATTTTAGACGAACATTTGGTAACAGGTAGGTTTTTTAAATTAAAATACAGAACGTAGGTACGTTTGAACATTTTATTTCGGTTGTTTCAATGTGATACACGTACCTTTAACAACTTATCATTTCTGAGTATGCATGCTGTTACAGCGTGATTACCTGTAAATACCACGTTAATGCAATAAATGCTCAAAATGATGTCCGTCAACCTCAATACATTTGGCAATACGTGTAACGACATTCCTCTCAACAGCGAGTAGTTCGCCTTCCGTAACGTTCGTACATGCATTGACAATGCGCTGACGCATGTTGTCAGGCGTTGTCGGTGGATCACGATAGCAAATATCCTTCAACTTTCTCCACAGACAGAAATCCGGGGACGTCAGATCCGGTGAACGTGCGGGCCATGGTATGGTGCTTCGACGATCAATCCACCTGTCATGAAATATGCTATTTAATACCGCTTCAATCGCACGCGAGCTATGTGCCGGACATCTATCATGTTGGAAGTACATCGCCATTCTGTCATGCAGTGAAACATCTTGTAGTAACATCGGTAGAACATTACGTAGAAAATCAGCATACATTGCACCATTTAGATTGCCATCGATAAAATGGGGGCCAATTATCCTTCCTCCCATAATGCCGCACCATACACTAACCCTCCAAGGCCGCTGATGTTCCACTTGTCGCAGCCATCGTGGCTTTTCCGTTGCCCAATAGTGCATATAATGCCAGTTTACGTTACCGCTGTTGGTGAATGACGCTTCGTCGCTAAATACACTCCTGGAAATTGAAATAAGAACACCGTGAATTCATTGTCCCAGGAAGGGGAAACTTTATTGACACATTCCTGGGGTCAGATACATCACATGATCACACTGACAGAACCACAGGCACATAGACACAGGCAACAGAGCATGCACAATGTCGGCACTAGTACAGTGTATATCATCCTTTCGCAGCAATGCAGGCTGCTATTCTCCCATGGAGACGATCGTAGAGATGCTGGATGTAGTCCTGTGGAACGGCTTGCCATGCCATTTCCACCTGGCGCCTCAGTTGGACCAGCGTTCGTGCTGGACGTGCAGATCGCGTGAGACGACGCTTCATCCAGTCCCAAACATGCTCAATGGGGGACAGATCCGGAGATCTTGCTGGCCAGGGTAGTTGACTTACACCTTCTAGAGCACGTTGGGTGGCACGGGATACATGCGGACGTGCATTGTCCTGTTGGAGCAGCAAGTTCCCTTGCCGGTCTAGGAATGGTAGAACGATGGGTTCGATGACGGTTTGGATGTACCGTGCACTATTCAGTGTCCCCTCGACTATCACCAGTGGTGTACGGCCAGTGTAGGAGATCGCTCCCCACACCATGATGCCGGGTGTTGGCCCTGTGTGCGTCGGTCGTATGCAGTCCTGATTGTGGCGCTCACCTGCACGGCGCCAAACACGCATACGACCATCATTGGCACCAAGGCAGAAGCGACTCTCATCGCTGAAGACGACACGTCTCCATTCGCCCCTCCATTCACGCCTGTCGCGACACCACTGGAGGCGGGCTGCACGATGTTGGGGCGTGAGCGGAAGACGGCCTAACGGTGTGCGGGACCGTAGCCCAGCTTCATGGAGACGGTTGCGAATGGTCCTCGCCGATACCCCAGGAGCAACAGTGTCCCTAATTTGCTGGGAAGTGGCGGTGCGGTCCCCTACGGCACTGCGTAGGATCCTACGGTCTTGGCGTGCATCCGTGCGTCGCTGCGGTCCGGTCCCAGGTCGACGGGCACGTGCACCTTCCGCCGACCACTGGCGACAACATCGATGTACTGTGGAGACCTCACGCCCCACGTGTTGAGCAATTCGGCGGTACGTCCACCCGGCCTCCCGCATGCCCACTATACGCCCTCGCTCAAAGTCCGTCAACTGCACATACGGTTCACGTCCACGCTGTCGCGGCATGCTACCAGTGTTAAAGACTGCGATGGAGCTCCGTATGCCACGGCAAACTGGCTGACACTGACGGCGGCGGTGCACAAATGCTGCGCAGCTAGCGCCATTCGACGGCCAACACCGCGGTTCCTGGTGTGTCCGCTGTGCCGTGCGTGTGAACATTGCTTGTACAGCCCTCTCGCAGTGTCCGGAGCAAGTATGGTGGGTCTGACACACCGGTGTCAATGTGTTCTTTTTTCCATTTCCAGGAGTGTAGAACGCGAGCAAAAAATCTGTTATCGTGCAGTAATTTCTCTTGTGCCCAGTGACAAAACTGTACACGACGTTCAAAGTCGTCGCCATGCAATTCCTGGTGCATAGAAATATGGTACGCGTGCAGTCGATGTCAATGTAGCATTCTCGACACCGACGTTTTTGAGATTCCGATTCTCACGCAATTTGTCTGCTATTGATGTGCGGAAGCCACGACAGCAGCTAAAACACCTACTTGGGCATCATCATTTGTTGCAGGTCGTGGTTGACGTTTCACATGTGGCTGAACAGTTCCTGTTTCCTTAAATAACGCAACTATCTGGCGAACGGTCCGGACACTTGGATGATGTCGTCCAGGATTCCGAGCAGCATACATAGCACACGCCCGTTGGGCATTTTGATCACAATAGCCATACATCAACACGATATCGACCTTTTCCGCAATTGGTAAACGGTCCATTTTAACACGGGTATTGTAACACGAAGCAAATATCGTCCGCACTGGCGGAATGTTACGTGATACCACGTACTTATACGTTTGTTACTATTGCAGCACCATCTATCACAAAGCGAAAAAAGTGGTTCAACTAAAACATTCATATTTCTTTACGTACTACACGAATATGTAATAAAAATGGGGGTTCCTATTTTTAAAAAACGCAGTTTATAACCGTTTGACCTATGGCAGCGCCATCTAGCGGGCTAACCATAGCGCCATCTGGTTTCCCCCTTCAAACTAGACTAGTTTCGTTGGTTGTCGTTTTTTCGGTCGATGCTTATTTCGTGAGATATTTGGCCCGGTCACTATCAATGGACCACCCTGTATACTATGAAATTGAAAAAAGAAAAGTACACAGGCGGGATTGGAACCCGTACCGCCAGGTTGATGTCTGTGAACCTTTGCTGCCGCGTTACGCTTACTTGGTGGAAATGGGATTGACGTTACAGGTAAAGCAGGTATGAATAAAACTTCAACCTCAATGTTGGAGGGAACTAGGGGCTGTCGCATAAAAAGCCTCTAGCCGGGTACTCGGGACAGGTCCCCCTGCAACATACCTAAGACTCGTCAAAATGCATGAGTGATAGGTCTGATGTGAGTACATGAATAAAACGCCACATCGCTAAAAAGGACTAGCTTGTCTCGCGTAGTTAATTGCGGCAAGAAAGTCTATCGCGTAAAAGGGGCTTTACACCGTCAGCAAGTTTAATGGTTGAAACTTCCTGGCAGATTACAACTGTGTGCCGGACCGAGACTCGAACTCGGGACCTTTGCCTTTCGCGGGCAAGTGCTCTACCAACTGAGCTACCCATGTCTCCGCAATATCCTTTCTTTCAGGAGTGCTAGTTCTGCAAGTTTCGCAGGAGAGCTTCTGTAAAGTTTGGAAGGTAGCAGACGAGATACTGGCAGATGTAAAGCTGTAAGGACGGGGCGTGAGTCGTGCTTGGGTAGCTCAGTTGGTAGAACACTTGCCCGCGAAAGGCAAAGGTCCCGAGTTCGAGTCTCGGTCCGGCACACAGTTGTAATCTGCCAGGAAGTTTCATATCAGCGCACACTCCGCTGCAGAGTGAAAATCTCATTAATTGTTGAAGTCTGACTTGATCGAGACGGTAATAGAAAGGTTATCATCACTTCTCGTACTCGGTCGTTTTGAGGAAGTCGAAATTCGTACTGCGTGGCCACCAGACAACGCGGAACACTCGCGCCGCTCCATGTGGGAGGGTGGGAGCCCACAAGCTGGCTGATGCAATCAAAGAACTCCAGTACGTGGGACGTGACGTCACGAGGACTTCCGCTGGAGTGTTACGTCACGCGGGCTCGCCGAGCCGCGTCACGCTGACGGCGTTGCACAAGGAGGCCGCCGGCCTAGCGAGACACAGCGGCCCCAACACTGGCGCCCGCCTCGCGCCGTGACCTTCACTGGCGCCAATGGTCGCTGGCGAGGAGGGGGAAACTGCCGAATCACAGCCGTCTCACCGGCGGCGCCGCACCACTCATTAACAACTAGCAAACGTCTATGTCATGTGTTTACTACACTGTATTCCATTCACCTTTGACCATACATACGTATAGGCAACGAATGCCCCTATATTTGCCGTGTTGCACCTTGACATTTACATCAATCATTGTATAACTTAAGTGATTTTTAATTGCATTGTTGATTTTGTGGTCTTCCGTCCTGAGACGGGTTTGATGCAGCTCTCCATGCTACTCTATCTTGTTCAAGCTTCTTAATCTCCCAGTACCTTCTCCAACTTACATCTTTCTGAAACTGCTTAGTGTATTCGTTTCTTGGTCTCCCTCTACGATTTTTACCCTGTACGCTGCCCTCCAATACTAAATTGGTGATCCCTTGATGCCTCAGAACATGTCCTACCAACCGATCCCTTCTTCTTGTCAAGTTGTGCCACGAACTCCTCTTCTCCCCAATCCTATTCAATACCTCCTCATTAGTTATGTGATCTACCCATCTAATCTTCAGCATTCATCTGTAGCACCACATTTCGAAAGCTTCTATTCTCTTCTTGTCCAAACTATTTATCGTCCATGTTTCACTTCCATACATGGCTTCACTCCATACTTTCAGAAACCACTTCCTGACACTTAAATCTATACTCGATGTTAATAAATATCTCTTCTTCAGGAACGCTTTCCTTGCCATTGCTAGTCTACATTTTATATCCTCTCTACTTCGACCATCGTCCCATCATCACTTTGCTCCCCAAATAGCAAAACTCCTTTACTACTTTAAGTGTGTCATTTCCTAATCTAATTCCCTCAGCATCACCCAACTTAATTCGACTGCATTCCATTATCCTCGTTTTGCTTTCGTTGATGTTCATCTTATATCCCCCTTTCAAGAAACTCTCCATTCTGTTCAACCGCTCTTCCAAGTCCTTTGCTGTCTCTTTCAGAATTACAATTTCATCGGCGAACCTCAAAGTTTTTACTCCTTCTCCATGGATTTTAATACCTACTCCGAATTTTTCTTTTGTTTCCTTCATTGCTTGCTCAATATACAGATTGAATAACATCGGGGAGAGGCTACAACCCTGTCTCAATCCCTTCCCAACCACTGTTTCCCTTTCATGCCCCTCGACTCTTCTAACTGCCATCTGGTTTCTGTACAAATTGTAAATAGCCTTTCGCTCCCTGTATTTTACCCCTGCCACCTTCAGGATTTGAAAGAGAGTATTCCAGTCAACATTGTCAAAAGCTTTCTCTAAGTGTACAAATGCCAGAAATCTAGGTTTGCCTTTGCTTAATCTATCTTCTAAGATAAGTCGTAGGGTCAGTATTGCCTCACGTGTTCCAATATTTCTACGGAATCCAAACTGATCTTCCCCTAGGTCGGCTTCTACTAGTTTTTCCATTCGTCTGTAAAGAATTCGCGTTAGTATTTTGCAGCCGTGACTTATTAAACTGATAGTTCGGTAATTTTCACATCTGTCAAGACCTGCTTTCTTTGGGATCGGAATTATTATATTCTTCTTGAAGTCTGAGGGTATTTCGCCTGTCTCATACATCTTGCTCACCAGATGGCAGAGTTCTGTCAGGACTGCCTCTCGCAAGACTGTCAGTAGTTCCAATGGAATGTTGTCTACTCCGGGGGCCTTGTTTCGACTCAGGTCTTTCAGTGCTCTGGCAAACTCTTCACGCAGTATCATATCTCCCATTTCATCTTCATCTACATCCTCTTCCATTTCCATAATATTGTCCTTTAATTGCATAGTAGAGTTCTAAGGTAGAATTGCATTGAATCGGTATAGCAGTGATTGGTCTCCCTCATGTATCTGATGAAAAAATGTCTGCTTCAAAGTCGATCATGTATGTTGTGCGAATAGCCAATATTAAAGTGCAACCTGACGAAACCTGTAATCTTTCACGCGTAAAATATTTGCGGTTGTATGTGTCTCCGAGATGCCATCATCAACAATGATGGAGAGATTGAAATGACGCCAAAGACACGTGATGGGTGCGATAACGCCGAATCGCTGTCATTAAACGGTAAGCAGAAGAACATTGACGGACATCTTATTAAAGTATGGAAAGATTTTAAATACCTGGGAATTGTCCTATCGCCGACCGTGGTGGAAAAGTGATTAGCAAACTGGATTCGCATTCGGGAGGATGACCGTTCAAATCCGCGTACGGCCATTCTTATTTATCATAGTATGAAGGCTTTCACGACCGGATGACATAGCTTCTGGTAAACCTTCCAGGATGTAAGGTCGTGGTCCATGAAACTCTTCAGCTCCTAACGTTTCGTCCAGAGCTGCGCTGGACATCTTCAGAGGGGTGTTTCTCCTCCGGTGAGTCTTGCCCAGTCAGTCGGCAAGACTCACCGGAGGAGAAACACCCCTCTGAAGATGTCCAGCGCAGCTCTGGACGAAACGTTAGGAGCTGAAGAGTTTCATGGACCACGACCTTACATCCCGGCAGGTTTACCAGAAGTTACATTCTTATTTAGCTTTTTCGTGGTTTCCCTAAACCGTTTCAGACAAATGTCGGGACGGTTCCTTCGACAAAGGCCACGGCCGAATTCCTTCCCCATTCTCCCGTAATCGGAGCTTGTACGCCGTCTGAATGAGCTCGCTGTCGACTGGATGTTAAACATTAATCTCCCCCTCCTTCCTCCTCCTATTATCCTGTCAAGTGATGCAAGATGTGACAGAGATAGCCAACAACGGAAGGGTGGCTATTCTAAAATTAAACCCTATACTTTGGTCCTCAAATATGAGCTCAAAAGTTCAAATTCATTTACACAAATCCATTTTTTAACCAGCTACAAGCTACGTCAGTGAGTGTTGGGAACTCACAGAATGAAATAAAAGAGACTTAGGGCTTTAGAAATGGACGACTTGAATAGAGCCTGTAAAATATCCCGACTTGCCCACGTAAGAAATGAGGGAATAGAAAGGACACAGGCTCATTGTAGTGTTACGGATAAAATAGAAAAAAGCTAGGATGATCTGGACATGCCAAAAAGCTGGATGAAGACAGATGGCCTAAGAGAGTACTTTCATTGCAACCTACTGGAAGGAAGAAAAAGAGGAAGACCGTGGAAAGTATCGCTAAGTGGTATCCAAGAAGCGATGGAGAGAAGAGGGTTGGAAGGCGATGAGAAAGAATGGCGAGTTGGAGGCATCTGGCGACAGAAGCGTGGGATGCAGCGACAGCTGTAGGACCCCCGCGACAAGGAAGGGAGAAATGCAGAGGACGTTCGTAGCTCTTCCATATTATAGCTGAAATCAAGCTTCTGTTTTTAATACCTGAGCCACCTACTACCTTAATGCTACCGATGTAGCACTACAGTTGACCTGCTTGTATGCTACAAGCTCTTATAGCTTGCGAGACAGGCAAATGGGCCAGAACATACGCAGAAGGTGGATTAATGACTTTTGGTCTGGTACACCGGTCAGCCAGAATACGATTTTAGGAAGTTTTCCGAGCTCGTTTAGGCACGTACTGTGCTGGTCCCCAATCTCCAACTCAAAGAATTCAGTACACAAACGGCTGCAAACAGTTGCACGATACTCAAACGGATGGCGTTCCCGAAGTGCTCCCAGTCACAAAGCCAGGCTAAAAAAAGTTTCAAAATCATGAAAACACTGGACTCCATACAGGCGGGGTGAACGCTAGGAAAAAAGAGAAACAGCATTGCAGTTGATGTACTTCCCTTTGGGCAGATACCACAGTTTTCTGACTCAGATTTCTGAAACGACAACTTTTTTCATCGTCGCCGCCAGTCACCGCCCTCGCCTTCAATTATCGCCTCCGCTCCCAGTTACCGACTTCTCTGCTAGTCATCGCTTTTGCCAGCCAGTCATCGCCTTCGCCGTCGTTTCATCTGCTTGTCACCGCCGTCACCGAGGTTCTTCAGCCTTCCAACAGAATCGCTGCCCTCACAATATACATCTCACCAACCCATGACTGTAACATCCACATGCCCGCATCTCGTGGTCGTGCGGTAGCGTTCTCGCTTCCCACGCCCGGGTTCGATTCCCGGCGGGGTCAGGGATTTTCTCTGCCTCGTGATGGCTGGGTGTTGTGTGATGTCCTTAGGTTAGTTAGGTTTAAGTAGTTCTAAGTTCTAGGGGACTGATGACCATAGATGTTAAGTCCCATAGTGCTCAGAGCCATTTGAACCATTTTTTGAACAACATCCACGATCATCTGTTCCCAGCTCTACTCCGGTCTCACTCCTTTACCCTATATTTGCTATCTCCATCTGTTCTACCCACTTTTCATAATTTCCCCGTCACTCGAATGGTCTCATCGTTCTATCCCCTTACACACAATGAATCCTCAAGCTTACCAGACTCCTTCTTTGCAGGTAATACCACTCCAGCGTACGGTGCAGCTCCATTGTCACTACCGCCGCCGCCATTGTCACCACCACTACCACTATCATCACTAGACATGCAGCAGTCAGCAGCGACTACAGCTGCTCCAGTGCCGCCACTGTCGTCACTACAACTGAGTCCAGAAGCACCATGCACCGCTACTCCAGCCGCAACCAAACCTGTGCCACCTTCATATACAGAATCTGACTGCATCAACCACACACGCAGTAGCTTCAACGCCACCAGCTCCAGGCAAGAAAACCAGTCGTGCGAAAATCAATCCCATTTCTCAAGTAAGACTACCACGCACCTATCGCTAAAATATTTCCGAAACTACCTAGCACACTTGAAACTTCCCCTTTGAACAATTTATACATGACTGTGCTTAAACTGGCACACAATATTTAGTTAGCGCAACGCAATCTGACTTTCAAAATTCCCTACAAAAGAATGGCCCTGACTAACATTAAACTATCACCTTTCACAAATTACTTACCTCACAAAAATCTTCGCTACTCAAGCTACTGCAATACAGCGAGCGCCACTACTGCCAGCTAAATAAAAGATTCAAACTACTGAAGGCACTAACTACTGATAGGGATAGTTAGCAAATGAAAGATATTAATAGAGAGCAAACAATGTATTTACCTTAATATCATCACAAGTCATAATATATATATCAGTTCATGACAAATTACAAACCTCCGCCATCTCTCTCCCCACATCCACCACTGCTGGCGGCTCACCTCCAACTGCGCAACGCTACGCGCTGTTCACAGCCAGCTGCCTAACACTACAATGGCGAGTATTACAACAATGCAAAGCAGCCACAGACTGCACACAGTACAGCCAGTGATTTTCATACAGAGGTGGCGTTACCAATAAAAAAACCTAAACAGCCTACTTACATAGCCCCCATGCTCCCCACAAAAAATTTTACAAATTGTATTGGGCAGTGGCCAATACAGATTTGAAAAAAATTTTTCATAATTACAATAACAAAGAAATCAAATGCACACACTTATTGATACAATGTTGGTCAAAAGCTAAAATTTTCTCACAGTCCATAAAGACAGTCCTCATCATTCGTCACAGTAAAATCGCAGTGTTTTTCTCAAAGTCTGAGCAGTAAAGGAAAATGCACACAGAAGTAGTGAATTTCCATGCAATCTTGAAGAAGTAGTGTTGTCCTTCCAACGGAACGACAGTGCTGACTCTTGACATACATACAGGGAATGGGCCACAACAGAGCAAACCCACAGCAGAGTCAGTCGAAATTTTGAAGAGTATTGGTAGGTAGGTCATCACAGAGCAGACCCACTGTAGTCCTGGTAGAGATTACGGTATTGGTGGGCCACCAGAGGTGCAGACCCACTGCAGTCCTTGTAGAAATAATGGTATTGATGGATCATCAAAGATGTAGATGTTTCAAAAGTTATTGTGATCTTTTATGTATGTACTCATGTCATAATTCCTGTAACACTGATGTATATGTTATTTCGATTCTTTTGTAAAGCCCATATTACTACAAATGTTATCTGTACTATTATGTTCTTTAATGATGTTTTTGTACCTTTGTAACTGTATTCTTATGTTATTAAATTGTAATTGTCACCAGTTCATGATATTATTAACTTGTTAGTTACAATTCACCGCACACGTTTCTGTTGGTCATAGTATATGGACAATATGTGAGAAGTAGGGACTGTTAGTGTTTGCACGTGTGTTAATAACTCAGCAAGGGACTGGATAACAGCATTGCTGGTTCTAAGGACAATTTCAAAAACTTTGTGAGTGCACAAGTGGTGGTTTATGGACTTGCTATATTATCCGCAAGACTCTTCAATGGTGATTGTGCACCTGCACAGTCACAACAGATGGCTGCTGGCTATCTCTACAAGGACTACAGTGGGTCTGCATCTTTGATGACCTACCAGTACCATTATCTCTACAAGGACTACAGAGTCCTTGTAGAGATAATGGTACTGGTGGGTCATCAAAGATGCAGACCCACTGTAGTCCTTGTAGAGATAGCCAGCAGCCATCTGTTGTGACTGTGCAGGTGCACAATCACCATTGAAGAGTCTTGCGGATAATATAGCAAGTCCATAAACCACCACTTGTGCACTCACAAAGTTTTTGAAATTGTCCTTAGAACCAGCAATGCTGTTATCCAGTCCCTTGCTGAGTTATTAACACACGTGCAAACACTAACAGTCCCTACTTCTCACATATTGTCCATATACTATGACCAACAGAAACGTGTGCGGTGAATTGTAACTAACAAGTTAATAATATCATGAACTGGTGACAATTACAATTTAATAACATAAGAATACAGTTACAAAGGTACAAAAACATCATTAAAGAACATAATAGTACAGATAACATTTGTAGTAATATGGGCTTTACAAAAGAATCGAAATAACATATACATCAGTGTTACAGGAATTATGACATGAGTACATACATAAAAGATCACAATAACTTTTGAAACATCAACTTCACACATGAGCATTAAAACAAAACAGAATAAATAATGTGTAAGCATATTTATAAGGTAAATAACATATTATTAATGCCAATTATATTTGAGGATAACAGTATTCCTCATCATAGTGAATGTAGCTTAATATTAAAAGAAGAAAAAATTCTACGAAACTACACAGAGACAGGAAGAAAACAAATACACAAGGGTACCCAAACACATAGTGGGATAACACCAATAGGAAAGGACAGTGTTCGTTTTCAGTGTAACATGTGGTACTGCAGTCCAACCCAAAACTTCATATATCTTTCCTCTTATTTCATCCTTTGTTTCCACCAAAAAAAATTCTATCTAAGCATGCTTTCTGTATTTATATGTTCACACATTTCTTACCTCAACATTTATTTCCAAGAAAATCCTACCTAAACCTGTTTTCTGTACTTTTTTTCGTATAACTTCTGAATGCATTTCTTCCAATTCATCGCAACTCATTCTCTTAGAGGCTACCCCCTCTTAAGCTAACTTAAATCTACTGAGCTCAGATGCTAAACTAAGGGACGAGGCAATGCAGCAGCACATAACACAATTAATATAAACAGCAATGGAAAAAAAATGGAAAATCGCAAAGCAAGCTACAGTAAATCTAAATTACCAAGCAATTCAACATTACAACTAATATGAGGCAATGCGCAGCAAACAAAAAAATAAATCTGGCTTAGCAGAGTAACACAAATTAAAGTTCAGTAGCACTATGCCTGGCAAACAGCAGCTTATATCTAAACATGACATAGCTCAAGCAAAAAAAATATTACAGTAAAAACAACAATGCAGATAAGGGAAATGTATATTCACATCTTAATGTCTAAGTAATTAAAGTGGTGCACCACAACAACTTATTGTAAGAGAAATATTACCATGTACTTGAAAAGAATATTATGTATGCAGTTACTGTTACTAGTCCCTTCTTCTTGTTCTTTCCTTTCCAAGTGCTCCTTTTTTGAGGAATGTGGATCACAAAATTATTATTTAATAGATCTGTTGACAGAAAGTGTTCACATTAGCAAATGCATTTAATTTTATTTTATGAAACCAATGCTGCAACACAGCTGAAAAACAGATGTCAAATGAAATAAGCAATTACGCAAACCAAAGCATAAAAACGTCATTCAATAGTCATGTGGCATTTCGTAAGTCAGTAGCTCTCAACTCTCATAGAAAGACACTTGTCATAATCAGGTGTGCAGATGTACGAATATTTCCCATCAATTCATAAGCATTGCAGTAATTAGCACAAAGTACGAGTAATCATATGTTTTCAGGTAATGAGCGTGTAATATTTGCGATGCTTTCTACAAAGGAATGTCAATAGCAAGGTTAATGGAAGTAATGAGGGTGTCGCATTTGCAATATTTTCTCTAAAGGAATGTCAATGGCGAGGATAAAAGCCTGCCTTTTTTCTTTTTTTTTTCTACCTGTGCTTCCGGAAAGGCACACCCTAATGGCTTGTTTTCCAGGTGTTTGACACAGCTGCGTGCCCACAACGCATTACGTGCAGGTGGTCACTTAACTTTCTTACGGAAATATTTACGACACCAGTTTCCGCTACAGTGACAGTCTCACATAAAAATATTTCACAGGTCAAGAATTAGCGTTGCAAATCTGTAGAAAGAAAATCCTATAAATATAAGTGTCCAAATAAAATATTTGTCAGCATTGTGATACAGTCACGCATTTACACACATTTCATAACTCTTAAAGTACGATTCTTGGTTTCCAACATACTTCTTATTCCTCATATACGGTAGCATCATCTTATTGATCATAAACATATCTCAACAGCATAGTACACATCGTCATCGTAATAATAACATCATAACACCTCAGTCAAATCTCAAAAACGTCGTAGCTTTCTGCAATAATTTCAAAACCTAAAAAAAATTCTCTGCTCATTTCAATAGTGTCATCTTCCTCAAACGTACTTTAAAATCATGCTCCCTTACCAAACACATCATTCAAAGCTCTCATAGTATCACAATGGTTCCGAAAAAATATGAACAGATCACACAGTACAGACAAAATACAATTTCGTAAGTGTGAAGTAATCCAACTCTGTAATTGCGTAAACATATGTCACTGATGTAATAAAAAAAGTTTATCTCTCAGTTACATGATCAGATAGCTGTGTAATTTGTGTGTTAAAGAAATATGGTACCGATGTGTAAAGTTGTATAAGCAAATACCATATTAGCTAGGGTTCCTTGTGGTTGCCACACACATGGTACACAAAGTAAGTGTGTACCCCCCTGAGGATAAATGTAATTATACTCCCAGGTGTTACAAATTACAGCAATGGAATGAAATGTATCACGGAAAACTTTCTTTGTAATTAAAAAAAAATCTTTAAAAATAAGTGTTTTAAGTATAAGATTAATCACTCAAATGCGTGTACTGTAGCGCTAAACTGTGCATCTTGTCGCAACATAATCTCTGTGGAAGTGTCGTAGTTATCGTCCTCCGAAAGCTAAGTTCTGCAGAAGTCAATGTACTTACCACATGATAAACAAAAGTGAAATCCTTTGCGTATAGATATCGTAGTTATTATGCTTATTGGCGTGATGAAGAAAGTACTGTACAGTAACGTATTGTTATGCCACGAAAAAGGCTGTCTCATTGTTGCTATACCACAAAAGTTACTACTAAAACATGTTTTTCTTCCTAGAAGAATTCAGAAAACTGTGCAGATATAAAACCGATACATCGCAAAAGCAACATTGTAAATTGTCACTCATTAGTAGCGTCGTGATAACATCGTGTATCTGTCACATAAACTAACCACTGTGTCCTCTGGTATCTCACAGAAAGTACTTTAAACCGAGAATGTATTTTCAAGTAAACCAAAATGTTGCATTAAAATCTCATTAGCAGTACCAGTATGTGTCCTAAGTATGTAAGCCTGATAGTCGTTACGTAATCGTGCCACTAACAAGCAAGAACGTACACACACAATAACGCTGTGTCGTCAGTTCACTATAACAATGCATTCGTAATTTCTGTTTAAATAAGTTCTCTTGGTTCTTGACTGGATATTTAACTTCAAACATTGTTGCATATTAACAGATTCTAAGTCTGACAAAGCATACTAGTAATGTAAAGTGAAAAGTTTTATGGCAAAGACTAAGTTAAACAGCAGATTATCATTCAATAAACGGTCTTACATGTGAAATGTGGTAAAATCTTTTACTCTTCAAAGTACTCAGAATTTCAGCTTGAACGCAATTATCATGCAGTATACGTCGGTAAAGAATACTGGAATTTTTCTCAAGGTTAGCGTCTATGTTATTTTTCTCTGAGCCAGCCGGCGCACGTGGGTGCCTGCGGCGTGAGTCATTGTCTGTCTCTTTGTTGGCGCACGTTGTTATTGGGATTAGGAGACCTAACTTCTACAAATTCACCTTGCCGAGAGGGCCCAGCTCTGTTAGAATCCAGCCAGTTCTGATGAAATTCAGGTCTGTCGTTACGAATATATCGTTTGTCGTCATGTCGGTAGATTCCGTAGTTTCTTCCGGAGAATTTCTCCCTGAATCGTGACTGTGCGCCGAACTGTTGCGTCTGAAGTTATTCTGCCTCCCTTGATAATAATTGTTTTGGTTCCCATATTGTCTGTTTGTATGATTGTCTCTGTGATAGTCATTACTACGGAAATGCGATCTTTCTCTGTAACTATTATTACCTTGCCAGTGGTTGTCATATGGGTGGTGTCTGTTTTGGTCACGATTTGTGTTGTAAGAATAGACTTGTCGTGTCCAGTTATTGTTTCTGTCGTCACGGAATTGTGACGGATGTGACCTGTAGTGATTGTTTTCCTGTTTTCGCATCCCGCGACTGTCTGTGTCGATTTCTAATTCTTGTAAGAGTCCCTGAAATGCTTCAATGTCGTCTTTGCAACGTCCTGCCAAAATAATATGTCGTAAATGTTCAGGCAGTTTGATTAAGCAAATGCGGATGAGTTCTGAGGGGCTGTATGGGTTTGAAAGATATTGATTCTTATGCAACATGTCTTCAAAATATTTCATAAGACTGGAAAATTCAGATCGTTTGAAACGTTTCATCATTATGATGCTATGTTTTACTCGGTCTTGTGTGGCTTGAGACCAATATGCTGAGAGGAAGGCATGGTAAAACTCTCCTTCACTGTGGCAATCGTGAATTACCGATCGCATTCTTACAGCTGGTTCATTCTCCAAGTAGCCACACATAAATTCTAATCTGTGTTCTAACGACCAGTTGGGAGGAAAACAATGAGAGAATTGATGGAGCCATGCTTGTGGATGAATGTCGTTGCCAGAATTCTTAAATGTTTTGAATTTACGTGTAGTAATGAACAGCTTATAGTCAAAATCATCATGTCGGCGAGTCGCATATCGGTCATTGTTAGGTCGTGTCGGCCGTTCCATATCAAAATTCGGTGCACATTGCCAATTTCTTTCATAACTTCCGAAATGCCCTGTGTTATTATTTTGTGGCTGTTCCGTATTTCTGTGTCCCTCTTCCCGTATTGGGGCGCGAGTATCCTCTGAAATAAGTAATTCTTGAATTACCTATGTCAGCTGATCTTGTACTTCCCTTATTTCTCTTTTGTACTGTGTATTGATTTGATTTTGATTCTGTTTGAATTTTCTAATTTGTTCATACTCTTCTGTGTCAGTGAAGGCTACAGGTCTTGTGTCATTCAGATCATCATCTACCTTTGTAGATAAGTTAGTGACCTGATCCGAAAGTTCGGCTACTTTCTCCGATAGTGAACACATTTCCTCAGTGTGTTTTTCTGAACCAAGTTTCAGAGTGTCCATTTGTGTTGAAATCGAATCTACTGTGTCCTTTAAGTTTTCCTGAGTTATTGCAAGTTGCGTAACCGAATCGGTAGATGCAACTGAGTCAATTTTAGCCCACAAGGTCTCATGATTTTCATGAACAATGGCTTGCAGTTCTTTTATGGCTGCTTCGTGATTCTGTAATGCATTTTCATGCCGCGAAAAAATAGGTTGAAAATGCTCACAAATTTGTGTTTTTACGTCATTACAGACTTTTTGACATTTCGATTCAATGTTATGTAACTCAGTAGTTAAATCCTCACGTGTTTGTTCAATAGATTGCTCCAATGAGTCTAACTTTTGAAGATTTTGTTCCATTGTGTCTAACTTTTTAAGATTTTGTTCCATTGTGTCTAACTTTTGCAGCTTTTGCTGTGTTTGTCTCTGATTTTGTTCCATTTGTTGCATTAGTTGTAATAACAATGCATTAGTGTCTGGAATCTGTTCCTCTACTCTTTTCGGCAGTGCATTTGCACCGGCAACATTCACATTTTGACAAGCTGAAAATGTGTCTTGACTTATTTGAGAAAACGGTGAGGACGCAAAACCTGAATCTACAGTATTTGTAAAATTGTGTCCTGTCATTTCGGATTCCTGAGGCGAGCTGTTGCCGACCGATCGATCGATAATGCTTCCCTGTTCACTACCTGTTTCACTGTCTACACCATTATTTACCGCCCGCTCCATTTCCCTATGCACAGTTACCAAATTACTACTTGGAACGTCTGTTAATTCACTACACAGTGGTGCTGATAAGCCACGCTCGTCGTCACTATTATTTCTCAGTTTACTTTGGAGCCTAGTGTTACGTTTTTCACACGCCATTATTGTCACAGTATTTCACACGACAACACAGAAGAACACAATTTGAAGAGCAAAAATAGGGGAACACATTAACATAGCACTGAAAATAATATCTAGTTAATTGCAAGCACAGCTGCGAAATACTTGGTGCAAATCTACATGCATGCCACAACTGTTTTACTGTACAACAATGAAAGACTGCAACTACAAAGGAGATTTTCTCTACAATTACGCACTAGCAATAAACAAAATCTACACTAATTACACAAACTACAAGAAAAAATCAGAAGATTCCAGTGAGGTATCCTCGGCTAAGGGTCGACATATGAAACGTCCCCTTTTGATCATTTATACACGACTGTGCTTAAACTGACACACAATATTTAGTTAGCGCAACGCAATCTGACTTTCAAAATTCCCTACAAAAGAATGGCCCTGACTAACATTAAACTATTACCTTTCACAAATCACTTACCTCACAAAAATCTTCGCTACTCAAGCTACTGCAGTACAGCGAGCGCCACTACTGCCAGCTAAATAAAAGATTCAAACTACAGAAGGCACTAACTACTGATAGGGATAGTTAGCAAATGAAAGATATTAATAGAGAGCAAACAATGTATTTACCTTAATATCATCACAAGTCATAATATATATATCAGTTCATGACAAATTACAAACCTCCGCCATCTCTCTCCCCACATCCACCACTGCTGGCGGCTCACCTCCAACTGCGCAACGCTACGCGCTGTTCACAGCCAGCTGCCTAACACTACAATGGCGAGTATTACAACAATGCAAAGCAGCCACAGACTGCACACAGTACAGCCAGTGATTTTCATTCAGAGGTGGCGTTACCAATAAAAAAACCTAAACAGCCTACTTACACACTCACCACCCCTTAAACCCTTAAAACCCTAAAGAATCCCTGCACAACACTTCGACTGATTTGATTTGGAGGACAATTTCTCTCTGCCAATAGTTTTTCCCTTTGAAGCTATCAATTCTCGAAGTATAAATGCTATAGATGATGAACTACAGATAGCGGACTAGTGACAGTTTTGCAAGAAAGAGTGGAACATCCCCCGTTCTTCCTTTTTTTTTTTTGCCGCAAACTGTATTACTTGTAGTGAATTTCTGTATACATCGCCGCTAAAACTGTCTCTCGAACATTTCGCTCCTCTTCGGTCACTGGTTTACGTTGCCTTAACGAATTAGCCCTTTCATATAGCTTTCTCATATGGCTTTCAGGCTTACGGATTGAGCGAACCTGAGCAGATATTTCCAGTGACGAGTGACTTGTCAAGAGTAGGTCTTTCGTAATGTAATTCTCACATTCATGAGCGTTGATGGCTTTGTCCTTGGAAGTCGCACTTGGCCGTCGTTGACGGGGACAATCGTGTTATGAGTCACTACCGAATTGCATGTTACATCCTGATGCAATAGTTTGTAAGGAACGCGTCACAGCATGTAAATTGTTCTCACCGAGTCTAGAAATGTCATCCTTTGTTATTCTGTTCCCTAAATACTAGCAATCGTGTTTTTTGTAATGCATAAATCATTCTGATACAATATTCTTATTGTACACTTAGGGCACATATTGTCAACGCAAATATTCATTAATTAAATAAGAACAGGACTATAGTCAATAGTCTCGTGAGGAAAGCAAAGGTCGTAAATCTGGCAACCGAAAACAATTTCATTTTTAAACCGTCAGTCTTCCAACTGGGATAATGTTATGCTACATTTATTTGTGTCAACTTCCAATTTCTAGCTTACTGGCTGTATCCAGCGTCCTCAAAACCATACGTTTACCATTCTTAACTTCGTCTTCTTACGCTGTTTTTGCCTGTCCTCCAACAGCCATTACATCTGTGTAAAATGACACGGCAGATGCTATGCTATTAAAGCCCTCTGTTTGGTAACGTGTTTCCTCGTAGCTGTTTCACTGTGTGTACTAGCTATTAACTTTTCAACTGGTCTCTGAATTTTTACGAAGCTTGATACCAGTTTGTCGATAGCTGATTGTTATTAGAAAATGACTAGTTTCAGACACTATCGGCCATATTAAGATTTTAAGATATTGTTTTACATCAGTCTTCTGACTTGTTTGATCTCGCACACCCCGAATTCCTCTCCTGTGCCAACCTCTTCAACCCAGAGTAGCGTTTGTACCAAACATCCTCAATAATTTGTTGGGTTTACGAATCTTATTCCAGTCTTTTCCTTCCTCTACAGTTTTTACCCTCTACAGCTTCCTCTAGTACCATGCCTGTTGTTTCAACACATGTCCTACCATTCTATCCGTCGATTTTGCCAGTCTTTCCCATATGTTCCTTTCCTCACCGATCCTTGGAGAACGTCCTCATTTCTTACCAGCACACCTAATTTTCAACATCCAACTGCAGCAGCGTATCTCAAACACTCCCGTTCTCGTCTTTCCTCTCCATATTCAAAGCTTTACAGCACTCATTTGAGAGAGACATTATCAATTTCACTGCCATATCGACAAAGAAATTCCAAATCGATATGGTAGTGAAACTGACATTGTTCAGTAAGGCGGGTGACTGTGTAACTACGAATATGATTTGAAGACGGGTGACAGTGCTTGAAACCGATACTCTTGAAATAATACACAGCGATCGCTACATTGAAAAAATAATAACAAATAAATAAATTAATTAAATAAATAAAAAAAACTTTAACTTAATTTTTAGCATTCTTCTGTAAGACCAAGTTTAGAATGCTCTCAGATTCACATTCTCTGTCCCTTCCGCAGTCCACGAGTCATGCTTTACATGGAAAGGATGAGTTGTCTAAAGTATACCATTTTCAGGCATCGAAAAATTACGCCTGTTAAAGTTTATCTTTCTTTTATTCATTCAGTAGTCTTTATATTCCCTGAATCACATATTTTCCGTAATTATATGTAATAGAATATCACAATTATTTTAGCTTATCTCTTCTTTCTTTCCTATTTCTAAAGAGTAAATGATTATTGATCTCATTTTCATTCGTCCTGAATACTTTTCCAGGTACAAAACACCCTACTCCACCAGCTTTGTTGATGCCAATCTTCTTATTGGTATGTTTCGCGCGGCCGCGCGTGTTAGCCGCGCGGTCTGGGGCGCTTTGCCACGGTTCGCGCGGCTACCCCCGTCGGAGGTTCCAGTCTTCCCTCGGCCGTATTTGTGTGTGTATGCTTGTGCGTGCGTGTGCGTGTGCGTGTGCGTGTGTGTGTGTGTGTGTGTGTGTGTGTGTGTGTGTATTGTCCTTACCGTAAGTTACTTTAAGTTAGATGTAGTGGTGTGTAAGCCTCGGGACCGATGACCTCAGCAGTTTGGTTCCATAGTAACTTACCACAACCACTACCACCACCACCACATGGTTCATGTAGGACCATTTTTTGTGTTCTGAACTTATTCTCACTATTTTCATTGCCTAAATAGCAAAGGCGAAGTCTCACAATTTCTCTTTACATCAAATCTGACAAGTTATTTAAATCTTGGCTATGTAAATGTTTGGTGATATCTTAATTTTCGTGGTGATCGATACTTCCTACAAAATCCGGCCACTGTAAGATTCTATACAATGATTTTACTATATTTCGACTGTGTTTACTGAAATTAGACAGCTTTACTGTATGATTAAATGATGATGGCGTCCTCTTGGGTAAAATATTCCGGAGGTAAAATAGTCCCCCATTCGGATCTCCGGGCGGGGACTACTCAAGAGGATGTCGTTATCAGGAGAAAGGAAACTGGCGTTCTACGGATCGGAGCGTGGAATGTCAGATCCCTCAATCGGGCAGGTAGATTAGAAAATTTAAAAAGGGAAATGGATAGGTTGAAGTTAGATATAGTGGGAATTAGTGACGTTCGGTGGCAGGAGGAACAAGACTTCTGGTCAGGTGACTACAGAGTTATAAACACAAAATCAAATAGGGGTAATGCAGGAGTAGGTTTAATAATGAATAGGAAAATAGGAATGCGGGTAAGCTACTACAAACAGCATAGTGAACGCATTATTGTGGCCAAGATAGATACGAAGCCCACACCTACTACAGTAGTACAAGTTTATATGCCAACTAGCTCTGCAGATGACGAAGAAATTGAAGAAATGTATGATGAAATAAAAGAAATTATTAAGATTGTGAAGGGAGACGAAAATTTAATAGTCACGGGTGACTGGAATTCGAGTGTAGGAAAAGGGAGAGAAGGAAACATAGTAGGTGAATATGGATTGGGGCTAAGAAATGAAAGAGGAAGCCGCCTGGTAGAATTTTGCACAGAGCACAACATAATCATAACTAACACTTGGTTTAAGAATCATGAAAGAAGGTTGTATACATGGAAGAACCCTGGAGATACTAAAAGGTATCAGATAGATTATATAATGGTAAGACAGAGATTCAGGAACCAGGTTTTAAATTGTAAGACATTTCCAGGGGCAGATGTGCACTCTGACCATAATCTATTGGTTATGACCTGTAGATTAAAACTGAAGAAACTGCAAAAAGGTGGGAATTTAAGGAGTTGGGACCTGGACAAACTGAAAGAACCAGAGGTTGTACAGAGTTTCAGGGAGAGCATAAGGGAACAATTGACAGGAATGGGGGAAAGAAATACAGTAGAAGAAGAATGGGTAGCTTTGAGGGACGAAGTAGCGAAGGCAGCAGAGGATCAAGTAGGTAAAAAGACGAGGGCTAGTAGAAATCCTTGGGTAACAGAAGAAATATTGAATTTAATTGATGAAAGGAGAAAATACAAAAACGCAGTAAATGAAGCAGGCAAAAAGGAATACAACCGTCTCAAAAATGAGATCGACAGGAAGTGCAAAATGGCTAAGCAGGGATGGCTAGAGGACAAATGTAAGGATGTAGAGGCCTATCTCACTAGGGGTAAGATAGATACTGCCTACAGGAAAATTAAAGAGACCTTTGGAGATAAAAGAACGACTTGTATGAATATCAAGAGCTCAGATGGAAACCCAGTTCTAAGCAAAGAAGGGAAAGCAGAAAGGTGGAAGGAGTATATAGAGGGTCTATACAAGGGCGATGTACTTGAGGACAATATTATGGAAATGGAAGAGGATGTAGATGAAGATGAAATGGGAGATATGATACTGCGTGAAGAGTTTGACAGAGCACTGAAAGACCTGAGTCGAAACAAGGCCCCCGGAGTAGACAACATTCCATTGGAACTACTGACGGCCTTGGGAGAGCCAGTCCTGACAAAACTCTACCATCTGGTGAGCAAGATGTATGAACAAGCGAAATACCATCAGACTTCAAGAAGAATATAGTAATTCCAATCCCAAAGAAAGCAGGTGTTGACATATGTGAAAAATACCGAACTATCAGTTTAATAAGTCACAGCTGCAAAATACTAACACGAATTCTTTACAGACGAATGGAAAAACTAGTAGAAGCCAACCTCGGGGAAGATCAGTTTGGATTCCGTAGAAACACTGGAACACGTGAGGCAATACTGACCTTACGACTTATCTTAGAAGAAAGATTAAGGAAAGGCAAACCTACGTTTCTAGCATTTGTAGACTTAGAGAAAGCTTTTGACAATGTTGACTGGAATACTCTCTTTCAAATTCTAAAGGTGGCAGGGGTAAAATACAGGGAGCGAAAGGCTATTTACAATTTGTACAGAAACCAGATGGCAGTTATAAGAGTCGAGGGACATGAAAGGGAAGCAGTGGTTGGGAAGGGAGTAAGACAGGGTTGTAGCCTCTCCCCGATGTTGTTCAATCTGTATATTGAGCAAGCAGTAAAGGAAACAAAAGAAAAATTCGGAGTAGGTATTAAAATTCATGGAGAAGAAATAAAAACTTTGAGGTTCGCCGATGACATTGTAATTCTGAAAGAGACAGCAAAGGACTTGGAAGAGCGGTTGAACGGAATGGACAGTGTCTTGAAAGGAGGATATAAGATGAACATCAACGAAAGCAAAACGAGGATAATGGAATGCAGTCGAATTAAGTTGGGTGATGCTGAGGGAATTAGATTAGGAAATGACACACTTAAAGTAGTAAAGGAGTTTTGCTATTTGGGGAGCAAAATAACTGATGATGGTCGAAGTAGAGAGGATATAAAATGTAGGCTGGCAATGGCAAGGAAAGCGTTTCTGAAGAAGAGAAATTTGTTAACATCGAGTATAGATTTAAATGTCAGGAAGTCGTTTCTGAAAGCATTTGTATGGAGTGTTGCCAAGTATGCAAGTGAAACATGGACGATAACTAGTTTGGACAAGAAGAGAATAGAAGCTTTCGAAATGTGGTGCTACAGAAGAATGCTGAAGATTAGATGGGTAGATCACATAACTAATGAGGAAGTATTGAATAGGATTGGGGAGAAGAGAAGTTTGTGGCTCAACTTGACCAGAAGAAGGGATCGGTTGGTAGGACATGTTCTGAGGCATCAAGGGATCACCAGTTTAGTATTGGAGGGCAGCGTGGAGGGTAAAAATCGTAGAGGAAGACCAAGAGATGAATACACTAAGCAGATTCAGAAGGATGTAGGTTGCAGTAGGTACTGGGAGATGAAAAAGCTTGCACAGGATAGAGTAGCATGGAGAGCTGCATCAAACCAGTCTCAGGACAGAAGACCACAACAACAACAGACAAAATATTCCTTACATTTATTACGAAATGGAGATCCTGAAAAATATTTAAAACAGAAGTACATTCAGGGTGTTCGGAAATTTCCGTTACAAACTTGTAGGACTTATAGTACATAATACACTACTGGAAATGGAAAAAAGAACACATTGACACCGGTGTGTCAGACCCACCATACTTGCTCCGGACACTGCGAGAGGGCTGTACAAGCAATGATCACACGCACGGCACAGCGGACACACCAGGAACCGCGGTGTTGGCCGTCGAATGGCGCTAGCTGCGCAGCATTTGTGCACCGCCGCCGTCAGTGTCAGCCAGTTTGCCGTGGCATACGGAGCTCCATCGCAGTCTTTAACACTGGTAGCATGCCGCGACAGCGTGGACGTGAACCGTATGTGCTGTTGACGGACTTTGAGCGAGGGCGTATAGTGGGCATGCGGGAGGCCGGGTGGACGTACCGCCGAATTGCTCAACATGTGGGGCGTGAGGTCTCCACAGTACATCGATGTTGTCGCCAGTGGTCGGCGGAAGGTGCACGTGCCCGTCGACCTGGGACCGGACCGCAGCGACGCACGGATGCACGCCAAGACCGTAGGATCCTACGCAGTGCCGTAGGGGACCGCACCGCCACTTCCCAGCAAATTAGGGACATTGTTGCTCCTGGGGTATCGGCGAGGACCATTCGCAACCGTCTCCATGAAGCTGGGCTACGGTCCCGCACACCGTTAGGCCGTCTTCCGCTCACGCCCCAACATCGTGCAGCCCGCCTCCAGTGGTGTCGCAACAGGCGTGAATGGAGGGACGAATGGAGACGTGTCGTCTTCAGCGGTGAGAGTCTCTTCTGCCTTGGTGCCAATGATGGTCGTATGCGTGTTTGGCGCCGTGCAGGTGAGCGCCACAATCAGGACTGCATACGACCGAGGCACACACGGCCAACACCCGGCATCATGGTGTGGGGAGCAATCTCCTACACTGGCCGTACACCACTGGTGATCGTCGAGGGGACACTGAATAGTGCACGGTACATCCAAACCGTCATCGAACCCATCGTTCTACTATTCCTAGACCGGCAAGGGAACTTGCTGTTCGAACAGGACAATGCACGTCCGCATGTATCCCGTGCCACCCAACGTGCTCTAGAAGGTGTAAGTCAACTACCCTGGCCAGCAAGATCTCCGGATCTGTCCCCCATTGAGCATGTTTGGGACTGGATGAAGCGTCGTCTCACGCGGTCTGCACGTCCAGCACGAACGCTGGTCCAACTAAGGCGCCAGGTGGAAATGGCATGGCAAGCCGTTCCACAGGACTACATCCAGCATCTCTACGATCGTCTCCATGGGAGAAAAGCAGCCTGCATTGCTGCGAAAGGTGGATATACACTGTACTAGTGCCGACATTGTGCATGATCTGTTGCCTGTGTCTATGTGCCTGTGGTTCTGTCAGTGTGATCATGTGATGTATCTGACCCCAGGAATGTGTCAATAAAGTTTCCCCTTTCTGGGACAATGAATTCACGGTGTTCTTATTTCAATTTCCAGGAGTGTATTTGGAATAGGAATCCATGTCCGAAGGCCGGTGTGGCCCAGCGGTTAAAGGCGCTACAGTCTGGAACCGCACGACCACTACGGTCGCAGGTTCGAATCCTACCTCGGGCATGGATATGTGTGATGTCCTTAGGTTAGTTAGGTTTAAGTAGTTCTAAGTTCTAGGGGACTTATGACCACAGCAGTTGAGTCCCATAGTGCTCAGAGCCAGCCATGTCCGAAACGTACCGTTTCCGTCATCCGAAGGTTTCAGTTCGGATGTTTAACTCCTCGACTTTTTCTTGAGGAACTGAATTAGGCGTGACGCAGTACAATTGTTAGGTAACAATGCGAAAGGAAACAGAACGAATCATTCGTTGACCATTTAAGGACATTTGTTTGTGTTAACACTGAAACATTACATGTTTACATAATTCCAAAACAAGAAAAAGAACCCAGTATACCGCACATACAGAACAGTTGTGATGCATTACAACAGCGGCTCGATGTGGCGACTACCTACGTTGTTACAGACATTGTACCTAGGAAGCATGTTCTGGTACATACTCTCCATCTCGCCGCGTGCATCTTCCAACTTCTACAGCAGCGGCCAAAACTCGTACCAGCATATCTTCCTCTGTCTCTAAAGGAGTCTTGTAAATTAACTTTACAAGGCAGACGTTAAGAGTCGTCACGTGACCGTCTGACGTAGTACACGTCAACCCGTCTATCCCACTGCATACTAGGACAAGCAACGCTGAGATTTTTCTTTTTCCCTTACCAGACGTGGACGCGTTACACATCTGAACTAAAACCGTCGTATAACATAAAAGGTATGCTTCCGGACGTCGGACCCTATTCAAAATATAATGTACTGACTCCTCTCTAGGAGTCCTAGAAGTTTGTAACGGGAATTTCCGAACACCCTGTACGTGTTGAACAATGTCTTTTCCACGTTGTTTGCTACTACCATATGGTGTCGACGGTGAACCCCATTCTGAAGTACAGGCATTACATTCCTCGTGATGTGAGTACAATCGGTTTGGCAACTGCAACACTTCTGGTTGCTGCTCCCGCTGGACAGGTGCTGACTGGGAGTGACTTCAATAGTCATCAGTTTACACTTAACACTCGCAAAATACATTTCCACTACATAAAACCGTTATTCAGTTACTCTCATTCTTTCTGTTCGTGCACAATCAAATTAATGTGCAGAATATTATGAAAAACTCAATAGTTTTCTCTTTCGTGCGTGTCACTCCAGTGAAGGACGTCTAGTAACAACAACCACTACTCAATCTACATTTTTTTGTCACAGTTCCTACTGTGCTACCGTCGACTGTCGGTATTTTACTGTTCTGTTTCGCATAGTAATTTCACACGTGTATCACATTTAGTTTAGGTCTTATAAATATCTACATGAAAAGAAAACGCTTTAAACAAGAGAAGAAATAAATACGTTGTGTAGCATGAAGAGAACTCTTGCGTAGTTACATGTCTTACTACTAAACAACAGAATGCAGTCAAGTACAAGGGAAAGAAGCTTAACGAATCATGTTAACACTGAGACAGACTGCACCACGAGAAATAAGAATCTACACAAGGTAGTTCGATGTTTCTCCTCCTATACTTCCGGCGAAGTGAGGATATGCTGCGCATACGATTCACTATTCTACGGACAGAGAGTGGGCATAAATATGGAAAGATCAAAAACACAACACATTACTATCCCTAACCGGTGTAGGAAAACCGTTGGCGTTCAGAACAGTTTCAGGTCGTCTCAGAAAGGGTAAATACAGGTCCTGTACGGTTTTCAAGGGAATCTTGTCCCATTCCTCCCGCAATTTAGTGGCAAGGATAAGTAACCCTTCTCTCCAAAGTGGACCGCAAAGGCTCAATAATATCTAGGCCGGTGAATATAGTGGCCAGGGGAGATGCGACTGTTCGTCCTCGTGTTCACAAAACCAGTCCTGGCCAACACGAGCTGTACAGACAGCGACCCAGTCGTCTTGCAACAAAACGTCACCACTAGGGAACAAATATTGTACTATAGGATGGACCTGGTGAACCAAAATGGTCGTATGAGCTTCGGTAGTAATGAGATGTAGCAGAGTAGCCATGGGCCCCGTGCTACGTAAATCATCATCGAATGCCCCCCCCCCCCCCCCTCACCCTTCCTCTCCCATGTTTCAATTCTCCACTCAGCCAGAAGTTGGAAGCAGTGTGCAACAAGACTCGTCCAGGCAAATGACTTTCTTTTATTACTCCATAAACCAAGTTTCATGCCATCGGCCGGCCGAAGTGGCCGTGCGGTTCAAGGCGCTGCAGTCTGGAACCGCGAGACCGCTACGGTCGCAGGTTCGAATCCCGCCTCGGGCATGGATGTTTGTGATGTCCTTAGGTTAGTTAGGTTTAACTAGTTCTAAGTTCTAGGGGACTAATGACCTCAGCAGTTGAGTCCCATAGTGCTCAGAGCCATTTGAACCATGGCATCGGTACCATGTTTTCCTGTTACTAACATCTGCATCGGTAATGAGAGGTTTCGGAATTCGAACTCGCCCTACAATTCCCTACTTATGGAGCTCCCTGCGTGTTACTTTGTTGCTGACAGGGTTCGCGAGTGCGACATTCGGTTCTGCAGCAACTTTTTCAGCTCTCGTCCTCTTATTTTTCGTCACAAACCTCTTCAATGACCATCTGTCACGAACACTGAACATACACTTTCATGCGCGTTGTGACGTGGCAGATGTTGGTTTCTCGCTTTCCCTGTTTGAGATATATTTCTTCGATATGATGCCTCCTGAAACACGAACCACATGGACCATCTTGATTACGGAAGCACTAACCAAAAGAGCACCAACCGTTGTCCACGTTCGAGTCCAATTAGCTCCGATATGATGCACACGCGACTGCGCCATTCTGACCACGACTGAGATCTGCAACGTATTGAAGACATTACACAGGTGCCGTTTGTGGTCAAATACAACATAAAACCTGCTGGTTTGGCTAGCTTCAGCACGCATTTATCGCTGTGCTTACATATTTTTGTCCAAACCGTGTAATTGCGCCACGGTGATGAAGTATATACTTTGTTGTTGTTGCAGTCCCTAGTCCGAATAACAGGGAGAAGTGTTTCGCCGGTACTAATGTCATGTACACGAGGCTTTTGACATGCGCATGGGAAAAAAAGTCAATGGGCGTCACATCAATGGAGTGAGGTGGCCATGCAATTGGACCCTACTACCAGTGCAACTCCAAGTATATGTGACAATGAGTAAGCCACGTATTTGCACAGGAAAGCGTGCAGGTGACCTGTCTAGTTGCGTGCACATATGGCATCTTATCTGACAGTTCTGGAAGAACTTCTTCTATGAAGATCTTGTTGTCACTGATATTTTGAAGCGTTCATTGACTCTGGGTTATTTCCAGGACCATAAGTTCCTTCTTCGTAGCTGTTGTATTTCGACTCTACCAGCTCGTTCAATTTGTGCACAACTTTTTGAATCTTCCTGTACATTGTGAACAGTAATGCTGCTCTAAACACTTCCTTGAGATACGCCCGACTGTACACAGTAACTTTCGACTATTCCATTACTCAGACCAATTGTTCGTATCTGATTTCGTCAGACTGCTCAGAGGTTTCGCTGTTTTGTCTTTTAGTAGTGCGTAAGGCAGCGTCCGTGGTAAACCGCTACATCCACTGCCACTGAAAGTGGTCGATTTTGACAACACTCGTCATGGCGTTAGGATTCAGTTTATAGTCAAAAACCGCTAACGCGCTGCGACAAATATTTCCACAGTGATGCGAGCAGTCTTTCGCAATTACTTCATCGCTACGAGATACTAGCCAATGGTGGCAAGTATTTGGAAGCAGGGTCAATAAAGAAGTCAGGGTGTAAACGATAACTGTTTACAACACGCCACAATGGTGTAAAGGAAGTAGAGACGAACAGTTTGCTGTAAGACACTTGTGCTCTGTCGAGCCGGGAAACAACTTCAAACACACCTACAAAAGCAGCTTAAGGCCAGGTTTTCATTCAAATGAGCAAAAATAGGCAAAGTTTGGATATTTTTTTGAGACAGTAAAAAGCCATACTATATTCATTTTATTGGAGCTTACACCTAGCCTTAATGAAATAACCTTAAATTTAACGTATGGCGCTAACTCTTAATTTTGAGTTCGAATTTTGGGGGCTTTATTCATTCTTTACGGCTATACAAAAATAGTCAATATTAACAAATTTCACATATTACAGGTACAGGCTCCCAAGGAAAGAGTTTACTGTTCAGGGGTCAAAGGTAGATGTTAATAGGTTGAACCGTTTTTATTTTCTGCTACACGTAGGTCTCACAAATAGTTTCTCGAGAAAAATCTATTCAATTTTAAAGATAACTTTTATGTGTGTTATTACATCTGTGAAAACCACATGTTATTATACATTTTTAGCCGGCCAGGGTGGCCGAGCAGTTCTAAGCGCTACAGTCTGGAACCGCGCGACCGCTACGGTCGCAGGTTCGAATCCTGCCTCGGGCATGGATGTGTGTGATGTCCTTAGGTTAGTTAGGTTTAATTAGTTCTAAGTTCTAGGGGACTGATGACCTCGGAAGTTAAGTCCCATAGTGCTCAGAGCCATGTGAACCATCATCATTTTACATTTTTGATGCCACTGAACACAAATCTGAAGTTTAGTGTACAAAATTCAAAATTGCTAATCCAGTATGGCGCACCAAAAATGATGTTTTGACCAATTTTGGCCAAAATTCGACTAAAAAAAGCTATTTTCGTTGCTTACATTTAGTCTGTAATTCCAGGAACGTATATCAACCTTTCCTCTAACTCTAATTGTTCCTGAAGCGCAATTCTTGTTGGCGAGAAAAGCCGGTCTGGCTGAGCTGGACATGCTGCGTTCGGCAGCCTGCACACATTGTTCGTCGGCGTCTCCGGCCGCATGTTCGCACGCACACTGCAATGTGAAACATTGTGTGGGCGTGCGCCACGGCACGACGTGTATTCTACTTGAGCCGGGCGGCCACGTCTGAGAGCGCCCCACGGCAGCCGTGACTCTGCTTTGAACAATGGGCTGTAGAAACTTCTGTAACTCACGGATTAAAAGGCGTTTCCGTCACAACATTCCAGAGGCACACACCTTTCAAAAAATTCAATCGAAAAAAATCAAATTTTCGACCATTATGAATGAGAACCTGGTCTTAAGCTACAGCGCAAGCACGCCACGCCAAATTTTTAATATCCTCTCACACTCTTATGCCACCGCATCAGACGTACGCTTACAAATTGTAAAACTGCCGTTTGTGTAAATGTTATCTCACAATTTCGTGTTAACAACCTAAAGATAATAATTACATATGAAACCTGGGTGTCTGCTGGCGTATACAATGTTCAAATAACTTTCGGAATGGAGCCAGGTGACATCGTCGACAATCGCCGACATTTCGAGAGGAGCACACCTTGCCATTCTCAAGGCATAACTGCCCAAATACTTTGAAAATGGCAGTGTGTGCCCCTGTCGAAATATCGGCGGTTGTAGACGGCGTCACCCGGCTGCATTCCAGTAAGTTATTTGATCAATTATTACATTGTTTTGTTTTTCTGACCTTCTTACTATGAGGAGACTGTGCTTGTAAGTGTTAACTTTAGATCGAATTGGAAAAACCCAGTTAGTTTATTATGCGCAACGTCTTCAAAGTCTTATACTTTCATTACCCTCACGGGGAAGCTTACTTTACTAATATTAACAAAAACCACTTCAGTTCTCTCCCATGGGTCAAACAAACCTGTGGCCATTCGTGCTGCCCTTTCTTTGTATATGTTGAGTGTCCCCAGTATCGTACCAGTGAACTAAAGACTGCAATCTGATTTACCTACTACTAGGTGTATCTGACCGTTCCATTCCATATCCCTACAGTTTGTTACATCCAGGGCCGTTATTATGTTAAGGAAATATGCTACCACCTCTCGATTGTCAACTTTTGAACACTTGTCTACTTCCAGAATGAGATTTTCACTCTGCAGCGGAGTGTGCGCTGATATGACACTTCCTGGCAGGTTAAAACTGTGTACCGGACCGAGACTCGAACTCGGGACCTTCGCCTTTCGCGGGCAAGTACCACCCAAGCACGACTCACGCCCCGTCCTCACAGCTCTAGTTCTGCCAGTACCTGGTCTCCTACCTTCCAAACTTCACAGAAGCTCTCCTGCGAACCTTGCAGAACTAGCACTCCTGGAAGAAAGGATTCATACCAGAGCACACTCTGCTGGAGAGTGAAAATCTCATTCTGGAAACATGCCCCAGGCTGTGGCTAAGCCATGTCTCCGCAATATCCTTTCTTCCAGGAGTGCTAGTTCTGCAAGGTTGGCAGGAGAGCTTCTGTAAAGTTTGAAGGTAGGAGACGAGGTACTGGCAGAAGTAAGGCTGTGAGGACGGGACGTGAGTCGTGCTTGGGTAGCTCAGATGGCTGCCGGCATGGTATCTCAGCGTGTTTGGTCAGAGGGTTAGCTGCCCTCTGTAACAAAAAAACTGAGGTAATGGATCAACGACGAACTGAAACGGGTGTCTTGCGACCTCCGCCCCTAGTGGATACAACGAACAAAATGAGATTTAAAAAAAAAAAAAAAAAAGATGGTAGAGCACTTTCCCGCGAAAGGCAAAGGTTCCGAGTTCGAGTCTCGGTCCGGCACACAGTTTTAATCTGCCAGGAAATTTCACTTGTCTACTTGACTGTCGCTTTAAGTATTCCATTCTCTACTTTATTCATATATTTATTTACACTTCTTTTAAGCTTCATAATTGATCTTTGATCTGTCTACGAAATATAAAAATTTTATTACGAGAGATGTCCAAGCGTGAGTGTAGTCTCACAGAGAATGATCCGTTGCCGCAAACAGACCTCCCAAGCACATCTGTAACGGAAATCTCACGGAAGTCGGGATGTACAGAAGACAGGAAAGATGTCTGATAGACATACAAGCTGTTCTACAAAAACAGATAACACAACTGCAGCAGATTGCTATTCAAAGTGGGTTATCGGTGTGTGAACATCTGACGTAATGCGCTCAGGAACTTGTAAACACGCTAAGAATATCCGCGTTCTTATTTAAGTACAACATTTCTCTGTTGCTTCAGTTTTGAGTTGCTTAGATGCAAGGCTATTGATTTGTGTGTAGGCAAAGATTCTAGGAGTCGTCTCTGATCACGAAGTAATTCACCTCAGCCAGCCACCGCTGTATGACGCGCCGTCTACCTCAGTAGTTAAGCTGTACTTAACGTCCTAATGCACGTGGGCTCATTGTCATTCCTTGTATCAACCTTCCCTATATCCCTACATCAAAGCTCTGCCCACTTTGCTCAAGTCTATCTTTCAGTTTGGCTCGGATGAGCTGATCGATTAGTGTTTTTCCTGATGCTCGGCGTCTTCGTTACAGATGTAAAAATAAACGCTATCATCTTAACTGATATTTCTGTCTTTGCTTGGTTTCACAACTTCATACTCACAAATGAATAGCACGAAGTTGAGAATTTTCGTACTGCAGTGTAGTATACTGATGAAACTCTTACAAGCAGGAAGTCATTTAACTAAAAACGTTAAAACTGTAGAAAAAGTTTATGCTTTTCATTTGTAAATGAGCACAATTGGATAACGGAAATATTTGCTCGGGACCTTGGAGACGTCTGTGTTGTATAATTGAAAGCAACACTCCTCTGGCCAGTGTACAGTCCATGACGTGTTCTTGAGAGCAATGTGTCTTTAATTATATCAAAATTTAAGCTTCATATCAGCCGTCTACTCCCGAACGATGATTAACATATACAGGGTGGTCCATTCATAGTGACCGGGCCAATTATCTCACGAAATAAGCATAAAATGAAAAAAACTACAAAGAACGAAACTCGCCGGCCAGCGTGGCCTTGCGGTTCTAGGCGCTACAGTCTGGAACCGCGAGACTGCTACGGTCGCAGGTTCGAATCCTGCCTCGGGCATGGATGTGTGTGATGTCCTTAGGTTAGTTAGGTTTAAGTAGTTCTAAGTTCTAGGGGACTGATGACCACAGATGTTAAGTCCCATAGTGCTCAGAGCCATTTTTGAACAAAACTCGTCTAGCTTGAAGGGGGAAACCAGATGGCGCTATGGTTGGCCCGTAAATGGCGCTGCCATAGGTCACGGATATCAACTGCGTTTTTTAAAATAGGAACTCCCATTTTTATTACATGTTCGTGTAGTACGTAAACAAATATGAATGTTTTAGTTGAACCACTTTTTTCGCTTTGTGATAGATGGCGCTGTAATAGTCACAAACGTATAAGTACGTGGTATCACGTAACATTCCGCCAGTGCGGACGGTATTTGCTTCGTGATACATTACTCGTGTTAAAATGGACAGTTTACCAATTGCGGAAAAGGTCGACATCGTGTTGATGTATGGCTACTTTGATCAAAATGCCGGACGGGCGTGTGCTATGTGTGGAGTCACCGCCAGACACCACACTTGCTAGGTGGTAGCCTTTAAATCGGCCGCGGTCCGTTAGTATACGTCGGACCCGCGTGTCGCCACTGTCAGTGATTGCAGACCGAGCGCCACCACAAGGCAGGTCTAGAGAGACTTCATAGCACTCGCCCAGTTGTACAACTGACTTTGCTAGCGATGGTTCACTGACAATATACGTTCTCATTTGCCGAGACGATAGTTAGCATAGCCTTCAGCTACGTCATTTGCTACGACCTAGCAAGGCGCCATTATCAGTTGCTATTGATATTGTAAAGAATGTACAGACAAGAGCTACGTTCAACACTAATGGATTAAAGTTAAGTATTCCACCATCTGCGTCCGTTTTTCTAAGTTCTAATTTCCTTGACCTGTTCCAGACCTCACGCCAGCCTGCGGGGGCTTAAACGGGTGCCTTTCGGCTTGCTCTCTTTATACGGGTTGGCTCTCGTGCCAATCCACAACACTATGTATACTGTTCGGAAACCTGGACGACATCATACAAGTACACGAACCGTTCGCCAGATAGTTGCGTCATTTAAGGAAACAGGAAGTGTTCAGCCACAAGTGAAACGTCAACCACGACCTGCAACAAATGATGACGCCCAAGTAGGTGTTTTAGCTGCTGTCGCGGCTAATCAGCACACCAGTAGCAGACAAATTGCGCGACAAGCGGGAACCTCAAAAACGTCGGTGTTGAGAATGCTACATCAACATCAATTGCATCCGTACCATATTTCTACGCACGAGCAATTGCATGGCGACGACTTTCAACGTCGTGTACAGTTCTGCCACTGGGCACAAGAGAAATTACGGGACGATGACAGATTTTTCGCACGCGTTCTATTTAGCGACAAAGCGTCATTCACCAACAGCGGTAACGTAAACCGGCATAATATGCACTATTGGGCAACAGAAAATCCACGATGGCTGCGACAAGTGTAACATTAGCGACCTTGGCGGGTTAATGTATGGTGCGGCATTATGGGAGGAAGGATAATTGGCCCCCATTTTATCGATGTCTATCTAAATGGTGCAATGTATGCTGATTTCCTACGTAATGTTCTACCGATATTACTACAAGATGTTTCACTGTATGACAGAATGGCGATATACTTCCAACAAGATGGATGTCCGGCACATAGCTCGCGTGCGGTTGAAGCGGTACTGAATAGCATATTTCATGACAGGTGGATTGGTCGTCGAAGCACCATACTGTGGCCTGCACGTTCACCGTTTCTGACGTCCCCGGATTTCTTTGTGTGGGGAAAGTTAAAGAATATTTGCTATCGTGATCCACCGACAACACCTGACAACATGCGTCAGCGCATTGTCAATGCATGTGCGAACATTACGGAAGGCGAACTACTCGCTGTTGAGCGGAATGTCGTTACACGTATTGCCAAATGCATTGAGGTTGACGGACATCATTTTGAGCATTTATTGCATTAATGTGGTATTACAGGTAATCACGCTGTAACAGCATACGTTCTCAGAAATGATAAGTTCACAAAGGTACATGTATCACATTGGAACAACCGAAATAAAATGTACCTACGTTACATGTTTTAATTTAAGAAACCTACCTGTTACCAATCGTTCATCTAAAATTGTGAGCCATATGTTTGTGACTATTACAGCGCCATCTGTCACAAAGCGGAAAAAGTGGTCCAACTAAAACATTCATATTTCTTTATGTACTACACGAATAAGTAATAAAAAATGGGGGTTCCTATTTTAAACAAACGCAGTTGATATCCGTTTTACGTATGGCAGCGCCATCTAGCGGGCCAACGATAGCGCTATCTGGTTTCTCCCTTCAAGCTAGACAAGTATCGTTCTTTGTAGTTTTTTCGTTTGACGCTTATTTCGTGAGATATTTGGCCCGGTCACGATCGGTGGATCATCCTGTATATTAAACAGTGCAACACCTCTTGCGGAGATTTAAACACTGTGCTCTGGAGATAACCAAGAAGTGAATATTTGTCAATGTATTGAACTCATAGTCACGAAATACATGGTGTCCGACCGTCTTCCTTTATTCGGGGTGAAGAGTGGGTTGTTTCTTTTAGCAAGGCTACGGCCAATACCTTCTCGTATCCTCGCCTAGTCCAATTGTAACAGGCTCAACACTGACTGGGAGTTACATGTCAACTTTCCACCTCCTTGTACAGTAACTTTTACAAATGGAGGGCTACATAAAGGCAAGCGCCCAATGAGAAATGTTTGCTGTGTGTGATTAGCACTGCGGGATCACTGCGGATGGGGCCTCCTGTGTACGTCGAGCGGAGATGTGGTCCTGTAGTGCACCACAGTGGTGATATGCCAGCATTCGTTTGACAGTCGTAGTAGTTATTTTCGAGACTTTTGCAGTGACTCCGTCTCCTTCCCAGTGCGGCTTAACAGCGGCCGTGCACAGGGTAGCGTGTTGGCGCCCAGTGGGGAATCTGCTCTGGTGTTGTGTGGGGTCAGTGCTGCGGCCCCGTCGCTGGAGACTGCGGTGGCAGGCGCGTCTCTGCGGCCTGGCGTGCCTGTGGACGTCAGCAGCCCCCCACCCAGAGTCAGGCTGCACTTAGGATCGGCCCGCTGTTGTCGCTTGTGGTGATCGTTTTAGGCGGAAGATCCACCAACGACGTGGAGAACAGCCCAGGAGGCGGTCCCAGCATACCCGTAAGATAAGCCCGGCCTTCATCTTTCGGTCGTCACGAGTGCGACCGGTTGGGATACAGTTCACGAAGTTCTCTCCATTGTTGGGCAGCTGCCGCCCCAAAGCAGTAGTCTCCAAGCTACCGGCTACACTTCGTTGTATTCCCTGGGCCATCCCGCAACTATACTGAAGCGCCAATGAAACTGGTATAGACATGCGTATCATCATCATCATCATTTAAGACTGATTATGCCTTTCAGCGTCCAGTCTGGAGCATAGTCCCCCTTATAAAATTCCTCCATGATCCCCTATTCAGTGGTAACATTGGTGCCTTCTAACATTCTGCTTGGTGTCTGTCTGTTCTAAGTCGTGTCTCCCTACCACTTTCGCGCAATGACGCTCTGAGTGTGTTTTTTTAGGGAATTGACTAGTTTGAACCTGGGACCTGTTGCTGGTAAGGAGACGCCAGACCACACATGACATGTAGAGTTCAGAAGAGTTCAGTGAGACTAGCGATGAAATAACCAAATACTTAATGATTTCAGCGTCAGCTCCACTGCACTCCCTGTAAAAGAATCTTAATACTAACTAAATTTAGTCGGAGGGGTTCAAGGCTTTCCTATTTTTAGTTAGCTGGTAAAATAACGTCGAAAAAGCAGCTAAGTTTACCATTGGAAATTTTATTCTACTCACAAAACATTGTTATAAATTGCACTATTGATAAAAGGAAATACCTTAATACAGGATGATAAAAACCAACTGCGTTCAACAAAAAATGTGAACGAATATTCCCTGAATGGGTTTCCAAGTTCTACAATGGATCGAAGGATGACCTATGCCATATCACATCTATAATCTATATTTAAGTTAAGTTTCATAAAAGAGAAAACTATCAAAATGGTCTACAGTGACCCTCAATTATCTTTGATTCCTTATCTAACTTGTCGTGAAGCTTCTCAATAATTATATAACAGAAAAATCATCGCGTTTCAGATTTTAACTTCTAGTAGCAAATGTGAATACCATGAGCTTTAATTGACGATGGACATTAGTATTATGCAAAAAGGGAGTATAACAGATGAGACTTCTGCAGTTCTGAGTCAAGCCTTATACACTCAAAAATGCAGCATCGCGTGCGTTCATTACCTTGTCGGTGTTAAGGCAGCGTCAGGGGTCGGCGGGCAGCGCAGCTCCTCACATCTCGCCGTCTCGGAAGCAACTCTCTCCTAACTTCTCCTTACTACAATTTACCGAAGTTGGTTTAAAAAAACTATCTGGCTGTGTTTTCATCTGACCAATCAGGGCCTCAATGTTAACCTTAAGCTCTGCCTGCAAAAATTCTGTCTATCCAATGAGAAACGTTATACTTTTCGTGGTGGGGCAATGTTTTTAAAGTTTGCAACGTAACAGAGACGCGAACAAGTCTCACGCTAAAACTTGCGGGTGGTGTAGCCCTTTTTGTGTTATCGTAAGATCTATACTGTTCTTCTGGAGGGCTCTAGCTTTTAACATGGGCTGGGGGGTGGTCCTAATGTAACAGAGACGCGAAAAAGTCTCACGCTAAAACTTGCAGCTGGTGTGGTCCTTTTAGCGTTATCGTAAGATCTATACTGTTCTTCTGGAGGGCTCTAGCTTTTAACACGGGCTGGGGGGTGGTCCTAATGTACAGAGACGCGAAAAAGTCTCGCGCTAAAACTTGCGGGTGGTGTAGCCCTTTTTGTGTTATCGTAAGATCTATACTGTTCTTCTGGAGGGCTCTAGCTTTTAACATGGGCTGGGGGGTGGTCCTAGCGGTTAGCTGGAAACGTGGGTGTCCGTCCCTTATAGTAGGGCCTCCTAGCCTACACGATTCTGCTCTCGGCTTCTGTTCTCGTTTCTCCCCTCGGAACTGCGTCTGTCTCACGGTGGGAAGGTATGACATGCATTTAGGCATTCTTGTGTTAGTCTGTAGTATTCTATTTGCTCACTCGTTACTCGTATTACTTTCGTTAATTTAATGTCACGATTTATTTGGAGCTATGTGGCATACTGCCGGATTTGCTATCTTGTCAGGGTTTTCATGGAAGGTGTTGGATTTGCCTGACACCTCACAGCCTCTTCTGGTGTTAAGCCTATTACTTCAAAATCATTCTTAACCGAATCCACGTACCTTCTCCTTGGTCTACCCCGATTCCTCCTACCCTCTACTGCTGAACCCATGAGTCTCTTGGGTAATCTTGCTTCTCCCATGTTTGTAACATGACCCCACCATCTGTTGTAGAACTTTAGAACATGTTTTTTGCTCGAGTATCATGTCGCTTTTGGAAACCCAGAATCTACTATGTAGGAAACAACATGGATTCCGGAAACAGCGATCGTGTGAGACCCAACTCGCTTTATTTGTTCATGAGACCCAGAAAATATTAGATACAGACTCCCAGGTAGATGCTATTTTTCTTGACTTCCGGAAGGCGTTCGATACAGTTCCGCACTGTCGCCTGATAAACAAAGTAAGAGCCTACGGGATATCAGACCAGCTGTGTCGCTGCATTGAAGAGTTTTTAGCAAACAGAACACAGCATGTTGTTATCAATGGAAAGACGCCTACAGACGATAAAGTAACCTCTGGCGTGCCACAGGGGAGTGTTATGCGACCATTGCTTTTCACAATATATATAAATGACCTAGTAGATAGTGTCGGAAGTCCCATGCGGCTTTTCGCGAATGATGTTGTAGTATACAGAGAAGTTGCAGCATTAGAAAATTGTAGCGAAATGCAGGAAGATCTGCAGCGGATAGGCACTTGGTGCAGGGAGTGGCAACTGACCCTTAACATAGACAAATGTAATGTATTGCGAATACATAGAAAGAAGGATCCTTTATTGTATGATTATATGATAGCGGAACAAACACTGGTAGCAGTTACTTCTGTAAAATATCTGGGAGTATGCGTGCGGAACGATTTGAAGTGGAATGATCATATAAAATTAATTGTTGGTAAGGCGGGTACCAGATTGAGATTCATTGGGAGAGTCCTTAGAAAATGTAGTCCATCAACAAAGGAGGTGGCTTACAAAACACTCGTTCGACCTATACTTGAGTATTGCTCATCAGTGTGGGATCCGTACCAGATCGGGTTGACGGAGGGGAGAGAGAAGATCCAAAGAAGAGCGGCGCGTTTCGTCACAGGGTTATTTGGTAACCGTGATAGCGTTACGGAGATGTTTAACAAACTCAAGTGGCAAACTCTGCAAGAGAGGCGCTCTGCATCGCGGTGTAGCTTGCTTGCCAGGTTTCGAGAGGGTGCGTTTCTGGATGAGGTATCGAATATATTGCTTCCCCCTACTTATACCACCCGACGAGATCACGAATGTAAAATTTAGAGCGCGCACGGAGGCTTTCAGACAGTCGTTCTTCCCGCGAACCATACGCGACTGGAACAGGAAAGGGAGGTAATGACAGTGGCACGTAAAGTGCCCTCCGTCACACACCGTTTGGTGGCTTGCGGAGTATAAATGTAGATGTAGATGTAGATGAAAGCTGTTCGCCCTGACTGCTACATCTATAGAGTTCATTTCCAGTTTTTCTTTGATTTCCTCATTGTGGACACCCTCCTGCCATTGTTCCCATCTACTAGTACCTGCAATCATCCTAGCTACTTTCATATCCGTAACCTCCACCTTATTGATAAGATAACCTGAGTCCACCCAGCTTTCGCTCCCATACAACAAAGTTGGTCGAAAGATTGAACGGTGCACAGATAACTTAGTCTTGGTACTGACTTCCTTCTTGCAGAAGAGAGTAGATCGTAGCTGGGCGCTCACTGCATTAGCTTTGCTACTCCTCGCTTCCAGTTCTTTCACTGTGTTGCCATCCTGTGAGAATATGCATCCTAAGTACTTGAAACCGTCCACCTGTTCTAACTTTGTTCCTCCTATTTGGCACTCAATCCGTTTATATTTCCTTCCCACTGACATTACTTTCGTTTTGGACATGCTAATCTTCATACCATAGTCCTTACATTTGTGATCTAGCTCTGAAATATGACTTTGAAAACTTTCAATCGAATCTGCCATCACAACTAAGTCATCCGCATATGCGAGACTGCTTATCTTGTGTTCATATATCTTAATCTCTCCCAGCCAGTCTATTGTTTTCAACATATGATCGATAAATAATATGAACAACAGTGGAGACAGGTTGCAGCCTTGTCTTACCCCTGAAACTACTCTGAACCATGAACTCAACTTACCGTCAACTCTAACTGCTGCCTGACTATCCATGTAAAGACCTTTAATTGCTTGCAAAAGTTTGCCCCTATTCCATAATCTCGTAGAACAGACAATAACTTTCTCCTACGGACCCGGTCATATGCCTTTTCTAGATCTATAAAGCATAGATACAATTCCCTGTTCCACTCGTAACGCTTCTCCATTATTTGCCGTAAGCTAAAGATCTGGTCCTGACAACCTCTAGGAGGCCTAAACCCACACTGATTTTCATCCAGTTTGTCCTCAACTAATACTCGCACTTTCCTTTCAACAATACCTGAGAAGATTTTACGCACAACGCTGATTAAAGAGATACCTCTGTAGTTGCTACAATCTCTTCTGTTTCCATGCGTATTCAAAACAAAAATACGTAAAGAGGCAGAATACGGCGCTGCGATCGGCAATGTCTATATAAGACAATAAATGTCTGGCGTAGTTGTTGGATCAGTTGCTGCAGCTACAACGAAAGGTTATCAAGATTTAAGTGAGTTTGCTGTTGTAGTCTGCGCACGAGCGGTGGGACACAGTATCTCCGAGGTAGCGATGAAGTGGGGATCAGGAATCCGGTAAAACATCAAATCTTCCACATCACCGCCGCGGGAAAAAGATCCTGCAAGAACGGGACCAACGACGACTGATGAGAATCGTTCAACGTGACAGAAGCGTAACCCCTCCGCAAAGTGCTGCAGATCAGCAAATGTCAGCGTGCCAACCATTCAAAGGAACGTAATCGATATGGGCTTTCGGAGCCGAAGCCCACTCGTGTAATCTTGATGACTGCACGACACAAAAGTTTACACCTTGCCTGGGTCGTCACCACCGACAATGGACTATTAATGACTGGAAACATGTTGCCCCGTCGGACATATCTCGTTTCAAATTGTATCGAGCGGATGGACGTGTACGGCTATGAAGACGAGCTCATGATTCCATGCACCCTGCATGTCAGCAGAGGACTGTTCAAGCTGGTGGAGGCTCTGCAATGCTGTGGGGCGTGCGCAGTTGGAGTGGTATTGGACCCCTGATACGTCAAGATATGACTCTGACGGGTGACACAACATAAGCATGTATCTGATCATCTGCATTCATTCATGTCCATTGTGCATTCCGACGGACTTGAAAATTCCAGCAGGACAATGCGACACCCCACACATCCAGAATTGCTACAGAGTGCCTCCAGAAACACTCTTCTGGGTTTAAACACTTCCGCTGGCCACCAATCTCCCCAGACATGAACATTATTGAGCATATCTGGGATGTCTCGCAACGTGCTATTCAGAAGAGATCTCCACCACTTCGTACACTTATGTATTTACGGATGTCAATTCCCTCTAGCGCTACTTCACGCATTATTCAAGTTCATGACACGTCGTGTTGCGGCACTTCTGCTTGCTCGCGGTGCCCGTATACGATATTAGGCAGGTGGACCAGTTTCCTCGGCTGTTCAGTGTAGTAGAGTTGCCCTGCCCCGCCTATCGCTGATGCAGATGGAGTGGCCAGACTCTGGCAGTGAGCGGAAGTAGGGCGAGGGTTTTACAGCAGTCGATGACATGACGCTCCAGTACTGGTAACCAAATATGTTCCCGTTTTCCAAGCCTTTTAGCGCTCTTCGCTGGACTAATGTTTAATTTCAGAGCTTGACAGCGTTTCTTTGCTCAAAGTTTACAGTCTCAAAGGTGCTCCTGCGCCGTCCCTAGGTATGGTTACCACACGCAGCTCCGTTGAAAGAATAGAGTTGTGCCTGCTCTGCACCATTGTCTACGTGCTCAATGTAGTCTCTTTCTCATGTAGTCTCATGCAATGATCTCCCTGCTTGCTTGTACTTCGACTCTTCCGAGTGTTGAAATTGGTTACGCCACCGTTGCGTACTCAATGAGCGTGCTCCACTTAATATCATCTCATTCGCTTTCAATAAAATGTTGTTCCTCATTTAATTACTATTGTGTGGTGCAACAGTTCTGAAACACTGATGTGAAATTGCCCCATCTTCTTCTTTTCCTCTTTCTTCGCCTTTTCCCATTCCTCTACGCCTACACGATCGGCATTGTTGTACAGGTTTTGGCGATGTCAGTGACAGGTGGTGGCCAGATGCCCTTCCTGTCTCCCCGGGGCGGAATCTGTGCAACACACCAGTATGCGACTGAAATAGATGTCAAGTGCTAGAACTTTCTCTAAGTGTTTGCTTTGTGGGTATCTGACGCTGGGCCAGAGTCCAGCCCGGTATTCACCTAGTTGGATGGGTGAAACCGCCTAAAAGTCACATCCGGGCCTGCCGGCTCACCAGCCCTCGACGTTAACCCGCGAGGCTGATTCGATTTGGGGCAGACTCGCATACCCGAATCCCAGAAACGGCGCATTAACGCGCTCGGCTATCCAGGCGCGTATCGAAATTTATTTTCCAGTTGTATGCTGTAAGCGAGTGTAGTAGAAATGAGTCAGATGATGCTGAGTGAATTAAATTATGACATTGAAAGTAGCAGAGTTTTCCTTTTTGAGCACTGAAATGAAAGACAACAACAGGAGGAAATCTGTACATGAAAGGAAATGTCCTGACTGTTTCACCGCCGAGACCAAACCGCTAAGGACAGCAGCCTGAATTTTTAGAGATTGATGATCTTAAACTGCAGGTACATTTAAGAGGGGATTTCTTGAATGAAATATCGCTATCAAGGTAAATTTGAAGCTAGAACTGCGAAAAATGTTATTTAGTTTCTCAGTATTAAATTAAAAAATACGTGCTTCAGCATTTCTGGAAATTCAGGTCTACGAGGCTGAATAAGACGTTTCTTTAAGACATCATTATTAACGAATTATTAAAGAATTTTTAAAGATAAATATAAGAAAATTTATATTTGACTACTCCGACAGAAATAAAAAAATCTTTGTTCCAGTGTTTTTAGAAATTCTCCCCATAAGGAGGTGAAAGAGGAAACGAAAATTTTTTCTTAAGAAAGCAGAATTGCTTTTTGGTCAAAAGTGCGTTCGGAAAGGACCAGGCTTCTATGGCCTTAATTAGGGTGAAAAGTTAAGTAGATGTTGCAGTTTGGGAACTAAATCAAAGAAAGCTATTTAACAGTCATCACGACGAATCGGCTTTCTCAGAATTGCGTAGAAACAGAAACGGAACTTTACTGCATTAATTTTTCAGTAGGCATAATATGAAATAGATACTGATTTAAATGCGATTCTATGTACAGCAATATCCGTATGAGGTGAGACAATTCAGTATCGGTTGTAAGACTGGCGCTAATAGCTATAGAACCACTTATCCGACTTGTCTCTTTCTCTTTTAACCCGCAATATGAAACTAAATTAAACCTTTTCGAACATTTAAATTATGCAAAGACTAGCAGCCACGTAATTGGTCACTAACTGTTTTATAACACGTTCCTTTACACATGAGCAATGGGCGTAATTCGATTAAAGAAAGACAAGGACAAAAATCTGTGGAAGCAGTACAGCGCAGTACAGTACAGTTCAGTACAGTACGCGAGCGAAGCAGCGCGCGCTCGACTACTAGGCATGGCAATAGCATAGATAGCTTTCCTGAAGAAAGTGAAATACGTTAACATTGGATGTAAAGTGTTGGCAAGTCTTTTGTGAAGGTCTTTCAAGTGTAGCCTTATACAGAAGACAAACATGACTGGTAAACAGAACAGACAAGGAGAGAATGTGGGACTACAGCAGAATGCTGACGAGTATCGCGTGGGTAGTGAAGAGCCGGCCGCTGTGGCCGAGCGGTTCTGGGCGATTCAGTCCGGAACCGCGCTGCTGCTACGGACGCAGGTTCGAATCCTGCCTCGGGCATGGATGTGTGTGATGTTGTTAGGTTAAATTAGGTTTCAGTAGTTCTAAGTCTAGGGGACTGATGGCCTCACATTTTAAGTCCCATAGTGCTTAGAGCCATTTGAACCATTTTTGGTAATGAAGAGGTACTGGATCAAACTGGAGTGAAAAATGCTTTATGACACACGTTGATAAAAATGGGCGAAGGAGGTAGGTTGAGAGGACACGTGCTGAGGCCCCAAGAAATGCTTTGATAATGGAGGTATGCTTGGAAGATAAAAATTGTTGAGGATTGAGTACACTTTCAAATTGGTGTTGGTTGCTTTCATTACGCAGACAGCGTGGAGAGCTGCATCATACTGGTCTTAAGGACGATGACGAAAACAATAAGTATGCATGTACGACTAATTTGAGTCTAACGCGCTCTACTTCGGGATTAGCATATGTTGCCACTGCTTTTAAACCTCGCTATTTGCGTATTAAACATTACAGTTTTCCATCTTGTCATAATGGATACGGCTTTTCGTGTAAAGTGATTAAACCACAGGGGCTAAAGCGATCCCCCTGACCCTCTGCAGCACTACAACACAGCGTAAATACTCGTCGTCAACAAAGTGAAATCCTTTCTGTACCACTACACAACACTGCCATGTTCTCTAAATCATTTTATGTGTCAGGAACCCGACTTCGGAACGATGTTCTTCAAAAGATTAGAGAAACGAAAATCATTTCAAACTTCAAAAGGCAATAATAGCGTACTTTCTGTCTCAATAGCTATCTCTTCTTGCAGCTCGCTGTTGTCAACTTTCCCTCTCCCTCCACTTTTACCTCCCCCACCCACTCTCCCCCTTGTGTACAGAGTTCTCTATTGAAATCCTCTTCTTTCCTAGCAGCCATTATCACTTTCATTTCAATCCTCCCCTCATTCGTTATCCCTTGCACTTCTTGTCATACCGAATAAGGCTCCAAAATTGGTTAACTAACCAACATCATTATTATTTTTGCAAATTATTACTTTTTACTAATAATGCAAATTATTACCGCTGAGATTGCTATATAATAACTAATCAATGTTCTCTATTATCGTCATTATTAATATTACTGTTATTATTATTGCCAATTATTATTTTTATTAATAACTAAAATTATTATTATTGTGACTATTTCGTAATTCAGATGGAAACCCAGTTCTAAGCAAAGAAGGGAAAGCAGAAAGGTGGAAGGAGTATATAGGAGGACTATACAAGGGCGATGTACTTGAGGACAATATTATAGAAATGGAAGAGGATGTAGATGAAGATGAAATGGGAGATACGATACTGCGTGAACAGTTTGACAGAGCACTGAAAGACCTGAGTCGAAACGAGGCCCTGGGAGTAGACAACATTCCATTAGAACTACTGACGGCCTTAGGAGAGCCAGTCCTGACAAAACTCTGCCATCTGGTGAGCAAGATGTATGAGACAGGCGAAATACCCTCAGACTTCAAGAAGAATATAATAATTCCAATCCCAAAGAAAGCAAGTGTTGACAGATGTGAAAATTACCGAACTATCAGTTTAATGTCTCTGCTGCAAAATACTAACACGAATTCTTTAAAGCCGAATGGAAAAACTTGTAGGATCTGACCTCGGGGAAGATCAGTTTGGATTCTGTATAAATATTGGAACATGTAAGGCAATACTGACCTTACGACTTATCTTAGAAGAAAGATTAAGGAAAGGCAAACCTACGTTCCTAGCACTTGTAGAGTTAGAGAAGGCTTTTGATAATGTTGACTGGAATACTCTCTATCAAATTCTGACGGTGCAGGGGTAAAATACAGGGAGCGAAAGGCTATTTACAATTTGTACAGAAACCAGATGGCAGTTATAAGAGTCGAGGGACATGAAAGGGAAGCAGTGGTTGGGAAGGGAGTAAGACAGGGTTGTAGCCTCTCCCCGATGTTATTCAATCTGTATATTGAGCAAGCAGTAAAGGAAACAAAAGAAAAATTCGGAGTAGGTATTAAAATCCATGGAGAAGAAATAAAACTTTGAGGTTTGCCGATGACATTGTAATTCTGTCAGAGACAGCAAAGGACTTGGGAGAGCAGTTGAACGGAATGGACAGTGTCTTGAAAGGAGGATATAAGATGAACATCAACAGAAGCAAAACGAGGATAATGGAATGTAGTCAAATTAAGTCGGGTGATGCTGAGGGAATTAGATTAGGAAATGAGACACTTAAAGTAGTAAAGGAATTTTGCTATTTGGGGAGCAAAATAACTGATGATGTTCGAAGTAGAGAGGACATAAAATGTAGACTGGCAATGGCAAGGAAAGCGTTTCTGAAGAAGAGAAATTTGTTAACATCGAGTATAGATTTAAGTGTCAGGAAGTGGTTTCTGAAAGTATTTGTATGGAGTGAAGCCATGTATGTAAGTGAAACATGGACCATAAATAGTTTGGACAAGAAGAGAATAGAAGCTTTCGAAATGTGGTGCTACAGAAGAATGCTGAAGATTAGATGGGTAGATCACATAACTAATGAGGAGGTATTGAATAGGATTGGGGAAAAGAGGAGTTTGTGGCACAAGTTGACAAGAAGAAGGGACCGGTTGGTAGGACATGTTCTGAGGCATCAGGGGATTACAAATTTAGCATTGGAGGGCAGTGTGGAGGGTAAAAATCGAAGAGGGAGACCAAGAGATGAATACTCAAAGCAGATTCAGAAGGATGTAGGTTGCAGTAAGTACTGGGAGATGAAGAAGCTTGCACGGGATACAGTAGCATGGAGAGCTGCATCAAACCAGTCTCAGGACTGAAGACCACAAGAACAACAACATTTCGTAATGCTTTTTGGAAGTGCTGTTCCAGGTCAGATGTAAGAGAAGGCCTTAAGGTCCTAATCTGGTCACGCTACGGAAGCAGTAAATAAATAAACTGCTGATGAAGTCTCGAGACTCAACGACTGAAGCAGCAAGTAAAGGCAGGTCAGCTGATCAAATCTGTGGCTCACTATTTTTCTTTCGTGTGGTTACGAGAGCCAAAACAGCAGTTGCAGTGGATTTCTTTGCAAGAAAACGGAATCAGCGAGGCCACGCTGTAAACCTCTGCGTGGGTTTTGCCACCTGTCGCGATAATGTAATGGATAGAGTGCGGCGCTTTGGGAATGCGTAAGAGCAACTTCCCAGACCAGTGACTGTTGCCCTGGCCTGTTGGCGTTACGCAACGACGGCGGCGGCCCTGGAAGCGGTCACTCCTGCTTCCGTGGGCGGTCCCTACTGTGGCACAGCGCCAGATAAAGAGCGGGATAACGGGTATCGCCGTCAGTTCCGCAGTCTATGCTCTGCTACTCTGGCATCTACTGGCCACTGTTCACCTCTTTCCTGCACAGGACTCACTGCGTCTTCCAGAGAGTAAACTGGACGAAAGCACAGTCACATGGCACAGTTGACTGACGAGTTCACACAGAGTCCAGCTGCCCAAGTAACAAAGTTCCATTTACTCTTACTTCAGTGTGCACCAATCCAGTAAGAAAACACAGATTTGTGTCTTTGACTCAAATTTTTTACGTAAGTGAGCATTCTAAAAGAGTATAGCGTTTTGCATTTTTTTTTCACCAGAACCTACCTGAAGTAAACTCTTATTTCATGCGCATTTACCTTATTCGCCACATAGCACAGTTTCAAGCAATATTACAAAAAAAGATAAAAGTAAAAGGCCCCATTTGTCATTATCCACACAGCACTTTGGATACATCAACATGTAATAACGTTCCATTTCACCGTCAGCTGGAGTAATCTCGATTTTTGACAGATACCACGTTGTACAGTCAGAATGATTAAGCGATACCCACATTAGGTTCTATTCGTAGTACCAGCACCCAAGTGATGTTGTTATTTCGTTCAGTCCGAAGACTGGTTTCATGCCGCTCCCCGCAACAATTTATCTTTCGCAACTCTCTTCATCTCTGCATAACTACTGCACGCTTTCTCTAAACCTAAAATTGATATAAACGTAGCTTTTATTTTCTTCAGTCTGTCTTCTAAGGTAAATCGTAGGGTCAGTATTGACTCGTGCGTTTCTAAATTTCTCCAGAATCGAAACTGATGTTTTATGACGTCGACTTTCATCAGACTTTCTATTCTTCTGTAAATAATTTGTGCCAATATTTTGCAGCCATGACTTGTCAAACTGGGTACTCTGAAATACTGAAAACTGGCAGCATCTTCTCTATTTTCAATTGGAATTACTAAAGTTTTCTTTAAGTCCGAAGGTATTTCAGCTGTGTCATATATATTGCATACTAGATGGAACAATTCTGTCATAGTTCGTTCTCCCAAGAAATCTCAGAAATTCTGAAACAATGTCTTTTACTCCGGCTATCTTGTTTTGACTGGTCTTTCAGTACTCTGACAAATTCTTCTCGCAATATGTCTCCCATCTCCTCTTCATCTGTTTCCTCGTCCCATTGTATAATACTTGTTCAAGTTTGTTTCCTTTATATAGCTTTTCTGTGTACTCCATCTTTCAGCCCTTCCTTCTTCGCTTAGTACGCTTGTCATCTGAGTTCTTGATATCCCAACAGCTGCTTCTCTTTTCCATGAAGATTCTTTAATTTTGATAAATTTGGCGTCTATCTTTACCCTAGTCATGCGTGCTTCTACCTACTGTTTTACATTTCTCTACCACACTCTTGCTATGCCACTTTGCACTTTCTGTCAATCTCATTTTTTGGATGTGTGTAGTCCCTTTAGCCCGTTTCATTTGCAGCATTAATATATTTCCCGCCTTCAATTAAATTTAGTGTCTCGTGTATTATCGAAAGATTTCTATTGGCATTGTCTTTTATCTCGCTGATCCTCTGCTGCCTTCAGTATATAATTTTTAAATGGTTCTGTTGTATGTCGCGCAGTTCTGATTGAGCTGTTTGGCTCCATATCTGCGTCCACCCATTTATTCGGTTGAAATCAGCGGTCATCAGGTTTTCAGGGGCATTCTTGGACGCAGTCTGTTCCTTCCACCGACGTCAGCATTTATTGGCAGTTGTGGGTTATGGGGAAACTTAGTGTACTCTCTGACAAGTGCGTTGGGTCTCCGTATCGTTGAAGGTGGCATTTGCCTTAGAGCTGGTAGCCAACAGCTTGGTGTGATTGTGCTCCATACTAAATGCATCATTTGGTTCAATTGGACATCGACCATTTTAACATATGGTGTGTTCAGTCATACCGGAGAACAATATTCCCCCACGTAATAAACCAGTCCCAATGCACAACACGGAAGCGTGGCAGCAGAAGACCTAAACAAAATGCAGCATAGCCCTTGTATGAGGTTATTTCCCGATACGAAATTTGCGGCAGTGTGAGCTAGATGATGTTTTAAAGTTGTAGGTAAGTTAAATGGAAGAGAGCTATTTGCGACATCCTCGCACTGGACTGAAGTCTCCAGTGGCGGAATTAAGTCCTATGTTACTGTTTACTCCGTTCCTTGCATTGGTTTGCTCCTGGTTTCCAGTCATTATCTGGATTTCATTGTGGACATGTCAGCAAAGCAATGTAGTAGCCGAACAGAAGTATTCTTCTGAAAATTTTGTGTTTTCTTCTTCTTCTTTTTCTTCGGGGAGATTAGTCCGTGAACTGACTTTTGAAAGTTGTTAATATTTCCTAGCACCCAACAAATAAAACAATTTTAATGGATGTTTCATTCGACTAAATATCTTTGCTTTTTACGTACGAACTGTGTTGTCATGGTATGAAGTACACAGCGGTGGTGACAGATTGCATCACTATCTAGCCAATAGTAAGTTACGGTACACTTATTTTATGAAGAGCATCACGTTAAATATGGTACTCTGGTATATCAGAATGCTTTATTTTCTGGCGACAACAATCACAAAATCATTTAAAATCCAGTTACCGGTTTCGACCAGCCGGTGGTTCTCATCCGTCTAGATGCCCCTCCTTACTGCTGCGTAGTTAGCATAAAGGTACAGAGTCATTTAATCGTCTGTGGTAGAGAAGCGGATCCGAAGAAAATAGTTAACATGTTTCTTTATTTCACTGTCACGGACACCAAGCTCTTTTTCTTTTTATAAATGATTATTAGTTACGGGTCACTATGCCAATCTTTGGGTCTCCTGAAAAAGTTACGTTACAGAGTAACACGTTTTATGTAGACGTGCAAAGGAATACAATGTTTGGTGATCGTTGTCTGACGTATACGAAAAGCGAAGTGCAACTGTTCGCACTCATTAAATATCATTCAATTCAGAAGGCGAGCAAAGTCGTTTAGCTTCTTTTGAGAACGATCCAAATCTTGCCGAGATATTCGTTTTCGCATTTGCTTTTGCTTGTTATTCATCAAATACGGAACCCAACATACGTTTCTGTTAGTTAGTCTTGTTGCAGCATGCTCCATACTCTTCTTTTAAAGTGTCTGTGACAGCTCGATATATTCATCTGTGGTTGCAGACGCAGATTGTCTTCAAGAGAAGTGAACCTACACTTAAATTCAGTTAGCCGTTTCCTAATTTTCATGATAGATATATTTATATAGTTAATATAGTTATGCTACGAGGAACTGATAGAGTACTATATAAATAAGTCTTTCAGTGGGTGGGATGGCAGTCTAATTCATCCATTTGAGCGAAAGTTAGCCACTTCATTTAATGGTATTTAGCAAGACTTAGTAAAGCTTAATGTTTGACACCACCACATCTCACCTTTTGCTGCCAGTAGTCAAGCAACCATTAAATCAGTTTCTGAGCTCCTGTTAAAACATTGTCATGCTATTTCCATTACTTCCAGCAATTACCTTTTCTCGGCCTGTATTACAGGGCTCTGTCTCCAGGACAGTTGCGTAATATTTGAACAGGACTGCAGCAGAAATCGTGAGCACTTCCTAGCCGTCCTCTTTCAAGAAAGATGCAATGGACATACTAGTTACTAATTCAGCGAGCCAGTTTCTGCAAACGTTCATTAAAAGTAAAAGGGGCGATCAAAAGTTTCTTTTGGAAGCCAGTGCAGACCAGAAACGGCACGCCAAAGAAGCAAAATTGCTGTGAGCACTGAAGCAACAATCACACCGACGGACCAGGTTGAAGATACCCGTTTGGTAAAACATTGTGTCCCGCTGCCGTTTTGGTGGAATTGACGTCCTAACGTGCAAACCGTTAGAGGAGAATACTACTAACATCTCACGACGAGGTTACAGGAAGCTGACAAGAGGAAGGGTGGCAGAAACCTGTCCAAGCGGGAGATTTTATTCCACGACGATGTCTTAAGTCATACCGCACAGGACACAGTCTCACACGCTAATTCCTAGAGCTAATAAATATCGACCCCGCCACGCATCTCCTCCACTGCCCCTCGTATTTTCCTGGTATGGCACTTCAAAAATGGTTCAAATGGCTCTGAGCACTATGGGACTTAACAGCTGCGGTCATCGGTCCCCTAGAACTTAGAACTTCTTAAACCTAACTAACCTAAGGACATCACACACATCCATGCCCGAGGCAGGATTCGAACCTGCGACCGTAGCGGCCGCGCGGTTCCGGACTGAGCGCCTAGAACCGCGAGACCACCGCGGCCGGCAGATATGGCACTGACTTCTTCCTCTTTCCTCAGTCAGGGAAAAAACTGCGTCGTGTGGGAGGTATTTCCAGAACCGTGCAGAGGTGATTTTCGACGTAGAACGTTTAGAGGACAGTCAAATTACAGACTTATTCAACGAAGGTTTCCGCCACGTCATCCAGTGTTGATAAAATTGGAAATCCGTTGAGAATGTCTAACACCAGATGTAAGGGTCGCAGTTGGTATTTATCGAGGTGATAATTAAAACCTATGGACTTCCTCTGTACTCTCTGATAGTATCTGCACCATCAAATAAAATTTATCCTGACACCTATTAATCCATCACTGGCCTTTTTGATTGGTTGCGCTCTGCTGAGCATTCTTTCAATGAGATGTCTGGATGTCTGTGGAAGAATGGCAACCCATTATTCCTCGAGAGGCAAACCCAGAGAACATAGTGACGGACATTGGGGTCGGAGCGAAGTCGACATCCTAACCCCAAACATGTTCAATTTGGTTTAGATCGAGTCTCTGGGCAGGCCAGTCCATTTTCTGGAATGTTGTCGAACTATTGTCTCACAGTAGATGCTACTTTGTGTGACAGCATGCTGGTACAAAGAAACAACAGTCTCTGAACTGTTCCTTTAGTATTAAATCAGTTCGTGTGTTTTCGCGTTCAGCGTTTTCGTAACAGCAATAAGAGGACCACACTCTAACCATGTTGTGGTCTTCAGTCCTGAGACTGGTTTGATGCAGCTCTCCATGCTACTCTATCCTGTGCAAGCTTCTTCATCTCACAGTACCTACTGCAGCCTACATCCTTCTGAATCTGCTTAGTGTGTTCATCTCTTCGTCTCCCTCTACGATTTTTACCCTCCACGCTTCCCTCCAATACTAAATTGGTGATCCCTTGATGTCTCAGTATATGCCCTACCAACCGATCGCTTCTTCTAGTCAAGCTATGCCACAAACTCCTCTTCCTCCAATTCGATTCAATACCTCCTCATTAGTTATGTGATCTACCCATCTAATCTTCAGCATTCTTCTGTAGCACCACATTTCGAAAGCTTCTATTCTCTTCTTGTCCAAACTATTTATGGTCCATGTTTCACTTCCATACATGGCTTCACTCCATACAAATACTTTCAGAAACCACTTCCTGACACTTACATCTATACTCGATGTTAACAAATTTCTCTTCTTCAGAAACGCTTTCCTTGCCATTGCCAGTCTACATTTTATGTCCTCTCTACTTCGACTATCATCAGTTATTTTGCTCCCCAAATAGCAAAACTCCTTTACTACTTTAAGTGTGTCATTTCCTAATCTAATTCCCTCAGCATCACCCGATTTAATTCGACTACATTCCATTAGCCTCGTTTTGCTTTTGCTGATGTTCATCTTATATCAACCTTTCAAGACACTGTCCATTACGTTCAACTGCTCTTTCAAGTCCTTTGCTGTTTCTGACAGAATTACAATGTCATCGGCAAACCTCAAAGTTTTTAGTTCTTCTCCATGGATTTTAATACCTACTCTGAATTTTTCCTTTGTTTCCTTTAGTGCTTGCTCAATATACAGATTGAATAACATCGGGGAGAGGGTACAACCCTGTCTCACTCCCTTCCCAACCACTCCTTCCATTTCGTGCTCCCTCGACTCTTATAACTGCCATCTGCTTTCTGTACAAATTGTAAATAGCCTTTCGCTCTCTGTATTTTACCCCTGCCACCTTTAGAATTTGAAAGAGAGTATTCCAGTCCACGTTGTCAAAAGCTTTCTCTAAGTCTACAAAGGCTAGAAACGTAGGTTTGCCTTTCCTTAATCAATCTTCTAAGATAAGTCGTAGGGTCAGTATTGCCTCACGTGTTCCAACATTTCTACGGAATCGAAACTGATCTTCCCCGAGGTCGTCTTCTACCAGTTTTTCCATTCGTCTGTAAATAATTCTTGTTAGTTGTAATGTTGTTGCATTAATTTGTTCTGAAAGTGGTGCTGATAGACAATAAAAGTGGGTTAAAAGCTGTGAGCTGTCTGGGGAAGTTAACCTTGCATTACTGAGCAACTGTTTCACCAGGTATCCAGTCTAGCTTACCAAATTCCCAACCAGACTAACATTAATTATAATCTTTTAATCGTCATACGACAACCGGTGCTATATATAAAGAGAATAAGTAAATAGAGATAAATCAGTTTATATTTGGACATTTATTTTAACATTGATCATTGAAATTTCAGCATATTAAACTTGATTCATAACTAAACTGGTGCCTTATTTAGGATTGTGAAAATGTGAGTTTGTAATCTTACAGAACACATCGAATATGGAGCCAAGATTGGGAGACTGCATACAACACTGCATTCATAAAATATCACACGAAGAACGTTGAAACATATGCAAGAGGAAATTAACCACAACCAACCGATTCAGTTTTCACCCAAAGAAGTTACGTTCGTAGTGCAATCCTGTCCGTCATGTAATTACCACACACTGGTATACTAAATTAATACTATCTGTCTGTGAAATCTTCCCGGAAAGAATAGCTGAGGCCTACTTTGATGATTACACCACATACTTCACGTGGTCAACTTGCTTTACACAAAGAGTGTAACTCCACAATAATTTTGATAATTAAAATAAATTAGATCGAAAAGCAATTTACAAAAGAAAAACCTCGGACTGGTTACTACCGTCTTACTATTAACCTGATGGGTCAAACAATTGTATAAGCACGTTGTACTGGTCTCACAAAGTACACCCCACGTGGGTTGAACACAAAGAAAAGTTGCTATATTGAAAAATATTGTCAAGACGAGACGTTATAATCTCACGCACATTCGCATTTAAGATTGATGATCTTAGTTAGAGTTACTGATCAACACGTGGTTCCACTTTACTCACAAAGTAGTGACAAAGCAACTACCAGAAGAACTTCACACTCGAAATACACTGCGTTGCAATTTAAGATAACATTAGATATTTTCGAGCTAAACCTGAAATAAAGGTGATTAAATTTTCAGTTAGGCTGAACTTAAGAAATACATTGTCCTACGGACTTAGCAGACACGCGCTTAGCCGGAGATCTTACCACTTCAGACGCTCGCCGCGGACAGACTGCCGTGGTCCCTTCCTGAGGGTGCCTCCCAAATACAAACGGAAGTGACCAGAGAGGCAGCTTCCTATACCGACATGACAAGGGACGGACGGGACCATACTAAGAATAGAAACCTCTCTGCTTTTAGAAAGCGTAGCTACCTGTTCCGACGTTGGTCCTACTGTTCTCTAGCAGACAGGCTTGTCTGCTACCCTCAAGCATGCAACTAGAAACACATTTGCTCATTCATCCTCTCACACAGAAGGGAAGGGGGATGACAGTATCTTATCATATACAGTATATAAAAGAAAGCGGATGTAGGTTCCGTATGAGACTGTGTGACATGAATTACATATAGACTGTGTTTTAAAGTGTAGTAGTGTGACAGATCGTTCTTGTTTATGTGTAAAAGTAACACGTTTCACTGCTCAGTCTCCTCCCAGATAGTCAGAATCACCACAGTGAATTCAGAAGAGGAATTTATGCCGTAAATGACAACATATTTAAGAAATTAACATGAAAGGAATCCAACAGAGACCTCTCATAGTATTTTGCAGCCGTGGCTTATTAAACTGATAGTTCGGTAATTTTCACATCTGTCAACATCTGCTTTCTTTGGGATTGTAATTAATTTTAACCATAAAAAGAAAAAGTAAGCCCGTATCGTAACACGACTTTATCCCTGGTTCACTTCTGGCACTACATGTGGCGGCAGGTAACGTTCTCCAGGCATTCGCTTCACCCAAACGCTTCCTTCGAATTACCACAGCGTACAGCACGATTCATCACTCCAAATCACTCGCTTCCAGTCACCCGCTGCCCACTGACGTTACTCTTTATACCAACTCAAGCGCCGTTTAGCAATGACTACGCAAGTGTGTGGCGTTGAGGAGCTGCTTGACCGTTGTGCCCCTTCTATTTTAACTTCTTACTCTCAATTATCGTTCTAGCTGGGCTGCTTGTACCACATTAGAACTCACGAGAGATGCCTTCAGCTGATTTCATGCTATTTTTTACAACCGCACACTGGAGAGCTCGGCGGTTCCTCTCCGTTAGTACACGAGGTCTGCCTGGTCTTGGTTCAGCTGAGGTTGTCCTTCCCGGTTCCTCTTCACAGTCACATCACCAACGGCCGACTTGGGCTGCTTTAAACGTGATGGAATTTTAAATGTGTGTGAAATCTTACGGGACTTAACTGCTAGGGTCATCAGTCCCTAAGCTTACACACTACTTAACCTAAATTATCCTAAGGACAAACACACACACATACACTCATGACCGAGGGAGGACTCGAACTTCCGCCGGGACCAGCCGCACAGTCCATGACTGCAGCGCCTGAGGCCGCTCGGCTAAGCCCGCGCGGCTGGGTTGGAATGCCCGTGATGTTACTCAGCTTACATCCAACGACTACTTCATTGAGCTCTCCTGACTAACAAATTCTGCTGTTTCCAGTTCTCTACAGTCAATACTCCCAGCCTCCTTTTATACTGTGGGGTCCGCCACACGGAGTGGTCAATCCCGCATTACGTAGGAGTGTCCGGACACGCTTGCTCAGGTAATGTATGTATAGCACACAGTTTTCTTCTCGTTTTTAGTCAGCAGTGTTCTAGCTGGTTTGATGCACCCCGCCACGAATTCCTCTGCTATGCCAACCTCTTCATCCCAGATTAGCACTTGCAACCTACGTCCTGAGTTACTTGCTGGACGTATTCCAGTCTTTGTCCTCCTGTACAGCTTACAAGATACCTCGTGTGGGAGGGAGAAACAGGTGTGAATTTTATTTAGATTGTATATATGAAACGCAAGGAGTGCTGTTCAACATATAAGTGGTTTATTCAGTGAGACTGCATAAAACTGCATATGCAATAATTATTGAAATTTCATCCAGTTCATTTAACAATCACACACAAATTGTTCAAATAATGATAAACAAAAGTAAAGAATTTGGGTCACCAGATACTGTAGAAAGTATCATAAAAAAATAACAAATACAATTGAATTGCCACCAACAGCTCACAACAAGTGAATTACGTAAGGTGCCTGCCCTAGTATTTACCTTTTAACATGAGCATTGTATGACTTCATTCCAATTTAACATATAAATAAATTACACCAGACGGGTTGGTGTAATAAATGAGAAGGAATAAAAAAAACAGCTGAACAGATGACTCTCTTAACGGGCAAACGATGAATACTGTGCCTTGCGTCTTTGTGAGCATCTAACACATTGCAAGGAAATTGAAGAAAGCGAAAGAAGAATGCGCAGCTAGGAAAGCGGGCGTTTTCTGTATGACCATGTTCATAGCGTGGTCGGCGTGGCGGCGGAGTCGGCTGATTGCGTGCGGCTGCATCGAGACTCTGCCGGCGACGTAGCTGATAGCGTCTAACATGCCCTACGCTGAAAATAGTGACCGAAACCTGGTACTGGAGGTTAGGTTATCATTACTGGACGACGGTATGCGTCCATCTGCAAGTGCAAACCTATGTGAAACTGCATTAAACAAAGCTCAGAACTGTTCTAGCAGTACTACTGTCATCGGACATGTAGGAAAACAAAATGTGATCCTGAGTTAAGTTCTTGATAACGCGCACAGTGAGTGAAGCTTGCCTACTTGGATCTAACAAACTTTGCTCTCTACGCTGTTTGCGACACATGCAAAGTGCATCGTCTCATTACAAGCGATAAGAGAATCCTTGCGACTTATCGGAAGCAGTCAAGAGTGAACTCCTGCCTCCTCAGAAGCAGTATTCGGAATGCCAAATACTAGTGCGCACCTGGAGAGAGAGAGCCGCTCCCCTCCAGCGTCTTGTCTCCGCCCTTCCGCAAATTACGTAGCTCGTACTATTTTTCAAAGGGAATATGAGATTCTTGCCAATGGAGAGGTCCGTTTGAAAATTTCCTCCCTCCTTGCCGTCGCATTCCGCGATGAAAACAGAGCGATACCCTGTGTGAGATAGAGTATACAGATAAACCAAGACTTCTCCCTTTGAGTATTGCCGCTACGTTCCCAGGTGTTCTGCTCGCGGGGAACGGCCAAAATTCCCCTGGCCACTTGAGATTCTTGGACACGCAAGTCGTGCTGTTGCTGTTCTGCTCGCCGCTCTGTCCGTGTTGCCTAGAATCGTGGCGAAGCTGTTTTTCGCCCTAAGTTTTTAGTTTCCGCTACCTCGGGCACACATGCGAATGTCCACGGCTTCCCTTGCCAGCGTGTTGATGTACGCAGCGTCTTCGCCTGCCGCTAATCCTCTGGGGGCCTGCCCTCTGTGAAGCGTGCCGACATGGGCGCGCGACCGCCGCTCGCCCGTGGACGCACTAACTGTGTCCAGCTGGTCGCCGGGCTTCCCAGCTAGGAACGCGTCAGAAGAATTCCTTACATGCACAAAGTGTACCATGTTTGCAAAGAGAAGAATCATAGCCTTTTACCGACGCTTAATGACACAATAATTCACCTCCATCACACTTCGTATATTGCAATAAACTAATGACTGATTTTAAAAGCAATTATCTCCTTTAATTATAAACGCTTTTCAAGCTTTTACCTTCCACAGCTCCCTCTAGTAACATGGGAGCATGGAAGCTATTCCATGATGTCTTAACAGATGTCCTGTCATCCTCTCCCTTCTTTTTGTCACTGTTTTCCATATACTCCTTTCCTCGCCGATTCTCCCGAGAACCTCCCCATCCTTTACCTTATCAGCCTACCCAGTTTTCAACATTCTTCTTTAATAGCACATCTCAAATGCTTCAATTTCTTCTTTTCCGGTTTTCAGCAGTCCATGTTCCATTACCATGCAATGCTGCGCTCCAAAATGTACATTCTCAGAAATTTCGTTTCTCGCTGTTCTCATTTCTGCTGTTTCTCATTACTTTCCTCCTTCTTCCATTTACTCTCAATCAATATTTTGTCGTCATTAGGCTGTTCATTCCATTCAAAAAATTCTGCAATTCCTCTTTTCACTGAAGATAGCAAGGTCAGCAGCGAATCTTATCATCACATTCTTTTACTTGAATTTTAATTCCTCTCCTCAATCTTTCTTCTGTTTCAGTTCTTCTTCGATATGTTGACTGAATGGTATGGGCGAAAGACTGAATTCCTCTATTACACCCTTTTTAACCCGGGTACTTCGTTCTTGGTCTTCCACTCTCATTGTTCCCTCATCACTCTTGTACGCATTGTATATTACCTGTCTTGCCCTGTAGCTTGCCCTATTTTTCTCATGATTTCGAACATCTTACACCATTTGACATTGCTGAACACTTTTACTAAGTCAACAAATCGTTGATTTTTCTTTAGTCTTGCTTTCCTTATCAAACGTAATGTCAGAATTGCCTCTCTGATGTCTTTACCTTTCCTAAAACCAAACCGATCGTCATCTAACACATCCTCAGTTTTCATTTCGATGCTTCTGTATATTATTTTTGTCAGCAACATGGATACATGAGCTATTAAGTTGATTGTGCATAATTCTCGCACTTGTCGACTCTTGCGATCTCCTTTTTCACGAATGTCACATAGTATATCGCCAGACTTATACATTCTACACAACAACATGAATAGTCGTTTTTTTGGCATTTACACCAATGATTTGAGAAATTCCGATGGAATGTTATCTATCACTGCCGCCTTATTCGATCAGGTCTTCCAGAGCTGTTATAAATGCTGGTTCTAACACTGGATCCCCTATCTCTTCTATATCAACTCCCGTGTGTTCTTGTATACCGCCATCAGACGAGTTTTCCTCCCTCATAGTGCCCTTCAACGTACTCTTTCTACTTATCCGCTCCCTCCTCTGCATTTAACAGTGAAATTCCCATTGCATTCTTAATGTTACCACCCTTGCTTTTAATTTCACCGGAAGTTGTTGTCATTTTTCTACATGCTGACTCAGTTCTACCGACAATCGTTTCTTTTTCGATATCTTCATATTTTTCATGCAGCCATTTCGTCTTAGCTTCTCTGCACTTCCTATTTATTTCATTCCTAAGCGACTTGTATTTTTGTGTTCGTGAATTTCCCTGTACATTCTTGTACTTGCTTTTTTAATCGGTCGCCGGCCGGAATAGCCAAGCGGTTCTAGGCGCTACAGTCCGGGACCGCGCGACCGCTACTGTCGCAGGTTCGAATCCTGCCTCGGGCACGGATGCGTGTGATGTCCTTAGGTTAGTTAGGTTTAAGTAGTTCTAAGTTCTAGGGGACTGATGACCTCAGAAGTTAAGTCCCATAGTGCTCAGAGCCATTTGAACCCCTTTTTTTTTTTTTTTTTTTTTTTAATCGATCAATTGAAATATTTGTTCTGTTACCCATGGTATCTTCGCAGTTACCTTCTTTGTGCTTATGTTTTCCTTCCCAACTTCCGTGATTGCCCTTTATAGGTAGTCCAAGATATTATTTCTCTTTAGATGATCTTTGATGGTGATTTAGATAATATGCACCAGGGTAGAATGTCCTTTTTCCATTCAGTTACATCTCCGTACAATTGTTTACAAATATCCTTCGAAATAGTCTATTACGTAGTCCCAGCTGAAGAGCGATTGTCTTGGGTTGAAAGTGACTTGCAGGTTTGGGGATCCCACATACAGCGTCTGGCGAAGTTTTTGGCCTAGTTCATACCAAAACTCTTCAGCCAGCCTCACGTCCATACGAGTCCGGCGGTTTGCATCGAGTTGCGCCAGCGCAGAAGGCGCCAGCGTGATTAGTCAGCAGTGAGCTGTTTGTGACGCACGGACGGCGCGATACTCTCTCTGGGGACTTTGGTCGCGCCCCAGGAGCATCCTGCTTGCACAGTCACCTCCCCACCCCCCCCCCCCTACCCCCCACCACTGTTTACAGCTTCTCCTCAGCGTGATCCGATTCTCTCGTGTCCTCCAAACTGCAGCCCTGCGCGAGTCATCCTCGCCTGTCCGTGTGTTCCGTTCCCTGTGCCTCTGGCTCGGTCATATTAGGCTGCGAGGGGCTTACACACTAGCTTCTTTGTGAAAGCAGGCTTCTGCTACTAGACTAGCTGCTCTTACGTTTTACTGTGACGTACGACAACGTAATGTAAAACAAGATGCTGTTATTGAACTTCAGAGGAGCGACAGTAAAAGACGTTTTCCGGAAGAAAATCTCATAGGAAAAAATCGTTATTTGAGATAGAACAGTTTACTTACTTTTAATATATTTTAATAACGATCTGATTCTAATACACAAGTATATTTTAATAGATTGTGTACTATTATTAAGCAAATCTTCGCATAACACTAAATATTTCAACCTATGTTTTTAGTGCGAAAAATATTTCTGATAAACACTTTTTCCCGTAAATCAATGTCAGTAGGTTACAGTGAGCAAACACTTCTTTCATGAAACATAATTTTTACCCTCGGAACACATGAAAACAATACAGAAATATTATTCTTAACAAAGTCTATGATCAGGAAACCAGCAGAAATGTACAAACATAAAACAACAGAAAGTAAATTGATAACAAAATATAACTACAAAAATAAAATACTACTGTTTTGTTCTGTAGTCCATGCATTATGATGGACAGTTCCTGGTTACTGAATGACCTTTTGTTTCTCTTCTTCTTTTTTTTCCTTCTTCCTGCCCTGTATGGATGTCTATTTTCTAAATAACGTCTGGTTGTTGGTGACTATCTTCAAGCATATTGTGTAGCTACGAACTATGTTTATCATCCTTATACTTAAAAAAACCTCACAATCTATTTTGCTTTTGGCTTCACAAGATTAAGCGCCACTGTTGATAGTATCTGGTTTTTCAGTACACCATTACTGTATTTCTGTTTCCAAAATCTGAATGATGTACAGTGATGGGGTGGCGACATGCACATATGCAGATGGCGGTAGTACCTTGTTCACAAGGTATAAAAGGGCAGTGCATTGACGAATCTGTAATTTCTACCAGAGTGATTCATGTGAAAAGCTGTACGACGTGGGTTTGGCCGCGCGGCGAGAATTGACAGACTTTGAACACGGAATGATAGTCGGAGCCAGATGCATGAGACATTCCATTTCGGAAATCGTTAGGGAATTCGATATTCCAAAATCCATAGTGTCAAGAGTGTGTCGAGAATATCAAATTTCGGGCATTCCCGCTCATCACGGACTACGCAGTGCCCGGCGGCCTTCACTTAAAGGCCGGCCGTTGTGGCCGTGCGGTTAAAGGCGCTTCAGTCTGGAACCGCGTGACCGCTACGGTCGCAGGTTCGAATCCTGCCTCGGGCATGGATGTGTGTGATGTCTTTAGCTTAGTTAAGTTTAATTAGTTCTAAGTTCTAGGCGACTGATGACCTCAGAAGTTAAGTCGCATAGTGCTCAGAACCATTTGAACCATTTGAACCTTCACTTAAACACCGGGAGTAGTGGCGTGTGCGTTGAGTTGTCAGTGATAACAGACAAGCAACACGGCATGAAATAACCACAGAAATCAGTGTGGGACGTACGACGGACGTATCCGTTAAGACAGTACGACGAAGTCTGGGGTTAATGGCCTATGGCAGCAGATGACTGACGCGATTGCCTTCGCTAACCGCACGACACGGCCTTTGCTCGCGACCATATCGCTTGCACCCCTGATGGAAAACCATGGCCTGGTCAGATGGGTACCGATTTCAGTTTGTAAGAATTGATGGTAGGCTTCGTGTGTGCGCAGATCCCGCAAAGGCATAGACCCAAGTTGCCAACAAGACACTGTGCAAGCTGGTGGTGGTGGTGTGGGCTTTGTTTACACGATCATTGTTTACCGATCATTGACTGGAAATGGTTATGCTCGGCTACCTGGAGAGCAGTTGCAGCCATTCATGGGCTTCATGTTCCCAAACAACGACGGTAATTTAACAGATGTGAATGCGCCCCGTCAGTACGCGTTTGGTTAGGAGAACATTAAGGACAATTCGAACAAATGATTTGTCCATCCAGATAGCCGGACATGTATCCCAACGAGCATACATAACCGTGAGGTTAATTCATGCACAAAATTTTGCACCGGCAACCCTTTCGCAGTTATTGACGGTTGTAGAGGCAGCATAGCTGAGTATTTCTGCAAGGGGCTTGCAACGACTTGTTGAGCCCACGTTACATCGAGCTGCAGCATTACGCCGGGAAATATGAGGCCGTACACGACACTAAGAGGTATCCCACGGCGTTTGGACCTTTGCATGTTAGTGAATCTAGTGCTGAGCCATCTGTTTTGTATTTCATAACAAAATATGTCTCAATTTTAAACACAGTTCTCTTGGCGATAGTTTTTTTAAAGACATATTTGTCAGGGCCTTCATTCCATTACTTTATGATGAGAGGCACCCACATGCCTTGCTCATACTGTGGCATCAAGCAGTCAGGCCTGCAAGATGAGTGGTCTGCCAAGCGAGTGGATTCATTCTTATTTATCGAGTAACATGAACTCTAGTACTCACACTTAAATTACAAGTTATCCTCCTATATGATTAATACGCAACGGAAACACGCATCTGGCTATCAGTAATTTACAGAACTCTGACTGTACACTACGCACTGGCAATACCACATTTTCTTTCTTTTTTTATTTAAGGGCTTTTGTCAACACGTGGCCACCGCACTGAATATGAATGGCGAACACATTATAAATTCGGGACATTATGGCAACATACAATTCGAAGGAAAATTGCACCAATCTTTTTCTTTTCACTATCTTATTTATTCCGATAAATTCTCTAACCTAAACACACAAATTCTATAACCTACAACAATAACACATGAGAAATTTCGCCCAGTGGGCATGGCTTTACATTGATGAATCTCTATATTATGGTCTCGTAATTATTTAACGCTACAGTGCACTTTCTGGATAGGATGGTGGATCTTTTATTATACCTCACACTTCGACTCTCACAATCATCATCACGAAACTTTCCTCCAGACCGAGCGGTACCGAAGCAACAAGCATAACCCACAAATCTTTTGAAACTACCTCGCTACTCTCCCATGCAAACCACACATACCAAAATTACATGACATACACCACACTACAACATGAATACGGAGAATAGTCACAACATTATCACTTTCAGCTTTCCCACTTCAATTAATATTTATCCCAGTTTCACACGACACTGCCCCACTTTGTAATTCTACTTTCCTACTATGAACTCTGGAGATATTTGCACGTCTTCCTGTGCAATGCAAGCCAAGTGGCGTTGCTGGATAGACGGCCGACTCACCTTGCTTCTCTCTCAGAGTTTGAATCTAGCGTCACACGGAATCATATCACGCAAAGTAATATTAAGAACATATTCATCACACACGCGAGTCCTCAACTGATACCATGGACGAGTACTTCTCTTTATCCTTTGTCTCATACACAGATTGAGACTCACACAGTACTCACCATGTGGAAGTACTCGTCTCTAATTTCAAGTCCTGCACACGCCATTTCTTAAATATTTCAACTTATGGTACACACGCTATTTCTTAAATATTTCAACTTATTGTGCACACGCTAGTAATTCAGCTTAACTTAAGCACACGGAAGTATTTCAACTTATTGCTACACGTGGTTTCATTGTGACCGTTGGTCACTTCCGAAGATTACTACAATCCCATTAATATTACCTGCCTGAAATTTAATTCTCCCCACAAAAGTTCCTGAAATAGAGAAATTATTATTTCAAACTACTCTTAAATATTCCACATGCATACCATGTCTCCACTCTTTTGTCATTATGGAGCACAACTAAAACAGGTCTTAACAGCACAAGATCCAGCGGCAGAGTGCTGAAACATGGCCGTTCTTCAGGTCAGGTCGCACCTCCATCGAGGTGGGAGCGCACCTTGCTACCGTATTGGTCAGCCACATTTCAGGCGCTCAAACCTCAGGTAAATTTCATCTCTTTGGTCCCACCAAAGGTGGCCAAAGGATCGTCTCAAAGATGATCATATATTCACATTCACTATCTGCGGTTAGCAGACGACCATACATTCATTCATTTCACAGATCTCACCAAACTGAATGTAGGGATTTACTTTGTGGGAGTGCACATGTGATCAATTAAATGAATAAATTGTCATTCTTTCCCACACTGGTATCCAGCTTCGCTGTATTAATTGAAATTGAGTTATTATTAGAAAAAAAAAGTGTTGTTCTGACAAAAATAATGAAGTATGTTGTACCTATTTTCAACGTCGGGCGGTACTGTACCCTTTCAATGATGCTTCTGTCCTTAAGAACAATATAGGACGATGGACTACATCTGTACACCACCATTGTTGATAGCAGGTCTTTACAGTACGAATGGTTTCTTCTTTCTTCACTTTTGTTTTAATCAGATCAAAGTTACTATCACACTGCGCAAAGGAATGACCTGGAATTGGGAACAGTCGTGTGAGCTCCAAGTGAAATACTAGTGCCATCTATGTAGAAAATGACACTTCCGTTCAGTTCTTATTTTGACCACCACGTGCATAGGAGAACAGAACAATATACTTCACTTGCGGAAAGTCTTTCAATTTGATTTCCAGAACATTTTGTATGATGCAGCTGTGATCGGGTCCGTTTTAGCTTGCATTTCCATGAAAAAGTACATATATGAAGTATCACCGTTGTGTACAAGGATGTTGAAAGCATATAACCATAATAGATGTGGTGTCACCGCCAGACACCACACTTGCTAGGTGGTAGCCTTTAAATCGGCCGCGGTCCATTAGTATACGTCGGACCCGCGTGTCGCCACTGTCAGTGATTGCAGACGGAGTGCCACCACACGGCAGGTCTAAAGAGACTTCATAGCACTCGCCCCAGTTGTACAGCCGACTTTGCTAGCGATGCTACACTGACCAATACGCTCTCATTTGCCGAGACGATAGTTAGCATAGCCTTCAGCTACGTCATTTGCTACGACCTAGCAAGGCGCCATAGCATTTGATGTTTATCTTAAAACATGTGCCATCAAGAGCGATGTACACCACTTATGGATTAAAGTTAAGTATTACATCAACTACGTACTTTATTTGCTACTATTAATTCCCTTAACTGTTCCAGACCTCACGCCAGTCTGCGTGAGCTTAACGCGTGCCTTTTGGCCTCCTCCGAGTGGCTTGGCTGTCTTGCCACGCCACTACAATTGGCTGGTCTCCTTCAGTGTCTGTACAGGCAAGTTCTGCGAATAGTCAAAACTCAATCACAAGATGCGTAGAATCAGATTTGGCTTTATGCATAAAATATTTCTTAAGGGTAAGGTATACTTCAGCAATCATTTGGAGACTTAAGTACTCTGCGAAACAGGGATCATTTTAATTGGCTTCAAGGGTTGTTTTTTTTTCAGAAACGGTGCAAAAGTCACACACATCTGTTTTAAGCTGTAGCTCTGTTAGCTTGAAATACTTAAAATAGTTTACATTACTCATTTTAAACTTTTCACTTTTAGTTTGAAAGAAATTCTTTGAGAAAGGATCATACAATAATTTAACATTCAGGGTTCGGTTTTCAACATGTCTCAAAGATGATTTGTGTTCTCAGTAACGACATTATCGACTCCTAATTTTGCCTAAGTGCTCTCTTAGGATCTCCCAAATGTCAAATGTGATTTAGTGAGAGCAATTATCACGTATGCCTCTTCTTTGCCAAAGCGAATAGTTAACTAGTTTTTTTGTTATTGTACGATTCGTAGTCTTTCAGCAGATATCGGTAACGGTTGAATATGTAAGCATGACATACTTTTAACTTAGTGTCACAAATAAACAGAAAGTATTTCCATGTATTTTCTTGAGCCGCTTTGGATTTATCGTCAGCCTCTTGTCAGGCGTACCAGATTTCTCCACCATACTTTCACTTAAGGCAGAAACTTTTAAGACTTTACCTGGATCTGCGCAGCAACTGTCAAATAGCTTTTCTTGCTGAGTACCACCTACTTGCAAGTAACAGTTTTTTTGACAACAAGACGACACAACTGAAAATATTTTTCCTTTAATGCCACCGCCACTGGCGGAAATGTAGCTGTCACCTCTCTGCCGTTTTATTTTCCTGTCGTCTTTCTTCGTGTTCTAACTGTCATAAGACAGTCGTCGTTTCCTACACATTACTACTATTTACTGCTGCACAACCTCGAAACAGGTTTCTTTGTAATTTCAACACAACACTAACCGCCGAAACTCCAAGTAAGCCGTCTTAAATACTCGTGTAACCACCCCGTTCAATAAACTAAATGAGGAGTGGGGCTCACAACGCATCAAGGAAACGCTGCCATGACTTCTAGTGTTGAGGTAATGAAACAAAACCTTGGTAGAATATTTTATACAACCCACTGTTTCATTTTAAACAGTTTCCTGAAAAACGGCACATAGACCTCTGGACCCTTCTTCCGGAAAGTGTCTCATTTAGCACGTATACATTCCGCAAATCACTGCGCAGAATGTATCGGGGACAACTGTGGAGTGCAGGGCAAATGGTACTTAGTATGGCACTCCGTGTCAGGTTTTCATTCTGTTCCAGTGAGGCATGGACCACGGGAACGATGCCTGCTTAAACGCCTCTATGCTTGCTGTAATTACTGCTACGGGGAATGGATAAAAACGTGGAAAGACTACGAGAAATGCATGCCTGAATGTTAATGCAGGTGCCAGCCAAGTCTGGGGATTACGCTGTTGTATTTGACCTCGAACGGCACCTGCGCAGTGTCCTCAGTACGTCGCAAGCGACAGTCGCAGTCAGAACAGAGATCTATGTAGTTGTGAGTGGATGGTGTCGGAGCTATGTGAATTTGAACGTGAGCAATTGGTAGATGCTATTTTGGTTGCTGCTTCCGCAAGCAAGGTAGCCGAATTGTTTGATGCTTCAAGAGGCACCGTATCGAAGATTTATACCGTATACAGGGAAAACAGAAAAACATCGTCCGCTAAACGACAACGTGGACGAAAGTGTGTGCTGAGTATTCGTGACAATCATTGAAGAGGATTGTGACGGAAAATAAGTGGACGACAGCTGCAAAAATCAACTCAAACTAGCACTCGCCAATCCGGTCACCACGAAAACAACACGAAGGAGTTCCGTAAGCAGGGAATTGCACGGTTAGCTGGAATTCCAAAACCACTCGCCAGTCATGCGAGTGGCCGTAACGGTAAAACGTTGTGCCGAAGCCGTAAAAACTTGGGCAATGGAGCAGTGGAGGAAAGTAGTTTAGTCGGATGCGCCTTGCTCAATGCTGTTTCTAACTTCTAGCCGAGTTTACATCCCAAGTATGGAACATGGCGGGGGTTCGTCGATGATTTGGGTAGCCATATCAAGGGATACCAAGGGATCATTGGTTACCCTCCAAGGTCGTATTGCTCCAAGGACCAATTTGGCCAATAGGTCCATCCCTTGGTACAATACTTGCTCCAAGACGACAGGGCACCTGTCCACACAGCTCACTCGACCAGGACTGGTTTTGTGGGGTGGGCACGAGGCTGAATTGCTGCATCTCCCCCGGCCAACAGCGTTACCATATTTCAATATCATAGAGCCTTTGTGTTCAGCATTGGACAGAACTATGCGTCATCGCCGTCCACGTCAATTAACATTTCCAGACCTTGCCACTGTTTTTTAAGAAGAATAGAGTAAGATTCCCTCTAAAAATATGCAGGATCCGCATTTATCCAGGACGGGACGACTGGAAGCTGTTTTGACGTCAACCTTTTTTCTACACCATATTAGGCATGGTAGTTTCTGTTATCGGTGTTTCCATATCTCTCCCCCACCCCCACCCCCCATCTATCTCTTCTTCTACGGGGGCCCAACAAAAGGGTAATGTTCTACGAGTTTGAACGTGGGGGGGGGGGGGGGGGACACTAGAAAAATCAGAAAAGGGAAATGCTAATGCTCAATCTAGATACAGTGTGAGTCAGTGAAGTGAAATGGAGAGAAGACAAGGATTCTGGTTACGTGAGTATAGGATACTATCAACAGTAGTAGAAAATGGTGTAATGGGAGTAGGATTCATTATGAAGAGGTAGGCAGGTCAGAGAGAGAGTTTCTGTGAACGTTTCAGTGATAGGGTTATTCTCATCAGAATCGACAGCAAACCAACAGTGACAACGATAGTTGAAATGTACGTGCCGTTGTCGCGAGCTTTAGGTGAAGACATAGAAAAAGGATCTGAGGATATTGAACAGGCAACGCAGTACATAAGGAGGGATGAAAATCTAATAGACACGGGGGATTGGAATACGGTTGAAGGGGAAGGAGTAGAAGAAAGGCTTACGAGAAAATATGGGCTTTATAGTAGGAATGAGAGAGGAGGGAGACTAACTGAGTTCTGCAATAAATTTCAGATAGTGACAGGGAATACTCTGTTCAAGACTCACAAACGAAGGAGGGATGATTGGAAGACAGGAAATTACGGGTAGTTCAATTACATCATGGTCAGGCAGATTCCAAAATCAGGTACTGGATTGTAAGGCGTACCCAGGAGCAGATATAGACTCAGATCACAATTTAGTCTGATGCACAGTATGCTGAAAATTAAGAAACTGAACAGGAAGAATCAATGCACAAATAAGTGGGATATGGACGTACTAAGGAATGAAGAGATACGCCTCAAAATATCTGAGACTATAGAAACTTAGATAACGGATGCACAGTAGGCAGTTCAGTCGAAGAGGAATGGACAACTCTAAAAAGGGCAGTCACAGAAGTTTGAAAGAGGAACAAATATTAAATTGGTAAAGTTGCATCGCAACAAAAAGAGTTACACGACAACATAAAGTTACGTCACAACATAAAAAGAGAATCTTCCGTTAAACCGTACCAATACCATTTCTCGGTATATGAACTGTATGCACATGTGTTGATAAGACCACGAAATATAAAACCCAGCGATATGAAATGTCAGGAGAACAACAGTAGAAAAACTATATTTTGAGGAAAACGGCATGTTCACCGACATTGGCGGAGGTCGTATATCGTATTATGCGCCCGTGAGCACCGGTTTAAATCCATCTAGGAAGTGCTTACTCAAGAGTTGCAACTGATCATTTAAAATGTTACCATCTCCCTTAGCAAGAGGTTTATAAATTTCAAGTTCTTCTAATAAATTTCTAGCCTTTTATTTCCTTACGTAAAACTGTGGTTTCTTCTAATTCCCTCGGAGAATGGTCTGAAATGCGTAAGTGTTCAGCAGATGAAGAATTACACACATTTCCCCCTTTCTTACCCATCAGGTATTATGTCCTTCACCTTTTTGTAACAGAACTAAGCTTCGTAATAATCTATTATCTTCTGCACACTAAAGCTACGCGCAGTGTCACTATGCTACATAAATGTACTACAGATTACGCCCGTGTATATAGCACTCACTGCTTTCCCATTATTCTTATCACTTAAGCTTCCGTAGTGCTAAGCGGAAGTTTTTTCTTATTAGTGAGGATGTTTTAGCTTATATTTGCTTTTCTTTCCCCATTGTAAACAGAATTTTACCTTCTGTGCGCTGAATTTATGTACAATATTACTCTGTCAGCAAATGTATTAATAACTTTATACTGAATGTACACCTGTAAATTTTTATATTTCTAATAGCTTTGTAGAGGAATTTTCATGCTTACTTTAATATAAAATGCTGTTGTTCAACACAATCAAGGCACAGTTCTTACGTGCGTGTATTTAGCGCCCACTGTAGCAGTTGGCCTTAGTCTCTGGCATAAGGTACATGTACCTTACGCAAATATTTTATCTTGTGACGCCTATCACATTTATACGTTGACACGAGGATTTTAATGTACAACATGTGCAAGAACCAAGAAGAAACAACAAGAGTGGAAGACCAAGAGCGAAGTGCTAGGATTAAAAAGGATGTAAGACAGCGATGTGGTCTTTCGCCCCTACTATTCAATGTATACATTGAAAAAGGAATGACTGAAATAAAAGAAAGGTTCAGAAGTGGAATCAAAACTCAAGGCGAAAGATTCGCTGACGACATTGCTATCCACAGCGAAAGTGAAGAAGTATTATAGGAATAGCTAAATGGAATGAACAGTTAGAGTACAGGATATGAAACTGAGAGTAAATCGAAGAAAGATGAAAGTAATGAGAAATAATAGAAATGAGGACAGCGAGAAACTTAACATCAAGATTGATGATCGCGAAGTTGATGAAGTTAAGGAATTCTGTTACCTAGGTGCCAAAATAACCACGACGGACGAAGCAAGGAGGACGTAAAGACCAGACTAGCACCGACAAAAAGGACAATCCTGGCCAAGAGAAGTCTGCTAGTATCAAACACAGGCCTTAACGTGAGCAAGAAATTTCGGAAAATGTACGTTTGGAGCACAGCATTGTATGGTAGTGAAACATGGACCGTGAGAAAACCGGAGCGGGAGACAATCGAAACCTTTGAGATGTGTGCTACAGATGAATGTTGAAAATTAGGTGGACTGATAAGATTAGGAATGGGGTGGTTTTCTGGAAAATTGGCAAGGAAAAAAATATGAGAAACAGTGATAAGAAGAAGGGACAGGATGCTTGGACATCTGTTAAGACATTAAGGAATGACTTCCGTGGTACTAGACGGAGCTGTAAAAGGTAAAAGCTGTAGAGGATGACAGAGATTAGAATTCGTCCAGCAAATAATTGAGGACGTAGGTTGCAGCTGCTACTCTGAGATGAAGCGGTTGGCACAGGACAGGAATTCGTGGTGGGATGAAAAAAAAATGGGATGTTACCTAAGTTCTGAAGAACATCTAAATTATTTACTTAATATGGGTTCCTGAAACTTTCCGGATATATTGGACGTCTATCGCCAAGCATTTGGCAATTGAGGTTTTGGGCATTTCCGTAACACTCTTCCTTTATTCAAACAAACCTGCGAAATTCCTTGCTGTCGTTTTTTGTATGCCTTCAATAATCCCTGTTTTATTTATTATGGGTCTCATATAGTTGCGAAATGTTCTAAGATGATACGCACAAGTAATTTGTAAGGAGTCTCATTTGTAGACTCACTACGTTTTCGCGGTATGTGTCCAATGAGCCTAATTTTGCTAGCTGCCTTACCGATGAGTGAATATATGTGGTCGTTCGCTTTCATACCACTACAAATTGCTGCACACAGATTTTTTTATGTGTTCACTGATTTCATTTGTCACCACATTGACATTGTAGTCACAGGATACAATTCCTGTCCCATTTTGTGAAGTGCTTAGTATGACATTTATGAACATTTAAAAGAAGCCACTTATTTTTAATGTTGTCGATCTGTCAATCATCAGTTGTTATTAATAATATATTATGATTTTAGGTTGGTAAATCGCTGCGACACACACACACACACACACACACACACACACACACACACACACGCGCGCGCGCGGGCGCGCGCGCGCACGCGCAAGTAGTAGAGTGATGTGAGACTCGTGAACTTTTGATATCAAATTGATATGCTAACTAATTAAATTGATCTATTAAACCAACCCCCCATAATTCCCGTAATCTATTGCTATGCTAATTGATTTATGACCACATGAGCGTTGATTTATGACCCCTGAGGATAATCCGTCACTCAGGGAACCATCCAAACCCTCCCCCTTCTCATCCCTCTGAGAAAAAGAGGTACTTGTTTCTGTCATTCCTCCCCAGTTCAATTCATAAATACTTTCCCCCCTCATGGAAAACCCCAGGGCTTTCCCATCCAATCCCTCACTTCTCCCTCCCCTCCCCCTCTTCCAATCACCTACTCCAACTGAAAAATGGCGGGAAGAAGATGCAGTCTGTGCTGCAGAGAGATGTCAATAATAACAACATATTGCTCCATTCAATTTTGTATATGCTTTTTTTGGTCACTTTTCGGGAGACAGGGCACCACCATTTGGGTAGAGCTCACATCTACAGCACCCCCGCCACTGCTTCCCGTGATGTAATAACTGTGAGCACAGAGGAATGGAATGAAGCGCGATGTATTAGCCGCCACTCTGTGGCACCCGCAATGTGTCTATCGCGTGGGCGCCGCCACGAAGTTCAAAAACCGCCCAGATTCCTAATTACAGATCACGACACTAAATACCATCGAGCACCGACTAGATATCGGCTTCCTTTGTTCTCACGGGCCCCAAACAAAGCATCAGGTAGTGGTATTCCTTTGCTATGGAAACTCCACATTCGTTTCCTGTCTCTGCCTCTCTCGAGTGTCTACTAGCTGTTTGTGTGTGTCCAAACACGCAGACAGAGGTTTCCCTTACCGCACAGAATAGTGTATTCCAATTGGCAAATGCTGGGAACAAAGGGAGAGCTGACGCAATGGCGACATCAAAAATGGCGGGAAGTAGTCCATACGCACCGTCCTATGAAATTAATTTTTTAGCAGTTGACAGGCGTCAAGTAGATCACGTAAAATGCTCTCCACCACCTTACGATGAACCTCCTTCGTAATAAAACATATTTTCAACATTTGAGTATTACACACAAATATTTTGCAAATCAAGTAATTAAATTTCCACCCCAAGTAGATCAGTGGGCTAAATACACTCCTGGAAATTGAAATAAGAACACCGTGAATTCATTGTCCCAGGAAGGGGAAACTTTATTGACACATTCCTGGGGTCAGATACATCACATGATCACACTGACAGAACCACAGGCACATAGACACAGGCAACAGAGCATGCACAATGTCGGCACTAGTACAGTGTATATCCACCTTTCGCTGCAATGCAGGCTGCTATTCTCCCATGGAGACGATCGTAGAGATGCTGGCTGTAGTCCTGTGGAACGGCTTGCCATGCCATTTCCACCTGGCGCCTCAGTTGGACCAGCGTTCGTGCTGGACGTGCAGGCCGCGTGAGACGACGCTTCACCCAGTCCCAAACATGCTCAATGGGGGACAGATCCGGAGATCTTGCTGGCCAGGGTAGTTGACTTACACCTTCTAGAGCACGTTGGGTGGCACGGGATACATGCGGACGTGCATTGTCCTGTTGGAACAGCAAGTTCCCTTGCCGGTCTAGGAATGGTAGAACGATGGGTTCGATGACGGTTTGGATGTGCCGTGCACTATTCAGTGTCCCCTCGACGATCACCAGTGGTGTACGGCCAGTGTAGGAGATCGCTCCCCACACCATGATGCCGGGTGTTGGCCCTGTATGCCTCGGTCGTATGCAGTCCTGATTGTGGCGCTCACCTGCACGGCGCCAAACACGCATACGACCATCATTGGCACCAAGGCAGAAGCGACTCTCATCGGCCGGCCGAAGTGGCCGCGCGGTTCTGGCGCTGCAGTCTGGAACCGCGAGACCGCTACGGTCGCAGGTTCGAATCCTGCCTCGGGCATGGATGTGTGTGATGTCCTTAGGTTAGTTAGGTTTAACTAGTTCTAAGTTCTAGGGGACTAATGACCTCAGCAGTTGAGTCCCATAGTGCTCAGAGCCATTTGAACCATTTTTTGACTCTCATCGCTGAAGACGACACGTCTCCATTCGTCCCTCCATTCACGCCTGTCGCGACACCACTGGAGGCGGGCTGCGCGATGTTGGGGCGTGAGCGGAAGACGGCCTAACGGTGTGCGGGACCGTAGCCCAGCTTCATGGAGACGGTTGCGAATGGTCCTCGCCGATACCCCAGGAGCAACAGTGTCCCTAATTTGCTGGGAAGTGGCGGTGCGGTCCCCTACGGCATTGCGTAGGACCCTACGGTCTTGGCGTGCATCCGTGCGTCGCTGCGGTCCGGTCCCAGGTCGACGGGCACGTGCACCTTCCGCCGACCACTGGCGACAACATCGATGTACTGTGGAGACCTCACGCCCCACGTGTTGAGCAATTCGGCGGTACGTCCACCCGGCCTCCCGCATGCCCACTATACGCCCTCGCTCAAAGTCCGTCAACTGCACATACGGTTCACGTCCACGCTGTCGCGGCATACTACCAGTGTTAAAGACTGCGATGGAGCTCCGTATGCCACGGAAAACTGGCTGACACTGACGGCGGCGGTGCACAAATGCTGCGCAGCTAGCGCCATTCGACGGCCAACACCGCGGTTCCTGGTGTGTCCGCTGTGCCGTGCGTGTGATCATTGCTTGTACAGCCCTCTCGCAGTGTCCGGAGCAAGTATGGTGGGTCTGACACACCGGTGTCAATGTGTTCTTTTTTCCATTTCCAGGAGTGTATATCCGATGTCTTGTATGCCCCAATGTTTGACAACACAAGCACCCTCTTCCATCACAAAGTTGCGACGAAAAAACCCTTCTGATTGTGTTGTGACTTGGCAAGACAGCGAAGTCACTATGCGAGGATGGCGAAAGGCACGCGTTAAGCTCACGCAGACTGGCGTGAGGTCTGGAACAGTTAAGGGAATTTTTAGTAGCAAATAAAGTACGTAGTTGATGTAATACTTAACTTTAACCCATAATTAGAGAACATCGCTCTTGTTGATACATCAATAAAAATCTCAATATAAACTGGTAATGGCGCCGTGCTAGGTCGTAGCAAATGACGTAGCTGAAGGCTATGCTAACTATCGTCTCGGCAAATGAGAGTGTATTTGTCAGTGTAGCATCGCTAGCAAAGTTGGCTGTACAACTGGAGCGAGTCCTAGTAAGTCTCTCTAGACCTGCCGTGTGGCGGCGCTCGGTCTGCAATCACTGATAGTGGCGACACGCGGGTCCGACGTATACTAACGGACCGCGGCCGATTTAAAGGCTACCACCTAGCAAGCGTGGTGTCTGGCGGTGACACCACAGATTGCACACACTCATGATTGTTAACTATACGCCTTCTGCCGGATGCTGGGACTGCGGGTTGGCCAGGACATTGCCTCTTCATGCGTGCGCCGGTCGGTAGAGGCTCGCACATCCATCAGCCATCCCTGCACTTGCATGCGTGTCTCTAGCCGCACCAGTCGCTCAGAAACGAGATAGTCACTGTGACCACCGAGAGGTCAACCGATCAATTTATGTGGGGAGTATGATCATCCAGCACAAACACTTTTTCATATTGGATCTCCTCATGCACCACGCACGTCGGCTTCCATCACTGCTCAACCACCGTATTGGCTAGTTCGTTCATCAGCCATTCAAAGGACGCCACCTCCGTGGTTTGTCTCTGCGGCTGTGGGCAAGAGCCGACAGGTCAGAGCATTCTTTGTAACTAACCGGCCCTAGGGCTTCCACACCCTCTTCACGCTAGTTCACAGGCGAAGTATTGTTGCTGTGCCGTGTTCGCATCGACCTTCGCTTCATAATTATGTTGTATAAATGGAGATGATGTTTTAACTACTGACGACGCCTTTGGCATGATTGTTTATGTATCTCCACTGCAGGATGTGATTTTAGTGTATTTTTGCTTCTGATGAAGGTAAATTTAGATATACCGAAACCGTGGTAAGGATTTCAATAAATCTTTATGCTGCGACCGTTTGGCTGTTATCATTTACCGTGAAGATTTTCGACAGTTGCTGTTTTAGCCATGTTTAAAACCTTGATTCCAGCTACTGTATATACTGAAATTATATTAAAATCACATAGACTCATCTTAGTCATATACAGTAAACAGTTACACTTACATCACAATGATCAAAGTTAATGAACAGTTTCACCGAGTGTTTTTTCGTCGACATCATACGAGTATATTCGGATCTGCTGTACCTCTAATGTCCGCTTATGTCATATGTCAGGATGGCCGTGCGGTCGAAGGCGACGCCGGCACGGTAGCTCAGCGTGTTCGGTCAGAGGGTTAGCTGCCCTCTGTAATAAAAAAACTGAGTTAATCGATCAACAACGAACTTAAATGGATGTCTTAAGACGTCCGCCCCGAGCAGATGCAACGAACGAAACCAAACAAAATTAGATTAAAAAAAAAAAAAAGGCGCCAGACTCAAGGTTCCCCTTGCCTGTTGGAACAGGTCTGAGCATTCTGGTCCTCGTCTGAGGGTGTGGATTCGAATCCCACTTCTGACAAAATTTTAAAAGCGGAATAACTGCATCAAATGTGCGAAAATTCCCGATGGTTTAATGAACTATGTTGCGTTCAGTAGAACAGAAGACTGAATTTACGAGAAGCCGTATTATTGCAGTCTGTTCATCGGCGAATTTTATTATGTCTGTGTTCCATCAGTCAAAAAGGTACACATATTTTCCGGTAAAAATTTCTCAAGGACTTGCTGAACATAAATACAAGTGAGAGTTCAGACAAGTTTCGAAAGAGGTCTCAAGGTTACAACAAGTAAATAAATAAGTTAATTAATTAAATGTATAGGTGGTTCATTAATCAGTTTTACGCCACAGCTCTACGGACCTAACTCTTTGGGCTTCATCACCGAGATAATGAAATACGTACATCGCTAGATATAACTGAAAGAAATATGCACACAGTGACATCGTAATTCATCACTCTGTTGATCAAATTATGAGATGTTGGTTGCAAACGCCAAGGGAATGAAAAATCAACAGGTAATTGAAGATATATATATGAGAATGGTTAATTTTGAATTCGGCAGGCAAATGTTTATGATGGACAAAAACCAGCAAATTCGACTGACAGTGCGGAACACACATCAGAATGCGATACCGCAGCCACAGCGCAGCTCTCTTCATTCTGTTGCGGTAAGCCACCAGCTTTTTGCAAAGCTTAGCGTCTAAGGGTAAGCATCTCATGTGCTAACGTGTATAACTTCTTAGTTGACCGGATGTTAAGCCCTAACCTTCTTTTTTCTTTATTTCTTTTTTTTTAACATCACGTGTGTTCCTGCTGTTTCTCGATGTAAATGTTCTTCAGAAGCCCATACGTTTTAAAATCAAATTACATACTCTTAGTCACATGAAATATTCTTCCGCTCTATGTTAGGTGCTTCAAAAGCTTGCCTACAAGGAGTCGAAATGCAGCTTTGGAACAGGCACTTGTGGTCTTGGAAGCAGTCTTGCGACATTGAAATCTTTAGAATGGCAGGAACAAGGAGCCTAAAGAAATTACTCAACTCCTTCTCCTCCAAAGACGAATTTCTTGATAAAAACCGCTGATGAGTATGAATTATTGATAATATCAAATAGAAAACTTCGATCTATAATAGGTCATGTGGTCGTTAGACAAGTACTTTCACGGTGGCTGATGTAAGAGCTTACACAGCTGTCCACTGTGGATCAGACGGCTATTTACTAAAAATAATATTAGTGCTATAAAGATGAATCATACTGAGATGGATGAAAATAAACTTTATAACATCAACAGCTTAAAAGATGGAAGTATAGGAACATTATTTGCTACCAGATTGGAAAGGATGCTGGATGAATTATTTGAAGGATGTACCGAAGAAATGTACGAATACATAAAGATCAATGTTAAAAACTTAGCAACAGAAGTGCTGGGTCTACAGGAAAATATTCACAAGCACAAAGCAGGATGTTAGCCAGAACAAATAGAGATAGCAGTAAAAGAAAAAAAAAGGAATGAATTCATTCAGTGGCTGAATGATGAATCAGAAGAAACAAAAGTCAATCTATAAGGCAAGAAAAGTCTGAAGTAGAAAAAAATAAGGATAGGAAAGAATAAAAGGCGGGAAAGAACACGTGACAATGACAATAGGGAGCTGGGATTTGGTAGAAGCAACAATGTCAAAAGAATTCTGACAAAAGATAAAACTAGTCACAAAAGGAACTGTACTTCGAGTGCCGCCTGCCGCCGCAATATAGGACGGCATGAGGCAGCGACACAACCGACTTGCAGTCAGAGGTGCATCCCTAAACGCGGCCTCGTCGCAGCTCTGTCACTCTCACTGTTGTTGTTGTAATAGCTGGACTCTGTTTCTTACTGCATCATTTGTAATGAGTCTTCGTACATTTGGAGAAGTACGAGGGTCACTCCAAAAGACACGCACCCTATTTCTTTTAAAAACCCATCATTTATTCTACACGTTTGAAAGTTTTACAGTGTGTAGATACATCCCTTAGGAACAATATTTTCATTACTCCACACAATTTCCATCCCTCTCAAATGCCTTACGCCATCTTGGAACCAGCGCCTGTATGCCCGCACGGTAAAAATCTGGACCAACCTGTTGGGGCCACTGTTTGGCAGCGTGCCCAAGGAAGTCATCATCTTCAAACCTTTTCCAAGAAGAGTTTCCCAAAGAGATGATAGTCACATGGAGCTAGGTCAGGACTGTCAGGCGGGTGTTTCAGTGTTGTCCATCCGAGCTATGTGATCGCTTCCATGGTTTTCTGAATGACATGTGGCAGTGCATTGTAGTGCAACAGCAAAACATCCTGCTTTTGCCGATGTGGTCGAACATGACTCAGTTCAGCTTGAAGTTTAGTCAGTGTCGTCAGATATGCATCAGAATTTATGGTGGTTCCCCTTGGCATGATGTCCACAAGCAAGAGTCCTTTGGAATCGAAAAACACCATAGCCATAATTTTTCCAGCAGAAAGTGTGGTTTTGAATTTTTTTTTCCTTGGCTGAATTTGCATGATGCCACTCCATTGATTGCCTCTTTATCTCTGGTGAAAAATGATGGAGCCATGTTTCATCACCTGTCACAATTCTTCCAAGTAATTCAGCTCCTCCATTCTTGTACTGTTCCAAAAGTTCGCTGCATACCGTTTTTCTTGTTTCTTTGTGAGCCACTGTCAACATCCTGGGAACCCACCTGGCACAAACCTTTTTAAAACGCCAACAGTTTCAGTATTCTGCAAACACTTCCTTCCCCTATCCCAACATAGCGTGACAATTCGTTCACTGTGATGCGTCTGTCAGCAGTCACCAATTCTTTAACTCTCTGCACATTGTCTGGAGTGTGTGCAGTACGAGGCCTGTCACTGCGAGGACAATCCTCAATATTGCCGTGCCCGCTTTCATCACGTAACCTGCTTGCCCACCGACTAACTGTACTGCGATCGACAGCAGCATCGCCATACACCTTTTTCTACCTCTTGTGGATGTTTCCCACAGTCTCGTTTTCACAGCACAGGAATTCTATGACAGCACGTTGCTTCTGACGAACGTCAAGTGCAGCAGCCATCTTGAAGACATGCCGTGACGGCGCCACTTACGGCAACAGGTTGAACTAAGTTTGAAAACAAGCAGGAAGGATGTATCTACACACTGTAAAACTTTCACACATGCAGAATGAAAAGTGTATTCTTACAAAAATAGTGTGCATTTCTTTTGGAGGGACCTTCGTATAAGTTAAGTAAATCTTCTGTTTGCTGTGTTATTTGTTCACTAATAAGCTCTGCTCCTGTCCAGGTTTCCTGCAGCGACAGCTGCTGCACGCCTCTGTAGCCCACCTATCCTTACCTTTGTGTACAAAGTCATACACAACAGGAAAGAATGATGAATTATCTGCTCCAGGTGGCATCTACATCTACATCCATACTCCGCAAGCCACCTGACGGTGTGTGGCGGAGGGTACCTTGAGTACCTCTATCGGTTCTTCCTTCTATTCCAGTCTCCTATTGTTCGTGGAAAGAAGGATTGTCGGTATGCTTCTGTGTGGGCTCTAATCTCTCTGATTTTATCCTCATGGTCTCTTCGCGAGATATACGTAGGAGGGAGCAATATACTGCTTGACTCTTCAGTGAAGGTATGTTCTCGAAACTCCAACAAAAGCCCGTACCGAGCTACTGAGGGTCTCTCCTGCAGAATCTTTCACTGGAGTTTATCTGTCATCTCCGCAACGCTTTCGCGATTACTAAGTGATCCTGTAACGAAGCGCGCTGGTCTCCGTTGGATCTTCTCTATTTCTTCTATCAACCCTATCTGGTACGGATCCCACACTGCTGAGCAGTATTCAAGCAGAGAGCGAACAAGCGTACTGTAACCTACTTCCTTTGTTTTCGGATTGCATATCCTTAGGATTCTTCCAATGAATCTCAGTCTGGCATCTGATTTGCCGACGATCAACTTTATATGATCATTCCATTTTAAATCACTCCTAATGCGTACTCCCAGATAATTTATGGAATTGACTGCTTCCAGTTGCTGGCCTGCTACATTGTAACTAAATGATAAAGGATCTTTCTTTGTATGTATTCGCAGCACATTACACTTGTCTTCATTGAGATTCAATTGCCATTCCCTGCACCATGCGTCAATTCGCTGCAGATCCTCCTCCATTTCAGTACAATCTTCCATTGTTACAATCTCTCGATATACCACAGCATCATCCGCAAAAAGCCTCAGTGAACATCCGATATCATCCACAAGGTCATTTACGTATATTGTGAATAGCAACGGTCCTACGACACTTCCATGCGGCACACCTGAAATCACTCTTACTTCGGAAGACTTCTCTCCATTGAGAATGAGATGCTGCGTTCTGTTATCTAGGAACTCTTCAATCCAATCACACAATTGGTCTGATAGTCCATATGCTCTTAGTTTGTTCATTAAACGACTGTGGGGAACTCTATCGAAGCCTTGCGGAAGTCAAGAAACACGGCATCTACCTGTGAACCCGTGTCTATGGCCCTCTAAGTCTCGTGGACGAATAGCGCGAGCTGGGTTTCACACGACCGTCTTTTTCGAAACCCATGCTGATTCCTACAGAGTAGATTTCTAGTCTCCAGAAAAGTCATTATACTCGAACATAATACGTGTTCCAAAATTCTACAACTGATCGACGTTAGAGATATAGGTCTACAGTTCTGCACATCTGTTCGACTTCCCTTCTTGAAAACGGGGATGACCTGTGCCCTTTTCCAATCCTTTGGAACGCTACGCTCTTCTAGAGACCTGCGGTACACCGCTGCAAGAAGGGGGGCAAGTTCCTTCGCGTACTCTGTGTAAAATCGAACTGGTATCCCATCAGGTCCAGCGGCCTTTCCTCCTTTGAGCGATTTTAATTGTTTCTCTATCCCTCTGTCGTCTATTTCGATATCTTCCATTTTGTCATCTGTGCGACAGTCTAGAGAAGGAGCTACAGTGCAGTCTTCCTCTGTGAAACGGCTTTGGAAAAAGACATTTAGTATTTCGGCCTTTAGTCTGTCATCCTCTGTTTCAGTACCATTTTGGTCACAGAGTGTCTGGACATTTTGTTTTGATCCACCTACCGCTTTGACATAAGACAAAAATTTCTTAGGATTTTCTGCCAAGTCAATACATAGAACTTTACTTTCGAATTCATTGAACGCCTCTCGCATAGCCCTCCTCACACTACATTTCGCTTCGCGTAATTTTTGTTTGTCTACAAGGCTTTGGGTATGTTTATGGTTCAAATGGCTCTGAGCACTATGGGACTTAACATCTTAGGTCATCAGTCCCCTAGAACTTAGAATTACTTAAACCTAACAAACCTAAGGACATCACATACATCCATGCCCGAGGCAGGATTCGAACCTGCGACCGTAGCCGTCCCGCGGTTCCGAACTGCAGCGCCTAGAACCGCATGGCCAACGCGGCCGGCGCTATGTTTATGTTTGCTGTGAAGTTCCCTTTGCTTCTGCAGCAGTTTTCTAACTCGGTTGTTGTACTACGGTGGCTCTTTTCCATCTCTTACGATATTGCTTGGCACATACTCATCTATCGCATATTGTACGATGGTTTTGAACTTTGTCCACTGATCCTCAACACTATCTGTACTTAAAACAAAACTTTTGTGTTGAGCCGTCAGGTACTCTGAAATCTGCTTTTCGTCACTCTTGCTAAACAGAAAAATCTTCCTACCTTCTTTAATATTTCTATTTACGGATGAAATCATTGATGCAGTAACCGCTTTATGATCGCTGATTCCCTGTTCTGCGTTAACTGTTTCAAATAGTTCGGGTCTGTTTGTCACCAGAAGGTCTAATATGTTATCGCCACGAGTCGGTTCTCTGTTTAACTGCTCAAGGTAGTTTTCAGATAAATCACTTAGAAAAATTTCACTGCATTCTATGTCCCTGCCACCCGTTATGAACGTTTGAGTCACCCAGTCTATATCCGGCAAATTAAAATCTCCACCCAGAACTATAACATGGTGGGGAAATCTACTCTAAATATTTTCCAAATTATCCTTCAGGTGCTCAGCCACAACAGCTGCTGAGCCAGCGGGCCTATAGAGACATCCAATTACCATGTCTGAGCCTGCTTTAACCGTGACCTTCACCCAAATTATTTCACATTTCGGATCTCCGTCAATTTCCTGCGAAAGTTGAAAGTTTTGGAAATACAGTGGAAACAAAGTTGTGAAACAAATACTGTATAGAGAAACACTACTTAAGGAAATGAAGCTAGGTTATAATTGCTAGGGTGTTTAAGAAAAGAGATCACAAAATCTAAACTATCGAGGAATCTGTGTTACAAACTCAATAATGAGAAATTTAAAGCAAGTAATAAGAAACAGAGTGGAAACTAATTTTAGAACCCAAGAAAAACAATGTGGTTTCAAAGCTCGTAGATAGTGCATGGAACATACTTACACATTACAGCAGATTTCAGAAAAATGTAGAGAAAAATTTTAAAAACCTTGGATTGGTTTTCACAGATTGAGAAAAGGCATATGATACTATTCCAAACCCACTTGGACAGTCGTGTATGCTAAAGTGCCGCCTCCGGCAAAGGGAGGCGTGCCGACCTGGGATTGAATCCTCCCAGTAAAGTAACGATGAAGGTCGGTGTGCTGGCCTGCCTGGATTTGGTTTCTAGGTCGTTTTCCACATCCCACTAGATGGATACCAGGGTGGTACCACGGTCCAGCTCTGCTACATGATTTTCAAACATTTAGAAACATTTTTCCCACTTTTAGTAAAGAGGTGGTAATCAGAAGGGCATCTGGTCACCCCATATGCTAAGCATGCCAAATGAGTTAATAACCACGCCGACACTGTGATGATGCAGGTTAACGGCACAAGCAAAAGAAGACAGAAGAACACGTGGCACCTCTGCAAGGAAACTGCGTTGAAAAGCATTACATGTGGCAAACATAGAGGATCCCTTAATTAAGAAAACGTAAGAAATAAATAAGACAATAGATGCCAAATGATATCTGGTACTATATTTTCAAAGGAACTTAGAACAGGCAAAGGCCTGTTACAAGGCTGCCCCATGTCACCATGTCAGTCATTCATCTACATACGTATTAGTCTCAGGAATTGGTCTTGTAAATGTAACACAGTGGAGTTAGAGATTGCAGATGGAACATATCTGCACCATTTACTCATTGCTGATGACCACGTCATCATTTCACATGATGGGGAAGATGTGAATTGTATCTATAATTAATAATGGAACCGAAAAACACTGGTGTTTGCAGATTATATTCCTACACCAGGTCTGTTTCGGAAAAAAGAAATTCTAATTTAGAAATTAAAAAAGGAATTAGTAATGGAGGCAAGTCATTAGAACGCTCGGTTCACTCTTACGCAGCAGGAATGTGATGAATAGAACAAAAGGACTCGTATCCAACTTCATATTGCAGAGTGTAGTCCTGTATGGGGCACAAGTAATGAGAGACATATAAACAAACTGGAAGTACTAGAGATGGATTTATGCAGAAGATCAGCAAAAATAAGGAACACCGAATGGACAAAAATAGTGAAAGTGGAAAAAGGAATATGTGATGTGATGGGCCAAAGAATATTACAGTGGTACGGAAAGCTAAGAAGAATGGAGGAAAAAAGAAAGCCAAGCCTGATACTGTGCTGGGAAATTGAGGCAAGAAGAAGAAGAGGGTGGCCAATGGCTATCTATATGAAGACGGTATCCGTATACCATCTTCATACAGATAAGGCTTACCAGCCATTGATCTTCAGTGCGGACTCACATCGCCCGAACACTTACGGGAATCAGTAGATTGACTGCCGCAAGTAATTAATATAGTGGGTGGGGGCACTACCAATGCAGTGTGTGGACAGAAAGTTGGGTCTCGCGGTGAGCGTGTCAGAAGTAAGTCCCTGCAAACGCTCTGTTCTCTGTGTTCTCGTTGGCTCAGTCGGAGTAAGCGTTTACCATGTATGCAGGAGATCCCAGGTTCGAGCCCCGGTGAGGGCACGCATTTTCAACTCTCGCTGTTGATATTTATCAACCGCTGTAAGCAGATTAAGGTCGGGATTTCATTGTAATTTCAATGACTTCCTAGTTTCAAAATTTGCAGATGACAGCGAGAAGAGTTGGCGCAGAAGAAGATACGACAGATCAAAATACCTAGAGGAGTATCTTGAAGAGGAGGTTTTGAGTACCAGTGCAATATGCATTATGATAAGCTCTGAATGTATTGTTATGTTGGAAGGAAGCCTCTGTATTTAGGAAAGCCTCGATAAATAACAGTAAATAAATCAGTTAATGTATTACATAAAATGTTACTTCTGTATGTCTTCAGGAAGTAATGTGATCAATATATAAGTGTGGTAAACTGATTTTCTCTTTGATGACGCATGACTATAATAGCCTTAGAATTATCATATGGACCTTTGTGTGCGTATTTTACATTTACTTTTCCGATCTCTGTATTGTAGGTATCGATCGCTGCTGTTCGGTGAGGGGCATCGCCGCTGCCACCATAATCGTGGCATCATCCGCTATCGTCGGTTCTTCGACGGGACTGTCCAGCTGTTAGTCTTTGTTCAGTTCAGTGTCTTTCCAGAACACAATTGCATATGTGAGAGGGAGGGATGTCGCAATTGGTTGCGCATCATGCAACCTACTGCGCACAGTTTGAGTCGTAACAAGACGTCCTGTGGCTGCACGAAAAGCAAAAAAAATGTTCAAATGTGTGTGAAATCTTATGGGACTTAACTGCTAAGGTCATCAGTCGCTAAGCTTACACACTACTTAACCTAAATTATCCTAAGGACAAACACACACACCCATGCTCGAGGGAAGACTCGAACCTCCGCCGGGACCAGCCGCACAGTCCATGACTGCAGCGCCTCAGACAGCTTGGCTAATCCCGCGCGGCACATGGTGGCGTTGCTGTCAGGGTTGCTCCGAGCCATAATCCGTAGGTAGCGGTCATCCACTGCAGTAGTAGCCCTTGGGCGGCCTGAGCGAGGCATGTCATCGACAGTTCCTGGCTCTCTGAATCTCCTCCATGTGCGAACAATATCGCTTTGGACACTTACTTCCCTTGTTAAGAGCCCTTCCTGGCACAAAGTAACAATGCGAATGCTATCGAACCGGCGTGGTTAACTACAGACAACAAAAGCCGTGTACCTCCTTCCTGGTGGAACGACTGGAACTGATCGGCTGTCGGACCCCCTTCGTCTAATAGGCGCTACTCATGCATGGTTGTTTACATCTTTGGGCGGGTTTAGTGACATCTATGAACTGTCAAAGTGACTGTGTCTGTGATACAATATCCACAGTCAACGTTTATCTACAGGAATTCTGGGAACTGGGGTGATGCAAAACTTTTTTTGATGTGTGTATTTTATCCATAATGGATGCAGGTGCAATCCGTGGCTGTTCCTTTATAGGGTGTAGAATAATAACCGCTACTAGTCAAAAAAAGAAGGTGATTTTATTTAACATGTGAGCGGTTTCAGGCTTGTGCCCGTCTTTAGGTGCTCAATGTTGGAGATCACTGTTTAAATCGAAAACAAATGATGTAATGGTGACTAAATAGACACAAATGAAACGTCTGGAAGTGGCTAAGCGACATGTGTTGCAAAATATTATAGTTCTTACAAAAAAAAAATGGTTCAAATGGCTCTGAGCACTATGGGACTTAACTTCTAAGGTCATCAGTCCCCTAGAACTTAGAACTACTTAAACCTAACTAACCTAAGGACATCACACATATCCATGCCCGAGGCAGGATTCGAACCTGCGACTGTAGCGCCTTTAACCGCTTGGCCACCACGGCCGGCATAGTTCTTACATAAAGCTGGTGTATCCATATCGTTATCACAGTACGTTTGTCATATTTTTGCACAAAAGTATTTCGTTTTTTACATGTTAACTGTGGAATACTGAAAAATGGGATGCAAGCTGTCGGCTTTGAAAAATGACCTCACAAATTACCACAGACGATGGATTGCAAAGACATAGTCGAAGATTGAGAAAAAAGGAATATACTACAGAGAAAACAGATCGTGGACATGTTCCACGTATATCCGTATTTCGAAAGTAATGTTACGTATATCGCTTTTTGCGCAGTAGAAAGTCCTTGTAGCCTATTCTTCAATTGATCTATATAGTCAAGTTAAGGATGGGATACTAGTTCTAGCAACAAAAAAAAAGTACTAGTACTACCGAACGCGAAAAAAGGCAACAAACGAAAAATTTGTATGCTGTACTTCAGTTGACCTATATAGGATCCTAGTACTAGGGTAGGCGAAAAATGTGAGAACCATAAAAATTTGTATCCCGTACTTCAGTTGACCTATGTAGGTCGACTGAACAATAGGATACAATTACTAGCGTTGACAAAAAAGTGACAAACGTAAAATTTGCATCTCGTACTTCAGTTGACCTATAGGCCTCTAGGTCAACTGAAGAATAGGATACAACCTTCGTAGTTCAACTGATGTACAAGATGCCAGTGTTATATACTGGTATGTCGCTGTTTTTGCTTTCGCTAGTACTAGTATCCTATTCTTCAGTCGACCTACATAGTACAGGATACGAACCAGTTGCAGAGGAAACAGCAATTGGAACGACTCACTATCAGACAAAGGTATAATTCAAGGTGTGTACACAAACGATTTAAAATTACCGCTCGCGACGATAAGCATACACAATATCTATTTCTTAATAACACATTCATTTATTTTTATTTACAATTACGACGCTTGCGACAGAAGATAATCGATTTGTTATCTACGGTTCGAATATAAACTAATATCTGTGACTAAAATATGGCGTCATTGGTCAAAGCCGATGAGTTGTAACCCATTCTTTAGTTGACACGACTGTATATTAGTCAACATGCTAATTATTGGTGACTAATATACAGTTAATACTTAAAAAAAGAAGTATTTTTAGATAAAAATGTGACAAATGTAGGCCGGCCGATGTGGCCGAGCGGTTCTAGGCGTTTCAGTCTGCAACCGCGCGATCGCTACGGTCGCAGGTTCGAATCCTGCCTCAGGCATGGATGTGTGTGATGTCCTTAGGTTAGTTAGGTTTAAGTAGTTCTAAGTTCTAGGGGACTGATGACCTCAGATGTTAAGTCCCATAGTGCTCAGAGCCATTTGAACCATTTTTTGACAAATGTACTGTGAAAACGATATGGATACACCTGCTTCATGTAAGTTCTATAATATTTTGCAACACATGTCGCTTATCCACTTCCAAATGTTTCATTTGTGTCCGTTTAGTCATCATCACGTCATTTGTTTTCGATGTAAACAGTGATCTCCAACACTGAGTGTGGAAAGACGTACGTGAAAGTAAACTACATGGAGGTGGGTACAAGCCCGAAACCGGTCGTCTGTTAAGTAAATCACCTTCTATTGTGACTGATAGCGGCTATTACTCTACGTCCTAGTTCTTTATTCATTTCAGATTTATTGCACAAAGGAGTAGCATTTGATATTTTTAATACTAAGTGACAGATTATTTTTGAATAATGTATTTTATTTTTAGTTAAGTGTGTATATCGATAATTATTACTTATTAATTGGTTTTGGAACAAAGATGGTTCAGCTGGAAAATATGTGAGCAATTGAAGCATGTATGGGGAGTTTAATGGGCAAATTTACTCAATTACATTCTAATAGAGATACAAGATTCCATCAAGTAGATAAAAGACTAGTAAGACAGACAACCGATTTACTAATGTGAACACTATATTCAACCTTATTTATGAGGCAATGTTCCATATCGGGGGAAAGAGAGATAGGTTAGAACATTGAGTGGACGCGGCATTCAAGCAAGTTGTGGAAATGGATCCCCGACTGGAAATAAGAGAGAATAAACTAGTAGGCAAGCTAGAACGTTCTTGTGCGATAAAGTCAGCACAGGACTAATTACTTCAAAAAATTAGTGTGTTAGAAGGAAAACTTCCCTTACAAACAGAACCAAGTACATCATACTTACTAGAAACAAGATTGATGACTGAAGCGGTAGTATCATATAATGTTACAAATAATACAATAAATATAGAAGTCAAACTACACCAAGCAGAGACTGTAATATACAGAGTCAATCATCTGAAACTCCCACTACAAATGTTGCTAAATGTAAACTGCTACTTATGTGTGGTTTTCACAGAATGAACTGGTATTCCTCGTACTGTTCGCCGATAGACAAGTTGTGATAACACTTAGAAAGTCTTTCTGTGCAAACATACACTTTTTTGAATGGAAGAATGCCTATTTACATTAACAAACTAAAAGTAGGCTAAATTAGAATGTTAGTGGTGTTCGTAGCAGATTTCTAGTGCGAGTTGTTTATGGGATCTGGTGTTTTGAAAAGTTCCCACACCTACACCTCTACAGTACCTGTATAGCACACACTAAAGAACAACCAAGTGCATGTACTAGTTATGTGGGTTCTGCGACGAGGCAAGTCACCGTCACTGGTCGTAATAGAGATTTATTAGCTAATATGCTAATATTTTCTGTTACTGCTATAAATTTTCCATTTGCTGTTGCTACTGAGTATTCACCATCAACTGTAACTACTAATAAGGTGCTATCTGCTGCTAGTGATGATAGGTTACTATCTTACATTACTGCTGCACATATCGAGTGCAAACCTTATTGCATATTGCTGAAGATGAGAGTTCTTTTGCGCAGTATTCGCATAGTACTACTTACTTACACTCTGAATATATCAGACTTGAGATAAGCATACAATGAAAGAATTTATATTTTGTCCCAAAGAAGTGTGTGATGCACATGAAGAAACATTATTATTTTAAAGCTTTGTTTAGTATTGTGAGAAAAATAGTGACAACCTACAGCACGTGTCATAAGAAGAAACCAATTACGCTAGATGCATATATTGTTCTATTTGCAGTAATACCAAAAGCTCTTTGGTATTTTGCGGCTGTGAACCATGTTGGTCCTCCGTCTAGAGAGCAGGGAACGATGACACGCATTCTTGTTGAGGGCGAATGTTGGTCGAAGCTAGTAACATCATATCCGACGAAGAAAGCTACAACCTATGCGGTAATATCTATACTAGCGAATCACTATTTTAGAAATGTAGGGAAGACCAAAGAACTTGCTTTCAGGTAACAACATACAGTTGGCCGACTGTCAGTTTAGGGAGTGCTTAGCCTGGGTAATAGTCAATGAGTAAGAACACATAAACTTGTGGTAAGTTACCGTTTCTCAAAACGTTACGTCTCTGTTATGTCAGAAGCCTATTAGATTTCATTCGAATATGGTTATATTTATGGAGACAGCATGGTATGCAACTTAATTATGCTATAGTAGTTACAATAAGTTAGTTACAAATTACCACGATTACTCAGTTATAAGGGCAACAGATCTGAGGCCACACAGATGCGAATTAATAATGAGGGTGTTCGTAAAACACCAACGCCATAAGAGCTTATATAATTGAGAAATCTGGGTCATTTGGTAGGTAATTAAGTGTAGTTACGTCACTAGGGTTAGTCGGAGTACTGAACCGATTCTGGTTTCGCCGTGTTTGGATTTTTCGTTAGAGGTCCTTCTGGGGCGTCGTGCGGCGGAGCCAGACCGTCTTATGACGAAACCGGACCATCTCAAGTAACCAGAGAGTCTGTAGCGCAGAGCGTCGCACCACGGAGGTCCTCCATGAGGATGTTCCATGACGATGGTCAACGGCGATCCAGAGGTGTAAAATAAAGTAAAGGAGGATTCCGCCGATAGCCTCGGAACAGTTCTGTCGTGCTCGTATCACTAACTAGCTGTAACTTGAGTTGTGATTTCAAATCTGCTTGTAATCTGGCAAATAAAACTAGATACTCGTCCAAAACAGCTGAAGAGTTCTTCTTTGCAAAAAGTGATTTTCAGGAAGAACTTCTGGAAGAAGTGGGGACTTCTGCCAGGTGAAGGTAAAAGCGAGATTCAAGGCGGCGGAATCCTCGCAATATTTTAGAGAAAAATTTTGGCTGTAGACCACGGTAATATATTAAACGACAGAGATATAAGCAAAATTTCCCCTATAACAGAGCAAATCACATCTCTGGGCGTATGGGTTACCCATAGCTACAGACTTGTGTTAGAAAATCAGGGCTACAGCTATTGCTCATTTCTTAACAGTATAAATTTCTTTTTCTTTAGTTTCTGGTACTTTAGAACGCCCGTCATTAAGATTACAAAACTGATGTCTTATCACTGCTATGTTGCTTATTTTATAATCTTTTCAGTTATTTGAATGGACTCGAAGCTCCTCAGTGGAAACGTAAAAAGGGAGTTACCTATTAGCTACTTAATAACAGAACTACATTGTATCGCTATTACAAAGATAGCCACATTACAACAAGGGCAATTATCATGGGCTTAACAACTACTGTACAATTAAAATAATCGTGTGCTAGACATTTTAGTGACTAGTTTGGTAGTGGGATAGCCAGTAGCCCTGTCTTTGTACTATGAAAATAAAGTTATTTCATTCGGGCTATATTGCTACCATGTGGTGTTCTACATTTTTAAGTAATTAAATGTTATAGAAAATGGTACAGTAAAGGGGTTCCACATGTTTCTCCAAACCATTTATTCTCGATTACTTCATCCGCACTTGTTTCATTACGTCTGTGTCATCACAAGTGGGTCCTTACTTTTATTACGTATTTGACCTCTAAATATTTGAACTACAAAAGATACTATTGAAATGGGGTTTGATATTTTTGTTGCTACTATTGTGCTTTTTTGTTTCTTATCTTAACTACTGTAGAATATTCATATACATTGGGAGCATAGTCTGTCAACGACAACATGTGCTCACGACTAGTGTACAGTTACATCAACTCCATAGTTGCACCAAATAACAGCAACGTGTTCTTCTTTATGGCTATTTTGAATTACAAGTATTCTGTATAGTCTGTACAGAGTTTTTCTGATAGTTGTCAGTTTTTTTGGTAATGTAGATGGTTTGATTTAATGTTTATAATCAGGCCTATAGCTGTTCTTTTCTTTTCTGAAATTTTGGATGCTGTGTCTGTTGTTACAGATCAGGATAGTATATTGTTTCTTCTTTTACCATTACGATAGTTAACAGAATGTGATGTACTTTATTTATCGCCACATGTTTACCGTTAATAAGTTATTGTGGTTTGTAAAATGCTTGAATCACTGACTGGCATACCTGTGCCAGTATAAGACTGTATTTTTTTTTTGTTTTTATTAATTCTGCAAAAAAATCTGTTTTCAGTGAGGCTCAGATAGGCATCAGTAACATCTATAAGATAAGTCTTACCATCTGGACGGCTTCCTTTTGAAAATGAATCATTAGATTAAAATTAGTTTTTCTCGGTGATTTCTTTTACGATCTGTGTCCGTTCTTCTGTTGTTCTCAGTTTCCTACCAACTGTGCTTTTGTGAAGTTAACTGTGTCACCAAATGGGACCCAGCTGTACATATCTTTCACATCAAATGATATCAGTTTTCCACTTGCTGTGATGAGCGTCTTTTTAATTGAAAATGGTTCAAATGGCTCAGAGCACTATGGGACTTAACATCTGAGGTCATCAGTCCCCTAGAACTTAGAACTACTTAAACCTACCTAACCTAAGGACACCACACACATCCGTGCTCAAGGCAGGATTTGAACCTGCGACCGTAGCGGTCGTATTTTTAAATTTTAGATGATTCTAAACAGTTTTGTTATACTTCTGTCATTCTCCAGTTTGTAATGTTCAACTAAATAGTGGTGTGTGAAATTTGACATGTGGTGTGTGGGTGCACCCTGTATGTATTCTGGGCTGGTTTGTGAAGGTTGGTGCTGATAGATTTTTTTGTACTAAGTTCTGTTTTTGTGTTTTTGCGAGTAAGTATTTTTCACCTTACTGCCAAGTTTCACAGCTGAGCAATCAAGGTGCCTGAATGTTTCAAGGGAAACACGGCCTCGTTCGTCGGCATCGCCAAGGATATTTCTTTGACGGAAGGACTGAAGGACGGAAAATCAGGATTTAAGGCCACATTGACGACGTCATTAGGAGCGGATATGACAAGGCTAGTGAAGAAAAGAGACAGTGTCGTTTTCTACATAAGTACCTCAAAAGACACCTTACAGTGTGTGAGAGAGGGTAATTCTGATTTTCTTTTTGTATTCCCCCTTCCCTGCTCCACTTGCATACTGTGTTTGGAAAGGATGACTATCGACAAGCCTCCGTAAGAGTTCTAATTTTTTCTGTTTTCTGACTGTGATCATTTTGCGAGGTGTATGTAAAAGAAAGCGCTACTCTTTTTTTGGATGTATGAAACTTGTAATTCCAACCGTAAACTTCTTCATAATGCAGAACGTCTCATTTGTAGCACATGTCACTGGAGTTTGTTGTGCATCTCTGTAATTATTTCGCGCTTGCCAAACGATCCCGTGACGAAACCTGCAAGTATTCGTTGGATCTTCTCTGTCTCTTCTATTAGTCCTTTCAGAAGATTTCGTCTTCTCAAGAGGTTAATTCAGTGTTTAATGTCCGAAATGGAAAAATAAGTCATTATAGTAGATTCAGGTAAACCACGAAAAACCTAAATCCTAAGAGTCAGCCCTCTTCACGAAATCCACCCCATCCTAATACGACTCCATTGCTGGTTGTATGGAATGTAGCAGGATACTGGAACTCAGAAAAGGGCAGAGCGATTGATTGAGCTTGGGTGTCAGTTTAAACACAACATAAGTATTATAAAAAAATGGCTCTGAGCACTATGGGACTCAACTGCTGTGGTCATAAGTCCCCTAGAACTTAGAACTACTTAAACCTAACCAACCTAAGGACAGCACACAACACCCAGCCATCACGAGGCAGAGAAAACCCCTGACCCCGCCGGGAATCGAACCCGGGAACCCGGGCGTGGGAAGCGAGAACGCTACCGCACGACCACGAGATGCGGGCTAAGTATTATAAACAGAAAAATATGAAATTTTCCAATTTAACCAATAAAAGGAATACTGATACACTTATTCCAGAATCATAACTCGATTTGGACTCTGAATAAATAGTCAACCTTCACAGTTTGAAGGCCGTAAAAGATGGCCGTTCCAATTCGCCATGATCCCACATTCATTATGGCGTCACATCACATGTGCAACATGGGCACACAATATCCAGGATGATTACAGGTCACATTCATGATAACACTGTGTACCAAAGCACACAATTCAGACGCTCTACTCAGTTCGGCAAGTTATCACATACATTTCAAATCAAAATTATCCTTTCAATGAAGCAAAATATTCTTTTTCCAATTCCCAGCTGAGGTTTACTTTAGCACAATCCCATAAACTTACCAGCAAAAAACAATGGACAGGTCAGCAATCAACTAATGCAGTTAGATCTTGCCTAATGGTTAAGTTTAACAGCTTACTAGCTTCAACTCGTAAAGGTGATCGATATCCAATTATATACTAACGTAAACAACGTTAAAATAGACAAACACTTCAATGCAGGAGTTTGAGAAGGATTAGCTGAAGTTTATCAAGACAGTACCTTCAATAATTGTCTTCTCGAATGTCGTAGTTGATAGATTGGCCTGTTCAGCTAAATATCACCATATCGCATTACATGGCAACAGCATGGCATAACCTTTTGATACATGACCAGACCACAGTAAATACGTGAAGTGAAACAGACTAGAATCCAGCACATTAAGTACAGACCAATGCATTGTTTTACTGGAGTTTGACACTTCCGGGAAACACAGTTGTGTAACACATCGGAGCACAATCTTCGCTGAAGTTTCTACTTTACACCCGTTCCACAAACTGTAAAACAGTATTACTACGGAGCACCATCGGAATACAACAATTTCCACAGTATATCCACAGCACAATTTTCCCTCCACCAGGAAACCTGTTGATATCGTGGGCGCCTTAACATACACCAAACTAGGCAGGGCTTCAAAGCCAAGCGTCGGATCGGGCGCGAATCCACACTGACGCGATAGCCACAGCACGTTCGCCAACTCCAGTCCGCAACTGTCACTCAACACGGCCTCTGCAGTAAATGTAAGAGCATGTCGTTTGTCCGATCTGACAGAGACAAGTTCAAGTCTTGCGGCTAATATTTTGGGGTAACTCAATACTTAGACAAAAAGTATTCACTGCTCAAAAGAAAGTGGTTAAAACAATGTGTGGGGTTCATAGTCACACGTCTTGTAGGCCTCTTTTTAAAAGATTGGAAATTCTTACAACAGCTCACAGTACATTTACTAACTAATGAAATTTGTTCTCAACAACATGGACCAGTTAAAAAACAACAGTGGCATCCATGATTATAATACCAGAAAAAAGAAAGACACTACCCTTCACTCAACCTATCTGGAGTAAAATGTGCTGCTATAAAAAGTTTTGACAAATTACCAGATGAAATAAAATGCCTGGCAGACAGCAGTAATAGCTTCAAACATAAATTGAAATCACATCTCTCTGAAAACTCCTTCTTTATCATAGATGAATTCTTGAATAGCTTAAAAAATGGTTCAAATGGCTCTAAGCACTATGGGACATCTGAGGTCATCAGCCCCCTAGTCTTAGAAATTCTTAAATCTAACTAACCTAAGGACGTCACAGACATCCATGCCCGAGGCAGGATTCGAACCTGCGACTGCAGCAGCAGCGCGGTTCCGGACTGAAGCGCCTAGAACCGCTCGGCGACATCTTCAATAGGAATAAATAAATCTCTTAATATAGTATATGCATGTTGTGCCATTTAAGGGAAAGGGGAGAAATATTAATATGCAGGTCTTGTGCACTTGACACGTTACATATCATTACGGCTTCCGAACCGTGCGATTGATCAATGGAACACGCAACCAACTAACTAACCAGCTTACATTTAAATATACACTTAGTTTTGATGGCTGTCTTGTTGAGTACTCTACACCCTCTGCTTCGCGCTCGCTACATAAACAGCTCGCTCGCAAGCGATGTACCACGACTCGCAGGAGGAAGTAGTGCCAACCCTAAGAGACGTGCCAACCGCGGCACTTCATCCACTCGGAAAAAAGTGAGCCCAGTTTCGGATTCCGACGTCAATGGCCGGTAGGGCCGCGCGCTTACTTGTCGCTCCATTAGTGGCACACTGTGATGACACAGACGTAGACAGAGAACGCAGTAGCAGACAATCGGCAGCGACTTGCTGTTATCTGTGCCACGTCGTGGAGTTTTGTCAGTGATATATGCCCCTTCCGTTGTAGCATCTAAGATTTAACAGCGTTCTTATTGTGTATCTGCTGCAGCGTACCCACAGATATTGGGACTAAGTGAGGAGCAAATCAAATTTCGCTATCGAAGTAATTTAGCTGTAGCAAAACGATGTTTTTCGGTCACCAAAAAAAAATGGTTCAAATGGCTCTGAGCACTATGCGACTCAACTGCTGTGGTCATCAGTCCCCTAGAACATAGAACTACTTAAACCTAACCAACCTAAGGACATCACACACATCCATGCCCGAGGCAGGATTCGAACCTGCCACAGTAGCAGTCGCACGGTTCCTGACTGCGCGCCTAGAACCGCGAGACCACCGCGGCCGGCTTTTTCGGTCACACATTAAACCATTCACATCTTGGAGCGAGGGAAGAGACGCTTAAGGAATGTTCAACACTTGTTTCTGTATGGACATGGAACGAATACTAGCGGTGTACATTTACCGATGCCACTACAATTCTGCCGAAGAGGCGAAGGACAAGAAAGAGCAGTGTACCGAAAAGAGGTTGTAAACTGAACACCAACAAAAGTAACAAAGAAGCTAATGGGATGTAGTCGAATAAAACCAGTCGTTTCTGGGAAAATTAGGGTAGGGAGAGAGACACGGAAAGTAGCAGATAAGCTTTGTCATCTTGGCAGCAAGATAAGTGACGATGGCCAAAGTAGAGAAGCTCTAAAACACAAAATGGCAATGCTAAGAAAAGTATTTATGAAAATGAGACATTTTTTAATGTTGTTGTTGTGGTCTTCAGTCCTGAGACTGGTTTGATGCAGCTCTCCAAGCTACTCTATCCTGTGCAAGCTTCTTCATCTCTGAGTACTTACTGCAACCTACATCCTTCTGAATCTGCTTAGTGTATTCATCTCTTGGTTTCCCTCTACGATTTTTACCCTCCACGCTGCCCTCCAATGCTAAATTTGTGATCCCCTGATGCCTCAGAACATATCCTACCAACCGGTCCCTTCTTCTTGTCAAGTTGTGCCACAAACTTCTCTTCTTCCCAATTCTATTCAATACTTCCTCATTAGTTATGTGATCTACCCACCTTATCTTCAGCATTCTTCTGTAGCACCACATTTCGGAAGCTTCTATTCTCTTCTTGTCCATACTATTTATCGTCCATGTTTCACTTCCATACATGGCTACACTCCATACAAATACTTTCAGAAACGGCTACCTGACATTTAAATCTATACTCGATGTTAACAAATTTTTCTTCTTCAGAAACGCTTCCCTTGCCATTTACAGTCTACATTTTATATCCTCTCTACTTCGACCATCATCATTTATTTTGGTCCCCAAATAGCAAAACTCTACTACTTTAAGTGTCTTATTTGCTAATCTAATTCCCTCAGCATCACCCAACTTAATTCGACTACATTCCATTAGCCTCGTTTTGCTTTTGTTGATGTTCATCTTATATCCTCCTTTCAAGACACTGTCCATTCCGTTCAACTGCTCTTCCAAGTCCTTTGCTGACTCTGACAGAATTACAGTGTCATCGGCAAACCTCAAAATTTTTATTTCTTCTCCATGAATTTTAATACCTACTCCGAATTTTTCTTTTGTTTCCTTTACTGCTTGCTCAATATACAGATTGAATAACATCGGGGAGAGGCTACAACCCTGTCTCCCTTCCCAACCACTGCTTCCCTTTCATGCCCCTCGACTCTTATAACTGCCATCTGGTTTCTGTACAAATTGTAAATAGCCTTTCGCTCCCTGTATTTTACCCCTGCCACCTTCAGAATTTGAAAGAGAGTATTCCAGTTAACATTGTCAAAAGCTTTCTCTAAGTCTACAAATGCTAGAAACGTAGGTTTGCCTTTTCTTAATCTTTCTTCTAAGATAAGTCGTAAGGTCAGTATTGCCTGACGTGTTCCAACATTTCTACGGAATCCAAACTGATCTTCCCCGAGGTCCGCTTCTACCAGTTTTTCCATTCGTCTGTAAAGAATTCGCGTTAGTATTTTGCAGCTGTGACTTATTAAACTGATAGTTCGGTAATTTTCGCATCTGTCAACACCTGCTTTCTTTGGGATTGGAATTATTATATTCTTCTTGAAGTCTGAGGGTATCTCGCAAGTCTCATACATCTTGCTCACCAGATGGTAGAGTTTTGTTAGGACTGGCTCTCCCGAGGCCATCAGTAGTTCTAATGGAATGTTGTCTACTCCCGGGGCCTTGTTTCGACTCAGGTCTTTCAGTGCTCTGTCAAACTCTTCACGCAGTATCATATCTCCCATTTCATCTTCATCTACATTCTCTTCCATACATCGCCCACGTATAGACCCTCTATATACTCCTTCCATCTTTCTGCTTTCCGTTCCTTGGTTAGAACCGGGTTTCCATCTGAGCTCTTGATATTCATACAAGTGGTTCTCTTCTCTCCAAAGGTCTCTTTAATTTTCCTGTAGGCAGTATCTATCTTACCCCTAGTGAGATAAGCCTCTACGTCCTTACATTTGTCCTCTAGCCATCCCTGCTTAGCCATTTTGCACTTCCTGTCGATCTCATTTTTGAGACGTTTGTATTCCTTTTTGCCTGCTTCATTTACTGCACTTTTATATTTTCTCCTTATTTATTTTTTAATATAAAGTATAAATTTAAATGTTAGGAAGTATTTTCTGAAGCTATTTAACCGGATCGCAGCCTTGATGAAACTGAATAGTGGACAAAAGACAGAACAGATAAGGAGAGAATAAAAGATTTAGAAATATGATGCATCTGCTGCCGCATACCCAGGAATGTTAAGACTAAGTTAAGGAAAAATCATATTTCGTTATCGATGTAATTTAGCGGCATCAAGACGATAATTCTCGGACACCATTCCAATTCTTTTGGTAGGGGGGGGAGGGGAAAATATTACATGCGTAGAGCCATTGCGTCGACATGACGCAAAGCTTGTATGAAGGAATGACTATAAAGACGCCTTTATTTCGTGAAATGTTCACCGAATAGCTCCCATCTAAAGCATACTGCATGGGTCAGCCTGTAAAGAGCCAGAACAAAGCGTCGCAGGTGCAGTAATTCACAGGAGGAAGGGGGGGGGGGGTTTAGGGGCTGCTGCAGAGAACATTTTCGTACATTCTGAGAGTATACTACGGGTATAAGCAGACATTTACAGCCTCTCTCCAATGACTACTGTATATGGGCAATAAATTGTCAATATCGCCATAGTTATTACTGTGACTGTCACTTGTATTTTGCAGTTTTTAAATACTTCGCTTTTTTGGCAGTAGGAGAATACAGAACGCGAAATAAATAAATAGTACGTGGCGGTTCAGAAATATTCGTACGCAATGTGAAAGAGTGAAAGACAAATCTGTGTGTTTGAGAAAGATCAGACTTTCGACATTAAAAAATATTTTCCTCTAACACGAGGTGAAGTACGTGGCTGATTTTCTGAGTCACGTGATTTATGAAAGTGTACAACACACAAATTAAACAAAGAATTCAATTATCTGGTTCCGAGAAGCGTAAAATGATAATGTTCAGCCTGATTAAGACAAACGAGTCTTTCCGAATCTGTTAAATTTGGTACCCTGCTGGGCTCCCGTAATTTTACGCTTACTTCGGGGTACTTTCATTAACACACGGTAACAACTAATAGAAGTATGTGTGTTATGACAGTCGAACTGAAGAAGGGAAGATATACGAGAATTACTTTATCTTTTGGATATGCCATTAAGTGAAAATATGGCTTACCGGAAACCGGGACCGAAAGAAACGCAATGAAAAATAGAGCCGCAGCTAATTACGAACATAGCGTTCCCTTGATTAGTTATTGTTCTCGACACTACTTCGTAAGAAGTTGCTTTCTACTTCACAGTCATGTCCGACAATAGGTAATTATGTTTTCTGGCACACTTAACCTCGGACAAGGCCTGCACTCACAAGGGGAAAACGCAAGAAACCAGAGGCGCACATCTACATCTACATCCATACTCTGCAAGCCACCTGTGGCGGAGGGTACCTTGAGTACCTCTATCGGTTCTCCCTTCTATTGCAGTCTCGTATTGTTCGGGGAAAGAAAGATTTGTTGGTAAGCCTCTGTGTGGGCTCTAATCTCTCTGATTTTATCCTCATGGTCTCTTCGCGAGATATACGTAGGAGGGAGCAATTGCTTGGCTCCTTGGTGAAGGTATGTTCTCGAAACTTCAACAACCAACCACTAGCGAGGTCATGACGTTGCAGCGTTTTCTTTCCTCTGTAATTTGTACAGCTATTCTCGTTTTTAGAGAGGAATGGGAATGTTACGTAATATAAACTAAAAGCGTCAAGCACTAGCACCATTTAGATCTTCAGGCAACCGTTCAGGAATTGGCAGCCTTTCATACCCTCCACGGTGCATCAACATCTACCACCGGCATCATGATCGTACGAAGAGAAAAGATGAAGATCATTTCCGTGATCGAGCAACTGCCAGCCACACAATACACTGTGCTACGTAATTCTACATCATACACGCACCGCTGTACCAAAGGTCACTTACAGGGCGATGAATCTGGACTCACAGCATAAGCATTACCACAAGATTTTGCGTTTAATGTGGCGGTGAGGAGAGATGGTGTCATCCAGTCCTTCATTACCATCTGCATCAGTGTCCTGCGTTTTAAGTCCGAAAGCTACGGAATGAGACTCTTGGTGTGAAAACATGTGACAAAATTGATGGTTTCCCGCCTGTCCATCGGTGACTTTATGCTCAACGGCTCTCTTCGTGCTACTGAACAGAATTAAGTTATGTTGCAATATCAAAATCAAAGCTCCTTTTATATTTACGATTATCCGTAACAACAAGAACCACTTCCCAGCAGATGGATCATGCATATTTAAAAGGAACTCTAAAGACACCGGCAGGTGTGTCAGATAAAACCAGATCCTTCCATTTAGCTTTTGGATCAAACGCTCGAAAGCAAGGACGAAATATTAAGGCTTAACGTTGTTATATAATTCCATATCTCTCGGTACTCAATTGTTGTTGGCAAGCACACATACCATAGCAGATCGGTTGCTTCTAGAAAAAGGGCCTTTGCTTTTTCTGACATACGCTTACAGTTGTTGTTGTTGTTGTGGTCTTCAGTCCTGAGACTGGTTTGATGCAGCTCTCCATGCTACTCTATCCTGTGCAAGGCTCTTCATCTCCCATTACCTACTGCAACCTACATCCTTCTGAATCTGCTTAGTGTATTCATCTCTTGGTCTCCCTCTACGACTTTTACCCTCCACGGTGCCCTCCAATACTGAACTGGTGATCCCTTGATGCCTCAAAACATGTCCTACCAACTGATCCCTTCTTCTAGTCAAGTTGTGCCACAAACTCCTCTTCTCCCCAATTCTATTCAATACCTCCTCATTAGTTATGTGATCTACCCACCTTATCTTCAGCATTCTTCTGTAGCACCACATTTCGAAAGCTTCTATTCTCTTCTTGTCCAAACTATTTATCGTCCATGTTTCACTTCCATACATGGCTACACTCCATACAAATACTTTCAGAAACGACTTCCTGACACTTAAATCTATACTCGATGTTAACAAATTTCTCTTCTTGAGAAACCCTTTCCTTGACATTGCCAGTCTACATTTTATATCCTCTCTACTTCGACCATCATCAGTTATTTTAATCCCTAAATAGCAAAACTCCTTTACTACTTTAAGTGTCTCATTTCCTAATCTAATTTCCTCACCATCACCCGACTTAATTTGACTACATTCCATTATCCTCGTTTTGCCTTTGTTGATGTTCATCCTATATCCTCCTTTCAAGACACTGTCCATTCCGTTCAACTGCTCTTCCAAGTCCTTTGCTGTCTCTGACAGAATTACAATGTCATCGGCGAACCTCAAAGCTTTTACTCCTTCTCCATGAATTTTAATACCTACTCCGAATTTTTCTTTTGTTACCTTTACTGCGTGCTCAATATACAGATTGAATAACATCGGGGAGAGGCTACAACCCTGTCTCCCTTCCCAACCACTGCTTCCCTTTCATGCCCCTCGACTCTTATAACTGCCATCTGGTTTCTGTACAAATTGTAAATAGCCTTTCGCTCCCTGTATTTTACCCCTGCCACCTTCAGAATTTGAAAGAGAGTATTCCAGTTAACATTGTCAAAAGCTTTCTCTAAGTCTACAAATGCTAGAAACGTAGGTTTGCCTTTTCTTAATCTTTCTTCTAAGATAAGTCGTAAGGTCAGTATTGCCTGACGTGTTCCAACATTTCTACGGAATCCAAACTGATCTTCCCCGAGGTCCGCTTCTACCAGTTTTTCCATTCGTCTGTAAAGAATTCGCGTTAGTATTTTGCAGCTGTGACTTATTAAACTGATAGTTCGGTAATTTTCGCATCTGTCAACACCTGCTTTCTTTGGGATTGGAATTATTATATTCTTCTTGAAGTCTGAGGGTATTTCGCCTGTTTCATACATCTTGCTCACCAGATGGTAGAGTTTTGTCAGGACTGGCTCTCCCGAGGCCATCAGTAGTTCTAATGGAATGTTGTCTACTCCCGGGGCCTTGTTTCGACTCAGGTCTTTCAGTGCTCTGTCAAACTCTTCACGCAGTATTGTATCTCCCATTTCGTCTTCATCTACATTCTCTTCCATTTCCAGAATATTGTCATCAAGTACGTCGCCCTTGTATAGACCCTCTATATACTCCTTCCATCTTTCTGCTTTCCCTTCTTTGCTTAGAACTGGGTTTCCATCTGAGCTCTTGATATTCATACAAGTGGTTCTCTTTTCTCCAAAGGTCTCTTTAATTTTCCTGTTGGCAGTATCTATCTTACCCCTAGTGAGACAAGCCTCTACATCCTTACATTTGTCCGCTAGCCATCCCTGCTTAGCCATTTTGCACTTCCTGTCGATCTCATTTTTGAGACGTTTGTATTCCTTTTTGCCTGCTTCATTTACTGCGTTTTTGTATTTTCTACTTTCATCAATTAAATTCAATATTTCTTCTGTTACCCAAGGATTTCTACTAGCCCTCGTCTTTTTACCTACTTGATCCTCTGCTGCCTTCGCTACTTCGTCCCTCAAAGCTACCCATTCTTCTTCTACTGTATTTCTTTCCCCCATTCTTGTCAATTGTTCCCTTATGCTCTCCCTGAAACTCTGTACAACCTCTGGTTCTTTCAGTTTATCCAGGTCCCATCTCCTTAAATTACCACCTTTTTGCAGTTTCTTCAGTTTTAATCTACAGGTCATAACCAATAGATTGTGGTCAGAGTCCACATCTGCCCCTGGAAATGTCTTACAATTTAAAACCTGGTTCCTAAATCTCTGTCTTACCATTATATAATCTATCTGATACCTTTTAGTATCTCCAGGATTCTTCCAGGTATACAACCTTCTTTTATGATTCTTGAACCAAGTGTTAGCTATGATTAAGTTATGCTCTGTGCAAAATTCTACAAGGCGGCTTCCTCTTTCATTCCTTCCCCCCAATCCATATTCACCTACTATGTTTCCTTCTCTCCCTTTTCCTACTGACGAATTCCAGTCACCCATGACTATTAAATTTTCGTCTCCCTTCACTACCTGAATAATTTCTTTTATCTCGTCATACATTTCATCTATTTCTTCATCATCTGCAGTGCTAGTTGGCATATAAACTTGAACTACTGTAGTAGGCATGGGCTTTGTGTCTATCTTGGCTTACAGTTACGGTATTAAAACCTCTTTCGGCTGAAACATTGATACATTGTCGTCTACCAACACCAAACTTTCATGATTATTAACTCAAAGAACTGTCAACGTATTCAAGTTCTCATTCTGGTTTCTTTTTTTAGAACGTACGCCTAACCTTGTTAGTGGCTGTAGTTGGCTGTTGGGTTTTGTGAGAGCAGGCTCACTGAGCTGATACCAACAAAATTGGTACGAAAGAACTGCAATACTGCATTTGTAAATGAAGGATCTTAATCGTTGCAGCAGGTCAGAATACTTCGATTCAGACATCCAGTTTCTTATGCAAGACTCTGTTTCAGTTAACGCGAAATAATTTAAACATAGTCATGAAAAAATTGTATTGTTTCCCATATGCGTTGCCTAGACAAAATACAATTTCAGATTAATTATTATCGGGTCAATTACTATCGTTTGATGTGCGTCCCGATGTCATTCAGTTTAATTTCTTAACAGTATTAAGATCAATTTTCTTTCTTGTATACCACCTGGTACTGCCATACTCCTACCAGCCTGATTCAGGCATATTATAAAAACGACTTGCATGGGTAAAGATCTAAGCTCATTGAAGAACTCTATATTATGTACTGCTGACTTACACGTATTATATAAACGATACTTTCAGTGCTTATTCAGAATCATTTCGTCATTATGAGGTACACCTTACTTGACATTTGGACAGAAACGTCACGAGTCACACTCACATAAACCTTTCCCAAAAACAAAATGTGTTATTTGAGTAACTATCACCTAGCGAGGTGGCGCAGTGGTTGGCACACTGGACTCGCACTCGGGAGGAAGACGGTTCAAACCCGCGTTCGGCGATCCTGATTACGGTTTCAGGTGATTTCGCTAAATAACTTCAGGCAAATGCTGGGATGGTTCCTTTGAAATGGCACGACCGACTTGCATCTCCATCCTTCCCTAATGCGAGGGGACCGATTATCTCACCGTTTGGTCCCCTCCTCCAAATTAGCCAAATAACCCTGAGTAACTATCGATGCATTCGTTTGTCACAGATTCATGTTGTACTGATTTCAGACATGTTTATTTTAAAGCCAATGTTAGTGTCAGTCGCTGTATTCGGTACGAAGTGGTAAATAAACAAGTGTCTTATCTAAAAAAAACTGAATGGAGGCGACTTATGCAGTAAGGTCTTTCTTAAGATGATTTCTTTACCTGAAATTTAGTCTGTTCACATACCTTGTTTTATTATATTGCCTTTGTTTCCTTATAGCATTTCTTATGTACACACGTAAAAAAAAAGTTTTGCATCACCCCAGTTCCCAGAACTCCTGAAGATAGACGTTGACTGTGGATGTTATATCACAGATCACAGTCCCTTTGACTGTTCAGGTATGTCACTAAACCCGCCCAAAGGTGTAAACAACCATGGTGAGCAGCGCCTATTAGACGGAGGGGGTGCGACAGCTGATCAGTTCCAATCACTCCACCAGGAAGGAGGTACATGGCTCCTGTTGTCTGTAGTTCAACTACGCCTAGACAGTCAATACCGGGGTTTGATCGCGTCCGCATTGTTACTTTGTGCCAGGAAGGACTCTCAACAAGGGAAATGTTCAGGCGTCTCGCAGTGATCCAGAGCGATGTTGTTCGGACACGGAGAAGATACAGAGAGACAGGAACTGTCGGCGACATGCCTCGCTCAGGCCGCCCGAGGGCTACCACTGCAGTGGATGACCGTTACCTACGGATTATGGCTCGCCACCATGTTGAATAATGCTTTTCGTGCAGCCACAGGACTTCGTGTTACGACTCAAACTGTGCGCAATAGCCTGCATGATGCCCAACTTCACTCCCGACGTCCATCGCGAGGTCCATCTATGCAACCACGACACCAGGCGGTGCGGTACAGATGGGACCAACAACATGCCGAATGGACCACTCAAGGACTGGCATCACGTTTTCTTCACCGATGAGTGTCGCATATGCCTTCAGCCAAACATTCGTCGGAGACGTGTTTGGAGGCAACCCTGTCAGGCTGAACGCCTTAGACACACTGTCCGGCGAGTGCAGCAAGGTGGAGGTTCCCTTCTGTTTTGGGGTGCGTTATGTGGGGGCCGACGTACGCAGCTGGCGGTCATGGAAGGCGCCGTAACAGCTGTACGATAGTGCAACCATATCGGCTGCATATTGGCGAGGCATTCGTCATAATGGACGACAATTCGCGCGTTCATCGTGCACATCTTGTGAATGACGTCCTTCAGGATTACAACATCCTCGACTAGAGTAGCCACCATGTTCTCGAGACATGAACCCTATCGAACATGTCTGGGATAGATTGAAAAGGGCTGTTTATGGACGACGTGACCCACCAACCATCCTGAGTGATCTACGCCGAATCGCCGTTCAGGAATGGGACACTCTGGACCAACAGTGCCTTGATGAACTTGTGGATAGTATGCCACACGACGAATATAGCCATGTATCAATGCAAGAGGACGTGCTACTGGTTATTAGAGGTATTGGTGTGTACAGGAAACTGGACCAACACCTCTGAAGCTCTCGGTGTGTAGTGGTACAACATGCAATGTGTGGTTTTCATGAGCGATAAAAAGGGTGGAAATGAAGTTTATGTTGATCTCTATTCCAATTTTCTGTACAAGTTCCGGAACTCTCTGAACCGAGGTGATGCAAAACTTTTTTTGATATTTGTGTAAGCTCTTGAGCATGTTTTATTTTTATTAATTATTGCTCCTTAATTCTTAAGCCAATTCTGTTTACTGCTCTATCTCGTAGTGTAATACAGTTGTTACATAGACATACAGGGTGTTTAGTTTAACTTGAGACAACTAAATAACTTGAAAACGACGCGTGGTACGGAAAAAAAGTTGTAGATGATAATTTAATATTAGTAAAGGGAACATCTGTTTGTACTACAGTTGGCCACCTGGCTTCCCCTCAAGCTCGAGAGAGATCAGCTTCGTATTTCCAACGAGGGCCCATCATTTTTATTGCGTATTCGGATTCTACGGCAAAAAATACGCACGGTTTACTCAGCCATTGCTTTCCATTCGTAGTAGATGGCGCTGTAAACGACAAATGTGCCTGTTTTTGCTATTAAGAACCGAGGCATTTGATTGTACACTTCATTTACGATCTGACTCTAAACCTTTGTATTCTAACGGTTCTAACGGTTGATATTTATGTTAGGAATTTACTTTAATGCTGTAAATCTGATAGTACTGTGGTGTCACCGCCAGACACCACACTTGCTAGGTGGTAGCCTTTAAATCGGCCGCGGTCCGGTAGTATACGTCGGACCCGCGTGTCGCCACTGTCAGTGATTGCAGACCGAGCGCCGCCACACGGCAGGTCTAGAGGGACTTCCTAGCTCTCGCCCCAGTTGTACAGACGACTTTGCTAGCGATGCTACACTGACAACTACGCTCTCATTTGCCGAGATGATAGTTAGCATAGCCTTCAGCTACGTCATTTGCAACGACCTAGCAAGGCGCCATAGCATTTGATATTTATCTTGTGAAGCATGTACAGTCAAGAGAGATGTTCAGCAATTGTGGATTAAAGTTAAGTATTCTACCAGTTACGTCCGTTTTTCTAAGTTCTCATTTCCTTGTAATGTTCCAGACCTCACGCCAGCCTGCGTGAGCTTAACGCGTGCCTTTCGGCTACCTCCGAGTGGCTTGGCTGTCTTGCCAAGTCACTACAAGTACAATACAGAATGGTTAGTCGTTTCAATGTCTAGTTAGAAACTACGGCTCAACACAATCAACTCCAAATGGAACAGATAACTATGTTGCCATACAAGTAGCTTATTTGCCAGAAATGCCAATATCTAGCCATATCATCTGTATTGTTCAACCACAATTGCGACACTCATGTGACATCTGAACATGGTTTGAGTAAACTATACGTATTTTTTGGGATAGGATCCGAATATGCAAGAAAAATGGGTGGTGCCTATTTGAAAATAGAAAGTTGAACCCCCACACAGGATGGGTGGTTAGTTGGTGGCTAGCAGTAGCACAGAAAGGTGCTCTTTATACCAATATTAACTTTTCACTTAGTCCTAGAACATGTCTTTCGCATCTTTCGCACAATGCGTCGCTTTCGAGATATTTGGTTGTCTCAACTTAAAACAGTAACCCTTTATACAGGGAGTGTCTCTTAAGAGTCGTCAGGCGCATTTTCTCTGGTGTTTTGGCAGATGTTTGTGGTTTCGTTCTTTTGGTGTGTATCTGGGGTCAGCGTCATCACGTCTTTCATACGACTCTACAGTGGACGGGAAGAGTCGGTTTGTTTCTCGTTACAAACAAAAGCAGTTTTAAAGTGGAATTTTACGTGCCCATTCGATAGAGCGGTCCCAAATTAGTCTTGTGTGATATTCATGTCGTCGGTATGTATTAACAGGGGGAGTAAAACCTGGAGAATACAGAGTACGCCGGCAGCGACTGACCAGCGCTGCTGCTGCGTGGCGGTAGCAGTCAGCGCGTGCCGTGTGGTGCCATCTCTGCTGCAGTACTGTTTCTCTCTCCCTGTCAATACAGGGTTATTACAAATGATTGAAGCGATTTCACAGCTCTACAATAACTTTATTATTTGAGATATTTTCACAATGCTTTGCACACACATACTAAAACTCAAAAAGTTTTTTTAGGCATTCACAAATGTTCGATATGTGGCCCTTTAGTGATTCGGCAGACATCAAGCCGATAATCAAGTTCCTCCCACACTCGGCGCAGCATGTCCCCATCAATGAGTTCGAAAGCATCGTTGATGCGAGCTCGCAGTTCTGGCACGTTTCTTGGTAGAGGAGGTTTAAAGACTGAATCTTTCACATAACCCCACAGAAAGAAATCGCATGGGGTTAGGTCGGGAGAGCGTGGAGGCCATGACATGAATTGCTGATCATGATCTCCACCACGACCGATCCATCGGTTTTCCAATCTCCTGTTTAAGAAATGCCGAACATCATGATGGAAGTGGGGTGGAGCACCATTCTGTTGAAAGATGAAGTCGGCGCTGTCGGTCTCCAGTTGTGGCATTAGCCAATTTTCCAGCATGTCCAGATACACGTGTCCTGTAACGTTTTTTTCGCAGAAGAAAAAGGGGCCGTAAACTTTAAACCGTGAGATTGCACAAAACACGTTAACTTTTGGTGAATTGTGAATTTGCTGCACGAATGCGTGAGGATTCTCTACCGCCCAGATTCGCACATTGTGTCTGTTCACTTCACCATTAAGAAAAAATGTTGCTTCATCACTGAAAACAAGTTTCGCACTGAACGCATCCTCTTCCATGAGCTGTTGCAACCGCGCCGAAAATTCAAAGCGTTTGACTTTGTCATCGGGTGTCAGGGCTTGTAGCAATTGTCAACGGTGAGGCTTCTGCTTTAGCCTTTTCCGTAAGATTTTCCAAGCCGTCGGCTGTGGTACGTTTAGCTCCCTGTTTGCTTTATTCGTCGACTTCCGCGGGCTACGCGTGAAACTTGCCCGCACGCGTTCAACCGTTTCTTCCCTCACTGCAGGCCGACCCGTTGATTTCCCCTTACAGAGGCATCCAGAAGCTTTAAACTGCGCATACCATCGCCGAATGGAGTTAGCAGTTGAAACTTCCTGGCAGATTAAAACTGTGTGCCCGACCGAGACTCGAACTCGGGACCTTTGCCTTTCGCGGGCAAGTGCTCTACCAACTGAGCTACCGAAGCACGACTCACGTCCGGTACTCACAGCTTTACTTCTGCCAGTACCTCGTCTCCTACCTTCCAAACTTTACAGAAGCTCTCCTGCGAACCTTGCAGAACTAGCACTCCTGAAAGAAAGGATATTGCGGAGACATGGCATGGAGTTAGCAGTTGATGGATCTTTGTTGAACTTCGTCCTGAAGTGTCGTTGCACTGTTATGACTGACTGATGTGAGTGCATTTCAAGCACGACATACGCTTTCTCGGCTCCTGTCGCCATTTTGTCTCACTGCGCTCTCGAGCGCGCTGGCGGCAGAAACCTGAAGTGCGGTTTCAGTCGAACAAAACTTTATGAGTTTTTCTACGTATCTGTAGAGTGTCGTGACCATATGTCAAGGAATGGAGCTACAGTGAATTTATGAAATCGCTTCAATCATTTGTAATAGCCCCGTACATACTACACAATACTGTTAATACATACAAGACTAATTTGGGACCGCTTATCGAATGGGCACGTAAAATTCCACTTTGAAATTGCTTTTGTTTGTATCGAGAAACAAACCGACTTTTTCCGTCCACAGTAGAGTCGCATGAAAGACGTGATGACCAGTATTTGTTTGGGCTGACCCCAGCTACACACCGAAAAAACGAAACCACAGATTTCTGCTGAAATACCAGAGAAAGTGCACCTTACGACTCTTAGGAGAGACACGCGGTGCATCTTCGCCACAACAACTCTTATCCACTTCCACTCCACAGTCCACGCTGGTGCAAATCACCGCCGTTCCAGTAGATGTACAGCCATACTGTTACAGAGACGTTTATTTGACAATGAATTTACGTATTTTGTTCAATGTTTTATATACATACAAAGAAGTTAATCGATAATCTGTCACTGACTGACCTTGAAGGTGGTACGTTTATCAGCTGAAGTATCGGACGAAGGAGTCTTATTGTTCTGGATGCACGCCAGAAATATTAAGAAACATTCTTGGCGTCAGGAATATTTCAAGAAAAACAACGATGTGGCGAGCTTCTACCGTGCCAGTTGTTTGAGCAGTACAAAACAGCGAGTACGTTTGGTAGCCACGATCCAGTACTTACATGTTTTTACCTTTATCTCTTGGCGCGGATACATGTGTCAACAAAAATTTTACGTCGGAGAAGCCCTCCATACAGGAATTTCATTGAGTTTCAGTATTATTTGACTCATTATTGTAGACGACCATTTATTGGATTTAGATCAAATAAAGCCCTTCGAGTTCGAGTAAATACTTAATGAAGAAGATAATATACATTAAGATCTTCGATTATTACATTGACAACTTAAATGCTCCCTTGATACACGTCCAGCTACGCTAACACTCCCAGATGTGAGACATGAATAACAGCGGCCGGGCCAAGCCGTGTGCTGTGAAAGGCGATTTTGCAGTTTATGGGAGGTATTCTTCACTCTTGATTGTCTCATTGCAAACAGAGCAATTTTTTTCAAACGAATGAGTTTTTTGAAAAGCTTACACTTGGCCTACCCTAGTGTCACGCTGTCATGCGAATGTGTAGTTAATTGAAATTCGCGTACCCCCTCGACGCTGAGCATGCCTACTTACCTGAACGATGAAAGAGAAGACAGAGGCTCACAGCACGTGCTTTTCGTTGATAACCCAGTGATCATTACTACGTTATTCTTACCTGACACAGGAGAAGCAGTTCCATATAACGTCCTGCACGGAAAAGTTTCTTCTGCGGCTTATAACAGCAACGTAGAGGTCATCTAAAGAGATCACTTACCTGTTACGCACTATTCCAACTGCCTTCATTACCAATGGCTCAGTTAGTTGTAACGGAGTGCGGTAAAACGTCAACACTTTTGTAAATCGCACTCCCTTCTGCCTGGTTTACTGGTCACATATGATTTCGCCAACTTGTAAATGACTTTGGCAATTCATGTGCCTGTCCTCACTGAGGGCAGAAGACATTTTCTTGCAACTGACATCCCAGGAGAGAAACTGAGCTCAACCATTTGTGGCTCTTCTGGATCAACTTAGAAGGACAAGATGGTGTGGTGCCGCCCAGCCAGCATAATAGTCAGGGAGGAGAAAGATTCCTGGGTAGTCATCTCCTGGCCGCCATATGGTGCTGATGGACACACTGCTGATTTCAGGGAAATGTGAGTGTTGCATCCACAGCAGAGCGATCCATATTATGAGTAGCTCGCTACTGACGTTTTCTGGTAAACAACTTCAATTGCCGATTTGACTTTTAGTTTCTGATGTAGTCTCATTGAATTTGTGAGCTGCTTGGGTAAGGATGCCCTGTTGCGTTTTCTCCATGCAGTAGTCTACATAATTTTGTACCTTCCCACAGTTGTAGCGCCACCTTCTTGTGAATTGTGTCAATCAATTAGAGCAAATAAAAAACTAACAAATTGCCTGTTGGATTCATTCTCGGGTTGTTCGGCTGATGTTTGTTTGGTAATTTTTTTTTCTAACGTTTTGCCAGCGCGAGTGGCTGGCATTGTCAAAGCTTTACCCTCCATTGGTGGTGGTGGAGAGTGAAGCTTTCACAAATGGATGCCGCACGTGCTGACGAAACGTCAGAAAAACTATCAAGCAGACGTCGGCCAAGGAATCCGAGATGGAAGATAACAGGTAATTTGTCCGCAAGTGGCCACGAAAGCCTTAACAACTTTGAATATAAGAATCTGTTATATGCAAACTTGACTAATTTCAACATTCTTTAATTGCCCTACACCTTTTCGATGGTTAGGTGACTCATTAATAACAAACACAATCTGTTACACAGCTAAGTTTGTTTTTCTCACTTGACAGTGTTATTGTTGTGCATAGTGGCCAACCTCAACAATCAGTTGTTTATTATTCAGCGACGACAACAAGAAATGCACTTGCTCGTGTTGTATGATCATCGATTTGTCTGTTGACTCGGTAGAGTTGTATCGATTTGTCCTAGTATTATTCATTATAATCTGACTAAAGAACTTGTAGTATTCATACGTAATAAGCAACAACGCTTTTTGTAGCAGCATAGCATCATAATGTAGGTCATCGGCACACTACGCTCCCAAACAAAGATTACAAACGTGCAGTTTTCTGTTTCATTGTTATTAACAAATAATTACATTTATATGAAAATGTTTTATGGATTTTATTATCATTAAATTCCTAGGACTCTATGGCACATTAAATAGGAGGACGAATGCAAATTATGTTGTAGAAGGGGGAGGGGGGGGGGGGGGTAGTGACAGAAACAAATGACCTCGTCCCTGACCCGAGCCCTGTATCTGCACTGGACACTGTATGTAGGCTTTTTGAACTACGCATGGTATCTTTAAAGCTCACTTTTACCATTCACTACTGGGCTACTTCTTCTTGATGTTTCAAGTAGCGTGAACCCACCTCCTGCCGTTTTGTTCCATCGATGCCCAGTGTGGACGATTTTTCTTCAGTTTCACACATCTCCCGAAAACCAACAAAAAAATGTCAAGGTGGAAGATTTCCGTCCCATTCCCGCTACTAAGAAGACGGCTATGGTGAAGACCACCACCAACCGTATGCTGCTACCTCGCGGCGAGAGTAAAGGGCAGCATTTTCGCACGAAATCTCGTTATTACGGCATGAGTGGCACTGTATCGGTTTCGCTTTCAGTAAAAGAAAACAGAGACTGGTTTCTAGCGTCGCTCAGCAGGGAATTTCTAGCCTCACACAACAAGCTGCCCGTTAAAGGAGTTTCTTCACATTCCTTACTGACACGAGTTTTTCCGTCAACCTAATGGATGGATAAATACTTTTACCTGGTAACGCGCCGCACACTGATGAGTATACGAATCACGTAACGGGGACAAGTATGTCGTAAACTTGGAGACTACGGCAACTCTAGTAGCCACCGCTGCAACGGGGAAATCTTGCCTTTGATGACGTGGCCTTCAGTTTTACTGTAATCTGAATACCACGACGATAGAAGGCATTTAAGTCCACATATGCATTGATTCTACAACATATATAACCGCAAAAGTCTACTAGTGTTTCTCCCGTTGTATGTGGTCCGACGTTTTTCAGGATTTCGTCACTATATTTTATTTTAACTTTGTACCCGGGGGTTCTCCCTCTGTCAACAGCTGACGCTTAATCAAATGGTTCAAATGGCTCTGAGCACTATGGGACTTAACATCTGAGGTCGTCAGTCCCCTATAACTTAGAACTACTTAAACCTATCTAACCTAAGGACATCACACACATCCATGCCCGAGGCAGGATTCGAACCTGCGACCGTAGCGGTCACGCGGTTCCAGACTGAAGCGCCTAGAACCACTCGGCCACCCCGGTCGGCATTATTCAACGTCGAAACTAGTAGTAAAGATATGTTGTTGATTTTATTACTCAAATGGTTCAAATGGCTCTGAGCACTATGGGACTTAACATCTGTGGTCATCAGTCCCCTAGAGCTTAGAACTACTTAAACATAACTAACCTAAGCACAGCACACACATCCATGCCCGAGGCAGGATTCGAACCTGCGACCGTAGCGGTCGCGCGGTTCCAGACTGAAGCGCCTAGAACCACACGGCCACACCGGCCGGCGACGGTTAATCTAACGAAGGTAAGTCGTGTGTGACGTCTGTCAATCGTTTCTACATCTACATCTACGTGATTACTCTGCAATTCACAATTAAGCGCCTGGCAGAGGTTTCATCGAACCACCTTCAAGCTATTTCTCTACCGTTCCACTCTCGAAGGCCAAGCGAGAAAAACGAGTACATAAATCTTCCTGTGCGAGCTGATTTTTCTTATTTTATTATGAGGATCCTTTCTCCCTATGTAATTGGATGCCAACAAAATATTTTGATATTCTGCGGACAAATTTGGTGATTGAAATTTCATAAGGTGGTCCTGCCACAGCGAAAAACGCCTTTGTTTTAGTTACCACCCCGATTCACGTATCAGGTCCGTGGCACACCTCCCCTATTTCGTGATAATGCGCAACGAGCTGCCCTTCTTTGAAATTTTTCGGTGTCGTCCGTCAATAATCTCTGATGCGGATCCCACACAGCACGGCAATACTCCAGAAGAGGGCGAACAAGCGTAGTGTAAGCAGTCTCTTTAGTAAACTTCTGATATTTTTCAGTGTTCTGGCGGTAAATTACAGTCTCTGGTTTGCTTTCCCCACAAAACTATCCATGCGATCGTTCCAAACTATTCGTAAGAGCGGAGGGGCTATAACATTTTCTTGCGTAACGCCAGATATTACGTCTGTATTACTCGATGACTTTTCGTCAATTGCTACGAACTGTTACCTTTCTGACAGGAAATCGCGAACCCAGCACACAACCGCGACGATACTCCATAAACACGCAATTTAATTAGAAGTCGCTTATGAGGAGCAGTGTCAAAAGCCTTCTGGACGTCTAAAAATTTGCAATCAATTTTACTTTCCCTGTCGACAGCCCTTATTACTTCTTAAGAATAAAGAGCTATCTGCGTTTCACAAGAACGATATTTCCTGAATCCGTGCTGGCTGTTTGTCAGTAAATCGTTTCCTTTGAGGTAATTTACAATGTTCGAATACAATATTTGTTCCAAAACTCTGTAATAATTCAGCGGATTACTCATATTTCCTTTCTTGGGCAGTGGCGTGATTCGTGAAAATTTCCAGTCTTTGGGTACGGATCTTTCTAGGAGTGAGCGGTTCTATATGATTGCTAAGTATGGAGCTATTGTATCAGCATTCTCTGGAAGGAACTTGACTGGTAAACAATCAGGACTGTAGACCTTGTTTTTATTGTTTTGACCTGCTCCGCTTCACCGAGGATATCTACTTCTAAGTGACTCATGTTGGCAGCTGTTCTTGATTCCAGTTCTGGAATATTTACTTCGTCTTCTTTTGTGAAGTAACTGCAGAGGTAATGCAGAACTGAGAACGTCTTTATCATCACCTTTGGTTGCTAGCAACAAGAGTCCGCATTTTATTATAACTATTAAGTGACATGAGTAGTACCAGTTCTAAGGTTTGCGAACATACAAAATCTGGTCGAAAGTAGAGAATTTGCTTGAGCTGCGAAAGTAAATGGAGAGCATGCTTAGCACAAAATTAAAATTAGGGAAAATCGAAACAGTGATGCAGTCAGAGCAGAACTTGTTGAACATTAGACCTAGGGAAGAAAAGTAGTATAAGTAGTGAAATAATTCTAGCATGGCATGATTATCTTCGGACTACTGCAGATGGACGAAGCAAAGGAGACTCCTAAAGTACAGTGATGAAGGAAAATGCAATTTTTCCAACAAAAGTGGATTACGTGATAAGTATTCACAGCAGCGTATACGAACAGCCATTAGCTGTATAGGGGAATGACGACGGTGAAAATTTGTGCCGAACCGGGACTAGAACCCCGATTTCCCCCTTTACGGGGCCGGTGGCCTTAACCGCTTTGATATCTGTGCAGGACTCATGGCCAGACTCAAATTTCTATACAGGGTGTTACAAAAAGGTACGGCCAAACTTTCAGGAAACATTCCTCACACACAAATAAAGGAAAGATGTTATGTGGACATGTGTCCGGAAATGCTTAATTTCCATGTTAGAGCTCATTTTAGTTTCGTCAGTATGTACTGTACTTCCTCGATTCACCGCCATGATTTCATACGGGATACTCTACCTGTGCTGCTAGAACATGTGCCTTTACAAGTACGACACAACATGTGGTTCATGCACGATGGAGCTCCTGCACATTTCAGTCGAAGTGTTCGTACGCTTCTCAACAACAGATTCGGTGACCGATGGATTGTTAGAGGCGGACCAATTCCATGGCCTCCAAGCTCTCCTGATCTCAACCCTCTTGACTTTCATTTATGGGGGCATTTGAAAGCTCTTGTCTACGCAACCCCGGTACCAAATGTGGAGACTCTTCTTGCTCGTATTGTGGACGGCTGTGATACAATACGCCATTCTCCAGGGCTGCATCAGCGCATCAGGGATTCCATGCGACGGAGGGTGGATGCATGTATCCTCGCTGACGGAGGACATTTTGAACATTTCCTGTAACAAAGTGTTTGAAGTCACGCTGGTACGTTCTGTTGCTGTGTATTTCCATTCCATGATTAATGTGATTTCAAAAGTAGTAATAAAATGAGCTCTAACATGGAAAGTAAGTGTTTCCGGACACATGTCCACATAACATATTTTCTTTCTTTGTGTGTGAGGAATGTTTCCTGAAAGTTTGGCCGTACCTTTTTGTAACACCCTGTATGTCGTAGTACCTGCGTTGCAAACTGTACTTACACACACGTTATGTAATTCCGATACAGGGGAGAACATTTTAAATGAAAGTCGCTGCCTGGTTGTTATATTGTGGTGCCTGTGTTGTTAAGACGAACGATGCAATGTTCCTTCAGATATACAAGCCTATCCGGAGGAACAGGGACTGAGGCAACTACTGCTGTTATGAAATTCATGAAATGTAATCGCAGTTTCAAATACGAAAAACCATCAGTTATGTAAGGGAACGACGACAGTGAAAATTACTGCCGGACCGGGATTCGAACCTGGATTTCCCGGTTTACGGGAGCGGTCGCCTCAATCGCTGGAGAACGGCTGTGTGTAGACGAAGGGCATGGGCCTTGCAGAAGTTAAACCAGAAGATACGCGATAATTTTGTAATATGTTACTCCAGAAGAAATACAAAAATCAAGAGGGCAAACAAAGTAGTGAATCAATTCCTGGAATGCACAAATGAGGAAAGATGTCTATGGAAATTCTTACCAGAAGAAGGAAGTGCGTTGTTAGGTATGCGATAAATCATGTGATAGATCCCCGCCAACGCTTTCAATGTCCCATCGTGGGGCGTTGTGATTGTTGTCCATCTGCTGATGTCTCTTTACAGCTGGTGTCCACAAAAGCGCAGAGCAACCGCAGCACCACCTCTAAGAAAAGTGCCCATCCCCTGGGGAGGCCCACACCTCTCCTAATCAGATGACTGCCTTCTGTCAACAAACAGGAACCTGAGGCGCCGGCCGGAGTGGTCAAGCGGTTCTAGGCGCTTCAGTCTCGAACCGCGCGACCGCTACGGTCGCAGGTTCGAATCGTGCCTCGGGCATGGACGTGTGTGATGTCCTTAGGTTAGTTAGGTTTAGGTAGCTCTAAGTTCTAGGGGACTGATGACCTCAGCAGTTAAGTCCCATAGTGCTCAGAGCCATTTCAGCAATTTGAACCTGAGGCCACTCTGGAACCACACCTCCCCAGAAATGCAAAGTTTTTCTCCGTAGCAAATACGTCCAGTACTCATAACAAAATACCTACGAAATAGAGGCAGAAAAATGAAATAGCACTTGGCGAAATGTGGCAGTAATGTTACACATTATATCTACTCTTTTGATGTGATAATGATACTTTATTGACACCAGTCGTTAGTGCACCAGTTAGCATACCTGTAACTTTCAAGAAATTTTTATGTCAGAGAAATACATCATTCGGAAAGCTTTCGTTCGAAGCTTGATAAGATTGAACGACGTAATAATTTTTTTTCTTCATCAGTTTTGTGAGTGGTCTCATGTGACACGACACAAATTTCTCTCTCGTGCCAACCTCTTCATCCCCTAGTAGGATAGCACTTACACTCGTATTTCCTCTACTATTTGTTGGATGCAGTTCGACCTCTGTCTTCCCCTAGAATTTTTATCCTTTACAGCTCAGTCTATTACCGTAGAACTTATTTCCTGATGTTTTAACGAAAGTCCCTTCTTCCTGTCAGTATTTCCATACGTTCCTTAATTCTCCGATTCTGCAGAGAACCTCCTTGTAACTTACCTGTTTACACAATTTTCAACATCTTCCGGTAGTATGACATCTGAAATACTTCAAAGCTCTTCTCTGCCGGTTTCCCCATAGTCCATGTCTGACTTGGGGTACTGAGTCCCAGAGGTACATTCTCAGAAGTTTCTTTCTCAAATTAAGGGCAATGATCCATACTGGCAACTTCAATTGTGTTGGCAGAAGAGCCAACACCGTGTTACGAGGGGAGGCCGAAATGCACGCGTTTTAGCTCACGCAGGCTGGCGTGAGGAGGGAAGGACTATACTGAAATGAAATGGCATGTGACGAGAGCCTCCCGTCGGGTACACCGTTCGCCTGGTGCAAGTCTTTCGATTTGACGCCACTTCGGCGACTTGCGCGTCGATGGGGATGAAATGATGATGATTAGGACAACATAACATCCAGTTCCTAGTTGGAGTAAATCTCCGACCCAGCCGGGAATCGAACCTGGGCCCTTTGGATTGACAGTCTGTCGCGCTGACCACTCAGCTACCGGGGGCGGACAGGACTATACTGACGTGAGGTCTGGAACATGACTAGGAATTAGAATTCAGAAAGCGGACGTAATTAGTTTGATACTTAACTTTAATCCATTAATGATGAACGTCCCTCTTGACGGTTCATGATTCACAATATTATCTGTTCAGAATACATTCATGGTAACTGAATATGGCGCCTTGCTAGGTCGTAGCAAATGACGGAGCTGTAGGCTATGCTAAACTGTCGTCTCGGCAAATGAGAGCGTATGTAGACAGTGAACCATCGCTAGCAAAGTCGGCTGTACAACTGGGGCGAGTGCTAGGGAGTCTCTCTAGACCTGCCGTGTGGCGGCGCTCGGTTTGCAATCACTGATAGTGGCGACACGCGGGTCCGACGTATACTAACGGACCGCGGCCGATTTAAAGGCTACCACCTAGCAAGTGTGGTGTCTGGCGGTGACACCACAAAAACCATCTAGATCGCTTAATGACCTTCTTTACTTATTCTGCTGTTTCGGCTATTGCCATATTGCAACTGAACTCACGCTCGTTTACTACCTATTTTTCACGTGGCTCATCTGCAAAGGGGGTTGGTAGTAAACTGTTGCATTTGCGCCCCTATTATTGAGTCAGATATTGGCTGGCTTTTGAACAGCAGTGAATTGAACTATACACGTTCAGATTGAAACTTATTTATTCAAAAGAAACACTTTAACGTTGTGGCCATGCATTTTTAAGTTCACAAATAATAATCGGTGCAATTCGTACACTGTTTGTCTCACACCCACACACTTTCACTTTGTTCCTTCGCATACCCTGGCGTCCATGCTTGCACTCGCGGCACTTTGCCGCTCCCAACAAAGTCCCAACTCGCCACCACAACGGCCAACGACAAAAGACGTCGTTTTTCCCGCTCATATCCACAGTCCTGAGTCGGGTCACATGACACCACAGTAGTCAAAATAATCGCTAAACATGGCCACAATTCGTTTACAATATTTTATAATATTTAAATACTTAAATCTAAATACATTATATAATTTTACAAATTATCACCACACTTATATAATTCGTTGCAGTTAAAAGAAAACCAAAACACTATGCAACGGAACTACAACGCCCATCAAAACACAAAACAAGTATTTTCCGTTCTATTTTGCCCAGCATATTATCTCTGCTGCTGTGCTTTAAATTTTAAATTACTTGAAAGAGTTCCATATTATCCCCTGTTACCTTACAATATCGAATGTAAAAAGACTTGCAACTTGTGAAGCAAGGCTCATTATTAGTATTAAAAACCTATGCCTAATGGAGCATACGTTTTTAATACTGACACTGAACCTTGATTTGCAAGTTCTAGGATTTTTAATATCTGATGTGGCAGTAGCCGCAACGGTTTAACAAATAACTAACTTTGTTGAGCGATCTATACGGTTCTATTCAAAAAATATCCACAATGGTCGTGGACTTATACAGGAAGTTTATTTCCTTTATTAATAAGACTTCTCTCGGCCAGGAATGCCCTCTTTGCCGTTGCTAGTCGCTTTTCACGTCCACCTGGCCTCGTGCGTCATACGTTATTTTGCTTCCAAGGTAACAGAATTCCATCAGTCGGTCTACTCCGCGGTCCCCAAGTTTGGTGATAAGTTCCCCACTAACCTAGTTTGTCCTGCTTTTCATTACTTTCGTTTTTCTTCGGTTTACCATCAGTCTCTATTCTGTGCTAAGTAGACTCTTCGTTCCATTCAGTACGTCCTGTAATTGTTCCTCGCTTTCACCCACAGTAACAACGTCATCAGCGAATCTTATCGTAGGTATTTTTTCACCCTGAATTTTAATCCCACTCCTGATACCATCCTTTATTCATGGCACTGTTTTTTGATGTAGAGACAGAACAGTGCAGGAGAAAGGTTTCACTCCTTCTTTACTCACTTTTTTAACCTAAGCTCTTCGTTCTTGGTCTTAGATTTTTAACTGTTCCCTGTTGGTTCTCATAGTTACCCATGTTCCCCACAGCTCAATCTATTTCTGTGGGAATTTCAAACATCTTTCTCCATTTCACATTATCGAACACTTCTTTTAGATCGATAATTCCTATGAGGGTGTCTCCTCTTTTCTTTAAGTCTTGATTCCATTGTCAAGCGCAACGTCAGAATTGCCTCTTTGATGCCGTTGCTTTTCCTAAGGCCAAACTTATAGTCATGTAACAGATTATCAATATTTTTCCATTCTCCTGCTATTCTTGTCAGCAACTTGTATGCATGATCAGTTCAGCTAACTGTTGACTTTGGGGATGTGTAGATGGCGTTTTTCCGAAAGTCCGATGGTCTATCTCCACTCATATGATGACGTGCTGAAAAGTAATGCTTCCGAATTTTTCATGTGGAAACTCTCAAAGCTTTTAAATAAAACAAATGTTATTAACCATCTACATCTTTATTCTTCATGTCTACATACTTGAAGCCTTCTGCCACTAGAGTGCTCCGTGTAACATAGCGATGTATAACGTAACTATGTCGGTGATTGAGAAGCAGCGTGCCGCAGTGGAGTTTCGAATTCGAAGAGTTTGTCCACACATGGAACACCCTCTCTTCAGCACGACAACGCCCAACCACACACGAGCACCGCGACATCTGCAGCAACCCGACGCCCTGGGTTGACTGTCGGCATTCATACTCCGTCAAGTCCCGACTTGGCCCCATTCTATTTTAATATGTTTCCAAAACTTGACTGTCATTTCCGAGGACTTCACTTCATAGCGACGAAGCGGTGCATGCAGAGGTGAGGTTGTGACTCCGTCAACAGTCGAACGTTCTACAGTGAAGGTCTCAAGAAACAGGTCTCTCGTTGGCAGAGGAGTGACTACGTTGAGAAATAAATACGTGGACATGAAGAATAAACATGTAGACTGTTTATAACGTTTGTTTTATTTAAAAATCTTTATGAGTTTTCACACAAAAAATTCGAGGGCAATACTTTTCAGCACACCCTCGTAGATCGTATACGAGTAAACTAGCCTGATAATCGTCCAATGGTTCAAATGGTTCAAATGGCTCTGAGCACTATGCGACTTAACGTCTGAGGTCATCAGTCGCCTAGAACTTAGAACTAATTAAACCTAACTAACCTAAGGACATCACACACATCCGTGCCCGAGGCAGGATTCGAACCTGCGACAGTAGCGGTCGCTCGGCTGCAGACTGTAGCGCCTAGAACGGCACAGGCACTCCGGCCGGCAATCCCCCAAGGATTTGAGAAATTCCGAAAGCATGTTTCAATACTTTTCGCCTAATTTGATTTGAAGTCTTCCAAAGATCTGTTAAACGTGGACTTTAATACCGGATCCACTACTATGCGAGGAGCAGGAAGTGGAAATATAGTATTTTAATCAGGCGCAGGGATATAGTTTGCCCTTTCTCTCCTTCTCTCCTCAATATAATATGGCTTTCCCCCCCCCTCCCCCACATTTAATGTGGCAGAGATGCCTAGGATTTTCTACATATGCGTCTACATCTACATTTACACTCTGTGAACCACTGTGAAGAGCATGGCAGAGGGTACGTCACATTGTACCGTTATTAGGGCTTGTTTCTGTTGCATTGACGTATGAAGCGCGGGAAAAATTATTGTTTAAATGCCTCTGAGCATGCTGTAATATTTAGTAAAAACTTTTGTAGTGGGAGCACGTCATATTTAGTAAAAACTTTTATTTACGGATCTTGTTACAAGATGGTGATTTTACATCTGGCATTTCGTGGGAAGCCCATATTTTTCTTAATTTGTGGGCAATTTTGAGCTTGATGCCCTGCAACATATGCTGATGACATAAACTCAATCGCTTGAAAATGGTATATAAGGCCAAAACCTGTGTCGTAGTGAAATAAACAATAATGCAGTAAAATGGCGTTGTTCTCATTTAAAAATTTTGTATGAGTGCTGCTCAGCCACGTCAGAACCTGTTTAATAATAATAATATGGCAAAAAACTTAACACAGTTATAATAATTTGTTAATAATAATGCAATATATAATATGCATTAATGTAATAATAATGAACTGTTTATAACAGTGGTTAGTTCCCCGATTTTAGCATAATATGTTACGTTAACATTCAAGAAACTGCAGTTCTGAGAAATACATGATTTACAAACCATTCTACCGATAATTTGGGAAGTACATGTGTCGTGGAGTTAATTTAAGGACTGTAATAACCACGGTAAGTGATAACAGCCAAACAGTTTCAGGATAAAGAGTTATTGAAACAATTGACCACGGTTTCGGTATATCTAAATATACCTTCATCAGAAGCAAAAATACACCTGAACAGGAAGCCACCTTCATTAACAAACAACTTTTCAACATAACTGAGTTGGAAGAAAAAACGAACACTTTCAGCTTTAAGTAACCATGAAAATTACCAAAGTAATTACAAGCACAAAAAACTTTTAGTCACTTACTAAGATCACATCCTGCAGTGGAGATACATAAAACAACCGTGCCAAAGCGCGTCGCCAGTAGTTAAAATTAAAATATCACCTCCATCTGTACAGCATAATTATGAAGAGATGGTCGATGCTTACACGGCATACTATAAGTACTCAGCCTGTGAACTAGCGTGAAGGGGGTGTGGAAGCACTAGGACAGACAGTTTCACCGAGAGAGGGCACTTGTGGTATGCGCGAGACACTCGCGCACATTACAACCCAGGGATACATATTCATATACGTCAAAATTTTAAAGGTTGTGATAAGTTGTTTGCTAATGAAGACGTCTTCCTGTTCAGGTGTATTTTTGATTCTGATGAAGGTATATTTAGATATACCGAAACCGTGGTCAATGATTTCAGTAAATCTTTATCCTGCAACTGTTTGGCTGTTATCATTTACAGTGAAGATTTTCAACAGTTGCTGTTTCAGCCATGTTTAAAATTTTAAACTGTAATAAGCTCACATTGTTACAGCTTTGACAACCTCATAATTTACGCAATGTAAAATTTCCGTGCATTCATCAGTGTGTGAGTTTCGCTTAACACTATAGTTGAGAACACACGTCTGCAGGCGTGTGAACATGTGGGACTGTTGTCTCTTTCAGCCAGTTCTGCCTGCGGTTGGGAAGTTAGTCTTCCCGTTATTTTTTTCTTTTCTTAGTGGAGAGTCTAGTTTGTCAGCTCGACACGTGAACTGATATGCCATGTCGAATTTCTTGTCGCCAGGTGGCATAGCCAGCTGGTACGTGCAGCCTGTGAATGTGTGTGCGCCTATAGCTAGCTGGAATGTTATCGGCCTGGCCGCAAGCCCATCCGAGTAAACAGGTCCATATCCACGCAACTTACAGGTCTACCGTGTTAAAAGTGGCTCATGATTCCCCAGTACTCCTTGCCATCCTCCAGACTCTGACTTTTCATGTCACACTATTCTTAAAAATGGAAATGAGAAGGGTAGTTTGCTTTTACACCGTATTGAAGAGATATTGAGTGGTATACAGGTACAGCAAAGAAACAGCTATAAATGTGAAACGGCCTTCCTGTAACGTAGAAAACACACACGGATTCACGCAAACACAACACACACACACACACACACACACACACACACACACACACAAGTGGTCATGTGTATACGAATTGTGCTTGCGTGAATGTGTGCGCTTTGTACGTTAGAAGGACGCCGTTTGGCGGAAAGCTGATGTTTATAACAGACTTTTTGTCGTGCCTGTCTGAGACTTAACTTCTGCTCTATGTGGTGAGTAAAAATCTGTCCTTTCCATAGTATTGTCATTATTCTCAGGAAGTTATCTGAGGAACCGGAATTTGATACGTGTAAAACTGTAAATGCTTTTGCAAAATGTTGTAGGAGCAATGATAACCCCCCTTGTATTCGCGGTTGGTTGGTTGTTTGGGGGAAGAGACCAAACAGCGAGGTCATCGGTCTCATCGGATTAGGGAAGGAAGTCGGCCGTGCCCTTTCAAAGGAACCATCCCGGCATTTGCCTGGAGAGATTTAGGGAAATCACGGAAAACCTAAATCAGGATGGCCGGACGCGGGATTGAACCGTCGTCCTTCCGAATGCGAGTCCAGTGTGCTAACCACTGCGCCACCTCGCTCGGTCCTTGTATTCGCGTCTGAACACTATTAATGAACTAGCGATGACTGAGTTTATGACTTGCGAGAGAAAATTCAAAACGGATGTTCTTCACAGAAGTTGAATGGGAAAATTTTCACACTGGTGACGAGTGACAGAATAGGAACAGTGTTGTCCAAAAATTTCTCAGCATCAGTTTTACGCGTCAAAGAAAATATTTACGTGTATTCATAAGAAAATTGTTTCATCTATTTACGTTCTTATATATGCACGCGTATTATAAAACCTAGCTCATTTTTTGCTTACAAATGTTTGACATCTACGGAAGAATGCTCGCAGGAAAAAGTCATTACTGAACCTTCGCAATATAACAAACATCAGGAAGAAACAAAAGCACTGATTCCATTACAATGCGGTTAGTGAGCGGGGCGAGAACAAGCAATGATCGATGTTTACACGCCGCGCTCCGCCCATCCCCCACCCCCTCAAGTCAATGACAAACCTTTCTTCCCCAGAGACCTTATCGTCAAATCGCTTCAGTCCCGTTTCATGCCGTTGACAGTCTGTTTGAATCCCACGCTGTGGTATTTTTTGGCGTTCCGTTCTGTTGCCTGGCGGCCAATGTGAATCAACCTTCGAAAGACAAAAGTGACTTTTAAATCACGAGAAGTTGAGCTATTGACGGTAAATTTGACCTGTTCTTAAAGAAAGGGAGGCAGCGATGCCTACATAAACTTTAGTTTTCCCATAATTCGATGTCACTGAGACCGAACGAGGTAAGGAACTGTCCACTGTGGGAAAACTGCTTCTAACAAGACGGCCGACTGGCTGGCCACGGTAAGCAGCCCTCAAGAAGATCGGCCCCTGCCGTTTGCAGCCACCTGTTCTGGGCGGGCCACCCTGAATGCGGGCCCGTTTGCAAGTGACCCCTCTTGGGGCCTGTGACCAGCTGGCGGCCACATGTTCGCGTTCTTTGTGCCACAAACCCACTGCAAGAGGCTGTCCGAGCAAAGCGTCGCCGACACACCTCCGCGCCTTTCTGGAAACGAAATAACATTCTCTACTCCAGTCAACAAATATTCCGAAAACGTCGATCCCTTCAAACCCTACTTGCACTACCAAACCTTCTTTAGACTTGTACTCCACATCTTTCATAAAAGCCCTTCTTATGTATACTACTAAAAGGCTGCTAAAATACACTACTGGCCATTAAAATTGCTGCACCAAGAAAAAATGCGGACGATAAACGGGTATTCATTGGACAAATATATTATACTAGAACTGACATGTGATTACAATTTCACGCAATTTGGGTGCATAGATCGTGAGAAATCAGTACCCAGAACAACCACCTCTGGCCGTAATACCGAGCGAGGTGGCGCAGTGGTTAGACACTGGACTCGCATTCGGGAGGACGACGGTTCAATCCCGCTTCCGGCCATCCTGATTTAGGTTTTCCGTGATTTCCCTAAATCGCTCCAGGCAAATGCCGGGATGGTTCCTTTCCAAGGGCACGGCCGACTTCCTTCCCCGTCCTTCCCTAATCCGATGAGACCGATGACCTCGCTATCTGGTCTCCTTCCCCAAAAACCAACCAACCATCTGGCCGTAATAACGGCCTTGATACGCCTCGGCATTGAGTCAAACAGAGCTTGGATGGCGTGTACAGGTACAGCCGCCCATGCAGCTCCAACACGATACCACGGTTCATCAAGAGTAATGATTGGCGTATTGGCACGGGCCAGTTGCTCGGGCACCATTGACCAGACGTTTTCAATTGGTGGGAGATCTGGAGAATGTGCTGGCCATGGCAGCAGTCGAACACTTTCTGTACCCAGAAAGACCCGTACAGGACCTGCAACATGCGGTCGTGCATTATCCTGCTGAAATGTAGGGTTTCACAGGGATCTCGACTGAAGGGTAGAGCCACGGGTCGTAACACTGTTCAAAGTGAAATCGCCACTGTTCAAAGTGAAATCAATGCGAACAGGAGGTGACCGAAACGTGTAACCAATGGCACCCCATACCATCACGCTGGGTGATACGCCAGTATGGCGATGACGAATACACGCTTCCATTGTGCGTTCACCGCCATGTCGTCAAACACGGATGCGACCATCACGATGCTGTTAACAGGCCCTGGATTCATCCGAAAAAAAGACGTTTTGCCATTCGTGCACCCAGGTTCGTCGTCGAGTACACTATCGCAGACGCTCCTGTCTGTGATGCAGTGTCAAGGGTAACCGCAGCCACGGTCTCCGAGCTGATAGTCCATGCTGCTGCAAACGTCGTCGAACTGTTCGTGCAGATGGTTGTTGTCTTGCAAACGTCCCCATCAGTTGACTCAGGGATCGAGACGTGGCTGCACGATCCGTTACAGCCATGCGGATAAGATGCCTGTCATCTCGACTGCTAGTGATACGAGGCCGTTGGGATCCAGCATGGCGTTCCGTATTGCCCTCCTGAACCCACCGATTCCATATTCTGCTAACAGTCATTGGATCTCGACCAACGCGAGCAGCAATGGCGTGATACGATAAACCGCAATCACGATAGGCTACAATCCGACCTTTATCAAAGTCGGAAACGTGATGGTAGGCATCACAACAACGTTTCACCAGGCAACGCCGGTCAAATGCTGTTTGTGTGTGAGAAATCGGTTGGTAGCTTTCCTCATGTCAGCACGTTGTAGTGTCGCCACCGGCGCCAACCTTGTGTGAATACTCTGAAAAGCTGATCATTTGCATATCAGAGCATCTTCTCCCTGTCGGTTAAATTTCCCGTCTGTAGCACGTCATCTTCGTGGTGTAGCTATTTTAATGGCCAGTAGTGTAATTAATATGCTACAACTATCTTCGACACATTATATCATCATCTGGCAGAATTTAAAGTTGAAAATGGTGTATACCACACGTCCATTACTGTTACAGATGTTAAGACACTAACTGTGCGATATACATGGGTTGGACGAAGATACGGAAACACCGCGACAGATGCTTCTTCGAACATGCGAGTAAATGCAGCTGATAGCCATGCCTGCAGGTTGGGCTGTTGTATTCGACCACGAACGGCACCTGCAGGATGTCCTCAGTACAGTGCAAATATTATGAAACGTCGCCTTTGATAAATTATGAAAGACAGTGGTGGAAAAACTCTTGCGTTATTTGATACAGAGAGTAAAACTCAACGTACAGTTTTCTCTTTACTTATTCCGATCATCACTAAACTGACACTTTGCAGGAAGAATGCTGCTGTAAGTATTATGTCTCCATGCTCGTTGCCAAATATGTGGTGTCTATGAAACCTGCTTACTAGGCTAGCTAGACAACATCAAAACAAATCGTCTTAATCAGTTTTATTACAAAATGAAAAGAGATAACATTTAACTTTTGGAAATACAGAGATATGTCGCAAGCCAAGGGTGAGATACAAAATTATTAACTTTCACCAGTGTATATAATTCCAGGTCTGTGCTACATAGACAGCACAAGCGAAGTAATCCGAGTTGACACTTGAATCCAACTCTCTAGTCTTGAAGCTGCTGTCGAACTGGCCGCCGCCAGTCAGTCGCGGCGCTTATGTCGTCTTCACACAGGGGCCTCTTCAGTCGCGTTGTCGTCCTGGAGAGGGGTGGTCAGCGTAAGATTGGCTGACGCCTTCTCACAGCCATCTCTTCTCTATCGCTCCCGACTGGCGTGCCGGCACTTGGCTTTGCGCCATAACAATAACGTCCCCTTGAAAACCATACAGGACCCTTGTTTATACATTCCGAGGCGACTAGAAGCTGTTTTGAACGCCAACAGTCCGTCTTTTTGGTGTTTCCATATTTTTGTACAATAATAGACACCTGACATAAATCAGTTTAAACTTGAACGTGTGGTAGATGATGATGTAACTTGTTGTTCCAATATACTAAAAATTTTAGGAGCTTTTTGGTGGCGTACATAAAAATGAGAACTTGCTCGCTTCACCGAATCTTTTTCGCAAGCGAACCTTAGTGTTATATCTATTCCCGCAGAAACTATATTCCTCTCTTTCTTTTATTGCTTCACCTGTTTACAAGATCAGCAACAGTGACGTAACGAGACGGCCACTGTGGCCGAGCGGTTCTAGGTGCTTCAGTCCGGAACCGCACTGCGGCTAAAGTCGCAGGTTCGAATCCTGCTCCGGGCACGGCTGTGTGTGATGTCCTTAGGTTAGATAGGTTTAAGTAGTTCTAAGTCCAGGGGACTGATGACCTCAGATGGTAAGTCTCATAGTGCTTGGAGCCATTTGATTTTTTGACGTAACGAAGCAGTCCTTCCTTTACAATCTAATTAACACAACTTTGTCTTTTTTAATGTTTGCAGCGAAATTTTCTTTTCCCGTACGCTGTCGGCACGTTCTGGCCCACATCATGCAGGCGGCCGAATAGAGACTTGCAGGCACGCGACACCTTTGTCCCACTGAGCCTCAGAGTGCTGCTGTCCTCGCAGATAAAACCCACTGGAAGCGGTGACTGCGGATTACCGCTGCAACTAGTTAGGGGAGAATAAATAGTATGCATCAATGCGGACTCACAGGTCTCTTAATGCCGATGGGTTTTTAATAATTTCAAACTTCGATGACTCCGTCGTGGCAAAAATTCCTTGTTTAACGACATAACTGATTCATTGTAGGAAAAAGCACACATTGTGAACTTGTTAAATGCCATAATTTGCTGTAGATAAATTTTCTGCAAAGTCAACCTCCGTGGTAAGGCTGGCAACTTTGAAAAAGTATGAGGAATATAACAAATAGCAGTTCCGAGTGCAGTTCGGAATCAACTTATGTGGGCGCATTGTAAGAAGGGTTACCGTACGTCTGCATTTATGCGCACATGACCACATTTTCCAGCGTAGCGTCAGCAAACATGATTTCTACTTTTTTTTGCATATTTTAGTTTTGAGGATTAAGATCTTTTCACTTTTGTTTCCTCTCGTAGCGTCGGTTACTGAATTAATCGTCATGGACTTAAGTGGAAGAATTTATCAAATTTTTGTTGGATAAAAATATTGAAATTGATGACGAAAAATGTTTTGATCACTTTTCAAATTTAAAAAAAATGCATAGCCGGATATGATGGAAAATCTGAACCAAGCCAGAGAAAGAACACTGAGTCCTTTAGTAGTGAAGAACAATTTACTGAATTAATTAACACTGCACAGTTCTTATTTGCAGTACCAGCCCACAATGCTTCTGTGGACAATGGAGAAAAATAAACTAACAGTTGAATCTGTAAAATAGATTGCAATTATAAAATTTAATTTGCGTCAACAAACTTTTTAAAGTCCAGTGATAATAGTACGTGGGACATGGGCTATATAGTAATGTAGGTATGTGTCATGTGTGTTATTTTTTATTTATTTTTCGCTTCATATGTAAGACAGGCATTTGACAACATTAGACTGAACTTATAATGCTCTATTTGGCAGTCCCAAAGCGATTAGTTCGGATCTTGATAGCAATACGACAGTCACTGTTTTACAGCACTCTTTCTTTCTTATTTGAAACCAAAGAACGTCCCAATATCGTACCGATTAGTTGCGCTACCCTTCAGGTAAGAAGTACGGCAATCACACTTTTATATTAAAAAACGAGATATTCTATCACCGCTATTGCTGACGTTAGCAATTTTTTACCTCATTCTACCCTCTTATCGAGATCCTGACAAGCACCATCCTAAACGCGTATTGATCAGTCCTGTAGAAGCTGTCCTCATCTTGCGGTTTCAGAGTGTGGGAATCCTAGCTGTGAGACTACGCAGTACGTTCACGGAATGAGAACACGTCTGGCTGCCCACCACGGCTGTGACTGACTTACGACTACGTGCCGCGGCTGTGAACTGGCCCATCAAGAGGGAGTCGCGCAGCTGCACCAGCGCACGCAGCGTCCACCATTAATCAAAGAACCACTGGAAATCTCAACAAATACGGCCTTCTTGTAACGAAGACACAAGGCGTTAACGAAAACTTCGAAACCAAAGAACTGTCTTCACTGAAGCCACCATACGAAAAATACTTCAAAACGGTTCAATGGGGCCCTGAAAAGTGGGTTAAAATACACTCATGTTCAGAAAAAAACAGAACACCTAGACTGGGGACAGGACGTTTATATTCACAGGTCCCGTAGTACTCAGAGCCATTTGAATCTTACCGTTCTCGCCTGTGTTCAACTGGATCCCGAAATGAGTAGTCGTGCGATTCATAGACCAACTGGAATACCGAAATCAACTGTTTTGAGGATTTTGAGGGCACATAAATATCATGCGTATCATATCACACTGACACAGGCATTAACGCCCAAAGATATGCGAATACGCATGCATTTCTGCCAGTGGGCCTTGGTGATAAGAGGTGACAACGATTTTTTTAGATACGTTATGTTCACTGATAAAACCACATTCAAAAACAATGGCGAATTAAATCGTCATGATTGTCATTATTGGTCCCCTGTCAGTCCACACTGGCACAGACCTATTGACAATCAACACAAATGGTCGTTAATGGTCTGGTGTGGAATTTTAAACGGTTACTTGATAGGACCGTATTTTTTTGATCGAAATGTTACTGGGGAATGTTATTTACAACTTCTCCGCGATGATTTGTTGGAGCTAATAGAAGATGTTGATTTAGAAACTAGGGAACGAATGTGGTTCCAACAGGACGGAGCACCTCCCCATTATGCTAAAAATGTACGGAACGTTTTAAATTTACGGTACCCTGGTCGGTGGATAGAACGCGGCGGACCAATTCAGTGGCCTCCACGTTCACCAGACCTAACATCTCCAGATTTGTTCTTGTGGGGTTATTTAAAAATATTGTTTATGAAAGACAGCCACAACCCGAAACGATATGGAGCAACGCATTCGAAGAGTGTGTGCAGCCATACCACGGGATGTGCTGCTCAAACCTGTGGACAACTTTCGCAGGCTATTGACTTTATGATTGAAGCAAATGGGAATAATTCTGAACAATTTCTTCGTGGCTAATTTCATTAATTAAGCACCCGAAATTGTGAGAGGCAAGGGAACTCACATTAATGAAGCACCCCAACATGTGAGAGGCAAGGGGACTCATATTAATGAAGCACTCCATGGGAACATCATTCTACTACGCCCTTGTCGTTGTTCCTGGGTAACGCTAAAAGTATGATACAGTACATTTTGTACAAAAAATAGCTTAATATGGCGTAACGAAAGAACTAGTGCACATTTTTTATCGGTTTGATGACTCTTTCTTGGATAATTCTAAGTAAATCAGAATCCTTCCCCAATTTTACCTTTTTCTCGATTTCAGCGCCATCTCTCAATGGTTTAAAAAATGTTTCAGACAAAACTTGATTACTTTTTTATGGAGAATCCGAATCTACTATTTAAAAAAAGGGTGTTTCCATTTAAGATTTTAAAGGAGGTCACGTGTAGTACCATTTGATGTCCCCCTTTGAGCTTACGAACTTATCTTACCCACTATTTTTACCCGATGTATAGTTTTCGAGATAATCTCATCCGAAACTTCAGCTGGACCACCCTGTATATATATATATATATATATATATATATATATATATATATATATATATATATATATATATATATATATATATAAGTTCAGGTTTGCGCGGAGGAGAAAAGAAAACATCAAAGGCCCTCCACCATGACCACACGTGGTCAGCAAAGAGATGCTGCTCCCTCGATTTTAACGCGCGGAATGAATATGTAAAGTTACCTTTGAAATATACAAACAAAGATCAAAACATGAATCAAGAAAAATATTTAATTTAAACGCATTGTGTTAGAGGAAGATTACGGAATCTACAGCACTAAAACCCCTTAAACCGAAGTACGAGCAAGTGGTGGGGACGAAAAGAAAGTAAATGCCAGACATATGGGAATTTCAGGATAAGAAGGTTAGAATTTCTCTGAATTTGTCGCAAAGAGGTGTGAAAGACGAAGGCTCTTAAACATGAACACTAACATGTGACGGTAAGGAACAATACAAGTATCGAATGGAAGGTACGGAATAAAACGGATTAAAAAATCACGTGCAAAATCACTGTGGTATCATAGAAAAATGAGAGACCGATTGGAAGGAATCGTTACTCATTCAACAGACCTCCACGTGTTCAAGTGACTAGTTGAATTAAACAACGGCCTACGAAATCACCTAAGTTTCGACGTAGTCAACACTAGCGATACTGAAATAAAACTCGTCGCGTAAAGTAGTAGACTATTTATAAGAGAAAAGTTTTAGTACTGAAAGCTTACACAAATTCAAAATTAACAGCGCTATCGGGAGGAAGTTCTTACGAGAAACCGATCTTACCAAGGTCTCAGCAAACAGTGACGAGCTTCCTTCACCAAACTGCCTTTTATCATTCCAACGGAGGTGACCAGAGAGCAGGATTACTGCATTGTGCCAGGGTACATAAAAGCCTCGACCAAGGCAAACAGAAACCTCTTTGCTGCGTACCAAGAACCTACTAAAGTTGTCCATACAGTCACAATAGCAAACTACTCTCCTCCCACGGTTATGGACACAGAATTCGTAACAGCACACAAACTCACATTCATTCGATTCATTATTCTAGGATGGAAAGGAAAGGACATGTACAGTGGAATATGACTTGTGGCATTGCAAACATCAGTGTGGGACTCAGCGAAGTAGCAAACGTTAATGGACTTTGCACAAGTGAATCTGAATAAGACAATTAGCAGACAAGTTTAGTATAAAGTATGAAATATACAGGGTGTTACAAAAAGGTACGGCCAAACTTTCAGGAAACATTCCTCACACACAAATAAAGAAAAGATGTTATGAGGACATGTGTCCGGAAACGCTTAATTTCCATGTTAGAGCTCATTTTAGTTCTTCCACCTACGCCCAATGGAGCACGTTATCATGACTTCGTACGGGATACTCTACCTGTGCTGCTAGAACATGTGCCTTTACAAGTACGACACAACATGTGGTTCATGCACGATGGAGCTCCTGCACATTTCAGTCGAAGTGTTCGTACGCTTCTCAACAACAGATTCGGTGACCGATGGATTGGTAGAGGCGGACCAATTCCATGGCCTCCACGCTCTCCTGACCTCAACCCTCTTGACTTTGATTTATGGGGGCATTTGAAAGCTCTTGTCTACACAACCCCGGTACCAAATGTAGAGACTCTTCGTGCTCGTATTGTGGACGGCTGTGATACAATACGCCATTCTCCAGGGCTGCATCAGCACATCAGAGATTCCATGCGACGGAGGGTGGATGCATCTATCCTCGCTAACGGAGGACATTTTGAACATTTCCTGTAACAAAGTGTTTGAAGTCACGCTGGTACGTTCTGTTGCTGTGTGTTTCCATTCCATGATTAATGTGATTTGAAGAGAAGTAATAAAACGAGCTCTAACATGGAAAGTAAGCGTTTCCGGACACATGTACACATAACATATTTTCTTTCTTTGTGTGTGAGGAATGTTTCCTGAAAGTTTGGCCGTACCTTTTTCTAACACCCTGTATGTGAACTGTGGATACGAACGCACTCAGCTGCTCATTCTTTTTATACCGGAGGAAGTTGACTAATTGCGCCGTAGACTGAGGTCCAGAGATATTGACATGAGGTTACTTTCAACAAAATCTCATGAAGATACAGAGATCCTTCAATAGGAATATGAGCAACTCAGTTCATGAGGAACATAGACCGGATGGATATTTGAACCGCATTCATCACAAGTACGAGTATCTACTACTGCAAGTCGAGAATGCAGTCGCTGTTTGAATGATATCAAATACATAACATTTTTTTTACAGTATCGCGGTGTTCTTGTAAATACAGGCACTCGCTGCATAATAAATTGCAAGTTCCGCATGGAGAATGGAACCATGCGAAGCCGCGCAGTCGTAGGCGCTGCAGTCACGGACTGTGCGGCTGGTCCCGGCGGAGGTTCGAGTCCTCCCTCGGGCATGGGTGTGTGTGTTTGTCCTTAGGATAATTTAGGTTAAGTAGTGTGTAAGCTTAGGGACTGATGACCGTAGCAGTTAAGTCCCGTAAGATTTCACACACGTTTGAACATTTTTTTGAACCATGCGAAAAATAGGCATTCTGTTGATGCAACTCATCGACGCACCTACACACAAGAATGGTAAGCGCACCGAACAAAAAGTCACCCCCAGGAAACATGACGCTAATATCAGGTAATACCGTATCTGACGTTTCTTCAGGTATGCCATATCCAGCTGGAGTGACTCACTCATGATCAGATCCCGCATAGGTACCAAACTGTGGGGACAATGTGTGCCACGTTTCACCCACTCTTCCAAATAATCACAGACATTTTCTGTGGGATTAAGATCGGCTGATTTAGTGGGCCAGCCCATATGCGATATGGTGCCTGAGCGTTCTTCAAATCAGAAACAGATGCTTGCAATCAAGTGAACACGTTTATTGCCAGCTAGTACGACGGGAGTGTCCAAATGAACTCGTCATGAAGAAAAGGAAACACATAATCACCGGGAAGGATGAAATAAACGCCCTAGTTCATGCTAACGGTAAGCTGAATGAGTGTGCCAAAGTCATAGTATGGAAAACACCCTTCTGGAACCATCGCAAAACCATCTTCCGCCCCAACTAGATCCTCCGCACATTTTGGGTTAAACGCTTCATTGGGGCGTCAGTGCACTCTTCGCCTTGCTTCATTGGAACAGAGGAAAAATATGGTTTGTCGCTCAGAACCTGGTTGTCGGTGGTCCATGAGTGTCTTCATCCTGTAGACGCAGTGCCTACCACAGCTAAGGTTGCCAGGGTAATGGAGAAACACGACATAAAAATCATTTTCTGCTCAACAGTGACAACCAACAAGATTTTTGGATCAAAAATCAACTAGTCTGACAGGGCATCTACACCATTAGTTGCGTGCGTGACAGGCAGTGCATCGTCCACATGTAGCGATACATCTCGCATCAGTGTTCAGGACATGTGTGGAGCGTTCGCCTCGGCCAAACTGACGCATCTGCAGTGGCAGAGTGCAGCATCAACGAAGTACACATGTTTGATTTCGAACAGACAGAGTGCTGTCACGCACTAACAGGTACTGGGATTCAGTTATCAAAGAGGCAGTGGAAATAAACAGTACATGACTAACTTATGAAATGGGACAGAGGTTTCCAATTGAGCTCCGCATGACATGTGGTGTTAGCTGAAACACGTCAGAAACGCTCTGATACGAAAGCGGCGAGGGCAGTGGGTACTATTGAATGGCAGCACAAGGACTTAACGCCGCCGCCGTGGCCGAGCGGTTCTAGGCGCTTCAGTCTGGAACCGCTCGACCGCTGCGGTAGCAGGTTCGAATCCTGCCACGGGCATGGATGTGTGTGGTGTCCTTAGGTTAGTTAGGTCTAAGTAGTTCTAAGTCCTAGGGGACTAATGACCACAGAAGTTAAGTCCCATAGTGCTCAGAGCCATTTGAACCATTTGAACTTGACGCCCTGACCTGTTGCGATGTTACAACATCACTTCCGGTGGCGTGGCACTGGCTCACCGTTGGATCTATAAGGGAACAACTGGATATGACTCGATACTTGAGCTGAAGATCACGGATAGGCAACTCAAATGCGGTGGCTGCACGACTTAGCTGATAACCTGAGATTTCATCAACGAAACTCTCCGAGAAAGCCTGCAGTCCCATACAACATATCTCTACTGGTAGGAGATCCAGCGCAGCTTGAAGATGCTGCAGAATATGAATAAATATGACAAGTCTGTTCTACAGACCGGAATCACATGATGCCGCAGTTCTCTTACTTGTGACGTCCTATCGACAAGACGAGGACAAAACGTAGTCTACACTGTGCTAGTTCGGCCTTAGTGTGGCCACACATCCGTGTCATCAGGCTAGAACAGGTCAAAATTGCACCAACTGTTCAATTGTCACCTGCACTTAGCATGCAATTTCTCGCCTTGCACATGGGAACGGGTGAATGGAAACACCTTCGCAACCAGTGAACTCTCCAAGCGGAAACTTACTGTGAACCCGTGTAACAAGTTCCACCGACTTCGGAGATACTCGCCTGTAGAACGTCGGTGCTAGTGATTCAAGGATCATCATCACTTTGACTGGAAAGGAACTGAACGAGGCAACAATGCCCATACTGTCAAATGGTCTGAAGTCTGCACCAGTTGCAAGAACATTACCTGAACGTGAGATAATCAGCAGCGTCGAACAACCAATCCTTGGGCTCACCTCTGATAAGCGAGAAGGGCCCTTGACAAAGCCAAAATGTCGAAGAATAACGTGTCAGCGGCAAAACACAGCAGCAGCAGGTGAAGAATGGTTCTTCACCAGATGTGGACAAAGAAGACCATTTCAGTCCTCACAAACTCAGGCCTGGACAAGGTCGGAATGCTGTATCGTCCGGACAAGACACAGCCAGGGCAAAAGCACCACAGGCGCAAAGATGCGAGCTGGTGCCACTCGTCACTTGCGCGAGTTCCACCAGGACCACGGGCGGCGCTGAAGATGATGATATCGACTTCGTCTCTGCCAACTGCTGGGCGAGTACAATCCGCCAATGACGGGACGACAACGGACAGAAGCCTAGTGGGAAGATAGAAGAGTAGCTCTCGCCCACTTGGTTATAGATCATCGTCCAGGGCTGACTTAGACCGGGAACGTCGTTTAGTGAACTCTTGAAAGTGAACAGACAGTTGTTGTACATTAAGGGCCTATTTTGTGTTATATTACAAGCAGTTTTGCAGACTTCAATATTCAACTAGCCACAAACATAAGTAAACCTTTTAACTCATTTGTGTGACTTTGCTACTAATTTGTTGGAGTGTTGTAGAACCTTCGATCTCTTATCCTCTTACCTGGCACTGGGCCACAGCTGTGTAACAGCGGCAGGGAGAAACTGTCGTAGCGGTGTACTGCCCTGCACCAGAAGCCGTTTCACGAACCCACAGTCTCGGCCTACCGTAACTATAGTGGCAACTCGGCCTCCAGCAGTAGCGACGAGGCCTTCACAAAAATTGGCGAGTAGGGTTTACAAAAGCTGTAACCCATTGCACTGGTACGACAATGACATTAATGTCCCCTAAATCTATGCAGAGGGGAGTTACATCACGTCCGATGGTAAACACTATAAATTCCCTGACTTGTGGCTCTCGTGAGTCACTGTCCAAACCATGTCAAGAACTCGACAGAGTTTGTGAAAGCGCTTCAAGAGATGTCTAGGGAAGAGTGAGCTCCTAGTCAGCTTTGCCGTACCTTACGTCTCTCTTCGCAAGGGTACCATCAGAAGCTGCCACGATATTACAACAGAGCCTCTTCGTCACTTGCTCTCTTCACCTACTTCCAATGTGGTAAAAAGTTCTATGAACAGATAGACAGAGTCACCATAGGTTCTCTTCCAGCGCCAGGCGCCGCTAACCTATGTATCGAACACCTCGAGGAAACTCCCGAAAACGCGTGCCTGAAAGCAAAGACGTTCTACAGATATGTCGACGATACATTCGTGATTTAGCCACATGGCGAAGAAAGCCTAAAAGAATTCCTGTGTCATCTACACGTGGAAGAAGACAGATGGCTACCGTTCCAAGAAATTTTAATAAAGAAGAACCGTGATGGCGCTTCGGATATTCCGTATACACACACGGACCTGTAACTAAACGCCAAGGTTGCCACCTTCTAGCGCAACGAAGACTTGTGTTCGCACACAAAGCACGAGCCATATACGACAAGGAAACACTGCCTACCGACTTACAGCACTGCGCGAAACCTTTCACAAGAACGGCTACTGAGAGAGACAAATAAGACGCCCTCGTCACCATGCAAGAAGAAGAAAGAAAAGAACCCGGAAGAAGAACCCGGTGTCTGGCATTCCTTCCCTTCGCAAGTCCGCCTTCTGCTAAGGGTGTCAGCATAATGGAGAAGCATAATATAAATACAATTTTTTGCTTAGTGGTGAAATCAAGAATAAGCTTGGGTCAATCAAAGACTAACTGCAGCTGCGGGCACCTAGCTTACACGAGGATTTTGTCAATGCAAACAGCGGTTTCCAACTGAGCTTCACATGGAATACAGCATTAGCAGAAATGCGTTGGGAACGCTCTGATATGAAATCGGCAAAGGCAGCGTGCAGAATAGAATTGCGGCACCAGGACTCGACGCCCAGACCCCCCTCCACCCTCTGGGGGGAGAAGGGGGACACCAGAAGCTGCGACGTCTCTTCCGGAGAAGACTGGTGGGAAAGTCGTCGATACGTTGCTACAACGCTTCGCCACGACTCCGCTGATAACCCGAGAAGATTTAATCAATTTCAGAACCAGTCTCGACTGCGGTATGGTCTCTGTGTTACTTCTGTTAGTAGAAGTCTTTGAGAGATGTTGTGAGCTGCTGATTTAGAGAAACGGAGCATTAACTAATGGGTTTAAATTCAGGCTCTTCATTTGGGCAAAATGGATGTTAGTTAGTTACATGTTCCATGGATTATTTTGCACGACAAACCGTAACGATGTGGAACGAGTCATTTTACATTCACATCGCAAATTAATCTGTACACACGGTTACTTTGTAAGCATTGCTAAGTTTTTTTTTTTTTTTTTCAATATGAAAAAAGATATACAGATGTAACTTAGTAATTCCTACTCACCACCTGTTACACATTACAGTAATAGAAGTTCTTCTATGGAATGGAAGGAGTTATCAAGGACAAACTTTCTCAGTTTGTTATCAACATTTACTTTGCCGTCTGTTAGACGTTTCATATCACTCAGTAAGTGACAAAACGTTTTTGTTGCACCCACGTGCACTCGTTTTTGTGCTAAAGGCAACCTTAATGTGGAGTAATGAATGTCATTTTTCCTTCTGGTATTGTAATTATGTACCTCATTGTTCCTTTTGATCTGTAGTGGATTATTTACAACAAACTTCATGACCGAATAAAGATATTCTGAAGCAGTAGTCAGAAGGTCCAACTCCTTAAACAGATATCTACAAGAGGATAGTGGCTGAGCTCCACACTTTATTCTTACAACATGTTTTTGCGCAATGACGACTTTCTTTCTTAAAGATGAGTTGAATGAAAATCGGCAAAATATGTCAACTTACTGATTTCCCTCTCCTCAAGATTTTCAATGGTTCTAAGCGCAAATGTGGCTGAACTAAGTTGTTTTAGAAGTTCCAAAATGTGTTTTTTCCAATTTAAATTGTCATCAAAATGAACTCCTAAGAATTTTGAAACTTCCAACCTATTTATTATTTCCTCATCATGTGTTATACTTATCATTGGTGCAGTACCTATAGCTGTGAAGAGGGGGAGACCATTCGCAGGAAACCAATGATACTTTTAAGAACCATGTTTATCATTTATTCTGTTTCTGTACATATGCTTGGATTGAGTCTAGTATTGGGTCATTTACATAAAGAACTTATTCTGCTTGTTGCATACTAGACGGAAGATCGTTTGCATATGTGAGGAACAGCAGTGGACCTAAGATTGAACCTTGGGGAATCCCATATGTGATTTACCACATACATGATTTCTCCCCAGTCAGAATTATGTCGCTGGACTAAATTTCTTGAATTACTAAATGCAACTTTCTGCATTCTTTTGGTTAGATAAGACATCATCCACTGGTTGGTTCTACCATCAGTCCCATAAAACGTCAATTGATCTAAGAGAATACTGCGATTCACACAGACAAATGCCTTAGAGAGGTGGCAGAAAATAAAACTGGCGCATTTTATTGTGTAACTCTTGTAAAATCTAGCGGATGAAAGTGTTGCTAAGGTGAAATACTATTCCAGAATACATCATCTTCTCAAAAGTTTTGGATAAATATGTCAGCAGTGGAATAGGTTATTGACATCTCTCTTATCAATTTTCTTAAAGAAGGATTTAACAATGGCATATTTCAGTCTCTCTGGGAAATTGCGATGAGTTTGTGATGTATTACATATTTCAGCTAAGACTGAGCTTATTACGTGGGAACAAAATTTTAATACTCTATTGGACACATCATCAAAACCAGATTAGCTTTTATTTTTGAGAGAACGTATAATTTTTTTAATTTCAGAAAGAGACGTTTGTGATACATTCATATGATCGAATTTTATGAAATTTACATTTTCAACATACTGCTGTGATTTTTCTCTTGAACTGTTTGTCCCTATGCTACCTACTGTATTGAAGAAATGATTATTAAATGCATTTGCTGCCTAAGACTCACCATTTATAGCCCTTCCATTCAGTTCAATAGTGATGTCGTGTTCTGTGTCTGGTTGTCCTGTCTCTCATTTCACTACATTCCATATAGCCTTAAGTCTGCTGTCAGAATTGCTGATTTCTCACATTATGTGCATGTTCTCAGATATTTTATTAGCCTTTATTAGTAATTTTGAGTATTTGTTTTAGTGTGCAACCACTGCAGGATCCCTAATTGTTACTGCCAAAAGATACATTTACCTTTTTCCTTTCGTGTGGTACTTCAATCCCTCTAGTGATCCATGGTTTTTTACATGGGTCATTTGTGTCCTTTCTGATTGCCTTATGCGGCAAGCTATTTTCAAGTAATTGTGTGAATTTATCATGGAAGAGATTAAATTTTATGTTAGCACTTTCTTCATTATAAATTACATCCTATGTCATCTCCTGTAAACTATTCTTAAAAACATTTGTCCTGAGGTGAATAGTTATTCTAACTGGTTTTCGCTGAGGAGTATCCATACTGTAGAGCTCTATGTTATTTACCCTAACTAACTGTGCTTCATGACGAGAGAAAGCATTTGTTACTGGGTAAACTGTTATTTTCTTACTTTTAGCTTCATCAAAGGAAACATTATCAATTAGGGTCCTACTGTATTTATCCATCCATGTTGCAAAGTTAATTACTGAGACCAATCTTAGGATCCAAATAAGGTATCTACATCAGTTTTTTTATCAGAATCCTTTTGAAAATCTGCAATGAAGTCACTGCAGACTATTAACTACTTATTGCTTTCTGACAACACGGTAAGTAATCCAGGTTCCTCATAAACAGTTGAAGATTTCCCAGTGGGGATCTACATTCAGTTACAATTAAAAATGAAATGTTTTTGAGCATTAATTCAAAAGCACACATTTCTATGTGCTGATCGCTATAAAAAATACTTGTCATATGTTTTTGGACTTGCGTTCTGTCTTAATGTATGTAACAACCCCTCTTTCTGCTATGTTATAACAGCGCGAGTAAGCTGCAGTAGTGTACTCTTTTATATGTGACGTATCTAGCCCCTTGATTATGACAGGCACAGGACGTCTATCTTTTCAGAGCTCTCTAAATTTTCCAAACAGACAAGAAGCCCTTCTACCTTACTCAATCCTCTAATAATACAGTAACCACAGGGATCTTGCTATGTGTGATGATGGCACCCCGCATACTGTCTGCACGTAGCCCATGTCTAGTACATTTCCACCCTCCAAATGTTGCAATTGGCACTGCACTCATATGAGATTTCGTTTAAGTCAGCAGACCGCTGCTCAATTCCGTGTTCAACAGAGGAAAGTCCACTAGACCTGACGGGATACCAATTCGATTCTACACAGAGCACGCGAAGGAACTTGCCCCCCTTCTAATAGCCGTGTACCGCAAGTCTCTAGAGGAACGGAAGGTTCCAAATGATTGGAAAAGAGCACAGGTAGTCCCAGTCTTCAAGAAGGGTCGTCGAGCAGATGCGCAAAACTATAGACCTATATCTCTGACGTCGATCTCTTGTAGAATTTTAGAACATGTTTTTTGCTCGAGTGTCATCTCGTTTTTGGAAACCCAGAATCTACTCTGTAGGAATCAACATGGATTCCGTAAACAGCGATCGTGTGAGACCCAACTCGCTTTATTTCATGAGACCCACAAAATATTAGATACAGGCTCCCAGGTAGATGCTATTTTTCTTCACTTCCGGAAGGCGTTCGATTCAGTTCCGCACTGTCGCCTGATAAACAAAGTAAGAGCCTACGGAATATCAGACCAGCTGTGTGGCTGGATTGAAGAGTTTTTAGCAAACAGAACACAGCATGTTGTTATCAATGGAGAGACGTCTACAGATGTTAAAGTAACCTCTGGCGTGCCACAGGGGAGTGTTATGGGACCATTGCTTTTCACAATATATATAAATGACTTAGTAGATAGTGTCGGAAGTTCCATGCGGCTTTTCGCGGATGATGCTGTAGTATACAGAGAAGTTGCAGCATTAGAAAATTGTAGCGAAATGCAGGAAGATCTGCAGCGGATAAGCACTTGGTGCAGGGAGTGGCAACTGACCCTTAACATAGACAAATGTAATGTATTGCGAATACATAGAAAGAAGGATCCTTTATTGTATGATTATATGATAGCGGAACAAACATTGGCAGCAGTTACTTCTGTAAAATATCTGGGAGTACGCGTGCGGAACGATTTGAAGTGGAATGATCATATAAAATTAATTGTTGGTAAGGCGGGTACCAGGTTGAGATTCACTGGTAGAGTCCTTAGAAAATGCAGTCCATCAACAAAGGAGGTGGCTTACAAAACACTCGTTCGACCTATACTTGAGTATTGCTCATCAGTGTGGGATCCGTACCAGATCGGGTTGACAGAGGAGGTAGGGAAGATCCAAAGAAGAGCGGCGCGTTTCGTCACAGGGTTATTTGGTAACCGTGATAGCGTTACGGAGATGTTTAATAAACTCAAATGCCAGAGTCTGCAAGAGAGGCGCTCTGCATCGCGGTGTAGCTTGCTCGCCAGGTTTCGAGAGGGTGGGTTTCTGGATGTGGTATCGAATATATTTCTTCCCCCTACTTATACCTCCCGAGGAGATAACGAATGTAAGATTAGAGAGATTAGAGCGCGCACGGAGGCTTTCAGACAGTCGTTCTTCCCGCGAACTATACGCGACTGGAACAGGAAAGGGAGGTAATGACAGTGGCACGTAAAGCGCCCTCCGCCACACACCGTTGGGTGGCTTGCGGAGTATCAATGTAGATGCAGATGTAGTGTTTACCCAGGGATGGTCATGGCACTGCAGGACCTTTACAAAAGTCACACAGTTTTGTGAGTGTAGTTGCTACTCCTGTTTCATCCAGGTCACTCCTATTTCTGTAATTATTGTAATTAGCCAGGCCGTTCCCTGCCTCACCAACTACAATAATCTGATCCTCTATGCCAAAGCTTTTGCACAAATTCCACATGTCCTCCGCCATGTGGCTAAGGCTAGCACGTGGCTTCACAATACTTGTGACCTGGTATCCTTTACCTAACTTTTCCTGTACCGTCTGCCCTACACCCCGACCATGAATACTACCTAGCAACAATACTCTTTTCTTCCTACTCTCCTTCGGTGTCGACCTACACTGAGTTGCTCTGCTAGAAATCTGCTGCACCCCACTGTGGCCCACAGTTGGATGGGGCTCTTCCCCTCCCACTTCAGGTCACAAGTCAAATTTATTCTATACGTTAGCTGAAATGTAGATGAAGAGCTGTTCTCTTTTCACCCATTGATTGTTACCTTTACCAGTTCCCAAAATCTTTTTTCCCCTTCAGCCTATCTGATTCATTTCAGCGCGACCTAATTAAAGCTGAAGGGTACAAATTTGTGCTTGCTGCTCAGCGATTCTCTTGTCTTTTTTGCAAGGCCTGCAGTCCCATAGGAGAGCCTCAGTGAGTTCCCCTTTCGGTTACCCACTAAAGTCACCGCAGTGAAATTCCAGCCCACAGTCCACACATACTACTCCCTCTTTGACTATCCTACGGCAGCATCCACATTTATCAAGCTTTGCAACACAGATTACACTCTTAAAAATATAATTAAATTGGTTAACACTCTTTACACGACACGAATTTTCGTTACTTACGAGCAGCAAAAATTAGGCAACAGGCTAAGGCTTCAGGTGTATGTTATAACGTAAAAAGCTATTTATTTCCGTTTACAAGAATTGCAGTGTCCGTTAAACTATCTTAATCACAAGAGAATTTAACTTTATTGTACGCAAACTGCACGTAAATAACCGAGAAGTGCGGAAATCAAACAAATGAAGATTTATGTTAGTTCCGGAAATATCAACTTAACAGTGAATGGACACGTTAAAATTAAATTGTCGGTAAGAAAAACAGAACAATTAAGCGAGATTCTCTAAGTTAGCTGAGCCAAAAAGCAAACAAATATGCTGGTTACAACCCACCTTGCGATCTTTTGCGTTTTCTGAACAAACACGTAACGGAAAGGGATACCTTTAACAGTAAGTGTCGTGTGACGAGGGCCTCCCGCCGGGTAGACCGTTCGCCGGGTGCAAGTCTTTCGACTTGACGCCACTTCGGCGACTTGCGCGTCGATGTGGATGAAAGGATGTTGATTAGGGCAACGTGAAAGGATGTTGATTAGGGCAACACAACACCCAATCTCTGAGCGAAGAAAATCTCCGACTCAGCCGGGAATCGAACCTGGGCGCTTAGGATTGACATTTCTGTCGCTCTGACCACTTTTTTTTTGCGTTGTATTTGGTGGTAGCGAACGTCACATGACATCCGTTGAAGTTCGTTATCTAGCATTTCACTCAGTTTTTTTTATTGCAGATGCCAGCCAGCTCTCTGGCCGAACACGCTGAGCTACCGTACCGGCCCCACTTAGCTACCGGGGGCGCCCACCTGTAACAGTAAGGTTACAAGACGCACTGGTACAGCTATTTAATGAGTAATTTTTACTGAATAACTGTTATTACACGGTAAATAACTTATCTTTACCAGAGCTCAAAAACTCTAATGTCTCACTTGGCGCAAGCCTACCAACTGTCAAATAGGATGCTGTTCCTCAACAACAATTTCCGTTACAGAACATATTCTTCTCATTTTATGAACTCGTATGAAAACACAAAATTCTGGTGCCATAACAAATTGTTTTGTTATTTCATGTATTTTCTCTAAATCTTTCTCATTCTCATGGCCTTTAGGGGAAGGTGGCGTATTGTTTAACTTCATAATTTTCAGCAAAATGCCAGCAAGCAGTGAGTGGGGTCGAAGGTTTAGGGAAATTTCGCAGTGGGTTTCCATTTCCGGCATCCACTTGACGACCAAGAGAAGCATCCCTCCGATAATTTTGGTATGAACCGTCTCGTCACAACTACCTTTTTTAAATATATTGCTTGAGAATATATATATATATATATATATATATATATATATATATATATATGTGTGTGTGTGTGTGTGTGTGTGTGTGTGTGTGTGTGTGTGCGTGCGTGTGTGTAGTGCCTCTGTTGCGTGTACTGTGGCTGATATAAGCGGTTTTTTCCCCTCTGTTCCAAGCAGCGCAGCGGACTGTTTGAAATCCGACCCGTGACAGAACCTAATTTCTTTTCAGCTCAATACCACGTGACGTTGTAGTGGGGCAGAGAGTTTCCTAAATGGGAAAAATGGAAGAGGGTTGTCAGATCAGGCATTTGCCTTACAACAAGAGAAACTTCCCGAAAACCTTTATCGGAAGTAGAAGATGGGCACTATCTTCAGTTTCATATCATGAAGGCTTTCACAATCGGTTGTCTTACATCCTATTGAATTTTTCTGTGTTATGTAGTGGTGGTTCATGAAACGGTATTGTTCCACGTTAAATAAGTAAATAAAATAAAATAATAAATAAATTAAAAATACGTTTGTGTTTGTGGTGTGTGTGTGTGTGTGTGTGTGTGTTTGTGTGAAGTGTGCATTGCAACACAACAAGCTCGACATGTGACCAGTGACTGCAAGCAAGGAAGCTGTTTTTTTTTTTTTTTTCCAAATCAGGAACAGCCTGAGTTACTTTTTCTTAGTACTCTTCTGCTCTATGTGCTACCCATCAACACTGTAATGCAGTCAGGCAACTTCGACTGTTCCACGAAGCCTTTTTGAATTGGTTTACGTATTTGAACGTTTGGTTGGGTACACACTGAAATCCTTATGCGACAGTACTGTGGCACAACGCTAGAATAACTGAAACGCAATGCGTAGTCCATTGACGAAATGATGTACGTGAGATGGGTGGTCATACTGTTTTAATTACTTGTATTATTTTCGTCTGTTTTCGGGTACACGTATGAGTGCTGGGAAACAATGAAAATACCACGCCACTGTACTGCACCACTGCGCTAGAGGAACAAATCAAAATGAACACAGTACATCTCCGCTACATCAGTGGGACTGCACGCGGGCACTTTCAAACAAACTAAATAATAATTATGTAACTTTTTTTTTCAAAGTGATTATTAGAACGCTTTGACTACCACCCGTTCAGGTCTTGGCACTCAAGTTGCACGTAGACAGTTCTTCTTCAGACATACGAGAAAAAAGTGATTGAGTGGTGCGGGTCGCCATTAAGCAAATATCTCGAATGAAACGCAAGGTATGTTAATAATGTGTGCGCTATATGAAATAAGTATAGTGGTGAACATGTGGTGTGACAGGCAGGTGAGGCTGGGACATAGCAATGGAAGAAATTGGGAGTTCCGTACAGGCAGCATCTCACATTCGCCAGAGAAGTTTGTCTGGCTACGTGCAGCTGTTTTAAACTCAATGCCACCTTGCACAAAAAGATTCCTGTGCTAAAAAGATGACGGAAACATTGTTTCACCGTGGGAATCGTAAGAATCATCCCGCGCTTCACCAGTGATTGCACATTCGGGAAAATGTAAAAACAAATAGAATTACGGAGGGATGGTAGCAATTTCGGATGTCTCTAAGTAGAGAGACAAAGCCTCAGTTCGTTCGCACACAGTATGTCTTTGAGTATTTTCAAAACCTTTCCTACCAGCGTGCAGACTACGAGGACGTGCTGAAAAGTAGAATTTTTTCTTCTGTTCTCTGTATCGGACGTGAATATTACTCGGTCGACTTTCCAGCTCCGCTTAAGCAAGTTGTAGCGTGGAACATGACGCTGTGTGACGTAACTATGTCGGTGAGTGAGAAACAGCTTGCCGCAATCGACTTTTTAACCGTACAAAACGCGCTTTCAATTGAAATCCATAGAACAATGAAAGCTGTAAGTGGTGACGATAGTATTGACATCAGTAACTTGTGATGCTCGGTTGTTCGCACTCGCAATGAAGAAACGGTGGTGCTAACCTCAACACGTGTGACAGAGCTCAGAGTGGGCGCATCCGATTTTCACATGTTTCCAAAACTTAGACAACACCTTCGAGGACTCCACTTTGACAGTGATGAAGCGGTGCAAGCAGAGGTGAGGATGGCCCTCCGCCAACAAAGACAAACATTCTACAGTGATGTTATCAACAAACTAGTCTCTCGTTGGGAGAAATGCGTTTGTCACTGGTTCACTGGGGTGATTATGTTATAAATACGTAGAAAGCTAAGTAAGTGTGTTTTATGTAAGAAACTTTAACAATTTTCACATAAAAACTCAGAGCAATTATTTTTCAGCAGGCCCTCGAATTTTAAAACTGTATTAAGTTACTTGCACAGAGAGAAAACTTAATGTTAGGAGATGGAAAGCCGCCACAGCAGTGACTAGCGCTCTCTAGGCGAACCAGATCGGTGGGATAACATTACGAGAATACTGAAGATTGCGCAAGTGCATCTTCAAATACATTTCGTGACATGAAACAGAATACGTGTATTTCCATGCTCAACACTTGTACATGGTTTTAATTATCAGCATGCAAAAACAAAGATACATAATTAAATTATCCTGGCACACACTGAAATTCCCGAGCCATAATGCGGTAACATGCCTTTACGGTGACCAATACAAAAAGGAGATGCTTATTTATGACTAATCTTCAGACGCATAAGTGTATCTACTCGATATTTTTAATTACTGTATTTTATTTATTTTCTCATTATGTTCAGTAGAAACCTTGAGAAGTATGTTAAATAACGATGTCGTGCCTTCCTCCATCGCCGATTATTTAGAGAATCGAACTGCCATGTATAAAGCAATTTCAAACGTCTGATTAATTTACTGAGTTAATGTGTCAAATTTTTAACATTAAACATGAAAAACTTTCATCTTTGAAGAGGCAAGAACCATAATTATCTTGATTTAATTACTTTCTGATTATTCACCCATAGACTAGTGAAAAAGTAAAGCTGGCAATAAAATAAAACGTCATGCTTGATACTGAAGCTTTAGCACGTGAACAAGAAACATTTATTTAGTAAATGACAAACTATTTTACTACCACTAGTTCGTGGGATTTTAAGCAAGAAAAGTTTTTGGATACCCCTTGGTCCAGCGACCATTTGTATACCTAACGGAAGAACAAATTTACTGTAGCTATCCTGTAGTACAGGGTCAAAATTTAAGCATTACGCCCTTTCTCCAGCCCAGGGAAATTGAACAAATCGGTTGGTTCTTTTGCATTAGGCGGCATATAAAATCACTATTTGTTCATGGGCGGTTCCTGAGAAATTTTTGGTTACGAAAAGTACCAGTAATGGAAATAGCCACTCGTATAATTTCTGTTCACGGCAGATCGTCAAAATTTTTGCAATAGGTTCTTAACATGATATTCTCGAGTGACTTCCAAAGTTTCTTCGATATCGTAATCCATTACCAAGATCCAGAGCTTCAAAGTTTGCATACTTACGCCAAAAATAGTTTTTTAGCAGTTTCTGAACCATAGGCCGCAGTTATCTAAAGAATTAACCACAGAAAATTGATCAAATTTTAACTGCACCTTCTTTAAACGTTCATCTAGAAATGCAATTTTTACTAAAAGCACCAACTGTGGGGATTGCAACTTCTGTAATTTCTATTCATGGCAAATCTTCCGAATTTCTACTGTATGTTTTTAAGATCCGCTTCTCTGGGAGCCGTGGGACCTTTTTAGATACGATTATCCATTAACGAGATCCAGAGATTCAAAATACTATTCTTATACATGTAATATCCGGTCAGAAAAGTAAATGAACTTTTATCTGGCATAGTGAACGCATGGCAAGGGTTCTAGCATAATAGCATCGGTTCTGAGGTCACCAAACTATGTTTTTAGCTAGCATTTTCTCATCGATAAATCACTGTGACGTGTTGTCACTGTATAATGAGCACCTCACGCCTATACAAATATATAGAAAGTGGCACTGTAGTAACAGAGAATGGGCTAAAAAGGGTCTTAATATGGCTGAAAAGAAATTAAAATGACTGCCAAAAATTGTATAAAACTAGAAAAACTGCAAATTCAGTGGAATAGTGCTAATAACATTTTTACTCTTTTAAGATACAACTCAAAAAGCCAGGCGTTTTCGATGAATTGCGCTCGATGAGCAAAGTATCTAAAAAATGCAAACGATTTTGAGTTAACTTTATATTATGCATACTTCTTTGTTGTTTACATGTGTCAAAGTATATAACTGTGTCGAACTATACAAATAAACTGTCAAAATTTTACTGACCTGTAGAATTCATTCTATGTAAGGAGCACACACTGCTGTAGCAGGCAAAAGAGGAGAACCATCGGAAAAATGTTCCTGTCGCAGTACAAAAGAGGCGAATATGTTCCCCATTAAATAACAGAACAGCAGAGAAGCAATTGCATCACCCCTCATTCCGCATTCCACACCAAAAATTTCGCATCAAAAATATTCGCGCTTTTTTGTGCTGAAAGAGAGTAGCATAGAGACAGTGACGGTGGAAGGAAGCAGTAGCCAGTGTCAGTGGGAGAGAAAGAGAGAAAGGACAATAATGATGATAAAAAGAAAGTGACAGTGAAAGAGAGAGAGTGACTAAGACAATACTAGCGTGAGACGAAGAGAGAGGAGATATTGATAATCAGTGAGAGACAATGGCAGTAAAAGAGAAAGGGATATGAATGGAAATAAAAACAGTGGGAGCAAAATGAGAGGAGACAGTGGAAATGAAAAATACAGATGAGTGGAGACCAAACATAGGCTTCTTGGGTCAAGACCCCTCCAGACCGACCACTTTAACACGTAGGTATGGGGGAGGGCGCATTTTGTACCGAAATTTTAAGCACGTTGGTATAAAAAAAAATAAGTTGGACCCCCCCCTCCCTGAATTTTTGAGCTACCAAGGTATGGTGTAGACGGTGGCAGTGGAAAATAAAGACAGAAGGAGACAGTATAAGGCAGAGAGGGAAAATGGCAGTGGAATATACTGTAAATCAATGGCAGGAGGAGGAGGCAGTGTAAGAGAGCGATATAAAAAGTGGCGGTAAAAGTGGGATGCTGAGTATGAAGGCTTAACTACAAAGAGACACTGGGTAAAAGGATGTAGAATGTTAAATGTGTTAAAAGAGCTCGAATGTGTTCGCATGCAAAGATTTACGGCGAGAATGGCGGAATTAGGATCGAGGCAGCTGGTTCCCCACTTTCCTGCCAGAGTCGTTTGGTGAGGAACGTATTCGTCTTTTTTGTGCTCCTTCAGAAGCAGTTTTACGCTGATTACATATTGGAAATATTGCCTGTTGGTTGCTGTCTCGAGTTCTTCGACCGGCGTTGCATATATGAGAGAGAGAGAGAGAGAGAGAGAGAGAGAGAGAGAGAGAGGGGGGGGGGGGGGAGAGACGGATATAAATGCAATTATTTTTATGTATGGTATCTTAAGATGTAGACACATCAATGTCGAACAGCCTTTGTACAAACACATTACAAACATTACAACCTGTTGGTTTTTTCACAGTCATAATTGCATCACTAAGTGGACTCTGCGTGTTAATAAAGACTAACCATTTTGCATCCAGGTATCCACACTTCAACACATGACTTGCCGTCCAGGGGAAACTTAGCATTAACTAAACACTCTTGTCGCATGTTCATGGAAGTACTAACCATCCTAAAAACATACCACTTGTAATATTTATAATTAAGCATTAGTCTGAAAATGGCGTAAGTAGTGATGTAACGTTGTCCAATATACCATCCTCAGTCACTAATAGAAATATCTGCACTTATATCCGGTACACGCTGTATGTTCAACTGCCCCCACCGCTGTAGTTTGATGCAGCCCGCAATATTATATGAGGTAGTTAAAAACAAAGCGCGAGATTTTCATGTACTCTCGCTCGCTACGCCGAAACTATTAGTCCTATAGGAAAAAGGGACAGGACCGTTTTTGTAGGAAGTACTTGTATAATGTAGTTAAATTTTGCGCCGTATACGTTTTCGCTAGAGGCAACAGTTTTCGAGTTATTCAAGAAAAACGCAAAAAAGTGATGTTGAAGCGCACCCCCAATCCCATTCAGCGGGCTCACCGGACATATGTTGTCCGTGGCACTTACTCCCACCACTATAAAAAAAAATTTCCACTTCACGATTTTTTCCCGCATTCGATTTTTTTCGCTCTGACATTATTACGCCAGCGGCTTAGTTGAGCACTTAAAAATTGTAAAATTGACGTCTGGATAAATTTTACCTTACAATTATGTGACGTTTAATAGCATAAAATAAACATTTGCATCGTCGTATTCGTCAGGCTTTCTGACTACGAAACCATAGTGCTTGTGAGGATTAAGTTTGGATCTAATTGTGAACTTAATTAATTTTAGAGTAACATTTATAAAAATTGCTTTCCTTTCATTGCCCTCATGGATAGTTTAAGTTAATGATGTTAACGAAATAGCCGACTACGCTGGTGGTGTAATAGCGCAATCGAAATGTCCAACATATGGAGTAGTTCGTGTAATCAGAAATTTGCGTACAGTGGTAGGAGGGAGTGCCACGAACAACATACTAGAAATCCTGACTGGTGGGGAATGAGTGTAGGGGTGGACGGGCATTTAAAAGCCACTTTTGTACGCTTCTCTTGAATAACTCGACAACAGTGGCCTCCAGCGAAAATGTATCCCAAGACAGAATTTAACTACAGCAAATTTCCCATAAATAGGCACTGCTCATTTATCTGTAGGACTAATAGTTTTCGCATACCACGCTAGAGAATACGAAAATTTCGCGCATGGTTTTTGTGGGCTGCATAAACGACAGCGATATGGGCAACTGGACCACCCTGTATACTGGTGGTGGTCGGAAACAGTCTTAAGGGCTGTATGGGTTGTCGCAGGTTGCGCTGAGAAAAAAGTGTTAAGAAAAAAATTTGATACGTTGCATCGCTTCCGAGTTATTTAGCATTGAAGATAGCCAATCAGGTCATCACACACGCAAATTCAAGCAGCTTGCGGTATCGTTGCTGCCGTTTGGTTTTCTCAAACAGAATCAACGTAGTTTTTGCTCTCCATCACATAGATTCCATACATTTCACATCTTTCTCCATCAAGAGTTACGTGGAAACTATTATGAGATTCGTGTTAAGATCTGTACGTATTAAGACAGAATACGCCAGATGTTTCATGTATCTTGTTTGGTGATGAAGCCACATTTACGAATCATCACCAGGTAAACCGCCGAAAGAAGCACTACTTATCTGTTGAAAATCCCCATTATCTTCATCAGTTGGAACATCAACGTCCATGCAGTGTGAACGGGTGGTGTGGGATAGTGAACCATTATTAACTCATAGTCCCGTTTTTCATAGACGGAACACTGAACGCGATGCTAGAAGACGTTCTTCTGCCGACTAGGAGACACATGTGGTACCAATATGATCGCTGTCCAGTACATAGTATGTCTTCACTAATTGTTTCCAACTCGTTGGATTGGACGCAAAAGACCTATACCTTGGCTGGCCCGTTCTCCGGATTTCACGTCTGTAGACTTTTCTTCGGTGGGGAAAGCTGAAAGACCCTGTGTACAAGGACATACCAACTACAACCGGTGATATACAATGACTTATTACTGCGGCCTGCTCGGACACCTCCTCTGAAATGCCAGCATGTGTGCTTCAGTCATTCCCACACCACCCTGTAAGCGTGTACTGCTGCTGCCGGTGGTCATTCCAAACACAACCAGTATGGTCAGTTTTCTCGTTACTGGTCATAATCCACGTAACTAGCTTATGCACTTGCGTTGCTCTTGAGTGTGTGCTTCCAAAGGCATTGGGAACTATTCAGAATACGATAACTGGTGGACGACTCTTAATAGAATCTTGCAACAAACACCACTGACATTTTACCATACTTTCAGTCTTAATGTCAATAGGCATTGTTCCATTTAAAACAAGTGTGTGATTGCGCAAGTATATATCTTATAATTATTCGCTAACAATATGAGCGCCTGACTACCAATCCATTCTTTGAAAACTGCTCATCAATAGCACTTTTCATTTCTGAATATTTATTATTTATGGTGCAAGTTTTAGGTGATTCATTCATATACATATACTCATGCTCATAAATTAAGGATAATGCTGATACGTGGTGAAACAACGCTCTGGTGGGCGGTTTACGGGTTTAAATCACCTCGGGGTATGACCATGCGGTGCATTTGACCTGCTGTCGTCGCACGGTGGCGCTGGCAGCAGTCCACATATGCAGAGGTGTGTTGGAGCATGTTAGAGTACAGTGCAGCTAGCAAGTGTGCACACGTTTTCAGACGTGCTAATGGTGACTGTGTGTTTAAAATGGCTCAAAGAACACACACTGATGACGTTATGAGGGGTAGAATACTAGGCGACTGGAGGCTGGTCAAACACAGCAGGTCGTAGCACGGGCCCTCCGTGTGCCATAAAGTGTGATCTCAAGATTATGGCAACGACTCCAACAGACAGGAAACGTGTCCAGGAGCTACAGTACGGAAGGTCCACTGTGTACAACACCACAAGACGACCGATATCTCACCATCAGTGCCCGCAGACGGCCACGGAGTACTGCAGGTAGCCTTGCTCGGGACCTTACTGCAGCCAGTTGTCTCCAGACACACAGTCTACAGACGACTGAACATATATGGTTTATTCACCCGGAGGCGTCCAAGGTGAATTCCACTGACCCTTGGTCACAGGAGAGCCCGTAAAGCCTGGTGTCAAGAACACAGTACATGGTCATTGGAACAGTGGTCCCAGGTTATGTTCACGGACGAGTCCAGGTGATTCTCGCCAGGTTTTCATCTGCCGTGAACCAGGAACCAGATACCAAAACCTTAATGTCCTTGAAAGGGACCTGTATGGAGGTCGTGGTTTGATGGTGTGGGGTGGGATTATGATTGGTGCACGTAGACCCCTGCATGCCTTTGACAGAGGAACAGTAACAGATCAGGTGTATCGGGATGTCATTTTGTTGCAGTACGTACGCCTTTCCAGGGGTGCAGTGGGTCCCACCTTCCTCCTGATGGTATCATCCATCGAGCTGCCATCGTGAAGGAGTACCTTGAAACAGAACATATCAGGTGAATGGAGTGGCCTGCCTGTTCTCCAGACCTAAACCCCATCGAGCACGTCTGGGATGCTCTCGGTCGACGTATCGTTGCTCGTCTTCAAACCCCTACGACACTTCAGGAGCTCCGATAGGCACTGGTGCAAGAATGGCAGGCTATACCCCAGCATCTGCTCGACCACCTGATCCAGAGTATGCCAACCCGTTGTGTGGCCCGTGTACGTGTACATGGTGATCATATCCCATATTGATGTCGGGGTACATGCGCAGGAAACAGTGGTGTTTTGTATCACATGTGTTTCAGGACGGTTTTCTCAACTCATCACCAATACTGTGGGCTTACAATTCTATGCAGTATGTGTTCCCTATGTGCCTATGCTATTAGCGCCAGTTTTGTGTAGTGCCACGTTGTGTGACACCATATTCTGCAATTATCCTTAATTTATGAGCATGAGCACACACACATATATATATATATATATATATATATATATATATATATATGTTTCCGCCGTGCACAAACTCGCAAACTCTAGGGATTGATCGATGAGAGGATACGGAACGGAAAAGGTCTAATGAACTTATGTCCGAAAATGCATGGTTGTCATGCTAGACATAATTTATTGAATCATACTTTGTTACAGAGACTACGGTGTAATACGCGCTGTACCATGCAGTCACAGTTACAGCGTGCATGGTTTCGTTCTACGTCATGCACTAGTGCCCTCTTCTGCCGTAGAAATGGTAATGTTGTGTCCGGTTCACTCCGCTTGTTGATTTATCTTGCAGTGGACTTGATACAGCGTTATACACAATGGTTCCATATTCGAATCAAGAGCTTGCCAACATGGTATTTACTTGCGGAAAGACAAATGGCAACAGGCGGTGGGTTGTATCAGACCTATCCGCGGCGACAACAACCACAGCATTCAGTGTTTACGACAGTGGTTCGCCATTTGTCTGAGACAGGATCGTTTCAGGAAGCAGGAAATCGTGAAGGATGTACCCGAAATGTTGGCATACCAGATTTGGAATGAAATGTGATTAACACTGTGGAAGGCGACCGCCCCGTCAGTACCAGGCAGTAGGCTCCCCAGTACAGGATAAGCCAGAGGCCGTGTGGAACATTGTCTATAACAACTTTTACTACGCTTATCACTGACAGCATGCGCAGGGCTTACTTGCGACAGACTTTCCACATCGGGAGCAGTTTTGTCGCTGCTCCATAAAATTTCGGGCTCGTGCAGCCGCATAAATTCGACTTCTTCTTCTAATATTTCGGCCGAATACCGCCCAGCCATCTTCAGAGTGAGCCGAGGTGACTGACGCTCCAGCCCTTGCTCCGTCCTTTTAAACTCGAGGACCGCACCACTGCGCATGCAGCCACTGATACACAAGGCGCCAGAGACGTTGATCGGCGGCAAAGAGGTATGGCATATGCACAGAATTAGATCTATGGCTGCGCGGTCGATCCACACGGTGATATCGATGCATCACTGCGAGCTGCACCGTCGCGACGTCTTCGTGATTTTATTACAGAAATTGCCGGATTCCAAGATTTGTCCAAGCTGAAGCCGCTGTCTCTATTAATTAAATTCGTCGCCAACCGAATTTCAACTGCTTCTTTCACTACTGAGTCCCAGAAAGATGAAGTCGAGGCTAAAATTTCGACGTTATCGTACACCATAGAGTGCCGAGTGTCAATACAGTGCTCTGCCACCGCAGATTTATTAGCTTATAAGAGGCGGTTGTACCTGCGGTGCTCTGTGCATCTCTCCTGGGCTGTACATGTCGTGTGTCCGATGTATGAACGGCCACGTTCACAGGGGATCTTGTAAACCCCAGGCTTCCGAAGCACCAAATCATCTTTAACGGAACCCAGGAGTGCCGCTGTCTTTGGTGGACGGCGAAAAATCATTTCACTTTGTGTTTACTGAGGATCCGTCCTATTTTTGATGCCAGGCTTCTCGCGTATAGCAGAAAAGCCGTGGATTTAAAACTTTCCGTGTCTTCTTCCGCATTTTTTATAGCCACTGTTGGCTTCTTTTGTTGTGCCTTCCGTATCTGCTATGGAGAGTACCCGTTGGCTTCAAAAACTCTTCTTAGGTGTATAAGTGCTGGAGCGTCAGTCACCTCGTCTTACTCTGAAGACGTCTGGGCGGTTTTCAGCCAAAATATTGGAAGAAGAAGTCGATTTTATGCAGCTGCACGCCCGAAATTTTATGGAGCAAAATTTTTCGCCGCGAAATATGAAGATGCACAGTTTTGACACTGGTTTCTTCACCAGGCAACCACGATTACGGAATTTGTGTCACCCATGCTATTCACAGTTGAGGCCACCTTTACGCTGAGTGATATCTGCACCTTTCATAAGTCATCTGTGGGATAGTATGCAGCAGTATGACATCAGCATCGGTGCAATCGTAATGTGTGGGCCGTGATAAATGGTGACCATATTTTGGGATCAGTCTTCCTTCCACTTCGCCTAACAGGTCGGAACCACCCGCGTTTCTTGCAGTAACTTTGCCTCCCTTGCTGGAAGAAGTGCCATTGATGATTCTAAGGGCTGTGTGGCTGCTAGATGATGGTGCTCCAGCCCACTTCGCCGTTAACGTAGGGACGCTTCTCAATCGCGTGTTCCCTGGACGATGGATCGTACGAGGGGGTCCACCTGCGTGGCCCGCTCGTTCACCGGATCTCAAACGGTGCGATTTCCAGTTATGGGGCCGTCTCAGAACTATCGTGTAGGTAGAGCGCATTCCAGATGCAGAGCAGCATATTCGTGCTGCCTGTGATACTGTTCGGACGCAGCCTGACCGATGTGAATGTGTGAGACAGAACATGCTATGGCGCGTACACGCAAAGATTGGGGCACTTGGAAACCTTTTTCAACACATACCGTGACTATGGCAGCATGGTACACCGCCTATTAGATAGCAGTCTCTGTAACAATGTCTGAATGAATAAATGGAAACCATGCATATGTATCCTCTTATCGATCAATCCCTACACAGTAAAAAAAAAAATTACCTATATGAATTCTATAGGTCAGTACCGTTTTGATAGTTTATTTATACGCTTCGAAACATTTATATACTTTGCCACATACAGATAACAGCTAAGTACATATAACGTAAGGTTAACCCAAATTCATAGATACTATGCTTATCGGAGTAGACAATATTCCATTGGAACTACTGATGGCCGTGGGAGAGCCAGTCCTGACAAAACTCTACCATCTGGTGAGGAAGATGTATGAGACAGGCGAAATACCCTCAGACTTCAAGAAGAATATAATTATTCCAATCCCAAAGAAAGCAGGTGTTGACAGATGTGAAAATTACCGAACTATCAGCTTAATAAGTCACAGCTGCAAAATACTAACACGAATTCTTTACAGACGAATGGAAAAATTAGTAGAAGCCAACCTAGGGGAAGATCAGTTTGGATTCCGTAGAAACACTGGAACACGTGAGGCAATACTGACCTTACGACTTATCTTAGAAGAAAGATTAAGGAAAGGCAAACCTACGTTTCTAGCATTTGTAGACTTAGAGAAAGCTTTTGACAATGTTGACTGGAATACTCTCTTTCAAATTCTAAAGGTGGCAGGGGTAAAATACAGGGAGCGAAAGGCTATTTACAATTTGTACAGAAACCAGATGGCAGTTATAAGAGTCGAGGGACATGAAAGGGAAGCAGTGGTTGGGAAGGGAGTAAGACAGGGTTGTAGCCTCTCCCCGATGTTGTTCAATCTGTATATTGAGCAAGCAGTAAAGGAAACAAAAGAAAAATTCGGAGTAGGTATTAAAATTCATGGAGAAGAAATAAAAACTTTGAGGTTTGCCGATGACATTGTAATTCTGTCAGAGACAGCAAAGGACTTGGAAGAGCAGTTGAATGGAATGGACAGTGTCTTGAAAGGAGGATATAAGATGAACATCAACAAAAGCAAAACAAGGATAATGGAATGTAGTCTAATTAAATCGGGTGATGCTGAGGGAAGTAGATTAGGAAATGAGGCACTTAAAGTAGTAAAGGAGTTTTGCTATTTGGGGAGCAAAATAACTGATGATGGTCGAAGTAGAGAGGATATAAAATGTAGGCTGGCAATGGCAAGGAAAGCGTTTCTGAAGAAGAGAAATTTGTTAACATCCAGTATTGATTTAAGTGTCAGGAAGTCATTTCTGAAAGTATTTGTATGGAGTGTAGCCATGTATGGAAGTGAAACATGGACGATACATAGTTTGGACAAGAAGAGAATAGAAGCTTTCGAAATGTGGTGCTACAGAAGAATGCTGAAGATTAGATGGGTAGATCACATAACTAATGAGGAAGTATTGAATAGGATTGGGGAGAAGAGAAGTTTGCGGCGCAACTTGACCAGAAGAAGGGATCGGTTGGTAGGACATGTTCTGAGGCATCAAGGGATCACCAATTTAGTATTAGAGGGCAGCGTGGAGGGTAAAAATCGTAGAGGGAGACCAAGAGATGAATATACTAAGCAGATTCAGAAGGATGTAGGTTGCAGTAGGTACTGGGAGATGAAAAAGCTTGCACAGGATAGAGTAGCATGGAGAGCTGCATCAAACCAGTCTCAGGACTGAAGACCACAACAACAACAACATGCTTATCGACCGCAATTCAATGAAAATATCGTGTCATCAATACTTGTCTTATTGCGTCAAATCTTTAACGTAATACATCTTAATAAGTGGGTTATTACAGCATACCAAATATTAAAAGATGGTTACTAATTGTACGAAATACTATAAAAAGATTTTTTTGTTGTCCCTGGAAGCCGTTAGAAAGGCAAACAGGGACTGGGTCACGGTGAACAGTTGCCCATATTAGCCAGTCTCTTGGTTTCCCCGAAGCCGATGCTAATAAAAGAAGGAAACTGATGAGATGTAAAGCACGGCAGCTGAAGCACCACGAGCGGCCGCCATTCACCAGGAGGCTGGACACTTCGCGCCGTCTCACTGTTTTTTGTGCCCTTCTGCCCACCGTGATTTGAACTTACGACCCCCACGAGCGTCGTCTTGTAACACGGGTGCAGAGCCACTTTTCTTTCCTTTTTTCCATTTTGATCGTTATTGTTCGTTGTATTTGCTCGTAGCGGACGTCACATGACGTCTGTTGAAGTTCGTTGTTGGTCATTTCACACAGCTTTTTTAATACAAAGACCATCCAGCTCTCTGACCGAACACGCTGAGCTACCGTGCCGGCAAGCTTTGTACCTTAAAAGAGTGAATATGTTATCTGACGATCTGACATGAACAGAAATTGCAGAATTGGCCGTAACTGTAGTCCGACGACTTTGGCGCGTGGGAAGTCTGCTGCCTCATTAGCCGAGCCTCTAGCAAACGTAAGCACGGCGAATTATCTTACTCTGGTTTGAAGCTCCTCTTGACGCTTTTTTTTCTGTGTTTGCGATTTAAAATATGGGTTTTGAAAATCTGCCTAACCCCAAACACTATTTATTTCACCGAGCGAGGTGGCGCAGTGGTTAGCACACTGGACTCGCATTCTGAAAGGACGACGGTTCAATCCCGCGTCCGGCCATCCTGATTTAGGTTTTCCGTGATTTCCCTAAATCGCTCCAGGCAAATGCCGGGATGGTTCCTTTCAAAGGGCACGGCCGACTTCCTTCCCTAATCCGATGAGACCGATGACCTCGCTGTCTGGTCTCCTTCCCCCCCAAAAACGAGCAACTATTTATTTCTTGTTATTAGCGGGCCTCTGTGACCGAGCAGTTCTAGGCGCTTCAGTCTGGAACCGCGGCGCTGCTACGGTCGCAGGTTCGAATCCTGCCTCGGGCATAGATGTGTGTGATGTCCTTAGGTTAGTTAGGTTTAAGTAGTTCTAATTCTAGGGGACTGATGACCTCAGATGTTAAGTCCCATAGTGTTTGGAGCCATTTGAATTTATTTTCTTGTTATTCATCCAGACGTGCTTCGACACCTATGTATCATCTTCTGCGCGTCAAATTTTATTTCTGAAATTTACATTGATTGTGAAACTGCGTTATTGTAGATGTGTTTTTGTCCCTTTCTTTTGACAGAATATCAAATTTCCCGTCTTTTTGCGTATCTCTGGTGGATATCCCTCTCTACTGCTGTTGCCTACACTGTTTCCACACTGCCATTTATGAAAATGTTTATAAAATTTCAGTCACAACTTTACTTCACAACTAGTTTTCACAAAACGTGATAAACGTGAATTTAGCAGACACTTCTGTCTCCATACTCTGGCCTGAATCTCTGGGACCACGATAGGCGCAATAGATAAGAACGACAGCCACAAGACCATTTCCTAGTCAATGCGCAGAGCAAGGAGGAGTTTCGCACTTGGTGCCTACTTTAGTTGTATGTAAAGTTTCTTATTTCTGATTCGTTTCATTTCTTCTTCCAGAAAGACGGAAAAATTTCTTACTTTGTTGTATCCATAATTGCTTTGTTGTTGTTGTTGTGGTCTTCAGTCCTGAGGCTGGTTTGATGCAGCTCTCCACGCTACTCTATCCTGTGCAAGCTTCTTCATCTCCCAGTACCTACTGCAACCTACATCCTTCTGAATCTGCTTAGTGTGTTCATCTCTTGGTCTCCCTCTACTAAATTAGTGATCCCTCGATGTCTCAGAACATGTCCTACCAACCGATCCCTTCTTCTGGTCAAGTTGTGCCACAAACTCCTCTTCTCTCCAATTCTATTCAATACCTTCTCATTAGTTATGCGATCTACCCGTCTAATCTTCAGCATTCTTCTGTAGCACCACATTTCGAAAGCTTCTATTCTCTCCTTGTCTAAACTATTTATCGTCCATGTTTCACTTCCATACATGGCTACACTCCACAAAATACTTTCAGAAACGACTTCCTGACATTTAAATCTATACTCGATGTCAAGAAATTTCGCTTCTTCAGAAACGCTTTCCTTGCCATTGCCAGTCTACATTTTATATATCCTCTCTACTTCGTCCATCATCAGTTATTTTGGTCCCCAAAAAGCAAAACTCCTTTACTACTTTAAGTGTCTCATTTCCTAATCTAATTCCCTCAGCATCACCCGACTTAATTCGACTACATTCCATTATCCTCGTTTTGCTTTTGTTGATGTTCATCTTATATCCTCCTTTTAAGACACTGTCCATTCCGTTCAACCGCTCTTCCAAGTCCTTTGCTGTCTCTGACAGAATTACAATGTCATCGGCGAACCTCAAAGTTTTTATTTCTTCTCCATGGATTTTAATACCTACTCCGAACTTTTCTTTTGTTTCCTTTACTGCTTGCTCAATATACAGATTGAATAACATCGGGGATAGGCTACAACCCTGTCTCACTCCCTTCCCAACCACTGCTTCCCTTTCATACCCCTCGACTCTTATAACTGCCATCTCCTTTCTGTACAAATTGTAAATAGCCTTTCGCTCCCTTTGCTTTACAATTACTTAAGGTAATTAAAACCTGTCTTTGCAACTAGTAAAAAAGGAGTACTTGTTTATTGTATGCGATCAGTTTTATTGGTTTAACACAACGTCAGTGATCTGGCGTAAATCACATTTATAATTGTGATTTGCTCTCTAGATCTAGAAACAGTTCGTTACAAAAGATGTAGAAGCGTGCTTTTTCCTCACAGCTCTCACAGATGTACAAGGACTTTTTTGTGCTCTATACGTCACATGGATACTGCAGAGTACTTCTGAAGACGAACAGAATGAAGCAGAGTTTAGTAGATGTGGTTTGACAGTGTTTGACGGTCTCCAAGGCAGCGACAGTCCCCGCGAGGAAGACAGCTTGTTTTTCTTGCAAAGAAGATAGCTAATTAGTCCGTAACTGTGCAACTGGTCCTTTATTTATATTGGATATTTGTATTGCACAGAAAATTAATCGTGCCGTGCAAGTTCCCCTTCTATTTCTAGATCCGTCAACACAACAAATGAATAATCCTAGTTTGTCTCAATCCATGTCCCAACAAAAGATTAGTATTACTCACACCCTTATTTGCTCTTATATTCTATCCAAATCAGCTCCAATTGTGTACCGTTGTCGAATTAATTTTTTACATCACTCTGAATCTTCTCGTTTCAAAAGGGTCCACTTTCTTCGTTCCCTGGGTGATTACCGACAGTTAAGCACTTCCGTGCGGCGCTGCGTTTCTAAAGCACCGTTTCAAAACCTTGTTTCAACTGTCTCATCTTCAGGCGTCTCCGTTGTGTCGTCATTGATTATATATGACATTTTCTGTTTCACATTATATAGTCTCAAAAATGTAATCTTCCTACCGGTGAAATTTTGTTTTCCCAGATCCCAATAAACATATATGTATATAGACAACTAGTTTCGGCAATTTAAATTGCCTTCTTCTGATCTGAAAAAGAGGTCCAAAATTTTTTAATATTTTCTAAACATTTAAACAGTACAATAATCGACAATGAAAAGCTTTTTTTAAAAATATGCGTATTACATACCGTCTACATACACCAACCATTTTGCCACTCAGACTGTTTAAGTATTTCAAAAAATTGTACAACTTTTTCAGATACGAAGAAGTCAATTTAAATTTCGGAAACTATTTGGCTATGTATGTACTGATTGCGATCTGCACAGATAAAACTTCTCTAGTAAGAAGATGACATTTTTCAAATTCAGAGGTCTTGCTGACAGTGTCAGGTTAGCATTATGAAGTTTCATTTTCTGACAATATAATTATCACTAAACAAACGTTTTTACTTACTGGCCTAAGATCAACTGCACAAACTCGAGGCAGTTTAAATTGTAACACACTGCAGCTCATTGCAACAGAATGCAACAGGACATTGATTGTGCGCGAAGCTCGTTGCAGATGCGGATAGCAGTAATAGAGGAGTTTTTGTTTTGTGGATGGTGACAGCTAGGATACTGCCTAGAAGAGACCGTGTTCTGCGATGGTAAGCATTTAATCTCTGTGTCACTATGTCGTGAGAAACTAGTGTAAACGCCCAGGAGTTGAACCCAGCCCTCCCGAAAACGAACCGAGTATTTCGTCACGTACGTCGGTGTTCGGAAGGTCGCGTGAAATTCCCAGTTGGTCTGCAAGGGCTCCCCCGCCGTGCCAACAGAAGCTCGCGCTGTAGCTATTCAGGAGTAGCGAGTGACGGGATCTGACGAAAGTTCTTCCGGCGTTACACTCTGGGCACGCTTTCGCCGACAGGGGATGAACAGGGCGGAGAGAGAGAGAGAGAGAGAACGAGAGAGAGAGAGAGTGAGTGGGGGGAGGGAGGGGGGTAGGAAGGGGGCAAACTTGGTAGCTGCCGTTCGGGGAACACAAGGTCACAAGGGCGTCAGTCGGCGCCGGAACCGGAAGTGTGGAGGCAGATAATTCCCCCGGTCGCAGGGACTCCCTAGCAGAGGCTACAAACAGGCGCCGGAAAAATTCTTTTTTATGTATTCGTGTGGGCCGGAGGGTGGATGCGTGGGCGTCAGCACAACCAGCAACGTTTTGTCATTCGGGTTCTTTTTATTAACCTGTAGATGACTTCAGCAGAACGTTGAATATATCTACGAACTTTGTCTTGCACTATTTAAACTTCTGTACGTCCGTCTTACATGTTGTTTCCTATAAAGCACTGGCATAAAGAGTGATTCGTGAAGATACTATTAACTTTAGGGATGAGGAAAAGGGTAAACAACCGACTCGAAAGTTATAAGCGAAAATCCTTCTGATACCTCTGACAGTGGAAGACACTGAGGTGGCAGAAGTCACGGGATACCTCCTGGTATCGCCTCGGAACTCCTTTTTACCCGGCATAGTGCAGCAACTCTACGAGGCATGGACTGTCGCTGGATGTCCCCTGAAGAAATATTGAGCCAAGCTGCATGTAGCCGTCCATAATTGCTGAAGCGTGGCCAGTGCAGAATTTTTTGCACGAACTTACCTCTCAATTACGTTCGATGGTATTCATATGGGGCGATCCGAATGGCCAAACGATCCCCAGTAATTGTTCAGAATGTTCTTCAAACCAGCAGCGAACATAAAAATTCCATCGTTGTTTGGGAACGTGAAGTCCATGAATAACAGCAGATGGTGTCGAAGTAGCCAAGCAGAACCATTTCCAATCGTATCAGAGGACCCTATCCATGCCACGTAAACACAGCCCACAACATTATGGGGCCACCACCAGCATGCACAGTGCTTTGTTAACATCATGGGGGCCGAGCGGTTCTAGGCGCTTCAGTCCGGAACCGCGCTGCTGCTACGGTCGCAGGTTCGAATCCTGCCTCGGGCATGGATGTGTGTGATGTTCCTAGGTTAGTTAGGTTTAACTAGTTCTAAGTTCTAGGGGACTGATGACCTCCGATGTTAAGTCCCATAGTGCTTAGAGCCATTTTTTGTTGTTGCTAAGACTGCACGGTAGCCAACTTTAAAAGGTATTAGTACGGACCAAAACAAGCAAAAAAGATCTAGGAGACATGGCTCTAAAATGAAGCTTAGAAGGTATGGGAACTTGTTATTTTCGCTATAGTGAAACACTTCTCTTCTACTGAAGAAGTACTCATAGCTCTTAAGCTATGAATTTTAGAGCCCAATTGTACCAGGCTTTTTTTTCTTTTTTCGATCCACACTACTGCCTCCCCAAATATGGAAAGCAAAGAACTTGCAGTAGAGGAACTCTTTTTCACAGTATTGAAGTTGAACAAGTGCTCATAGCTTTTAAGGTATGCATTTTAGGCCCCATGTTTACTAGACATTTTTTCTTCCTTTAGCCCATACTGCCTACCTCCTCTGAAACATGCCTGCCGTAGAGTTCTTGATAAAAAAATTATCGGTACATGTATTCCACTGTCAGGGGTTTCGGAACGATTTTCGCTTATAACTTTCAAGTCGGTCGTTTCTGGATCAGAGTCCCTTATCTCACATTGATACATTTCCCTTCTCCATCATCCATGAGAGTTTGTAACGTTACCATGGAATGACCCTATATATATTATCGCTGTTAACACAACTGCTTACACGTGTGATAATTAAGAAGTGAATTCAGAGCTTTGGCAATCTAAGACCCTATATTCTCTTCCCCTATTGAGGTTTTAACTTATTTGCTGACCTCGTCAGTAAGCTGTATTGGTTCTGGTGCAGGAGGACAATTCTCCCCCCTGGAGATGTATCCTTAAGGAGGTAGCACTCTTTCAATGCATTAAAAATAACTGATTTTCATGATTGTTTTCAGCTAAAATAAAAAGCAGTGCTAAATCTGACGATATAAGTTGATTCCTTACACTTTTGTCTTCAAGGGATCATTTTTGTCTCCACATCGGACGCTCCTGTAACCGATGCACCAGGACCTCTCCCGGATGGAACGTCTATCATCCATGGGAATTCGCAAAGCCGTCATCTTCCTCCTGTAACAAAATAATTTTGTTTGTCATTTTGAACATATTTTCTATCAGTATAAAAAGGATAATTTAAAAATATTGAGTTCTAACAAAATAGCGATCTGTTGAAACAATTATCTGCCCACAAATTTGAGACAGAAGCGAGTACCGAAAATGGACTTTTGAACATATAGAATTTTTTTTTTTTTATACAAACTATAGGACTTAACATCTGAGGTCATCAGTCCCCTTGACTTAGAACTACTTAAACCTAACTAACCTAAGGACATCACACTCATCAATGCACGAGGTAGGATTCGAACCTGCGACCGTAGCAGCAGTGCGGTTCCGGACTGAAGCACCTAGAACCGCTCGGTCACAACGGCCGGCGTATAGAAAATTCAGTTTAGATTATCGGCATCAAACTCCGATCCAAATCGTATGCACACTTCTGAAGTCATATTTCCCGCCAATTCGGAATAAACAGTTTCGAAAAAAACGCGTTTAAATTTTTGGGTTGCATATTTTGCAGTTAATTTAAACATATCTCTAGTCAGCGAATGCTGGAGCACACCCAAAAGCAGGTCCTCCTCCATCTACGTTGTACCCACAGTGGCTTTGGCAGCTTTTGTCATCCGTTGCTCCGCTCGCTCCATCTGATTTTCGTCCACTTTCGTTAAGAAGTTGTAACAGGCTGGTCCGATCTCAAGTTGGAAAACGTTCATAATTTTCCACAATGCTTGTTAGGCAGCCGGTGAAAATACATGTCGCCTGTGTTTCTCCCGCTGTGATTGGTTTCGGGGACACTTTTTCACAAAGCGTCTTGTGACTCGATAAGGGATTTCTGGTGAACTTGGGATGAACACCATAATAGAGTAGACATCCCAGAGAACATTTTAGGCAAGAAAAAAGTTCTTTTTTTAATTTTTAAGGACTATCTCCTTAATGCAGCTGAGTGGGTGCTGATCTGAGCCGGCTCTGCTGTTTTCAAAGGCGAGTGATTTCTACATCTACATCTACATTTATACTCCGCAAGCCGCCCAACGGTGTGTGGCGGAGGGCACTTTACGTGCCACTGTCATTACCTCCCTTTTCTGTTCCAGTCGCGTATGGTTCGCGGGAAGAACGACTGTCTGAAAGCCTCCGTGCGCGCTCTAATCTCTCTAATTTTACATTCGTGATCTCCTCGGAAAGTATAAGTAGGGGGAAGCAATATATTCAATACCTCATCCAGAGACGCATCCACTCGAAACCTGGCGAGCAAGCTACACCGCGATGCAGAGCGCCTCTCTTGCAGAGTCTGCCACTTGAGTTTGCTAAACATCTCCGCAACGCTATCACGGTTACCAAATAACCCTGTGACGAAACGCGCCGCTCTTCTTTGGATCTTCCCTACCTCCACAGTCAACCCGATCTGGTACGGATCCCACACTGATGAGCAACACTCAAGTATAGGTCGAACGAGTGTTTTGTAAGCCACCTCCTTTGTTGATGGACTACATTTTCTAAGGACCCTCCCAATGAATCTCAACCTGGCACCCGCCTTACTAACAATAAATTTTATATGATCATTCCACTTCAAATCGTTCCGCACGCGTACTCCCAGATATTTTACAGAAGTAACTGCTACCAGTTTTTGTTCCGCTATCATATAATCATACAATAAAGGATCCTTCTTTCTATGTATTCGCAATACATTACATTTTTCTATGTTAAGGGTCAGTTGCCACTCCCTGCACCAAGTGCCTATCCGCTGCAGATCTTCCTGCATTTCGCTACAATTTTCTAATGCTGCAACTTCTCTGTATACTACAGCATCATCGGCGAAAAGCCGCATGGAACTTCCGACACTATCTACTAGGTCATTTATATATATTGTGAAAAGCAATGGTCCCATAACACTCCCCCGTGGCACGGTAGAGGTTACTTTAACATCTGTAGACGTCTCTCTATTGAGAACAACATGCTGTGTTCTGTTTGCTAAAAACTTTTCAATCCAGCCACACAGCTGGTCTGATATTCCGTAGGCTCTTACTTTGTTTATCAGGCGACAGTGCGGAACTGTATCGAACGCCTTCCGGATGTCAAGGAAAATAGCATCTACCTGGGAGCCTGTATCTAATATTTTATGGGTCCCATGAACAAATAAAGCGAGTTGGGTCTCACACGATCGCTGTTTCCGGAATCCATGTTGATTCCTACAGAGTAGATTCTGGGTTTCCAAGAACGAGACGATACTCGAGCAAAAAACATGTTCTAAAATTCTACAACAGATCGACGTCAGAGATATAGGTCTATAGTTTTGCGCATCTGCTCGACAGCCCTTCTTGAAGACTGGGACTACCTGTGCTCTTTTCCAATCATTTGGAACCTTCCGTTCCACTAGAGACTTGCGGTACACGGCTGTTAGAAGGGGGGCAAGTTCTTTCGCGTACTCTGTGTAGAATCGAATTGGTATCCCGTCAGGTCGAGTGGACTTTCCTCTGTTGAGTGATTCCAGTTGCTTTTCTATTCCTTGGACACTTATTTCGATGTCAGCCATTTTTTCGTTTGTGCGAGGATTTAGAGAAGGAACTGCAATGCGGTCTTCCTCTGTGAAACAGCTCTGGAAAAAGGTGTTTAGTATTTCAGCTTTACGCGTGTCATCCTCTGTTTCAATGCCATAATCATCCCGGAGTGTCTGCATATGCTGTTTCGAGCCACTTACTGATTTAACGTAAGACCAGAACTTCCTAGGATTTTCTGTCAAGTCGGTACATAGAATTATACTTTCGAATTCACTGAACGCTTCACGCATATCCCTCCTTACGCTATCTTTGACTTCGTTTAGCTTCTGTTTGTCTGAGAGGTTTTGGCTGCGTTTAAACTAGGAGTGAAGCTCTCTTTGCTTTCGCAGTAGTTTCCTAACTTTGTTGTTGAACCACGGTGGGTTTTTCCCGTCCCTCACAGTTTTACTCGGCACGTACCTGTCTAAAACGCATTTTACGATTGCCTTGAACTTTTTCCATAAACACTCAACATTGTCAGTGTCGGAACAGAAATTTTCGTTTTGATCTGTTAGGTAGTCTGAAATCTCCCTCCTATTACTCTTGCTAAACAGATAAACCTTCCTCCCTTTTTTTATATACCTATTAACTTCTATATTCAGGGATGCTGCAACGGCCTTATGATCACTGATTCCCTGTTCTGCACTTAAAGAGTCGAAAAGTTCGGGTCTGTTTGCTATCAGTAGGTTCAAGATGTTATCTCCACGAGTCGGTTCTCTGTTTAATTGCTCGAGGTAAATTTCGGATAGTGCACTCAGTATAATGTCACTCGATGCTCTGTCTCTACCACCCGTCCTAAACATCTGAGTGTCCCAGTCTATATCTGGTAAATTGAAATCTCCACCTAAGACTATAACATGCTGAGAAAATTTATGTGAAATGTATTCCAAATTTTCTCTCAGTTGTTCTGCCACTAATGCTGCTGAGTCGGGAGGTAGGTAAAAGGAGCCAATTATTAACCTAGCTCGATTGTTGAGTGTAACCTCGACCCATAATAATTCACAGGAACTATCCACTTCTACTTCACTACAGGATAAACTACTACTAACAGCGATAAACACGCCACCACCGGTTGCATGCAATCTATCCTTTCTAAACACCGTCTGTGACTTTGTAAAAATTTCGGCAGAATTTATCTCTGGCTTCAGCCAGTTTTCTGTACCTATAACGATTTCAGCTTCGGTGCTTTCTATCAGCGCTTGAAGTTCCGGTACTTTACCAATGCAGCTTCGACAGTTTACAATTACAATACCGATTGCTGCTTGGTCCCCGCATATCCTGACTTTGCCCCGCACCCTTTGAGGCTGTTGCCCTTTCTGTACTTGCCCGAGGCCATCTAACCTAAAAAACCGCCCAGTCCACGCCACACAACCCCTGCTACCCGTGTAGCCGCTTGCTGCGTGTAGTGGACTCCTGACCTATCCAGCGGAACCCGAAACCCCACCACCCTATGGCGCAAGTCGAGGAATCTGCAGCCCACACGGTCGCAGAACCGTCTCAGCCTCTGATTCAGACCCTCCACTCGGCTCTGTACCAAAGGTCCACAGTCAGTCCTGTCGACGATGCTGCAGATGGTGAGCTCTGCTTTCATCCCGCTAGCGAGGCTGGCAGTCTTTAGCAAATCAGATTAGCCGGAAGAAGCCAGAGAGGATTTCCTCCGATCCATAGCGACACACATCATTTGTGCCGACATTAGCGACCATCTGCAGATGGGTGCGCCCTGTACCCTTCATGGCATCCAGAAGGACCCTTTCCACATCTGGAATGACTCCCCCCGGTATGCACACGGAGCGCACATTGGTTTTCTTGCCCTCTCTTGCTGCCATTTCCCTAAGGGGCCCCATTACGCGCCTGACGTTGGAGCTCCCAACTACCAGTAAGCCCACCCTCTGCGACCGCCCAGATCTTGCAGACTGAGGGGCAACCTCTGGAATAGGACAAGTAGCCGTGTCTGGCCGAAGATCAGTATCAGCCTGAGACAGAGCCTGAAACCGGTTCGTTAGACAAACTGGAGAGGCCTTCCGTTCAGCCCTCCAGAATGTCTTTCGCCCCCTGCCACACCTCGACACGACCTCCCACTCTACCACAGGTGAGGGATCAGCCTCAATGCGGGCAGTATCCCGGGCAGCCACAGTCGTAGTCCGATCGGGGGATGCGTGGGACGAGCTGGCCGTCCCCGACAAACCCCCACCCGGACCCCCACAGTGATGCCCATTGGCAACAGCCTCAAGCTGTGTGACCGAAGCCAACACTGCCTGAAGCTGGGAGCGAAGGGATGCCAACTTAGCCTGCATCCGAACACAGCAGTTGCAGTCCCTATCCCTGCTAAAAACTGTTGTGCAAAGAACGCCTGAACTAATCTACAGAGAGCACAAACAAATCGACACAAAATTTAAACGGTTATTAAAATACAAGATTGCCTAGTAAATGCAGTAATGCTGCTACTTGCGCACTGCTGACACACTGCTCGGCGGCGGAAGGAGATTACGCGATTTTACACTATCCAGGTACTAAAATGCGATGCTACAACTCTCAAATACTATAATACGCCCGAAATTTTCCACAGGCGGCCGCTGTTTCTTAACACCCTTTGGGAAAGAAACTAATGGAAGCTGACAGTGGAAAAATTTTAACAGTCAGTCCTGTGCAAGTGCTAGTTTCAAGAACAAGTGTTTATACTGTACTTCTGAAAACTTTGGGTACAAGAACTACCAGCATTAGCATTAAATGGCCAACGTCTTGAGACTGACTGATCGAAAGGCCTGAATGTTCAAATAATATCGCGGAGTGGGTTTGCAGTTCGCGATATTGGATGTCTACGGGCAGCCGTCACGAGGGTAGAACGAGACTGATGGGTCCTGTGGGGCGGAGTTCCGGTCTTAAAAGTGTTACGTGTATGGAACAGGTTCCTGTGAATGGGTGTGTAGGGCTCGCCTGTTTTCCGATTTTGTGAGAGACGTTGCGGATTAATGAGTGAGCACTTCGTAGGTTCACACAGGCTGCAGATCAGAAATTGGAAGCATCAGCTATGTAGCTGGTGGTAGGGTTTGATAACAGCGAGGTGGACTTGGCTAAGTCGTATGGAAGACAATAAACCCTATTTGTTCCAGTGATAACTTCTGGTGTTTTTCAGTGTCTCCTTCTCCCTTTTAACTATAGTCTGTCATACTCTTCCGTTTATAGAGGAGACGATGGAAACCGGATGGAGAAGCTGTAGTGAATATTTGCGGTGCTCCTTTTCCAATCCAGTGGTCGGATTTGAGAATCATTTGAAAGGAGAGGATTGATACAGGGCGCTGTGGCATAGGAGTAGTAACAATTTTGACCATGTGTTGTGCGTCAAAGCGAAGATGCAGGCCTTTATTTATCCGCCAATGAACGGCTCCGAGAAATAAAGTACATCCCGTAATTTGTCTCGCGCGCTGCACATGACTAAATCCGTCCTCTCAATGGAAGTGAAAACGCACGTGAATGAGGATATGGTGACGCCACAGCGCAGATTTCCATGTACCACCAACCACCATAGCACGAAGCGTGAAATATAGAATCTGGCATGGCAGATTTTTGCCTAATGAAGAGGAACGTGGCCAATGGCCTGCGGCGTCGATTTTATGTCACAAACGGAACTTACGAGACGACATATTGTAAGAAGCTAAACACTGTATTTGGTGTTTTTTTATTTTTCGGGTTTCTGTACCTAAACCGATAAAAAGAGAACCCTTGCAGCATTACTTTATTGTCCATCTGTCTGTTCGACTGTTAAAAAAATGGTTCAAATGGCTCTGAGCACTATGGGACTCAACTGCTGTGGTCATAAGTCCCCTAGAACTTAGAACTACTTAAACCTAACTAACCTAAGGACATCACACACATCCATGCCCGACCGTAGCGGTCGTGCGGTTCCAGACTGTAGCGCCTTTAACCGCTCGGCCACTCCGGCCGGCGGCTGTTAAAAACAATTTTTCCCGAAAACGAGTAGTAGGAAGCTAAAATTTGTTACGTGGTAAGGTCTAAGGTCCCTTGGTGCTGCAAAAAACTGAAGCTTCTAAGCCAGCGCAGTGAAAAGATACGGCCACTTATCTCACATATTTTGACCATCGGAAACCCACTCATCAAAACCTACAGGCTACTTCTCGTTCACCTAGTATCAAGAAATTTGGCAAAAAGCAATGTTTCACAGTACAAGCAAAGGTAAAAATTCTAAAAGTGTGAATTCGTAATTATATCACACGAAAAAAATTTCTTTGTCTGTCTGTCTGTCCGTCCGTTCAGACCCTTTCCCCTCTGGGATGGGTGGACGTATCAAGTTAAAACTTACGTCACATGATAAGCTATACGATCCCTTCGAGGTGTAAAAAACGTTAGCTTCTAAGCCGAAGCAACCAAAAGATGCCGCAATTTATGTCACATATTTTGAGACTCACAAACTCATTCATCAAAACCTACAGGGTTCTTCCAGTTTATCTACTGCAGAATCATGAAATTTGGCAAGTAGTAAGGTTTCGTAGTTCAAGGAAAGGCTAAAACTCGAAAATTGTTACTTTTTAATTGTATCACAGAAAAAAAATGTTTCTTTTGTAATTTGTTATCCGACTTCAAACTTCAAATTAAACATTCTCGAATGTATTGGAATTCACGGGACCGCTATCTTGCCATTATCAATATCGATAAAAGTCTAAAGTTGTCCATATTCTCGACTCCCAGGATGGGTGAACGGTCTAACTACATAATTAAGTTGGTACGGGACGTTCACAGTGGCCAACTTTTGTTATAGAGTACGTGACGTTAACACAAACTGTTTCAAAGCGTAACACATTGAGACTCTCCCAAAATCGTATCGTTTTAAGTCTGATTTGCTATAATAAAATGACAGGAAATCACATATCGATAGTTAAAGGCTTCCCGTATTTTAATGCTTTTAGTGTTATAATTTGTATGCTATGAACGTATACCGTTTCAGTGCTACAGCACAATGATGATCTACCAAACGCGCATCGTTTTAGGTACAGTTGGCTCTTGTTAAACATCAAGTAATGAAATTTGTAAAAAAACAGCTGCTACACAGTGTAATTGAGGTGCTGCAACCGTGTCGAAGTTTAGATGATTGCATCGTGCATTTTAAATAAAACGGTAGCACATTCGTTCCTACCTACTTCCATTTTTTTTTCCTAAAAGATTCTGCGTCTTTCTTATTAATTTAATAGAAGAATTATCTACAATATTCACCATTATTTACTATAAATAATGTTTTTACTGCAGCTCTTGTTGCACAACCCAATGCCTGGGACATACCTCATTGTCACTGCCGGTCTATGTCGGAAAGCAGACACACATTGCATGTTGGAAGTCTTTGCTATTATGAAACTTTGTGTAAGGTATTCATACCTATCTCCTAGTTTTATGGATTACATCATGTTTATATATAGCCGGTAAATATCTTTTTCTATGATAGTGAACAGCTTCCAAAAAAAGTCCTCTTCCAATCAAATGAAATTGCGAAACGACCCCGATATTCAAATCTACGTGAAGTACTTTACTTCAGAGTGATGGTAGTCAATACAACATCGAGACTATGGATATTATGCACGCTAAAACTGACATTAAGCACTATAACTATATTGAATTTGGAATCGGAAATGAGATAGCGTTCCAGCTGAGTTAGGTAATAACTTCTGCTAGTATCTATCCCAGACCTTTGTACGGATTATGTAGTGTTCCTCTACCAGAAATTCGCTGTTTAAGCCAGTGGCGAATCTTCTTCGCGATTTCCTCCACTCTTCTTCGACGATCGCTTAAAGAGTCAGCGAGGCTACTTTACGAGCGTCCATTTTCGTAAAGAAACTGTGTGATTTGCCAGCGAGACGCAGCCAACAGCTGCCGCTGGAGAACGTTGCGACGAGAAGCACGTAATATTCTGTGAGATGTAGGCAGGTCGTTTCAGAGCGCGTAGCAGCCGCGCTGGACACCACTTGTGGTGTGCTTCTCGTTGAGAAATACGTCCCGTATGAGCATGGCTTAAGTGTGAATGGATTCTGACAAAGGGTGGGAGTGTGACTCAGCCCGTGGCCACTGAAGCTCTGTGGGCAAACCGGGAACGAACCTTTCAAGGCTGCCGAAAATAATTTTCTTGTCACATACATGGCTAACCATTAAAATTTCAACACCAGGAAGCATATTAAATAACCAAATTTTACTTGTTGTCCCTACAAAGTATAGGAGTATTGCATTTGTGGGTGATTTTGGAGTGTTTAGGACGCAAAATTTAGTACACAGAACTGCCATCGCTTTCGGCAATAACAGTAACAGTTCTAACCTAGGCGGGCATCCAGTCGAACTGAATTTGGATGACTGTTACAGATTTGTCATCCCATGGTGCTTCAACTCGTTGGCAGAGTTTTCGTGTGAACAGTAGAGGCTTACTGTCGGGGGGTGGGGTGTCAGTCTCTCGGCAGTCCATGACCAGGTGTCTTCAATGGTTAACAGATATTTAGAACGCAATGATAAGGGCAGCGAGATAGGTGAGTACACCATGGACAACATGCGGTCCTGCATTATCTTGTTGAAAGATAATATGACGGAGACCTCGAAAAATAGGGCGCAACTACTGGCCTTAGCACATTAAAAATATAATTTCTGATTCCCGAATTACCAGCTGTGTGAATTGCACGTGATAATGTTGTGTACCCACGCCAAGAACTATATTATTCATCTCGTGGCAGTTGTTCTAAATATATACATTTAAACAAATACACGATTACATAACAGTCATAGTTATATATACATAGATTACAAAACATAGGTAAATTATCGAACAAAGTTATCGAGCAAATCTGAGTTATAACATTTCTCCAAAACTGAGCCACCTCTTCGGCATTTTCGATGGAAAGTAATAAATTTTGTTTTGAGAACGAAAATGAGCAAACAGCGCATTGGCGTAAATGACTTACTGTTCGCTCTTGGCCACATTCGCACTTGCTGTCTCTGATGTGAAGCAACCTGACTTAAGCGATGGCTTAGCCCTGCCGACACCAGTTCTTATTCGATTAAGGGAGCTTCAGGCACAACAGTCCTCGTTGATAGCTAGCCGGAAGATGTTCACGCGGCTCCATCCAGTCTTGGAGCATAGATTTCCAAATTGAAAGTCTCGCCTTATTTGCAGGTACTTTCAGAGGCATTGATATCTGCAAGAAACGTTTCCTTAGTTTCACACTGGGTTGAGAATGTTGATTACCAAACGGTGGAATAACTTCAATATTCTCAACCTTCAGTCGTTCAGGAGCGACTTCTCGAAGAATATTTGGAGGTGCCAGGCCAGCAAGACAGTATATCCTCTCGACAGTAGAGGTTTTAGACATCCGGTGATTAACCTGTAAACATCTTTTAGAAGGCCATAGTTATTGCTGGGTTGATCTATGCTACATAGGGGATGTATATACAGCAGCACAGTAGCAGACAGCCAGCTGTGGTTCTATGAACTTGTGGTTTTGCATACCTATTTGTACCTCTTAGCTTCCTGTGGAAGTTATTTCTGGCACTGACTTTATGCTTGGTGTTGGAACAGTGAGTTCTAAATGTGAGGCAGCAATCCAGCATTACTCCTAGGTACTTAGCGGTGGAAGAATGTTGCAGGAGGGTTCCATTTGAGTAAACGAGTAATTTCCTTGAAACGTGTCTATGCCTGAGGTGGAAGGTAAAAAGTTGTGATTCTAAGAGGTTTGGCTTCAAGTGGTTAGATTTGTAACATATCCCCAGTTCCTTCAGAGCGTTATCAAGGGTGACTTCTATATATTAGAAGCTTGCATCCAGGCAAGTTACAGAAAGGTCGTACGCATAGATAAAGCCAGGTACTGAACCAATATGAAGACAACAAATATTGGGTGTGTGCATAAATTCATAGCGTTTTTCCGTAAGTTGATAAACACAACGTGTATACATAATAGAGACTTCAGGTATCAGTAATATAGTCTGCTTCACTATTTACGACAGACTACCAAGGCCGGGGTAACTTCTCGATTCCGCGACTGTAGAAATCACGTGGTTTTGAGGCGAATAACTCATCGAGCCATATTCGGAGCGCATTTTCATCTGGAAAGGAAGTTCCTTGAAGATTGATCGATAGAGAGTGGAGAGGTGAAAAATCTGACGACGCAAAATCAGGTGAATAAGGTGAGTGCGGAATGACTTCTCAAGCCAACTTCCGCATAGCGTTTTTTGTCAGTCTATCATAATGCGGCTGGACGTTATCGTGGAGTAGCATGACTTCAAGCAATCTTCCTGGTCGTTGTTCTTGGACTGTGTCTGAAAGACGTTTCAATTGTTGAGAATAGATGTCAGGAGTAATGGTTACACCTCGGAGAAGCAATTCGTAACACCACACCGTCCCTGTTCCACCAAATGCAAAACATTACCTTTTGTTCGGGCGGTTGCTGATTTATTTGGGCTCAACCATTCCTTTCCTCTCCCTAAAGACACCATTTCTCGTCACCAGTAATATACTGGATAGTAATGGGGGGCTTAGAGTATGCGGTATACATATAACTGATTTGTGAACCTTCCCCATTGCATGCAAGTGTCGTACGATGGAAGAATGATCGCAGTCCATCACGTTTGCCAGTTCTTGTGTTACGATGACGAGGATCACTGTGGATTAACGAGGTTAAATTATCTTCATCAGACCTCGAAGTTCTTCCTGAACGTGGCGAGTCACTAATGTCAAGCCGATTCTCCTAAAAACAAGAAAACCATTTTCTTTCCGTTCTCTGCCCAATGGCATTATCCCCATACACGGCGCAGGAGTTTCTGGATGCCACCGCTGCTGTCACCCCTATACTGAACTCAAACATAAGAATTTGTCGGAAGTGTTCCGATTTCTCCACTTGGTACTTCATATTCTAGACTCTACAACCCAGTTACTCGAAATGACAAAACGACAATATGCGAACCGAAATAGCAACAGTGAACTAGAAATAAAAAATGACAGTCGATAAATAAACCCCTAGCACTCGGAATACGAAATGCAAAACAAAATCGCTACGAACGTTCGCACCAATCTAACACAATCTCGCGAAGTTCGCGCTTCTCAGATCCTACAAACATGGATACTTCCATCGTGATGTATGCACAGTTGGACTGCTCTGAAGAAACGTGTTGCCGCTGCAGAGTCGTTGGGCGCAAAGTTCCCGACGTGTCTCGGTCTGCTACCACGTCAAGCGAAGTTGCAGGAACAGTCGCTACGTTGGCGGTACGTGGTGGTCGAGACGTCGTCGCACTATTCTAGTCGATACTTGTCGCAAGCGAGCCAGTCTCCTGCCTCAGGGCGTGTGACGTGGCTGTACGAAACTGCACTGCCGAACGAACAATATTTCTGTCATCTCGGGAATTAGCCGTGCGTGTCTGCTGAGATACTGCACGGCGATGTACATGACCCTCTTGAACACGTCTACACCATATTCACACGGCGGCCTTGGGATTCTGACCAAAGAGAGCAGCAGTATTGCGATCATGAAACAATGAAATGCAGTCCTGATAGGCTACAAGCCTTCTGCTGCGGGATTCTGACACGTCCAGCTAGATGGTTCTTTTCCTCATACGAGGCATAATGCAATATGCTTACAAACCAATCAACATTCAAATGCGGATACTGTTGCGTAGTCTTTTTTAGACACAGAATATATATGACATTACCAATATCTACTTTGTGCTATTGCACTGAAATTGCTAATCATTAGAATATTCAAGTATATAGCAGCGCTTCATGTTAATTTGGCGTTTGTTGCATGCTGCCTTCATGGTGCCGCAATTTTGATGGACAACAGTCTACTTGCTGTCCTTCTTCCTGATAATTACCTGAAGTTTAGCGGTAGAGTGGAAAGAGGAGAGGAGGGGCTGATGTCCTTCAACATATTTTCTCCTGCTAAATTCAACGCAGTGGTCTTCCGAATATTTCATGACACCTTAATTTCCAGCATCATTCTAGCACCTCGCATGGATGCTTTTTCATCCTTGACATATTTTTCTGGTGTTGCTAGTGTAGAGGGCAAGATCATATTTGGCTTCCGCTATCCTTCCGTATTGTAATCGTTATATGTCGTCCCTGTACATGTTGAAAATTGTTGGGGACAAGGGTGAGTCTTAGGAGATCTTTGTCTTTGCTGTTGTTTCGAATGCTCTTTTACTCTCTTCTTCGACTAGCAAGACCTGATCCGCACGAAATCGTAAAACTCGCCGTTCCTCTTCGCGATTTCTTGAACAGGTGTGCTAAAATGTGACTGAAAATAGTCGTCATGCACACACGAAGACGCGAATGTTACGAAAATACTAAAGGCTTGTGAGAAGTTGTAAGTCCAAAATTGTGTACAAGGGTAATGAATACTTGTTATGGCTCTAGCACGTCCACCTTGAAGTATATATCTCCCTTGCTCCTTGGAGAACTTCCAACTCTGCTTCGAGTGATAGTTTACGAATCCTCCCATATTTTTTTGTACTAGGCGGTTCCATTCGCCATCTTTCGTTTGTTAGTATAGAAGTCTCCATCTCACACAGCGTAGTCTTGAGGCCATTAAGAAAAATGTGAGTGGTAGCACAGCAATATGGATACTAGCGTTGTAGAAAATTGTTGCCACTATCGCCTGATGTGGCTTAACAATGTAGCCAAGTATTAAAGTGGAACGCAACACGGCTGTAATACATTTGATTCTACAACCCTGTATCATGTGTCCGAAGGCATTTTTAACGAATTAATGACAAACGCCTTTTAATTAACGGCAGTTTTGATACAGCATTATTTATTACGAAATTACATAAATTACGTATAATAGTAGGAAAAATAGTTAGTTCTGCTGATTTTTACACCGCCTGCAAGTTTTTGGGGTAGTTTGTTACACAAATCCATAAATTTAGTATTTAATAGTTTCTAAGACAGAAATTGTGGTTGTTTGTAATAATATGGCCACGTTGTCGGACATCACCAAAATAATTTTATACAAAAAGGTAAGTATGTATGCTGTAAATTCAATTTCGAAATTATAGTTATTTAAAAAAATACAAATTCAAATACTAAAGTGACAATACAGGAATATCTTGAAAATTAGGAAATAGTCATCTTTTATGAATAATTCAGTTGGTGCAGATGTTGGTAACGCGCCCAATAATGAATAGCAGTTTGGTAAGACTTAAATAATCGGTATCATGCAACCAGAACTCAGTTTGTGAATATAACATATTTCGAGGAATGCACTTAGATAATAATGTTACGTAATATATTTATAACTCCAGACAATTCAAGTATTTGTACTAGATGAGATTCCGTCGAAAAGAAGGTACTTGCATAACGAAAATTGCTAAAAATGAAGATTTATCTGTACTTCAAAGTCGCATGCGGTTTTTATAACTGCGAGAAATTCGGTCTATCTTACAAAATAACGCACTGAACTGATTTAATATTTTGACTCTAATGAGAACTAGGGAGATACAGTGTACAATTATTTCAGTGAATTGATATAAAACATATGCGGGAGACAGACAAGTACGAGGAAAGTCCTTCTCTTTTCACTTCTGATAGCGGACTTTTTTTAGGACGAGTCAAGGAACATGTTACATGCTCCCATACACATAAAAAGACTGGAACGTACGCAGTTGCTTTTTCTTCCCGCGCACTATACGTCAACGGAAAAGGAAGGACATAATTGCACTGTACAAGCTCATCCACACGCTACACGGTGCCTTGCGAAGTACAAATGTACATTTAGATTTACGTGGGCACTGGACGGAACAGTAAGAACAACTACTATAGGAATTCACAGCGATGAGCAAACAGCTGCTATCGGCGGGAGATTAAACATTAATTATTCTTCTCTTGAACCACATTGTCATGTCATTCCACCCCACATAGAACAGTCTGCCATTATTCTACCAACAAAACCAAGTTTGGTGCCACTCATCTCAGCAGAAACATTTCCACATCGCCCGATTGACGTCATCCACTTCGGGAAACAGTCACTGGAGATGTAGCCAAGGACGCATTCATTGTCTCTCTTACATAAAGTCGTTACCGAGATTTTCCTGTGATTAAACAATTAGATACAGAGGAAACTGTCGACATTACCTCTCATGAAAAAATAGCCTTCCCACCGCAATGTGTTTGTCTGAAGGAAAAAATCTATAAGCTCTTCATGATAGGTACTGCCGAACATAGTCATTGTTTCCAGAATGAGATTTTCACTCTGCAGCGGAGTGTGCGCTGATATGAAACTACCTGGCAGATTAAAGCTGTGAGTACCGGGCGTGAGTCGTGCTTCGGTAGCTCAGATGGTAGAGCACTTGCCCGCGAAAGGCAAAGGTCTCGAGTTCGAGTCTCGGTCGGGCACACAGTTTTAATCTGCCAGGAAGTTTCATAGTCATTGTTAGCATTCCACCTCCCCCATCAGTCCAAGTTGCACTCACAGTGAAAGTGTGGATCATGTCACTAAAAAGCAAGAAATTCCTCTACGAATCAATACGTGGCGTAGTCTGCACAGACAGCAATGCAGGCGCTGCCTCTTGCATCCAGTCGATCGTACGTACTACTGTCACTTCTCGCCTAATCATATCCCATACGTGCTCGATTGGAAACAAGTCCGAAGATCGTGCTGGCCAGGGAAGTTGCTGCATGCCTTGCAGAGCACCTAAAGTTCCACGGGAAATGTTTAGGCGTGCACTATTCTGTTGCAGGAACGGCAAAGCAATGGATCTAACAACATACTGCACGTACCGAGTGTTGGTTAGCGTCCCCTCCAGAAACACCAAAGGTGAACGAGAGTCGTAGCTTAACGCACCACGTACCAGTGTGTCTTGGACGATGCGCTCCACGAGACAGCACTCGCCAGGTCTACGTAATACGCGCAAACGAGCATCACTTGCGTGAAGGCAGAATCTGCTTTCATCGCTGAAGACCACGGCGCTTCATTCCTTCTTCCAAGTGATTCTACATCTACATCCATACTCCGCAAGCCACCTGACGGTGTGTGGCGGAGGGTACCTTGAGTACCTCTATCGGTTCTCCCTTCTATTCCAGTCTCGTATTGTTCGGGGAAAGAAAGATTGTCGGTATGCCTCTGTGTGGGCTCTAATCTCTCTGATTTTATTCTCATGGTCTCTTCGCGAGATAAAAGTAGCAGTGAGCAAGATACTCCTTGACTCCTCGGTGAAGGTATGTTCTCGAAACTTCAACAAAAGCCCGTACCGAGCTACTGAGCGTATCTCCTGCAGAGTGTTTCACTGGAGTTTATCTATCATCTCCGTAACGCTTTCGCGATTACTAAATGATCTTGTAACGAAGCGCGCTGCTCTCCGTTGGATCTTCTCTATCTCTTCTATCAACCCTATCTGGTACGGATCCCACACCGGTGAGCAGTATTCAAGCAGTGGACGAACAAGTGTACTGTAACCTACTTCCTTTGTTTTCGAGCTATAGTCCCTTAGGATTCTTCCAATGAATCTCAGTGTGGCATCTGCTTTACCGACGATTAATTTTATATGGTCATTCTATCTTAAATCACTCCTAATGCGTACTCCCAGATAATTTATGGAATTGACTGCTTCCAGTTGCTGGCCTGCTACATTGTAACTAAATGATAAAGGATCTTTCTTTGTATGTATTCGCAGCACATTACACTTGTCTTCATTGAGATTCAATTACCATTTCCTGCACCATGCGTCAATTCGCTGCAGATCCTCCTGCATTTCAGTACAATTTTCCATTGTTACAACCTCTCGATACACCACAGCATCATCCGCAAAAAGCCTCATTGAACTTCCGATGTCATCCACAAGGTCATTTATGTATATTGTGAATAGCAACGGTCCTACGACACTCCCTGCGACACACCTGAAGTCACTCTTACTTCGGAAGACTTCTCTCCATTGAGAATGACATGTTGCGTTCTGTTATCTAGGAACTCTTCAATCCAATCACACAATTGGTCTGATAGTCCATATGCTCTTACTTTGTTCATTAAGCGACTTTGGGGAACTGTACCGAACGCCTTGCGGAAGTCAAGAAACACGGCATGTACCTGGGAACCCGTGTCTATGGCCCTCTGAGCCTCGTGGACGAGTAGAGCTGGGTTTCACACGATCGTCTTTTTCGAAACCCATGCTTATTCCTGCAGAGTCGATTTCTAGTCTCCAGAAAAGTCATTATACTCGAACATAATACGTGTTCCAATATTCTACAACTGATCGACGTTAGAGATATAGATCTATAGTTCTGCACATCCGTTCGACGTCCCTTCTTGAAAACGGGGATGACCTGTGCTCTTTTCCAGTCTTTTGGAACGCTATGCTCTTCTAGAGACCTACGGTACACCGCTGCAAGAAAGGGGGCAAGTTCCATCGCGTACTCTGTGTAAAATGGAGCTTGTATCCCATCTGGTCCAGCGGCCTTTCCTCTTTTGAGCGATTTTAATCAATTTTCTATCGCTCTGTCATATCTTTCGATATCTTCCATTTTGTCACCTACGCGACAATCTAGAGAAGGAACTACAGTGCAGTCTTCCTCTGTGAAACAGATTCCGAAAAAGACATTTAGTATTTCGGCCTTTAGTCTGTCATCCTCTGTTTCAGTACCATTTGGTCGCAGATTTTCTCGACATTTTGTTTTGATCCACCTACCGCTTTGACATAAGACCAAAATTTCTTAGGATTTTCTGCCAAGTCAGTACATAGAACTTTACTTTCGAATTCGTTGAACGCCTCTCGCATAGCCCTCCTCACACTACATTTCGCATCGTCTAATTTTTGTTATAGACTCATTTAATGTTCCCCTTTAGCAAAAGGCGAAAGATTTATTCGTCTTGAAGGGAAACCAGTAGAGTTGTCCACGACAATGCTGTGGCTTCAGTCGGAGTGGGGCTAGAACTGTGCTTGCCCGTACTCCCATCGCTAATAACAGGTTCGCAACAGTTCGTGTTGACATGTCTCGACTCCTAAGCCCGCTCGTCTGTGCTGTGGTAACCATACGATCTGCCACTGCTGCCCTTGCAGTACGACAATCCTGGTGGGCGCCTGTGAGGCGTGGATGTCCAGAACCTCGTCTACAGGTGTGGGAATGTTCACGTGACCGCTGATTCCAGAGTCGTCGCACAGCAGACGCAGCACGTCCAAACTGTGTGACACTTTCCGAAATGACCGTCTCGCCACTCGGAGAGGTCACAACTTGACCCCTTTCAAACTCGCTCAGTTGTCTGTAGGAAGAACGAGTGCATCTCCGTTGCGTGGTTGGCTGTTTGCTTCTCGCGCTTCTTTCACCGCAATGAGGGCTGCGAGCATTCCCTGTTAGAGGATAGACACAGATGGCCTGTGGTAGCTAAACTCTACGCTATCTTCATTAACTAAAACTTCCGGGCTGAATTGCCGTGGTCCATATATAAAACTTCTTCTCCTTCCCGACGTTTCGTTGCCTACTGCGGGCAACATCTTCTGAGGTGAGTCGGCGACTGGCTGCTAGGCGCTGGAGGTCCCGCTTACATAGAGCGTTTAGATGGCGCCACCACTCGTCACGTGCTTTCGACTTTAAAACTATCTCTGGCTAGTGCCATCTCTCTCGATTACAGGTAATCGATTGTCACTTCGTTGGTACAGAGTCGACCGCCATATCTTGTCTAGTTTTGATCCTTCCTTTTTAAAGTGGAAAGCACGTGATGAGTGGTGGAGCCATCCAAGCGCTCTATATAAGCGGGACCTCCAGCGCCTAGCAGCCAGTCGCCGACTCACCTCAGAAGATGTTGCCCGCAGTAGGCAACGAAACGTCAGGAAGGAGAAGACGTTTTATATATGGACCACGGCAATTCAGCCCGGAAGTTTTAATTAATGAAGACGCTGGCCGTGAAAGCTTGAATGTTATGACCATGCGCTATCTGTTGGCAGAAGACGTTGAAACCGTTATCAGTACATCACTACAGGTAGTATATCTTTGCAGCTGAGCCGGCCGCGGTGGTCTAACGGTTCTAGGCGCTCAGTCCGGAACCGCGCGACTGCTACGGTCGCAGGTTCGAATCCTGCCTCGGACATGGATGTGTGTGATGTCCTTAGGTTGGTTAGGTTTAAGTAGTTCTAAGTTCTAGGGGACTGATGACCTCAGATGTTAAGTCCCATAGTGCTCAGAGCCATTTTTTTTTTTTTTTTTTTTTTTTTTTTTGCAGCTGAACTAATTTTTTCCGGCATTGCATTAATAGGCCAAGTTATTAAGCACTCGTAAAGGCAGTAATAGTTGTAGTAAAAACAGCTTGTGGAGTAGGAATCATAAAATTTGTGTAACTGAAAAAGGGATAACTAATCATGGGATAAAATGAGGAGACTAATTGCTCTGTAACGATGTAAATCGTACGGAAGTGGTACAAGGTGACCGTGTGGTTCTCTCAACGCTGACATAAGTCATGGCAGTGAAATGATTTGTGTAGGTCTGATGGGCTGTTCAATCACGCATTAAGATGGGATGACGTGCAAACGTGACAGAATTGTAGATACGAACTCCCGTCTTTGGACGTCCCCATGACTACACCGGGAATGTACGAGTAGTCGACCGATTTGTTACTATGGCAACGCGCACTGTGCAACATGTCGACAAGGAAGGGTGCACGAGACACAGGTGTGTAACAGTGCATCGGGACAGGGCCGCAGATGGGCCACATTCCGGGCGAATATTGCGGACGGAATTACATGCAATAGTTATTTGTTTTTGGGTGCGTTCCAAAAGTTTAACATAAAGCTGCACGCCTACAGTGGGCCAAACAAAGAAAGTGGACTAAAGCGGACGGCTCATTTGAAATGACTTGAATCATTTCAACGTATTAACGTCACAAGGCATTTAACCTTCCCACTGTGCAGTGCTTATTTCATACCGGACGTGGTTCTCTAATGTTGAGGGGGGTCTTTCTCGTACAATCAGTGGGCCCACTCCTTCATGAAAATGAACCAGGAGGTCCGTATCAAAGTTTCGTTCATCAGATGTTGCGTTTTCTTCTACTACTTCATGTTGAACATGCTGTGGACATTACCTTGCACAAATACGTTCCTGGCTTGACAAACATTTAGCACCCTTTCTAGCACCACGACTGACCCGCTAAATCACTCGACCTCAATCCCCTAACAAATGTCTAGCATATGTCTGGGACTCTTTCGAGCTGCGAATGAACGTAGCAGTCAACATAGCGACAACCCGGAAGCACTTTTGGATGCAATTTTCAGCTGACGGCGTCAGGTGGGAAGAAATCTGTGAGTTGAGACCATTATCAAAGCTAGAGGTGGTGCAACACGGTATTAGTGCCATGTCTCCTGGACGTATTTGCCCGGTATGATAGTAACAGTGTAAAATGCATTTTGAAGACACACAATGAAGCAAAGAAGAGAAGTACGGATATATTTATTCCGTTTTAAAGTAATGTTCATGGGTCACAATACATTTATCCCAAATACTGCAACACTTTCAGAAACTGTCAGCGGAAACTTCTTTTGCAACCCATAATAGATGTCAGTAGTCTGATGTCTGGTGTATTTGCACACTGCAAGCTTTTCAAGATTCTGGTTACACGTATGGATAAGAAGAAACCTGACGGCGCCAGATCAGGAGAGTGCAATGGTTGTTCGATATGGCAAAAATTCGTGCACGCAGATCTCAGGGTGCTAGCGGCCATGGCCACACAGCGAATTTCACAATCTCGTCCTACAAGAAACTGGGAAAAACTGCATATGAATGCCACATTACTAAACAACTAACTACAGCGGCGCAGCACTGACCTTCGACTTCATGACGTTAAACTGCATCGTTCAGCTGCGTCAGGTTTCCTCAAGACGCAAGGGCTAAGGACGAGTAGTCTACAACAGGCGTGTCCTACAGAAAAAAAACTATACATACAGTCTACTGCAAAATAAACGACAGTGGCACTGAAAATTACTTTTTTAATAAATCAGCTAGTAACTAAGAGGTAAAGCAGGACGCATTGGGTCAAAACATCTCAGGATTTGTTCCTTCTCTGCCCAAAAATCTTTTACATACCACTTTTCCTTGAGGCTGGAAATTTGAGAAACTATGCTGACATTCGTCTCTTCTACTTACGACTCATTATACATTGTATCCACATTATACCTACAGTACTTATATTTGCCATGGACTTCCCCACGCCAGATTTCTTCTTTCCATTTTCCCGACTGTTGTGGTGCGTTGGTTAAGTAGTGAAAACGACCGACCTACCTCTCTCATATCAGTAACTGCTTTATGTCAATACAGAGAGCTACCTCAGAAAGTTAGGTGACCAGGTAACTTCCCGAACCCTATACAACTAGACTAATGCACTGATTCCAGTAACCTCAATGTAGACGAAACATTAAACTCCAACTTCGCTCCCATACTGGCTCATTGGCTCAAAGTAATGTGCCACACTACATAATCCAAATGTGTCTGGGTCGATCTCCGGTCAGTCCTAGGATTTTTATGTGCCACTTATTACTTATTTCACCTGTGGTAATGTTTGAGGATGTGACAAACGCGGAGCTGCATAGTTGTTTGGAATCCACGTTAAACTATAGGTCTCCCTATAACTGTCTGGAAGAGTCACTTAAAACGTCCTCCGACATAATCGTGCCTAGTAAAGCACCGTGTCACTCAAAATAATCTTCTTATTGATGATTGCCTTACTTTATTCAATTCTTGCTAATTTTTTTCTTTTTTTATGTAGATAATCTTCGTAAACGTGCTATAAAAGTGGTCCCTAATGCTCGCTTGCCCTCTCCCTCTCACTTTGTATGCCTTGCACTTCGGCAACCTAATGTTAACGAAGCACAGCAGCACACCAAGCAGAGGCCGGTTAGCACGGTAGGTAGACGTGCGTTAGCTTACAGAATACCTGCCCTATCGGTGGGCAGTAGTAAAGGCTGACCTTTTTAAGCGACCATCGACTCTGACTGGATCATCACGAAAAGCCTCACCGATAACAGATCAAGACTCAACAGATCGTCGTCTTATCTCAATTATGTCTTCTTTATATGTCACTACAGTACAATACGGTCGCAGATTCGAATCCTGCTTCGGGAATGGATATGTGTGATGTCCTTAGGTTAGTTAGGTTTACGTAATTATACGTTCTAGGGGACTGATGACCTCAGACGTTAAGTCCCATAGTACTCAGAGCCATTAGAACCATTTTTCGTAACATTTCATAAACAATTACTTTTCGCAGCTACATGGCTGTCAAAAATCTTTATTACCTATGTGTTACACTGCTGGTGTGGTGAATATACTCGCAAAGGAAAACGCAGTCACAGTAAGCGAGAGCTATTACGAAACAACTCTAAAATGCTACCGCGTGAACTGAATGCAACACGTTTGCGCCTAAAACAGCATTAGTGACAGAGCAGTAGGTGAGTAAAGGACAGGCGAGGCATTCGCCAGACTCTCATTCATCTGACACAAGCCGTGGCGCGGCTGCCAAGGCGGACGCGCTTTCGGCGTCATTACGAACCGTCATTCCGGATGTCTTAATACGCTGGGAAACCTCACTGCGGAGAAATGTGGTGTTTAAGGTGTTTTTCCGAGCTTGAGGTTTCAAAAAACTATTTTTCTTTTGTTTAGGTTGCATGGGGGCTTAATTATTAAAATGCAATAATTTTAGTAGCTGTGCGTCCTGACTAGTATTAGTACGCAATCTTACAGCATAAAATAACAATAAAGAATGAAAGGAAATTTCCGTTAACACAATTGATTAATTAAGTCCCCTGCAACTATAAAAGCAACGAAACAATAAAGCACAAGTGTAACTGTTCTGTGTGTGTTAGTGTGACTCAACGTACACGTATCTGGCACGGTTCTTCCTCAATACGACAAGATATTTTAAACACCATTTACAATGAACTAATTGAAAAACCAGAAATACTATATAACTGCACATAGAAGCCAGAATTACAAGTCTAATACACGATCACGATCCAGATGCTTTGTTGACTGAACCTGTGACCAAGAGGCATTATTATTAAGGAGATTTGAAATAAAAAAGAAATTTTAGTTACCTCTGTATATATTGACGAAAAATACACTGTGATCAATGCAACATCTTCCAAATATACATTACACCAACCGAACAGCATCTACTCTCTCACCCAGCAGAACAATAACTGCACACGACATGCTCTCAACTACTACTGCCTCGACATTCTCTCAACAACTACTGCGCCAGTGGAGGCGGCGGAATGATATTCTTTGGCGCAATCTCTGGCGCTGTGACTCAGTGTAGCCACCTTTCATATGCCCCTCCTCCACGGGCTAGAATTTGATGGTATTTTTGCCAGAATTGGTGGTGAAAATACCACCAAATTCGTCCAAAAAAATATATATATACAGACAAAAATAAAAGATGATATTAATAAGTAAATATCACATAACTAAATAAATTTTGACTTTGCACTGACCCTTCAATAACCTAATGTATAAAATACAGTGACGAATACAAATGCTTGCATACATGTGATTTTATATAATAGTTTACACAAGTATTATTCAATCAATGCCACCAGCAATGACGAATAGGTGCAGGTAAGAGTCTCATAACATTTCATAAACAAAATTGTTAAGGCTTTCGTGGCCACTTGTTGACAAACTGCCTATTGGCTTCTGTCCCGGGTTCTTCGGCCGACGTTCATCTAATGATTTTTCTGACGTTTCGCCAGCACGAGTGGCTGGCATTGTCAAAGCTTCACCCTCCATTGCCGGTGGTGAACTGGAGCCGAGATCGCGGGTGCAGACTGTATGTACCTGGCGCGCCAACGTCCGAGGGCTTCTCCGCGGTCATTTCCGGTGCGGTTCTCCTCTTGCTACCTGCGACGGTCGTTCGCTGCAGTACGGGAAGCCAGGATCCGTTTACCTTAAGGCTTTCCTCTTTCTTGTTGAAACTGTTCGCGTGTTTTTGTATATCTACAGCTTCTCTAAACAAGCGCGTGTGATAGTGGTTCTGTACAGCCAGAACTTCCGTGTCGGCGAATTTTGTTACGTGGTCGGTCTCATTCAGTGCGTGCTCTGCCACGGCCGATTTCTCCACCTGCTCCAACCTGCAATGTCGCTTATGCTCTTTGATCCTGGTGTTAATGGATCGTCCAGTCATTTCGACATAAACAGTAAACACACAAAAAATCAGTTTATACAAATATTCACATAAAATCTGTTCAATAGTTCAATGAACGAGTAGCACTCCTCAGGGTAGTTGACAGTTCCAACAGTAGCACCCAGCAATGGTCAACAGGTGCAAATAGCAGTCTCGTAACATTTCATCAGCACTATTTAAACAGCTCCAACAGTGGTACCCATCAATGTTGAGCAGGTGCAGGCAGCAACAAGTGACATCATTTCAGTAGAAGCAGTTCCAACAGTGGCACCCAGTAATGTTGAGCAGGTGCAGACACCAACAAGTGACATCATTTCAGTAGAAGCAGTTCCAACAATGGCACCCAGTAATGTTGAACAGTGCAGGTAACAGTCCATAATATACACTATCACTAATTAAACAGTTCATCAGCAGTAATTAAACATTTCCCAGTGGCACCCATCAATGTTGAACAAGTGCAGGTAACAGTCCATAATATTCACTATCACTAATTAGACAGTTCATCAGAGTTCATCAGCAGTAATTAAACATTTCCAAGTGCACCAATCAATGTTGAGCAAGTGCACGTAACAGCCCATAATATTCACTATCACTAACACCAACAAGTGACATCATTTCAGTAGAAGCAGTTCCAACAATGGCACCCAGTAATGTTGAACAGTGCAGGTAACAGTCCATAATATACACTATCACTAATTAAACAGTTCATCAGCAGTAATTAAACATTTCCCAGTGGCACCCATCAATGTTGAACAAGATTAATTCTAATGAAAGAAGGTTGTATACATGGAAGAACCCTGGAGATACTAAAAGGTTTCAGATAGATTATATAATGGTAAGACAGAGATTTAGGAACCAGGTTTTAAATTGTAAGACATTTCCAGGGGCAGATGTGGACTCTGACCACAATCTATTGGTTATGACCTGTAGATTAAAACTGAAGAAACTGCAAAAAGGTGGGAATTTAAGGAGATGGGACCTGGATAAACTAAAAGAACCAGAGGTTGTACAGAGATTCAGGGAGAGCATAAGGGAACAATTGACAGGAATGGGGGAAATAAATACAGTAGAAGAAGAATGGGTAGCTTTGAGGGATGAAGTAGTGAAGGCAGCAGAGGATCAAGTAGGTAAAAAGACGAGGGCTAGTAGAAATCCTTGGGTAACAGAAGAAATACTGAATTTATTTGATGAAAGGAGAAAATATAAAAATGCAGTAAGTGAAACAGGCAAAAAGGAATACAAACGTCTCAAAAATGAGATCGACAGGAAGTGCAAAATGGCTAAGCAGGGATGGTTAGAGGACAAATGTAAGGATGTAGAGGCCTATCTCACTAGGGGTAAGGTAGATACCGCCTACAGGAAAATTAAAGAGACCTTTGGAGATAAGAGAACCACTTGCATGAATATCAAGAGCTCAGATGGAAACCCAGTTCTAAGCAAAGAAGGGAAAGCAGAAAGGTGGAAGGAGTATATAGAGGGTCTATACAAGGGCGATGTACTTGAGGACAATATTATGGAAATGGAAGAGGATGTAGATGAAGATGAAATGGGAGACATGATACTGCGTGAAGAGTTTGACAGAGCACTGAAAGACCTGAGTCGAAACAAGGCCCCCGGAGTAGACAATATTCCATTGGAACTACTGACGGCCGTGGGAGAGCCAGTCCTGACAAGACTCTACCATCTGGTGAGCAAGATGTATGAAACAGGCGAAATACCCTCAGACTTCAAGAAGAATATAATAATTCCAATCCCAAAGAAAGCAGGTGTTGACAGATGTGAAAATTACCGAACTATCAGCTTAATAAGTCACAGCTGCAAAATACTAACACGAATTCTTTACAGACGAATGGAAAAACTAGTAGAAGCCAACCTCGGGGAAGATCAGTTTGGATTCCGTAGAAACACTGGAACACGTGAGGCAATACTGACCTTACGACTTATCTTAGAAGAAAGATTAAGGAAAGGCAAACCTACGTTTCTAGCATTTGTAGACTTAGAGAAAGCTTTTGACAATGTTGACTGGAATACTCTCTTTCAAATTCTAAAGGTGGCAGGGGTAAAATACAGGGAGCGAAAGGCTATTTACAATTTGTACAGAAACCAGATGGCAGTTATAAGAGTCGAGGGACATGAAAGGGAAGCAGTGGTTGGGAAGGGAGTAAGACAGGGTTGTAGCCTCTCCCCGATGTTGTTCAATCTGTATATTGAGCAAGCAGTAAAGGAAACAAAAGAAAAATTCGGAGTAGGTATTAAAATTCATGGAGAAGAAATAAAAACTTTGAGATTCGCTGATGACATTGTAATTCTGTCAGAGACAGCAAAGGACTTGGAAGAGCAGTTGAATGGAATGGACAGTGTCTTGAAAGGAGGATATAAGATGAACATCAACAAAAGCAAAACAAGGATAATGGAATGTAGTCTAATTAAGTCGGGTGATGCTGAGGGAATTAGATTAGGAAATGAGGCACTTAAAGTAGTAAAGGAGTTTTGCTATTTGGGGAGCAAAATAACTGATGATGGTCGAAGTAGAGAGGATATGAAATGTAGGCTGGCAATGGCAAGGAAAGCGTTTCTGAAGAAGAGAGATTTGTTAACATCCAGTATTGATTTAAGCGTCAGGAAGTCATTTCTGAAAGTATTCGTATGGAGTGTAGCCATGTATGGAAGTGAAACATGGACGATAAATAGTTTGGACAAGAAGAGAGTAGAAGCTTTCGAAATGTGGTGCTACAGAAGAATGCTGAAGATTAGATGGGTAGATCACATAACTAATGAGGAAGTATTGAATAGGATTGGGGAGAAGAGAAGTTTGTGGCACAACTTGACCAGAAGAAGGGATCGATTGGTAGGACATGTTCTGAGGCATCAAGGGATCACCAATTTAGTATTGGAGGGCAGCGTGGAGGGTAAAAATCGTAGAGGGAGACCAAGAGATGAATACACTAAGCAGATTCAGAAGGATGTAGGTTGCAGTAGGTACTGGGAGATGAAAAAGCTTGCACAGGATAGAGTAGCATGGAGAGCTGCATCAAACCAGTCTCAGGACTGAAGACCACAACAACAACAACTAATTAAACAGTTCATCAGAGTTCATCAGCAGAAATTTGACATTTCCAAGTGGCACCCATCAACATTGAACAGGTGCAAGCACGAACAACAGTTTGAATGCACACACAATTGCTTTTACAAAATTATTATCAATGCTCTTACACTAAACATACAAATTATAATAAACACACAAACGATATCAGATAATTGCCATACACAAATATCAGTAAACCTATAATATTTATGGGTGTCAGTGCAAGCCACAACAAACAAGTAAAATAACATTTAGGAGATAGGTCGGTACCAATTATTTGGGATTAGGAAAGGAAAATACACAAAACACACTCACTCGTCTTTCATCCACATATTACTTACTACTGTGTAATTGAATAGTGTTAACTGTGTAAATGCAATTCTGTCAAAATTTGATGTTCAACATATGTATCAAGTAGTAGTGGCAACAGTGTATAACAGTCAATAATAGTTAGTCAACGTGATAGTCATCATGTCAAGACCAATGTTTGCCAATGCAAATCAAAATGTACGGTTGTTGAACAACTGTCACTGTGCCAAGATATGCAAATACTTCCTCTCTTCAAAAAAAAAAAGTATATACTGCTTATCGATTTAACAAAGTGTGTGTGTAGACAATCTTCCTTCTACTTGAGTGTTCTAGTCTGCCATCTTCATCCTCCTTGTTCCATATAAACAAAAAAAAAAATATGCTCCTCACTTACTTTACCTCTTATCCACCAAAACTCCAATAATCATCAGCATCACATAATCTCAATACTTCAATAATACCTCTTACGTCGATACATATAAACCTTATCATCAATATCATTTACCTTACCTCTTGTCCACCAAAACTCCAATAATCATCAACTTCACACAATCTCAATACCTCAATAATACCTCTTCAATACGTCGATACATATAAACCTTATCACCAATATCATTTCACTTCCATAACAACTCTTTCCTCTAGTCAGTCTCCTCGAACAAGTACAGATAAAATTCTAGTGCAAACTTCAATTCATCATCCCATGCAATCCAAAGACACAGTGTCCACACACAACCTCTGTGTAATACACCTAACCCAAATCTTCTACTCATTATGAATTATAAAATACATTTTGGTTACCTTGTCCATCATTAAATAAAAGAAATGCATACATGACCTCTAACAGCCTTTAGTTTGAATAACTTTCAGTAAGTAAGTACGAGTGCAGAGTGTGAATGATCGTAATATTTCACAGTGTGTACATCACTTCAAGAATCATGGCAAAACAGAAGCAAACATGTGGAGTTTTTTTTTTTGTGTCAAATGTCACTTGCTATTTCAATTGCTCACGAAGAATGCAGTGTAATAACTGTCAATGGTCTAAACCTAGTGTTGGTATGTCATGTCGTTAGCTTCCTTTCTATTAGCATAAATTTATACAGCTTCCATAAAACCTCCAGCTCATGTGACTTCAATGAAGTTTCTTGCACCAATGTCGTTGATAGAATTACAACAGTTCATTTTCTTACCTTAAAATATAAAGCACTGAGCGTAAGCAAAACATGCAATAGCAAGTAAATATACCAGTAGAGAACAGAATGTCAACAAGTGGATGTAGCACAATCCCTAGAACGAGGCTCTGCCAAGCGAACAATCTATAATTAATACCATAGTGTGACCTAAACTCCATGTTCGTACACCGTATATCAGCATTTCTATACACCAAATTAAAGAGTAGTTATGACGACAAAACAAAAATGTGTAAATGTGCAATCCATACTCAAAGCAGCAAATATATATCTTACATAATAAACAGGTCATTAGCATCATATCAGCATAAGCAAATAAATGTTCATATGCAATCTTAATAAGTAAACATGAAGGCGCAAGCAGATAAATCACAAAGTATAACTTACATACATAACCATATCAGCACGACTAATCAGGTGACAATTATAATTTAAATAAATAAGCACAGCAGGCACATAATAAAAAAATATGACTTCAGTGAAAAAGCAGCGCAGCCAAGCGGTGCATAATATACATAAGTAACAACCCTGTTCGTTAATCAATCATTGTCAAAACTAGTTAACACAAAGTATAAATCACATAATCGCGAGCAGCAAATTACGTATAAAGTAAATATCTAGGTGGAAATATGTTACCTGAAAAATAAACTCAATTAATAGTTACCTTTTTAGTTTATTACTTTCTTCTTCGAAATTACATTCTTCCTGAAATTTTCTCGATAGCAAGTCCTCTTAGCGTCGGACACACACAGAATTTACCTGAAGTTCTTAAATATTTTACTCAACTGTATCCTGAAAAAAATTGAACGTTAATAACATAATTTATCAAGTCACTATATCTTTATACTGAATTTAATCGGAGAAGTTAGACTGTGTATTTGTTTACGGCTGTTAGTGCATTCGCACTGAGCGCTCGATCAGCTGTAGGTACGCGTGACGTAGGAAGTAATTGTTTGCGGTCAACGACTGCCTTGTGCGGCGCGCAGACTTGACTGTTGCTTTGAGATGTGCCGCCGCCGGAACACGGCGCGGTATCCTTGTACTCTCCGTGTGTTTACGTATAACTGTTAGTTTATCAAAAGTATGTCATTCCACAAAAATTTTAACGTTCGAAATATGATGTATTCCCCTAGAGCGCCGAGATTTAAGAGTTTCTACTTCGACAGTGCTATCATGAACAATTTTGCGAACTCTATATCGACCGTTATAAAGCAGAAAAAATTTGCGACACAAGCCTTTTCCTTTGTGAGACAAACGGTGAGACATAATTAACACCTTTTGACCAACTGACAAGGCTTTTAAACGACCAGGACGTTTAGCTGATTTCTCTCTTCTAGCAGCCGCAGATGCAATATTTTGTAGAGCCAGGTTGACAACTTCAGAATGCCGCAGTTTCCGTGTAGGCGGAAAAGGAACGATTTCAGAAATGCGATTAGTGGGTGCTTTATTTTTTAATATCAAAGAAATGAATCATTAGGGAGTTCATTCAGAACGTTTTGAAAAATATGAAGACACTGATCCCACGTTCTGTGATTATGATGACAATAAAGACGACACAATTTATTGATTTCCTTCATCCATTTCTCTGAAACGTTAGATTGAGGGTGAAAAAGTGAAATGAAAATTGGTTTAATCTTACGACGCCGTAGAGTACGAAGCCAAATTTTAGAGCGAAACTGCGATCCATTATCTGATATAACTTTATCAACATGACCCACTTCTTTAAGAAAATGTTTGATGAAAGCATTAGATACTGAACGAGCTGTTGCTTTGCGTAAAGGTGTAAAACACACATATTTTGATGTCAATTCCACTGCTACCAAAATGTACGCAAAACCATTAGTAGAACGAACCACTGGACCGAACAAATCGACTGCAGTCGTCTCCTTTAATTTCGCTGGCATAATTTGCATTTGGCAAGAACAGTTCGAATACGTTTTTTCATATTACTGAAGTAGCAATTTTCTCGTAATTTATGAAAGCATTTTCTCGGACCAAAGTGTGCATAACTGAAATGTGTATACCAAGTCAATTTATTAACCCACTCATCAGGAATGCAAACTAAGCAAACAGAGTTGTCAACCGATTTTCGTTTAAAAAGAATATCATTGCGAACTAAATAATACTGTCTAATTGCTACGCTTTCCTTTCTCATAAGGCTGGTATCTATTATCCTGTCTGTTTCGTCTGTCATTTTCAAAATTACCGCTATAACGTCCGTTCCGATCATTATCCCTTTTCTCTGAAAATCTATTGTGATTACTGTTACTGAAAAAATTACAAGAAGTTCCGTCGTCGTTGTCGTACTCAAGTTCTTGTAGCAAAGTCTTAAAAGTTTCAATGTCGTCTTTACATCTTCCGGCTAAAGCAATGTGTCTTATCGATTGTGGCAGCTTAGTTAAACAAATGCGAATTAATTCAGTCGGGCTATAAGGGTTGGAAAGAAATTGATTCTTTCGAAACATGTCTTCAAAGTATTCTTCCGGCGTGCGGAACTCTGACTGTTTAAAATTGCGCTGCCTAATAAGACTATGTATGACTCTGTCTTGCGTGTTTTCGGACCAATATGCCGATAAAAATGCATGATAAAAATCATTTAAATTATTACAATATCTAATAAGTGTGCGCATGCGCGTCGCCGGTTCGTTTTTCATCAATATCCTGAAAAACTGTCACTTTTGGGTAATATAGTCATATCCGGTTATTCCGTACTGACTCCTTTTCTAGATAGATTGATAGTTGAATAGATGTTTTGATAGATACAAAGAATAGTAAAAGAGTAGGCAGCAGTGCAGAAATTGAAAAGGGAAATAGCAGCACTACAGCTCGGGGCCCTGTGCACGCTACGGCACATATTCACTTAGTGTAGTGAATCCCCTGAGGACTTAAGTAGCCACACATAAATTCCAGTTTGTGACTTAGTGGCCAATTCGGTGGACGTTCGTACATAAATTGATCTAACCATGAACATGGATGTATGTCATTCTTAGAATTGTGAAAGATCTTAAATTTCCGAACTGTTAAGAAGTGTTTATAGTCAAAGTTTTCGCCTCGTAGCGACAAAGACCTACCGCGTCTGTCCCTGTCCCAATGTCGATTATTGTCAAGATCGCGCGCCTGGCGCTCTCTTGTTGCATCTCGTAAATGAAATAAATTATTTTCTTCAAAACCCGCTGCTATCTGTGATTCTAAATTTCTTCTACTGTCTTTTCCTACAATTTCGCTTTCAATTTGTTTAACTTGCTTTCGTAACGCCTCAAATTCCCTTTTAACGCGTTCATTAAATTTTCCTTGATTTTCAACATGTTTATTTATGTTCTGGTACTCTTCGGTTTCTGCAAGTGGCAGTGGAGTTGTATCATCTGAATCTCTGTCCCCATTTAAACTAAAACTTGTCAATTTATCTGAAATCTCCGCAACTCTTTCCGATAAGTCACCTATTTGTTCCTTCTGTTTATTTACGTCTTCCGTAAGTGTCGCGACTCGGGTTTCAGTACTGACACATTTAGTAGTTAACTGTTCATATTGTTGTGTTAGGTTATTTATTCTGTCATTTGGTATAGATTCCTCGATTCTTTCAAATATTTCTTCCTTATCGTGTGCACGTTGTAAATTTAAATCTGAAAATTTTTGTACTATCACGCGATCTCTTTGTTCCTGTTCTCTATCCTGCTCCTTTTGTCTGATTTCTATTGAAATTAATCTGTTATTGTGAGCATTCAAAATCGGTTGTACTTCTGTAATTTCTTTCTTTAATTCATCTTTCATGTTTTTGAAACATGTCCCTATTCGTGAGTCTGACCTTTGTTTCCATTGTTCCCATATCAGTTTTAATTATTCCTATTTGTGATCCCAAATTTAATACTGCACTCATCAACTGCTCCATATTAACTGGTTCGATATTCTTTTCGCCCCTAACATTTCCCGTAAAGCTAACTTCCTTCGGCATAGCTGTAAAGCTATATGTGTTCGATACTGTTTCAGAATCTTCTATCGTTAATCTCATATTCTGAAAATTTTCCGATTGTGAAAAATTTTGAACTGGTTCCGGACTATTTTCCCGGCTTATTAAATTGTTTCTACTTCATTATTCATCATTCTGTTCTCCTGTGTTGGCGAGTTCGCCATGTTAACAATTTCGTTATTCTGACTATCCATCATTTTTGCCTTTTTCATCGATCGCGTAATCATTTACAAAACTCGTCACTATACGAAAATTACACACAATATAACACTTTATTACCAACAATACCATTCAATCGAAATGCTTCCAAACAAACACGATTAACGAACAATTAAAACCTTCACAATTGCACAAAATTGTCAAACCCGTATACGAGACATCAAAAATTAAATTCTGCAAAAATACCGTTAGAAGAATGACAAGACAACTATAAATGTTGAGTTACCAAATCTACACATGAAATATAGATTACAATTACTAAACTACAAATTACTACAACAATACTACTGTCTGCTATATTTACTATCAAAAGAATTCCAAGGGACGATCCAAAGCAGCGGTCGCCGCGTGCATGGGGGCTTAATTATTAAAAAACGCAATAAAAATAATTTTAGTAGCTGTGTGTCCGGTTACGAGGTCTCGTAACCGGTTGGCCCTGACTAGTATTAGTACGCAATCTGACTGCATAAAATAACAATAAAGAATGAAAGGAAATTTCCGTTAACACAATTGATTAATTAAGTACCCTGCAACTATAAAAGCTACGAAACAATAAAGCACAAGTGTAACTGTTCTGTGTGTGTTAGTGTGACTCAACGTACATGTATATGGCACGGTTCTTCCTCAATACGACAAGATATTTTAAACACCATTTACAATGAACTAACTGAAAAACCAGAAATACTATATAACTGCACATAGAAACCAGAATTACAAGTCTAATACACGAACACTATCCAGATGCTTTGTTGACTGAACCTGTGAACAAGAGGCATTATTATTAAGGAGATTTGAAATAAAAATAATTTTTTTGTTACCTCCATATATATTGACGAAAAATTCACTGTGATCTTTGCAACATCTTCCAAATATACATTACACCAACCGAACAGCATCTACTCTCTCACCCAACACAACAATAACTGCACACGACATGGTCTCAACTAGTACTGCTCTCGACATTCTCTCAACAAGCACTGCCCACGGCAACCTCGGAACTACTACTGCCCCAGTGGAGGCGGCGGAATAATATTCTTTGGCGCAATCTCTGGCGCTGTGACTCAGTGTAGCCACCTTTCAAGGTTTCTTGCCATTTTTTAATTCCTTATGGTTTCAAGGATACGTGATCAAAAGGATTTTGTCGGGAAATTATACATTATTCTCGAAAATCACGTTTCAGTGGAAGCACGCATACGCACCCCTCAGCCGCTCTCGGCATTTGAGCCGTTTACGAGTTCGATCGAGATCTATTTCTCTGTAAAGCTGTAACATACTGTGTCGAAGAAAATAGCAATATAGATGTAGTACCTGACCATCAGATATCCCAAGTATATGCTCCCGACAAAACTGAGATGCAAAACAGCGGCTGTGTCGGAACATTGTCACAGGAGTTCGATGAATGACAATTCGCAGCACGAATACTGTTCTCAAAGTTGGTATAAATGGAAGCAAGCTAAGATGAACGGGACTCTGGATACTTCTGATCATAAGCCACTGATTTACTTCTCTGACAGAAAGAAATCGCTGATAAAAAATGTCTTTCAGTGTCAGCTTTTATAGTCTTCGGCCTAACAAACTGAAATGTACTTTGTTTATACTTTAAAATACGTTTTCGTTGCAAAAATGATTTCAGTGTTTGATTTCTACAGCGACCAGAGATGCTCGCCTGATAGATTAATACAAATAAACGCATTCTAATGTATAGTACACTTACTACTTCACTCTCTTAGGATTATATTGTATTCATTTTTTATAACTAATATTTAAATATTTCAATTAAACTAATTGAAGTTCATTTTTATTAAATTTACGGCTTAAGGTCGCAAAAGCTAAGCTACAACCGTCGTCCTCCCGAATGCAAGTATGGTGCTCTAACCAATGCGCCACCCCGCTCTGTGTTTCTTAAACCGGTTCACTTGATTATAAAAAATAGCTACTTGGTAAAATTGGATAACGTTTTGGATTTAACAACATAGACGCTTGTAATTTTGGACTGCACCTCAAAAACCGATAATGTTTGTTATTTACTTACATTTAAAGGAACAAAATAGGTCGAGTTTCAGTACCTATGCTTTCAAGCAGCCGCCATTTTGACATTCACTTCAGGATATTTGATTTTCGAGATTCACGCTGTAGAGACATTAATTCTGATAATGTATGTATGGTTAATAGCGATTGCAGACCTATACTTCCATCTCAGTTGTGCAAACTGTTTAATGTGCAGTCCAGGCAGCGGTATTTTGACGGCCGTTTTGTGCTGCATAGGAACAGAGGAGAACCGAAGCATTTGAGATATGTCGCTACAGACGAATTTTGAAATTTACATGGACTGATAAGGTAAGGAATGAGGACGTTCTGCGCAGAATCGGAGAGGAGAGGAGAATATGGGAAATACTGAAAATAAGAAGGAACAGGATGATAGAACATTTGTTGAGACATCAAGGAATAACTTCTATGGTACTAGAGGAAGCTGTAAAGGGTAAAACATGTAGAGAAAGAGATTGGCATACATCAGTAAATAACTGAGGACGTATGTTGTAGATTCTATTCTGAGATGAAGAGGGTGGCATAGATAAGGAATTCGTGGCGAGTCGCATCAAATTAAACCACTCAGAAGACTTGTGACAAAAAAAAAGGCTAATCAGTTTAATGGCCAAAATTTTTTTGCGTAATATTTAAGTTACGATATTACATACATTATTTAATAAAGATTTATATGAAAAATAATTATTTGCAGAAAATGTTGAAAATGAGCATAAAATAAGATTTCGAGACCGGAAAACCCCCTTCATGTAGTACAACGGCACAAAGTCTGATGATCAAGAATTTATGGCACCACTTTTCCTCTCCTTGCTGACCAACCTCAGGCTCGAAAAATTACTTCCATGGCCAGGATTCGAACTGGTTACATTTGAGACGAGCACCACCGCACAGGCATGCACTAGCAACCTCGATTATGGAAGCGGGTATTAGATAAAATTTATGGTAATACTAGCTGACAAACACGGCATAGCCCAGGTATTCATTTTGCCAATTTTATTTTAGGAGCGAAAACCAAAAATGAAATATGTTAATAGCGAAATATCGGAAAATTTTCACTTCCGTGTATTCGTGAAAACAGTTAATAATACAAAGTAATATGCATAATGTTCAAATGCATAGTACAGTATTCAAATCCAGAGACATGATACCGGACAATTACTGTGCCCTAGGCGCATCTGTTTAGCGTACCTACAACGCGATTTTGTAAACTTCTCTGCCGGCCGTGGTGGCCGAGCGGTTCTAGGCACTTCAGTCAGTTGCCGCGCGACTGCTACGGTCGCAGGTTCGAATCCTGCCTCGGGCATGGATGTGTATGATGTCTTTAGGTTAGTTAGTTTTAAGTAGTTCTAAGTTCCAGGGGACTGATGACCTCAGATGTTAAGTCCCATAGTGCTCAGAGCCATTTGAACCATTTTTTTTTAAACTTCTCTACGGCGACTCCTCTTCGTATCTCTATAGACAGCTGTCGTTTTCGCCTACTTCGCAGTTGAAAGCTGTTAAAAGCGCTGCCAGGTGTTAGGGATTTCCTTAAGCTGACTCGACTGTATGAATGTCTTAACGTAAGTAGTAAAGAATAAGTGTGTTAACAATTCATGCATGATGCGGCAATTTTCTCTTACCTCAGTGTTTATGACGTCTTATTTCTTGAACTATGCGTCGTATAATAATGCATTTGTTTAGGGATATTCAGCAACATAGGTGGCTACTGTTAGCGACTGATGTTGCAAAATAGAGTTAGTAGAAAGGAAGTAATAAATGAGGTAGTTTTTCGCCCGTCTCAGCGTTTATGAAGTCGTATCTCTTCAATTATATGTCGTACCATGATATGCTTTTATCGGCTATGTGGATACTGCCTCCGAAATTTATTGTCATTCTTCATACGTCTACATATTGACAGCGGAGGTTCGCCTAAGATGAAATGACACTACCAACATCTAGACGATGGCATACAAGGAGTAATTTTTAAGATGCTATATCTGTGAACGGAGCTAGAGAAAGCCTTCAAATGTCGTTCAGTAACAAGTATTCCCTCCAGTGTATATTAAATAAATATACAAAATCTTTATGTCGGTTCAAATGCGATCGAAGGAATCTGAAAACGTCAGTCGAAGTTGCTATCTCAAGTAGAGGCATCTGTGACTCAACACAGCAGTTTTTAGCTTCACGTCGGCTCCAAACTTTCCAACATTTTGGGTTGGTGCATAAGTTCGTAGTGTTTCTACATACGTTTACCACACACAACAGATATACATAACAGAGACCTCATTCATCAATAATATATTGTCCTTCACTTTTTACAACAGTCTGCCAACGCTGGGGTAACTTCTAGATTCCCCGACTATAGAAATAACTTGGTTATGAGGGGAAGAACTCTTCGAGTCCTGATTGGAGCGCATTTTCATCCAGAAAAGACGTTCCTCTAGGGTTGTTCGATAAAGAGCAGAAAAGGAGAAAAGGGGGGGGGGAGGGGTGCAAGATCAAGTGAATAAGCTGGGTGCGGAATGACTTCCGAATCCAACTCCTGTATACTTTTTTTGTCAGTCTAGCAGAATGCGGGAGGGCGTAATCGAAGAATAGCATCACGTCACGCCGTCTTCCTGGTCGTTGTTCTTGGATTGCGTTTGCAAGGCGTCTCACTTGTTGACAATAAACACCAGCTGTGATGGTTATGCCTCGGGGAAGCAATTCGTAGTATAAAACACACCGTCGCTGTTCCACCAGATGTATACGTTATCTTTTGTGGATGTTCACAGGTCTTTATGCAGAAATTGCTGCTTTGTTTGGGCTCATCCATTCCTTTGTTTTCCTTACGTTAGCATAAAAACACAATTCCTCGTCATTAGTAACGCTACAGGATAGGAATAATCGGTGTTGTTAACGAGCCAATTGATAGCGAGCAAGCAGAGATGGACGTTTGGTCACCCGCAGGTTTTTTTGATTTTGGGTTAGAGCATGCGATACCCACACACCCGATTTTTGTACCTTCTCCTTCCTATGCAAATGTCGCACGATGTTGGAATAATGACAGTTCATCACATTTCCCGGTTCGCGTGTACACTGACGTGTATCATGGATCATTGTGGATTAACGCGTTTAAACGCTCTTCAACAAATCCCGATGGTCTTCCTGAACATGGAGAGTCACTGTTGTCAAAACAATCCTCCTTAAAACGAGAAAACTATTTTCTTACCGCGCTCTGTCCAACGGAATTATCCCCACACAGGGCGCAAATGTTTCTGTATGTCTCCGTTGTTGTCATACCTCTACCGAACTCAAACCGAAAATATTCCGATTTCTCCACTTCGCACTTCATTTTCTGGCGTCCACAGCTCCAGTCTCCAAATCATAAAATGACAATATGTAAATTCAAATAGTGACAGTACAGTACAACAAAATGACAATCGATAACTAAACCCATATCAGTAGGAATATCAACATGCAAAACAAAAACGCTACGAAGTTATGCACCAACCCATCACTTCCAAGCAGGTAGTTAAGGGCTGTACTGAAAATAGCAGACAATTGTTTACCGATAGCTTCAAAGGGAACATTAATATTTATCCATCTTATACTTAATGAAGTCAGAATTCGAAGATAAACAAAACTTCTTCATATTCAGGGTAACATTCTTAGCTAATGTCTGCAGCCAGTTGTTTTTTCTCGTTTGCATGAAATCTCTTTCTTGAAAGCCAGTAATATATAGAGATACTTTTTCTTGTTGTTAGACATTATCTCTATTGAAGAATGTTTCGCCGGCCGAAGTGGCCGTGCGGTTCTAAGCGCTGCAGTTTGGAACCGCGAGACCACTACGGTCGCAGTTTCGAATCTTGCCTCGGGCATGGATGTGTGTGATGTCCTTAGGTTAGTTAGGTTTAACTAGTTCTAAGTTCTAGGGGACTAATGACCTCAGAAGTTGAGTCCCATAGTGCTCAGAGATATTTGAATCATTTTTTGAAGAATGTTTCAAAAAAAGTTAGTTTTCAAAATATATTTGGAATTATTTTCCTCCACGTACTCCTCTCGATGAACAAAAATACCATCTGCAAATTTTACTGATAGCACTATATCAGTAAAGTTCATTTGATATTATAATATCCACGTCTGTACTTTGGTTTGATATACTATGCATAATTATTTTCGAATGTTCTACTATTGAGGTGCGCTATGTACTATTGGTAGCAACCTGTCCACGTTGAGAGTCCTTGAGTATGAAATGTCTTATTGCCATCACTTACGTTAGCCATACTTTGCACATACTATCCGAATCAGATGTTTTAACATCATAATCAGTTTCGGGATCTCACTCAGTTTTCAAGTACGATGACCTGCTGAAAGCGGCTCTGGAGGTAAAATTAAATATATGATACAGCTTAAGCGATAGGATGAAAACAATTTCCCTCTCACAATTATATGAAGCTACTTACCTGAGAGCCAGCATGGACAAAATACTGCACTTGGCGACACATGCGTAGTTTTCTGCTGAGCTCCTTCCACGTATCACACATCTTTTAATCAGCTTTCCTAGACATGACCCTACACTCAGCACGCTAAGTTCATCATGGGTTAGGTCGAGGGGAGGTGCGAGGTAAGGATTTAGCATTCTTCGCAAAAGCGATCATTTTGTTGGAGCGTGAAAGACTTTGGGAGCAAGCAAAAAAAAAAGCCTTTTATGTTACTCAAAACATTTCGTGGAAAAAAAATTTCTTTTGTTTCGAAATATTATGTGATACTCTATGCCTGTTTCTGTACTTGTTTTTATACTACTACTAGTTCTAGAGCTATTAGTTCCTTTTCCGATTTTTAATTTTAATTTTTTTCACTAAACGTATATCATAAAATTATATTATACCTGACTACAAAGCGCGATTAAAACTAGTCGTAGATTGCTTTATTATCTTTTACTCTTCCAAACGTCGTTGAATATGAAGTGTGTTTGAGATGTATACAGGGTGAGTCACCTAACGTTACCGCTGGATATATTTCGTAAACCACATCAAATACTGACGAATCGATTCCACAGACCGAACGGGAGGAGAGGGGCTAGTGTAATTGGTTAATACAAACCATAAAAAAACGCACGGAAGTATGTTTTTTAACACAAACCTACGTTTTTTTAAATGGAACCCCGTTAGTTTTGTTAGCACATCTGAACATATAAGCAAATACGTAATCAGTGCCATTTGTTGCATTGTAAAATGTTAATTACATCCGGAGATATTGTAACCTAAAGTTGACGCTTGAGTACCACTCCTCTGCTGTTCGATCGTGTGTATCGGAGAGCACCGAATTACGTAGGGATCCAAAGGGAACGGTGATGGACCTTAGGTACAGAAGAGACTGGAACAGCACATTACGTCCACATGCTAACACCTTTTTATTGGTCTTTTTCACTGACGCACATGTACATTACCATGAGGGGTGAGGAACACGTACACACGTGGTTTCCGTTTTCAATTACGGGGTGGAATAGAGTGTGTCCCGACATGTCAGGCCAATAGATGTTCAATGTGGTGGCCATCATTTGCTGCACACAGTTGCAATCTCTGGCGTAATGAATGTCGTACACGCCGCAGTACACCTGGTGTAATGTCGCCGCAGGCTGCCACAATACGTTGTTTCATATCCTCTGGGGCTGTAGGCACATCACGGTACACATTCTCCTTTAACGTACCCCACAGAAAGAAGTCCAGAGGTGTAAGATCAGGAGAACGGGCTGGCCAAATTAATGCGTCCTCCACGTCCTATGAAACGCCCGTCGAACGTGTATCTCACCCCTCATGGTAAGGTACATGTGCATCATTGAAAAAGACCAATAAAAAGGTGTTACCATGTGGACGTAATGTGCTGTTCCAGTCTCTTCTGTACCTAAGGTCCATCACCGTTCCCTTTGGATCCCTACGTAATTCGGTGCTCTCCGCTGCACACGATCGAACAGCGGAGGAGTGGTACTCAAGCGTCAACTTTAGGTTACAATATCTCCGGATGTAATTAACATTTTACAATGCAACAAATGGCACTGATTACGTATTTGTTTATATGTTCAGATGTGCTAACATAACTAACGGGGTTCGATTTAAAAAAACGTAGGTTTGTGTTAAAAAACATACTTCCGTGCATTTTTGTATGGTTTGTATTAACCAATTACACCAGCCCCTCTCCTCACGTTCGGTCTGTGGAATTGATTCGTCAGTATTTGATGTGGTTTACGAAATATATCGAGCGGTAATATTAGGTGACTCACCCTGTATACACATTCAGCATTTAAGGTAAATATTTTAATGGGTTATGATGTCCATAGGCGCAGCGTCTAATGTGTCAACACATAGTTGAGCATTTGTAGGCTTGAACTTACGATTTTAAGCTGCTAAAAGTGTCTTAGCAAGTGCATTTTTGAGGGGAAAAAGTAAACACATTCCCCTTTCAAAAGTTGTAGTTCTATAGACTCAATGTCATGTAAGAAGCTTAATTAGAATTAATATGTCGAACATCAAATTCTTTTCCACATTTGTCAGTAGTTTATCTGCACTTATGAGTTTCAATATGTACATTCTTCTACATTATGTACTATTCATCATCATACATGTGGTTTCAACCAAGACAGAAACAGTTCTCGCCTAATGATGAGAAAATAACCAAATGAGGAGTTTCTATGAGAATAATAGTTTCACCTTAAAGATTTGGAACATATTACCATCATCAGATCTATCTGTATGTTTCTTATATAAATTGTGTAGAATTGCTACTTCATTGTATAAGACTAAACTGAATTAAAATTTTGTTAGGTGTTTTATTACAGAGGAATCGTGCAGGGAAGAAATTCAAGTGTAGGCTTTATACTAACTATGAAAATTAAAAACAATATGATGGATACTGAAGGAATGCCACAAATAATATCATGACCTATTTCTTAAAGTAAGTAAAAGGTATCTCATGGAAATCATTCAGGTTTACACACCAACAGCTCATGTTCTGACAAATAAGTAGAGGGATTCTACAAAAACCCACAGAAGCTGGTAAGTGACAAATTTCTCCCACAAAATAATAATGTTAAACAAAAATTTTGTTTTAGATTATTATTTTGTAGGGGAAATTTGTCATTTACCAGCTTCTGTAGGTTTTTGGTCAAAATATGAGCTGTTTGTGAGTAAACCTGCACACACCTGATATATATATTGGTCGAAACATGACACACACACACACACACACACATATATATATATACATATATATATATATATATATATATATATATATATATATATATATATATATATATATATATATATATATAAAATTTTTGTTATACATTTTCATTAAAAGTATATAAATATAATATAAAGTACAACAATTTTTCCCTTGACATATTGTCTCTAGAAGAAATGTAGTGAAAATGAACTTTACAACGATCTAATGAAACTAAAAATGAAGCTTAAGAAGTTTACTATATAATATGAAAAAAGTTAAAAACTCTTATAGTATGAAAAGGCACTAAACCACTTTCGATTTACAAGTGACTATAAACTTGCAGAATGTTGAGTAAAACTATATACAAAATAGAAAGTGTGTTAGTTAATAGGAGATTCTGATTTAATAATTTAAAAGTAAAACCGAAAGCAGATTTACATCTCAGTAATGCCTGGTGTCTGTGAAAGGGTTAAAAAGAATGTGTAGTTTTATTAAAAACTTTTTCATTAAAAAGATTTCAAATTTTGAGAAACCTAAGTAATGATTTCATTTCATTTTTCGTTTATAATCATCATTTTCTTAAATGACATTCGTTTTGAATACATTTTGAATGCAGTGTGCGTCACTAACAGCATTATTATCAAATGAAGAGAATTTTGAGTGGATGTGGTGATGTCTTTCTTAACAAGTGGTAAATTATGGCACGTAGTGCATCTCTTTTTTATTTCACCTTATTATGTAGCAATAGCGTCGTCATTGGCAGCTATGTCGATATCGAACAGAACTGAATGTCCTTTGCAGGTAAGACGATGTCAGGGCCTAATTACTGAACTCATTTGGAAGGAGATTTCCTTGTTGCATGCGGTGAAATAAATTGGAACTGAGCACATTTTCGACACACAATGTATGGCGACTGTGAGTATTTCCGTGACAAGCTTAGTTTCATTTAATACTGTCAATGTTCAAAGTGCTTTTCATTAAAAATTTCCAATTTAAATTATTTTCATTTTATTAGATACTTTTCGCAATTTTGCATTATTAAATAAATATTTTGCATTAAACACTCTCAAAGTAAACCAGACTAAATCAACTAAGGAATTTGGCAGCTTAGAAAATGAAGGACGCATTAACTTTGACAAACGGGCAGTTAATTAACAAAGGTACTTACGCAAACCTATTACAGAGGAAGCGAGCGCTTCGAAAAAATGATAAAAACAACATTTTAAAGATGCTGAATTTAATAAAAGCATAAATTCCTCGGCAGGATGGGATAAGATAAGATACAGTGAAACCTTGATTAGACAAACAACTGAAAACAATATCAGTATAAATAAAATAAAATGGTCATTTATACTGGGCTGACGCCGAATTCCAACATTGAAGACGGAAGAGCAGCAACAATCAGCAGAGAGAAAATTATAAGAGTTTTAGAAAAATTATTTAAATATACGCATATACAGCGAATAATAGAAACAGTGATTTCCCTGAGGTATACAAGATGAGGTGTATAAAGCACTTCAGAATATTGAGACTTGGAAGGTGCCTAGAGATGGTGATGCTTTAACAGAAATAATTGTAGCTGGTGGGAAGGAATACAAACGATATTTTCAAAATGGTTTACAAGATGTTTACAGAGCGTCAGAAGCTCGCTGAGCTGCATACCTCGCACTCGTGCTACAAGAAACTGACGGATCTGTCTATTCCATCGGTGTGAAAGTGGAACGAATAGCCAGAACACCAGTTGCGCCTTTATGCTCAACCTGGATGCAGCGTTCACACACGAAACGGACCAGGAAGTTAGACTACTTGTAGCCCAACCTGCACGAGGCGAAAGCAGACACAGCTATCAAGCACACGCCATTTAGGAAAGCTCCCGGTTCAGATAACATTCAAAAACGTTTTCTAAGTGATTTCACGCCTAAAGCGATAATGCACCTAACACACACCAAGATGGGTATCCCCCAACACACAGATTTTCTTTTGGAAGTGATCAAGGTAATATTTGCCCGGAATCACAAAATTACGGCCCGATCTGCCCTCTGAGCATTACTGTGAAGGTGTCTTCACAGCGTCACCAAGGATGGTTCAAATGGCTCTGAGCACTATGGAACTTAACATCTGAGGTCATCAGTCCCCTAGAACTTAGAACTACTTAAACCTAACTAACCTAAGGACATCACACACATCCATGCCTGGGGCAGGATTCGAACCTGCGACCGTAGCGGTCTCGCGGCTCCAGATTGTAGCGCCTAGAACCGCTCGGCCACTCAGGCCGGCCACAACATTTCACTAGCATCAGGTAACACTACTCCACAAGACATCTCTAAGCAGTAGAATATAACAGATCTACATCTACATTAATACTCCTCAACCCACCTTATGGCGGATGGGGGAAGACACCCCGTATCATTGTCATTTCCTTTCCTGTTTCACTCGCAAATAGAACGAGGGAAAAACGACTATCTGTGTACCTCCATAGGAACCCCGATTTCTTGTATCTTCGTGGTCCTTGAGTGCAGTGTATGTTGGAGGCAGCAAAATCGTTCTCCAGCCAGCTTCAAATGCCGGTTCTCTGAATTTTCTCAACAGTGTTCTTCGAAAAGAACGTTGCTTTCTCTCCAGGATTTCCCATTTGAGTTCCCGAAGGATCTCTGTAACGAAACTTCCTGGCAGATGAAAACAGTGTGTCGGACAGAGACTCAAACTCAGGACCTTTGCCTTTCGCGGGCAAGTGCTCTTCCGTCTGAGCTACACAAGCATTACTCACGCCTCTTCCTCACAGCTTTACTTCTGCCAGTACCTCGTCTCCTGTGTAGCTCAGACAGTACAGCACTTGCCCGCGAAATGCAAAGGTCCCGAGTTCGAGTCTCGATACGGCTTACGTTTTGACCTGTCACAAAGTTTCATATCAGCGCACACTTCGCTGCACAGTGAAAAATCTCTGTAACACTTGCGTGTCTTTCGAACCTACCAGTAACAAATCTAGCGGGCCGCCTCTGGATTGCTTCGACGTGAAACTTTAATCCGAGCTGGTACCGATTCCAGACACTGAAGAATAGGTCGCACAACCGGCCGGAGTGGCCGAGCGGTTCTAGGCGCTACAGTCTAGAATCGCCCAACCGTTGCGGTCGCAGGTTCGAATCCTGCCTCAAGCATGGATGTGTGTGATATCCTTAGGTTAGTTAGGTTTAAGTAGTTCTAAGTTCTAGGGGATTGATGACCTCAGAAGTTAAGTCCTACAGTGCTCAGAGCCATTTGAACCATTTTGAATAGGTCGCACTTGCGTCTTAAGGGCAGTCTCCTTGTTCCATTACATGTCGCTTTGCAACGTTACGCGCAGATGTTCGTACGACGTGACTGTTTCACTCAGGACACTACTAATGCTGTATCCGAACATCAAGAGTTTGTTTTTCCTACCGTACACCACAGCATCAACATCAAATAACGCAGATCTCTGCTCACCCTGTCCGCCAAATGACTTATGTACACAGAGAGTAATAGTGGCCCTATCACACTTCCCTGATGCACTCAGGTGGCTACAGTACAAACAAGGAAACAAGGGCAATGTTCCTAGATGCCGGGAAGACCTTCGACCGTCTCTGGCACAACAGCCTCATCTACAGACCGAGGTGGCTCCGGTTTCCGCAGAACGGTTCGAATGACTCATATACTCCCTTATCTCACATACCGAACGTTCAACTCTGACATTCAGTACGAAAAGGCATCACATCACGTTATTTAGATCGGAGAACTCCAAGGTAACATCTTGGGACTACTATAGCCTAACTTCTACATAATATCGGAGCGACATTAATGAAGAGATATTCTGACACAGGACAGGAAGCCATTAAACATTAAGGGGCTCCGGAAAGGCTCAAAATCATGAAAAGTTCAATTTTTACTTTTTTGCGTTTTCTGAATCTGCAGACTATTACCTTTTAATAGATGTATAATTTATTCAATTCCGAAGACTACAACTATTGTAAATTTTTTTTGAAATGTGTTCTACATGGGCGTGACCCACTGTGGCGCTGTTAAACTGCTGTCAAATGGTGTTATTATTAACGTCCGTGTTCATCAGGTACATTTTACTGATGTGAGATAAAGTATGCGTTGTGGCTAACCTGTGATGGTTCAATATATATCGCTGGTGTGATTGTCGATTGTTTCATGTTTATTTACTCTGTCGTTATCTTGAAAATATTCGTAATTAATTCTGTTTCTTGAGTCTCTGTTTTGTTGAAGTATAATAATGAGTAAAAGTAAAGTTATTAGAAATCCTCTGAAGGCTTTTAAGAAAAGGAGAAATGTTGGAAAGCCAAAGGTATGTGTTATTACTGTAAACAATAAAGACGATAACCAAGTGAGTGAACCTAACCTCTCAAGTACAGCTGCCCTTAGCAGTCAAAGTGGGAAAGAAAATACTTCACAGAAGAAGCTTGGTTCAATGAGTGAAAACTATGAATGTTTTATGGGTGAATCGGATGTGAATGAAATGTTTCATATGTCGGTTCTCAAAGGAATTTTTTCAAACTGTGTAAGATGTATTCATTGTAGTGAAGTTGGTCTGGAACTCTCCATAATAAAGCACGTGGGACTTGCTAGTGAAATACAACTGAAATGTGATAAGTGTTCATACATGGCAACCTTTTGGAACAGTGTTGCAGTAACTGCAACTGAAGAAAATGGTAGCAAAATCTACGAACACAACAACGAGCGATGCTTGCTTTAGACAAGGAACGCCTTCGGGCTGCAGACAGGGCTGTAAAGAGTCTAGAAATACAAGCAAGAGTAAACAGGAGGAGGAACAAGAGGAAGCTGGAGGAGGAGTTTGCAGAGGATGAAGATAATCCATCCTATGGACCTGGAATGCACTAAAAAGTTAATCCAATCTTTGTCGCTCGATTCCCAAAACTTTTATTTTCTCATACTAATTACATGTTTTCTAAGGATCTTCCAAACATATTTGTTTCAAACTTTCAGTAAATGTTACACAGTACCTTCTGCATAATTTAACACAGCCTTTTTCCAAAAAAACTGTATATTTTTGAATATATAAATAAAAAATTGCAAAAAAATGTTGTGAATTTTCATTACAATTGAAAAAAAATCATCTTTAATAACTGAACAAAAATTTTGTAAAATCCCTGTGTTAAGTTGTAGCCCATATTCCAATAAATAATCTGTAAAAAGTTCAACTTCCTACCTCAAATACTTTGTGAGGAAAGATGTAATTTATAAGCGTTATTTTAACATTGGAAGTATAGGGCGTTCCAGAGCCCCTTAAAGCACGACTACGCCCTAGCTGGAGATATAGCGTGTTCAAGTCCACAAATGCCATGTAATTCTCTTCATACACAGACTGAAAAAAAAAAACCTGCATAAATATTACAATGCACATGTGACCAATGCGTTTCCGTGAAAAAGTCTGTTACCTCCGTGTCTGGTTGGTTTGGTAACCGACTTAGGGCAGACCACATATAAAATGCCACCAACAGCGTGCGTGCGAGACTGAAGTAACTCTACCCATCGCTTAACAGGCAAATCACTCTAAACGGGTGGGGTCGAGATTCGCGTACATGACTCCCCTGAGACCAACTTATGACACACACAGCTCCATTCTGGGGATAAGCAGCCATAATGCATCTGCGGCAATTGCAGGTCACGCAGAACAAGTTGTATGGATCGTACGCAATGCTCCACGGATATGCGCATCGGAGAAGCGAGGTCCTCACGAAAAATTAAAGAGACTCGCCATGCGGTTCCTTTATAAGAGTTTTTTTTTTTTCATAGGGAAGCCTGACTATATCAAGTTTAAACTCAAACCTTAGGTAAAATGATATTGGTGAGCACCTGTACGTCAGCCAGTAAAACCAGCATCCAGCTGCTAAAGGACAGCCGATAACACGCAAATCGCATACAGAACCAACAGGTCTATGTATGATGAGTGGCCGATTTTGCGGTCTAATTGACATTTCTGCTGATGACTTTGGTATGTTACAGGAAAGAGACCGCTGCAGCTGCCCAAAGAGACATCATCGGCGCCCTTCAACAATGGTAGCTTCTCAGTTACCAACATATCGTTGGATCCGTGCATGAACTGCTGCCGCTGGCAAACAAAATCCGCCAGCAGCTCCAAAAACCTGTTCAGACTGTCCCAGTAGATTTTTTCCTCTGTGGGACTCCTTTCCCTTTGCTCTAAACCTGTAACCTTGAAAAGTTTCCTGTCATCTTTTTATGGATGGGACAATTTGAGTGTCCGCACTGCACACGGAGACGCATGAATATCGCAGGATCACATCCTGAATGCTCTGTAGCAACTAATCCTTTCGCAGAAGTGACAATGGAAGTTTATTGACGGTCACCACGGAAGCGCGGGCGTAGAGGGGCTCCGATACATAAGAAAAATTGAAATAAACGAGAAAAATACTGTTGACATTGCAATGTTCGCCTCTAGTGCATGTAAACTTTAGACCCGAATGAAAAACTTAGAAGACGAATAAAGATCTGAGAATCAATTACAATAAGACTAAACTAACAGCCTACGAACACTGTAATTGATAAACTATTTGAATTCTTGTGTTTATAATTGTCGACTTAGATGAAAGTATGAACACAGAAACAAAAAAAATTAAAAACAAGAGTAATTGTGACATAGAAATCTTTTTGTAAACTAAATATTTTTTTTAAAAAAACAATCTAAGCATCTGGTATGTCTGGAAAGGAATATGTACCGTTCTGCTTATGGCAATGAGACGCAGACTTTAAATGAGAAAAAATATTCAAAAACTGACAGACACTCATCCAGCAATGGTGAAATGTATGCTTGAATTTATTGGGAGAAACAGAACAACGAATGGGCCAGGGAAGAGACTAGACTAGAAAAATAAATGAAGATGAAATGATGTTGATTTCGGAAGAGTACTAGTGGGGGGGGGGGGGGGGGAGGGATTGGAGAAGCGGGCTGACGAATGTGGATAGGAATGTATAGCATATAATCCAAGGAAGTTCTTTGCCTTTGCTTGATTCCAAGATATAAGACGAGTCCTACATGATGATGATGTAATGGGAGATGGGTATATGACATTAGAAAACATAAATTCTCATAGCTGGAAAGATCTTATCCAGAAGTCGATTTGAAAAGAATGATCATTTTTACTATCATCATTATGATTATAATAATTATTATTGTCATTATTATGAAAAGACAAATGTTTGGTAAGACACATAAGCCGAGAAAGATTGCTTGCTCTACAATAACATAAACTGCACAATACATTCTGAGAACCACTTTTATTTGTGAAATAGAGTGAGGAATAATATGGACACACTACAATGTAATAACTATATTACATTATGGTTGTTACTGCTGAACCTTAGTTTAAATAGCTCTTCTAAAAAGAAGAACTTCGCAGTTTTCACTGATAAGGTGCAAAGTTTGAATTTATTTATTTACTGCTGCTTACCTGAAACTCGCCTCTTTATTACTTTTTGTGCACTACTTTCGTCGTACATGAGAAACGTCGTTTGCATTTAACCATATGTCCTTTATGACAATTTCATGGTCCTATGCTACTTTTCATTTCCTGAGGATCATCCCTTTTATAAACTGTTGCGTCATTTATTTGAAAATCAGGATTTTGATCTGAACAATTCAAAACTTTGAAGAGAAAATTAGTTTCTCTTTCGTCAATTATAAAGTTATAAATAATAATTATGTAATATACATTAGAGAAAGGGTTACGGAAACAATATCTCAGGGGAGAACACACACCCTGTCACGTGCAACATCCTCGAAACTCGGCCGTAGCGGACAGGAGCCAAAGCCAGGTTCTCTGGAGAATGTGACTAAATAGCGCCTAGAAACCAACATTTTGTCTGACTCAGTATTGACACCCTTACTTGTGACTGCCGGGTAACATAACGTGCTCAGTGTCTACAGAGGCAAGATGAAACATATTTGAAAAATAGGATGTTGTTACGTATCGGACGGTTTTATGAAACCTTTGTATTATCTCTTTTGCAATATGCTGGCAGTAGGTAACAACCAGCACCCTGTTGAATGAATTGCACTCTGAAGCCACATAAGAACTAAATCACTTTGACCGTATCGACATTTTAACTAGACTGCTGCAGAATATGAGTCCACTCCATTGACTGCTTTCTTTCCATGGCTTCTCCAGATGCGCTGACACTACTGAATGTAAAAAATCAAAAAAATCAATACACGGTAATATTTCCTGAAGTTCACGATGTGCTACTTAAGATGATGTACTTGGCAATATTTTTTGAACTAGCAGAAAACCGAGAAATATTCAAAATCTTTCTACGCCGGTATATCTCAAATTACATATTTGGCAATATGCCAAGCTTAAATCCAAAATAAAAGAACACCCTCAGCTAATAATCAGAATTAAGTCGGGAAGAAAAATACAGTCTGCAGTACCACGTGGAAAAGATAAGCCAAGAGCAATTAACCCAGGACGCGAGATAAACAAACGTATTTGTCTGATTTATTATATGCCGTATTGGTACAATCCAGCCCTTCACCCTGGGGTGAAGGGACTCTGCAGCACGGATAGTATCTTGAGAGTTGCTCCCTTTGCACACCAAATTTTATCAGTTAATATTGACAGACACTGCGTGTGTGTTTTTTTTTGTTTTTTTTGTTTCTGTAATGTATCCCTCTTGCCTTTTAAACCTTTGATTGAATGCCCTGTTTATTTTTTCGTTTTTCTTTAAGCTGTAATGTACATATGTAACTTTTACTACTGTATAGAGTACTTTTGTAAGTCTTTTTGTCTTTACTTTTCCTTTTGTTCTTCTTGCTGTAGGCCTTAAAGGCCCGATAAGGCAATAAATGATGATGATGATGATGAATATTTGGAGGTATGTTTCTAGCAGTTACAATGCTGTCAGTTTTCAGATGCCGTTGCTAAATGTGGTCTTCAGTCCGAAGACTGGATTTATGCAGATCCTCATGCTAGTCTATCCATTATAAGCCTCTTTACCTCTGCGTAGTTACTGCATCCTACGTCCATTTAAAACTGCTTAATGTAATCAGGCCATAATCTGCCTCTGAATTTTACCCTCCCCTCTCCCCGCCCCCCCCCCCCCTCCACACACACACACACAGTTACCTCCATTACCAAAGTGAAGATGCCTCGGAATGTGTCCAATCCTCCAATGATTTTCTTCAGTCAAGTCGTACCACAAATTTCTTTCCTACCCGATTACATTCACTAACTTATCAATAGTTATCCGATCTACACATAAAAACTTCAGAATTACTCTGCAGCGCAACATATCAAGATCTTATTTTCTCCTCGTGTGTGACCTGCTTAACGTAGACATTTCGCTTCCATACAAGCGTGCATTCCACACAAACAGTTTCAGAAAAGATTTTCTTATTGTTTAAATTTATATTCGGTGTTAAAAATTTCTCTCTTTCAGAATTGTTTTTCCTACGGTTTCTAGAAAGCATTTTATATCCTCTTTACTTTTGGAGTTATTAGTTATTCTTATTTTTAGTGTCTATTTTCCATAACATCTTCAACATACCCTACAATCGGCTGCAATCCATTACCCTTGTTTTACTTTTGTTGATGTTCATCTCATAAGCACTTTCGAAGACGCTAACCATTCCGTTCAACTGATCTAGGTCCTTTGTCGTCTCTGACAGAATTACGTCATGGACAAATCTTAAAATTTTTATTTCTTCTCCCTTTTAGAACTAAATTGAACTCCGCTCGAAACAGGCCATGAAGGTACCGACCGGCCGCCGTGTCATCCTCACCCACAGGCGTCACTGGATGCGGGTATGAAGGGGCACGTGGTCAGCACACCGCTCTCCCGGCAGTTTTATCAGTTTTGGTTGCCGGTCTCAATAAAGTAGCTCCTCAGTTTGCCTCACAAGGGCTGAGTGCACACCGCTTGCCAACAGCGCTCGGCAGACCGGATGGTCGCCCATCCAAGTGCTAGCCCAGCCCGACAGCGCTTAACTTCGGTGATCTGACGGGAACCGGTGTTACTTCTGCGGCAAGGCCGTTGGCTCTTCTCCCTCTTAAATAATGCAGATAAGTGACGGCTGGGAGGGAAATCATGTTTGTCTTCTACATTGTTGTTGGACTCCGAACTAGAGATCCCCACACACCAGCGATGGATCGCAGCGATCTGCCGCATATGGTATCGCTGCAGTCAGCCACTTGCCTCGACCCTGCCACACACAAGCGACTTGCCAAGTAGTTTCAGCAAGTATTACGAATAGCCACTGTGACGAAAAGTTCTGCTGTGGACGATGAACTACAGTGTGTAGCTGCAGTCACAGCTGATCTGCGTATGCTCACGAATATTAACAAAAAATAAATTTAAGAAAAATATTGTAATTTATTAAACTTGTTTAGAACTAGTTTCGTTGGCAGTCGTATGTTACACTACAGAGTATATTACATTTTTCACTGACTCCTAGGGGATTGTGTACATCTTTCCAGTGTACTAAAACAATTCACTTTTTATTCATTAGTCCTGATATCCTTTTCAATTCATCAGTCTTAGAGTTTAGCTTCAAATATTTACACAATATCTTTTGCAATCTCAATGTGTCTGTAGGAATATCAATAGCAGGACTATTGTCAGAAATTGGATAATGGAGAGTTAGATGATACGAAATGACAACAGACTTGAGTACAGCTGTCTAACAGATGAGCCCTGAACATTTAAATTAAAATTTGCACTTTATATTATGGTGCATCATCTCAAATGGAAAGCCAGTCTTAAGGAAAGAAGGGAGAGCAGAAAGATGGAAGGAGTATATAGAGGGTCTATATAAGGGAGGCGCTCTTGAGGGCAATATGATGGAAATGGAAGAGGACATAGAGGGAGAAGAGGCGGGAGATACGATACTTCGTGAAGAATATGACGAAGCACTGAAAGACCTATGTCGAAACAAGGCCCGGGAGTAGACAGTATCCAATAAGAGCTACTGCTAGCATTGGGAGAGCCAGCCATGACGAAACTCTTCCATCTGGTGAGCAACATGTATGACAGAGGCGAAATACCCTCATACTTAAAGAAGAATATAGTAACCTTAATTCCAAAGAAAGCAGGTGCTGACAGATGTGAAACTTACCGACTATCAATATAAGTCACGGCTGCAAAATACTAAAACGAATCATTTACAGAAGAATGGAAAAACTCATAGAATCTGACCTCAGGGAGGACCAGTTTGGACTCCGGAGAAATGTAGGCACGCGAGGCAATACTGAGCTTACGACTTCTAGTAGAAGATAGGTTAAGGAAAGGCAAACTACGTTTATAGCATTTGAAGACTTAGAGAAAGCTTTTGACAACGTCGACTGGAATACTCTCTTTAAAATTCTAAAGGTGGCAGGGGTAAAATACAGGGAGCGAAAGGCTATTTACAATTTGTACAGAAACCAGATGGCCGTTATAAAGAGTCATGGGGTACGAAAGGCAAGCAGTGGTTGAGAAGGCACTGAGACAGTGCAGTAGCCTATTCCTGATGTTATTCAGTCTGTATATTGAGCAAGCAGTAAATGAAACAAAAGAAAAATTCGGAGTAAGAATTAAAGCCCAAGAAGAAATAAAAACTTTGGCGTTTGCCAATGATATTTTAACTCTATCAGAGACATCAAGGAGCTTGGAAGAGCAGTTGAAAGGAATGGACAGTATCTTGAAGGGAGTAAATAAGATGAACATCAACAAAAGCAAAACAAGGATAATGGAAAGTAGTCAAATGAAATCTGACGATGCTGAGGGAATTAGGTAGGGAAACGAGATCCTTAAAGTAGTAAACGAGTTGTGTTTTTTGAGAAGAAAATAACTGATGATAGTCAAAGTAGGGAGAATATAAAATGTAGACTGGCAATGGCAAGAAAAGCGTTTTTGAAGAAGGGGATTTTGTTAATATCGAGTATAGATTTAAGAGTCAGGAAGCCCTTTCTGAAAGTATTTGCATTTAAATGTAGCCACGTAGGGAAGTGAATATGGATGATAAACAGTTTAGACAAGAAGAGAATAGAAGCTTTTGAAATGTTGTACTACAGAAGAATGCTGAAGATTAAGTGGGTAGATCACGTAACTAATGAGGAGATACTGAATAGAATTGGGGAGAAGAGAAATTTGTGGTACAACCTGACCAAAATAAGCGATCGGTTGGAAGTACACATTCTGAGGCATCAAGGGCTCACCACTTTAGTACTGGAGGGTAGCGTGTGGGGTAAAAATCGTAGAGCGAGACCAAGAGATGAGTACAGTCAGTAGATTGAGAGGGATTTAGGTTGCAGTAGTTACTCGGAGATGAAGGGGCTTGAACAGGATAGAGTAGCACGGAGAGCTGTATCAAACCAGTCTTTGGACTGAAGACCACGACGTCAACAACATAATTCTGTTTAAACGTTAAAAACTTTAATAATGCGTGTAATTGTTTCATAAATATTCACCGGATGGAATGCATGCGGTGTTTGCTATGGACTTCTCAAATTCTACAGCAGGAGCTTGAAAATGACAATCACTCCAAAATCGGAGGGTGTGTTCTGTGTTACGTCTTAACATAAATGTCAACTCCGTCTTCACTTCACTACGCAGAATTGTTCGTGGTCCCTGAATAGCGAAACTTCTTACTCAGCGTGGGTAAAACGAGACGAGACGAAACAAAAGTGCACAACAAAATTTTACAACAGCAGAAGCGATACGCTGCCATATTGCCACACTTTCCTGCTAACCAGCCAGGCAGCCATAGTGCAAGCACGAATCGCATGCGCGATCCATCAGATTGCCTGGAATTTCCATGCCATGAGCGATCAGCGACAGACCACTGCGATAGGCTCACACATGTGCGATCTGCGAAGCGGGCCAACGCTTGTGTGTGGGGCTTCTGCGCGCCTGTACCTGCGTCGCTGCGGTAGCGAAACGACCTCCGGGGACTTCTACACAGCTGCAGCAGCGCATTGTTTGCCTCTTTGGATCTGCCGCAGCCGCCACAGACTACGGACGAAGCCTGCGGACGTGCCTCTCGCAGCTGGGGTCCGGACACGAGCCCGCGCCATTCGCAGACAGAACAAAGAGACTCCCGAGTGCGTAGCACCCTGCCTTCCCCCCCCCCCCCCCCCCCCGCCCCCCACACCAGCCGCTTTGTTTTTTACAGTGGATAGCGGCAACTACAGGGCTACGCGGAAACCACCAAGTCTCCCGGTCACACGCTCTCTCCGCAACTAGTTCTGTTCTTCGCACGACGCCACTAAACGAAACCTCACCTCACGTTGCGACAAGAGGACTCGCTGCGTACCTTGAGCACAGCGAAATTTTCTTTGTATGACGAACAGCGAGCAAACGAAAGCAGAAAATTGGCTACTGGAATCCAAAGGTCAACTCCGAAAAAAGAGGGACGCTGTTAGTCTATCCAAAATCCAAACAATCTCATGCTCAGCGAAAGAGCGTAGAGGAGCAGATGTAAGAATCTTACCTCGCCTTGCCAGTGCGGAGTGACACTTCTACGTAGCCTGAGGTTCTTCTACATCTACATCTACATTTATACTCCGCAAGCCACCCAACGGTGTGCGGCGGACGGCACTTTACGTGCCACTGTCATTACCTCCCTTTCCTGTTCCAGTCGCGTATGGTTCGCGGGAAGAACGACTGTCTGAAAGCCTCCGTGCGCGCTCTAATCTCTCTACTTTTACATTCGTGATCTCCTCGGGAGGTATAAGTAGGGGGAAGCAATATATCCGATACCTCATCCAGAAACGCACCCTCTCGTAACCTGGCGAGCAAGCTACACCGCGATGCAGAGCGCCTCTCTTGCAGAGTCTGCCACTTGAGTGTGCTAAACATCTCCGTAACGCTATCACGGTTACCAAATAACCATGTGACGAAAAACGTCGCTCTTCTTTGGATATTCTCTATCTCCTCCGTCAACCCGATCTGGTACGGATCCCACACTGATGAGCAATACTCAAATATAGGTCGAAAGAGTGTTTCGTGAGCCACCCCCTTTGTTGATGGACTACATTTTCTAAGGACTCTCCCAACGAATCTCAACCGGGCACACGTCTTATTAATTAATTTTATATGATCATTCCACTTCAAATCGTTCCGTACGCATACTCTTGCTGGGATAAGCGGCTGTTCACAGGTACAGGCACTCTAAGGAGGTCTAGCAGTGTTGAAGAGCGTGCTGTAATCTACGACAAGTCCTTAGACAGAGGGAGAACGAGTGGATGTAGACGCGTGTCATTTGCCTGCGTTTCCGTTGCAACGGTTTTGTTTTCGTTGTCCACCCATATAGACTTTAATTCTAGGAATATCTCAAATGGTTCAAATGGCTCTGAGCACTATGGGACTTAACTGCTGAGGTCATCAGTCCCCTAGAACTTAGAACTACTTAAACCTAACTAACATAAGGACATTACACACATCCATGCCCGAGGCAGGATTCGAACCTGCCACCGTAGTGGTCACGCGGTTCCAGACTGCAGCGCCTACAACAGCTCGGTCACACCGGCCGGCTAGGAATAACTCTCCAAGAGTACCGCGATGACTCCCTTGAACAGGCATGGCCTAGAGGTAAACTCGTCGGTCTCCATTAGCGAATATTTTGCAAGCTGCAAGAGACATCTAGACAACTCGTATCGTTTACAGTGGAAATCACGAGAGGTTAGTCTCATTACACTCCCATTAGACTTATTTACAATATTTACAAGGCTGCCAGTGAATATGACGTGCACCAAACGACTTTTCACTATTTATAATATTCAATGGTTGTCAATCTTTCTTCGTTACTGAAATTTCTGTGCGAAGGCCACACAAGGCAGAAACGATTTTAAGTTTCCGTCAATTTGGAGTCTTTTTAAAGCCTTTCGTCAGTCTTACCAGGTGCAGAAGTATTAAACCGGAATTTTCCTATAGATGTGCTCGCCGTCAGTGTCGGGCCAGGGAGGCCGCGTCTGCAGCGCCATCTGCTTCCCGTAACGGCTGACGAAGAGTGTCAACACACAGTGACTCAAGTTCCATACATCGATATCTGTTTCAAACCAGTAAAACGTCGAGTTTTGTGCCTACTAACTACGATCTGCGGACGGCATTGGCTTTCTGTTATCATTTGAAGAAAACAGCAGCAGAGTCGCATCGAATGCTTGTCGAAGCTTTCGGCAAACATGCTCTTGAGAAAACAAACTCTTTCGAATGGTTCAAAAAATTCGAAAGTGGTGATTTTGACGTGAGAAACGACAAGCGCGGGAAACCACCAGAAAAGTTCGAAGATAATGGGGCAGTTCTAATTGGATGAAGATGATGTTCAAACTCAACAGGAACTCGCGGAACAATTGACTGTGACGCACAAAGGTTCTCTTCGGTTGAAAGCTATGGGAAAGGTGCAGAAAGCAGGAAAATGGGTTCCGCATGAACTGAATGAAAGACAGCAAGCAAATTCAAAGACCACTTCTGAAATACTGCTCGCCAGATACAACAGAAACTGATATATTTTGAGAATCCTCAATCCTCCTAAATCATGAGTGAATCCAGACAAACAATCGACATTCACTGCAAGACCAAATCGCTTTGTAAAGAAGACAATGCTCTGTGTTTGGTGGGATCAGAAGGGTGTGATCGCTTTGTTTGTTGTTGTTGTTGTTGTGTTCTTTAGTCCTGAGACTGGTTTGATGCAGCTCACCATGCTACTCTATCCTGTGCAAGCTTCTTCATCTTTCAGTTCGTACTGCAGCCTACATCCTTCTGAATCTGCTTAGTGTATTCATCTCTTGATCTCCCTCTAGAATTTTTTCCCTCCACGCTGCCCTCCAATACTAAATTGGTGATCCCTTGATGCCTCAGAACATGTCCTACCAACCGATCCCTTCTTCTAGTCAAGTTGTGCCACAAACTCCTTTTCTCCCCAACCCTATTCAGTACCTCCTCATTAGTTACGTGATCTACCCACCTAATCCTCAACATTCTTCTGTAGCACGACATTTCGAAAGCTTCTATTCTCTTCTTGTCTAAACTATTTATCGTCCATGTTTCACTTCCATACATGGCTACATTCCACAAAACACTTTCAGAAACGACTTCCTGACATTTAAGTCTATACTCGATGTTAAGAAATTTCGCTTCTTCAGAAACCCTTTCCTTGCCATTGCCAGTCTACATTTTATATCCTCTCTACTTCGACCATCATCAGTTATTTTACTCCCTAAATAGCAAAACTCCTTTACTACTTTAAGTGTCTCTTTTCCTAATCTAATTCCCTCAGCATCACCCGACTTAATTCGACTACATTCCATTATCCTCGTTTTGCTTTTGTTTATGTTCATCTTATACCATCCTTTCAAGACACTGTCCATTCCGTTCAACTGCTCTTCCAAGTCCTTTGCTGTGTCTGACAGAAGTACAATGTCATCGGCGAACCTTAAAGTTTTTATTTCTTCTCCATGGATTTTAATACCTACTCCGAACTTTTATTTTGTTTCCTTTACTGCTTGCTCATTATACAGATTGAACAACATTGGGAGACGCTACAACCCTATCTCAGTCCCTTCCCAACCACTGCTTCCGTTTCATGTCCCTCGACTCTTATAACTGCCATCTGGTTTCTGTACAAATTGTAAATAGCCTTTCGCTCCCTGTATTTTACCCCTGCCACCTTCAGAATTTGAAAGAGAGTATTCCAGTCAACATTGTCGCTTATGAGCTGCTAAAACCTGGTGAATCGATTAACACTGATCGCTACCAACATCAAATGATCGGTTTAAATTGAGCGTTACGTGAAAAATGACAGGAATATGGAAAATGGCAACACAAAGTCATATTGCTCCATGACAACGCCCCATCACACATAGCAAAATGGGTCAGGGAAACGATCGAGGGGTTCAGTTGGGAAATACATGCGGCTTATTCTCCAGACTTGGCTTCGTCCGATTATCATCCATTTGCATCACTGGGACACGCTTTTGATGAACAACGCTTCAATCCGTATGAAAATGGACGAAAATGGTTCGGACTGGTTAGCTTCGAAGAAGACCTAGTTTTTTGGCGTGGCATTCATACGTAGCCTGCCAGAGAGGTGGGATAAATGTAAAAATAGCAATGGAGATTATTTTCAATAAAATATTGTTTATTAGTTTAAAACAACAGAGTGGTAATTGTTGCAACCTAATTCCGGTTTCATACTTCTACACCTGGTAGTTGCTGAATTCTTTCTTCGTTTCCGTCGACATTTAAAACTAATGGGCCAAAGTTGTGACCGTGATACTCTAAGTCTTGTTCAGTTGTTTCACCAACGAGTAAACATATCGATGGACTGTTGATACAAATGTATGAACTTATCCTTCGGTTACACCCTTCAGAGGCGTTATTAGCGCGATGGCGCCGTCCGCTGCAATTCCACTTACGTCTTGGCGTATGCTCGTTATAGAGCCACAGGTTCAGAAGTAGTCTAGAAGACGTGAAGCTTCTGGTTTTCAGATTCCCTCTCCTGAATAGACAGCCAACAAACATCCAACATTTCCAGGGCAAGATACGCTAGAGCTGAACACATTCTTATGTAACTGTCCACAAGGCCGCAACACTTAACTTGTTCCCACTAACATTGATTAAAACAACTGGAACCCGCAATCACTGTTTCAGGAAACAAAACTTCTGGCTGACTGGAGGATAGTAATTTCGAAGTCCCTCATGAGAGACGCCGGGTTCCATCTAAAAGCGTTGGTTTTCGTTAGGTAGCAAAACGTTCACTGATGGAAAAGTATTCGTTTCTTCCCAAGCACTTATAGCATCGGCGTGAAGTATAAACAACTCTCCAAACTGTTCGTCCGATCTCTTGAGCCCCCCATCCACACAGAATGATTTACAGCTTGATAAACATCATTTTCCCATTTCGCTGGCAGACATTAATACTCTCTCACTCGGTCGCCTACTGTCACCTGAGAATAAAAGTTTGCTGCCATCATTCATCAATAAGCCGGCCGAAGTGGCCGTGCGGTTAAAGGCGCTGCAGTCTGGAACCGCAAGACCGCTACGGTCGCAGGTTCGAATCCTGCCTCGGGCATGGATGTTTGTGATGTCCTTAGGTTAGTTAGGTTTAACTAGTTCTAAGTTCTAGGGGACTAATGACCTCAGCAGTTGAGTCCCATAGTGCTCAGAGCCATTTGAACCATTTGAACCATCATTCATCAATAAATTGTTTTCTTGCAAGAATGTTACTCCAGAATCGGTCGGATCTTGCGTAAGTGCGATATCTGTTCCTCCTCCTCTTTCTTGTTCCCGAAACTTTTGTGCTTATGCAGATCGTTCACAGAACGTCTTAGAAGCTTCTCTTTTCTTCCACACACTATCATTTAGCACCTGCTCTCACTGAGGTCCACTTCGGTTCACATCATCCTTCACTGGGTCTCTCCATCTGACATGTATTTTATCCTAAAGTGATGCAACTACTTTTTCGCACTTCCATGTGATGATACTGATGTTCGTACGTCGTAGGATCGATTGAAGAGCTACCCTACTTCTTCAACGTAAACTGATGAAATTGCAGTACCTGTTTCTTTACTCGCTCCGTATGTTTCCTCATTTCGTTTGCTGCAATACAAACGTGGCTGCCTTCACCTAAACCTGTGTTCGTTTTAGTGGAAAGTATTCCTTTGCATTTATTCTCTTGATGTAACTCCAACTTCACAACAGTTAGAACACGGAAAACTACTTGGCGGACAGAGATCAACAGCAGTACGGAACTCTGTGAAAAACCACGCACCGCAGCCGTCTGTCAATTATGTGTGGACAGTGCAAAAAGTGACCTTCCCCAGTAGTACGTCGCAGGTAGCGACGGACAGGCTGGTGCAACCGACTTCTGAAACACCCTGTGCCGAGGCCCACTACTTGCAGTGCCCTGGGCTCCAGAAATGTAAACACATTCCACCTTGTTATAAGTGCCTCTTAGTACAAGTGTCACAGTCCCTTGTCGGCGAAGTCCTAGTGGAGGAGATGGTCTGCCGATGCCTTCCTACGACCTGTTATGAAATGTCAAGTGTGTAGCTGAGACGAGTGCTCGTACAGTGTAGTGTCGGGGCTGAGTTGTTGTGAACAAAAGCGAGGGAGGCAGTGAAACCTGGTGTCGGCACTTCGACTACTTCTTTCGAAGAGCAGCACGAGGGCTGCCGAACTTCGTCAGACACTGCGGAGGAATTTGGAATTTAATACAGGACAGAGAGTGGACTGGAAAACCAGAAGACTTGTAAACTCATTATATGCTAATTTAAAAGCTCAGTTGAAGTGAGAGGAGAAAGTACAAACTGGATCGAACTAGGAAAATGAGTAAGACAAGGAAGCTATCACCTACCCTTTTCACCCTCTACTTGGAAAATATGATTGATCAATGCTCATTAGATGACAAAGGAGTAGAAATGGGAGGAAGAAGAGTAGGGTGTTTGAAGTTTGCTGATGACATGGTCCTTCTAGCCATAGGGGGAAAAGAATTACAGGATTCGGTGGACACCATTGAAGCTCACGGAAAAAAAATATGGAATGAAAATGAACACAAAGAAAACAAAAGTATTGGCAAATAGCAAATAAAGAAATAAAAATTATGCTGAATGAAATATTAGAATAAGTGCAAAATTTTAAGTATTTTGGAAGCAGGATAGACACTGACTGGAAGTGCACCACAGAAATTAAAACAAGGATACCAATGGCAAAAGAGGCATTTTGTAAGAAAAGGAGAATTCTCTGCAGCGATCTGGACAGAGAACTTAGGAAGGGACTCATAAAATGTCTTGTATTGAGTGTTCTCCTGCATGGCGCTGAAACATGGACTTTGAGGAATAAAGACAGAGAAAGGCTGGAGGCTTTTGAGATGTGGACATGGCGGAGGATGGAAAGAATAAGCTGGATGGATAGAGTAGAAAATGAAGAGGTACTGAGAGGAATGGGAGAGAAAAGACAGTTAGTAGATGTAATAAAAAGAAGAAAAAGAAATTGGATTCAACATATATTAAGAAAGAATGACGGTTTGGCGAAAACAGTTTTAGAAGATTATGTAGAAGGGAAAAGGAAGCGAGGAAGGAAGAGATTCCAGATACTGGACGACATGATGGACGGTACAACATACAGCAGCCTTAAGAAGGAAGCAATGGATCGCAGAAAATGGAGAGGTAAAGGACCTTATAATATATCAGAAAACTGATGATGATGACAGGACATTGGCACAAAGACTACTGAACTGTAACTTTACGCCATCTCCTCTGCTCCCCTTGCCAGACAGGAACTGACCGTAAAAATTTCCACCACCAGGATTCGAACCGGACGGCCGCCACCCACACAAACGTGCATTAGCAACCTCGGCTGTGGAGGCGGATGTCTATCCACTAAAAATACCGAAAAATCCAGCTATTGCTATTGCTATTGTGCTAATCTGTTGGCGATCAACAAACTTCTCCTCTATTTCAGGCTTCTTTCGGCATTTATTCTTCACCTCGGAATGTAATCCACCGCTGCCTAGGGAACTCTGATATTTTTTATTCTTTTTAAGAGATCGGTCCAATTCTATTATTTAATGTCTTCAGTTCGTATCCTACCCATCCTCATACAGTCTTTAACATTCCTTAAAAATATCATTTCTGCCAGCTGTATTTTATTCAGTTACTTTTGAGTTGGTACCCAACCTGGGGCTAACTACCCCATGAGGGATGAAATGAAATTTTCTGAGTGGTAAAAACAAAAAGATTCGATTCTGTTTCAGTCACGAAACTAAATTATTTTCAAAACATCATTACTATTATCACAATTTTGTAAAACTATGGTACTCATAATGTATGTTATCAATAATTTTTTTGTGATTCTTGAGTTTCTCCCGGCGTATTTGATAGTCAAAATATCCACGGGTGTGCTGCCGGTCTATAGTGTCCAACGGGCACAATATTTCGGCGACCATACATGTCGCCATCATCAGGTGAACTGACGGACTGAGCTCCTGTGAACGTGCCGGCACGGAGATCCGTACGCTATGGCTGCTCAGAGGGAACTGGGTTCGGTCGTGGCGGCGGCCGATTTAAATACCCTCCGCCCGCGGCGCGCTCCCTCCGCCGTCCGCGCCCCGCGCCACGGTCGCGCGGTGGAACAGATTGCGACGGCGTCTGAGATGACGTCGGAGTGATGGCTCTGTCCGCCGTGATCGTCACAACTATACGTTTGCTCGATTTACTCTTGATTAACCCGATCGCTGGTTCCCAAGCCTTGCTAAGATTATAGCCACAGTCACGGTTTATGAGGTCGTCATTGGTGCGAATTTCGATGGCCTCTCTAACAACGCTGTCCCAGTATCTCGACGTCTGTACCAGAATCCTCGTGCGGTCATATTCCATGGCGTGATTTTCCGACAAACAATGTTCAGCGACCGCCGACTTGCTCGGATACATCAGACGAGTGTGCCTCTGGTGTTCACGGCATCGATCCTCGACGGTACGCATCGTCTGACCAATATACGACTTGCCACATTGACACGGAATCTGGTACACGCCAGCCTTCCTCAAACCGAGGTCATCTTTGGCGCTCCCCACCAGTGCACGAGTTTTATTTGGAGGACAAAACACAGTTCCGACCCGGTGTTTCTTCAGAATGCGAGCGATTTTCCCCGAGAGTGCGCCTGTGTATGGAATAAATGCAGTGCCTACCTCCTCCCTCGTGACTTCATCCATCTCAAGAGGTTGTGCTGCAGTGGTTGGGCGGAGAGCACGTTGAATCTGCCACTCTGAGTACCCATTTTTTCGAAATACAGTTCTCAGATGTTCCAATTCCTGGGGTAGACTCTCTGCGTCAGAGATAGTGCGCGCCCTATGTACTAGAGTTTTAAGTACCCCATTCCTCTGTGAAGGGTGGTGGCAGCTGTCTGCGTGCAAATACAGATCAGTGTGCGTAGTCTTCCTATACACCCCATGACCTAGGGTGCCGTCAGCCCTTCTCTTGACCAAGACGTCAAGGAAAGGTAATTTACCCTCCGTTTCAGTCTCCATAGTGAATTTGATGTTGGGGTGTATGGAGTTTAGATGTGTAAGGAAGTCAAGGAGCTTATCCATACCATGTGGCCAGATGACGAACGTGTCGTCCACGTAACGGAAAAAGCAAGTAGGTTTCCATACGGATGACGACAGGGCTTCCTCCTCGAAGTTCTCCATGTACAAATTCGCTACCACCGGTGAGAGTGGGCTACCCATGGCGACTCCCTCCGTTTGTTCGTAGTATTCTCCATTAAAAAGAAAATACGTGGAAGTCAAGACATGCCTAAAAAGTTCAGTGGTCTTCTCGTCAAACTTCTGACTAATCAATTCTAGTGACTCTCGCAGGGGTACCCTCGTAAACAAGGAAACGACGTCAAAACTCACCATGATATCTGACTCATCCAACCTGAAGCTGTCAAGGCGTTTAACAAAATCCACGGAATTACGGATGTGATGAGGGCATTTACCCACATAAGGACTTAATATTCCCGTCAGGTATTTGGCCAACAAATATGTAGGTGCCCTGATGTTGCTAACAATGGGGCGTAATGGTATCCCCTCTTTGTGAACCTTCGGGAGTCCATATAGTCTAGGCGGTACCGGACCTTGGGGTAACAATTTCTTAGCGTCACCCTCCGGTAAATCTGCGTCCTTGAGAAGCGCCCTCGTCTTGTTCTCCACCTTCTTTGTAGGGTCAACGCTGATCTTCCGGTAGGAATCGTCATTTAGCAGGCTCTGCATCTTATCAGTGTAGTCCTTATGGGAGACAACAACTGTAGCATTGCCTTTGTCAGCCGGTAAGACAACAATTTCAGAGCGCTCCCTCAGATCACGAATGGCCGCCCTCTCTTTACTGCTGAAATTTGACTTCATCGGCTTGGATTTCGTCAACGCAACGTGACGATATCCAAGCCGATGAAGTCAAATATCAGCAGTAAAGAGAGGGCGGCCATTCGTGATCTGAGGGAGCGCTCTGAAATTGTTGTCTTACCGGCTGACAAAGGCAATGCTACAGTTGTTGTCTCCCATAAGGACTACACTGATAAGATGCAGAGCCTGCTAAATGACGATTCCTACCGGAAGATCAGCGTTGACCCTACAAAGAAGGTGGAGAACAAGACGAGGGCGCTTCTCAAGGACGCAGATTTACCGGAGGGTGACGCTAAGAAATTGTTACCCCAAGGTCCGGTACCGCCTAGACTATATGGACTCCCGAAGGTTCACAAAGAGGGGATACCATTACGCCCCATTGTTAGCAACATCAGGGCACCTACATATTTGTTGGCCAAATACCTGACGGGAATATTAAGTCCTTATGTGGGTAAATGCCCTCATCACATCCGTAATTCCGTGGATTTTGTTAAACGCCTTGACAGCTTCAGGTTGGATGAGTCAGATATCATGGTGAGTTTTGACGTCGTTTCCTTGTTTACGAGGGTACCCCTGCGAGAGTCACTAGAATTGATTAGTCAGAAGTTTGACGAGAAGACCACTGAACTTTTTAGGCATGTCTTGACTTCCACGTATTTTCTTTTTAATGGAGAATACTACGAACAAACGGAGGGAGTCGCCATGGGTAGCCCACTCTCACCGGTGGTAGCGAATTTGTACATGGAGAACTTCGAGGAGGAAGCCCTGTCGTCATCCGTATGGAAACCTACTTGCTTTTTCCGTTACGTGGACGACACGTTCGTCATCTGGCCACATGGTATGGATAAGCTCCTTGACTTCCTTACACATCTAAACTCCATACACCCCAACATCAAATTCACTATGGAGACTGAAACGGAGGGTAAATTACCTTTCCTTGACGTCTTGGTCAAGAGAAGGGCTGACGGCACCCTAGGTCATGGGGTGTATAGGAAGACTACGCACACTGATCTGTATTTGCACGCAGACAGCTGCCACCACCCTTCACAGAGGAATGGGGTACTTAAAACTCTAGTACATAGAGCGCGCACTATCTCTGACGCAGAGAGTCTACCCCAGGAATTGGAACATCTGAGAACTGTATTTCGAAAAAATGGGTACTCAGAGTGGCAGATTCAACGTGCTCTCCGCCCAACCACTGCAGCACAACCTCTTGAGATGGATGAAGTCACGAGGGAGGAGGTAGGCACTGCATTTATTCCATACACAGGCGCACTCTCGGGGAAAATCGCTCGCATTCTAAAGAAACACCGGGTCGGAACTGTGTTTTGTCCTCCAAATAAAACTCGTGCACTGGTGGGGAGCGCCAAAGATGACCTCGGTTTGAGGAAGGCTGGCGTGTACCAGATTCCGTGTCAATGTGGCAAGTCGTATATTGGTCAGACGATGCGTACCGTCGAGGATCGATGCCGTGAACACCAGAGGCACACTCGTCTGATGTATCCGAGCAAGTCGGCGGTCGCTGAACGTTGTTTGTCGGAAAATCACGCCATGGAATATGACCGCACGAGGATTCTGGTACAGACGTCGAGATACTGGGACAGCGTTGTTAGAGAGGCCATCGAAATTCGCACCAATGACGACCTCATAAACCGTGACTGTGGCTATAATCTTAGCAAGGCTTGGGAACCAGCGATCGGGTTAATCAAGAGTAAATCGAGCAAACGTATAGTTGTGACGATCACGGCGGACAGAGCCATCACTCCGACGTCATCTCAGACGCCGTCGCAATCTATTCCACCGCGCGACCGTGGCGCGGGGCGCGGACGGCGGAGGGAGCGCGCCGCGGGCGGAGGGTATTTAAATCGGCCGCCGCCACGACCGAACCCAGTTCCCTCTGAGCAGCCATAGCGTACGGATCTCCGTGCCGGCACGTTCACAGGAGCTCAGTCCGTCAGTTCACCTGATGATGGCGACATGTATGATCGCCGAAATATTGTGCCCGTTGGACACTATAGACCGGCAGCACACCCGTGGATATTTTGACAATAATTTTTTTCTCAATTAGAATCATTAATGCAGTGGAGATAACAGGTTCCTCACATAGTCCACCCACTACACACATAGTTGTGTTTTGTCCCTTACATTACCGATGATAAAAGTGAGGTAAATATGAAACAAATACTAGATATCTCGAGAAAATGTCTTCTCCAAGTTGTAGCTCTGCAGTAGTCCAGAAACTGCTTCATTACTCGCTTCGAAACAGGTAACTGAATTAATTGATAGCACGACACAACACTAACTACATAACGGCTACTATATTGCGGGACACAGTATTATTATTATTATTCTTTCCTTTCTCAGACGCTAGTCTGGTTAAAAATGGAAAGTGACTCGGACCTTGATCAAGCGTGACTTCCTTTTAACTGTACGGTATATGTTACAATGCATTTAGGAACTTTCGGGTAATTGAACATGTATCAATAATTACAGATTTCTGTAGTTCTATATATAAGTTTGGATGTAGCTGTATTGCGTTGATGTACTGGTGGATATTGTGTGGTATGACTCCTGTAGTTGATAGTATAATTGATTTATTATTATTATTATTATTATTATTATTACAATTAGTGGCTGTGGTCAGACACAAAGCATTAACAGCCTGAAGTCTTCCAGTTTCTCCCGGTGATTTACGAACAGTAAGTATATTGCACACATCTTAAACTGGTTGCAGTGTGGTAGGTCAATCAAGTGCCGCAATGGAGAGGAGTAATGCAGGGAACTATGTTCTGTAGCAAGTGTTTATCCTCACAGTGGAGAGATGCTGATGATGGTGGGTGAGCGAGCTGGGAGGGGGGGGGGGGGGGGGGGCAGGAAGGGAGGAACTAGCTAATACGGAAACTAGCTAATATCTTATTACATCCGTGGATAACGGGTCAGAGAGGCTGGGGAACCATTGCTCTATACACTGGTGAGCCAAAACATTACGATCGCATTTCAATAAGACAAACAGCCAAAGCTGCAATATATCTCTGGTTTATTAGTTGATGATGATTAGTTTCGGGTATTTATTCAAAACCCATTCTCAAATCATCCAATCAGGATAAATATTACTCCACGTGGCAAAAGTATTGTATTCCAAAGCCGGGACAGCACGTTAGTAAATCTGTGATTGTAATTACGGATTTCCAGCACGCTGGGATGTTGAAGGGCCAGCAACTTGTGGTACTATTTCAATATGACAGACAGACAATGTTACAAAATAGCTCTTGCTTATTGCAATGCCTGCACGGATTTTCCTTACAGTTACACAAGCAGTAGTCACTCTGTCACGCAGATAAGCAAATAACGCCGGCCTAGTGTACCAGTAGCCAACATGCAGTGTATGATCAAAAAAAATGGTTCAAATGGCTCTGAGTACTATGGGACTCAACTGCTGTGGTCATAAGTCCCCTAGAACTTAGAACTACTTAAACCTAACTAACCTAAGGACAGCACACAACACCCACCCATCACGAGGCAGAGAAAATCCCTGACCCCGCCGGGAATCGAACCCGGGAACCCGGGCGTGGGAAGCGAGAACGCTACCGCACGACCACGAGATGCGGGCTGTGTATGATCTTTAGCAAGGTAGCATTTAGTGAAGCAATAACAACACTTCCAGGTATTCCAACATTTACACCAAATTCAGTTTCTTTTTTACGTCCATTGCTGCTCCCACCTAAATAATAAAGCCAAGAATATATCCAGTTGGACAATCACACAACACAAAAAACTTTACGGTAAGTCTATGGCGTTGCATAGAACGTAGTGTTTGAAGAAAACACGACCCTTGTAGAGAACTAAACTTTCGTCAGTTCACAAATTTTTAAAAGTAAGGAAAGAATCTGGAAAAGCATTTCTTAGATGATCCACAATTCACCTAATTTTCCGGATTTTGTGATTTCTAAATTCATCATTGATATGTACAAAGTATTGCATTTTTTTCACTTCAGCCATTGGAAAGTTTACGACAACGAAAAATTAAATTTCAAAACTGTGTTTTTTCCAACCTCGCAGTGCTGATTTTTCACTGACGACGTTTCCAAAGGTGCTCGCAATACAGATTACATTACTCAGCTATGTAGTTTAAATTTTCTTGTCTAAAAAGAATTTGGAAGTAGTCACATACAGTAGATGAATCATCTAAACTGACGATTTTACAACCGGAATGACTGCAATCAAAAGTTATACACTTTGGGGTCCACATCAGAGTCTTTGAATCTAAAATCATCTGTTTTGCATCTTTTAGCAGATCTGTCAGGCGTACGCTCAGGCTCTTCTTCGGAATCGGAGGAAGAAGCGATAGTAACATCAAAATCTAGATCTGCACTTACTGGATCGGCGTTTGCTGGTTCACTAATATTCTGAATACTTGTGGTGGCGGATTCACCTACAGGCTCATCGGCATCACAGTCCGTCCAACCATTAATCAGTTGGATTGGGTGTAATTTAAGTCTTCGTCGTCCTTTTGATTTAGAAAACTGAGCAGCTCATCTTCTGTCAACGGGCGGTAACGTCGTGTCATTTTATTTTATAACACGGAAAGCACAGCACACAAACTATTTAATGTTACGACACCAATGACCTCTAAAGAGAACTGAGCATTCAATAAGTCGTTAGGGTATTTCCGAGCATTCAAATAATTAGACCGCATACTGGTGCAAAAATCGTCTACTCGCAGGCCAGGTAGCAGACGTTATACGATTCTGTAAGATTGAAGTCGGGAACTGTTGCAATTATTTTTCATAGCAAGTCGTATATATACGACTGGAGCTTTCAAATGGTTAGCACATATAAACACCTGGAGCAGGGAAAGGATTCATTCTTTCTACTTGGAACAGTATGGTCCCTCTTTAACAGTATGCTCCAGATTGTATCTGCTCATTAACATTTCACTACTGTTCTTTACTTGTAACTGGTTTCATAACTTACACACAGAACGTCATGTAGACGTGGACTATTTGCACCTAAGAGCACCCACTGTAAAACCAGTTACTCATCAAATTCCGTTCCTAAACGTTTGCATATCAAACATCCTACTCACTTGTTGAACATTTTGCAGATAAGGCATACTTGTGTAACCGCATAGCTGTAATATCTAAGCAGATATATTAAATCTCCTAAACTATGAACATGCTGTCAAGCAATTGGAAGACACGAGCATTACTTAGATTTTATAATGTAAGCGAACTTTCTGACCCCTATTGTATCATCTCTTATTAACTTATTTTTTATGAAGAACGTTCGTACTGCCTGTTGTTTGTTATAACTGCCATGACAAGTACATACTTAAGAATGACACCCTTATATCTGTAGCCGAAAGATAAATATACTGAAGCGCCAAAGAAACTGGTATAGGCATTCGTATTCAAATACAGAGATACGTAAGCAGGCAGAATACGGCGGTCGCGACGCCTATGTAAGACAACAAGTGTCTGGCGCAGTTTTTAGATCGGTTTTTGCTGCTAAAATGGCAGGTTATCAAGATTTAAGTGAGTTTTAACGTGGTGCTATAGCCGGCGCACGAGCGATGGGACCCAGCATCTCCAATGCAGAGATGAAGTGGGGATTTTCCCGTACCACCATTTGACGATTGTACCGTGAACATCATTAATCAGGTAAAGCATCAAATCCCCGACATCGCTGCGGCCGGAGAAAGATTCTGCAAGAATGGGACCAACGACGACTGAAGAGAATCGTTCAACGTGACACATTTGCAACCGTTCCGCAAATTGCTGCAGATTATCAGATGGACGTGTACAGGTATGGAGATAACCTCATGAATCCATGGACCCTGCATGCCAGTAGGGGACTGTTCAAGCTGGTGGAGGCTCTGTAATGGTGTGGGGCGTGTACAGTTGGAGTGTTACGGGACCCCTGATGCATCTAGATACGACTCTGACAGGTGACATGGAGATAAGCATCCTGTCTGATCACCTCCATCCATTCATGTCCATTGTGCATTCCGACGGACTTGGGCAATTCCAGCAGGACAATGCGACACCCCACAAGTCCAGAATTGTACAGAGTGGCTCCAGGAACGCTCCTCTGTGATAAACACTTCAGCTGGCCATCAAACTCCCCAGACATGAACATTATTGAGCATATTTAGGATGCCTTGCAACTTGCTGTTCAGAAGAGTTCTCCAACTCCTCGTACTCTTTCAGATTTATGGGCAGCCCTGCAGCATTCATGGTGTCAGTTCCCTCCAGCACCACTTCAGACATAATCGAGTTCATGCCACGTCGTGTTGCGGCACTTATGCGTCCTCGATATTAGATAAGTGTACCAGTTTCTTTGGCTGTTCAGTGTAATAGTAAACGAATGAACTGTACAGATTCTCCCTCTCTTTTTGAAAACAGATTCTTAGAGTTTAAGTTGCGTGTTAGTACACAAGTTATTAAACCAACTGCGTACCTCTTAGTTCAGTGTTCCCTATTCTGGTATGTAATGGAAGTCTTAAAGTACTATAGTTACGACTTTAGTATCTAAGAATGTATAATTAACAACATTACACGGTAATTCTTTATTTACAAGGATAAAACCGCAGAATCTATGTAATTTCAACTATTTCACCAGCGCCACGGTCACAGCGATTCACTTCACCTGGTGTAATCGCAGGTTCAACGTCCATAACGGGTAAGATCAATTTATCTCCCACGCACTGTTCGAATCCGAAACGACACTAGGGCAAAATGACAGTGATGCTCAATATACCCGCCTTCACACACCAAAGCTTGGTCTGTAGGCAGATGCAAAGTATGGTGTTATCCAAGGCGTCCAGACAGCACTAATTACCAAGAGTGCCACCACCATTCAACTATCAGTGATACCTCAAGCAGAGTCCTGTGCGTGGCCGCACCATCAACAAGTAGCTGGAGCTGGCAAAAAGTCTCCTGTGTGCACGGCATTTGTTTCACCAGTCGTTAATAATCGTAGTCGGTCGTCAATCAAGTGACTTTTTCTGACACGTATGCGTCACAAAATTGGTCTATATCTTTAAGAATCTCTCGTCCAAGTTTATCATTTAGTTTTTTTACTATTTTGTATCCACAGATGTTTTGCTGTATCTATGACAGTGAATCTATTTCACCTTTAGAGGCTCATCATTAGAAAGAGTATCTTGTTGCAAAATTAACACAAGTCGTCACAGAGGTTTCACTGTGACCACTGAAAAAGAACTGCATGTGTTTACTCTTTTCTCCCATATTTCCCCTCCATTAACACCAGTACTAAAATTATTTGTATGAGAGTATATGTCACGTCATCCTGACCATCTGCTACGCCTCATTAACACGTTACCTTAGTTATGAGTCTGCTGCTTTCCCACATTTCATAGTTATAAAATAGTTAGTCTGCAGCGATGATTTAGATAGAAACTGTCATGATGTGACACTTGTGAATGAGACGTTTTATAACTGACGATGGCAGGTGGTTTGAACAAGACTGATTGTTTTTAATAAAATGACTTACTACTATTGTGCAAATCATTATTGTTCAAAAATTGTAAGTGCTGAAGGCTTTTGACAAAGTTTTATTACTTTCCTCAATGCTGCCGGGTGTCAATTACTCAATCAGTAAAAGAGGGGCCCTTATTGGATCACTTTTTCGTCAGCCTGCCTATCCATCTGCTTAGACCGTTTCTTTCTCAGGAATGGGAAGAGGTGTCAAGCTGATATTTATGTCCAATTCTAAGGTCTACAATCCACTAGTGGTACAAAAAATTGAAGCTTCTAATTCAATGCAGTCACAAGATACGGCCATTTATGTAACATATGGTAGATGTAGATAAACATCCTGATACTCGCAAACTCACTCAGCAAAACCTGCAGATGAGCATCCATATACAGCACATAATTAAGTTTGTACGGAATCCTGAGAGCGCGAGTCCTACTCGATGTTGTCCGGTTTTTTATGATTTATTTTTATTTAGCATTTGTTTGATTGGCAGTATCCATTATTTAGAGCTACCTTATGAACTGCATCTTCTTGATTTAAAGGGAAATTGTAGGTACTCTAGATGTAGAGCTACATTTCCGTAAGTGACACGGACAAAACAAGAGTCAGTATAGCTGGCGGTGCTGCCCGAAAGAAAACTTGAAGTACGCTTTCCGACGTGTTACGTACCTGAGTTGACTGCTTGAGACTAGTAAGTCTACTGCAACGCCCCTGGCGTTTTATTCCTGTACTGAGTCTGGTCTGTTTCTTCTGGTCATTTTCGTTTACACGTCACCACCAGTATTGTTTATGAGGGCTCTCTGCTGTGCGTTTTGGGACCTGAATGATGAAAGTGAGGTTGTGAGCGGATATCCGTTTTACAAAACGATCTAAATATTGTAACAAAATGTAAGAACAAACAATGATTATAAGAGTTCATTATTGACCAAAGCAGAAATCATAGTGGAAGTTCTTAGCAGAGGTCGTGTGATAAATTCTTTACCCTCTTTAGAACTGAAAGAATAGGAAAAGTGTCATCCAAATATTTGAAAATATATACATTTATTTGTTCGAGAAAATATATACTTGTAAACACATGAGCATATCTATAACGCAGTAAATAGCGCCTTTTTCTTTAGCCTCTGTATGTCGTTTTCTTGGTAAATGCCAATTAACATCGAAAATTATCTTTCTCATCAAATAATTCTGGCATTTTCACTGTTGGGATAATTTTCATTAAAATACGTCTATCTGTTTACGCTTTTAAACAAAGGAAACTCCAGGTAGGAATATGTAAGTGTCTTTTAATTGTATATTTTCAACATTTCGCGTCCCTGTCAGCAACTGCATAAATATTAATTTTAATAATCAACAGCCTCAGTTGCACTGTCTACCAAGAATTTACCTAGGTTTCAGTCGGGATAACCCAACCTTCTTCAGAATAACAGTAACTACTGTTTGTCCATAGTGGACATCGTCAAGCTAAAACTACAAATCCATAAATTATCGTCAGCCTGCAAAAACTTATCTGAAACTGCCTCGGCCCCACTTCGCGACCGCAATGCGGCAGCCACGAGTGCTGTGCTGTGCTGCCAGTAGTTTGTAGTTTTAGCTTGACGATGTCCACAATGGACAAACGGTAGTTATTGTTATTCTGAAGAAGGTTGGGTTATCCCGACTGAAACCTAGGTAAATTCTTGGTAGACAGTGCAACTGAGGCTGTTGATTATTAAAATTAATCTTTTAATTGTGCCTATCTGCAACTTACCGTGTCTTCTTGATATATTTAAGTTTTTATTTATCGATAGAGTAGACGTTACATCCGTAAAATGTAAATATCTTTCCGCTTTCAGGTACATCGTCTCCGCCGCGCGGGGTAGCCGTGCGGTCTGAGGCGCTTTGTCACGGTTCGCGCGGCTCCCCCTCTCGGAGGTTCGAGTCCTCCCTCGGACATGGGTGTGTGTGTTGTCCTTAGCGTAGCTTAGTTTAAGCTATATTAAGTAGTGCGTAAGTCTAGGGACCGATGACCTCAGCTGTTTGGTCCCATAGTACATACCACAAATTTCCAAAATTTCGTCTCCCTTATAGGAGAACACTATTAGAGAAAGTAGCAGGACCTTGCGTAACTTTTCAGTGTGTCACGAAAACAAATCAAACAACATAATAAAGAGTAAGATGACACGACAGCATAAAATCCATTTCTACGATAGGATTGAGTTCGGCCAAAACAGATTAACTCCCTGTGTTGGCAGACGCCATCATAAGTCCCTCTTTCTGCGCATGTCCATTGAGCAGCACACTCGGAAATACAGAACTCCACGCTCGGAAAAGTCTGTAGACGACTGACGTCACAGACACACTAGCGTCATGATTTGATGCTAACTCACACCCAGGCCAAAAGGCGCACGCACTTCGAGTAGTCGATTTTGAGCAGAAAGTCGATTTTGTAAAACGGGCCTAGGACGACCCGTACCGACTGCGACGTCGGCAGTCGCTTTCTCCCGCGGTTGTGGAAAGACAGCCAGGACAACAAGGCAGCGGACAGCAGGAGGTACGGCGCGGAGGGGCAGGAAGTGGGTGGCAGCCTCACAAAGCGGACAAACACGCATTGTCCGCGCCGGCCACCGTCCTATAGATGAAGCGCTCCCTCCCACACACACACACACACACACACAGCCTCAACAGGATTGTATGGGCGCAGGCACAGGTAGAGACACGAGCCGTTTTGTCTCGCTCCTCTTAAGCAGCGGTACCTTCAGGAAAACACGTCTCCTCGCTTCAGACACCTGAACACTGCCACTCATTCTCAAGGGCAGCCAACTTACTCACCGCTGGCAAACGTCCCTAAGTAGAAACGTTCGTGAGGACAGATACACAAGAATCACCAAAGAATGGAACACTCGGGTTATTTGCCTCGAAAACAGATCGAAAAATCACATCGACGCCATTTAAATTTCTGAAGTACTCCCCAACACAATATGGCGGAAGGATGGAATATATGCATCTACATTAAATGTATCTAAGCGCGTGTACACTAGGTCGACGAACGCCATCTAACGACAGCCAGTGTATTCGGCCGAACGTTGGTCGCCAATGAATTGGCGCTCGGCTGGTCATCCACACCAAACGGAAGGCTTGGGGCGAAGGGATTCAACCATGCGGAATCGCAGTTCGCTCAGATAATGTTTCAATGTTACTTGTGTTTTGTTATTGTTATAAAGCAAAGTTTTAATTACAATTTCATCGGCCGATATTTTGAAGGAAGAGCCGGCCGGGATGGCCGAGCGGTTGTAGGCGCTTCAGTCTGGAACCGCGGGACCGCTACGGTCGCAGGTTCGAATCCTGCCTCGGGTATGGATGTGTGTGATGTCCTTAGGTTAGTTAGGTTTAAGTAGTTCTAAGTCCTAGGGGTCTGATGACCTCAGACATTAAGTCCCATAGTGCTCAGAGCCATTTGAACCATTTGAAGGAAGAAGAGGATTTAGCAATCGTCGTGTGTGCAGCATTCATTTTACTGCAAGAAGCTGCTTATCAGGTAAAGAAGAAAAAACGATGCTGGAGGACGATTTCTCTTTTAAAATGTAAGGGCCAGTGTGGTGGGACAAAATTAACATCTGCATTAAAGCTGAGTCGTAAATACAAAACCAAAAACGGGTAATGCAGGAGTAGGTCTAATAATAAATAAGAAAAGAGGAAAGAGAGGAAGTCCCATGAACAGCATAATGAACGCATTATCGCAGCCAAGACAGACGCGAAGCAAACACTCACTACATTAGTACAAATTTATATGCCAACCAGCTCTACAGATGGTGAAGAGACTGAGAGGATGTGTGATGAGATAATAATTTATTCAGGTAGTTAAGGGAGAGCAACATTTGATTCTGAGGAGAGACTGAAATTCGGTAGTAGGAAAGAGAAGAGAAGGAATATAGTATTTAAGAAAATGGAACACCTACAGTCGTCCCTATGATGTCATTTATTCAATGGCTACTAGTTTCGGGGCTTCAGTGCACCATCTTCAGGTCTTAGCTGATGCTGAAGGGATTAACATATGCATTGAAGCGCCGAAACTGGTAGCCATACAATAAATGACATTATAATGACGGCTGTAAGTGTTTCATTTTCTTACAATAGTGAACGCCTGTACTCCCCCAGACCTCCTGGCACCAGGATTCACATGGAAAAATAGTACGTGAATATGGTCTGGGTGAAAGGAATGAAAGAGGAAGCTGTCTTGCTGAATTCTGCGCACAGCATAACTTAATCATTGTTAACATTTGGTTTAAGAATCGTGAAAGACTGTTGTAAAAGTAAAAGAGACCTGAAGACATCCGAAGGTTTCACATTGTGTATTTAAGTGTAGGACAGAGATTTCAGAACCAGATTTTGAACTGTAAGACATTTCCAGGGGCAGACGTGGACTATGAACACAATGTAGTGGTTATTAACTTTAGATTAATAACTGTATAAATTGCAAAAAGGTAGGAAATCAACGAGATAGGACCTGATGTTGAAAGAACTAGAGAATGTTGAGAGTTTCAGAGAGAGCATTAGGCAACGATTCACTGGAACAGGGGAAAAGAACTAAGCAGAAGACGACTGCGTAGTTTTGAGAGATGTTACAGTGAAAGCAGCGGAAAGTAAAATTCAAGGCCTAGTAGAAATCCTTGGATATCACAGGAGATACTGAATGCAAGTGACGAAATGAGAAAGTATAAAAATGTAGCAAGTGAAAAGGAATACAAACGTCTAAAAAATGAGACTGGCAGGAAGAGAAAAATGGCTAAGCGGGGATGGCTAGAGGAGAAATGTAAAGATATAGATATATGTATAACTAGGGGAAAGATAGATACCGCTTACAGAAAAATTACAGATGCTTATGGAGAAAAGAAAATCAGCTGTGTGAACATTAACAGCACAGGGGGAACATCAGTTCTAAGCGAAGAAGGTAAAGCTGGAAGTTGTAAGGACTATACAGAGGGACTACCCAAGGCAAACGAATTTGAAGGGAATATAGTAGGAAAGGAAAACGGCATAAAAGAAGACGACGTAGGGGATATGATACAAACAAGGACCTTGGAGCAGACAGCATCCTGTCAGAACTACTGATATCCTTGGGACAGCCAGCCACGACGAAACTATTCCACTGAAGGTGCAAGATGCATGAGGCAGGTGAAATACATTCGGAATTCCCGTTCCAACAAAGCAGGTGCTGACAGATATGATTATTACCGAAATACCAGTTTAATAAGTCATGGTTACAAAATACGAACACGGATTATGTACAGAACAACGGTATGGAAGTTTGGATTCGGGAGAAACGCAGGAATACGTGAGGCAGTACTGACCCTATGACTTCTCTTAGAAGATAGGTTAACAAAAGGCAAACCTACGCTGTAGCATTTGTAGACTTAGAGTAAACTTTCGACAGTGCTGAATGGAATACTCTCTTTGACATTATGAAAGTAGCGGGGAGTAAAATACGGGACCGAAAGGCTGTCTACAACCTGTGCAGAAACCTGACGGAAGTCGTAAGAGTCGAGGAGCATGAAAGGGAAGCTGTAGTTGAGAAGGGAATAGGAAAGCGTCGTCTAGCAGGGTCGTATAATAGCCTACCCCCAATTTTATTCAAACTGTACATTAAGCAAACTGTAAAGGAAACCAAAGAAAAATTTGGATAAGAAATTAAAATTCAAGGAGAAGAAATAAAACTTTAGATTTGCCGATGATATTGTAATTCTGTCACGGACAACAGAGGGCTTGGAAGAGAAGTTGACCGGAATGGACAATATCTTGAAAGGACGATATAAGATGAACGTTAACAAAAGCAAAACAAGGGTGATGGAATGTAGTTTAATTAAATCAGAGATTCCGGGGGAATTAGTTTAGGAAGCGAGACAGTGAAAGTAGCAGATGAGTTTTTCTATTTGGGCAGGTATTTTTCTGGAGTGTAGCCTTGTATAGAAGTGAAACGTGGACAACAAACAGTTCAGACAAGGAGATACTGTAAGTTTTTGAAATGTCGTGCCACTGAAGAATGCTGAAGGTGAGATGGGTAGATCAGTAACTAACGAGGAAGTGCTGAACTGAATCGGAGAGAAAAGAAATTTGTGGCATAACTTGACTAAAAGAAAGGCTCGGTTAATGGTGATCATGAATGTAGTATTGAAGGGAAGTGTGGTGGGAGACGAAGAGATCAATACAGTGCGCGGGTTCAAAAGGATGTAAGCTGCAGTAGTTATTTGGACATAAAGTGACTTGCGTAGGATAGAGTAGCGTGGACAGCTGCATCAAATCAGTCTGCCGACTAAAGACCACAACAACAAGCATAAGGGTAATTTTGAAATCTAATTTACAGACGTCAACATAAACTTTTTTTAACAAATGACTGATTCATTTCTAGCAGCCCATTTAGCTATGACAGCAGACCTCTTACGTCACTTCATGTCACATCTTGAGCCGAACACTGCCTCCTCCTTTACCTACGATTGAGTCTAGTGATCGTTACATTTCATGTACCCATTAACTGTTTCATCCAAGTGTTTGTACGAGTGGACTGATTCTAATTGCGACATCAAAATCTGGATATATCTGTACAGTTTTCATTTAGACAGTACTTGACTACGGAGAACAGCATTTGAGGATACTATTAATATTGTCGACGAGATGACTGCACCAAATGGGCAGCAAGAGCCCATTAATTAGCTTTGATATAGTGTCACGTTTTACAGGAGTTTCTCTGGCAGCCTTGGGCAGTAATTGGTAACAAATTTCAGCTGGACATTACCGCTTTGTTTCGGCATGCTCTTTTTCATCCTGTTTTATATTTAACCAAGAACTGACGCTCTCTGGAACATTTAGTTAATGTTACGCCCACTCATACTGATTTTTATCGACAACCGTTGAGTTATCGTCACCCGTCGCAAACTATGAGTGTGATCAAAACCTCGCAGATTGAGCTTATGTCTACTTGGAACCAGGTTGTTTGCCTACAGAGCTCGCCCACTTAAAGACACTGTTCAAAGTAAACGGATATTCTACCCAGCAGCCACTATCAATAAAAGCCAAAAGCCAGGTAGTGGATGAAGGGAACGCCGGCAAAGTCACTGGCTTTCCTTCCCTGTGTTGGCAATATATCAGTCAAGATCGCCAAAATCTTCCAGAAATTTCAGGTTAAAGTGGTTTTACGCACACCATCTAATATTGCAGATCCCCTGGTATCAGTGGAGTACGATTTGCTATTGTAGATGGCTTGAATTTACAAAATATCTTGCCCACGTGGTATGGCTTACACAGACCAGACCAAGGGCACTGTGGTAGAACGCTGCGCCGAACGTCAACCCTGTATTCGCCTTTTGCAACCAACTGAGTCTGCTGCTGCTGAACATTGCATCTCCACCGGTTTTGAAAAAAAATTGGATATTTGTGGTAAGTTCCTATGGGAGCAAACTGCTAAGGTCATCGGTCCCTAGGTTTACACACTACTTAATCTAACTTATACTAACTTGCGATAAGACGATACACACACCCATGCCCGAGAGTGGACTCGAGTCTCCGACAGGGCAAGCTGCGCGAACCGTGCGTGGCAAGGCGCCTCAGACCGTGCGGCTACCCCGGACAGCCCGGTCTCTGAATGGAACGTGTTAAAACAATAATTTTACTCACAGCAACATCCGTTTGGGACTCCATTACTAAATATTCCTTGGAAATATGAAAGGCGGAACATCTGACGACTCCATGATAGCGATTACCTGTTGGATAATGCGTCTTTCAAGTACAAAGTCTGACCTGTAGGGGAATATACATAGTGGATGTGCGAGTGCGGGGAGTAGACGCATGGTTGACGACATTTGGAAGTTTGAGTGTGGCCGTGAGTGGTGCACGGGTAGCCAAATGGTGAGGCGACAAGCGCGAAATCCGGGTTCGAGTACCGGTCAGGCACAAATTTTCATTGTCGTCATTCCAGTCCACAGCTGTGGATTGTTCTTATTCGCAGCTGCGAATAAATTTAATGTAGATCGATAGTGTGTGGAACCCTACCGGTTCTATGATTTGTTTAAAACGGAGACGACAGAGTACGCCGATGTCCACGGCAAGCGACAGCCCTTACACCTGTTCCGCAATTCCACCAGCGAGGGCGCTGCCCTGTGTGTATTGTGAACAGTCCATCGACACGATCTTAACTCATGGGCGAAGTACACATAGGTGCCAATAATTGCGGGACAGAAGAAGTTTTTTTTTTAGTGCTCAGTGGCTCGCTTGAAAGTGACTGGTAGGTAGTCAGTTGAAATGTGGAGAGTACTAAACGACGACAGCTGCGAGCCCGGAGTTTCCTTAAATAAACATTTTATTCTTTTTTGGAAGGAAAACTACGATAAATAGGGCGACTACTGCACCAAACTATGATTATAGGAATAGCCTGACAGAAAGGGCGTCTTTACATGGTACTTGTACGCGAACGTGGATCGGGTCTGATATAAGACATCCTAAAGTGCTCTTTCACATTTAATAGAATTCCAGATGTGAAACAAAGGCTAAATCACGTCGAATTTTCTCATCATGATAACAAAAAGTACAATGCAAGATCGCTCCCTGGGTCTGAGGCCATATTAGAACACCTCTTTCTAAAGTTGAAGCGCAGTAGCAAAATTGGCTCGCTTTTGAAGGTTTGTCAAATACACGTCGTGCTGATATGAAGTGGCAAAGTAAAGTGTTGGAAAATCTTACCAGAAGGTTTATTCAATTAATTTCTTCGCGCATATTTACTGATCGTGTGTAAATGAAAACTTGTTTGAGATTATCTTGGAAGCTACAGATGCAAACCAAGCTGAAAAATAAACTTCGAGAATGGTATTCACGTGAACACAGATAGTGCAAGTTCACTTAACAATTTTAACTGCTAATAGACGTTCGGACCTGCGCTTCTTGTTCACGTGTGTTACAGCACCAGTAACATCCTGGCAAGGAGGAAAGAGAATATTTTTAAAGTCCTCTTTTCACAATGTTTGGTGTCTTTGAATACGTTGAATTGTGCAGAATGCACTTCAGGGATTTCGATAATGGAGGATTGCCAATGAAGTTAACGCAGCTATTGGACGCGTGTCCGTTTCCAGAAACAAAATCTGTGTTATTGGTGCCTCAGACGTAGCTAATAACTTCCGCTGCAGGATAATGCCGTCTCAGCTCATGTTGGCAAGGAAATTTTGTGGTTGCTTGCCTGAGGGTTTGTACACCTTAACGTCTTGGCCGACTGTCGAAAAAAACATTCACGCCAGGTAAACGCCCCAATTGAAAGGCTGGTCATACTGCCGTCAGTGAATTTCCGACACGGTTCGTGAGTTCACAAGTACCACATGACTATAATTAAAGTGCAGCTACTCTCAGAGTTCCAGTGTGGGCTATAATTATCGTATGGCAGCGAAACTTTGTAGATACCTGTATTTTAATGCATTAGTGCGGAACCGATTTACGCTGGAAAAAATTAGTTCTAATTTTAGCCCCCGCGTGAAAATCTTGCCCTGTGAATGCAAGAAGGAGGTATACTACAGCCTCCATATGTAACGGATTAAGAAGGGGATGCGAGCACAAAAGGTCAAACAAGTGAGAAATGCACAATGTTGATGTTATTATTTTCCGCCACTTACACAATGCTTCAATACGACCGCCGGAAATGTCGGCGAAATGCACCACAGCGCCAGATTTGCACCTAGTGGCCGAAATTGGAACTAATTTTTTCCAGAATAACTCGGTTTCACATTAACGCAATAGAATGTCTTTCCAGTTTCGCTGCAGTGCCATAATTACAGCTCAAACTGGACCTCTGTGAGTAACTGCACTTCAATTATAGCCTCCCAATACAAACGGCAAACCACAGGACGTTGGGTAACGGATAATAGAAACGGAAAGACAATATATTATAGGGAAAAAGAGAGACTCTCCCAAAAGCATTTGAAAGAAACAGCATCCACTCACTTAGACATTCAAACAGGTATAACCTGAGGGGATCTGTTCGCATTGTTAGTGTTAAGTGAATTACTGATAATGGTGAGTGCATATTTTGACTTTATATTATGTACCTCATGACGTTGTCAGTGCTGTGTGAATGTATTGCTGTTATAGTTATTAAATCAATTGCACGATATATAAACTTCTCAAATCATCGGACAAATGAAATTTCTTGCAGTTTGTGCTAAAGTGGAGTACAAAGTGGGAATGTAAGCTAATTGAATCGGGAAGTGCAAAAAGGGTCTAGTCAACTGGGGCTGCTTTTGAGAGAATGACATAGAACCTTTACATTAACATTTATAAGCAGTTTGAACATGGAATGCCTTTTGATAGATAGGGCACTACTGAACGATTTCACATAAAAATAAAAATAAATATTTTCAAGTGAAGAGTGTCATATTTCTTCCAATTTGTTTGGGGGAATTATTCGCTTCTTCCACTGAAAAAGACACAGTAATGATTTATTACACTATTTATGTATTAAAAACCTGTAGGTACTGTTTAAACATACTATCTTATATAGGGTATAAGAAAAATAAATATTTTCAAGCAAAAAGTGACATACATCCTTCAATTTGTTTGGTGGACTTAGCACTTCCTACTAGTGAATAAGACACATAAAAATGCATTACGCTATCTGTGTATCAAACAATACTTATGCACTTTTTAAACATAATTTTATATGGTACAGTATATTTCAATACTGAAATATTGTACTCAGTATCAGTAGAGCTTGTTGGCCATTCCAAAGTAGCAACATAAAAATGAGACACTATATGTGAAATACACACTACTTTCCTAATATCTTCAAGCTTCTTTGCATTAATCGGTAAACGACCTTGTGCGTACGCTGGTGGCAAGACAGTCTGATTATTTCGTTTGCCAGCAAGTAAAGTGAGACCACATTTTTACGCAGCCCATAAATGTCTTGTTATGACTACTCCTGGGTTTATCAGTCAAAGGATAAGAATGAGGCATTTTGTTGAAGCTGACTTTTCTATCCTTAGGTACACTTCTAAAACACTTTCTAAACATAGGTGTGTATTTGTGTAGTAGGAAGGCCAGCAGACTTTGAAATCAAGAATGTCAGCTGCATCAACCATAGTAACTGCATGCTTTCCTTGAGTACGTGCTGAAAGGCTCATTCTTTTGGAGTGTAAGCTTTATAGCTTTTCCTGGTTACCTTCTTTATTAATCCATATTGTCTGTCAGATGGAAGGTAGAAGTGACCCTTCGAAGAAAATAATGAAATATTAGTTTGAATCTCCCAACAACTATAAGTGACTGAACGCATCTGACAACTGAAAGATTCCGTCTGTAGATCTGTTGCCTTACTGGGTATTGCACTGTCAATATCGTTCTTGATAAAGGAGCAAAATTCGTTACAACTCTTTTTCGCTTTACCTTCATGGCAAATGTAGAAACGGAAATTTCCTGTTTCGAAGTTATAAGTGCTAAACACATTTACTGAAAGTTGTTTGTTGTAAAGCATTTCGTCGACGGGAATTTCCAGTGGGAGATTTTGCATGAAATCAAAACAAATTTCTGCCACATGTTCTTCATTCTTGCTCCTTCTTTCAATTTCATTGGTGTTCCTATAAAATTTTTCACTTCTCCTTTTGTACACTAAATGTTCCGCCACCGCTCTCATTTAAATGAGAATTCCATATTTTGACATTCAGTTTCCCACTGCTACAACACAGGTCTAAATGTGGGCTTCCAGACTTGTATGAGAAGTTGTCATGAAAATACTTCCCACAGTATTTATGTGTTAATGTACATGTTGGGTACTCCTGTTTGAATAGAGAATGCACCACTTTCAGTGTAAGTGTAGCATCGAGGTTGGTTATGTCACTTGCTCCATAACGAGTTTCTGTGGTAGGAAAAGGCACGATGCGATTATGGATTTTAAGCAGGTCTTCTCCTGAGATAGCCTCGGTATTTGGAACTTTACCTCTTACATCTATTGGTTACTTGCTAACCATCTTGAGTTTACAAAGTCATTCAAAACGTTTTTTGTTGCAAGAAAACTAATAAACACAGATTTACAATTTTTTTGCGAACATCATTAAGCGCAACACGATACAGAAACGTACAGCTTATTGGACTGCGGATTCCTTGTCTTTTAACTGGCAGCCAGTCAACTGAGCCATGGAGATAAACATCTTGTGCATTTCTTGATTCCATGATGCAAACGTTACTTTTAATATTTGCCTAGGCGATACCCTCTATGCCTTCAAAGCACTTCTGACTACATCTGCAAAAATAAATTAAAAGACTAACTGTATATTATGTTATCGTTTACTTTAAATTAAACGCCAAGCTATTAAATTATCGAGTTATTATTGTCCCGACTTACAGTCGAAAAGAAAATATTTCCAGATTAAATATAAAACAATATATCATATCTTGTCCTATAACCCAGAATTATTTACTTGCGTTGCTCTCCTGCTTTAATTGTAGATACGGACTAACCCCACATCACTTACATGAGCTGAGCCTTTAAGTTTTGCAGTTTTAGTTATATGTCGCTTATAAAGCTCAATATTTCTTACACCTCGTTGTTTCTTGGACTTCGGAAATGTATCTTCAGCTATAACAGCTATTATGCGACAATCGCTCTAGCAATAAATAGAGAAAAGAAAACTGGACGACGAAAAGCAAAAAGTCAACATGCGATATTCTGGCACCAGTCATTCGATAAAGATGGTAGCTGCATACTCTGTGAAGGATTTGTAACCTTTTTCAAACGACATCAGAATTACGCAGGACGAATACCTCACGTGTGAGCATGGGATCTGCCTCCTTTTTCTACACAATAGCCGCGCGGGATTAGCCGAGCGGTCTTAGGCGCTGCAGTCATGGACTGTGCGGCTGGTCCCGGCGGAGGTCCGAGTCCTCCCTCGGGCACGGGTGTGTGTGTGTGTGTTTGTCCTTAGGATAATTTAGGTTAAGTAGTGTGTAAGCCTAGGGACTGATGACCTTAGCAGTTAAGTCCCATAAGATTTCACACATATTTTTTTTTTTTTCTACACAATAATGCATTTTGTGTTGCGGAGTGCCATTCCACCACTACTAAATTCGATACCGGAAAAAAATCATCCTTCAATTTCTGATTCAAATAGCTATTATTTATATACACTGTATCATTATTATGATTAAAATCTTACACATTTGTGGTAAGTTAAAAGTAATATTTAGAGGGGAAGGGAGTCAACCCTGCACCTGTTCTTCACTCTAGTCTATACTGATTAATTTTCTTCTTCTCAACAAAACTCCTGCAGGCTATATCGATATGAATCTGCTTATTGTATTCATCCCTTTGTGTCCCTCTACAACTTTTATCCCCCAACCCGCAACCTTCCCACCACTCTCTAATTGACCATCCCTTGATGCCTCAGACTGTTTCCTGTCAACTGTCCCGTTCTTTCGACTCAAATTCTGCCATCAATTTCTTTTCTCTTCGACTCGATTTAGTACTTCCACATTAGTATCTGATCCACTCATCTAATCTTCAGCATTCTTCTGTAACACCACATCCGATAAGCTTCTATTCACTTCTTATCTGACTTGCCTACGATTCACTTGCATGTAAGACTACACCCCAGACAAATACTTTTAGAAAAGAAACTATATCCGACGTTAACAAATTTACCTTTTTCAGAAAAGTGCATTTTTTTATCCTTTCTCCTTAAAACCAAGTCAGTAATTTTACTGCCCACGAACTAAAAAAAGCTCCTCTACCAGCGCCTCATTCACTTATGAGTGTCGACACATTAAAGGCTACAGAGAAATCCTTCCGTGATTGTGCACGTGATTCGGAGGTTTGAGTTAACCGGCAGTTTCGAAATCATTCCTGCGGGAGACCGATGGCCAATTGCATCATAAATTGTTGAAGAGGTTCCTGATGCCGTGGCTGAGAATGCAGGGCGCAATGTGAGATCTACAAGCAGTTCACGAGCTGTGCCATGACAGCTGAACATTCCGTGGTCCACCGTTCCAAAAGTGCTGCCCACAATTGTGAAATGGTTTCTCTATTGTGGCCGATGGGTTCTAGGCGCTACAGTCTGGAGCCGCGCGACCGCTACGGTCGCAGGTTCGAATCCTGCCTCGGGCATGGATGTGTGTGATGTCCTTAGGTTAGTTAGGTTTAAGTAGTTCTCAGTTCTAGGGGACTGATGACCTCAGATGTCAAGCCCCATAGTGCTCAGAGCCATTTGGTTTCTCTGTTGCGGTTTCAGGCTGTCTTGATGCAACTGGTGATCACATTGAGCAACGTTTGTCGAACGTGGACATAGTACGCAGTTAACAAATGTTACACTCCCATGTGGAAATTAAAATGTGTTTCACAAGCTGCGAAACTGTCGTGAATAAAACAGTGACCCGTATCTACAATAAGTTTCCTTTAATTTATGTCTATGGTCAGAAACTTTTTGTTAACAGATTGCCGGTTTCGGTCTATAATGACCATCATCAAATCAGTTTTATAAAAACAAAGTCCTAATGTACTGCAGCCATAGTGGCATCGTCAAATGTTAAATGCAAAATCAGCACCACCATCGTCAGATATATGTAAATAACATCATATGCACGAGTCATGTTGTCAGTAGCACTCAGCAGTACATTAGGACTTTGTTTTTATAAAACAGATCTGATGATGGTCATTATAGACCGAAACCGGTTATCTGTTAACAAAAAGTTTGTGACCATAGTCGTAAATTAATGGAAACTTATAAAATGTGTTTCTTTCAATGGTTTAATAATTTTTATTATTTTTCTTTCGTATATCTTGACAAATATTTCCATCAAGTTTCACTGTCCTACGATCACTTGTTTTTCATGGGGCCCTCTAAAAAGTAGCTGAAGTTTAATTAGAGCCACCCTATAATCATAATAATTTGTTTACACCTGTGATTAGTAGAGTGGTTTTCCTTTTTGAGAGAGGGAGGGTGTCAAGGCCCTCAAGAGCTCTCTCACCCCTCCCATCCCGCCTCCGTGTTGGGTTCAGACTTGGTTCCATGGGAGCCAATCTTGACTCTTAACACGTCAAGAGCCTGCGTCTGAGTTTCTGGGTACCCGTGAGCTAAGGTTCAAATGGCTCTGAGCACTATGGGACTTAACATCTGAGGTCATCAGTCCCCTAGAACTTAGAACTACTTAAACCTAACTAACCTAAGGACATCACACACATCCATGCCCGAGGCAGGATTCGAATCTGCGACCGTAGCAGCAGCGCGGTTCGTCACTGAAACGCCTAGAACCGCTCGGCCACAGCGGCCGGCCGTGAGCTAAGGGTCTCGCTTTGTCTGCTACCTGGACCTGATACGGTGGCTTTCCCTAATACGCCTAAAGCATTCACAAGGGGGGCTCACAACAGACACGGGTGGTTGTGTCCCCTTCTGCGAAGCTCGCTTAAAGGTCGGGACACACACGTCAGGGCCGAGCGTCGGACGAGTGACGGCCGTACTCCGGTCCGTTCCTGCAGGGGCCACACACGACCGGGGCACGGCCGTGTCTCTGTTGTTCCTTGTAGTGACTCGGACGCGGTGAGCTGTGTTTCTGTTTGTGAAAGCTGTAAAACATGCTCACTAATTTTCGTAATAGTGAATTAGGACTTATAGCACTTGCTTTAGACGAAGAGGAAAACGAACGAAGGCAAACAAGAAGAAGAAAATTATTGATCCACAGTGCCTGGAAAACAAGACCAGTACAGGGAGAGTTTCGAACACTATTTTCTCACCTCGTAGATGATGAGACTAAGTTTTATGAATATTTTAGGATGACGCAGTACACCTTCTGTGAACTTTTAAAGAAACTAGAACCAAGGCTGAGAAAAAATGACACGTTCTGGAGAGTATCAGTTTCACCCAAAGAACGACTGGCTGTTTTTTTACGGTAGGTTAAAGAAAAGTACACAGAACACAAATAAATAAGAAGTTTTAAGGACAGCATTTTTATTTTATTACTTTAGTAATTGAAAGATAAATACATAAGTTAGTAAATAATACAGTTAAATTTCTACTACCCTAAGAAAAACAAATGAGGACTATTCAGTGAATTAGTTTCTGAAGCTGATGAGGATGCAGGGGAACTTGGAGGATGATGGTTTTGGTTATTTATATACGAATTGTGCGAATCCCTTTGCCGGTCCAAAAGCTGCTGTGTAGGTTCTGTTGACTCGTTTCCCACAGGTGAAGGATATGGTGTTGAAACAGATTTTGCTGAGGAATTGGAGGATGATGGAGTGAATTGATGGACTGATACGTCATTCATGAGTTGCTTCAGTTCAAAGTCTTGTACAATTGAAAAAATCCTACTTTTAGCTTGATGAAACAGTAGTGGATGCAATGATTTTAGGGCTGGTGCTATACCACCCAAAAAAGCATCAACTGGGTTTTGTATATCTCTCTGTTTTTCAGCTTTTTTTTCTGCCAAAATGTAAGCCATGAGCTGGCTTGATGCAGATTCTTGTGGTTTAACCTCACGCTGAAATTTTCGTTTCAGTGGTGGTTTCATAAACGTGTTCTTCTTTGAAGTGACGGACGAATGAGCTGAGGGCGTCTGGGAATGCCGAGTGCGCTCTATCAAATTCTCTGTTTCACTATCCTGGGTTTTAATGATCCATTCTTCATCTGCAATGTCTTCTTGTGTAGACATTTTTTCGTTTTCAACAATCGACTGCTCCTCTTGGGAATCTGTATTTGATTCTTGTTTATGCTCATTATTGTCTTGCGTGTAAGGAACATTGGAAACTGTTTCTCGTTCTACCATGTAAGGTAGCAGGAACGTTAAGAGATCTTCATACTTGTATTTATGTCGATGAACAGCAGCTTGTCCTGAAACAGTTTTCCTTTTCTGCAAGGTCTTCCTTAGTTGGTCACGAACAGATGCCCATTTTTTTTTTTTTGCATTCCTCTATTCCACCTGTAGCAAAAATATTTTAAATCGCGTATTTATATTACAATGTTTAAAATGCTGCAAATATTTTATAGATTATACAGTATTTCTCATCTTATACATTCAATTTTTTTCAGGTTCCTTGCTACAGGAGATTCCTTTAAAACTATTTCCTTCAGCTACAGGTTGGGAAAATCCACAGTTGCAGCTATCGTCCATGACACCTCTAGAACAGTTATCGATTTATTGTTAGAAGAGCTGATGCCTGTGCCGAATGAAGAAAAATGGAATGCTATAGCTGAGGAGTTTTGGACAAAATGGCAGTTTCCAAACTGCATTGGATCTTTAGATGGAAAGCACGTAACAATACAGGCTCCAAACAACTCAGGAAGTCTCTATTGGAATTACAAAAAAACATATTCCATTGTGCTTCTTGCTCTGGTTGACCCATGTTATAATTTTATTGCAATAGACGTGGGAGCGTACGGAAAAAACTCTGATGGAGGCATTCTAGTAAATTCAAATCTTGGAAAGTCATTGGAAAACAATACGCTTAGCGTCCCAAAGAGTAAAACTTTACCCGGAACTGATGTTGAACTTCCAATGGTAATTGTAGGCGATGAAGCTTTCCCTCTCAAAACATACTTGATGCGACCATATCCTGGCAGGAACTTAACAAATGACAAGGCTACATTTAATTATCGTTTGAGTCGGGCAAGAAGAATATCCGAAAATGCATTCGGTATATTGCAACAGAAATTTCGAATATTTAGAAGAATCCTTCAGGGAGATCCTAATAACCTTACAATGATTGTGACGGCTGCGTGTGTACTGTACAACTTTATTCGAAAAATGGAAGGTTATAGGGTGCCCGAACAGAGGATGGATCAAACGGAAACTGCTGAGGGATCCGGAAGTTCATCAAATCTTCGAAACCTACCTCGAATTCGTGGGAGATCAACAGATGCTGCATTTGCTGTACGAGAACAACTCAAAAAATTCCTGAACTCTCCACAAGGGACTGTGGAATGGCAAGAACATGTCGCCTTGGCGATATAACGATGACATAAACCAAACATCTGTTTGTAAAATAAAAAGTAAATAAATATCTTTCGGGTATTAAAACTTGTATAGTTTTTATCTTACCTTTGGCTTGTAGATATGTTGCAATTGTCTTCCAAAATCTGTCTTTGTACTCGATATTCCTGTAGTTTTCACTTCCCTGATCGTAAAGAACAGGAAACTTACGAACTTCCTCTATTAGTCGTTCCACATCCATGTTTTGTACACAGAACAGTTTTGCGCAGTTGCACAGCTCACAAGACAACCCCACCGTCAGGCCGTGTCCGTCACGTGAAAATTTGAACACGGCGAATCCCGCCCGGCCCGTTGACGTTCCCCGTGCAAGGCCCGGTCAAGTGGGGCCCGCCGCGCTGCATTTGTTTTAATGTTGTATTTCGTAGTCCGGGTGACGGCCGATACTCGGACGTGTCTCGGCACGGACACGGTCCTGACATGTGTGTCCCGACCTTAAGGGTTAGAAACTGTCCCGTGGTGTCAGTCGTCTAGCCAGTACCATTTCCTTCAGAAATAATAATGCGAGGACTCCTGGCAGGAGACACAGTTTCTGGATAAGTGTTGTTAGCCTATTAGAGGTAAAAAGAAGGTGGCCAATGAGAGAGTGCCAGGGGTGTGATACGCGAAGTGGGGTAGCAGTCATACGTTTTTCTTCGTTGCAGGATCTTCTTCTAAACTTTCAATTATGAACTTTCTCCTGAAAATTGGTGCCCACCTACACAGGGAGAAATGATCATGATAATAAAGTAAAAGAAATCAGTGGTCTCACGAAAAGCCTTAAGTGTTCGATTTCCCGCGTGCTGTTCGAGTGTGCAACGGTAGGGAAATTGTTTGAAGGTGGTTCGATGAATCCTCTGCCAGGCAATAAATTGTGAATCGCGGAGTAATCATGTAGATTTGGATGCAGGTGTAGATTGTCGTATTTTTGTGAAAACCCATTGCTCCTGCTTCTGAGATTTGACTGGCTGAAATGTCCAAGCGTTTCCGGTAATCGTTTGGAGTTGGGGAAACATGAGTCGATCGACTGCCTTCCTGGATTTAGCAGATACGTCTTGTGGTCTCTGGTACGGAAGTGCTGTGTGATAATGTTACTGGTTGCTTAGTCGTCAAAGTTATTCCCCCAGTAAGGGAGGCTTATAAGAATTTGAAAACGCGTTCCTGGGTGTGGGTGATTTTATAGACGGTATTGCGGAGTAATGATTGCGCATGTGGTTGGTAGGTAGAGCCTGTGTTAAATCGTGAACTAAATAGTAAGCTGGAGGCTTGGCGGGGCTTAACTAACGCTAATAAACGGCGTTTGTTTCGTTGCTTTTATTTTAAATGAGGCTCTCGACCTAAATAGCTTTGAACTATTTTCACCTTCGTGAAAATTTGAGCGGAAGTGGCAACGAAACAGTGGAAGGTAATACAGTCATCGGTGAATGTCGTGGGGGAAAGGCAGTGAATAAACAAGAGATAACTGAAGCGAGTCTCCGAGGGATAATATTTAAAGTGAGTGATGAGATAAGTAACGCATTGAGCAAGTTTCCAGCTAAACGAGGAAACAAGCCTATAGACTGATGCTGTATGTGCTAATGCATACACAACAGGGTAATTTGGTAACGTACCCAGAAGAGGAGACAAATAATAGGGGAAAGATAAACTCATGTGAAGAACAGAGCACCAGCGGACTAATTAGCAACAAATTTGTAGCAAACTCATGACAGTGCAGGATGGAAGTTAATAAGGGACGCCGCGAGAGCGCACCCACGTCCCATCACTCAAACAAAAAATAAACAGTAGATGGAAGAGACGCACTCAGAAGGCGGTGGACACGTGGCTGCCTACTTCAGAAGAAACGCACGTATTTCCTGTACGAAGAGCTACAGTGAAGGCCACAAGATGTTGTCCTTCGTGCGTCTTCCTGCACAAAGACCTAGTACCGGCCAGCACTGCACAGTGTTTCGTGATCAATTAGACGATGAGAAATAATTTTGCTACGGTTACAATGCGCTACGATAAGGAATCTATGAACTTCCAGTTCTAAAACCACCGAAAAAAAGATATAATACAACCGCAAACTGCTGTCTTCTGCCCACGCTGGGTACACATTGGAATTCTTTTGTCTCTTCACATTGTAATCTCACTTTTAGGGAAACTTTCTAGTTAGTTCCAATTAAGGTTTCGCTTAGAAGACGTAATTCTGACAAAAGTAACAGAACCCGTTAAGCTGTCCTCGACGGCGTGTCCACCACTGAACAACACCGCCAGTAATGTCCTAGGGAAGTGTGATAGGACCGCTCTTGTTCTGTACATACATAAACCGTCTGACGGGATGATTTACACAGATTTCTACTTGGTGTGATGAATGACAGCTTGCTCTAAATGTAGAAAAATATAAGTTAATTCAGTTGAGTAGGAAAAACAATCCCTTAGTGTTCGAACACAGCATTAGTGATGTCCTGTTCGACAGTCACGTCGATCAAATATCTAAGCGTAACGTTGCAAAGCGATATGGAGTGGTACCAGTACGTAAGAACGGCAGCAGGGAAGGCGAATGGTCGACTTCGGCTTATTTGGAGAAAGGTAGGAAAATGAGGTTCATATGTAACGGAGATCGCGCATAGAACACTAGTGCGACCCGTTCTTGAGTGCTGCTCGAGAGGTTGGGATCCCCACCGGGTCGGATTAAAGGAAGACATCGAAGCAATTCAGACGCAGGCTGCAAAACTTTTTACCGGTAAGGTCGATCAATACGCGAGTATTACGGATACGTTTCGTCAACTCAAAGCCACGATCTTTTCGCGAAAGCATATTGAGAAAATTTAGAGAATCGGCGTATGAAATTGACTCCGGAACGTTTCTGCTGCCGCCAAAGTACGTTTCGTGTAAGGACCACGAAGGTAAGAAAGAGAAATGAGGACATATAGACAGCTGTTTTTCCCTCGCTATGCTTGCTATGATTGAGAGACTTCCGTCGTCCTTTCTACTGCAAACCTAGTGTTTTTGTGTGGCGATAACTAAAGGACGATCTATGGTTAGTCTCATGACTGAATCGGACGTTATGTTCCCACAGCTGCAGAAATAAGGAGCTTGTGGCTGTTCCTTAAAAGGGTAGACTGTGACAGGTGAAAGGTCTCTGTTGGATTGCTTTCATGTTACTTTCTTAAATCTGTTGTCATTTACGGCATAAATTCCTATTCTAAATTTACTGTGGTGATTCTGACTATCTGGGAGGAGACTGAGCAGTGGAACGTGTTACTTTTACACATAAACAAGAACGATCTGTCACACTACTACACTTTAAAACACAGTTTATATGTAATTCATGTCACACAGTCTCAAATCTAAAATATCTAATGTTATCTTAAACTGCAACGCAGTGTAATTCGAGTGTGAAGTTCAGAATATCTTCCAGTAGTTGCTTTGTCACTACTTTGTGAGTAAAGTGGAACCACGTGTTGATGATCTGTAACTCGAACTAAGATCATCAATCTTAAATGCGAATGTGCGTGAGATTATAACGTCTCGTCTTGACAATATTTTTCAATATAGCAACTTTCCTTTATGTTCAACCCACGTGGGGTGTACTTTGTGAGACCAGTACCACGTGCTTATACAATTGTTTGACCCATCAGGTTAATAGTAAGACGATAGTAACCAGTTCGAGGTTTATCTTTTGTAAATTGCGTTTCGGTGTAATTTACTTTAATTATCAAAATTATTGTGGAGTTACACTCTTTGTGTAAACCAAGTTGACCACGTGAAGCATGTGGTGTAATGATCAAAGTAGCCCTCACCTATTCTTTTCGGGAAGATTTCACAGAGAGTTAGCATGAATTTAGTGTACCAGTGTGTGGTAATTACATGACGGACAGGATTGCGCTACGAACGTAACTTCTTTGGGTGAAAATTGAATCGGTTGGTTGTGGTTAATTTCCTCTTGGATATGTTTCAATGTTCTTCGTGTGTTATTTTATGAATGCAGTGTTGTATGCAGTCTCCCAATCTTGGCTCCATATTGATGTGTTCCGTAAGATTACAAACTCACATTTTCACAATCCTAAATAAGACACCAGTTAAGTTATGAATCAAGTTTAATATGTTGAAATTTTAACGGAACAATGATCAATGTTAAAATAAATGAGCAAATATAAACTGATTTGTTTCTTTTTATTTAAATTCTCATTTTATATATATATATATATATATATATATATATATATATATATATATATATATATCCACGAACCTACTACGGTGTCATAGCAGGCGGAGAGGTGATACTCCGACGTGGCGCGTCCCAGGTGGCGGATAGGGGGGTCCTCACCGGCTTGCCGGTGGACTTGAGCGAAATAAAATAGCTCTCGCGGACCAAACACTAAACAACCTCTACGGCTAACAACCGTAGTTGTAACTCGGAGCTTGCTCCATACAAGGTTGACTACCTTTGAAAGTCAAACATGGAAGGAAATCTTTCAAGGAATAATCCACCGCTTGGCAATAACCAAGGAAGACTGCACTCGGATACGGTGGGCAGTCACCTGAAAGATAACTTGGATGAGTCGGAGCATCTGAAAATACCCAAAACGGACAGACGACCAAAACTCAAGACAGGACAAATAAACTACATTGTGACACACAATATAAATTCCCTCATACAACCAGGCAAACTCAAAATTCTGACGGATGAAATGGATCGCAAGGGGATTCTCACAACCGGACTTCAAGAAATGAGAAATACTGATCAGGAGCCGATAGAGTCACAAGGATATAGGATTTATAAGGGAATACCAGGGAAAAGAGTCATGAAACAGTGTCCACAATTTGGAACAGGATTCGTGGTGAGTCTGAAAATAATAGAGTCCATAATAGAATTTAAAGCACAATCTCCCAGGCTCTCAACATTAACTCTAAAAGCTGCAAATAAAATGTACACAATAATAAATGCCCATGCCCCGACAAATGATAAAAATAATAAAAAAGAATACAGAGAAGAGGTAGAAAAATTTTGGGAGCTCTTAGATCAAACGACGAATAACATTAATAAAAATCACATCAAAATTTTAATTGGAGACTTCAATGCCCAGCTAGGAAGGGAAAAGAGATATAGAGACATAATAGGGAAATGGACAGCACAAAGAAGAACAAACAAAAATGGCATAAGACTAGTGGAATTTTGCAGAAACCATGACATGATCTCAAAGTCGACGTATTTTAAGAGAAGACCAAGTAAACTAAAAACTTGGAAACATCCAGACTGGAAAAAATGAGAATGGCAACTGGACCATGTCTGCATGGATAAGAATTACCACAAGGAAATTTACAATGTGAAAGTACTGAGAGGGACAGATACCGGATCAGATCATTACATGATAAAAATTAAAATTAAATTAACCCCATTAGCAAAGAAAAAATCCCACCAAAAGAAGAAGAGAACCTATGACCCTCATAAACTGATACAAAATGAGGATTATGAAGCACAAACCAGGGATATAAAAATAACAGATGATCTGGAAGAAATAATTCCCAAATTGAAACAAATAGCTGAACAAGTTGCCCCTATAAATCCAAGGAAAAAACACCAGTGGTGGAACGATGAATGTGATGAAGCAGTGTTGGGTCGACACCAAGCCTGGTTAAGGCATCAAAATGAAAAAACAGAAAAATCATATTTGGAACTCACAAAACAAAGGAAGACAACACAAAAAATAATAAGGAGAGTTAAACGTCAGTACCAAAAAGATATACTTCTAATGATAGAAATAAATAGTGAAAAAACAAACTCAAGAGACTATTACAAAATATTTGGCAGACAATTACAAAGATATGATCCTCCAACATTAATGTTAAAAGATAAAGATAATAACCTAGCCCATAGCAATAGTAAAAATACAGAAATTCTAGCAGAAACATTTAACAAGTTACTAAATTGTGAAGATCCCCCAGAACTTCTTCAGATAAACACAGAAACCCCAATTAAAACACCAGCAGAAAATATAAATCCACCTACAATTAATGAGGTCTACAGAGCTTTGAAAGAACTCAAAAACTACAAAGCAAGTGGAGAAGATCAAACGTTTGCTGAAGTTTGGAAACATGCAGCAGAACCAGTAAAGATAGCATTACACCAATGCATAGTAAAAATCTGGAATGAAGAGAAATTACCAGAAAATTGGACTACTGCTATAATACATCCATTACATAAGAAAGGAGAAAAATCAAATCCAGACAACTATAGAGGAATTTCCCTTTTGGACTGCACGTATAAGATCATGTCAAGAATACTATACAACCGCTGTAAAGATCAACTAGAACTGGAACTGGGAGAATATCAAGGAGGATTTAGATCCTGGAGAAGCTGCTGAGAACAGATAATCACCTTGAAGTTAGTTATGGATGTCTACAAAAGAAGCCAAAAACAACTAGTCATAACCTTTGTAGATTTCAAAAAGGCGTATGATTGCATCCATAGATCTTCAATGATGAAAATATTAAGGAATTTTGGACTTCATCCTAAATTAATAAAAATGATACAGTTAACCTTAACAAACACCAAATCCAAAGTAAAATTTAGAGGAGAAATATCTGAACCATTTACGATTAAAACAGGGTTGAGACAGGGAGATTGTTTATCACCATTGCTATTCAATTGCGCTCTTGAATATGTAATGAGAGAATGGTACAAGGAAAATCCTATGAATATTAAAATTGGAACTAAGAAAGATAAAATAAACCTAAATTGCTTGGGATTTGCTGATGACCTAGCATTACTAGCTAATAATATTCAGGAAGCCACGAAACAAATAACAAGCTTACAAAATATAGCACAAAAATTAGGACTCCAGATATCATTTGAAAAGACTGAAATAATGGTAACGGATCCATTTGTAATAGATCACATCACAGTGAACAATAGGGAAATTAAAATAGTGAAACAATTTAAATACCTGGGTGAAATTATAACACATAAATTGGACGAGAAACCTGCATGGCGAGCAAGAACTAATAAAATGATAAAAGCTCAAAAACTAACATGGTCTACGTACAATAAAAAATGTCTATCAATTAAAACAAAATTAAAACATTACAAGACGGTGGTTCAACCAGAGGCTACATACGGAAGTGAAACTCTTTTTAAAGTCACCCAGAAAAACAGAATTGACAAAATTTTAAAAGTAGAGAGAAGAATTGCTAGAACATGCATAAATAAGAAATATCAAAAAGCTGGGCAATGGCGGATAGTTACAAATGAAGTGGTATACAGAGAACTGGAGCCCATCACCGATACTATACAAAAGAAAAGGATCTCTTTTTGTGGTCACATTCTGAGGACACCAGAAACCAGATTATCAAGGAAAATTATTGAGAAACTCTGGAATTTGAAACAACAATGAGGATGGCTTAAGGAAATAAGAGAGGATATGGAAGAACTGGAAATAACTCTGGATGATTTGCAGAACAAAACGCCAAATTTAAAGAAGTTGAGGGACACAGAAATAAGATTTAAACCAAAAATTGACAAACGACATACAATGAAAAGGGTATTTACAGATGAGGAACGACGAAAAGCATCGGAACGAATGAAGAGATACTGGGCCACTCGGAAGGGGAAAATACCAAAGAAGAGGACCAGAAATGATTGACAGAAGTGGTCCAATGAGGCCGTAAAAGCAGAAGAAGAATATATATATATATATATATATATATATATATATATATATATATCACCGGTTGTCGTAAGATGACTATTAAAAGATTATAATTAATGTCAGCCTGGTTGGCAATTTGGTAAACTAAACTGGATACCTGGTGAAACAGTTGGTGAGTAATGAAAGGATAACTTCCCCAGATAGCTCACAACTTTAACCCGCTTTTATTATCTTGAATATCAGCACCGCTTTCAGAACAACTTAATGCATCAACATTACACAGGCAGTATTGTCGCCAGCATTATGCGGGGGAAAGTAGTCTGGCGGAGACGCAAAAGATACGCCGTCTAGCGGATAAAAAGCAGCCATCTGATGAAAGGCTGCGCTCTGCACAAACACGTCCATCTTGCTACACTGTCAGTGAATCCATCGGCCTGACCATTTTGCGGCTCTCTCTATCAGTAAAGCCAACAAGTTAACTAGAAGTTTCCACACACAAAAACTGCGAGTTACAAGCGCGTTGTTAATCCTGCTTCGTCCGTGATCTGCTGGGCCGGAGATCTCTGCCGGCCGCGGTGGCCGAGCGGTTCTAGGCGCTTCAGTCCGGAACCGCGCGACTGCTACGGTCGCTGGTTCGAATCCTGCCTAGGGCATGGATGTGTGTGACGTCCTTAGGTTAGTTAGGTTTAAGTAGTTCTAAGTTCTAGGGGACTGATGACCTCAGATGTTAAGTCCCATAGTGCTCAGAGCCATTTGTGCCATTTGAACCGGAGATCTCTGGTTAGATTCCTGGTGACCACCTCGGATTATCATGCCGAAGGAAGCACAGGAAAGCGATCCATTCAGTCCAGTGAAAACAAATGAAAATTTGCTTCTGTGAAGAAGCAACGAAATCGACCCACATGCCCTGAACGTGGATTCAAATCGGAAGGCTCGCACCTGGCTGGGATCTGATTTTTTAACCATTACACACAAGAACTAAAAATAACCAGACAAATTGCCACAGAAAATGATTACAAATTGAACACTGTTGATAAGCTACACCATAAAATAAAAGCACAACTGACACTGAACAGACAGAACAATATCACAACACAACAACCACTCAACAGAGAACACACAAGGCACACAAGAAGTATAAACCACAAACAACAAGAAAATATGGAACACCCTGACATTTGGCAACAAAATAACAGAGAGAATAAGGAACATCATGAGAAAACAAGGTCTACATGTGGCATATAAAACAAACAATACTGAAGAAAAGATTAAAAATACTCAACACCAGCATAGATAAATTTAACAAAGCAGGTATATACCAGCTAAACTGCAAAGATTGCCGTTCAGTATACACTGAACAAACATAGAAGTTTCAGTGTAAGATACTCAGAATATTTAAGAGCACTGAAAAGTGACAGCACGCATTCTACATTTGCAGACCACCGCCTCAATAAAGACAACTACCACCTCAGTGGCCTAGAAACAGACTTCTTAATCCTACAACACAGTAATCTTCTGTACCATTTTTAACAATAGAACAACATTACCGCATCCAAAAAGCTGTCGCACAGGGCAAAAAAAAAATTATCGATGACCTTATAGTACTATGCGACAAAATAGTATTCAGCACTGTAAACGAACTATCGGAAAATACAAAATAATACATATGTACACACTCCAGCGCCCGAAAAGAAACGGAATAAATTCAAAGTTCGTGGACGTATTGATCGACCTTACCGTTAAAAAGTTTTGCAGCCTGCGTCTGAATTGCTTCGATGTCTTCCTTTAAGGCAGCTGGAAGCACATCAGAAACGTAAATTTGTGCTGTGAAACGTGTCTCCAAGCCACAGCATCATAGCAAGACACAGTATTCACAAATGAGCAGAAGATATGAATAAACAGTATCAGACTACGAAACATATGTATAACAAAATACGCCGAATAGATCTCCGTACCTGAGCTTGACGAAATTTTTACCTACGTCTACACATCAGTCCAACTACACAGAAACAACAAAAATATGTCTTGCACACAAACATAAACCAACCACAGCTCAGGACTAGCCAGATACTAGAATGGTAGGGCCAAAAACTGGCATATGCCACGATTTTTATCTGAATGTACATTTTAAAGATTGGATTATAAACAAAAATTCAATGCAGACGATGTCCTAACATCTCTCAAGTTTGCAGACATGTAGCTGAATTCGGTTGACAGCCACAGTAAGCTCACAGTGTAAAATACAAGGTAAAGGGCATACGTAATATTAATAACAACACAATGCATTGTAACATTTTTCCTAACCCAAACATAATCCGTATGTATGTATTTCAGGAACATAAATGAAAAGACCCACTTAGGATGCTACAACTGTGGTGAAACATGTTTGAGTTCTAAAGCGAAACAATAACTTTTGTACCTGCAAAAAAGTGGACCCATCCTTAATTCATTGCTATTTAATCATCACCTCTGTGCTACTCGGACTGTGGCAAAAGAAGCGTCCATAAAAATACACCTCCAAAATGCAGCTACTAGAATGCAAGTACCGATATGATTATTTGATTAAATCCATCTTCCATAATTCTTCGAGTGTATAACCCGTGAAGGCGTCGCCTTTGGCCCCTTGCTACACTACTAACACTGGCCAAAAGGTAAAAAATAACGAAAGATGAGACGACCGCTCTTAATATCACCTCTCACCGATTAATATATATCCATGGCATCGTGCAGCGATCGTTCGTATCCTTGTAATAGGATTATCTACATATCACTTTTGAGAAACTGCTGATAATCAGTTAATTTTTGTGAAATGCAGAAATGCCGAAAGGTAACACAGTCAGTGCTAGTAAACAACTCTACGTACTCTAGCTGGTACGTGGTACGTGTATCACACAGTACACACAGCAATGACATTAGTCTCGTGCAAAATTTAATGAAGACATGGATGCATGTGCATGCCGATAAACGATATATTTAGCTTTATAAAAGACAACGAATTAAATAGGAACACACAAATTTATAAAATCGAGCGATGTTGAAATAATACGATCTCAATTCGATGAAGAAAATGATTTGTTACCTTAACTCAAATCACTATCACCTATATCCTGTTGGCGGTAAAATATTATGAGCATTCAACGATCTGGCTACTTATTGCTATGAGGAGTTCAAAAATGTGAAACGATTCAGTATTCTGTGTGGGGCAATCAGCAACACCTGAAGAATAAAACCACAATTTAAATGTTGTAAAAGAGACGATATTGCATATGTGGTTCATGGAATTATAGTAACAGGTAACATATCACTCCTCTTATGACAACCACGTATATGCAAAAAGCAAATTTTGAATTGTGTGCATAGCGAAGATTCATTTTTTGTGTTCTTTGTTGTGACAAAACATCAAATGTTTAGTGTAGGAGAAAAGGCAAAGATCCGCTATTACTCAACTCTAAAAGAGGCATACTTTGGTATGCCACAGCAACGAATGTGCCACACTCAGAATTCTCGCACTTTGGTCACTCCTACTGTGTAAAACAGAGCAGGGAAATCGCCACATTCGTGCTTTTGGCGTTCATTTGAATGTCCTTAGATCATTGCGAAAACACGAATGTTTTACGTAGATTGATTAATTGCCCTGAAAAGTTTCTTTCTAAAGATTACGATCACGTATTTTGGTATTATTTATGCCTCTCCATTGATGAAAACGTGATTGGGAACACTTCTGTTGGTCATTTGCGTATCCAGTTCATTACAGACGAAAAAGGATAAAAATTTGAGGAAACAAAAGAGGCTGAAACAAGGGTCCTACATAGGGTCAACGTGAACAGAGCGACTGGGGCAACCCTTTCTGTCTACTGTGTACCAGAATGGAGCTCCACACAAAAAGTTTTTCCTACGATGTGGACCACAGTCATGTAGAACTTTCTGAATAAGATTCCCGTCATTTGGCTCTATAGTTTACTTTCCGTTCACTTTACACTACAGCGACTTCTGCTTAATGCTCATTATCGACTGCAAAGGTGAAATATCACAATGTGTCCGATGTGCTTGAATGACATGTATTTCGGCGATGACATGTCATTTAGGAATGATGGACATTTCATGGTATTTTAGTTTCACCCTGGATAATAGCTATAAAGCTGAAGCCACTCTAATGTGAAATGAATGGGTATTTAAACACAGTCAAATGGCTGGTGGTTTGGCTCAATGAAGAGAGAACGTGTGGCACCTTATTCGGTCAGCATCACCCTCCGACGCGAGTTATCTGGTTAATGGTTGCCACTTTTGTGTCGCTCATCGTTTTCATCACAGAATTTTAAAGGCCTTTTCTTACCAAATATTTTGTCACATTTAAGATACATAAAAATTGCGGCGAAGAGTGCTCTTTTCTACTGGGAGGAACTGTAACAAACGAAACGTCTTTGGCTATTTTATGTATTACTTGTTGTATTCCTTGTCGTTCAACCATTCGCCCTCTTTTGAAAGAGATTTGCAGTTAACTGGCGTTGTTGGCCTAAACCTTCCATCTTCTTGAAAGCATTGTACAGAGTGAGCCTGAAGTCTTTTCCTGATTGCAAAAATTTATTTCTATGAGCTTATGATTTAAGCTAATATTTGTAGCGAACCACATAGCTGTATCCAGCATCGTTCCTTGGGAATAAATTTTGTTATGAGGGAAATAATTTATGCTCACCCTGTACATTTTGATACTAGCACCTGATATTACTAAAGACATTTGTGTGGAGCTTTTTGAATGAAATTTCCGATATTTTACTATATTTTAGCATCAATTTATTTAACACTATCGTGACTTCAGTTTTATAATAATTATTAGGGGCGTAGCTGAAACATGACGAAATAAAAATGTGCACTTACATACGTCAATGTTAGGTGCGATTATGTTGTGGATACAATTTCGACGGCCAACAACATTACCGCAATTCCCAACAGTATAACAATGACGTACGTAAGTTCACATGTCCATATTTGCAAATAACAGCCGCTCATACATTTGCAGACGACAGCTTTATGCCGGAGAAACGGAAACAAAACACAGAAACCTGCCGAAAAAACGGCAACAAATGAAGAAAATATTCTGTGATTTAGAAGTAAATAAAGTGTTCATACAGTATCAGTACCTGGAACCAAACAACACATGTAATAATGTAAAATAAATTTGTAAAGCTTATTTTGATAATGAAATTTGTAAATTTCACTGCAGGGCAACAGAAATACGTGAAAATTTTGAACGAACTATGTTTAGCTCACGCTGTTATTGTGGTCTTCAGTCCAAAAACTGATTTAATGGCGCTCTCAATGCTACTCTATTCTGTGCAAGCCTCTTCATCTCCGAGCAACTACTGCAGCCTACATCCTTCTGAATCTGCTTAGTGTATTCATCTCTTGGTCTCCCTCTACGATTTTTACCCTCCACGCTGCCCTACAGTACTAAATTGGTGATCTCTCGATGCCTCAGAACATGTCCTACCAACCGATTCCTTCTTTTAGTCAGTTTGTACAACAAAATTCTCTTCTCCTCAATTCTATTCAGTACCTCCTCATTAGTTGCGTGATATACCCATCTAATCTTCAACATTCTTCTGTAGCACCACATTTCAAAAGTGTCTATTCTCCTTTTGTCTAAACTGTTTATCGTCCATGTTTCACTTCCATACGTGGCTACAGTCCGTAATCAATTAAACAAATCTGAACGACTGATAAATGAGAAAGAGGAGTTTAACTATGATTCATTAAGCCACGACAACAATACACCTTTTCATGAAGTTCTCACACCTAGACAAATTAGCAAAATATATCCTAATAACTCTCGTGTACAATTATTGCTTCCTTGACATTTATTTCAACTAAAAGACAGAACCATATGTTGCATTACAATATTTCTAAAGCAAACTGGATTGCCGTAATAGTTGGTTTCATCATTCTTCCTCTAATATAGTCTCATCAACGTCTTTCCTCAAACTGTTAGATTAATTTTTAAATAACGCTGTCTGCACTACACAACAAGTCAACTTCCACGCTTTTCAAAAAAGTACATTGAAAGACTGTCCAAAACACACTGCCTGCTACTCTCTTCAAAATGGAGTAACCTCTCTTATTAACATCGGTGGTGTTCTAACATTCTGCGTGGTGTCTGTTTGTTCTAAGTCGTGTCTCCCTACCACTTTCGCGCAACGACGCTCTGATCGTGTTTTTTAGGAAATTGACTAGTTAGAACCTGGGACCTGTTGCTGGTAAGGAGACGCCAGACCACTCATGACATGTAGAATTCAGAAGAGTTCAGTGAGACTAGCGATGACATAGCAAAATACTTAATGATTTCAGCGTCAGCTCCACTGCACTCCCTGTAAAAGAATCTTAATACTAAATTTAGTGGAAGGGGTTCAAGGCTTTCCTATTTTTAGTTAGCTGGTAAAATAACGTCGAAAAAGCAGTTAAGTTTACCATTGGAAATTTTATTCTACTCACAAAACTTTGTTTATAAATTGCATTATTGATAAAAGGAAATATTTTAATACAGGATGATAAAAACCAACTGCATTCAACAAAAATGTGAACGAATATTCCCTGAATGGGTTTCCAAGTTCTACAATGGATCGAAGGATGACCTATACCATATCACATCTATAATCTAGGTTTAAATTAAGTTTCATAAAAGAGAAAACTATCAAAATGGTCTACAGTGACCCTCAATTATCTTTAATTACTTATCTAACTTGTCGTAAATTACAGTGGCTGATGTGGCTTCTCAATAACTATATAACAGAAAAATCATCGCGTTTCAGACTTTTACTTCAAGTGGCAAATGTGAACACCATGAACTTTAATTGACGATCGACACTAGGATTACGCAAAAAAGGGAATGTAACAGATGAGACTTCTGCGGTTCTGAGTGAAGCCTTATGCACTCAAAAATGCGGCATCGCGTGCGTTCATTACCTTGTCGGTGTTGGTCAGGGGGCGGCGCCCGGCGCGGCTCCGTCCACCTCGCCCACTCGGAAGCAACTCTCCGTCCTAACTTCTCCTTACTACAATTTACCGAAGTTAGTTTAAAAAAACTATCTGGTTGTGTTTTCATCTGACCAGTCAGGGTCTCAATGTTAACCTTAAGCTCCGCCTACAAAAATTCTGTCTATCCAATGAGAAACGTTATACTTTTCGTGGTGGAGCAATGTTTTGCAACGTAACAGAGACGCGAAAAAGTCTCACGCTAAAACTTGCAGCTGGTGTGGTCCTTTTAGCGTTATCGTGAGATCTATACTGTTCTTCTGGAGGGCTCTAGCTTATAACATGGGCTGGGGGGGGGGGGGGGGGGGGGGTGGTCCTGACGTAACAGAGACGCGAAAAAGTCTCACGCTAAGGCTCTAGCTTTTAACATGGGCTGGGGGGTGGTCCTAACGGTTAGCTGGCGACGTGGGTGTCCATCCCTTATCGTAGGGCCTTCTAACTTAACACGGTTCTGCTCTCGGCTTCTGTTCTCGTTTCTCCCCTCGGAACTGCGTCTGTCTCACGGTGGGAAGGTATGACATGCATTGAGGCATTCTTGTGTTAGTCTGTGGTATTCCATTTGCTCACTCGTTACTCGTATTACTTTGGTTAATTTAATGTCACGATTTATTCGGAGCTATGTGACATACTACCGGATTTGCTTATCACTATCGATACTGCAGAGGCTGAGAATATTTATCAAATTCGCAACTTCATTCACGTTTATGGGCAAAACTATTTGAAAATCGTCACGGCAAATGTATTAACGTTTTGTGATGTTTGTAGTCATGAAGATTTTGCATATTTTAGAATATTTTAGAATAAACACTGATGATGGCGTTTTTCTCTGAAACTAGTCAGGGAAGGAAATAAAAACAAAACAACAGTATTTTGCATCACGTAGGATCCACAATCCCACATTGTTTTTATGTAAATACTGACCAACGGAAGATTTTCGAGATAGTTATTTTACTGGGAGTACTGGGCGTGTTTGCTTCAGACGAAAGTTCAGGGTATTTCTCGTTGGGAACGTGCGCTACCGGGACGGCCTCAGGTTCCCGCCTGTCGCCAGAAGGGGGTCAGTCAGTCAGTCTCGATAGGAGAGCCGAGCGGCCCTGGGGAGTGGAGCCGTTCTTCGCAGAACTCGAGTTGAGATCCGTCATGTGCTTTTGTTGGTGAACACTGGCATCCTGTACTCGCTGGGGGCACGACGTGTCAAATCGGGACAGCACTCATCTTGTCCTCTTCGTGGATTGCACTGCTGTCTACACCAGTCACCCGAAACCCAATCACATAGTGTTCAATATCCGAGGGAACTCGACCAGCAAAATCAGTCCGACGAAGTGCAATGGGATAATGTTCACAAGCAAAAGGAGACCTCCGAACCGTCAAATCTCTAACTACCAACGGGACCTTCCCTGGTGTGACACGGTCACATATTTAGGTCTAATATTTTATTAAAAAAACTCTTCTGGAATTAACACACATCCAGCGCCTGTAATCGAGATTCGGGTGGCTGTATCAGTTATATCCATTGCTCGAAGGGAATGGACTGATCACCCACTTCAAGTTACGCACATGGAAGATGGTGATCCTTCCAAATTTACTTTATGGCTGCGGGCTCTGGGCCATGTCTGCAAGAGCTCCCATGACAAAACTACAAATAGGTCAAAATAAGGCTCTGGTTTATCACAAACCCACTTACGCACGGAGACACAAACATGCCCACGATCTTACCAATCATTCTACAGAAAACCCAGTCATTTTAAACATATTCAGGAAACTCATTAACTCACCTCATCCTTAGGCACTGACCCATTCCACGTCAACTACAAACATCCGAAAAACACTATTACGTTCCACTTCAGGGTTTAAATCAGTCAAAGTACACACATTCACACACATCAAAAAACAAAACAAAGAAAAGCATTTGTAATCAACAGCCCCCCCCCCCCCCCTCCCACGTTTCAAAACCCAGAGGCAGACAGAAGGCAGCAAGGCAAAGCCCACCGCTCGTCCAAGGCTACACTGACGGAAAAAAGAAGGAGTTGTGTGAGAAAACTAAAGTTAGTAGATGTGTTTCTACATCTGAAAGATGATGTCTAATCAGATTTCGCGCCGGTCGTATAAGAGTGGCGTTAGTAGCACCGCAACGAGTATTCAAATCAGGTTTGCTGTAAATACGCGTTGTAACGGTCGTGAGCTTAGTTACCTTTGAGATTGGGCATGGGGAACTGATGTTAGTCAGGAATGCCTTTAAGCCGATAAAGACGCCATCATCAGCACGTGACAGTTGGGAAGAGGTCGTGTAATTCAGCTACAAGAAGTCGGATGTTCCTTCTGCGATACTACAGTAAGACTTGGAAAGGATACAGCCACTGTAAATGACTGCTGGCAACGGTGGTCACTAGACTGTACGATCACAGGAAGATCGAGCTACGGACGGTCACGTAGCACTGCCGAGAGAGAAGACCATCGTGTTCGGCTTGTGGCTCTGATGCATCTTACCGCATCTGCAGCGGCAATGTGGGCACCACAGTGTCTCAACGAACTGTTACAAATCGGCCACTTCAAGGACAGCTCCGAGCCAGACGGCCTGTAACGTACATTGCAGTGACCCCAAACCAACACCAAGCGAGAGCTCACTGGAGGGTCTGTTGTGTTTTCTGATGAAAGCCGGTTGTGCCTCTGTGCCAGCGATGGCCGTGTGTTGGTTAGAAGGTGGCCGGTTGAGGATCTTCAACCAACCCAACTGACGTGGCAAGAAGTCCGAGAACGCTTTATACAATCTGTCTGTCTGCTAGACACGCTGGACCTAAACCTGGAGTTATGACCTTTAGTGCGATTTCTTATGACAAGAGGAGCACTCTTGTGGTTATCCTGCGCACCCTGACTGCAAATTTGTACCCCAATCTGGCGGTTCGACCTGCTGACCTGCCATTCATGAACTACAGTCGATAGGGTGTTTCAGAACAGGATAACGCTCGTCCACATACGGCTGTTGTAATCCAACATGCCCTACGGAGTATCAAGATATTGCCTTGGCCTGCTCGATCACCATATCTGTCTCCAGTCTAGCACATATGGGACATCATCGGAGCCAACTCCAGCGTCATCCACAAACAGCATTAATCGTCCCTGTATTGACCGAGCAAGTGCTACAGGCATTGACCTCCATCCCACAAACCCACATCCGGCACATGTACAACACAATGCATGTGCGCTTGCATGTTTCATTCGACATTCCGGCAGTTACACTAATTATCAGTGTACCAGCATTTTACATTTTTAACGGATTATCTCGTGTTTACGTTAACCTGCTATCTTGCGATCTTAATCACATAAATACGTTACCTAGACAAATGTATTCCCGAAATATCATTAATCTACATTTTTTTTCCTTCAGTGCACATGCACATGAGTCCAGACATTGTACACAGTGCAGTAGGGGGACAAGGACTGCCGAGCCGCCACTGCTCTCCACAGAGAATAATTGAGCACGGTATTTTTGCCTTTTCTGTAAGGACATCAAAGAACGTCGAAGGACAGGGTAGAGTGGCGCTGCCCAACCAGCGTGAAAAACTCCAAAATTTTTCTGTATCCAATCGAATGAGTCGCCTTTGCCATAGAGGTTGGTGCAGTGAGGCTGGCCATTCGGTGAGACACAGCTACATGCCAGTAGCAACCTGTCTGTTAAGCTGCGTTTTTGCACGCCTAGAGTGGTACGTCTCTGCTACATTTCTCGTTTTTCCGTGAAAACCGATATTCTCTTTCATCACATTTGCAGCAACAATGAGTTGCCTTCATCATATGGAGATTTTTGAAAGCTGGTAAGAGGAGAGTTGTCTCCTAAGATTCTTCTTCCGGCCGCTATATGGAACAGGCGCAGGATACTGACTGCGGAGGAATGTAAGTGTCGCAAGTGTGGTCCGCTGTCCACATTCTGAGCAACTCCACTTGTTCAGCAACGCAACTTGTGTTGCCCAGTTAAAAATTTTTTTTTCGTCTCATTAAGTTTGAATTCACGCTATGCCCAAATCTGGATATCTGGTACCCTCCAGCGTAAGCAATAATGTCTGTAATTTCAATTGAGTTTTTTATTTGTTTTTTTTTTTTGCTCTCTATCAAGTTTTATGTTCATTTTGTTGATTCAGTGCAGCAAATAAAAACTGCTACACTCAGTCTTGCCTTAGAATTCACAATCCTTTAAACATTCTAGAACTTTCATTTGCTTAGGTGACCTGCAGATAACAAATACAATTTGCAGCGTACCTGAGTTGTTGTTCTCACTATGACAGAGTCTTCATTAATATTCAATATAACGATCAGTTTTTTGTGTTACAAAAGGTAACAAGCATTGACTTGCTCATTTATTACTACAACAATTTTTTTTATTAAGCAGAGAGAGATATTTTCGATCACCCCTAGATCTCAATGATTTTTGTGTTTTTGATGAAAATTTGGTTAACGACCTTGCACTGTTTAGATATAGCAGACAGTGACATTTTTATAGCAACTTTTCATCGTAAATTATATCAAGGATGTAATGGGCCCCTCACTCAGATTTATACACTTAGGCGACAGAATTCATGGGATTCCTCCTAATACAGCGTTGGGCCTCTTTTTGTCCGGCAACTCATCGGGGTGTGGATTCAACAAGTCGTTAGAAGTCCTCTGCAGAAATATTCAGCAATACTGCATACATAGCCGATCACAACTGCGAAGGTGTCGCCGGTGCAGGATTTTGTGCATGAACTGAGCACTCGATTATGTCTCATAAATATTTGACAGGTGGGCAAATCATTCCCTCGAATTGTCCAGAATGTTCTTCAAATTAATCAAGAAAAGTTGCGGCCACGGCGACATGGCACATTGTCATCCATAAAAATTCCGTCGTCGTTTGGGAACATGAAGTCCATCAATGGCTGCAAATGGTCTCCAGGTAGCCGAACATAACCGTTTCCAGCCAATGGTTGGTTCAGTTGAACGGCAGGACCTGGTCCATTCCATGTGAATACAACCCACACCATTATGGACCCACCACCAGCTTGCATGTGTCTTGTTGACAAATGGGACCCAAGGCTTCGTGGGGTCTGCCCCACACTCGAACCCTACCATCAGTTCTTTCCAACTGAAATCGGAATTTATCTGACCAGTCCGCAGTTATTCAGCCATCTAGGGTCCAACTGATACGGCCATGAGCCCAGGAGAGGCTATGCAGACGATGCTGGCTGTTAACGAATGCACTCGCGCCGGTCGTCTGCTTCCATAGCCTATTAACGCCAGATTTGGCTGTAATATCCTAACGGATACGCTCGTCGTACGTCCCACTTCGACTTCTTCGGATATTTCCACGCAATGTTGCTTGTCTCTTAGCACTGACAGCTCTACGCAAGCACCGCTCCTCTTGGACGTTAAGTGAAGGCCGTTGGCCAATGTGTTGTCAATGGTGGGAGGTAATGACCGATGTTTAGTATTCTCTTGGCGCTGTGGATCTCGGAATATTGAATTTCCTTACGACTTCCAAACTGGAAAGTCCCCTGCGTCCAGCTCCAACTACCATTTCGTGTTCAAAGTCTGGCGTTGTTCCCGATCAACTGATGACGAGCAAGTATGCACACATGGCTATCCGCTGAATTATGAAACTTTGGTTAACAGCACGCGGTACTTATACAAATTGAACCTTCCCTATTTCATGCAAATGTCACACGATAATAGAATGATCAAAGTTGATCATATTTGCCATTTCTCGAGTACACTGACGTGAATCGTGGGTCATTGTGGATTAATGCGTTTAAAGGATCTTCATGGCACCCCAAGGGTCTTCCTGAACGTGGAGAGTCACTAATGTCCAAACGATCCACCTTAATACAAGAAAACCATTTTCTTGCCGAGCTGTGTCCAGTGGCATTATCTCCATACACGGCGCAAAGGTCTCTGGCTGCCTCACCCCTCTGCTGAACTCAAACAGAAAACTATGTCGGAAACGTTTCAGTTTCTCCATTTGGCACTCCATTTTCTAGGGTCCTCTTCTCCACTCACTGTCTTCAAATGACAAAAGACAATATTTAAACTAAAATATTAACACTGAACTACAAATAAAAAATGACAGTCGATAAATAAACCCATGTCCACCGGAATACCAAATTGCAAAACAAAAACACTTCGAATTTATGTACCAGTCTAATATGTACAAAGAAGATCAGCACGACTGATGACATTTCTTCGGCACTTGTAAGAGTATCATATCAATACTGAGAACGAGAATTGTACAAGCAAAAAATGAAACGAGTATATATTCAAAACCAACGTACGAAATCACAATAACCACTTTTAAATGAGAAACCTACGAATATTTTATTGGCGCTTAAATCCTCCATTAAGGGCGGTATCCTATAGGTTAGATTAAGTGTTGTCGCACAGTAACCTATAAGCAGACTTTTTCTGACACTCATTCCGTGAATGGAACTTCAGGTACCTTTGGTACAATGAAGCGTGACCTCTGCTGCAGTCCACAACTCAGCACACTCACATCGGTAGCGATGTTGAGCATCAGACCTCTCTCCTGCTTACTAGATCCAACCTAGCTCTTTATCTCATTACGTGAGTGCGGTTTCTTCGCCGCTCGTGCGGAAGGTGACGCGTAAATGCGTCGTCAAAAATTGTTTAGACTGATGACGACACACTGCCCCATTTACGACTTGAAGTTGCGTCATATCTGTGGTAGGTGTGCCAAGAGCTAGACGTGAATATGCCGCCGTTCTTGGATCGTCAGCTGTTGTCTTTCACATCACGTGCGAAGCGGGCAGCGTTTCAACATTAACACGGCCTTCTACATACGGTTCGAATCCCCCCAGCAGGACTTCCGTAGTGACGAAAGCAGGTTCTACATAGCTGCGGGCAGAGTATGACTTCACTGACTGCCGACGATCGGAAAAATTGTTGCGCACATTATTTCTTTTATTAATCTCCTCCCATTAATAAGGTGCGGAAAATTCAACTCTATTGAAAACAAATTATATATCCGCATCAGCTTACAACACCAGAACACGCACATAACATCCATCCCACCACCACCCACATGCGCGTAGTAGTTTCCATAAAACCGTGATGAAAGAAAGGGGAAAAAAAAGAAAAAAAGAAGAACGCGACACACACCAAACAATGTCAAGCTCCTTTCCTTTGACCTACTGTGTTCACATAAGGGTCACTTCTCCTCCTCTCGTCTACCAGTACCACGTCCTACCAGTATTCTACGGCTTCTTCTACAAACATTTCGGCGAACTACCTGATGTCAATAATTTACTGCCACGATATTTCGGCGCATAGTCTTCTGGCCATCTTCAGGTGTATACTGAAGATTGGCCCGAAGATTGTGCGCCAAAATATCCTGGTAGCAAGTCATTAACATCCGGCATTTCGCTTGAGATTTCGTGGAACAATCTGCACACAAGGAAAGTTTTAAATTTCATATTCTGTACCCTGTTCGAAATCCCGATCCCCAAGTACGAACTCGTAGCCATAACAGCCACCTGCTGCAGTCTACTCCGTCTCCACAGGTGCAGTATGACTTCATTTGATCTTAGTTTGCTTTCCTATAGTACGAATTACTATAGTATAGTATAGTTTTCAGTATACGATTGTTTATAAGTACTTTTACCATGGCGTTACGTGTTAACTATGTTAATTCTACAAATTTCACGTCTGATGATAACGGATAAAGGCTGGTCAAGGTATGACAGATAGCGTATGAAACAGGCAGGAGTCACTGATTTCATACGCTAGCAAATATGTTTTGATTAACCTTTTACGCCTAGTAACGATGTTGTGGTCAATAAAATCTGCTGAAAGCACGATCTGAGCATGGCTGCTAGTCACCCGAAGTCGGTTATTGTCTACTTGTAATTACATTTTGTTGCGATCAAGACCATTTAAATTTATAATACGCTGGATGGGCGAAAAGAGATTTGAACCATCGTCCAGTGTCTTACCACTGCGCTTCTTCGCTATTTTTTATGTTATACTGATGTAGCCTCATTGTCAGAACAAAGGATCTAATTTTTTCACTATAAAATACAGGGTTTTTAACCAAGAGGTGCAGGAAGTTTGGTGGTGGTGGTCGTCGTCGTGGAGGGAGAGTATGATCTCTAAACCAGTGAAGTCTGTGAGCTGCCCGCGATCCTGTGTGGTAAATGTGATGGGAACGAACTCACGACATCATTGTGAATAACAGGCACGAAAACTGGAATTTTACCTGCCGTGGATGCCCAAGGTGCATGAAGGACAGCTGACATACTACAGTGGGACAGCTCAGCGTCCAAATGGCCCGAGGGAGAACTATGAGGGCACGCTTTCCTCCTTTTTTCTTTTTCTTTTTTTTTTCTCCGCAACCTCAGATCGGTTGCAAAATTAAACACACAGTGAAAATCCGGTGAAGCTTGAAGCTTTGCGCAGATGTGTTGTACAGTGTCCCTAGTACGGCCTTCTGTCACGCTGAACTTTTCAGTTCTGACTGTACGGTGAACACGTACAGATGCCTAGAACTACACTGTCTCTCGCCAAGTGTCAAATGCCTTCCGAATTGTTGTGCCTGATTTAATGCATCCCACACAAAGTAACTGTCGTGCGTTTCCTTCTTTTTGACAATTTTAGTCCTTGCACTGCAGGTGCAAAGAAGATGCTCCCGCAGCGTTTTCGAGGGAAGTGTTTGATCACCCACAATACAGCGGGAATTTGGCTTCCGCTGGTTTTCAACTCTTCACAGGTATCGTTGCCATGAGGATAGCATTTTTACACAGACAACGAGTTGCACACCAGCGTAGGGAACTCGCGGAAGTCACAGGCAGTTGCCTTCTATTACGAGGTTATGGGAAAGCTCGTACCAAGCTACGACAGATGTCTGAGTCAGGGCAGTGACTATATAGATGGAAAGTGTAGTTAAATATTGGAAGTAAAACATTTTTGATTTTCACTGTGATTTCCATTTCGCGACCGTTAGGAGGTTAAAAAATCCGTCGTACACCAATGTCTTACTTCAGACGAAATAAATTCCTGGTATGAGTACCGTTTATTGTGAAATTTGAGACAATGTCTTGTAGAGCAGTCAATAATTTTATTTGTTCCAATTGCCACCGTGGGAACCTGTAATAAAGAAGAATTCAACTATCTGTAAAGGATTCAAATAAGGATATGTTCAATCCCGATTTCTTTTCAGTTTGTATGATGAATACGTGATGAGAACTGCAGGTATAATAGATATGGAAACGGGAATTAAAACTAGAGGGCATTTAACTTACAATTTAAGATATACAGATGACAGAACTCTTACAGCAAGTTTTGTAGAAGACGTTAAAAGTACGAAAGAATGTGAAAAGTGGATCTAATACTAAATGCGAAGAAAATAAAACTTTTGACAACAGGAATGAAGACAAATGTGGTGACAGACGGAGAAATCATTGTGGATATCGTTAAACATATATTTTTAGGATCCACGACTTCAAGTCTCAACTCCTGCACTGAGGAAATAAGAAGAAAGATACAGCTTGGAAAAGCCACTATAATGAAATTAAGCGTGTTGCTAAAGGAAAAGAAATGAAAGTGTCTCAACTAACCAAAATAATGTCATGGACAATGGAAAAAGTGCTTAGGGGGAAAATCAGTTCTTTTGAAATATGGGTTTGAAGAAGGATCCTGATTATTTCATGACTGTAAAAGTAAAAAAAATAAAAAAAGGTTGAAAACTTAAAATTAAATTTATCTTCGGAGGCCGAAACACTCCATATGAAATTAAGGTACATTAAGCGCATCATGAGAAATTTCCAAAAGTTGCAAAAATCTTAAAAACTCCTCGAAAGAATCTTTTACCTAGGCGACTAATGAAGGAACCTCTAAGCAGCTAATGCGGCCAGAAATAATTTTCATTAATTCTCAAAATAAGTTTAAAGGAATATTTCAGATTTTTCGGAGAACTTTTGAAAATTTCTTTACAGTAATAATGCATAATCTAAGCTGTGGCTGCCCTAACAACAAACCAGTGCACGTCACGAGAGCGGAAGACTCACCAGAATAAGCTGTAATGCTCGGAGAAGCCCAGAGATGTAAGAAAAAACCAAGGAGATGGTGGATGGAGGGTATCAGTGAAAGCCCTGGAATGATGCTTGAAGAAATGAGGGGCGAAACAACGCCCAGCAATGCTTGAAGGGACAAGGCTAGCCACGTCGACAGTAGTCGGAAACGATTTGATGGATCACAACAACAAAGCATTTCATTTAACAATCATGAAATCTCACCCAACAAACATGCGGCTTCCGAAATAAAGCTCAACGTTAATACATGGCGGATGGTATGCCAAAGAAATATGCTAGTCTGGCTCGGAAATTTACACAAGTCGGCAAAGAATTGGCGCTAGTGAGCAATAGATTCTTTTTTTCTGGTCATTTATATATAACCACCAAACGAATAGCGTTTAAAACTGCAAATACGAAGAGTTGCATTACGAAAAGACTCACTGACTCACTGTAGTGAAAGCAGTTGCCTGGGTGAGATACATCTGCAGCATCGTCGATAGAACCGACTGTGGTCCTTTGGTGAAGAGGCTACACGGGTAGCGGGGACTGCATGGAAGGGACTGGGCGGTTTTTTTAGGTTAGAGGGTGTCAGGGAACCACAGAAAGGGCGTCCGTCTAAAAGAGGAAAGGTAAAACACAGTGAGGTAGTTAAGAAAGAATCGATATTGTAGTTGTAAATTGTCGTAGCTGTGTTGGGAAAGAACCAGAGCTCCAAGCCGTAATACTGTAGAAAGCAATGAAGCTCAAATAGTTATAGGTACGGAAAGCTGGCTAAAGCTGGAAATATGTTCAGCCGAAATTTTTTCAAACGACCCAACAGTTTTCGGAAAGGATAGATAAAAATACAGTTGGTGGTGGAGTATTTTACCTTGTAGTTAAATTGAAGTAGGTAGTTCCTGCGAAATAGTATGGGCAGAGGTTATACTTGACAATCGGACTAAACTATTAATGGGATCGTTTTACTGACACCTCCCCCCCCCCCCCCACTTAGAAGATTAAGCTGCTGAACAGTTCAAAGAAAATTTGAGTCTCATTTCTAGGTACCCCACCCATACAATTATAGTCGGTGGTGACTTCAATCTACCCTCGATACGCTGGAAAAATTATACGTTTAAAGCCGGCGGAAGGGATAAAACGACATTCTAAATTGTACTGAATGCTTTTTCAGAAAATTATTTTGAACAATTAATTCATGAGCCCACTCGAAGCGTAAATGGTTGCGAAAGCGTACTTGACCTCTTAGCAACAAATAATCCTGGACAAACAGGGAGTATTGTGACAAATATAGGAATTAGCGACCACAAGGCAGTTGCTGCAAGGCTGAATACCGTAACACCCACAACCATCGAAAAGAAACGCAAAGTACATCGATTCTTTTTTTTAAGAGACTGTCTCCACTCCTTCCCATCTGTGTAAGCGTGGAAAAGATGTGGAATGATTTCATAGTATCGACGTCAGTTAAGAGATGTATACCACATAAATTAATAAGTGCCAGCCGCTGTGGCCGAGCGGTTCTAGGCGCTTCAGTCTGGAACCGCGCGACCGCTACGGTGGCAGGTTCGAATTCTGCCTCGGGCATGGATGTGTGTGATGTCCTTAGCTTAGTTAGGCTTAAAGTTCTAAGTTCTTGGGGACTGATGACCTCAGATGTTAAGTCCCATAGTGTTCAGAGCCATTTGAACCATTTGAAAATAAGAAGTGATGGTACTTATCCCTCATGGTACACAACACGGTTCAGATGTCCAAATGTCTGTTGCAGAAGCAACGAAGAAAGCATGCCAAATTTTAAAAGAACGCGAAATTCCCAAGACTGGCAAAGTTTTGCAGAAGTTCGAAGTATAGGGCGTACTTCAATGCGAGATCCTTTTAACAATTTCCACAACAAAACTCTGTCTCGAAATCCGGCAGAAAATCCAAAAAGATTCTGGTCATACATAAAGCACACCAGTGGCAAGACGCATTCAATGCCTTCACTGCGCGATAACAAGTCACTGATGACAGTGCCACTAAAGCAGAGTTATTAAACATGGTGTCCCGAAACTCCTTCAACAAAGAAGAAGAAGTACATATTCCTGAACTACAATCAAGAACAATTGCCAAGATGAGAAACATAGAGTAGTTATACTCGGTGTAGCAAAGTAGCTTAAATCAAGGCCTCAGGCCCAGATTGTATTCTATTTAGGTTCTTCTCAGAGATCGTTCTTGTGAAACACTACTAGCTCTTTTTACTCATGAAGTAATGAGAGCTATCGACAGGGCATATAAAATTGATTCTATATTTTTAGATTTCCGGAAGGCTTTCGACACCGTTCCTCACAAGTGTTTCTAACCAAACTGCGTGCCTATCGAATATCGCCTTACTTGTGCGACTGGATTCGTGATTTCCTGCTAGAAAGGTCACTGTTGGTATTAATAGACGGAAAGGCATCGAGTAAACCACAGAAGTAATATCCGGCGTTCCCCAAGGAAGTATTCCTGAGCAGCCCTATTAGATTGTTTGTAGATGATGCTGTCATTTATCGTCTTGTAAAGTAATCAGACGACTAAAACGATTGCAAAATGAATGTATGGTGTGAAACGTGGCAATTGACCCTGAATAAAGAAAAGTCTGAAGTTATTCACATGAGTAGTGAAAGAAATCCGCTAAATTTCGATTAACCGGTAAGTCACACAAATCTTAAGGCTGTAAATTCAACTAAATTAGGGATTACAATTACAAATAACCTAAACTGGAACGATCACATAGATAATGTTGTAGGTAGAGCAAACCAAAGACTGCGATTCATTGGCAGGACACTTAGAAGGCGCAACAGGTCTACTAAAGAGAGTGCATACGCCACGCTTATACGCCCTATCCTGGAGTATTGCTGTCCGGTGTGGGATGCGCATCAGATGGGACTGACGGATGACATCGAAAAAGTTCAAAGAAGGGCAGCTCGTTTTGTATTATCGCGAAACAGGGGCGATAGTGCCACAGACATGATACGTGAATTAAAGTGGCAATAAATAAAACAAAGGCGTTTTCCGTTGCGACGGGATCTTCTCGTGTAATTTTAATCACCAATATCTTCCTCAGATTGCGAAAACATTCTGTTGACACCCACCTACATAGGGAGAAATGATCAACACGATAAAATAAGAGAAATCAGGGCTCGCACAGAAAAATTTAAGTGCTCGTTTTTCCCGTGCACCGTTCGAGAGTGGAACGGTAGACAGACAGCTGGAAGGTGGTACATTGAACCCTCTGCCAGGCACTTTATTGTGAATAGCAGAGTAATCACTTACATGTAGATGTAGAACCTAAGGAAACGAGGTTTCTCTATGAAACACGCGTCTGACAAAATCCTCTTTCGGCCAGTTCTTGAGTATCGCTCTTCAGCCTGGGGTCCTTTGCAGGTAACGTTAATGGAGATGCAAAGAAGAGCAACACGTTTCGTTACAGGTTCGTTTAGCAAGAACAAGGGACGTACAGATATGCTTATGGAGCCCTAGTGGCTTTATATGCCATGGGCATATTTATTATTAACATTGGGAGAGCACACGTTCCAAGACGAGCCAGGTAACATATTGCTTCCTCACCAAACGATAACGAACAGAAAATCAAAAGAATCCGAACTCATGTGGAGGTTCAAAATGGTTCAAATGCCTCTGAGCACTATGGAACTTAACTAAGATCATCAGTCCCCTAGAACTTAGAACGACTTAAACCCAACTAACCTAAGGACATCGCACACATCCATGACCGAGGCAGGATTCGAACTTGCGACCGTAGCAGTCGCGCGGTTCCAGACTGAAGCGCCTAGAACCGCTCGGCCACTCCGGCCGGCTCATGTGGAGGCTTAGCGTCTGTTGTTCTTCCTGTACAAACGGTTCAAATGGCTCTGACCACTATGCGACTTAACATCTGTGGTCATCAGTCCCCTAGAACTTAGAACTACTTAAACCTAACTAACCTAACGACATCACACACATCCATGCCCAAGGCAGGATTCGAACCTGCGACCGTAGCGGTCGCGCGGTTGCAGACTGTAGCGCCTAGAACCGCACGGCCACACCGGCTGGCGTTCTTCCTGTACATTTTTCTTGAATGGAATTGGAGAAAGTGATATGGATATCCAAAGTATCATCAACTACACACACTGACGTCGATTGTGTAGCAAAAGTGGAGATGAGTCTTGAAAAGCTGGTATAGAAGTATCGTAGCGGCTGTACTTACAAGGGAACCTCCCCATCGCACCCCCCTCAGATTTAGTTATAAGTTGGCACAGTGGATAGGCCTTGATAAACTGAACACAGATCAATTGAGAAAACAGGAAGAAGATGTTTGGAACTGTGAAAAAATAAGCAAAATATACAAACTGAGTAGTCCATGGACCACATAGGCAACATCATGACAATGTAAGCGCAGGAGCGGCGTGGTCCAAAGTCTGGCATTAGCTGCCGCAGCGGTCGCACGCTCCTCAAGTTTGCTCCGTGAACGTTCAGTGTTTACGTCAGTGTTTTCGTGTTTTGTGCTCGTTTATTGACGTTTTGCACGTGAATTAAGCATTATCAATTGAGCATTTGGTCTTCTTTCGTGTCATCTTTCTACGAAGTGCCGTTGGGATTTCGGCGTTGTCCGAGATTTCTTCGCTGCAGAACACCATGGCAAACTCCGTGAGAAAAAACACCGTGATTTTCACCTTCGACAAGTACACCCGTCGAGTACAGCCCTCTGCACTTGAAATACACGACTGGATTACCGAGGTAATTGGCCTTCATTCTGAATCTGTTCATACCATGCAGCTGGACTCTGATGAATACTGCATTTGTGTAAAGTTTAACGATTCCGCGAGTGTAGACCGCTTTCTGGCAAAATTTGGTTATGAAACGGAATTTATACACCGTGATGGTACTAAAAGTACTGTCAAACTCCGGAATTCCGAGTCTGTAATTAGGAATGTTAGGGTTTTGAATATTCCCATAGAAGTAGACAATTCGAAAATTAAAGATGTCCTTTCAAAGTATGGGGTTGTCAGGCAAATAGTCAACGAAAGGTGGGCTTCGCATTTCAAGCTGCAGTGCTTTAACGGCATTCGCTCTGTGGAGATGGAAGTGAAAGCAAACATTCCCTCCCACATCTTTGTTGACGGGCACAAGGCCCATGTTATGTACTCAGGGCAAACCCCTACATGTCATGTATGTAACGAGTCTGGTCACCTCCGTCAGGACTGCCCTCGCAGTGTTTTTGTGCTAACAAATAACCTTACGCAACGCCGGAAATTGACACTCAACGATTTGTTGCCAGCCAGTAATACAACAGAGCCAGCGGCGGTCGTGGATCCTGTTACTACCTCTGAAAATGTTGCACTTAATGTTAATGACTTTCCGTCTTTAAAACCTGCATTAACTGCTGAAATTCCGTCCCGTGACAGCGAGATTCCCACAAAAAAGCGTCCTCTAGAGGACACTGAAAGAAATGTTGATGAGGACTCTTCCTGTGAAACACCCGTTGCCAGGAGGCCGAAGCCCAGTCCTGAAGATCTGTTGGAAGTGGAAAAAGGAGATGGAATGAAGGTCGATGTGGCTCCCACTTCCGCACAAGGACTTACACCGCCACGAACAGATAGTAACGCAGCGGGTAGTGATTTTTCACGGAAATGTGACCCTGAGCCTGAGGTCACGGCTGAAATAACCGCATCGAGTGCACAACCCATACAGTGCGAACCGTACGAGGAAGTACCAGGTAAAGAACCTGCTGACTCCGAAGCGCAACGCCGCGCCGAAGGAGGAAATACACAAGCATCACCGCCTCGCCAGCAAAACAACACAACAGACACCACGCCGGAACCAAACATTGACGACTCGCAAGCCACGGCCGTTGCCCCATTTAGCCACCGCCGGCGGCTGCGACAGACACCGGGCCTTGCTGTCACGCGTCATCAAGCGAAAGTCACACCAGAGAAGAAAGACATCAAGAAAAAGAATATCAAATATGAAGTCATCAGGTCCAACACTGACGAGGAGAAAGAGAATGGCCACAGTGACTTATAGCAATGCATTGTCAGGATTTCAGGATACTTTTCTTCTCAAGCTATTTGATTAAAAGCAGTGCAAATTTTCTAGGCAGTTAGTACATGTAATGGGCACACAGCTTGTAAAGATCGTGCCTTGTAGGGAAGCACGTTTGCTGCTATAATCATACCGAACCTCATCCCAAATAGCTTCTTCCGGTATGTCTGTGCTGCAAGCTTATAGCATTACTACTATTAACATTAATAAAATACAGTCACCCTTGAAATTGGCAGCACTAAAGGAATTCTTGTACCAGTCCGGAACAGATATCGCGTTGCTACAAGAAGTTGCGATAACGGAATTTCGAATCCCAGGCTTTTTTGAAATTGTTAATGTTTCTACGGAAGCCAATATCGGTACAGCCATTCTTATAAGGGAAGGCATTCCGGTGACTGAAATCGAACGACTAGAATCAGGAAGAGCCATAGGCATAAAACTTTTCGATGTGACAGTGATTAACCTTTACGCCCCATCAGGAACTTCCCACAAATTGGATCGTGCGAAGTTTTTTCAAGATGAACTGATTTATTTATTGAGGAAAAATCCGTGTTCTCTTATACTAGGTGGAGATTTTAACTGTGTTTTAAACCAGAAAGATCAACAACCCAACTTCAACTACTCGCCACAGTTAAAAAAATTAGTAAGTGATCTACACCTTAAGGATGTGTGGGAACTTCAGCACCCGACGTCAGTCGGGTTCACGTATATAACCAGCCACTCCCGCAGCAGACTAGATAGAATTTACGTGTCACCAAATTTGCAAAATTATTTATTAAACGTTGAGACTATTCCAGTGTATTTTAGCGATCACAGTACACTTTTAACTTGCTTTAATCTAAGTGTACAACCAACCCGTCGATTCAGAGGCCAATGGAACTTAAATATCTCTGTTTTAACTGACGAAGAACTGGAACAGGAAATAAGGTTTGCGTGGACTATGTGCCTCCGCACAGTAGACAAGCACCCAACAGTCATAGACTGGTGGACAAGGAGGGCTAAACCAACGCTGCGGAAAGTTGTCATGCAGTATAGTGGAGCCAGGCACAGGGAGTTGAGGAATACAATGGAGTTTTATTATAAAGTTTTAAGAGACTTATATCAACAGGCCCATGATGACGTAATTCGTCTAAATGATATCAAAAAAATAAAAGCCAAGTTATTAAGCATTAAACGGCAACAGATGGAGGGACTCAAAATTAAATCGAAAGCCACATCAGTCGTAGCAGATGAAACAGCTTCTCTGTATCACTTGGTGCGGCATGCTAAAAACAGACGTCAAACTTTAATTGATGAAGTCCAGACGCATACTGGTACGAGGCTCACATGCCAGAAACAAATACTGGACGAAGTCCACAGGTACTATGAAACCTTATATGCCCCTACCACAGTGGAAGATGCAGCTCTCGAGGACTTTCTCACTATTTTAGGTCCACAATTGTCGGGAACAGACAACGCTGACATCCTGTCACCTATTACTAAAGATGAAGCTCATGAGGCAGTGCGTAACTCACCTCTCAACAAATCTCCGGGACTTGATGGCCTCCCTGTGGAGTTTTATGCCCGCTACTGGTCTATAATTGGGGACAAGATCACTTTCATGGCAAATGAGGTCCTGAACGGAAAACCGGTCCCTGCAGAGTTTAAGGAAAGTAAAATAGTACTGATTCCTAAGAGCAAAGGCAAAACCAACTTAAACAATTTTCGGCCTCTTTCGCTACTAAATTCTGATTACAAAATAATTTCGCGTATTATCAACAAAAGACTCTCTGCCTTTTCCAACAAAATATTGAGTCATCACCAATCTTGCTCTCCGACCAGAACGATATTCGAAAGTCTATCTGCATACAGAGACGTCATTGCAATTACCTCAGTGACAAGTATAAAATGTGCTTTAATCTTCATAGATTTCAACAAAGCTTTTGACCGCGTTAGTCATAGATACCTCTTTGCGACGCTGTCAAGAATGGCTTTCCACCCCCAGATTGTGAACATGCTAAGGAATATTGCAACAGGTGTAAATGCGAAAATAGCAATCAATGGCCAAACATCTAAACCCATACAGATAAGGCGAGGGGTTCCACAGGGCAGTCCCTTATCAATGTTTTTATTTTCAGTATCTTTAGAGCCCTTCCTCCGCACTGTCCACGAAAGACTAACAGGCATAACATTGAGTGGTGAGAAAACTGTCATACGAGCTTATGCTGATGACGTGGGCGTTGTAATAAGGAATAAGGAGGAGACAGTTACACTGGAAAGAGAAATCCAAAGATATTGTCTAGCGTCGGGAGCGACAGTAAATGAAAACAAAAGTCAAATATTGAATCTACGGGGCCTAGATCACCTTCGACTGGCGTGGGCAAAACAAGACAACAAACATAAAACCTTGGGAATCACCTTAATGGCATGTCCGATGCGGATGGCTGCTTTTAACTGGACGGAAACTAGGAGGAAAGTTCATGGTGCTGTAATGGAGAACATCCATCGAACTATGGACCTGGTGCAAAAAGTCAGATTCATCAACTCCTGCGTTTTGTCTAAAGCGTATTTCACTGCGCAGGTATTTCCAATCCCTAAACTAGTAGCGAAAGGGATCATGTCCACTGTTACCAATTATTTATGGAGAGGAGACATATTCAGGGTTGGTGCGACTACGGCTATACTGGATGTCAGAAACGGGGGCCTCGGTTTGGTGCATATTGGCAATAAAGCGACTGCTCTGTTCCTCAAACGGACTTTCCATATACTCAGAGAACTTCCACAATGTATAACCGCAAAGCTCTTTGAGGCTGTGACACCCCATAGCCTGCAAGCACCGATTGATGTGCGAAGGATTAATGCCCGTCTGCAGTATGTGAGGAACTTTTTCCTCGAAGCAAGTTATCTAAGTGACGAAATCAGAAGCAACACACGTATCACAGCGCGCGACATCATACTTGAAAGGAAGTTAAATGAGGGTAGAAACAAAATTGAAACGAAATTCCCAAATTGTGACTGGAAAGCTGTATGGCGGAACATCAACTATGCCGGGCTATCTACAGACGCTATTTCCGCATGGTACAAAACAGTTAATAATGTCATCAGCACCAACGAGAGACTATATGGGATCGGTTTAAATCAGACACACCTTTGTGGAAAATGCAATCTGGTGGATACACTCAGCCACAGATTCACCTGTGGTGGCAATGTGCATAACTGGAATTGGATCAGACAACAAATCGCCTTTCTCACCAGATCCTCTACGCTATATATAACGCCGTCGCTCCTCCTGAGACCGGACATGACATACTTTCCGAAATTAAAAACCAACGCCATTAGCTGGTTACTGGGAAAATATGTTAGTTATGTCATCCACACACTTGGGTCGGACAACGAGATAGAATTCCGCGTTTACATGAAGTGTGAATATGCAAAAATCAGCACGTATCGCAACCACAAGAAGCACTATGGCAACATGCTGAAGATCATTTTTGAAAGAATGGGTGTTGGTTAAATATGTGAAACCACTACAACACCTTGAACGAGAACGAACAGAAGAAAAATAAAAGTCACTTGGTTCCTTATTATTATTTACTTTAACCTTGCTTCCGGAACTTTTTTTTTTTTTTTTTTTTTTTTTTGTATGTGTTTAATTGTATTGTATTTAAACTGGTTCATAGTCAAGAAAACTGGCATTAAATATGCTATTATTTTTTATTCAATGGACAGTTTACAAATTAAACAGTGAATTCAACTTTGTAGACACACCCACTGATTGGGTGACAATAATTTGCACCTAGAATAATCTCAGTTATCTTGAGCAAAGTTTATACTGTAACCACTTTTAAAGTTTGTTTTACCATTATTACTGTATTAGACATATTTAGCATATAAATAGTTTAAAACTGGTTCTTTTTTAATGTTGCAAATGGTTTAATCATTAATTGTACTGTTGAATGCTTGAAATGTATGCTTTAGTAAAATACAATATTAAAAAAAAAAAAAAAAAAAAAAAAAAAAAAAAGTGGTAACGTGAGCAGCTGCGGAACGAGAGGTACCTGGTTCAAGTCTTGCCTGGAGTGAAAATTTTACTTTCTTTATTTTTGCATAGGTATTATCTGTCCGTTCGTTCACTGACGTCTCTGTTCACTGTAATAAGTTTAGTGTCTTTGTTTTGCGACCGCATCGCAAAACCGTGCGATTAGTAGACGAAAGGACGTGCCTCTCCAATGGGAACCGAAAACATTTAATCGCAAGGTCATAGGTCAACCGATTCCTCCACAGGAAAACATGTGTGATATATTTTATACGACAATGGTGACGGCATGTGCGTCACATGACAGGAATATGTTGTCGACCCACCTAACTTGTACACTTGGCGAATGGGTAAAAAGATTCTTCTACCTTGCCCGATTTAGGTTTTCTTGTGGATGTGATAATCACTCCCAAAAAAGTGATGAAAACATAAGAGTTTGTCACATAAACTGAAAATAAAAAATTAAAATTTTCACTCGATGGGAGATGTGAACCAAGGACCTTTCGTTCTACACCTGCTCACGTTACCACGAGACCACAGCGCTCCTGCGTTCTTAATGTCCTAGATATTGGATATCTTCCCAGGAACTACTCAGTTTGTATATTTTGCTTATTTTTTTCACAGTTCCACACAACTTCTTCCTGTTTTCTCAATTGATCTGTGTTCAGTTTTTCAAGGCCTATCCACTGTGCCAACTTATAACTAAATCTGAGGGGGGTGCGATAGGGAGGTTCCCTTGTTAGCTGTTTGTTTTCACAGTCAAGGCGGTTACTATGGTCACAGTAGAGCTGTGTGTGTCGTCATCTGCCAAGTGAAAGGTGAGTAAGGCCCGTGGCCTTGGTACACCTGAGTACAGCGCGCAGCGCCCGCAATCCCAAACAGCTTTATGTAATGCGTGTGTGCTGCGTAGGGTGTAAACATGGCTAGCTAGGAAGGCTCTCCCCTCGTTCACCTCTACACGTCGCGTTACTTTGCGGCAGGAAGTGAGATCCGCGGAGGAAGTTGCTCGTCGAATCTGCGTGCAAATTAGTGACGTCACTGGAATCGGGTAACGTTATCGTCTTATATAAGCCTTACTGCGAACGGCCTGACCTCTTCAAATACACCAGTTCCCGTGAGATCACCGAAGTGAAGCAGCGTTCGACGTGGATGGTATTTGGGTGGGTACTCTGCTGGGTACGACAAGTGCTGTTGACGGATTTCCCTCTGTCTTAACGGCAAAGTGCAGGAGATGCGGTGGCGTGAAGTAGCTGATCACCAGACTTAGTAACAATGTCCTGGATTGTATTCCAAACTTTTCCGCGGTGTTCTCACGAAGTGAGGGCATGTGACGCTGTTGACGGTGTTTCGTCCGTCGGATGGGGACATTAAGCTCTGCAGACCCCTTGCTATTCGCGAAGCACAGGCTATGTGCCAGGGCTGGGTTTCACCCTCCCCCTTGTCTCATCATCATCCAACACAAACATGATACTGCACTACACCCGAACCTATTGCACATATCAGATACCCTTAACCCTCGCATTACCAACCGGGGTATTCTGACTACCACAGTTTAATTTTTTTCCCTATAATAATATTATCTGAAGGATCACATGCCTGTGGTTTCATGACTTTGTACTAAAATGATTGACGTTGAATTCACACTCACGACTATCTAATTTTTTTGGCTTTATCATTGTTATTCGAGTCATTTATTGGTGGGATTGTGAGACTACTCCGCTTGGAATCAAACGTCTTATTTTCTTATTTGTAAAAAAGAAGATTTTGGGAAATATATCTGTCATTCATCTTCTTTGTTGAGTTTTGCCATAGATCCAATGTTTGTTATCGTTGCTGGTTACTATTGTTGAGTTGAATTTGACGTTCACTGTTGAGCTGACATTACACGAGTCAGTATTTCATCGGCAAGTAAGGATGTCCAAAGGACTTTCTAGCGAAGGGATCATGGAAATTCTATACAATTCTGATGTCAGTGACGATGAAAATGAATGGGGCATTGATAATGAACTGAATGAATTTATGGAACCTCTTGACAAAGACCATATGATAGCATCAGATGAAGCTGATGATGAAATATCAGAAGACACTACACATTCACATGAACAAGTAGAAGAAGAAGAAGAAGAAGAAGAAGAGGATGAAGAAGAAGAACAAGACGAAGACACTGGAGATTTGCTTGTTTCTAGAAGTGGACTACAATTTTCTAGTGAACCACCAAAAGGTGGGCGGCGTCGACGTCGCAACATTTTGAACGTAACACCTGGCCCAGTGAATGATGGAAAAACAATCAAAACAATAACAGAGTCATTTTTATTATTTATCGCACAGGAAATCGTGAGCATCATTGTAGAAGAAACGAACAGGGAACCCAAACGAGTAATTTCTTTGTGGAATGCATCTCATTCTTCGAACAAAACGACATGGAGAGATATACATGCAACTGAAGTGTACGCTGTATTAGCAATTCTAATAGGAGCTGGTCGAACTCATGGACATCGCACAAGTGCTTCCGATCTGTGGGGAGGTAATGTTGCCTTTCGGCAACCATTCTTTTCTGCTGCCATGTCAAGAAACCGATTTTTGTCTATACTGAAATTCTTGCGATTTGACAACAGAGACACAAGAGCACAGAGAATTGAAGAAACCAAGGACAAGCTACAAGCCATCAGGGTAGTGTTCGACAAATTTCAATCTAACTTGTGCAATAACTTTTATCGTTATGAATACGTGACTATTGATGAACGGTTAGCGACGTACCGAGGAAACTGCCCTTCTAGGGTTTATATGAAGAGCAAGCCTGGCAAGTATGGTATTAAAATTTAGGTTTGCGTTGATGTGAAGACATCTTACTTATTACGGACCCAAATTTACACAGGAGTGGTGGACAATACTCGGGAAGTGAATCAAGGACAGAGAGTTGTTTTGGATCTGGTGGAACCATTTCTGAATAACGGTCATGGTGTAACAACTGATAATTTTTTCACCAGTTTTCCATTGGCTGCTGAACTACTAAAACCAAACACGATATTGGTTGGTACCTTGCGTTCCAATAAGAAAGAGATTCCGAAGGAATTCTTGCCAAACAGAAAGAGAGAAGTTCACTCTTCAATGTTTGGTTTCACAAATGACTTGACCCTAGTTTCCTATGTTCCAAAGAAGGGACAGGCAGTAATACCACTCTCTACTCAGCATAATGAGAGACAAGTGAGTGGTGAAGAAAGTGAACACAAACCCGAAATCATACTGCACTACAACAAAACCAGAGGTGCTGTAGATAGTGGGGACAACATGACAAGAGAATACAGTTGTGTTAGAGGAACGAGGCGGTGGCCACTAAGAATCTTCATGGAAATGATAGATACTGCAGCACTGAATGCATGTATTCTGTACACTCAAAGATTTCCTGAACGGCAGAAGAATAACCGAAGCCGACGTAAACTCTTCACGACTGAACTGGCATTTGGACTCAGCGAAGGCAACATGGAAGAAAGAGCCAAAAATATCAACGGTCTCCATAAAGATGTACAAGATGCACTGAAAGCTTGTGGTATTGCAATTCCTACAGCAGTGATCCAGACCCAGTGTTCCAAGTTTCCAACGCCACAATGATGTCAAGTTTGCAAGAGAAACGAAGATCGGAAAACAAGATTGTGTTGTGTAACGTGCAAGAAACCTGTTTGTAATACACACAGAGAAGAAACTGTTACTGTGAAGTGCTTGCAGTGCAAAAATGTACTTGACTGAAAAGTTGCAAAGTATTGTGTTATTTTACTGCAGTGACTGTTGAGGTACATAGATTATTAATTTTCTTTTCGCTGAGTACTGAATTTAGTGAAAGATATAAAAAAATGTTTGTACTTTGTATCTGTGATCTGATTAAATACTTCTAATAGCCTGAAAAACTGTTTTTCAATACTAAATAAACCCATTCAATGGAAATAACGAAATCTGAGAACAAATATTAGCCTACAATAAAACACAAAACTCTTTTGGGGTAGTCCTAATACCCCGCTTGGTAAAATAGAGGTGTGAAAAAGCTTGGTAAATGGAGGGTTAAAAGAATAACTCTCACACTTTACCACTGTGCGCCGACAGAAAAGTCTTTCCAATTAGGCGACTGAACTTGCTCTTCAGAGCCTCTCAGCCAATAATGTCATACGACTGTACCTTTTTATAAACCTTAGCGTGGCAGCTCTTACTGCCAGTCGACTGTTAATATAGTTTTCATCTGTGACAATACTTTTTGTATGTAGTAAATTCAAGTCACGTCGTCGCTGGAATATCAATTTAAATTGCAGCTTCCCAATGACAATCTGGAGAATCAACTGGTTGTCAGTTCAGAACTAGGAGAGGCCACGCTTCCTCTAACAGAGCCACATGCCGAGTGTCAGCATCGAACTGATTATTGGCTTACTTTATTAAATTATGTCCATAAACGAATATTAGCAGGTAGCGCCTTCTGGAAGGATCAGATTACTTAATAGAGCAAATGTGGAGTACAAAATAAGTTTCTTTTATGTCTGAACCCAGCCTTATTAACTAATATTAAAATGTGAAGTCACTGAAATCCAAAAATGAAACAATAACTTGGTCAGGAAAGACAAACCTCTCGAAATTTTGTCAATGTTTCGAAATCAGTTATGTAAGCTATTCGACTGAATAGGACAATCGTTGTATTTCTACCGAATTAGGATTTCATTGCCATTATTGGCCCCCATCCCCCCGTGTGACGTAAGTAATACTGGGTAGGAATTAACAAGCTATGCAATCTTGCTGTATTAACAGTTCGGACGAGGTCGAAGAAGAAGCCTACATTTGATACAGTGCACATTCCTTGAAGAAGCACCGACTGAGACGGCATAATGTAGCCAAGAACAGCAGAGTTTAAATCGCAGACCAGTCATCCCGATTTGGCTTTCCCGTGGCTTACCTAAATCCCAGCAATCTGTCAAGGTCGTTCCTTAAATCTTCATCTATATACGTACTCTACAACCAACCATACGGTTCATGACGGAAGGTGCTTTGTACCACCGCCAATCATTCCCGTTCCACTCGCAAATAGACCGACAGCCTACACGCATCTGTTCAAGCCCAAATTTCTCTCTCTTGACTTCGCGGTCCTAACGCGAGATATATGTTGATACCAGTACAATTGTTCTGCAGTCTGTCGCGGATGACGGTTGTCTAGACTATCTCAGTAAAGTGTCGTGGAAAGAACTTCCCCTTCCCCCCCCAGGGATTCCAGTTTGAGTTCACGGAGCCTTTCAGTAATGCTCGTGTGTTGATCGAACCTTCTGGTAATAAATAGGACAAGGTCGTTTCCTTCGCCCGACGAAGTACAAATGAGCTATCTGCTCGTCCTTCATAAAGTCGATATCGACGAAACAGAAATATTTATTCTTCTTTCCTTCAACTCCCCAATGTGTTGATCGAACCTTCTGGTAATAAATAGGACAAGGTCGTTTCCTTCACCGGGTTGATCGGACCTTCTGGTAATAAATAGGACAAGGTCGTTTCCTTCGCCCGACGAAGTACAAATGAGCTATCTCCTCGTCCTTCATAAAGTCGATATCGACGAAACAGAAATATTTATTCGTCTTTCCTTCAACTCCCCAGACATGTTCCCAAGCGAAGACGAAACTCTAGGATAAGATTTGGCGTTGATCAGAGCATAAACTAGAAACTAAGAAAAGGTAACGTCCCGTATGGCCCTAAGTAGATGGCTGTAATATGTCAGGTCGGACGCTGTGGCCGAGCTGTTCTAGGCGCTTCAGTCCGGAACCGCGATGCTGCTACGGTCGCAGGTTCGAATACTGCCTCGGGCATGGATGTGTGTGATGTCCTGAGGTTAGTTAGGCTTATGTAGTTCTAAGACTAGGGGACTGATGACCTCAGGTGTTAAGTCCCATAGTGCTCAGAGCCATTTGAACCACTTTGTAATATGCCAGAAAATGACAGTGGTATGTGTTACGCAGGAGCGGTAATATTCTCCTCGACGTTTTCGAAAAACAGAGACTAAGCGTTCATTCATTGTAGAGGTAACGAACGCTCTGGGATTGTCTCCAGCTCACAGCAATGCAAACGCAGGTGCCCTGCGAAACTGCAGTCTTCTTCTAAGCAGATACGCTGCAAAATAGTCATTCTTCTATGATAAAGCTGTCCCACTCCTAGAAAAGGCACACGGCAGTAATCTCCAGTAGTTAAATTACCACATCTACAATCGCTGCCGCTACACTAGATTATGCCGCTAGAGGAAGTGGTAGGACTGGGTTGAACTGTGAGTGGTTATGGCTTCTTGCTAAAACAATTTTTATTTTATTTAAACACGTTCTGAATATTTGTTTTCTCATAAAAAAGCACAGTTTAGAAATCTAAAAGACAATTACTTTTCCCATGACAAAACTGTTACAGTGTGGGCCAGCAAATCAGCTTTGCAACTACTCAACAAGGAGGATTTACTCAACATAAAAATGCTCCACTACAGCGAAAATACGTGAACTATCAGTGCTGTTTCACAGTACAAAATTGATTTAAAATACATACCTATATAAAGTTACACACAAAACTATTACGCAAGGAACAAATTCTACATCAAATCTTTAAGAAATTTTTTATAAAAAATATATAGTCCAAATAAGTATCAATTGTAACGTGCCACTTAAATAAGGAGCGGGCTGAACATAACGAAAAATCAAATGACATCAAATCCAGTGGCCAAAAGAATCGAGAAGTGACAGATATGAAACGCAGTTAGAAGGGAAGTACTGGTTTTACAATGTGTGCTTATCAGACTGAATTCACTCACAAGGGAACCTCCCCATCGCACGCCCCTCAGATTTAGTTATAAGTTGGCACAGTGGAGAGGCCTTGAAAAACTGAACACAGATCAATTGAGAAAACAGGAAGAAGTTGTGTGGAACTGTGAAAAAATAAGCAAAATATACAAACTGAGTACTTCATGGAAACATATGCAACATCAAGGCCACTGGGGACGCAGGAGTACTGTGGTCTCGTGGTAACGTGAGCAGCTGTGGAACGAAGGGTCCTTGGCTCAGATCTTCCATCGAGTAAAAAGTT